>NC_059076.1:51572358-54072358 GCF_020497125.1 Mauremys mutica | reverse complement strand
GATTTCCTGTTGGTGAAGCAAGAGCCTTAAAGGTTGTTTCATTATAGTTTTACACAAGAACAGCCACTGTTCTTCAAGTAATACTTAACATTTTAGAGCTTGATCATTAACATTTTACACAATTTTGTACATTTGGGTAATTCATTGTAAACAGCTGTAGCCATGTGAAGCCTAAACACTTATTGCAAAAAACACTTACTCCAAGCTAATTTGCTTATCCCCAGAAAATGCAGTCTTCTCTTCAGCAGGCTACATCAGGTCTGTTTTCTCTGCATTATTTTTTCCTCTGTGAATGCTCAGGTCTTTGAATTATATGTTCCACATGAGCAAATCTATGGATCAAATTCAATGTGTCTTCCATCTAGCTCATTCTTGGAGAGTCTACATTAAGCCCTTACCTCTGAGTTGTCATCACACCCTGTGGAGTAATACTGAATCAGACTGTATCTTATCACATATAACAAGATACAGATTTTTATCAGCTACGTTTCCTATCCTGTATAGAAAGCTTTAAATATTGAGGGTGAAAAAAAATCACAAAGTTACTAAGTTTGCAGACAGTTCAGAATGACAAATATGTTAGGACCAGTAAGTTATTACTTCTTGTGTTTTGTACAAGACCTTTTTCTCAGACTAGTTGAAATTCTCAACATGTCTTTTTTTGATGGCTGACATATGAGGTATGGAGAGTAAATCTGTAATTGTACCCTGTTTGGTTTTTATTATCTAACTGTTCATTCTTTCAGTTTAAAGTGTGATTCTACCCTGAAAATTAAGTGTGTATAAAGTGGTATTGTAGGTTTCATTGCTTGTTGATTCTCAGAGAACCAAATGTACTAATTTTACATGTACAAACATTTTTTTCCTAACGACTGCACTGCACCGTAAGCAGGTGGGCATTATTGGGGTATTGGTAATTTTGCATCCTGACATAGCATATGGGTCTCCAGAATTATTCAGGGATGATGGGGTTCACCTGTTGGACTTTGGCGAGACAGGTTCTTGGCTGATATTAAAGGAGGGACTAGGAGATGTTCTAATTTGGCTGGGTATTGTGGGGGTTGGCAGCCAAGCTAATTGGTGGCACTTCCTTGTGGTGAATATCCAGTGCAGGTACTCCATAGGGAGGAGTTACAGTGATCAGATAAATGGTTTGGTAAAGTATTTAAAGGAGGTGTTTGTTGAAGGAGTGAAGGGGGCGGGGTTTGGGAAGCCTATGACTAGCATGGCAGGGAGCCAACACCCTCCTCCTTTATAGCCCACTGTAACCCTCAGTGCAGGGGGGAGATGGTAACATATCAACAGTGGGTTGGCTAGGGCTGATGGAAGCCCTCAGGTAGATATTAAAGTGATCATGGAGTTACCTGCACTGCACACTTTTATCTGTCAGGTACTCTCAAACATCTAATAATGAAGTTGTGGCCTAATTAAACTATATCTAGTATCTCCTGTCCTCCTGGTATAGCTACAAACTCAGTCTGAGATTTAAGACTAGTATTGGGTCATTCCTTCTCCTGCATCACCACAGGTTAAAAAAGATCTATAGGCCAAGAAAGATACTCAGTTATACAGAGGCAGTCTCATTATTGCCTGAAAACAAACGATGTGTTCGATTTACACTGGAATTGAAAAACAAACAAACAAACAAAAAAGGAACAGATGTTGAGAAACGTTAAATACTAGAAGTTAGATCTTAGCATGTTAAAACATTTTCAGTTGATAGTTAAAAGGCCTTGCAGAATTGGTTGAGCATGTTTTACATAAGTGACACTGCTTTTTCCTTCAGATGACCATATACAGGTAGAACTAATTATAATTTAGTAAACAATGCTGTTTATAATGCACAAAAAAGAATAGAATCCAGCTTACTCCCTCTTTACTGTGTTGGCTCTGCAAGGCTAATAGGAATAAAAAGTGGTAAAACACCTACTGCTTTTGCATTTAGCAATCTTATGTTAAATAAGAAGGTCCCATTTTTACACATACTTTTCAGAGTAGAACTTCACTGTGATCTCCAAGACTGCCTGTATCAAAACTTTAAAGACTAAAATAATAATTTTGTTGCACTTCATTACTGTATAGGCAATATGTTAAAGGTGGTATAGTGCCTATTTTTTAAGCCTCTCGTACCTACACAACGAAGCGCAAGCACATTGTGATCAATGAAGGGGGCGGGTAGCTCCCTTTTTTAGGCACCAAGCCAGCCAGTTAGCTATAAAGTCCCTCTTGGTGGCTGTTCTCTGCTTGCTTTACCTATAAAGAGTTAATAAAGTCCCCCAGATAAAGGAAAGGGAGTGGGCACATGACCAAAAAACCAATGGGAAGGCTAGAACTTTTGAAAATGGGGGGAAAAAACTTCCCCTTTGTCTCTGTTGTTTTCTCCAGGAAAGAGGGGAACAAGGAGCAGTTATGCTATGAGTAGCTTTAAGCCAGGTATGATCATAGATCGTCAGATCGTACCTAAGACTACTTATTTGGAACCCCAAAATGTGTAAGTAGATCAGGAATGTTTAGAAAGACACGATTATGTTTATTTCTGTTTATTTCTTATGGCTAGTGGACTCCTCTGTGCTAACCCCAGATGCTTTTGTTTGCCTGTAACCTTTAAGCTGAACCCACAAGAAAGCTATTTTGGGTGCTTAATTTTTGGAATTGTTCTTTTAAAATCTAGCAAAAAGCCTAAGTTCCCAGATATATTTTCTTTCTTTCTTTTTGTTTTTAATCAAATTTACCTCTTTTAAGAACAGGATTGGATTTTTGGTGTCTGAGAGGTTTGTGCATATGTTGTTTAATTAGCTGGGGCAACAGCTAATTTCCTTTGTTTTCTTTCTCAGCTTGTGTGTGTGTGTGTGTGTGTGTGTGTGTGTGTGTGTGTGTGTGTGTGTGTGTGTGTGTGTGTGTGTGTGTGTGAGAGAGAGAGGGGGGGGGGTTTGAGGGGTACCCCCAGGAAGGAATTCCGAAGTGCGCCTTCCTGGGTTACAAGGGGTTTGCATTTCGTTGGTGGCAGCATCTACCCATCCAAGGTCAGAGAGAAGCTGTAGCCTTGGGAGTTTAATACAAGCCTGGAGTGGCCAGTATTAATTTTTAAAATCCTTGTGGGCCCCCACCTTCTGCATTCGAAGTGCCAGAGTGGGGAATCAGCCTTGACACACATATTGTAGATTTGCCAACAGAAGCCATATTAATGAGCCTATTACCATAAATTTCTATAATGTAGGATTGAGTACATAAAATGTGCATATCTAACTGCAAATTTATCTTGTTTTTATTACTTCAATATTTTGCCAGTGTTATGTTACATTACATAAGACTGGGGGGCTCCAGTACCCAGATTTAAGGGATTTTACATAAGGATACTGTAACTGATCCATTTTGAATATTTTAATAGTCCTCAATATTTCATATACCTTTGTGTGTGGATGACCAAGTTAGTGATTGCACAGTTGGATACAGAGTAAAATAGATAAGACCAATTAAACAAAACCTTTTAAAGAGCAGCTGAAAACACTCCTACCTGGAAGATCCAAGTTCTATTGTTTGATGATTCTCCTACAAGACCTAGCACTTTTGTTTTGCTCTTCGGTTTTGGTGAAAATAAAGCAAAACAATTGCTATGCTCACTTGCACAAACTACTACAAATATGTCTTTAGTAAAACTTTAGGAGAGGCTGTAGGGCTCACTGGAAAATTAATTGGGACTGCATCTTCAGGTTTTTTATTTATTTATTTATTTATTTATTTTGGTAAACCCAAGAGCAGTAGTTGTAAGTATGAAAATGGGTTTTGTTTATTATCTCCTTTGTTTAATCATATTCTCCTGTCTTTGAGTCAAAAGAGAACTTGACAGAAACACAATGGGTCAAAACCAATTGAAGTTAACAGTT
Source organism: Mauremys mutica (assembly GCF_020497125.1). Taxonomy (NCBI): domain Eukaryota; kingdom Metazoa; phylum Chordata; order Testudines; family Geoemydidae; genus Mauremys; species Mauremys mutica. The sequence continues at coordinate 54,068,474 of NC_059076.1, read as the reverse complement.
TTGTACCACAGATAAATTTGACCCACTGGATTTAATTTAAAATGCCTACACTTGGGTTACTCTGACTATACTGACACTCCAATACTGATCTATGGATGTAACAGGCATGCAATAGTTTGTCTTTTGACATATAAATAATACCATTGACTTCTCATTGACATATAGCCCTTGTGGGTCCTGAGATATGAGACTGTAACATTGCAATATATTTGTGTGTAAAAGCTATATGAGGAAATTTACTACCATTTTCCCCTTCCTCAAAACCTCTCTGCAGTTTGGATTAGGGTACTAAGGGAACCAGTTGAAGGAACATGAAAATAGTAGCAATGTTTTTTAGAACTCTAATAAAACATTTCTACTTAGTTTCTGAATAGACGATGGCATAACATGATCCAAATATTTTATTGGCACTAGTTCAGAATGACCTGCAGCCCCCGATGACAGCCCCATTACTCATGAGAAGTAAAGCCACCTCAAAATCATGCTAATAGAAGTTTTATATCACACTATAATGTATGTATTAAATACAAGCATAGTCAGTGTATCTCTAGAAGATCCCTCAACATTCAAATGGATCTAAGGGGGTCTACAGATTGTGTGCTATGTCCCTACTCATTTTTTTTCAGGAGAAAATATGCATCTCCAATGGTTTCTGGGGAAGACCCATGGATCTTGAATTCTCTTGAACCCTGATATGTGGAAAACTAGACAAGGTCCTTCCACTATCTTCAATAGTCTCTCTTCCCCACGCGCCCCCCAAACAAGCAATCCATCCTAAATTTCTCTCATTAACTGCCTCTTCCACCTTTGTTTCCCAAATCCAACTACACACAAAGCACAAATTTTGAAGATGGTATAATTTTAAGCCTATTTTGAAAACTCTTGCTTTTCCAGTTAACATTTTGTTTCTAAGTCACTGGCTGTGAGAAAAAACAAGTTAACTTCAAAATCAATGTGAATATGTCTGAAAATATTAAAGGAAACTATTTCATTATTTTGAAACAGCTACTGATGTTGCTGTACGGTAGTGTGGGAAACTCTCATATTCAAAAAGTCTTATTTTTAATATCCTTCACCTCACTTTGGACTTTATATATGTATGTTATGCTGGAAGATGTTAATGGCTGCCATCAATCATAGAACTAGTTAAAGCTGATAAGTGTGCTAACCACCCTTACTTCAGACTAAATTGAAGGAGCAATTAATTGCCTGTTCATGTAGTGATTGATGAAACAATAGGAGGCTACCATCCAAGGGAACTGGGCCTCATGCTAAGCAGAGCTAAACCACATGGACTAAAAGGTTACCCTGGGGCTCATTGTAAAAACTGGGAGTAGATGGTACAGTGGTTGCAGTTGTGTGTGCGAGAGGCAAAAAGTGAGGAAAAGGCCAGCAAAGAGCAAGAGAAGCAGTTTTGAGAATGACCATGGGAGCAGGAGAAGAGAGGTTTCCCAGAGCACAGGCTTGACTGCAGAGCAGGCCTGAAAAATAGGGAAACAGCTGCCATCCTAATTATCTGCAGTCGCCACTCTAATTGGCTGTTTCCCCTGCAGCAACTCCTTTGGCTGCCTGCTGCTCAGCTTCTCTAGGCTGGTTTTAATGCTCTCTGGGCCAGTGCAGGGCAGGCCCTGTCACACCTGAATAATTTGGTTAAGCACCAGAAAACTTGCTTCCTTATCCAGACCTTTTAAGACTGTATAACATTTTCTTCTTTTCGTCTTCCCCACAAGAAAGGATGAGAGAAAATAAGTATCTGCTAGTGACAACTTTCAAATTTATCTACTCAATATTTTTTTCTAGTCACTATTGGCCAGGTTCTGATTTCATTTACACCACTGTCAATCTGGAGTAACTTGATTTAATTGGAGATTTTCATGTTTTACACTGGTATACCTGTGATCAGAATATGGCCTTATAATTTCAGTACATCTAAAAAAAGTACACTAGTGATGTTAGTATTTTTATGCCTTTAGAAAAAAGGGATGAGGATTATAAATTGAATATTTAGCATAGGAAGAGAAATGCAGGGAACTTTGGTAATGCTGATACACAGTGCTACATCTCAAGGACATTAAAAGGAAAGCTTAAGCATTGCAGACCAGGTATGGTCTAGCTTTAAATTAACCATTCTTTCTCCTGCTTTCAAATCCTTTTCTTTCTTGTTTTAAAAAAAAAACTCAACTTGAATTTCAATTTCAGAGATATGTTGGGATTTATCTAGTGCCAGATCACATCTCTGCTCTCTTTGAGCACTAGTTTATACTGCAAATGCTGACATAATCTTATGCACTGCTACACACACCACAGTAATAAAGAAATTTAATTGGCAACAATATTCTAAATTTTCAAAGCGGAGACTGATGATTTTGCACACTTCCAGGTTATTCTGTTTGCTCATAGGATTTGTGTGTTTTCTGCCTGTTCTTTCTCTTGCTCTGAAGTCACTGCAAAGGAATTTTTTATTTTTTTTTATTGTTATTGCTGTAAATAGGATTTGTAAGGTTGGAGTTGAACACACTTGTTATTTTCTGTGATTTCATTTACAATATAATACATCTAATAAAACACAGAAATGTATGTACTATACAATAGCCAAGGATTTCTCCTCTGTAACAGATATGGTAATTGCAGCAGTGCTGGGGGTGCAGCGGCACCCATTGGATTGAAGTAGTTTCCATCATATACAGGGTTTACAATTTTGTTCAATCGCTTTTAGTACACTCACTATAAAAAGCAGCATGGGCTGGGCCACTGCTTCCTGCAGCTCCCATTGGCCAGGAACGGTGAACCGTGGCCACTGGGAGCTGCAAGCGGCTGTACCTGCAGACGCTCAGATAAAAAAAACATCTTGCGGCCTGCCAGGGGCTTACCCTGAACAAGCCACAAACCAAGTTTGGGAACCCCTGCTTTAGAAAGTTGCTGTTCCAATAGATGATTAATATGATACATAATCCGTGAAAAAGGGAAGCAATATATACTAGCTCAGAAGACCCTTTTTTTCACAGTGCGGAATTACTTCATTTTCTTTTTTTAATGTTGAAAGAATTAGCACAGCGATTCTGACTCTGGGCAGCTGATCCTGCAAAATCTTAGGCTTGTCTTTATGAGCAAGTTGCACCAGTTGTATTTACATCTGGTTTTAAACCCCTCTGTGGACACATATTTTGGTTTAAGGATGCTATTTTTCATTTACAAAAGATTCCTAATTGGCTTTAAATTATCTAAAATAAGTGTCTTAAATGAAAATGAGAGTGTCCACATAGAGGTGTGCACCAATTTAAGTAACTCAGTTTAAAATCACTCCTAAAGTCACATAACTTTCTTGTGTAGACAGGGCCTTATTCACCCAAGTAATCCTTTTGTGATGCAGAAAAAAACAATACAATCAACACATGGTTAACAGAGGTGAAAATTATAGTCTGATACTGTCCCATCTTCCCCAGTCCTGCATTCCTGTTACACTCAAAAGTCCCATTGATGCAAGTGAGGCACCTGAGTGTTCAGAATTTGACTCTGTACATCTAATTGTAAGATGGGAAGATATGATCATGGAAGAAACCTTGTCTTTTTGGCTCCTCTCATTTCAATGTGGGTCTGCTTAGCTGCTGAAAATCTATAATGTCTATTAGGACTGTGCCAAAACATTGTTTGGGATTTTTTGCAGCCACTTCTGTTGTATGTATATGGCCAAAATAAGGGTGATCCAGCCTTTTAATGATACTCCACTTCCTAGAGGGCATGACAGTTATGACAATTATTAAGACTAGATCATATGTTGTTTGGGTCCATCTTTACCTGATGTAATAAAAAAACCCACAAAAAATACAAATATGGAAATAATCATATTTACATGGGTAATGAGATATTCAGGCCTCTACTGAGCCCTAATATCTACTCTATTCATCTAAAAACACCATGTATAAAAGGATAGGGTGGTGTCGCTAGATGATTGCTAACATTTGTATAAGATCATACCTTCAAATAGAGCATATCAACATTCACCTATAAGTCCTTGACTTCTTTAAGTGTTTAGATTTTCAAAGAAGTTGAGTTTACGACAGTTTTTCTTTTCATAATAATTGCTTTCTCTGACAAAATTTTTGTTGTTGTTGTTTGTTTTTAATTTTAGCACACTTGGCTTCCAAGGAAAATTTTGTTTCCCATCTTGATAGAAAATATGCAGTATTTTAGGATGATTATTATTATAGGAATAATACACAAGTTGAAAATTTGACAAAATGTTTCTGCAAATTTCAGTAGCAGCAACACTTCTTGTTTGATAAGCTCATAAAAGCTCTTCTCTCTCCCCTAAGCATGATTGCCCATTATAGTCTGCACTTTTCTACATCTAGAATAGTATCTTTAAACAGAGCTATTTATGCTCTGTGAGAAATGCTGTAATTTTGCAAACTTCAACTATTGCAGGTGTAATCTATGAAACTGTATTACAGGAAGGACAAAAAACAACAACAAAAGGTTTTAGACCTTACTTTTCATAGATGGGCTCATCAGAGTCAAGCCCTGCCTGAAATTATTAATGTTCAATTCCTGGTTCTCAGAGAAGTTGATGAGGCAGCCCTTGGCCTTTACAAATATGCAAGTCAGTATGTCTCGATTCTGCTCTTCTTGTCTTAAGGTAAGTGAAAATCCTGATTTATTTTCTTTTAATTTCTGTGTCAGTTTGATTAAGGAGTGATGTTCGTGGTGGAGGAATATGTGATGCTATAAAAATATTTCCATGAGGTGAAGACCTAACTGCCAGATGCTGGGCATCTCCTGTGAAATGTTGAAAGCCCTCAATTCCTATTGAAATAAATTTTCTACATTTCAACCCTCACTGAAGCTAAATGACATTGGAGTCATTCAGCACCTTGTGGGAGGCTCTGAGTCTCTTGCAGGATTAGGTTTAATGTGTTGAAATGAATCTGATAATCGGATTACTACACAAGCAGTTTACTCTGAGTATACTCCAGCATCGTGAACACCCTTTCAGTTTTAAGACACAACAGACCATAAAGCTATAGAGAGAGAATGCTGGTCTTTCCTCATGAACATCTGTGAATGCTGTGCTGCTGTCTCATTAGTATTTCAATTAATGTTAGTTTGATTGTGACTTCTTTGAAGAAAAATTAAAGAACAAGTTTTTAAAAAAAAATTACTTGACGGAGGAGCCCACGTGGCAATTGAGTCATACACCTAACACAGAAAGAACCATGCATTAAAAGGAGCCCCAATCAGTGTCTAAAACACAGTCAATTTTTTTCAGCGCAGAGATCCTAATCCTATATGGTATGGTATGTGCGTGGATTGCTGAAGCTATGTGGAATCCCACTGGCTGCAGTTGGACTCCATATGGGTGCAGCAGTCCATCCAAATGCTACACAGTGTAAAATTCAGGTCCATACTTTATACATGCAAAAACCCCTCTAATTTGTGTATCTAGAATTTCTATAAGAAAATTGGACAGTGAAATGCCCAAAGAGAGTCCTCCGGCAGGCTCCTGAGGCTTGATTGTCATTGATCCATATTAGGATTCTTTCAGCCATATGATCCCTAACCATTTGCCCTGCTGCCAACAGATGTACACCTAGATTCACGAGTCCCAGGTCCAGATATTGGACGTTTAGCCCAGTTGAAGACCTAAGCAAACTTCTAAACCTCTGCCTATTCAAGGCCAAAAGCAAATCCCAGCAAAGTGAAGTAAAGGATCTACTCTATGCCAATGACTCAGCATTTGTCGCCTTTTCCGAGAATGACCTGAAACATTTGCTGAATTCCTTTGTCCATGCTGTGTCCCTTTTCAGTCTGTGTATTAATGTGAAGAAAACAGAAATCCTGTACCAACCATCTCCGGGTAGAAACCCATCATTTCCATCACCACTAGAAATAAAACTGAACACCTGCCAATTAAACAACGTCAAGTCCTTCTGCGACCTAGGTACAAAGAACTTTCAGCATGCTTAAAGTCAGCTGCCTCAGCTTTTGGTCATCTATAAAGAAGACTATGGATAAGATGGGGGGTCAAGTGTCCACAAAATGCCAAGTTTACCGAGCTGTTGTGTTTCCGTCTTCTATACTCAATAGACGCCAGCCTCCTTTATCATTGCCATATCCAAAAACTTAACTGTCTGCAACAATGCCACCTGCACAGCATAATGGGAATCAAATGGTCTGACCCAACAATGAAGTATTACGGCTGGCAGCCATGCTAAGAGTGGAAGCTATACTAGAGCAGATGTAAATGACCTGGGATGGCCACATTCTATGTATGGATAATAATCGACTGCCTAAGACAGTTCTGTACAGTGACGTTGAAAAAGGCAGTAGAAATGTTGGCTGTCCTATACTCCACTACAAAGATTGCATTAAGTGACATCTACAGTCTTCTGGGCTGGACTTAATGACCTGGGAGGATATGGCCCAAGAAAGGTGAGGCTGGCACTCCACTATGAAGAAAGGAGAATGAGGAATAGAATATCATCGTTCCACCTTGGCCGACAGTAGGAGGGAACGTAAACACCAATTTGCCTTGACATGTCTCCTGAACCCTACAGATGGAAACTGATTTCCAGTCATAGTGATACTCAAATATGAGAGACCATCATAATTATAATGCCCAAATTCCTGATTAGATGCCCAAATTCAGTTTGCATGTATAAAAATATAAACATGAAAACCACTAATCTAGTTTTAATTGTTGATGATTAACATTAGTTATATAATTTTTTTGAAAATGGATTTCAGTACATGAGAGAAGATAATTGATTTTACCCCTCTTTTTTCTTTTTTGGCAGCAGTTGTATTAAATTTTTATAATTTAAATGCATTTGGGAGGTAAAAACATTCATTGATTTATTGAACAACAGTGTGTCAATTCTCCACTTTAATTTATCATCATAGGAAAATACTGCAAAAAGGAAATCGTTATTCATCTTCTCAATATGCTTTTGGTCACTTACATTATATAGAGCATTATAGAGCACTTACATTATATGTGCCATGTGGGGGCTTGATTTTTTTCCCTTTCCGTTCAATTTTGGTCCTAGACTTTGACATTTCTAACCCTAGTAAATAATCCCCATTTGCTTCTGTCCTTGAATGTTCTGCTTTCCCCCACCATCTATCCCTTTCATTGTGTTCCTAATGTTTTGGAGGAGCTCTAACATACAAATAGAAGAACTAAATGACTCTTCAATCAAGGACATTTTCATTTACTTCAGTTTTCTCATTTTCTTCTCACAATACTGTTTATTTCCTCTTGAAGAAAATATTGATTAAAATCAATTTAGCTAAACATCACAGGAAACAGAGGGTGAATGGAAGAAAACTTTGCCAGTAACTCATTCTGCAATAAAGGCTGTCTCCATGGTGCACTAGTCGCCAGGGTTCCCTTGCAGTCACAATGCTAACCAACAACTGGGATGATTTTGACTAAGATATCCATAGTGCTTTCATTAACTTATTATTATGATTATAACCATTGTGAGTAAGTGTCATCTGACAAATGTAGACTTTGTTTAGGTTTGTGAATCATTCGGGAACCAATCCTGTTTTCTGTGATCTTATTTGGTATTGAGCACTTATCAAACATACATAAACAAAGTTTGACTATGGGTTGTTTGTGAACAATGCAAGTAGATTATTTGGTATTTATTACTCATAGTTTGTGACTGGTCTCAGTTTGCTTGGTATTTTTTCAGTTTCACTTAGATGACTGAAACTTTATAAACAGAAATATGTTTGTTGTGATATGTTTACTCGGAGGATCATTCTGTCAGTAGATGTCTCTGTGCTTTATGGAGTTCTGGGCAGGAAGTGATCCCTGGTAAACAAGGATGATAAAACTAGAATCCAAGCTGTGTGGAAGCCTGTTTTTCTGTAGTTCTATCTTGCTTTCCTTAGTAAATATTCTTTTTTAAGGTGGACTGTACTTCTATATATTATGATAGAAGAATCACGAACAGGGATTTTCAGTACAAGTTTTGGTAAGATTGATTCCTTTCACTAAACTGTATTCAACTTTCGCAATTTGTAAATATTTAAATGAATAAACTGGTAATCCATCAAACATAATGAACAATGACACAAAACCAAACAGGAGAATGAACTTTCTATATTCATCTGTGAAAGTTTGTAAATCTGTTTTGTATTATCTAACAAGCTCTAAATCTAATACTTTGATGCCAAACCAGAATTATATAATGTATTATATTATTATATACAATGCTTGCTTCCCATCATAGTATTAGATTTAGAACTTGTTAGATATATAATTACACTATATATAATTACACTCTTTGAAGAAGACCAAAATCCCATAATCCAAACTGCCCTGCTGTCTAATGAATAACAAGTGAATAAGTAGTTCATTAAATGAACATCTCTAAAAGGAACAAATGTGATACATTTTTAGGAGTCCAACCAGTTAAGAATATGTTTATCTAAGAGGTTCTCAGGTGATAGCGTTTCAGGTTTTTATTAATATAGATATAAAAATGCAAGGTCTCAGTCATCAGTGCATTACCCCAATTTTATGATGTTGACACACCAATACATCAATCATAGTTTTTGCATAGCATAGAAACTTTAAAAATATAGTTCATGTGAGTGAGAGTGAAAAGAACCCCCTTGATGCGGTCAGAGTTTCCAAAATTATCTCTCCAGGTTTCTACTAGAATGACTATTTTGCATTTTCCATATGATAGGGTCAAAGCCTCTCTGCCTTACCCATGAGAGTCCCATTTACTTCGGTGGCACTACTCACATAAGTAAGGTGAGTAGTATTTGACCCACAGCAGACAAAACAAATAGCGTCACAGTTCCCACTTCTTCCTATGACAAGGGATGAGTGAAAATGTACAGCAAGATTTCTGCTTAAATGAATGTCCTTGTAACTTAAGTTTGAGCTTGTTGAACAACTTCTGCGGCCATAAGAATAGCAGTGTGCAAACAGCCGCAGACGCACCAGAGTCTATCAAGACAAGAGTATACGTGGTTGCTCACAGAGTGGAGCAAGGGTCCAGGAGCCCACTACCATGAACCAGTTTAAATTTTAAAATTGTCTCTCATACCCAGTTCTGAACTTCTCATAGGGCGAAATTAACCTTAGTGCAGAGGCTATATGAACCATTAGTCTGTGTGCACTATACTCCCTACACCACTTGCCACTGTGTTTTACTTGTGCATAGAGTCTTGTGCAGCCTCTCTGCAGCAATGCAAACTTCACCCAAAGTTAATACCGAGGGATGATTATTTAAATAGTAGTTTTTAACTTTATTTTTGGCAACTCTACCTGTAGAAAATCAGAGAGATGAAGGTTTTACATTAAGCTGTTACATAGGTAATCAGAAGGGTAGTCAAGGTGATTATACCGGAATAAAATGGCTCTCTAACAGGCTGTGTGGTAAGGTTCAGATCTGACTGGAATACCAAGGGTTTGCACTGCTGCACCCTGCTATGTATCCTCCATAATCGCCCCTGTGGTAGGATTGCAAGGTCAGCTACATACAACTCACACATAAAATGCTCACAGACAGTTCATTACACTATGAACAGTCTATTCTTAATGAGGAAACTGAGAATTTTAAACCAAGAAATTTATGAATGCAATATTTGGAGAATATATATATATATAAAGAAGGCCAAGACTGTATTCAGTAGGATCAGCTAACAATACTAAAAGTTCCTTGTAGCCTCAGCTTCACAAGCTTTTTAGAATTTGTGATATAATATGCTTTGTATTTTAATATTTCTATTTATAAACTCAGATAATTGCAATATTAATATTAACATGCACACCTATATACAAGTGTTAATATTCATAATTAAAAATGACTATAGGTATAATCATAGAATCATAGAATCCAAGATCAGAAGGGACCAATATGATCATCTAGTCTGACCTCCTGCAAGATGCAGGCCACATTAGCCGATCCCCCCACTCCTTTAGCAAGCGACCCCTGCCCCATGCTTCGGAAGGCGAAAAACCTCCAGGGCCACAGCCAATCTACCCTGGAGGAAAATTCCTTCCCGACCCCAAATATGGCGGTCAGCTGAACCCCGAGCATGCGGGCAAGACTCTCCAGCCATACCCTCTGGAAAAAGGTTAAGAATATCATATCATTGACCCATTGTACTATTTACCAGTGTGGCACTTAATTAACCTATTGACTAAGCCCGGTATCCTATCATACCATCTCCTCCATAAACTTATCTAGCTTAGTCTTGAAGTCATGGAGGTCCTTCGCCCCCACTGTTTCCCTCGGTAGGCTGTTCCAGTATTGCACTCCCCTGATAGTTAGAAACCTTCGTCTAATTTCAAGCCTAAATTTCCTAACTGACAATTTATATCCGTTTGTCCTCGTGTCCACATTAGCACTGAGTTGAAATAATTCCTCTCCTTCCCTGGTATTTATCCCTCTGATATATTTAAAGAGTGCAATCATATCTCCTCTTATCCTTCTTTTGGTTAGGGAAAACAAACCGAGCTCTTCAAGTCTCCTTTCATACGACAGGCCTTCCATTCCTCGGACCATTCTAGTGGCCCTTCTTTGTACCCGTTCCAGTTTGAATTCATCCTTCTTAAACATGGGAGACCAAAACTGCACACAATACTCCAGATGAGGTCTCACCAACGCCTTATATAACGGGACTAGCACCTCCTTATCCCTACTAGAAATACCTCGCCTAATGCATCCCAAGACCGCATTTGCTTTCTTAACGGCCACATCACATTGCCTGCTCATAGTCATCCTACGATCAACCAGGACTCCTAGGTCCTTCTCCTCCTCCGTTACTTGCAACTGGTGCGTACCTAGCTTATAACTAAAATTCTTGTTAGTCATCCCTAAATGCATAACCTTACACTTTTCACTATTGAATTTCATCCTGTTACTAATACTCCAGTTTACAAGGTCATCCAAATCTCCCTGGAGGATATCCCGATCCTTTTCCGAATTGGCAATACCTCCCAACTTGGTGTCGTCCGCAAACTTTATCAGCCCACTCCTACTCTTGGTTCCCAGGTCAGCAATAAATAGATTGAATAAAATCGGACCCAAAACCGAACCTTGAGGAACTCCACTAGTAACCCCCCTCCAACCCGACAGTTCCCCCTTCAATACTACCCTCTGCAGTCTCCCCTTTAACCAGCTCCTTATCCACCTCTGGATTTTCATTTCAATCCCCATCTTTTCCAATTTAACCAGTAATTCCTCATGCGGTACCGTATCAAACGCCTTACTGAAATCCAAATATATTAGATCCACCGCATTTCCCTTGTCTAAAAAATCTGTTACTTTCTCAAAGAAGGAGATCAGGTTGCTTTGGCACGATCTACCTTTCGTAAATCCATGCTGTAAACTATCCCAGTTGCCATCGGCCTCCTGCTCCGTAACCACTCTCTCTTTTAAATTTTTTTCCATGACTTTGCATACTACAGATGTTAAACTAAAAGGCCTGTAGTTACCCGGGTCACTTTTTTTCCCCTTCTTGAATATAGGAACTACATTAGCTAATCTCCAGTCCAACGGTACAATCCCCGAATTTAGAGATTTATTAAAAATCATCGCTAACGGGCTAGCAATATCACTCGCTAATTCCCTTAATATTCTAGGATGAAGATTATCCGGGCCCCCCGATTTACTTCCGTTAAGCTGTTCAAGTTTGGCTTCCACCTCCGATACCGTAATGTCTACCCCCGTATCCTCATTCCCATCGGTCCCTCTATCACTATTCCTTAGCCCTTCATTAGCCTCATTGAAGACCGAGGCAAAATATTCGTTCAGATATTGTGCCATTCCAAGATTATCCCTAATCTCCACTCCGTTCAAAGTTTTAAGCGGACCCACTTCTTCTTTCTTGGTTTTCTTCCTATTTATATGGCTAAAAAACCTTTTGCTATTGGTTTTAATCCCCTTCGCTAGGTCCATCTCCACCCGTCGCTTTGCCTTTCTCACTGCTTCCCTACACCCTCTGACCTCAATAAGGTAGGTTTCTTTGCTGATCCCTCCCATTTTCCAGTCCTGGTACGCTTTCTGTTTTTTCTTAATGACCCCTCTGAGACGCTTGCTCATCCAGCTCGGTCTAAAACTGCTACCTACAAGCCGTTTTCCCTTTCTCGGGATACATGCCTCTGACATCTCCTGCAACTTCAACCTGAAGTAACCCCAGGCGTCATCTGCCTTTAGATCCCTAAATATGTTAGTCCAGTCCACTTCCCTAACTAGTCGCCTTAGTTTAGTAAAGTTAGCCCTTTTGAAATCGTAAACCCTAGTCTCAGATGCAATATTGATTATCCTCTCATTTATTTTGAAACGAATTAGCTCATGATCACTCGAGCCAAGGTTGTCCCCTACAACTATTTCCTCAACAAGGTCCTCGTTACTCACCAAAACCAGATCTAAAATGGCATCCCCCCTCGTCGGTTCAGCAACCACTTGATGAAGGAATTCATCAGCTATCACGTCTAGGAAAAGCTGAGCCCTATTATTGTTACTAGCATTTGTTTCCCAATCTATATCCGGGAAGTTAAAATCCCCCATGATCAAGCAGTTCCTATTAGTGTTTACCTCCTTAAAAACATTAAAGAGCTCTCTATCTGTCTCCAGGCTAGATCCCGGTGGTCTATAGCACACCCCAATCACTATCCCGGGTGAGGCTCTAGTAGTTTTCTTCCCCAATGTGACCATTGCCCAGACAGACTCCGTATTATCCATTGCATTGCTAGTTATTTCATTACATTTCACCTCATTATTGATATACAATGCTACTCCCCCCCCTTTACCTTTGCATCGGTCTTTCCTAAAGAGCTCATACCCTTCCATACCTGTACTCCAGTCATGGCTACCGTTCCACCATGTTTCGGTTATTCCTACGATATCCGCTTTCAATTCCCGGACCAAGAGCTCCAGTTCCTCCATTTTATTACCTAAGCTTCTCGCATTGGTGAACAAACATCCTAATTTTTGCTGTTGGGCTTCTCTCACTCTTTTCACCCAACTCGGTAGGGACACAGTACTACCAGCATGACCTGTAGCTCTAGTATCCGTCCCCCCCCTCTTCCTTACACCTGCCTGCCCCCCTCTGGCTATATCTGTTGTTATCTTATTGTTCTCACTCCCAATGTATAAATTTGGCGTGGAGAGCACCAGGACCTCTCCCAACCGTCTCCCCTCAGTGTCTAGTTTAAAGCTCTTTTAATCAGATGAGCCAGCCTCCCTCCTAGAAGTCTACTTCCTTCCCTACTAAGGTGGAGCCCATCCCGTGAGAACAGTTGTCTGTCCCCAAAAGCCTCCCAGTGCCCATACATCCCAAAGCCCTCCTTGTAACACCACTCCCTCAGCCAACTATTAATTGTCACGATCCTGTCACCCCTTTGGTGCCCTTCCCTAGGGACAGGTAGGATCCCACTGAAGATCACCTGAGCCTCAATTTCCTTGAGCGTCTTACCCAACCTGGCATAGTCTCCCTTGATCCTGTCTAGCGAGAATCTAGCAGTGTCATTCGTTCCCATATGAAGGATGACCAAAGGGTTCTTACCTGCTCCTCTTAGGATCCTTTTCAACCTCAGGTCCACATCCCGTATTTTAGCGCCCTGTAGACAGCACACCCTTCTGTTCTCCGGATCGGCCCTGGTCACAGGCCTATCCAACCTTCTCAGTATTGAATCCCCAATCATGTAGACCTGCCTTTGCCTGGGGACAGTGCGGTCCTCTAACCTATCCCCCGTCCCCCCTCGTCGCACGCTCCTTCCATTCCTATCATCCCTTGTGGTTCCACTTAAGCCATCCTTCTTCAGAACTGACTATATATACATGAAAATAACTTTTGCAGATGTGATAATGCTCCACTGTACCTGACAACTATAATGTACTCTAATATTCAGGAAAATAATCCACTTTGCTATCTGTTTTGATCACAGCCCTTCTGCCAGCAGATCTCCTATTTGAGTCATTCAATATGAATGTTCAAAGTACTTGGTACTAGCAAGATCTATTTAAATGGTTCCTTGTGATTTCAATGTGCCTTTCTAAAGCCAAATAATTGTGACTCTTCTTGAGCATGATGCCAGGAATTTTAAAACAGCTGATTTTAGTTTTATTTCTGCTTCCCTTCCGTCCACAGCACACACAAGCTGTGTCACTGTTTTTGTGCTGCTTTTTACTATAGACTTGCAGTTAAATCTTGGTCCACCAGATTTATAAATTTGGCTCTAAATGGAGAACGGATAAGGCTCAACTGGGCAGACAAGCCCTCCTTCCCCTCCACTTCTTATATTTCTGTGAAGATGACTATTTCATTCCTTAAAAGGCAACAAGATACAACACCTAGTTCTTTGAGAAGCTGATGATGAGTGGTGTTATAGCAGTAAGGCTAGGTCTCAGGTGCCTCATACAGTGCAGTCCACTCAGTGTTGCATATGGAATGTCTCTACATCTGTTAGGGTGGGGCCCATTGAAACAGGTTAATTGAAACTGCACAGGGAAGGACTAAATTATGGATGGAAAGTGGGCATTTTATTCTCACATTTCAAAGAGTTCTAGAAACAAGACAAGAGAGTAACACTAGGAAGTTGCTGGACACCTTTTTCTGTTTAATAAACTTCTACAAAATTATGTGAATGTAATACTTGCGGCAAGAGGGATCTAAATTTTATGGATAATGAAGTCCTATATTTTTCTTGAAAACAGTTTCAGTATGCTGAAGCAATGCAATTCCTCCTCACTGCCTTATCCCGGCCCGAGAGACACCTCTGGAAGTTAGAGGCTAGTCCATATGCCATGCCCATTCAGACTACCAACCAAAGTGCCTATTAGAGCCAGTTGTGGGTTTTATGTTTTATGATGCAATGGACTGAAAACAGTATGAATCTACCAAGCCATGCAGCTTCCTGAAATTGCCTCATCAGGCTGTAAATTCAAATGATACAAAAAGTTTTTCCTTAGAAACTTGGTTAATTTCCAAGTGATGACTGCTTGGATCCTGAGAATGTGCTACTGCTGGGAAATGATATGAATTGGAGCAGGAAGTTTCAGTCTCAGGGGGCAGTCAGAGGAATTGGGCTATTTGTGGGAAAGAGAGGACATGAAAGTTTATAGCTGTAGAGTGGGAGTTGGGAGTGTATTAAGGAAGATGTGATGACTGGAATTAGAGTTGGGGTCAAGCACTAGTGGTGGGAAGAATATTAGGGGACTTCTTAGGCTGTGAGTTCATCAATTCTGAAGGAGGGTCAGAGCTCTTAAAGATTTCAAGTTGGTTAGGCAGCTGGGAAGGAAAGATAGGGTCTGACTTCACTGGTGCATGTGTGTAAATTATGGACAAACTGCACTGCTCTACACTTTGAGGAAGGCAAGTATATTTGTCTGAAGTGTTCTGTAAAGCAGTTACTGCATAGCATATACAGTTTGTAAGAAAACGTTGTGTTCAGAGACCCCTACATTAGCCACAACATGGTTAGTTAAGGACAGATGTTCAGGCTTCAATCTAAATATTATCTCTGTCTTCAGTTTAAATTACAACCTTTCCTTCATTTTAACATAGTCTTTTTGTATTTACATAAAGGCAATTAATGTTTTAAATTGAGTTCTGCTCATGTAAAACCACCCTACAGGGGCCTCTTTCGAAGAGGCAAACAGGGATGAAGTCTTTCTTAGAATCATAGAATCATGGAATATCAGGGTTGGAAGGGACCTCAGGAGGTCATCTAGTCCAACTCCCTGCTCAAAGCAGGACCAATCCCCAACTAAATCATCCCAGCCAGGGCTTTGTCAAGCCTGACCTTAAAAACCTCTAAGGAAGGAGATTCCCCCACCTTCCTAGGTAACCCATTCCAGTGCTTCACCACCCTCCTAGTGAAAATGTTTTTCCTAATATCCAACCTAAACCTCCCACACTGCAACTTGAGACCATTACTCCTTGTTCTGTCATTTGCTACCACTGAGAAGAGTCTAGATCTATCCTCTTTGGAACCCCCTTTCAGGTAGTTGAACGCAGCTATCAAATCTCCCCTCATTCTTCTCTTCTGTAGACTAAACAATCCCAGTTCCCTCAGCCTCTTCTCGTAAGTCATGTGCTCCAACTCCCTAATCATTTTTGTTGCCCTCCACTGGACTCCTTCCAATTTTTCCACATCCTTCTTGTAGTGTGAGGCCCAAAACTGGACACAGTACTCCAGATGAGGCCTCACCAATGTCAAATAGAGGGGAATGATCACATCCCTTGATCTGTTGGCAATGGCTGTACTTGTACAGCCCAAAATGCCGTTAGCCTTCTTGGCAACAAGGGCACACTGTTGACTCATATCCAGTTTCTCGTCCACTGTAACCCCTAGGTCCTTTTCTGCAGAACTGCTTCCTAGCCATTTGGTCCCTAGTCTGTATCAGTGCATGGGATTCTTCCATCCTAAGTGCAGGATTCTGGACATACCCTTGTTGAACCTCATCAGATTTCTTTTGGCCCAATCTTCTAATTTGTCTAGGTCCTTTTGTATGCTATCCCTACTCTCCAGCATATCTACCACTCCTTCCAGTTTAGTATCATCTGCAAACTTGCTGAGGGTGCAGTCCACGCCATCCTCCAGATTATTAATTAAGATATTGAACAATACTGGCCCCAGGACCAGGCACTTCGCTTGATACAATGGAGCCATTCATCACTACGTTGAGCCCGATGATCTAGCCAGCTTTCTATCCATCTTATAATCCATTCATCCAGCCCATATTTCTTTAACTTGCTGGCAAGAATACTATGGGAAACTATCAAAAGCTTTGCTAAAGTCCACTGCTTTCCTCTCATCCACAGAGCCAGTTATCTCCTCATAGAAGGCAATTAGGTTAGTCAGGCATGACTTGCCCTTGGTGAATCCATGCTGACTGTTCCTGATCACTTTCCTCTCCTCTAAGTGCATCAGAATTGATTCCTTGAGGACCCGCTCCATGATTTTTCCAGGGACTGAGGTGACGCTGACTGGCCTGTAGTTCCCTGGATCCTCCATCTTCTCTTTTTTTAAAGATGAGCACTACATTAGCCTTTTTCCAGTCATCCAGGACCTCCTTGGATCGCCATGAGTTTTCAAAGATAATGGCCAATGGCTGTGCAGTCACATCTGCCAACTCCTTTAGCATCCTCGGATGCAGCACATCCGGCCCATGGACTTGTGCTTGTCCAGCTTTTCTAAATAGTCCTGAACCATTTCTTTCTCCACAGAGAGCTGGTCACCTCCTCCCCATACTAGTAGTCTGGGAGCTGACCTTGTTTGTGAAGACAGAGGCAAAAAAAGCATTGAGTACATTAGCTTTTTCCACATCCTCTGTCACTAAGTTGCCTCCCTCATTCAGTAAGGGGCCCACACTTTCCTTGACTTTCTTCTTGCTGCTAACATAGCTGAAGAAACCCTTCCTGTTACTCTTAACATGCCTTACTAGCTGCAACTCTAAGTGTGATTTGGCCTTCCTGATTTCAGTCCTGCATGCCTGAGCAATATTTTTATACTCCTCTCTGGTCATTTGTCCAATCTTCCACTTCTTGTAAGCTTCTTTTTTGTGTTTAAGATCAGCAAGGATTTCACTGTTAAGCCAAGCTGGTCAGCTGCCATATTTACTATTCTTTCCATAGATCGGGATGGTTTGTTCCTGCAACCTCAATAATACAGCCAGGGCTCCTGGACTCCTTTCCCCATCATGTTATTCTCCTTTCTAATGCCTCTCTCTATTATTGTCTATTCCTTCATTCCACATGAGTCCTACTTGCTAAAACTGTCGTCTTTGCTTATAGGAATATTTTAAAATTAATTGACTAGTTAAGAGAAATGGGATATCTCCTTAACCTCAGTGTGACAGGGGTTTGACTGAGCAGTGGTCACCAGTGATTAGGTCACTTGTTCCCTTCCCTCTCCTGTCTCTGGATGGCTTTCACACCAATAGGGTAGCAGTCCATCTTTTGGTAGGTGGTGACTCAGCCCTCTGGCCATGTCACCAATTGAGTTTGCCTCTTTCTGGGGTAACAGAAGCCAACAAAATATATGGAGTCCAGCATCTACACAACAAAAAATAACTTGAGCTCATCTCTGGGCCCTTGTGGGTGGTACACCTTTGACTGGGGCTTACAATATCACTATTCTGTCTTTATCACTTTGGGGAGCAAGAGGGTTTATGCTCCATCATAATAAGAGAGAGATTGGTAGGATTATTGAGGACCTTCCCCTCCACTGGGCTCCAGACCATTGCTCTATGAGAGGCAGTGATACCAAACACCCTGGAGCGCTTCAACATGGCCTCCTATCACTCAATTCCTATCACAAGGCCTCAAAGTCCAACAGAAGATAGCAAAAGCAACTGAATCTTCAGCCCAGCTAGTAACCTTTAACCTTGCAGGCTAGACCCAGCTTCAAGCTGATCCAAGTTCCTTGGTTTCACTCCCACCACCCGGGGGGTGTTGCACTCTCTCTTTACACAGGGTTTCAGACAGGCTGCAGTCCCAGATCAAAACCCATCTCCAGTCAGGCTCCCCGGCCAGGGCTCAGCCTCCCAAGCTTCCCTAAGGCCTGGTCTACACTAGGAGTTTATGTCGAATTTAGCAGCGTTAATTCGACTTAACCGTGCACCCGTCCACACCAGGAAGCTAATTAGTTCGACCTAGAGGGCTCTTTAGTTCGAATTCTGTACTCCTCCCCGACGAGGGGAGTAGCGCTAAATTCGACTTGGCTATGTCGAATTAGCTTTGTGTGGATGGAAATCGACCTTAGTAGCTCCGGGAGCTATCCCACAGTGCACCACTCTGTTGACGTTCTGGACAGCAGTCCGAGCTTGGATGTTCTGACCAGCCACACAGGAAATGCCCAGGGAAAATTTGAATTCCTTTTCCTGTCTGGCCAGTTTGAATTTCATTTCCTGGTTGGACATCGTGGCGAGCTCAGCAGCAATGGCAATGATGCAGACTCTCCAGCAGAGGAGTCCATGCAATCTCAGAGTAGAAAGAGGGCCCCAGCATGGACTGACCGGGAAGTCTTGGATCTGATCGCTGTGTGGGGCGATGAGTCTGTGCTTTCGGAGCTGCGCTCCAAAAAACGGAATGCAAAGACCTACGAGAAGGTCTCCAAAGCCATGGCAGACAGAGGATACAGCCGGGATGCAACTCAATGCCGCGTGAAAATCAAGGACTTGAGACAAGGCTACCAAAAAATCAAAGCGGCAAACGGATGCTCCGGAGCCCAGCCCCAGCCATGCCGCTTCTACGAGGCACTGCATGCCATTCTCGGTGGGTCTGCCACAACTGCCCAACCAGTGTCCGTGGACTCCGATGATGGGATTGTGTCGACGGCCAGTTCCTCAGCGATGTTCGCGGACGGGGAAGATGAGGAAGGAGATGAGGAGGAGGAGGCAGTCGATAGTGCTTACAACGCTGATTTCCCCGACAGCCAGGATCTCTTCATCACCCTCACGGAGATCCCCTACCAACCCTCCCCAGCAGTTACTCTGGACCCTGAATCAGGGGAAGGATCAGTCGGTAAGTGCTTTAAACATGTAAACTTTTATTATTAATGTAACAGGAATCTGAACTATGTGAAAAGGAGGTCTATATATATGGGGATAGAACAGAATCCTCCTGGGAGATCTCCACGAAGCTCTCCTGGAGATAATCGAAAAGCCTCCGCATGAGGTTCCTGGGGAGAGCTGCCTTATTGGGTGCTCCGTGGTAGCACACTTTTCCGCGCCAGGCTTTCATGAGGTATTCTGGGAGCATTGCCTCCATGAGCATGGCAGCATAGGCCCCTGGTTTGTGCTGGCTTTCACGCAGCATGCACTCTCTATCTCGCTCTGTGATCCTCCTCAGGGTGATCTCGCTCGGAGACTCCTGCATTTAATTAGAGTAATTTGTGTACTGTTAGTATTGGGAATGCTTGACTGTTCCTTTGCATGACAATAAGCCTCCGTTTAGAGCCATGTGGTGAAGGCTGCAGAGGGGCAGCATACAGGGATCTTTCCCAGGGAACAGCCGTGAGGAGGTGGAACAGGGGCAGAGTTTATGCTTTCCGGATTGCCTGCAGCAAGAGGACAGTGCCATACATTCAGTTTTAAGCAGCCTAAAGTGTATGGCTTACCATGCCTGCCTGCTGCACGGATTCTGCTGTCCTGCCCCGCTTGTCTGATCTCCAGTGCAAGACCCCAGGCAATGAAAGCGAAAGCTGAAAATTAGAACTTGTCCTGAGTCAGTGCTCATGAGATAGGTGCTGTGCATGGTCTTGTTCACAGAGACTGACTAGACTATGTTCATAGTTCGCAAAAATGTATCTTTGTAAGGAATTCACTCCCTTTTTCCCATCACACAGCTGCCACTGTATCCAGACCTGTTCCACCATCCCCCTCACAGAGGCTGGCGCAGATTAGGAGGCGCAAGAGAAGGACAAGGGACGAGATGTTCGCTGAACTTATGGGCTGCTCCCGAGCCGAGGTGGCCCAGCAGAACCAGAGGAGGGAGAACCTCTCTGAGTACCAGCGCTCACACAGCGAACAGGAGGACAGGTGGCGTCAGGAGGACCAGCAGGCGACTCAAACGCTGCTTGGACTAATGAGGGAGCAAACGGACACGCTCCGGCACCTTGTGGATGTTCTGCAGGACCGCAGGCAGGAGGACAGAGCCCCCCTGCACTGTATCTGCAATCGCCCTCCCCCTCCACAAAGTCCCAAACCCCCCTCACCCAAAGTAACAAGAAGGAGGGGCGACAGGGGCCGTGAAAACTGTCACTGCACCCCTGCAGAGTGCACAAATACAAGAAGGCTCTCATTCCCTAAATGTTGAGAAGTCCTTCCCTTCCTGGCTCACCCAAGCCCCAATCCCAGTTACATCCCCTAACTGTGTAGTTGATTATTAAAAGTAGTTTGCTGTTAATTACTATTTCTGTCAAGTTTTTCTACAGAAGACTGTCTGTGAAGGGGGGGGAAGGGGGTTGTTAATTGCATAGGACAGTCACCTTTACCAGGGTACAGACACGGGGGCAGGATCAACAGCAGGTCACACACACAGTGCAGTCAGTAGGCACCCTGGTCGGTCTGGGAGGTGTTTTCCATGTTCTGTGTGGGTGGGGGGTACTTGACTTTGTAGCATGGGAGGGCGGTTACAGAACTTATGCAGCGGTCCTTGTCTCGGACCACAGAGCCACGCAGCAGGGGAATCTGTAACCGTCCTCCCCCGCCACAAGGTCACATAGCCTCCGCACACAGAGTCCCGAAAAGGAGGGATGGCAGGCTCCATTGAAACAACCAGTCCGGCACTGCAGACCGCTCTAGGAGCAGGAGCCTATCATTCCTCGAGTGTAGAAGCGGTGTTAACATCACTGCACACCCTACCCACCACAGTCTGCGTCCCTGTTTCAACCCTTTAACATGAATTCATTAATAAAGAAAACGTTGTTAATTAACAATGTTCCATTAACTTTATTTTTAAACGTGTGTTGGAAGGGGGGAAATGTGGTGAACGGGGTATGTAACCGCAGAAGAAAGTCAGCAGTAACTGAAGCAGGGGCAGGTTCAGCTTCTCTGTAAAGAAACTGAACAGTCACAGGTTACCCTGCTCCCTGAGGAACCTAGCTTTCAAAGCCTCCCGGATGCACAGCGCTTCCCGCTGGGCTCTTCTAATTGCATGGCTGTCTGGCTGAGCATAATCAGCAGCCAGGCAATTTGCCTCAACCTCCCATCCCACCATAAAGGTCTTCC
Source organism: Mauremys mutica (assembly GCF_020497125.1). NCBI lineage: Eukaryota > Metazoa > Chordata > Testudines > Geoemydidae > Mauremys > Mauremys mutica. Next base: position 54,046,764 of record NC_059076.1, on the reverse strand, counting down.
CCTTGCTCTCACAGAGATTGTGGAGCACACAGCAAGCTGCAATAACAATGGGGATATTGGTTTCGCTGAGATCCGAGCGAGTCAGTAAGCTCCTCCATCTCCCCTTGAGACGTCCGAAAGAACACTCCACCACCATTCTGCACTTGCTCAGCCGGTAGTTGAAGAGTTCCTTGTCACTGTCCAAGGCGCCTGTATAGGGCTTCATGAGCCAGGGCATCAGCTGGTAGGCTGGGTCCCCGAGGATCACTGTATGCATCTGCACATCCCCAACAGTTATTTTGTGGTCCGGGAAGAAACTACCTTCCTGCAGGCGTCTAAACAGACCAGAGTTCCTGAACACATGCGCATCATGAACCTTGCCCGCCCACCCAACAAAGATGTTGGTAAAGCGTCCCCTATGGTCCACGAGTGCTTGCAGCACCATTGAAAAGCAGCCCTTTCGGTTGATATACTGGCTGGCCTGGTGGGCCGGTCCCAGGATAGGAATGTGAGTCCCATCTATAGCCCCACCGCAGTTTGGGAATCCCATCGCAGCGAAGCCATCTATGATGACCTGGACATTTCCCAGGGTCACTACCTTCGAGAGCAGTAGCTCAACGATTGTGTGGGCTACTTGTATCACAGCAACCCCCACGGTAGATTTGCCCACGCCAAAGTGGTTCGCTACTGACCGGTAGCTGTCTGGCGTTGCAAGTTTCCAGAGGGCTATGGCCACTCGCTTCTGCACAGTCAGGGCTGCTCGCATCCGGGTGTCCTTGCGCTTCAGGGCAGGGGACAGCAAGTCACAGAGTTCAAGGAAAGTGCCTTTACGCATCCTGAAGTTTCGCAGCCACTGTGATTCATCCCAGACCTGCAGCACTATGCGGTCCCACCAGTCCGTGCTTGTTTCCCGGGCCCAGAATCGCCGTTCCACAGCATGAACATGACCCATTGCCACCATGATGTCCACAGCGCGGCGTACCGTGCTTTGTGAGAGGTCTGAGCCACTCTCTGACTTCATGTCCTCACCGCGCTGCCGTTGCCTCCTCGCCCGATTTCTCAGCATCTGACAGTGGAAGAGGTGGACGATAAGGTGCGAGGAGTTGACAACGGCCATAAGTGCAGCGATGATCGCAGCGGGCTCCATGATCACAGTGGAGTGCTGTGGCGTCCGCGCTGTCACTAACAGGAAAAGTGCGCGAACTGATTTCCCGCCGGCGGGAGTGACGGTTGAATGATGACAGTTACCCAAGACCACCCTCGACACATTTTTCCCCCCCAGCATGCATTGTGGGGAAATCCCAGAATTCAAATGGGCAGCGGGGACTGCGGGAACTGTGGGATAGCTTCCCACAGTGCACCGCTTCCAATGTCGACGCTTGCCCCGTTAGTGTGGACTCACAAAGTCGAATTAGTGTCCTTAGTGTGGACACACAAATTCGACTTTGTAAGGTCGATTCCAGAAATTCGAATTAAGTTAAATCGAACTAATCTGGTAATGTAGACATACCCTGAGGCTATGTCTACAATATTCTACAGCTTATGTCAGCATAACTTATGTCGCTCATGCGGTGAATAAATCATAACATAAATTACAGCCACACAAGCACTGGTGTGGACAATTCCATGTCATCAGGAGAACTCCCGACGACATAGCTACCACAGTTTGTGGGGGCTGGAGTAGTTAAGCTGACAGGAGAGCTCCCTCCCACTGGCTTAGAGTGGCTACATTAGAGAGCTTACGGTGGCTCAGCGGTACCAGTTCAGCTGCACTGCTGTAAACCCTCTAGTGTAGCTGTGCTCTAAGTCCTCAGCCCAAGAGAGAAAGCTCCCAGTTACCTGTCATCTGGGTCTCCTCCCTGACCTTGCTCTACAGCCTAGGTAGCTGTCATTTACAGACACATCCTTTGCAGGGGGGCATGGCTCAACAGTCATGTCACACTCCCCCTCAGTACAGTACCCAGCCTGAGCCGGGGAAACTAATGATCCAACAGCGGACCAAATTCAGTGATGAATCCTGGTCACGTACTGCCTGGGGTACATTGCACATATTGCAAAGAAAGTCTACTTAGTATAAGTACTTTTGCTGTGCCCTTACCAGGAGATCTCAGGGTGAGTTGTCCTCCTGTCTGCTCCCCTTTTTCTTCTTCTAGGGTTTTTTTTGAGGTGCAGCAGACTCACTTCATGAATCTAAGGCTCCCATTCACTGCATTTCATAGATACTTGGCAGACTGTAATCATAACCTTTCTCACAATTCTTAAATAATTTCAAGATTATTTTTAATTTTTTTTAATTGGGCCCTGTCTACGTGTGCATATTCTGGATAGGTGCGGTTTATTACTCTAAGACTTCTGGGTTTTCCATATAAATATCCCCTTTCACTGGTATGGTCTTTACAATTCCATAAAAAAATTAACTGTCATTTCCTGGACCTTACATGTTTTACACAGTCTCTCCTTATGTTTGTTTATTAGAAATAGATAATATTTATTCCACAATTTTTTTTGAGAGGGAGAGAGAGAGTTGATTGAAGAGTACCATCATGTTCTCAGTAAATCCTTGTCTTGGAAACAGCTCACTCTTTCCTGAGTTGACAGGGAGGCTTCCAGGGTGGCTAATACTTTCTGATGCCTTTATTTCTTTGATTAAAATGCCTTGAATGGCACTTCTCTGGCATTGACATTTCTCATTCCTTTCTTTGTGGTGCTCACCATTATTCCATACAGGAAGCGAGGATGTTAAATCAAAAGTACAGTGATTGTCATTATAAAACCATCATCTAGCAACATATTAATAAAATAATGGCTTGTGTAACCATTCAACTATGGGTGCAAATCAGACACACATACTCCATTTAAATTACTGTTAAATAGAAACACACAAAATGATTTATGAAAATGTTTATCAAGTTTTTTTTAGTCAGCCTTTATAGTACTAAAGAAACATTCTGAAGCACTTGATAATGCAGAAGAACAATTATCCAGTATGCATGCTTAACATGCATTTGATCAAAATGTTATTTTTTTCAGTGGGCTGAAGTTTTCATTTGAATACAGATTCTATACTGGCAAAAGCCTAGTAAAATCTGCTTCTTCGCCAAAGGTATCTTATGGTGGTCGGAACTTTCTACATAAAAGTGTGAAAGGTTCTGAAAGTATCTAGGGTCAATGTCAGACTCAAATTCTGTGGTACCATCATCACTTTACTGAGTTTGAGCCTTATCCATTACCATTTAACTGACCCCATGATGATAGTGAATCACTGATCATGCGTTTGTCCTACAGAATAAGCTGAAGAGATGCCTCTTCTAAATGCACCTGCAAAATATTTTGCGTAAAAGTCTTAAAAAAAATCTAAACACTTCATTTCAACATTATTAGAATGAACCATTTTGATTTTTTATTCAAAACAACTTTCCAGCTAGAAATGTCATTCACATTTTATTTAAATAAATAAGTGAAAAAGAAAGCTCAAAATCAAAATAAAATGTTTTGTTTGTCCCAAAACAATGGTTTTTTTTGGATACTTCCAGTGAACTGAAATATCAGTTATTTGCACAGTTCTACTTTTGTGTCAGTCTTCATAAGACAAAGCCTTCAGGGAGTGTCTGATATTTCAACAGTGCACCCCAGGAATTTCACTTTCTCAGGTAGGGGTGAGATTCCCCCACCACACGCACACATACACACCATGTGATCATTAAAAGTAGGTTGTCCTGGGTGAAAAGGAGCTGGAACATATATTAGAGCAGTGGAAGGTAAAAGAGGTACTGGAGATTGCCAAGGAAGGAGCCATAGGCCGAAATGGTGGATAAAAGAAGAAGCAAAAGATGGACTTTTGGAATTTGAATGCCTCTGATATTTGGTTTGGAAACAGAATTCAATATCTTATTACTAATAATACCATAACGTATTTGTTTTTTTCAATATTCATTATTAGTTTTTATGCACATGCTTCAAAACTGGAACATTATCTGTTTTAAAAAAAAGCCAGCCTATGAAGTTTCACTTTATTTTTGTTTTTTGTGCAAATTTGGAGTTTAAAGTGAGAAATTAGTAGCAAGATTTTCCAGACTGCTCTGCCAAACCATTTAAATCCTGACCTGCAACACCCCTGCTAGTCCAGTCTTGGATCTTCTGTACCTGGAGACTGCCTATGGTGCTGGACTGAGACAAACTCCATGGTGGTTTTCTGATATGTAAAATACGTCCACAGAGTATTGTCTTATAAAATTAGATTTAGCCCATGGCGCCACAAGTTGCAAAATATCCACACATTGCTTATTAGTCAGCAAGTGCATTACCTTGTGTTCACCACTACCTGAATTAATTACTCCTAGTGAGGCACATTTTTCATTTGTCTTATATTATTCCTTCATAAGCCTAGTGTCTAATTTAGCTTTTGACATAATTATGATGGCAGAGGTCCAATGGTCAATTAAGATGAATCTCCTGTTAAGTAATGGTTGCATCCTGCATCTTATAGTCAGGTCTTAAAAGGGTTGATATGTGGATACTTTGGCTTAGTTCCAGTCACCACAGAAGACTATTTTTTTAATTTCTCCTAATTTAAAATGCAGCTCTATTGTGCTGATTTGAAACAAAAACAAAACAAAACAAAAATCATCTCCCAGCCCTATAGACCTTTTTTTTTCTATTTAGATTCTGTGCCACTGCCTCCAATATTGTCTTAGTGCAGACTGTTGTCAGAGGTCTAGCATTCAACTATTATTCATCTATGATATCATCGAGACGTAAATCATAAGAAAGTATCAGACCTCTGATGTCATACAAAGGTTGTCTGTTGAAGTTGGCATATTGTAGAGGGATGAATTTGGGCTAAGGAAGTCACATAACCCTGAGTGCATTTCATATTTATGATTAATTTAAAGTACAAATATGAAATATACATTTGTAAAGCGAAGAGCATGTGCTTACAGTCAGTTTTGTAGACAGCTGTTCTTAGAAATACCTAAGTCTTTGGGACAGTGAATGTTAACAAAAGCTCTGCAGCTTGCCTGAACTGAGGATCTAGCCCTGTCTACGTGTGCATATTGTATTTTTTCAATATTAAGCCTTAATTGAATTTCAAGAAATACAAGAATGAAAAAAGAATTGAGAAATTTGTTATTTTAATGTATAATTATGTTTGAGAAAAAAAAATTGTTCAATTTTTGAGAGTTTATGGTCATAGACCCCAATCTTGCTATCAGATGCACTCTCAGGGCCCTTAACTTCATGCAGAGTGCCACTAACTTCAACAGAACTCTGTGCTGGCCTAAAGATCCACATGAGAGCATTCCAGTACTTATACAGAGATTAAGTAGAAAGCATATGGCTATTGGCCATACCCAGCTAGTGTAAATGAGCCCTTAGAAAAGTCAGTGGAAATCCAATTTACACCAGTTGAACACATGCTCCTATCTGTGTTCAATATTATACTTTGTCAAGAAGTTATTCTTTTCTTGAAGCATATAGACTCATAGACTTTAAGGTCAGAAGGGACCATTATGATCTTCTAGTCTGACTTCCTGCACAACACAGGCCACAGAATCTCACCCACCCACTCCTGTAACAAACCCCTAACCTATGTCTGAGTTACTGAAGTCCTCAAATCGTGGTTTAAAGACATCAAGGTGCAGAAAATCCTCCAGCAAGTGACCCGTGCCCCACACTGCAGAGGAAGGCGAAAAAATTCCAGGGCCTCTGCCAATCTGCCCTGGAGGAAAATTCCTTCCTGACCCCAAATATGGCAATCAGTTAAACCCTGACCATGTGGGCAAGACTCACCAGCCAGACACCCAGAAACGAATTCTCAGTAGTAACTCAGATCCCACCCCATCTAACATCCCATCAATCAATTAATTAATCAAAGATCAATTAATTTCCAAAATTAGGCTATCCCATCATACCATCCCCTCCATAAACTTATCAAGCTTAGTCTTGAAGCCAGATATGTCTTTTGCCCCCACTACTCCCCTTGGAAGGCTGTTCCAGAACTTCACTCCTCTGATGGTGAGAAACCTTCGTCTAATTTCAAGTCTAAACTTCCTAGTGTCCAGTTTATATCCATTTGTTCTTGTGTCCACATTGGTACTAAGCTTAAATAATCCCTCTCCCTCCCTGATATTTATCCCTCTGATATATTTATAAAGAGCAATCATATCTCCCTTCAGCCTTCTTTTGGTTAGGCTAAACAAGACTCTTTGAGTCTCCTTTCATAAGACACATTTTTCATTCCTTGGATCATCCTAGTAGCCCTACTCTGTACCTGTTCCTGTTTGAATTCATCCTTCTTAAACATGGGAGACCAGAAATGCACACACTATTCCAGATGAGATCTCACCAGTGCCTTGTATAACGGTATTAACACCTCCTTATCTTTACTGGAAATACCTCGCCTGATGCATCCCAAGACCGCATTAGCTTTTTTTAACGGCCAAATCACATTGGCGGCTCATAGTCATCCTGTGATCAACCAATACTCTGAGGTCCTTCTCCTCCTCTGTTACTTCCAACTGATGTGTCCCCAATTTATAACCAACATTCTTGTTATTAATCCCTAAATGCATGACCTTGCACTTTTCACTATTAAATTTCATCCTATTACTATTACTTCAATTTACAAGGTCATCCAGATCTTCCTGTATGAGATCCTGGTTCTTCTCTGTATTAGCAATACCTCCCAGCTTTGTGTCATCCACAAACTTTATTAGCACATTCCCACTTTTTGTGCCAAGGTCAGTAATAAAAAGATTAAATAAGATTGGTCCCAAAACCAATCCCTGAGGAACTCCACTAGTAACCTCCTTCCAGCCTGACAGTTCACCTTTCAGTATGACCCATTATAGTCTCCCCTTCAACCAGTTCCTTATCCACCTTTCAATTTTTATATTGATCCCCATCTTTTCCAATTTAGCTAATATTTCCCCATGTGGAACCGTATCAAATGCCTTACTGAAATTGAGATAAATTAGATCCACTGCGTTTCCTTTGTCTAAAAAATCTGTTACCTTCTCAAAGAAGGAGATCAGGTTGGTTTGTCACGATCTACCTTTTGTAAAACCATGTTGTATTTTGTCCCAATTACCATTGACCTCAATGTCCTTAACTACTTTCTCCTTCCAAAAATTTTCCAAGACCTTAGACAGGCCTATAGTTACTCAGAACACTATTTTTTTCCCTTTCTTAAAAATAAGAACTATGTTAGCAATTCTCCAGTCGTACGGTACAATCCCTGAGTTTACTGATTCATTAAAAATTCTTGCTAATGGGCTTGCAATTTCATGTGCCAGTTCCTTTAATATTCTTGGATGAAGATTATCTGGGTCCCCCGATTTAGTCCCATTAACCTGTTTAGGTTTGGCTTCTACCTCGGATGTGGTAATATCTACCTCCATATTCTCATTCTCATTTGTCATCCTACCATTATCCCATAGCTCCTCATTAGCCTCATTAAAGACTGAGGCAAAGTATTTGTTTAGATATTGAGCCATGCCTAGATTATACTTAACCTCCACTCCATCCTCAGTGTTTAGCGGTCCGACTTCTTCTTCCTTTGTTTTCTTCTTATTTATATGGCTATAGAACCTTTTACTATTGGTTTTAATTCCCTTTGCAAGGTCCAACTCTACATGACTTTTGGCCTTTCACACTTTATTCCTACATGTTCTGACCTCAATAAGGTAGCTTTCCCTGCTAAGCCCGCCCATCTTCCACTCCTTGTAGGCTTTCTGCTTTTTCTTAATCACCTCTCTGAGATGGTTGCTCATCCAGCTTGGTCTACAACTCCTGCCTATGATTTTTTTCCCCTTTCTTGGGATGCAGGCTTCTGATAGTTTCTGCAATTTTGACTTGAAGTAATTCCAGGTCTCCTCCACCTTTAGATCCACAAGTTCTTCAGTCCAATCCATTTCCCTAACTAATTTCCTTAATTCTTTAAAGTTAGCCCTTTTGAAAAAAAAACCCTAGTCCCAGATCTATTTTTGTTTATCCCTTCCATCTAGTTTGAACTGAATTAGCTCATGATCACTAGAACCAAGGTTGTCCCCTACAACCATTTCTTCCATGAGGTCCTCACTACTCAGCAAAACCAAATCTAAAATAGCATCCCCTCTTGTTGGTTCTTCAACTACTTGGTGAAGGAATCCATCAGCTATCACATCCAGGAAAATCTGAGCCCTATTATTATTACTAGCACTTGTCCTCCAGTCTATATCTGGGAAGTTAAAGTCTCCCATGATCACACAATTCCCATTAGTGTTTACTTCATTAAAAACATTAAAGAGGTCTCTATCCATATCCAAATCGGATCCCGGTGGTCTGTAGCACACCCCAAGCACTATCTCAGGGGAGGCTTTAGTAGCTTTCTTTCCCAATGTGATTTTTGCCAGACAGACTCTGTCTTATCCATTCCATCCCTTCTTATTTCTTTACAGTCTACCTCATCATTGATGTACAATGCTACTCCACCACCTTTGCCTTTATTTCTGTCTTTCCTAAACAGCACATAGTTTTCAATACCTGTACTCCAGTCATGACTACTACTCCACCATGTTTCTGTTATCCCTATAATATTTGGTTTTACTTCCTGCACCAGTAGCTCTAGTTCCTCCATTTTGTTGCCTAGGCTCCTCGGTTTAGCATACAAACATCTTAATTTTTGCCGTTTGGCTTCACTGACATTCTTTACCCGGTTAGGCACAGACATTCTACCACCAGTATCACCTATTAGACTGGTATCTACACTACTCTTTCTCCTTATGTCCATTCTCATACCTACAGCTGTATCTTTTCTTACTTTGTTTTCTTCCCTCTCAATGTTAAGTTCCGGCGTGGTGATTACCTGGATAGCTTCCAACCATCTCCCCCAAATTCCTAGTTTAAAGCTCTCTTAATCAGTTGTGCCAGCCTCCATCCTAGAAGTCTATTTCCCTCCTTACTCAGGTGAAGTCCATTCCAAGAGAACAGTCCTCTGTCCATGAATGCTTCCCAGTGGCCATACATCCCAAAGCCCTCCTTATAGCACCACTGCCTAAGCCATCTGTTGATCGCCATAATCTTGTCACACCTTTGTTGCCATTCTCTAGGAATAGGCAGAATCCCACTGAAGAACACCTGAGCCTCAGTTTCCTTAAGTGTCTTCCCCAGCCTGGCATAGTCTTCCTTGATATGTTCCAGCAAGAATCTAGCCGTATCATTTGTTCCCACACGAAGGACAATCAGCAGATTCTTTCCCACTACCATTAGGATCCTTTTCAGCCTCAGGTCCACATCCCGTATCTTAGCACCCGGCAGACAGCACACCCTTCTGTTCTCCGGATCAGCTCTAGTTACAGGCCTGTCTATTCTTCTCAGTAAGGAGTCCCCAATCATGTAGACCTGCCTTTTCCTGGTGATGGTGTGATTCTCTGGTCTATCCCCTGTTCCCTCTGGCTGCAAGTCCTCTCGATTTCTGTTGTCCCTTGCAATCCTCCGCAACCCATCCCGTATGCCCCTGGGGCTCATATTTGGTGTTGTCTCCATTGACTCTTCCCCTCTTCCTATAGGACTAGCTGCTCTGCTCTTCTCCCTTGTCCTCTCACCTTCAGCGACCACCTGCTGTGCCCCTTCTTCATTTTCCAACTCCGCAAACCTGTTCCTGAGCTCTATTTCTCCTTCACTGGCCCGTCTTTTCCTCTGCCTGATTCTCTTAGTCACATGCTTCCACTGTCCACTTTCCTCACCCAGCAGTCTCCCCTCAGAATTCATTGGTTCTGCTTCCATCTGCAAGTCTGAGCTTTTCCCTTCAGCATCCTCATATCTTTTCTCCGTCATCTGCTCAAACACCCTTCTAAACCACAGTTTCCACCTTCATCTCCAATCCTTGGATCTTTTCTTCCATCAGCTCTATCAGGCGGAACTTCATGCAGACAAAACTCTTTTCAGGTACCCCCTCCAGGATCATGTACATGCTGCAGCTTCCACATCCAGTCATCCTCATTGTGTCTTCCACTGCTGCCTCTGTATCGGTCATAGCCTTCCCACCTAAAACCTGTTAGCCCAGGAAACACAAAACAAAGTAAACCATCACCATCTACAGCAAAACAAACCCCCAACGAGCACCAGAACACCAGCAGAACACCACCCACTCCCTTCACTAGCCTGTCTGTTCCTCTGCCTGCCTCTCTTAGTCTCCCCTGCAAACTCCCCTTGTAAACTCTCCTGTTTACAGCTCTGTTTGCTGGCTCCTGTGCACTGCAGCTGTCTATATAACATATGTATAATATGCTTTAAATACAAAGAAATCTAAGGACATTCAACAATTATAACTTGCTTTAGGCATAAGTATGTACCATATGTATGTATCTATCTACCTGGTTGTATTTTACAGGTCATCTGATCATTTCACTGGATCCTGTCATTCAGAGAAAGAACTTCTGCCATAAATGTAGGTCCTTTAACTACTTGTTATTTGAGTGTGTCAAGAAACCAGGTTTTGATTTGGGTATATTATGAATTGTAATCAAATTGTAATTTTGTAATTTTTATTAAATTTTCCACATATATGTATATTGGGGGCAAGTAGGAGATGGAAGGTCTGTATGCTGTCAAGAGTGCTCTGTATCTTCTCTTCCCCCAGTCCTGCTTTTTTTTTTAAAGAAACACTATATGAATATGTAGGAATATAACACAATATACTCACAACAAAAAATTGTGAAGTCTGTCAACTGAATGTAAAATGTCTAGTACCTAAAATAAATGAAAATTAATTCAATTTCATCTACACCTGGAATTAAATGAGCAATTAGAACTCTAATCATCTTAATTTTAAATTTGGCACATCAGTAAGAAAATAAATCTTCAGAAGTAGCCATGCTCACTAAATTTTGTAGTTATCGTTTATTATTATTTTAGCATGCAATGGTGTATTAGTTGCTTCACAAGCCATAAGACATAGACCCTGCCTGGATGAGCTCAGTATCAAAACTACAACCATTAGCAATAGTCATCATTCCATTTTGCTGGATATTCAAATCCTCAACCGCCAACTGACCAAATAAAATGGCAATATGTACGCCATATATATTTCTACAATTAATCTCCATCTGCCCTGAGCCATATTACTTTTCTTATGTGCATAGTAATTAAAACTTTGCTGACAACTAACCACTTTTTTCAACTTCTGCCTTTTAATCCTTTTATTTACATACAAAATGTTTTTGCATCTTTATTTCCAAAGAGCACTATTGCTATTCAGTAATGAGCTGGATTTTAGATGTCTGTTTCCTAGGAATATCAACTCCTAGCTTCTACTGTTTATAGTGAGCTTCAGGCAGCTACAGTAGCAACATTATTTATCCATAAGATTTCAGCATGTTTTTCTAGAGAAACCATCTATGGTTGTGATGGATTAGAATACAACTGCTTACTTGTCACTAATATTGCTATGAATTTGTGAAAGAAGATGAACTGCACTAAAAATAAAAGTGTTGCCACAGCAACACAAATGGTGAAAGGGGCCACCAGCCAGCCTGAGTTCATAGCTACAGTTTTTGACAGGACCATGTGAGCAGCAGAAGTGCTTAGCTGCCCCAAGTAGATTCCTATCCAAGACCATCGGTCCTGCCATTCATGCTGCCATGGCTACACTTCTATTTTTAGTGCATTAGCTAGATCACAGCTAGTATGGGTATGTCTCCTCAAGCTGGAATTTATACCCTCTTGCTCTGGTGCATAAATATTCTTAGGTGGGATATAGAATTTGTTACCTATTCTCCAGCTCCATGGGGGTGTGTATATGTGTGCATGCGTGTGCGTGAGAGAAAGAGGTAGCTGGAGGGCGGCATTTGACAACCATTCTGTATTTATTTTGCATGTGTATAAATAATTATATAAGGTGCAAAACAGCTGGAGAATCTGGCTTTAGGTATTTTAAATTAGATGCATAGGCCTCCAAAACATCTTATATGGATTTGGACATGAATGGCAATTGAGAGACGTGATGAGGAACGACCCCAAACATACTGAAGAATATTCTAAGAAGATATACTTCCTAAACAACATAGTAAATGAGACAAAATTACAGAAATTACCTGATATGATCTATAATTTTATTGCTATTACCCTTCATTGAACATAACACATTGAGTGTGGTTGTGAAAAATAAGATGCATAAAGGACTTATAGCTCATTGAAGGCATTAGGAAATATGGCAACACTTGCAGCTGGACTTCCTCATCAATAGATATAAATATGCGGATGGTCTAAGCCAGTCAGATTGTCATCCAACCATTAAACTTTGCTGGCCCAGCTGTCAGTAATTTTACTATTTGTTCTGAAATATTTGCATGTTACAGACTTATTAAGTTACTCTGTGTCTAGTGTGAATGCATTTTTATAAATGTGAAGACTGGAACAAATATTCTGTCATCTTAGCTGCATGACTAGTTGCAAGGAGTTAGCTTTTTTTTTTTTTAGGCTTTTTGTTTTCCCTTTTAATCCTGTGCTCCCAATCCACTGATGCAATTTAATTATGGTTGAATGGACCATTTCCAGCCTTGCCATTATATATTTTTAAAAACATCATGCTTTTCTGAGATCTATTTCTTCTCACCTATTTTTCAAATATTCTTGCTCAATTGTTGCAACTTTGTCATACAAAATGTTTAATGTATTAAGACAAGACAATATATGAATTCTGATTTAGGTGATTGCCTGGGACTCTGGTTCTGAGCCAGCTGGAAGAGCATTAGTACTGAGAAAACATAAAACTACTACGATTTAACCTAATGTAAATGAGAAGAATGGAGAGAGGGACACATCAGTTAAATTTTGGTCTTCAGATACTTAACAATCCAGTGGCTTGTCATATCATTTATTTTCTTGTCCCCCCATAATAATTCTCAGTGTTGTACTTGTCGGTGTAAAGAAAACATGAATATATGTAGGATTTTTTTTTCAAAATAGAGATTTATTAATCTTATTTGAATAAGTCTACAAGCAAGAACTGCAAATAACTTTTTTCAATCTGATTCTTAATTGAATGAACTTCATTCTATTTGTAGTCGCTAAGAGAAAACCCAATGAAACAATCGACCATTAAAATTTATAGTTAAAATACTATGTTCTAAGTGTTTGTTTGCTTTTGCAACTATATATTTTCCCAAAATTTTACATGAAAAACTAGGAAAGAAAAGAATCCACTTCAATGTAAGTGTAACACCGACATACCTCTGGTTTCAGTGGGTGGGATTGAATCTGGGACCTCTGGAGCTAAATACAAGAGCCTCTACTGCATGAGCTAAAAGCCATATGGCCATTAGCTAAGGCTGTAGTGCAGACTCATTAATCTCTTCTCTAAGTGGTCTTGGTGCCACTAGATGGGACAGAACACCACACCCAGAAGGTGTGTGGGTTACATAAGTTCTCGTAAAAACAAACTGAGTAGTGTATTCTTCAATAAAATGTATATATGGACATATGATTAATGTTATTACAATTTCCAGGCTGATCTCTGTCCCTGCCAGCAGGTATATGGGATCTTGGGGAGCAATTACCACACGGGTGGGGTGCAAAATAAACTTCATTAATAAAATGCAAGAACAGGGAAAATTCAATAGTGAGGGGTATGGGGTTTCTTAAGGTAGACAATTGGGGAGGGGTTTCTTTTTGGTGAACAGTAAGGGGGTTTCAATAGTGGGGTACAACACAGCAGGATACAATACAGTGGGTAACCAACTAACACTGAAGTATAAATGTAACAGGTAGCTAGCGATTTCTATGTAAAAAGGTGTGTCACAGCAGCATATAACCAGCTAATAGTTATGGAAAAATATGTTAAATAACAAACAATTTTAGGTAAAATGTGTCACAGTGGTGTAAATGTAGAATGTGAGGTGTATCAGAGAGGAAAAAGTAACCAATGGGGTTTTGTGCTAGACTTCAGCAATACAATTGAGGTTTGGCAGTAGGAGCACAGAGACACAGACACACAGAGCAAACAGGCTAGGAAGAACAAACAGGCTGCAAGTTTTAAGCAGCAGAGAGAGTGTAACAAGGTAGAAGGACACAGAGAAGCTGGGGGGGGGGGTGCAGTGGGAAGACAGACTTAATTACAATTATACAGAACACAGCAAAATCTTATCTATGATCTAGCTTAACCAAGACTACACAAATTAGCAAGTAACAAAACACAATGCAACAATTCTCTAAGCCTAACTTACAAAGTATAATGCTAAACTTAACTTAATGGGTGCACCTTATGCTAAGGATAGTTCCAGAGGGCTGAGTGGTGTGTGTCCAGGACACAGCTCCAAAGAGGGGGGGGGGTGACTGCAGCAGTGGATACAGCTGAAAACAGTCCAAGGCAAAGCCCACAGGAGCACAACTTAGCAGCAGCACAAACTTATTTTCAGTGGCAGAGTGCCATGGGGTTTAAGAGAGAGGTTTTAAAACACAGACCAAGGTTTAGCTTGAGTCTGTGTGCTGGAGAGACAGAGCCAGCAGCTAAAATAATAAAATAAAAGTACAGAAAGTTTCACAGAGGGATTCTTACCATCCCCCAAGGCAGCAACAGAGGCAGAAGCATCAAGAACATCAGAAGGCTCGGTACAGTCTTGATAATCAGGAGATCTCTCAGGCAGCAATTCGTTCTTCGTGGGGGGGTTTTCAAAAACGGGGGTAGGCTCAAAAATAAAACGAGAGCGGAGAAAGGACCCCCAGAACCCCTGGTTGATCAGACCAGGCAGCAATGCAAGAACCTTTCTGAAGTCTGTTAAAAAATGTCTGTTTTTAAAGGCAAACCCTGGCAGCTTCCCGCCAGTAACTCTGATTGGTTCCCCTTCTCACAGGGAGGAGAGCAGGCAGGGAAAAACTGCAGGTAGCCACAGAGGCATGTTTGGACTAGCCCTGAGCCCAGAGGTATGACTCATGCCCAGGATCTTAAAAACACAATAGGTCTTGCAGCTCTGGACAGAGCCTACCCTACACCAAGCCCAGGTTTTAACAAGGTGATAACAGGACTAACCCTTTGAACAGGGCAGTGGTCCCACATAGCATAAGTGGCCATTCCTTTGAGAAGGGCAATGGCTCTGGTTAGACAATTTAAAGGGCCCTCCCTTTGAAAAGGGCAGAGGCCCTGGTAAACAACTTAACAGCCAGGGCGGGGCGGCCACAGGAGGAAAACAAGAACAAAATGGAGTAAGGGGACAGCTATAAGAACAAAATGGATCTGTAACAGACAATCTCCTGTGGGGTGAGAAGGAATAGACTGAAGGCCACAATTACACTTTTAAAATAAATGTGTTTCTGGAAGTGGTTTTCAATATGACCAAAAATGCTTCTGGGTAGAACAGCTTTAAGATTGTTCAGTTGGTCAGTGTGGATCCAGCCCAAACCATGTTAAAATCATCTTTAAAATGATGTTCAAGACAAGATGAGACAAAGTAGGTGATGCAATATCTTCTAGTGGACCAACTTTTGCTGGTGAAAGAGAGAAGCTTTTGAGACCTTCTGATCTGAAGAAGAAGAAGAGTTCTGCGTAGTTTGAAAGTTTGTCTCTTTCAGCAACAGAAGTTGGTCCAATAAAAGATACTACCGCACCCACTTTGGCTCTCCGATATACTGGGACCAACAAGGCCACAACAACCCTTCAAGATAAGATGTCAGGCAAAAGAAGCCTTTACATTTGCTTCAAGAAATCCAGTTCAAGTCCAAATTTTGGCGAAACCTATATGTATCAACATTATTTAGAGAGGACAAAAGGCATTCATGGATTATATATTTATTTCAGAAGTGTTGACTTTCTCTTTTCTCCCAACTGTGTGTGTCAGTCTTCGCTACAGATAGGTGCACCCTTCTTCCCTATGGTACCCCACAAGTGCTTGAACTAATTGCTGGTCTGGCTGATACTGCACCATCTCTGGGACGTCCATCTCTTCAGAAGATGTTCAGTTTTACCTGTATCGCTATTCTTGTAATATTGGGTGGTTTGCACCAATAAAATAAAAACAACTGAATTAACATTTAATTCAGAGTTTATATGGTTAGGGTGATATACATAGCATATAGGAAGAAGGTCTGTTCCCTTGCTATGACAGGCAACAGCTTAATTTCAGATTGCCTCTTTTAGTCCAGCAGCATGAAACCAAGCACTCATTTGCATATAGGCCAAAACGTTCTTTCTCCACACATTCTGGAATTTTCAGATACTTAAACTTTACTGAAGTCAGTAGGACCATCTATGCAAGAATACCAATCATGAGAAGGATATGCCTCCCAGTTGTTTAGTATCCTGTTGATGTCCAGCTTTGCTTATATGGTGAATCTGCTATTCTTCTGTTGTGAGATATAACATGATGTAATCTACTACTGTGCCTAAAAGCATGATATGATTCAACAGAAATCCCTAATTCAACATTCAAAATTCTGTTGTGCTTTAATACCTCTGAATGTCAATATAATTATAATTTTTTTAGAAATAACTATATTAAATTACCTGTTTTTTGTTTAAAGGCTAATGAGTAGATGAATTTTTATGAACTTTTATGAACAATCTGCACCTTGTAATTTTTTATTGTAATTCTGTGTAGTCTTTTTCACACAGTAATGCTGAGTTTTTCAAAGCTGCTTAAGAGATTTGAACACCTTAGGCAGCTTTGAAAATTTTAGTGTAAAGGCCTGGGTTGAAATCCTTACTCCACTGATGTCAAAGGCAAAACTCCCATTGAGTTGAGCTACTAACTTAAATCAGGATGGCACCCTAAATGGAGTGGGATCAGGCCCTAAATTATTTAATTGTTCCTTTCAGTGTAATCATTAATGTCTGGGTTCAATAATCCACTGAAGTACATGCTCAACATTAAAAGACTGAATATCCCATTTACTTTAATGGAACTAATCTCATGCTTAAAGTAAAGTGCTTCAGTGCTATGAATTGGGGACTAAAATAAAACAGCATGTGTCATCCTGGAAAAAATATAACATTTTGGATAGGTCACTAGCCACAAGGCAGAGTGCTGAAACCATCTGGAAAGTAGAGATCTCAGCTCGACATACTTGTCTATGTCCTAACACTGATGTTTCTGGTTTTGAAAGTTTCTTAACTATGATCAGGAAAAAAGGATTTGTAGCTTCAAAAGTACCTATATTCCATTAAATGTATCCATTATGCAAATGTGCATTTAGTATAAACAATCTGAATGTGGGGAAAATAGAAAAATATATTTAACCTAATTTAGAATTATTGTAATCTATTGGGAAATGCCCTTTAAGTCAGCAATATCTATTTTATATGCCATGCCCTGTGTCATGAAGTGTACAGGGCAAAATTAAAGAATAGTGATTATTTTCAGGGAACATATACAAAAATATGTTGAGTTTTTTTTCAGTTAATGTGTTTGAAGGTTTTCAGTAAACTCTTATGTATAAACAAAATTTTTGGATTCATGGACATTCCCTGAAAATGTGTTCACTGTCCTATTTTCCTAAATGATCGTCATTAAAGTTTGGGACTGTTTGAGTTAATTGTTTTGGGGATTATTTAGGTATAGAAATATGCAGGTTACTTTCCATTGCAACACTGTCCATGTTGAGGGTGACGCATATATTTTGAATCATTTTATGGCATAAAGAAATTCTGTTTTACATTGAATTTTTTAATGTGGTTTATCTAGTTCAACATTGTTAAAAGCTGAATAGAAAATGGTAATTTGTCTAATTTGTCCTGTAGTCTACTTTTCTGAGTCTTTGCAATTTGTTTTCAACCCTTTGATTAAAAAAGCCTGTTATGTTCTAGAGACACTCCTCCAAATCTACAAAACAACAAAGGGAAAATGGTAACATCTAGGATATGCATCACTACTATAAGGGAAAATCCTAAAATTACAATGTGATTAAACAAAGTACAAGTTACGGAAAGATCACAGCCTTAATTAGGCCATTCCAAGATCAGTTTAAGCAGCACTGGTCTTTAGTCGAAGGGCTACTTATACTACACACAAAGCAGACAAACAATAAGGTCTATAATTAAAATTACACTGTGTTATATCTAGAAGTATCAAAATCTCTAATATACTGAATAAGTGACTCCTACATACCTAGCAGAGTATAATACTGGCCAAATACCTTTGTGCATCAACGTGTGTTATATCACACTTTACATCAGGTACTTGTGGAGTCATCGAGTTCTACCAACACTTTACCAAATACATGATTTTTTTAGTATAATAATATTGCACCAAATGCCAGTAATCTTACTAGTAAGAAAAAATATCACTGCATCATCCTATTTTATTTTTCCTGTATCCCAGTAAAAACCTTCCACTGGTTCAGCAGCAGCACTCATCTCACTAGCAGTCGTCTTTTCTCAGTGTTCTCTCCTCTAGATATTGGATCTGATTTTTCTCATTTACTCTCATGTAAATGAGGAGTAACCGTACTAAAGTCAATGGAGTTAGGCTGATGTAAAAACATTGCAGAGAGATGATACTAGTGCATAACTGGTGCACAAACAAAAAAGAATTCATGTTTGTTTTAACTGTGTTAGGAGGAACTCATGGAGAAAAACATTGCTGCCTGGGAAATATAAAAGGCCTTTTGAGGTAGGCCCCACACTAGCAATGAGAAGGTAAAGGACCCAATTGGTCCAACCCAGTTACATATGCAGCAAGTGTCAGACATGGAGAGGAGAGGTAAAATGGGAAGCCTTAGCTCAGTTCAGGGTTGGCCAGGGAGGAGCACAGAGCCCTGTTTCTTGTGATGGCAGAGAAGCAGCCCAGAGACTGATCTTGCTTGCTAGCTGGATGCATCCCTGGTACAGGAACATCATTTCAGAAAAATTCTGCAGGGGGTGGGGGCAAAGTTATGTCACATCCCCTGCTTCCACCTCCCTGCTGAGACTGTGGCTGCTCATGGAAGGTTAGCGGGCTGGTCCTCTACGTGCACTGGTACTACAATGGTGGGAACTGTACAGAACCTTACAATAGAAAGAGAAGCCATCACAAAATTGGAAATGACAAATATACCAACATATTTCAGAAATGTTGACTTTTAGTTCCTGGGCCTTTTGTCAATCAGATACAAATCAAGTGGAGAAGCAGCTGAGATCCCACAAGTGCTACAGATTCACTGCCTGGCCTTGAGCAAGTCTGTACTATATCCTTTGTGTCTCCATTTCCTCACATGTAAAATGGCTGTAATAGTTATATAGCTGCCTCACTTGAGTGGAAGGGGGTAGGAGGATTAATACACAAACTTGAGCATTAAGATTTTTTGAATTTTGAATTTTTTTGAATGCTATACAAGTGTGTAATGTTATTCAAAATCTCAGCTCTTTTACACTTGCTTCAATGGGGTTTCCGAGCACTCAATAATTTGCAGGCTTGCGTCCTTTATGGCTCAAATGTGAGCCATCTTCCACATATGCACAAGAGAGCAAGGAGGCCTAAGGATCCCCTTACTCTCTTGGGTAGGCTATGCACATTACATGGACAAAAGCATCTGAAGGGTCACTACTACTCAAATAATATGGAAGAGGAACATGCAGGCAGGATGGGAAGTGGGTGAATTTTGTTTCCCCACCTTCCTCTAGCAGTTCAACCAGCAGTTCTGAGCCATGGAGAGCAGGGAGTAATCTGCACCTGCTTATAAGGATGACATGAGACTAGTCCCTGTCCCTCAAGATAGAGGAGAATACGAACCAGACTGTTACTCAAGTTTCACAATCATGGGTAACATCCTAGCTCCACTGAAGTCAATTGCAAAACTCCCACTGATGTCAGTAAAGTCAGGATTCCACATAGGTTTCTGCTCTGCTGCTGGGGGAGCATGCTACATACTGCCTCTTACTTGGGGCCAGTGGATAAAACACAATTGAGTCCTTAGTTTGTAATTCAGCAGTAAAAAGAATAATTTTTCCCATTGGTAGGTGTATTTTTTTAAAAGAAGGAACAGTTTATTCACCTATGTTGTCTCATTGTTTCCTTGCACTTCCCTGTCAGTCTGTATTCATCAGTTGTCTCTTTTTTCTTGTCTTTTCCTTAGATTGGAAGCTCTTTGGGGCAGGGACTATTGTCTTGTTCTGTGTTTGTACAGCATCTAGCACAATGCGGTCCTGGTCCGTGACCGGGACACCTAGGTGCTATGATAATACAAATAATAACTTAGGTGTTCTAGAAAATGTATTTAGCCTATTTTCCCCTCAGTTTGGTCTGTGAAGAGCCCATGAAGAAATGGAAATAAAAAAGGCTCTAATTAAATATGTCAGCTGAAGATATATTTTGGAATTATTTGCACAGTAACATTTAAAGCCTTAAGACAATGGGAGTTTGGGCAATTGGCACGTCAGTGGATCAAGTCCAAAGTAAATTACTCTTGCAAGGGTTCCTTCATGATGCTAGCAGCATGGTGAATTAGTGCACCAAAATTACTTTAATTATCAAAACAATTAGTATGTAATATAAGTTGAAATGCAATATAGTCATAATTATAAATACCAATGTGTAGTGATTTTTTTCATGTTTTTGGAGTCAGCACTCTATTTCATTTTATTGGATTTTTTTTCTGTAAACCTATTATTATTACTGCATGCAATATTGTATCTTTGAACACATTCCCTGCTGTGGAATTAGATGTGCAGTCATTGTCTCATAATGAATATGCTGCCTACCAAAGGAAATCCTTTAAAAACACAATTACATTTTGAATTTCATCATTATGAAAGATTAGAAATGTACAATTTAATTCCCATGGTTTTAGTGTAAATGTGTTATTGGCTGAAATATTTACATTTTCAGTGCCAGTTTAATTAAACATATTCATTGTCTTGATTCAAAATATGATTTGCACTGAGTTTAAATATTTCAGAATTAGATTTGTCTGGATCTGAACACTGACACTAAAGTTACTTAGAGTTAATTTGAAACTCAGGCCACTAAATCACTGGGATCTAAACCAAGGTTCAAGCTGTATTACATAGCAATTTTACATCTCTTTGGCAAATTGAATTCCAGCCAGATGTCACTCTTCAGATTCCCCAAGGTTTATCTCTGCCCTTTCTGCTCTGACACATGTTTTTGGCTTACCTAGAATATTATGTGAAAGAAAACTGTGGACCCGCAATACATGCTACATTAAGGAGCAGCTGTTTAAGGGTCATTAATGGTATCTTGTATGAAAAAAGTGTACTGAACAATGTACAGTAATCTGTGTAATAATCACAATTATGTATACCATGCTATACATGCAGAAATTGTGGTGGCATAATTCTCTTATACTTAGATCTCAGGGAATGTGCCTGTTTTCTACAATTGGGGTTTGATTTCTTTTTCTTTTAAGATATCTTTCTACCTTCTGGGAATTGCCTTTTTTTAAAAAAAAGAATTCAAATCAGAATGATGATTTTATTATTAAGACACTGTGACCTAGGTTCTTTCCTGGCTCTGTGAAATGAGGGTAATACTTTTTCTGTTGAGACTGTAAGATCTTTGGGGCAGAGACTCTCTTACTATATGCATGTACAGTGCCTAGCACCATAAGGCCTTGGTCTGGGTTGGAACCTGTAGGCACTACTGTAATAAAAGTAATAAATAATAACAATAATAACTAGAAGAGCTTATTGCTTCGCTACTCCTATATACATGAATTATTTTCCATGAATGAGCAATATTTTTATCTAATGCTTGATGTGTAACTTCTAGAATAGACCCTGTCAAACTAACTTTTTTTTTGAGATTACAAATTTGGTTGACAAAAATAATAGAGTTGGTATAGCATACTTAGACATCTGCATGGTATTTGACTTTGTACCACATGACATTTTGATTAGAGAATTAGAAAGATATAAAATTAACAGCCACACATTAAATGGATTAAAAGCTAGCTAACTGATAGGTCTCAAAATGCAATTGTAAGTAGGTAATGATCATTGAATGGGAGTGCTTATAGTAGTGGGGTTCTGCAGCAATCAGTTTTTGGATGCAAGAAAACAGTACTCCAATTAATATGGCTAAATGTAAATGTATACATCTAGGAACAAAGAACTGAGGCCATATTTACAGGGTTGGGAGACTCTATCCTGGGAAGCAATGACTCCGCTAAAGATCTGGGGGTGGACAATTAGCTGAACACAACCTCTCAATGCAATGCTATGGTCAAAAGGGCTAATGGAATCCTTGGATGCATAAACAGGGGAATCTTGTAGAGAGCTTATTTTACCTGTATATTTCGCATTCATATGACCACTGCTCAAATACTTTGTCCAGTTCTGCAGCCCACAATTCAAGAAGGATGTTGATAAATGGGAGAGAGTTCAGAGAAGAGCCACAAGAATGATTAAAGAAATAGAAAATCCACTAAGGCATAGTGATAGACTTAAGGATCTTAGTCTATTTAACTTAAAAAGAGAGAAAAATAGGGCAATTTGATTACCATCTGTAAGTGTTTACATGGGGAACAAATATTTAACAATGGGGTCTTCAGTCAAGCAGATAATGGTATAACGTAATCCAAAGACTGGAAATTTAAAGCAAGGGAAATTCAGACTAAAATAAAGGGCACATTTTTAACAATGAGGATAATTGATCATTGGAACAACTTAACAAGGATTGTGGTGGATTCTCTATCAGTGGAAATTTTAAAATCAAGGTTGAATGTTTTTCTAAAAGGTATCCTCTAGAAGTTATTTTGGAGATGTTCTATGGCTTCTGTTATATAGGACATCAGACTGGATGATCATAATGGTTCCTGCTAGCCTAGGAATCAATTAAACTAGGAGGGTTTCCTCCTCCACTCAGACATGCTCCCTCTTGATATTGTTCTTTGCTGGGTCTGCTCATCTTTCAGAATTTTTATCTACAGTGTTTTACAGGACTTTCTATCAATTACATGGGAATCTTAAGTGCTCTCCAGATAAATGAAATTTGGGAGGTGAAGTCTCTGGTGGACTTCAAGGAGTTATTTTCTCTTCTATCTATGGATCAAGCAGTGTTTCTCAAACTGGGATCACCGCTTGTGTAGGGAAAGCCCCTGGCGGGCTGGGCCGGGCCGGTTTGTTTACCTGCCCCATCCACAGGTGCAGCCGATTGCGGCTCCTACTGGCTGCGGTTTGCCGCTCCAGGCCAATGGGCGCTGCTGGAATCGGCAGCCAGTAAGTCCCTCAGCCCGCACCATGGGCCCGCACCACGGGCCCGCACCATGTGGAGCAGCGAACCATGGCCAGTGGGAGCCGCGATCGGCCGGACCCGCGGACGTGGCAGGTAAACAAACTGACCTGGCCTGCCAGGGGCTTTCCCTACACAAGCGGCGACCCCAGTTTGAGAAACACTGGGATAAAGACACTCTACTTCTCCTTGGGGATTATTTAACAGACATATAATTATCATCATTCCAGTTCTGGTGGAAAATTTTGTCAGGTAGAAAGGTATTGCATTGTGCCCTGAAAGTGTTCAGACTCTGAATTAGTCTGATCTCCTCTGGAATTGTGTTCTAGTGCTAAATTTCCTTAACAGACAGGATGGAAGGAGAATGTGCTTTAAGGGACTCCAACTCCACTTGCTTATTCAATAGTTGCTCCACTCTGGGAGAATTCTGGGTTGCCGTGGAAGAGAATGCCAGTTCAGTGTCCCTGGAACTGTTCATATTCATAGGACCTTGATATCCTAGGGACCAGCTCCCAACTTTGAATTGTGGCTGAAGTCCATCTCTAAACACTGGTGGTTAAACACATTCATAGCCAATCTAGATTGCCCCCTACCTCAGACAATTTCCTTACGCAGTCTGGTAGCCTTAGGATATGCCTCAACATGGGTATCTTTCCTGTTCCATATACCTATGCCTTCATACCCAGTGAGCCGTAACTACCAATAATTTCTGTATTCCCCTCCTCACTCGTCCCTCCTCTCCTCCACTCCCTAAATTACTAAGATTCTATATTCAAATCTGGGAATGATCAACTGCCCTACCAACAGTTTTAAAGTAGGTATCGAGGGGCTAAAGCTTCATTTCATTTCTAGTTCAGTGTAATGGGTTATGGATTCTGTAGTATAACCCAGTATTTTACTAGTTTAGTGGAAACAAAGTCAAATGGATGACCAATTTGTGAATGAAAATAAGACCTGCTGTCAGATATGGAAGGCAGTGTGGCCATCTTTCTCCTCCAACTGACAAAGGGACCACTGAGCGCATACTTTGGAACTAGGGATTACTGGGGAGAGGGAGTGAGCTAAGCTTGTGGTGGAATGAAAGTGTTGGGGGAAGGCACCCACATATCCAGCTATTTCAGATAAGTGTTGGGTTATTCAAACTTTTGCAATTTTTTTTCTAAACAAAATGTTTAAAACAAATCTTGCAGATGTGAAGGACTAATGTATCCACCCACTGTGCCACCTAGTGTCTTAGCAATCTTAGGCAAGTAGCTCTGTTCAGCCCTTGAAAACATACCCATTGCCTGGTAACTCAAGTGAGAGATAGTCAAAGCATCATTTTCACTTAAATGGCCATCCAGGGTAATTGTGAAATGGAGTAAATCATATGCCTGGGGACTTCTTTTTGTCTTATATATGGTAAGTAACAGGAGCCAAAAAATGATTGGTATTACTTTGGGGTTCTCTTTATCTGAATGAGACTAAATATGAAATAAATAAAAACAAATTCTAGCTTTGTTCAGAGAAAGTGCTGAGGTTCCAATGAGATCTTATAACCCTATTTCCCCCAGTCCAGATCAAAGGAGTTAGCATGCCAAATGCAGTTTTCCCTATTTAACCTTAGTTAAATGCATAAAGCCATTGTCTAGCTGGAAGAGTTTGGATAAAATGAGTTTGAATCATTGTTCACACTTTGAACCAAACCTAAACCTTACTTTAGAATTTAAAAACCCTTAGGTAAGAGCCACCCCTCCTCCCACTCATGCCCACTCGTTTCACTGAATTTCACAGCATTTTGATTATAAGCTTGATAGGTAATTGCCTAGGGTGCCATATTTCAGAGGCTTTTATAAAGTCCCTTGGAAGTACTCTGCAGCTGCATTACTACGTTGGTTTGCTTGTACTTTAAGTATTAAGCAGCAACTTGTCTTGTCCTGGTAAATACCTACTGCACATTTTTGCCTCCTGTGCACCTGAATATAATTCTTCTCCAGACAGATTCTCATTCAATCTGGATCTCTCTAGAATGTAATACTTAAATGTGTGTCCTTAGATTATGTGATGTGTCAAACAGCAGCAGGGGTCTGTTGGCCCTAGAGTTTCTGGTTTCCTCCTAGGGGCCTATTCCCATGGGTGCAGGGCTGAAGAGTGGGCCTGCCTAGCCCAGAATGTGATAATGTCCTTCTGGGAGTCCATAACTGGAGACTCAGGGTTGAAGCCGATAGGCCTTGGTACATTTGAGAATGAAAGAGAGTGTGGTTGAGATGGGGAAAGGAGAGAGAGATCCAGGGAAGGAGTGGGTTAGGGATAAGGAAGAAAACTCAGACTGAGGGAAATAAATAGAGAAGATAAGATTCAAGGTGGTGAACAGAAGATAGGTGTCTCAGGGAAAATGAGAGAAATAGAAGAAAAGAACAGAAAGTAATGGAAGGGAGACAAAGATAGAAGATAGAAAAAGGAAATGGAATGTAAATGAAAAAAAACTGAAAGGAGAAAGAGTAATATGGATAAAGATATAGAAAACTAGAAAGATATATTATTTAATAAATAATACAAATGCTAAAAGACATAATATTAAAACAAATATATTTCAATTCATTTTCCTACTTATAAGACTGTTTTCTAGGGGAAGTTCTCTAGGATGCAATGTATCAATTATATTAACTAAATATATCTTTGATGTTCTAATTTGTCTTTTTCCCCCCAATATGGACATAGGAGAAAGGTAAGCATGTGGCAAAGATAGCACCATCAACTTATTTAACCAGCTTTCTGAGTTGTTTTCCTCTAAGACATGGATATCTTTAAAAAAAATTGAGACAAAGTGTATGTCTGCAATCTCAGCATAACACTCCACAAATTGCTTTTGGCAGTTTTATTCCTGAAGGCCAATAAACCATTCGGTTGTAACACATCCTGAGCTAAATACTTTTATGTGTCTGTGAATAAAAACACCCTCAAATTTTCGGACGGCATTCAGAATCTGAACAAAGACCTCAAATTCTGTAATGGGCAGAACTGGACAAATTGAGGTGTTAGAAATTTGGATATGAATATTTCAATTCAGCCTATCTATCTTACACATTGATGGTTCTACTTTCCCATTGATATGTATGAATAACTCCCACTGATGCCAGTGAGAGTCTTGGACCAATTTTATCATGGGGAATAGCTTCTTTGTGTTTATAAGAAACTTCAAAAAATCAGGGCCAAGACACTGTTATTTTACTAGAAAATAGAGAAATGTCCCCAGATGGAATCAAATAGGCACACATAGCTGCCATGTTACTATGTGTCAAGCTATTTGTATCACATAACTGGAAGAAAAGTATATGCTCTTTGTAAAGCAAAGAGAACAAAAGTTCACTGTAGCTTAAAGAATTGTAAATGCACATTGCACTATTCTCATCTTGGTTTGTTCTTTTCAACTGGCTGATTGAAAATAAATGTTCCTATTTGTTAAGCCTGAAGTGTTTGTCTTGCCTTTGGCAGATTTCAGCAGAACAAGTACACTGTCAGAATTGTATTATCACAAATAGAGGAGAAAAATGATTACAATACACAAATGTCTCAATAGCATTCATGGCCAAGATAGTAAGTATACAAACTCCCTCTTTCAGCTGCTGTTTTTCTTCTTTAAGGACTATAAAAGGCAAGTATAATAAGAGGTAACTACTGCAAGAACAGTTAACTTCTTGGCATCTCTGTAGGATATTTAGGTGCTGATGCTTATTTATTTAACTACTCTGTATTGGCTTGCTTTTAGGATATATGTCTGTAAAAGGACAGAATGATCAGTATGTACATGAATGAACAACTGACTAACCATGTATCTAGTCACTGTGTAAAGTAATGTTCATTTTTTTTTAAAAGTACATTGCTATAGATGTTGATGTGTTAGACCTTCATTTTGGTGATATTATGAAACACTTGAACTCTCAAATCAGGAAGCTTGTGGTCTCAGAATCCTAAAGAATCTCTTTCTAGATTCCCAGATGACTGTGTACAAAATAACTGACATCACTGGCAAATATAGAACTCTCTGTATTCACTGTAAAATGACAATGGCATATCAAAATAATTATTTGTCCCATTAAATACTGCACATCCAGAATATGTTTGTCAATAGTCCAGCTGTCTTCTTAATGTACGATCTATATTTCTTTTTGCTCTTCATGTGTAATTTCACATTTTATTACTTCACAAAGAAGTGTAGATGTTTTAGTTTCTCCAGTAGGTGGCAGCATAGCTCTTTGGTTGTTTTAATGACAAGTCCTTGTACTTTAGTACCATGAAGACTACATCACTGATTAATGTCTAATCTACTCTGTGTGCTACTTACATTTCTTTATCATACCACATTCACACGTGGAAGAATAACAGCTTCCCTGGTGTTTGTTATAATAATATGGTGCTACAAAAATTAGTATAAACAGAACCTTCACGAACTTCACCATATTTAAAAATGAGCTGGTCTTTTAAAATTATTGAACAGATTTTTTTCCAGTATCAACCTATCTATAGTATCAGAGGGGTAGCCGTGTTAGTCTGTATCCACAAAAACAACGAGGAGTTCGGTGGCACCTTAAAGACTAACAGATTTATTTGGGCATAAGCTTTCATGGGTAAAAAACCCACTTCTTCAGATGCATGGAGTGAAAATTACAGATGCAGATATAAATATACTGACACATGTATCAGTATATTTATGCCTGCATCTGTAATTTTCACTCCATGCAACTGAAGAAGTAGGATTTTTACCCATGAAAGTTTATGCCCAAATAAATCTGTTAACCTATCTATAGGATGTTTACTCTTGGTTCAGTGCTAAAACCATGAATACAATACAGAAATGGATTGAATCCACAAAGTTCAACAGTAAAAATAGTCCTGCAGGAGTTTAGGTTAAGATTAGAAAGAATGTGTGTGTGTGTGTTTCTGAGTGTACAGTTGCAATAAAATGTTTCACACTATGTACAAGTTGCATACTGGCTGTTTTCCGTACTTGAAGATTTCCACAGTAGAATCCAGGACTATTTAAAACTCTATATATTCAGAACCAGAGGTATTGTTTCTGGGCCTGAATCCTTCCTGCACTGACAGACATCACTGAGGGCACAAACAAGGCTCCGCTATCCCTGTCTATCATGCTGTTTGCCGGAATGGCTACTTGCTTGTGGAGCTCAATAACCTTTGAAACGCTGCACTTGCTGACATAGAGGTAAGGGAGCTTCTTTAATGTGAGGAGTAGACAATAGTCATTTTATTGGGGGACAAAGACTTGTACATTTCCTTCAGTTGGTACTCCTGATTAAACATTTATTTGGGGAAATATTAATGTAAACTCAGATGCTAATGGACTCTAACACGCAGGACTTGCTAAGCAGACCAAGTGAAACGAAAAAGAGACTTTTTCTTTCCCACTGGGCATAACGGTGGGAAATTGTGTTAGCAATGATTAGGGGATGATCAGAGGGACTTCTGGAAATGTAACATTTTCTTCTCTCTGTAAGCTCAGGGAGGCCTATCTCACTGGATTTTACAAAGTATTTAGCGTAGGTAAGTTACAGAAACCGTTTCTTTTGTTTTACTACCATTTTCTCTCTAGTTTTAATAAATCTTAGTCTTCTTAAAACATCACTGTATTTGGGTAGAGTGCCCAAAACCAGACAATCTCTCCAAGGGAGAGAGGCGCTGGAGTACAAGGACTTCCTGGAGCTTAACACCTCATTCAGAATCTCAATAAGACAGTATGGACGTATGCCCTCTCCCACTGAGGTGCAAAGAACCATACCAGTGCTGAAGGATGTGGCTATTGCCCTCTGGAAGCTGTCAATGGTAGAAAGCTACTGTTCAGTCACAAACCACTTTGGGGTGCAGAAATCCACAGTCAGTCTCATGGTGGTGCAAGTTTGCAAAGTGATCAACGCTCTAATCTACCCATGGGTGGTTGCCATCACCAAAGTTTTGAAAAATCATAGCTGTGTATAAGAATCAACAGGACTTAAACCCAGGACCTGCAGGGCTACTAGGCAATAAACATTCTCACACTGCTATCTGGCAATATCTGTAAGCTGGCTGATTCCTGCAACCCATAGTTCACAGAGGTTGCTCACCATGGGATGTTCCGCCTCAAGTGAACCAACTGACAATTGTCTTAGAGAGCCCTGATTGGAACCTTGATCCTATATAAGCCAATAGGGCACACCAGGAAATGTCCAAGCAGCAGTGTGGATCCCTAGTTAGCTGTGAGTACTGTCCTGCTTTGTTGCCTTCTCCTTTTTGGTATTAACCTCAGTTCTGACTTACATACTGACTCCTGATTTACCCCCAACACCCAGTCATTGACTTGATAACTGGTATTGACCATCAGCCTGATTCCTGAAGCTGTCTCCAGCTGAGATCCTCAGCTTAACTCTTGATTTGAACTCTGGCTTTGACCCTCAGCTTGACTCTGAAAGGAGCTCTTTGGTTCCTTGCTCCCAAACTTCTGCCACTAGTCCTGCCTATCTTCACCCAGGATCCTGACAATGGGTTCCAGAGAATGTGGAATCAGGACTGTGTAGAAGCCTTTGATGGTACCCACATCCCTATATTTTGCCCACTGAAAAGAGCACGTGAGTATATCAATTAAAAAGGCTACTATTCATTTTTCTTCAAAGCTTAGTTGATCACAAAGGCAGGTTTATGAACACTAATGTCAGGGGAAAAAATGAAAAAATAATGATGCCAGGGTGCTAATAAGATTGAGCCTGTATTTGAATGGGGAGGAAGAGCCTTTTACAACTGGTTTCTGGAGGCTGTGATTGTGTATGTGGATAAGGAAATTTACAGTCTGTGAGTAACCCCATCATTCAAAGGAGTTGCGGTTTTAGGGGCTGGGGGGTTGAGGAAGGAATGTTTTAGTGCTGTTCAGTATGTGGTGTCACAGTTACTGTGCTTTTAGACCTATAGGGAATTTTACCAGTCCTTTTCTTTCTCTTCCCCAGTTAAAGTTACCTTATGTCCATGCACATTGCACTTTCCACATGTCTCCAGCTTACTATGATATATTCACATATACCCGGACAGGGAGGCCTGGATAGAGGGGTGGGTGGATTAGGAGCGATAGAGAGGACCTTGCCATTTTCTGCCCCAAAGAGTTATGCAACTCAAGGTACCGACTGAAGGGGGGGAGGACACCTTTTTTTACTGTTTCATCACAGTAAAAATGAAGGGGTCACTCACAAGTAAACAAAAAGGATGCTTACTGAAACTAGTAAATGTAGAAGAACTCTGAACATGGTCTTTTTAAAAAGGAAATGTGAAAGAAAGCAGACTGGATCAGACACCCCAAAGAACATTAAAACTGTAATGTTTACAACCTGGCTCCTTGACTATGATCTCCTCTTCCCCCAGAAAACGGGGGGGGCAGCTACAGAAAATGGTGTGGGGGGCACAAACATGGACATCTCCTGAGTGGGGTTTGAGGGCAGGACACATGCTGTCTGAGTCTGGGGCTCACTGTTCCTCCGGTGCACAGCTTCAGGACTCCCCCTGGGAGGGGTTTCAGGTGCCAGTGCTAAGTGTTGTGCCTGGAGTCCTGCAGCCTCCCATCTGTCACTGGGGGAGGGGTTTAGATCCTCCATTCAGCAGCACCTGAGAAGGAGGAGCTGGAGGAGGAAGTGCCGGTTCACGGACACTGGCAGTGCCTATTGCAGCAATATGTTAAGGGGATGTTGTGCAGTTAGATGTTCTACATTTCTGATGATAACTGTAGTTGAGGTCATGACACTTGGTCTTGGACACTTTTTGCAGGAGTTAAGGGCATTAGCCCAGTTTTTCTGACCAAATGTCAATTTGAGTAGTTGCATCCTGCCTATCTATGTAGGGTAGAGTATTTTCTTCATTACCTTCTCTAAGCACTGTGGGCTGTTAGGCAGCTGCTCCACTCTACTGTAGATGTGGTTGCATTTCAACAGTGGGTAAAGGAAAACAAATTCCACTATAAAATTTAAGTGCTTTGAAATGAAGGATGATATAAGTCTAAAAGTAACTTATACAAATAGCACCTAATATTAAATATTTTTAAATTTTGGTGAAAGCTCATGTTCCTTTAGCCTGATTGTCAGAGTTTTGACATGTACTTACTAAATGTCATAAATGTCTTGTCTTATTTAAATTTATAAACAATTTGTGGCAAGATCTATGTGGCCTGATTCTTGGAAATACCAAATGGGAATTGTGGATGCTTAGCACCTTTTGAAAATTAAGTGATGCATTTATTTATAAAATATAATCACATCTGCTTGCACAATTTGGGTAAACTGCATGAACTGATAGACAGTAATTGATCAATAGCCAAGACCTGGTGAATCTGCAAACAAAATAACCCACCTAGTGCAGTTGCGGTAATTGTAGGTGTCACTCATCCATGCCAACATCTATATGGCTAATTTTGAAAATCACACCCTAATTGTCCAAAGTTCAGTGTGTGAATATTCATTTCTCCTTTTTGAAAGAGAAGCCACAGCTATGTGCCAACTGCCAGCCATGCACATCTGGGACTGCTTCTTCAAAACCCCTCCCCTCAAACAACCCACCCCCACAAAATACCAGTATTCATCCTCTCTACTCCATTAGTTTCTCCCCCTCCAAATTAAAGATGACCATTTTTCTCTTTGCTAATTTCCACTCTTGTTCTTTTTTGACCCATTTCCAGATCTAATTTCTATCTTCTTTTTTTTTTCATCCAATTTGCCATCATCCATCTCTCTTTTCCCATCCTTTTAAAACAAAATTGGGATGCCTGTAGCAATTCTTAAATCAGGACTCAATCATCCCCTTTTGCAGGAAACCCCATGCAAATAGCTACTGTGGAGGGGATCTCACTACAGTTCTCCTTGTCAGGGAGGCAGCGTTGTCCTATTCACCTACCCATCTAGGGAATTCACAGGTATTGTTAAGCTTCCCCTGGGGTCTGAGGGCCTCCTCTCCAGGCCTGTTTACTACTCCCTCACAGCATGATGTCAATGAAGGTGGGCTCTGAGACTTTCTCCTTCTAGTGTCTGTCTCCAAGAATCCCTTTATAAAGAGTGCAGGAGAGAGAGCATGGAAATGTAATTCAGACCAGCCTGAATTATATTTTCCAATGAAATATTTTAATGTCCCCTGGTTCTTATCTACCCTTATCTACCCACTCCTTCCCTGACTGCCCACTGCTCATAAGGATCATTGGAACCACAAATAGCCCAGCATTTCAGTGAAAAATGCAGACTTGGCAATACCAAAACATTTTGTGAATGCATGTCAGTCTCTCCAAATTGTGTGAGTGGTAGTATGTTCTGGGGCAGAGGGTATTAATGAAAAGTTTAATTTTTTGGTTCAAAATAACTTTGAATTTTAAGGAAATTTCTAAACATTTTTATTAAAATATAAAAGTAAAAATAAAATTTTGTTTCAGGCAGTGGTGCTGGAACAATTTTTGTAGTGGGGGTGCTGAAGATGTAAACCATGTATCTGGGTTTTTTCAAACCAGGGGATGTGGCAGTATCCCTAGTTCCATCATCTATGATTTCAGGTAAAAAAATAATAATCCTGAAACTAAATTTTAGACAAATTCTATTTTCAGTTTATTAGGATTTTTTTTTCTGGATTCCTACCCTCAACCCCCAAACTTTCAGTAAACTAAAAATCCATTATTTGCACATCTTTACCATTGAGTCCAGGCAAAACACTGCTATAATGTTGGTAATCCTTCCCCTTCTGCAGTGAGGTTGACTTGCAGTGTATTTTTCAACCACTACATCTGTCTGTAGTGAATAAGGTGTGATACCTGATAAACAAAGGAGTCAGAAATTAAATATGAGTTGCATGGAAGCATATTTGCTTGTGTCTGTAATTGTAGCTGTTTTCTTTTAATGCTGCATGTTTAAGACAGACCATGATTCTGTATATTATGGTAGTCTCACCATCTGTCTGAGCTGCAGTCAGAAATCAGAATTAGAAAATTCCCCTCTGGGCACAGATCAATGGGTATCAACTGGGCTTTCAGTTTCACCAGTAAAAGTTAATTTAAATAAAGCCCAGCTATTTTTTTCAGTATTGCCAAATGGTGTTAGTTCTTTGGTAGTGGAATTTTCCTATGAAGCAGTGTGGTTACTTCTCCTCCAGGTGGCATGCCCACTCAGGCTTTATAATAAAGAATGAATTAAGGGTAGCTATTGGACCGTAACCTGGTATGGAAAGGGCAGCCTAGCACATGTGAGAATGGATGAAGGAGGAAGGGGAACCTAAATCAATGATAAATACATACAAATAGTATTAAAATATTTGTCTGTAATATTTTCTGCATTTTTAAATATGTCTGATCTATTTACCCACCAAACGCTGTGGCATTTGTGCACCTTCTTATCCTATCCCTAAGAAGTACTTTTCATAGCAGAAGGATATTTTGTATACCTTACCTCACACCTCCCAAAAAAGAAAATCATCATACAAAACTAGAACCAATAGGTATGTTTTCTTTTATAAACTTTTAAAATTGTATCCTACTCCAAGAACAATAAGCTATAGAAAAATGTTTAGTAGACCAATGGTGCACTTCTCATATAAACAAAAGCACAGCCTGTTGTGTGGTTCATTTCAGTCTAGTAGATCATCTCTATTTATTTTCTCTTACAATAGCACCTACAACCCCAACCAAGACTATGACCCTTGTACTAGTTGCTGTATAATCATATAGTAGAAGACCCCACCCTGAAGAGTTTACAGTCTAAACAGAGGAAACAGACAAGTAGTAAGTATTTTATCCAGGGCTGGTGCAACCATTTAGGATTGCCAAGGGCACTAGGATTTGGGGGGCAGCATTTGCTTCAGCAGCGACTGCGGCGGCCGGATCTTGGGCTGCCCCGGTCGCCACCGGCATTTAGGCGGAGGGAGCTGGAGAGGGCCACCTGCAGCAAGTAAGGGGAGGTGGGAGAAGTGAAGCAGCGATGGCGTGCTCAGGGTGGAGGCGGAGCAGGGGTGAACTGGGGCAGGGGCGGTGCCTCAGGGCGGAGGGTGGGGGTGGGGAACTGCTGCAGGGGGCGCCTCAGGGCGGAGGGGGGGAGCTGCCATGGGTGGGGGCGCCTCAGGGCGGCAGTTCGGGGACGGGGGAAGGCCCAAGGTGGAAGTTTCACCTACGGTGCGAAACATCCTTGCACCGGCCCTGATTTTATCCCAATTTTGCAGATGTAGAACTTTGCATACAGGGAGCTAAATGACTTGTCCAGAGTCACACAAGAAGTTTGTGGCAGAATTGAAAATTTAAAGCCAGATCTTCTGAGCTGAGTTGGTTGGGAATTTTTTGACGTTTTTTCATTGGAAAATGCTGATTTGTCAAAATGGAAACATTTATCAGAAATTTATTGGTTTTGATTAAACTGTCACTGGGAAGGTTTCTCACATCCCCTGATGGAATTTCCTGTGTGTGTATGTGTGAGAGAAAGAAAGAGACAGACTCTATAGCCCAGTGGTTATGCCCAAGCTTTGAATCAGACAGAGCAGCCACTTGAACTTAGGTCTCCCATACCCCAGGCAAGTGCCCTCACCACAGGGGTGGGGATATCTCTCTCTCTCTCATGTCAGCCAAAAAAACCAGAAAGGTCTCATATTCATTCTAATGCAGATTGAAAATAAGCTTTGAACCTCAAAAATTGTTCCTGAAATGGAATTTTTGTTTTCCAGCCAGCATTACCCCTGATTCCCAATCCAGGGCCATAACTACAAGACCATCCTCAGGTCACCTTTTCTATCTGACTGGTACAGAATTGTTTCCTACTATATATTCTTGTGTGCTGACACACAAATAAAGGAATTGTTTCCTTTCAGCGGCTGTTCCACCATGTAATAGAACTCTTCATTACAAAAAATGTTTTGTGATATTCAGTCTAAATTTGCCTATGCTTGGTCTCATCCCATTAATTCTAGCTACACCTCTAGGCCACTCAAAACAATTATTCTCCCTCCTTGTCATTTACAGTGTGCTCTTCAGTGTTGCTGGGTTCAGTGTATTCAGTGATTACTTCAGAATGATGAACAATGCATTAGAATTCTATTATTATATAATTATATCTCTTGATTACTGTTGAAGTGGAAGATTTTTTTATTGTTTTTAATTCTGGCAGAGTCTGACCATTCATCAGTGGTTATTATTGTGTACTATACCTACAATGGTGATCACTTCAGTCATTGTTAAGAAAGCCAAGCAGATCAAATTAGAAATTGAGCAAAGCACTAGATGGAAGCAACACTGGGATCCCTGAGTGCTTTTGCTAAATTGCTACTATTGTCCATGAGAAACTCTGAGAGGCAATCCAAACATGAACCAGGCACTTGAGCTTGTTTGAATGTGCTCAGCTGTGTTTTCCTTTTTAATTTATTGCAGACAGTACCTCTGCTTACTCCTAGTGAGGACAGAGATGATAATGTAAGTAATGATGTCAGGGCTAGAAGTAACTTTCTGTTCCCTGTCTTGCAACTTGGTGTTAGAGAAAAACTAACACACAATTTTCCAACTGCTTATTCTGGATTTTTGGTACATTGATAAAACCTTTCCCTCTGCTTGTATTATCTAAGGCATAGCAATGTGTGTGTGCGTGTGAGTTTTAAAGTCTGCATGCATGAGTATGTCTCAGAGCCATTTGAAGCCAATATCTAAAAAATGAAATATTCATTAAAGTTCTAGATGAAGAGCAATAATTTCAACCACTTTCTGGATTATAGACAGTGTATTTGGATTACTTTTAACTAAAAAACATCCTATCTTGTGTGAGTGTCTTATAAACTGGTCACCATGCCACGGTGGGAAACAAAATCTGTTGCTTAAATGCTGTGATGGTGGTGGTAGATGATTTAGAGTCCTGATTATTTATACCTGTGATTCTCAAACTTTGCTTTAAGGAGAATCAGTGGTCAGGATGTAGAAAATTCTTGGAGCCTAGGTAGCCCATCTTTTATTTAGTACCAGATTTTGTCACTGTTATTGATACTTTTGGCCTACTTGCAGAGTTAGGTGCCACTCAACATGTAAGACAGTGGCAGAATCTGGTTCTAAATGAGCTGCAAAACGGAATAGGGAATATTTGGTGTGATACTGCCATGCCAGTGGAGCTGACTGTGAGTGTGCAAACAACTGTGTAAATGCAAAACTGCTCTCTTTCCATACAAGAAGTACTATCCTACCACTCAGTAATTGGAGCAGAATACAAATCATCCCAAGTAAAAGTAAATTTGTCGTCAAATTAGGGTTTCCCTTTACATCAGGGTTGGAAGACCCTGGGGGTCATAGTGGACCACAAGCTAAATATGAGTCAACAGTGTAATGCTGTTGCAAAAAAAGTGAACATCCTTCTGGGATGTATTAGCAGGAGTGTTGTAAGCAAGACATGAGAAGTAATTCTTCACTGTACTCCGTGCTAATTAGGCCTCAACTGGAGTATTGTGTCCAGTTCTGGGTGCTACATTTCAGGAAGGATATGGACAAATTGGAGAGAGTCCAGAGAAAGGTGACACAAATGATTAAAGGTCTAGTAAACATGATCTATGAGGGAAGATTGAAAAAATTGGGTTTGTTTAGTCTGGAGAAGAGAAGACTGAGAGGGGACATAACAGTTTTCAGGTATGTAAAAGTTGTTACAAGGAGGAGGAAGAAAAATGTTTTTTCTTAACCTCTGAGCATAGGAAAAGAAGCAATGGGCTTAAATTGCAGCAAGGGAGAGTTAGGTCAGACTTTAGGAAAAACTTCCTAACTATCAGGGTGTTTAAGCCCTGGAATAAATTGGATACAGAGGTTTTGAAATCTCCATCATTGGAGATTTTTAAGAGCAAGTTGGATAAACCACCTGTCAGGAATGGTCTAGATAATATTAGTCCTGCCATGAGTGCAGGGGACTGGACTAGATGACCTCTCAAGGTACATATCTGCATGAATTAGTTCTTTATATTTAATATAAAGCATGTGTCATTGTGCTGTAAATGTTAATATTTACAGCCATTCTTGCTCCTTTTGTTCGGATAGGTTTTGTTTGCCTTTCACTTTTCTTTTTTCTATTTTGCCTTCTATGTCCTCCCCACCCATCTCCACAAACATGGGTTGGTCTTGAGAATGTGCTATTGTTGGGTTGAGGCTTTATTAAAAGAGATGGGTTTTGCACTGAGTTCTATACTTGGGCTTCAGAAAGTGCCCAGGCCCTTGAGCATTTTAGTTGAAGCATCTCGGCAGAGGATAATTGTCTTGGAGGATCATAAATGAGAAGTAACTTGGACCCAGAAATGCCTTTGAGACCAGTACTAGGTTCTTAAATTCAGTCTTGGTAGCAAGTGTAGCTAGAGAAGTGTAGGTACGGTGTGATTTTAGATAGTAATGTGATATGTGGACTTTAACTTTATGGTGATAGTCATGTTCATCTCCACATAGAATGAGTTGCAGTGGTCTAAACAGAAGATGAGCAAAGATCAGAATGACAAGATCCTTGTCTGAGAAGAAACAGCACTGTTTCCTGGTTAGGTGAAGAGGGTAGAAAGTTCTCCTAGCAACTATTGCAGTCTACGTGACCAGGCACAGTGAAAAATCAGCAACATCCCAAGGCTCTGTGAGGATCTTAAATGAAAGTAATCGTAAAATTACAGTATAGTTCAAAAATTATATTTCTGCTCTGAACCTCCATATAGTGACTAATTGTCCCAGAAGAAAAGAGAGAGGGATAGGATTGTAACATTGACCCTTATAAATGATGTTTTTAATACTTCTGCACTTGCAAAAAGGGAATATGAGTTATAGCCTGCTCAATTTTCAGACAATTTTGATGAACTCCTCTAAACTGCATTTATGTTACATTAGGCTCTGCTTAATTGAGGCAGTCATTTCATCACACAACTCTGATTTATGTCTGCACACACACTTAGAAAGTTCTTTCCTCATGTAGTTATCCTGCATGCCTTTGGTTGCTGCTACAGGAGAAAACAGTATTAAATCAGAGAACATAGTGATATGAGGCCCGGAACATACTGATAGGGATCCATAGCATGAAGGAAGACCTCTTCTTTCATCTGAGAAGGAAGATGAGTGAACTCAATGTCAGATCTCCAAAATCTCCTCCCATCACCCAACCAAACCTCCAAAATCATGTTTCTTTTTCCATTATTGCTATTCTTTACTTTTGTATTTTCTGAGCATCTATAATATAATTACCTCCAAAGATTAAATGGGTAATGACGGCTCTTGAGAAAATATGGTTTGTTAGAAATTTCATAATATGAAAAAATGTTTGAAATGATAAAGTCCTTGCAGTTGCATAATGCTTGAACTGATTTTGCACAAGATATGGAGGGGGAGGGGAATTGTTAAAAATGTCAAGTTCAAATGGCAACATATCCTCCCAATGCAAGTAAGAATAGCTTCATACGTGCTGCTCACATGTATTAGAAAGAGAAGTTACTTTGAGTATTATCTGCATTCTTTTGTTTTTTTAAGTCAAATTTTGAAAATGATTGTTGAGAAATTTCTCTGAGGTTTATTTTCACATCACAGAAATTACATAGCCACTGCTTTTTTATTTTTACAAGGAAAAATAAAAATACTATATAAGACCATTTCCTTCTGAGCTTGCTCTTGCCATGCTTATCCACACCTTGTATTATTACAATGTACACTCCATGGTATTAGCTATGCTACCCTTGAAGACTACTCTAAAGCTTCGGCTAGTGCATCAGCTGGTTGCCTATTTGATTGGAATCTTCTTTCACCAATTTTCTACAACTGTTAATCTCCTGGTCATTTCTGGGTGCAGCTGAAGGTGTTGATTTAGATCTATAAAGCCCTATACTGCTAGTCCTGTCAGTCTGTTAGTCAGCTTCCTACCATAGCAGTTAGAGGATCAGCTGACATGCTGAAGTTCACAGTGTTGAGGGGATGAAGGCAGGGCATTGTCAGTGGAGGACCTCTGGATTTCACCTCCCCATCTGATCCAGCAAAGAGTGAACTTCATGAGGTTTGGTACATGGTGAAAGGCTTTTGCTAGAAGGTTAGGTGAGAGAACTTGTTTCCAAGTTGGGTTGTTTTTAAAAGTCATTTGTTGTTTTCATTTCTGTACTTTGTCCCTGAACTTTTGCAGTTAGGTGCATTTTATACACTGAAACGCGAAAGTGTTGTTCCTAAAAATCTCATGAGAAATATCAGTCTCACTCATGAATTTAGGGGGTTTCAGCATTACTCCAGTACCAAATTTATGATACAAGTTATCTCATGTTGCAACCTATCATAAACAGTCATGCAGTAAGTCCACTGAATAAAATATAATGTGACATGTCACAATACCACAAAGTTAATACCGAAGTTACATATTACCACTGTATACATTATGAAGTCTTCAGTTATGAAAATGAATAAATAAATACTTTGGGTGCTAGGTGCTGTAACTGCAAGGTACATCCTGTCACTATTGGGGCTGATGCGCGAGCACATTAGAAATGCCAAATTAGAGCATGTTAGAAATGCCAACAACAAAAATGGCACAAATTAAATGCTCTTGCCAATTTGTGTTTTAATTACAACATTTAGAAAAGAGGTAGCTTTACTACTAAGAGTCATATCTGGAGTATATATTTGGAATTGTTGTAGGTGAGTTATAGGAGGTATTGCATACAAAATTATTTATAATCAGACTTATTAAATACTGGTTAAGACTTTTATTACAAAGAATATCCCCACCAAAGTGATATGTTCTGAGTATATCTGAAAGTGTTTTTTTTTACCAATTACTTCTTGCTTCCCCCCCCCCCTTCTCTTGGCATACTGTCCATTTATGGTTGTTTATGTCCATATTTCTCTGTTCTGCTTTCTTCCCTTTCCCTTTCATTTTTCCTTTCACAACAATAGTTCTTTGCTTCTTTTCTCTGGCTTTCTCCACATTTTCTTTCCTTATTTCCTCCCTCTTCTTTCTCCTTCCTGTTCTATTATATGCACTATTTTCTTGTTCATTTTCTCTCATCTTAAAAAAAAATTGTTTTGCTTAACTTATTCTGCAGCCAGAAATTGAGCTTTTTGAAAATACCAGCTTATTTCTTCTGAAAATTAAAGTAATATTTTAAGCATATTATTGATCTTATCAATTTAAAGTTGTTGCTCAGAAGGGTTCTAATAATATGCCTCAAAGACATCTTTTTAGGAGGTTTTTGTTTTATAAATTCCTCAATTTTGGCTTTACATTCCATTAAAATAAAATAATGCATCTGTTCTCAGGCACCATGTTATTGACTGCCTTTTCTGAATCACTGGCGGTTTTAAAAATGGATTTCTTAATACTATTGTGAATCCCTTTCGTGCTGTGAAATCTGATTTAAACTGAAGGCTCATAGAGTAGAACTTTTAGCAAATAATGTTACCAGGTGCCACTTACATTTTACCCATCACCAAAAGAAGCCTTTGTGCTAAAGGATCAAAATGACATTCAACTCGTCTAAAAAGGAGATTCAGGATGCACTGGGCACAGTATATAACCTTTTAATAAATCAGTTAGTCATTATGTTTTGTAATAAACATGAACAAACATTTGGCCTGAAGTTAATTGGGCAAATTTATCCCTGGTGGAGCTCCAGTTAAATAAGGGATGAATTATGCTTATTATTTTGGATCTATAAATCCTTTCATTTTTGAGCCTTTCATTTTAGAGACAGCACTTCTTTTATCTCAACAAACAGCATTATATCTAAAAAGAAAAAGTAACCCATCTTTTAATAAAGGGTCAACTTGAAAATGACACTTTTGTCTGAGTATGTTATATCTACTGTATTTACAAATAACACTGAAGATGAGTATATCTGAAATAAGTTAGTGGAAAACATTTTTTCTCCATTTTTTTTCTTTCTTAGTGCATTTGACAGCACTTTGTGTTATAGTGAGAACCACTAATTCTCCCAGCCCATTTGTGCCTTGATCAAAAGCTTTTATTTTGTGTATTGAATGTCTAATTCTAGTTCTGATCTTTGAATGGGGCTTCTAGGCTCTACTGCAGTACATATTAATTATTATTTATTGAATATCAGCAAGGGGGCAGAAAAAACATATAACAAATTTCAAAGAATTTTTTCCAATTCCATGCCACACTATTTTAAAGTCTGGTGCATTCGATTCTTTTTAATAGTCAATTTTTTAAAAATTAAGAAGACAGTGACCTTTTAACTATCTTATAAGCGGTACTAAATGCAAACTGACCAGAAGCATACATTGAAACTAATGGCTGGCGTGTTTGTTTTTGGCTCATTTGTCCTTGGACAAAGTCCAAGCTGGAAAATCTTCCTAACAGCATTCATTAACATGCTGTACAAGTTTAAGGCCAGTCACTCAGCCTTTACATCATTGCTTACACTACTGTAACCAGCTAATATGCAAGGGACTGTTCACAATAAAGTGTAAAAGATACTGGGGGATGTGCTTTAGGGTGCCAACATATATGAATGTAATATAGAAACATCATGGTTATGGCATGACTATTACAACCTGACATAGTCATAATCATATGTGTCTGAAAGTCATAACTAAAAATATGCTGTATATTGATGGGAAAAAAGGGATATCTGTTACTAGGTCATGCTGATGTCAATGACAAAAGCACCATTGATTTTTGACTGGAAAAGAATTAGAACCATTATATATAGTGAAGATTAATTTCCAAACTGATACACCTTTAAGCTCACATGGATAATAGTTAGCCATTTTCACACATCTGCTGCTGATCAATTTGCATTTTAGTAATCTCATTATTAAAACAATTATGTTCATACAAACTGTCTACTTTTCATCCTGTTTAGAAAGTATACTGTTTTTTTGTAAAATTGTATGTTTATATCTTGTTTCATTAAATGTGGCCTGTAAGTAGAACCCTGCAAGTCTATGGAAATCCACTTTATACCATTTTTGCGGTTCAGATGCAGATACAAATTTTGTATCCGCGCAGAGCTCTACCTGTAAGGTTACCAGTGCATTGTGACCAATGAGATGAACATATGTGATTTCACAGCACACTCTTATAACGCAAACTAATGAAGCAACATAAGCCAAATTCATCCTTGGTATAATTTCCGTTTCTGAGATTGTAGACTAATTCCATAGTCAATCAAATTGCTATGGAATTAAACCATCTTTCAGATACCGATATTTGTG
This sequence comes from Mauremys mutica, assembly GCF_020497125.1. Classification (NCBI taxonomy): domain Eukaryota; kingdom Metazoa; phylum Chordata; order Testudines; family Geoemydidae; genus Mauremys; species Mauremys mutica. The sequence goes on along the minus strand of NC_059076.1, from coordinate 54,004,485 downwards.
GGAGGTGTCTTTTTTTTTCTTTACTCTGTTCCTTTATATGCTATCTAAGGAACCTAATCTTCCCCATTTTCTTTTATTTGCATTATTGTTTTGCTAAGAGGTCATATTATAGGTCACATTCATGCACTTCTGCTCTTTGGAAGGTTTTCATTGTGAACATATTTGTGAAATATGATGTATTGCAACTTAACTTCTAAGCTACCAAACTGTTCTTAATGGCATTCAGTAATGCTTAAAATGGCTTTGATGATGATTATGTAAATTCACTGTTACTTATTTTCCTTTGAAGAGATAAATGTACTGGAACACACTGGTAATCTGTAAAGAAGAAACTAAAGAATTCTTCAAATGGGAGAAAATGGTTTTGTATAAATTTAACTGTACAAGACACATTGAGAACAGTCAATAACTGGTATCATATTCGGTAAAAGATGTAACTAAATTTTTTGCAAGTATAACATAAACATTTAAAATAGTATTACTTTTTATGATGATTGTCTATCAGTGAATAATTTAAGGCATTGACCCACAAACAAATTTAACACTTATGTAACTTTGAATAGTTCCATTGACATAAATGGTACAACTCATGCAAGAAAAGTTATGTATATATTCAAATGTTTGTAGGAACAAGGCCTAAACTGGACACACAAAAACAACTAGGTAACTCATAATGTAAGTCAAGATCAACAAAATATTCTGTGCTATATAGGTTCCTCTACTGCACTCATCACCGTAGAGTTTAAGTGTCTTCCATAATGTGTTGAGCATTACAGATTTTATTTTTAAAATATGTTTTTTGTTGCAATTAACACTGAAAAGTTTGGACAAGTATGCTTTTTGGAGGGATTTGAATGAAAAAGAAGTTGATGATTTAATATGCAAGAATGGGAAAGGAATTACAAATTACAGATGCCTGGATCTATTTACCTATAATTAGCAAATTATTTTTATTAAGATATTCAGATTTTTGTTTGTTGAATACAAAGCACTTATGATTAACCACATGGAGACACAACAAGAATTATTTTATTTTCTACCAGATCTTCCTGTTCAGGCTTGGAGAGTTTATATTTGGGCTACATAGGGAGGAGAAATTGACCAAAGTATACAAATGGATCTGCTATAAGCAGAAGTTACAAACCAGGCATCCCATGGGGCTTTACCAGCCATGTATCACTGTATCACTGGGCCAATACACTCCACATGTAAGACTATCTAAGTGAATGGACTTATCAAAGATGTATGTTGTTCAAAGTGATTTGTTGGCACTGTGGTGCTGCATAATTACATCAAGTGGCATTATGTGTTGTCAAGTATCAGAGGGGTAGCCATGTTAGTCTGGATCTGTAAAAGCAGCAGAGAGTCCTGTGGCACCTTATAGACTAACAGACGTTTTGAAGCATGAGCTTTTGTGGGTGAATACCCACTTCGTCGGATGCAAGTAGTGGAAATTTCCAGGGGCAGGTATATATATGGAAGCAAGAAGCAGGCTAGAGATAACGAGGTTAGTTCAATCAGGGAGGATGAGGCCCTCTTCTAGCAGCTGAGGTGTGAAAACTAAGGGAGGAGTAACTGGTTTTGCAGTTGGCAAGCCATTCACAGTCTTTGTTTAATCCTGAGCTGATGGTGTCAAATTTGCAGATGAACTGAAGCTCAGCAGTTTCTCTTTGAAGTCTGGTCCTGAAGTTTTTTTTGCTGCAGGATGGCCACCTTAGGATCTGCTATTGTGTGGCAGGGAGGTTGAAGTCCCAGGGCAATAGTATACCAGGCCAACACTAGAGTGGTAGTTAATGAGTGGCATGGATGTTTTCTACACTTTCAAAAATATATTGATTTCAATTACAACACCAAATACAAAGTATACAGTGCTCACTTTATATTTATTTTGATTACAAATATTTGCACTGTAAAAAACAAAAGAAATAGTATATTTCAATTCTTCTAATACAAGTACTGTAGTGCAATCTCTTTATCATGAAAGTTGAATTTACAAATGTAGAATTATGTACAAAAAATGACTGCATTCAAAAATAAAACAATGTAAAACTTTAGAACCTACAAGTCCACTCAGTCCTATTTCATCCAATTCTCAGACAGAGAAGTTTGGTTACAATTTGCAGGAGATAATGCTGCCTGCATCTTGTTTACAATGTCACCTGAAAGTGAGAACAGGCATTCAAATGACATTGTTGTTGCCGGCGTTGCAAGATATATATGTGCCAGATGCGCTAAAGATTAATATGTCCCTTCATGCTTCAACCACCATTCCAGAAGACATGCATCCATGCTGATGATGTGTTCTGCTCGATAATGATCCAAAGCAGAGCAGACTGATGCAAGTTCATTTTCATCATCTGAGTCAGATGCCACCAGCAGAAAATAGCCTCATATTCCATGGACTCTGTGAGGAATGATTTCTATTTTGTTTCCTAAGCAAGTAAATGCGTTGGACTAGAGAAGTGAAAAATGCCTGTCAAATGGAAAATCCAGTGATAATCTTCACTATGGAGCCAGTAGCATGTCTTTAGGAAGGCTGGATGAATGCTGCAGGAATCCTTTCATGTGGAATACACTTCGTTTGTCACAGTTCTCATTAGAAACCAAATGCTCTACTCTGATTATCAGACTTAGGCTGTGTTTTGAGTTTTAGCAACTCTGAAATCATCCTTCCTCTCTCTTTTCACCCCTCTGCCAAAACATCAAAGGTGCCTGACTCATCCTGGTCTTCTGGGACCAGGTGACACCCTCAGCTGATATCTTTTTAAGGAGCTGGATTTCACTGGAAGCTCCCAGTCTTACAGCTACAAAGAGATCTTCCATCTCAAACATACAAATGGTACTAATTCACCCTCACAGAATGGAATAGAAACACCTCTGTTCCTGCTCTTGGGGCCAAGAATGGGACACAATGTGTGACAAAGACCCAAAGTGAGGGACACAAAATTATTCATGTGAAAAACTTACACTGCCGTGTTATATTAATTATTTCAGCATAAATAACTCATCCTATACCTCAGTTTCATGTTTCTTTATTTCTAATATTAATAACTTTCAGCAATAAAATGGAGGAGACAACAAACTGGTTTGAAGGGTAGGTAAATGTTACTTGAAATTAGGGAACTTTTCAGAAGCTTAAAAATCCAAAATATACAGTTCTTTTCAAAAATTTAAATAAAAGAGCACCTTCTATGTAATAATTGTCAGTGTGTCTTCAGTTTGAATTAATAATTCTGACTAGGGCTGATGCAGGTAATATCCGGAAATAAGCAGTGATTCAATTTGTGATGACTATTTTCTTTTAGTTTTTATGTTTATATGAGTAATGTGCAATATTGTAACGGAGCAATATTGCACTTGACCTGAACTTGCGTTCATCTTGAGCATATGTCCATGGAGCAGGCAAGCAAACTTGACAGTTTAATTCTATGTTACAAGAATGTTTGCAGGGATAATCCTATTCACGCTGCTGGATAAGGATGGCCCGCTAGTGGCTTTGGCCTATAAAACCATTAGTTTTAAATTGTGTGCTGGCATCATGATCTTCTTAACTTGTAAACCAGCTTTTTCTTAGCAGTTTATTGGCAAGAGTAGGTAATTTCTCCATAAGCCTTCATTGCCCATGCTCCCTTTCTTCTTTAAAGCAGACTTAACAAATACGTCAAAAGCAACAAAAACTTCAGTTTGCATGGATTATCAGACAGAGGAAATAATAATAGAGTATGTGTAAAGAAGCCACAAATGGTTTGGATTAGATTGTATTTAATGACAAAGATCATCTTGGGACCGAGGCTTCAAAATAATGCTACATAATGCTTCAGAAGCAAAACCAGAGAGATAAGTGGGCAGATGTAAAAGCTCCCCACTTTCTGGTTAAGTATTATACTGTAAGTCAATACAACTCTTGTATCCTAACAGTATTTTTGGAGACTACAGTGTATAGTCAAAGGGAATTGAGAAATGGCTGTTCGTTTCATTTTGTAGTTTTTATTTGGCTTTTTGAAATCAGTGTCTTGACTGACTGATTTCAGTGCACGTGGTTCTGCACACAGAAATTTGACTTTAAGAATCAGCACAAGACTAGTGAAAATTGGAGAGAGAGAGGAAGAGCACACTCTGACAGATATTCTATATTGGAATAGTGAGTTGTGACTGATCAAAGAGACATCTTCTAGCCATTAGCACATGCTCATAATTTCTGTATATTTAATCCTGATAGATTGAAAGACTAGCATGCTGTACCAAATTAATAATAATGCTTTCTACTCTATATAGTTATTTTGTCTGAAGTCAGAAAGGGATTTGCAAATATGAAAAGTATCATTATCCCTATTTCACAGATATGGAAAGTGAAGCAGAGAGACGTTACATTATCTGATTTGGCCAGGGTAAGCCAATGAGTAGAGCAGAATTCTCATTCCAATTTACTGTATTATTTAAACAAATATTGTGTTATATAGCTGGTGATTCAGATGAGCAGATGCATCTTTTCCTGATTCCCCAAATGGTCTATGGAAGTCAAAGTATATACATTACCTGGATAACTAGGCTGAATGATAATAGCTAGGTCAGGATTCAGTAAAGTATTTGAGCACACACAACTTTAAACATGTGAATAAACTTGCATATATAAAAGATTAGCAGGTGTTTAAATCTTTGCAGAATTGGAGCTTCACTGAGGTAATGTGCTGCAGTTCCCCTACTTTCTGCAGAATGTGCATTTACCTTCAGTAGGGAAAGGAATGTTCACCTGTGGTTATGACAGTAGTGGATTGTCTGGGTACATCGCAAGAAGGACAGGAGACTTGTTATGGGTTTTAATCAAGCCGCAACTTTATTATATAGATGTCTAGGATTACCCAGCAGATAAAGTGTACAGTACAGGCAAATCCATGCTTATTCTAATCAATTATCAATTGTTTAATCCATGCTTATTCACATCAGTTCTCTGGGACTTCCATCAGCCCCCCTTTATTTCCATCCAGGTCTGCAAGCCGACCCATGGCTTGGACCTTACTATTCACCAGCCTCGCAAGAGGCTTAAGGAGGGCTATGAGAATGGGGGGGGGGTTTGGCTCCCTGCCATACCAGTCATGGGAGTCTCCGAACCCCCTCCCCCGTTCTGTTTCTTTATCTAGTACCTCCTTTTAAGTCCTTTACCAGGCCATTTATCTGGTCATTGGCTGCCCTCCCTATGGAGTACCTGCACTGGACATCCACCACAAGGAGGCGCTAGCCATTTGTTTGGCTGCCTCCCCCACAACCCCATCAGGTTCCCAGACATCTGCAAATGGCCTCTTGGCTAGCAGCCCTACTGAGGAGAAAAAAACCATTGTTCCATGTGTGATTGTCAAGGGACACCAGCAGCTGCATTGTCCTTGACCTGGTACTGCAGCAACTGCCCTTAACGGAGGGACACATAGGCGACCCATTCTCTGGATCCTTGTATTGACAAAACCCCTTAAAAGAAAACAAAATAAACAAATTATAAGCTGGAGCCAAAAAATCTGCATTTCACCAACCACATGACATTCTGAGGTTCCAGAGAGCCCGCAGCAAACTGGAAATGAGACAAGGCATCTGCTATGCCATTATCCATGTCCGGCATGTGCTTAGAAGAAAAAACAGATGTTGAAGGTTAAGCATTGGAGAACAAATGCCCTTGCCAACTTTCCAATCCTGTGCAATCTGAAAGTTTGGCGATTGATAACCTGTACTGCTGCCATATTGTCACACCAACGGCACACCTGTATGTTAGACCCAAATTAATAACCATTTGTACCTCCACAATGATACCCCCTTAAATTGACTTAGAAAACTTTTCCACACCCACAAGTCGTACTACATCTGTGTAGTGACTGGTATGTAATTGTGTGGTCTGGCTATATCAGCTGATGCCACTGCCAGCCAGGCACAAAAAGCCCACCCCAGGGCAATAACCCTGAAAGCAAAGTTCAGCTCAAAGCTCAGGTGGGTTAATGTTGTGAAAGGGGGCTTCTGTTTTGTCTTTTGCTAGGGGTTTCCCCAACTATTTAACCAGGGCCTGAAATGTGTCCAACAGGTGAAAACACTCATTTGACACAGCTTGCCCTGCAAACAAAAATTGTGCAAATAATGCACTATTTAGTTTAGTCCCACTGACTACACCACTGCCCAGTGCAACATTGTACTAAATTTCTGAAAAGCTGCACTTCTTTGGAAGTGTTGTAATGCTGTGGAGAAAACCTCAGAAACAACGTTATTGACCATTTGCTGCACATCTTAGCCAAACCCATGCTGATGTTTATAACTTCTCATTCCTAGGTGGTGAGTCATCCACCATGCTGACTGCTTTTTTCCCGGCCAGCCAGAAAACGGTTGGTGACTATGAGCTTTCCTTGTTATGTTGTACTTGCATATTTTGTGTCCTTGCCAAGTCCCCTTCCCTGATTGCAGCGTGCAGCCTGCTTACCAAAGAATAAGGATAGCTCAGTGGTTTGAGCATTAGCCTCCTAAACATGGGGTTGTGAGCTCAATCCTTGAGGGGGCTATTTAGGGATCTAGGGCAAAAATCTGTCTGGGAATTGGTCCTGCTTTGAGCAGGGGGTTGGACTAGATGACCTCCTGAGGTCCCTTCCAACCCTGATATTCTATGATTCAGGTTGAATTCCTTGCTTGGCAAATGCTGCTTGCTTCACCTCACTTGCAAATTCACTCTCCCTGGTTGCAGTCTGCCTGGCGGGTGAAAGAACCTGGGGCAGGGGACGCTAGTTCCCCTTCTTTGCACTGTCTTGTTTCTGTAAAATTGGCTGTGCCTGCACTTCCCTATCTGTGGGGCTGTGTGTGTAGTTAACAGCCCCTCTGTTTTCCTGAGCTCACCCTTCTCCATGCCCCTGAAGCCATCCTGCCTACACAGCCTGCCTTTGGTGGGAAGTACCTGGGGCAGGAGATACTAGTTCCCCTTCTTTGCATTGTCCCCTTCTGTGTAATTTGCCTGTGCCTGACCTTCCCTGTCTCTGGGACCAGGGGAGGGGGGTAACACCCCCCCTTGTTTTCCCAAGCTTACCCTTCTCCATGCCCCTGGAACCATGTTGTTTCCAATGCTGTTTGCTGCTTTTCTGGAGCCATGCTTTCTTGGGGCCATGCTGCTTCTACGTGGTCTGCAGCAAGCCTTAGAGCCCCAGCCTGTTCCTGTTCTGCTTGCTTCCTTGCTGCTTTCACATAGAGACTTGCCCCACCCAGGTTTCATACCTTTATGCACGTTCCTGGGGAGGGGGGCTGAGTCTTTGCTGCAAAGTTGACCACCGAGCACCTTTTGCAGCAGTTTCTGACCTTCTTCCGCTCTCCCCACGCCCCCACCCGCCACCCACAAAGCAGAGCTCTCCTTCTTTGGGTAAGCCCACACAAATCCTGCCCCACCATTAGTTGTGGTGCAGTCAATACTGCAGGGCCATTCCTTTCCTTGTGACATTGGCTATTATGGCATTTATAAATCTTCTTTGGCTGCTACCCTTCTGTATTTACATACAAATTCAACTTACTTTGTACATCAGCTGGCCTAACTACCCTGCTCATTACAGTTCATATTTATCCCTATATTTTTACACAGCTAGATTATGTCCCCTGAGATTGCACTGACACTCAGTTCATGTGGTACTCTCAGATTCCAAGCTTTAGTCCCGTGAAACTCCTAAACTCTACAGGAGCTCAACTTCAAAATTTGTGTCACAGTTCTGGGCAACTGCACTTATATTCTCCCTCTTTGATCCAGCATGGGTACCCAAGCTAAGCTGCATGCTCCTCGGACATCATCTCTCTTGGGTGGAGACCTGTGTCTCTCTCCTTCCTGACTGGAGAAATTCCAGCCTGCACAGCTACTTGCCTACACTGTGATATCCCCAGCAAAAGACAGGCTGCCTAAGAGAACCTGTTTTGCCTTCACTTCAGAGACAATCAAAGTGTAATTGCCACAGTTTAGTTACCACACAGCTCTTCCTAAACAAGCACACTTTATTCTTAAGGTAACAGCATTAAAGAAAAACATATTAAAACAATAAAAGAACCTTCATGCGTGCTAATAAGCTTACCAGAGATCACCCCAACTCCAGCATGGAGTCTGGCAGGTGAGTGGTCCTTCAAACCCCAGACAGAAATTTCCTGTGCTTTCAAGTTCATAACACCCTTTGCTCAGAGCAAGAACTCCCATGAATTCAGTGAGTTTTTTATCCAGTTTGAGGTCCTTGGAGAGACAGTGAACAAATAGCCAGACAATAAGCCCCCTCCCTAAGGCAAAGGTTTGAACAGGTTAGTTTTTTTTTACGTAACCAGAAGAGCTACAGTAGCATATCTCCTCCTTCTAGAGATTTCCTGGGAAACCCATATAAGTATTTTAAAAGTTCACATTATTTCAAAAAGTCCCTTGAAGTTCCTAATATCTCAAGGTTTACATTAGTCATATCTCCTGGAGAAGATACATACAATCCTACAATAACACACAAACCATTGCAATTTTAATACAATGGACACCAAAGGTATTAATTTCAATTCAGTAAGGTTTATCCAGGAGATTGCCCTATTTGTCAAATACCACTGCAGAACTGAAGCTCCTCATTATCCCAATTTCCGACTCTTAATAAAGACTTTGGAGAAAACCTTTGATAACATTTGTGTTGATAGGTACTGTGTTTCCAAATTCTTCTCACAAAGCAGGACTGATGAGTATTTAGGCTTTTTACAATAGCTAGTGAATGTAAGCACCACAAAGCTTACTGGTATTTGGACTGGAGATCCATAGTGAGTCATGGTTTTGCAGAAGTAAAAACCCCTTTGGCTTATGACCCCAATAGTGTTTCTTGGTGAAGAGAGAAGTTATGATACATTGCTAATAAAAGAAAATACCAATTTTTAAGAAATCTAGTTGCATTACCTTTTGTAATCAGTAATAAACCAGTGAACTGTGGTCAAAATTAGTGTATACTGAGTTGAATAATAATTAGTCAGTGGTTAGGAAGGCTTAAAAGAAAGAAACAAACATGACATGAATATTTTCAAGTATTCTGAATACATCATATTTCTTTACATTATTCTATATTAAGAACAGTCATCATATGTAAAGTGGGAACTTTCTATATTTCAAATTCTAATGCAACCAAAGAGCATGAAGCACCAGTTCTTCCAATTTTGATGCAAGAAGACATGTATAGAGGAAAGAGAGATAAGATAGAATGGAGAAAAAGGTAAAATCTTTGTGCACAAAATTAAAAAATGTAAACAAAAACAAACAAAAAAGCCCTTCAGTGAAAAGGATCGTATTTATATATTGTTTTTAAGGTTCATGACTGCCAGATGGCAAAATACAGAAGATTAATACCCGACAGACACCTTTTTCACTTGTTGAGTTTCTTCTTAGTGTATGAGCGTCAGGGGACTTGTTTGTTTTCCACATACTACAAACATATCTATTTATGTGCATGTATTAAAAACAAGCAAACAAACAAAATCCTACTAGGCACTAGTTTCTTTACTGTTATGCATGGAGATTACTCTCTGCCTGGAAATAATGATGCTTTGTTAAAGTGGCTGGTTCTAGGTAAAATCATTAAGGAGATCTCAAAGGATCTTTAGAGAAGCTTTACTGTTTAAAATTATTTTTTCAGAAGAATAAAACTTCGGAAGGAGAATCACTATTTTTTAAAAAAATCTTCTTTTATGCAATACACATACAGAAAGAGCATTAGCTTTTACTAAAATATCAAGAAAAAGACTATAAAACTGAACAATTAATAGATGGCTACTTCCTCATGTATTCAGTTTTTTTACATTTAACGTCTATCATTCTAAATAACCCATCATCACTTGTAAATACATTTGTTTGCTTTTACATGTCAGATTGATAAGAATTAAGTGCGTCTTTTAATGGGTCATTCATGATGATAGGCAGAAAATATGACACATGCTTGTTGATGAGGTGTTATTTTTCAAGGAGAACAATAGTCTGCAATACTATCCACTTTAAGACCACATGGGTAATTGAGTGACATTTAATGATAGGTGTGACAGTCTGTATCCCTATGTCCATGCCTTTTTGAAGACTATGGCTATGTCTGCACTACAGCTTATGTCGGCAAAACTTATGTCACTGAGGGGTGTGAATACCCCTCCTCTCCCCTAGAGATATAAGTTACACTGACATAAGCACCCCTGTGCACAGCCATGTTGGCGGGAGAAGCTCTCCCACCAACATAGCTTCTGTGGTTCTCAGAGGTGGTTTTATTTTGCTGACGAGAGAGCTCTCTCCTGTCAACATAGATCATCTTTACCAGATACTCTGCATCAATACAACTGTGCCACTTCAGCACTGTACATGTAGATGTGGCCTATGATAAATTTTGTACAAACTAAGCCTTGTAAGGTGGTATCTGGAAACTCATGATTTGCTGATCATCATTGTCCTGATAAAGTATGTGGCAACATTGTATGTAAAGTTATAAGATTCTAATGTAAGATGTTACTAAGACACATTTCAAATCTGGGGAAGCAGCCACAAACCAGTTCCTCAAAAACAAAAGGTACACTGATGCTTCATCCAGGTGTCTACACAATCAAATGGACTATCACCTGACTAAGTGGCCATTCATTCTTTGTCAGAAAAAGGATATTGGCGAAGATTTAAATTTTCATGAAGAAACAGCTGAGGGTTCCCACCCATACATCTGTCTCCTGAACCTCAGGGCGATGATTCTCAAAGAAGAGGAAAAATATAAGAAGGAAAAACAAAGGACCCAGTTCATTCCTCACTTTCTGTCTATCCACAGCAGCCGCAACACCAGGAACAAAGAAACAGCTTTGGACTGAGGAAGAGATCCAGTAAAGAATTCAGCCAGTAAGACTGCTGAAGTATATGGTGAGGGAGACTTTTTGCTTTGAATTCACTTAGTTTGTTAAGTTAGGCATTAGTTGTGTTTTACCTTTTATTTCTTTGTAACCAATTGTGACTTTTATGCCTTATTACTTGTAATAACTTAAAAATCTATATTTATGTAGTTAATAAACCAATTTCATGTTTTAATTAAAACCAGTGTGCTTGGATTGAAGTGTTTGGGGATACTCTGTTTAACAGGATTTGTGCATATCATTTTCTATGAATAAAATGACTGACTTTATTATGAGCTTGTGTTTTCCAGGAGAGGGCTGGGACATACATTTCTGGGAAAAGTCTGAGACTGGGAATTGGCTGGTGTTGCTTTGCAGTGTAATTCAAAGGTGTCTGGCCACAGAACTCACACGGTGTAGTACTTTGGGAGTAATTTACATGCTGGAAGCTGTGTGAGCAGACCAGAAATGGTTGCTCTCACAACTGAGCAGTGTAAAAGGCACTCCACATTGGAGAATTGAGGGGACTCAGCTGTTCAGCAGTCTAGATTGTCCCCAGGTAATGTCTCAATGGGGCCTTAACTTTAATAAAGTTAAGCTCCTACAATATGTGCAAAAGTTTAAGTGTGTGACACAGTATGTGAAATATAACCAGAATAAGGAGTGTACACACAGCTTAAATTATTATTTTATTTAACTGTTGATGTGAGGTTGAAACATCAAGGCCAGTGATGGGGAGACTGCAGTCATCATGGGGTGAGATGATCGAGACTTGGACAAGCGTTTTGAAAGTGTGGCAGAGAGGAAAGCTTGTCTATTAGAGAACTTTTAAAGGTAGAAGCAGCAATATTTAGAGATGTCCTGGGTCTGTGGGTCGAAAGAGAGTGCTGATTCAAAGATAAAGCCAGGATTATGGTCTAGAGTGACAGGAAGATAGTTGTGTTGGCCATGTGATAAAGAAAGAAGGAAGCAGGGAGCTCTTAGGGGTAAAGATCAGGAGCTCAGTTTTCTGGGATTTATATTTTTAGCATTAGTGTCATTTCCTGTAGGTTTATTTTGATGATATAGCCCCGGTCTTGCAAATTGCTCTTTGTGACAATGTACAGGACAATGTACAGCTACCCTGGGGTCTGCCTGTGTGTAGCATCTTGCTAGATTAGGGCCTTAAGTTTTGTCAATCCACACAATTAACAGCAATACCAGTAAGACTAATGTATTTACTTTGATTTCATATTAAGAAAAAGAACTTGTCCCAGGTTCTAAGCACCCTGCCACCCATACAAAATACACTTTATGCAATAAAAAGAAAGCAGCAGCATAACTACACAATACAGAATAGCCTGTCAGCAGGAACCAACACATTCCTCAGATTTTACAGGACTGAGTCCAGATGGAAGTTATTCTCCAAAATTAAATAAATAAATCCTTCACTAAAAAGATTCCTCTGTATTCCTTAATAAAAAGTATTTAATGAGAGAATAATATATAGCTGGAATTAAATTAGAATTTGGTTTCATATAGCATCTTTAGGATTCTAGGTATATTAGGTCAAAATGCTCTCTTTAAATTACTGAATTTAAATTAAACTAGATCTCCAACAACATCTCTTGTTTCTTATAACTAGTTAAACCCAACATCAGTACTGAAATAGAAAGGCAGCCTGTCACAGGGCTGTTCTTTTAAGGGGAGTCAAATGCCCAGGCTCAGCTGAAGGGAATGAGCCAACTCAGGTCCACCTGGGGATATTTAACTGCCTAAGTAGCAGGAAGGCAGTTAATTAAGAGCACTGGGCCTAAGAAAAGGCTTAGGAGAGCTCTGTTTAGGAAGCTCTAGAGGAGGGGAGTCTGAATTAGGTAAAAGCCCCCCATGGAGGAAGGACTGCAGACTTCCCCATGTGGTGGGGAAGAAGCCTGGGGCCTTATAGCAGAAGAAGCTGGGGCTAAATCTGGAGACTTTTATCTGCTCTATGAGGTAAGACACTTTAAACTGTTGTAAAAATGCTCCTTTGAGAAGGCTTTATTAAGGGAACAGACTGCTGCAAAGTAGCTGTTTGACTGGGCTGTTATAATGGCCTTGTTGTTACCTCATGGGGGAGGGAGAAGGAGAAGTGAGGCAGGCCATAGCACAGCCATGTTCAGTACCAAGGGGTGCCCCTTCTATAACACCTTAGATATTAACCATTGCTATAATCCCTCCTTAAGCTATTTGTTGTAGAATAATAGATTTGTTGCTGCCTTGTTCCTGTGTCAAGTGATAGCTTCAACCCTTTCTTGAATGTGAAAGGCCAAAGTGTTTTGTCCAGTAACTCTCTGGCCTGTAGCTCCAAAACCTTTGTGCCAAGATTATTTGAGTTCTAATTTATTCATTGAACTAATACCCACACCACATACTAGTAGATAATTCTTTCTTATACTTGTTACCACAAGCTTTCCTCTTTTGTAGCTCACAAGGTCTCAAGCTTTAACCTTAACATGTAGTTTTCAAAAACATCACCTTAAAAACAGATTAAGATTTTTGCTAACAGTTAGCATAAAAATCAAAAACTACTTTCCTGTTATCCTTGACTATTGTTCTGCCCTCTAGCCTTTGTTCTCCCTGATCTCTATTTATCCATTGTTAACCCCCACAGAAAAAGGATTCACTGATGTTGCCATAGAGCTGCAAGATTTTGTTTATATATAAAACACTATTCTCTTTATTTTGCCAAATTTTGAAGTCCTTAGGCAAAACTTACAATGAGACTTTAAAAAGAAAATAGGAAAATTCTAATATCAGTAGCTTCTTAGAAACAAAGACTTACCATGTAGATTCAATTCAAAAGAAAATAAATATTTATTGCTTTAGATGTTGACCTATAAAATACTGTAACTATAAATTGTAACAGTTTTATCATGATAGATGGAATACTATATGAACAAATAATCATACAAAAATGCACAAATAGTGGAATACACATTTTACAGTCCCTAATATTTCAGAAGATTAGTTTATCCCCATACTACACATTCACTTTATTAGATCCCCTAAAATTAATGGGATTTTGTAAGCATTGGTAAATAATATTGTTAGATGAAAAGCCAGCAATATGCAAATGTATCTAAAGCTACTAAACTGTAACCTCACTGGTGTTCTGCAGTAATATGAGAATCCCTAAATTGATTGTGATCTAATCTTATAATGCAATTATATCATTTTGATTTTATATATTTTCCTTCAGAGTACTTTGTAATATGCTTATAAAAAGCATTAATGGGGGGGGGGAATACATCAAAACCTGAGACAGGAAGAATAAACAATTCTGAAAGCAAGGCAGTAATTATTTTAAGTATAAAATGGGGCAATGTGCACATTAATATGAAGTTAAAAATAACTGAAAGGATGTATTGTTTATTGCTGATCACTTTATTTAAAAGCTCTATTCAGGAACCACAGGTTTCCATAATAAAGAACCAAATTGTTCCTGGCTCCTGTGTGGGTACAGGGGAAGGTACAAGGAGTCTTATTAACTCTTGATTCACCTTTTCCTTATGCAGGACAAGGCACAAATGCACTTCCTATGAGTGCCCTGGGGTGAAGGATGTGAGTTCACAGCCCTATCCCCTTTTGCACACAATGTCATGTCTGGGTGGAGGGGCAATCCTCCTCTTTCCATTAAGTTAATCAACATCTGCAGAAACTATTTTAAAAAGCTTTCTAGCACTCATGGTTGAAAAGAAAAGAGCTCCAAATGTTAATCAAATGCAAACCAATCCTGTAGTGAGTGTGCTGCAGATAGGTGGCCTTTGTGCAATCTTGGTCCTTCTGTAATGGATGGGAGTTCTTGCCATGGATGCCTGGAAGGCAACTGAAACACCAACTTCATTAAAAACCTTGTCTATACTGAAAATTGCACCAGTTTAAATCAATTTTAAACTCTCTTTAGCTGAACCCCAATGTGCACACTTAAATCAGTTTAAACATTAGTTGTATCAATTTGGCTTCAGCTAAACTTTAAATTTAACAGTTAAACTGGTGCACTCTTCTAGTAGAGAGGGTTCATCTTTTATAGGCAGAGACTGGTGGGAGAAAATGTCCTCTTCTCCCAAAGGGCATGAGAACAGAAACCTGTGAGATGTGCAGAGACCTAGAAAGTCTATTTATGTGCCTCTGAAATGAATTAATAGGACATCTGACCTTCACTACTCATTTTACAGAGTAGCAGAAGGAGTCACTAATACCCAGAAAAAAACAGATGCCTGGAAATTTCAGGCATCATTCCACATAAGGGCCAGTAGTGACCACAAAGAAGTAAGAAAAGGGTAGGGTTTCTTTGACTCAAGATTCAACTAAGGCAACAATAAATATAATTGTAAGACCAACATTAAATATTGTGCAATGCAGTGCCTTTTGTAAAAAATACATTATACACAGGTTCTCTGCATTTAATCATGTTACTTGAATACTGATCCATCTAGTCTACCTCACCACTGCAAAATCCTATGTCCGCAGAACTTGAGAGCCACAAAGGCTGTCAACCACCTGAATTCAGCTAAGTGGTTGTAGAAGAGACATGATCCATCTCCTCACCAGGGGGATTCAAAAGTTCTTCCCTGGGTTGGTACACGGGGGGTGGTGACCATTTCTTCATTATATGTGCATAGTACCTGCTATTATTGTGTGCCTGGCATGATGGGATTTGATCATCCGTTGGATTTCTAGGGACTTAACTGCACTAGAAATAATAAATGCATCTCAATGTCACTCTCTGTTTACAGGCCTGTGCCTTAGTGGAACAATCTGATCTTAAAGTACTCCCCTTGTTTGTTACAATAAAATAATTAATAGATTACTGAATACTCATCTGCTGTTGCCATTATCTCAGTTTAATTCTACTTGTATTGGGGCTGGAGGAAGGGAGCTCATCAGGGATGCTATAAGCATGATGGGAGTATTCAGGTTGTATCATCCAGTTCCTGAAAAGGTCTATTAAGACTTGAGTTATAAGTAGCATGACATCTCCTGCTCCACACACAAGGATTCTAACAGTTCTCAGTGTAGTGCATTAAAATGCCACAGCCTAAAACTGATAACACACAGAATCCACAGCTGTTTGTGGCAATATATTGAGTAGATTATAAGGTTTTACAGCTTGGAGGAAAAAATGGGTTACAAAATAATGTGATTGCATCATGATTTTCTTGTCAGAAGTAATTAGAAGAATATAGGAGCATGTCAGCAGTCAGACTTGCTTGTCAGTCCCTAACCAGCTGAAATACAATAAGTGATGTCTGCATCCTTTAGGCTAACTCAGTTTGAAGGAAGACTAGGCAGACTTTTCACAGCTGAAAACATCTGTTACTGAAGCAATCTTGGCTGCAATTTCCATTAAGACAATTGTTAATTCCAGGTTACATGGCCATTGTGAAGAATGGGTTTGTAGACATATGTCCAGTATGGTTACTGATGATTGAAAGAACTAGTCATTTTTATATTGACATTTTCCCCATGCAAGGGGAAAAGACGGTTAGGATTGCAATGAAACAATGATAATGGAGACCTCAGATGGCTTAATAACTGAACAGTCTGTTTACACCTCTGCTTGTGACTGCTTTGGTGTGAGTTCATGTGCTGGTCAAGCCAGAACCCTGTTTCCTCTTGAGCTCAACAGTGATGTCTGCTAACTCAATTACCTTTGGCAAGTATTCTCACTACTGATGGGAAGTTCACCTGTCTTAAGAGTGACATTGTAAACCTCTTAGTTTTCCTTTCTTTCCTGCCTGGGGGGAGGTCAGGTATGGGGAAGGATAGAGAAACCCACATCTGCTAAAATTTAACTTCTGTTGCATGGAAATAATTAATAGTTCTGCTTAAAATAATTCCTATGTCCCCATTACCATGGCAAATGATTAGTCTGTAGTGAACAGAAGTAAAATCATAGTCTGATAGAGAAATTCAAGTAAGATTCCCTGGTGATAGGTGCCTTAGAAATACCATTCATAGAGATAAAACACACATGCCAAAGAAAGTAATCTGTACATCAAGGAAGACAGCAATATTATAAGGTGGAAAATGGCATCACTTAAAAATCATTCAGAAGAGCTATGAAACAGAGTTCTGAGTTAAGCGCCTTAACTGCTTCTGGATGAGAGCATGTTTAAACTGCCAAGCAAGATTAAACATTCTCCTACTGTAGACTGAAATCTGCAGATTTATTTATTAATTCTTATAATCAGACAGACTCAAGAAACTGAAAAAGAGATGGCTGCGATGACTTAACTGCAAGGGTGATGATGGCAGGGCGGGGGAAGGCAAAAATCCATTTCCCATATGTACTTCTGTCTGAGATCCCTGAGTAACACGATTCTAGAAGGACCATCTCATCAACGTGCAAGGCCACATTTTAAACCAATATTTTTTTAAAAGTTACCTTGAGCTAAAACATTAAAGGGGGAGGATTGTACTTCAGATCTTTTTTGACACCTACAGTAACTGAGGCTTCAATGATTAACACTACTCATCAGATCTGTTCCTTCCTGCACATGTATCATAAAGATCTCCTGCTGTTCCCAGCAGTCCCACAATAATTCAATACACTAGCAAAATTAGCAGCAGGAAACAAACCTTTGAAATTTTCTTCATTTATGAATAGCATTGTTCATTCAGTAAAGGATACCAGCTCCTGCTGTAATTCTTCATGTGTTAAGAAGGCTGCAAGTTATTTTCTCTCCATCAGCTTTAAAAAAAAATCAATAAAAATAAATACACATACAATTAAATATTGGATTAAACAGCCGACTGAGAATTCCTTTCACTCTTGAACTCTTCTGATTTCTTCTCTGAGGGAGGACTATTGTGTTGGCATTCCTTAGCAAACACTCAATAATGCTAAAGTGCTTTGAAGTTGCCATTGGAGAAAATAGAACAACAGATGGAGCATGAATAAACCCATACTGCTGTCTTTTTAATCTTAACAAAAGCAATCTTTCTTGGCAAAAAGTTAATATTTAATACCATTTATATATAGAAGTTTGTGATCCCTGATAAGCCAAAAACTGTGAAACATACAGAAGTGAAGTGTATATAAGTCCTTGCTTTTTTTAATTAGACGGATATATTGTCTGCTAGATATGTTTTTATAACACATGTGAGATCTTGTTCAGCATTGATCTGGGGGCTGGGGGCCCCAAAGGATGCAGTGAATTAGGATCTCAACAAAATATTACTGGAAAATTTGGACCTCATACTTAACAAGACCACTCATGAAATTCAATCAGTAGATATAATTCAAGTTGCCACAAATATAGCATTTGAGCTTTTGGAATTCCTTCTTTCATGAGTCTTCCCCTCCACCCCCCCTTACTTTTTACAATAAACTTTAAAGTTGCAATTTTTTTCTTTTATGCAGAGAGAAATAAAAAATAGTTTTCGTGAGGAAAAAATATTTTAATCTATTCAGTGTCTTTTGTAGCCATGTTGGTCCCAAGATATTAGAGAGCCAAGGTGGGTACAATATCTCTTCTCGGACCAACTTCTGTTGGTGAGAGGCAAGCTTTTGAGTTCACACAGACTTCTTCATGTCATCGTCTTCAGCATTTAATCTTGTTAGAATCTATGAACTCTTATACAAATAGTTTTTGATGAGACTCCCACAATAAAAACCATGCTAATGGAGGCCCAGAGCATCTACAGAAATATTGGGATAAGGGTCCCATTAGAATATAAGAATGGCCATAGGGGTCAGACCAAAGGTCCATCTAGCCCAGTGTCCTGTCTTCTAACACTGGCCAATGCCAGGTGCTCCACAAGGAATGAATAGAACAGGTAATCATCCCCATCACCCATTCCCAGCTTCTGGGGAAGAGTGGCTAGGGATACCATCCTTGTCCATCCTGGCTAATAGCCATTTATGACCTATCCTCCATGAATTATCTAGTTTTTTTCTTTTTTAACTCAGTTGTAGTCTTGGCTTCACAACATCCTCTGGCAAAGAGTTCCTCATGTTGGTTGTGTTGTGTGTAGAAATAGTTCCTTTGGTTTGTTTTAAACCTGCTGCCTATTTTCATTTGGTGATCCCTAGTTCCCTAGAAGGAGTAAATAATACTTCCTTATTTACTTTCTCCACACCGGTCATGATTTTATAGACCTCTATGATATTCCCCCTGTTGTTGTCTCTTTTCCAAGCTGAAAAGTCCCAGTCTGATTCATCTCTCCTCATATGGATGCTTTTCCATACCCCTAATTTTTGTTGCCCTTTTCTTTACTTTTCCAATTCTTATATATTTGAGATGGGGCGACCACATCTGCATGCAGTATTCAAGATGTGGGTGTACCATGGATTTATGTAGAGGCAATATGATGTATTCTGTCTGATTATCTATCCCTTTCCTAATAATTCCCAACATTCGGATAGCTTTTTTGACTGCTGCTACACGTTGAGTAGATGTTTTCAGAAAATGATCCACAATGAATCCAAGATCTTTCTTGAATGGTAACAGCTAGTTTAGATCATTTTATATGTATCATTGGGATTATGTTCTCCAATGTGCAGTACTTTGCATTTATCAACCTTGAACTTCATCTGCCATTTTCTTGCCTAGTCACTCAGTTTTGTGAGATCCCTTTGTAACTTTTTGTAGTCTGCTTTGGACTTAACTATCTTGATAGCTTTGTATCATCTGCAAACTTTGCCACCTCATTGTTTACCCGTTTTCCCAATCATTTATGAATATATTGAACAGTACTGGTCCCACTACAGATCCCTGCAGGACACGATTATTTACTCCTCTCCATTCTGAAAACTTAACATTTATTCCTATCCTTTGTTTTCTATCTTTTAATCAGTTACTGATCCATAAGACTTCCCCTCTTATCCCATGACTGCTCGCTTTGCTTAAGAGCCTTTGGTGAGGGACCTTGTCAAAGGCATTCTGAAAATCTAGGCGTTCTGAAAATCCTGGATCACCCATGCTTGTTGACTCCCTCAAAGAATTCTAGTAGATTGGTGAGGCATGGTTTCCCTTTATAAAAACCACATTGACTCTCTTCTCCCCCCCGCCCCAACAAATTATCTTCATTTATGTGCCTGATAATTCTGTTTTTACTATAGTTTTAACCAGTTTGCCCGGTACTGAAGTTAGTACCGTAACTGCTAGGATCACTTCTGGAGCCTTTTTTAAAAAATTGGTGTCACATTAGCTAGCTTCCAGTCATCTGGTACAGAAGCTGATTTAAATGTGGTTACATACCACAGTTAGTAGTTCTGGTGTTTCACATTTGAGTTCCTTCAGAACTGTTGGGTAAATAGCATCTGGTCCTGGTGACTTATTACTGTTTAGTTGATCAATTTGTTCCAAAACTACCACTAATGACACCTCAATCTGGGACAGTTCCTCAGATTTGTCACCTTTGGGAATCTCCCTCACATCCCCAGTGGTGAAGAATCATTTTGCAGCGTTTCTGGTGAGGTGGATGGGGGTTTTCTATTGGAACAATAAGTCACATTCTACACTGAGAACAGAGGAAATAATCAAATAAGAGAGGCAAGTGCCATCTTCCTGGAGTCTATATGCCTCACCTCTGCCTATGTAGATATTCTTCTCCATTCTTGCTGATAATGCTAATGTGTTTTTTATTGAAGTTCCACAACCTGTCTGTGGCTGCTTCCAAAACCCTATGTCAATGGGGAGGGAGTTCTTCAGCATTGGGAATGACTGCAGCCTGGGGCTGCATTAAATTTTTTTCTCAGTAATTTCTGCAAGATTAGGAGTGGATATGCCTTCCCCTCCATCCTGGCCTTTCCAACTGAGGGCTGTCCATTCCTCAGGCTTTTCCCTGTGTGACCAGACCCTACCTGATTTCTTTAAAATCCCTTTGGAACAATACAGGGAGAGGAATTGGCAGGACAGGCCAAGGAAGGGTCAGAAGAAGCTAGATATGGTGTATGTTAGGAGGCTGAGCGGCTGTTTCCCAACAGATATGGAAAGAGTCCAGCAGAGGGCGACAAATGATTAGGGGGCTGGAGCACATGACTTATGAGGAGAGGCTGAGGGAACTGGGATTGTTTAGTCTGCAGAAGGAAGAATGAGGGGAGATTTGATAGCTGCTTTCAACTACCTGAAAGGGGGTGCCAAAGAGGATGGCTCTAGACTGTTCAGTGGTAGCAGATGACAGAACAAGGAGTAGTGGTCTCAAGTTGCAATGGGGGAGGTCTAGGCTGGATATTAGGAAAAACTTTTTCACTAGGAGGGGGTGAAGCACTGGAATGGGTTACCTAGGGAAGTGGTATCTCCTTCCTTAGAGGTTTTTAAGGTCAGGCTTGACCAAAGCCCTGGCTGGGATGATTTAGTTGGGAATTGGACCTGCTTTGAGCAGGGGGTTGGACTAGATGACCTCCTGAGGTCCCTTCCAACCCTGATTTTCTATGATTCATTTTACATACAAACTACTCCCTTAAAATATTTGCTGTCAGTGCATAAGGTCCCATAAAAGAAGTAGTACCTCCACATCAGGGCTGATATATACTCCCACTGCAGAGGGAACTCTTGGTGAACTCTCTCATGTCCCATCCCTAAATAGCAGAGTGTTTCAGTCAGTCAGACCTTAAAATCAAAAGAGGAAGGAAACAATGTCATTGACATCTGTGCATAATAGTTCCTGGTGATGAGTGTACTTACAATAGAAGGCTTTCAAAATTATGAAAAACTTTTGCTTAACTTAGACATTTAATCATAATTAAAAGTCATTTATTTTTTTTGTGCTCCAACATGATGAAAAGTATTCTTTAAAGAACTTAAGTTTAAAGAGCTCCTACCATTTTAAGATGTTTCTATATATAACTTAAATAGCCGTGAATTATTGGAAAACCACATCACTAAGTACATATAGCTTGCATTAATAGCAAGAGGGTAATCGAATAGCCATTCCTAGTGCTTGAAAGCTGTAAGCTGCAAACAGGGCTCTTACGATTAAGTTATTAGTTCATCATGTTGATAGGCAAGAGTGGACTCCTCTCAATCCCAGAAAAAAATAGTTTTTGGGCAAAATATCAAAATCAAATGATGTGATGCCTCATAGAGGTTTTAATTGTGGTACTTAGAGTCCAATCTATAGAAGAGACTGTCAGGCTATGTATCTAATGATGCACCACAATCTCACCTCACAGTGAGGACCAGTAGTTGCATTACTACACACATCCTGGGTTGCCTGGCCCGGAGATATGTGTACCATGGTGAGGGACTCCCATAATGCAAGTCATGCTGGACTGAACTGCAATTACCATGAGACACTATGGTAGCATATCCAAATCAAAATGTTTCCAAACATTTATTTTCTTTGATAGAAAAATTGAAATTTTCTGTAGAAAGCAGATACTTTTTGCTAAAAATGTAAGTTGAAAACCTAATTTTCCATCCAAATAGTTTTGAAAGAACTTTTTCAACCAGCCCTACTCCCTTATATCATGTCCTACGTTTATGCCATGTGAGTGTGTGCTGGTACTATGTCATTCCCCTGTAACCCTGTATTCTTGTATCCTCCATTTTCTGTGTTTTGCCTACACCTTTGGGTCCAGTTTTCCCTCTGGGGATGTGTGCTCTGTCTCCCCTCAGGAACTTACTTCCCTGCATCAGAAAGCAAGTATCTCGGGTGCATTTGGCCACTTCCTATGAGCACCAGAGAGCTATTGGGGAGGGGACTGTTCCCTTCTTCTGAGTGATATTTCTACATCCCCCTGCTGGCTGACACTTGTGTCTGACTTTCAGCTGTTGAGCTCAGCCTTCACTGGTCCACTGTGAAATGGACCCAAAGAGGTGGTAGAGGACAGGACTGTGAATTCCATACACAGTAGCACGTTGGGGGCTGGAAATGGACTTGCTTCCTCTCCATCAAAGTTGGTGAGAAATATACTGTTGTCTCCTTTTACCTCTCCAACCACAGAAGTTGTTCATATGAGCCAAGGGGTAAAACTACAATTAACTGGATTAAAATTTAGCGAAATAAAAAAAACATTGAATAAATACAAGGGAAACTTTTTTAACTGTGACATCAATTAGCTTGTGGAATAGTCTCTCAAAGTTCTTATGTGCGCATAACTTGATGAGTGGAAACCCTATCACCTGAATAATTTAAAACTGGAAAGAAAATCCATCCTTTGTAGGAAACAAGCCTGTATTACCATAGGGTAAGTGGATGGTGGGGTCTCCCCTGCAAAAGGCAGAAATGGCAGTTAGGTGTAGAGCTGGTTGCAAACTTCTCTAAACTTTTCTTGCTAGAAAATGTTGACTCATCAAAACTGATTGATTTTTTTTCATGGAAATTTGTCCATTGTGACACAATTTCACTGTGTAGGCTTCTCAGGTCCAGGATGGAAACATTGTTCTTAATCAAGAGAGATCTCAGAATAGCACTCATCTGGGTTGTGGGCAACGTAGGTTCAAGTTCCTACTCTGAATCAAGCAGAGCAGGAATTTGAGCCTGTCTCCCAGCTGAGTACCCTAACCACTCACCAATTAGCTATTCAGGAGTGAAATCTTGTGTGGTGTTCTATGAAAAATTTAGATAAGTCTGCTTCCTACCAATGCAAAGCAAACACTTTTTTTAAACTTTTTTTGTGTGAAATCTAATTCTTTTTTTTCCTCCAGGCAGTCTCATCTAGCCACTTAACTGCCATTTCTGTCTTTGCAAATCTTCCATTAGAGTGCATATAGTGTGCATACCCATGTAGCCCTTCCCCTGCCCCCACCCTTAGCATGGGTATTCACAGCAGTGTAGATGGTGAGACATGGCTTAGGCAAGTAAAGTAAAAACACACCTGAAGGGCAAGGGTATGTTTCGTATACCTACCCTACACTGCTTTATTCAATACAGCTGTGCATCCCGATCTCCATTGTTGTTTTTAGCAGCGTGGTGTCCTGCCGCTGGAGCCTTTCCTTAGGAAAAAATTCTGGTAAGGGGGAAAGGCTCTGGCAGGGGGAGGCATCAGGAAAAGACTCTGCTGGCTTCCTGCTGCTGGAGACCTTTTTCTCCCCCCCCAACCCCCACAGGAGGGAAAGTCTCTGGCAGAGGAGGCCACTGCTAGAACCTTTCACTGACATGTACTATGCAGCACAGTGTGGACAGCATGCTTTTCACTGTGGCATGTAGCCACATACACACTACATGCAGCCAAAAGTGCTGTGTAGTGTAGATGTAGCCTTGCATGCCTGAATAGGTCTTCCTGTGAGGTGTGACAATTGTTAACTACATAATGGCAATTTAAATTTTCATTCCATGAGATTCAAAAAGAAACACCATTTCATTTGTCTGAAACATCAGATGTTTTCCAGATTTTAGGCTTTTCCTCTTTTTTCACATTTTTCTTCTCCCTATCACCTATCCTCTTTCCATTTTTTGCCCCCAAAACAGCTAGTTAGCTACTGCTAGGTCATGGTGTGCTCCCACATCTGCCCCATTCCTGCTGTTGAAACTTTCTGAAGTTCTTCTTTTGTGCTGAATTGTAATGTGATCAGTTTGGTTCCCTGTTCTGTGATCCAGTGACCAGAGGTGAAAGTAAGCCCATACGGTCCGGCATACCGCCAAGAGTAGTACGCCATGCCAGATCGGACCTGCTTTCCCAGGCTGACAATTTAAAGGGACTGGGGCTTCTGGCAGCAGCCAGAGCCCCGGGCCCTTTAAATCGCTGCCCGAGCCCTGGGGTAATTTAAAGGGCTAGGGGTTCCCGGCTACTGCAGTGGAGCCCCGGGCCCCTTAAATCTCCACCAGAGTCTGTAGCCCAGGGTAGCGGCAGCAGCCGGGAGCCCCTGGGGCTCCGTCGGCAGTTTAAAGTGCCCTGGGCTCGGCTTTGGTACTGGCAGCTGGAGCCTCAGGCCCTTTAAGTCACCCCCTAGCCCCGGGGCTCCCAGCAGCCGGAGTCCCAGGCCAGGCCTGGGGATTTAAAGGCCCTGCCTCTTCCTGTTGAGGCCCATTTTTACTGGACTCAGTGTTCACACATTCCACGTACCAATTCTAGTTAGGAATTAAGAGAGCAAATTAATGGAGTAGTTTCCATGCAGGTTTGACCACTTTGCATCCTCTTTCTTCTAGGTATACTTGAGTTGAGTTGGATTGAGTTTGTTGAACTGAACAATACTGCAGGTTTCTGTAACAACTTTTTAAGGAAGGAAAAAAAAAAAAGGAGCAGGTTGTTAGCCCACCTCAATCTGCTAAAGGATGGCTGGTGGACTGCTTTTAGTCTGGCTTCTTCCCTGCAGTCTGTTGGCATGGGTGACCCTAGCAAGAATTATGCTCCTGCTAGACTAATTCCTGGGGTCATAATGCAAGCCTTCCTGCCACAGTCCATGACTTGCCCTTTTTTAATGGAGGTGAATTTACCATAGAGCGAAGCAGAACTCCTGGCACAGGGAAGTGCAATTACTTCATGGTGCTAGGGCTAATCTGAGCCATTATATTTAAGCTAAACCCCTATATTAAGATAGATCAGTCTTTGAACTAAAACATCCCTTCTAAATGAGTCATAAGCGTCATGCTTAGCTAGAGAAACAACTGCAAAGAGTAAATGAAATTGCAAGTGAGACTATTGAGTATAAACATTGTTTAAGAATAGGTCATCCTTGTAAAAAGCCTACCCAGTGTTGTCAAGGTCAATGTCTGCTTGAATTGCTCTTGTTTACTTAAGCAGTTTTTTATACTGAACAGAACATAGCTGAAAAAAATGCTTAACTTATGGAGGGATTTAATTTTTTGTTCCTCCATTTTGTTATAATAATTAGTAATTTACTGTCAGCTTAAAATGCATTTTATATACTTTTTTTATAACCTACTTACTAACTCAAACTAAGAATTTTATTGCATTAAGTTTTATAATTAACCTATCTAGGAAACTATATCCTGAAATATATAAATATCCTAAATCAGATTTGTTTTCCTTAGGTCTGTCTTTTGAGGTATGCTCTAAGCATATACTACAGATTGGAAGAAATATCTTTGAAGCTGTAGTTTTGCATTCATAAATTGTTATATTATAGATCTGTGGAGCTGAGTATTGCAGGAGTTGGAGGACAGATTATAATGACCAAGAGGATAAATTTCCCATGTTTCATATAGTCTGTAATAGGAACTGGTAAATCAAATTAATTTATTAATACCACAAGCACTCTTGGATAGTATTTGCACACTCAGCCATACATCTACAGAAGTGTTGATCAATGTTCCGAGATCTTTCCTTTCTGGTCCAGCTAGCAGGCAGATGTTGAGCTATTACTGGAGGGAGGGAGAGGTGAATATACAGTGGCTTTCCTTCTCTGAAGGAAGAGGAGTGTAGACTAGGTTTCTTTTTCCTCAGTAGAGGGTTCCCTCCCCTTCTTTCAAATGGGCCCAAAGCTCCTGCACTTTGTCTCTTTTCTATGAGGAAGCCTACTAGCACTTTAGTTTCCTCTGTCTTTGGGTGTGGCCATTTGGCCAGCTCTCTGCCCCTGACCTCATTAGGGGTTGCCACTTAAGATCTTACGAAGACTGGGGCAGGAAGAAGTTATCAAAAGCTTTTTATTTCAAGTCTTGCAATAACATTTTTCTTAAAGCCCCAACTCCTAGAGTTCTGTTACAGTGTGGGACTCACCCCTGCGGCACCTCCTGCTGGTCATCTCCAGGAATTAGCTCATTTCCAGCCTTGGAGCGCCCTCTGCAGGCTGGTGTCCCGCTGCTGCTTGGCCCCCATGTCCCTCCCGGACCCAATACCCCGTTATCTGGGGTGCAGCTCCCTAGCCATACACCCTTCAGTCTCAGGGTGTCCCCTCCCTAGGGAACCCCCACCCACTATCCCCACCTTGTCTCAGTCTGGGCTACTGACCGTCCTCATCTAGCCCCTGCTCCCTGGGGCAGACTGCAGTGTAAAAGCCACTCATCATAGGCAAGTTTGGGTTTGAACCTGCTGCCTTTGCCTACTCCTGGGCTGCCCTCTGCAACCCCCCCCCCCGTACCTGTTGGCCTTATGCTAGGATGCAGCCTGGAGCTTTCCAGGCTGGAGCCTCTCCAGCTCCTCTGCCTTTCCCCAGCCCTGCTCCACTCAGGTACTCTGCTCAGGTCCCTCCTTCTCAGAAGCTAGAGGGAGTCTCTGTGCTCCTTGTTCAAAGCCTTTTTATAGGGGCCGGCTGTGGTCTGTTTGTGGCGTGGCTCCCAGCTGTGCTTACTTCCCCAATCAGCCTAGCTTTTACCCTGCCCCAGCCCTCTGCCAGGGCTGTTTTAAGCCCTTCTGGGCAGGAGCGGGGGACCACCCTACTACACCCCCCCACCTCAAGATCCCCTCCACCGGGGGGGGTGTCGCCCTACCAGCCTAGCTTTCCCCTCAGCTGGACCCACAGGGAATTCCTCTCTTCTCACAGGCTCTCCATCTTCTGGAGCCACCCGCTTCCCATCTCTAGGATCTGAGTTCCCAACATAGACCGCTCTGGTCCTACGTGGGTTCCCCCTTCAGTTTTGCTTCCCACATTGGCTCTCATGTGGGTTCCCAGGTTGTCTGGGGCCTCTGTGCCCCGGACAATCCCCTCTTTGGGCCCTCGTCGTCACCACCCCCTCCTTCAAGGCAGTCTCAGACCTGGCCTGGTCCTCCAGCTTCCCCCTCTTTCTCTGGGGACTAGGCCGCTTTCCCTGGTGCCCCTTGTGGCAGAGGAGGCACAGCCAGTGCTGACCCCTGACCACCTCAGGGCTAACCTGGGCCCTGTGAGTCCCCCAAGGGCACTTCCTCTTCCAGTGCCCCAGTTCCCCAAAGGCCCAACAAGTTTGGAGCCCACCCTGTTAACTTCACAGGGGGCATGCTTGCAGTTCCATAGTGTCCTGGGTAGAGCCTCCCTGCTCCAGTCCGGTAGGGGCACTCCTTTTTCAACTGTCCCACTTGCCCACAGGTGAAACAGTTTTTAGGCTTCAGCACCGGTCTCCAGCCCTTGGTGCCTAGCCCCTTATAGGGTCTGGGTGCCCACTCCTGCAGCAGCCAGAGCAACTCCCTCTGCTGCTTGGCAAGCTGGACTACCCAGGCTCTCCAATAACAGGTCCTCTTCTACACCATCAGTCTCTCTCGATGCAGCACAGTCCGATTAGTCCCTTGTTCTGCCCCTTGTATGGGGGATGGACCGCTCGTGCCCACATTCTCCACCATTTGTTATGGTACGGGCCTCACCCCTGTGGTGCCTCCTGCTGGTCGTCTCCAGGAATTAACTAGTTCCCAGCCTTGGAGCGCTCTCTGCAGGCTGGTGTCCTGTTGCCGCTTGGCCCCCCGTGTCCCTCCCGGACCTGGTGCCCTGTTATCTGGGGTGCAGCCCCCTAGCCATACACCCCTCAGTCTCAGAGTGTCCCCCCCACACTATCCCCACCTTGCCTCAGTCTGGGCTACTGCCAGTCCTCATCTAGCCCCTGCATGTTTACATGCTGTAATTATGAGAGAATCTCATTTTTCATTTACAAAAAAATCTTCCATGGTTGTGGAGAAAACTTCAGCCCTGAAAGGCTAAAGATACACTTTTTCTTAAAACAAAAATTCTCCCTCTCTTTAAGCAAACTTCTGGGTTTTTGAAGCCCAACTCATCCTTTTTGAACACTTTGGGTCAGCTAAAATAACTATCAAGTCTCCTGCCAGGAATATAAAGGGAAACAGAGTGGGCAGCTGGCTTGTTTATGGGAAGGGATTTTTCAGATTTGAATATCTGTAGCTGGGGTCTGAATTTCAGTTATGTGGAACCACAAATGTGAATGTCATGAATTTTGCCCAAACCTCAGCCCCCAAAATGACTCATGCAGATGGAGGAGGATCTTCACTGTGAATGTAGACACAAATATGTGGGCTTAGTTCAGGCTTTGTCTTCACTTTGTCCAAACTTTCTCAGGGTTGGAGTAGTTGAGAATTCTGAACCTCCCTTTGTTTCCTCTCAAGTGGCTGGGCTAATGTAACTATTTGTATTACAGTCCTGTTCCTGATTAGAGGTATCTGGAAGAAGAAACAGCTTGGCAGTATGATGCCACTGTTTTGTCCTTTCCAGAATATAAATTAATGTAATTCAAGAACTTATAAATAGCATTACAAACTCTAAATGTCAGGACTTATTTTATGGCACTTGTTCCAAAGAGTTTGTATTAACATTATTAAATCTAAATTTCATATCATAGAATCATAGAATATCAGGATTGGAAGGGACCTCAGGAGGTCATCTAATCCAAGCCCCTGCTCAAAGTAGGACCAAATAAATCATCCCAGCCAGGGCTTTTTTCAAGCCTGACCATAAAAACCTCTACGGAAGGAGATTCCACCACCTCCCTAAGTAACCCATTCCGGTGCTTCACCACCCTCATAGTGAAAAAGTTTTTCCTAATATCCAACCTAAACCTCCCCCACGGCAACTTGAGACTATTACTCCTTGTTCTGTCATTTGCTACCACTGAGAAGAGTCTAGATCTATCCTCTTTGGAACCCCCTTTCAGGTAGTTGAAAGCAGCTATCAAATCCCCCCTCATTCTTCTCTTCTGCAGACTAAACAATCCCAGTTCCCTCAGCCTCTCCTCATAAGTCATGTGCTCTAGCCACCTAATCATTTTTGTTGCCCTCTGCTGGACTCTTTCCAATTTTTCCACATCCTTCTTGTAGTGTGGGGCCCAAAACTGGACACAGTACTCAAGATGAGGCCTCACCAATGTCGAATAGAGGGGAATGATCACATCCCTCGACCTGCTGGCAATGCCCCTACTTATACAGCCCAAAATGCCGTTAGACTTCTTGGCAACAAGGGCACACTGTTGACTGATATCCAGCTTCTCATCCACTGTAACCCCTAGGTCATTTTCTGCAAAACTGCTTCCTAGCCATTCGGTCCCTAGTCTGTAACAGTGAATAGGATTCTTCCGTCCTAAATGCTGGACTCTGCACTTGTTCTTGTTGAACCTCATCAGGTTTCTTTTGGCCCAATCCTCTAATTTGTCTAGGTTCCTCTGTATCCTATCCCTACCCTCCAGCATATCTACCACTCCTCCCAGTTTACTGTCATCTGCAAACTTGCTGAGAGTGCAGTCCACGCCATCCTCCAGATCATTAATTAAGATATTGAACAAAAATGGCCCCAGAACCAACCCTTGGGGCACTCTGCTCGAAACCGGCTGGCAACTAGACATGGAGCCATTGATCACTACCCATTGAGCCCGACGATCTAGCCAGCTTTCTAGCCACCTTTATAGTCCATTCATCCAGCCCATACTACTTTAACTTGCTGGCAAGAATACTGTGGGAGACTATATCAAAAGGTTTGCTAAAGTCAAGGAATAACACATCCACTGCTTTCCCCTCATCCACAGAGCCAGTTATCTCCTCATAGAAGTCAATTAGGTTAGTCAGGCATGACTTGCCCTTGGTGAATCCATGCTGACTGTTCCTGATCACTTTCCTCTCCTCTAAGCACTTCAGAATTGATTCCTTGAGGACCTGCTCCATGATTTTTCCAGGGACTGAGGTGACACTGACTGGCCTGTAGTTCCCCAGATCATCCTCCTTTCCTTTTTTTAAAGATGGGCACTACATTAGCCTTTTTCCAGTCATTCGGGACCTCCCCCAATCGCCATCACATCCGCCAACTCCTTTAGCACCCTTGGATACAGTGCATCTGGGCCCCATGGACTTATGCTCATCCAGTTTTTCTAAATAGTCCTGAACTACTTCTTTCTCCACAGAGGGCTGGTCACCTCCTCCCCATACTGTGCTGCCCAGTGCAGCAGTCTGTCTTCAGAAACGAGGTCAGCTCCCAGATTCAAAAAAAGCATTGTGTACATTAGCTTTTTCCACATCCTCTGTCACTAGGTTGCCTCCCTCAATCAGTAAAGGGTCCACATTTTTCTTGACTTTCATCTTGTTGCTAACATACCCGTAGAAACCTTTCTTGTTACTCTTAACATCTCTTGCTAGCTGCAACTCCAAGTGTGATTTAGCCTTCCTGATTTCACTCCTGCATGCCTGAGCAATATTTTTAGTCATCCCTGGTCATTTGTCTAAGCTTCCACTTCTTGTAAGCTTCTTTTTTGCATTTAAGACCAGCAAGGATTTCACTGTTAAGCCAAGCTGGTTGCCTGCCATATTTACTATTTCTACACATGGGGATGTTTTTTTCCTGCAACCTCAATAAGGATTCTTTAAAATACAGCCAGGTCTCCTGGACTCCTTTCCCCCTCATGTTGTTCTCCCAGGGGATCCTGCCCATGAGTTCCCTGAGGGAGTCAAAGTTTGCTTTTCTGAAGTCCGTATTCTGCTGCTCTCCTTTCTTCCTTGTGTCAGGATCCTGAACTCAACCATCTCATGGTCACTGCCTCCCAGGTTCCCATCCACTTTTGCGTCCCCTACTAATTCTTTCCATTTTGTGAGCAGCAGGTCTAGAAGAGCTCTGCCCCTAGTTGGTTTCTCCAGCACTTGCACCAGGAAATTGTCCCCTACACTTTCCAAAAACTTCCTGGATTGTCTGTGCACTGTTATATTGCTATCTCAGGAGATATCAGGGTGATTAAAGTCTCCCATGAGAACCAGGGTCTGCAATCTAGTAACTTCTGCTTCTTGCTGGAAGAAAGCCTCCTCCACCTCATCCCCCTGGTCTGGTGGTCTATATCAGACTCCCATCACAACGTCACCGTTGTTGCTCACACTTCTAAACTTAATCCAGAGACTCTCAGGTTTTTCTGCAGTTTCATACCAGAGCTCTGAGCAGTCATACTCCCCCACATTTTCTGCCCTGCCTATCCTTCCTGAACAGTTTATATCCATCTATGACAGTACTCCAGTCATGTGAGTTATCCCACCAAGTCTCTGTTGTTCCAATCACATCATAGTTCCTTGACTGTGCCAGGACTTCCAGTTCTCCCTCCTTGTTTCCCAGGCTTCTTGCATTTCTGTATAGGCACTTAAGATAACTCGCTGATTGTCCTGCTTTCTCAGTCTGAGACAGGAGTCCTCCCCTCTTGCACTCTCCTGCTCGTGCTTCCTCCCGGTATCCCATTTCCCCACTTACCTCAGGGCTTTGGTCTCCTTCCCCTGGTGAACCTAGTTTAAAGCCCTCCTCACTAGGTTAGCCAGCCTGCTTGTGAAGATGCTCTTCCCTCATTTCATTAGGTCGAGCCCGTCTCTGCCTAGCACTCCTTCTTGGAACGCCACCCCATGGTCGAAGAATCCAAAGCCTTCTCTCCGACACCACCTGCGTAGCCATTCGTTGACTTCCACAAATTTAGAGGAACATTATTAAACCTAAATTGCATATAGCATATACACCGCTACCCCAATATAACATGAATTCAGATATAACGCAGTAAAGCAGCACTCTGGGGGGGGTGGTGCGCACTATGGTGGATCAAAGCAAGTTCGATATAACCCGGTTTCACCTATAATGCAGTAAAATTTTTCTGACTTCCAAGGACAGCATTATATCGAGGTAGAGGTGTAGTTCCTCATCTGGTATGAATTTGCTCAGCTCAGTTGAACTCAGTGGAGCTACATCACTTTACACCAGCTGAAGATACAGCTGTGTGTGTTTAATCACTTTTATTTACTCTTCCTGAACTGCTATGAGTTTTTATATTGCTAGAAAATAATCCATAAACAACATAATGGTGAAGTGTCAAACTCATATCCTTGCTACACAAAATAGCATAGAGAAGTTACTGTACCTCCATGTAAAATCACTAAATTACTAGTTTCATTTTTAAACCTTAAGAGAATAACTGAAAACAGATGGTATGTGTTTCAAAATTTATTTGGCTGAAAATGTTCAATATGTGCATGTCAATCACATTTTGTCAGAGGAGCTTCATTTTTTTTAATATGTCAGTATGTAGTTGCAATACAAATTCTATAATTCTTCAAATGCAGGCAAACATAATTAACAGTATTTCAACTAGTGTTCGTTTCTCGTCATTCCCCTAGTCATAGTCTGCAAATATTTACAAAATAGCATCAACTTGAAATGCATTCACTTGAAACATCTTGTTTTATCATTTGGATTAATTATTTGTAAGGCACAGGAAGCAAGAATGTGTTCTTGACCAGCTTAGCACTCCTTCAAACTGACTTTTTGTGTGATAGGTAGCTTAAAAAAAAAACCAAAACTTTTGTGTGTGTGTGTGCACGGTCTTTTCCAACTTCCCGCCCCCCCAAAAGGCATTGTTGGTATTCTCAAAGGTGGCAGAAATGGATCAATAAAAATGTTACACTATATGCATTTCAGATGATTAAGTATTTTTTATTTTAAAAAATATATATATAATATTAGTTGCACATTGCCTTGCTGGGTTGTTTGAGCCTCCCCCTTTTTTTCTTTTGCACATTTTAAAACCTGGCTATACATTTTCAGAGCTTTACAAAGGATTTTACCCACATGGCTTCTATTCACTGGGACTCACACAGGTAACCACCAAACGAGTGCTTTGTCTATGTAGCTCCTTATCCTGACTCCTTTGTTTAAAGAGACTGCCCCTTGCTATTTTTTTACAGTGTCTAACACAATGGGACCTCAATTTGATCAAGCCCTCTAAGCACTACTGTAATACAAACAATAAATAATAGTCCCTATTTTTCTTCAGTTGGTTCACAGAATTTTCAGTAAGGCTTAAGTTTAATAACTTGATGACTCCTCCACTCTTTCTTTAAATTGCAGAGGCACTGTTAATACAAAATAATATGGGTTTCTTGCAGTAGGATGCATTATATTGGCCTGAAATTACTTGGTTTCATTGGTGCACAACCAATTGCAGCAAAGATGCTAGTGACTGAACAGGCATGGGGGCTAACCTATCTTTCCACCACAAAAGGTGCCTGTGCCAGTTTGCTTTTTCTAATGAAGAGAAAAAATATCATGCATAGACAAACTGTGCACTTAATAAACTTGCATTGACTTTAATGGAAATTTTGCCTGAAAAGGAATGCAAACTTGGTCCTAAAGATTATAACACACAGTACAGATGCTATTCAGTAAATCTGTAAAATTTGGGTAGACTCCCTCCACCAGCCCTGCTTTCTATCTGGATGCATCTCTTAAAATATCTTACATAGTTTCCCAAAACTTCCATATATGTAAAAATGATGGATTTTTGTCTCTTCATATGTCTAGCAAAAATGTTTTTTTTTAACTTTTCTCTAGCATCTCTAGAAAGGTAGTAACACAAACATTCAGTAGAAAGTGTGATCTCCCCATAATTATCTAGCTGTTCACCAGAAAGATCACTAGCCACTAATTTTTTAGTATATGAGGAATGTTGACTGGTCTGGTCTTCATACAACTCGATGATTATAAAATCATTATCTTTACATTTGTTAGAGTACTATATTTTCTACAAAGATGCATTTTGATTGCTGAAGCAAGTTACGTGTGATAGAGAAGGCACTTGCATTAGTAGGAGCATTGCCAGCAAATAAAGGGAAGTGATTATTCCTCTCTATTCGGCATTGGTGAGGCAACATCTGGAGTACTGTGTCCAGTTTTGGTCCCCCCCACTACAGAAAGGATGGGTACAAACTGGAGAGAGTCCAGCGGAGGGCAATGAAAATGATTAGGGGGTTGGGACATATGACTTACGAGGAGAGGCTGAGGGAGCTGGGCTTATTTAGTCTTCAGAAGAGTAAGGTGGGGATTTGAGAGCAGCCTTCAACTACTTGAAAGGGGATTCCAAAGAGGATGGAGCTTGGCTGTTCTCAGTGGTGGCAGATGACAGAACAAGGAGTTATTGTCTCAAGTTGCAATTGGGGGAGGTCTAGGTTGGATTTTAGAAAAAAAAATTCACTTGGAGGGTGGTGAAGCACTGGAATGGGTTACCTAGGGAGGTGATGGAATCTCCATCCTTCAAGGTTTTTAAGGCCCATCTTGACAAAACCTTGGCTGGGATTTAGTTGGGGTTGGTCTTGCTTTGAGCAGGGAGGGTGACTAGATGACCTCGTGAGGTCTCTTCCAAACCTAATCTTCTACGATACTATGACAAAAATAATCAAAATGAGATTTACTAAGACTGGAGACAGTGAATACCCTCAACTGCAGTGTGTGTTATGTGGTGAAGTCCTGTTGAATAACAGCTTAAAACTATCTCTTCTATGCAGACACTTAGAAACAAAACATGAACAACACAAGGGCAAACAAGAATTTTTCAAGCAGATGTGAGCACAGCTAATGGTGAGTAAAGACAGTCTTGTGCTCTGCTGCTGACAATATTAAGGCCCATGAAGCATCATGCTTAAGAGTTAGAGTTGCAATGTCGGGAAAAGCTCACACCATAGCAGTGGGACTAATACTACCTATGGCTACAGACATGATAAGCACTATGCTTGGCAAGAAGGCCCATATATTCAGTTAGTGCCATTAGTAAACAACACAATGTCACATTAAATTGATGACTTGGCCAATGATGTCCTAACTCAATTAATGAACCATGTCACTAGCAGCCAATATTTTGCTCTGCAGCTGGAAAAATCCATGGATGTGGTAAGCTTAGCTCACCTTCTGGTGTACATGGAGTACATTTACAAAGGTGCAATGCAGGAGGACATTTTTGTTTTGCCAATCGCTGCTGCCAGAACAACAGCTGAGGAGATCTTTCCTGTTGCTTGACAGCTTCATAAATCAACATAATATCTAGTCATGATGTATTGGCATCTTCACTGATGGAGCAAAGACAGTGACTGGTAGGCATAATGGAGTAGTGACATGTATTAGAGCAGTGACCCAATGAGATGTGCATGCATTGCAGTTTACATAGGGAAGCACTTGCTGCCAAAAGAATGCCCACCAACTTGAAGGAGGTGCTGGACAATGCTGAGAAGATTGTAAACTTTATAAAAGCTTGACCCTTGAATTCAGGAATCTTTTCCACTCTGTGTAATGAAATCTTCCCAAACGTGCATGAATTCTCGACAACGAATGAACTACAGTTTCAAAACAGTGTTAAAAGTGACATAAAGCAACGTCTTACTGAACTGGCAAACCAATTAAGTGAGTACTTTCCCTCAATGGGAAACACAAACAAATGGGATCACTACTCTTTCACATTTTTTTTTTCTGCAGAACCCAGGGTGCAAGACTTGTCAATAAAAGATCAAGAGAATCTCCTGGACATCTCAACTGATGGCAGAGTCAAGACTGAGTTCCAACAAAAGCAGTTGGCCAAGTTTTGGATCTAAATGAAATCAGAGTTCCCCAAATTGTCTGACAGGGCTGTCAAGGTTTGGATGCCGTTTGATATAATTTGTTTGTGAAAGTGGATTTTCATCACTCATAGGAATGAAATAAAAATACACGTCATCACCTTTGTGTAGAAAACAACTTATTACAAACTACCATGTCACTCCAAACATTATGCACCTGTGCTCAAAAAACAACCTCATCCTTCAGATTACTGGTGAGTGGTACTAGGAAGTCATTAAAGTTGGTCAAAAGTAAGCATACATTAAAACTAAACCCATAAATTATGTATTATTATTATAGTCCTATATATTGTGTTTGTGTATTCTTTGTACATTTTGTACAATACTTGGGCATTAAAAGGGTTAAAATATAAAACTTGTATTCTGGAAGGGGGTATGCAATAAGAGAAGTTTGAGATGGTCTAAATTAGAGGTTCCTGACAAATGTTTGTCTAACCTGATCTTAAAAACCTCCAATGACTGAGATCCCACAACCGTCCTAGGCAATTTAAGGGATGTGTAACTCCCTTTGATTTCTCTTATCATCGACTTTGTATACAGCACCATGTTGACCTAAGTTTCACTACTCCAGTTATGTGAATAATGTAACTGGAGTTGACATAGCTTAGGTCAACTTATCACAGTGTCTTCACTGTGCTGTCTCCCATCGACTTACCTTGCTCTTCTTGGGGAGCTGGAGTACCAGAGTCAACCTGAGAGCACTCTACTGTCGATTTTAGCAGGTCTTCACTAGATCCGCTAAATTGACACCTGCTGCATCAATGCTGCTGCAATTGATCTCTCCTGACAATCCCATCATGTTGCAGTCAAATGTGATGGTGGAGTCAATGCAGTTTAGGCATGAATTTAGGCATCGAAGCAATTATGTATATGCTCAGACATATAAGTATGTATGTAGGCTCACATATTTGACTTTTGGGCCTTTAATTACCATGTATATACATGCATTTCATTTGTTCAGAGTATGAATTGTATTCCTGCCTGTTTTGTACATAACACTTTATTTTTCATTTGTGCCTTATCTGCTGTATGTTAATATTCAAATGTGCTTATCTGTTGATGCACACTACCCTTCATTCATTCATGGTCCTCAATTATTGTAACAGGTGAGCAATCAGCCTAAAAAAGATCTGTCATATTGCTCTCTTGTAACTGTGAACTAAAAACGGTTCAGGAACATTGCTAATCTGCCTTGGGTTTCTTCTGTAAATGAAAAGAGCTGTTAATGGCACCTTTTTAAATTAAAATAACGCATTCAGTTAACCACCATCTTCATCTGTGCAAGTTTGTACTTGGAGAAGATGGGCATGACAACAGACTTTTATGATTCCCATAAGAACAGAAATTTGGTAATTATCAGGTATAGATCTGGAGCTGTTACTATCTCCAAGGTAATATAGGGATTACTGGGAAGAAGATTGCGACTGAGTCCTGGTACCAATGTTCTGGCTACAATGTGGTGTACACACAACTTCACTATCTGAGGATTTACATCTCTTCAGCTGAATGCTGTAACTAGTGACAGGTATGTTCAGTAAAGTGCTATGTTTCATGAGGACTTAGAATGAAAACCAATCCTCTTGTTAATTAACAAATTGAGAAAGTGCTCAGAATTTAGCAAATGAGAAACAACTTCTTAAGCATATACTTCACTTAACTCAACCTGTATACAAAGAAAATTATCACAGTGTAATTGCAGAAAATTGTCTGCAGTTTATAAATTCCAGGAAAAGAAGAACAGTTTTTACTCTTTTTTATTCAGAATCTCTTAAAGCCTGGGCAGATTCTGTAGAAGCATGTGGAAAAATTCAACACATCTATTGTTTTTTTTTTCTGAAACCATCCTACTGAGTCTTATGTGAAGCATAATTATATTCCAGCCGATGATATACTTTGTATGATCCTCCCACATAGTTATATTGTTGACTTTAATTAACAACATTTTTCCTGCCTGTATTAGAATGATGAGGGGGGAAAAAGGTGTTTGAATAATAACTAAGGTTTTAGTTCTCTTTAGTCATCCTGAGTTATTTGTTTCAAGGTCTTTAACATAATGGATAGATATAAGGATGTGAATCTTTGCAGGTTCAAGGGACACAGTCAACTTGGGACACTGACAATTTGATCTATCTTTATTATTCCTTATCTGTTTGCAAATTCTATAAAACACTTTACTTTTGTTTTCTCTCCAGATGATTATTCAGTGCTGGCTTAAGAAACAAACCAATAATTACAGCAGTAATGCTCTAATAAGCAAGCTCACAAGAAAAAAAAACATTTGCAGGGTAGGGTAAAAACAAAAATAGAAAACAGATTTCAGTTCTAAGTTTCTAGGGGTATCGTAAAAAAACAAAAGTGAGAAATGTTTGAAAATCATGACATACCTTAATTTTGCCCCTTTACAGTAGACATTCACAGCTCTTGATGTCATCTGTATTGTGTAACTGTTGCAAGATAGTTTCCTGCTGTGCAAATCACTAGTTCAGAAATGATCAATGATAGTAAAATATGTGGGTATTAAAAGGCCAAATGACATAAGTCTGGCCAGCTTGATTTTTCTTACCCTCCATATCCTTTAAAGCATAAGAACCTTTTGAAGTGTTTCTGAAGAGGGATGTGTGTATTTCTGCAACCAATACATATTTCTGCAACTGCTTTATAGTGAAAGTGACATTCTTGATTTCTACAGATTCTACTTTATTCTTCCAATTTTAACTCCAGTAACCTTCCAGCAAATCAGGTATATCTTGAGGAGGAGCAGTATTGTGCTACTGCTTAGTAGACTTTCAGTTGTACTTGTGGCAGATGTGCCTGTGTCCTTTTTAACATTTCATCATTTTAAAATGAATCAAGCATTTTTAATATAATGCTGCTAGTAGCAGTGTGCCAAAGCCAATTTCCCCTGCTGTGATTGATCTAAATTGTTCTTTAAGGCCTACTTGGTGTTCAGGAATCCTTCTAAGTGGTAATAACTGACTTAAGTGTCATGCTGCTTGGAGAGGCTCACAACCATAAGTGCCAGCCACATGGCAGACTGTCAATACACAGGGCAGAAACCCTAAACCAGTTGTCTGTTCTATAATTAGATTTCAACAACTCAGTAACAAGTGTAAACTCCTAAAACTGTTCTAGTGCTTTATCACAGATAGTCCCCTTGGGCAGGGGTTCTCAACCTTTTTCTTTCTGAGCCATGTCTCCCCCCCTCCCCCTTTCTCCCCCTAACATGGCCTACCTGTGCCACAACAACTGGTTTTCTACATATAAAAGCCAGAGCCGGTGTTAAGGGGTAGCAAGCAGGGCAATTGCCTAAGGCCCCTGCAAAGCTAAATTCAGCTTCAACCTTGGATGGTGGGGCACAGGACCCCAGACCC
The DNA here is from genome assembly GCF_020497125.1 of Mauremys mutica. Classification (NCBI taxonomy): domain Eukaryota; kingdom Metazoa; phylum Chordata; order Testudines; family Geoemydidae; genus Mauremys; species Mauremys mutica. The sequence continues at coordinate 53,965,095 of NC_059076.1, read as the reverse complement.
CAGCTCTATGTGGTGGGGCCCTGCTTTACAGACACCCTGAAACCTTCTCACAACCCCGAGTGGGCCTCAGACCGCTGGTTGAGAACCTCTGTCCTTGAGCATTCCAGTCTATCTTGCAACCCAGGTAAGCTGTGCAATGTGATAAATGGTCACTTTTTTACAGCAATAATCACAACAATATTCAGGTTACTCCCCATCTCAAAGCACCAGACACTTTTCCCCAGGTCCTTTGTACTCAGATCTCAAACCAAAGACAATGCCTGTAACCAATCATGTAATAAATAATCTAATAATAACTAAGAAAAGAAATGAGTTATTTATAAAATTAAAACAGGAAGCATACACGAGTTATAGTATTAGATTTTAAAAGCTATGTATGTCTATTAGGGCTGACCTAGGCCAAGCAGCAGGGGGATCTCATGCTTATCTTTAAGAAGCTTTGCCCTTCAGAGTCCAGACAGTATAAAAATCCCAGTCTCTTCTTGTCAGGGATTTTTATCCCCCTCACCCCAGAATCTAAGGGGATGGGATGAATTCCTGCACAGGCCTCCCCTTCCTGGTGGTGAATGCAATCAGCAAGGTCTCTATCTTTTGCTACACAATGCCTCATTTGCCTTCAATGGGCTATCTTGTGTGCAGGATGAGCCTTTTACCTTAATTAACACTGTTACACAATTACAGAGGTTTAAAATGGAAACACTTGATATACATTTATATTCTTGGCTGCAAAGCTTATGAGTGAGATCAGTATATTCAGCATCTTACACTATTCATAAAGTCTAGGCACAAAATATGTTCTTACAGCTCTAATATTTTAACAGTACAAACACACCGGTAAGCCAGACTGGTTTCCACCTTTGTATTTTTCAGTGCTCAAAGAGGCATGGGGCCTTGGCAAACACTGCCACCTGTTAATGTAGCAGTCTGAACAGAGTTATGGATGAGACATGCCATGATTTTCCAAACTCCATTCTTTCGAAATAGAATTACCCTCTTGGCAGTGGTGTTTTCTTAACTGCACTCAGAAAATTTCTTCAGTTGTCATAGCTCCACAATTTACTCCTGCTAAAGATCTGCCCCCAAAACATTTGAAAGCTGAGATCAAAGGGATGGGAACTTTACATTTAAAACCAAACAAAATATTAAACTAATATCTTACGCAATCGGGACTCGTGATATTCTTATATCACCATCAATGATTTATTATGAAATACTGTTGTTCACTCTGAACCTTGTTTTCTTTGGAATCCAGGTAGGAATAAATATTTTCAGAGGGATGCCTTCTCATAAGAAAAGATTGTCTGAAATGTGATATCTTAGTAACACTTTGTAGTTACAGTACCATATGGTGTATCATATTCTGAGAAACCTTAATAGTTCTCTCAGCAAACCAGCAATTATGTGTACATAATGCCTTATACATTAATGATAACATCATACTAGCAGAATGGCCCCTAGGAAAAGAATACTGTGCCCCAGTTCTGAACCCTGACGATTTAAAATAATTTGTAATCTGGCAGAATCCAAGACTAGAATATAGTGGGCTCGACTGCACTAACTGTGAGACATGACAGTATTCCTGCTGCTCCAGTTTCTCAAAAGAGTAGTGTGACCTAGAGCACTGGTGTGGGACTCGAGACTATTCCCACCTCTACTGCTGGGTGTTGAGCAAATAACTTCCCTTCTGTGTCTCAATTTTCCCATATGAAAAATGGGGATAATTATACATACCTCCTTTATAAAGCACTCTGGGACCTACTGATGAAAAGTACTATAAAAGTTCTAGGTGATGGTGGTGGTATTTATTTATTTTGTCTTCATTCTGTCTATCCTTTGTCCCTCCCCATCTTGTATTTCACCTTTCTCCTTTTTTCATACACCTTCTTTTGCTAGCTATCTTTAAAGCAAGTATAAGACAATAGAACAGCTAGCAGCCAAACTCGCAGTCATCCTGCTGCCATTTTGTATTATCTAGATCTGCTGGCACCATGATATCTCAACTTTTCCTTTAGGAAGCATTTTGTGTCACAATTTGACAAGAAAGGAGCAGTTTTGGTAGTCCTAGTGCAACGTGGTACAAGAAATTTAAATGAGAACTTGCAGTTTGTTTGTTTGTTTGTTTGTTTTTTTCTTCTCCCTGAAGGTTGCTGAATTGGCAGCCCAAGATACGGCAATCCTTTCTTCATCGTGGTACTGCATGGACAGTGATAGTGCAAGTTTTCTCTCATAGTCACACTAATGTATCTCAACCCTGATATATAGAGACCATCTCTAGGAGTGATAATCCACAGGAAATTAACCCCCCATTAGTTTTCATGCCAGTTGAAAATTCTTGCCCCTCTGCTAAGCCTGATTACCAATTATCATGACAGCTTTTATGATGTGAGCACCTCTTTGCTGGGGATGGGAATGCGACCACCAAACTTGTATAAGGGGGGTAACATTTTTGCTCCCTTCAGTTTTTGGCTTTTTTTAACTGGGAATCTAGAATGCAATGTTCTAAATCCCATTTACAAACGTCAGACTCATCCTGTTCAGTTAGAAAGATTCAAGTGAGATACAAGAAGCCATAAATCTGGAAAATCAGTAGTTGTGATCTGCGTTTTTGCAGAACAAGATGTCCTTTAAGTCTCTCAGAGTGAAAAGTAATTACTATCAGTTGGAATGGGGAATCAACAACAGAACAGTGAAGTCCTCTCAGGAAGGAATAGAAGAAATGATGGATATGGAAGATGGAGTAGAATTGGTTCTGGTATTATCTGTAAAAGTATCAGTACTTTAAATATTAACTAAAATTGAAGTGCTCTAGGAAGCCAGATTCTCTGCTGCACCTTTCTCCTGCTCACTAATCCAGGGCTGGTTTTATTATGGTTCTAGGTTTGGCATAGAAAACAGAATCCTGGGGCTAGTGTATATGACACCTCCTGGCCATGGCCCTGGCCCCAAGAAGCCATCCAACAGCTAAGGATAGCTGGAGTGCAGTGTGCTCTGGCTGTGCTACCTTTCCAGTCCTTCACATTGGGTGGGGGGTAGGAATAAGGGCTACATTCTCACTGGTGTAAACCATCAAACCTCTAACTTCAGTGGAGCTAAGGACTGAGCTCTGACTTTTGACAGCTGAGGATCTGTTCCTAAACATCTAAATAATCTGTGTGTGTATAAACACAGACATACAATTGCCATGCTGGCATTTATCAGCTGTGCAGTTTTAATTGCAGTGTGGGCACACACTACCTCTCCAACCTAGCTGAGACCATTTATATACTAATCATAAAGCAATGCATCCTAAAAAACACAAACTCATCTGAGGTCAAGTTATTTATTAAATTATTTATTCACCTGAACAAATTTTGGAAATAGAATCACCTGGTTAATGTGATCTGAAATCAGAGCTGGTCGAGGAATCCCTTTCAATATTCAGATTATCTGAAGATAAATATTTCTGCCTGAATTATTTACTTTTATATCCCGGGGAGGAATATTTGACTGTTCTTGTTTAAATTTCCCCTTAGAGAATGCAGAGCTTGCAACAAATTAGCATGAATTATTTGTTTTTTTTTATTCTATCAGGGATTTAAATCTCTTATGTGACGGACTAATTTACAGAAGATTTTATACATGGCAGCTACCAGTTTGCTAAAAGTTCACTTCACTTGAAAGTAGAAGCTTCAGTGCTTTCTGATGTTATTCAAAAGATTTCTGCATAAAATGTCATAACTCAATTTCTATGACTTCTAAGGTATTTTTGCAAGTTATTGCAGTTCAACTTTAGACTTGTATATTTTACATCAGGAAGACATGACTGCATTAATTATATTAGTCCCTGCTTCCCGAGCATCTCACAGTGGACTTAAACCTGAAAGAATCAGAGAAGCAGTATTTACTCACATGAGTAATCACATTGAACTAAATGCCTATATAAGGCTAATAGGACTCGGCTTAATATTTGCAAGTACTTCAATATGGTGGCGATTCTATTGTCACGTTTTGGGGTACAATCCAGACAGTAAGGTATTGTGTTACCACTTGCCCTATAACACTGGGTCCCTTAAATACCTTGAATAAAATGTTACATTATCTAGAAAAGAGCTCTTAAGAACTTTAAATGTTTAGAGACCAACTTTCAGAAAACAAAACAAAACATTGGCTTCCTGCACACATTATTGGGTGAAGTTCTATGGACTGTGCTATGCCGGGGGTCATAGTAGATGATCATAGTGGTCTTTTCTGGTCCTAAAATATATGAAGGTCTGTGCACATTGATATCTTACATTTGTGCACACAATTACTGTGTGAAACAAGTTGGGATTGAGTTAGTAGTTTACATACATAAACAGAAATGGTGCATGGGAATGACCCCCCTGCACCTTTTAAGTGTGTGTGGGCAGGGAGGGTATTTGGCTGTGTGGAAAAATGAAGGGAACAGTGCTTTATGGCTGGGATGGGGGGAGGTGAAAATTGTTGCAAAAGGGTCAGCATGGTTGCTGACTCATCCCTTGGGAATTCAGAGTTTAAAAGGTGCAACTCAGTGCCTGAAGCCTCCCTTTTACAGGGAGCAGGCTGAAGGAGGACCTACCCTCTCTCCCCTTTTAGGTGATAAAATACTAGGTTTAGCATTGTTAGGGGGGTGGGAAGGAATTTTCCCCTTACCACTATATTCATTTGAGTGCAGTTGGGGTTTTTTCACCTTCCCCACAGTGAGTTCAGGAAGGGCTCTATTCATGAATGGCATGAAGGGCAGTAGGCCATATGTATCAGAGGGGTAGCCATGTTAGTCTGGATCTGTAAAAGCATCAAAGAGTCCTTTGGCACCTTATAGACTAACAGACGTTTTGGAGCATGAGCTTTTGTGGGTGAATACCCACTTCGTCGGATGCATGTAGGCCATATGTCACAACTCCTTATTTAAGTGTAGGGCAGATGTCCAGTGCAGGTACTCCATAGGAAAGGTATTCAGTGCCCAGATAAATGTCTTGGAAAAAGATTCAAAGAGAAGTGTTTTGTTAAAGGAATGAACAAAGTAGGGGGGGGGATTTGGAACTCCTATAATTGATACACCAGGGAGCCAAACTCCATTCTTACAGCCCATCTTAACCCTCCTACGAGGGCAGGGGGGAGGGACAGTAAGGTCCCAGCAATGGATTTGCTGGATGGACCTGGATGGGAAGAAAAGGGGGAGCTCGTAAAAGCCCCGCTGGGTAATTATGAAAAAAAACATGGTGTTACCTGCACTGTATACTTTATATCTGCTCGGTAGTTCCAGACATCTAATAATAAAGTTGTGGCCTGATTAAACCCCAATCAACTGTTTCCTTTCAGTATAGCCAGAAAATAGCTTATTGTTTTCACATAACTCTGGGAACTCTACATATAATTGAAAGCCTACACGTCAAAGCACATTTTTTCCTGCAGATCTCTGCCCTCTGTTTCTGAAAATGTGATTAATTTATATCACAATTTTTCCTTTTCCAGTGGATTTCTCCCACAATCTTGTACCATAGGCTGTATAGTTTTATACTTGATATTAGAGAAAATAAAATATTACTGTTCTGTTCTATTCTTTCTTCAAAATTTGCTGTTAAAATCATCAAACTCCTTTGTCCCTCTTCTAGATAAGATGGGTGTGGTTTTATCAAGTGTCTTCTTTGTCTTGGCCGCTCTGTGTGCAGATTTAATAGATTCCTATAGTGTAATTGGTAATCCCTTCTGTAACTACTTTTTCTAGGTCTGGAAGACACTTAAATAGACAAAACTAACTGTGCTTTAGTTAATATGGAATTTAGAGAGCCAAAGAACTATAAGTGCCTCTCTGTGCCCAACAGCCTGATATATTAGTTATATATATGTTGGTTATGAGCAAGTTCTCTCTTCTCTGAATAGGACACTACATTATTTATGAGGCTGCTTGGACCTTAGTCATATTAGTCATCTGCTTGGGACCTTAGTCATCCGTAATTATTTTAGTTGAGAGTATTTTTATATTGGTTAAGTGTATAAGGCAAGAGTTCCGAAGCACATCACTTCACAGCTCTTGTGAAATTTCTCTCAATGGCCATGCTTTGTAGCCAGTATGATAATGATCATATCTGCAGGTGCCCATGTGCAAATTAAAGTAACAATTAATAGAAAAAAACCCTAAATAAAATGTGCCACCTAATGAAAGTAAATGTAAACCTATCACAGCCTCTTGGCAAATAGTTGCACAGGCTGTTGTTGCTTTGAACCCATGAAGAAGCATGTTCCAGTGTTTGATTTGTTCCTGTCCTGCCAACAGCTCCAAGAGATTCAAATCTGGTAGCAAGAGGGCATTGACTAACATCGTCCATGATAGTGCATTGAGAGAGAACACAAACCAGAACACAATAGAACACAAACCAGTGTATGAATTAAAAAAAACACACACACTTTGAATTGTGCTCAGAAATGAATGTCTATAGAGATTATTGTCTTCCCAATCTCATTAAACAGCAAGGCCTACTTACATTAGCAGCAGTTTCAAGTAGTCTTTAATAGTCTATTACGATATTCTTTGTTGGAGGCCACAAAAGTATTGAAAAGTGTAGCAAGGTCAATATCCAGTAAAATGTTTTAATAAGCCAGGTCTGGCATCAGTTGTATGAGCCTGAAGGTACCAACTGATGAACTTCAGTAAATTAAACATGAATTTAAGGCAGTTTATCCTTTCCAAAAATGGACCTGCTGCCTCAAATATGTCAATCTCATCTGAATTCAAGCAATCACACTTACAAACAAATTCCATAAGAATTCAGCTCTGTTACCATGCCATCACAGCCCAGATTAACTGAGCTATTTACTGTCTAAAGAGTTCCAGTAGATCGTATTTAACAAAAGTTATAGAGGAGGAAAAAGCTTGATTTACATCTGAGACTGATATAATTTAGGGTTTTAAATACAGTGATCTGTGTGCCACTTGGTTGGATTCTGAATGTGATGTCTGCCACCAGCACTATATGTTTTTTTCTGTTACACATTATCTGTATGCTAAAGTGAACTGTGACGATAACATAGTTCCTAAATATTTTCTTTCCATACATTGCATTACTGGTCACAGACAACAAATGATTATAGGGTCCTACCAGGTCATTTGTAGAATAGTCTTCAAGATGTAAACTATAATCCCAATGAAACATCTGAAAGTGACCGAGATCTATTCTTCTCGGTGAGTGGCCCAGTGAAATAAATCCTGTACCATGGGGAGAGCTAAGTCAATTCACTGAATGAGCTATATCTTGTTCTATACTTTCTATAGTTATTTTTATTCCTAATCATTATAGAACTAGTCATGCTGAGTCTATCAATGGTTTGTATGGGGGTGGAATACTGCTATCATAACTGAGCTTTCATTTCCCTGAACTTCATTTCATTTGTTTAAATTTCAATCCAAATTAGCATGTGATTGGTTTTTCAATTCTGTATGTGTGTGCGTGTGTAAAATCAAGCCCTCAGTATTACTAACTTCTCAAACTGGAATGGTTTTCTTTCTTGTCAGTTAAAATATATGTTGAATTAAATGTTATTCGTTACCTGATCTATAATCATACATTGCTTATTTGCTCCATTGTGCTTTATTGAAATTTCTATGTATCTAATTTATTTATCTATTGGGAAGTTTTTGAATATTCAATTCTATATTTCAGGGCAAGGAGGCATTTGGCTTTCTTTCACTTACCATCTTTCCTCTGTCCATTTGTTGTTCAAGATGAACATATATTAATGTGATTTGAGTGAGCTTTTTATTGGATTGTTTTGTGGCTTTCTGAAAACGTAAAAATATAATGGCATAAGAAGATTATTGCTAATAAAGTCATTTACTGTTCAGCACATATACATATTTATTGGCCTAACTTGCAGTCCAGAAATCAGTGATAGTCTCATGATGATAATTCCAGTTCTGCTTGGCAACATAATACAAGGCTGAATGAACAATAAGTCACATTTGAACCAGGAGACAGTAAAGACTAAATTTTAGTGAAAAGGAAACAACTGATTTGCATAGCTGACATAAGAAGCAGCAGAATTAGTACAGGTCAGACACACCATGACAAAGGGAAACCAGGAGATGGTTAATTGTTTACAAGATGTCCCTAAGCTTATTTAAAAAAAAAAAAAAAAAGTAAACCAGACACTATTATAATCCATTAATAATATATATTTATGGTACAATTACAGTCTTTAAAGTCAAATGGTGTTAAAATTGTTTTAATACTTGTTGTTTTGTATAATATAAAGATAGTAATGAATTTGAATTTGAATATATATAATTTCACTAATTATTAGCCTCATTCTCATTAACATAAGTGGAATAATCCAAATAAATATATGCATTTTATTTTATACTCTTATATTTCATTATTAATTTAAAATAGCACTAATCTGTGTTGTTGGTTAACCAAGTTGTCAAACTAATTAGGAAAATAGTTAAGTAACCAATAAAATGAAATAGCTTGGCATATTTGGATTATGGTTTCATCTTAGTTTCTGTTTACAAATTTAAGGGCCAAAATCCTATCTGCAGTACTTCTCTTTTTAACAGATATGTTTGCTATACATATGAGATTATATCTGACCTTACTGCTTTACTGTATATCTCAAAATCTGTACTTTAATTTTAATTCTCCCAAGATACTTGCTAACTCATTAAAACTTTTTTAAAGAGATACAGAAATTAGAAGTAAAAACATTTGCAAAGTTGACATTTTTAGTGAATATGCTGCAATTAACTTCTAATAACTTGGCCAATTGGAGCATTAGAGATGCTGATACAATCTGGAGGTCTGGCTCCCCAGTGAGCAGTGTGAAAGTTGCAATCATTCTATGTTAAAAAGTTCTTGTTTTCTGAGAAACTAGATGATTAAGGATTTGGTAATGGGATGAAAATAAACATTAGCCATTAAGCAATTAATTAAAATTCTTCCAGTAGTAATGACTTCCAGCTGCTACTATTCTGTATGTCCATGCAGTAGCATACATGAAATGAGAACGGTAGGTGGTCTCAGCTTATTCCTTAGGGCTGGTCTACACTACGGGGGGAAATCGATCTAAGATACGCAACTTCAGCTACGTGAATAACGGTATCAAATTACCTACCGTCCTCACGGCGCGGGATCGACGTCCACGGCTCCCCATGTCGACTCCGCTACCGCCGTTTGGGTTGGTGGAGTTCCGGAGTCGACAGGAGCTCATTCGGGGATCTATATATCGCGAATATATCGGGGATATATCAATCCCCGAGAAATCAATTGCTACCTGCCGATACGGCGGGTAGTGAAGACGTAGCCTTAGTGAACCACTGTTTGCATCACAAACCATCATCTGCATTGGCACTAGGTGTCCTGATTGTTGACCATTTCAGACAATAATTTTGTTGCTTGTAAATAATGCAGCCATCCTCAATTCATGCCAATTAAAACATATACTACACCATGTAAAGTTTCTGCATTTCTGTATTAAATGAGAAATGAAAAAATACAAAGGTTGTGACGTGAGCAGCTGAAAAGAAATGCCATATTGAAAATTGCCAGGGAACAGTAGCCATTCCTGTGTGCATGTGCACTACAATAGTCACTAATTACAAGACATGTTATTATTTCCAAATTACCCTGCCTTATTCAGTGTCCATACTGGATGGTGTTCAGTGGATGATGCGACTGTTGACTATTTATTTTTATCTTCACCAATCAGTGAGTAAACACTTACTTAGGTCATTTGACACAATCCAAACATCATAATGAATGAAGAATGGGAACTTCTGCATCACTGTCTCATTCGCTGTATGTACTTCATCCTGTCCACTGAAAGCCCAAAAGGGTGCTGAGTTACACTGATGCATATTTGAACTTAGCTTAGATTTACTCTCTGCAAACATAATTTGGCCCAGAATAAAACTGAGGATTTGATCCTAGAAGTTGTAGAGCACTCTGATATACAATACAGCAGTGCACTTAACCACGAGTAGTCGGGTTGACTTCAGTGGGTGAGTTAATCACAGGGGCGACTCCAGGCCCCAGCACGCCAAGCGCGTGCTTGGGGCGGCATGCCGCGGGGGGTGCTCTGCCAGTTGCCGGGAAGGCAGCAGGTGGCTCCAGTGGACCTCCCGCAGGCGTGCCTGTGGAGGGTCTGATGGTCCCGTGGCTCCGGTGCCACCGTGCTTGGCTAGAGCCGCCCCTGGTTAATCATGTCCTTCATTTTAAGCAGGTGAGCGTGACTATTGAAATTAATGGAACTACGTGTACTTAAGTGCTTTGCTAGACTGCAGACAGACTGATCAAGAAGATTAAACCTTTATGGTGAAACAGTGGCCCCTCTGAAGTCAATGGCAACATTCCCACTTACTTCATTGGGGCCAGAATGTCATCCTCAATGTGCAAGTCAGACAACACACAGTGAATAAGACAGGATACTTCAGGTTTGCACTTCATTCCTCAGCACCTTGAAGAACTGAATTCTGAATAGATCTGGCCAGAAAAATGATAATTTTTTTTTAAACTTGCTAATTTTTGTCAGTATCAAAATAGTTTGAATTTGACAAAGTTCTGAGCTGCCTGGCTTCCTGCCAGCTCACCCACCTAGCTTCTCAGCAGCCCCCCTGGCAGTTTTCTCAGATGCCACAGAGCTGTGGAGCTTTGGCTGCCCCACCAAGAGGCCTGACTTGGGACCAGATATCCAAGGGCATTCAGGGACCACAGCTCTCAGGCAACCCACTAGACACCCTGCCCCAGAGCTCTAGGTCCTTTTGCAGAGAATTTTGAAATTTTGGGGTTTCCAAGTACCCACATATCAAAATATCAGAATTCTCAATGAAATGAAACTACCATTCTCTGCACAGTTCTAATTCTGAATGAGATAGGAACCCTGAATGAGGTGGGCATGAGGAAGGGGGTACATACACGTGTAATTAAAAACAGCATGTGCACAAAGGGAAGGGATGTGGTCTTCCAGAGAGCTAGGTCCATATCAGACAACGGGGCCTGAACTATAGCTCCAACAGGGGGAAAGAAATTTGGTTTAATGTTGATCTGACTTAAAAATAAAGATTTTGAGTCAATTAAAAAACCAGTTTCAGGATTGTTAAAATGTTTACTTTGATTGAAAATGTTGAATGTTTCTTTGCAGTGGTGTGGTGTGGTAGCTGTGTTTATCCCAAAATATGAGAGAGAGAAGGTAAATAAGGTAACTTCTTTTAGTGGACCAACTTCTGTTGGTGGAAGAGAGAAGCTATCGAGCTTCAGAGAGGTCGTCTTTTGGTCTGGAACAGAACCAGAGTGTCACAACTGAATACAAGGTGGACAGTTTGTTTAACATAAAGGGCTAAAGCATGTTTCAAGAAGTCACTTAAAAAGATGATCCTGGCAACTTAAGGGTGAGTATAAACTACACTATTAGCATTTTCTAGTGTATCCTCGTGACAGTCATTGAAGGGGTTTTTCCATTGCTGTATTTAATCCACCTCTCCAGGAGACAGCAGCAGTCTACAGTGGGGCATAGGCTGGCTTAACTATGTTTCTCAGGTGTGAATTTTTCACACCCCTGAGCAATGTAGCTAGATCAACCTAACTTTCTAGTGTAGACCAGCCCTAAAATCATAACTCTGCAGCACACTAAAAATTACGGTCTGAGATGCTGCTTTTATGCCTCATTAAAACAATTTGTAACCAACTAACCATCCTTTGTCTTATGACTGCAGAGGTGTTAATTTCCTAGTTGATTTAAGTGGTTTCTTGCAATGTATGTTCATCTCTTATGCTAAATAACATATCCTGTATTGTATTTAGCTGTGACATTCTGGTTACATTTTCCAGACGTGAAGAAGAGCTTGGTGAAGCTTGAATGCTTGTTTCTTCTACTAACAGAAGTTAGTCCGATAAAATATATTCTACCTTGTCTGTCTTAAAGTGTTTTGACACACATTCCATGAAACATTTCAATTTTTCTGTCCTGTTTCAAGATGTTAATGTTGAAATGTCAAATTCCAAATTTTGCTCAGCTCAAGAGATAGTTCCCATTCTGATAAAAGCTAGAGGACGTTTTAAAGGGGACTAATCTTTTTGGCGCATGTGATATTGATACCAACTACTGAATTGAAGTTTCCTGTTGTCATAACATGCAGCACAGAAATAACCGCGAAGTTCCGTTTTGGCCACAGACTTGTTGCATCAGTATTAGAAGTGAGTTTTGAAACCAAGTGCTCAAAGGAGATTGAGATTAAGTAGTGAATTGGCTGATGTGTAAATGTATGATGGTTCTCTGCTAAAAAACAAAGTTGATTCTCCTTTAGTTCATTTCAGGTGTCTGTGTGTTTGGAGCTGGAGCTTTGTGACAACTGTGCTGTTCAATATTGTTCTTAGGTTAACACTAAAGAGCTCTGTCATGTATCTGATAATTTAAAGTGACTCCATCAAATGAATAGAACAAATTTGGGTCAAAGCATTAAAACATTAGTTTGGTTATTTAGTTTCAGCAGCTAGGCAAGTTTTATAGCTACTTATATGTTTGCTTCAAGTCTGGGTTCCTGATTCCACATTCAAACTCTGTATTATTGCTGTCATTGTATAGATTTGCCAACGCCAAAGGTAAAGTTTACTTTTTCTGTAAGAGTTCTGTATTAGAAGTGGCACTTTTATTTAGAATAATTTCCCATGTGTAACTATTGATTCTGCCAGCAGTGAATTTTTTAAAAAAGAACATGAATTACTTTTGACATTTTTACACAGGCATAAAATTGTGTTACATTTCTTAAATGTTAAACATCAATTAGTTCCATGTACTCAATCCCCCTGAAGTAATTATACTTGTGTAAGAGAAACTCAAAGAACAGCCAAGGGCTGTGCGTACTGTACTGTACAAGCCAGAGAATAATTGTCTTGCATGGTAGTGTCAGGTAATGTTAAGTGATTCCTCACTGAATGTGCTTGCTAATGTCTTTTTTTCCCTCCTCTATTTCTACTGAGGGTAAGGAAGAGCCATAAGGTTTTTATATGCAGTTAGATGCTGACAGGAATCATGGCAGTTTCTTCACTTGTAATCTTTTAAAGCCTCTATTCTCAACAAATCATTCTAAATGCATCTTTGAGATATAAAGATACAGTATTTTTTATTAGTGGCTTATTTTTAATGCCATTGAAATAGCAATAGCAAAGTTTTGGACAATGAGAACAACAAAGTGTAGTAAGATGCCAAGTAGATTTGACACAGTATAAGAGAATATACAGAAAATAATACACACAACATGTTTCAAGATTAAAAAAAAAAAAGTCATGCTTTTATATTTCCTAAGGGGATGAGGACCTTGTATTCCCTTTTATCAGTACCTTTTCACTACGTTACATTTTACATTTTCCAATCTCATTTTAGTCTTTTAGGTCTCTTTATAATACATGTACAATGACACACATATTTTCCCTCATCATTCTCTCTCCTCCACTCCAATTTAATCCTTGTCAAACTGCTTCTCCCAGTCCTGATCCCTATCACCTGAATTCTGCATTATTTCACTCATTAATATAGCGACACTTGTTGCAACTCATAGTTAAGGATGAGTTGACCTTTACACTTAGAGCAGGGATTCATCTTTGTTATGTATGGAAAAATACTCTGCAAAATTACAGCACTTTGAATATGATATTAATTTTCTGAGAAGTCATAGGAAAAAACATTAATCAGTTTAAGTTAATATGAATTTTAAAATGGATTCTTTAAGGAATTTAGCAATCTGTGTCAGACTTCACCTCCCCACTCCCCCTCCAGGATCTTCAAACTTTTCTTATAGTTAAAACTCTCTGAAATCTTTTGCATAGGCTATAGTTGACGTACGTCTTTCCTTTTAAGATCAATATTATTTTTTTACTCTTAAGTGAAAGTTTCTCCTTTAGCAAAAGCTATTTTAAAAGGGATGGAGCCTTTGGAGAATCTGAGATTGATCCCTACTTCAAAGAATTCCATGAAGAACTGATGTCTCAAAACTGTTACCATCTCGCTATTGTTCTCAATGGGACTTAGGCCACAGCCTGGCCTTCCCAAAGGTGGTCACTGTCTTCCTTCAACTAGTCCTCAAAGTGCTCCTCTCCAACTCACCCCATATAGTTACTGTTTTCTCTGAGGAGAGCTTGGTTTCACTCCCTCTGTGTACAATGGAAAGTGGTGGCCAATCTGAGAGAAGACATCCTAAATGAGAGCAGCCTGTGACCTCAATCCCAGTGAGCAAAGTAGCAGATGGTGCCCCTTTTGACAAAGGACAGTTCTTTGAGATTCTCTGAAAGAAAATATTTTCATTATTCAGCCCGTGCTCATGAATAAACTTTGTTATGAAAAATAACAGCAAAATAAAACTATTCCTAAACAATTCTTTTCAGAAATTACCCATTACATCAGAACTACTCAACTTGGCGGACAAGAAGAGGAAGCTGAGTGGGTAGATGTGTAGATGGCATGCAAGAGCAGGAGGAAAGGGAAAATTGGGGTGCATTTGCAGGGGATTGTGGATGGTCAGGAGGGAGGGAAAAATTGTGATGAGGACATGCAAGAAAATATAGTGGGTGGAGCAGGCACGGGAAAGGGAGTGTGTGAACGCACATGGTGGGGAATGTTTTGAACACGAGGAAGGGGAAAACTGTTGTTTACTCCACATACTTGGTAATGTGGTGATTAAACTGATTTTGAAGAGATATTTTTTCATGGCATCAATATAGGACATACGTCTTTGTTTGCACTAACTGCAGTTCCATACCTTAATATGTCTGCATTTCTTTTAAGTTTAACCTTAAATCTGAATTTTCTGGGTTTATAATACCACTTTTCAGAATAATCAAGCCCTCAGCTTGGAGTTTCTCTGTAGGTATATCTGTATATGTTTTTTTAAATCAGCATGCAGATCTTGTAATGTGTTCAGTGATACTGTCTGCTGTCCTGGAATATCATTTTTTGAGGTCTGATGGGATGGTAGTCATATTATAGTTTTGGTCCTTAAACATTTAATTTTTTTTTCATGAAAACTTCAGCTATTTCATTTGTGGTGTCGCACAGCAGCAGAAACACCTTGTAAATAGACTCAGGGCTCTAAAGTCTCTATTGTAGTTGTTTTCAACCTGTGGTTCATAGATCCCTGGGGGTCCACAGATTATATCTAAGATTTCTATTTGAAATTTTTTAGGGGTCCACAAGTGAAAAGAGATTTAAAATCACTGCTATATTGGCATTGCCATGCTATTACTGCTTTTGTTTTTGTTGCTGCTGAAGGATAGGTTTGAACATCATTACATGAGGAAACAAAGACTCTTCCTCATTACTCCTTTATCATCATGTTATAATACAAGTCTAGAAAAAATTCAGTCAACACACCAAGAGTTTACCAGGATCAAGAGTTTAACAGTATTCGCAAAAGGGCTAAACACTTATTGGGTAACAAGAATAGAGATGATAAAAATAAGAGATTTGGATCATTTCAGTGATCTAGAGGCATAAAATGTAGCATATTTTCTTATATGTACAGACATCAGAAATGAGATAATGGATATGTAATGTCATAAAAACATAAATAGAGTTTCATTCATAGTGAAAGAATTACTTGCAGTGTTCCTCTGACTTCCACTGGCTTTCCATTTGGACACTGAAAGCTTCATTTAAACTGTTACTGGCATTCCAATATTCTGTTAATAGATTATATCCTCATTTTACCTGTCTCCTTCCCAACTATTGTAATGTGACTGTTATTTCAGAACCTCAGAAGTAAACAAGACTATAAAAGACAGTCCGAAAGGAAACTTTGTTGACACGTGGTGTTTGCAAAATGAAATATGCTCCCTGAACCACCAGCTGAAAGACTGAAATTGACAGTCTTGTCATTTTCACAGCTAGTGGGTCTGCCTTGGAGCAATGTTTACTGGAAGCCTGGGTCCCCGCCAGCCAGGGACAGTCCACTTGGGATCCCAGAAGCCCTTCAGGAGAGCCAGCAGGGAACCAGACAGCGTTTTATTGGAACTTTTTTCTGTGGTTCAGAAAAATGTAATTGAACCTGACTTGCTTTTTACTATGTTGTATGCAATGGTGTTGTAGCTGTGTTAGTCCGAGAATACTTGCAAAAAGGTGGGTGAGGCAATGGTTTTTAGTGGACCAACTTCTGTTTTTGAGAGAAACAAGCTTTTGAGCTGACCTGAAGTAGAGCTCTGGGTAAGCTCGAAAGCTCCTCTCACCAACAGAAGTTGGTCCAATAAAAGCCATTACCTCACCCACTTTGTCTCCCTTTCAGAAGAGATTTCATGTTTGATGAACAGGCATCTTACGATTTAAACTGTATTTCACTGAAAAAATTCTGACCAGATCTTGACAATGATCAATATTTTGTGAGGTCTTTGGCTTCAAATAATGGTTTCTCTAACACTTATAGGGCTTCAGCATGTTTTTAGGTGTCCTCCACTCATTCTTCCTGTACAAGATCAAATATTAGAGATGGAGGTAGTGGCACTGATTGCTGACAGTGCTTCCGTGAATACTCTTGTATATGTGGACTGAATTCATGGAAGGAAAGAGTTATATTTCTGTACCTGTTCTTAACTTATTTTTATTAATTGTCCATGAGAAGATTCTGGATGCAAATCTCATCTGATCCTATCTGATTACGTAAACAAGCTAGCATTGTAAAAGATCATAAACATTAAGGACCTCCAATCTTTGGAGAATAGTAGGGCTGTCAATTAATCGCAGTTAACTTATGCGATTAACTCAAAAAAATTAATCGTGATTAATCACACTAAACAATAGAATACCAATTGAAATTTATTAAATATTTTGGATGTTTTTCTACATTTTCAAATATATTGATTTCTGTTATAACACAGACTACAAAGTGTACAGTGCTCACATTATATTATAGTTTTATTACAAATATTTGCACTGAAAAAATGACCAACAAAAGAAATAGTATTTTTCAGTTCACCTAATACAAGTACTGTAGTGCAATCTCTTTATCATGAAAGTGTAACTTACAAATGTAGAATTTTTTTTGTTACATAACTGCTCTCAAAAACAAAACAATGTAAAACTTTAGAGCCTATAAGTCCACTTAGTCCTACTTTTTGCTCAGTCAATCACTAAGACGAACAAGTTTGTTTACATTTACAGGAGATGCTGCTGCCTGCTTCTTATTTACAATGTCACCTGGAAGTGAGAACAGGCGTTTGCATGGCACTTTTGTAATCGGTGTTGCAAAGTATTTATGTGCCAGATATGCTAAACTTTCATAAACCCCACAGCCACAATGCTTCAGCCACAATTCCAGAGGATATGCTTCCATGCTGATGATGCTCATTAAAAAATAATGTGTTAATTACATTTGTGACTGAACTCCTTGGGGGAGAACTGTATGTCTTCTGCTCTGTTTTACCTACATTCTGCCATGTATTTCGTGTTATAGCAGTCTCGGATGATGACCCACCATGTTTGTTTTAAGAACACTTTCAGAGCAGATTTGAATAAATGCAAAGAAGATATCAATGTGAGATTTCTAAAAATAGCTACAGCACTGAACCCAAGATTTAAGAATCCGAAGTGCCTCCCAAAATCTGAGAGGGACGAAATTTGGAGCGTGCGTTCAGAATTCTTAGAAGAACAACACTTAGATGTGGAAACTACAGAACCCAAACCACCAAAAAAGAAAATCAACCTTCTGCTGCTGGCATCTGACTCAGATGATGAAAATGAACATACATCGGTCCTCTGTGCTTTGGATCATTATCGAACAGACACATGTCCTCTGGAATGGTGGTTGAAGATGAAGGGACTTATAAATCTTAGCGCATCTGGTAAGTAAATATCTTGCAACGCCGGCTACCACAGTGCCATGCGAATACCTGTTCCCACTTTCAGATGACATTGTAAACAAGAAGCGGGCAGCATTATCTCCTGCAAATTATAACCAAGTTTGTTTGTCTGAGCGATTGACTGAAGTAGGACTGAGTGGACTTGTAGGCTCTAAAGTTTTACATTGTTTTATTTTTGAATGCAGTTACTTTTGTGCATAACTGTACATTTATAAGTTGAACTTTCATGATAAAGAGATTGCACTACAGTACTTGTATGAGGTGAATTAAAAATACTATTTCTTTTGTTTTTTTTACATTGCAAATATTTGTAATAAAAAATAGATATAAAGTGAGCACTATACACTTTATATTCTGTGTTGTAATTGAAATCAATATATTTGAAAATGTAGAAAAATCCACAAATATTTATTTTTATTCCATTATTGTTTAACAATGTGATTAATTGTGATTAATTTTTTTAATCGCAAAATTAATCGCCATTATTTTTTTAATAGCTCGACAGCCCTAGAGAATAGATAATTAAGGTCTGTCATATAATTGCTAATCAAACATTGACCACATTTAATAATACAGCCAGTTTTACAGCAGGAACACCTTTTATGACCTTGTGTAAGAGAAAAATTCAGAGGTCCAGATTCTGTGTAGTACCATGCATTCAATATTAAAATTTGTGGGATTAGGTATCAGAATCTAGCCTAAAATTTAGCAAAAGAAAATAGATAAGGAAACCTGGAATATTTTAAATAAAAAATATTTGAGTTGCATTACAAATATTTCCATGGCTCTGCTTTCTTAAATTCACTATTTATCCACTTCACTGGCACACAGCAATCAAGATATACACCCTTCTCATTCATCTTAACCATAGACATCATCGAGATAAAAAGACCCACACACATCTCTGTTAAATTGTCCTATTATTCCAGAATTTCTACAGATGAACAAAGCTTGTGGGGCTCCAGAAATATATTAATTAATCCCTAGATTTAGAGTTCCTTGAAGAGGGGCTGTCATACTTATGTAATTGGAAGTGCCTACCACAAAAAAACAAAAACAAAAAAACAACTTTAATTTCATCTAGCTTCAATCAGGTCTGAAAATGTGTACATCATTATTGCTCTCAAAATGCTGTGCCATGTACCACAGTTCATGTTTGAGAAGAGGATGACCTGAGGTGTATACTACATAAAAATACTTTTATTGATGAATACTTACTGGTTAAGACTACATGGGCAGTATGTTATGTGCCTTAAATATTTTGCATTGTTCCTAATCTTTGCTAAGGCACATCCACTGCAATTTCTCTAAACTCCAAAACAAGGAAAACCAGCTGTTATGACTATGCATGTGATTTTTTTAAAGTATATTTTAGCAGAGCATTGAAGGCAGAAAATATACAAAAAATATTTCAAAGTAGGCAACTTTTCATCTTTCGACAGACTGATATTTTTTCCACTATGAACTGGAAGTGGACAAATATACATACAAGAATTGATATATTTTTTGAAATATTATGTAAAATACTTTTGACCAAAAACAAAGGAATTTCTTTCTTTAAAGTTGCAATGCTTGAAAACATGCTAAAGAAATGTCGACTACAAGACAGCCTCCAGAAACATGTCATCTTTTCTCAAAGCTCATTCTTACTGGCTGTATAGTGGAATAGTTTGCATGTGATATTGTGGCATGTAACAATATGTTGAATCTGACAGCCTCCTTGATCAGTACTGTCTGTCAGATTTATAGCACTGACAGCTTTATTGAAGGACCAGTAAACACAACAATATTCAAACACTGGGACACGCTCCTTCAATGCACAGTCACTTAACCTTGAATTTAGATTACACATTTTGATTCTTTTGTACTTGTCTAACTCAAATGCCAAGTCTTCCACACGGTGGAATGGATAAAAGCTAAATGTTTTCCATCTATAAATATGAAAACTTTGAACTATCTTTTGGCTACTAGAAAATTAAAGTTTACTTTTGACAGCCAACTTGTCTGGAGTCAGCAAAACTTAAAGGGATGTTCTCTTGTTAAGATTCATCAGGGTTTATAAGTGTGAACTTGCTTTTGAGCTTTCTAATTGGTAAAAATTGTAATATCATTACCATTTGTGACATCTTTTGATTTGTGATGTCTTCTGCAATCTTGTGTATTGTTAGAATTTTTCATTTTATTTTAAATACTAGTCATTTATATGGACAGATCTCTCACACCCACAAAGCTTGAGCTATTAAAAATGGATTTTAACTACTCCATGCTATTTGTGATATCTCCCTATGTTGAGAATGGGGAATATTGTGATTAAATTTAACAGCGGTGAACAGTAAATGTCCTGCTCTTATTGGTGATTACCTGACCTAGTGGTTGATTTGATGATACATTAATTAGGATCCCCAATTTAAAATTCTATGGTTTGACAAGGTCCTGTCCAGGATCAGACCCAGATATATTAAAGTTATTATTAGGATGAGAACCCCAGTGTGGAGGGTAGATACTCATACTTGGGAGCACAATAGCACAATAAGTAAAGTTACAAAGACTCCAACCCAGCAACGATGGTAGAGATAATATAAAATGAGCATCCATATACTCACAACATCCCTTGTGGAAAAACCCAGTGTGTTTAGTCATCATCCTCACCACAAGAGGTCACCATTCTGGCATTTCCCAAGGCACACAGGTTGGGTACAGTTCCTACTGTCAGTTTTATGCTGACACCCACTATGCCTATCCTAGTCAGCTGCATATGTTAAGGTTTTGGGGCTATGCCTTGATTACTTTAACTAATCTAATGTCTTACAGGACTTCAGGCTTATAGATTTTTTTGTGTTACTGCCTTAATTTATACCTATGGCTTACCTAGCAAATACCTATTCCTATAGCAGGGATCAGCAAAATTTGGCATGCATCCCACCATGGTAAGCACCCTGGGCATCAGACTATCCTTTAACTTTAATCTCTTTTGCTCACCACCTTCATCAGATAAGAGCCATCTAATCTTTCTGGTAGAACTATGGGGACCATGTGAATTTAGACAAGATTGCAGAAGACCTGCTGTGGATGATTAACTACTATGAGTGGTAAATATCTAGCTTTTATTGGTGCCTATAGTGTGGCCAGGCAAATTCAGATTAAAAGTAAATTGCAATTTTTTTAACAGTGAGGGTAATTAACTATTGTAACTGTAATTTAACCAGGGTTTTGATGGTTTCGCCATCCCTGGCAATTTTTAAAGACACTCTATTTTGAACTGGAAGTAATGCAGGAAAATCTTTTGTTGCACAGGAAGTCAGACTAAATTATCACAATAGTCCCTTTTTGATTTATAATCTATTAATCTATATATACTCTGGCCTTCATTAAAGGGAGGACATTACCACCCAGATTATTTAAAACAATGATTTGTTTTGCACGTAGAGAGAGGAAAAATTAAGTATGTAAAGGAGAAGATGTTTTGGGGATAGAGTTCAATACTGACTCTGCCAAAATGTTTCTGCTCAGAGGCAGATTGTGTTCATGTTCTTTTTAGTCTATGGTCAGCATCAGTGCTAACCCTGATCATAAGCACTAAGAACCCAGGACTTTTATGCTCATTATTGTTTGTACGACAATGCTTTTGAATTGTCATATTTATAGTATTGCAAAAATGACACATCAGCATTTGGTACTGAATGCCACTCTTCCTGGCACTATAGCTGGAGCACAAGGTTGTAGGTGCTGCTGCAGGAATGCTTACATAGAAATGAGAGGTGATGGGAGAAATAAAATGAAAGATGTAACAAAATGTATGATTAATTGATTGATGTCAAATGGAAACCTTAAAATTATGAATACTTAATACATGGCCCACTTTTTGATAGTGAGAATATTAACAGGACTAATGAAAGTATTATCTGAAGCTTAAGCATGGTAATATATTTAAAAGATGAATGTCTGCTGAACTATAAAATACACAAAAATAAACAAGTATCAATACTTTGAAAGATTAATTAAACCATAGCCTGTGTAGTTAAGGGTTACACAACATTTCCATTATAAACTAGGGCTGTCAATTAAAAGCAGTTAACTCACGTGAGTAACTCAAAAAAGTTAATCATGATTAATAGTGCAATTAAAACTGTGATTAATTATGATTAATTTCTTTAAACAATAAAATACCAATTTAAATTTATTGAATATTTTGGATATTTTTCTACATTTTCAAATATAATTTATTTCAATTATAACACAGAATACAAAGTGCACAGTGCTCACTTAATATTATTTTTATTACAAATATTTGCACTGTAAAAATGATAAACAAAATAAACAATATTTTTCAATTCACATCATACAAGTACCATAGTGTAATCTCTTTATCATAAGAGTGCAATTTACAAATGTAGATTTTTTGTTACATAACTACACTCAGAAACAAAACAATGTAAAACTTTAGAGCCAACAAGTCCACTCAGTCCTACTTCTTGTTCAGCCATTCGCTAAGACAAACAAGTTTGTTTATATTTACAGGAGATAATGCTGCCCACTTCTCATTTACAATGTCACCTGAAAGTGAGAACAGGCATTGGTATGGTACTTTTGCAGATGGCATTGCAAGGTATTTATGTGTCAGATGTGCTAAACATTCATATGTCCCTTCATGTTCAGCCACCATTTCAGAGGACATGCTTCCATGCTGATGATGTGTGTTAAAAAAATAATGTGTTAATTAAATTTGTGACTCAACACTCCGGGGGAGAATTGTATATCTCCTGTTATGTTTTACCCACATTTTGCCATATATTTTATGTTATAGCAATCTTGTTTGATAACCCAGCATATTTGTTTTAAGAACGCTTTTACTACAAATTTGACAAAATGCAAAGAAGGTACTAATGTGAGATTCCTAAAGATAGCTAGAGCACTTGACCCAAAGTTTTAAGAATCTGAAGTGCCTTCCAAAATCTGAAGACAAGGTGTGGAAAATGCTTTCAGAAGTCTTAAAAGAGCAACACTCTGAAGCAGAAACTACAAAATCTTAACCAAAAAAAAGAAAATCAACCTTTTGTTGGTGACATTTCCCTCAGATAATGAAAACGAACATGCATTGGTCCTCACTGCTTTGAATCATTATCAAGCAGAATCCATCATCAGTATGGATGCATATCCTCTGGAGTGGTGGTCGAAGTATGAAGGGACATATGAATCTTTATCACATCTGACACACAAATATTTTGCAAAGATGGCTACAACAGTGCCATGTGAATGTCTCTTCTCACTTTCAGGTGGCATTGTAAACAAGAAGCAGGCAGCATTATCTCTGTAAATGTAAACAAACTTGTTTGAGCAATTGGCTGAACAAGAAATAGGACTGAGTGGAGTTATGTTTTCCATTGTTTTATTTTTTAATACTTGCATTAGGTGAATTGAAAAATACTATTTCTTTTGTTTTTTACAGTGCAAATATTTGTAATAAAAATAAATATGAAGTGAACACTGTATACTTTGTATTCTGTGTTGTAATTGAAATCAGTGTATTTGAAAATGTAGAAAACATCCAAAATATTTAAATAAATGCTATTCTATTATTAACAGTGTGATTAATCATGATTACTTTTTTTAATCACGCCATTAATTGTGATTAATTTTTAATTGCCTAACAGCCCTATTATAAACCCTTCTTCTCAAGGGAATACAATTTGACCATGGACATTTTATCTTCTGTATGAAAGGTGGCATGCCTTATTAAAAGGATTTTTATTTATACTTAGGATGCTAGTGTTTATTAGTCACAGGTTTGGGGGTTTTTTAGGATACTTTCCTCCGTTGGTTTATTAGCTGGAATTGAGTTATGAAACTTGAAGATAATCTGTAGATTTTGCAATCAGATAAGAGATTTTTTACCTTAATATATTTAGTGCTTTTTCTATTTTAGCCTTTGGAATAGCGTTTAATATTTGGCTATTTGAATAAGAATGAGCCGGATCCTCAGATGACATAAATTAGAATGACCTGATCTGTCCTCATATGTCTATACTATTTATGTTAAAGTTGCATTCAGGAGTCCTATTGTACTACATGTTTTATGGAC
Organism: Mauremys mutica; assembly: GCF_020497125.1. Classification (NCBI taxonomy): domain Eukaryota; kingdom Metazoa; phylum Chordata; order Testudines; family Geoemydidae; genus Mauremys; species Mauremys mutica. The sequence goes on along the minus strand of NC_059076.1, from coordinate 53,941,185 downwards.
ATTGACAAATATAGTCCCTGCCCCAAAGAGCTTGTTGTCCTGTGCATGTTTCTATATCAGTCTATACATAAAAACATATACGTCACTCATTTTGATTTATTATACTACTCTTCCCTCTTTGCATTGAAGTGTATAACTTTATCAACTGGCATGTATTCTCTTATGGGCAATTAAATATTACAAATGGAATGTGACAATTATTTTTTGCATCCCGCTTTGCATGAGCAAATCATTGTGCATGCAATTACATGTACATTTCTACTTACAATTATTTGCACTCTTCAGACTCGGACCAGTTAGATCATCTAGCTCGTCTCAATTACAGTGCAGGATTCTTTTCTTCAGTATATTTGCTAGTTATTTGACCAGCTCCATGGATTGTCACTACAGTAAAGGTCATAGAATTGGACTGGAAACAATGTCAGTGGTTTTTAAGAACCATGGTGTGCAATAGGGTGTGATATTGGATAATGAAGAGTGATTTTCTCATTAGCCCACTTAGAAAGGAAATTTCTTGTAACATTTTTATTACTGATTTGGCAATGAAACTTTAAATTATATTAGAAGTCTAATGTGTAAGAAAGAGAAAAACAAATCTCAGAAGTAAAGAAATAATGCACTTTATGAGAATGACATATACATATTTGAAGAAAGATGACAAGTATGAAGAACAAATGGAAAAATAATGGAAATCTTATAGTTCCAGACATTGGATATGATTTTTAGCTCTTTTACACCAATGTACATCCACTGATTGGACTGGAAAATCAGGCCCCTTTGGTTAACTATAGGAGTTAGTGTATCTGTTCTTGTTTTTAAATAGGCAGTCTCCAAAAGCTGCCAACACTAAATAGGAAATGGTAAAGAAAAATAAATCCCATCTAGAACCCATTTTGATATTGCACATAGTTTAGTATTCTATATATTTTCCCTTGTTCCTTATTACCAAGGACACTTTCATGAAAACAGTATTTTTTTTTGTTGCTGCTATTTATCTGTCACTAAATGCCGAAAATGCTTTATTTTTGACACTATAATAATTTCCAGAACAACCAGTTATATTATTAGAAACAAATGGGTTTAACTTAAGGTGAGAAATAAGCAGCAGCAAATAACTCAAAAGAAACAACGGTAGTTTTTCTTGCCCAAAGGATAAAATGAAAATGATATAGCAGATTTTTTTTCCTAAATAGAACATTAGTTTTAACATTCTCCTTGAGGTTTTTTTTTTTTTTTAATTCAATGGCACAACTCCGATTGACTTTCTGATTTTGTAAAACCTTATGTTATTTGTATGTATACTTTTAAATTAACTCCTAAGAGTTCACTGTCTGCTAATTATTCCCATTTCTACAGCATTGTGTACATGTGCACGTGCACACACACACACACACACGCGCGCTCACACACAGAGAAAGTTGTACAGTAAGGCAAGTTATATTCAGGAATTACGTCATTTGGTAGATTTGCAATACTGATATAATTTATCCCATACCTTTTATGAGCCAGTGCCTGTGCCATAAATATAAATATACAATGGAAAAGTAATAAAGCAATATCCAAAAATAGGAATAAATTAAAATAGGGGTAACCAATAAAGAAACAAACAAACAAAAAGCTATTTAATGTCTTAAGAGTCCAAAAATCTATGCATGTCTGTAAGTTTTACTTCCATGACCAGCTTCACTGAAGTGGGACTAATCATGTGAGGAAAGATATGCACATGAATAAGTGTTTGCAAGATCAGAGCCTAAATAAGTCATTTGGACCCATCAGTGAGCTTTGGATCAGGTCCTTAGTTTCCATCAGCAGCTCAGATTAGTCATTTCTGAGGTGTGGTAACCACTGTGTACAGTGTCTGCATGTGATATTTGTATTATTTAAGTCAACTTACATCCGCATAATAGGACTTATGAGACATTTAAGAGGCATACAGGCCTTATGCTGGTCCTCTGCAGAGGGGATGTGTTGTACAAACAAAAAGCTTCTCTCCCTGACTCAGTGTTTGTTAAAGGGGACTCCCAAAGGCAGGTAAGAAATGAAAAAAAAATACATAAAAGGTTTACATTTCCATAGAAGAAGAAGGAGGAAATACTGAGTTTGAGATGTGACAGTTTAGAAAAGGAAGTTTTTCAATCTAAAAGGTTGCAGATAGTTGAAATTATCATATGTATGTATGTATGTGTACATATATAAATTTATGCCCCATCCTCCACCTGTAGGATAGTGATTGTTTTTTATGATAAGTCTTTCAACATTACCATTCACAAGTACACTAGGTGTTGAACAGCAGCATGGAAATTTGGATCAAAAGATACCTTGTGTAGTACAACACTGAAAGCATGTTAGGATTCAGTAAAAACGGTAATATGAGGAAAATGTCAGGCAGAATCAAAGATGGAAAAAGATAAGAATGCTATTGCTAGCATAAAAAACGAAACATTACTGAAAAGATTGAGTAAATAAAAAAAGTAAATCAAGCAGTGGGAAGAAAAATATAATGCAGTTTGCAATGTGGAAATGAGAAGGGAATGAGCGAATGAAGCTGTGAAAAAATGTGAAGAATGTATGGGTGAAAATAAAGATTTTATTTCAGTAATAAGACATTCAAGATTTGTATACAGAAATAGAATAGAAATGCTACTTAGAACTGTTGTAAAGAATACTGTCAGTCTGGTCGGTGGAGGTTATGGTATCTTAAGGGAGAAGAAAAGTCATTGAATAAAGAGTATTATAGGAGGAATTTCAGAAAATTCTCTGCTAAAACACTTGATGTAGATATAGTTCAGAGAACTGTTGGAGAAAATTGGATATGTATTGCTTCATCAGAGGATTACCTCTTTGAAAAGATGCATTATTGTGTAGACAGTAAGAAGTTCACAGAATAGAAATTCCTTTGTAAAGTTAATGCTTTTTTGTAAATTGATCAAATTTTTTTACAAATATTCCAACTCATTAATCAAGTGATCAATGTAATTGTATAGAGCTTGCACAATTATATGTCAATGTTTCTGGTGATCATTTGCGATTAATAATAGGTTTACAGCAGATAACTGTTTAGAAATAAGAACAGGAGTACTTGTGGCACCTTAGAGACTAACAGCTGTAGCCCATGAAAGCTTATGCTGAAATAAATTTGTTAGTCTCTAAGGTGCCACAAGTACTCCTGTTCCTTTTGCGGATACAGACTAACACGGCTGCTACTCTGAAACCTGTTTAGAAATACAATTTCAGAATGAATAACATTATCCAATAAACATCTTTGAGTTTTAACACAAGCTTACCGTATCACTTAATTTATAGATGCAAAAGGTTTTAAAAATATCTGTTGTAGATTTATAGTGGAAGAACCACATAGGTATAATACTAAAGCAAAGAAGTGTATATTAACAATGTTGTAGTTACAGATGTGGGAACATTACTAATGGTACTTACAGCTTTCTCTCTCTTATCTATCATATTCATGAACTAACTTCCAAAAATTCCCACTACAACATATAGCTCTACAACACATGTAAAGTGTCTCTGAGATTATTGTTGTTGTAATTAAGTGATTTCATTGTGATCAAGAAATGCATAGTAAAGGCTGGGACTCCATGTTTAAATCACACTGCTCTGAAAAAAAACCTTAATGTTTTAATTATCTATGGAGCACATTACTGTAGTATCTGAGTGACTCACAATCTTTAATATTTATTCTCACAACACATCTGGGAGGTAGGGAAGCACTATTATCCCTATTTGAGAGATGGGAAATAGAGGCTTAGTGACTTGCCCAAGTTCAAACAGGAAGTTTGTGGCAGAAGAAGGATTTGAACTCAGGTCTCTTGGGTCATGTCTACACAACAAAGAAAAACCCACAGGTGGCCCATGCCAGCCATCTTGGGCTGTGGTGTTGTTTCATTGCTGTGTAGACTTCCAGGCTCAGGCTGGAGCCCCAGGCCTAGGACCCTGTGGGGGTGGAATGGTCCCAGAGCCCAGGCTCTAGCCCAAGCCCAGAAGTCTACACAGCAATGAAACAGCTCTTCAGCCTGTGCCCTGCAAGCCCAAGTCTGCTGATACAGGCTAGCTGTGGGTTTTTCTTTTGCTGTGTAGACATGCCCTTAAAACCTAGGCTAGTGGCCTCACCACTGGGACGGTTAAGAATATGAAGATAGCCTTGACCATGAATTCCCTGAATTTTAGTTATTAAGATACTAGAAGGGGTACTTTTTAATTGAATATGTTTGTGTATATATTTATGTATATCTATTATAAATGGAGCCAGTAATGCTGCCTGTATTTAGGGTTGTCAAATGCGTCCTCTTAAGACCCTTTTTTCATTTGCTTATAACTTTAATGTTTGGCAAACTATTGGACTGAAATTTCCCATGCCTGAGGTCTGCTTCAGGATGCATTTTCTTTTTATGTTCGGAAAAAATGGTCCAGCTATCCCCAGCACAAGTTTATGGAAAAATACCATGTTTCCTCAATGTTTAACACACACAAACCAAACCAAACCCTTTGCTTGTGTTCATGAAACTTTAGAGAAAAATGTGAGTAGTTGGAAATGGTTTTAACTTTTGTTTCTTAAATGTTGAAATGGCAAACACTTTTGTGAAATGCATACTTGCAAATATGTCATCTAAATGCAAAGCTCTTAATATCACTTTGATCGATCAGTCCATCAGCCCCCATAGAGAGAGTGCTAATCACAACACATCATTTGTCTTGTTCTAGCTAGTTCTTCAATCAACTGCTGTTAGTGGCACTGGACAACTGCTTGGCATAGCGCACCGTAGCCTAGAGCCCCTGAGCGATCCACCAGCGTCAGCCTCCCAAGTAGCTGGGATTACAGGTGTGTGCTACTGCACCAGATGTAAAGCTTTAAATATAGCTTTCAGTATTACTGCTATGTAAATGGTAAAATGATTTATGTACCAACATGGATAACCTTTCTAAAATAATTACTACTGTAAGAATCCATTTAAATGTACAATATTTATATTAATGGGAAATTAATTATTAACTGCATGCAAGCAACTCTCAACCAAGTCAGTAAAAGAAGAAAAATCATCTTTTCAAAAATTGCCATGTAGAATCAACAATTTAAGCCAAAAGAGTTATTTAATTTTCAGAACTAAAATTTCTTACACAAAGAATATGAGCGTTTGGACTTCATTTCCAGAATTTAATTGAAGGCTATCCCAAAAAATGAATAAAAATAAAAAGTTTAAATTAATTAAATTATCTGGGATTTTCCTACTCAGGGAATTACAAACGTCACATATTCATTAAACAGATTGCATATTCAGAAGTTGAAGGTGTTACCTAAGCTAGACCCAAAGTCCTGGAACCAATGGCAGCAACCAACATTAAATTTAAACAAGCCTTAGAGGTGTACTTTCCAAGCTTCATGGAAATAGGAAGGAAAAGGGTATAAAAATCTCTGCAGTGAGCACCCCTCCCTTTGCTACGCTGATTTCACAGCATGCACAGACCTCATCCTGTCCATCTCTACAAGCAAGCCACCACAGACAGCTAAAAAGAACAGAAGACTCAACAAGCAACCAATCCAGGAAAGTAAGACAATGCCAAAGGGTTAGATTTAAAACTTTTGTAGTGACTTTTATTGGAATGTTTAAGTGCAACTGTAAATTAAAATATCATGTTTTAATCCTGTTAATCACCAGATGGTTAAGCCATGCTTTTCTGGAGAGGAGGCTGAGGCTAACGCTGGGAAAACAAGAAAAAGTGGGATTTCATTAGATTTTAATTCATAATATTCATAATTGGTCTGTCTTTAAGGTAGCTCCTTAAAGTCTAAGTAACTGACTTGATTATTTTCTTCAATTTCATTGGATTAAATTAAGATTGTTTACTTTGACCAATTATAAATTCTGGTTATTGTTATTAATTAATAGGATCCGCCTTTCCTTAAAACACACACACACATAATATATTTTGCCTATGTATGAAAGCTTCTTAGTTATCAAAGGATATACTAAGATTGGCTTCTTATTTCCCAGAATTATCATGAACTTGGTCTCAGCTTTCCAAGAGAAAGTGCCACACCAAAGTTGGGCCCACTCTGAGATGTAACTTCTGCTTAAAGCTCTCCATGGAGACATACCGATAAGGTTGTAATAGAAGTAACTGGTTTATCAGTTGTGTTCAGTTATTTGTGATTTTTAAAAAAATATATTTTATTTTAATTTCTTACTGATTAACCACGGATATTTTAATAATAATTATTATTTTGCTTAGTCCCAATCATGGTGTTCCCTAAGGAATGTAAAAGAATGCCTGTAACTAAAACAGTGGGTGTCACATTCCTGAATTGGCAGTAAGAAAAACAGTAAGAGCTAGCCTACCGTTTCCTGTTTCTCTAAACTAAATATCTTTAGTAATTTTAAAAATTACTTGGAGTCCAATAATTTTAAATTACCCCTTTCTATCCATTTGAAGAGCAAAGCTTTGAAATTTGGCTGGGGGATTACTGTGGTGTCACAGAAGAGCCTTTTGCTGATCTCATGAAAAACTACTATGGACTAAGTGAGTCACTTAGCCTCTCTGCTTCAGTTTCCCACCTGTAAAATGGGAATAATAGTACTTGCCTACATCACAGGGTTGTCTTTAGGATAAATACATTAAAGATTGTGAGTCGCTTAGATGCTACGGTGATGCAGGCCATATACATATTTAAGATAGAATGTCAACAATCTCTAGTGCTGTGGGAGCACATGTAGAAGCACGTTCTAATGTTGAAGGCCCCTAAAAAAGCCCCACCAAAGGTCCTACGATTAAATTAAAGTCCCTTTTTGACTTGGAAAGAGAGGCAGTTTAAGGTAGTATAAGAAGTGCACCACCATCTTAACTGAGGGAGTCTATGGCGTTAGTCACAGTTAGCACAATAGCACCTGGTAGCCATTTTGAGCTTGCCTCATCAGCCTTTGCTTAAGAAGAACCTCTTACTGTAAAGAATACAGCGGGGAGGCGGACTATTAATCCAAACAAAACAACCTCTCCCCCATAAATTACCCATTCTATCATATCTACTCAAGTTTCATCTCTTTCAGTATTTTTATAGATACACAATGTCTGAGCTGAGATCATCTGTAACAGAAAATAATCTGACACCAGATGCAATATTTCTTAATGAACCCATTTTAAAATTAATTTTAATAATGTAAACAGGAAGTTGAGGGAGGTGATGTGTCATGACAAATGAGATGTTGAAGGTTCACCTTCTGAGTGTTCCAGAAGGGTTAAAGGCTTTATGAATGCCTTTCCCTCCAATTTAAGTTGTTCTGCTCCCATATGGGTAACTTTGATAGCTGTGTTGCTGATATACTAGTTCTCAATGTCATTATCTCAAGTGCTTTTGATGTAACATAATTTGGATTACCTGTATCAGCTGCATGGAAAAATGGATGACATGAGTACAGGGGGGGAGATAGCTCAGTAGTTTGAACACTGGCCTGCTAAACCCAGCATTGTGAGTTCAATCCTTAAAGGGGCCATTTAGGGGTCTAGAGCAAAATCAGTAGTTAGTCCTGCTAGTGAAGGCAGAGAACTGGACTTGCTGACCTTTCAAGGTCCCTTGCAGTTCTCTGAGATAAGTATATATTTATTTATTTAGTACATTCCTATCATTCTCACACCAAAAAGACAGGGTTACTGTATGTGCTCTAATATTGGAAGTAAAACACAGAAGTCAAGTTAGAATTTATACAAGCTACTGACATTGCCTAATTAGAAATGATGGCAAAAACAAGCAAACCTCCCTTTTTTAGGGTTAGAGAACTGTCTTTTAAATGAGGCGGGTTTTCAGTATCAACTTGATAGATGCTCTATTTCCACCAAGCAAGAACATCACAATAATACTGCATCTTACCAAACAAGGCTCTTGAGTTAAGATTCAGCAGGAATTATAAAGAGAAAAGGAAATGATAAACAATTACATCATTTGAATTCCAAGATCATCTTGATTTTTTTACATTTTGCAAGAAATTTTGCAAATAAACGTATATATTCAAGTTAGGGACAAGAGTATTTTGATTTTTAGCCAGTTATCTCCAATAAGCAGTAAATTGACATTTATGAAATTGAATATGTAAGAGTAAAAAAGAAACTTGTCAGTGTACATCTTAGACCTTTAAGACTGACATATCAATCAATGTACAACACTTAGCCAATAAAATACAGTCCTGTAAATTAGGATGTGGCGAAATGTTAATTCTTCTATATGTTTAAAACTGAATTGGGGACCAATGGACTGAATCTATATGGTAGGTCATATCTTTGTGGACATTGGCTACTGTTTATTAATAGTTTAGTGAAGGGATGACTGGATAATCTGGCAATTTTTGATGGCTTCATCAAGCCATGTGCATTAAAAAATATGGAAAATATATAGTTCTCTATGATAATGCTTCATTGTCTAGCTAAACCTAAAGAAGGAAAAGAGACATCTGACATGGGTTTAATCAGGCCGCAACTTTATTATTAGATGTCTGGGACTACCCGGCAGATAAAAGTGTACAGTGCAGGTAACCCCATGTTTTTCCATAATTACCTGGGGTTTTTTACCAGCCCCACCTTTTTCCATCCAGGTTCCTCCAGCAAATCCATGGCTGGAACATTACCATCCATGCTCCTCCTAGGAGGGCTAAGGTGGGCTATAAGAATGGGGGGTTGGCTGCCTGATGTACCAATCATAGGAGTCCCCAAATGCCCCTCCCCTTTATTCCTTTAACAAACACCTCTTTTTAAGTCCTTTTCCAAGTCATTTATCCAGTCACTGTGCACCTTTCCTAGGGAAAACCTGCACTGGACATCCGCCCTACACTTAAATAATGAGTTCCAACATATGGCCTACCACCTGTCATGCCATGAATGAACAGAGCCTTTCCAGAACCTGCTGTGGAGAAGGCGAAAAAAAAACAACTGCACCCAAGCCAATATGGTGGTAAGGGAAAAATTCCTTCTCAACCCTCCTAATGTGTAGTGTAATGTCCGCAGCAGGTCTTGACCAAACGTGATATTGTACCACATAAAAGGGAGGGAGGATGGATCCTGCTTCAGACTGTTCTGTGTAAAAGGGAGGCTTCGGGCCCGGGGCTGCCCCTGCATTCCTAGGGGGTGAATCAGCAACCACGCTGAACCTTTTGCAGCAGTTTTCATCTCTCTCTTCGCCCCCGCAGCGCAGCCATAAAGCACCATTCCCTTCATTCAGCCATCCAGCCAAACCCCACCCTGCTTAAAGGTGAAGGGCAGTCATTCTAATATATTGTTTGTGTTTCATAAGCCCTCTTCCCTTGGATGGGTTTTAGCCTCCTAGCAGAAGAATGTTTTAATTAGTTACTGTGTATGAAACATATTGCAACTGAGATTAACCAGGATGCACTTAATATGATGTGGATGTACATTATTCTCATTTTGTCTAAACCATGCCAGCAGGATTCCTGCTCTGTCTTCCACCATATTCTCATTTTCACAACATAATCCAGCTACATGTTTTTAATTTGTTCCTAAACAGAATGTTTTTATAATGAATAGTCAACTTGTAGCAGATTTATGGCCATATTAAGGGGGTGCACTTATTCTTGTTTGTATGAAATAGCATGTGGACATCGTGCCAAAATTTGCCCCATCACCAAAAAAAGGTAACTTTTTGAGGAAGCTTTTAAAAAATCTGAATGCAGTGGTTTATAATGGCGTTGTCATTCCAGCCATGGGTACAGCATGATACCACAGCTCTCAAATGTGTAAGAGTAATCACGTTCCATAAAACATAAAATTGGAGTAAAAAAAAATTAGTAACAAATGAGTCTTATTTCTATAAAGTAAGAATGGTTGAGGAAATAACCAATTCTTGCAGAAAAGTCCAATAGAATAAGAGAGAGAAAACCAATAGGATTGTATGCAAATAATATGGGATGTGTAGAAATTCATTAATCTTATAGAATTTAATAGTGATATATTTTCTATTGTTTTAAAGCATCTTATAGAAGGAATAGAGCTAGGGAAACAAATCTTCAGTTGCTGTCAATCAAGGCAGTCAATCAATTGCTGTCAATCCACTGTCATTCTCTATTACAACCTATAGAATAATTAAAAAAAAACAACTAGAGAACAAATATTGTTTTCTATTACTCTACAGGAGTGTTATATTGGAGAAGTTGTTATAATTTATCGTAGAAAAGAGACGAGGGTTGTGTTTCCCACACACAACGTGGAACTACCAATGTTGCCAATTATCTTGCAATTTCACAGTGAGTCTCATTAAATGTGATGTTTTTCTTAAAGACCCCACCTTTTGGAATCAGGTGATTGTGAGACTTTCACTGTGCTTTTTTTTTTTAAATGAAAGTTTGAAGTCCTCATGGTTATAGAGAGAGGCTTGGAAATGTGAACCCCAAAGCCTCAAAACCCAGAAGATAAATTAAAAGAACAAACCATATTTTTTTAAATCTCATTTTTGGGGAGGTCTGAATGGTGATTTGTCAATGGTAATACTGAGCTACAGCAGAACCTCAAAATTACAAACTGACTGGTCAACCACCCACCTCATTTGAACCAGAAGAATGCAATCAGGCAGCAGCAGAGACAAAATAATAATAATTAAAAAAGCAGCAGCAAATACAGTACAGTACTATGTTACATGTAAACTACTAAAAAAAGGGAAAGTTTTAAAAAAGATTTGACAAGGTAAGGACACTGTTTCTGTGCTTGTTTCATTTAAATTAAGATGGTTAAAAGCAGCATTTTTTCTTCTGCATAGTAAAGTTTCAAATCTGTATTGTTAATAGTCAGATGTAAACTTTTGAAAGAACAGCCAGAATGTTTTGTTCAGAGTTACTAACATTTCAGAGTTATGAACAACCTCTGTTCCTGAGGTGTTCGTAACTCTGAGGTTCTACTGTACTCTCCTTCTGTAGCTGTAAAAGTCCCTTCTTCTTGCTCTGTCCCTGCCCACTGTTATAGTGGGATTCTTTATTCAGGGTGCTGGACATTCACAGATAATGTAGCTCAAAAACACAGGAAAAAAGCTTGTACTTCAAAGTTTTACTACATAGTTTCTGTATAAATTCTGGTCCAGATTCAACAATTATGGAATTGATGCTAACTATATTACAGGTGGAATTTTGAAGTGTGATGAAAAAAAAAAACCAACCTGTAAGATAAAGAAAACGTTACATATGTATACTCCTTCAGTTGTTTATCACATACTGAAATATTTGTTTAGTAATGCAATATATGTACTTGTTTTAGTATAGCTCTCTCCCATTTGGATGTGCCTCTGTCATTATTTCTGAAAGACACTGAAGGCTCTTTTTGCATGCAAATAAATTCCTGTAGCTACACGGAATTATTTTGGTTAATTCTCAAACATAAACAAATATGTCAGTACAGTAGTTTTCATATATTTGTATTTAAAGAAAAAAGAAACACTAGCACTTAAATGTAAATATTTCCCAGCAAGACAGCAGGTGGAGTAATTAGATGAGTACAATTAAAGAAGAAACCATAAGAAAGCTGAGTAACTTCAGAATTCAGTACACTGAGTGTGCCTTGTGCATGAGAAACTCACCAAATTTGCTGGAGTGATTAAATTTAGTTTGCAGAACAAGTGCTCACTTTATTTTCTTGACAATCCAGTTCCATGGTAAACATGTGATCAAACGGCTTCAGATATTTGAATGTAGCAAAGTGACAAAACTCATCCACATTGGATTTTCAAACAGGAAGGGCAGCAGGAGGAGCTAGAGGGAGCAGAAACTATTTGGCATTTACAGGAAGGGAGAGGGAGTGGGGACCTCTTGCAGACCTCTACATACTGAAATTCCCATGTTAGAAGCAAGAACCATCTTAAAGATTTATCAGGAAGAGAAAAAAAAACTGGAGAGGGAGACAATGGGGAGTCTTTGGACAGGGAAGAAGTCAGTAGGGGATATACAAGTTTGGTGTTTTGGAGGATGTTAAAGGAAAATATCAGAGAAAATGGAAGCTAAAAGAGTTTCCAACTTTGAAGGAAAGACAAAGGGATGAACTGAATAAATGGGATCTGCTTTTTGCTTTGCCTGGAAAATAAGCTGCAGCAGAAGTAGGTGTTGTGTGAAAGTCTTCATGATAGAAAGGAACATAGCACTTTTGGCGAACAGAAACATCATGGCAGCATGTGTATATGTTTTGTATAACTGTTATAGATTCCTAGATGCTAGACTGTAACTTTGGAACCTGCCCTGAATTAGGGATGAAGTGTAGCTGCACCACCCCAAAAGCAGACTGGAAAACAAGCGGTAAACCAAAAATCATATTCCCCCCCACCCACTCTTGCCTGCCTCCCTATCTGTAAGGGAGGAGTAAATTTTCATCCCTCATGATGGAGCAGCTTACTAGTTTCACATACCTGTCTCCTCTTCCTTTCTCCTACGCTCTCATTCTCACCCACCTAGAAAAAAATCATCTCCTCCCAGTCCACACTTGCCCTGTTTTCTACTCCATTTGTACTAGTAAGAAGATGTTAGTAAGTGGGAGGGAAGAAAAGAGCATGACACCAGTGTCCCCCCTTCTCTTGGGGGTGGAGTTGCTAGCCAGGGCTATTACATAAACAGTGTGGGTTTTGCACAGTTGGAACACTTGGAGATTGGTGTAGGATTCCAGATTCTTCAGTATAGTCAGAGGTCTCAGTGGGAGGGAGCATATTTGGAAAGGCACTGACATATCTTTCCCACATGGAGACACTTGCCCATGCTGAGTGAGAAGAAATGGAAGCCTTTTCACTATCACCAATACTCTTAAGCTCATTCTCATTTATGCATAATTGAATTTATAGGCTTTTGTTGGAAGATGTTGCTAAATATAAAATATATTATAATGAAAGTAACACACTGAAGTGGTCAAAAAATTCTCAAGAGGAGTTTTCTGTCAGAATATGCCACTTCAGTGAAATCAAAATCTTTTATGGGATTGTTCTATGTTCAACTGAAACTTTTGCAAGCAGGCTGGCAAGCTGATTCCCAGGCTCCCTGGGCTCATCAGCTTCCTGGGCTGCTTTGCTCACCTGGCTCCTCTGCTAGCCTAGCCTGCCAAGTGAGCGGATGAGCTTCCAGGCTGCTCAGCTGTCCCCTGCTTGGAATTTTTTTTTTAATCTGTTTCAGTTCTCCCCAAATTGAGCATTTTGAAAATTTCCATTCTGAAGAAAATTTAATGTTTCCAACATCCCCCGCCCCAATTTGGAACAAAAATTAATAATAATAAATACATTTGAAATGCAAAATTGTCCTCCAAATGGAAATTCCATTTCCTTCACAGAGTTCACAACGAATGAAGCTGTTTGACTTTTCTGGAAGGCAACTTCCACATCCCGCTTCGCTTACAGGTGAGCAAGTTTTTAACTTCTGAATAGCACTGCACATGTATGTGCATGGCGAGAACAGGAATTGTTTACTATTTTCTTCAGTCCAGCAATATTTATTACATGGAGGATCCTTATTTCAGACAAAAATAAGCTTTATTGTATAAAATTAACTTTGCCTTCTGAATTCCGTCTCAATATTAATATCTTTTACTGATATTTCCATCTAGGCTTGTGGGCTAGTCATTTCCGGCTGCCTATTACTTTGCAAAATCTCTGTTTTGTAATGCAGCATGTGCCTGACACCACTGGAAAAACTAGAGAGGATAACTTAGAATTTAAGGCATGAGTGATTAAAGGGCATTTCTTACTTACTTACAGTTTCAACATCAAAAGGATATTCTAGGATTAACTTTCATCATGTGAAAATACAACATATGTGACAGGAAGTATGTAAACACATTGAAAAAGTCAAGATAGATTTCTTTTTAATTTCTATAGTTCAGAAAAGGGGCAGCATGTTGTCTATTCTACTAGAAGAGGATCACAAATAAAAAATAAATGCAAAGTAACCATGTGTTTCTTTCACTTTGTTATTTCATCTCCTCTGCATATGGTACCCTTACTGGCAATTAAATTAGCTATTCTACCAAACAGTTTGAAAATTATTTTAAAGAGGAATTTTTAGTTTGGTTGGACTTAAAAATTCTTATTACACACCATGGCACTCAAATGCTGTTAAATATATGCTGAATTATTGCAAAATACACCAAAGTCTCCTATGTTTTGTACTTGCAAAACTCCATGTGCACTATACCTAATAGTGTTCACTTATGTAGTAGGGAAAAATAATTTTCTCTGCCACAGGAATCACTGGATGAGGTTCTATGACATGAGTCATGCAGGAAGTCATACTAGATCATAGCGCTCTCTCTCCTAGTCTAAAATAATCTTTGAATCAATTAGTTTCTTCACTCAGCACTGTACCTGTCTGTGAAATGTGCAAGATTTAAAGGAAGATAGCATTGGTCCCCATGTGGATGTCACTAACATAAGCAATTTACACTGTACTTTCATGACAAATACTTTGTGCGTGCATAGAGTGGAGGTGGGATGATATGGCACATTTAATTTATTATTCATTGTGGTAACCAGATCTAAAAGACATACTAATTCCTAGTTCATCAGCAGAGCAACTGTTGTGCTTTGACAAATACCTCTAAAGAAACATATATTAACAATACTAAGGGATCAAATTTTCTTCTCCCATAGCAGGCAAGTAACTTTTATTAGTATAAATTGAAATTTTGAATGTGTATTAAGGGGAAATATATCCCTAAAATAGATAATTTCCTGTGGCTTTTGTCTCCTTTGCTATGTTAAATTTCAAGACAAATGAACAGAAGCCACAGCTGTACAACTTTTCACAAAATTTCCCACAACCAAACTAACAGCGCAGAGCAGCTGCTTATTTTTTCTGAAGTCATTTTAAATAAAATTCATATTTGAAAGTATTCCATATTGCTAATCATTGGCTTATCTTCCTAAACCCTGTTTGAATTGCTACTCTTTTTCATGACATAATAGTGAAAAGCTCAGTGAAAGTAAAACAATGTCAGTCCAGTAACCCAAAATTGGACTGTGAAAGATTTTGGAAACCAAGATACTAACTGACAGGGATTAAAGGACAGAGATGTAGAAAAACATATCTTGTAATTATGCTTGTAAAAGCTTCATTGTAATATGCACTTCTCAATGGCACTAGACAAAGCTGATTTGCTTTGGGTTTGTGAAAGTACAATTTTTGTAAGCATTTAAAGTAATACAAAAATGTCATATGGCTATCTTAACCTGAACTTCCATGCTTAAAGAGTGACCCCTGTCAATGTAAACGTTAGTTGTGTAATGCGAATGACTGAGCTATAGAGCATTTCTAGAAGTGAAGTTTGAGGGAAAGAAGCACACCCTGAACTCATATAGCAGACTTGAGAAAGGACTGATTAGACTTTGGCACCTCATAAATATTTGAAAGTTAATACCTCTGAATCTGGTGATCAGTTAAGGTAGTCTGGGAAGCAGGAATATTACTAGAACTGCAAACTGCAGAGGAGAGAGGATGTTGTGGTGCTATGAATAAAGAATCGGAAAACAGAAAGCAATGCTGCAGTTATATGTATGGTAGGTGAATTAATAACTGTTTGACCATAGTACATCTTCTTGAGTGTGTTTGGGTTCTCTTTCAGTGCTTGCACATCTTTGTCAATAAGCAGCAATATTATGCATTATTTTAAAATGCATAGGAAAACTAACAATTTCATCACCTGCATTAAGTTCTCCTTGCTAGTTGTGAGCTAGATCTTGCAGCTGGATCTGTCCTGGCACAGATGTGCACACAGGAACAGCCAGCTGCAGTATCTAGTTCTATTTTTATAAGAACCACTATCAGGATGGCTTTCTTACTGGTCTACTTAGAACTCTTACTGCACCTTTTACAGTTCTCTTTTATGAAAAGGGATATTACACTGTTGTTCTTGTTGCCATTCTTTAGTGTGGTGTTTTTTTCAGTGGAAATTGGCCTCCTTCCCCCTATGTCCCCCCAAAAGGCCCAAGCCCAAATGGAGGCAGAGTACATTAAAATGTACCCTATTAAATATAATCCCAGGTTGTACACTTGAAATTAGATGGATAGTTCACCCTATCATTAAGGCACAATGTGACTTTGATCAACATAATGAGCAGCACTGCCTGGGGCTATATCAATTCTAATACAATGGTATAAATATTTTCTTAGCGTATTCATTGGGTCTGGCATTTAAGGCAGTATGAGTAGGACATAATTCAATTTTAAAATTATTTCTCCTCTTTCCCTGTTTAATACAAACTAAAACTAGATCTCTGATTCAAATTAAGTCAAGGAGGTTCAGTGTACCTTTATGGGCATGCTTAATTGGAGAACAAATTCAACACAGTCCAAAACTACTACACGATTTCAATTCTTGAAATGAGAAAATTGCTTTATATATCATCAAATATATCTCAATAAGTAGTCCAGCTAATAATGCAATAATATAATACTGGAATAACTCAATATCCAGTTGCCCCTATGATAAACTTGTGGTACATAGTCTAATGCACAGTTGCATATTTATATTTAGGATGTTTGGAGAGCAAATAATTTCCACCCTAATCTACATGGTGTGTAATAAGAATTTTTAAGTCCAACCAAACTAAAAATTCCTCTTTAAAATAATTTTCAAACTGTTTGGTAGAATAGCTAATTTAATTGCCAGTAAGGGTACCATATGCAGAGGAGATGAAATAACAAAGTGAAAGAAACACATGGTTACTTTGCATTTATTTTTTATTTGTGATCCTCTTCTAGTAGAATAGACAACATGCTGCCCCTTTTCTGAACTATAGAAATTAAAAAGAAATCTATCTTGACTTTTTCAATGTGTTTACATACTTCCTGTCACATATGTTGTATTTTCACATGATGAAAGTTAATCCTAGAATATCCTTTTGATGTTGAAACTGTAAGTAAGTAAGAAATGCTCATAATTTGTTAAGGAATATGCTCTTACTGTCTCATTAACTCAGATGTTATTGTACCTAGAGTAAGTATACCTCTGTAAACATCATGTTTCCTGGAGCAATCTTATTTAAGAGATTTGGTCTCATCAGATTTTAATGGCAGCCTGACTCATGAATAAATATTCAGATTTTAAAACCATTTATTTGGTGAACTTTTTGTATGTTTTTTCATATTTGTACAAAAATCAAAACCACACATCTCTAGTACAATCAAACACATTGCTGTTGCTATGCTCTCATACTGTCCTATCCTGTCTCCAGTATGTCAAACACACAGTTGTTTGCATAAAAGGCCATTGCCTTAGTTATAACAAAAACTGAGCAGGACCTGAACCGACACAGAATATCCAACCATAGATTTCTATTTATCTTTTTTTTGTTTGTTTGTTTTTATTTATAATCACAATTCTGATACTCTCTTAATCATGGTTCTAGGACATAAATTGCATTAGAGATTTCTCAGTCCAGGATACACATCCTGTTTTTTAAGAGGTACCAATGGTGTTTTCATTGATGCTCATATGGAAGAAAAGAAACGCTGTTTCATTTTTCATCAGTGGTATAGTCACTATATGCTATAGATACCAATGCCTAACAAATGAAATCATAATCATCTGGGGCAAAATTCATCACTGAGCTACACTGTATACCTTTTAATAGATGAACAAAAAAATTGGAAGCTTTTGCAGGACACATATAGAGGTGTATAGTATAGTACAAAATTGCTATAGTTCTGTCATTCGTGGTGATACAACATTGAGGCTTTTGTTTTAATTTGGACAGGATGAAATTGTGGTAACATGAAGATCTTAGCGAAACTGCATATATTATGTTATACACTTCTTTAAACCTGATTTCTAATATCTGGTAAATGTATATTATAGGTTTTTGCATTATTTTTGTTGTAGGAGAGCACTGAGACATACTGTACAATGCAAATAATGGCTAGCTATGTACTGTATTTTCAAAAGTATGCACTTCAATGAAGTCTGGGCCAAAATATGTTAAGATACACAGCTAGACAGCAATAACAACTTTTTGCAAATAGAATGGGGAGGACTTACTGAAACTTAACAAGGAGAGAATAACTTCTCATTTTTGTCTAGTTACAAAATTAACCTTTCTCTGCGTAACCAAATATCAGTTACATAGAAATTGGTAGACCAAAGTGTATGCTGATAGTTAGGTTTGGCGTATACTTGTGTATTCAGTTGAAATTATCTTGTTTACTGTCTTTTCCTTTAAGTGTTCTACAGAGAATGTTTGTGGTGCAGTTCCTGTGTGATGAACAATAAAACTGCTCTGCTGGTTCGACATGATTAGTGTGTCCCATCTATCTTATTACTGTTTGACAAATTGGGGAATACCATCAGGGCCGGCTCCAGGGGTTTTGCCGCCCCAAGCAGACCAAAAAAAAAAAAAAGCCGCGATCACGATCTGCGGCAATTCAGCGGGAGGCCCTTCACTCCGAGCGGGAGTGAGGGACTCTCCGCCGAATTGCCGCCGAATACCTTAAAGTGCTGCCCCCGCTCCGGAGTTGCCACCCCAAGCACCTGCTTGATAAGTTGGTGCCTGGAGCCAGCCCTGAATACCATGTTGTGGGCAGCTCTCAGATGTTTGACCTTTCTATGAATGGTTTGGCCTATCTCTTCTCTTACAACATAGGTGTATGCATTTTGATATTGGTCTGTATAGTGATCAGTTCCCATGCTCTTTGTTCTAGATTTTTGAATGTACGCCTTATAATATTGCCTAAGCCTTTCAGCAGCAATGTTCCTAGCATCATTTCTGGGATTCTTTCTCTTTTTTCGTCTACAAGAAGTTTGCCTGTTATATAGTTTCTTTCTGTTATTTATCTTTATTTCTTTGTGTTTATACCAAATTAAAAAGAGATGCCTAAGAAGGAATTTCTAATAAAAAAAATTAAAAAGCAGCTTAGTCCCCTGAGAGTCAGCAGGACTCTCAGTGATTTTTTTTAGAGTTGAAATAGTTTCTTTTCACCTTCTTTTCATTAGCAATTGTGCAGGCCTTACCCTCTTGTACTCTGCCATGCACATCAATGAGCAGAAGTCTCAATTACAAATTAACTTAATTTCTTGAAGTTTTCCTTAAATTCTTGGAATTTTGAACTATGCGTTTTGGAACATAATTTGAATGATGATGATGAGATATGGAGCAAGTTGTCCAGGAGCTGTATAGATTCTATACTTCCTGTTAACTCTAGATGCAATCATTTGCTTCCTGGTACACACTTCCTGCTGGGTTAGAAAAAAAAAGAAAAGCCCAGGACAGGGCAGTCACAGGCTGTGACTATTCTGAGTAGAAGGAAGTTTGTTCCCTTATTCTGTACACAGTTCTGTTAATCATTAAAGGATTTTCTTGACACAAGTCTGTTTGTCATAAAGATATTTCAGATGAGTCAGACTTGATGTTACCTTTTTTCTTATTTCTGTTCCGCTTGAAATTTACTAAATTACCTGTGATTTGAAACCTATTGTCAGTTCTGAACATTCTGCTGGCTAAATTTAAACATTCTGGCTAAATTTAAAGCAATAGCATTGGTAACTCTGAGCATTTTTTGGTTAGTCAGCTGAGTTCTGTATAGTTACTGAGGGGATCAGGAACGATATGATGATTCTTTTCTTCTTATTAAATACTGTAGGATTAACTCAGTTTCTTCTATGATATGTTCTGCTTTGGGACAGTGATTAATTGTTCTCTATAAGTTGTCTAGTTTGTGACATGCAACATGCTTATTCACTGCATCATTTTTGTCTGATTCACCATTGTTACTCCAGTTTTACCCCAGTATAGCTCCATTGGCTTCAATGGATAGTGATATTATTATGGCACAATTATGATACATTTTGTACAAGACGGGACATGTAAGGTGTCATTGGAAAAGTTATGATTTGCTGAATATGATTATCTTATTTGTATGCATGTATCATTTTTGTATCTGAAGTTATGAATATGGACTACGTATCTGTATTTCAAATATAATTACACCTATGCGACACCCAGTAGTCAAAATGCTTCCAGTCTAGATAGCCAGCTGTGAAGGGCCTATTCAAGGTAGTGCACCATTAGGAAAAATAATAGCCATTAGGAGAAGCTTATTCCCCGCCTGGTAAGCCTTCCTGAGAATGCTCCAGGCAGCCTGTAAGTAATGACTCAGCAAGGAATGCAAGCGCATGTGACCGGGCTACATGACATGGAACTCTATCTTGGATTCCAGTGTTTTTCCACAAACTGAGTTTGGGACAAAGGGTTCCCACCATATGTTAAAGCTACATAAGGCAGGCAGTGACATCATCAGCTGTTCTTCTCTCCCCCACAACTGGACACTTAAGAGAAGCGCCAACAGAAAAGGACTTGGACTGGGGGTGGGGATCCCAAGCTGCAAAGCAAGTGCAGCTTGTGCTTTGAGAGTCTGCAAGCCTGCTTCTATCATCAGTCAGGGTGAGAGATTGTTAATTCAAATCCTATTCTTCTAATACAGTGATGGGCAACCTGCGGCCCAGGGGCCACACGCGGCCCATCAGGGTAATCCACCAGCAGGCTGCCAGTTTGTTTACATTTGCACGGCTGCCCTCAGCTCCCAGTGGCCGCTCTTTGCCATTCCCGGCCAATGGGAAGTGGTGTGGGCTGCAGGGACATGCTGGCCGCTATTTCCCGCAGCTCCCATTGGTCGGGAATGGCCATGTGCAGCCCGTGGGCTGTGGGTTGCCCGCCACTATTCTAGTATGTTAAGGTTAGTTTGCATTTTTTGTTTATTTACAAGGTAATCTGCTTTGATCTGTTTGCTATAACTTAAAATTATCTTTTTGTAGTTAATAAACTTATTTTATGTTTTAATCTAAACCAGTAAGTTTGGAGTGAAGTGCTTGGAAATCTTAGTTCAAGGGGCAAAGGCCGTTGCATTTCCTCGCTACATTAAGGGGGAGGCGAAACTGATAATAAATTCTTACTGCTTGGGGTTTTGACCAGGAGAGGTCTTAGGCTGGGATGCTGGTGGTTATTTTGGCTGTAGCCCCTCTATTGTTGGTTCATGCAGTGACTGGGCAGACAGCCTGCATGTAACTGCAGCTGGGTATGTCCCTACTTGTGTGAATGCTGGTGGAAGTGTAGGAGCAGGTTTGCAGCTTGTCACGAGCAGCAGACTGTGAGAGCGAGCCCAAGCTGGCGAGTCAGAGGGCTCAGTGATACACCAGTTCCAGGAACTGGAACCCATCACATATACTCACCTTTTCTCTGATACAATGATGTATTTTTGCATATATTTTCCAAAACGTTCTTTTGAGATTCCTTTAAAGCTGTTCTTTCTCGAATCAGAATAATGCCACATATTTCTGCTGGTTCATCTTTCTATTGCTACTGTTGCTACTACCATCACTTTAAATGTTTTTTGGACCATATGGTTGGTATTATCTTGGTCAAATCCTGCATGACTTATTCTTTGCTAGTGGCAGCTCTCCATTTGTCTTCCAAATCTGCTGAAATAGGTAATTGTAAGGGTATGTGTGTTGCTTTAGGGATGGTTCATACCATGAGATGTCTTGAGAGTAAATGTTGTTTGACAGTGTGTCATGTCCACCATTATTACTTTCTTTCTAGAAGTGTATTTTCCTTGTATGTCAAACTTCCATAGTTTTAATAGCATCCTCTACAGGTGTGCACATTTAGGGATGAATTTAATCATTTGCTGACTAAATTTTCTGTGGTTTATGGTCTAACATTTGTGTACCTTATTGTCACATACATAAGTTTTAAAAAAAGTGCACCCACAATTGCAAAGTAATTCATTTTCCAAGGACCACACTGGGTCTGTCTAATTCTTACAATGCAAATGATGCAAAAATTACTGGCATCCATTCCTGGCTCACAGATGTTTCTAATAGATGCCAACCTGATAGCTTGCATTAGTCTACTGAACTGGTGAGAATTTCTTTAGCTTGTTGCAAAACTGTTTGGATGTCACCATGCCAGTCTTCTGGAACACTCATCTTGAGAGGCATAGTGACACTGCATACCTGTACTGAAGCTTGAGAAAATGTTGAGACGAATTTGTTTAAGTTCTTGAAAACCCCTAGCAATGATTCCAATAGCTTTATGTTCTGTACTGTAGACGGTTGTGTATTAACATGTATTTTGGGTGGCTCTGGTATTATGCCATCCTTAATGATTGTCAGGAATTAGGACTTGCAGCAGATCCTTGGACTTGTTAGCTCCACCTACCTAGTGAGCAACAAAGAATTCACAGATGAATCCTGGCTGGCTTACCGCAGAATAACCTGATTGGCTGGAGGAGCCAACCGAGGTGCTCTTAAGCCCAGCATTAAGTCAATGGTTGCTCAGATCTTACATGTGCAACTGTGATTGCTCTTGTGCCTGCCTTGCTCTCAGACTTGTTCCAATCCTGCCCAAGTCCTCTCTAGCACTGATCCTCTGCTCAGTTACTGGTTTTTGGTTCCAACCCTGACGCTGACTATTGGCTTTGGATCATGGTTCATGATTGTGATTACTTGGTTAATATAGTCTATTATAATTTGTGGTTGGTCTCCACTGAATTTAAAATAGCTTTCTTGGCATTTTTTGTAATACATCTCTGATTATCATCATGTGTTCTTCTGTCTTTCCTATATGCAGTAATATCTGTCAGTACTTAGACTTCCTTTAGATTTGCTGTTCTTGAAATTTTGCTGATCACACTATGGAATAGGAATTCATTCCATTTTTCCTGTGTTTTGGTTTCTCTGTGTCTTGTTTTTCTTAAAATACTGATACAAACAAACAACTTAGAGAAGTTATAAAAGGGAATGAGATAATCTTTGACAAGGGCAATGCATTGAAATAGAGGATTGTTATAGCAACTCTCTGAATGAAGACCTCAATCAAGATGAAGGCCTCATTATGAAAGGTGCTGAAAAAAACCCTTAGTAAGATAGTACTCCTGCTCCAAAGAGATTATAGTCTAATTTAAAACAAGATGTGTGTGTCTCAGACAGTAAGAAAAGAGAAGGTGGAATCAGAATAAGAGTAATCAGTTTGAAGTTAGTCTTGCTACATGCCCAACGTAATGATTTTGAAACATATTTTTTCTTACATAATTCATTTATGAATGCACAAAATTACTTACAAGTAATTAACACGAGAATTCTTCCTTCTGGCATTCTTGCTAATTTATCAAATGTTTAATTTACAGTTGGAATCATACCAATTTTATTTTAAACTTTAACAGTATTCCCAGGAGCAGATTACTACCTCTCCCTGAATACCACTTCTTCTAGGATGAAGTTTGAACAATCTTTTTTGTATTAATTACAATGAGAGTTTAAATCAGAATGTGTATGATTTTTATATCGATGGATTAAGGCATGCAGAAACAAGTACAGCCAGATTTTGTCCTATGGTCTTTGATTCTTTGCAACTGTTTGCTCAATCTGGAAAATGAATTGCCTGTGGAATAGTCGTGTCCCTTCTCTGTTTACATTCAATGACTATTTGAGCAATTTACTTTTATTTACATGATGTCTCACATAAATTTAGCCTGCTTGCATGTCTCTGACTAAAGAGGGTTTTATATGGATTGGGAAACTACTCAGGGGCCAGAATCCTCCAAATGGTAAAATCAGTGGAAGTTGGAAGAGTCTGAGTGTCTCCCTGGAGGCTGGTAGCACCCAGAAAAACTAGATGCTCACATAGCAGTGAGGTGTTTTCCATATCTCCTCACAAGAGTAAAGGCCCCAAACCTGCAATGTCTTAAGCACATGCTTAACTTGGGTTCAGTGGGCCTAAATGAGGCAGAGAAGGATCTGTATGCTCCCTAAGTAATTAATACCAAACATAAACATGACTTGTGACAAAAACTGGTGATCACAGAAAATTTCAGTCCAGTAACTTCAATGTACTTGGCTCCAGCCAATACAAAATATATCACTTAATATAACAGGGGACAATGTTCTCCAAACCCATGCTAGAGTCCTAGAAGAGAGAGAATTAAGTGAGTTAGACAAGACTTCATGCCACCTTTTACAACCAAGGCTATGCATGTACCCAGGGCCGGTGCAACCCATTAGGCAACCTAGGCAGTCGCCGAGGGCGCTAGTATTTGGGGGGCGGCATTTCGGGTCCTTCGGCGGCGACCGCGGCGGCCGCATCTTCGGCCGCCCTGGTCGTCGTCGGCATTTAGGTGGCGGGACCTGGGGCAGAGGGGCGCGGGGAGGGCCACCAGCAGCAAGTAAGGGGGGGTGCGGCACGCAGGGGAACCGCTCCCCACCCCAGCTCACCTCTGCTCTGCCTCCTCCCCTGAGCACACCGCCCTGCTCTGCTTCTCTCCCTCCCAGGCTTGCGGCGCCAAACAGCTGATTGGTGCCGCAAGCCTGGGAGGTGGAGAAGTGGAGCAGCAACTGTGTGGTCAGGGAGGAGGCAGAGCAGAGATGATCTGGGGCAGGGAACTGCCGCATGGGCCAGGGGGAGCTGCCGCGGGGGGGGGCGCCCCAGGGCGGAGGGGGGAGCTGCCACGGGTCGGGGGTGCCTTAGGGCAGAGAGCTGCCACAGGGCTGGGGGTGGAGTGGGGGTGAAAGGTGGAAGTTTTGCCTAGGGTGCAAAACATCCTTGCACCCGCCCTACATGTACTTTCAGTTATTTTGTGTGTAATTCTTGAGAAAAAATAAATTTTAAATTTATGCTCCACACTCAGCCAGGGAGCATAATTTCTCTAGGAACAAGTCTATGGGTGAAGTCTAGGTGACCCAGGAAGCAAAAAGTGCAAAATTCCACATTTGTGTTTCTCTTCTACCTTTCCCTGAGGGATTCTGTGATCCAGTAATGAATTTATCTATATGTCTTGGTTCTCATGTGTCCCCCCACCACCATAGTATCTGAGCCCCAGACTCTGCATTGCTTTCTGCTCCCATTCAAAGTTCTGTGTAATTTTTACAAAAGTGGCTGGAAAATTAATGTATTAAAGCAGTTTTGCTGCAAAAACTAATGAGTTGTTTACTAAATTAGTTGTTATTGATTAATTTAAAATAAAACTGTTAAAAATAATCATGATATTTAAAAAAGAACATTCTTGCCCACTTATGTAAGATCTTTCATCCCTTGAGGTCAATGCCCTTCTGTT
This sequence comes from Mauremys mutica, assembly GCF_020497125.1. Taxonomy (NCBI): domain Eukaryota; kingdom Metazoa; phylum Chordata; order Testudines; family Geoemydidae; genus Mauremys; species Mauremys mutica. Next base: position 53,916,121 of record NC_059076.1, on the reverse strand, counting down.
TTCATACTTTTTTTTTTTTGAGGACCAAAAATAGAAAGAAGTTTCTGTAGACAGACAGCTGCTATAGAACAGTGCTTCAAGGTGCTGCAGACGCTCCTTGTATTACTGTTCCATAGGCTATCCAGTGCCTACCAAAGTCCCACTCCTCTTCAGGACTAGTGCACCAATGTAAGAGCTATCTACAGAAATGCTACTGCTTACATGCCAGATGTGACCAGTACTTATGGGCATTCCCCTAAACCATATTCAGTTGTGGCTTTGTGAAGCACTGGTCCCGTTTGACAGGAGTAAGGACATGCATAATTTAACAACACCCTGAACATTTGCATTAACAATAAATTGTTATATTAATGCATCAATCAGTGCTGTGTCATTAGTGCAAGTATCTCTGGGAATTATAACATTCTTCCCACAGAGCTCTAAATGCCTCTAGTTCAAAGATCCCTCAAAATATTAAACCAGTGTGGTCCATCTCTGGAAATCATGCTTTAGCTTTTGCTCAAAGTTGCAGATTTAAATTATTATAATTAGGACCTGGCATTTAAAACAGCCTTAAAATATATTATAGTGAGTTAACTAGTCTTATGAATCCTTGAGGATCAATTTCAAAATGCCTTCAGATTTTGATATATATTACACAAATTCCAGCATATTGTCTTCCTTATATTTTATGTTAATTTGACTTTAATGTTAGCTGCCTATCACACTAACAATAATCCATCTGACCCAGCAGGCATGAATACCAATTACTGAAATGATTGGATTTCATCTGTGAATTTCCTTCTCTCTACTTCAAGTAGACAGTAGACATGTCAGCAGATAGGGAATAGCACAGATGAATTAAAGCTTTTCAAGTAACCAAGTATCTAGATTTACACTGTCTAATGGAGCAGGCTGTGGTTGACATATAAAGGGGGAGAAATAGATTACAAAGACCTATTATATAAAGAAATAAGGTGAATAAGGAAAATCTAATTTAAATTTATTTTAATAATGTAATTGAACTAGCTCTCTGGCCATAGTTCTTATATTTTTTACTCTTTCTTTATCTGAAATTTCAGAGAGTAAAACACAACATTTCAGTGTGCATGTATTGCCAGTGGCCTTTGTGTAAATTTGAGTTGCACACCTGCATTGGGATTTGGCCATTGATCAACTAAAGCAGAGTACTGTGTGTATGAAAAAGTAAATATATTCTTTTTCATGTGCACTTTTGAAACTTTGGGATCTGATTCTTTGCTCAGTTAAATCCCTGAATTTAGAGATTAGATTCAGGTCTTTTTAGGTTTTAATAATTTGAAAGAAGTTCAATCCTCAACCCCTAATCTAGTTGCTTTGCAAAGTAAAGGAGCTTGAGAGCTGCCTCTAGATTGTCAGTTGAAGATTACTCCTAACACAGGAAAATATTTAGCTTCTGTAGAGCTGGCAGATGTTGGCAGAGGATGGTAAGGGGTTTAGCAGAGCGTCTAATGCTCTACCTGATCCTTGGCTGGTGAAGCAGTCAAGAACTATAAAATACTACTTAATCAGAATGATTCTGTTCTACTACCAGATTGCATTCACTTTGCACTTGTGTAAATGACTTTCCATGGTGCTGGGCAATGGATAATCAGATCCTCTATATTCTATGTAGAGAGTAGGACCCCAATATAACTTTAAAATAGTCTTGTCTTTTCCTTTCAGAGTCTGTTTTGCAGATGAAAAACACTTTGTTCTCTCCATCTCTACTTTTCTATAGAGTCACTTCTCAACATTTGACAGAATATCAGGGTTGGAAGGGACCTCAGGAGGTCATCTAGTCCAACCCCCTGCTCTTCTTGAATGCCATGCCTAATAAGACAGATTGTGTCCTGCATCAGTCAGAAATTTATACTCCTACATTTCCTTCATGGAAAACTATAGAAATGAACATTGATTTTTTTTGGTATGTAAAAATAGTAAATAAAAGGCAGGTGAATATACATTGCTATAGTGCTCAATTGCTTTCAGAAAGCTTTATTATAAAGGATCCAGTGATTCATACTCTTGTGTGTAGGAAGTTCGAACAAAAGGATAAAAAGGGAATGTATTACACTTCTATTGCAATTTCATCAGGGCCAGTTAAGGTACAGTCTACTAGTGTTTAAAATGACACTGTTGTGGTATCTTCTATAATGTTTAAGATAACCCCTTAGACACTTAAAAACAAAATGTTGTTCTGTATTGACATATTCAGAGACCCTTCCCATCCTACATGCTGGTTATGTAAATGTTGTGGAAGAGAGTAACCTAGGAATAGAAAAGGGGGAAGTATGTGTGGCTGTGTTTTGTGGAAGCAGTAGAGAGACAGATGAGAACAAAGGGGTGAGAGAAGGATAAAAGCAGGCAACAGCCACTAGAGCAAAGGAAAAAAGGGTCCAGCAGCTCCAAGTGTATGTGTGTGGGAGGGATCTGTGACATGTAGGCAACCAAGCTCCCTTTTTAGATTCAACTTTCTAAATTACTGATGGCAATAAAACTGCATGTGATGATGTATTGCAGTATCACTTCATACATATTCCAAAATCTTGAGCTTAAGGGGGTCTACATACATGAAAATAACAAATTGAGGAGGTGATGTGACTATTCTGACTGGTAATATAACATAAAGCCTTTTTTCTCTGAGTCACTGAATCGTATTTTGTCCAGGTTAATACTTGTTGAAAGTCCTTTAATTATCTGATAGTTCTATGGTGCCCTCATGAAATGATTCGGCATTCTCCATCCTCTTCCAATAGCCCACACTACAATAAAAAACATCTATAGCAAGTTTCAGTGACTGGCATTCTCAGCAAAGAAGAAAGAGTGAGGTTATATAGGGACAGAACTCTCAGCCTGAGGCGATCTTTTCAGGTCGGGGTGGAGGTACATCTATAAGATAGTACAGGGAAGCTTGTACTGCTGTTGATCATGTGGAAACCTCACCTGTGGTTAGGTTCAGTCCGTAAAATTGTCTGCGGAGTTCTTCGTGAACATTATACTCCTATAGAGTCTGATCCAAGTCCCAGTACAGTCAGTGGGAGTTTTTACCATAGGCTTCAATGGGCTTTTGCTCAGGCCTTTAATGATTTTGTAAGAAAAAAATAAAAACTTATACAGTTTGAAGTATATTTTTAACTTCTTAGTCTGAGAATTATTCCTCTTCCTCACATAATTTATCAGAACTAAAATGTTTAACTTTGATTTACAGAAACAAAACTTTTTTCCTTCAATGCTGTCCAGAGCTTATTGTTCATAAGAAGAAAAATTTAAATCAAGACATTTCCAAGTCTACATTAAGGGGGGGGAAAAATTAAACTTGAAAGTGGCAATGTCTGAATGACAACAAACTAAGATACATGAGGAAAAACAGCTCCCTTCTCACTAGTTACCCTGCCATTTCAAAATTTTAAAGGATAAGCCTTTTTATGAAGTTAGTATTTTGCTCAGCCAGAAAAAGAAGAAAGAAAAATTTGAAATAAGATGAGACAAGATCGTTTGTTTCCACGAGCAGAAGTTTTCTGGCTACTTTCCAGCTTCAATGAAACAACGGACTTGTGGAAACCAACACAGCTTGGTCTGAAAGAATATTTTTGTATCTGGCCAGATGCAAAATATGAAGAGGAAATCATTTTTTTTCTCTCCCAGAACAGATATTTTTATTTATTTATTTATTTTGGTCTGGCTGACTTTATTGGATTTAGCTTGATTTTTTTAAACCAAAAAAAAAAAATCAAAGTTTTAAAAGTTGAGTGCAAGATGTTGAAATCATTCACCTTACAATGTTTGCTTTAGACAATAATTATGTCCTTTGTCTAAGATAGCAAGTGAAAGGCACCAGACTGAGAGTCCTCCTAGAGACTCAAGTTCTCTATCTGCAGAGCAGACACATCATAAACAATGGCAATGTAAGTTTCATTCTCCTCTCTCAAGTGCCCTGTCAATGTGCCTCAATCCTGATCTGAAAGGAACATTCTTAGAAGTGAATGACAGGATAAATTGTGCTCGTTTGATTATTTCACCCAGCTGCTGAGACTGACTGCCAACAAATATTCCATTTGTAACAATATTTTCCAATGATATTGACATATTGGCAGTTCAGTGTGAGTACACTAAATGGTTTTCACAGAGATGATTATAAGGTATTCAGATATACACCATAAAAATGATTATTACTTCTAATTTAGCTGCGCTGAATTTGGCAATGGACAAAATTCAAAAGCTCCGTATACATCGTGTTAATGAACTTCTGAACTATATGCTATTTTGTCTGTTTACTTAATAGTAGGGTATTTTTTTCTTTCTTTTGAGTATATTTAAGTTGCAAATGTTTGACTATGTACCAATAAACTTTGTCCGATATTATGTATTATAGTTAAATGGTAATTAAAATGTCTTCAGTAATTCTAGACTATCCCTGAATATGTCAACCTGCCACAGAGTCAGGAGCTGCAATAGTTAGCCTTCTGGAGCTTGCACACTACAAAGCTCATGGATATTTCATACTTGGTTGAGCTTCTTAGTTCTTATATGCATTATTGAGAAAATGATGCAAGGATAGTAGTGGCATAATATTTGGGAATGGCATTGTTTTGTTCTTAACTCTGCCTACTCTTTTCTTTCTTTGATTCCAGTGTAAACAAAAATGTTATCTCAGGTTTGTACTTCTGTCTATAGTATTTATATGGCCCTATTCCTGTCATATTTGAGCACTTTTACAGTCTGAAGTATTTATCCTCACAATACAATTTGTGAGGTAGGGAAGAACTGTTGGCCCCATTTACAAACAGGGAGGCACAAAGAAACTGAAGAACTTGCCCATTTTCTCACAGAAAGTCTGTGATGGAACAGGTACTTGAACTCAGGTCTCCAGAGTCCCCTGCTAATATCCTGACTCCTAGAACATCATTTCTTTGATTTGTGTCTTGCATATCTATGCTAAATAAAGATGCTTCTGCCAGGGTGTGATAGAGGCAGGACAAGGCATAGACATGTCTTTCACAACACCTTCCGTTCCTGTACAGGAGGTAGACATAATTTGGTTCTAAGCACTCCAGGGCACTTGGGGAAATGTTGGCTAGGATTATGTACAAAGAAGATATTCTAGGTGAGGCATGGCTTATACCATGTTTCCACCCTCCATGTGTTTGAATGACTGAGAGGTGTTAAGTGCTTGCTCACATGTAGTCTTAATGTCCCCTAGCATCAATGTTTAGATGGCTTCCCTCTTCTGCACTGCTGAGCCTCAAAGGATGCGTAACTTGGCAGTTAGGTGCATTTTCTTCTGAAAAGATTTGTGTAATTCCTTTTATCATGACTTCATAGTTATCCATGAGAATAGGCTCCTTTATCTTCAGGGCAAAGAAACCTAGACTCTTAAACTGGTTGCTTTCATCTCTTTAAGACCTGTTTCAATGTTCATAACATTGTGGCAGCACTAAAAGTTCTGAAAAATGTGCAGCTCTGCAGAATGAGCTAGCATGTACTAAATGTATGAACTCTAGGATTTGTTTATTTTTTGTAAAATGTATACTTTTGAGCAGAGGTGGATTAGGGTTTTGTGGGGCCCTGGGCCAAAGTAAGTGGGACCCCTCCCCATCCCTTCTGCCTGCAGTCATCCCGCTCCACCGTGCCACAGGAAGGCCGGGCAGGCAGAGTGGGTCGGGGGGGCACCCATTTTTCTAGGTGCCCCCAATTGGCCAGGGTCCCCAGGCATGAGCCCCGTTGGCCTCGTGGCTAATCTGCCACTGCTTTTGATTCTTGGTTGGATGGGTTCCACAGGCGCTAAATGTCCAATTCAAAATGTCATTATTTGGTTTAAAAATCTACTGAAATAGTACTCACTTGCTGAAATGTCGGGGGAGGCACTGCAGACAGCTCCGTTAATATCTTTTTTCCTAAGGCTTGATTACCAGATAGGTTACTTGGACTGAACAAGAGTTGATTAACTTCCATCTCTGCTCCCTGAAAGGGGAAGAAGTTGGGTGGCTACTTTGTGAATCACAATCACAAACAGGAAATAACCTAAACTTAATTTATTAGCTTAAGGAACAACATTGTCGGAGAAAAACATAGTTCTCACTTTCTGGTTGGGTGCAGCAAAGTCAGATACTTTATTCTCAAGCAATTGCATAGAGGGAGAGAGTGCACTAGGACACAGGGTTTCCCCCTCCTAGGGAGGTCTCTCTACAGGTAAACAGTTACAGCAAGCATTTATACCTTTTGTTACATACAATAATAAGCAACAGCTGCATTTTGTTTATACATAAGTCATCTTGATATCTTATTTTTCTCACTTCTATTTAGACTACAGTCTACATTCCATATCTAACACAAGGTCACAACAACTTCTCACACCGTTCTTTCTCATTCACCTCACACAATCCTCGCTTCTACAAATCGTGTGTTATTAGAATAACAGCTAGCCTAACTCTTGCTCACAAAAGAGACTATTCACATTGAAATCCTCTTCAAATCCCTGTCAGTTCTTGCTCTACTTCCACAACCCCCCCTTTTGTACTTCTAGTACAACTAACATCTTTAAACCTCCATTTGCATTAAGTCTTGAATTTCAGATTCTACATTAAATGCTTCAACCTTAGGGGTTTTGATTGGATGCAATGACAATGCATGATTAGCCTGGACATGAAAGGTATTACTATTATCACATCCTTTACAACAATAACATAATCCTAAACTAAATAACAATACAAGCAGTAACATTCCCATGGTAATCATATGATGGGGTTGTTGTATAGTTTTAGTCACAAAGCACAATGCATCATACTTAGTACATAAAGCAGACATTCTATAAGCTGTATGAAAGGCATTCTTTTCAACTTGATATATATTTTGAAGCATGTGAATTTCCCCTTGTACTTCAGAGATTCTTTGAACCTCTGGTAATAATGAAAGCAAATCTTGAAACCTATCAGATACTAAACTAGTCCAATTAAAGGGTATCTGGAACCTAAGGGCTACTTGTAAAATTCTGTCTGCAGGCCAGTAAATAATATGATTGCTTGTAGCAGTAGTGAGATTAAAATGTACATGGTGGTTTTAACATACACACAGCTATCATTAGCTTGAAATACCACATTCCCAAGCATGGGTCCCACAAATTTCTTCCCGCCAGTGTATAATTCTTTGTTTCTTCACCAGGGTCAGTTCTTAATGTCTTTTGTAGTCAGGAATCCCTGGACTTTGATGGTTGCAATGGAGCGAGTGTTCCTTCTTCTCTTTTCCTGAAACAGTCCTGGTCAGCATCATACAGGGGAGAGCTTACCAGCACATTGCCCTGTAATGGTTTTGCTTCTTCTAGAAAAATCCAAAGGCACAGTAGGTCTGTCAGTGGACAAGGGAGAGGTTACTAGCACTTCACCTTGTCCTTTTTCCCCGCTGTCCAGAAGGCACACAGAGCTAGAAGGAGAAATAGGCTAATCATCAGTAGGAGAATCCTCCCAAGGTGCAGGGCCAGCTCCAGACACCAGCCAAGCAAGCTCGTGCTTGGGGCGGCAGATTCTAAGGGGCGGCATTTTTTTGTTTTTGTTTGTTTGCTGCTTTGGCCGCCCTGTAAGGGGCGGCGGCGCGGAGGAGGGGAGCGCCCTGCTGGGAGCCGGCTGCGCATTCCGTCTGCCCCAGCCGGTGACAGGTCTGCCGCAATCCCGGCAGCCTGTGTCCTTCCCTCCTCGCTGACCGGAGCGGCGCAGAGCCCTCCCGGCAGGCAGCACAGCCTCCCCCTCCCCCCGCTAGCCAGGGTGCACACTCCACTGCCCGGGGCATGTCTGCAGCACAGGGAGTCCTGCTAGCCGAAAGTTTGCACCCTGGCTCCGGCCACCCCGCAGGTGCCTAATAGGGTTTTAATTACATAGCACTGTATACATTTCTTTACCTAATTCGACTAAATTGTTCATAGCCAAATGATTGCAATCAAATAATTTCTTTGCCTGGATTTATTTACAAACATTTCAAAGACAGCAAGAACTTTCCTCTTTAGCATTTTTACAAAGTTCAACTGCTGTTCCCTCCAGCAACTATAGAGTTAACTTCTCACTCTTTCCTTAAATCACTTGCCTGTCTCCCAAGACCACTTTTTATCAACTCAAATCACCATTTCAAGTATTGTCCTGGGGATTTGAAATCCCAGTGCTCATTATTACTTACTCCTTTCCTTCCACTATGCCCTCAAAGTTTCCAACCTGTTTTCCAATCTCTCTATCTGTTGCCTGATCCTGCTTTCCTTGCTGAACCGTCCCTTCCATGGGCACCGGCTTATTCCCTCTAGCAACTTAGCTAGGAGGGTGGGCTTCTCAACGAGCCCCCACCCTTCCTGGTCCCTTCCCTTAAACATTCTCACTCACAAGGCTACCCAAGTCCTCCCCCATGCGGCTTGCCACATGGGCAAAAACGCATGGCCCATTGGCATTTAACTATTTAATTTCCTCTTGTGGCAAACACACTGCTGTTATGGCGTAAGCTGATCACAAATGGTTAAATTTTGACAAGTCTCCGAAGGACCGGTACTTGCTTAGCCAGTACTTCCTTTTCTGTCTGGAAGTCCTGTCTCAAGGCTTGCAACTTGCCCTGGCCGTAGGTTTGAGTTGTTGCCTGGTTCATGATCTATGCTCTTAATTGCTCAATTCTAGTTATCAAGTACCCATCTCTTCCCTTTTTCTCCAACTTCTCTATTGCCCACTCCTGCTACGACTGGGGGTAGATCCACCTGCCACCCTTCCCGGTCAACCAGGCTGGAAAGAAGAATGCTAAACCTCTCTCTGGTTCTTAGACTTACTGCAGCTGAGAGTGGGCACACCTTTAATCATGCAATCCTCAACATATAACACCAACAGTACCAAGCAAAGCAAACATAAAATAACAAGGGCAAAACAAATAGATGGTGTGCATTCTGCAGGGCTCCCCCCTTTCTCAATTGCCCACCAAACTGTGACAAATTTCTGTCACCAATCTATCCCTCATGTCAGGTGATCAGGCTGACACCGCAGGATCGTTGGGGGAAGATAAAGAAAACACACCATATGGCTGAATTTTAAAGTTTCATTAATAAAATAATAAAACAACAACAGGGAGTGTTGGGAACACTCCCACATCACTCAGGGAAAAAAAAACATTAATGCCCCAAGCCCTAAGTCACTTTCATACTCACACATGTATGTCCAGACTGGCCACATCTGTGCATAACATTCAGAGAAGGGGGAGAGGTGGATGGGAGATTATCCTGTATACAGCTTGTACAGAATTTCCAACATGCATCCGCTCTTGGGAGGGCTGTTCTTTTACACCCTGGGATCTCCTGCGGCATCTCTTTCAGAGATTCCAGTACAGGCCGGCTGTCTGTGGCTTCTTCAGTGTCCCCAAACCACACCGGCTCCAGGGTCGCAAAGGCAGATTGTTGGATCTCACTGGACAGTTAAGCTTTGCAAATGTAATCTCAGTCCTGTAACTTGTATTGCCTTTGGTTTGCCTCTGTCTATATTTTTTCACAGCCAGCTGGGGCCGAAAGCAGTTTTTCTTTGTACTTAGCATGGTTTGCATTGATTCTTGACCTTGAACTTTCTGTTTATCTCTGGGCCAAGCTGAATTTCAAATTAACCCGTTCCTTTCCTCAATAGACAAATTGCTCCCATTGTGTGTCAGAGGTTTGTTTTGGGTTTTTTTGGTGATGAAAAGCTGCTCTGAGATGTATAATCTTATCTAGATTGAAGGTACCTTCTAGTGGGCATTGTTTAAGTAGATTTTCACACATGTAAAGATTCCAATTTTCTAAATATCTGTAGGTTCTAGAACCTTAATGTATGTACATGTAATATGCTGGGGTACCCTTAGGGGATGAGGGAGAATGCTTAGATTGTCCCCCACCCATTTTCCAATCACTCACAGAGAGAACGCCCTGTCCGCTAGAGGCTCAGAACTTAAGGGTCTCACCCTACAGGGCACTCAAACAGGAGAGGTTAACGAGGATGGCCATGCCCTTCCTACACCTCCCTTCAGCAAAGAGCGTCGGCTAGTCTCAGAGAGACGGCGCCACTTACTCTCATTGCTTCCAGTGAGATGATCAGACTGTCAGTGCCTCACACGTTGAGGAAAGGGGGAGGGAAGATGGGTTCATACACTCCTAGACCCAAGTAGCTCCCTCACTGGACGATGCCAGGCAGAGGCAGCCCACCGTGGGTCAGATCTTTTACTGATCCTCTAGACGGAGAGTCACCGAGCTTGCTTTAGAATATTTCTGGTCATGAGCCAACTGCTTCGCAGAATACTCTGGGCATCTTCCGGCAACTCTCATTCACACTGGTGTGTACACACACACACACACACACACCCCAAGGCCTCTGTTTCTAAATACTATGATGCATCGGTTTTCTTCTCTTTTTTCAACCTGAGGGTGTCACCACAACCCCTCTGCACCGGTGCATTAATCTTATGCATTTCCCTTATGCATTAACCTTATTGGGGGAGGCCAAACTATAATCCCCAGTACCGCATACAACTACCTTACTGAGGGTGGCAAACTAAGTCCTCGGTACCACTTCAAACTAATCTTATTGGGGGCGGCAAAACAGTTCCCCAGTACCACTCTGCATCTGATCTTGCTGCACAGTCAACAAGTTTGGATGGCGTAAGCCCAACAGGGACAGATGGCCCCACGGACAGTCCTCCTCCGATACCCCAACAGAGATTTCAAAGGGTCTCATACCTCTCTTGTGGCGCCATGGGGTTTGAAGGGGAACGATCCGCAACAGCTGCCATTGTCTCAGTAGGCATTACCATCCTGGACGAGCCCCCAGATTGTTGGAGAAAAACATAGTTCTCACTCTCTGGTTGGATGCAGCAAAGTCAGATAGTTTATTCTCAAGCAATTGCATAGAGGGAGAGAGTGCACTAGGACACAGGGTTTCTCCCTCCTAGGCAGATCTCTCTACAGATAAACAATTACAGCAAGCATTTATACCTTTTGTTACATACAATAATAAGCAACAGCTGCATTTTGTTTATACACAAGTCATCTTGATATCTTATTTTTCTCACTTCTATTTAGACTACAGTCTACATTCCATATCTAACACAAGGTCGCAACAACTTCTCACACAGTTCTTTCCCATTCACCTCATACAATCCTCGCTTCTACAAATCGTGTGTTAGTAGAATAACAGCTAGCCTAATTCTTGCTCACAAAAGAGACTATTCACATTGAAATCCCCTTCAAATCCCTGTCAGTTCTTGCTCTACTTCCACAACATCAAAGATCTATCTTGCAATTACTTGAGGTTAGTTAATATTTACAGGAATGATGAGCAGTAAAGACATTAAATTTAAACATAAAACCTGTGGCTAAAATTTTCTAATGTGGATGCCTAAAGTAAGACACCTAAATCTCCACTTAAGTAAAGTTCTGTTTTTTAAAGGTGCTAAGCACCTGTGGTTAGATTCACAAAGAGACTTAGGTACCTAAGACCACCATCTAGGCATCCCTGGGATCCTCCAAACTCCATTCAGCTGCTGTCTAAAGCTGTAGACATCAAAATTTCTGCCAGTAGGCATTCCCAAACCGCCAAAGGACATGTCTACACTTTAACTGCTACTGCTGCAGTTGCACCACTGTAGTGCTTCAATGTAGACACTGCCTTCACTGATGGGAGGGATTCTCCCATGGGGGTGGGTAATGTTCTTCTTCGAGAGGCAATAGCTAGATTGACAGAAGGATCTAGCACTGTCTACAACTGTGGTTATGGCACCATAGCTACATCTCTAAGGGGTGTAGATTTTTCACTCCTCTGAGAGACGTAAATTCCTAGTGTACACCAGCCCTATGTCCTGACACTGCCAAGCTGCTTAGCACCAGGGCTCACTCCCAAACACCAGCAGTATTCTCAAACCTACCAGCAAGGCATGGCAATGCCTAGTTGAGAACCATGCTGGGGTTTGGATGTGAGCACAAGTGCTAAGCACTTCTACTTAAAACATGTTCAGTAGTGGCGACTGAGAGAAACCCACTTGTAAGGGTCCGTGTGCGAGTCCCCTTGTCAGGTGAGGGGTCGCTCTTCGACTTCAGGGTGCCTGGGAACCAGGCTGCCTCACTATAGGAGGCTGAGTAGCATTTCAGTCTCACAGTCCACGCCCTAGATCAGGGCGGGGCAGCAGGCAGTAGTCCTGGGCTCAGACCCTCAGGCAGGGCTGAGCAGCAGTTCAGTTTATCAAGCCCAAGCCCTAGCTCAGGGCGGGGCAGCAACAGATACAGGGCTCAGACCCTCAGACAGGGCTGAGCAGCAAACAGGTAAGTTCAGGCTTCTAAGCCTGAGCGTTGGGAGTGAGGGGGAGGCTGCCACCCGTGAGTGGGGTGGCAGGGGAGACACAGGCCCACCCACTCCACTGTGTCCCGGCCCGGGGCCCTAGCAGCGGCGTGGATCCACTGCAGTCAGTGGGGATCCTGGCCGCAACACACTGACATAGGCTCAGTGTCAGCTACAGCCAGACTGGGGTCGGCTATCCCCAGGCCACTTCCAATCTCCCCCTCCATTGGTACCTATATCGTCGGGGCTTCAGCAGGGGGGTCCACCAGCATAGGCACCTCAGGAGACGGGTGCACGGGTGGGCTCGACTACTCCTCTGGGTACCGGGCTCGGGGCAGGCTCAGCCAGTCCTCCTCTGGGTACCGGGCTCGGGGAAGGCTCGGCCAGTCCTCCTCTGGGTACCGGGCTCGGGGAAGGCTTGGTTCAACAGGAGCTCGGGCACCAGCGTCTGTCCTCTCCAGCGGCCGGGGCCCAACTGAGCGCTGGGCCCGGGCCTTTATACTTCCTGTCCCGCCCCTTGACTTCCGGGGGGCCGGGACAGGTGGTGGTGGCTCCGCCCACTGAGGCGGCTGTTCTGGCTCGTCCCTCTCAGGTGCGGCTGGGAGCCAGGCCGCCTCACTACACCACTCCAGATTACCCAATAGCCCAGGGGTTAGAGCACTCACCAGGGATGTGGTAGACAAGTTCAAGTTTTTGCTCCAAATCCATCAGAGAAAGAATTTGAAAACAGGTATCCCAAAGCTCAGATAAGTGCTCTGGGCTATTGACTATAATGGGGCAGGGTGCTTGTACCCTTTCTCATTTTTATTTTTTTATGAGAAAGGACTAATCTGTGCCTTTCTTCAACCCAGACTAAGGTGCCTTTCAAAGGCTTAGTCACCATCCCTGTCCTTGGCTTTCTTACTGGCTAGCTTAGCTGGATCCCCACTGAGCTTGCTGGCTTCTGTGAATTCCTTGCTTAGGTGTCTAACTCTTTCTGTGCATTGTATAGGGAGTCTGGGTATCTAATTTGGGGCTAAGGATAGCACTGGGTAAGGCATTTCAATACTCAGCATCACTAAACCTAAATTCCTTTGTGCATTTAACTTCTGCTCCACAGGATGGCTGAAATTCAGGCCGCTTATATTTAGGTACTTCAATAGGAATTTAAATGTCTTACTTTAGGAACTCAAAATTGGGAAGGATCCTTTAGTAATAGGACTACAGACAAAGGTATATTCATCCATTTATTCTTCCAAATAGTTGTTCAGTATATGAATCAGGTAGTTGCGGCGCTGAAACAGGTGGCTTTCTGTTGTGTGTATTTGAAGAATCTTTAGGGATTTTAACCCTCACAACAGAAGTAAAACAAATGAAATATATAAAAGCTGGTCTATATTGTTCTGTTCTAGTGATTATTTTTAGATGTCAAATAGACAGCTCTGGGAGTCCAAGTATCCTTCTGAATTATCCATGAATCCCTATACAAAGACATGAATCCTGACATGGCTAAACAGCACTTCTAGTGCCATAGGTTAGAGTTTTGTTGTTTTCCCCTCATTCTATGTTTGATTATAAACATTGTTATGATAGTCCTTGTAAAATAATATGAACTACCAAGTGAAGCTAGTAATCATTAGTACTGGGTGTAACATATATTGCAACCATTGTATTAAATTAATCATTTATGTATGATTGTGTTCTACTTCATGTAGGAAGGGTTATCACAGCTCCTACAGGAACTAAACCAGTGAGGGGTGATTAAGGCTAGTGGCTGCAACGATAAACTCCAAAAAGGTACCACCTCCCTGAATGGCTTGCATATACTGGTGCAAACAGGGCTTTACAGAGACCAGCAAAGGACAAAGTGCTTTTGGCGTAAAAAAGCTGAGTTTAAACTGACAAGGCGTGCATTTTGATTCAGCAAACAAACAGGACTTTCTGTCCCCAGCTCTTATGTAAGGGTAGGAAGGGGCATTGGCCAGCTAGGACTCCATAAGGAAGATGAGTGATTCCAGGTATATTAAGTGTGTTTTACATCTGTTTATTATTGTTTTTGTTTTGTTTTCTCAAATGCTTTTACCTTCATGATTATATGTACCGTTGAGAGACCTGTGAGGTCACTTGTAATTTTTAGCAATGCACTATTCAAAGCCCTCAGAGAAAGCAACGCACAGGCACTCGCTTGCTGGCCATATTATAGTATATGGTAGGCGATTGTGCAGCCTTTAAAAAAAATGGTCAGGAGGGAGTGGGACGAGAGTCACTGCCCGAAGACAGGTGCTGTCTGGGGTTCTGAGACCTGACTGGGGGACATAAGTGCAGTTACCTTGAAACAGGGATTATTTGGCATATATTTAGAAGTGTTAATAATAAATTAATTGTTTGGGGGGAAATGTTATTCCTAAATATAGTTGTTTGTCTGCATAAGGTGGAAGTGTAGCTGTGTTGGTCTCTCTGTGATATTAGAGAGAAAGGTGGGTGAGGTAATATCTTTTACTGGGCCAACTTCTCTTGGTGAAAGACACAAGCTTTCAAGCTTACCCCGAGTTCTTCTTCAGGTCAGGAAAATGTATTCACAGTGTCACAGCTAAAAACAAGGTGAAATAAATTGTTTAGCGTAAGTAGTTAATACCATAGGCTCTGACTCCATGTGTGTTCTGGGGCTCGGCACCATACTCTAGGATGCATTACTTTGATGTTTTCCAGCATAGAATATTTAGCCAAATAGCCCCTGTTCTTCAAACAGTTACATTTTTGCTTAACTTTATGCATGAAGTAGGCTCATTGAAGTCAATGGGTTACTCAGGCACTTAAAGTTAAGCACAAACATATGTGTTTGCAGGCTATGGGCTTTGTTGAATTTCAGTCTTGGCCTACTCTAAAATTTCAATGATGTCTACTGAGAAATGTTTGCCAAGAAAAAGTTCATACAATATAAATTAGGCTTTTAAATTATTGACTGCTCAGTCATATAAAACGTCTTTTTTCATAGTGGATGTGAACACCTGCTACACTTTTAATGAGTTTTAAAATTATGCTTTATACCTGTGAAGCAAGACCTGATATTACTCTTTAGTTACCAAAGAAAATACCAAAGATGACTTGTTGCTAAGAGCAAGAGAATGTCATAAATGATACTGCCTCTGCTAACAATATAGATAGATTCATTGAGGAAGGTAGAGAGAAAATGTGATATACAGAGGGTTATCAATCTTTTAAATTTTCTTGTCTTTAGTGATTTAAGAAAAGTCTGTCAATGTTTTATGACTTTTCCTAAATTATTTGTTCCTATTAATTCCTGTTCTGTATCCTAGTCTCTTTGAATCATACATTTCTAAGGTAAAAGACACCTACAGATGGCAGCAGATGAGTCTAATTGTTAGACCCGCAGCAGGAGTCTCCCTACGAGATAGGGGAACAAGCACATACTGGACAGAGTGTTGGTATATAATCCACAAATTCTCTTTATTGCTTACAAAATAAATCACTCACTCCACATTCATAACCCAAGCATCCTACAGCAGAGTCTGAAGATCAGAATTGAAGTCCTGATGGCCAGTTGACATTCAGCCCTATCAGAAGATGTGGGGAGCCAGCATTACCACATCTGAATCCAAACAGGGCTCTGGATCCACGGACGACTCCAAATTGCGAGTGTATCGAACATATTTTATAATCTCTGTCACATCATCAGTTGTCTGAGCAATTTCATAGAGACAGTTCTGGGCAAATTGCCAAAACCCCAAGGCGTTTAGAAACAGTCTCAGGCCCAAGATGTTCCTCTTTCCCCAGTTCTTGTTTACAACTGCAGCAGGTATATTGCAACAGGTACATTGTCCCCAGTGTTATTTTCTTATCTGGTATTTATCCATCTTTCTCATAACAAAGTTATTTTTCACAAACAGCTCTTGACCGCTTAAAACCTCAAATTCTTGCTTCGGTTGTCAACACACAACTCATGTCAAGCACACTTCATCCACACTAGGCCTATAATATATTACATGGATATATGGATTATATATATATATCTCCCAACATATTCCCTTTTACTCAGTCTTGATAGTAAACATTACCGCTAGAAGAAATTGTTTGTAGGATTAAGCACTATGCTTCCGTCCATAAATATTTTGATATTTCTCCTTTTGGTTTATTCCCCCTATAAAAACAAAATCCTTAATCCCAATCATCCCAAACATTTACATTTAACTATAATTGGTATGTCTTAATTACCTTATTGGTGAAAAGTCCCATTGATTGTTGACCAGGTACCAGGGCTTGGCCCGGAAGGTGCAGTCTCTGGAAATATGAATACCAGGTAGAAAATATAGCTCTGCAAGGTCACTGTCTCTTTAAAGGATTGTATTTTAGATACTAGAGAAGGAAATGGAAACAGGAAGAAAGCAAGCAACAGAGAGGAATGAGAGAGAGGGATGTCTCAGTTCTGCCAAGACATAAAAGATAGAAAGTGTAACTGAGGAGCTTTAAGAGTTCTATACCTGTGAAGTTCCTTTCACTAATCTGAGGAATACTGAAAAACTGAATAAACAAAGCTGGGGATACAGGGGGAAATCATCTTTTTTTTTTTGAGGCAACCATAACTTTGCCAAAGACCAGTGAACAAAAACTAGATTGTTCTTCTAACTGTTCTTCAAATTGCATGCTAATTTTGACACCAAAGAAACTACTGAAGCAATCCCTTTAGAAAGAATAATTTATTGATAGGGGTGTAACACACCTAATCATAATAAGAGTTCTCATTTGTGTTTCATGATGTAAAGAGCTCCTTCATGACCCGGTCAGAACCATAAGTCTTTGTTGTTTTCTAGCTGTACTCCTATCTATATGGGATTGGGTCTCTGAGTTCTTCTTCTACATTCCAGTCTGTCTTAAGCAGTTCCTCAAACTACACTGCTAATCCAATACTTTTGTTTAACATCCATCTAGTTTCCTTCCAGCGCTTCTCGTACCCTCCACTTCTCTGCTTACCAACCTATTTCCTCTGATCTTCTTTTCACATGCTCAAACCACCAATAGATTTAGTCTCTTTTACTACAACTTACCATCTTCACACTTCCCCTAATTCCTTCATTACTAACTTGATCTATCATTGTAACTCCAAGCATCCTGCTTAACATTTTCATTTCCACTGTATTCAAGATCTGCTCCTATCTCTTCCTCAATGCTCAGCATGCAGAGTCATACAAAAGTGTAGGTCTAACTACTGTCTTGTAGATCTTACTTTTCAGTTTGATAGGCAATCTCCTATCGCATATCACTCTGCTCACTTTTCTCTGTTTAGTCCATGCCTTTTTTCTTATACGTTCATCATTGAGTTCACCATTGTCCTATACTATTGAATGCAGGTCTTGAACTTCATCACCTTTGATAATGACTGGCTTCCTAGACATACAACCTCGTTGTCTTCCTGCAAGATATCATCAAATCTACAGTCCATATACTCTGTTTTATTTCTGCTGATTTTTCATGACACCTTTTTCAAGTATGCACTCCCATCTCTTTAAATGCTCTTCCACTTCTTTTTTGCTCTCCCCCATGAACATAACATCATCTGCAAAAAATATTAATTGGGTTGCCACTCTCTAGGTGTAAAGCATCAAGTACCAATATGAACAAAAAGTTTTAGTGTCAAGCCTTTATGTACTCGGACTCTGACTAGAAACTTGTCACTTTTTTTCACATGGCCTTCTACCAGTGGTAACACCACCCTGTATGTGTCTGGGATGAGTTTGATATAGTCTTCAGGTATCTGTTACATTCTTATATGCCACCAGATGACTTCTCTTGGTATGTAGTCATAAACCTCCTCAAGATCAATGAATACTATGTGCAGATTAAACAAGATCACCAATATCCCTCATATATAAACCATATCACCTTCAAAGAAATTGCCTCCAGATAGTAGAATAAGAGGAAGCCTGACTCCTGGGGCTCTTCTTAAAGTGGAGAAAGAAGTCCTTAAACTCTCCCCCTCCTTTGCTGGTTAGCACTGCTTCCAGAGATATCTCTCTCGCTCTCCTATGGCTGAGGATGTGAGGGCTTGCCATTACAGCTGCCTGAATTTTGCCAAATTTAGTTTGTATTTTTGCCAAAAAAAATCACTATTTATGAAAACCCCCATGTTTTTAATGAAGATAACACTTTCCACAAATGTTTCTTTCATAAAAAAAAATCAGTTTTCCATTAAAATAAAAGCAGAAGTTTTGAACACTTTTGTCACCATCCAGTGGAATCTTAAATGGGGCAGCAGAGGGAGATGGTCCCTGATTAAGGAACTTGGAGGGGCTCCAAGACTTCCTAAAATATGTGAAGCAGCATCGTCCAATGGGAGAATAACAGGTGACCTACCTTGAATTCTAACTACCTCCTTCTCCCCCTTCTGGATCCTTTTGCCCTAAATGGGAAAAGGAACATGTTCCACCAGCTGCTAATACCTTCCCAATACCTTGCCCTGTCAGTGAGGTGCATTGATCTGCACCCTGTGATGACAGATGTACTGTTAAGACCCTTATTAAGCATTTATTTTATAAAATTACCTCTTTTTGTGTACTTAATATGTTTTCTTTTGAGTTCTGCATATAAATCCTCTCTACAATGAGAAAAAAGTAGACCAAGCTGGAGTTGCATGTTCACCATCCTTCTTAGGGTGATAAGCAAGAATTTCCATCAGATGTTCATTTATTGTGACTAATTGTGCTGCTCCATTAATGGCACTATGCTTAACTTAGATTTGTATTCATTAAATAGTTAATCTTTTCTAGTTAACATTTGTTAGGTTTTGGGTGTGTTTTTATTGGTGGTATTTTAGTATTAGTTTGTTTCAATACCTTTTTTCAGAAGTGGGGGGGAATATTTGTTTTTTTATTATTTTCATTTGTCTGCTCAGTTAGTTGTTCATCCATCCTAACCAAGAAGTGCAGCTAGTGGGGTGCATGACGTCTGTCAAGAAATGTTTTTGCCACGTATCTAAAATAGTTAGAACTTCTTTTGTCTCCCCTTTCAAATGTTTTTAATTTAGCCTTTTGTAGCCTTTGTTTATTTTGTTGTCTATGATTTGTGCTTGTTTCTTTGGTTGTGAGCTGCTTGGAATATAAATACATTCCTTGGCTTAAATGAAGTCAGAGCCTTATAGTGAATGATGTATTTTTATTCAAAGAGTAGAATAGGTTAAGTTAAAATCAAATGTCAATTAAAAGAACCAATTATTTTAAGTTATTTTTCATCATATCAGCTGTGATAAGTATAAAGTTACTATTATGGGTTTGACTATGCAAATAAGATTAGCAATGACTTTACTAATGCTATGTTAAAATTCTGCACATGCTCAGTGGAGACTAAATGTTTCTAAACATTGAAGGAGATTCAGATTGCACTGACTATGCAGTTAAAAAAAAAAGCTGATTTTAGTGGGGCTCTTTGTGAATGCGGGGTTCATCTTATATAGATCATCATATATTTCTGGGGCCTAAAATTTCCTGATGCTTGTGTAATTATAGTCTCCTATTTAACCCTCTGTTAATTAGTTTAGCCAGATTATTAATTATGCAAATGAATAGATCTGGAATTAATTAGGTTTGACAGTTTTCTTGTTTAGTTTGACTTTTTTGCAGATACATATTTGAATTTCCTCCACTTTATACAGCTGCTTCTTTCCCTCCTCTGCAATGGAAGGAGCAGTATGCTCCACTGTGATCCGGGGAGAAAATCTACTGGAGATCATGGACCTTGTATTTTACATTTTATTCATTATTGCATAGCTTTCCCCCTACCTTGGTTATGCTTCCCCCATGTTTCCACCCCTCTGTTCACATGGAACTCCAGTCTTGATGTGGAGTCTAGGCCTAATGGGGCTGGTGCTACAGAGGTGGTCAACCTCCTTCCTGCTCCTCCAATCTGGCACAAAAGGATTTTCTCCAGGTAGCTCCAGGAGGACACAATCCAGCCCCAAATTCCTTTGTGCTAAGTAGTTTTTGCATGCCAAAGACTAGGAATACTAACACTTCTAGAACCCTATTATCTCTGTCTATAGATATTCAGTTAGGATTTACTGTATCTTTTTTTTTCTTCTATGCTTATTTTTATAGCTGTAAAATTCTATGATCCAGCATAGTTACCTGCCCTTTGGTTTTGAATATATGTTTTCTGGTAGGTCAGCTTATGATAAATGTCTGCGCTTCACCTCAGTAAATGAACTGTGGTTGGCTTTACATATTTGACGTTCAAAAAAACAAACAAACAACCTTTAGCATTTTCCTTTTCATGTGAACTGAAGCAGCAAGAAAATTCTTGAAGGGCTAGTGTAGTGTTATTGCTGTCGATGCAGTCACAAACACAAATGATGTGGACCTGTTTTAAAATAAACTATACTTTATTCTCTTAAATTTCCAATCTACATTAGCAGAATGCTAAACAATTGAGCCTTTCTTTTTTTCTTGGCAACAATTTTTATATATTTTATGTGCTGAATTTTACAATCTCTCCTTCCCCTTCTTTTTCTATATGTGGAAAGGATAAGAAAGGTTCCCCTGGTGCACACTGAATACAATAAAAAACAGATGATGAAACTCTCAGAAGGTACTATATTCTTTAAGCAATGAGACTTCGTATTTGGTGGGTTTCATAGGCAAATACTGCAGATTATTCTAAAGTTGTCTCTTTTATTTATCACTTAGTTATTTAAGTCTCAGAAAAAATGTCTCTTTCCCTTTGACTTGCCTTTGAGTTTGCCAGCTTTAAAATACACAAGAATAATGCCATATGACTGACATGCGGTGTGGAAGGCTTTTAAGATAAGGATTCTTAATCAAATAGAGAAAGTTTGTTTGTTTTCCTGCTTTCCTTAATCCTATTTAAATCTTATTGTATGTGTTGTAAATCAGTCAAGAGTGTGAGAGACAGCCTTGCACAAACATACATATCAATACCTGCAAGTGCATACAATTGAAATTTTTAAAAAGGACAAAACAAAAACACCTTAATGAATCTAATTTTCAGACTCCCTGTGCGCGACTGTAGCCAATAAATACCATAACATTAAAATTCTTTCAAAGTCCATTTCTCTTTTATTACCCAGAAATTGGAATTCATTTGTAATTTGAAAGATTTCAACATGAACAAAAGCAGTAAAGTCTGCTGGGATAAAAGCTCCTGTCAAAGTTAATGTAAACTTGACTTTTCTGCAAAGCTCAAAGTGCTTTCAGATTAAGGTAGATTCAGGTCCCAGTGTCAGTATGACTTTGAAAATGCATATATAAAAAGGGGGGAAAAGTCTTCTCTTTACTTGCAATTCTTTTGGGAGGCAAGTGTCATTTTTCTCTGTGTACTAAAACTGCCTCTAAAAACACTCTTCAAACTATAATGGAGCTTTATAGTCAGAAAAAAAGAAATGAAAACAGAATTGCTTCACGTATTTCATTGTACTGATATTGGAAAAAAATAAAAGAATACATACAAAAATAAATAGTTCCTTTGTTCCCCAATTGCCATAGGAGTTTGTTATATGGAGGCAGACTGTGATGGTCTGCCTGGGTTTAGAAAGGAGTGCAGAAAGCCACAAGGACCTTCCTCATCCATATTGCTATGATATTTCTATGGTATCTACACTCCCTTCACCGTGAGCTACCCTTTGTACTCCCTTGAGTCTGCATAAGGATATGGAGGGCTGATGAGGATGCTCAGGGGCCTGTCATGCTGGGAAGGGAATTAAGTTTTCTTTTCCTGAATAATGGATAAGGTTAACACACAGTTGGACAGTAATTGCAAGCTGAGCCACACATATGTATCCCTGCATCTGCACAGGGCCCCACTGAAGTCTATGTAGATGCAGGATACTGCCTATTTTGAATAGGTTGCAGGGTCATATGGTTTCCTGTCATCCCCAATTCAGACCATACATGGGGAGAGTCTATGAACCTAGAGTGAAGGCCATGATAGTTCAAATGATTTCTTGTTTAATATAACCATTTAAAAGGCTAACTCTTTTCTAACTGGAGTCTTAAAAATCACAGACAAATTCTGCTGCCAGTTGCCCAGATACTACTTCCGTTGAATTCAGTGGAGTTTGCCCCCTTGAATTTGAGAGCAGAATTCATTCCCACATCTTTATGTGGCTGAACTGACCTTTTAAATTTTCACATGAAGTTTTTATTAGACTGATAACATTAGGTTCTTGCACTAACTTAGCTTCAAGTCACTTATGAGACACAGATATAATTATTTTTAGTTTCTATAATGGGAACAGTATAAGGGCCTTCAGAAAAAAAAATCAAAAAGAATAACTATGGCACAAGTTTGTGCCTAGAGTAACATACTGACATACTCTGTTCTATAGTTTTGCAATGGTTTTCCTTATAGAAAAGAAATGAATCTCTTTGGACTTTCAAACTCAACTTTCTAACAGGTTTAAAATATGCAAGAAGAATTTCTTTAAAGATTTTTTTCTGCATAATTCATATTCATTATTCTATAGCAAATGCTTCTTTCAGCTGAAGAGAGGACTATGGAGACTATGTTTAGAAATTGTGACTCAGTCTAACAAATTTAAATATAGATGTGCCCAAATGTGCTCTAAAAATTCAGGTGCTGTAGAACTTAAAGCAGAGGAAATTGCAGGCACATGTTTTCATACTCACGTTTCTAGCTAAAGTATTTAATAGGCCAAATCCTGAACTTCTTTTTCAAGTAAACTCCCAGTGAGACAAGGGTTTTCACTGACTTCCTGCATACAGACTTCAAGATTTTTCCTGTTCTGATTAATATTCCTTCTACGTGTTTGTAATAGAACCCATGCTTTTCAGAATTGGTCTATTCAGTGCAAGAAACTGTATCTCACTATTTCTAAGTTAATCTCACAAAGTCCTTACCTTCTTTGATTTACTGGCGTCAGATAGAAGCCATCGATTTTGGCCACATATTGCACCAAAGTTATGTTAAGCTTTTGAGACTTATAAATAAAAGTGGCTCCATAATATGGAGTCAGTGTACAAACTGACACCCATTGGCTTATACTGGATGGCTTGTTCAAGTTGAAAAGTCCATAACTACATGTGTTGATTCTCTTAACACTCATGACATCCATCTGTTTGTTCATTCACTGTACTGCTATGCAGTGTTTCACATTAAGTCAAGCAGACTAACTACAGATATGTTATTTCTAAGGTTTTCCATCTTAAAAGTTAGTACACCTCTACCCCGATATAACGCTGTCCTCGGGAGCCAAAAAATCTTACCGCGTTATAGGTGAAACCGCATTATATCGAATTTGCTTTGATCCACCAGAGTGCGCAGCCCCCCCGGAGCACTGCTTTACTGTGTTACATCCAAATTCATGTTATATCAGGTCACATTATATTGGGGTAGAGGTGTACCTGTAATTTAACTTATATCATAAATGGCAACATTTATGTCCCTTTATTTTCCTATGCACACAATACTGGATGCAATTTTTAGAAAAAATAGTTTATTCAACAAAAATGCAGTTTTGCTATAACCAAAACTATTGGACTTGTTGAGTTTTGGCTTTGAAAAAGTGTTTCAGGGCCAGCTTCAGAAAAGTGTGTGTGTGTGTGTTGGTTTGTTCTTTCTCTCTCCTCCATACAACCTTTAGTCTACTAGGTAGGTCACTTGCTTGGGATATGGAAGACTGAGATTTGAATCCCTACTTTGATGATTGCCCTTACGCCTGGGCTGTAAGCTATTTTGGGGTAGATTGCGCTAAGTCTTTCTTGTTGAAGTGATACCACTTTGTATAAATACTTAAATATTCCTTGGGCCAAAGAGAGCATGAGAGCGACTTTATGGCCTGGTTCTTAAGGAACTCACCTGGGTGGTAGGGGATGTGGAGTCAAATCCCTCCCCTGAATTGGACAGAGAAGATTTTGTTCTGATTACGTCGTTATGATTATTCAGTTTACTGGCGGAACCAAAACAATTAATCAAAAACTGATTACTGGGTACAGTTAGGCAAATTTATTATCAGAAATATTTTGGTCAGATTTATTGTATAAAGTATACATCAGTCAAGCATAGTTCCCATACTTGCTCAGTGAAGTAAACTTTCTGAACTGAATAGCATAACATTCACTGGCTCCTCATTTGAGCTCCTAATTAACCTCTGTCACAGGTAGATCTGTTACTCCACTTTTTATTACTTTCAGGTATTGAGATCAGAAATGCAGAATCAGAAAATACTGAACTTCTTGAAAAAACTGTTTATTAAACAGGAAATCATTTTATTTTTCTATTTTAATGTAGTATTTCTCATGTTGGGCTTTATTCAATGCACTATAAAGAGCACCATTTTAAATGTCTGACTATCTTAGAAGGTTGGATTCAGTTTTATGGGGAAATTTGCCAATCATGTCATTCAGGTTTAAGTGTGTTCTGTAAAATGTGAATTTTTTGACAGGATACTGTGTTTCAGACTCCCTTTGCATATATTTTGATCTGTTCAGCACAAATTATATTTCGTAATACACCCAAGGTAAGTAGGGCGTTCATTTGGACCTAACAATTAAGTTGATTTTCATAAGTATGTTTGTGGTATTTGTGCAATATGCAAATACATATAGTTACGGCAGAATTTGGCCCTGAAATTAGAACATAGTTAAAAATTCTTTTGATGATTCACGAGCAGGGAAATGTATTCTCCTTAGTTTTATAACTATTTTGAGCCTATATACTGTGTGAACAGGAGTAAAAGAAATATAGTTAACTACTTTTTCAGTAAAGTGAACAGATCGATTTTCAAAATGTGTTTTTCTTTGCAGAAACTGCAATTGTTATATACTTATCTCATAGAACTGGAAGGGAGCCTGAAGGGTCATTGAGTCTATTCCCCTGCCTTCACTAGCAGGATCAAGTACTGATTTTGCCCCAGATGGCCCCTTCAAGGATTGAACTCACAACCCTGAGTTTAGTAAGCCAATGCTCAAACCACTGAGCTATCCCTTCCCTCTGGGAGGGACTAAAAGGGAATTTCCATTGAGAGCCAGGGCAGATTTTGGACCACAATCCTTAGCTCTGTAAAATATGTCCTGAACTACTGTCACATTGCCCTTTATGCTGTCCTTAATCATATGAAACATGGACCATAGCATAACAATGTCCTTGACCACATTAAATTCCTCCCTCCCCCATTCCAAATAGGAGCAAACCCATAAAATCACTGTTAGCATAAAGCATTCTTTTTTACAACTGTTCTTCCACTAGGGACTCTGAAGATTTTTTTTTAAATGACCCCGGTTCAGGCCATATTGGCAATGTGACTTTGTGTGCTAGAGTGAAATGGGGTTGACTTCTGTTAAGTGGGATTTTAGGTGTCTTCCTCCGTTAGTATGTACACAGAGCACTCACATTACCATTCTTACTTTTTAAAGGAAGAATGAATAAAAATGTGGTAAAAGCAGAATGTTTTTTATACTGTTACTATTAAAAAAGATTAGGCCATTTGGAGATGAAAAGTGGGGTTTTTTTTGTTTTTTTGTTTTTGCAGGGGGCGAAGAGGTTTGAAGCCAGTCACTCAGAAGTCATCACAAGAAATGTATTGCTTCCTATTCTTTTACTAGCAGCAAAATACCATGCAATACTTGGCATTATGAATTTTAATAAACCATTGGGGAACACATGAATCTGCATATGGAATTATTCTTTATTCCTAAAGAAAAACACATTAGTTAATCTTGGGAGCCTCTGACAGAAAAATGAAGACCTCAAAGCTTTCACAGAAATCATATGGACATATGGAGTAACTGAATAGTTGCTAATGCAAATGAAGCAAACAGTGGCTTTGTACTATTCAGCTAGAGGCACTGTATATCATTATCTCTATTCAGTAAAGTTTGGGGCATCTGTATCTATTTGCAAACACAGATAAAACGAACCAAAAAAAACCCTATTTTTGAAGGACACCCCCAAAATGAGGATCTAAAAATACCACCTCTCCCTCACCTGTTCCCTCACCCCACACAAAATAAATGAGATATTATGCAGAGAGGGTTTTTTTGTGTTTTGTTTTACATTCTTTCAGGCATTTCATCTATCATGCTCTCTCTCTCTCTCTCTCGTATCCTGGGGACTGGAAATGTGCCATCTCTGTTCCCCATTTCTCTGACTGAAGGCACTATAGTCAAAATGGTTAGATTCCAGTTTATTTATTTTTTTAAATAACTGATCTCCTTGACAAATATTGAGCCATGTGTACTTTCTGTGAAATTATTTTCAAACAGGAATAGCTTCACAAATTGATATCTCAGTAAAACAGAGGATATCTGAAGGGAGCTAAGGATTGTC
Source organism: Mauremys mutica (assembly GCF_020497125.1). Taxonomy (NCBI): domain Eukaryota; kingdom Metazoa; phylum Chordata; order Testudines; family Geoemydidae; genus Mauremys; species Mauremys mutica. The sequence continues at coordinate 53,889,527 of NC_059076.1, read as the reverse complement.
TGTTTAGGAGATAGCCAACACAAGGGACAACAAACTTATTGCTGAAGATAAAAGGCTAAATAACAATGGTAGGACTGTGTCACAGAAATGCAGTATTTCTAAAAAAATTTTAAGCCTTGCCTAAGATCAACTTACTCACTCAGCATGTTGTTGTCCTACAAGGGGGAATCCCTCTCTATCACCACTTCATTCCTATATCAAGTATTACCAAACAGCATGCAATCCCATTGTAATAGTCTAATCTAATGCCACTAGAATACATTGGCTTAGCACATGTGATGTGATCAGGTCTCCTAATGAGTGGTCCTAGTAGTACATGTAACAGTTTGCTACTTTCTCATAGGTAAAGGAGTACTTCTTTTAACTCTAGTGGTAGAGGTCTGTGTGCTTGGGGAGAGGTTTGATCCTCTCTGTTGCTATGGTGTTTGTAGTCAGAATTCATTAGGTCATTATACCACAGGGAGCTTTAATCGTTGAGCCAAATTCTTCGGACTCTCATGCTGTGTGGTCCTATGGGAGTCTTTGAAGTCCTTGAAGTCAGTGGGGTTTCATGTTGTGCAAGTCAGTTGGCCTTGTGAATTAAATTGATCCCTAGCACTCAGCTAGGCGAAATCAACATCCTTGTATGTGTTCAAACACCATTTTCTTCTCTCCCCCTTTTCACCATCTTTACATTCGCCATGCCTTTGATTGTCACATTGATTCCATCAGGCAGTAAGAAAAACTTCCTATTAGTCAACATCTACACTACTATTTGAAATATGTGAACGGTACTGAAGTGTATATTATGTGTGATAAGGTGTGAATAATTTTTTTAAAAGATTTTTCTTTAATTCATTTATATATGTTATGGAGGAGGTATTGCACAGTAATTGTTCCAGGAGTTGAAAATAATATTGGCCTCCTACAGACCCATATGGACCAATATTTCCTTTAAGGCCATGGAATGCACATTGTGGTGCAGACCTCCCTATACTCAATTCCAAGTGGCTGTAGATTCCAATAACTGTAAAAGGTGACACACACTGTACCTTTTTTCGCATCTGTGTTGGTGTGCTAGTGACATCAGTTTAAAGTACAGAAGCACTATACTGCCTTACAATCCCTCTGAGTATCCTAAAAATGACCAGCCTGGTTTCTGTCTTCAGGGTGGAAGTTTTCTAATGTATGAAACTCATAACTTTTCTTGCTTTAGGTTATATTGAATCATTATCTGCCATATTGCATTATGCTCTGTTGTATGTGATGTGATGTAAGATCTTGCAAACTGCTGTAATGCAAGTAACAAAAAGTGAAAAGCAGGATTTTTTTTCACTCTCCCTAGTAGCTATCATTTGAATTGCAAATTCATGAGTTGTTTTTTAATGTTCAGAGAAATGGTTTAATTTACAAGAGAAGTTGTGGAATCACTTTCACTAGGAACACTAGGCTTGGTGTCCATCTAATAAGGAGAGATTGTAGGGATAACTGATCCTGCTATGATGGAAGGGGATAGGCCAAGAGTTTTTTTTAAAACCTAAATCATTCTGTAAATGTGCATGATGGATATAAAATGTCTGTTACTTGGAATCAAATAGACATGCTTGGCCCTCAGGTAAAAGTTACTTTGAATGCAGCTAGTTTATTGTACTATGTTTCAGATACAGGTACTGCACAGCTACCAACAAGTTCAGTATAGCCACTGCATCGCTATCACCCAGATTCTGCCACACTTGGGTAATACCATACTCCTGAGTAGCTGGGAGTAAGGTACTTCTCACAGTGAGCAAAGGTAGCAGAATGAGTGTATGAGCGAAGCTTTTTATATTTCATTTTTGTTCTTAGGTTAATCCTCACATTTCATGCTGTAAAATATTTTTATGGTCTAAAAAAAGCAGCATATTTATTTTATATAAAGCTAAAAATCTGGTAGATTCTTACCTATTGTACTTTATATTGGCTATGAACCAAATCCTGCAGTCCTTCATTAAAACTCCTTTATATTAATTATTATTATTATTATTATTATAGCACCCAGCAGCCCTGGTCATAGACCAGGACCTAGCTGCTTGTACAAACACAGAACAAAACAATGGTCACTGATCCAAAGAGTTATAATGTAAATATAAGACATCAGATGGATACAGACAGATGGGGGAGTTACAGCAAACAATAAGACAATATTGGTCATCTTGACAGGGGCCTCAGCACACCAGCAGTCTGTTTAGGTTTTTTTGTAGACATCATGGAAAAGGAGAGTTTTGAGGAGCAATTTGAAGGTGGGTAATGAGGTAGCTCTGTGAATATTTATAGGAAGATGTAGCATGGGAAAAAGCACAATGGTACTTGTTTGAAGACATAACAAGGGGGAAATGGAGGCTAGTATCATCAGTCTGTCAGAGTAGAACATCCACAGCACAGTAGCGAATGAGAGAGATCATGTGTAGGTGAGGATGAGTTGTTTGCTGTGGATTGTTTCAGAGGGTAACTGATCACTTCACGATCTTCTAGGACAGTTTGCTGGCTACCTTCCCCTCCCATTGCTGTAACAGGTAGCTCCTCTTTCTTTGTGGGGGATGGAGGTAATGTCAGCAAGAAGCAACCTCTTAAGTTATCTGCCCAAATTCCTAATTTCTCTTACGGGAGGGGCAGCCTGTATGCTCTGTGGTGGAGTGGACCAATCCAACATTGGATTAGGGCTGGAAAAGGTTAATGACCTGTCAAGGAGATGGCAGCTGAAGTCTATTATCATCATTATTGGCCTTGCAAACCTAACTGCAATAGCAAGCCTGGATGGAAGGACATCCAAATGGAGGGAATAAAAATGTAGCCCTGCTGTCTTATTAGAGAGATCTAGAGTCTGAGATAGAAAAAGATCTAGGATGTGAGCTGGGCAGTCCTGAGAAAGGAATTCTAGTAACAACCATGACTGGGGAGAAGGTTTTAGCTTTTATGCTGCTGCTAATTTGTTAATAAGCCAAACCTTAGGGAGGTGAGTTTTGAAAGCTAGGTGAGCTCCTTTGCTGTGGAGTGGCAGGATTGATAACTCACTGGTGAATCATGCTCCTGAAAGCACTTTGACAGTTAGAATGTCTGTAGTTAACTAAGATATTAGGCAAAATCCAACTGGTGGGCATCATCCCAGGAGAGAATTAGAACGAATGTGTTTGGAGCATGTGAAAATGGGCATGGCTCGTTGCTGTTAAAAATCAAAAGGGACTCCTTTTGCACAGTCAGGTGAGTGTGGTGCTTTTGCATAACTAACAGGTGGTAATAGTCTAGAGACTTTGGGAGACGGAGAGCCAATATCCACTCTTTAAATGGCTGCATCAATGATCCAAGTTATAGAACTGTTCTAATATCTATACAGTATAGCAATAGTTTTGACAAAATATTATTATTCTTTTTAGGAGCACAGTAAATAAATACATTTTTTGTGCCACCCTGATATTATTTTGAAATGGTCTCATACTTTTAAATAACAATATATGCTATTGTTCCCAATTGGTTTAAAACTCATAAGAGAAACTTCCTTAAAATCATAGTTTGAGATGCAGATAGTCAACTAGCTTCTGAACATGCAATTGAAATGATGCAAACTTTTAAGGATTTGGATATACATTTTGTAATTGGGTATTTGTTGCCATTGGGGCAGTGCCTTCCCATCTTTTCATGTTTTAAAGGTTAATGTTGAAATTCTGTATCATTGGCCTCCTCTAATTCTGGTTTGATGGTAATGTATCGATAAATCAAACAATATCCACAAATATTGCCATTCCTAGAGGCAATGAAACAGCAATGCTCTGTGAAAGTTACATGTGAAACAATATATGAAAAATATGCACTGCAGAATTTATCACTTACTCTATCAGTTTCCATGATTCTGATCACTTAAAGGCAGACCTCCTATACTATATGAACATTACATTCAGAATTTGACTCACTCCCAAATTTGGTATCTTTGTATTAGTACACATCATACCATCTCAGTCTCCCTATTTTCTATTATTTCTTCAGAAAAAGAAGAGTAAATGTTTCATTGATATATTTAATTGTCTGTGTCATAGGGCAGCCTCTTCCAGGACATCCCCTCATGGCTTCAGAGAAACACTGCAAATGGCCTCCTGCCTCAGTTTCCCCCTTCAAGGGGGAAACACTTTTTGAGAGTTATTGAACATTTCCCAGCCCTTCTTGGATCCTGGTTTATTAAATGAACATACATTCAAAATAAAATTCTCAGAACCCTCTTCAAGTCCAAACAAGTCCATCCCTTATCAGTTCACTTCCAGGTCTTTCCTGCCTCTTTCCACTCCTCAAATTCCAGGGTGTGTTTTTCTTTCCTGTAGCCTGCTCATTCCCTGAAGCCTCCATTCTCCCTGAGATAGATCTCCGTGTCCACCTTCTTTCTGCTCTTTATAGGGGAATCAGCCGATCCCTGCTCAGATGTGTCTGCTTAATAACTAGGGTTGGCTAGCCCCAGGATGCTAGCCTTTAAAAGAGCAAGCCACCCTGCTACCATCTGTATGGGGAACACTGTCACATCAGAAATAGACAGTACCATAGCAATCTTTACATTCATATTTACTGGTAACACAGCAAATTATTGTGCTAGCCTTCCACTTCTAGGACCCTGGGTTTAATCCTGGCTTATGTTACAAGTGAAAATGTGGATGGTAGTCTGATCTTAGTTTTCAGGAGATATTTGTTCACTTCACAAGAATGTTCTATCCTTCAGCATGACTGGAAGTTTCTTCTTATGAGAAGTCAAAGATTGCAAGGTGGGTGGGAGTACTAGGCAGGAGTGCAGTGGAATTAGAGCTGTTTAATGGAAGCTTATGACGTTCTGCTAATCACAAGGCTGTTATTGCCTCACTTTTACAAGTACTTTTTATGAGACTACTTTTCTGTGTGGACTTGCCTACTGAAGTCTAAAATGTATTGTACTTGCTCAAGTGGTATAGTTAGTCAAGTGGTATAGCTTTTGCCTCTGTGTGTGTGTGTGTGTAAAACACACACATGTACATCACCGTCTACCAAATCAAACTTCAGAAGCTGTGGCTCTGTGATGATTGTGTTAAAATATGCTAAACCTACTTTTTATCATTTCTAAATGTGACAGCTAGTTTATACCCAAACAACTCTTTGATATGTAGCATCCAAATTTACACTATGCCTGTGATAGTAATACATGTGGAAATTACCTTTGATGTGACAATTAGAGAGTTGAAAAATTCAAGGCAGAAATTATTTAACACCTCCAATAATTACAGAACATGAAGCATTATCCATTTCAAACACAACAAGTCAGAGTTCAGAGTAGTGTGCAATGACAGGAAACATAAAAACTTGATTTCATTAACTTGCATCGATATAAAAAGAAGTTTGAATAACATGTACAAAGTTTGCAATTATAATAAGCCCTGTGACGTGAGAATGTCTGCTGTCAACCACAAACTAAAATTCTATTTTACCAGAACATTACTGCGAAATATGCAAACAAATCACATTATTTTATACTAGATCTAAAGCAAAAGGATGATTCTATGTCACATCGCTTAATATCAGTAAATACTTGTATAAAATATTTGCATGGGAAACTGGCAATTGCTATAAGGAGTCTGTAATACATGACTGCTGGCAGGGAAGGAATTCAGAAACATGTATTATCTTAAGGCTAGAATGCAGAACAAAGAGAAAATGACATTTTGTGCACTAGGGACGGGTTACTGTCCTAGTTGCAGACATCTTCCACATCTATCTGGGTGAATCCATGAAGACTGAGGGATTCACGCTCATTTTATGTGTGTGCAGATGCCATCACCTATGGCTGAAGTGTAAATGTGCTGTTTGGGTGGGATTTTTAAAGCAGCCTAAGGGAGCTGTGCCCAGATCCTACTGAATTTCAGCTGCATAATTCAAGCATGTGTGTGCTAAATATTTGATATTAAAACAACAATTGAATACATATTTCTAAAATCTAACTCTTAATAAAAATCTAGAACTATTGTGGGATTAAACCATGTTTATTTTTACTCACATCTTCTACATGGGGCTTTTCTGGGTTTTTTGCCCTGAACAGCACCTAAAAATGTAGGAAAACTTCACTAACCACAACTACATAACAAGTTTAAAAAGAAAAAGTGGGGGAGAAAAATATTAAATAGACATGATAATAAAGTAAAACAATCCCCTCCCCATGAATTCAGCAGTTTTCAATAAAGCAAAATGAGCCATTTTATGAAAATGACTCTGCAAAAATAACTGCCATTGAAATCAGGACTATCAAATGTGAAGGCTTGCATTGAATTTAAAGTCAGAGCACTCTGAGGTAGCTTATAAAAGTCTCCACTGCTTGTTATCTCACAAGAGAACATTTTAAAATACACTGCTATTGTCACCCTCATAAGTAAAATATTTTCCCATTCATATGGTCTGCAGGCCTCTTGCAGCTAAATGACTTCGTCTCAGAAAATGAGTTAAATTTTAAGCTGATTGGCACCATAAATGTGCCAGGAATCAATATAAATTGAAGATCATTAAATATTGCGTAGGAAGATCTTTACTGAAATTTAAGATGTTCTACAACTATTGATAAAATGTCATCCTAGGTGTTTAAAAGATCCCAGTCACAGAATATTTACTTGATAAAAACGGCAGACTTGTAGTGAAGCGAGGGATAAGGAAATAAAGCATTTGCCTTTATGGATTAAGCCCAGTAGAATTTTCTCTCCCTTTCTTTTACAACCCTTTATACAATTGTAATTAATTTCACACAGATTCTTAAGAAACAAAAGGGTCTTTAAATGATAAAAACATTGCCTGCGTGAAAATGTTTAATTCTGTGATAAAATTAGAGACAAGTAAAAAATGAACACTTTGGAGAAAAGTACATTGCATTTTATGATGTTGTTTAAAGGGCTGGGTTTCAAAAGAAAGGGTTCTGTATTGAATCCTCCAAAATATACAAACAGGTATTTATGGGCACAGTTACCCATTTTTAGCTCTGATCCAGCTGGGACTCCTGAGATGTTATGTGAGAAGAGAGAGAGAGGTGGTGGATATATGTGCATACTGGGTTACTCATTGCTTTCTCCTCTTAAGCCACCCTAATGCAATTGGATCTATGAGGATACAATGGCCTGCCTGCATGTAATTAGCTGCACCAATGTTTGTTCAAATATAACATTTTTGTGCATGGAGCATCCATCTTAAAACTATGATCTTAAAATATTGACATCATAAGTTCATGCAGCATGTATGCACATAAGGTGTCTCTATTAACTTCTTACTCCTGACATGTGGGAGGCATCATTTCTTTTTTGTCCCTTGCCCCCTGCCCATTCTGCCAGGACCTCCACCCACAGTTTCCTGCCATCCTTTCCACCCTCAACCCCTAGTTTTCAATTTTCTGTGGGGAGACCCTGAAACCTGGATTATGCCATGGAAAGCTGGTATAACCCAGAACTATATCAGTCCCTTTGTTTGTTCTTTGGATTTTCTGTTTCTCTCTTATTTCTACCCTCTTCTTTCTGTTGCTGTATGTGGTCGTGTCCTCATCCTTCTTTCCTTTTAAACCATCTTTCACACTAACACTTTTTCCTTCCTACTTATCCTCTCTACCAACATCTGTTCCTTCTCCATTTCTTCAGGATAGCCAAACGAAAAGCCACCATGCTGGAGAAGTTTTGTGAGAGAGTTGTGAGTGGACTATGGGACTGGAGGCCAGAGGAAGAGGATCTGTACTTCAAGTATGGAGCAGATGTTGTGTCCTCTTACGGCTAAGAAATGGTAGAGAAATATCTATTGCACTGAGAGGCGGAAGGGAGCCAGAAGAGTCCAGATGATCATATTTCACAGAGCTCAGCAGAAATGAGAGGTATGTGCATGTGTGGGAAAAGGATTTGTAAACTTGATCTAAAGACCAGGGCAGCCATGGCAAAAAAGGGGGATTCCTGGCAGAGCAGGAGATATACAATGATAATACCTATCTTTTAGACTGCAATTTTCATCCTTGGATCTCAAAGCACTTTACAAAGGAGGTCACTATCGTTATCACTATTTAACATCTAGGGAAATTGAGGCATAGGAAGGTGAAATGGTTTGCCCACAGTCACCCAGAAAACCACCAGAAGAGCTGGGATTTGAACTCAGGGTCTTCTGAGTCCCCCAGTCCAGTGCCCTAGGCACTGAGCAAAGCTACCTCTCCTAGGTGTACATAGTACAGCAGAGTTACCATCCACAAAGAATTAGATTTGCATGAGATAAATGCTGTCCAATTTTGTTGTGTGCAATACTTAGATTTTTGTATATTGTCTGTGTAAATAACTTCTATTAGAGGAGGTCAGGGTAACCATCTAACACAACATAGGTTCAAATGAAAGTACTTACAAATATGTATCAGGCTATCTGAGTGCAAAAAAAGACTAGAAAAACTAATTAAAAGTCATTAAACTAATGGCTAAAGTCTTGAGGAAGAAATATTAAAATGGAAGATGATTTATAGTCCAGAACTGTTGGGGTTGAGGAGAGTAAAATGAACTACCTACCAAATTCGCAGGAAGGAGAGGGAGTCTAATGGAAAGGTCAAAGGGTACTTTGAGATCAGATTACAAAAAAGAACACCAATAGACTGAGGTAGGGCCTGGATTAATACAGGGCAATATCAGGTTGGTAGAGACAGAGATCACACACAGCTCAGAATGGAACACTGAAAGCATCTGTGTGCCGCAAGGAAAAGAGACTTATTTTAGATGTGCTGTTAGAGAAAATCAATGTTTGTAACACAAAGGTGTTTGGCCTGAAAAAGGTAGGATTTGTACAATTTCTAATTTCAGCCAACAAAGCACTCTGATTATGGATGTGTGTCTGAACTCCCAGTCATTGTAATTAATGGCTAAAGATCTAGAGAGTAACAAATAGAGAAATTTGGGTCAAGGGAAGTGGAAGAGACCTGTGAAATACTATAGTGCAGGGGTAGGCAAGCTATGGCATGCGTGCCGAAGGCGGCACGCGAGCTGATTTTCAGTGGCACTCACACTGCCCGGGGTCTGGCCACTGGTCAGAGGGGGCTCTGCATTTTAATTTCATTTTAAATGAAGCTTCTTAAACATTTAAAAAACCTTATTTACTTTACATACAATAGTTTCGTTATATATTATAGACTTATAGAAAGACTTCTAAAAATGTTAAAATGTATTACTGGCATGCAAAACCTTAAATCAGAGTGAATAGCTGAAGACTCGGCACACCACTTCCAAAAGGTTGCCGACCCCTGCTATAGTGTCTTTACTAAACCAACATTTCTTTGGACTACCTGCAGGTAAGAGTCTCAAATTATGAAAATTTATGAGATCCCTTATACAAGCAGATAGCAAAGTCTTACCAAAACATACATTAGACACGGCTTTTCAAATTAGTCTCCAATGTTCAAATTAGTCTCCTAAATTGTTCTCCCAGAGGAGTAAGACTTGGTATGTATAACCAAAGGTGCTGGAACTAGGGGTGCTGCTGCACCCCCTGGCTTGAAGTGGTTTCCATTATATAAAGGGCTTACAGTTTTGTTTAATGGCTCTCAGCACCCCTACTATACAAATTGTTCCAGCATCCCCGTGTTTAACTGAGGCACAAGTCATACAAGAAATATAGATTCTGATTCTGCATCCAGATCTGGTAGTATAGGCACCTGCACAAATTCCTAGTGTATCTCAGCACGGGCCTAGACCATACTGTTCAGAACCTTATTCCAGAAGTAAGTGTGCGTTATCTAGTAGGAATCCTGATTTCAGCTGGGACCTTTAGGTGCTACTGTCATACAGGAAGTGCATGACATGCTAGTCCACACTAGAACTTACACCACTAGTGCAGAATAATGTACCATGTAGACAAGCCCTAACTTTCATCTCATCTGTGTCCAAAGTGGTCTGTGATATAAATACAGTCCCTTTCAAAACATCTTTCCGTTAGCATTCCATATTTCTTACCATATCCAGGCTCTTCTCTTGTCCTGAGAACTGCTGTATCTTTATCAGCATGTTCTCGCTCCCTAGGCTCCTCTCTGCTTCTCCACTTACAGAGTCTTTTCAGCCATCACACCTAATCATACATCCTTTGAATCACAGTCACCCCTGGCCTCATACCACCATGGTGTTGTCAGAGCGGTACCGGTGTGGTGCTCTGCTGTCTCCTTGTTGATATCACTCGGCTGCGTGTGTGAGTCCCTCTGTGTGCTGCCCCAGCTCTGCAGAAGCTGACACAGCAGACCCGACGAGAATCCCCAATGACCACAGAGTCCAGTAAGATGCAAAGCCACATCGGGCTAGGTTTATTGCGACCTCGGACACAATTGCAGTTCCCTGTAGGTTTCTTAGCCTAATTCAGGCCATACTACGAGAAAGTGCCTCTTGGCAAGGACCCGGCTTAGTGGCGGGACTTTCCACTCCCCCTACGGCCGGACAAAGGCACCTCCCCAGGGATGCATTCTTATACACAGATACAAACAAGTTACACATCCTGACGTATTGAGGTGCAACCTCTCTACGTAGTAAGTTACAACCCCTCTACGTATTAAGGTACCGCCTTCTACCTTGTACATGTTGGTTCGATCAAAACAACTCTATCCATCATTTTACCCTTTTGCCCCTGTCATTGGGATGGGTCGGCCTGTCCTCCTGTTATCTATGGAATGTTTCAGTATAGTGTGTTCTAGTGCTGTGTTTATGCTACGTGAATATATGTTTATGCAGCATCAGCCCTTTTCGTGCCAGCTTCTGTGAGCAGGGCCTACCTCTGGCTCACAGCTTAACTTTGCTTTATGTTAGCAAAGTCTTGACCATTACTTTAGTTCAGGCCTCAGGCCTCATACTGGGCCTTTATCAGGGCCTGCACTTACTACATTCCCCCACTTTTTGTCTTTTTATGGGGAGGATGTTTACCCATCGTCCCGGAAAAGCATAATGTACGGACTAAAGATAACCCAGTGGGCTAAACACTGTTATGTGGTTACCTTATTTTACCATCCACACACTCATGCCCCATCTGTCTTTTTAGTCTGCACATTCCCTCGTACGACTATTAGACAGACTTTATTATCCAATTATTTTAGTCCCTTATGTTGGGCCTGGGAATGTTAGGCCCGGGACCATGGATACATGGGGGTCAGTAGCCTTTTTGGTGTTTTATTGAGGGCCTCATGAGACCATACAAATATAAATGTAAATGTGAATGTAAAATATAAAATATAGAATATACATATTGTGTATATAGATATGAATATGTATATTATGTAATATAAAATATATGTAATATATACTAATTATTACACCCATATATTTCCATTCCCTTGTTCACTTTACCTTGCAACTTGGCTTTGTTTGATGGAACCTATAGCAGCACATGTCTATTAACACCACCACCGTTAGGGCCTGGATCCCCATTAGGAATATGCTTACATCCTCGGGGATTGCCCACCAGGGTGTTTCCACCGCTTGTTGAACCCCATCCACTTCAGGCATTTGCTGCTGGATTAAGTGGGCTATTGGTATGAGGGATTCCTTAGTCCTTGTTACTAATTCATGTATATTTAAATGTAAGAATTTTACAGATGGAAACAAATTAACCAATAAGTTTTCCAAATGTTCATGAATAATGACCGTTTCAGTGACTATCTCTTTCATTTTTAGTAGTAGGCTGAGTGTTTTAAAATACTGGGATGGGGATTGTGATAGTGTGTCCCACAGTGCTGTGTATATGAGAAGTAAAACAAAAATTTGGAGCAGTGACACTACCACTGAGGCCTTTATAGATGAATATATTGTAATTAGTTACTACACAGTACTGTCCATTCATGTTATAGGTTATCCTTAAAGCTGGTTGCCACCCTCCGGTCAGCCCCACTGGGCAGGAATCAGAAGTGGGCAGCCTCTCCGCTCCACTGGCTGATGTAGATCCAGTTGCCTCCCATGGATGCTGTCTTCCAGATAACCTACTGAATGGACAGTAACCAATTTATGAAATATTGCTGTGTCAGGATTTAATATTGGTACCCAGACACTGAACAAGATTGTTTTGAATAACATGTGCCTCAGTTAGGATGCAGTGTTACTGACCCAAATTATGACTGGTACTAACAGGCAATTTGTTTACCCAATTTGTAGTTACTATGTAACTTAGTTTTTTTACCAATTTGTTTTTTCCTTGTCTTCATGTTGTTTGCTGCCATTCGTTTGTTGATTTGTACCTGTGTGTTGGTTAAACAGTTTAGCAGGGTAATACACATTGTACATGTTGTACAGCAATCATACAATACAGCAACAATACAGTAGTACAATGATAATACAATAGTACAGCAATCATACAGTTGTTTTTACACAATAACCAAGTTGAAATTAAATGACAGTTTTTCTGGTCCAGCTAGTGGTTTTTAGCTGATTGTTAAATTAATTGTCCATATATTGTAGATAGAGGTGTAATTGACCAGTCTCTTATTTATAAAACACTTCATTTTTCTTTTCTTAATGCTTGGGGGTTTCTTCACTGTATACAGATATGAACTGGTGTCTTCATGGTGTGATATGTTTTGGCATCTTTGATCTGTTGGATGCAACTTAAACAACTTTTGTTAGTTAACAATAAAGTTTTTTTGTTTGTTTGTTTGTTTGTTTTCAGTAACCCAAACTTAATACACAGTTTTAACTTACTTTGTTTACAATGTAATAAGAACAATGTAATAGGGACCGAGCCTTTTATAACACAAGCTATACTTTTGCAATTATTGTATAGACATTCATTTTCATTTGAGGTCCATTACTAATATTTTATAGTAAATATAATGCTTAACAGCTAAAATAAATGCTGACAATCTTCCATGAGAAGGTGTATTACTTTCCTTTGCTGAACACTTTGTTTCAGCAAAAGAGTTAGTAACATAATTTTAACAAGCTTTTTAGAGTTAATTTGCTTGTGATACCAACTTCATTCTTATTAACTGTTTAGAAGCACAAACCTTAACAACCATTGCTTCCCATTAACATAACATAACAAAAGAAAAGCATATAAAATTAAACCAACTATAAAATTAAACCAAAATAAATTTTAAATACAGATACATGCAAATACTTTGAGGGTATTTGAGGGTATACTTTTATGATGCTTTGCCATGTTTGGGAGCCAAAGGTGGAAACCTGTCGAAAATGTGGAAACCTGTTGAAATTGTTTGGTTAGCTTTATGCATAAATTGTTATTTTAAAACATTTTGGTTATGACATTCTTATAACTATATTTAAAAGTGCAAACAAGTTTATAAAAAGCCCAAACAAGGAATTGACATTTTGTTAATATTATCTTGACCTTAATGTTGAGGTTTCCCCTTACATTTTTTTCTTTGAATAACAAATTTAAAAAAAAAACTTAAAAAACAAAACTGTGATTGATAAAAGAGAATTCTTTTTGTTTGCAATTGCATTATTTGTTGAGGCAGAAATATATGTACATATATTTGTAACTGAAACCTTTTTGAACTTTGCACAAAAATTGGTGCTAATAATATGATTACACCCCAACCATGATTTTAAAATACTGTGGTACCACATTTTATATATATTTTAAAAGGGTATAAAATTGACTTTTGTTGCAACAAAATAAAAATAATTTAAAAAAAAAAATAGTCACGTGACACACACAACAGAGACATAAGACACATACATGACATACAGGACAAACTTACAATGAAAAACAAATGGCGCCAAAATTCTATTCATAACTATACAAAATAACACAACCAAAAATAAAAAATAAAAAGGGTTAAACATTTGAATAAACAAGTTATTATCTTATTTAAAACTTGTAGCATAAATTTGATAAAAATATATTAATATTTGCCAAATGTATTGTATCAATTTGGTAACCAGGAATTTTGCATTACTTTATATTTAACATTATTTTAAAACTCTGCTATATGGATATAAGAAAAGCCCATGTTTCAAATATTAGTTAGTGGTTTGTATCAGAAGCAGAGAGTGCATTTCTGTTGCTTGGCAACCATATCTTTAAGAAAGTTAGGAATAATTCCAGCTGTTGCATTCCTGAAGGGTTAAAATAATTAATTTACTGGATTTAAAGTTTTTACCTTGTTTTCTTTTTGTTTTTGTTTTGTTCTGTTTTCAATTGCTTTATTTTTTGGAGGTTTCTGTAAAAACTATAACTTAACTTTTAAAACAAAAAGAGAGCCGAAGTGAGGAGAGGCGGGGGGGAGGGGGGAAGGGGGGGAAGGAGGGGGGGGAAGAGCAACCTAGCTCTTCCTAGGAAGGTAGCGAGACCTGAGCCAAGAGAGATTAACTGTATCAAGGTATTTGAAAGTACAAACAGCAGCAGCAAGTTTAGCAAACTGAGACAAATTTAGCAAACTGTCCTAACATATAAAGGACAAAACTTAATTGGTATGTACAAATATTTAAGAAACAAGGTTATATTTTTAGATATGAGCGCGAGTGTGGTTCCATGGGTCAAAGCAATTGGAAACCTGCACAGTTGGGAATTGTGCCCCTGGTTTTTATCCTGGCTGTGAGAGGAGATTGGGGGTAGTTACCTGCTCTTGTAAAACCTGAATTTGTTCCCCCAGTGTCTGTTGCTTTTGTGTGCATGCCAAATGGATAGTGGGAGTGCCCTTTTTTGCTGCAGTTAATTGGTTTTGGGCAGCTCCATGTGTTAATTCATCAATTCTAGGTGTTAACCCGCTTAATTTTAGTTTTTTACTTTGAAATTCTTTTTTATTCACTCCCCTGCGATCGAGTCGCAGCTCCTGTCTCCTAATGTGCTCTGTGAACTGTTCCATTTTTTCCTTCATTTGATTTACCAATTCAGTGAGAGTATTGTTTGCTACTCTTTCCTTTTGTGCACTTACTTGTCCCGTTCTGACAGGCACCAGTCTAGGTTCCGGTTTAAGTTTAACTGGAACCTGGCTTTTATCATAAGGTGATGGTTGCAATGCAGTGGACCCTGTTTCATGTTTTAATTTTACTAGGGACACCTTTTTCCATTTCTGTCCCCATTCTTCAGGCACAGGGTAGCTACCTGAAGCCTGCTGTTTACCACCAATATTTATAACAGGGGACGGCACATGTATTTTTTGTAGGTTCCTTACAGCTGTTTCCAGTGTTTCACTCTGTTCCTGTACTGGTTGTCTCTGGGCTGCTTGCCACCCGGCAAGGGGGGTGGGAGCATTCCAGGGCTGTGTAGCTTCTTTTGATTCTTTTAACTCTTTCTTTGTTACTGTTACTTGTTTGGCCAGCATGCCAGCATGCTGTTTAAGCCATTTCACTGCTTTTTTACTTTTATTACTATTTCTCAGAGCCTTGGTCTGTACCGTCGCTCTACATATGCCAGTCCATGTTTCCCCACTCTCTTTTTTAAATTCATAAGGACCCCCTTTACTGGCAATCCAGCGGGTCCAGGAGTTATCAATCTCCGTGGGGCTCAAAAGGGAGGGGATAAGGGGGTTCCCTAGCTCGAGGTTTGCTGCCATGTTGGATTGCGATTCTTACCACGGCAGGCTCGCTTACTCACCAGATCAGCGGTCGGGGTCACCAGTGTTGTCAGAGCGGTACCGGTGTGGTGCTCTGCTGTCTCCTTGTTGATATCACTCGGCTGCGTGTGTGAGTCCCTCTGTGTGCTGCCCCAGCTCTGCAGAAGCTGACACAGCAGACCCGACGAGAATCCCCAATGACCACAGAGTCCAGTAAGATGCAAAGCCACATCGGGCTAGGTTTATTGCGACCTCGGACACAATTGCAGTTCCCTGTAGGTTTCTTAGCCTAATTCAGGGCATACTACGAGAAAGTGCCTCTTGGCAAGGACCCGGCTTAGTGGCAGGACTTTCCACTCCCCCTACGGCCGGACAAAGGCACCTCCCCAGGGATGCATTCTTATACACAGATACAAACAAGTTACACATCACACCTGACGTATTGAGGTGCAACCTCTCTACGTAGTAAGTTACAACCCCTCTACGTATTAAGGTACCGCCTTCTACCTTGTACATGTTGGTTCGATCAAAACAACTCTATCCATCATTTTACCCTTTTGCCCCTGTCATTGGGATGGGTCGGCCTGTCCTCCTGTTATCTATGGAATGTTTCAGTATAGTGTGTTCTAGTGCTGTGTTTATGCTACGTGAATATATGTTTATGCAGCATCAGCCCTTTTCGTGCCAGCTTCTGTGAGCAGGGCCTACCTCTGGCTCACAGCTTAACTTTGCTTTATGTTAGCAAAGTCTTGACCATTACTTTAGTTCAGGCCTCAGGCCTCATACTGGGCCTTTATCAGGGCCTGCACTTACTACACATGGTACTTTTGTAAGTGGCTAGTGGTTCATTTGACACTGATCAAAATTCATGGTTAACAGTTTCCTGTAACAATTTGTGGAAACAATGGGAATCACTTAGAACACATCTCTGAAAAACTGGAAGGCTGACATGTTCAATGTTTCCCTTTGCATTTCCACCAGAATTTCATATACTTAAGGATTTTGCCTATTGAGAAGATCAAAAACCTTGTCAAATTACCTACAATGTTATGGTTCCTACCTATAATCTTCTGCAAACATTATTATCTCTATTCTCAAACAGACCCTGTAGTGGGGTTACCCTGCTCCTGCCCTGAAGGGCTTAAAACAGCCCTGGGAGATGGCTGTGGCAGGGGAAAAGCTGGGCTGATTGGGAAAGCAGCCACATCTGCAGCCAGTGCAACCAGGGCCCAGCTGGCCCTTATAAGAGGGCGGTTGGCCAGAAGGAAGAAAAGACTCTCTCTCTCTCTCTCTAGCCTCTTGAGAGAGAAGGACCTGGCTGCCTGGGAAGCTGAGGAGGGTACCTAGTGTGGAGCAGTGCTGGGGAAGGGCAGAGGGAGCTGGGGAGCTCCAGCTTAACTTGTCCTGCAGCCTGGGGCTTAGCTAAGGGCCCATAAGGGTACTTGGGCTGCAGAGGGGCAGCCCAGGAATAGGCAGAGGCAGCTGGTCATCCCTCCCCCCCCTTGCTGATGATGAGTGGTTAACAGGATGCCGTCTGCCTCAGTGAGCGGGGGCTAAATGGAGACTGGCATTAGCCACCGAGGGAAGGTGGGGATAGAGCATTGGGTGTTCCCATGAGAGGGGAAACCCAGAGTGAGGGGGTACTGTGGTGGGCAGAACCCCTGGGCAAAGGGGACCTGGGTCTGGGAGGGACATGGGGGGCCAGCGGCAGATGAGGCATCAGCCGGCAGAGGGCGCTCCAGAGCTGGAAAACAGCTAATTCCCTGGACAACCAGTAGGAGGTGCCACACCGGTGAGTCATCACTCTGCCACACGTGATGGAGAATGCAGGCATAGGCAGTCTGCCCCGATACAAGGGGCAAGGGCAAGGACTGTGGGATTATCGCCCAGACTTGAGAGACGTGCAGAACGGAAGGTGGAGACAGATGGACTGGTATTGGAGAGCCTGTGTGGCCTGGATTGCAGAGCAGCAAACGGGACTGTTTCAGCTGCTGTGGGGGAGGGCACATGGACTTCATGGGAGGCCGGGCACCTGGGGCTGGCGGCCAGTGCCATGGCCTAAAAACTGTTTCGCCTGTGGGTGACAGGAACACTATAAACGGGATTGTTCCTACTGGAATGGAGCACAGAGGCCCCAACTGGAAAAAGGGGGAAGTGGGAGAATGCGCCCTGTGAAGTTAACGGGGGGGCTCCAAATTTGTTGGGCCTGTGGGGAGCCAGGGCACAGGAAGAGGGAGTGCCCCTGCGGAACTCACAGGACCCACGCTAGCCCTGAGGTGGCCAAAGGAAGGCTGTGCATGTGCTTCCTGTGCCACAAGGGGGGCCATGTCCGATGGCCGTCCCTCCAGCGAAGGAGGGGGAGGCAGAAGGATCAGGCTGGGTCTGAAACTGCCACGA
This sequence comes from Mauremys mutica, assembly GCF_020497125.1. Classification (NCBI taxonomy): domain Eukaryota; kingdom Metazoa; phylum Chordata; order Testudines; family Geoemydidae; genus Mauremys; species Mauremys mutica. The sequence goes on along the minus strand of NC_059076.1, from coordinate 53,871,634 downwards.
AGGAGGGGGTGGGGAAGACCAGGGCCCTCAAAAGGGGATTGTTGGGGGCAGAGTGGGAACCTGAGTAGAGAGGGGAACCCACATGGGAGATGAGTGGGCTATGGTGGGGACCCAGACAATGGTGGGGGGAAGCAGTTGGCTCCAAATAGTGGAGAGCCAGCAGCAGGAGAGAGATTCCCTGTGGGCCCAGCTGCGAGAGACGCTGGGGTGATAGGGATCCCCCATGCATTCTTAAGGGGAAGGGTGTGTAGTGGGGTGCTGCTCCTGCCCTGAAGGGCTTAAAACAGCCCTGGGAGATGGCTGTGGCAGGGGAAAAGCTGGGCTGATTGGGAAAGCAGCCATATCTGCAGCCAGTGCAATCAGGGCCCATCTGGCCCTTATAAGAGGGCGGTTGGCCAGAAGGAAAAACAGACCCTCTTGAGAGAGAAGGACCTGGCTGCCTGGGAAGCTGAGGAGGGTACCTAGTGTGGAGCAGTGCTGGGGAAGGGCAGAGGGAGCTGGGGAGCTCCAGCTTAGCCAAGCTAAGCCCCAGGCTTCAGGACAAGTTAAGGGCCCACAAGGGTACTAGGGCTGCAGAGGGGCAGCCCAGGAATAGGCAGAGGCAGCTGGTCAACCCCACCCCCCCTTGCCGATGATGAGTAGTTAACAGGCTGCCGTCTGCCTCAGTGAGAGGGGGCTAAATGGAGACTGGCAGTAGCCACTGAGGCAAGGTGGGGATAGGGTGTTGGATGTTCCCTGGGAGGGGAGGCCCAGACAAAGGGGGTGCTGTGGTGGGCAGAACCCCTGGGCAAAGGACACTGGGGTCTGTGAGGGACACGGGGCCAGCAGCAGGCGAGCCATCAGCCGGCAGAGGGTGCACCAGAGCTGGAAAACAGCTAATTCCCTGGACAACCAGCAGGAGGCACCACACCAGTGAGTCTCGCTCTGCCACAGACGACCTCCTACTTTGGTTATGGGCTGAGCAAATGTTCTTCTCAACCTATCAAATTCCCTTTCCAGTTGCTTTGCTGTCTACCACCTTTTCTTGTAGATTATATGTCTTAGGGCTAGTCTACACTTACCAGTCGGGTCGACGCGATAGTTCGAACTCCGGAAGCGCCGCGGTCGACTCCGGTACTCCACCACTGCAAAAGGCGGTGGCGGAGTCGACCTTGGAGCCGCGGACTTCGATTCCGCGGCGTCTGGACGGGCGAGTAGTTCGAACTAGGGTACTTCGAATTCAGCTATGCTATTCACGTAGCTGAACTTGCGTACCCTAGTTCGACCCCCGCCCTTAGTGTAGACCTGCCCTTATTCACAGATAGACTATTAGAGTACAATTAAATATCCTTTATCCTTTATGATAAAACTTGAGTATAGCAGTGTGTGTGCTATGATAAAATGTTTTTTTACTTAAAAAAAAAAAAAGGCAAATTTTGCCTCCTTTGCCAGTGAAACTGTTAAGTGACCTTGTACTGTGTCACATTGGCGAGGGAGACAGGAAGGTCAGAAGATAAATTCTGCCTGCTGTGATAGTTTTCTTCAGACATAATCTTAATCACATGACTAGCAGCACTCAGGAGTGCCAAGAGAGGAAAGTTTTTGTTGGAGTCCCAGAACATGGGAGAAGAAAAGTTTGGGAAAACTTTACCAAGGAATGAAATTTGCCTCTCTTCACAACCTCTCTTCAACTTCTTTTAATTAAAAAAAGTTTTTTTCTTTTTGAATGTGAAAATATGGAAATGTGAAAGTGCAAAGGAATGCGCTATGGGGAGATAGATCAGGGAAAGATCCAGCATTGGTGAGAGGAATTGGCAGGTCAGGCCAGGGCCCAACGCAGTATGAAGAAATGTAGCTTTGGTCCCCCTCCCCTCCCACCCATGGTTCCCTGTCATTGCACACAGAGAAACAGCAGCAGTTGCACCAGAAAGGTGCTGGTTACAATGCTCATGTCTCAAGTGGCAGTATTGATATGAAGACTATGAGGAAAATAATCTGTTTTACAAAGTGCACGTCAATGTGCAGATGACAAGCTGTTGGGGATATAGGGTCTTCTTTTTTAAGATACCACAAAGATTAGACAAGGAGGCCTAGATGAATTCCCTTTGGACTAAACTCATGTATTGTTGGTTTTGGAAAGGTTCAATGTGACTATTATTCATTTTACAGATGGCTTGAAAAATGCACTTACCCAGGGAGCAGGGTAAATCCTGACACTAACCGGGTGAATACATGTTTCCCAGACAACCCTGCTAGATATCCTGTGAGTGCTGCTCATGCTGCTTCCACACTGCCAGCTTCTGTTGATGGATGCACAGTTTCCTTTGACTGTCTTTAAGCAGAATGAGCAGAACAGCAATCACAGGAGTTCTTCCATGAGTGGTCTCCTGTGATTTATGCACATCAGACAGACCAAAGAAGGGAGCCATCACAATCTGACAAATACTGAAGAATGCACTTTGCTGCAAAGGGGAAAGAGATACAGTACTTGGCCTCATTAGGGACTTGATCTTGCAAGATGCTGAGCATTCCAGTCCAGCAAAGCACTCAAGCACATGATTACGTGCTTAAAATTCAGACTGCAGAAACCTGTTAAAGGCAGAATGTATCTCTGACCTCCCTCTCAGCCTCTCTACTGTGAAACAGTACAAGGCTAATTTTCACTGAACACAGTGCAATTTCAGTAGAAGCCAATGGGACTAATCACGTGCTTAAAGTTAAGCACATGCACTATATTAAAATTCAAAACAACCTTGGCAAGTCAGGGAAGTGGTCTGAAATCAATAAGCTAACATTCAATAAAAACCTTATTCAATAAAAGGAACTTGAGTGTTGAGGAGGCAGGACTCTCTTGCAGGGAGAGAATCCCATTGAACAAAGCAAGCACGCTCTTGTAAAAGAAGACCTGAGAGGAAATTTAGGCAATCTTAATGCCACCTTGTTAAGGTGCAGGAGAACTCACTTTGTTTATTGTTGATGGAAGCTTATGATGATGATGGACTTTTGATATTCTGGAAGGGGATGAGACTGGAGAAGTGTCCTATCCAGAGAACTAGGTTACAGAGCACAAAGACAAAGGACAAGCTTGTGTAGTGCAGAGAAAGCGACCCAAGGGAGTGCTTGAGGCACAGATCAGGGCAACACCAACTCCTGATTCAAGGAGGTGCTATGACTGTAAGTAGGGATGATTACAGGGGACCTGATAGTCTTTTAAATATATTAAGGGCTGTTATAAAGAGGACAGTGATCAATTGTTCTCCATGTTCTTTGAAGGTAGAAAAAGAAGTATTTGGCTTCATCTGCAGCAAGGGAGACTTAGGTTGGATATTAGGAAAATTTTCTAACTGGAAAGTTAGTTAAACACTATTATTATGGAATCTCTGTCATTGGAGGTTTTTAAGAACAGATGAAACAAACTCCTGGCAGGGAAGGTCCAGCGATACTTGGTCCAGCACAGAGGACTAGACTTTTTGAGTTCCCTTCCAGCCTTGAATTTCTCTGTTTCTGTGCCTAACTGCTTTTTGCTGGGTCATGATCAAAGTGACTTCAATGGAACCACACTGATTTATGCCAGCTAACGATCCAGCTCAATGGCTTCAACAGCAGTTAAGGATCTGCCCCTAAATCTACTAAATGAAAAGATTCATATAGTGTAGTAATCAGACTTTTCTCTCATCAGCAAAAACTCAAATGGATGCAGCATTCTCATGGAGGGGAAAATACAGCATGGAAAGGGCCTACAATAATTTTGCTTTCACATAAATCTATTTTTTCTCCTTTCATAAAATCTTGTTACCACAGACCAGTATCCAGATGATTCTATCACTTTTTTCCTATACATGGGAATATATTCTGATCAGCTGCACAAATACATTGAGAGGGGAAAATAATCAAAAGAGCATAATTGATCAGTAATGATGATTTTATTGTGGTAAAATGCAATGTTTGGTGAAGTTCCTTTATATTATAAACTAAGCCAGTCAGAAAACTCTGGCATCTTCACCACAAAAAGGCTCTCCTCCCAGAACTCAGGTTCCTACGGCTGTGATAAACCTTTACAGTGTGACATCATGTCCTTAAATACAATTGCTTGAACGTGTAATTCTGTCAGTGACATTACAGCAATAGCTAGTTTATTTTTTCAAAACCTGGTTTGAAGACTGTAATTCCCATTAACTATACAGAAAAACATTGGGGGCAGCCTTGCAATTAGGTAGTGATATGACTTACAGTATTTTCAAACTGATATACACTAAAGTAATCTTTAATCATGTCTAAATAAATTGACCCACCATCTGGCTGCACTATCTAGTGCATAATAAGAATGTGTAGTGGGATTTTCAAAAGTACTTAGGCACCTAACTCGAGTGGATGGTAGGTACCTTGAAGCTTCTGAAAATCCTACTAATGAAAATTTGCACTCCTTACATACAATCAGGAAACTGTGAATGGAATGAACCTTCTTCTCTGCAGCTCAATTTGTTTCAGTCTTTCTACTTTTTCATCTTTCTGCTTCATTTACTGTCCAGCTATTTTCAGACATCTGAAAGAAGGTACAACTTTTATCAGTGATTTGGGGTCAGGCATAGGTTTGTTGCTTTTGTTTTTAAACAAAGAACAAAATCTGTTTTAAACTTTTATACCTGGTCTTTCTCAATACTTACTTATTTCTCTAATCCTTAAAGTTAGTGATATTAATGTTAAATAACTTCATGTCAACTGGAAAACATTCTGTGCTTGAAAAGTGATACTGTATATATAAAAATTGCTTTGCACTCAGGTAAGGAGAGAAATGTCTTTTTTTTTTTCTGTGTGAAGTTGGGCAAAACCTGCAATGCCCCATTTGTTGGTCTGTCTAACCCTATCTTCCTTAGTTTCAGCACTGCATGAATATTTAACTACTACTACTACTTTGCATTTAGATCCTTTTATCTGAGAATATCAAAGTGATTTTCAAATATTAATTACTATAAGCCTCACAAAGCCCCTTTGAATCAAAGAATCCTTGTAATGCAGCACTTGTTTTACTGGTGGATTAAACTGAGGCTCAGAGGTTAAGTGACTTGCTTAAGGTCACATAACAAATCAGTGGCAGAGAAACTCAGGGTCCCTGTCTCTCGATTACCTGCCCTATATAGGGTTGAAAATATTGCATTCAGAGAATTTCACTTAGAAAGTATTCCTTGTGTTTAAATGTGCAGGTCACATTTGACAAACGCTTATTACTCCTTTAATGTAGGGAAATTAATTCTTTAATGAATATGTCTGTAAAATATTGCTTCTCAAGAAAACTTTGTTTAAAAAAAAAAGCAGTGCATATGACTCAAAAGGTGACAATTAACATAAATATGGTTGTTCTGTGAAAGGAGATGGTGGAATAAAAAAATAGTAATTGCTGCAGACTTCATTTTACATACAATGAAATATACATGTCAGTACATATATCTGAACCTACATCATAATGTAATCTTGATTCATGAGTGGATGTCATCTGGAAATCAGTTTAGATAGATGTGTAAGAAAAGCACCCACTGCAAGAAACAATCTGGGACATATTTTTATTTAAACATCAGAAATAAACTGGCTGGAAATCACTTAAAAGAACAAATTGCTCCTGTTGGCAACAAACGTGATGCAACAGCTATAATCTAATTGCACTAATTCCTCTTGTAAATTAATGTAGTGATTTTTTTTAATTAATGACAGGAACATAATTTATGTATCCACGCTCATTTTTGGTACTTGATCAACCCATTCTCCCTAAAATCATCCCTTTCAAAAGCATTTTATTAGGTCTTATCAAATATTTCTACAAGTTCCTGAGAAACCTTATTAATATAACTAATGAAAAAAACTTCACCATGGTTAGATGATCTCTCAGTAGTATATTCTGTGCATACCAGAGTATATAATCTTAAAGGAGGAAAAAGATATTAAAGAGCAAATGATAGAGCTTTGATCCTTTAATATTGTTCAGATACGCACGTTAAAAGAAACCCTGCAAATCTTTTCAGTGTTCTCATTTTACCATATTTAAATGCCCACCGCCAACCTCAAGCTGTTAGTTTCTCTTTTTCCCCACCATTTCAATCAGAAGTATCTGAGATTTTTAAAAAGGATTTGGTAATCCAATTTGAGACAGTTGACTGAGAAATCTAATTAACTGCTGAAAGACAATCTTTAAGGATAAAGTAAGACTCTGAGACTTGAAAGAAGAGAAACAAGCCAGTTCTCTAGCCTAAAACTATCTCAAAAGCACAAATGTTTATCAGACCTATATTATGTTTAAACTTGTCCTTCAATTAGGATTAAATTGTGAAAGGAATATGTGTAAATAGTCTTTTATAGAAATCTAATATTTAGATACACACAAAGCTATAATGGACGGACAGTCTTAAAATCTAATGATCATCTTGACAAAAGAGATTCTACTTAAATCTATTTTTTACAAAAGGGCCCACTTTTTTTACTGGGGTCATGGCAATGACTATTGAAATGGATGTTTAGTTAGATAATTATTGAAGACACTCAATAGTTCAACTCATTGAGACACTCCTATATTTTATTTTATTTTCATCTTCATTTGTAAGTAAAAGCCAATTCCTGTCTTAAAAACCATGTTATTTTCACTTGGCAAGAAATATATAGGTTGCTGAGTCTGTCAGTGGGGAAAATAAAAACCCGACTGATTTGTGGTACTGAGTGATAATTTGTGGTAATGGTCAGGAAATTAAATGGCAACCTGCTTGTCCACATACTGTTGTTGGTATTTGTGTCTCTTGAGAGAAATCTATTATTCTTAAAATCTCACCCATACCTCTTATAAGGTGATATTTGTCCTTAAATCTCAAGGTGCTTTCCACTGGACATAAATGTTGTTATCCCCATTTTACACTTGGGGAAATGAAGTATAGAGAGGCGAAGTGACTTGCCCATGGTCCTCCAACAAGCTAGTAGCAGAGCTGGGAATAGAACTGAGCTCTCTTGAGTCCTAGTCCAGTGCTTTATCCATTAGGTTGTTCTACTGCCAGTGCAGAAATGCACATTTTCACAAATGACAATTCAGTGCCCATATACACTAGTGACAAGAAGCCTCACTGAAATTTGCAATCAAGCTGCCCTGCTGAACTCTTCTCTTAAAATCAAACAAGTTATGTTCATATAAAATACAATATGTTAGGGCAGCATTTTTCTATCTTTTCAGATTGGCGACCTTGTACTTGAAGTTAAATATTTTGGCACCCCTTAATATTGTTTAAGGTAATTTTTGTGTGTTTTCTGAGAGGTGAACAGAGAATAATTGATCTTGAAGTGTGTGGCAATCTGCTGAGGTTCTCAGAACTCGGAATTACTGTGATCTTTCTCAGCCGCAGCCTGTGAGAGTTTTGCTACTGTTAAACTGTATGATAACTCTCTGACACACCAGCTTGCTGGCAAGCTCTTCAGGACTCTGCCAGTCTAAGCCTTGTCTTGCAAGTAACAAACAATAAATCCCAAAGACATCTCCCTGCAGTGTCCAGCCCTTTCACTGAACACTCACAGATATTGTATATTGCTCCTTAAGCTAATGGGCTGCAGAGTTAAACTGAGGTTAACACACACTTCTCTTCAATCAGTGCACTGAATTTATTTAAAGTAAAACAACTTTATTTAAGACAAGGACATAGGATTAAGTGATATCAAGTGTGAGGAATAAAGTTAAGGTTACAAGCAAACAAAAGTTAAAAGTATGTTACTAAGACTAAGATATTATTTACCAAATTACAAACTCTTGTTCAAAGAAATGTTTCTCACTGGCATGGCTGACCAGACTCTCTGGCCAGGACCCTTCACGGATCTCAAAGTGCTCGGATCCTTTCTCTGTCCAGGTGAAGGATATCAAAATGGCTTTTTCTCTCCTTATATCTTCCAAAGTTCATTGACTCTGCTTCAAGAGGCAGAGAGCCCTCCTGGGAGGTCAGCTTGTTGTGCCCACAAGGGAGGCTGACACCATGTTAAATTTTGCAGTCCTTTCCCCCACCTTGATATAGGTAAGAGGCTATCTCCCACACTTGCTAGGGTGATGGTTTTGTTTATCTTTCATGAAAGTGTACTTTCAGTGTCTCTTCCTGATGATCAGGCTGGTCAGACAAGCAAATACACATTCCTTTGTCTAGGGCAGACTGGGTTTATGCATTGATTGCCAAACACATTTTAAAAACATAATTCTGGCAAATATTTGTAACTCTTTGAACATACCCTGTACATACATCATATGGTGATTTTTTGGGACCACCGTGTTAACAGTTTGTATAAGAGAGCTTACATGATGCATTTTAGGTACAGATTAGAACAGCAGTGTATTGAATATGTCAAACATGAGAAGTTGCAGACAGAGAGTAGTAAAGCACTGATGGGCCTCTGTCACAAAGAGTGCCGAGAGTGAGATTTTGTTTGTTTAGATTGTAATAAAATTTTCAACAAGTACGTTGTGACCCCGAGAGGGGTCACGAAAGATAATTAAAGACCTGGTTAGGATATCTTGCAGATTATAATGTCTTTACTTGTAGTATATTACTCAGCAAGCCACTTAATTATGTGCTTAAGTTCATCCCTATTCAATAAAGCAGTCATGCACCTGCTTAAAGTTAAGCATGTGGTTAGGTGCTTTGCTTAATCTGGGCCTACATATCTCTGTGTAGAATTCCAGATATGGTATTGTACCTGGTAAGCACCAGGAGATAAAGCTGGAACTTGAGCTGTGTGGAAAACTGTTAGTGTCTATAGATGGTGGTTGTTTTTCTTCACTAAATACCTCCTACTTAAGACTGACTGTCCTTTGACACACAATGAAATACTATTTGGCATTCATAATAAGATGGTACAATTGGACCTTGTGGTTGATGGTGATATGAGAAAGAAAGACAGTTTTATTTTCCACTACCTGAATGACTTTCAGTTAGGATCATTTTATTTGGGATGAGCAAATAAGATAGTCAAGTAACTAAGGTAGAACATAGATGGCACAGAACGCCAGGTGTGATTTTTTTTCTTTTTGAGGAGTCTTTCTGAACATAACCACATTTTTACAATCTGACAAAATTTGTAGTGTAAGCTATGCTTTTCATGAACTTAAACCCTGTGTAAATATTTTCTCTGCCTAAAAATGGATCAGGAGCAAACTCTTTCTATATAAAAATAATTTACTAGACTGGAGTGCCACCCTATGTGAGCTGTCCCTTTCCCACTCCTATTTTACCCCTTCCCGCTCTCCTTACTCAGATGCTAAGACCTCTCACCCAACAATTAACTCTTTACCCTATTCTTTTTTGTTCTTGTTTCCTTCCGTGTCTCATCTCCTCAGTCTCTCTCGGCTCCTTTCCCTTTAGCTTTAAAACAAGCTCCTTTGAAGTCCCCTCCCTCCTTTTTCTCCCTTATCCCCCCATCTCCCTCCACCACTCCTTATTACATTTCTGTTTTTATTATTATTTAATATGTATATTACTGTACAGACTATAAACTTCAGTTAGGGACCAAGGCTAGGTATGGTAAAAACATATAGTAAAGGACTTGCACTCTGTTAATGACAAGACACATCAGGAGGATGAAATGGACAGGTATGGATGTGGGGAGGACGGGTGTGGTAGGAATAATAGGTGTATATTTTCATGTAGACAAACTATGCACAACATAGAATTCTCTACCTAACTGGATGTTATCATGGTAGGGTTATGTAAATACTATAGTAGAAGAGTTCTAAGAAGAAATTTGAAATGGGATCTGTCTTATGCATTTTTTTTGTATTTGAGTGTCTGTTGTGCACAAGAAGCATGGTGGGAGAAAGTGTGAAAATGTCTGTGGGTGAACTGGACTAACAGGCAGCAGAGGCAGGAAAGACTAGCATTACAAGGGCAACAATTAACGATTCAAATTAATGTTAAGTTGGGTGGGGCTCAGTACTGAAGTGCTTTGAAACTGAGGGGGATAATTGTGTGTTATATCTGATGTGATGAAGAAGGTGGAACTGGTGTTGTGCCTGAAAGAGGGGAGTGACAATCAGCAATAAGGAAAAAAAATATTTTGGTGGCAGCAGTTTGAATGGACTTGAGAGCAAGATTTCAGTCAGCAAGGCAAAAGAAGAAAAGACTACAGTATCCAATGAGTGAGATAAGGACCTGTACAAAATTGTTGGTGCTGGATGGACCATATTCATTACTGGTCACTCAGTCAGAATCTAGTCCAAAGAATGGTAAGCCTCTCATTTATTTCAGAAAATAACAAACAATGGTGAAGAAAACTGAATTGATTTCTTTTAGCAGGTAAACCATAAGTAATTGCACATGTACAAAAGGAATCAGTCATTTGCCTCCTCTTCCCCACACCATAATAGCAGGTTTACAAGACAATATGCAGCACATTAAGAGATTTTTTTGTATTCTTTATTGGTGCTTGTTAATGTGCAGTATGTCGGGGCATGACAGCAGAAACCAGATTACAAAACAGCTATGCTTTAGAAAGGTTTACAACATTTAGATGCTAAAAATAAATGTATATTATCATGAATAGAATTTGAAAAAGAAAAATGGACAAATACATAATACTTTTCATTATATCAACTTCCTGTTCTTAAAGCTTCAGAATACTTGGATCAAAATATTAAGAAGTCACATCAGCATGAGAAAATAATTAACAGTGAACGCACACAGAGTATACTGCTTGTTTCCTCATGCTTGTGCCTTTTATAGTTTTAGCTATAAGTGGCAATCCAAAATGCCATCAAAAGCTAAACAGCCTAAGGTAGCTGGATTTTTTCATAATGATCACTATCACAATAGTGATCACATTCCTTGTCTAAGATGGTTGCATTTCACAATATCTGAAGATGCTTCTGATCTGAAGAAGATTTCTGTCATATCAATAGCAGGTGTAGTTTTACATTGGTTTAATAGCAACAAAGAGAAAGGGATCTGCAAATAAAACCAATGTATCAGGCAGACAACTGAATTGGAATAGATGGTAAGACATTTTTTATGTTCCTAAACAAAATATGGCATATTTAAAAAGAGTTGTGTTGGTGAAAGGATAGCCAGCTAAATGGTTTAGTTAAAATAATCTAACTTGGATTAAATTAATTTTCTTCAAGAGTTCTGTGAGAGAGAGCCTAAGGTATGTCACCAAATTTCATGGCAAAGGAAAATTTTAAGCATGGGAAATCAATGCTACCTCAGTAAACAGCTAAGATGGAAACTGGATGTGATCCAACAAATCAAGAAGACGGGATTAAACAATTAGAAGTCAGTTACCTTCATTGGGTAGGAGTGTTTATGAAAGTGGAGATCCGAATGGCCTTAGATGTCTCCAAGTACAGAATTTCAAACACATGAGACTTGGTAAACCAGTCAGGAGAAGGATATGAGGAATTCCTCTGGACACACATGGAAGAGGCTGTGTCAGGGCTAATTAGGAAATGATCATATGGGACTTATGTCTAGATGTGAAAGAAAAGAAAATCTTACCCTATATATATCTAAGCCAAGAATGCCTGTCTAGTTTAGTTTATGAGAAGAGTAACGCTAGATAAATTATGCAAATAACTTGTTTTGCTAGGATTTTCTCTATCTTCAATCACATTTTAGGAAAACTGCTGTTTTGTGGGTAACTTGACACAGATGACCCCAAAGACACAAGATTCCCTCTGCCTCTAAATAGAGGATCTAGAGGGTAAGTCATTTCTGGAGACTAACTGTCATAAACAGATAGTTAAGGGTTAAAGTCTGTTTTACCTGTAAAGGGTTAACATGCAGTACCTGGTGACCACCTGACCAGAGGACCAATCAGAGATGAGATAATGTCCTGGGATCTCACCCCCACTTTGAGCTTGTGGGTTCAAAGATGGGGACCCGCATGTATTCTGCCACCATGTCATGGGATCTCACCCCCACTTTGAGCTTGTGGGTTCAAAGATGGGGACCCGCAGGTATTCTGCCACCACCCTAACCCTTAGGGTGGGGTTCCTTCTCGCTGCCACCACTCAATCAAGAAATGTGGATTGAGACACAGTCCTTCCCCAAAATCCTAGGGGATTCCAAGAGCCCCAAATCCATGGAGTTCTCACACCCAGGAGAAACAAACCATTCCCCCTGCTTCCTCCCCCCCCCTCCCTTTTCCTAGGAGAGATACCGGGATCCAACTACAGAGGGATACCTCCCCCTCCCCTTTCCCTGAGAATCCACCCAAGGAAAGACCAACAAGTCCTTAATAGAAAAGAATTTATTAAGAGAACAAAAAGAAAGTACAGAATCTCTATGAGCCCAAGCTGGACACTCATAGGGTATAACCTATCAATCTCTGGAGAGAATCCCCTCTCCCCCTTTTCTCAGTAAAAGCAATATCAGCAAACAGGAATAAAGCATTTCCTTTAGCAAACACACAATTGCAAATATAGAAATCAAATCATAAGACTAATTCGCCTTTCTAATTAATACTCACTATTAATTAGTAGAAACTACTCCAGGAGAACTTGGAGACATGACTGTCCTCTTTTAGATTCAAAAGAGTTCTCTCAAAGAACACAGACAAAAGCTTCCCTCCACAGAGATTTGAAATTATCTCATCTCTGATTGGTCCTCTGGTCAGGTGGTCACCAGGTACTGCATGTTAACCCTTTACAGGTAAAACAGACTTTAACCCTTAACTATCTGTTTATGACACTAACCACCTCTCGTGATCTGTTATACAGGGCATAGACAGACATATTCCTTCCCCTTGAAGTGTATCACATAAGGGGTGTAGCTAGCAAACATGGGCGGGGTGGGGGGAAGGAGAGCCTAAATATCAGGGAGAATATGTGAATTGGTAAGAGTGCAGGTGACAAGTTCAAAAACACACACAAGTTCTCAATTGCACAAGGAGGGAAGGGCTAAGTTGCCCCTAATTGTGTATGACATGGTAGGAAAAAATTATCTTCTTATTTTTAAAGACAGCCTTTTTCATGATGTTTTATTGGACTTTTCAAGACCAGGAAAGACATGTGAGAAAATGGGGGGTAGCTGAAAATCTGAGTTCAATTTGAGTTTTGAATGAAGCTCCAAGTCAGGTGGTGGTGATGTTACGGCAGTGCCCAGAAAACACAAACAGGATTGAGGACTTATTGTGGCAGGCTGTGTATGATGATGTGGAAGTATTTTGTTTAGTTCTAATATGGATCAAGCTAATTTGTTGTGACATCTGAAGGATAGGTTAGGATTATCCAGCCCAATGTTGAATCTTACTTGCCAGAACTCTTAACTTCTTCACTTACAAATTTGTAAATGTTGCACAAATTTGAAAATTTCAAACAAATGTTAAAATAGGAACTACCTGGAGTGAATTTTACACTTAATGAAAGTGAGCTTCTTCTAGAACAAATGCATGCTGGCCTTTTCTGGCCAAAGCATGAAAAATAACACTGGGATTCTTAATAAATGACTGTCTTTAGATGCTTGTGTCTTCAGCTTCCAGACCAAATAACAAGTAGTAACGAATGCCACCTTGAAGGTCGACTGCCAAAAGAAGTCAGAATGGCAGCCACACACTAGTATAAATGTATATTGTTTGGGTTTTTTACTATTATTTCTGTGAAAGCAATGGAGATGCTATAAAAAATAATGCTAGGTATAGGCAGTGTGAGTTATTTTTATTTATGACAATCTACAGATCCAAGAGTCATAAAGGAACAATGGTCACCTGTTAACTTATTGACATTTGTCTGATAGACTAGAGCCCTGAATCCTATTACAAGTTTTCATATCCATCCACATATAGATAAATCAAAGTAATGCTGTGGATGCTTGCTGACTGGTTTATTACTTGTTAATAAAGATTTCAATTATAGAACTATTAGAAGCAAAGAAAAATAAATACTATGATCTAGTTAAAATAATGCCACTTAAAAGAGTAACTGGTCAGAAAACAAGTGTAATAAAACTGATTTGTTTGAAATGTTAAATGTATCTGCCACTGCCTGGTTTAAAAGAATGTAGTTTGGGTTTTTGTTATACTATATCCAACTTAAGTGCGCTAAAATGCTAAATTGTGTAGTCTGTATATATAATTTTATGATGCATTATTAATGGATGCTGTGCTGTACAGAATCACAAGATTGGGGACATGCGGGAACAAGTAATTTAATTTTGCAAAAAAGTTATTACTATACATAAATAATGTGGATGTAATGATTCTATCCACAGTTACTTGTTATGCATGTATATATGCCAAATATTTTAGAATCAGTTGAGACTACTTTTAAAAAGTGCACAGAAACACTTGTATGGTTATGATGTACTGTAGATCTGTGCTGGCAAAAATCATATTTCATATCTGTTAAACCATCAGATAATGATATTAAAATGTAAAGTGGAAAAAGAGCTCAGATTTTTGAATCTTTTAAAATGGGAAAATAACTAGTATGGAAGCTGGCCAAGTTACCTGTGCTGTCACAGTCCACTGCCTACCTTCTGCCCTCCTTCGTATGACTGCTTTGAACTGAAGTAAATTAAAATGGCTGTACACACAGGGAGGGGTTCATAAATTACCTGACTTGTTCTTATTGTGATTGTAAAACCCATGCTTTGCAGGTGGGTATCCCACAGTGACTTATACTATGAAACTTTTTCTATCTTCCTCTCACTTTATATTCCAATAGTTTTAATATATATACGTAAAAATATACAGCATAAGAAACCCTCTACCATGGCTACATATTTACATAGTAAAATAAAGCCAGTTTTATTAACATTGACAATCTTTAATAGTTTTGCTTAGAGAATAACTGGATGGCTGTTCTTGAAGTGAAAATGTTACCTATTTGTGTTCAAGTGAGGTAATGTACGTCTACCCTCCACACTAAGCTCAGGCTCTGACCCAGGTTTAAGCCCAAGCCCCCCTTCTATCCCCTCAAAAATCAGTTTGACCTGGGTCAGCAAGCACTCAGGATCCGGGTCGTAGAACCCTGCTGGTGAATGGATCAAAGTGTAAGTGTCTGAGCACTGTCATTTTGCAATGTGGATGCAACTCCAGCCACTGACCTGTCAGAAGGTCTGCATAATGCAGTATGGATATGCAAATGCAGCTCTGAGACCTCGGACCAATAATTTTAAGCTGCGATCAGGACCGGTTCTAGGCACCAGCAAAGCAAGCATGTGCTTGGGGCAGCACACTTCCAGGGGTGGCATTCCGGCCATCCTTTTTTTCCCCAGGAAAAATCCACCAATGTAAGAAGAAAAAAATGCATGAAGATCAAAAAAATCTCCAGTAGTGTGATAGGAGCATGACGTGAAAAATACTGTCACGTCATGACACAGTCACTCATAATGTAAACGTGCATAAATGTGTAAATGTTAACGGTTATTGATTGATTAAATCAGGAATCACAATTATTTGCATGTACTGTGCCTCCCTATTGGCGCCATTCGTGCCAATTTCCATGTCGTGTTGGTGCCAGTGGTCATAGGGCTAAAATGCTGGGACAAAAATGAAAATGACTTTCTGATGCTGCCTACTGTCAACAAAGAGAGAAAAGGCAAAAGCAATTAGAAAAACTATCTTGTACTTCAAATAAGTATTTTTTTAAAAAGTCGACTATCAAGGAGAAAGCTCTAAGCAATGCATTGAAAGTGATTATTCATCAACTGATGAAGACCAATCGAACCAGAGATTATCTTTATCAACTGATAAAGATGAACAACAATCTGACCAAGGATTATCTTCGCTAACTGATAAAGACGAACAATCACAATCCATCCAAAGATTTACTTCTTCAGCTGAAGAGTCCAGAAACAAAGAACTGTTATCCAAATCTAAAACTGAAGAACAAAATACTGTTCAGATGAAGGATTTGAAGAAACTGTCAAAGAAGCAACAACAATAGCAGAGGATCTTGATTTTGAACCGTTTGCCTTTCAACAATTCATTCGTCCTCGGGGAAAAAAACAAGACAGTTTTGTTATGAGGCTCATGATGATCCTATTCTCAATCCAAAAGAAAGGTTTAAAGTTGAATGTTTCTGTTGTATTTTGGATGTAGCTATAACTTCCACTGAAGAAAGATTTTTATCAGTTGCATGGTCATTGTGAAACTTTTGAATTTTTATACGATATTGGAAATATTAAAAATCAGTTTTCCAAAGAAGACCTCATGAAGCACTGTCAAGACCTACATTTATCGCTCAGTACTGATAAGGCTGCTGACATTGATGGAGTAGAATTGTATGATGAATTAATAGCTTCATCTGAGCTAATAAGTCCTAAAACTTCTCCTTTAAAAGTATTAGAATTTATAGCAAGAAATGATTTTTTTCACCCCAAACACTGTTATAGCATTACTCATTCTTTTAACATTACCAGTATCAGTGCCTTCTGGTGAGCGCAGTTTCTCAAAACTGAAATTACTAAATTATTTGAGGTCCACCATTTCTCAATCATTTATCAGGACTCGCATTAATTTCAACTGAAAGTACCATTGCAAAAAATTTTGATTTCACTGAATTATTAAAAAACTACACAAGTATAAAAACCAGAAACATTCAGTTCATATAAATTCTTTTAATTTATGAGAAACTGGGTATACTAAGTCCTCAAGCCCTGATACTGCAGGTTTACAATAGTCAGAACAGTATGCTGTTTTTATCACATGTACATTCACACAGACTGGAGTGAGCTAACAATAGAATGGTATGTTGCTTACATATCTTCTTGCATTTGTTAGTTTGTCTTTGGCTTGGAGGGCTATTTTCATATAACTTTTTGTTCTGAAATACTTTAAGGCAGGAAAGAATCTCTATTTATTGTACAGGGCCAAATCCTAACATCTTTATTCGGTTTTTATTGATTCCTTACACAGAAAATTTCTAACTGAATTTAGTGAAATTTTGCTTGCAAAAGAACATCAGGCCACTCATTCATGCCTGTGTGTGAACCTATGAGACAGTGTTTAAAAGGAAAGAAATGTCCAGACGTTTTTTCCTTACAGAAATTTCTTCACAATCATTCTAGCAGGAGGTGTGTGATTTCCTAAGCAACAAACCACAGAAGTGGTCAAGAACATCTGTACAGATCTTTGGGCATCAGCTCTTTGTACGAGTTTCAGCTCTGCCCCCCCTTCCCACTGCATTCTGACCTTATTCCTTGGCAGCACAGTTTCAATGGAGCCAGGCTGCAACAGTCATTCTTGTCTGCAACTGTAACTGACCCTCCTTTATAGGGGGATCCCACTGTGGAATTCTTAGGGCATGGAAATGTAATACAACTTCAGCCTCCCTGAGTTCTACATTATCACTGGGGATCAAACTGTCCTCTGACCCATTCCACCTACAGGCACTGGCATAGATCTCCAAAGCATCCACTGATTCCAAGCAGGAGTGCAGGGGAGTACACATTGATGCAGGTGGCTGAGCCCCCGACCCCTTCCATGCAGAAAGAGGAGAGCTGTGTGCAGAGGGTCAAGTACTCTCAATGTATACAAGTAAAGGGGACCTGAATCAGGTTTAAAATGATAACTGCCTGCACAAAGTTTTAAATGAGAATAGTGTAAAACAGAAGCTAAAGCTAAATGCAATTAAAATATGGGGAGAGATCAGGAACAATTACCTAAGGTGGCATTTCTAAATCCTAGATGCTTCACTGGCAACTTTATTTCTAACAAAATATTGCTAATATCCATAGCAAGGACTACTTGATAGAATATTTAAAGTATAGCATGTCCTTGGAGGTGGGAAAAGGAGAAAAAAATTTCAATAAAAAACCACTACATCTTTTTATGTACTATGCTCCTCAATAGTCACTTAATTTCTTTTAGACTACTGATTAATCCTCCTAGAGATCAAAATGATCAGCAACTTGGAATAGTTTCTCTCCCAGCAGAGCAGAAGAGCCTGCTAAAGGCAGGAAAAAAGATGACTTAAATGTCCTAGGGGGAATCAGAATACTAAGATTAGCAAGGATATGTAGGACTGCTAGAAAATCACAGATGCCTTTACAAAAAGAAATGGTTGAAGTCTTGTCTAAATCTTCTCAAACTGGCAATCTAGGCCTGAAGTATTCTCTCTGTCTGTGTATCTATACAGCTCTTTATATATTTATCTATCCATTTATGCACATATATTCAATATAAATTAATAAATATTCAGTGTTAATTTGTGAATATATTATATTTACATATAGAATTGGCCTTTGGAGACTGCCTATGGTGCCATTGGCTTCCTGATTTTAGGGACCAAGAAATTCCAAGGCTAATCTCTGCATTCACTTATATATAGGAAAGTTTCTAGTTTTGTTTTTTTTTCCTTGCAAAAATATCTTGAAAGCTATAGTACCGGGGTTAGATCTTTAGTTGATTTTTGTGAAGATCATGCATTATTTATGGTTGACACAAGAGTGACCTAAGTTTGTCCTTCTGAGCCCACTAATTTACAGCCATGGATTCCCTGAATTTAGGGAAGGAGAACTAAACCAGTTCAAAGTTTGTAGAAGGGGTGGTGCTGCTGCTGCTGCTGGGACTAGGGTGCTACAATACTATCCCAGCTGTTGGCAAACAACTTATGATATATCTGGCAGGGCTTTGGAGCAGAGCCCAGAGCTGGAGTGCAGAGCAGCTCCAAGGCAGTGGAGCTGCAGGTTTTTGCCTGGAGCTGGAGCAGAGCTGGAGCACAGCTCCAAAGCCCTGGTATCTGGTTTGTCTGCTAATCATAAGTAGAGACAGCTTAATAACATGTGAGGCATTAGGAGCCTGGGTCAAGACAGGCTGAAGGGCCTAGGGGCAGAATGGGAGTCAGGTTTGGATGGGGCATGAGCAGAGGGTTCTGTAATGCCTAGGGTGACCACATGTCCCATTTTGGCAGGGACAGTCCCATTTTAAAGCCCTGTCCCAGCCATCCTGACTTTTTGGCAAAAGCGGGCATTTGTCCGTTTGCACTTGCCAACTTGATCAGTTTGCAAGAGCAAACAGGACAAATGCCCACCTTTTGCAAAAAAATGTGGTGCAGAGGAACGTGCAGGAGGATGAGCAGCAATGGCAGCCTCACACAGGTGTGGTGGCAGGGCTTTGGTGGGGGGATAGGCAGGGCTCGGGTGAGCAGCGCTGCCAGTCCCAGCCTCATGTGGAGGTGGGGGACAGGGAAGACTCGGGCAACTAGCTACGCCAGCCCTGCATAGCAAGCAGGGCTCTTGCCAGCCCTGTGTGGGGAGGGGGGCTCGGGCGAGTGGCTTGGGCCAGCCCCATGTTTGTGGGGGCAAAAGCTTGGGCTAGCCCCACACAGTGTACCATTTTTCCTTTGGGAAATATGGTCTCTCTAGTAAAGCCTCAAAAAGTGGAATAGGATCCAGGATTCCTGAGTCCCAACACTTCTCTCCTGTCTAGCAAATAACTGTGAAACCCACTTGCAAAATGTCTGTCTCCAACCTCCCTAGTGATAGCAACATGTAGGCGATAGCAATCTTCAGCTGTTACCACATACTCTGTTACTTCATGTGACAGAGGAATGCACTGTGGATCTAAAGATTCCAACCTTGCTGATGTGTGGGGTCAGTTTGGTTCTGCTTGATTGTTGTGTTTTTATTTTTGGTAAAATTGTTAAAGACTTAAGATATTACATCAATGATAAGCTAGGAAATGCCTGAATGATGGTTGCCTGTGAAATGCTCCCATGTGAATTTGCATTATGATACAGTCTTTAATTATGTGATTATATACTATTTTTTTTTCTTGTGCAGGATAAATTGTGTTCACTGAATGAACTCAATCCTCATCCATCAATGTTTAAGCAGACCTTATTTCCTGATTTTTGCATGCTTAACTTACTAACCTTCATGTTCTTTCAATGTATTTTTTGGTATGTAATATATGTATGGGTTAAAAGAGAGAGAGAAAATACTATGGTGGTGATTACTTAAATCTTGCCTTTAAGGTGGGCCCATGCATGAAGTTTTCTTGTAGCTACAATTTTGATGAGAGAGGAACAGCTGAAGGGGGCCCCACAGAACTGATACCCCAGAAATGGCCTTTTGCTTTTTCAGGTAACCTGGAGCTATAAACAGCTTGTGAGGGGCCAAAATCTCTGCTTTTTCTGTATTAAGGCAAACTTTATTTCCACTGCACAGAAAGTCTGGGATGGAATTTTGTGTAGCTTGTACAACAAACCTCATGAGCTTTCCTACCACCATTTCTTTTCTGTTGGAGAGGCAGTTGGACCCTATAATTTACATTTATCCTTCACTTCTGCTGTTGTGTATTAGCTTTTATTTTTTGCCAGTCTGTGTTGGATTTATAATTAATTCAAACAAAAAATCCTTAACCTTGAATAAAATTTGCTAGACTGCATGTCTTCCACCAACACAAACACACTACCCCTCCTCTCATTCATTCCCTTTCAACTCTTCCCTTCCACCACTCATAGCCCTATATCACCAACCTCATCCTGAACAACCAATGGTCACCCTGAAACTCCAGCCTTGTTTATTGGTTTTATATGTTTGTGTTTTGATGATTAATACAATTTTAATTAGTCTTTCATGAATTACATTGTTCTATTCCTGGTTTTATATTGGTACGTATAAGGGAGGTATGGTGACAGGTTGTTCACGGTATATATGTCGTAAATGGGGGATCATTGTTCGTGTTTGTTTAAAACATGGTATTTGTTTCTTTGCAAACATCACAGAACTGAAATGTGACTGGGGTGTTATATAGATGATGGATTGTCCAACTCATGGAGCAGCAGCACTGAGAGAAGACCTACAAACACTGATGCCTCAATTTAGAGAGACTTTGCTCCGCTGGCACAACTAGAGACATTCTAAGAAATGTGAGGAAACTAGGGCAAAAATCAGAAAGAAAGACTTTTCCAAAAATTCCTCTGCAAAAATTAGTAAGTATTTTTGGAGTCGGTTAGCAAGTATAGAAATCAGGTTTATAATGCAAATCTGGCTTTGATTTTCCACTATGGAGTGGCCAAGCTATGATTGTTCCATAAAGGGACTATAAGGTGGTTGCAAAACTGGTTGAAATTCCATACTCAAAAAGTAGTTCCCAATGGTTTACTGTCAAACTGGAGGGATCTATCTGGTAGAGTCCCACAGGGATCTTTGCTGGGTTCAGTACTAGTCAATATTTTCATTAATGACTTGAATACTGGAGTGAAGAGTATGCTTTTAAAATTTGCAGATGACATCAAGCTGGGAGGGGTTGGATGTACTTTGAAGGACAGGGTTAGAATTGACAAATTGGAGAATTGATCTGAATTCCACAAGATGAAATTCAATAAAGACAAGTGCAAAGTATTACTTTTAGGAAGAAATAAAACAAATGCACACCTATAAAATGGGAAATAACTGGCTAGGCAGTAGCACTGGTGTAAAGGATCTGGAGGTTATAGTGGATTACAAATTGAATATGAGTCAACACTGTGATGCAGTTGTGAAAAAGGCTAATACGCTGGGGTGTATTCACAGGAATCTTGTATGGAAGACAGAAAATAATTGTCCAGCTCTGTTTGGTACAGGTGAGGCCTCACTTGAAGTACTGTGTCCAGTTCTGGGCACCATAGTTTAGGAAAGATGTGGATAAATTGGACAGAGTCCATGACTGAGCAACAAAAATGATAAAAGGTTAATAAAACACTGATCTATGCCAAAAAAAAATATTTAAATAAATAAAAATTGTGCATGTTTAGTAAGAACAGGTTAGACAAAGACCTCTGAAGGATGGTCAATGTTTCTTTGCTCTTCCTCAGAGCAGGGAATTGAGCTAGATGACCTCTCAAGGTCTATTCCAGACTACATTTTGATTTTTATTATGGCTTTGAGTTGATTGCTTTTGGTTTCTCAAGTTTACTGGTACATGTTGTAATTTTTGAGTCAGATGCTGTTTCACAATTATATAACTTTTTGCCAAAGTAAGCTGCTTTCTTTCTGGATGTGACCCTGAATATACACTAGCACAACATTATTTTTTAAATTGTCAGAGATCAGTTTTCTCTTTCACACACACCCCCCACTCAAACTCCCGTGAGCATAAGTTTGGTAATACAACTTGAGTAAAAAACTTTGAGGTATGCAATATAGGCAGTGATAAATTTAAAAATATTTGCAATGTAACCACACAATTAAAAAAATATTTCGGGAATTTTTACCCTTTTTCCCCCCAAGAACACAAACTGCACCTTTTTTGTTTGTAATACATAAACCACTTTCTCATGTGAGGCCATAGCTCAAGATTCTGTGATTCAGCCAAAATACTCCAGATGATGCCATATGTAAACATAGAAGGTATTAACATTCCATGTGAGTGAATTAGAAAATTGCAAACATACATATATCCCTGATGGTGATATTTTTTTTTCATTATTGCTTATTCATTTAACTTTTGTAATGCACCTAGAGATTTTGGTAGGCATAATCAAACAAGAGTTAATTCAAATATGTAAATAAATGTACTGTAAACCTAATTTCTGCAGCCATATCCATTCAGAAAATTATCTTCACAACCAGAAGGAACAGAAACAGTCATTTTAAAATAAAGTTTAGTATTTGTAGAAAATGAGAGGAAACAGATTTTTGCAACCTCTCTTAAGGTTGTCACAAGTAGGTTAAGGACTGCTGCTCCACAGGAATGGCCCAGCACATTCCAGTCTACAATGGATTTATGCCCTAGTGTTTGTCTAATTATTGCATGTAGCATGTCTAATGCTTACAAGGTCTTTTTCTCCATGATTATATTGACTACATCTCTCACTACTTATCCTGACTGAGAGGAATCCAGGATACAGGGAACTGACAGGTTGCACCTGAGACTCTCTCCCCCCACCCCCCCGCACTTTCCCTCACCCAGAGCCCTCTCAATTATCTTGTTTAGAAAAGGGAGATTCGATACTTAGGGTGGGATTTTCAAGTGTGCTGTATTGACCTAACTCTGCTCCATTGGAGTTAATACTAAAGGTAGTATAGTCTTTAAGGTGCCACAAGTACTCCTGTTTTTTTTTTTTTTTTTAGTGTGAGCAGAGTTAGTTCAACACTGAGCATTTCTGAAAATCTCATCCTAAGAGATAGTTGGTGAGGTCCCTAGCATTGGTGGAGGGTCCATTGGAACTTATTTCTCTGATTCACTCCTATTATTGTTTATTCTTTATTTGTACTACAGTTGTGCCTAGGAGCTCTTCTCTCCCCTCCCCGCCTTCTTTACTCTTTTCTGTTAAGAGCCACATCAGCACAATATTATAGAACAGGAATGCCTTGGCAACATCTAGCTAATATCAAAAAATTAAAATATAAATAAAATCAATGTGGAATAACTAGAATTGCATTGATTTACAGTATACAGTGCTGTGAGAACACTTGAAGGAGTGCTCTTACTGTCTGCTTGAGAATACAGAAGGAGAAATTGTACAATAAGAAGTCTTTCTGTTCACGGGAAAACAAAGTGCTACCCAGGTCTTGAGAGAAGGCAAAACAGCTATATGGTAGAGAATCATCGGGTCCTATTGTTCCCTACCTTTTGGGGACCTCTCTGTTTTCCACCTCCATGGTGGGCTAGCAGATGTGAAAATGAGGGAAAAGAGAAGCTCTGGTGATTTGGGGATCTGTCTGCCACTTATGAATTCTAGTTGATACTGTGAAGTTATTATTAAGTTATTGAATTGCTGTATAATGGGAAGCCCTTGTGTAACTGTGTGTCCACTATTGCTGACAGGACCTGCACCACAAATACACCAGACTGAGGACAATAGGGATTTTAATGATTTCTTTGACTGGGCAATAGATATGCTAACTGGGTTTGCTTGAGCTGGGAGAACGTACCTCTTCCTGTCTAAGGAAAGGGGTGGAAGTAAGAGAATCAAAAATTCACAAATACAGGTCAAAGAAGACCCGGTGACCAAGAAGCAGTCCGTAAAAGGACTCACAAGGGGAAGACACACAGGAAGTGTGGGCAGGAGGGAAGGAAGAGCATAGACCAGGGTCAGAGCAAGCAAGCTGACCTAGAAAGGCTGTGTTTCAGAACAAAAACTATGCTCTGGAGCAGAAGGATGGACCCAAGGGACTCTGACCTCAGAATAAAGAATGCCTGGGAATAGTGAGGAAGCTGAGGCAGGGAAATGTGTGTAGGATTCATTATTTTTCTGTAGATCTAGCTATTTCTTGTGTGATTAAGTAAAAAAGCAAGAATGTGTTCGAATTCTGAGCAAACTGTCATATGTTTAACCCATTCTTCTTGGCACTCTGTGACCTTGCTAATGCCTACTAAGCCAGCTCCTGAATGATGAGCCTTCTCCAGTGCTGGCTGGGAGATACATGTCTTTTAGCTCATGCAGTAGAGGCTCATGCATTAAGCTTCAGAAGTCCCAGTTAAATTTCAGCCGCCAGGGTATGTAGGCATTACATGTGCTACATCTATCATGTGGTCCTCCTGAAGTAAACCAGAAGGCTCTCACCTTTGGATGGAGTTCTGACATAGTGTGTGTTTAAGTATGTGTGGGGAAGGGAAGAAGGAGTCTAAGGAGTCAACACTGGTTCCCAGGAGCAAGACAGTGTGGTCCCAGCTCTCAGGATAGAGTGTTAGCCAGAGGGTCTTGCACCTGAGAATGTGCCTAGGGACCCCAAGACTGGGATAGTGTCTGGATTCCATTCAGACTTGGGAGGCTTAAAACGGTGGTGGATTCAATGGCTGGATCCCCTCATAGCAGTCTGCTGAGTCACTAGGAGGGGGAGCCTGAGAAAATCTGAGTCAGAAGTGGAAAAGGAAAAGAGAAAAAAGGAGTCGAGGAAGAACAGGAGAGAGAGGGAGGAAGACCTAACTGGGTAAAATCCAAGACTTTATTTCTATAGATCTTTATAAAGATTTCAAGTTCCACTCCTCATGGAAAAGAACATTCAACCTCCTCATATATCATTTAAAAAGTCTAATAGGGATTTAGGGAACTCTGGCAGGTCACAGCTGATCTTAAAATAATAAGCAGATATTATTAAAAACAACTCCAATCAAGTGACATTAAATTTCATGGCCAATCTCATTTAAAAAAAAATGTAAAATGATAAAGGGGGACATCTCTACTAACAGCACAGACTTCTGCAATGAAATATGATACTATTTGGCTGTGACTCTGGGGTATGGTTTTCAAATTGTACGTATATGTCAGAAGTCTCAGAACTATCATTTACTTCAGAGGAAGTGTGAATGAGTTGCTGGGGGAAAGGTGTTTCCTGTTTTTTATAATGTGTGAAGGTTTGTTCATCATATTTGTTAGCACTGATTGAAATGGGGAAGGGAGAAGAGAATGTGCCACTAATAATCCTAAAGAGCAGAGGAATGGGAAGACTGTTGTGTATTTGGTTATCTTAGTAATAGAATCTTGTTGCTATGGCCCAGCCAGTTTTGGCTGGTTGTTGGTTAGTTCAGCGTGTGGCAATAAATGGCTGCTTTCAAGGTTTACAGCTCTGTGTCTCAAGTGATTTCTTCCTAATACTGCTGCCCCCAAGGATACAACAACAACGATGTGTTTTTATACCATCATTGAACATGGCAAATAAATGGGGGAAATAGTTGAATCTCTTCCACTGACCTAAGAATAAGTTAAGAAACCAAATATCTAATTAGCTGCAGTAGTTGTGTCATGTACTGATGGGCCTCCACACATTTGCACTTCTTATTGTCCTTAGAAACTCTTAAAATGACATAAAACCCTTTCTTATTTAAATGTTGCTTCACTCCTCTGGACACTTCTTGATAATCAGATGAAGAAAAAAGGCATATTCTAGGTCTGTGGGACCCCCCACTGACTTCAGTTATCTTACATCAACTCCACAAAAGAAATTGGCTCAAACCCCTTTAAATGTTTCTCTTCAAACAAAAGAAACCAACTACTGCCTGAAAACTTTAAGTATCAGAGGGGTAGCCGTGTTAGTCTGGATCTGTAAAAGCAGCAAAGAGTCCTGTGGCACCTTATAGACTAACGGACGTATTGGGGCATGAGCTTTCGTGGGTGAATACCCACTTCATCGGATGCAGCGATGAAGTGGGTATTCACCCGCGAAAGCTCATGCTCCAATACATCTGTTAGTCTATAAGGTGCCACAGGACTCTGCTGCTTTGAAAGCTTTAAGTGATTCAGTATTTTTAAGCCAGTCAGCATTTCTCTTTGAGCCTAAATATTGCTAATCACTTAGCGGTCAA
The DNA here is from genome assembly GCF_020497125.1 of Mauremys mutica. Lineage (NCBI taxonomy): Eukaryota > Metazoa > Chordata > Testudines > Geoemydidae > Mauremys > Mauremys mutica. The sequence goes on along the minus strand of NC_059076.1, from coordinate 53,845,480 downwards.
AATATACCAGTGTCCTGAGGCATTAATAAAATATGAGTAGCATTCTGGATACTCTTCATAGCATAGGACATTCTCTTAGTAACTGCTGAAACTGCTCAGCCTCACTTTAAGGCTCTTACACAAATTATACCACTCATGAAGCACATAAAGTGGAAGAGATACCCCAATGCCATGTATTCAGGCAGGACGACGTGGTTAAAGCACAAGATCGAGTGTTGTGAGATCTGTATTCTATTCTGGCTTTACCACAGACTCCTCTGCAACCGTAGGAAATCACTTATGGCCCAGTTCAAAAACCACTGAAGTCAATGGAACTACATAAACCCTTAATTCTTCATGCAATGACCTCATCCATAAATATAAGCTAACAAGCCTTTCCTCATTCAGCATAGTTGTGTGATCAAATTCATGAATGTTTAAGGGCTTATCCTAGCTTTTAAGGGAATGTTTATATGATAACAATACCTAGCTCTTATACAGTAGAAAGCACTATTCTTACTTATGGATTTCTATGTAGAATGCATATGTATAATATTTAAACTGTTTCAATACAATCTCCATATCAATAACTGAAATTCACATACATACATGAGCACTCAATTGATCCCTTTCTAAAGGTCAGTGTGTGTTTGAATGTTTGTATTGCTGTTAGCTGATTATGTGGTCCACTGGTGGACCCTCCCTGCTGCATTGGATATATCAAGGATGATATTCGAATCAATGCAAATTTTAAAAAGAAATCCAGAATGGAACACTAATTATTTGTGAGAAATAAATTTTATTGCAGAAGCTTGTTTTGCTGATACTGTACACAAAAGCGCAGGTGTGTGATAGAAGCTCTTGGTTTGAAAGAAACATGCTCCTCAGTTTTGATCTTTGGGTTGATCGTCTCTTTCCCAACTTCCTTTTATGAAGTGAATTCCATCTTTAACAAATTATCTACTCAGAAATAATCAAGAAAATCTCAAGTACTAAAGTTTCCCTAAAGCAATCCAAGGACTTTCTGTTTGTATTAGTTTTAGTTGCTTTGGCTATCACCTTAAAAACACAAAACAAATTTTCACTTCACTGTAGTAAATGTACGTTGATTAATATTGTGCACTGTATTTCATATGCAGATTTCAAATTGCTTTCTGAAATCTGCAGTAAAAAGGTGCTGCTTGGAGGGTCTTTAAGAGCAGAATCTGATAAAATATTATTGTGGTAGGAGAGAATTAAACTGACTGGTGTCACACTCAAGCAAGTAAGCATCAGAATTCTTGCATGCCATTGCCAAAGATAATTCTTCTCTTGTGGGGAATTGCTTATGGCAAATACAGGAAAATTTGTTTGACCAAGATTACAAAGATCAAATTTAGTCTTCCCAGCCCCTTTCTTTGCCTACATCCACACCTTTGCACGCACAAAATTAGACAAGTCTTAAGTTTGTTTGTTTTTTATGGAAAGCTCTGCAGGACATTTGTGATCATTTTATGCTTTACCACATGAGGAGTGCCTTTTCTGAACTAATTACTCTCTGAGAAAAGAATGTATGTGGAAAGACTGGAACCCAACTGAGGCCTTGTCTGGATAAACTGAGAAGGAATAAATAGATGGACTTCAGAGTTTGGAAAGTAATTAGGTGAAAGAACACCAGCAATGTTGTTGACCTCTGGTGACTGATAGATACAGGCAAAATCCCTCAGCTTCAGTGTGAAAGACAAGTTTTAAACCCAGCTTATTAGGCTGTAATGAGCCAACTCTGCTTCTGAATCTGTCAATTAATGGATCTGAGTGACAGGGGATATCTCTGACACTTGTGTATGAGAACATTTCTTATGATTATCAAGTAAGAATTTACCAGATCAAGAGTGAAAATTAAGTCCAAATGTGGCCTGTAAAAATCAAATTCTGTACAAGGGCCTTCAGCGGTCAATGTGATGAATTGTTTAAATGTTTTGGTAAAAGCTCATCCCTTGTTTTGCAGACTGTTTTTGTTCCTCTATTATAAACAGGGATTTTAATATACAGAATACTACTTATGCTTCACAATACAGGTACTTCATAATTAATGTACTGATACAGGCATTTTTCAGTAATGCGAACAAGGCAATAAAAATGAAAGTAAATCATTCCAAAACAAAATTGCTTTCAAACTAAGTGAATGAGTCCAAAGCAATGCATTAATAAATAAATACTAAATGACAGTTCAGTTATAAGGACTTGATATATATGTAGGTAAGGACAAATAAGGTCTTGATTATGGAAGGTGATAAAAGTGCTTGTTCTGAGTATTAAAAATCACTTTGTCCACAACAAAACAGTGTTTGATTATTAAATATGGGTTGCAAGTTCAGGAGAAGTTTATTCCACTTAGGTCAGAGATACCAGCGTAATATAAAAAGGTTTGGTAATGTCATTTTCTAGAAAATGTTAAGCTTCTTGCTGTGCATAATCTTTTTGTAAAGGAAATGCAAAGGATTATTGTGGATATAACCAAGCTAGTGAAATTGGTATCTTCTTTAGAGTTGAGAATAAATAGCTGAGGTAACTGAACCATTAAAGAATCAGTGTTATCTAATGCAGCTTTTTCAGAACAAGTATATATATTGGAACATAAAGCTGCTGTCTTCTGCTCTTGATTTTTTTCATATTAGCTCTGATCTATAAGCACATATGACACTGATTCATATGAAATGAAAACAATGGTGCAGTAGCAGAAAATGTGTCCAGTTCATCAAACAGGTTTGCATCTGTTAAATGACTTACTAATACTTTACAACTAAAGTATTCTTTGTAGGCTTACTATAATATGTTGATGGCCTTTTATCATATGTGTTTCTTCTCACTGAAAATAATCCTAACTCAAACAAAGCTATAGAGAGGTGAGAAGTAAGAGATGAATCATCTATTTTGTGCCTGACTACAACACATTTTTTCTATATATTTTTCATATAGATAAATATACCTATGTATGACTGTGCATATTCATATATATTTTGTATAACATCACATCACATAAACAGAGGTAATAAATTCTGGAGTTATGTGAGGCAGTTGACCTTTGGTTAGCTCACAGCCAGGGCCAGCTCTAGGTTTTTTGCCACCCCAATTGAAAAATAATTTGGCTGCCCCCACCACAGCCCTGGGCTCCCCCCCACACCCCCCTGCCTCCCCAGCCCTGGGCTCTCCCCCCCCCCACACCCTGTGCTGCCCCAGCTCTGGGCTCCCCTGTTCCCCCCCACCAGTGCCCCCCCACCCCCCCACACACAGCCTCCCACCCCAGCCCTGGGCTCTCTCCCCCCCCACCCATCCACCCCCCCACACCCTGCCACCCCAGCCCAGGGTCACTGGTAACTTGCTCCCAGGGCGGGTCATTCAGCAGGAGTTTTGGATGTACACAGAACACAAACAGGATTGGTTCCCATATGGTTCCAGGACTGCAGTAAAGTGGAACAATTTTCAGCTTGTGTGATTGGAGGATATCTGGATGCATATTATAAGACTGTCCTCCATAAATGAGGAAAAGTTGAGGTGCCTTTATTATTCTTTTGTTCCACTCTTTGTTTCTATGGGGAATTTGCCAATGCAATATCGCAGTCTTCCTTTTAAACAAATAAAACTTTAAAAAAAAAGGCAATGGCTGTTGAAAATAGCAATTCCAGTCCTAAAAACCACTGGGAAGCATTTCTTGCTCAATTTTATCCTACTTTTTCTACAGCAAATTACAGTGGATCAGTACATTTGATTTGGGAAAAATGAAGTAACAGCTGCCCGAATTGAGCTTGAGCACTCCTGAATTTTGAGGTGTTCAAATCTGGAAGGCAGGTGCTAGATTCCCTTTCTGAATATTAGCTAAATCTGGAAAGGAAAAGTCAATTTCTGCTTCCATGGCTCAGAAGTGGAAATCCTCTTAAGTGCCTGGTACTGTATCTAAAGCTGCCCAGGTCCAGAGCCTCCCCTCCCTTACTTTTCATTTTAAATTCTAGTGGGATCCACATACCTCCCTTGCTAGGCTTCAGATAGAGAGGGGCACTGTCCATTTAGTCTGCCCAATTCCTTCTTTGGGGGCTGTAAGGTGAGGTCACACCAGTATACCTAAGCCAGTCTGGGGAAGTCTTCTGAGGGTGATATCTGGGCCACTTGTTCCCCATTCACAGTGCCACCCCGCTTTAGCAGTAAGCTCTCCATTCACAGCAAGCTGAAGCATGAGGTTTCAGCTACCATACTCCCTCCCCCTCCCTTTCCTGTTGATAGCGGCCAAGGGAATGCTGGGAAATGTAGTTTTTTGGTAGAAAAGTACATCTCTGCAGAAATGTATATAGTTGGATAAATTCACATACATATAAGATTGTTTTAAAGTTTTGTTAGTAAAAAATAGTGGTATATAAAATCATTGTGTATGCTCTTAGTAAATCTAAGAACATTGTATAAAAATAAGCATAATAATTGTGAAGTTATATTAGATTTTATTAGTAAGAATTAGCTAATGTGTTGCTAATGGTTTAAATGTCTAGGACAATGCTTAAAATAAACTAGAATACTCTAACCAGTTGGAGATAAGACATTTCATAATGAACCTTCAAACAGTTTAAAATTATGCTAATTAACTGAAAGACAAAAGCACCTCCTTCACATCTAACTCAACTTCTAAACTGTTCATCTTGCCTAGAAATTCAGCTTGTAATCTTATATTCTACTGGCTTAAGATGCATTACTATCTTTCATCAGTTCCCAACCTTAGGCTGTTAACTCATCAAATCAGAGCTAATCCTATCTGCTCTGCACTGTGGAATAATAATTATATTGGTTGATTCAGGTACCTCTGCTTTATGTATTATTATAATCATCATCAGCTAGCTCTGTGTAGCTAAACACTGATTATTTTCAAGTTGTAGTGATTATGTGACTGTGAAGTTGCCTAAAAATCATGCTTATCATCAAAATACTATTTTCTTAGGTAAGAAGTAAACATAGTAATAATGGTCTAGCTGTTATGTAAATTAACACTATTTCTGATTATAGTGTCCTATCCAACTTACATAGATTCATCATAATTTTTAGTTCATAAGAGTTTTAATATTGAGTTGAATGATCATTGCACTATATTTACTTCATTGAGTTTATCCTTGGTTATTTGGTAGTGTACTTTTATCTTCAGCTGTTGAATTATGTTACTAATGCTTAGCTATAAGTTGAACTTAATAAGGGTAAACAACTTGTTGATGCTAGTAATTAAGAGAGCATCATTCTGGCTAATGTTCATAGCTTTTGAATTTTATACTCAGATTTATAACATGAGTCCATTCAATATAGATAACCAACCTTGTTTTAATTTACTTAATATTTTAAAATTTCATGTTTAGTTTATCATCTGTTTTAAGAGTTGCTACATTGTATCACTCCTTTTTATCTGGTGTATCTGATTTAATTGTTTGGGGTTTTTTTTGTCATGTTTATCATTTTGCTATCATTTTCTTTATTTCAGTTGTTTATTTTGAAGAATCCCTTAGTGTACAGGAAAAAAATTCTTGGTAAATTTGTAGTGCCATTAACTATAATCAACAATTCCATCTGGGTTTGATTTCCCCGGAGTAGTCATATGAGAACCAATTAATAATTCTATCTAATTATTGTTTCTCCCAATTACCAATTTTGCAAATTATTTTCTTTTGGTAATTTTGACTTTGAAAATTATCTGGCATCCAACCTCTTTCTATCCCAAAGATGTAATGATCCCTATCCCCTTAGGTGCTTCCAGCCCCATTTCTGTAAATGCATGAAGATTTAACCAGGTGATAAAAACTGAATTGATAAACTGGGGATGGAGAGAGGAAGGTGTCAGAGTTTTTTCTCAAAAGTCTAAAATGCATGTATCTGAAACGATGACATTTCAGATAAATCAAAAGACAGATTTATTTAAATCATTTTTCTATTAATCTACCACCTTCTGTCTGCCAACAACTATCTGAGAGAAGATGGTATTTTGAGACTGATGAAAGATCTTCTTTCCCTTTCTCCTAACAATGAAGGAAAAGCCAAAGAATGGAACAGATTTCCTTTAGAGGAGAAGATATGGATGGGTATTCCTAGAGGAGGCACATATCTATCTCTGATAAGTGATGCATGTCCTCCACCTACTGTCAGGAAGGCTGCAGCACCAAAATCTCCTTTAGCCAGGCACCAGCTATTCCTCACGCTCCCACTTCAGAGTTCCTTACTGGGCAAGTTCTCATCAGCCTAGGAGCAGCATTTCTTTAAGAAAGTGAAGAAAGGATGGTGTAGTAGCTAGAGCATTTGATTGGGACTTGGGAGACCAGGATTCAATTCCCAGCTCAGGCTCAGACTGTATGTGACCTTGGACAAGTCACATAACTTACCCTCGGTCTGTTTGCCATCTGTAAAATGGGGATAGTATTTCCCCTCCTCACAACAGTGTTATAAGGATAAATTGTATTAATGATTGTGACGTGCTCAAATATTATTGTGAGGAAGGTCGCATAAATACCTAGATAAGGACAGGAAGGGAGTTCTTATGCTTTTCTTAAAGATGGGGAACTTCATTCCCCTTGCTTTAACAGCTCGCCTAAATAAAGCTATCCTGATTACTGCACTATATAAATTTATTACTGCCTATCAGGTTTGTGCTATAATGTGTCAAAAGTTACACAATGGTTAGGGCTCAATTTAGTTGTGATGAGGTGGCCCTGTTTTTTTCACCAACTTAAACTTAAACTAAAGAAGGCAGGAAGAAAATAAAAATAGCTGTTCATATTTTGTTCCCTTTTTACTGAAATTTGTGATACTCGTCACTATGAGTTTCTGGATTGTTACCAGCATCTGCAGCAGAAGCAATATCTTCTGGTTGGGCAGGAAAGGAGATGAAAGTAAAATAGCGAGCTTCCTAATTGTCCTGTGACTGCCCTGTTGAACTCATAAAGCAGTAATGTAGCTGACATATGGTCTGTACTGCAGATGGATTAGCAGTGATACACATGCAGTTAATTATAAAGGGTGTGCAGGGGGTTGATTTGATATCTGCCACTCACCATCAAAGCCAAAAAGTGTGGAGGTCCCCCACTGTTCTTCCACTTAGTGTGCGAGGGGAAGGGGGAAGAGATACAGATAGACATGTCCTCTGCAATAAGCTCAATGCTTCAAATAGACTTTAGTTTCATTTTTTGTCCATATTTAAAGTAACTCAGTTTCCCCTCCTTTCACCACAACTTCCCATGGGTTTAAGTAGCCACATGTTATTACATTACAGTGCATAATTTCTATTTTTTGATATGGAGAGGGAAGAGGGAGATTATTAAGGGCAATTGGAAGGTTAATTATTATTCATCAGGCCTTCTGTTGTAATGATATCAGTGCCTTTTGTGACAGTGATTAAAATGCATATAAAATGGGGATGATGGGGAAGGAACACAGGCTGAAATAGGGAAAGAACAGGTTAAAGAATATTTAGATGACTTAGATTCAAATTGGCAGGGCCTGATGAAATTCATCCTAGAATACTTAAGGAACTAGCTGAAGCAGTCTTGGAACCATTAGCAATTATCTTCAAGAACTCAAGGAGGTCCCAGAGGATTGGAGAAAGGAAAACATAGCACCTACGAAAAGGGAAACCAACAGGACCTGGGAAATTAGAGACTGTCAGCCTAACTTTGATTCCTGGAAAGATTATTAAAGAATCAATTTGTAAGCATCTAGAAGATAAAGGGTATAAGGAATAGCCAGCATGGATTTCTCAAGAAAAAATCATGCCAAACCAACCTAATTTCCTTCTTTGACAAGGTTGCTGCCCTAGTGGATGCGGGGGAAGCAACAGATATGATATTTCTTGAATTTAGTAAGGCTTTTGATGTTGTCAAAAGCAAACTAGAAAAATATGATCTAGATGAAATTACTATAAGGTGGGTGCACAACTTGTTGAAAGACCATACTCGGAGGTTTGATATCAGTGGTTCATTGTCTGTCTGGGAGAGCATATCTAGTGGGGTCCTGCAGTAGTCAGTCCTCGGTCCAGTACTATTCAATATTTTCATTAATAACGTTAATGGAATGAAGAGTGTACTCATAAAATTTGCAGACGACACCAAGCTGTGAGGAAGCACTTTGGAGGACAGGACTAAAATTCAAAATGGTCTTGACCAATTGGAGAATTGGTCTGAATTCAATAAGATGAAATTCAATAAAGACAAGTACAAAATATTTCAAGTAAGGAGGAACAATCAAATCTCCAACTACAAAGTGGGGATTAACTGGCTAGGTGGTAATATTGCTGAAAGGACCTGGAGGTTATAGTGAATCACAAATTGAATACGAGTCAACAATGTGATGCAGTTGCAAAAAAGACTGCTATAATTCTGGGGTGTATTAACATGAGTGTTGTATGTAAGAAAGTATCAGAGGGGTAGCCGTGTTAGTCTAGTTCTGTAGAAGCAGCAAAGAATCCTGTGGCACCTTATAGACTAACAGACGTTTTGCAGCATGAGCTTTCGTGGGTGAATACCCACTTCTTCGGATGCAAGTATTCACCCACGAAAGCTCATGCTGCAAAACGTCTGTTAGTCCATAAGGTGCCACAGGATTCTTTGCTGTATGTAAGAAAGAGGAGGTAATTGTCTCACTTTGTTCAGCACTTAGCAGGAATATTGTGTCCAGTTTTGGGTGCCATGCTTTAGGAAGGATGTGGACACACTGGAGGGAGTCCAGAGGAGAACAACAAAAATGATAAAAGGTTTATAAAACATAATCTATGAGGAAAGTTTAAAAAAAAACCCTGGGAATGTTTAGTCTTGAGAAAAGAAGACTGAAGAGGGACTTGGTAACAATCTTCAAATATGTTAAGGTCTGTTTTAAAGAGGACTGTGATCAGTTGTTCTCCATGTCCATGGAATGTGAAATAAGATGTAATGGGCTTAATGTGCAGCAAGGGAGATTTAGGTTAGCTATTAGAGAAAAACTTTGTTATTATAAGAGTAGTTAGGCTCTGGAATAGGCTTCCGATGGAGGTTGTAGAATCCCCATCACTGGAGGTTTTTAAGAACATGTTGGACAAACACTAGTCAGGGATGGTATAAGTTTTCTTACTCCTCCCTCAGTACAGGAGGCTGGACTCGGTGACTTCTCAAGGTCCCTTCCAGCCCTATAGTTTGATTCTATGTCCACCTTAGTGATTTATTGTTAGATGCTGGGAAGAGGAGAAGGAAGCAATGACCAATGTGTGCATAAGTTTCAACTTCCTAAAAATAGGAAGAACATTATTTGAAAATTAAATGAGTACAAATGCAACCATAATGTGCAGCGCTTTCACATGTGACTATGTTATACAGCCTACTATAGCCATTCATTTATGTAAAAGCACAGAATCTTGATTTTTTTTTTCATGGAAAAGTCATTTTGTGCCAAATTAGTCAATTTCAAAGTAGAAGCCCTCCTCTGACTTTTTTGGAGTTAAACTGAACTGGTCTCTCTAAAAGTGAACTTTTATTAAGCACATTGCCCATATTTTAGCTACACTGCCTGATTTTTATCAATTTTATCATCAAGTAAGTGAGAGGGAGAGAGAGCAGAATAGTAACACTCTAATGGATTTAAACTAATGGATATTTTGAGCCTTATCTTTATGGAGAACAATCATGGCTCTAAAAAATCTACAGACATGAAACTAGTCAATTTTTTTATAAAATAGTTTGTGTTTTTGAAACCAACAATATTTTAGATAATTTTCCTTCAGTGTCTCAACCATAAAAAAAATCAGCAAGAAATTATTTCTCATTTTTAACTTTTAACTACTGATGATATTATTAAAATGGACCACGTGGCGGGTTTATTTACAGTTATACAAAGTTGTATGTAATTTAGCTTAAGTCAATTATACCTAGCAATTATAATATCTGAATCTAATTTATTCTCCTCAAGGAACACAAGCCATTCTTTAAGGTTCGGGATTGTTGTATTATGTTATTTTCTTGCACAAAAAGGAACTCTATACTTTCATCATGAATTATTATTTCAGGTTAAGGTGAACAGAAAAAGTCAATAAATTCTTCATGAAAAAGCATGTGTATCGCTTCTGTAGCATGCTGCATCTCTCTGCTTTACAAGATGTCAGCTTGCCAGTACAGATCAGTACACTGTTTAGATATTTAAAGGTGAAGTACAACGAAAGGGGGGGAAACAAAAATTACATTGTTACTCACACCACAGGGATCAAGTTCAGTTCAGGAGACTTAGAAATCTGCCTCTTCACAACAGCCCCTTATCAAATCTTGTCTTGCCCCTATCAAATTTCCTCCTTTGTTTCACCCTAGAACCACCATCCATTCAAATTTCTCCTGCCTCTGTTTTGCACTGTGTTTTCCAGATGGCTTCCCAGGCAAGTGGTCTTTGTTCCCAGATCTCACCCCATCATTTAAAGATTTTGTGTGGTTCAGCTGCTTCTCTCCTCCATATTTAATTCTCACATGCCCAGGTACACAATGTGGTCTGAGGCATTGTGAAGTTATGTTCAGATTTGATTTAAAATAAAAGTTAATGCTGCCAATTGACTATGCTCTATTCATGATAAAACAAAGCTTCCATCTGTTTTAGTCCCACCTAACTATATCTGAGCAAAATAAGATTAATTTAGAATGTCTGTGCCTGCTTATGCTACATCTGACTTTGGCCCAATATACCTGCTTCTTGGATGGCATCTCCAACAATTGTCATACCATAGTAATCCTTTACAGAAAAGTCCATATGGATCTTATTAAGCAGTGTAAACATTTACACCGTAACCATTTTTAATCCTGCTTAAGTCAGATTTGATGACAGTATCCTTTCTCACTTATTTTACTTCATTTCTTCCCAGAGCATTGCTGCATGATGTTTTGAAAAGATTCATATGATCTCTCGTGAACTAGATCTGTAAAGGTTTTAATACATGTAGTTCTCCATACTTTCCAATTGACCCACCAAGTTTTACTTTGTTTACTTCAATCTTTAAAATTGAAATGGTTCTAATGTTAATCTCTTAATATCTGACAGATGAGAAACAAATCTTCAATAGTATGGAGTCAGGCAAAGTTTGCTACCATAAGGCAGTTTCATATTACTTAGCAGTTAAGAATGACAGCATAGCCTACCGAGGGACATATTGGGCTGTTATGAGTATGTTTATTAGCAACCATGGGAAATACAATTCACATGTTGACCCAAAAATTATTGACTAAGGGTGTTAGTTTTTCTTATTTTGCTCTTTAACAAAGTAAATCTAAATTCAGATTCTTCCTCATCATCTATTTATTCAAAGAAGGGTAGCTGACTCTGTTTTATCAAGCTAAATTAAAAGTACAAACTGTAAGTCCTTCTCTTCATACTAAGAAACAAAATATCTACCTATTATAAATCACAAAGGGAACATTTCTTAGTGTTATTACATGTGAATCTCCATTGACTTCCACTGGCCATCATGTACGCAGCTGTGTGTAACATGTTGCAGCATCAAGATCTTCCACAATGTGTGAAGGGGTAGAATAATATATAGAAGATAAGTTAGAGACAGTTAAGGCTGAATATATTGTCATTTCTACTACCTTCTCTGTTCCCTTTGAAGTAACATGTTTTATATTTATTGTGCTATTGCCACTTTATTATAATATGCGTGGAATAGATTGTAGCACAAACAGGAACATCTCATACAAGAGAGATTCACACATATAGTTTTCTCAGAATTGCACTTTTGGAGTGGTGGGTGTTTGTTGATTTCCTCCCGTGGACCTGGCCTTGGATTTGGGGCTAAACTCCATGGTCTGTCTTGCTGGCCACTGACCTAGAGATGGCTTACGACATCCTGGACCACATTGCATAAATTAACTTGGAGAGGGGAAAATAATGCTAAAAATGTGTGTCCAAGCTGTGTGGACTGCTTTCAAAAGGTATTCCATGGGAGTTAGGGCAAGGAAGAAATAATGCATAAATATTTCAAAATGTAAGCTTAAATAAATAAAATCAATGCCCCAGTCCTGCAAAGACACTAATTGCCCTTATTCATGTGAGTAGTCCCAGTGACTCCAATGGGACTCCGATTAAAAGTTTGCAGGATAAAGTCCATTGCCTGATATAAAAACTCCAAAGAGGTACAGAACACCACCTTTCATCTAATGGGTTGCAAACTCAGAAAACTCAGGCATGACCACTTTATTCTCATTAACTATTTCACTGCTGATTGTTTTAGCAAAACCATGTAGCTACTTCGGGTTTGTTGGAGGAAGTTGAATAGGGACCGACTTTCTTCCTTCTTCTCTTCAGTTGTGTTTGATACAAAGAGAGAACACATTGAAATTACATGTATAAACATTGCTTTTAATACACATTTTAAACAGTATTTTTTTATGTAAGAATCATTCGAATTATTGGAACAACTTTGGAACAAAATAAAAGGAGAATGGAAGAAAATCCAAGCAAATCCAAGCAAATAACCCAAACACTTGTTTGATTCAACACAAGGAACTTCTACAAACCTATGCCTATTTCTTTGCAACAAAGAACAAGAAAAGTTACATCCTGTAGAACTTGTATAGGCTATACATTGTTTTTGTAATCCCAGGGTACCTCCACTCAACCTCTGAATTCAGTGTCTCATGCTGCAAAGAATGAGTATATAACATCATAGAGGAGCCCACCCATACTCTGGATGGCTTCATGAGCCACTAACAAATCAGTTACAGGAGCAGACACACAATGCATTCCTTGCAATAATTCGAATGATTCTTACATAAAAAAAATACTGTTTAAAATGTGTATTAAAAGCAATGTTTATGACAATCTATGGCGATGGTGAAGTGGAAAAGGCATTGCAGTGGAACAGTAGTTGGGAAGTGGTTGTAGTGCCTCATGAATACTTCCATTAATTGGCATCTTGATTGAGTAGACTTGAGTAGAGTTTTCTCTAAGTAAGCTTTGGAATTTCAAAGGGTCCAAGAGTTTTCAGGAGTGGACTATTGTCATGGCTTGTTCTAAACTTGGAGTGTGGAGAGTTTGGATTTTTCCATAAAGGAGAAAGTTGTTTGATCAGGACAACAGATAGTTTGTGTTTCTTATGCCCAAGTTCAGCCTGAGGAGCCAGTCCAGGGTTTGGCAGGCAGTGGATTTTGATTGAAAGGATTGTCTGTGAGACCTCGTATGGTGAGGAGTTTTGATAAGATCTTGGTGCTGTCAAATCAGAGGCATTTTTCATGTGAACACCAACATTTCCAAAGACAATGAAACTTGTGGACTTAATCATACAGCATCTGAATCATTCCTCTGTGAAGTCTTTGGTGGCTGGAAGTCTACATACTAGCAAGATTTCCACATTAATCTGTGAATCTGGAAACAAGATTAAGATGGCATAGGAGAGAAGCTTGAAATAACAATACAGAATCAAAATTCTGCAGTTTAATGCATGCTACCATTTAATGGGCTCTTTTTGCTGATTTTCAGCTACTGCAGTTCAGACCAATAGACTGTACTACTCATGTAGCATACTGCAACTCTCCTATACTGAGTGCATTTTAGAGTGCTTCAAAATAATATTCACAATGCTTTACAGATTGAGTGCTCCAGTTACAAGCAGCATGAAATACAGAGAAGTACCTCTTTTATTTTGATTTAAAGCATGACCATATCCATAAAAACAACTATGTAAAATATCTTCTTGTTCACACTGTGTGTTCTGAATTCATCTGCTTCTTTATGGACACAACTAAAATTTTAATAATAGCACTGTAGTGCAAGTGAACCTGTGGCACAGTGAATTGGGTATTCTGTCCCTTGTGTCATCAGATTAAAATAAAACTTCCTGGTTTCAGAATCTATCCTGGTAATGATAAAACAGGCTAAAAGAATAGCACTCAATGTTCAGATCTCAAGCTGAGTTTGCGGGGTTGGCAGTTAGAAAAGCCATCGTAATTCTGCAATGTTAATTTTCAGAGAGTCACTTGACTGTACTTCAGCTACACTGCAAAGACTTTCAGCTTTACAAATTTCCAACTGAAGCTGATATCAAAGCTCTGAAGTATAATTACTGAGAGCTCTGGCTCTGATAATTATATTGCCAACATACAAAGCAGTCCACAGACTTCACTTTGAAGACCCATCCTGCATTACTTATTCAGACCTTACTTAGGCAAAAGTCTCATTTAAATCAATGGATGACTTGAGCATTGATGGGGTTGAGTAAAGATTGCAAGATTGTTCTGTGTGAATGTGAATAGAAAGTTATTATAGAACATGATTAGTGAGAGTATTTTATTATTGAGAAATTTAAAGTATGTCAACTTTCAAATCAATCTGGAATTTTAGAGAAACCAGTGAGGAAAGTTTAGAATCAGAGTAAATGGTTGGAGCCAGAGAGCATTTGAACTGCAGAAGTTTAAGTGAAACCATGAAAAATATAGTGGAAGATTATAAATAAAAATATGAAGGAGCTAACCTTTAAAATGACAGTCATGACTAGTATCTCCAATTTATTTTTAAATGAGAAGCTGTTTCTGTAAGGCATTACACTATGTCAAAGATGCTAAAGGACCAGATTTTGCCACTTTCATTCATGTTACGTAGCCCCTTAGTCTATGAATAGGCCTAATAAATCATTAAGAATGCTCACAGTTTAGTGTACTACTCAATATAAATAAGGATGACATAATCTTGTCCAAGATAAGCAGAGGAAACCAAGAAAAAATGCTTCTTAAAAGGGTAATGGGGAGTTAAATAATAAATAGCAATTACTAGAAGATCCTAAAAATGTAAAAGTGACGGGTTGGACCCTGTCCCCCGTCCGAGATGCCATCTGATGTACTAGGGTTTCACGGAGCCTGCCTGCTCCACTAGCTTGGGTTTTGCTGAATCTGGCCTCTGGCGCACACGTATACAGGCAGGGACACACCAGCTGTAGATTCACAGAGTCTGCAAACAGCTCTCTATGGAAAAATTCAGTTACGAAATTTCCCAGCACTCAAGTTCAGCTCCCCTCTGGACAAAATAATATTGTCTTGCGCTGTAGAGAAATCTATACAACATAAGCTCATAAATTTGCCCCCTCCCTCAATGTGGAGGAAGACATGCACAACTTCTTGCCACCCCCGCTTCCAGTTATAGATTGCACAAACTAGGTTTTATAATAAACAAAAACAAACTTAACTACAAAAGGCAGACTTTAAGTGATTAGAAAGGATAGCAAACAGAACAAAGCAGATTACTAAGCAAATAAAACAAAATGCATACTAAACTTAAGATCTTAAAGAGATTTGTTTCAAAAAGTAATTTCTCACCTTAAATGTTGCTTTTGGGCAGTATGTGGAAATTATTGAAGATTAGCTACCCTGCTTGCAATTTAAATCTTCAGACTTCATATTCACAGACCAGATCCCTTTTCCAGCCTGGACTCCTTCCCCCCCACTCCCCCCACCCCCACCGTGTCTTTATTTCTCAGATCTTTCCAGCTGCCATCCTGGGTGAGGATTCAGTGAAGAGTGAACCTAGATCAACTTACTCCCCAGCCTTAAATAGAATTTACATAAGGCAGGAACCTTTTGTTTCCCAATCTTGACCTCTCCCTCCTTTTAGTGGAAAATCACTAGAAGTCCAAGATGTTGTTTAGTACCAGGTGACCTTGTAGTGTCAAAGCAATGTCCCAGCTTCTCAGGAAGGAGAGAGATTAGTATCTTCAAAGTCTTATTGTTTCTCCCTAATGGCCCATCAAGGCTGATGGACTGCTGTCTGGTGGGTGTTTCCCAAGTACACACACACTTGTAATTGTTACATACTCAATATTCAGAGGGGTAGCCGTGTTAGTCTGGATCTGTAAAAGCAACAAAGAATCCTGTGGCACCTTATAGACTAACAGACGTTTTGCAGCATGAGCTTTCGTGGGTGAATACCCACTTCTTCAGATGCAAGAAGCATTCTTCTTCTTGCATCTGAAGAAGTGGGTATTCACCCACGAAAGCTCATGCTGCAAAACGTCTGTTAGTCTATAAGGTGCCACAGGATTCTTTGTTGCTTATACTCAATATTCCTAATTATAGATACAGAAATGATGCATGCATACAAATTAGATAATCATATTCAGTAAATAATAACCTTTCCAATGATCTCTCACATGACCTATCTTGCATAAAACAATCTTAGTTATTCCATATTCATATCATAACAATATTTCTATGAAGAATATGGAGTGTGACATCACAGTTAAGCATACACAAGAAATGCCAAATAACATTACAAGTTATAATACCTAAAGGTAGTGGTATATGAACTCTATGAAAGGTAATTGCTCTAGAGGAGGTAGTATTTAAAATATGTTTGGACAGAGAATTTGGATTTATAGTTTGTCTGTCTAACCCAGTGGTTCCCAAACTTGTTCTGCCGCATGTGCAGAGAAAGCCCCTGTCAGGCCAGGATGGTTTGTTTACCTGCCTCATCCGCAGGTTCGGCCGATCCCGGTTCCCAGTGTCCGCGGTTTGCTGCTCCAGGCCAATGGGAGCTGCTGGAAGCGGCAGCCAGTACGTCCCTTGGCCTGCACTGCTTCCAGCAGCTCCCATGGGCCTGGAGCAGTGAACCACAGCCACTGGGACCTGGGATTGTCCGAACCTGTGAATGTGGCAGGTAAATAAACTGGCCCGCCAGGTTTTCCCTGCACAAGCAGTGGAACAAGTTTGAGAACCACTGGTCTGACCCAATGTTTTGAAGTTGGACTTACGCAATTACTTTTTTTCTGTGGCAGTCCACTTATTAATAATATCTTTTTTATAATCAATCTGTGCAATAAAGAATATTCCAATTTTTAGCTTTTTCAACACCTTCTCTTCTATCTATACTAACTTAAGTGTACTGTGCAATAGTTTAAAAATACCAGTAGAAAGGAACCCTTATGATCTGTTAAAATAGTCATACCTGTGTTCTACTTCTAATAAATAAGTAAAACAAACAATTTGCACAGTTTGTCCCATTGCATCCACTTCTTTATTCATAACCTAGTGTGGACTCTTCCTATAAAGAAGCTTAATGTACAGTTGCATGCTGGCATGATGATAGGGTTGAGGCAAGCAAAGATTTGTGAGATTCCAGTATAGGATAACATCAGTTTTGGTTCACCCGAGAGTTATTCACATGCTTATTATCTGTAAGTTATAAGGAAGAAGAGTATCATTAAATAAAATACTCACTGTCCACTATTTATTAAGTTACCTCAGAACAGCAATAATTATAGTGACTTAGAAAGAAACTGCTACTGGATATTACATATTTCAGATTCTGTCAACCACAGATATACTCCTGCTTTGACCCGTGTAATCTGTTTCTTAAAAAACCACAAAACAAACAAACAAAAAAAACCCAAACCTAAAGAACACTGGAAGGGAAGAAGAAGAAATATACTGTAGGTTTTGCTTCCACCCATCCCCTTTTCAGTATAAAATTGATGATGCACTGAAATGTCAAAGCACCGTCCCAAATTGTGCACTGTCATTCTTTATTCTACAGATTAAATAGTATATTACAAATTCATATTATAAACTGTCATTTCCTTTAATATATTTTAATGTAAATTACTTGAATATTTTTTCTAAAGTTTCCTGTAGTTGGAAGACTGCCGTAGTAAGATAATCATGGATTCTTTTCTAATTTTAATGTGCTGAATGATGGTGTGTTTACCACCATATGGAAGAAAAAATTACATATGTGGCAAGACATTCACTCTCAATAAAGCTGTCAGCCTTCCTTTCAAAGGTCACATCACTGCTGTGAAATACCAGACAGAGGCGGAAGCTGTTACACGCATCAGTCATCTCATCAAAATAATTATGCAAATTGCAATATGTCCACTGTACTATATTTATTATGTTATTATTATTACATGTTTTTAAAGCACTCACACTATAGTTGCTGGGTATTATTTTCCTAAAGTTTAGTGTACAGGACTGCAGAAAACGTACTCCCACACTCTGCTATCTCAGAACCTCTTACCAGAACAGAGCAATTCTACATGGTAGTGTGGTGACCACACAGCTGTCAGGAAAATGTGTCCATTAAGAGATTAATCCTGTACCATGCTCTGACTATAGCAAGACTGGCACTCAGCTTGTTCTAAGACTTGATGGAAATGTTTTGTCCCTTGACCTTCTGAGGTATATCCTGGGCTAAATCAGCCCAAGTGCCACTATTGACTGAAGTTGACTCACCAGGATGCAGAGAGAAGTGGTCTCTGTCATGGTGTCTGAAGTTGCTCTCAACTGAGAGTGCCAATTTCAGGTCAGACTGTCGGAAAACAGGGCAGATGTCCCAAACTGGTGGCATATTCTATAATTAGATTTCACCAAGCCAGTAACATATGTGAACTCCTGGTCTTACCATGAAGTCACAAACAGTTCCCTTAAGCTCTCCAGCCTACTTGCCACTTAGACAAACTGGATTTTGTGATACTGTCCGCTGTACCAAATACTACATCACATGACATTACTCCTAACCCCAAAGGGTTGGTCATTTACCCCTGGTCAATTAATACTTCTGATCTCTCACCAAAGACAATGCTGGCAGCCAATTTCTCTAGTAATTAACTAAAGGTTTATTAGTTAAGAAAAAGTAATGAGAGTCATTGAGGGGGTAAAGCAGGTAAAATGCATTAACAGATTAGTCAAATTTTGTAAGTCCAAAATATTAACAGAGTTGTAGAAATCTGCTAAATTTCCAAAAACGTTCCTCAGGGATACCCAGTAATTTTGGGGATCTCGGTCCACTTGTTCAGTATTCCACCTTGGTAGAATCCAAAACAGTTCAGAGCTACAGGATCGATCCCTAGATCCATTCTTATATCTTTCCATGGAAGGCAATTTGGCAAGTGTTTTCATTCACAGCATGGGCTCTTCCTTTGTTGCTTAAATGTAAACAGAGTCTGTGAATTTCCATTGTTGAACACAATGACCCATGCTTTGAAGTTAACAATCTTTTACATTTCCAAGGCTCCAATCTCCTATGATGGGTAAATGTAATGTAAACATAATGTAATAGCCAGAAGAAATCCTTCATTAGTTTTCATGAAGTTTACACATTTAGTACATTCAAATCTTAACACTAACACACACTTTAATTTTTGGTTATCTAATTACCAGGTATACATAATGGAATGTGATAGTAAACAACAGGTTATAGGTAAGTGGAGACAATAACACTGACATTTTTTGATATTCACCCACAATTGTGAATTAGTCTATGGTTTTGATCTCAGCTGGCCTTTCAGTGTCACAGTCTCATACAGTCAGTATCCACTACCATATATATAATATAGGTAATTGGGTGTCATTACTATATATTTGAGTTATGAGCTTTTCTCTTTCATCTCAGATCCAGCTATTTACAGTATTCAAATACAAATATTGGGCCAAGGTAATCCTGCAGATACAGGTGATGCAAACTGCACCCAAAACACAAGCTTTTCAGTCACCAGCTCTTGCAATTACAACCATCTAGTAAAGTATAAGAATTGCTTTTGCATCAAATACAGACATCCATAAGTTCCCGCTATTGCTGGTATCCTTTACTGGCAAACACAGAATGTTATCCCATCCTCGTAGTAAATTTCTTCATTTAAATATGTATTCATCTGAGTCTCACCAATATAAACAATGGACACTGTGGAATGCAAAGGCACTTATTTCCTGGATGAATTGTAGTATGGACTATGTAACTGGCAAATACGTTTGAGGGGGAAGGAAGGGAAATGTCCCTGTGTACACACTACATCTTTTTAGTGTTTTTAATATTGTTACATCTAGAAACTTGTAATATATGACAAAGGACATTCAAAGTTGGTTTATGTTTAATTAAGGTAACATTCTATTACTTTAAATTGACAGTTGCAAAAGTAAAAGCTCATATAAAAATTCTTCTCCAAGGAAACTATTTGTCAGTTGAGTAAAATTATCATACTGTTTGTCTTTGTGTCCGTGAATCAGAAACATGATGCTTAAGCATCCGTGTTTGATGGTGAACCTGAGAAAGTTTGGAGGCTCTGAAAGCTTCAAAAAACAAGGCCAACAAATGTAAGAGTCTACATATGTTTGAATAAGGAAGAAAGGATTTATTTCATGTTATAAATGAGCTGGGGAAGGGGGTATTAACTTGGAGAAATGGAATGAAAATAAGTAGATGAAAATTTAGAGTGCACATCAGGGAAACTTCCCTAAAGTGAAATTATTGAACTGTGCAATAATCACTCTGTTCAGCAATCAGCCTAGTTATGTTAGAGAGGTTCAAAATAATGAAAGGTACAGCAAAGGTAAATCAGGTGCTCATGTTTACCTTTTCTCATAATGCAGAAACAAAGGAACATCCAATGACATTGAAAGTCAACAATGTCAAAAATTAATAAAAGAAAGTACTTATTTAACCTGTAGAGCTCACTGCCATAAGAAATCACTGAAATTGAGAGTTTAGTAGGATTTTTAAAAAGGATTAAAATGTATCTTGGTAAGGAGAACATTATATAGCTTTTTTAATATTTAGAGAATATAAACCCTTATGTTTCAGGGAATAAACCAACCATTAACAAACAGATTTTGAATGATTTTTTTTATGAGCAGTTGATTCCATAGAAAGTGCACATCAGGGAAACTTCCCTAAAGTACTTTTTCTGAAGTATCTGGTATAGGCCACTGTCAGACCAGAGAGTTCGGACAGGTTTGATCTAGCATAGCAATGTTCCTATTACTGAATTGCCCAGGGAGGGAAAAATAACCTCTATCAAGCATAACCCCTTTCACAGTTAACTTCTTCATAATCTCAACCCTAAATACCCTCCTTCTGATCACTTCCACATATAGTCCCCTCAATCCCTCTCCTCCTTCCTTGCTTCCCATTAGAGTCCCCACAGTCCTCTCCTTTTTCAGTTCCCATTGCTCACATTCTCTTTTCTTTCTCTTCTCTGATCCTTCACCCAAGAGCAGGACAGAGCATGCCCACCTCCTATTTGTCCCAGTAAATAATTTTATTTGCATTTATTTATTTTATTAACTGGGGAAAAGAGTGAATGGACAAGATTCACTTTGTATCTCCAGTGGGCTTCTATCCATATTCAAAGAGTTTTCATGTGTGCATTAACTTCTTATGCACTGTTGTTGATAGCTATTTTCAGTGGGTGAACTTCAGACAAAGCAACAGTCATGTTTGGTTGGTTAGTTAAGGGTCTTGGGGTAAGGGTCTTGTGACTGCTTTATATCACTGATCCCTTCAAATAACCTTTGGAGCTTCTTTCTTAGTCTTACTTCAGAATCGTGAGCCATTCCCTTGAAACATGACTAACAGAAGCCTCACAGTGAGTGATGATATATTTAATGGTGCAGCATCAAGAATGCGTAAAGGGGTTATTTTCTTTTTGCCTCCTTCTCTTTCTTTCTACTGACAGCTTCATAATAGAAAAATTCCCCTCATGAAACTTTACCTGTTTTAACTTTCTAATTCTTCAGTGTTCGTTTCTCAGAATGTTTTGCTCTACAGACCAAAAAAAAAATGCACTTGTAGTTCACTGTGCACCAGACAGAGGATCCCCTGAAGACAGAACATCCCCTGAACTGACCTTCTTTTGGAAGGATTCATAAAGCTTCTTTTAAGACTGTTCATGCTATTAGAGTGTGTGTCGGGGACAAAGGGGATCAGGGAAGGGAACTACAGAGTCCCCTGGAGTTTCTGGCAACAGCAACTATAACAGGAGTACTTTGGGGAAGGAAATGGGGAGGAGATTCTGGGGAGGCTGAAAAGGGATAAAGATTAAATAAAATAAGTGAACTGACCTTCAGAAACTTTTGAAACTCACCTATCATGAATAATTATAAAGTGCATGGAATAATGCCACAAACCTGAATATGATCAAATACTTACAAGTGCTGATGCCAATAGCGTCATAGTTTGAACTTTTTATCTTGCTGTCTTGACTAAATGTTAAAAATTGTAGAGTATGCTCATGGGTATCAATTATTAGTGTATACAAATTTGTTCAATATTTTACTGTAATAATAAGTTCAAACTTTCTTTAATTTAGAAGAGCTATAAATGACAAGTTTAATTATTAAGATATTTAAAATTGGTATACTGTTTTCCCCCTTCTTCAGAAAGTGCCTGATATTACTGAGCTCAGTAAAGCTATAATGTGATGTATGCCTTTTGACAACATTATGCCAATATTCATCTTAATATTTATTAAAATAATAAGCAAGAAGCTTTTGAAATGTGTTCTAGATTTTTTTCCTCTGAGACAGTGAAGGACGCTACACTGAGGCAAAACGAGTGAAAATCTTGTTCTGATTGAATACTTCAAGAAATCTCAGGTTTCAACAATGTTATATAGCAATGTTGAAGTAGCTGAAATTCCATTGTAACAACATATCAAAATATTTTACAGTAACTTTTTAGGTAACAAAAACAGGACTTTTTTCTTTAAATGCTTTTACTTTGAATTATTTATTTCATTTTATTATTGATAGCTTTATTACTAACCTTATTTCCTTTTCTAAGGTCTCTCTATTTTAGTGGTGCTCAATGAATATGAATTCTTCCTGCGCTATCAAATGATTAATAGGATATAAATGCAATGATCAGGTAAGCAACAAATGATTCTGGTTTTAAAAAAAAATCATATGGAACAAAGTTCATGTTACCCCTTGATCTCTAGGAATCTCTAGTTTACAGCCTATCAAATGCTAACCTTAGTATACAAAGCATGCTCTCTTTTTTATTAACAATGTTTATATTTCAATAGTGCCCAATTGCTCCAGACATGATCAAGACCCAATTATGCTAGGCACTGTACAAAGACAACTGAAAAAACAGAGCTCAAATGCATTTATTAAGTAAAGAAAATGTTATATACTGCACCAGGAATAAGAGTAACTCCTTCTCCACTTTGCTTCCTCTATGAGTTATGGTTGGTATTGCATATTATATTAGATCACATTATCTCTGGTTTAGTTTTCTTTATTTTTGTTCCTTTGTATATGTTTGTGTGTGCAGACAGTTGTCATTTGCATCTTTCACACTCAAGTTGTTTCGCCGTCTCCTGGAATTTCTCATGAAAAATTATAAACCTTGGCTGGTGCACAATGTGTTACAAGGTTTGTTATGATTTATGCATTTTTAATGTTCTGACAATTTAATAACTATATGCCACTTCTCTTCCACTACATAATACTGAACAATAACTACAGTTGAAGGTTTGCATTTTCTGCATGTTATTAAAAAGAAAGGTATGTCTCAAGGCAGTTTGTAATAATTCTGCAGTCAAAGGCTGAAATCAGAGGGGACAAAATTGATCTGATGCTGTTTCAACTCCCATAAAATGCTAAAAGTATTAACTTTAGTTCATTGTAAGGTAGACATAATTTGAGATTAAGCAGTACAGTCTATGTAATCAAGGTTTTCTTTTTAAACTACTGTAGTCGTGCTATTGAAAAGATGGAGTCATGAACAGGCTTAATAGAGAAATACACAATTATGTTTGTTTTTCTGTTGTTTAGGAATCATATACAGTATCCATTACAATAGAAGCATAACTGCCTCACTGAGGTTAACTTTGCCCACATATATATCGGAACAAGTTAGTTCTTTTTCTGCTTAGTTGCAATGTGAATTACTCATGTATATTTGAGCCATTTATATCAATATGCAACACAAATAAAGCACAGCAGTCCTTGAAAGTGTTCTGGGATCATAATTATGTAAAAGATGAAGGGGGAAATAAAAGACAATACAAACATATAGTAAAAATTACATTTTTGCTATATCCAAATGTTAGAGGAATACTCTGTCCATGATCCAACAAAACATGTGGAACAAGATTTTCAAAAGTGCACAATTCTCATTTAGAGACTTAAGGTGGTTCCATAAAAAAATCAACTCATTGGGTGGTAAGATTTTTGAAAATCTGGTCATGAGTGTCACAATGAGAGATGATAGGTGCAGAACCCTATAAATACCTGGCCCTTGTAGGTATGAGCACTTTTGAATATCTGGCTCAAAATTCTTCTGAAAATCTGACTTATAAGCAACTGCATAATATCTAATGGGACTTACTCACAAGCTTTAAGTGAATTGTGTGATTAAGTGCTTTGTCAGACTAAGGCCAGAATTCTCAGCTCCTTGTAGGATCATGCCATTAATCAGCAAGTGTTCCATTATTTTTTATAAGGCTAATGCAATAGACCAAATTACATTGTACTCCAGATAACAGATATTCTGTCCTCTTTTTCTCTCTTTTAAAGTGGTCAGCAAAATCCAGCAGTATGCCAGCCACTCACTTAGGTCCTACTGTGACAACTGGACCATTCCAGAAAGATGGTACACTATAACACCTCCGATATCTTCTTACTGCAAAAGTAAATTTATAATACCCTAGCTCTTGTCATTTCATATGGGTTCACATATTTCATAGAGTTTAAGGCCAGAAGCCCCATTACATTACTTAGTTTGATCTATATAGCACAGGCCATTCACTTTCACACAGTGACCTCTTTATTGATCCCAGTAACATTACCTCTACCTTCACAGTCCACTAGATCAAGCCTATTTTTTTTTCAAAGTGGATGTCTTAAGTTAGACTCCTAAATCCATAGTTAGGTGCATATAAGCAGCCTGACTTTGGGAAGTGTTAAATACTCAACAGCACCCACTGGAGGGTCAGGAAAATCTACCCTCTACAAGTTGATAGGTTCAGGAGAGATTATTATTAATAAATTGCTACATTAAATTACTGAAATAAAGAATAAATATCTGGCTGATTTAGCACTTATGGATTTCAGTGGGAGTATGACTTTTGAGTGGTGATTTTTTTTTCCTTTGTATTTTTCATTATTTCATTTTTTCACACTTTTTTACTTTGTTCTACCCATGGCCTCCTGGGAGAGAGAGACAGTTCACAGGTTTGTATTTCTAAAAACATTATATATACAATGAGTTGTGCTGAGGGGAGAAAGCGTTGTGTTTTTGTTTGGTAAATTTTAAATTTTGGACATACTCTGGTCCAAGTCATGTGACACTACTCCATGAGAAACACTTTTTATTGCGGTGTTTGTGTATGCGGGCGTATATGCGGGGATATGGCTGGTTATTTTCTTGGGATCCAACTAGTTCATTTGGGATTATTTGCCTAAAAAATAAAAAAGGCCCTGGATGGTGGTAAAAATACCTTCTTGAAATACTTTTAGTGTTGGTTTCTGTGTTTTTCATTATTTTAGAAATAAAAATATTATCAAAGCTCATGGAATGTTAAAAAAAAAAGTAGTCTATGACAACTACTTTGTATTTGTATTTAATTCCAGTAATTTTGCAATGTAATCCAAGGAATTTGTGAATTTGGGACAGATAATATGTTGCTGATTTTTAAAATTGTACTCTGTTATAGGCAGATTTAAAAAAAAACAACAAAAAAAAACTATATGTTTCCACTTTGTTTTCTTTGTCTCTCGCTTTGATCTGTTTCTCTGATGCAAACTGATCTAGGTAGTATAGTAGTATTCTTTTTCAGTGGCTTGATTCATCAGCATTTTAATTTATGTTTGTGGAGCATTTGTCATTAATGTGAACAGTACTGAATAGACTAGATTCTGCCTGATTGTCCTCTATAGCCATAATCCTGCATAATAGCTTGCATTTGTTCCCAATCTCCAAAATGTTAATCCTCCCCCTCCAAAAAATCAGTATAAATTAGACCCCTTATGATTTTAGTCTAAATCCATTTTATTAGAAACCACTCACTTTCCCCTCCCCCACTTTGTTTTTGTTTTGCTACCAAAAACATGAGGAAGAATGAAATACAAATAATAACTCCTCCCCTCTGTAATATATTGTTTATAATTGAAAGCTCTAGTTTTGCTATAGCAATGCTATGGAGTGCAGGTAAATGCAAATACAAAATAATAATTCCACCCAGAATATTTGAAAAGGATTCTTTGTTGTAGGCTCTAAAATAATAAATAAATAAATAAATGGGTTTATTCATTCAATCCCTTCTCATTAAAATGAGTGATGCCTGGAAAATAACCAGTTAGACCACCCTATATTTGTAACAAGTGAATGCTGCCATTCTACAACACTGAATTATTTTAACAAGCTGCTACATTATAGTCAAGGAAAGCAAAGAATTCCATCAGGCATTTGTCTTTCTCAGTTAAAGATGTATGAATGCCATTATTTCACATTCCTCAGACTCAGATTATTATAGGGCTCAGATTATTATAGGACAAGTGGGGAAAAGCATAAGGTTGAATTTTATATGGAAAAAAAACTTTCTCTATATACAAGATCTAAACAAGTCTGTTACAATTAAAATGCAAAAATCCTACAAACAAACAATGAATAGTTATGTCTGCAACTGAATGGTAAAATAATCATTTTGAAAAGATAAGTAATATTCTTATGTTCTGGTGACTAGACACTTATAGATGGTCTGCTGGCACTGACTTCTAGGAAAAGGCAGGTATAAAAAAAGCATTAAATTACTGTAATTTCATAACACATGGCTTTAGGTTCTGGTTCTTTAAATTGAAATTTGGAAGGCATTTAAAGATTAGAGCATTGAGATTTTATGTTTCTGCTGAGGTCAAAAGAATTTATATGTATGATAAACTGAAAACTTTGCTGAAATATAGTCAAAATATAAACTAATATTCAAAAAGAGTTACATTAATTTTTTTAATCATTTAATTAGAGTGGAATTTGCATTAATTAAAAAGGACTATTTGGGCACTATTTCACAGAAAATGTTCTGGTCTAAAGACATTGTTCCTATGAAATGATCATTTTCCATGGGCCTTCTAACACTCCCATTAACGTTAATGGAAAAGCCACATTAACGCCCATGGTACAGGATTAGACCCTAAATTAAAAATGAAAAAGTTGCCTTTTTCTTTCCTGCATTTATATAGATAATGACCGTTTTAGTACTAGTGCACGTAATGCCAATCCTTTTCTCATTTACTATCACCTACAGAGCGACTTCTCTGAAAGACACACAGACTCTAACCCATACCCTTCAAACACTCTCCTAACTCACAAAATACAGTATAAGGGAAAAAAATGTCCAAATTAACACTCTAGGTTATGTCTTCCATTTTGTCTTATCTCTTATCAGATTCTTAGCTCTTTTCCTTCTAGAGCAAAGAACACACCATCAATACTTAACTAAGCAAAATAAATAATATTTATAAGAGAAAAAACTATCAAAAGATGACAAGAGTGAATAATTTCTTACAGTGCAGATTAGGCAGAGTCAATCTCTTTGACAGTAGAGCCAGTTCTTTAAAATGGGAAATGTGGGATTTTCTCTGCTTGAGTTATATCCAGTATCACTCACTGAAATTCTGTAGATGCTGGGTGAACTTCAGGCTTCCATACTCAAATTAAAGGCGTACCTCTCCTAGCTCGTAAAATCTCGTGGAGAGACAGGGAATCTTCCGGTGCATCCCCATTATAGCAGGGCAAGATGCCACTTTCAGTTAAGGAAGTGATTGTTCAACAGGCAGGGGGACTTGAGCAATACCTTGACTGATCTCTGATTTCATTAACACCGGTCAATCAGATATTATGATTTAGAACATGGACTGGCTTTATGAGTCAGTAACCTGTGGGTGACGGAGAAAAAAAATTGTCTTTTTTTGTTGTTGTTAAATTAATGTGGCCAGTGCTTTGCCAAACATGGAATGAAGACAGTCCTGGCCCCCAAGAGGTTACAATCAGGTTTCCTGAGAATTGTTAGCTGGCCTGGATAACGTTGATCATACTGCTGTCATGGCTCTTCCTCGCTAGGATTGAGAGAATTATGATTGCGGGGTGAATCCAAAGGGTAGTGGTGAGGGCCTTGCCATGCAGGATACCACAGGGCTCTCCTGTGTCTCCTCTACTGTTCAACAGGTATGCAAAGTTGATGGGGAAGTAGTGAAGTGATATGTCCTGCGATATCACCAATATATGGATAATGCTCATCTATATCACTATTACATTAGAACCATTAGATGGCTGAACAGCTTACCTGAGTCTAGAAATGGGGGTAAAATCCAGTCAGTAAAACACCCAGTAGGTAGACAGACTACTTCTGCGTCTCCACTTCTTTGCACTTAGTCATCATTTCTGAGAGAAGGCTGAACTGTTTTTACAAAATTAAAACAAAAACATGAAAACCTCACCATCCTGAATCAGACACCTGACTTGGAAAATTTCAAAGCAAAAATATAAGGAACTGAAAACTGGATCTTATAATGTAAAGAGTTGGACAGCCTTAACTGTAGGCATTGTTATGTGTGCTGCCTGTATGTGCTTGGGCACCCAGTTACCAATTTTCTATAGCTTAAATAAAGTTCCGTAGTTGCCTACTTCTTTGGTTCATATCTTTCAAAAGTGCTTTAACTGTTGTTAATTGATTAGCTGTTTGAGATACAACACAAAGAGGAGCACCTGACATAGCAAATAGGAAAGTCCTGCTTTGAGCAGGGGGTTGGACTAGATGACCTCCTGAGGTCCCTTCCAACCCTGATATTCTATGATTCTATGAAAGGCAATTTTCTGGAAACAAGAATAAGCAGAGCTGGCTATATGCTAATTACTGGTTAAACTTGATGTAACATCAAGTTAAGATCTATTTGATTTCTAGGAATCTTTATTTGGAGGAATATTTCAAGATGAGTATTAATTAGAAATGTAATAGACATACTCATTTTCTTCAATACGTAGAGCTCTATTTCTATCCTCAGTTGTGATAGTCTCTTTACAAGACAATAACTCTTCAAGTGCATTGGTTCAACAATGTACAAATCTAAAGACTTCAGTAGATTTTAATGTTTTGTATATATTGTTTTTGCAAATGTCATTTTTGTCTGAAATGTGTATCCTGACAACTAATTTGAACACACTGAAATCTTTTACTGTTAGCTGTAATAGTTTGTGTTATAAATTGTACACCTCTTTGTTCATCCTAACAACTCAAATTCTTGTAATTTGTTCCCTGACTTTTGAAAAATCTATTTCACTCAGACTTTGTACTCTTCCAGTAATTCTTAGATGCTAATTCCTTCTTCCTTAGGGAAAAATAATTGAACTCATCAATGTTTAAATTTAAATATGAACACAATTAACACTTAAAATTTTTGATCTATGTGGGCACATTTAACATGACAATTTATAGTTCACCTAGCAATGTCTAGAACAAACAACTATTTATAACAGAGACAATCTGCTTAATATGCACAATATTTCTCAGGAGAAACCTGCTTGGAAACCTTGCTAATAAAATGCAGTGATGTAAGTCTTTCCTACAAATAGAATTACCTTATTTTTCTAAAACCCAACTTGCGTAACCTTTGCAATTAATAGAAATCAAGATTTTGGGAAGCCTTGATATTTAAGTGTTTTTTTTCTTTAGACATTTTATTGATCTTTGAAGAAAACACATAAAGATATGCTCAGATTGTAAAGCATATACTCTTGTATATAATATAAGAGACCAATTTTAGAAACACTGACATGAATAACTCTACACTGAATTCAATAGAAAGAAAAAATACTCATGTCTGTGCAAGACTGGTCCCTAGTACTGCAGTTGATGAAAGTGTGAACACTAAAAAGTGAGCAGCAAATAGCTGCAGTGCACAGCAGTGCGCAGCATTTAGAGAGTAAAACCTAACCGCACAGTCAATTTGCATGAATTTTTTTTGAAACATTCTGTAATTATGAATGCAGAACCAGGCAATAATTGGGTAGACAAATAAACAAAGTAAACCAGTATCAAGATTTGGCTAAGAGTAGACAAGATTTGTCTACACAGCAAAGAAAAACTCATGGCTTGCCTGTGCTAGCTGACCTGGTCTGGGGCTGCGGGCTCGTGGGGCTGTTTCATTGCTGTGTAGACTTCTGGTTTCGGGGACCCTGTGTGATGGGAGGGTGCCAGAGGCCAAGCTCCAGACTGAGCTTGGAAGTCTACACAATAATGAAACAGCCCCACGAGCCCAAGCCTGCTGGCACAGGCCAGCTTGCAGGTTTTTCTTTGCTGTGAAAACTTCCAGGTTCAGTCTGGAGCCCGGGCTCTGGCATCCTCCCACTTCACAGGGTTCCTGAGCCCAGAGAGATAAAGAAGTTGAGGTAATAATATCTTACTGGACCAACTTCTGTTAATGAAAATTACAAGCTTTAGAGCTACACGAAGCTCTTTTCTGTTACCCGTTAGTCTTAGCTTCACATGATGGTCCAGTTTTCGTCAGTCCCTTGTATCTTTATACTTTCAGACTGTGGAAGCGAGGACTAGAACTGTTTAATGAAGTTCTACTCTGGAAAAAATACTCTGTGAAAAGTGTATCATGAAGTTCCATGTTTACTGTTTCTCAATGACTCCCAAATCTGCTTTGACAATGAAAACTTTGTTCTAACTGTCAATCCTGTAAACTCATCTGGGATCTGAAAGTGTTTTGTTTCTGGATCAAGTATTCTCAACAGAAATAAAGACTGTGCAGTCACAACTAAGTTGAACAATTCTGTTGGTGGTGTGAAAACCAGAACAGATTCCAGCTCACCCATCAATGGGTACATTTGCTCTGCTCTTCTGACAGAAATAGTAAGAAATAACACCATGTTTAATGTTGTCCTTCTCTCTCAGACGAGTACTCTGCCATATGTTTGTCTTCGGTCACAGCTCTGGTTGCTGCTGTCACTGCTGCTTTTCAGGTGGGCCAAGTGGAAGGAGCTTTCCCAACCCTGTGCTCTGTTGCAGGCCCCAGTGTTGTGAGTACTGGGAGAGAGAGCTCGAGAGCTCTGAGTCATCACTCAGGGACTTCATTGAGCTAGGAAGGAGTGGGTCCCCAGCTCATCACTCTGCCAGGCCAAAGTGTACCATCTTCCTAGCCTGCTGGTGTAGCTCTTTAATTAAGGCTATTCATGACCTCCCAGCCAGGGCTCTGGGCTCAGATGTGCTCCTGCATCCTGTAAAGAGAACACAGCAAGGTCAACATTATCATTCTCCTTCCTGAGTGAGGATTACGTAGGTGTGGTAGATGAGCCACTCATTTAAGTCAATGGGATCAGTTGTGGAATCAGGTGCTACGCAACCTGAGGAGTATCAGAGTTTGTCCCACTCTGACTTTATGCTGTCTTTCTAATCTGCCTTTCTTCCCCTTTCATTTTGAAGTTTCATACCTAGTGCTTTTCAAATGGCATAAGAATAGCCATACTAGGTCAGACCAATGGTCCATCTAGCCCAGTATTCTTTGTTCTGACAATGGCCAGTGCCAGAGGCTTCAGAGGGAATGAGCAGAACAGGGCAGAATGAGAAATATAAGAGAGAGAACCTACTTATACCCATCATTTCAAATAATGGCATTCCCCCATTACCTGTGAGAATGAAATTCATCCCTATTGAAGGGGCTGGCACAAGACATACACAACACTTTAGTCACCTGTTGAGAGTTTTAAATAGGTTTAAGTAGCGTACAACTCTCTACATGTAGGTGAATTTCACCCCAATTTCTTATTTTACAGTCCCACTCTGACTTCCATTTGTAATCCTATTCACAGATATATTTCATATATTTTTGTAAGATTTATGTTTGTCTGTTCTTATTAAAAAATTAGCCCACTAAGTTGTGATGAGTTGATTTTAGGATTTGATATATGATGCACTAATGAAAGGACCCTTTCCCCCTTTTTTTTATTTAAAGCTTGTATTGATATCTAATTTACATTACTATGATAGATATTTTTTTCTAAATTGTATTCTTATATGATTTGGCACAATAAACAGAAAAAAATATTTGCTAATGCCTCCTGACCAGTTTACTAGTACTTCTTTGTACAAATCCCACTTGGCTGATTTACCCTGGGACCATACCACCGAGCTCAATGTCCAGTATAGTGGTCTTTCTGATATATGTGAGTCTAGGGGCTGAGCAGTAGGGAACTCAGAGGACTGATCACTGACAAACATCCTGTTATAATATTAGGCTTACATGACCTTCACATGGATGGCATTGATGTAAATTTAAAAGTTATGAGTTTGAAAAAGGAAAGGTTTTCAAAAGTTAACAGACTTTGAAACAATAGACCAAACCCTTCTTCCTGTAACTCCATTAATATGAAAGAAATTTCAGTGGAAGGATATGAAAGTATGTAGAAGAGAAAAGTCTGTTGCAAACATGAATGAAGTTTGGATTCAAACATGGATCTGAAATTTGCAGCGTGGAGTCCATATAAAGCAATGCAACTGTCTAAGCATGGTGAATATAAATATTGACAGTAATGACCTTACTATAAGAGTACAGAAAATAAATTTTGAGTAAAAATACTGAAAAAATCTACATCATCCTAATACGAAGCTTTCTATTTCTCTACAAGTAGATTATGATATTAAAATACAAAAGCATAGACAATATCATTAGTACAGTTTAAAAGCAGTTTTCCAGTCTGTATGTAATACATCTTCTCTTCTAGAATTCAGTGGAGGACAAATGTATGTGATGACACAGAAAGGAATAATAGCCTAGTTTAAGAATTTTGTGATAATCATTGCAAGTTTGCAAATTTTTATATTAACACGGTTTGGACATTCTTGGAATAGCAGTATATTGTGTTTTGAATGTAGCTTTGAATGTAGCTTTAATACAGAATTGTATTAAAGTTAATTTTGTCAGATTAATGTTATATAGTAGGAGTAAGACTCTGTAGACTTGCATTGACGCTTCATTTCATCATGACATTGTAATGTGTGGTCTCAACAGACTTTCATTGACACATGATGAGATTGTTATGACATTTGCAAGCCCCTTAAAGCAGTGGTGGGCAACCTGTGGCCTATCAGAGTATTGCGCTGGCGGGCCACAAGACAGTTTATTGAAAACTGAGCATCCACAGGTACCGCAAGCAGCTCCCAGTGGCCGCAGTTCACTGGCGCTGGCCAATGGGAGCTACGGGAAGCGGTGGCCAACACTTGCCCATGTGACTCCAAACTCCATCTTATTACCTGTAATTTTCCACAAATTAGAACAATGAGTTTCCCTCCACAGGGCAGAAGCTATGAAAGGCCCTGGAGACATCTCCATTTTGCCTCTTTCCTGCTCTGATCTCTGGATTATGGATTTATACAAGTGGGAGCATTCTAACCAAGGGACTGAGGATCTTCCAATCATTTGAGAGCAACCAGAGACTGAACCAGTGATGGCATAAACTTCTTCAAGCCTGATCCAAGAACTCTTTGCAACACTAAAGCTTACCACCTCTACTATGATACTGGCCTCAAAACTGTATTCATCGCTGTATGTATAGTGATCTTTGAAACAATACTCTCTCTCTCTTTTCTTTGTAAATAAATGTTAGTTTAGTTAATAAAAATGGCAGTAAGCATGTATTTAAGTAAGATCTGAAATATTCATTAACCTGTGAGGTAATGTGTCCAGTACTGGTAGAACCATTTTATATGATGAACAAGATTTCCAGTAATCCTCATCATATTTGAATGGTTGGAAGTGCCAGGCTGGGTTGCTTTAAGGGAACTATGTTTTGGCTTCTGGGCAACCAGTAAGGTATTAGAGAAGCTGTTTTGTTGCTAGCTTGGTGGATCTAAATATTAGAATAACTACCAGTTTGGGGGTTTGTCTGCCCCATTCTTTGCAGTTTGCCCAGATTTGAGCAATCTCAGTGTGGCCACAGGGATATATTTTGGACTTGTCAAAGGGACAATGAAGATTGGAGTGAATTCAGTTCTGTTATGTTCTGGAAAGACTTCTTGGAGAAACCCAGCACAAATCACTGCAACTGGAACTGGTCAGGAATTTTTAACAAAGCATTTTTTATCAGAAAAATCTGATTTGCTTAAATCAAAACTTTTCTTGACTCATTTTTTTAAAAGTTTTTAAAAAGTTTTAAAATTATTTTCAAAATAAATCTTCTTGTCTGGTTCAAAAATACTTTGTTTAGAGTTTAAGATAATTAAATCAAATCAAAACAAAAATGTTTAATTTCAGTTGACCCAAACTGAATTCTTTTTTTGTAAAATGTCTGAGATTAAAACTTTTTATTCTGATTTCAGATGGGAATTTGTTTTGAAATCTCATATTATCACTTCTTGTTCAGTTGTACCGGGTGTACCTTTGGTTCACCAATTGACTCTGAGTGAGACAACACATTCCACATTACCATGGAGCTCAAGTCATAAACTAAAGTTTCTCTTAACTGGAGGAATCCAGGGAGAAGGCAGAGTCAGTACTTACACTTGCATATCCTGTGGCTGGATTTCACTCTTTGCAGCTGACCTTGCAGACCCAAGTATGCACCACCGAATTCAATCAATTCCACTGTATTTCATATTACTAGCCTAGTTCTTTGTTAAAATCCAAACTCGAGCACAAATAATTATAATTAATAATGACTTGAAATTTATATAAACCTTGACATATGGAGATATAACAGTGAAATCTGATATTTTAAGTGCTGTTTTTACATATGTAATGAAAAGTGGTAATTTCCACTAGAGCAATTTTATTTTTCCACCTTCATGTCCTAATTAATATAATTAAAACTTACTAATACCAAACAAAATAAAAAATATTTTCTTTTTGATGAACACGACCTGTTAGTAGATACACTATGTTCTCCACAGCAGAATAGACCATCATTTTAAGTGGATTTCTGAAAAGATTCTGCTGACACCTTGGAAGTTTTCTCTGATGGCCTTGCAGCCAATTCTGATCCATCCCTATTTTCAATCTTTAAGACAAGTTATGAAAACAAAAAAAAGCAATAATGGGAAAGGGGGCGTGCGCAGGTGTCGATAGGGTGGGTAATTTAAGAGTAGTATTTGGTTTCCATCTTCCATGACTATCCTTAGCATCTTGGATGCCTTAGCTGGAGCAGGGGGAACAAAGGTGCTCATGTTTTACTTCCCTCCCTTTTGACGCAATCAATAGTTTGGTTTGGAGCATTGCCACGTCCTTCCATTCTCTCCATTAAAAAAAAAATCTGTCTGAGTCAAGTCCATTTTGAAACTGGTGTAAGTGTGTTGTCCATGGGAGCAAATTCCTCCAGCCAATGGTCATCGACCCTCAGGACTGGGGAGACTCATGGCTTGACTTATGTATATTTTGTGAATGGAGATCATAGAAAGTCATTGCTGCTACCCTCACATTTTAACTGCAACTCATTTTTGAGGTCTTCCCCTTTGTAAACGTTATCCTAATATTTAGACAACATTCTAAAAAAAATGCTGTGCACAAGGCAGGCCAGATCTACCCTTAGATGCCAACTCCTAAAAGGCATTTGGCTGCCTGCAGAACTCTGCGAATAGAGAGCCAAGATGTATATAATTCCTTTTTGATAGCCACTGAAGTAAAGAAAGAAAAAAAAGTGTAGCAATTGTTGCTGACACTTTCAGTTCTAATCTATGAATTACTGCAGATCCTTGCCTTGCGCTGTACCCTGATTTTGTTTTGTTTGCTTTTCTTCCAGGTTCAATATTGTAAAACCACAGACCAAATGTTCCTACAGTTCTGGATAACTGGGTTTTAAAATCTTCAGCTGATAGCACCAAATAAGCACCATGCTTATGTGAATTAGAAAGGTGCTATTTCATTGAAACCCAGATGAGATGATTTGCCTCTGGAATCCAGAGTGAACTGTGCTGCTGGAGCATGAATACCTTTTGAGATAAAACTAGACAACCACTTAAAACGTCGCTTCCTTACTGGTGCC
The DNA here is from genome assembly GCF_020497125.1 of Mauremys mutica. NCBI lineage: Eukaryota > Metazoa > Chordata > Testudines > Geoemydidae > Mauremys > Mauremys mutica. The sequence goes on along the minus strand of NC_059076.1, from coordinate 53,809,768 downwards.
TGCAGTTTTAAACATTTTAATTTAAGCTTTTCTTTTGTTCCAGATAAAAAAAGAAGCTTTGTCCATCTGTTCAAATTAAATGTTAGTACATTTTAAGGTATATGTTTTGACAGTTAAGCTGTGGTGTAGACATTATTTTAAAAATAATTTAATTGGATCCACAGCTGATGTAAATTGGGATAGCTCCACTGAAATTAATGGAACTACACCGGTTTGCTGCAGCAGATCTAGCCCCTCGAACATCTAGCCCAATTCCATTCTCATAAAATACGCTTGTGCCCAAGTCCCAATTCCAAAGTGACTTAGGCACTTAGAAGCCTAAGTCTCGTTGAAAGTCAATAGGGCTTTGAGCCTTATGTTACTTAGGCACTTTTGAAAATGTTACCCAAATTCAGATGGAAACATATATTGGTTGAACAATCATATTTTGAACAGACTCCCATGAAGCACTGAGGTCATCTTTCCATTCACTCATATGTGAATAGGGGTCTTCTTCAAAGATGTGTATACCCTAATGGAAGTAGTAAGTTATAGGAATAGTGAATTTGTAATATTTTTAATAACTTCTACACACTGAGTTTTCTCCCCCAATTAACTTTTCACTGCCTGATTCACAGATCTGCTGAGCAGTTTCTCAGTCCAAAGGTAGGTTAATTGGAATTTAGTTTAGTTTATGCCTGAAATTCTTTAATAACCTAGCCAGGTCAGTTGGTAGTGTTCTTCTAATTGCATATTCAGTCCTCCAAAATGCTGAAGCTTTGTATTGCAGCTAAGCTCATTAAAGGGGCTACCAAATTGGTTGGTTGTTACTAATTAATAAAATCATTTCATAAAATCAGTTCATTATCTATTCATTAGCAAAAAGCTTAGTTTGATTGTACACACTATATAAGCAGAATTAAATGATACAGAGAGATTTTGAGATGTTCTGCATATCAACAAGATAAAAATAGAATACGACTTAAAGGATTATAAAAAAAAATGGTGGGGGCTTTTGGTCCAATTTTCCTACAATGCAAGTGAAGTTGACACCCAAATTACAGAATTGCCTTCATTTGCACTGCATACATGTTTCTTTTGCACTTTCAATACTCTGGAATGGCTATGACCCCATTCCTATCAGCAGTGGACAAAAGAATTTTTGTATTAACTAGTATCAGAGGGGTAGCCATGTTAGTCTGGATCTGTAAACGCAGCAAAGAATCCGGTGGCTCCTTGTAGACTAACAGACGTATTGGAGCATGAGCTTTCGTGGGTGAATACCAGCTCATGCTCCAATATGTCTGTTAGTCTATAAGGTGCCACAGGACTCTTTGCTGTATTACCGGTAACTAGTATCTCAAAGCAGCAAAGGCCATAGCAACAATGTATCTATGAACTCCTAGTGGCAGTATTTTCAGTGAGAGTGGAGGAACAAATGCTAAAGGCATCTCATGAACTGTTTATTTCCCACTTTCCCAGTGTTTCCAGAGGAAGGTGTCCTAGATGTTTGTTTAAAGTAGGAGCTTTAATGTGGATGTTAATACTTACGTGACTGGTATTAGAATATGTGCTCCATATACAGAATATCTACAGAGTCCTACTGGATCCATAGTATATGCTTTATTTGCTATTATTTATTACAAAAACTTTACTTATCTGATAATGGGTTTAAAGAAAGTGTATCAGATGTATAACAGCTGTACGGGGCTCAGTCTTGCATTTCCTATGCATGAAAAGTCACATTGGCTTCAATGCCTGAAAAATGGCCTACAGGATTAGATCCTGTCATCTCTAAATTGAACTTCTTTGCTGGAAGGGAAATGGTAACACAATGCATATATTCAGCAAAACATGGGGAAGTAACTTTAATTTAATAGGTCAATTGTTTTCCTATTAATTAAATGGGTATTGATTGTTAAAAGAACAATTATTGAAGTTTAACAAGTATGAAAGAGATTAATCTAGATGCAGTCCAATTAGTTCAAAATTGCATGAGCAATACAAATGCATAATTAGACTGTTTAGAATGTACTACACTTGTAAGGGAGATTAAGATTTATTCATGAAAAAATGCTCTAGTCAGGCAAGTACATTTCATAGACTTTATATGAGAAAGCCTAGGAGGTGATTGTTCTAGTAAATTACTACTTTTTTCCTATCATCCCTGTCGTCCCTTGTGCCATACAGTCACAGTGATGTACACAAATAAAACAAGAGGTAGAAAATAAGAGTATGGGACAGTAAGATTTGTGGATTTTGCCCACATGCACATGCAACTCCCATTTGACTTTAGCTATGCACAGAAGGACAGAATTTGTCCAAAGGTTCAGAATTTTTTGACAAGGTTTTTTTGTTGGAAAATGCAGATTTGTAAAATTTAAACTATTTGTGACAATGAAACTTTGATCAGGAAGTTTTTTTGAGGTCTGGAATGGAATTTAGAGAGGGAGTTCCCTGAATAGCTGGTGGTTAGATTACTCACCTGGGATATGGGAGACACAGCAGGGACTTGAACCTAGTCTCCCATATCCCATGTGAGTAACTTGACCACCAGGCTGTTGGCTATTCCAGGGTGCATGTCCCTCCTCTCTTACTTTGTTTGTTTGTTTTTTAAAAAAATCTGTTCCATCCTTATGTTGAACGGGATTTAAAAAAAAAATCTTAAACCTTTTGATAGGATGGGAAAACTGTTTTCTGTACAGCTCTAATAATAATTTTATGTACTGTATCATTTTCAAAGCATTAATTAATATCGCTGTAGGATAAATACTATCCCCATTTTACAGGTGAGGAAACTTAAGCATTAAGAAGCAACTTGCTCAAGGCTTTATATTGAGCAGATGACAGGGCCATTTTGGTATTAGAATGTAGGACTTCCTCCTTTGCAACACTTGTTCAAATATTTAGAACACACTGCCCCTCTAACACATGTAAAGTATTGTGCCTGTGGTCACAAGAGGCCAGATTTTCAAAAATGCTAACTTCCCACAGAGAACAATAGGACTTTCTATTGAACACTCCTGAAAATCTGGCCACAACATAGTAATAAGCCACAGCAGACTGTGCATTAGTAGACTATTTGTGCATGCATCAAGCATGCTGCAAGGCAAAAGAGCAAAGTTTACCAGTATCTTACCAAGGCATAATCTGCACTTAAAATTTAGATTGATTCAACTCTGATGCTCAGGGGTGTGGAAAATCCACACCTCTGAGTGCCATAGCTGTGCTGACCTAATCTCCAGTGTAGATGTAGCTAGGTCAACCTCTACACCCACAGGATTATACTGGTATGGATATGGTGTTGTAGATATGATGTTGTAGCACCTGTTGTGTAGGTGTAGCCTCATAAACAGACCAATGGAGTTTATTGCTATTAGAGGGTGGCTCTTTAATCTTAAGTTTTTTTAAAAAACATAACCATACTTCAGAAGTTATATTCAATATATTTTTCCCCTACAAAAAGTAGAACCCAGTAAAAGGCTAAGAGAAGAAAAGCATGTCATATTCCTTAATATTTTATCTATATTGTTTTGGTTTTTTACCCAGTTTAAAGACTTTGCTAGATTATCTGGACATCTCTCCCTCATTTCTTTAAAAGTCTGACTTCTCTTTCAGAAGCAGTTTGTTGCAGAGCAGTCACTTCCAACTTACTTTCTATTAGAAATAATTAGGAAGGGGGGTATCCAACATCCACCCCCTCTAATTTTGGTGAATTTTTCTGAAAAGCTCTGCTTCCATAATGCAAGAGAGTTAAAGGTCTGGAGGGCTACTCCTGGAGCCTGGCACCTTGGAAGAACAGGGAGAGTTTAAAACTGACTTTTTGCTCCAATCCCCTCATTCTGCTGTCCCCTTGAGCTGCTTAGTAGCCTATATGTTTAAAAATATCACTTACATGTTATTAAATGAAAATACAGGTTGCCCAGCAACAATGAAGTAGAAACAAGAGTTAGCAAGGAAAAGATTTCTCTTGTGGAAAAAAGGGAATGCTATAGCAATTTCCTTTTAAGAGAATTGAGTTCTCTCTAGAATTGCAGTAATGTGAATGGAAAACAGGACAGTTGAGGTCTGCCCTGCCATGTATGGGAAATAAAAGGAAAAAAGGACACTTGGAGTATATGTATGGAGGCAAAGGAATAAAGGCCAAACAGGGGTGAGTGATACTAATTTCCAGGGATATTTGCTCATATACAGTATTCACAAACAAGCTTAGACTATTAATCTCAAACTTTGCAATGTTGATGTTAAAGTTAAATAGAATCAAAGGCAGAGCTGATTGATTTATAAAAAGACATTTGAGACAACCCATGATCCACAATGGAAGTAGCCACCCTGGGTAGTATTCAACATTTCAGGGAGACAAATAAATTTCATGCTAGCTGTAAAGGCAAACTGTGTGTGTTTAATCCCTTCCTCATAATGGGACCAGAGCTGCAGAATTGGGCCTCATAAAACACACAGAGGAATTTGGGACAATATTCAATAAAACAAAACCTATTCAAAGGGAACAGAACTGGGAGATTACTAGATGATCATATAGAAAGAGAGTTAAGAGTTTCAGGTAGTTCAGAAAAGCTGCAGTTAAGCATTTTAACTTTTTATTCAAAACGAACAAAACATATAAAAGAGAATTCATTTAAGCATGGAACAGAAGAGTTGTATCACATAGACTGCAGTATAAGTAGAAATGTAGTATTAACAACATGAAGCAAAATTGTTAGAAATGTCCAACTTGCTTATTAAACTGGAAAATGAGTACAGTATTTCTAATTTATATTGTAAAATACAAATAGTATCGATATGACAAATCAAATAATCTTAAAATTTACTTGTCCAGAATTACTAAAGGATTCTTTTTTCAATATAGCATCTACATTGCATGCAAAAACAAACAGTTGTATTTACATAGTACCTTTCACAGTGTTACAGATATTAAGGCTAATAACACCTTTATCTGGCAGCACAGAGAAACTAAGTGACTTGCCCAAAATCATGGAGCAAATCAGTGGCAGAGAAGTGAATAGAATTCAGTTATCCGTAATCCCAATCCTGTTGTTTTACTACTAGACCATAGTAGTAAACTAGATAACTTCTAAAATGGGCAGTTCTGCTTCAGAGAAATAATTTTTTCTCTATTATTTCAAATGTTTCAGTGTCAGTCAAATAATTGTTCATGTTTCATCTTTATTTTCCTTTTGTACTCTCCTCACACATATTTATTTTGAAAAATATAGTGAAAATCCATCTGTCTCAATTTGTCTATGTTTTCTCTCCTCTAAATATTCCCTGATTAAGCATTCTAGATCACTGGCTCATTGCAGTTTGTTTGTTTCTTATCCATGTCTTTTTTTTCTTTCCTCACCATTTACCACTCCAGTGCTATGAGAGCAACTAGTGATTAGAAGTATTGTGCAGCAGATGTTCCATCCTCTGAAGACGGATACTGGGCATTATTGGCTTTCAGAATGAGGAACCAAGTGATGCCCCCTTGACCCATTGCCCGAGTGTTAACTGAAGAAGCTGAAGCAGCTGTTTCTCAGAGGACAGCAAATCTATCCAAAAAATACTTCACTGAGGTAGTTACAGTGGGGCTAGCATTGCTAAAGCTATTGTACATTGAGATTATTTTTAGGTAGGTAAGTGTCATAAAAATTCCCCCACGTATTTGTGAAAGCCATGTGTTGAGCTGTCCTGCTTGAATCTTTTGAATGTTGTGGACAGGGCTTGGGGATTTTTGGTTTTAATGAAGTGGACTCTGCATTTTTTAATACTAACTTAAAAATAATGTCATTTTTTACTTGTTGTAGGATAGGGCATAGCACTAAAAATTATGCTGAAAGCCCCTCTTGCCTTTTCTATTTGGTCATTTAGCACAAAGCTATGTATCTAGTTCATGTAAAAAAACTACACACAAGTCTCACTAAAAATTTGCTAATATTAAAATAAACCATCTACTAGTACAAAGAAAAAAAATAGCATTCCAGGATGAAGCTCTAAAGGAGAGATATTTTAGAGAGGCAACCACTTGGAAAGAGCTGACATATTTATAAAGGCTGAAGAAACACTGGTTCACTGGCCATGTTGTGACAAAATGTGCTTTATAACCTAACCTACTCACCAGGTCCCTGGGCTTCTGAGAGGCCAGTGAAAAAACCTGTCCCACCCTGGACAATCTAGCAGTGAAAGAAAAAAAATTCCTCCCCATCCCCCAAAACACAACTAACAAGATGCCCACAGCAAGACCCCTGAACCCATACTGCTTTACTTCTGAGGGGGATAGTAAGGAGAGGGGAATGGGAAGCAGAGGCATCATTTGCAATGGGGCAAGTCAGGCAGTTTCCCCCTACACCTTGGTATGCCCCCTGACTTTTCATATAGCTATATGCTCCATTATAACTCCCACTCTGCCCCCTACCCCGACTTTGCAAAATATAATATAATTACATATAATGTTCTATATGTTGACATAAATTTCCCCTCCCCTTCCCTGCTGAATTTTTCTGAAATGATGCCCCTAGTAGGGAGCTTTACTTCCTGCACAGAATGTGTGGGTAGGGGGTAGGACTTATAAGCCTCCCTTTGGTGTGTGGAGAAGCCAAGCAGCTTATGCTGCACCCTTCTGTCCAGTCATTCAGCCACAAAGCTCCCCTCTTCAACCTTACAAAGAGACTGAGTGCCAACAAGGTGTGTGTGTGTGTGTGTGTGTGTGTGTGTGTGTGTGTGTGTGTGTGTGTGTGTGTGTGTGTGTGTGCAAACATTACAGGGTCCAAGGGTTTTAGTTCCCTGCTGCTATCTCAGACAAAGCCTCTTCTCTTGTGATGCTGCAGGGACGGGGAAGGGCAGTTGGATTGATGGTTGTTTTAGGAACACAAGGAATGGAAGCTGAACCCCAATATCTATTTAATGCCCAGAAACGTATTGGAGTTCATAATGCACTCTCACTCTGATATGTACCTTGTGCTGGTTTGCAGCTTACACTTCCTCATAACAGAGCTGGATTATTGATCACCACTGCATGTGAATTTGTTGTAACACTTATTTCCAGCACTGTTGTTCTCACAGACCAGTGACAACCTCTTGAAATGGAATTGCTATTGTTTAAACTATTGAATACAGTACTTCAACAGCAGTGTTCATTAAGAGCAACCACTGTAAACAGTGCAGAGTTACTATATCCCATTTTACCTTTTGAACATTAAAGACCTATTTGTATGTTATGCATTATTACTAAAAATCAATAAATATAATGCTTAATTCTTGATATCAATCCCCGAGCCCAATGATACACAGTGACACACTGGATTAAATGTTCTGGCCAAATTAGAAAAGAAATCACACAATAAACTAAACATGTGATAACTTCTAAAATGGGCAGTTCTGCTTCAGAGTAATAATTGGCTGACAAGGAGATTGATATTTAGAACTAAGTAATTGATGAAAAAAGTGAACAAATAGCAAATACCATCAAATCCATGAAGTACTTGATTCTATCTCCAACTAACAATTATAAAATATATCTTGGATATGATTAAACACATTAATTGTTTTAATTTTTATTAACTAAAACAAATTTTAAATCCCCCAAATGTTGTGTCAAATGGCAATTTAAGAACAATTTTTGCTGTTGAATGATGCAGCCTACATTGTTAGGCTGCAGTCAGGGATGGAGACTGAGTTACCCCTTTTCCTCTGACAAGAGGAAGGGCCACAGCTGGATTAATGTGTCCAGTTCTGGGCACCACATTTCAGGAAAGATGTGTACAAATTGGAGAAAGTCCAGAGGACAGCAGCAAAAATGATTAAAGGTCTATGAGGAAAGATTGAAAAAATTGGGTTAATTTAGTCTGTAGAAGAGAAGACTGAGGGGAGACATAATAACAGTTTTCAAGTACATAAAAGAGTGTTACAAGGAGGAGGGTGAAAAATTGTTTTTAACCTCTGAGGATTGGTTGAGAAGCAATGGACTTAAATTGCAGCAAGAGAGTCTTGGGTTGGATATTAGGACAAACTTCCTAGCTGTCAGCATGATTAATAACTTGCCTAAGGAGGCTGTGGAATCTCTGTCATTGGAGGTTTTTAAGATTAGACAAACACCTGTCAGGAATGGTCTGGATAACGCTTAGTCCTGACTTGAGTGTAGGGGCCTCGCTTAGATGACCTCTCGAGGTCCCTTCCAGTCTACACTTCTATGATTCTATAAAACAAATAGGTTTAGACAGAGGACTCAATATAGATACAAATACTATACATGCTTTAGGAAACAACTCTGATGAGAAGCAGAATAAATCATTATTGCGTGTGTAGCTGAATCTGCAATTTCTCATTTATTGTTGCTACTTTTTGAATTATCTTGAAGTACATCTTGAAGTACTGGATGTACGATGAAAAAGTGCTAGGTAAAGACAAATATAGTTGTTTAATATCAAGAAGCCAGATGAAGGACACCACAGGATGCTGAGACCAAGGTGGATACAGGTTGCTTGAGCTCTGAAGCAACCCATGAGGAATCTCCAAACATTGTCCCTTAAACCCCACCATCAAACACCAAGAAATATTGCACCTGACTACTGAAACCTCCGAAATGCCCTCTAGCTCTGCATCTTCCTCTCCAAATCCGAAAGTATTGTAAAACCAGAGATCTACCTCCCCTCCTGAGCCTGATGGAATGCAGCTGATGGCTGTACTGCAACAAGTGGCTGCAGATACTGTTGAAATGAAATGTACAAATTCCACCCTACAGACCACTATGACTGTTATTCAGAGTGTACTACAACACCTATCCAGATGGATGGGTGAAGCAGAACACAGAATTTTTGAAGTGGAAGATGATTTTAAAGAGAATAAATTAGATGTTATGAAGCACTGTAATGATATCAAGACTATAAAACCAAACAAATTGATCTAGAAAACTGCTCACTTTGATGTAACATCAGGATTATGGGTGTCCCTGAGGGAATACAGAAAGGTAAACCTACTGAATTTGTCCTAAACTGCTAACTAAGTTGTTGGATCTGCTGGTAGATTTTTGTTTTGATACAGTACAGGCTCGCCAGGCCCTTGCCTCCAAGCCAGCTCCAGGAGATTGACCTAAAGTGTTGTAAAGTTCCTGAGGGAAAATTTTAATCAAGAAAAAAAATTGGCCAGGAAGATGGACATGAAGTATTTTATTAAATACCCAGCAACACTCCATATTAACAGTGGTGAGAAGATGGTATCATTAAGTTCCCTCAGGAGCAGAAAAATACTGCAAAATATGCAAACTCCTCCCTCTGAAGAGGAGACATCTCGGTAATGATCTGACCAAATGGAATGTATATATTGCTCTCTGAAATCTGATATGGTTGCAGTTAACAAGTTGATGGGAGTTAATTGATATGTTAGCTCCTTTTCTCTTTTTTCTCTTTCATTGGGGTTGAAGATTAAAGGGTTAATATGAATTTACTTCCTATTGCATTAACTCATGGGAAAGAAGAATCAATATAAAATGTATAATTTGGTTAGTAATTATGTATATTATATAATTGCCTTATTAGATGGTACTTCCTTATTGACTAATGTATCAAGGTTCTATTGGTAATACATGATTACCATACTTGTAATGTTTGGGTGCCAAGTAGGTTTGAGGATCTCCAAGTTTCACCTGATTTGCCCACCCTTTCTGGGTGTCAAATGTGTATTTCTTCTTCCACTATCTTTTCCATTTTGTTTTTTCACTTATTTAATTCCCTTTTCTTCCCCTTTCCATGCTGGGATTTCTCTTCTTACTCTTGTAGAGAATGTACTGGGAAGCAATACCCTATCGTTGGATTATATAACTTGCACTGCATAGCTATGTAAGAACTGTATGCAGCTCAGGAAAACCTGCAATTTCTCATTTATTCACAAAGTGACTTTATATTTTATGTGGTATATTTTGACAATTTTGGTTCCAGCAATTAAATGTGTCTCCTGAATATAAAGGCTTTTAATAGCCCTCTTAAAAGATATATACTCAATGCTTTAAAAAGGGAATGCTGACATTGCCGTGCTCCAGGAGACACATCTGACAGAATTGAAAGCTTGTAAACTGAACAGAGGTTGGGTAGCCCTCTCAACTAATTACTTTAATACTAAAACAAAGGGCATTGGTATACTAATACATTTTAAAAAAAAAAGTTGAATGTTAACATTCTGAGCACAAGGTCTGACGGTGAGAGCAGATTTAAAGTTCTAAAATTGGCAATTTGATAATCATCTTTGCCAGTCTCTATGGACCGAACCAGGATGATCCCAGATTTTTTCATAATTTTTTTAGTATAAAAGACATGGCTCACCATCCTATTATTATTGTTGGAGACTTAAATAAAGCCCTAGACAAATTTTTCCATCTTCATATAAGAACATAACTACTCATCAGGTACTTTATATGTACATATATGATTTAGGTTCACAAGATGTGTGGAGACTAAGTAATCCTACAGCCAGAGACTATAGGTTTTTTTTTCTTTTCAGCTCATTCAGTATATTCAAGATTGGACTATTTCTTAGTGTCACAAGACTTGATCCGTTCTGTCACTGACTGTGACATTGTTACATCCGACCACGTTTTATAAATAAGTCTTTTAGGCCCCCAGGATATGTATCCTCAACTAAAATATGGAGATCAAATACTTCTCTGCTGTTTGATACATCATTTGTTAACTCTATCCAGGGGGACTTAGAACATTTAAAAAAATAAATACCCCCACTTCTTCATCAATTACCACACAATAGGAAGCTTTTAAAGCCTTCATTAGAGGCCATATCATCTCTTATGCCACCTTTAAAAAGTAATGGAGTGAACATAGAATTGATACACTTGTGAAGGAAACTAAGTCCTAGGATTCAGAGTAGCAGCCGTGTTAGTCTGTATCCGCAAAAAAAACCAGGAGTACTTGTGGCACCTTAAAGACTAACAAATTTATTTTAGCATGAGCTTTCGTGAGCTAAAGCTTCTGTCCCCTCACCAGAGAAACTCAAAACTTAATTAACAAACTTCTGTCCCCAAAGGCTGAGTTTGCTCTATTCTATTTGAAGCAAACCTAGTGGGAATCTGTTGAGAGAGCAGGCAAGATGTTGGCATAGAGACTTAAGCAAAAGTCTAACAAAAATAAAATTGCTGCGATTTGTGATAGTAGCAATACATTATATGTAACAGTCAGATATTAATAAACAGTTTCGACAGTTTTATTCAGTTATTTAGCTGAAGAGGGAATCAGTAAAGATGCTATCTATATCTATTTATCTATTTAGTGGATAGTCTCTGCCACAGATCTCTCATTCTCAGAAGGAACTTTTAGATGTTTCTCTAGAAATTGAAGAACTGACTTAGGCTATAAAAGAAATTAAGATTGGAAAGACTCTTGGTATAGATGGGTTCCCAGATTAATGTTACAAAAAGTTTTCTGAAACTTTAACACCTAGATTATTGGATATGTTTAATGAAGCCAAGAATTGGCAAACTCTCCTGCTTACTCTTACTTTCAGTTATTCCTAAACCTGGGAAAGACCTTGGACTATGTCGTAATTATAGACTAATTGCTTTAATCAATTATGATGCTAACATTTTAGCTAAAGGTCTTGCTATGCGGCTGGATAAAGTTCTCCCTCACATTATACACATAAATCAGGTAGGCTTCCTTCATAATAGACATGGCTCAGATAATTTGCATCGATTGACTGATATTATTGCCACTTCGAGACATTCTAAAGAACCCTTAGCTGTCATTTCTTTAGATGTTGAAAAGGACTTTGACCACATAGTCTTTTTCATGTGTTAGCAAAATCTGGATTTGGTAACTAATTTATTGCTTGAATTAAGTTTTTATACTCTAATTCAACTTTTTGGGTAGTTACCAATAGTATTATTTCTGTTCCATTTCCATTAAAGAGAGGTATGAGGGAGAGTTGCCCTCTTTCTCCTTTTCTATTTGATTTAGCAATAGAACCTTTAGGCATTGTCATCTAAGCAAATCAACATACTCATGGTATGAGAGTGAGCACAAAAATTATGCTCTATAAGGTATCTGTATCTAAGCTTGAGGTTACCATTTCTTAACTTCTAACCACTATTAAGACTGGACTTCTCTCAGGATATAAAATTAATTGGAATAAATCAGAAGTCTTAGCCATTAACAAATATGCCACAAAGGCCTTTCCTCAAATGGGGATTTTCAATGGCAATCCTCTTATATGAAATAGTTAAGAATACTGAATCCCAAAAATATTCAGGACATCTCTAAGATAAAGATAGAACAAATTATTGCCTAAGTGACTAAAAATTTGGGGAAAAGTAATTCATTAACCCCGTTTGTGTGGTAAAATTAATGTATTCAAAATGAACATCCTTCCCAGAATTTAATATGTCCTGAACGGTCTCCCTATTTCTGTTCCCTAAATTTATTTTAATAAACTCAATAACATTTTGAGAATGTTTGAGGTGCAAGTAAGAAATCTAGACTGTCTCTAAACAAATTACAGATCCCCCATCTCTTCATTTTCCCAACTTGGAAAATTATATCTTCTTTTTGTTAAGCCTGGCATTTTTGTGGCTATTAGATGTAACCCAACCTTGGATTCAGATTAAATGAGAATTGCTATACCTTCTTTCCCTTTCAGGCATTGTAGGATCAAATTATTACAGATTTGATGATTCCTGAGATCCCACAATGGCTGAGAGGCAAGCTTGGTCAAACTTGGCTAGAAAGTTCTGCTTCCATCCATTCTTCTAGGTAGAGGCAAAACTATGAAGCAATCCTCTCCTTAAAATTGGTGGCAAAACATTAATGTAGAGGGATTTGATGGAAAGAGGAATTTTCACTGTGTTGCAGCTAATTGACAATGATAAATGTAGATCATTGGTAGATCTTCAGCAACAATATTGTTTGCCCTGCTCTGGAGCATGGTAGTACCTCCAGTTAAAGCATGCACTTACAAATGTATGTGGACCAGATTCATTGGGAGCTCCAGAACCTCCAGAAACTTCCTGGATTTACATAGCCAGCAGTATCCTTTTATGATTTTCTGGGCCAAAAAACTCTGCCAAAGGTTGATAATTTGTGAGTTGCTTGGAAAAGGGATTTGGATACACAACTATCTCCGACCTAATGGAATACAATTGTATCTAATGTTGAAAAGCAAGTATAGGCCTGAGAGTACAGCTTATTTAGCAAAAGGCACATTCAAATCTACTGGTCTCCACATAGGCTAATGGTAATGGGCTTCATAAATCCTGACCACTGTTGAAAATTTAACTCCCTTGGTGCTACATTAGCTCATATGTTTAGGGAGTGACCCTGTATCAAGAATTTCTGGTATGAGGTGGATCAAAGGACCGATTTGATATTGGATGGTAAGTTGGAGCCTTCCCTTTAAGTTTGATTCTTGGATATATTTTGGATAAGTGAACATTTCTTGGTAACAAGGCAGTGTGGTTCCAAGGTAGAATGTTGGTCACTAAAAATGAAACATGGATTCACTAGAGTCTTTTTTCTCTTCTCAGTTGATATGTTGTATGACAAACAATGAGTCCTGATGGTTCTTTAGTCAATTGCAAAAATATATTGTCTGCTTAAAGAAAAACAAGATGAAAAAGTCATCCTAGGTAATGTACCTGTAGGAGATATCAACGCTATTAGTTCAACTCTGTATTTTTTTATTAAAAAAAAAAATTAAACATCGGCCTGCAATGCACCTACACTTGGCAAAAGACTACTCCACATGCTCTGGTCCTAATATTACTATTTATTTTTGTTTTTTTAAAAAATGATTATTCCTAATCTTGGCCTGTATATAATTGATCATTGTCAGCTGACAAATGGTTGATGAGTTTGAAAAATATTCTCTTTAGAAACATTCTGCTTAGATAAATGATTTTCTGTGTTTTTTGTTTCATTAGCCTTTATAAAAAGTCATGAACATAAAAAGAGGATCTTTGTATTTTAAAATTTGATCTGATCCTGCTGTTTATACAATACCCTGTGATATTCTCAGATACTGTAGAAATAAGTATGATAGGATTTTAAGAGATCCAAATTCAGCAAAAAGAGCAGATGAATTCTTAACATATAGTATTCTGGACCTAATTTCCCCCCACCTGTGTACCTTGTGTTGTCATTTACATCTTGTCAAGAGAGCACAAAATGTTATTGCCTCTGTGAATAAAGAATTATGATTTGGTAGCATTTCCCACTCATTTTGCATATGTGTAAATAACCACTCAAGGTTAGGAAAGTCCCAGTTCCCTAGTCCTTAGTTATAAAGAGCAAGGGAAGAGACATTTAAAAATATACAGGCCAAGATTTTCAAACATTAGAGCTTTAAAATAAGTGGGAAAGACCATACTGTGGCTTCTAGATAAGTTTGACCTGAAAAATGCAGAATGCCTTCATTTTCAGCTTTCTGGGTATTTATTTAAGAGTTTAAATATATTTATGAGTCCAACTTCAGTTTCCAAAAATTTCCTGTCTCTGGCACACAATTTTGGTATGTATTCTTTTGGTAAATATTTTTGAAAGTCTCCACCCTCTCCCCAGTCTAACAATAATTCCAAGAGAAGCTTCACAGATGTATGAGTCAAAGTGAAAATGAAATGTAAGATTTCCTATCTAAAAAAAATCTGGAATAAATTATGATTCTACTCCCACAACTGTGTGTAGGAAGTGATAAGTGCAAAGATGGCATAGAGACTTAATGAGTATGCCTCTCAGTACAGAACTTTTAAACCGAGGTCTAAAAGAGATGGATGACTTTGTTAATTAAAACATCACTTTGTTGACATTAGCAGGTCATTAAACTTATTCGTTACAGTAAAAAGTGTTTTTAAAAGCACTATTTTAACAAGTCAATCCCCTTTCCTTTTGAAGACTTCCTCAGAGAGATGTGTATGCTTTCTGTCAGCATAAACTGTCAATCAAATGGAATCTACAATAAAATATTTGTTTTGATTAGTAGACTGAACCTGTGTGACTATTAGGGACATGAAGTGTACCACCCTCACCAAAACTAACTTATATGCTTAGAGCAATAAACAGTTTGATGACAGTTATACTGGATGCTTTCCCCCACATTATGTCCCTACTATACAGGGATATGTGCTATGGAGTCCACTCCACACCTCACCTGAGAGGGTTAAGGTAGCTAGGCAGGGGCTAATTAACCTGATAGGGTGCACCTGGAGGAGGATTAGGCTGGATAGGCAAGCCCTAATAGAAGATGGAACCTTACTAGGCCAGAACAGGCTGAGCTTATATAAAACTAGGGAGCTGAGAACAGAGAGGGTTGCAATGTGATGGCCTGTAGTTACTCTCTAGCCTTAGAGAGAGAGAGGCTAAAACCATGTGGAGAATAGAGGCCCTAAGATCCTGGCCTTGGGAGAAGAGAGTACCCGGAGGAGGGTGGAGAAGGAGCCTGACTGAGGTGAAGTAGGAAACAGCCCAGGAAAACAGTTGCAAAGTTTGGGACAGTGAAAACCTTGGCTGCCAAATGTAGGAACCCTGGGCTGGAATCTGGAGTGGTGGGTGGACCTGGTTTCTCTGACAAGCTGCTGGGGAAGTTGAGGGATCAGGCAGTGGAGCAGAAGACTGCCTAGAACAGTTGTCTATAGTGACCTGACTAGAGGGCCAAGCCATGAAGAGAGAGCACCCTGAATTGCAGTGAGGTAGCAGAGCATATGAACAAGCAGTGGAAGGGTGCATTGGACCTGGAAAGAGCTAATCCCCAGCCCAAGGTATCCTAGTGGTGAGTGTGGCCCCATGATCACAAAATGGAATTGCCAAAGTTTTGAAAATGGGCTAGATACAGCAGAGGGTCATATTCTGCAACTGTTCTGCACACAGACTTCCCACTGGCTACAAGACTGACACCCATGTTTGTTCCTGGAAACTATCCAATAACTACAGCTGTAGGAATCATTGACTTTTAATTTCACTGACTGTTCTGAAAACTTCACGTTGACCCAATCCAAAACTGAAAATTCCAGAAACTTTTGTCAAATCAAAAGGGTCAACACAGATTTTGTTCCATGTCAAACAAAACATTGTTTGACTCAAAATGAATAGTTTTGTTTCCTGGCACTTTTGGACATTAAATCAAAAGAAATGGAATGGCTGGAGGAGGAGCTGCTGCTGCCTCTATTTTAACCTTTGGCCTAGTGGCTAGTGTAGTCAAATAGGATGTGGGAGATATGGGTTCTATGCCCATATCTGCCTGATGTGGAGAAGGGATTTGAACTCCAGTCTCCCACTGGGCTATAGGATATTCTGATCTGGGTCTCTCTCATTCTTTCCTGTTAAAGCTGTTCAGTTTTGTATAACTAAACACAGTCATTGGAGCAGGTGCCTGAACTTAGATCTCCCACATCCTAGATGATTGTCCTAATCATTGGGCTAAAGGTTGTGCCAACACCATCTTCTCATTCTCCAGCCATTTTGAATGGCCTCTAAGTCCCCATAAAACCCATTTTTGGCCAAAACTATTTAGATCATATATGTCAAATTACTGTGTAGTTTTGAGTCTACAGAAACTGCATTTTTCAGTGAATAAATTTGTCCAAAATATTTTGCCTAGCTCTGATGATAATGTAATTCCCAGAAATAAACATGGAGATTAATCTTGTAGCAGCTCAGCACATACATCTCTCAGAGAAGTGAATTGGAGTTCTGTGTGCAGTGGAATAGCAGGGTAGGGCCCTTATCATACCTCTAGTGCAGGGATGGGCAAACTACAGCCCATGGGCTGCATCCAGACCACCAGCTGTTTTAATCCGGCCCTTGAGCTCTCGCTGGGGACTCGGGTCTGGGGCTTGTCCCGCTCCAGACGGGGAGCATGGTTGGGGGCCACTCTGTGTGGCTCCCGGAAGCAGCGGCATGTCCCCACTATAGCTCCTATGCATAGGGACAGCCAGAGGGCTCAGCTCCACACACTCTCTCTGCTCTAAGCACTGCCCCACAGCTCCCATTGGCCAGGAACCATGGCCAATGGGAGCTGCAGGGGAGGTGCTTGGGGCAGGGACAGTGTGTGGAGCCGAGCCCTCTGGCTTCCCCTATGCATAGGAGCTAGAGTGGGGACATGCCGCTGCTTCTGGGAGCTGCTTGAGGTAAGTGCTGCCTGGAGCCTGCACCCCTGAGCCACCCACCCTCCCCCTGTGCCCCAACCCTCTGCCCCAGCCCTGATCCCCCTCCCGCCCACCAAACTCCTTGTTCCAGACTGGAGCCCCCTCCTGCATCACAAACCCCTGATCCTCAGCCCCACCCCAGAGTCTACACCCCCAGCCAGAGCCCTCACCCCCACGTGCCCCAATTCCTTTCCCCAGCCTTGATCCCCCTCCCATATCCCAGAGCCCTCACCCCCACGTGCCCCAATTCCTTTCCCCAGCCTTGATCCCCCTCCCATATCCCAAACCCCTCATCCCCAGCCCCACCCCGGAGCCTGCAACCCCAGCCAGAGCCATCACCACCTCCAGCACTCCAACCCCAGTTTCATGAGCATTCATGGGCTGCCATACAATTTCCATACGCAGATGTGGCCACTGGGCCAAAAAGTTTGCCCACCCCTGTTCTAGAATATACAACAAGCTTTCAAAACATTCCCATTTTGGGATCAATAGATCTATACATAAATGGGGAAGAACACATGTTGGGTGCTTCCCTCCCCCATATTAGCCTTTTTTATTATTATTATTCTAAAGATACGTTAGTTTCAGCAAGGGTGATTCACTGCATGCCTATAATAGTTTTGCAGATTAAGTCTACCAATCAATATGGACATGCTTACTAGTTTGTGTGTTGCTATCCACATTATTCTCTAGGAATTCAGTCTTCTCTCACAGGAAGAATGACCAAGTTGTAGCCATCCTCATAACTTCAATTAATTTCAGCCATGTTTGAAAAGTAATACAATTTTCCACTAACAATCTCAATTAGAGTCCACAGGCCAAAGGTTACAAACCTGGTAACTGAGTCAGCTTCCCAATTTTTATCTGAATCTCATTCATCTGTCTTTTGTGTTAATACTTTGTGTGGAAAGCTTTTGACCTGTACAAAGAAAAGAAAATAAGACAGTTGAAGGAGATATTGGTGAAAAATAAATACTATACACTAATGAACGCACTTAAAAATAACATTAGATAAGCAATACAAGGAGACTAGAAAAACATAATTAGGGAATTAATCAAGGAGATTCATCATGCTAATGTACTTTTTTAAATGCGACAAATTTGACCATTTATCCAATGCTTTTGCTTTTGATATTTTCCTGTACTTCCACTTTCTAAAATATTTAAACTGAATGTAGCTTAAGTTGTTACAAGTTTGCATATACAAATTTTTCCATTAATATTTCTCTCCTTACTGAGCACTAAAATGCTTACTGCTATTTCTGCAACAGGAATAGTGACTAAGTCAATGATGCTGGAGAGAGAAGGTGCCGAAGTGAAGGATGCATTGCCTCTGCCCTCACCTCAGGTGCTCTTGGAGACTTCATTGAGTGTCTAATTTACTTGGGAAGCACTTAGAAATTACTACGACAGGTGTTATAAAAGAACCCGTAAGATAGATACTTCTAGAATATCAACACGTCACAACCTGTAAAATACATAAAAACACTAATAAGTTACTCATTAGGATTATATTTATTTGATTCTTGCAATACAATATCCTTCTTTAGACTACTGTGGGATGTGACACAGGTGATAGTGGATTATAGAAAAGGAACTGGGCTGGGGCAAGGAAGAGCATTATGAGTTGCTGACAACTATTAGGGTGAGGAAAAGATGATGTACAATGGCACCCTTACAGCTGATATTACCTTTACAGCTATCCCAATATCACATTAGCATGTTCCTTGCCCCTACCTAGTCAATGGAATAAAACTTGATACTTGTGTGCAGTAGGACAGTAGAAATTCCCCCCTCCCTTCCAGTCACATTTCCCCTGTTTTGTTGTTCTCAAACTCATAATCATAGTTCCAAACATCATTTTTTCAATGTTTGAAGCAGCTATCCATTGAGTGGTTGAGGGGGGCGAGTTTGAAAGAAGGTCCAAAAGATCTTTTGAAGTGGTGGCAAATTTGGGGGAGTGGGGAGGAAAAACTTCCCTAAAATCTTGTCTTATATTACTTAGTAGTAGCAATAGAGGAATTCCAGTAGTTCCTATGATTTGCTAATTGCCAGTTATGCACAATCCCTGCCCCAAATTACTTAAATGATCCATATTTGACATCCTGGAAAGTCCAAACAAGGTCTTTTCACTTTGGCTTCCAGGTAGAGCTGGAGCTAGAAGTACCAAAAATAGCATATCTGCCCTCATGGTATTTCTGGTGGCTATTGGAAGTGGAAATGGGAAAATTTCAAGTGTCTGTTTTTACAGACTTCCAGCTGATTTTGCTGGCTCAAATATTTTGGATAGTTCAGATAAACTTTTGTAAGTTGAACTTTGAGGTTTCCCCATCACTTACATGTCATGATTAATTCAGCTGGTAAATGTTTCATCTGAACCTTTACAAAGGTTAAGATTCAGTTTTCAGAGAACAAGTCACAGTAATTGGAATTTACCCTTGACTTTTTGCAGTGCTCTTTGACTGAGGTGCACAGCTTGTTTTCAGAAAACAAAATATTGTATTTTTGCTCAAAAAGAGAACTTTCCTACATTTCTGGCAAAATTGTTAGTTCCTTTCCCTTCAATGTATTGTTTTTCTCCTACAAATAGGAAACTATCTGCATAGATAATAGCTAGTCAAATAGCCAGTTGTGAATACTGCTCCTGAGTGATTAAGTATGGTATTTGTCTTATTAGTTTTGTTACTTTGTCTCCCCTGCCTTAACCCAAAGCCTCTTGTTTGTCTCATCCACATGAGATTTTGTATCTTTTTAGACTGTCAACAATAAGGGGACTGCTATTTTCTGAATCTTGTGTCACGTTCAGCATAATAGGGTCCAATGTAGCTGAGACCACTAATGCTAATTCAATATATATGTTAAATTATATTAAGAAAAAAAATCACCCTACATTAACAGAACATTAAGGTTGCAAAGCCAAGTGTGCATGTAACAGAAGAGAGAATGGTCAGACACTATTCTGTCCACATCTATGATATTTTCCTTCCTCCTGCTCCAGAGCTTAACACTTTGCTGAGGCACTGACCACAGTTTTGTCTTTCCAGGATTTTCAAAAAGCATTACAAAGAATTTAACCTCTGAGCTAGTGTATGTAAAACCCTGATAAATGGATGTTAATAGTTCCAGTCAACTTCAAAGAGTACCATAAACTTTCTTAGTAAAACACGTAATACACACACAACACATTGTAAATAGTATTTGGAATATTATGAATAGCTTTTAAACAAAAGTTTTTAGACAATAGATCTACTCTTCCTTACAGTAACTTCCCTCTTTTGTTTGTGTTACAAATATGCAAATACATAACATTATGCATACTTATCATAAATATCAATACTATCATTCTCCTTTAATTTTTTCCCCTCAGGGATGATTTCTCAGTCTTTATAGTGTAATCATATGTAATGTTTGTTACCTGGTGTTCTCCAAGTTTGAGGAGAATGGTAGCATATCAGTCCTCTCAAATGCTTCAGAACTTGTCAGAAAAAAGCAATCTGGGGATCTCCAGAGGTAACAGCATTTCAGCCCTTGGGTTAATGGCTAACTAGTAATCTGAGTTGCTGGTGAAACAGAAATCTGTATCAAAAGTTGTATAGGGATTCAGATCAGCATATAAAACATCCATTCCCTCAATCTCTACAAGATTCTCACTCTATAAGGTGCTCTCTACTCCCCACAAGTCCATCTAAATCAGGTAAGAATTCACAATGAATTCACAAAGAATTCAAACGCTGTCCCCCATTCTTTTTCAACTGAGACAGATTCCCAGTTAAAGCAGTGAACTGATAGCACCATCTAAATTCCACCAGGCTCTTTAGCCACTATGGGGTCACAAATGCTTACATCTATCTTTCCCTTTAGTCCACTGCTGTGGACCAAACATTATCCTAACTGGGGGCTTCCTTAATAAATACAGCTGGAATAGCACTTACCTGTATCTAAAATCAAACAGATATTGGGACCCAGCATTCAGAACAAACATAATTCTTGGTGCTATCTTAATCAGCAGCTGAGTCCACAAGCCTATTTTCATCTCTATTTGTACCCATCACACACCCACTGACTGACTCAATTCACAGATAGTAAATAGGATATGAACTGCAAGGTAGGTTGCCCACAATGAAAACTTCCCATACAGCATCAGAACAACTACTAAGCATGTCTGGTTACTCTGTTCTGGAAGTTTCCGGTCATTCTGAGTTGCCTTCGTTTGCTTTCTGCAGATGTGCAAAGGCAGAGTATCTAGCTAAAATCCATTTCTCTTCCCATCCCCTGGAGAAACAGCCAAATGTTGCAGTATAAAGCCTGGGGGTTACACTCAAATTAGGAAATGCCAGAATTAAGTTAACCTGTGCAAACTTAATTTGGCCCTCTTGTGCATATATATTAAAAGTGATGCAAGTAGAATTAATTTCTTATTGGCACGCTGCACTCATGGGAGGGACACGAAGTTGGGGCACCAGCTAAAGGGGGGCATGTGCCCTCCCCCCATGCTACTCCTCCTGCCCCCAGCCCGGGGCCCCTGCGCTCTCCCCGTCCCCTCCCCATGATCCATCCCATGTTAACTTGGGGTGGGGGGGTCTCTGTCCTCCTGCTACTGCACCAGAGACTTCTGAATCTCAGGGCTCTCCTGGGAACTGCCGCCGCCAAAGGAGCAGAACGTAGGGCAGCCGGCAGCTCCTCCAGCAAGGCTGTACCACCCCAAGCTCTGTCCTCTGGTGGGGCGGCTCGACAGACCCCAGACAGGAGATGCAGCTGTGTGGAAGGTCTGAGGGCGGGTACAGCCTTACCAGAGGAGCTGTCGGCATGGGGCTGCCCGGTGGCCCCACGTTCTGCTCCTCCTGTGTGTTTCTGGTATGGAGTACTGGCTATAAATATCTTACTGATATGGCGTACCAGGGACCGCACCATCATACTTGCACCACTGATTATGATACAGTCTTTAATTATATGCTGACATACTATTTTCTCCACAGGACTTCTGCTTCATTCAGTGCACAGAATGGATAGTGCTCACTGAATGAAGTTAGTCAGTATTTTGTTTTGCCCACATCATTGAATGTTTGTCCCAGTGCCTTTTGTGCCTACACATAATTCAAATGTGCTTTGAATTATTATGGGCTTTTCTATGGCACTCATCATTATAGTATGTAACTTCTCAAATTTTCCCGAGTTTATCTTCACAATACCCCTCTGAGGTAAGGTAATATTTTTATTCCCATTTTAGAGATGGGGAAACTGAAACACATTGTTTAGAGCACAGCTGTCATTGACTTCATTTGCAGCTGTAAATGAGGACTTCTACAAATCAAATTGTCTCAAATTGGGTACCCAGAAATTGAAGAATATGCAATTAGTAGCCCTCTCTGAAAAGTTTGGTTTAAATAGTTGCTGAGCATCACATAGGAAGTCTGTGGCAAAATCAGGGACAGCAGTCAATTCTCCCAGATGCAATTCAGCAACATAAAGTTATTTTCCTGTTTTGTTCACTGCACACCTTCCATGTTCTGCACCAAATAAGGCAGGGATCGTACAGACAAGACTCCTTCATTATGCCACCTTGATTCATCCTCAGAGTCCATCCTGTGCACTGAATGAGCCAGGGTTACTGCAGGGAAAAAGAAGGATGTGGTCATGTAATTAAAGACTGTATCATAATGCATATTCACAAGGGAACTGAATTAAAATTTCAACCTTAATTCTGGCATTTCCTAATTTTGAGTATTTGAGTTTCTAATCTTAACATTCTTTTAATGTATTATTTTTTATTTCCTAGGATTTTGAAAAAAAAACAAACTGAATAGGAAAAAACAAAAACAGAAATCCCCCTCATGTGGGATCACATTGACACCTCTGTGTTTAATGGTCAGCAGAGATGGAACCTATAGATCCACAGTACAAAACTCTGGAGCTAAAAGAATAGCTGATAACAGGAGGGCCATCCTGTATGTGAACAAGACAGTAGAAAAGGCAAGCTCTGCCAGTGGGTTTCACAGCTAATTGCTGAAGCAAAAAAATGTTGCGAATCTGAAATCCTATGTTCTATTCCAGGGTCTGAGGGGAGTGTATTGTAGGGATTACAGACCCTTCTCCCCTAACTCCTCCAGCCACTCCTTGTGTCAGTGCCAGTTCTCCCCTCCCAACTTCATGTCCTAATGTCTCCACTCTGTTCTTCATGTTCCAGTTCACCCCACCTGTGACTCTATGTCCCAGTTCCCAATTAGTAGAAATCTAACTTTTCTCAACTCATTAGACTATATTTTTCATGTTTTCCCCCTATTATTTTAGTTGTTCAGTCCTGTTTCTTGAACAGTTACAATGGTAACATATTATTTTCTTATGTCAAATATACTTGAAAGATGAGAGGGGGACCGAGATTGGGCTCAACAGGCATTGAGAGTGAATGGAAAACGGCTATTATATAAGGTCATCTGTGAATATATTTATATTTTCAAAAATGGCATGGCAAAATGCATTTGCAAATATAATGAAAAAATAGCAAATATGTAACATTTTATATAAAGTTAATCTAGATATTAATGGAATTTCAGTGGCACTACTTGCAGATTAATGATAACTTGGCATGAGTAAAAGTGACATAACTGAGCCCTTAATGCATTTTATAAAATATAACCTATATATATCTTAGGGCTGTTGATTAATCACAGTTAGCTCATGCGATTAACTCAAAAAAAATAATCACAGTTAATCGCAGCTTTAATCACACTGTTAAAAAATAGAATACCAATAGATATGTATTAAATATTTGTGGATGTTTTTCTAAATTTTCAAACATATTGATTTCAATTATAATATAGAGTACAAAGTGTGCAGTGCTCACCTTTTATTATTTTATTACAAATATTTGCACTGTAAAAATTATAAACAAATGAAATAGTATTTTTTCAGTTCACCTCATACAAGTACTATCGTGCAATCTCTTTATTGTGGAAGTGCAACTTACAAATGTAGATTTTGTTGTTGTTAAATAACTGCACTCAAAAACAAAACAATGTAAAACTTTAGCGCCTACAAGTCCACTCAGTCCTACTTCTTGTTCAGGCAATCTCTAAGACAAACAAGTTTGTTCATGTTTATGGGACATAATGCTGCCCACTTCTTATTTACGTCACCTGAAAGTGAGCACTTGTGTTCGCATGGCATTTTTGTAGCCGGCATTGCAAAGTATTTACATGCCAGATATACTAAACATTCTTATGCCCCTTCATGCTTTGGCCACTATTCCGGAGGACGTGCTTCCATGCTGATGATGCTCATTAAAAAAGTAATGTGTTAATTAAATTTTTGACTGAATTCCTTAGGGGAGACTTGTATATCTCCTGCTCTCTGTTTTACCCACATTCTGCCATATATTTCATGTTATAGCAGTCTCGGATGATGACCAAGCATGTTGTTCATTTTAAGAACACTTTCACTGCGGATTTGACAAAACGCAAAGGTACCAATGTGAAATTTCTAAAGATAGCTACAATACTTGAGCCAAGGTTTAAGAATCTGAAGTGCCTTCCAAAATCTGATAGGAATGAGGTATTGAGCATGCTTTCAGAAGTCTTAAAAGAGCAACACTCTGAAGCAGAAACTACAGAACCCGAACAACCAAAAAGAAAATCACCCTTCTGCTGGTGGCATATGACTCAGACGATGAAAATGAACATGCATTGGTCTGCACTGCTTTGGATCTTATCAAGCAGAATCCATCATCAGCATGGACGCATGTCCCCTGGAATGGTGGATGAAGCATGAAGGATCATATGAATCTTTAGCGCAATTGGCACGTAGATATTGTGCAACACCGGCTACAACAGTGCCATGCGAATGCCTGTTCTCACTTTCAGGTGACACTGTAAACAAGAAGCGGGCAGCATTATGTCCTGCACATGTTAACAAACTTGTTATCTGAGCAATTGGCTGAACAGGAAGTAGGACTGAGTGGACTTGTAGTCTTTAAAGTTTGGCATTGTTTTATTTTTGAGTGCAGTTAGATTTTGTGCATAATTCTACATTTGTAAGTTCAACTTTCATGGTAAAGAGGTTGCTCTACAATACATATACTAAGTGAATTGAAAAATACTATTTATTTTATTTTTACAGTGCAAATTATAAATAATAAAAATAAATAAATATAAAGTGAGCACAGTATACTGGGTATTCTGTGTTGAAATTGAAATCAATATATTTGAAAATGTGGAAAACATCCAAAATATTTAAATAAATGTTATTCTATTATTGTTTAACAGTGTGATTAATCACGATTTTTTAAATTGCTTGACCGCCCATTTATACATATGTATGTATATACATACACACACCCTAATGGTAATATTAATCTCCCCACATTCTGTGATGCTGGAGGCTGGAGTCTACAAATAGGGGTAAGTGGAATCAATTTTTTTCTTATGTTGTTTGTTTTACTTATTTTTTTCAGTATGCTCTAAAGGATAAACAAATAAAAATGTAATAAAAAAAATCACACTCCAGAAAATCTTTATTTTCTGTGTTCTTCTCAATATTTTAGAATTATTTCCTTGATTTCCTTCTTCTTTTGAAGCAAAATATCTGACCTGCTGTCCATTAGAATTATAATTTAATAGAAAACCCTGTAATTTTTGATAAACCCCTGGAAGCATTGGGTTTAGAACTGTATGCCAATGCACTGTGCAAGGTTCGATTGCTGCATAGCCCATCTGCTCAGTGAAATTGAAAATCTTTATTTTATTTTTAAACTAACAATTACTCTTCATTAAGAATCTATTGAATCGATAATTGTAAACAAACTAGTCCTGATTCAGAAAATGGTTTGTAGAGTAGTGTGCAGCACCATGAGAACTTTTTACAAGTATATGCAAGCATCTGAATCTCCCAGAGAAAGAGACTGCACTACAGAATATCTACAAAACCTAAAATAGAAAAAAGCTCATGTGATGTAGCAAAAATTACAAATATTTTCTTGACATTGCAAAAATTGCCTGTCATTTAAAATAATCATAAAGCACATTTGATTTAGCAGATATTCCTGTTAAAATTAATCTTTTTTTCCTGACCTGGGTCTTATGTTCAAGTTTTGATACATGCTACAGCCCCCGAAAGAGATGGCAGCACTGTTGATGTGTGAAAGACCCAGCCCTGTAGTGATGTTAACAGAAACAGTAAACAGATGTCTCTCTGTATATTTCAGTGTAATACTGCTTAAAGGACAATGTAACATTTAAATGGTCCCTGGTCGCTTTTTGATATATTAAGATTACAGCCAGCTCTGAAGAGAGATTTAGCTGTCTACCATGTCAGACAAGACTGGTGACCATATAGAAGTTAACAGGAACAGCAGATGAAATCTTCTTCTTAAATTACACTGTAAATCCTATTCAAAAGAACACACAGCAATTCATTTCCAATTTTAAGGTGGTGAACGAAAATGACGTTTCTTTTGCATTCCTTCCCTGGCAGTATCAAAACATGCTGGCAAGTGTTCCCACATGAGAAATGTCAAGAAATTGGTTCAGAAATAAGTGAAAATGAGGGAGACTCAAGACATGAAAGTTAAGGTAAATCAACTAGAATGTGTATATTTTGTGAAATCTTTTGCGGTAACTTGGGGGAAAACCCCATGATTTTAATACTGAGACTTTAAAGTGAAGAGGCCCACGTGCTGTGTAGTAGCTGTATAGTAAACAAGAGTGGTGAAAATATCGAATCAGTAAATTCACTGTGTTATGCTGTATCTTGTCAGTGTTTGGCTGAAGAACATGAACACAGAGCTCTTCTTCTAGAGCTCTGAATAGGATGCTACATCTGTGTCCATTTTGCTGTTTGTTTTTGCAAGTTTTAGCCATCCATGTTCACAATTTGAAATGTAAATAAAAATAAACTAAGAAGGAATATTCTGAGTCTGACTCCATTCATTTCCAAGAAGAGTAGTTGGGGCAAACCACTAACTGGCTTCAAGTCAGAGCTTGATAAGTTTATGGAAGGGATAGCTTGATGAGACAGGCTACATGCCATTGTAAGCAATCTGTGACTGCTAGGAGCAAATCTCTCCAACAGCTGCTGATGGAATACTAGATGGAGAGGGCTCTAAGTTAATGCAGAGAATTCTTTCCGAGGTGTCTGGCAGAATGGTCTTGCCCACATGCTCAGGGTCTAACTGATCACCATATTTGGGGTCAGGAAGGAATTTTCCCCAAGTCAGACTGGCAGAGAAACTTTGTTGTTGTTTTTTGCCTTCCTCTTCAGCATGGCACATAGGTCACTTGCAGGTTTAAACTAGTGTAAATGGTGGATTCTCTGTAACTTGAAGTCTTTAAATCACGATTTGAGGACTTCAGTAACTCAGCCAGATGTTATGGGTCTATTACAGGAGTGGATGGATGAGGTTCTGTGGCCTGCAATGTGCAGGAGCTCAGACTAGATGATCATGATAGTCTCTTCTGGCCTATTTCTTTCCCAACAAGGAGACAATTAAATAGCCCGCTCTCAAAGAACAAGCCCTTATTGGGCATTCACAAACTAGATATTACCTTTGCTGTTGCTAGCCAAACTTCTGTCATGGCAAATATAGGGCCAGACTTGAGGTGTAGGAGGGTTGTGCTGCTTTTTGGAAGTTTGGGCTGTTTTGCTGCCTTTCAGCAAATGGATGAGACAATCCAAAGATGTTAAATCCATCACTGTGATTGTCCTTCAGTTCACCTTTTGGATCCCATTTTTTTTCAGTGTTACCCAAACTAGTTAAAAATACAGCTCTTTGTAACTGGAAAACATGTTGATGACCTTTTAATCTTCCTTGATTCTCTTACCTGACTGAAAACATATGAGGCCTGCACCAAGTTAAAAAGTTAAATGTTCTAGGAAAGATATAAAGGATAGGTCCATTAATGGCTATTTGCCAAGCTGGTCAGGGATTCAATCCCATGCTTGGGGTGTTCCTAAATCTCTGACTCCCAGAACTTGAGAATGAACAACAAGGGTTAGATCACTCAAAATTGCCCTGTTCTATTTATTCCCTTTGAAGCATCTGGCACTGGCTACTGTCAGAAGACATGACACTGAGCTAGATGGACCATTGGTCTGCCCCAGTATGGCCATTCTTATTTTCTTAAGTGTTGTACTTCTGAGGTTACAAGACCAAAAGGTCTTATCTTGCCTGGATTTTTTGTAACCTGATAGTGGCTAGAGGATTAGCAAGAGACACACTATGTTCCGCTGCAACTACAGCTCCCAACAACAATAATTCCTGCATAATGAGTGTAAACAAATCTGAAGGGGGATTGCAGGATCAGTAGCTGTTGAAAATTATAGTTCATCAGACTACAGTTGTATCGAGTATATAACACTAACTAAAAGCAAGTCATGGAACATCTCACTAGATCACTATGGAGTTAGGACTTGACAAAATGGTCAATGACAGACTTTATGTATGAAGTATCAGAGGGGTAGCCGTGTTAGTCTGGATCTGTAAAAGCAGCAAAGAATCCTGTGGCACCTTATAGACTAACAGATGTTTTGGAGCATGAGCTTTCGTGGGTGAATACCCACTTCGTCGGATGCACGAAAGCTCATGCTCCAAAACGTCTGTTAGTCTATAAGGTGCCACAGGATTCTTTGCTGCTTTTATGTATGAAGTCCTTGGACACAAGGGTCTTTATTACAACTGACCAGACGACACCAATTTTGTTACATGACAACTTTTGTGGTATCAAAACTTGTTTTTATTCACCTTTAGAATGTTGGTAAAAATGAAATTGTGTCAAAATAGTGTGTGTGCATGCATGTGCTCTAGGGTCTGGTATTTAGGGTACTGCTTTGGGATGTGAGGAACCTGGCTTCAGTTCCCTGCACTGCCTAATTCAGAGTAGAGTTTTTTCACCCCAGATAGCTCTAATTCAGGTAGAGCAGGGACTTGAACCTAGTTGTCTCACATCTCAAGCCAGACACTAGGCATATACATAGTCCTTTTCCACAATCTCAAATGAACTAGCACTAATAAGAGCACTATGGCAAAATGCTATTTTTAAGTCCCAATGCACATTTTAGAGTTATGTGCCTAACTTAGGCATCCAGCTTTCAACATATAACCTTATAGTTGATTTTGTCCAACTTCCAGCCTATTTTTAGCTTAATGATTAGAAGGGAAGAGTTCTGTGCAGAAACTAAGAGGAGACCAGCCACTGCTGGAAGAATAACACAATATATTATAGAGTACAGCAGGGATTGAAGGGGAAATAGTAATAAAAACATGAAGAAATTTGGGGCTTACACATCACAATTCAATTCGGTAGTTTCAGTTGTCATTTAAAGTGTCTGTAACATTACTTCTTCTTAGTTTATGTGCAACGTGCCTCAGGTTGCACATGACCAGGATTCATCACCGAATTTTGTCTGCTGGTTGGATCATTAGTTTTTCCGGGCTGGGCTGGGTATGGATGGGGAATGCAACATGAATGCTGATCCATTCCCCTCTGTAACGTTGCTGTTATGCCCCATCTAAACTACTTTCTCCAAAATTTGACTCAGTTGAATTCTCTCAGTTTTAAAAAAACACAAACCCTTGTGGAGGGTAGAGGGGGGGCAGGGGATGAGATTTCAAGGATTCATGTAAAGTGAGTTCCTGCTAGCTAAATCATGTGCTGAGCATTAATTACCTTTTCATTTTTAAGTGCCCATACCAGGCAGGGCTAACTATGTAAGGAGGGAGTTTTCTGAATTAATTATGAACCATGTTAAGTAGTGCCTATTTCAGAACTCATACAATCTTTAACTTGTTGGCAAGCGGAGAGGTGCTAATTCTGCCTGTAAATGAAAAGAACAAGTGTCTGCCAATTAAATCAAGCAGCTGCTTTACAGCAGAATTGCTAATAGCTACCAACAACATTCTAACTCATTACTCTAGATTGTTTAGTCAACTACTTTATAGAGTAAACTCTAACCCCTATATATCAACTTGTCATGTAGGGATTTAATTGCACATCTCCAGCTGAATTTAGCAATCATCATGTGACTATATATGCTAGTGTACCACGCTGGAATTTAGCCACACCCTTGAAATATGGAAATTTAGAAGAAAACTGCTATAGAAGAAATAAAATGAATGATAAAAGGCAGTGTATCAGGCTAGAGGGAGATACTAGTGGGAAACTGAAGGGATCCACATTGGCTGTGATAGTATTTAACATCTTCACAAATGGTTTATTAAAAATGAGTAAGAAGCATTTAAGTGAAATTTGCAGAGGACTCTAAACTGCAAAGAATTGCAAATTGTGAGAATAAAGTAATAATACAAAGGGACCTTAGAGGTTGGAAACATGGGCAGAAATTAGCATGCGATTCAAATAGGAAAAATACAAGATAATACATCTGTGGACAAAATAATCTGAAATCTAGTTTCTTGATGGGTGCAAGAAACCTAGGAAACTGTGATGCTGAAAGAGACTTAGGGCTGCTAGTGAACATCAATGATTTTGCTATGTGATATTGCAGCAAAAGAGGCTAATGCCATTTTGGGTCTGCATACTCAGGTATCACATCTTGTCTTCCCCTGTGTGGCTCTGGATCAGTTGCTTTCTGTATGATGTTGTTGCAGCCCATCTGGAATATCTTAGGTGCCACCTTATCTGCAAGTTTCGACAAACTGGAAGTAATTTTAAGAGCAACAAACGATAAGCAGGGGGCTGGAAGACTTCATGTATGCATGGAAATTAAAATATCTGTATTTATAGCTCAGCAATATAAACATGATGCAGGAAAGAAAAGTATTTAGGGCATAGGACATAAAGGAACAATGGAATGCAAATTAGAAAGGGAAATATAGGTTGAATAGCAGAACATATAGTGAGTTATACAAAATTCCCATTGACTTGAACTTGGGCTGGGATTTCACACCATGTTTCTATGGGACCCTTTAGGAGAGGAAATGTAGAAAAATAATTTATCAAATTGAAACTACAGTTAAGTAGTCTTCAGATATTTCAAATTCCCTGAAAATAACCATTTCCTTCCCCTCACCTTGGACCATAACATTGTTGTGGTAGAGAGGCTCTCTGACCTACCTGACAAAAATTAATGATATCCAAACACATTGGGAGGAATTTACTGCACAGAGCAGCAACCCTGAGCAGCCACCTTCAGCCAGTGGAGTTTAGTGTGCCATCACTCAGACTAGAAACAACAAGGGGCCAGGCCCAGATGCCATACCTGTGGAGGTCGTCAAAGCTGGTGGAATAGCACTTGTGAAAAACTTCATCAACTTCTTGTTAGAATTTGGGTTAACGAGGAACTTCCACCTGACCTAAAGAATGCCAATATTGTGACAATTTTTAAGAAAGGGGACAAGTCAATGTATAGGCATTACCAAGGCATTGCCCTCCTTTCCCTTGCCAGGAAGATCCTTGCTCACATCCTTTTGAACCATTTCCTCGTTCTTGCCAAAGACATCTTTCCAAAATCTCAATGTAGTTTCAGGCCATCTCGGGACACCACTGACATGATTTGTGTTGCACAACAGATGCAAGAGAAGCGTAGAGAACAACACTAGCCATTGTTTATGGCATTTATTGACCTAACTAAGGCCTTTGATTCCATCAATCATGAAGCATTATGGAAGGTGCTGTCTAGGTTCGGTTGTCCATGAAGTTCATTCACGTTCTCAGACTAATCATGATGGGATGACTGCCACTGTCTTCTGTAATGGGTTGGAGATGGACCTGGTCACCATCCATACTAGTGTTAAGCAGGGCTTGCCATAACCCTTTTTTCCATCTATCTTGCCGTGATCTTGAGTCTCATTTATGAGCGCCTTTCTTCTGGAATTGGGACTGAGTATCGCATGGATGGCCAGCTCTTCAACCTACAGCATCTTCATTCTAAAACTAAGATAATCAGGACAGTTATCACTGACCTTCAGTATGCTGACGACTGTGCTATCTTCTCGCATATCAAGGTTAACTTGCAATCCACACTATATCTTTTCTTAGATGCCTATCATAGCCTGGGACTTTCCCTCAATATTGGCATGGTGAAGGTGCTCCATCAACCTGCCCCAGCACAAGTTGTCCCAATTCTCCCACAAATTGTCATTGGTGAAGAACCCCCTGGAAAATATTGATCATTTCCCTTACCTTGGTAGCCACCTCTCCTTGATAGCCAATCTTGATGTGGAGATCAAACACAGAATGTGTTGTTCCAGCACATCCTTTGGAAAGTTGCTTTGTTGTGTTTTTATTGAGAGAGATCTGTGAATGGAAACTAAGATCCTGGTCTACAATGCAGTAGTCATCCCCACTCTTATTAGTGGGTGCAAGTCATGGGTGACATAGCAAAACCATCTTAAGCATCTGGAGTGGTACCACCAGCACTGCCTTAGGAAGATTTTCCATATCAGATGGGAAGATCATTACACCAATGCCAGTGTTCTCGCTTTAGTTAACATCGCCAGCATTGCAGTGAAGATTATGAAACATCAACTTCACTGGACTGGCCATTGTGTGAGGATGGCTGATACTCATCTTCCAAAGCAACTCCTCTTTTCTCAACATATTCATGGTAAGAGGACTCACGGGGGACAGAGGAAATGCTACAAGAACACCTTGAAAATATTTCTTAAGAAGGGCGGCATTGACCCCACAAATTGGGAAGAGCTGGCTGGCAATAGACTGCAATGGAGTTTCATCATACATCAAGCTGCATCCCCTTTTGAAGAGAATTGACTTGCTCATGAGGCTGAGAAATGGCAGAGGAGGAAGGAAAGGGTACAGAATACTGGCCAGCAGTTGTGCTCTCGCCAAGCAACCACCTGACATATATGTGGAAAAACCTGTAGAGCACAGATTGGACTCCTCAGCCATCTTAAGTCTCATCAATAGCTTTTTCCCCCTGGCAGACATCATCCTTGTATCAAGATGTAGCCGATGACGATGAACTTTATTCCATAGGCAGAATAATGGATGGATATAAACTGTTCAAAAAGGACAGGCAGGGCAGAAAAGGTTGAGGGAGTAGCATAGTATGTAAGAGAGCAGCAGTATGACTGCTCAGAGCTCTGGTATGAAACTTCAGAAAAATCTGAGAGTCTCTGGATTAAGTTTAGAAGTGCGAGCAACAAGGGTGATATCATGATGGGAGCATGCTATAGATCACCAGACCAGGGGGATGAGGTGGGCGAGGCTTTCTTCCAGCAACTAACAGAAGTTTCTAGATCACAGGCCTTGGTTCTCATGGGAGACTTTAATCACCCTGATATCTTCTGGGAGAGCAATATAGCAGTGCACAGACAATCCAGGAAGTTTTTGGAAAGTGTAGTGGACAATTTCCTGGTGCAAGTGCTGGAGGAGCCAACTAGGGGCAGAGCTATTCTTGACCTTCTGCTCACAAACCAGGAAGAATTAGTAGGGGAAGCAAAAGTGGATGGGAACCTGGGAGGCAGTGACCATGAGATGGTCAAGTTCAGGATCCTGGCACAAGGAGGAAAGGAGAGCAGCAGTATATGGACCCTGGACTTCAGAAAAGCAGACTTTGACTCCCTCAGGGAACTGATGGGCAGGATCCCCTGAGAGAATGACATGAGCGGCAAAGGAGTCCAGGAGAGCTGGCTGTATTTTAAAGAATCGTTACTGAGGTTGCAGGAACAAACCATCCTGATGTGTAGAAAGAATAGTAAATATGGCAGGCAACCAGCTTGGCTTAACAGTGAAATCCTGGCTGATCTTAAACACAAAAAAGAAGCTTACAAGAAGTGGAAGATTGGACAAATGACCAGAGAGAAGTATAAAAATATTGCTCAGGCATGCAGGAGTGAAATCAGGAAGGCCAAATCACACTTGGAGTTGCAGCTAGAAAGAGATGTTAAGAGTAACAAGAAGAGTTTCTTCAGGTATGTTAGCAACAAGAAGAAAGTCAAGGAAAGTGTGGGCCACTTACTGAATGAGTGAGGAAACCTAATGACAAGTATCAGAGGGGTAGCCATGTTAGTCTGGATCTGTAAAAAGCAACAAAGAGTCCTGTGGCACCTTATAGAATAACTGTTAGTCTATAAGGTGCCACAGGACTCTTTCTTTCTTTTAACCTAGTGACAGAGGATGTGGAAAAAGCTAATGTACTCAATGCTTTTTTTGCCTCTGTCTTCACGAACAAAGTCAACTCCCAGCTCACTGGGCAGCTCACTGGGCAGCACAGCATGGAGAGGAGGTGACCAGCCCTCTGTGGAGAAAGAAGTGGTTCAGGACTATTTAGAAAATCTGGATGAGCACAAATCCATGGGGCCGGATGCGCTGCATCCGACGGTGCTAAAGGAGTTGGTGGATGTGATTGCAGAGCCATTGGCCATTATCTTTGAAAACTCATGGTGATCGGGAGAGGTCCCGGATGACTGGAAAAAGGCTAATGTAGTGCCCATCTTTAAAAAAGGGAAGAAGAAGGATTCGGGGAATACGGAGCAGTCAGTCTCACCTCAGTCCTTGGAAAAAATCATGGAGCAGGTCCTCAAGGAATCAATACTGAAGCACTTAGAGGAGAGGAAAGTGATCAGGAACAGTCAGTATAGATTCACCAAGGGAAAGTTATGCCTGACTAATCTAATTGCCTTCTATGAAGAGATAACTGGGTCTGCAGACGAGGGGAAAGCAGTGGACATGTTATTCCTTGACTTTAGCAAAGCTTTTGATACGGTCTCCCACAGTATTCTTGCCGGTAAGTTAAAGAAGTATTGGCTGGATGATTGGACTATAAGGTGGATAGAAAGCTGGCTAGATCATCAGGCTCAACGGGTAGTGATCAATGGCTCCATGACTAGTTGGCAGCCGGTATCAAGCGGAGTGCCCTAAGGGTTGGTCCTGGGGCTGGTTTTGTTCAATATCTTCATTAATGATCTGGAGGATGGCGTGGACTGCACTCTCAGCAAGTTTGCAGATAACACTAATCTGGGAGGAGTGGGAGATACGCTGGAGGGTAGGGATAGAATACAGAGGGACCTAGACAAATTAAAGGATTGGGCCAAAAGAAACCTGATGAGATTCAACAAGGACAAGTACAGAGTCTTGCACTTAGGATGGAAGAATCCCTTGCACTGCTACAGACTAGGGACCGAATGGCTAGGCAGCAGTTCTGCAGAAAAGGACCTAGAGGTTACA
The DNA here is from genome assembly GCF_020497125.1 of Mauremys mutica. Classification (NCBI taxonomy): domain Eukaryota; kingdom Metazoa; phylum Chordata; order Testudines; family Geoemydidae; genus Mauremys; species Mauremys mutica. Next base: position 53,774,524 of record NC_059076.1, on the reverse strand, counting down.
GTGGACGGGAAGCTGGATATGAGTCAACAGTGTGCCCTTGTTGCCAAGAAGGCTAACAGCATTTTGGGCTGTATAAGTAGGGGCATTGCCAGCAGATCGAGGGACGTGATCATTCCCCTCTATTCGACACTGGTGAGGCCTCAACTGGAGTAGTGTGTCCAGTTTGGGCCCCACACTACAAGAAGGATGTGGAAAAATTGGAAGGAGTCCAATGGAGGGCAACAAAAATGATTAGGGGGCTGGAGCACATGACTTATGAGGAGAGGCTGAGGGAAGTGGGGTTGTTTAGTTTGCAGAAGAGAAGAATGAGGGGGGATTTTGATAGCTGCTTTCAACTACCTGAAAGGGGGTTCCAAAGAGAATGGATCTAGACTGTTCTCAGTGGTACCAGATGACAGAACAAGGAGCCTCAAGTTGCAGTGGGGGAGGTTTACGTTGGATATTAGGAAAAACTTTTTCACTAGGAGGGTGGTGGTGAAGCACTGGAATGGGTTACTTAGGGAGGTGGTGGAATATCCTTCCTTAGAGGGTTTTAAGGTCAGGCTTGACAAAGCCCTGGCTGGGATGATTTAGTTGGGAATTGGTCCTGCTTTGAGCAGGGGGTTGGACTAGATGACCTCCTGAGGTCCCTTCCAACCTTGATATTCTATGATTCTATGAATAATGTTATAGTTTCCATCTTAATTATTCAGAATGATTAATAACTTTATGAAACATTGTATGCTGTTGTCTAACAGGCAGCATGTTACCACCTTATGTTTCTCTCACCCCAACTGCTCAATAATACACAGTCTTCTAAAAATCCAAGACTTAAAGAAGACTTATTCTCCAAAACATGATGCCAACTTCCTATTTCATTTGATAGTTTCTGTGTTCTAAATAAACTGTTATGTTACATTATTAGACTTTTGTAGTCATTAACATTTTTTCAATAGCATTTCACAGGCTCCTTTAACATTACTGAACCCCGAAACACATTTTTCCAAATCTCTTTCAAAAGAATGATGTCAATATCCTATAACTTTTAGATGATGGTTCAAAGAGCAACTGGTACATCAGGTTCACTTATACTGTGTATATTTCCTTTGGTTCACATCCATGTTTTGGCTCCAATTCAGACAGGTATTTAAGCGTCTGCCTACATGTAAGCACAAAAGTATTCCCACAGACTTCAGTGAGACTACTAACATATTTAAATTTACCTTTGCTGAACTAGGGCTTTGGTTGGAAAGCATAATTATAATTTACATAATGTACTATCTGTACTACTGTACTTAATATGACCTTCTGTTGATGAGCAATTTGGATGAGTAAATTGCAAAACTCCTGAAAGGTGACCTTTGAACAATTTAGTGATTTGGCTGGGATAAGCACCCAAAATTTCTGTTTCTTATCCAGACTATCTGAAACTTTGGGGAATTTGTTTTTAAACATGGCTTGCTGAAGTGTACCTCTATTGTGGCCCTTACTTGCTTCCCCTCTCATGCTACTTCTTTGCTTAGAATGAGCATAAAGAAAGGGAGGAGTGCATGGTTCTAGGTCCCTGCTGTTAGGGAAAACTAGCAGTCCCCCAGAGTGTTGGCCTGAAGAAAGTGTATATAGCTGGTGGTGGGAACTAGCACAAAGGAATAAAAGAACACTGGTGCATACACTTGAGGGGGTCTCCAACTGAGTTTTGTGGAGGAGCCAGGAGGGCATGTTACAGTGCTAAATGGAATTATTTTATCCTGCTAAATTTAGGGTTGTTTCAGAAAGAAAAAGCAATACTTTCTTAGACTTTCATAAAGTAACAGAAGATTTCCAGCTACCCTGCACCAGGAAGAGCTGACTGAGCTCACATTTATGTGGTCTTACAAAATCCTGCACAGTGAAATCATATCGGGATTTTCCCTGGTGGCCTGATCTAGCTCCTATTTGTGTCAATTAGAAGAGTCCCATTGATTTCAGCAGGAGCTGGATGAGAGCCCTTAATGTATAAAATTGAGTCCATATGAATTCTGTGCAGGATGCTCTCAGTATTTCTGTGTGCAAATGATGGTGGACAGTGTTTCTGGTGCAAGTGTGTTTCAGCCTTTGCTTCAGTGGGTGTTTTCCAAGTATAAAATAACTTCTAGCTGAATTGAACTGCTTCTAGGGACTCCTACTGGCATGGGGCATCTCTGCCTCTTCTCATGCCTACTCCTCCACCATGGGTTGTGGATTAAAAAGTCCTACGTGTTTGTTATTACTTGAAAAGAGTCAAAATAGATCCATTCCCATGTCCCATCTTTGCTTTAATCTTACAGAATTCAGAAATGGACTGAACATTTATTTGTTTTTCTCTCTGAATTTTAAAATTCAAACTATCAAACAACACTGAATAATAATATAAAAGAAACTTTTGTTGTTGTTTTCTCAGTCTTGTACATCCCTCAAGTGCAGTAGAGGATGAAGTGATAAATATTTTGAGAAGATTTCCTCCTGTCTGCTCTTATTAGCGCCCAACATCTGTCATAAGAAAAATGTAAGTGGAAAATAAGGAAAAATTAAAGTAAAATAGACCAGTTTCAATCATCAGCCTCTGTGCTCTGTCTGGTAACTGTCTTGTGAGTAAATCAGATTAGAGAAACTACATTTACATGTGGATCAGAAAAAAGGAGAGACAAAACTTCTAACTTTACAGATGGCTGTTTTTCTTAATTATATGGGTAACCATTTAGAAATACCTAATTGGTCATGCTTGACAAGTAATAGCAGTTTTTCCAAGATAAACAAACATTCACATTTTTCATACTTAATCAGGGAGTTTGTGTGCAAAAATGACCAAATGTATCATCTATTCTAAGCCTGCTATGTTGTTTTGTAATAAGCCACCATCTGTACTTTGATTTTACTGAAACTGTCTGTGATGACCCCAGAATCTGATTACATGGCAGATGGTTTTGGGAGAAGAAACTTGATTTTAAAAAAAAAAAAAAAGTAAAATACAAAAGGTCTTTTCATTACTTTAGATATCTCCCCAAAGCAAGTTTCTTCTGCTTTCAGCAGACAGGAAGTGTGTGCATTTTGGGAACTCACCATTTTCTGGTTTTTGTTTTCCTATGTGTTGCAATTTCAAAGATAGTGCTTGCAGATAGCATACAAAATGTTTAGTTGTAGGTTTACTGTATTTCACTGTATGTTTATTGATTGGCTAATATATAGTTCAAAAATGGAGAGTTCAGGATTGTGTTCATTTATCTAAAGAAGTTTTTGATGTTATGAAACTCTATAGGAGCTTTCAAATAAATCTTGACTCCAGGCCAATTTTTTCTCTCATTAACACCAGAATGACTTCCTTGAAATCAGTGGAATTAAACTGGCAAACCCTAGGAGAGTTGGGACTCAGTCCTCAAGTGCTCTGGAGCAGCATTCCGTGCACCTTTCCCTATAGCTCCCTCCAGTCCTGGTACTGGCTCTGGGCTTGTTTGGCCTCAGGTGCAACTTCAAGTAGTCTCGAAAATGGATTTATCTAAATTATGCTAGATTGTCGTGGACTTCTAGAGACCGTTATGCTGCGTGGGGTCTCCAGATCACGCTGCACTCTTGCTGGACCGCTTCCCATCTCTGGAATGCTCCCATAGAATCAGGATAGATGTTACCCCAGTCAAAATATTCATTGCCAGAGGAATCCTCAGCTGCCTAACTTCATTGGTGTGATGCACAGGGTCTTAACATCAGCTAGAATCTCCATAACATGGGAATTGACCAAAAGACAGTAATACATTGTTCAGTACCATGCTTTAATTTAAGTGGTGTAAAATGACCCGTTTGGAATAGAAAATCCCTTTAACAAATTACCAGATTTACAGCCACTTTCAGCAGGACTTCTATAGCCTGTTCCCATACCCTTGCAACACTGTATGTTGCTGTGGAGATTTCCTATTTTAGAGAAGTCAAAAAAGCAGAGAAACAACAGCAATGATGAAGCCATTCCAGACACATGATAAGGGATTATGTTTTCCAGGGTTTATTAATTTCATTTTTTGAGTTTATTTTAGCTATTTTAAAGTTTTATCTAGATATCCAAAAATTGCAGGGAAGGGTCGGATGGGTTTGGGGCTCTCTCTTTGTATAAACTTTAATGAGCAATATATATACTCTAATGAGTAATCTCTTTGTAATGTTCTGTAGTTTCAAACAGCACTAAGTTAAAGTGCACCAGGGAATCTTTGATGAGCACCAGTAGGGTCTACATGGATCAATTAATGCAAAACACGTTAGTGCATTTTAGAAATCATACCGGTGTAGTCCATGTTACTGCTTCACCTAGACAAGCCCTTAGAGATAAATAACAATTGCTGCTGGTTTTCTGGGTTTTTTTTGATAAACACAAAGATTTCATTACTTTATTTATTTATTGTGTTATCAATGTTTTGTGGTTAAAACCAAAATCAGAAGCCCTAGATATGTTGGAAGGTAGATACTTACAGAAAAAGCTGAGTAATCCTTCTTTTCTGCCTTAGGTGTGCAGTACCCTGCTTTGTTGGTTTGTTTTCTACTTAGATTCAACCCAGATTGAATGGTAGCCCAGTGCCACTGTATGGGACCAGAGAAACACAATGATGTCCTGAACTCCCTGGCATGCAAGGAGAGTTTTGCCCATATTACTACAACCGTTTATGAGGTGTTGCTTATCTTTTGCACTGTATACTATGGCTGGGTTGTGGGGACGGCAGAGCCATCAGTTCACCTTCTCCTTGCCTTCTTTGGGTGGATGTGCATTCCTAAGGCAGTAGGTACGGAGTCCAAGGATTGCCTGCACCTTAAGCACACCTTACAAGGGGAGGGCAGGCTCCAGACAATCTTTTCTACCTCACACCATGAACCCACAGTAGGGCGAGGCAGCATCTAGCCTACAGTAGTTATTAGATTTGATTCAGACATGCACCCAAAAGTTTAGAAACATATTCACCTGAATTATCCAAGCTGACTGGGTATTCAGAGCTGGGCTCAAACTAATTTCATTAGACAAGGATCTCTCACAAGATTCTAGTACCTGACATTTCTGGTCAGGTTGAAACTACTATAAGCAGTGATTTTGGGATATTTCAGCACTTCTGCTTCCAGTCTCAGCTTGAATCAGGAAGCTCAGATGCATGCAAAATGAAAATTGGCTTTTAGAAGTGGGCCAGTTTTTTTTTTTCCAAAACTTCAGTAGTTCAGTTTGTATTTGTTTCTTTATGGCCTAGGGTTTGGATTGGTTTTCATTACATACAAACCTGTAAACCTGTTTCATTTGCAAAGAGTGAAGCTGAATGCAGGTAAAGTTAAACAAATAGTACTTTAAATCTGTTCACTGCTCTGTCCATGTGGGTGACTAACTCCCCACACTCCCTGATGTCCCCTCAATAGCAGTCTGCAGCTTCGAAGAGTAGAAATGAGGAGTGCATGGCACAGGGAGGTGGCTAGGCAGCCCCCTGGCAGCTGGTGGGTCTGTGTCTCAGTAACTGGGATCTGAAGGATGTCACCCATGTTTCTACAAATCAGCATTCTCCATCAGTTGCCTCCTTATCACACTATCTTAGCAGCAACATAAAGGTAGTACCCTGTGATAAGAAACCCAAGACTAATAATCAATTAACATTTTTAGGACTGATTGTGCATGGTGGAGAGTATTTTCTTATAAAACACTGTTTAATAGTGCTTGGTACTTTTTAAAATTTGCTCGTGGATTTTGGACCAATTCTTATTAACCACATCCATATTTACAGACGTTTCCTTTTTTACTTAAATTTCAGGAGAGAGCCTTAAATGAGTGCCATTGAAACTGAACAGATTTTGTAAAATATTTTGCTTTGTAAGTAAAGATTATTAAAGAGAATCCTTTCTAAAAAGATCTTTTAATGACATTCTATGGGTCTCAGTTTTATAATATCTCTGAGTTGGAGGTATTTTTAGAATTGTTTCTTGATTAAGGATTTTGATTTGCATTAATCAAAGGATTTAAAAATCTCTTTAAAAGGTATTAGCAGCGTTCTTTCTACTAATCAGCAATTTTCATAGCTAATTGAAAACTAGCACAATTTTTTGAATTTGTGAATGCAACCAGTTGGTTTCCATTTGGATATGGACAGAGCAAATTATTCTGCCAATAACCGTTTATTCCATATGTGATTATCTGCAAAGTGGTTAACAGGAGGAAACAGGGCAGCAAGGGTCTCTTTTGACAATGACTAAACTAGCTCAGAAACCTGGGAAAACTAAGCACATGGTCCCTGCATTCACTTAACAGGCAGAACTTCCCCACTCACAAGCAGTCTGAGACTGTACAAAACAAGGGAACAGAGGGGAATGGGAACACAGTCATAAACTTGGGAGACACAGCAACAGAATATATGCAAATATAGAGTAAAATACCTCTCCCACTTCAGTAACTTTGGATCATTCAAGTAGCAGTAGTGTCTCTGCAGGTGGGTCAAATTCCAGTCCAAGGGAGGTGGTTGCCTGGTCCTACTTGGAGGTGCCACCACCTAACCCAGTTTAGATTAAGATGCTAGTTGGGTCAGACCTCACAGTCACCTTGTAAGAAAAAGGCTCAAGGTCATTATGAAATCCTGAACACCTGTCCATCACCTATTCCGATTGGGGCAGGGGCCATCTCTTTGGTATGTGTTTGTACAGCACCTAGCACAATGGGGGCTCTGGTCCATGAATGGGGCTCCAAACCACTGCTGCAAATAAATAAATAATGACATGTGAGAGCTCCTCATCTTGCTTAACTTAACCTGTAACATCCTATTTCTTTAGACACAAGACAGGATGATTAGAATAAGGCCAAGGAAGCATGAAGTACTGGCACCAACTTCTCTGCACTAAATCAATTCTTTCTGTCACTATAGACTCCTTAAAATTCTACATGCAGATTATCAGTTAGGTCATTACAAGGAGACATGCTAGAGTTTTACACATTTGAAGGAACACAATGGAGTAAGGGAAAACACATTTGCCTTTGTAAGTTTTTTTATTGTTCTCCTGTTTAGTAAACATCTTTATTTATGTCAAATAACTCTCCTGAATTCCCTTCAAAGATCAAAGTGGGAAAATGTCATAGCATTAAGCATACTCATTTTATTTCTCAAGGTCCTTTTGTTCTTAGATAAGCGTGTGTGTAACACTTAAATACTTCTAGTGACAAGCATGTGCTGTACTTTTAGAACACTTGGTTGTTTGATTTCTACAATAAATTGAGCTTCCCTCTTTACCTTTGGGGTCAATTTACACAAATGAAGAAGCATTGTTTGGCTTCAAATAAAGAAGAAGATACTATTGACATTAGCTGTTGAATAGGTGGTAGATGCATCACTATAGGTACAATTGCAAACTCCTCTGTTTTCTCCTTAATGTTATGATGGGGGTCACTGGATGGTGATGTTACATAGTATTACAAGAACTTTTTCTTAGTTTATAGGAATGTTTTTAGTAGTTGAAGAAATGTTGTATTGTAGAACTGGTTGAAAGACAGAATTTCTGTTCCATGGGACATTCTGAAAATCTGAAGGACACTTAATTCCATTTTGGAACCAAAAGCAGAATTTTGAAATTTCCAGTGAAAAGGAAATCTGAAAAAAAAATCATTTTGAAATAATCAGAATGTTGGGGTTTTTTAAAATATTGAAACAAAATTAACCCTGGAGTCCAAGCAGAGATGCTTATGGCTCAGCAGTGGCTCCCACAATTTTAGGCTTTCAACTCCTTGTTTCCCAACCATCTCTACTAAATTGTTTTGTTATGCAGTAGTTCTTTGAGACAAGCTGTGCCAGATGGCAGAAGGTTGTCTCTTTGTGTTATTCTCTGTATTTCAAGGCAAATTTGATGGCAAAGTGGCATCTTGAGAACTGGACATGGATGTTTTGGGCTAAGATTTCTGGTACAAAGAAGAGCCTGCATACTGTTTGTGACTGCCTCTCTTCAGGACTGATGTATATAAAGCAGATGACAATGAGAATATAGTCAACCTCCATGTCACACTGATTTCTCCTCTACTGGGAACCCAACCTGCAAGGCAATGGACTTCTGCCACTTGGTAGAGGGTCAGCACTGGTGTAAAAAATGAAACAGTGTCAGAAGAAAGAGCTACACTATTATTCATGATAAGGAATATTGTTACCTCTTTCTGTGTTCTTTTGATCCCTTTAAGAAAATGATTTCTTGGTTAGTTTTCCTTTTCCCATTGGCTTACATTAAAGATAATGCTCATTAGAGTAACTAAGCAGATTCATTTGCTTGAAATAGTTACTTAGAAATCCAAAATAAAAAAAAAATCATAGAAATGCAACGAGAAAAAATAATGTAAGTATTCATTATTGACCAGTGCATGTTGCAGCATAATATAGTGACAAAGAAAAATGCTTTAGTGGGATGGTAGCCATCTGGAGTTTATGGATAAAAATTAAGAAAATAATGATCCAAGCTGCCTCTCAAAAGCACCAGCAGTTTTAACATGGGAAGGAAAGCCTTGTTAGTGAGTGAGATGAGGTTCTTTTATCAATCTATATATAGAATGTGTTGGTGCTTCTTATCTGATGTCTCATCTCATTAGCATGTTAGATGGGAGCACTATAAAGGGAATCTGAGCACAAAACCTGTACATCACTACCAGTTTTCACCCCTCAAGTATTCATATATAAAAAGCTGTTTGTTCATGTCTCCTAAGTATTTGGCCGTACTTCATAAAGTATTATTTTTTCTGTTTGAATTCATTAAGAATCCTTCCCCCACCCCGCAAACACACACAGCTGTACTCTAATCTGAAATGCACATGGGACCCTTTTCAGACAGAGGCTACCAGGGGTAACATTTCATGGTTAACAGTGTATGCGAATGATGATCACTCTGAAATAAGAATTTCAGTCCTCTACCAAACGTTTCTTAACATCTCAGCTATTTGGAGCAAATCTTATCCCTTCTTTGCAGCCACAGAAGGTCCCAGAATGCTCCCTGCATATACAAACGCAAAAGGACTTGAGAGCAAAGTTGGACTAGGAGAGGGGTGAGGCAGTGAAATCACTTTTATTACTCCATTATCTGGGAGGAGGAAAGATCCTTTCCAGTTTCTGAGACCCCATGTGTCAAATCCTTGTATTCAACCAGGAGAAGAAGGCAGAATTTAACTGTTTGTTAAGTAGATTTCAGAAGCTCCATTGTGTTAATATGCTTTTGTTGCTTATATATATATGTCTCTGTACTTCCTAGAGATGGCAAGAATTGGAAGGGGAAGTACCAAAATACCACAAGAAGAGCTGTTCTTGCAGAATTCCTAGACCAGAGGAAATCAGGCTCAGAGGAGTTTGGGAAGGGTTTGGATAAACGTCCACATTTTTAAGCTTGAAATGTAAACTTCAAACTTCCTGAAGTTTTCCCAATTTGTAATAGTTGACTAGGTCTACAATGGCAAAAATACATGTTAAGCTATTGTCCATCCTCTGCATCCTAGACATATTTCCTACACATAAAACCATTACATTTTTAGGATGTCAAAACCTCTCATGTATGGCTACAATTCAGGAACAGGATAAATGGGAGCAGAACCAAAGTGAAAGCTGCACTCAGCGGGAAGAAAATGAAATTTGTCAAATGATTGAGTATTGGTCTTGTAAACCATTCAAATAGCTCTTACTCACATGAGTAATCCAGTTGTTCTTAATCGGACTACTCATGTGAAGAAGGATTTCAAAATAGAGCCCTTGTATTGTGTTTCTTCCATAAAAGACTACTCTCTTTCAAGTATACTTCAGTATTTCACATCACCTTCATTAATCTTTTGCTATCTCATTCATCATCATTGCTGCATCTTTACAATCAGAATAACATGCACGTGGCATTACTCTAGCATGCAATTCTAGCATGCACGTGGCATTACTCTAGCATGAAATCAGCAGCAAAGTGAGATGAGAGGTAGGAATTAAATGAGAATGAGTTTTCATCTTCCTGCTCTGAGATTAGCTCTGCCTTTGATATTTCCTGTTGCTATTTATTGCATTTTCTTTACTGCCTCTCATTCTTCACCCACTGCTTCACTTCATCTAGTGGCACTGAGGTGGTCCAAAATGAGTTTCTAGTCCACTGTGCTACAAACTGTTCAGAAGGTACTGAAGCAACACTTTGGGTTAGATTATGATCTAACTGACAGTGATTTCACAGCAGTGTGACTCAGTGACTTCATTTGTTCCCCCCCCCCGCCCCGATTTGAACCAGTATAAGTGAGATCAGAATCCCCAACTTTTAATCCAGGAGTGCTTACCCTTTTTGATGAAAGGGCCATTATACTGTGTCCTGCATAAAATTAACAAATCACTATTTTTCAAAATGCCAAGCTTTATTTTGAACTATTTTCCTAGGTCCTGTGTTATATGCTTTGTTCTGAAGCTTAAAGATAGATGTGTGACTTGGGAATCAAATCCTGTGCTGAGCTTATTATGTAGGAGGATGTAGAGTAAGAGCATATCAAGAAGTACAGAGAACTTCTTGCTGAAGTGGGGAACTGTTGGATTTACTCATCCTCTCCAGCTGTCTGAGCACAGAAAAAAAATCTTTGAGATTATAAACAACTATTCCCTTTATTTCCCTTCCCTAGATAAAACAGTCATTGCAGAATACACCACAAAGAGATATGGTATGCTGAAAGGACTGGGGAGATTGCCCTTTGGGGGATATATTTAGATTAAATTAAGATGTTATAACTCTTCACTTGTAGAAGAAGAGGGTTGAAAGTAAGAACTTCTTGTTATTTATACTGTAGCTTACCCTCTGCCTTGAGCACCTCTCTATTTTAACCTGTTAGAGCTGGGCAGTTTGAGCACCACTGCCACTGAGCTTCCTTCCTGAGCTCTGATTCTATTAGTAACTCAAATAATCACCATGATAAACCTCATCTGAAGCTTTTTCTCAGAGGCTCAGTGTTTCTACAGATTTCCCTGCTGGTTGTTTCTGTCCCAGATCTCAGTTCCCAGTGCTCAGAGAGAGATTCCTACACCCATTTATCATTGTTAAAAGTAAGCAGCTGTAATTACACTGAACTTCCATGTGGGAGTTCAAGCACTTTAGAACTGAGTGACACAACAGAGGAACAGTTGTCCTTATGCAAGGACTTAAAATCAGGCAACTTCTTGCACCCATTCACAAATTGAAAAAAGCTAATGGTATTTGAAGCAAATACATAGGTGGCTGAGAGATTCATAGTAATTTCCCAAAGGAAATTTGTTGAACTCTGGCAGATATGTGCCAGTGGCCAGTAAACAATGATATTGGCGGGGGGAGGGGAATCTTACTGAGAAAAACTTTAAAACACACATGAGGATGTAGCAAAAAGCTTTCAACCAACTTTTAAATTGAATAACAGAAGTTCTCACTGTTTTCTTACTGTATTTTTTTTATTTCACAGTTATACCTAAACAAGTTGTTCACTCTTCCTCCCTTTTCTGTATGCTATTCCATGTATCCGAAAAGGGCAAACCCTGTTGTAGTGCCCTCAAGAATGAAAGAACTTTCAGCTGTCAGTTACAGCTGTAATGAGCAGGCTTCAGGTAAGTTCTGTTTTTCCTCAAGAACTAACCAGTGGTTGAACAGGATTAAGAAAGTAGTAATTCAGGCTCCAACTCAGCAAGATACATGAGTAGTCCCATTGAAGTTAATAGGTCTACTCCCATGCTTAAAATGACAAATGTACTTAAGTATCTTGCTGAACTAGGACCTTAGTGAGAAAGAATAAAAGCATTGGCTTTTGTTGAAAAAACATTTTTTTTCTGAAAAGCAAAATCATCTGTAATAGTGACCCCCTCCTTAGCAACTATGTTTTATTAATTTCTTCCTCACATCCACAAAAATTATTTGCCTAGTACATCCACAAAAATTATTTGCCTAGTACAATAAAATCAAATCAAACATCCAGGTACCAGATATGTGCATGCACACACATGTGCACACACACACATCTTTGTGTGTTCCCTGCTGATCATCAGATACACGTCAGATAACAATATCTTTGGAGGGCATAGATTGAGAGAAAACTCCATTAAAAAAGAAAGTTCACAACATAACTAAAAAATTTATGTTTTCATACTTCTGGCTACCTCATCTACAGGTGCTGTAAATCCTGTTAGAGCTTCTGACACTGCTAGGGCCTGATTTTTACAATACTTTTGAGAATCTGTAAAAAGATATACTAGTTTGTTTTGTTCAACCATGCCACCCATTAGATGTTAATTTTCAGTGTGGCACTCTACATGGAATCATTGCAGTTATTGGTTTGACTAGTGATAAGGGAATAGTGTTAGTATTATTTGTAGAGTCCCACAAATGTACATGGAATTTTATAGATGTATAAAAGACAATGCACTGGTATTAAAGAATTTACAGTCTAAGGGTCTGATCTTACATTCTTCATGCACCCAAAGCTCTCCGTGAAATTAATGAAAGTTATGGGTGTGTAAGAAATGAAGGATCAAGAACTAAGTTAATACAAGATCTAACAAGACACAATGAAAGGCTCTGGGGACTAGTGAGAAAGGGAAAGCAACAGTGGGAACATAAAATAAAGCTGTGGGAGGAAAATAGAAATATATTTTTTGGCATTCCTGAAAGTAATATTAATCTGCAAGCTTACTATAAATTTACAGTATATATTATTTTGATAGCACTATTCAGTCATTATAGTTCTCACAGACCATAATCAATTATTGAACTATCACATCCACGACCTCAAGGATAAATAGCTCAGGTCTTCCCTGACTTCTCTAGCCTTTTAAAGTTAATTCTGCACTTTTTTTCCTCCCAAGATCAGTTTAAAATTAATTCTCTTGCATTTAGTTAAGGCAATCATATCTATTCTCTAGTATGGATTACTAAACCTTTTTGAATTAAATTAAAAACTGCCTTGAATCTTTACTTAAAACTTCAACCAAACCAGACCTGAACCTCCTTAGAAGCACAAAGTTCAGATAACTGTTTTATTTTCCTTTCATATACTTAAAAATGTTTTGGGTTTCAGAGTGGAAATAAAATAATAAAACACTACAGGAAATGCCATGCTCACTTGATTTCTAACCTTGGGGAAAACATGAGAAAAGCCAGGCCAGTGAGATTTCTAGCTTAATTATTAGCAGTCTGGAGAGGATTATGAATTTCTGAATGTTTTTGAACCTTTTCAGATTTGACCATCATTGTTCTTCTGAACATTGAACATGTTGATTTATTTGAAATGGCAAGGTTTCTCTAAGTACTTCCATATTTACTAACACTTCATTTTGAGGTGAGGGAAGAGCTAGGGGATGATATAGAGGAGCTGGATATAGCATGAAAACAGATGACTACAAACTTCCTAATTTCTTAATTACAAAACACTGAAATTGCCAAATAGTTCCAAAACTGCTGAGTGATGTTTCCCTGTGGTCTAAAAGGACATGTACGGAAAACAAATAGAATTCCAAAATGTGCATGTATCAAAAGAATATTAAATCCTTCGAGGACCAGAACCAACAAGAAGATATTATATAAATGTACTAGCTTGTTTCTGTACTGTTGAGTATATGTGAATACACATCTGTGATTTTAAAATAATTTGCCTAGGAAAGCATATCTGGTTTTCCCAGTTTTACAAGTTGCCTAACAGAAATATGATGCTTTCAGATGACTTGCTGGAGATCACATAGTGAGTTCTTGACTCAGCCCAACTTTGAAGATTTATGCATGTACTGTACTTTAAGCACCTGAGTAGTCCCAATAGGCCTGATTTTCATTTACGCTAAGGTCCCTTTACACTCACAGAGAACTGACTTCAATAAGACTACACACATCTGTGATGTTCAAGTGTGCAAGATAAGGGTCTCAAATGGGATCTGAGCCCTGAATCCTTCATATTCCCCTTTCTTGATTAACCACTGGACTACACTAACTCTTAATATTGTTAAGTAACTTGTAAAGTTCCTCTGATAAGAGAAAAAGAAAATACCAGTGAATATCGTTTTAACTCATCTTTATTACAATTGAACTAGAATGTGAATGGAGAGATATGTTACCAATATATAATATGCTCTACCATGAGAAAATCAACAATCCAGGTGTTTTAAAACTGCAAAAAATCACAATAGAAACTATACTTGTTTTTAAACTTGAAAGGTTCAATGGATGCTAGGCATATAACTACCTTTTCAGCTCATAAATTTAGCTTTAATTCCAAATTTCTCTCCTTTTTATGGGTTTAAATCAGATGTTCAACATTACTTTGTTTTTAATGGTAGTGTTTAAAATCAATACACCATCAAGTTAATATGCATTTTTGCAATTATCTCATGTAGTCACTATGTAATCTGTTACTATTGGTGAAATAGTTTAAAAATATACAAAATGCACCAAACCCAGACAATTCTGTACATAAGGATATAAAATATGGGATGGGGTTCCTGCAGATCAATACTATCGACTATGAGCAAGTGATGAGTTTATTAAGCCAGTAATTGTATTGAAATAAATATCAGAGATGAATGTGTAGAATGTGGACACTCTTTTTGATGGTTCTATAGCTCCATGTATAAAGGAACCTAAAAATTTGATTCTGCATTATGCTGAACATTCCTGGGAGGTTCTGAGACCCTTCAGCTCCCTTCATGTCAGTACTTCACAGGAGCATTCACTGCTTTGAGTCCTAAGTGAGAAGAATAGGCAACAAATGGTAATGGGTGGATAAGAGCTGATATTTAAACTCTCTTGATTTTGATACTTAACTGTGGCCAAACTGAGCTCAGCCATGGTTTAGAAAGGGAGGCACCTATATGACTGTGTGCCACCTTTGCAGCCTGCCAATTTCAGATGCACTGTGCCATTTAGCAAGGAATCTGAATGGGGAGCAAGGTCCAGAGATTTGACACTTGCAAAAATTGGGTTAAAACTGGCAAATGACTTTTTCCAAACCTGGGAATTTTTCAGAGAAGTTTAGTAAAAAACAAAACCAAAGGGCCTGTGGTGGGGCAACTGCCCCACCCCAGTAAACAGGGGTTAAAAACAGCCCTGGAGCAGGCTGCAACCAGAAAAGCTGGGCTGATTAAGGAAGCATCTGCAGCTGTGGCCAGCTCAATCAGGGCCCAGCTGGCCCTTATAAGATGGCAGTGGGCCAGGAGCTAGACACAGTCTTACTCTAGCTGTATGAGGGAGAAGGACCTGGCTACCTGGGAAGCTGAGGAGGGTACCTGGGGTGGAACAGTGCTGGGAAAGTGCAGAGGGAGCTGGGGAGCTCCAGCCTAGCAAAGCTGCAGGCCAAGCCAAGGGCCCATAAGAGGGTACTGGGGCTGCCCTGATATAGGCAGAGGCAGCTGATCCAACGCCCCTTGCTGATGATGAATGGTTTACAGACTGCAGTCTGCCCCAGGAAGTGAGGGCTAGACAATGACTGGCAGTAGGCAAGGTGGGGATAGGGGGTTGGGAGTTGCCCTGGGAGGGGAGACCCAGAGACAGATGGTTTACTGCTGGGGGCAGAACCCTGGTATACAAGGGCACCGGGGTCTGAGAGAGACATGGGCAGGGGGGGTATAACGGCAGGCGGGACACCGGTCCGCCAAGGGTGCTCTGCACTGGAAGAGCTAATTCCCTGGATGACCAGCAGGAGGTGCCACACCCAGTGAGTCATCACCCTGCCACAGGGCCTTAAACATTATTTATACAGAGTCTAGCTCTTTCCAGATGACAGTGAACTCAGAAGCCAGGATGCACTGTAAAGGGCTTTTGGACTCTTTAGCAGGTTGATGCAGATCCTATTGAGATATTATGTTATATCAATAAAGACCAACAGAATCTTGTAAAAGGGATAACGCAAAAGCACCGCATTTATTGTAAATACAAAACAGTAGTTCAGTTATGAAAGGAAACAAAATACAATCCTCTATAAAGACAACCCTACACAGACACACATCTGCAACCTGAAGTTGTTATAGTTACCAGCCTAGAGGTTGCTCATGCCAAATTACTGGCTAGGTAGCCTGGACATGAGGGTGGAGCCAAGTCATTGTCAGATGCGCATCCGATGCTCCTGGAGGGTGGTTGCAGAACTAGATTCAAAGTCCCTGAGGTTTTTGGTTTTTGTCCTTATACAAGTCTATGGTAATTGCTTCATCATGCTGATGTTTGTTTGAAATGATAATCAATCAGCAGATGGCACAGCCCTGATGATTGAGTGTTATCTTGTTCTTCGAGTCTTCAGCCCTCTATTGGGGAGGAGGGAGGCACTTGGGTGGATTCCGGCTTGCCCTGCTGGGTGATCAGGTTATCTTGCATTCTTCGGCCATGGGATATCACAGTTATAACTTTTAGGCTGGCACCTTTGATTTGCTAATTATTTATTTGCATCACATGCATTCATTTACATTCATTCTCTATCTTTAATTCACATCTTTCACTTTTGTTTTACTACCTCCTCTTCCATGACATTCTTATTTTACAATTCTATTTTTCAGATGTGACAGACTCCCATCAATCTATTTAACTTTTCTGATACAATAGTAGAAAACAAGCAGAGCAATAAATGAAGGGGAGGGGGGCTAGAGGGTTTCTGCAAGACCAATTCCAGAGCACAGTTGTTTTTACAACAGCTCTTATCACCTCCTCGAACAGACTCTTTGTGTGTGGATGTGCTAGTACAATTAGCATGTTGTCCTTGTAACTTTTCACACAGAGATACAGGGAGGATAGTTTTAATTAGCTTGTCCTTGGTGCTTTAGATCCTATATTCCTTTCTGTTGGCTTGGTTTGGGGCCTAAAAGGGTGTGGTGTGTATATATATATATATACTTATGAAATCACAAAATCACATATAAAACTATTAATACCCAACAAATAAACCCATTTTTATTGTAGTTTTGTGAAATGTATGTTTAATACCAAATTTAGATTATCATTTTGGGGAAAAATTGGTCTACAACTGGTATAAAACAGTGAGTAATCAATATGCATTGTGAATTTTTTTTTCAAGCGCTACAGGAAAATAAAAGAACACAAAAAAATTCCCAGAAGCTTTAGTACATTATACCAAGTAGTATCAACTAAAGAATATTTGACTAAGATTTATGCAAATTAATTGACAATCATCCTTGATCATAAAGGGATAAAATACAAAGAACCACATAAACTTAGCACACACAGCACTAAGACTGATACCGGTAATTACATAATAACACTGATAAGATAGAGAAACATAGCTAGGGAATAAAAATTAAATCTGAAAGAAAGAATACCACAAACATCATTGGCAATCTATACAGCACTTATGGTAACCAATTAGCTGACAAATGACAACATGCATGTTAATGAGCTATGATCAATTAATGCCCGCTAATCTCACTGATTTTGAAGGACATCACACTAAGAACATCTCCTAGAACAAACAGCAGTCACCTGACAGGCCCTTTCCCCCTCCAGGAATTCATATCTGAAGCAGCAGAGGTATTTGTGAAAAACAATACAATTTGCTACTTGGATCAAACTTCAATGTGGAACAAAATTTAAAAAAAAACAATTAAATTACCTTGAGTGCAAAGAGAAGAGAGAACTCACTCATTACCCATGGATAATAAACATCTTGAGCTCCACAAAAAGAATTATTTTGACTTTTTTAATATGTTATATAGCTTTTATTAGTAAAATCAGTTTGCGTACATTGTGCATCTCATGCAGAACCAGATGAATCTCTTTTTTTCCTCACACATAAAGCATTTCTTTCCTGTATTGTGTAATAATCTGTTTTAAATTAATTTAAAAGACCTAACTTAAGTACTGTCCTGTAAATGCTTCTGCATATTCTTAACTTTAAGCATATGAGTAGTCCAAAAGACTTCAAAAGAATTACTGGTGTACTTAAAGTTAAGCATATTTGTAAGAATTTTCACTCAGAGTTTTTAAATACCACCTGCATATTGTACTAAAATATGATTCACCTGGCACACTTAGATTTCAAACAAAATAAAAAATATAACTTTTCTTGAGTATCCGTGACAAGGTGGCACCGTGGGCAACTGTGAGCATTTGAGCAGAATGACCCGTCGTTGTGTAACAATAGATTGTAATTAATACTGTAATTCTTGAATGCCATGTTGCCTTGCTGAAAAACTTTGAAGTAAATATCTAGCTTTACTTGTTTCTTCCTGCAAGTGCCAGCATTGTGCTAATCAACTGTTTCAAGATAAGTGGCTAGATCTTGCAGCCTTAAACCTGTGTGCAGCCCCATAAGCTTCAGAAGCCTACTCAGAGAATTAAAGACTTCAAGATTGGGTCTAGGACCTCGGTAAAAAGTATGGGGTATTAGGATGTGTGTGTGTGCGCGTGTGCACACATACCCCAGAGGTTTTACACAGTACCCTATAGATCAATATATTTAAGATCAGTCAAATGAGTGAGGAGATGACTGATCCTGACATGCCTATACTCTTCAAGCAAAAGGTGTCCCTGAGGGGAGCAGCACCACACAAGAGGGTGGGTCAAAAGCCACAACATCTTATTTGGGGAGGGTTAGTGAAAGGAATGAATAGTGGTGGGGAAAGAGAGTGATGGGAGGATATGAATGAGCAGGGAAAGAGACAGAACGAGGAAAGGATTTTTAGAGCAAATTAACTGCACTGAATTGGCCACAATAGCAAACAAGAACAATTTCTTTTAACTTTGTCCTTTTAAAAAAAAAAAACTTTATGGAGCCTATTCTATTTGCAGCACATTCTGGATGTGATCATGTCCCCTTGTATACAATCACACAGGGAAATGCTGTGGGGAAGGGGAAATGTAAAGTGCCCTCCCCTCTGGATGGGCTATTCATACTGTGAATAGCAGTACAGAACAGATATAGCCTTTGCAAAGCCACTATATTTCCCCACATACACGCTTGTGGGTGAGACGCATCTGGGACTAGGAAAAGCCTTGGCTTTACCTTCCCTACCCATGTACCCATTCTGGGACACTGAGTGTGTAACCTGTGTCACATCTACATCTGGGGCAGGGTACTTCCCCACATAGATCAAGGGCAACACTGAAGACTATGAAAATCTCCCTCTCTGTCTGCTCCCGAGATAACAAAACTCTGCCCCTTAATTGGGGCTCATGGCAAAGTCATGAATTGCCTTGAATATGTCTCAACATTAAAGTAAATACTGACTGTGGTCTATTTTCTGCATTGACAATTGCTTTCTGGACAAATTGTAGAAATTTGAGTTAATCCACTATTTTTCTCTATCAAAGAGTTGCGGTCTGTGTTCTGAATCAGACAAGATGTTTTTATTTCTTCTAAAGTAAAAGTGGGTGAAACAACAGGTGTTCATTGCCTAATTGCCCCAGTGAAAATAATACATCATCTGTGAAAAACTCCCATCAGAAATCTCAGAATTCCCACTTCATATGGTAGTGAATGTTATTGATATGCAGAATTTACTAGTGGTTTACATTCAATAATGAAACCCCAGGAAAAGGGAAAAAAGAAAACAAATCTCTGTGAAAGTACTGTTTGTGATATTAAGATTTTTGGGATGGGGGCTGTCTCTCACTCTCTGAATGTATAGCACTTAGCACAGGAAATCCCAGATCCCGATTGGGAACTTGGAATGAGGCGTTCATCCCACATCACCCTGAAGGGATTAAGGTGGCCCATCAGGGGCTAGTTAACCTAGTTGGCTGCACCTGGGGGGATATTTAGGCTTGACTGACCAGCACTGATTGAAGGTGGAACCTATTTGTGTAGGACTTTCAGTGGAAGCTTATACAAAGCCAAGAGGTACAAGCAGAAGGGGCTGTAGTATGGAAGTCTGTAGTCATTTTGGGCCTAGTGAGACGAGAAGGTGGAAACCTGGTGGGGAGCAGAAGCACTAGGGTCTTGATGGAAGGGATTTACCCAGAGGAGTGGTGTAGAAGAAAGCCAATAGAGGGCGAAGTAGGAAGAAGCCCAGGGAAACAGCAGCAAGGGTTCAGATGCTGCATAGACTGACTGCTGATTGTAGGCGCCCTGGGCAGGAACCTGGAGAAGTGAGTAAGCCATGGTTCCCCTACTAGCCACTGAAAGTGGCACAGTCATGACTGGGAAGACTGCTCGGAATGGCATCCGGACAGTGAGACTGTGTTACCCTGGAAAATACCCTGGCTGGAAGCCAAGCCATAAAGATAAAACTGGGTGACTCCTAGAGAGCAAGAGGGGCTGCAGGGCCAGACTGAGCAGATGGTCCCCAGATGCAGGTGCCAGTGGACACCCCCAGCAGTGAGTAAACTCTGTGATAGATCTCCAGGCACTATTATAATAATAACAATGAATGTAGCTGAGTTCTGTATTCTGTCTGATTATCAACAAAATCATCCTGTTATGTTGGATTTATTCCTCAAGGAATTAGTTTTTCTGGTAGACTATAAAAATCATATAGTTACACAAACACACTCAAAAATATTCCTGTCCCTTTAATTAGGGGGAGAAAAAAAATTGGCATGGACAAGCATGGTTAATGCCTTGTTGTTAGTTTGCATAACATTCTTTTTGATGTAATAAAGATGTGAGCATCTGAAAACTACATACTGAGCATCCACAGGAGACTATTTCTCATTGAAACATAGTTACACTGTGTGTGGGTAACTATTTAAGGTATTGCAGCTAATGACACATGAGGGTGCCTGGTTCCAGGGCCGGCTCCAGACCCCAGCGCGCCAAGCGCGCGCTTGGGGCGGCATCCCAGTGGGAGGGCTGCAGGCGGCTCCTGTGGACCTCCCGCAGGCATGCCTGCGGAAGGTCCGCTGGGACCGCGGCTCTGGTAGACCTCCTGCAGATGTGCCTGCGGAGGGGCCGCTGGTCCTGCGGCTCCGGTGGAGCATCTGCAGGCGTGCCTGCGGGAGGTCCACCGGAGCCGCGGGACCGGCGACCGCTAGAGCGCCCCCCCCGTGGCATGCCGCCCTGCTTGGGGCGGCGGAAATGCTAGAGCCGCCCCTGCCTGGTTCCTTGAAGATTTAGATTTTAAGAGTATCATCAGGAGTGCAAATAGGATGGTACCCTCCACTACACAGTACAGGCAAGAAATTTTTAGCAGGTACGGGGTACTGGAAAGACTTGGGGCTAATGTGCCCCCACCCCTGCAACTGGAGTGGGTGTGCGGCTGTGTTCTGCCCCTTCAAGGCTAGGGAGGGTATTCATTCTTTATATTGCTTTAACAGCACAATACATATGCTAACAAACTTAAACAAAACCTTTGTTTAAGTTTGTTAGCATATGTATTATGCTGTTATGTTGTTCAGAAGCCCTCAAGAGGGGAAGGGTGGTGAGAACAGAAGGTGTTTAAACATTTATTCTGTTTCTCCCCATTGGTCTGAATTATCCATGACATCCATACTGCATCACATCAAGTCCAAATCATTAGAGGAATGCCTCTACTTGCACTGACCAGAGGATGTTTGACCTATCAGGATGCAGCCCAGTTTTGCAGCCTGACAGGAATCAGGTGTTGCCCCTAGTGTACATAGAATTCTTCTTTGCATCCAAACTAGTCTAACATGCATTTTGTTAACTGGAACTGGAGCAGCAAAACAAAGAAAACAAATACCTAATTTTCCAGCTTTGTGGGTGAGAGAACTATAAGTGAAGATTATAATGCCGGACACTGATGCCCTTAAGCCAGCTGCCTCAGGAATCTGCCAAGAACTTTGCTGAAAATATGCTCCTCATCTTAGCAACGGAGCTAAGACTTATCACACATCTGCCCGCCTTTATTCATATAAAGCTCCTTCTGATCTGACAGCTCATGCATTCTCAGTTTCATCCAGAACAGTTTACAGACTTGGAACCTAATCCTATAAACCCTTAGTCATTTGATCAATCCCATTGAAGATAATGGGAGTATTTGCATGACTATGGACCACTCTTGTGGACTGGTAAGAGCTGAATCCCCCACTGAAATGCAATGTTTGGGCACAATACTATAAAGCAGCTTAGGATACAGTTCTACTTAAAATTTGTCTTTTAATAAGTCATACATATGCTGAAATGGCTCCTCACCCAACTCCCATATTCCATATTATCAGACTCAATACTACATATTTGGGGGAAAAGTGAGTAGTTAAGCATGTTGATGTTTGTATATATACGGAGGGGATTGTGAGAGCATGGGTTCCCCAGGCTGGGGGCAGAGCAGGGAGGAGTCACATGGAGGGTCACGTGGGGAGGTCATGTGCCCTCCCCTTGTGTCCCTCCCATGAGTGCAGTACCGGCAAGAAATGATTTCTACTTGCACCACTGAGTACCACTAATTAAAAGTGATTTCCTTTTTTTCAAAGAACTTACAAATTCTGCTTGAAAAGCCAGTAAAGCTCAAACATTTTTACCTATGGATTTATATAGTCTTTCTTTCTTTCTTTTTTTAAGTCAGGAAATTCTGATTGTGGAGGTTACTCTATCAAAATTAATTAGACTTTGCTACATATGTGTAGTTTCTCTTTCTCTTATTAAATGCATGTGTTATTAATGTATACTATTATGTATACAGGCGAGTTATGTGGCTGTATTAAATTGCTCCAAAAATTAAACTTTAGGGGTTTATTACTCTGCATTGTCACAAGTTTAATATTGTGTTAACACTACTGTAACAAGCTGTGGTTTATTTTACCATAAAATTGCTAGTGGCATTTGAATAATTTTAAAAATTACCTTTTAGTAGTAATGATTTGGGCCTGTTATTAATAGATCTGCTGAGAGGCCAACAAGTACTTATATGTATAAGTACCTGAAATTATGTGGTTTGGGGTATTTTTGTTCAGAAATGGATTCTGGAGAGAAAATGAGCTCTCACTGAGTTAGTCATATTTCAAGTGCTGTTACAATTAGTGTTTTTAAATCTTAAAAGATGTGCCATGTTACATCACTACCCTGGAATAATTGCTCTCTCTTAAAAATGGAATAAAAACACAATATAAACAATAGCTTTGTTTTTCCCAGCAGAAATACTGATTTAAATTCTGAGTTTCCTGGATATTTTCTTAATCACAATAAGTGCCTGTGCAATAATGACCAATGAGATTGCTTCAGTTCACGGTTTGGTGACTGACATACTGGAAATATTGGGGGTTTTTAAAATAAAAAAAATAATAGTGGCAGTGTGATCAGAAAAACATCAATCTGTTCCATAACCTTTGACATATTTGTCCTCTTTCTTGTCCTTCCTGAAAATTCACCTTCCTTACACAATTCAAGTTGATAATGGTTAGTCAGGTGGTGAGATGTGTTTAATCCTTTTGTTTGGCTAAGAATTGTTCATATGCTATTTTTGCTGCCTCTCTCGCCTCACCCACTCCAAGCCCAGCACCAAAAAGATTTGACTTCTTTGTTCCATGGTTGCCACAACTTTGTGGAAGGTGTCCAGTGTAGCTTCCTTGATGGGAAGAAGGAACGGAAGCACTGGCTGAGTAACCTGCTTTGTGTTTGCAAGATGAGGAAAGGCCTCAAAGTCTGGTGCAGAATGTGGCACCCCTCATCTTGACACTCATGATTTGTATGGGGAAAGGATATCTAACACCAGTTCTGAGTCCCAGTTTGTTTTAGCAGATGGGGATTAAGGGTAGCCTTCTCTTAAGGATTAGTTTTAGCTTTCATGATTGTTCATTAGGAAATCACACTGGACTTACCCTGCTGGAGAGTATGTGAGAAGAAGCTGCATGGAAGCCCCCAATGCCATTTGTCATTGAACTTCCCTAAATCTATTGTTAGCATCAGTAGAAACAGTAGCCTGGTCTACACTAGGCGTTTAAATCGGTTTTAGGAGCGTAAAACCAATTTAACGCCATAACCGTCCACACTAGGAGGCACCTTATATCGATTTTAATGGCTCTTTAAATCGGTTTCTGTACTCCTCCCCGACGAGAGGAGTAGCGCTAATATCGGGATTAACATATCGGAATAGGGTTAGTGTGGCCACAAATCGACGGTATTGGCCTCCGGGCGGTATCCCACAGTGCACCACTGACCGCTCTGGACAGCATTCTGAACTCGGATGCACTGGCCAGGTAGACAGGAAAAGCCCCGCGAACTTTTGAAATTCATTTCCTGCTTCCCCAGCGTGGAGAGCTCATCAGCACAGGTGACCACGCAGAGCTCATCAGCACAGGTAACAATGCAGTCTCCTAAGAATCGAAAAAGAGCCCCAGCATGGACTGCACAGGAGGTACTGGATCTGATCGCTATATGGGGAGAGGATTCAGTGCTAACAGAACTGCGTTCCAAAAGACGAAATGAAAAAGTATTTGAAAGAATTTCTTAGGCTATGACGGATAAAGGCCACAGCAGGGACTCAGTGCAGTGCAGAGTGAAAGTTAAGGAGCTCAGACAAGCCTACCAGAAAACCAAAGAAGCAAACGTAAGGTCCGGGGCAGGTCGAAAAACATGCCGCTTCTATGCTGTGCTGCATGCAATTTTAGGGGGCTGCGCCACAAGTACCCCACCCCTGATCGTGGATTCCGAGGTGGGGGTTGTAATCTCTGCCATGGCTGAGGATTATGCAGACGGGGAAGATGAAGATGAAGAAGAGGAGGAAGACCTAGCAGAGAGCACACAGCACTCCGTGAGCCCCAGCAGCCAGGAGCTTTTTATCACCCTGACGGAATTACCCTCCTCCCAGCCCTCCCAAGCAAGTATCCCAGACAATGACGCCATGGAAGGGAGCTCTGGTGAGTGTACCTTTGTAAATAGCAAACATTGTTTTTTAAGCAAGCGTTTTTTAATGATTGATTTGCCCTGAGGACTTGGGATGCATTCGCAGACAGTATAGTTACTTAGAAAAGTTTGTTAACATGTCCGGGGATTGAGAGGAAATCCTCCAGGGACATCTCGATGAAGCACTCCTGTAGGTACTCCAGAAGCCTTTGCAGAAGGTTTCTGGGCAAGGCAGCCTTGTTCCGCCCACCATGGTAGGACACTTTACCACGCCATGCATGTAGCAAGTAATCAGGTATCATTGCGTGGCAAAGCATAGCAGCGTATGGTCCCGGTGACTGCTGGCATTCAAGAAGCATCCGTTCTTTATCTTGTTGTATTATCCTCAGCAAAGTGATATCGTTCAGGATAACCTGGTTAAAAATCAGGAATTTAATTAAGGGGGATGGCCATTTTCCTACTGGGTTCGTGGACTGCAGCAGCTTAAAAAAAAATCCTTTCCTCCACGTAGCCAAGCGGGGGGAGGGGAGGAATGAAATGCCGATGATCTTTTTTGTGTTTGGTCAGCGGGGCTTCCCCAAGCTACCAGCCACGCAGTGGGTGGGGGGGTGGGAAGGGTGTTGATTAGCAGGGAGCTAGCGTGGTATTAGCCATGCATTGTGGGGAGGGGTAAATCACTGCAGAAGCCGAAAGACAGTGGCTTATCATGGCCGCATGCAAGCTGAATTCTGATGCCTGGACCTGTGTCTGTGAGATCTGTAACTCCAGAGCTGCAGGCACTCACTATTAAGATGAAAAATGCGACCTTGTAGGGAA
Organism: Mauremys mutica; assembly: GCF_020497125.1. NCBI lineage: Eukaryota > Metazoa > Chordata > Testudines > Geoemydidae > Mauremys > Mauremys mutica. The sequence continues at coordinate 53,749,053 of NC_059076.1, read as the reverse complement.
ATCATATGTGCTATGTAAGGTGAATAGAGCTGTTCACTGTGAAAGAGTATAACCATTGTTCTGTAAAATGTATCTTTCTAAATATTTATCTCCCTCATGCAGCTGCAAATTTTTCAACCATCCCTCCTCCATCCCAAAGGCTAGCACAGATAAGGCGGAGGAAAAAGAAGACGCGAGATGAAATGTTCTCGGATATTATGGAAGTTACAAGCAATGAAAGAGCACATCTGAATGAGTGGAAGGACGTGGTATCAAATTACAGGAAAGAGGCCAGTGAACGTGAGGACAGGAGGGACACCCGAGATGAGAGGTGGCGGCAGGAAGACCGGCAGGAAAATCAGTGGTGGCGGCAGGAAGATCAGCGGTGGCGGGATGCAACTCTGGGGCTGCTGCGTGATCAAACTGACGTGCTCCGGCGGAGCTTCAGGAATGGCAGCAGGATCACAGAGTGGGGGGAGGCTCCGTGCACCCGCCCACTCCACCCCCGTGGACAGCCCAACCAGAAGGCTGTCGTTAATGTGAAATTTTTTTAATGGCCTTCTCCATCCTTCCTGTCCTCCTCCCAAACCACACCCTTACTTCTCTCCCTCTTTTTATAATAAATTAATAAAGAATTCATGATTTTTAAACGAGAGTGACTTTATTTGCATAAGTAAGCTGTACTCGAAGGGGGAGGGTGAGTTGCTTACATGGAATGAGTCAATCAAGGGGGGTTGGGTGTTCATCAACAAACACAGCAGTCACACTGTACCCTGGCCATTGATGAAGCTCATTTTCAAAGCTTCTCTGATGCGCACCGCTTCCTGGTGTGCTCTTCTAATCTCCCTGGTGTCTGGCTGCGCGTAATCAGCGGCCAGGTGATTTGCCTCAGCCTCCCACCCCGCCATAAAGGTCTCCCCCTTACTCTCACAGAGATTGTGGAGAATACAGCAAGCAGCAATAACATAGGGGACATTGGTTTGGCTGAGGTCTGAGCGAGTCAGTAATGTCCGCCAGCGCGCCTTTAAACGGCCAAATGCACATTCCACCACCATTCTGCATTTGCTCAGCCTGTAATTGAACAGATCCTGACCACTGTCCAGGCTGCCTGTGTATGGCTTCATGAGCCATGGCATCAAGGGGCAGGCTGGGTCCCCCAGGATAACGACAGGCATTTCAACATCCCCAACTGTTATTTTCTGGTCTGGGAAGTAATTCCCTTGCTGCAGCCGTTTAAACAGAGTAGTGCTTCTGAATACGCGAGCGTCATGAACCCTCCCTGGCCATCCCACGTGGATGTTCGTGAAACGTCCCTTGTGATCCACCAGTGCTTGCAGCACCATTGAAAAGTACCCCTTCCGGTTTACGTACTGGGTGCCCTGGCGCTGCGGTGACAAGATAGGGATATGGGTTCCATCTATCGCCCCCCCACAGTTAGGGAATCCCAGTGCAGCAAAGCCATCCACTATGGCCTGCACGTTTCCCAGAGTCACAACCTTTTGTAGCAGCAGCTTAGTGATTGCTTTGGCTACTTGCATCACAGCAGCCCCCACAGTAGATTTTCCAACTCCAAATTGATTCCCGACTGACCGGTAGCTGTCTGGCGTTGCAAGCTTCCACAGGGCTATCTCCACTCGCTTCTCTACTGTGAGGGCTGCTCTCATCTTGGTATTATGGCGTTTCACAAGCATTATGGCAAGCAAGTCACAAAGTTCCATGAAAGTGCCCTTACGCATGCGAAAGTTTCGCAGCCACTGGGAATCGTCCCACACCTGCAACACAATGCGGTCCCACCAGTCAGTGCTTGTTTCCCGGGCCCAAAATCGGCGTTCAATGGATAGAATCTGCCCCATTACCATCAGGATCTCCAAAGCGCAGGGGCCCGCGGTTTGAGAGAATTCTGTGTCTACGTCCTCATCACTGTCATCGCCGCGCTGCCGTATCCGCCTCCTCCTCACCTCGGTTTGAAGGTCCTGGTTCAGCATATACTGCACGAGAGTGCACGAGGTGTTTAAAACATTCACGATTGCGGTATTGAGCTGAGCAGGGTCCATGCTTGCTGTGTTATGGCGTCCGCACAGTTCACCAAGCAAAAAAGGCGTGAAATGCTTGTCTGCTGCTTTCAGGGAGGGAGGGGTGAGGCTGTACCCAGAACCACCCGCGACAATGATTTTTGCCCCATCAGGCACTGGGATCACAACCCGGAAATTCCAAGGGGCGGGGGAGGCTGCGGGAACTATGGGATAGCTACGGGATAGCTACCCACAGTGCAACGCTCCAGAAATCGACGCTAGCCTTGGACCGTGGACGCACACCACCGATTTAATGTGTTTAGTGTGGCCGCGCGCAATCGATTTTATACAATCTGTTTTGCTAAACCGGTTTATGTAAAATCGGAATAATCCCGTAGTGTAGACGTACCCAGTGGTTTTCTCTTTAACTGTATTGCAGTTACTGACTGCAAACTCCTGCAGTACTCACTTTCCCCTGCCTGTATCCAATGTCTTGCAGTCTCCAGGCTAAAGATTCATTCCCACCCCCCGTGCAATTCAAGGAGAAGATGTAGGTGTAAATGATGACAGAACTCAGCCCAAGTCACATACATATATACAGTAGTACTTTCAGTTAATCCGTACTGATGAAGTTCATCCAGACTTCAGCTTTGCTAGTAGTTATGAGAATTCATGCGGTAACTTGACATTACAAGTACAAATGTTTTCTTATAGTATTTCAAATTTTGTGAAACAAGAAGCTCTTGAACAGAAGCTGTCTATAAACCTGAGTACTGGAGCCCACACAATTAATGCATGTGGATGTAGCATCTATTTATAAATACCTAAACTTCATGCTAGAGGCCTGTTTGTTGTAATAAAGTCAGTGAACACAGTTTCTTATCCAAGAATTCAGAAAACAATAGCATATCAAAGAAATTCTACTTAGCAGGTTCAGTACTGAAATGTTTATCACAATAATGCAGCTGACCAAGAGAGGTTTTAGTAGATGTTTTTATTTTTTTCTTCTTTTTTAGCTATGCAACATAGATGCTATTTGGTTACAGTTGGATGAATGTGTGTATCTATATCTATTTATGTAGACAGATAAAGGGAAGCAGTGTATATAATCTGAACCCAAAACAATATAGTATCTCCTTTTTTTATTTGTATTTATTCAGTATCTGATCAGTATTTTTTATTTGTGGAAATCTTTACAATGCACTTTGATAGCATTTCTCTTCAGGGTATCTAACTTCAATTTGTCAATGATTCTGGTGTTGTCTCTGACATAACAATAAGAGACAACTGGAGGGGAAGGAGAGAAGGCATCTCACTATTTCCTGTATAGAGGAAATGTGTCCTATTGATTGTGCATTTCTTTTGATGAATCATTCCCTATTTACAGAGTAAATATTTTAAAAGTTTGCATTTTAGTTCCAGTCCTTGTGCATTATTGTGTCATATAGACCTCCCCCCCAATTGTTCTGTCACCAACAATAACACCAGAATTATTGACAAAGTGAAGTTTTATGCACTGAAGGAAAATGCTGTGCAAGTGCTTCCTAAAGAAGATTTCCACAAATAAAAACACTGAGCAAATACTGAATAAATATTCATATGTACATACACACTGCTTGTGTTACTACTGAATCACTCACTCTGTTTTAATCCTGGTGCCTTAACTGCTTTTTATTTTATTTTTTTTGTGTGTGTGTGACCAAGAATTGCTCTGGTGGAGTTTTCTTTTCTTTTCTTTCCTTTTCTTTTCTTTTCTTTCTACCTTTCCACCTGAAAAGGACAGCTGGTGGCCAAACACAAACATGGTTTTAGCAATCTAGCAATTAACATTAGTCTGAGGTCTTTCTGAGAAATATATGATGCTGCTGGAACAAAATAAAGGGGAGGAACTCCTGATTTTGAAAAAGATAGTAGACTTTTCTATGACTTTCTCTAGATACTTAGTAAAGAGGCAGGCTTACACATTTGAAGGGCAACTGGAGAGGGAGAGTGGGAAAGCTCAGGTTTTCAATGCTTTCAGCTTACCTTCATGAGCAGGGTAATAGAAATGCAAATTCCAGATGACTTAAATTTCTGGATCAGTATAGGGACTTTTTGTATGCTCAAATAAACAAAAGATTTATATTCTAGAGCATATTAAATTTACATGACTTTAATACAAAGCTGTACAAAGGCATTTGAAATGTTAAATCAAGGTAAGTTTTAAAGTCAAGTGCTTGGTGGAACTGGAATCTATGTTTAGTAGATATGACAGAGTCTTAGCCCTGAATTGTTAAATTAAAAATCTCTAGTATTTTGCACCATTCACTTATCATTAAGTGTGCAAGAAACTTACCAATTATTCTCCCCTCAAACTCAGAACTAGTAACACAACTGCCAATATATTGTACTTATGTGAGCTTTTCACTACTGAAAAAATATGAATCGCTATGCTGTTAATATTTAATAATCACAAAAAATGAATATTAATAATTACATGTTGGCATAAAATGACTGCCAAGGAAACCTGTATGTGTGTAAGGAAACATATTATTACATCCCCATGAGATTATAGTTATATTCTGACCTTATTTTGCTCTGCTTTCTTGATTTATTTTTAAAGCTTAAAAAAATAGTATTCTCTAACCAAATTACAGTAAAAGTCTTTGGGGAAGGAATTCACTCTAGTCCGTTTTGTGTGTATGTGCATTTTGAAGCACTTGGAGGAGAGGAAGGTGATCAGGAACAGTCAACATGTATTCACCAAGAGCAAGTCATGCCTGACCAACCTGATTGCCTTCTATGATGTGATAACTGGCTCTGTGGATATGGGGAAAGCAGTGGATGTGATATATCTTGACTTTAGCAAAGCTTTTGATATTGTCTCCCACACTATTCTTGCCAGCAATTAAAAAAGTATGGATTGGATGAATGGACTATAAGGTGGATAGAAAGCTGGCTAGATTGTCAGGCTCAACAGGTAGTGATCAATGGCTCAATGTCTAGTTGGCAGCGGTATCAAGTGGAGTCCCCCAGGAGTCAGTCTTGGGGCTGGTTTTGTTCAACATCTTTATTAATGATCTGGATGATGGGATGGATTGCACCCTCAGCAAGTTCACAGATCACACTAAGCTGTGGGGAGAAGTAGATACGCTGGAGGCAGGGGCGGCTCTAGGGATTTTGCCACTCCAAGCATGGCAGACAGGCTGCCTCCGGTGGTTTGCCTGCGGAGGGTCCGCTGGTCCCGCGGCTTCAGCAGACCTGCCACAGGAGTGCCTGCGAGAGGTCCTCCGAAGCCGCGGGACCAGCAGACCCTCCGCAGGCAAGCCCTCGCGGCGCCGGCAGAGCATCCCCCGCGGCTTGCCGCCCCAAGCACGCGCTGGGCGTGCTGGGGCCTGGAGCCACCCCTGGCTGGAGGGTAGGAATAGGGTCCAGAGTGACCTAGACAAATTGGAGGATTGGGCCAAAAGAAATCTGATGAGGTTCAACAAAGACAAACACAGAGTCCTACACTTAGAAAGGAAGAATCCCATGCACTGCTACAGGCTGGGGACTGACTGGCTAAGAAGCAGTTCTGCAGAAAAGGACCTGGGGATTACAGTGGACGAGAAGCTGGATATGAGTCAGCAGTGTGCCCTCGTTGACAAGAGGGCAAACTGCATATTGGGCTGTATTAGTAGGAGCATTGTCAGCAGATCGAGGTAAGTGATTATTCCCCTCTATTCAGCACTGGTGAGGCCACACCTGGAGTATTGTGTCCCCCCACTACAGAAGGGATGTGGACAAATTGGAGAGAGTCCAGTGGAGGGCAACAAAAATGATTGGGGGCTGGGGCACATGACTTAGGAGGAGAGGCTGAGGGAACTGGGGTTATTTAGTCTGAGAAGAGAAGAGTGAGGGGGGATTTGATAGAAGCCTTCAACTACCTTAAGGTGGGTTCCAAAGACGATGGAGCTAGGCTGTTCTCAGGGGTGGCAGATGACAGAACAAGAAGCAATCGTCTCAAGTTGCAGAGGGGGAAAGGGGCCTGTCATGCATGAGGCTATGTAGAAGCCAAGTCCACCAAACCAAAGCTCTACATCTTCTGGGGTAAGGATTTCTCCTTGTCTGCCCTCTGCTTATCTCCTGAAGTCTCAGTCAATGTAATATTGTTGATTTAAAAACAGTCACTTGTACAAATGTTGAAGCATTTTTGGAACCTGATCCTGTAGGTTTTTTGTGTTCTGACATCAGTGAAAATCCCTACAGGAGCAGATCCCAATACTTGAACTTTTCTACACGTGACTATCTTTCAGTTAACAATATTATATTGACTAGATGCTGAGGAGATGAGCAGGGAAGAAATTGCTCCCTCCTTCCCCCCCATATACAGACAGCTGCAAAGCCACTCCACAGAAACTACTCTACCTACGGATAGACTCATCGAAGAGTAGGGGACAGAAGTATCCATGCAGCAGTAAATCACTTTCTTGAATTCTATTTCACATCCAGATTTCTCTTTTGTGCAGTGGGACCACATCAGTTTTGCTACACAGGTACCCATTGTGACCAAGAGAGGCTGAACTTTCCCCTTAGAAACAAAATAATTCTGCATATTGTCAATGTGAGAGTTCATATGGAATTTCAGTTTAAGATTATTTTGTTTTTTATTTTAAGTTCAGTGGGAGTCTAGGATCATCAAGCCTTTGTGGAATTTGGCTTTCTGGTGATCTGACTTCTATAAATACACAATTAACTCAGGGCTGGGGACTCCTCATATTTATATCACTTATTGAAATACCATTGTTTGTTTTTAAAGAAACTACCTCTTGGAATTATGTCATTGAATCAATTGTTTCTGTAAATACTAACCTCAAAAGCTCTGTATCACTCAGAGGAAGATGTCAGCCTCTTCCAACATGACTAAAGACAAATATTCAGTCTACTGCATCCAGAGGCCTCTGAGAACACAATGATATCCTTCCCCATTGAAGTCAGTAGCAAAACTTACTGACTTCTTATTTGTGGGCAGAAGTGGGGCTTGTGCTCAAACCTGAGTCAGAGCCTGGCTTCATGTGCAGTAGAGACCTATCATAAGTCACTTTAGATTACCAATGATAAATGACAAACCTTGAAGTTACAAGAGATAATATTTAGTTCAAGCCTGTTTTGTAGCGAGATGTAGGACAAATGAACATAAACTGAGAGTGACAAAGATTAGAAATGACCAGATTTAAGGGAAATATGCTTTATCTTCTTTCAGTGCTACTTGTGAGAGCAGGGGCCAATTTCAGACCTGAAATGACACAGTTGGCTTCCATGAATTTGCACCTTCTTATCCCAGCTCTGAAGCTGGTCCTAGCTGTTGATTAAAATGCTCTGTGAATTGCAATAGAAGGCTGGAGAGGAGAAAATAACATGAAGAGTTCACTAAGGGGAAGATATCTGTTTGATAGATTTATGCAGGTGCCGCTTTATTTAGCGCCACATGGAATCAACATGTGGATTTCTTTGCTCCTATATTTTTCAAAAATATTGTTTTTTATTAAATGAATGTTAGTATTTTTTGTTGTGTACATCTACTTTTGTCATTTACAGCACTTCAAGCTGTTTGCAAGCTGTTGTACTGCCAAAAAAGGCCAATAGCTAGTAGTCAGCCTCAAAAAAAGGAGAATTGGATTGATGGAAAGGAAATAAATGGAAATCTGGAAATATATTAAACTGCTATGAATTTAGCATCTGACCTACAGTAGTTAAATGGAAACAATAGCCTGTGGAAGTAATGAGCTTAGTTATAGAGCTGTATGGCGAATGGAAGTTCCATTGCAAATGACTTTAAGATTTTAAAATTTGGCTTTGTCCTGATTAGAGCAAAAACCAAAACAACAATTTTAAAATATATATATTCATTTTTACCGTACCAAAACATTTCATTTTGGCAAAATGTTTTGTTTTGATTTGAAATACTGGTAATATATTTTTAGAATGTGAAATGAAGTAATTTTATAACAAAAGAATCATATTTATGTTCAGAAAATATCAGAATAGGACCATTCAGAACTGACAGAAATTACTTTTACTGTTTTTCTTTTGAAATATACACAATCTCATGAAGCATTTATATTTTGATGGAATTAAATATTTCAAAGGAATATAGTTCTATTGAAATTTCTCGAAGCAGGTCTCCTCAATTATATCTGATAAAAATGATAAGGTTTTTTTGGTCTGTGAATTAAAACGTACTTAAGGTTCTGACACAAATTAGAACATGGAAAATAAATAACCAGGGAGTATCCATCTCTAAGTTGAGTTTCTTGGCATTTTCTGGTTTCAGTCATGTTTTTACCTTTTTTAATTAAGGCTCATGAAAATATATAGTTAATTTCTAAATAGATGCAGAATGCAAATAATTTTAAAATATTATTTTTCCTAGTGCATAAATATCCATATTTATGTCAGTTTTGTATATAGTTATATAGTCTGACAAAAATATTATTGTTAGAGTTTGAGACTAAATACTTATCCATGCACATTAAGCAATTCATCTAAAGTTAGAAGACTATATCCTATATCTGTATTTTGGCATTTATGTCCTATTTCTAGAGTCAATTTCATTGTGCTCTTGGCTGTTCAAATTATATCACAATTCTTTAGAAACTCTTCACTCACTCTCCTCCATTTATTTCTTCCTGGACACTTTACAAATCTTTGGCAGGTTTCACTGTACAGAAAGCCTACGAGGGATTCTTGATTTGATTGTTATCCAAGGATTGGCCCAAAACTCTGTGTGTGTGTGTGTGTGTGAGAGAGAGAGAGAGAGATGATTGATTGAGATTAAACTAATCTCCCTGGGCCTTTCCTATGTTAGGAATTGTGATGTCACTGTGACATTGTTTGATACTTATCTGTTATAATCCCTCCACTTCCTTAACTTTGATTTTAAAGGCATTGCAGAAGTGCAAAATACATTAAATATTTATTACTTTTAGCTTCTGCACCAAAACTATGGAAAAGTTCTCAACTTCTCATTTCCTACCCGTAGCGCCTCCCCACCCCCAACTTTAGAGATGCCAAGAGTAACTGAACTTCCTACTCTATCCTCTCCTCATCTTTATTTGTATGAGTGAAGCTGTGTTCCCTCCTCCCATTTCTCCTCTACGTCATTTTAAACTTTTATGGGGATAACTTATAGGGTTTGTTACTGCAGGTGTCGAATTCCCTTAACTCCCACTGGTCTCACCTTGCAGGATCTGGCCTATGGTTTCAATTATGGTTTGTGTGGGACGTGACATTAATGGCCACCATCAACCTAATCTGCCACTTTCTGAACTGTGGATTCAGGTTGTTTTCTAGTACTGTACTTTACCTCAGCTCCTTGAAGATTCTGGGTAAAGTGGTAGATATATATCCAAATATAATAAGCCAGCCAGAGCCATAATTAGTGGTATTCTGTGTGGGCATCTATATAGAAACAAGTGCCATGTTCAATAAAAACTTAGGTTATACCTTGCATTATGTTGTCTTCCAAGATAAAACAGACCAGGAACTGTATCTCCTAAAACTCTGGCCATTGGAATAGACTTACATGTTCACTGACCCCCCCCCGTACGTCAGGAGTATATCAACTAAAAGCAATGAATGATGGCACATGGGTGTAAAAATGGTATAAGAAAGGGAGTAATCAAGACTCCGGTTGGAAAAGTGGCTAATAAATAGAAGAGGGAGCCTGTTTCTCTACTCTGTTGTGTTGGAATGGATTGGAATTGGGCAGTAACTTCAAGAAACAAAATTTCTGCATGTCACAGATTTGCATACTTCTGTTATTTGACACATTGGATTTGTTACCACAAATATAATGGAACCAACCAATTAGCAAGGTTAAAAAATGGATATGTGTATGAATAGGAATGGCATCAATAATTACTTTAGTTAAGGTTTATCTAGCTCTTTCTGGTTTTTCTATTGCAGCTATCAGACAAGCTAAAGAAATATCTATCCTTGTGCTTCAGGGCATTCATTATCCAAATCTTTTTTTAACACTGCTTGTCAAGTGCCAGGAATCTGTCCAGATAATGAAGGTTAACAATCAGGTTAGTCTGTATGCCACATTAATATGAAGTCTCAAACATGTTACTTTTTCTGTTGCTTTATATTTCCAAGATTTCTTACAAATAGAGCCCGTCTAAAGCACATTTACTAACGTGGTGAGAGTTTGAGAGAGCAGGTTTTTTAATAAACTGCTATAAATCCTAGGGATCTGGCTAACATGGGTATGAATTGTAATAGCTGTAGTTATATAATCTTCAAAATATTGTCCTTTGTGTTTAAATCACTTGCTAGCTAATCTATTTTCTCAGTACAAAACTATCAAGTGAACTGAATTTCATTCAATCCTTTGCTTAGCTCTCATTGAAAAGGAAGGTGTTAGGAGAGTTGAAAAGAGAGTGGCTAAATACTGGCCAAAGAAATTAATTAGCATGTATCATTTGTTGGAATACATGCCAAATTTCAGACTTTTCAGCATTTATTCAAGGCCAGATTGTGAGTCCCAGTCTCCATTATGGAGCAATGTGACACCACTCGCTCCAGTACGACTTTCAGGCAGGAATGTGCATCAGAAGATATAATCCCAAATAGAGAGGTTCTTGGCACACAAGGGATGATACAATATGCTTCCCTATCTGGTGCCAGTCAGCTTTGTGGCCAGTATGAAATGGGGAAAGGAGAGAATATGTCCTCACATATTCCATGCCTCCTTTGAGGAGTCTTGGAACCCTGGGAACTAAGATGGAGCAAGCCTTGTTTTCTGAGTATAGGGATTGTGATTGTGCAGGTGATAGAAGTATCAGTGAAGGCTCCTTTCACTCTCCCTTTCTTCCCCGTGCAATGGTTAGACAAAATCTAGCCCTCAAGCTGCAGTACTGGACAGGTAACGAGCATGTGACTACAGCATATCAAGGTGAGCCACAACAGGTATCAATAGCTTTGTGTACTGCCATGATCTTGCTATGCTTTCTGAAAAAAATAATAATTTTCCTTTGACCACAAAATGGTATTTCTTGAAATGCTGGTGTAAGCTGAAAAAAGCTGACCTGCTCCATATTATCTTTTCTTCAAGTGTTTATTACACTTCTGTAAAATACTAATTAGAATAGTGTATCCCTATAAACTCAAATTTTCTCTGTCCTTCTGTGAAGAGTTTATAAAATTTGCTATGGTCCAAACTTATCTTGTCTTGGAATTTGCTAGAATTGCTAAATTCAATGACATAAAGCGTAAACCTCAGCCTGACCCCTCTCCTCTGCTTTGCTGTTCCTAGGATTTCTTTCTGAGCCCTACTTTGCAGCCATAATAGCAGTATGCAGCATGGGCTTTGGTGCCAGCTGTACAAGCGAGCATGTACCCAATGAGGTCATGCAGGCATCTGAAGCCCACACTGGAGGCCACTTCTATTTTTAGCAAACTATCTGGTGTACAGCTAGCCTGGGGATGTCTACTTGAGCTGCAAATCACACCTGTGGCTGCAATGTAGAAAGACACTCTTACATCAAGCATCAACTCAGAGTGTGACTTCAGAGTGACTCAGCAGAAATAATCCTGCATTTCTGTATAGGAAACTAGCATCTATAATCCCTATGAGTCAGCAGAAGAGTCCTTCCTTCCCTAAACATAATCCTAAAATCTGCCACCAGGGACGCTTTCCTGGGTTTGTTATGTTGCAAACCTGACACACAAAACACATCAGGATATGTGCAGACCTTGGGCTAACTTGGACCAAATATAAACAAATATGGGACAACTAATTTTTCAATCAAAATTATCCATAACAAGGATCAAGTCATCAAATTTACATAACAAATGTCACAATACTTTGTTAAAATTACTCATTTTTTTAAACAGTAACTTAGCTATACAGACTAGCTGATAAAATAACTTATACAACAAATGATCATGAGTAAATTTAAGCTAGAAATTAGAAGCTTTCTAACCATGAGAGGAGGGAGGCTCTGGAACAGTCTTCCAATAGGAGTGGTCGGGGCAAGAAATGGAGCTTGATAAGCTTATAAACAGGAACATAGGACAGGATTGCATGTGATAGTAGGGGACTGGACCCGATAATGCAAGTCCTATGTTCTTATGTCCTGATATTTTCAACAGCTTTTGACAAACTTTTGTAACTTTTGAGGAAAACCAAGTGAAACTCCAGGATTTGCATTTAATATTTTTGACTACTCTGAAACTCAAAGTGAAACATAGGGGGTATAAAACGTCCTAAAACTGAATGATGCAAGAATCCTCATGAATCAAAACTACTAAATTTCATGTACCTTCAGTGGTCATCATCACCTTTCAGAGGTTGTGACATTGGGAGTGGCAGTATATAACCTCTAACAGCTCAAAATATCCAACTTTCTTGCTATCGTAAGGCAACAAGTATTTTCAAAATTGTTCATCTTTAAATTTTAGAGGGTGGTGGTGGTTAGCCAATGGCAATGAATAAGCATCATTATCTTATATTGACTCTAACAAGGCATGTTCTCTCTCTGAAAAGGAACATACATTTTCCAATACCTGGGGTTGAGAAATTTTTCTATTTTCTTTTAAATCTGCACATATGATAGCTCTATTTCACTCACTAAGTATTTATTCCATTTTCTGTAGTTTTAACAAGATAGTCTTCATCTTGTTTGATTTCCTTCTTGTTATGTGTAAAGCTTTCTTAAGTTTTGTTTTTATTGCTTCAGACTGGAGTCTTTTGAAGCCCACTCACTGCATATTATAAAATGTAATTCATTTTCTTTCTGCTGAGCAGTAGCTTTTGTCACAGAAGGGGAAAAAGGATAAACTATGGAAGAGGCTTTATTTTAAAAAAGTGAAGCAAAACATGGTCATTTCATTTAAAAGCCAAAAGTGTCATCTATGGTAACGGACCCATAAAGTCACTAAGAGTAAATGAACAGGCAGTGCAATTATTTGGTAAAGGTGCTCTAGTTTTGAAACCTCTGACCACTTATTCATGCTTTCTGATAGTAATGCATGTGTGTCTGTTGCCCTTTCACCTAGATACGCAATACTGAAGATTTCTCCATCTCCCTTCAAATGTCCTTTGGCATCCTGTATGTACATTGAAAATTCTAGCCATTAAACCATCAAAGGAGCTTAAGGATTGATTTGGGTCCCTAACTTCATTAGGTACCTGGAAAAATCCCAGCCTAGAATGAGAATAATTATTACAGTTCTAGAGGTCCCAATTGTATTAGAGGTGGCATTGTGCTAGGCACTATTAAAAAACAAACAAACAAAAAAAACCCCAACCCAAAACAAAACCAAACCAACCCACACCTAGTTAAGAGATGATCCCTACCCTCAAAAGCTTACTTTCGAACTAGAGAAGAGAGACAAAGCCTGGGAAAATATCGTATAGGTAGGTCTAATAAACCTGACATTTTCTCTCATTAGGTCATATTGAAATGTAGGTTCCCTGCTACCCCTTTTACTCTACAAGTATTAAATCTTCTGGAGACACTATAAGAATTATTATTGAAACCCTGCCCCAAGAAAGGTAGAGAGTTTTACCAGGGACTTCAATGGGACTGGAGATTCACCCAATATCTATTTTCAACTATTGCTAAGGCAGAAGCTATAGCTTTGACCATGTAAGAGGTAGGTAACAAGGTTCTAAGGATTTAAATTAATGAAAAGAAGAAAAAAAGACCAAAAATGCTGGAGTTCAAGCCTTTTTGTTTGTTTGTTTTAGTTTTAGAATTAATATATTTAAGAATGGTCAGAGCCTTTTTTTACTTGACAATTTAGTTTTCAGTGTTAACAGCTAATTGAAAATATCAGGTTAGAGTCAATACTGTAAGGCAGTTGACCACTGTCTCAACTATTAACTGGTGTTTCACACATACCTGTGTTCCATGATCTGCATTGGCTGCCAGTTGATTTGAGAGAAGATTAAAGTACAGCTGTTGATTCAGAAAGTTCAATGTGGTTTCGGTTTTGGCTAGTTTAGAGACTCCCTTTCTTATTATACCAGCCTAGTTGCAATCAGCCAAGATTTTTGAGCAGTTAGCACCCTGGTTTAAACCTGAGTGCGTATGACACAGGTCACTTTCAGGGGAGGTTCCTTAACTAAATCACTTCTTCATTTGGTATGAGAGTGCCAGATCTGATGAGTTCAGGGCATTCTATAAAGCACATCTGCTTTCATAGACTTGTCTAGTTAGGCAAGGATGGAGGCTTAGAAAAGAGAACAGGAGTAAGTTATTTTAGTGGGTTAGAGGGTCCTCTTTATCACTCTAACCCACCGCATTTTTACACTGCATATAAAATTGTTTCATAGTTAGACCATAGAAATGCACCATAATTTTGAAAATACAATCAAAATGCAAGCAGAGAGGCAGGAAGAGAATGATTACATCTGTATCTCATTAAATTAGTATGTTCATTCCATTGTTCCACTTAAACATAGTTCTCTAGTAATTCAGGATATTTTCTTCATCTTCTGTTTTCCTCGCCCATCCTAATTTCAGACTTCTATCATCACTCTTTTTATTCAGACTCATGGTTTCACACTGAAGAATAATTAAATAGTTTCAACAATTCTAGTTTGTTCTTTCATAATTTCTCAGATGAATTTTCCCAAATCAGCATGACATTAATCTCTATACATCATTTCCTCCCTCTCAGTGTAAGCTCTAAATCTAGAAATAATGATTTTAGAGTAATTGAAGAATTGTTTATTATTTAAAGGTCAGAAGTGCAATGAACTCATCTATTTGCTTGCTAAACACTGGCACTGCATCCTAGAAGCACTCACTGCATACTAATGCTTTGTGCTGTGTGGGTGGTAACAGTAAAAGGTATTTCCTTATCTCATGATTCATATGATGTGCAATTAAAAATCTACATATTAATTATATAGCAGCATTGAGATGGCTATGTGTATGAGGCAGCACTGAGCTTACTGCTCCTCACCTCCACTTCACACTACACAGCACGGTGAAGTACCGTCTCCTTCTATGCCAGTAGTATGCTATGAAGTTTGCTATAAACTGTTGTTTCCTGAATAGTCTTGATGGTGAGGCTAAGAATATTCTTGCATTAATATTTTGGAAGCTGCTACTTTGTTTAGGGCTTCCTGGCAGTGTTCCAGTCAAAACAATGGCTATTATGTGCAAAACTCAGTGTTTATACCACATAAAGTTTATAACCAAAAAAAGCCACACACCCAGGAAATCCAAAATTAAAGCTAACATTCTGTCTCCAGCTTTTTGCACTGTGAGAAATAAGTAAAATATAGAATGTCTGTCTTGATTTCAGTTTTTCTGGTTTACACAATTTCTTTTTGCCATATATTAATGATATCTACATGTGTATACTTATCTTTCTGTTTTTAATTTAAAACAAATAAACTAAACACATTATATGGAGAGTTTTACAAGTCAGCTCTGCTTACTTTCAGGGGCTGCAATGACTCCATATTTTGGCTTTCTAGATACATCTGCACTTCCTAAACTCTGTGTGTGTGTGTGTACATATGCATCACTCATACACTCCTGCATGAATTTAGCACTTATGAAAATGGCCAGTTGATAGTTTTGGTGGGTGAGGTTATCACGGAGCAGGCACAGAATTGATAGACGTACTTCTCAATGTCCCACAGATCTTATCTGGAAGACTCATCTCTAGGGGTGACAGTTGATTTGTCTTGTCACTTGAATCCTTGCCCCATCTGCAAAGGTTTCCAGTTGTGGTGGTGATTTCTTTTCGTGATAATTGTTCATGAGGACTTGGATTATTTATTTGTATTATTTTGACACCTAGCAGCCCAAGTCATGGACCAGGAACCCATTATGCAAGGTGCTGGACAAACAAAGAACAAAAGAATGGTTCCTGCCCCCAAGTGATTTACAATCTAAGTATAAGGCAAGAGACAATGGATGCTTGCAGACAGATGAGGGAGGACTAGTAAACAATAAGACAATATTGGTCAGCGTGTGTAGGTAGTGGTCTCTGCATACTAGCCACTTAACTGCTAAATTTTATATAGGTATCATGGCAAAGGAGAGTTTTGAGGAGGGATTTGAAGCTGAATAATGAGGCAGCTGTGTAAATATTTACTGGGAGTGCCTCCTTGGCCTGTGGGGCAGCATAGGAGAAAGCACAAAAGTGCTTGTTTGAAAATGTAACAGGTGGGCAGTGGAAGCTGGCATCATTGGCTGATTGGAGGTGAGCATAGCTCACTAGCAAATAAAATGATAGATAGAATGGGGACTGTCTGTGCAGGACCTTGAAAGTGAATACAAGCACCTTGTTTTTGATGTGATAGAGAATAGGGAAGAGAAGAGGGATTATCAGTGGTGGTTAAACAGTTTAACGTGTACTTCCGATGCAATGCTGTGGCCAAAAGGGCTAATGCTATCCTTGCATGCATAATCAGGGGAAACTTGGGTAGGAGCAGAGAGCTTATTTTATCTTTATTTGCACTAGTACAACTGCTGTTGGAATACTGTGTCCAGTTCTAGTGTCAACAATTCAAGAAGGATGTTGAATGATTGGAGAAGGTTCAGAGAAGAGCCATGAGAATGTCTAAAGGATAGAAAACATGTCTTAGAGTGGTAAACTAAGAGTACTCTGTCTATTTACTTTAACAAAGAAGGTTAAGGGGTGACTTGATTAGAGCCCATAGGTAACCACATGGGGAAAAAATATTTGATCAGCTCTTCAATCTAGCAGAGAAAGGCATAACATGATCCAATGGGTGGAAGTCGAAGCTAGGTAAACTCAGACTAGAAATAAGATGTGATGTTTAACTGTGAGAGTAAATAACCATTGGAACAATTTACCGTGGGTCCCAGTAGAGTCTCCATCACTGACAATTTTAAATCAAGATTGGATGATTACAGTGGTCCCGTCTGGACTTGGAGTCCATGATTCACAGAGCACAGTGACATGATCAAAGTGATCTTTGCAGCAGCATTCTGTCTGGATATAACCAGGACATGATTGAATTTGTTGTGGCCAGAGAGGATAATATTGCAATATTCAGGATGAGGTGAGAGCCTGGACAAGAGTTTTAGCTGTGTGATTAGATAGGAATACATAACATTTAAGCTATGCCAGAAAGAATTTGCAAGATTTAGAGACAGCCCAGATGTGAGGACCTAGAGAGAGGTCTGAGTTGAAGATGACACCCACATTATGGGCCAGCGTGACAGACAGGATGGTGGTGCTGTCCACAATGATTAAAACAAAAAGAGATAGCAGGGAAGTCTTGGGGGCAAGGGTGTGGACATTAGGAGCTCTGTTTTAGCCACACTTAGCTTGAGCTGGTGGCTAGACATCCATGAGATGTTAGAGAGACATCAATTAATTTCACATGTCACTGAATAGCATCAGCTGATAACATCTTTTTATATGCATTTTAAAACGGGTAAATTTCAGATACAAGGACGCTACAGGAAGAGCATAATAAAACCTGCCTTCAGCCAAAGACATTAGATTTAAAGATGGCAGCATTATAGCATACCTATGATTGCCTATCTCATCAAAGAGAATTTATGGTTTTGAATTTTCAAAAAGGCTTGAGTACTTTGCAGCATCCAGCTCCAACTCAACACAAATTAAATTATCCCTCCTTTAATCCATTCAATTTATTCCTAAATGGAATGCTTGAGTGAATAAATAAGCCTTGCAAAGTTTGCTATGAAAATTTAAAAAACCAAACAAATATAATACCGAATAGAGCAATGTAGGAGTAAATTCCACTGCCCTGAACCCTTCACTTAGAACACTTAATCCTTGGCCTTTTTATTTTTTAAGTAGAAGTTAGCATAGGTGCTTCAGATAGCATACATGGGGAAAAGAAAAGTATAGCAACAGAGGTAGCCAGGTCCCAAATCATTGATATAAAACCCTATACCATAACCGGAAACATACTATCAAAAATATATATGAAAAGATATAATGTCTGCTAAATGTATGTAAGGAAAGTATGCTTACTTATAAAATCCTATACATGTTTGCAAAATGTCTTGTGTCGTTTAAAAGAAGAAGGAAAAATTTAGGAGTTGTCAATGTGTGTGGTTAAATATAGGGAGTGTTGAACAGCCTTTATTACTTCACTTCTAGTACTAGTAGCTATTTTCACACAGAACAATTAGCTCAGAGTTAAACATGGTAGTTGCCAAAGTATGAAATGTAGTCTTCCTGCTGGGTAGAAAACTGGGTGAAGTTTCCTGCTGGTCTGCCAAGCCTGAGGTGATCAACAGTAATCCTGCAGGCATCCTCTGCTCTTCTGGTGATAAAGAATGAGAGAGTTTTGGCTGGCTGCTGATTGTTCTGCAGTTTCATTTGCTGATTTAAGGGAGGGGATGTTTGATCTCTCTATTTGCAAATTTAATTTCTATTTTCTGCAGTTCTTGATGGGGATGAGACTCCATCCTAAGTACTCTCTGTGGTCCCAAAAGCTTTGCAGCATTGTTAAGCACTGCAGGGACCTTTGCCTAATATATGAACACTTCAAAATTTGCCAGAGAATTGATGTTCAGGAGAAATATATATTTTGAAACACAGCTGTAAATTGTGTTACAAAAGTTAGTGTGCTTGTGTTTTTAGCACCTTGTCATTGTTACTTTGTATCTTTAATTTTATCTATATTTAATATTGCCAGTAAAGATATCTGATGGACTAATGAGACTACAGGTAACTACTATTCTGTGTTTAGATTAGTGTGATGAAAAGGTTAAAAATTCCTTTCCTGAACAGTTCTATTGTTCAAACTACAGTATTGTGTACTTTCCTGTCATCTGTTATAAATGTTGACAGCTTAACATGAAATTAAGATATTGCCCAAAACATGCATATAGCTATTTTGCTTTTTATAGCAATTTGGAAGTACTTATGGTTACAAGTTCTTCTCATCACATGTAAACTTTTAATGTATGAAAAAACATGAGACTTCTGGCTTAAATAGATGAAGATCTATTGACTTCAATGGAAGTTTGCTCATTTACACCAGCAGAGAATTTGGCCAATGAAATTTCAAGATCAATAAAAACTAATGCTTTTGAAATGACACTTACACACATCCTGGATATATAAATACTTTTAAACCGTGGTTGAAGGGCAGATTTGACTAAAACAATGTAAATTAACATAATTTAAATATTATTCAATTACATAAGTGGTTGTTACAAGGAGGAGGGAGAAGAAATGTTCTTCTTAACCTCTGAGGATAGGGCAAGAAGCAATGGAATTAAATTGCAGCAAGGGCAGTTTAGGTTGGACATTAGGAAAAACTTCCTAACTGTCAGAGTGGTTAAGCACTGGAATAAATTGCCTAGGGAGGTGGTGGAACAACCATCATTGGGGATTTTTAAGAGCAGCTTGGACAAAGGGATGGTCTAGATAATACTAGATGACCTCTCGTGGTCTCTTCCAGTTCTATGATTGTATGATTAACTAATGTTTAACTAGCACATGTTTACTGAACCTAAGTAAATTAACAGACAACATAGTTGAAATATATTATATGAACTTATATTTAAAATTATTGGTCTTAACTTGAGCTTGGCAAACTGTAAGAAATTATTTGTGAATATTTGGATAACTTCTGAGCAGAGCTGTGATCCAACCATGTTCTCAGCCCTTTTAGTTCCTATTTTGGAACATTCATCCAAGTTTGGTTTATGTAAATGCTTCCTGGAAGCAATTTTTTGCTCATTTCTGAGATCCAGCTGATTCACAAACAAAGGCATCTTAGAAAATATGTGAGACAGATACAAGGATCAGTTAAATATAAAATATTAAATACTATGTATAAAAGTGTAGTTGTGTATTTGTTACTAAATGTCCATGGCCCCTAGTTATAGATCAGGACACTGTTGCATTAGTTGCTGTATATTATGGTCCTGATTCTAATTTCACCCCAGTTTCTGACTGGCGTGAGATCAGAATCAAACTTTGTATATGAAAACTACTGTGGCTCAAGTGGTCAAATAACAATACTAAATATTTGTTTTCAGTTCCATATTGTTTGGGATCAAGCTAAGTTTATTTTATTTTATTTTTTAATTTACCTCAGCCACATCACTAGAATATCTCATTACAATCAGACATTTAATTTTAAATGCAATTTTATGTAAGTTGAAAGATGGTCTCTGATACAAGGAATACAAGCACTTGAGGATTTCAGGCCACAGTTAATCAAATAGGAACTTATTTACCTATAACCTCAAGAATTAAGCATGAATTAGACAGTAGAGGTAGATGGAAGAATTTTTTAAAAAAAAACACATTGCTTTCTCTTCTCTGACGTTTCTTGATTTCACTAGTGTGGTGAATTTTTGGTCCCCTCCCCCCCTCAATTATATTTAGGTTTCACTAAAAAGATCACTTATCTATAGTTACTTTGTTTCAGGTTCAAATTGCTAATCATTTTTACCTTCCAACAGCTTCTGGTTACTTGTATAAAATAAAAGGCCTAGTTCTGCATCCCTTCAATGAGATTCTAAAATAAGTAGGGTTGCAGATCTATTAACTTGCTATATATCATATATATCCCAGTGCAGAGATACTGGAGCAAGCATTATACCAGGTTAAAGTGATTTCACTTAGCCCCATTATAAAAAGTGGCAAACAAATATTTTCAATAGCAAGAATGAAATGAAGAAATAAGAAGAAAAGTAATAAGTGAAAGTACTCAAATTGAGTCTAGTAATTAGAATTATTGTCTTTTTCCTCACTGCTTGAACACCCTTCACCAACCTCTTGTTCATAAAAGCCCAGTTTGACATCTTGAAAATGATCTTTTCCATGTTCAAATGATCTTCCATGATCTTCCCTATCACTTGGGTCATGTCTTGATGGGCCAAATGGGATTGTATTTCTGTTAAAATGGTTCTATCAAATTAGTTGAATATGACTGGAAAGCCCTCTTAAGATGCAGATCACATAGCATGCTCACATTACAGCCACAGCTCAGCTAATCTTCTACTTGTGTGTGGGGGAGTGGGGGAGGAAGAGTTATGCCTTCAAAAATGTAGGGTGCCTGTTTAAATCAGGCACATAGTAAATTTTTTGTAGAGCATATATTTTACTTTGTCTCTTAAAGATATTTTCAGCATTTAAGCAGGGCCTTACAAACTCAGGGACTGATCCTGTAAGTTTTGCCCATTGACTTCTAGGTGAGTTGTGCGTGCACAAGAGTTGTAGTATCAGACTCTTCATGTCAAATCCTAGCTCTACAGAAGTCGGTGGCAAAACTCTCACTGACTTCAGTAGAGCTTAGATTTCATCTATGATATGTAAGTGTTTAATTATATTAATAATTTCTATGTACATTTGTGTAAAGTTAACAAAGATTTAAAATCTCATGTAATATAGTAAAGAATTATTTGAATTTACACGTTTAATATAAATGGGAATTTAAAAAAGCTAGACATTAACAGTAGTTTATGCAAATCTACTTGCTGAGAGCCTTGATTTACAATGCTGTGTAAATCACATGTGCCTTTCTGAAAACATTCCTTCTGTATGAGAAATCAATATTAAATCTGGATGGATACTGTTGGACAGTCTCTGCCATTAAGCTCCCATAACTTTAACAGATGAGGTTTCAGCAAGATCATCACCAGCAAGCAAAAATGCCACTCATCCACATCAACGGGTGGGGAGAATTGATGGGATCAACAGTGAAAGGGGGATAGTCCCAGTAGCAAGGGATGGAGACAATTGCCAAGGGACAATAGGTAGCTCCTCCCGCTGGGAACCTCTGGCCCCCATTGGCTAGCTGGGAGAGAGAGGTGCTGATTGGCCAGAATTCCCCAGCTCCCAGGATTTAGCCCACTTCAGGGGCCATGTGGAGCCTTTTTCAGCTTCATTCTAGCAGCCCATCCTACCCACCCAAACAAGGAATGGGAACCTAGCCTGACAGGTGCTGTGGATCCAGCTGATCATAAGTGATCTCTCTCTTGCCATCCATCTCCACCCTCTGACAAACCGAGGCTGGGGACACCATTCCTTACCCATCCTGGCTAATAGCCATTAATGGACTTAACTTCCATGAATTTATCCAGTTCTCTTTTCAATGCTGTTATAGTCCTAGCCTTCAAAGCCTCCTCAGGCAAGGAGTTCCACAAGTTGACTGTGCGCTGCATGAAGAAGAAATACCTTGTATTTGTTTTAAACCTGCTGCCCATTAATTTCATTTGGTGACCCCTAGTTTTTGTATTATGGGAATAAGTAAATAACTTTTCCTTATCTACTTTCTCCACATCATTCATGATTTTATATACCTCTATCATATCTCCCCCTTAGTCTCCTCTTTTCCAAGATGAAAAGTCCTAGCTCTTTAATCTCTCCTCATCTGTTTAGGGTGTTGGAAAGAAATTGGGACAATTGGCAGAGGACCAAGGAGGTTTTTTTCCCCCACTCTCAAGCCACAATGGGTTACATAGGAATATGCTTAGTACCTAACTTAGGTAACGAGGTGCTGTTTATTCATCTTAACTTGCAGACACTTTCCAGTATGGTAAAGAGAATAAAATAAAAGGTTTCCAGAGGTAAAAGAACTGGTGTTGGGCCTTGCGCTCACATGATAGGGTCAGACCTTGTGGCCTTTGCAGGACAAGTCAGACCGTGTGGTCGTCGTGAGCTGAGGTTCCCAGAATGCTGCACCCTCTGTCCCTGCTCATGGGGGGAAAGTGTCTGAGGATTCAGAGAGAGGTGAGTCCTGGGGTGTAAGCTGAGGAGAGCCACCTCTTACAAATTGTATGGCAAGGTTCCCTTACCCCCTGCACTGGAACCAATTCCACCTGGTATAGGAGAGTGCAGATGATGGGAGGGTAGCACCCCTCCCCTGTGTTTAAAGTTTAATAAAAGTTGCAGCCTGCCACTTAATTCCATGCATGTGTCTGTCCTCATTTTCCTGCTGTGTCCACATCTATTGTAAATAAAACTGTACCTTCATATAAACTTCAATTTATATATGACATGATGCATTTTCTCATAAGAACTTTCAGGAATTATCTGAACTGAACTTCTGAATGTTTGTCCATTACTCCAGGAGACATTGCATAACGAAATGAATGCAGCTTTTATTTAGTACCTCATTATTTCATTTGGTTTCTATTTTTAGCATTTCTATGCCAAGCAAAACATATTGGTGGCTCTCTGAAGTGCTTCCCACTGGCAGAATCTTTGTAAATGGGAAAAATGATTAGTATATCTCATCAAGCCTCCATCTAGTTTTAGTAAGCATGTGGAAGGGATAGGATCTTAGGTTTGGCTACTGCACCTGTCTTTGACAGGATCTCTCCAAAGGCGTCACTTTGTGCTAAGTGATCTACAAAAACATAAGACAAAATCCCTGTGTCAAAGAGCTTTACAAATTCCAAATAACTGCCCTGTCAGTCTATTTCCTTCTGGCTAGGAGTAGAGGACAAAGAGCCGTAAAGAGATGAAGCAATAGCACAGCTACTTTAACCTCTTATACTCTGGAGGAAATAATGTATTGAGGACTGTAATATTGTGCTACTGTAACCCACACACCTTCTGGGTGTGGTGTTCTGTCCTATCTAGTGAGAGAATTTACTTAGAGAGAATTAAATGAATTTGCTCTATAGCCTTAGCTAAGAGCCAGTTGGCTTTTAGCTCATGCAGTAGAGGCTCATGCACTAAGCTCCAGAGGTCCCACATTCAATCCCACCCGCTGATAGCATGTAGTGCAACTATTGCTGTGTAACAGATTACTTCATGAGTTCACATGATCATATCTAAAAAGGGTAAATCAGATGACTCGAGTAATAGGCCTGTGTAGAAGGTCAGTTATAATGCCTACTGGTCATGCAATGGCTCGACAGTCTTTTTCAGTCTGTCTGTTCTGGAAGGAGGGGCCTGCTGGGTCAGTCCCTCCTGTGTATTCCCTCTTCTCCCATCAGGGCTCTGTCACAACAGAAGGTGGAGGGGGCAAGGTAGGGGAACTCAGGCACTCCCACTGTGTTGGGTCCCAACCGAGGACCCTAAAGGGGTGTTGCAGTGTCCAGACCACTCCCCCTTCTCCCTGAGGCTCTTGCTACAGGGCTGGAACTCCTCCCTTTGGGGTAGTAGCACTTTAGTCTGCCCTCAGGGGTAATGTTCTGCTCTTCAGGGCCTTTCATGGGTTCTCACCTCCAAAAGGGGACGGTGGGAGGGTCTGGATCACTGCTTCCGGAATGGTTTTACCAGTGCCATAATCATGGTACCAGAAGCTCTGGATTTTAACCTCACTTCCTTGTGAAGCTTATAACTCCTTTCCCCTGGGCTGTCAGTTCCCTTTTAAACTGTCCCTCCACCTAGAGCATGCCCTGCTAGCCCAGGATTGCTCCATGTGTTGCTCTGGTTTAGTGTGAGGTCTATCAACCCCATCACAATCTGTAAGCCTCACATCAATCCCAAGGAAAATAATGAAATGGCTGATATGATCTCAGTCAATAAAGAATTAAAGGATAGTAATATAACTAATTCCAATCAACATGGGCTTATAGAAAATAGATCTTCTCAAACTAGGTGTGTGGGTTTTTTTTATTACATTACAAGTTTGGTTGATAAAGGTAATAGTGGTAATGTAATATATTCAGACATTAGACTTGGTACAGCACAGCATTTTGATTAAGAAACTAGAATGATTCAAAATTAACCTGGCACACATTAAATGGATTGCTAACAGATAGATCTTAAATGTAACAGTAAATAGGGAATCACCATTGAATGTGTGTTTCTAGTAGGGTGTCACAGGGATCATTTCCTGGCCTTCTGCTATTTAACATTTTTATCAAATGGCACAGAGATTGGAGTAGTGGTAAACAATGAAGAGGTCAAGTCACTGACACAGAGCAATCTGTACCACTCAAGGAAACAATATGGATTTTATATAGCTAAATGTAAAGTTATACATCTATGAATGAAGATACAGTTCACGCTTGCAGGATGGGGGACTGTATCATGGGAAATAGAGACTCTGAAAAAGATTTAGGGGTCATGATGGCTAATCAGATGAACATGAGCTCCCAGTGCAATGCTGTGGCCAAAAGGGCTGATGCAGTTCTTGACTGTGGGAATCTTGTGTACAAATAGAGAGGTTACATTACTTCTCTATTTGGAAATGGTGTGACTGGTAGTGGAATATTGTCTCCAGTTCCGGTGTCTGAAATTCAAGAAGGATGTTAAAAAATTGGAGAGGTTTCAAGAGTCATGAGAATAATGAAAACATACCTTATAGTGGTATACTCCAGGAGCTTAATGTGTTCAGTTTCTGAATGAGAAAATTAAGGGGTGACTTGAGCAATCCTTAAGTACCTACATGGGGAACAGAAATTTGAGAAGCGGGTTCTTCAATCTAGAAGAGAAAAGTATGACAAGATTCAGTGGCTGGAAGTTGAAACTAGGTAAATTCAGACTAAAAGTAACATTAACATTTTTAACAGGCAGGGTAATTTGGCCACTGGAACAATTTAACAATGAGAGTGGTGGATTCTCCATCAGTGGAAACTTTCAATCAAGATTAAATGTTTTTTCCCCCCCTAAATGATGATGTTAAACTATAGGAATCAGGAATTAAATTAAATCAGGAATTAATTCCAGGAAGTCCTAAGACCTGTAATAAGCAGGCGGTCATTTTACACCATCAAAATGGTCCCTTCTGGCCTTAGAATCTGTGAATCTGTATTTTTGCATCTTTTTGGTGAGATGAGATTTGCGGCACTAATTTTGTTTCTTTGGTTTTTCTTCAGCACAATTCTTAAAACACTGCATAAAATAGTAGCTTGTCTGATGCCAAACACTCTGAAATCAGTAGTTAAGATTTACTATTTCCATTCTGAATAATGTTTATTATAAAGGAAGGAAAACATGACTGTAAGGCAAGCATACATTTTCCGTCAAGGCACAGCAGTTAGTCTTCAGTGACTGATGTTGTTTGTAGTTTGGGAAAGTAATAATAGAGAAACAGCAAGTAAGAAATGCATTTTAAGCAAAAACTCTTTGTTCATCCCATTTTGTTTTTTCTCCAATAAAATGAGTGCTTATTACTGCCAATGATGAAGACAAAAAGCCAGGAGACCGCTTCTCATAGCTTAATAAAACTATAAAAATTGATGAACAACATGTAATGAAATAGTCATGATGAAATTTGTCTCCTAGAATGAAGTATTTTGTGGTGAAGCCTGTGGTACATACCGTGCAGACAAACTTTCTTAATGATAAATAATAGAGTTACTGATACTATAAATAAACACTGAAGCAAATGAAAATGCCCCTAGAAATGAAAAATTATTCCCAAAGTCACTTTTCTAAAGTACAGAATACAACTGTCAGTTGTACATGGAATTTCCTAAATGTAGCAACACAGGGCCAGATTGGGTACTTTGAATTTGTATGTGTTGGGGGTAATGCAGAATTCTATGACCTCAGGGGTGCCATCACAATGGGAGATATTCTGCTTCAGTTACAACACTTCCTCTGGCTCTTGAACATGCAGGGAAAGGGGTACATACCTCACCCCTGTGAAGCTTGCACAGGTCACCTCTGGCCAGTCTTGTGGGCTGCTGCAGAGTGAGTGGGATGATAACTTCACCCACTCCCACCCTGCCTTTGTTTGCCTCTTTGTGCTTCTCTGAGTCCAAAAGTATGATTTTCTCTAGCCCTTGTGTAGAGAGTAATTGTCTCAGGGAAACAAAAAACTCCTTGTGTGCTTTTAACACTTGCCTCAAAGACCAGCAAAAAACATAAAAGCAACAAAGAATCCTGTGGCACCTTATAGACTAACAGAAGTTTTGGAGCATGAGCTTTCATGGGTGAATACCCACTTCGTCGGATGCAAGTAGTGGAAATTTCCAGGGGCAGGTATATATATGCAAGCAAGAAGCAAGCTAGAGATAATGAGGTTAGTTCAATCAGGGAGGAGGAGGCCCTGTTCTAGCAGTTGAGGTGTGAAAATATCTGATATTAGGAATGGCAATATACAAAAACCTGTAGGAGAACACTTCAACCTACCTGGCCACACAATAGCAGATCTTAAGGTGGCCATCCTGCAGCAAAAAAACTTCAGGACCAGACTTCAGAGAGAAACTGCTGAGCTCCAGTTCATCTGCAAATTTGACACCATCAGCTCAGGATTAAACAAAGACTGTGAATGGCTTGCCAACTAAAAAACCAGTTTCTCCTCCCTTGGTTTTCACACCTCAACTGCTAGAACAGGGCCTCATCCTCCCTGATTGAACTAACCTCGTTATCTCTAGCTTGCTTCTTGCTTGCATATATATACCTGCCCCTGGAAATTTCCACTACTTGCATCTGACGAAGTGGGTATTCACCCATGAAAGCTCATGCTCCAAATCGTCTGTTAGTCTATAAGGTGCCACAGGATTCGTTGCTGCTTTTACAGATCCAGACTAACATGGCTACCCCTCTGATACAAAAAACATAGTTATACTTTGCATATATCTAAGTATGGCCAATGTAGGTCTCCCCTTTGCACTCTGTCAACAATGCACAAGAAGTCAGGCGAAGGCCTTCAGAATTAAACAACTATTTTCCCAATAAGTATGTTTTACAAATATTAAAAAAAAACAAAAGAATTTTCAACTCAAGTGTCAAATCTGGCAGAGAAAGGATCCTTTGTGGTTACTGGACCATGGAGGCTCTGTGAGTTGTAGCGGCTAATCCATATTTTTCAGGGGGGAAATCATTTTCAGTCCCATTAAAACATTATGTACCACAACTGCTCCCTTATTTTATCTTGCATTATATATGGCAGACAGATTCTTGAGATGTCAGGACACTCCACAAAGCATGTACAGAGCACCACAATTGTGCTAGTACCAGGTGAAATTTTCTTCAGGTGACAACAGCAATATGATTTGGATGACAGGGAACCAAAGAAACTACGGCCCAAAAAACTGCATTTCCAAGTTCAGCCAGCCATTCATCTCTGCTTCTTTAATAGTTATGCTATATGCTGTGACAGTATATATATTATGTATAAATGCATGAAACGTATTATCAAATGTAATATGAAACATATGGTAATATCTCTTTGCATATGGGGTCTATTTTCTAACTCCTTTTCCTGTCTCTCAGTAGGTAACCCTGCCAAATCTTGTGAGAGAACTTTTGGATAAACATCCAAAATAATTACATCTACAATATGATCAGAACTCGCCTACAGAAAACCAGTGTATGGAAGCATGCAAATTTACATAGTTTGTATATCAGTGGTTCTCAAACTTTAGTACTGGTGACCCCTTTCACATAGCAAGCCTCTGAGTGCAACCTCCCCCCCCATAACTTAAAAACACTTTTTTATATATTTAACACCATTATAAATGCTGGAGGCAAAGCAGGGTTTGGGGTGGAGGCTGACACCTCGAGACTCCCCACATAATAACCTCGTGACCCCCGAGGGGTCCTGACCCCCAGTTTGAGAACCCTTGTTGTATATAAAGTATCTTCCAATAGTGGATATTTCATTATTGGTATATTTGCAATGATATGTATCCTTAATAAAATAGTTAGAATATAAAACAGTTCTAAACAGGCTGTAAAATAAACAAAACAAAGATCAGTGTAAGGTTAAAGAAAAAAATAGAACAAAGACATAGTCTCCTGTATGTATAGGAAATGAAATTAAGAATACAAGCATTGTTCATAGTAAAGATTTTACTGTAATGAAGTTGTTTGTAAATTAGTGACATTTTCAAATTGCTCTCTAGATTTATATGAAATCTGCACCTTTTGGAAATAATCCAAGAAAAGACAGCCCACAATTCTGTTAATTACAAAGTACAATTTTGCTTTGTCTTGAGCTATCAATAATATCTGCTAATTGCTTCTAACTATACCATTTAACTTCTCATGCTGATCTGAGTGATTTCAAAATATAGGCGAAACTAGGAATCTGGATGTATAGGTTGTGGAGAATGTATTTCTGTAAGAAGACTTGAGTAAAATCTCATATTTTATCTGGATCTACTGAGTAGATAAACAAATATCTCCTGTGATCTGCAGTGTCATATTTCCTTTCCCAGGTCCTCTTTATTTTCTGCAAACAAAACTTTACTTGATACAAAATGCCTATGATGTAAACCTCTCTGAAAATTATACATGGGGAGATATCACACATGGGAGGCCTATGATATTAATTTTTAAAATAGCATCTGTTTATCTTACATGAACAATTTTCCTTATTCCCTTTAACACATGAAAGTGAGTTAGTACAGAAACCCATTGTGTGCTGTAATCTATAGAGTGAATATTGAACACTTGAGACTCTCTCAGTAGTTCACATTTATTTCTATTTTGTACTTCTGTTTGATCCAAACTTTTTGGTCTGTTTGGACTCTGGTATGAGGGGTTGTGATGGGGTGTGCTCCCCACAGTAGCCCATCAAGAACTGCATTAGGTCAGGTGGGCCTAATCAGCTAATTATGCTAAAAGCAGGGGAGAGTTAGGTTGGAGGTGGTTAATTAGAAACAGGCTTACCTGTGCAGGAACAGGCAGGGCTTGTATAAAGCCAGGTAGCTAGCTGTAGAGAGGAAAGCTTGCAGATGTTTGGAAAGGCTGTGGGGAAGTAGCCTGTAGACACTTCCTGAGTGGAGGGAGTTGGAGGCTTGCAAAGCCAGGGAGTGGGGAAGCTAGATAGGTAGGAAGAAGCTCTGGGAAACCAGCAGCAAGGGGTGGGACAGTTCAGAGACCTTGGCTATTTGTTATAGGGTCCTTGGGCTGGAACCCAGTGTAGAGGGTGGGCCTGGGTTCCCCAACCAGCCACTGGGGAATGGCAAAAGGCATTGGAGATAACAGCCATCTGGCAGGTTTTGAAAGACTCTGAATTTGCCCGAGGGGAGAACTTTAATAAACTGCCCAGAGGGCTAAGCCACAGAGAGGAAGCTGTAGACCTCAGAGTGAGCAGAACAGCAGAGTGAGATGAGATGAGGGAGAGCACAAGCTGGCAGAGCTAATCCCTAGGATGGCCAGCAGGAGGTGCCACTGTGGCAAATGGACCCCATGATGAGGTCTAGAGATTTCATGTTTTCTGAGTTCTATAGAGATTGGTCTGAAACAAAACCCTGAACCTAGATACCCTCTGCACTTTCAGCAAGCTTGGAATCTGAACCTAGACCCAGGTCTTTTTGTTTAGGACCATTTTTAATTCTAGAACAAGTCTGTCCCTGCAGAACCTGACAGCAAGATATCTCTAATCTAAATAAAATACAAATAAATAACTAAATTTAACTCTAATCTAGAAAAGAAGCTTGTACTACTGATATAGCATGTTGGCTACTGTGTTTGAAATGTAGCAACTCTGGTACCAATAGTCCGTAACTGAAATATTTAGAAGCAAATAGGACTTTGCTTAGATGCTTACAGTAGCTTGCTCAGAGTCCCTTTGAAGAGGACAAAAGTTGTTCAGGTTACATTCTCATCTGAATGTACAGACTATATAGATATCTATATCTATAAGATCACTTGGTAGAAGAATATATATATATGTCTTGTCTTCTACCAAGTGATCTTATTTAGCTTTTCAATTGCTTACCTGTGACAGTCATAGCTGAATTCCAAACTTCGCTTCAGTGCTCACATAAAGAATTCCATATATTAACTAGGTGTACTAAGCCTAAGTCTCTGTACATCAGGTAGACTCCTTTGATGTGCCTTTACAGTAGATACTGAGCTAAATTCTCAGGAATATCTATGCATGGAAGTACATGAGAACAGAAAGTGGCTTACTGTTTGGTGAAGACTAAGATTGTCAGCATTAGACATTTCTCTGACAACTAGTCAAGTAAAATGAGCAATCACAAAGTGAGCATCTCTACATGTATCTGGCCAATGATCTTACTTCTGGCCTGGAGCAATGGATGTCTGTGTATTTAACATTTGCTTTCACCACTCTAAAATTGCATAAAATTCAATGTACTGAGAAGCAAAACAAGTAAAGTTACCTGTTGTGAGGGGTCAAATGAGCATTTGTGTTAGATGCCGTGCAGTGAAAGAAATTACAGATGCTAGAGGTGTATGTCTTTACACAAATAAGCAGTATCTATAGATGCCATCTCATAAGATTTTTTGTATTGCTTGTCTTGTAGAAGTGATGGATGAAGGTACATAATTTAACATGTACCAGTGTCTTCCCGGGCTTTGTTTTTTCACACATAAAAACAACCATAAATCAGATACTCTCTGTGGGCTACCAGACCAAATTGAAGAGTGAGATACATTTCCGTAATATACTTTTATTGATATTCAACCACACAAGCCATTTCCCAGATGGACACAGAAATAGAATTAAATGCACTGATTTTTCTGAGTAGTACAGTGGCTCAGGAGACTATATTTGACTGTAGCACAGAATCAGTATAGCTATAGCAGAAACTCTGATTTTAGAGAATGGCTATCTAGAATAGAATTGCCATTCTAAGGAGAGATTAGAATGAAAGGAACGCCTTAGCCTTAGGTGGCAGCAAAGATTAACATGTCTTTTATTCAATTAGTTCACTTCAGGAACCTATTCCTAGGTTTACTTTGTTATTGAAGCCTTTCTGAATGAAATGCAATATAAGTTCTAAGAAACCAGGGTCTTTGAATACAGTGGATGGTATCACATACATTTTTTAGAAGAAAAAAACGTGATCAATTGCACCCCATAAGATAACATGGCATCATATATTGCATTTGAATAGAATAATTGGAATATATGGCATTCTTTTATTCGAATGGGAACATCCCTTCTCCAGTCCAGCATCTGTATTTGCTTTATTTTACGTTGTAGGGACATAACGTTTGACTTCACACCATCACATTATTATAGGTATATGTAAAGGCATAGGTGAATGGTCAGTTGATATGATAAAGTGCTGATAGCAGGAGTAACAGTCTAGAGAAAAATGAACATAAGATTGTGTTGGACTTACTCTTTCAGTTTTAGTAAATGAAATAGGCATTGTATTCAAGGATCTCTGAAGTGTAGTTCTATAGGAAAAGGTTTCCAGCCATATCTATCTGATGTCCTTCAACCTATTGCTACCTACAGCAAACTGTAAAAGTACATATCCTATAGATTTATAGGAGAAAGCAAAACAAGCAACTTCAAAACAAATATGTGGAACCAACATTATTAAAATAAAATAGTATCTAGCTCTCAGAGATTTTCACTGGTGTGCCAAACTTCAACAAAAATCATGTAACTGACTGGTGAAATCCATTCGTGTTATATCCTTGGGGGCAGCCGGTTTAGGAAGAAATCACTTGAGGCCAGACAGCAGACAGCTAACAAAACCACCATTTTATTTACAGACTCAGAGAACTCACTCAGCCGGCTGAAGCTGGCTGAGCTAACCCATAATAATCTAACTCAGTTGCCATAGCAACAGAAACCATGACAACCAAATGCACAACATATTCCTCCCCCTCTAATAAGAACATCCCCTAAATAAAACACACACTAGACTAGAGAAGGAGGGTAGACTTCCTCCATTCCCGGCTAAACCCTGGGGATTATTTTGCCCCATAACCGTGGGTTCGCCCTAGCTAAAGATCCAGCCGATGAGGAGGCCTTCTGTCTCTAGGTGGATTACGGCGAACTTCTGGTGTTATTGCACCCGAAAGCACTAGGGGCTCAGGGTCTGCAGCACGAACGGGTGAGGAGGTGGTATCAGCTCGTGCTGGGCAAAGGGGTATCTCAGCCACCGGCAGTAATGGAGGAGAACAGTCAGGAACAGGTGACTCGTGATTCAGTGCCTCACCAGAAGAGGTGAAGTCAGACCCCTCAACTGCAGATGGGTCCTGAGGACTGGCATGACCTGGCAACAGCTGATCTACATGTCGCCACCAGGTAAGATTCTCTGCAGTCCGGACTGTGTAGGAAACAGGTCCTGTTTGAGTGATGACTGTGGCCGGGACCCATTTAGCTCTGGAAGTATAATTCCGAGCCAAAACTGGCTGTCCCGGGCTAAAGGTTCGGTCTTTTGCTCTGGGTGCCCATCCGATGACTTGATATTGCTGCTGATGTTGCACAATTTGTCGGGGTTCAGAAGGTTTCAGCAGATCAAAGCAAGTGCGCAGCTGTCGTCCCATCATTAGAAAGGCCGGAGATGCGTGGGTCGTAGCATGAGGTGTGTTTCTGTAGGAAAGTAAAAAGGTATCCAGACGCTTTTGAATGGAGTGTTGTCCCCTTGCTGATTTCAAAGCGTTTTTCATTGTCTGCACAAATCTTTCAGCAATTACCAGTGGTTTTGGGGAAAAATGAGACCCCAGGATTTCCACAATGTCACTGTAAGATTTAGTTGCTGGCTTAACAGGGTGTAGTAAGCTGCGTAGCAGGGAGTAGGTTTTAGCCCCTACAACACTTAAGAATATTGGCACCTTCTTCGCTTCTGTAATGTCATTTGCAATAAAAAAAAGCTCAAAACGCTCAGTATACACATGCCACTGCTCTATATTCTCATCAAAAGGTTCCAGTGGCCTGGTCAGAGTAGCCATGATTTTAGTTTCACTTTCACAGTCAGTGCAAACAAGCAGCTTTTTTTGTTTGTTTGTTCTTTACCTTGACTTCTACTTCCTTCTGTTACTGGAGCAGCACCGGAATCCCATCCTCGTCGCCACTTGTTATATCCTTGGGGGCAGCCGGTTTAGGAAGAAATCACTTGAGGCCAGACAGCAGACAGCTAACAAAATCACCATTTTATTTACAGACTCAGAGAACTCACTCAGCCGGCTGAAGCTGGCTGAGCTAACCCATAATAATCTAACTCAGTTGCCATAGCAACAAAAACCATGACAACCAAATACACAACAATTCGCCTTTTTTTTTTGTCTGAAAAGGTTTGGCAAATTTTGGGACAATAATAAAACAGTATTAGTAACATTGTATAAAAAACATGGGTCAGAAGGAATGATTAGATGAGTATTTTCCCTGAATGAGTCATCTTCTTACCTTAGAACTCTCACGGGTTTACTTGTAAGGGTTGTAATAGGCTTTAGCTTAGAAGTGCACAAGTTATAAAGTCATGGATAGTTATTTGGATAGTTTTAGTGTATTCTTGAATTGACATTGAAGATACTTGTGGGGATTTTTGTAGTCTAATGAACATTTTTTCCTACCATTTTTCTTTCTAATTTAAAACATCTTGCACCACATTGTCAAACATCTTGTTGAGTTATACCATGAGAATTTGGTGCACCATGTGTGTTATATAGCACAATGTAAATGAACAACAATCTGGAAATGTGATAAAGATGTCAGTTGTTTTCATGTGCACAATAACAGGTTGCAATGTTTACAGTATTTTTTTGTTCTTTGGTTAGACAATCTAAACATATTTGTTTGTTATGAACAAATGGGATGCATATCAGAAAGAAAACTCCTGTTATATTAGTTTTTATGCCAAAATATGGAAGTCCACTTCTCTTTGGGAATAGTGATACAAAAGACTGGCAGCTAAAGTTGTGATCCCTATTTTAGCCAACAATCAAACTGATTTTCTCTCATAGTTAGTTAAAGGTAGTATTAAAATGAGTTAAGCATTACAATATTGTCTTTATAGTGTTCCTTCAAGAACTTTGCATCTATGTTTTATTTATTTAATTTCATTCATTCAGTTATTCATGAATGCCTGAAAATGTTAGCCATGTCCAAAACCAAAACCTCTTCTTCCCTGCCCCCAAGAAAGCTTAGTTTTAAGCCCTCATCCTGTAAATATATCCTCTACACTGCAATTCTTGAGTGACTGGATAGCAGAAATTTGTACTATATCTTCAGATAGTCATGGCAAGCCCAATCATCACTTAGGTACTTGGTGGTGTCGATGCATCCCTTCAAACCTATAAGCCTGAGTACTAGCCCATTTAAGACCTAGGTACACACGAGGGAGGCTAGTGTTTCCTGCTACTCATGCGGCCATAGCTTCACTTTTTTATTTTAATGCATTAACAAAGGTATGTCTGCTCAAGGTGGAAACTACACTCCAGATCCAGGGAGGATGTAAGCTAAGTCTTTAGTTACCCCAGAAATCTTTCCTACCCCATTTAAGCATAGCCTTTGTCCTGAAGTGAACAACATCCTTGTTTTCCTCAGTGCAAGGGAGGCCAAACAGCTGTGACTGAGTTCGGTTTTCTTCTTCTAGTGGATTCCACAAGATTGTAGAATGTTGGGGATCCTTTTCTCTTCATTCAGACCCCCTAATGCTTCTAGATGTTTGGCTAGGTGACTGATGGAAGTGTAATAGTGCTGGTATTTGGAGGTATCTGGTGCCTCTCTTCTTGGTATTCTGTTATTGATTATATTATTTGTATTACAGTAATACCTAGAAGTTCCAACTAAAGTCAGGTCCCCATTATGCTAGGCACTGTACATATGTATAATATTTGACAGTACCTGTGCCAAAGAGTTTACAATATAAATAAGCAAAGGTTAGAGATGCAGGGGCAAAGTGAGAGGTGAAAGTAACTTGTCAAAGGCCACATAGCTGCTCAGTGGCAGAGCCAAGACTTCAGGTAGGGCCTACCTCTCTTACATGCCAGGTTTGTGCCTGATCTGCCAAACCACATTGCCTTTCTTTGGAAAGATGCCCATAGGTTGAGCTGCAAAGCTGGTAGGCTTTGACTAGCTAGGCTGCTTTCCTCCTGCACAGTGCAGGCAGAGCTACACACCCTTCTCCCACAGTGTAGTCCAATGACCCTTGTGGTCCCTTCTAACCCTATAACTTCTATTTTTTCTGTCTCCTTAAAGTGTACTTATCAGGGGTTTATGTACTTGTCTGGCTGGTTCCATGCAGATACAGTCTTTGGGGGACTTGTGGCTGGTTTTCATGGCTTTCCTCTAGATTCCTTGCCTAGTAACTATTCGCTATCTTCTCCAGCCTCACCAAATTGTCTTTCTAATCCATAAACACCAGATTTGGGCTGTCCTTTGGTCCAGGATCTTCCAATAATCTCTTTGCTCAGCTCTTCAGAAACATCAGACGTTCACTCTGGTTTTAGTTTAAGGTATCTGAACTGTAGATTTAGCCCCATTAAAATTGCGACAGTACTTTTAAGTTTACATCTATATGTAAACTAAGGGCATGAACCTATTCAGTGCTCTTCCTAATCCAGGTAAGCACTTAGCATTTGCTTCTCATGGATAGTTGCATTGCCTCGGCACCTTGAAGGACCATCTTAAATTAGGATAGCTGTAAGAGAAATATAATCAGATGGATACACTGTGTTCATAATTTGTAGCTTTTTAGTTTTTAAAATAAACAAATACAAATAGAAGACAAACAAATACCTGATGAGTATGGAGTCTTACCACGAACAACCTATAGTGTGTTAAGGAATAAGATACCTTTGATATTACTAGAACAAGCCATTTTTCAGATATGGCTTTACAATAAGTTTCTAAAACCTCTCAAAATGTACCTCATTCTCAGTTCCATATCTCAGAAACAGCTTACCTTAGTCATCTCAAACTTTTCAAAAACAAAACTTAAAAAAAAAAAAGTCCTCAGACTACAAATCACATGTGAAATTCCAAATATAAAGGATTTTTTTAGGAACAATTTTTTTGTGGGTGGAGGAAAAAACTGGTCAGAGCCAAAGATCCTTGTCCTGTAAGATGCTGAAAAACCTGAAAGTCAGGAATGTCTTCAATCCACTGATATTGGGAT
This sequence comes from Mauremys mutica, assembly GCF_020497125.1. Taxonomy (NCBI): domain Eukaryota; kingdom Metazoa; phylum Chordata; order Testudines; family Geoemydidae; genus Mauremys; species Mauremys mutica. Next base: position 53,712,413 of record NC_059076.1, on the reverse strand, counting down.
AAAGGGATCTTGGCAACTTGCAGTACCCTGTGTTTTAACTACTGCATGACATTCAGGGGTCTAAAATATTGACTGGAGGAGGTTCTCCACAAAAAAAAGAAATCTCAGAATCTGTAAGACTACAGTCAGGATTGCCTTGGGCTCTGAGAAACTCTTCCCCTTCTTCCCCTGGAAACTGTATACCTCAATATTTTTGAGTCCATAGGAACACAGATTTTAAAATGTACATGCTTATTATTTTACCTATGAAAATAAAATTAATGATTAGAAGATTTGCTCCAGTTTAAAACAACATGCACCATCTGTTTTCTCATCAGTTAATAAGATAAACAATATCCCTATGTGGGGAAAAATGAATTTAAAACAAAAGTACTTTGTATTCTAAATTCTCAAGTGTTTCTGAATTATCTATGTGTATATAAAATCAATTTCTTTTGACATTTCTTCAGTATCTCATTCTAATTCCAATATGAAGACTGTTTACTTGATAGTGTGTTCATTAAAGGTTTATTAACAAATCACAGACCAGGCAATCATTCTGACAGCTCATTGCTCTAGTTGGTTAGTGTATATTTTTATATGCCAAGTTCTAATTAAACAAATATTATGCAAATACTATTGCTGTTGCTACAGTCTTAGAAGCAAGAATTATTCTTTGTCATTACTTTCTTTTGTACAATTATCTTAAATAAAATCTTAACCTTTTCACCCAAGATAGTGATAGTTTGGAACTTCATTACCAGTGGCTTCTTTGAAGATAGCTAAACATTGAATTGTTGGAAGAAAGACCTTTGGATTATTCTGGCATGAATTTACATTGCTGTGTTCTGTCTTGATTAATGCCTGTAATATTTTTTTAGAGACAAAATGTCTCTTAGCATCTTATTCTGTAAAATTCATTATAATTGCTATTAAAATATTTTCACTGCTTTTGCAAATTATCAGAATTCAATGAAGCTTAATGGAGCACTCCCAGCCGCCAGTGGATTAAAGTGAAATTTAATTTGTGATAATCTGCCCAAGACTCTAGAAGCATGAAATATACTGTACACAGGAATTACCTGTTTTACAGTACATCATTACCATTATTAGACCCTAGGCCTTAAGGATACGTTTTCAGAGTTGCATAGGGATTCAGCCACATAACTTCCATTGAATTCAATGTGACTCTCGGCTTTAAACTTGTACGTACGTACTCTAAAAATTTACTCCATAATGGTAGTAACCTAGTCTTGTTTAATTTCATGTTTTGCTTTGTTTTTCCAGCAAAACAAATGTACTATTTGAAAAGGGTTTTAAACAAACCCAATATTCCCAGCTAATCAGTATTGATCTTGTCACATTGTTTTTCTTTCAGGAACAATTGTAGTTTCAGGGTGCTTGAAACTGTGTGGATGTGAACTAAGTCTCATATTTTCCAGACAGGGAGGTTCTGGATTAAAGCATAAAACAGACAATATCACACGGAAGAATTGGGAATTTGGAAAGTACATGCTACACTTCAGTGCGAAACTTCCTGCAGCTTCATCAAATTAAAGAACGATGAATAGGTGTGTCTTAAGACAATGGACAACATTTTCAAAAACACCATTTTCAGAAGTGAGTTATACAAGTAGTATCTTAAGTCCCACTGGCTTTCAATAAGATTTAGATTCCTAAGGTGTTTTTGAAAAATGTAATACTAGAGATTAATAGAGATGTTTTCGTCATTACATTTTAGAACTACTTGAATATGAAATACTGGGCTGTGGACTTTTGTATATAGCAGTGGTTCGCAACCAGGGTACAGGTGCATGTACCCCTGGGGGCAGGCAAAGGCCATCCATGGAGTACATCAGCTCATCTAGATATTTCCTTAGTTTTACAATGGACTACATAAAAAGCACTGGCAAAGTTAGTAAAAACTAAAATTTCATACAATGACTTGTTTTATTCTGCTCTATATTCTATACACTGAAATGTAAGTACAATGTTTATATTCCAGTTAATTAATTTTATAATTCTATGATAAAATGAGAATGTAAGCAATTTGTCAGTAACAGTGTGCTGTGACACATTTTGTATTTTTGTTTGATTCTGTAAGGAAGCACTTTTTAAGTGAGGTGGAAGTTGGGGGTATGCAAGACAAACGAGACTCCCAAAAGGGGTAGAGAAGTCTGGAAAGGTTCAGAGCCACTAATATATAGCATACATGCTAAAAAGTAATAGAATTACTACACATAGATCTAACATTTTTTAGTGAAAATATCCTCCATGTTAACCAAACAAAAAAATACCAAATGGAATCAGTCCCATGGAACTTATAGACTTTAGCAATTGGAGAGGGATATAGATGGAGAAAGATTGAGACTACCACTCCTCCATAGACAAGCATTTCCCAGTCCACTGCAGGAATTTGTAGTTTAAATTGGGATTCCAAAGAGCACACATTTAAAAAATAGTTTTTACCTGGTGATTGCCTCATAGAAATTCTGCACCTTTAAGGGAAGCTAGCATTAGAGAAAATAACAGCTCAAAGTTAACCAAATAAAACAAGGAAGACTATTCAAAAACCAAACTTATAATGTAAATAAGATCCTCCAAGAAATGCTTTAATTCAAGAAGCAGAGGCATAAGGAATAGTCTACAAAATGTTGAAATGATGCTTGTCAAGAAATCAGCTAGAGAAGGACTAACTTCAACAGGCTTTAACTGACATTACTGTGAATCAACAAGGACTGAAAGAAAAGCTAGAGTGAAGCAGAATCAATTTGAGATTGACCTGGGGAGAAATTTTCAGTGAACCTTTTTCAATGGAAAAAATGCATATTCATGTTTCACACTTTTTATTAAATTGCTATTCAAAACAACTCTAGAAATTTCCTTCAATTTTATAATTTTTAATTTTTTTAATAAAAAAATCATATGCTCAAAATCAAAACATAATTTTGGGTCAACCAATAACTTTGACCAAAATTAATTTGTATTCAACTTCTTGATTTGTGGACAATTCCCTCTCCTGCCCCCCGCCAAATGGTTTGGTTTGACCCAAAATATTTTTTGCACCTTTTTTTGCAATTGCAAGCAGACAGAAAAAGACATTATTCACATAGCTGTTTTGGTTTATTTTACAGCACCTAGAGGGGTAGTAGGTGTCTCATAATGCAGATAAGAAGCCAAGGTATACACCCTAAGGAGATTATGGTTTCATATGGTAAAATAAATGAAAACTCACCAACTTTTTAATGGTTTGCAAGCCACATACATGTAATGAGACCCTGACCCAAAGAGATTAGTCTAAACAAAGCAGATAGACCAAGCTCATTTTGCTTGTATATTAACCCTTTCTCCCACCCCGTGTCTGTCTGTCTTGTTTATTTAGACTGTACTCTTTAGGGTGGACTGTCTCTTAGTTTACAGGCTAGATCATGTAAATGGATTAAGGCTTAATGAGGGCACAAGAGTGGAACCATTTGTAGGGTCTAGTCTGTGTTTGTACAGTTCCTAACACATTGGGGGCCATTATTCTGGTTGGAATCTCTAGGTACTACTGTAATATAAGTAAAAGCTGCAGAGCCTGTGCAGGAGACAACGAGAATGGGATGGAGTGGAAATGGGAAAACTCGGGAATTCTCTGCTCAGAGAAATGTGCATGTCACCATTGAATAGACATTGTTTTGCAGCCTGAATATAATTATGTAAGAGAGAAATTTTGAGGCACTACAGTGGATCTTCAGGAGCAATATGAGTGAGGAGTGGCTTTGCAGTCCAGCTGAGGAACGAATTTCCATGCATAGGGAAACATGGGAGATGGAACCAATAGTTGGTTTGGTGGCAATTGGGCTGTAATTTACATCCCCTACAGCATTAAGAAAAAATCTTATCAGGACAAGAGAATTACAAATATTCTTTTAGAACATGGAATCCAGCACCAGGCTTCCAGCTACAAGAACCTGATACAAATTCTTACACAGATGACTTGTTTAATTGACCAATTCAGAGACCAGTCAACTTTGAAGAAAAATCATCTTGGGAAGCTTATTATGCCCAGTTTGAAATAATAAGCCAAATGAACCATTCGTCTGAGGAACAGAAAGTACTATTTCTTGCTATCAGTATAAAGGGGCCTGCACCTATTTTGCTCAGCAATTTATCAGACAAAAACCATGAAGAGTTATCAACCATTAGCAGTAGCTACATTAACCAATCATTTTGGAGCTGGACAGCAAACAGAATTTGCAGGGCTGAAGAATTACACTAGATGAAGTGAAACATTTCTGCCAGAACTGATTTAAGATGCACTAATTTTTTATGACTATTAAGCACAACCATATGCTTCTAAGGAACTCTAAGATATATTATCTCAAACTGATTTATATATTCTTTATTGATGATGAACCAAACATTTTATTATCAGTCATTCCCAAAACACTACAAGAAGTTTTGGGATATGCTTTTGATATGGGTGTTCTACCTACCAAATGACCAGAGAAGAAAACATTTCATAATGTGAGATGGACTGGAAGAACAAAGTTGGATGAGAGAAATGAGAATATGAAAGTCAGGGCAAATAGCAACAATGACAAAAAACAGTGCATATAACAGCAAGGAATACTTCGGTACAGAAGCTAGTAGCAACCCTTTTCACCCAAAATAACAAATATTTTTTGTGATAACATAAGGGTATGCTGAGGCTATGGCCTAGTACAGGGGTGGCCAACCTGAGCCTGAGAAGGAGCCAGAATTTACCAATGTACATTGCCAAAGAGCCACAGTAATACATCAGCAGACCCCCATCTGCACCCCGCTGCTCCTAGCACCTCCTGCCCACCAGTAGCCCCACCAATCAGTGCCTCTCCATCCCTCCCCACACCTCCCGATCAGCTGTTTCCTGGTGTACAGGAGGCTCAGAGGGGGAGGAGTGAGGGCATAGGAGGCTCAGGGGAAGGGGTGGAGTGGGGACAGAGCCAAGGGTTGAGCAGTGAGCACCCTCCAGCACATTGGAAAGTTGGCGCCTGTAGCTCCAGCCCTGGAATTGGTGCCTATACAAGGAGCCGCATATTAACTTCTGAAGAGCCGCATGTGGCTCCGGAGCCACAGGTTGGCCACCCCAGCCTAGTAACTTTGCATTGCTTAGTGGCTTCCTTTTATGACATGGATATTAAGACTTTTTTTTACTGTAATTTGTATTTAACAGTTAGTAGCAAAAACAATCCTAAAAAGATCAGGGTTTTTTTTTTCACTTAGAAGTCTATTGTGACTTCCACTGTGCAATTCTCTTGACTAGACTACTCAGAGTCCAGTTCTGATGCAGTTTCATGAGCTTACACTTTCATCTGAATTGGGCCCTATAAGAATAATAGGCTATATAATGAAAATACATATGTGTAATCTTATATATGTGGAGTTATCTTTTTATAAGTAAATGTTGTGGACCAAATCCTTAGCTGATATAAATGGAGCTCCTTTAAAAATCAATGGAGCAGTACAATTTACACCACCTGAGTATTTGGCCTTTAATTTAAAAATGAAGATTTTACCCTACCTCTCTATATAAATGTTTCATGTTTGATTGGAAAAATGCATTAATACCAGGTGAATGTATTAAAATGTACATATTTTCTAAATTAAATGGTAGCAAAATAGCTTTCATTTAAATTCCTTCTGAATATTTTTTTAGAGAGCTTTAAAACTATAAATATTTTGTTAAAGTTGGTGGTCTGAATGATTTGGCCGTTATTATTTTTTTTAATGACTAATTGTACCTGAGATTGCATTGTTTTTTTCCTCTGGAATTTTTTTTTCCTTCTGGTGGATGAAAATGTTGTCTTTCAAATATTTACATTGTTTCCATCAATCAGTCATAGGTAATTATAGAAGTTACCATATAAGTATGAGACCTTTCTGAAGTATAGAAGTATAGAATAGAATCAATTCAGTTTTGAATGAGGTCCTGATGTCCTACTGTTCCCAATTACTGGGGGTCAGAGAAAGTGAATTTTAAAATGATAGCTTCCTATCCAAATATTCTGTTCAGGAAAGAGTAAAAGGGTAACAATTTTTTTATTATTTCACACTAGGCAGGGCCAGCTCCAGGTTTTCTGCCACCCCAAGCGGCGCAAAAAAAAATGCCACAGCAGCGCGATCGCGCTGCTCCATTCTTCAGCGGCAATTCGGCAGCTGGTCGTTTGCTCCGAGAGGGAGTGAGAGACCCGCTGCCGAATTGCCACTGAAGACCCGGACCTGCCTCCCCAATAGCGGCTGGAATGCCGCCCCTTGGTATTGACCGCCCCAAGCACCTGCTTCTTTAGCTGGTGCCTGGAGCCGGCCCTGACACCAAGACACCTAAAATCCTAAATGAAAGTAGCTTTATTTTCCAAATATTCAGTACTTGCCACTTCCAAAGAAGTCCTCAGTAGGAGTTGAGCACATGTTAAAGGCAGGGCTTGGATTTTAAAGCTTGAATTTTAACTTTATATATAACCTACTGAAATGAAGAGAAGTAATGGAGGGGGGTTGCATATCACTCATTAAAATCCCACTAGCCAAATGAAGGGAAGATTAATATGATTTTTCTGCCTCAGGATGAACTCTAGTAACTAATCACCATTAATTATGCAGAAATATCTTACCACTAAGACTCTTAAGCTCCTCTTAAAATCAGTGTGTCTGCCTTTGGAATAGACTAGACCAAGCCTATTTCTTATAATTTCAAATTTCACAGATTGAACACGATACTGTATTATCAATATATTCAGGACCAAATATAAAGCTTTTCAGCAAAATGCACCTTAATGTAAGTGGGCTGATAAGTGAAGTTCTCTTTCCTTGGTTATGAAGAAAAAGTTGCCTAAATGGAAGAAAATAAATGATTAAATCCCTCACCCTCTTTCCTGAGGAGACATTCATCCCCTGTGGCAACCTTCATGGAACGTGTAGAGAAGATCTTAATCCACCAGAGAGAAAAGCTTGGAGGAGGCACCATGAAGTCAGTATCTGTAGCCACATGACTAGAATTCTAGCTGCAGCATCTGAGTGTTAGTTTTACAAGTATGGAGTCCTCTCATGTCGTTACCCAGTAGGATGTACATAACACATGGTGGCAATGGTCAGTCAAGGGAAACCCAGAGAAAGGCAGGGCCACCCGGGAGGGGGGCAAGTGGGCCAATTTGCCCCATGCCCCGGGTCCTCCAGGGGCCCCCCACAAGAATATAGTATTCTATAGTATTGCAACATTTTTTATGGAAGGGGCCCCCTGGGCGGCCCTGTAGAAAGGAAGTGTGCATGTGATTAACATGCAAACACTTAAAAACAGAGCCAACAGACAAGCATAGAGGGACTCAGACAAACAGGAATACTGGGTTTCCAGATTTAATAAAAAAAAAACCTAATACAAGCATGGAAGTGATGGAACTGAGTCTGTGAAGAAGATGGTCAGCTCAGTATACAATGTGTCAAGTATCAGAGGGGTAGCTGTGTTAGTCTGGTTCTGCAGAAGCAGCAAAGAATCCTGTGGCACCTTATAGACTAACAGACGTTTTGCAGCATGAGCTTTCGTGGGTGAATACCCACTTCTTCAGTATACAATGTGCCTCAGGTGGCATGTGACTAGGATTTATCTCTGAATTTGATCTGCTGGTTGGATCACTAGCTTCCCTGGCTGGGGTCGGGTACTGATGGGTAGTGTGACACAAATGCTTATCCATGCCCCCCAGAGCTGACCATGAGGGATAAAGATGAGAAAATGAAGATAAAGGTTTTTTGCTTTCTTACTGGGAAAAAATGACTGAGTGAGAGAGACACTGCCAGGAATAACTCCCAAAACACTGGGATAGTTAATAAAGATGTGTGACTACTCTGACCCCAGACAGACTGTAGAGAGAGGATCACTTTTCAACTCAAACCAAGAAGCAGAAGGGGAAAAAAAAAGATACTTATGTTACTGAGCTGAGAACTCTGGCATCTTCATGTTATTTTGGAAACATTAAGCATTTCCTAATTAAATGGTTGTTTGTGGAATACAAGATTTCAGCTTGCAGAAGAGATTGAGAATGTGGGAAACAAGTTTAATTTAAAGACAGAGCCCAGTGGCTCAAGAATTCAGCTAATTTGCCTAAATGCTTGAAGATTCTGGTCTAAGTTTCTAATAGGAAAGAGAAACTAGCCCTATAGACACTTTATGGGTTTTATTAGAAGGGCTAATCAAGCAAACATTAAAATTCAGCAGTCATATTGTTAAGACTGTTATAAACTGTCGCTACACTGACTTAAAATTATAATAGTTATTAAATCAAATGCATAATTGAAATTGAGTCAATATATCAGTAGATCAATAATTATATGGAATTAAATCTCCCTTTACTCAGGTAATCAAATTAATACAGCCAATAATCAAATGATCTTAATGCAACTGTCAGTTAATTCTTACAATATGAACTTAAGGAGGCATTTAGTTCCAAACCCCAATTACAGGACCTTCTCTACCTGCTCCCCTCCCGTGCCCCCCCACCCCCCCCAGTAAGGAAATCAACTGAACATTCTGGAATCAAAACCAAATTTGAGGATTGAGAGATAAACCTAAAGTAAATTTAGACTTCTCTTGAAGTTCCCATAGGATTAGTGGCTATCCTCTCTGCTTGCTCCCCGAACCTGAATACATGACTTCCGATATCACTGTAGTCAGCAGCTCTCACTTCCTCTTCTAGAGTACAACTACATTTTGTTGACACTCTTCTCTAAAAGAATTATTGCTGGTGCCTTATGAGATATGAATGCACATGTTAGCGGTCAAACATGCATTAAAGTTCATACATCAAAAGAATTGGGGCGGGGGGGTGTATGATGTGAGTTGTCTCCATTCTTTCAAAATAAGAGGAAAATATGGAGAGTAAAAAAAGTTCAAATTCTTCATCTTCAAACTCCTGTGTCATCAGTCAGATCTCTGTTTTAGGGAGACATTGCTGCTCAGGCTAACATAGCCTGAGGTTGTCCTTGTCTCTGCTTTCCATAAGACCTCAGAAAGCATGGTTAGCTGATGTTGTGGTGACCCATGGAGAACATGCCATCTTCTGTATTGACCCTGACCATTAAGGTTGGAATTCTAGATTGTTCCACCTTATGGCACCTCCTTTAAAGTCTTCTGGATGAATCGGGGACATCACCCAACATGAACTCCAACAACATGGTCCAATCCTTGTCAAGGTGGGCAACAGTGACCCTCTGTCATTTTGGAAATCCCCCCTTTAACCAGCAGCTCTTTTACAATATTCACCATTAGAACCCCAAGCAATGTCAGTTTCACAAATTAAAAAAAAAAGGGATAAACAGTTCTGAGGAAGCTCTTCCAGGCTTAGACTTTGCCATTTTCCCCACTTTGGGTAAGAACTGAAGGATACCAGACAGTGCCAGGCATCCACTAGAAGGCCTTTGCACATGCAAGAGTATAACTAATGGCCCAACAGTCACTGGCATTCATTCATACTCATACATCTTCATACAACCTGGTAGAATTTCTTTAAATAAATTTACATGCCTCATGGCAACCTTCATGTCACCTATTCAGCCAGCAAGGAACTGGGGAACTAATTATTGTGGCTTTAACTACTGCGTGAAGAATCATGTCTCACTTGAAGAGAACAGCAAGATGAGCACACTTCCTGTTAAAACAAGGAACCTGAGGCCACTACGCACAGGGGAGCAGGTCAGGGTCACATGAGGCAATGGCAAAAGTCCAAGCTGCAATGAAACACAGGTCATATGAGGTAGCTAAAGACTCAAGACAGTGGTAAAGACAAAATTGTGGAGTAACAACAGCACACCTGGACTGACAGGGTGAAGGCCAGGGCCAGGAGGCCATAGAGAGCTGGCGGCTGAAGCTCTGACCTGATGTAGGAGACTCAGACAAATTGAGGTTTATGAGCACTACACAGGACCAACAGGATGCTACCCAACAGAATGAAGGAAGAAAAGGGTTAAATAAGTCCCCCATCAACTCTGATAACACAAACAAGAAGCATGCGACTAGTTTGAAGACCAGCATCCTTTAAGGACTATGAGACCTAAGAGGTTGAAATAGGATGGAGTTAAAGACTGTGTCTCTAGGATGGGCTATGTACTAATAACCTCTGGCTCCATTAAGTCAGCAAGCACTGGCACAAAAGACGACAAACAGTCTTTAAAAGAAAGATACTCCCACCTGAATGAAACTTGTAAGGAGGAGCACAGATTGCAAGAGAAGAACTTGGAAGAAGCAGCAAGAAGTCAATCTGTGCACATGGCTAGCATGCTAATTCCAATCACAGCAACTCTGTAAATATACTTCTTAATAAAGAGCAATTTAAGTTTTAATAATGTGGAGTTTTCATTTTATTACCCAGGACACGTTACATGAAATACTCCGTGATCAGCATCCATTAGGCTCTGGGGCTCTTGTTTTTAGGTGGAGGAGAGTAGAAATAGGAGGAAGGGGTTAGGCTTGGTGAGTGTAGCGCCAGCTTTCAGGTAACCTGCATGCTTGCCTTCGGTCTGCAGACATAGCAGAGGAAACTCATTGCAGCACTATTTTAATGAGCTGTGATTCTGTTGGGTGTGTGTGTGTTAGAATGTTCTGGAGGGGGACCTGGTTTCCTATAGTGTGAATGTCACCCCTACTGTTTCCTATCCAGTGCCTGGAATCCCTCTCCCTTAAGGGGAAAGTGTAGCAAAATCTCTGCTGGGAGATTCTGAAGCACTTTCCCCCAATCCTCTGGGTTTTTCTGTGGGATGGGAGAATATAGAGTTACATTTTCAAAACAACTACATTTTTTTAACCATAGTAGATATATTAGATTATCAATAATAATGTCACTATAAGATGTAAATCTGAACATTTGGGTTTCTTTTACATTAGAACTGCAAATAAAGAATCAAGCAAAACCAGTTCATGAATACTTAATGATTGAGCAAACATTTGCATCATATAAATATTTTCTGTGTCCTCTTAAATATTCAGTGGCTGTATTGCCATCTGGCAAAGGTTTCAGTTGACTAAAGCTGAAGTAATAATTTAATAAAGTAGAAGATGCTACCAATAGTTTAAAACCAATTAAAATGCTCGTAGCAGACTCTATGCATGTTAAAATGTCATGTTGTGCTGCTTCTAGACAGTCAGACACCAAAGTATTATGAGCCAAACGTGCATGAGCAAAAGTTTGAAGGAGTCAAGGGTGTTGCTTGCTTCAGGCTTCATAACAGCAGCAAATAATCTCACTTTTTAAAGTGTTAAATATGCTGTGCTGCATTATAGCGGACGTTCATTTTACTACAAAATAAGGTGAGGATCACTGTTTGATTTTTCTCTTTCTCACTATTTATATTAGACTGTAAAGGTGAATATTGAACTTAACCAGGAGAAGTTTGTTACTTGACTTTACTGAGAGCCTCTAGTGATGTGATGTGGGGCAAAATGTCATTTTATTTGCAAGCTGTATGAAAAAGCTCTCTTTTAGCTCTGAAGCAATGCTGTACTGCAGCCTTTCAAGAAGCAATCTGAAGAGTTTTATTGTACTTCCTGGATTTCTAAAATATAGTACCGTACATTCTAATGCCACCCATCAAAGGAAGTGAAAGAGTTTACACACACAATTTTCTAAGACTTTTTTTTTTAATGGAACCATTCACGCATGAACGTTATGTCAATTTCATGCTAGGTTCGAAAAACATTCCACACCCTCACACTGGCTATCAAAAATATGCAAATAAACTCTCAAGAACGTGTCACCCGTGTTTGGTTTTTACAAAATATTTCTTGTTTATGAAGCTGCCAAGTGTGAGGCTGTATTACTAATAAATATATAAACAAAGCCCTGATAATGTCATGTGCAAGTATAGTATTTGTGAAGAGTAAAAATCCAGGGGGACTTTTTTTTTCTCTAGACTTTATCCTATCAGGATAGGAGTAGTGTGATGACAAATCCACAGAGCAAAGTTTTAAAGCAGTGGTGGGAATTCTCTAGTTGTTGCTTTAAAGCAGTGGTGGGCAACCTGCGGCTAGCGGCCAGCATGCGGTCCATCAGGGTAATCTGATTGCGGGCTGCGAGACATTTTACTAACGTTGACCATCCGCAGGCACAGCACCCCACAGCTCCCAGTGACCGTGTTTTGCTGTTCCTGGCTAATGGGAGCTGCGGGAAGTGGCGGCCAGCACATCCCTGTGGCCTGCTGCTTCGTGAAGCTCCCATTGTCTGAGAATGGTGAACCGCAGCCACTTGGAGCTGCGGGGGGCCGTGCCTGTGGACAGTCAACATCAGCAAAATGTCTCACAGCCCGCTATCAGATTACCCTGATGGACCGCATGCTGGCCGCAGGTTGCACACCACTGCTTTAAAGTAACAACTAGACAACTCCCTCATCAGGAAGTTACCATGTTTATTAAGCTCCCCACAGCAACACATCCTGGTCCTCACTTGTAACTGTGGAGTATAAGGAATTGTCTAACTGCTGCACATCTCTCTTTCTTTATAATAAAATTTTAAAACTTTATACACACACACACATTGGTTTATAATTATAAATTCTAAATAAACTTCAAATTTCTTAACTATTTACACCACTCTGTCCCTTTATCAATTTCATTTAAATAGTCCTGAATAATACTCTAGATGTGTGTTGTGTGAATAAGTATTTTCTTATATTTATTTTAAATTTGCTGCCTATTAACTTCATGAGATGACCCTTGGCTCTTGTGTTATGTGAAGAGGTAAAGAACACTTCCTTATTCACTTTTTCCACACCATTCATGATTTATTAGACCTCTATCATATCCCTTCCCTTATTCATCTCTTTTCTAAGTCTTTTTAATCTCTCCTCATATAGAAGCTGTTCCATACCACTAATCCTTTTTGTTGCCTTTCTCTGTACCTTTTCCAGTTTCTCTCTCTCTCTCTCTCTGTGTATAAAAAAAAATAAATAGAGAGCGAGAGAGAGAGATGGGGCGACCAGAGCTGCATGCAGTATTCAAGGTGTGGGCATAAAATGGATTTATAGAGTGGCGTTGTGCTATTTTATATCTTTTATAAGTGATCCCTTTCCTAATGGTGCCTAATGTTCTGTTAGCTTTTTTGACTGCTGCTGCACATTGGGTGGATGTTTTCAGATAATTATCCATGATGACCACTCAAGAAAGATCTTGGTGTAACAGCTAATTTGGACTCCATCATTTTGTATGTGTAGTTGGGATTATGTTTTCTGATGTGCATTATTTTGCATTTATCAACACTGAATTTCATTGTCCATTTTGTTGCCCACTCACCCAGTCTTGTAAGATCCCTTTTTAATTCTTAATAATGTCCAAAGATGAGTGCAATCTTGAGTAATTTTGCAAACGCTGCAATTTTTGCCACCTCACTCTTTACCCCATTTTTTCAGCTCATTTATGAATATGTTGAACAGCCCTGGTCCTGGTACAGATCCAGGGTGGACCCTACTATTTAGCTATCTCCACTATGAATACTGACCATTTATTCCTATCCTTTGTTTCCTATCTTTTAATCAGTAATTGATCCATGAAAGGATCTTACCTCTTACCCCATGACTGCTTAAGAGCCTTTGGTGTGGGGTCTTGTCACCGGTTTTCAGAAAGTCCAAGTACTCTATATTCACTGGATCACACTGTGACATCCTTTACCTTGGGGGAGTGCCCTGTAACCCCCTGTAGTGGGGCAGTCCACCCCACTCCTGTGAGTGTGGGCTGCGGCAGGTCAGGGCGCCTGCGCAGACAGGGAGCCAATTAAAGAAGGGCTTATTGTGAGCCAAGTAGGGCTCAGAGTGGAGACAGCCAATCAGAGACAGGCTCAGCCCTATAAGAAGGCTGCCCAGGAAGGGAGCAGGCAGTCTGTCACAGGCCTTTGACAGGGGAAGGTCAGTCTTCAAAGGTGGGAGACTAGCACTGTGGACAGCGCAGTGCTGGCTAGGCTCTGGGAGGCTAGGGAGCTCTAGCCCATAGCCTGCCAGGCTGCAGGCCCTGAAAGAAAGGGCCTAGCAGGTGCAAGGGGCCGTAGGGGAAGCGGCCCAGGGAAACAGACAGAAGAGGGGAGAGAAGGAGGACAGCGAGGCTGCCGCCAGAGGGTCCCTGGGCTGGGACACAGAGTAGAAGGCGGGCCTGGGTTCCCCCCTTCCCCCTTTTGCAGTACACCCAGCCATTGGCCGTAGGGAGCGGCCATTATACTACGCCAGATCCCTGACGAGGGATTGGACTCAAAGGGTGTGATTGGACATGCTGGCTGGGGTGTAGGACTGCTGATCTGGCACCGAGCAGGGAGCAGCGCAGGTCCAGAGACAGCAACTGAGGGAGAGATGACGGACGGGACACCACCAGGAAGGGGTGCTCCACTGGACATAGCTAATTCCTGGAGTCACCAGCAGGAGGCGCCAGGTGGTGAGTCCCCAACCCGTCACACCCCCATAGTAAATTCTATATAATTGTGATCTTGCATATAAAGCATGCCATGTAAGGTATCTGGGGAAAGGTTATGATCTGGTGAAAGTCACTGTTCTATCTAAATATGTATATCACTGGTGCATATGATTTTATGAAATTGTGTTTTATGGTTGTCAGTAAAACATTCTGTAAGTTGGGGAATTGGCCGGATATTAGCTCCCCAGAGACAACAGCAAGGAAAATAACCAGCACTGAGGTGGGTGTCAAACAACCATCAAGAGCCATTGTCCAGCAAGGGAGTTCCAATTCAATGACTCATCTGCATAACACCACACCAGGGGAATTGCTCAACCTTGCCTGGGGACTCAGCAATGCCCACCAGACATGCCTGGACTTGTGTTCTCCAATCACATGAACTAAGGATATATAAAAGAACACAGAGGCCGACTGCTTGGCCTTGCTTCTGCCCCCTCATATGCTGAAAGCAATAAGGACACTCAGAAGCCTGTCAAGTATCAGAGGGGTAGCTGTGTTAGTCTGGATCTGTAAAAGCAGCAAAGAATCCTGTGGCACCTTATAGACTAACAGACGTTTTGCAGCATGAGCTTTCGTGGATGAATACCCACTTGGTCGGATGCATCCGACGAAGTGGGTATTCACCACGAAAGCTCATGCTGCAAAACGTCTGTTAGTCTATAAGGTGCCACAGGATTCAGAAGCCTGAACACTCCAACAAAGGACCAGGTTTCAGGGGAGAAACCTGTATATTAAGGACTGCAATATCCAGTAGGGTGAGAAACTGCTTAATCTAGATGCTGCTCAGTCTAATAGGGTTGAGATTTTAGACTGCATGCTTATATTTTCTTTTCTTTTGGTAACCAACTGACTGTTTGCCTATCACTAAAAATCAATCTTTTGTAGTCAAACCCTTACTGTTTATCTTTACCAGTGAGTTTGCCTGAAATGTCTGGTAAATCTGCTCAGGTTTGCAAAGGCTGGTGTATATCCACTTTCCATTGATGAAGTGGTGAACCAATTAATAAATTTGCACTGCTCGTCTTGAGCAGTGCAAGATGGTATATTCCTGAGGTACAAGGCTGAGAGCTGAGGGGGCAGGTAGTGTTGGCTGGTGCCTTTCTCTGTATGATTCATGAGTGGCTCTGGCAGCATTTGTACAATCTAGCAGTTGTGCTGAGTGATAACAGCACCTGGAGGGGCTTGCTGCTTGTCACTAGTTAAGCATTGTGAGAGACAGCCCAGGTTGGAAAGTTAAGGGGGCGCAGCGGTCCCACGGTCTGGGGCTGCACCCGGGATCCTGTCTCACACCCTTATCTACGTGTTTGTTGACACCCTCAAAGAATTCTAATGGATTGGTGAGGTATGATTTCCCTTTACAAAAGCCGTGTTGACTCTTTCCCAACAAATCATGTTCATTTGTGTCTAATAATTCTGGCGGGGTTTTTTGTTTTTGTTTTGTTTTTTACTATAGCTTTAACCAGTTTGTCTGGTACTGAAGTTAGGCTTACTGGCCTGTAATTGCTAGGATGACCTGTGGCACCTTTTTCAAAAATTGGTGTTACATTGATTATCCTCTAGTCTTCTAATACAGATGGTGATTTTAAGGAATAGGTTACATATCATAGTTGGTAATTCTGCAATTTCATATTGGAGTTCCTTCAAAACCCTTGGGTGAATACCATTTGGTCCTAGTGAATTACTATTTTCTTTTATCAATTTCTTCCAATATGGGGATCTCAATCTGAGACAATTCCTCAGGTTTGTCCCCTAAAAATAATGGCTCAGGTTTGGGAATCTCCCTGCATCCTGCCAGTGAAGACCAATGCAAATCATTCATTTAGCTTCTCCACGACGTCCTTGTCTTCCTTGAGTGGTCTTTTAGTACCTCAGTTGTCTAGTTGCTTATCTGATTGTTTGGTAGGCTTTCTGCTTCTGATGCAATTTTCTTAAAAATGCTCTTTAGTTTCTTTTGTTACTTTCTCTTTAACTTCTTTTTTGGCCTGCCTAATTATACTTTTTTTTGGACTTGAAAGGAACAAACTCTGTCAAGTCCATTTTCCTCAGGCTATGTCTATACTTAAATCACTACAGTGGCATAGTTACTGCTGCACTTCAGTGTAGATATTACCTACATGACAATAGGAGTTCTCCCATCAACCTAGGTAATCCATTACTGAAGGGCAGTAGCTAGGTCAATGGAAGAATTCTTGCACCAGCCTAGCACTGTCTACAGTGGGGGTTAGGTCTGTCAGGGTAGGGAAAAATATCCACCTTCCTGGTGAGATGTAGCTATGCTGATGAAAGTTCCTAGTGTAGATTCATCATAAGTAGCATTTAACTTCTAATTTTTAAAAGAAGTCTCTTTCTCTCTTTTACTCTGTTTAACCATTCCTCCCACTCACCCCTTTTAAATTGGAGTGTGTATATATAAAGTTTGAGCCTCTATGGTGGTTTTTAAATGTTACCATGCAGCTGCTATTATAGTGTTTTAAAAAAGTTTCTATGGTTTGCCATTGACTGTTCAGTGACGGAGCAAAGCTAGACAAGGGAGGGTGGGACCTTCTGTATGTAGAGACTGTCAGAGTAATATTTCTCACTAGTGACTTCTTTAACTTTAAGACCATGAGGGCATAAATTTCAATATAATTATATTTTTCCTTAAATATTTCCTGTATACACATCACAACATGATTGAGAAATAAGTTGCAAGGTTTTGGGAGAGACCTTTACATGTTATAGGGTATTTGCCCATAAAAGGTAAGCAATGTATTTGATGTAGTGAGTTTGTTACCTCTCAGATGAGGCAAAGAACAGAGAACTCTTTGCCAAGAGGCCTATGTGTTGGATGCCATGTAGTCTGATGTCACAGACACAAAAAGCCATGCTTTAAGCAGAAACTAGAGAATTCCCTGACCAAGAAGGTTGCTGTGCAACAATGTGGAAGCTCCCCACTGCAACACATCCTAGTCCTCTTTGGTAACAGTGGAGGACTAGGAACTCTATAACTCCACAGTAACTAGAAGTGATGCAGTAAAATCTAGCAAAGGGAAATCAGGCTATAGACCAGGAGCATTTTTCATAGGTCTATTACTGTAGACTACAGCTGGTTGCATAATACATAAATAAAGGTAGTGAGATTGGCTTGTCATTTGTCAGGTCGTCTTCTTCCTGTGTTTGGACAATTGCCAGGTATTTGTGGAACTGTTCATGAATCCAGAAAGTTTGATTAATATTAGCAGGATTGCTATTCATATTTGTATGGGACAGGAATTATTTATTATTAATTTGTTTTAATGTTTTTCATCCAGTCAGTGAGTAGAAATAATGCTATGTGATGTAGGTGAACAATCATACACAGAAAATAGGCAATACTCAAACCAAAGCATACATGATCAATCTATAGGCTGGAGTTTGTTTGCAAAAACCTATTAGGCAACTACTAAAAAAGAACATGTTTGCAAAATGCATGATCCACAAATAGAAAAAAAAAAACCGAAACCATATGGAATAATTCAGTCAGCTTTGCTGTAGATGGCAAAGTAAGTTGCCAAATACCCCTCATCAACCTTCTCAGTTGGGGAATGAAAGCCGTCTATTGGACTGTCAGAGGTGGAGATACACCAGGGTCCTTGGCAAGCAGGAGTTATGGGTTTCTCCACTGTCTTCCCTGCGACCTTGGAGCTGGGCAGGGCCAGCAAGAGCCCCTTCTCTTCAGTGGTGATTGGCCACTTTGCAGTGTCGAGGGAGGCCCTTGATTCCCTCTCACCCTAAGGAAGGCAGAAAAGGTCCCTCCTGGGGTAGGCAGCCTTTTCAGCACTCTTTCCAGTTCTTGCCTCTCTTCCCTTTAAACCTTTGTTTAGTAAGGCAGTTACACTGGGTTTCCAGGTATGCTCTGGGTTTCATATATCACATGCTGGGTAATAACCATGAAAGGACTCTGTCATAAACAGATAGTTAAGGGTTAATGCCTTTTTTACCTGCAAAGGATTAAGAAGTTCACCTAGCCTAGCTGACACCTGACTAGAGGAACCAATGGGGGAACAAGATGTTTCAAAGGGAAGGAGGGAAGTTTCCTTTGTTTAGAGTCAGTTTCAGTTTCAGCCGGAATGAAAAAGATCAAGGAACTAGCCTCTTATCAGAGTAGTAAGACTTAGTTTTGGTAGTGTTTTCAATCCATTTCACTGTTTTGTATCTTCCCGACTGACGTGGCTGAGTTACTGAAACTGGTGGAAGCTAAATGGACTTAGTCATATAGAAGTCTAATAAACAAAAAAACACTAAAACATTTGGGGTCTGATTCTCATCTGGTGTAAATCAGTAATCCCCAACTGTGGTCAATAGTTAAATTGGTATAAAAGTAGTGTAAGAGAAAGGAGAATCCATTCCAAGCATAGAGAATAGTTCTGCACTAGGAAGGGGATGGAAAAGATAATTGATGAGTGGGCCTTTTCCCAATATGACTCTGTTATTATTACAGTCACTTTGATTGTTCTTATTGAGGGGGAGACAGTTTTGTTGTGGTCAGGGACTTGGCAAGTCACAGCAATGTTAATTTCAGTAAAGAGATCTTGGTTTGCTGTCACATTGCTACTAATTGCAAAAACACTAAATTTGTATGTACATAAGCAATTTTAAAATAAAAGACCAGGAGAAGCAGGAAATGCCAATTGCAGTGTTCAATCATAGTAGTCTTTATTTTTGCAGTCAGCAAAATATTGCCATCATTTATAATAAAGAAGACTCTTTGTTCTGAAGCTGAAAACATTAACAGTATGCAAATTGGGGGAAAATGTATCAACACAGCAGTTCACACAGGTGTATAGTATATTTCAAAGTTAGCTTCATAATACTGTGCCCAAAACATCCTTGCAAGCCTCAGATATCTGTAGCATGAACTTGGGCTTGGCGATTTATCAAAACTAAGATGCTGTCTTTTTTTATAGTTTCTTAGTTGCATCTTTATTATCCCAAATGAAGCCTTATGGACTTACTATTGTTAACACATTTTATAATCCATGCATGATGTTTTTGCAAAAATAGACACAGCTTTTTCAATAACTTTCATAAGTGACTAAAGTTCAACCCAAGACAGCAAAACCAGGAATCACCACATGCTAGATAGGAATATTGTCCTAAAGGTTTGGGGTTCAGATGCTTTTCCAAAGTTTAGCCAAGTTATGTGAACTTTTCAAGTCTGCTAATTTGCATGAAAACTATTTTAGTGACATTTCCTGCATTCTGTTTCCAATCCCAGTTGAAAATGCCACAAGAACAGTTTTTCTTCCATTATATCAATACTACTTGATCAAGTTTTGGATGGAAAGCAGAAATTTTCAAGGAATGGGGCTGGAGGAAGGGAACATGTCTGAAAGTAACGTAACTTTAAAAAGACAGGGCTCAAGTTCAGCTCTAGGAGTGAGAGAAAGTTCTGGGGATTCAGACCCTTATTTTTCCCAACTGTTCATCCACTCACTCTTCATTCCTAAAAAGCACCAGCTTAGAATATTGGCTTGTAGAAGAGTCTGTAAATGTGTGATAAGCAAAGGACTTTTCACTAGACCACTGTGTTTAGACATCTGTAGAGTGTAACTTACTGTAAAGTAAAATCAAATACCAAAATGGAAGACTGGGATCCAGAATCATCAAATGTTAAAATCTGGCATTCTGTAATATTCTTAAGTGCATTTTGTGGACTGGATCCTAATTTGGATTTGACTGCCCAAACCAAAATATCAAATATCTCAGCTCACAGTTGGTTTTAAGTGAAGAAGTACAACTTGTTTCAATATGGAATGTACATCAGTCACTACCACTGTATCCCAAAATCCCAGTCCCTTATTCCACTTTAGCTTTGCTCCCTTATTTGCTGTGTAATGGAAATATGCTCTAGGATGTTGTCACTTGTCCTTTTATCTTATAGCCTTGGGGGCAACCGTTTTAGGAAGAAATCACTTAAGACACAGAGCTGTAAATCTTAAGAGCAGCCATTCATTGCCACTCACTGAACTAACCAAAAACCACCCAAAACTGGCTGGGCTATCCCCTAATAATCTAACTCCATTACCATAGCAACAAGTTTCTATTACCATGACAACCAAATATACAACAGTGTGTCATCTTTCTTTCAGAGACCCTATTGCCCACTGACTGGCTTTCTTTGGTTAACCCCTGGTCAGGACAGCTCATGGATCCCTGGTCTCAAATTAGGCCTAGTGGTTTGCTTCAGTCCCTTGGGCTGTTTCTGGAGGCAGCCTGCTGCAGAGGTGCTACCTCTTTGCTTTCCCAGATCTTTCATCTCCCTTTCCTTCTTGGAGCTCCCTTGTTTTTTATAGCAGGCCTTGTTTCCCCTATTGGTAGCACCTGTGAGTGCCTGCCTCCATGATTGACAGTTGCATAGGGGTGTGGTCAGGCTGCTTGCCTGTGGGTCAGAGAGGCTCCACTCCCCATTCTGCATCTGGTCAGTATGACTCTAATATTAGCCTCACTTGTTACAAGCTGTAAAAAGATCTGTTTTATGATATTCTGCTCTACTTGATAACTGTTATCCAGCTCTGTTGCTGCAATACTGAGAGATAGTTTAGTAGTAGTTTATATATAACTAACTCAGGAAAGGGGGGATTAGTAATTAAAAAAAACCAAACAAATAATCTTTTATTTGTCAGTGTTCAGAACCACTCCTGCTGTTCTTGACTGCTGTGGTTTCTCTTGCTGTCCCCGCTTGCTGTCAAATCTGAAGGGATTTGTGGAGGGAACATGTAATGTGACTTTCTCAGTTTGCTATGCTGCTTAGACATGCTGAGGTGTGCAACAATACAGAACCACTTAGGACAGGAAGCGAAGAATACATTTTTTAACAAACTGGAATTTGATCATGGCACTTCGTCTGATGTCTGCTTCTATTATGAAAGAGCCTTGTGATGTTATGATGACCATCACTGGTGAGGACATCAGTTTCATGTGTGATCACCAACACCACTTCTTAAAGCAGCTGGAGCACTCATTCTAACAATGGCAAGCCCTGGTGGCCCTATTCAGTTTGTGAAATCTGCTAATATCACTGGCACTAAATAATTTTCCATCAAATATTTGTAAATTTCTAAATGTTACATTATTTTTTATCCAATTAAACTGCTAAGCATGCAGGGTTATCACTTTGAGTATGCTGAACTGCTAATATTATCCCCTTTTTACAGCATGAAATGAGGTTCCTTGCTGTTAAGGTTCCAATACTTTTACACTATCTTCTAAAAGAAGCTACTGAAACAAATATAACTCTTTCCACTTTGTTGTGTTCAAAGCCCTGCTATCAGTACTGTGTTAAAAATGCAAAATGATTTTTTAACAGAGCATTGACACTTGCATTGTTAATGTGCCTTCAGGCGTGTAATTAGCACAGGAGTTTAATCTTTTATATTCCATAGTTTGATCAGAATGCATAAACTCAGAGGAGCTATAAAGTATTGACCAGCATCTTTGATAAAAAGAAGTTCTAAGTACCACTTCAAGGTACTTTCATAAACTTGAATGCACATCATTAGTTCTGCATAACTATATTAGAGAGGATCTTCAGTTATTATTATATTTGGTATATTAACCTGTACCAAAGAGGTCCTTTTCTCTCTCTCTTTCTGTGCCCCTGCCCCCGCTTATTTAAAACTTATCTTGTATTATTCAGTATTTATGGAAAAGCTTGAAAACAGTCATCTGTAACTGCCTGATGGATGGATGATTTATTTTATGGCTGCTTCACTACTACCAAATTTTGATCCACCATTAACAAAAACATGTCTGAAGGGGGTGGGCCAGTAAATTGAAATTCCACAGTTGTTTGTATTAACTTATTTTAACACAGAGGGTAAAATCATGACCATATTGAAGTCAAAGTTTTAAGTTGACTTCAGTGCATTTTGTGTTAGTAAACTAAATTTAGATTTAACTGTGTTAAGTCAAGAAATTAAGTTTAAAGCTCAAAGTTTAACTCTGCACCCTTATTCATATCTTTGATAGGACCATTCACTAAATGGTATTAGATTATGGGAGAATCGGCAGAATTTGGGTTTTCAGCCCCTCGGACCTTTTACTAAAAATTGGGGAGGAGGTCATAAAATATTTTTGTGTGTCATCAAAGATTTTTAAAAAAAATTAAATCTAGGGGTTGGAAATCTAATGAAAAATTTCTATTCCTCTGATTAAATGGAATCTTGTGCAATGCAAACCACAAGAACACTGTATAGACATTTAGCCTGCCCATATGAAAAAGCAGATATGGGGCCAAGAAGAATGTTATAATATAACACAAGAACAAAACAAAATCAGCACCGAAGTTATAAATATTAGACTTGGTGAGATGTTTAAAAAGTTTTGCTATTTGACAAAAACAGTTTTGTGTCCCTAAATGTGTTTGCTTTCCATGAATATTTTAGTTTTTTTTAACCTTTAGTAAAATATCTCTATTAAGGGAGAAAAAATTGTTGATGTAGGACAGATGTCTTTATGGTGGTCTGAAGAATCTGATTCTATCCCTGCCTCTGTCACAGCATTCCTATGTAATGCTAATCAAGACATTAAACCAGACTTTTCACTGGTGGTCACTAAGTTTGTGTTCCTCATTTTCTGGGTGTCTTTCTTGAGACCCGGGTCTGATGTAAGGGCTTAGCACTTACAACTGCAGCTCAAGTCAGTGGGAGCTGTGCTTTGAAAATAAAGTACATTGAAAAATTAAGTCTTACTGATCTCAAATTGGCCACACAAAATTGAGCTTAAGATCAAATCTATCCACTAATGTGTCTCAGTTCCACATCTATAAAATAGGGATGATATCACCATCGTTATGGAGGGGTGTTGTGAAAACACATTCATCATTTTTTCTGAAGCACTCAGATATTAGAGATGAGTGCCATAGAAAAGCCCACATGGACATTATGAATTCTTCAGAGCAGAATTTGAATAGTGCTGTTGAATATTGAATAGCTGATCATTAAGCAAGTACTGTGCATTCTGTCTTGAATAAGGCAGGGGTCTTGTGGGAAAAAATAGTATGTGGTTATGCAATTATAGACTATCATAATGCATACCCACAAGCAGGATGAATTAAGGTTGCACAGGCAACCTTAATTCTGACTTTTTCCCTAACTTTAGAGTACTTGACTCTGTTTTTAACATGGATTTTTTTTGTTTTTTTCAGTGTTCTTTCTTAAAAATCGAAGAAACTATCAGGTGGTGTCATATTTATAACCACATGGGTCATCAGCAGGGTTGGAACCTTTTGATCTACCAGTCATACATTTGCCCCTTGAGCTAACAGAGTAAAATACAGCAGTAGCAAGTTGTAATCCTCCATGTGGACTAGCACTAGTGGAGGTTAAGACACTTTTTGTCAGAGGGTTTCAAAGATTTTCTGACAGAGGAATGATAAGACTTGGGTATCTCAAGTTCCATTCCAGGCTCTGGAGACAACCTACGCTGTCTGCCCATTCTCTTCAGGCTTGACCCTCTTCTTCCCCTCTCCCTCTAACCTGTTCTATCTCTTCTGCCCCCCTGACATTTTTTTTTCCAGTTCCATCCTCCTCACCTAGTCAATCCCAATCTCTACTCCTCTGGCATTTCATCCCTGTCCAAGTCACCTTGCCCAGCAAGTCCTAGTCTCATCCCTCCAGCCTTCCCAGTCTCCCTTCCACTCCCTGTCTCCTTGCCTAGACAACCACAGAGTAGGGGAGAGACAGAGAGAGAACAAAAGGCCCTTGTGCAGCACAGACAGCTGGCTTAGCGATCTCCAGTCCAAGGGCCCAGCTCTGTGCTGCTTGCTACACAGAACAAGCCCCAGGGCTGTGCGGGGAGGCTCCCTAACTCTGGTCCCTTGTCTGTTGTCTCCTTGCACCGCCATTCCCTATCCCTTGTCTGTCCTTCCTCCCTCTCGCGCGCTCTCTCTCTCTCTTTCCCCCTCTCCCCCCCACATTCCCTGTATCTACTGGCTCCAGTTCCATTCTTCCTCCCTAGGCTCCTCATTTGATTGCAGTCTCCTCCACAGCCACTTTCTTCCCTTCCCATTTCCCTCCCTGGCAAGGTGCAAAGCTGTAGCAAGTCTGTTCTGAGCATGTACAAACTAAAATTTTTCAAAGGCTTGTAACTTGGCCAAATTTGGGCTGATTTTCAAGGGGACAGCAAAAGGGCATGACATAATGTTCGCCCCTCTGCCAAATGTTAAGTACCAGCTCCAAAGCATGGGAGCTTCTATAAAAAAAAACCCAAAAGAATTATTTAACATGAGCAAAATAATCTTAATTTAAGAAACAGCTGAATAGTGGATGAACTTTACAAAAAAATGTTCAGTGTGAGGCGGACACCCAACATGGAAAACTTCAGCCCAGACATTTAAAGTTTGGCAAAATTGTAAATAATTGAAAACAAGGTCTTATAATAGGAAGTGTCAGGCAATCTTAGTAGTAGGATTAGATATTTCTTGATGTTGGTAAACATCTATTTCACCCTGCACCAAAAACCAACAAAATTATATTTCTGTCCCTGCCAGCAGGTATATGGGATCTTGGGGAGCAATTACCACACGGGTGGGGTGCAAAATAAACTTTATTAATAAAATGCAAAAACAGGGAAAATTCAATAGTGAGGGGTATGGGGTTTGTTAAGGTAGACAATTGGGGAGGGGGTTCTTTTTGGTGAACAGTAAGGGGGTTTCAATAGTGGGGTACAACACAGCAGGATACAATACAGTGGGTAACCAACTAACACTGAAGTATATATGTAACAGGTAGCTAGCGATTTCTATGTAAAAAGGTGTGTCACAGCAGCATATAACCAACTAATAGTTATGGAAAAATATGTTAAATAACAAACAATTTTAGGTAAAATGTGTCACAGTGGTGTAAATGTAGAATGTGAGGTGTATCAGAGAGGAAAAAGTAACCAATGGGGTTTTGTGCTAGACTTCAGCAATACAATTGAGGTTTGGCAGTAGGAGCACAGAGACACAGACACACAGAGCAAACAGGCTAGGAAGAACAAACAGGCTGCAAGTTTTAAGCAGCAGAGAGAGTGTAACAAGGTAGAAGGACACAGAGAAGCTGGGGGGGTGCAGTGGGAAGACAGACTTAATTACAATTATACAGAACACAGCAAAATCTTATCTATGAGCTAACTTAACCAAGACTACACACATTAAAACACAATGCAACAATTCTCTAAGCCTAACTTACAAAGTATAATGCTAAACTTAACTTAATGGGTGCACCTTATGCTAAGGATAGTTCCAGAGGGCTGAGTGGTGTGTGTCCAGGACACAGCTCCAAAGATGGGGGGGGTGGTGACTGTAGCAGTGGATACAGCTGAAAACAGTCCAAGGCAAAGCCCACAGGAGCAGAACTTAGCAGCAGCACAAACTTATTTTCAGCGGCAGAGTGCCACGGGGTTTAAGAGAGAGGTTTTAAAACACAGACCAAGGTTTAGCATGAGTCTGTGTGCTGGGGAGACAGAGCCAGCAGCCAGGATGGCAGAAGCAGCAAGCACATCAGAAGTCTTGATAATCAGGAGATCTCTCAGGCAGCAATTCGTTCTTCGTTATAAAGGCAAACCCTGGCAGCAGGTAGGAGAGAAGGCAGAGAAAAAACTGCAGGCAGCCACCAAGACATGTTTGGACTAGTCCTGAGCCCAGAGGTATGACTCATGCCCAGGATCTTAAAAACACAAATGGTCTTGCAGCTCTGGACAGAGCCTACCCTACACCAAGCCCAGGTTTTAACAAGGTGATAACAGGACTAACCCTTTGAACAGGGCAGTGGTCCCACTTAGCATAAGTGGCCATCCCTTTGAGAAGGGCAATGGCTTTTGTTAAACAACTTAGGGGGCCCTCCCTTTGAGAAGGGCAGAGGCCCTGGTAAACAACTTAACAGCCAGGGAGGGGCGGCCACAGAGGAGAACAAGAACAAAATGGAATAAGGGGGCAGCTTTAAGAAACAAAAATGGAGCTGTAACAGACAATTTACATCAATAACAATCAATTTACAGCTACATTTCTTACAAAATAAGAAAAAACGCTGCTTAGGAACTCATTGGAGTCAAAATCCAGTGGTTTAGACTTTTGATTTAAGCTTGTTATAAATGGATTAGCAAATTATTCTAGGTGCCCAATAACAATTATTTACATAGAACATACTTTTGGCTGTTCATTGAATATTATTAATTGACCACATTATCCAGCAAATGCTTCTCTTGTACATAGAATAAATTACTCAATAAAGTCTCTTGTAGTATTTGGCTAGATCTATAGTTGATTGAATGTAAATTAATTGAATAAATAGTTCAAAAGATAACAGCCACTTTTGCTGAATAATTCCACTTCTACCACCTCAGCTTCAGACAATGTACTGTCCTGTGCATCTATTAATAGTTTGTCTTTTGGTTGGCAAAAGGTAATAGAGGCTGCAATATGCAATATAAGGTGAAATGGAGTTTTACCATTGACACCACTAGGGCCAGTATTTCATCCATAGTGTTTAAATTAATTTAAAACATGACACAAACTGATTCTCTACATAAGTTTGTCTAAACTATAAAGAAGTACTGAATATGTTTTATTTCCCAAGAGAAGCAACAGTATGCTATAACATTCAGAAATTTGACTTTCCATATGATTGATGTATAGATGGAATAATTATCCAGTATTAATGCTAATATGTGGCTTTAAGGGACACAGTTATTAGAAGTGCTTTGATTAACTGGTGTCAGTCTATAAACTACAGGAAATATGAAAATCAAATATGAAGAAAATGGTGATTTTGACACATTTTTGAGTAAGTAATAAATACATGAAAAACCACTGACTGTTGTATTGTTTCTCTGCTTCATAAGAAGTTAGAGTCAGAGGTGACATACAATAAGCAGGTTTCCAGAAACCTGTTTGCTGAGCATTCCCTGGATGCTGGAGATGAAGTGACAATGATAAAAGACCCATGCCTGCTGATTACATTAAACAAGACAGGACAACAGAGCACAAGATGTATTAAAGCTGAAGTTAAATTTAAATCCAGGTATAAATGACTGCAGGCAGGATGAATAAAGCAAAAGAGCTTAAGAATAAAAAGCATATATTTATGAGATAAGGGATGTGTCTGTTTAGGGTACAGTGGTGTACAAACAGCTTTTAGCAGTTAATAACCACTTCTACTTGAGATTTGTCTGTTTATACATACATGGATCATATTGTCTCTCATGGAGAGACAAGGTAGGGAGAGGGAATATCTTTTATTGGATCAACTTCTGTTGGTGAGAGACAAGCTTTTGAGCTTACACTGTAAGTCAAAAGCTTGTCTCCCTCACCAACAGAAGTTGGTCCAGTAGAGGATATTCCCTCCCCCCACCTTGTCTGTCTAATATCATGAGACCAACAGTGCTCCAACAATAGCCCATATTCTCTCTTGTTCAGTTATTTAACCATGATCTCAAGTCCCTTGCAAAGGCAGTGATTTCCAAACTGATTCCCCCATGTGACCTTCATTTTTTGTTCCCAGCTGTATCATCTTGCATTTGACTGTATTAAAATAGGTTTTTCAAACAACCTCCCATCGACCAAGTAATCCAGATCACTCTGTAGAACTGACCTGTCTTTATCATTATTTACCTCTTCACCAATCTTTGTGTCAAGCAAACTTTATCAGCAAACATTTTGTATTTCTTTAGGCCATTGATAAATACAATAACAATGGACCATCCCCTGAGGGACCCCTACTGCTTCTCCCCCCTCAAAAAATCCATTGGAGGATGATTTCCCATTTTCATTTACTTTTTGAGGCATATCAAATAGTCAATTTTTAATCAAGGTTCATCATATGTGTTATATTAATTTTTGAAGTGCTAGTTTTTAATATGAATGTGGTGCAATATTACACTTGCAGAGAATAAATAACTCTGGTGTGATTCAGACCTTGTCTAAACTGCAAAGTTGGACCAGTTAACTAAACTGGTTTAAAACTTCATTTTGTCAATTAACAAAAACTCCTTTGGGTGGACAAATTTAACAAGAGATTTGCACATAATTAACTAAATTAGTTTCTAAGCTGGTTTAGTGATAAAATGTTTGTGTATTGACAAGGCTTTGGACTGAATTAGTCCTGTTTGGTCCTAGTGTCCTGTACTTTAATTTGTACAGTATATTAACATGGTTAATTTAGAGGGAGTATAGTGGAACAGTGGCCTTTTCCAAATAGGCTTATGTGTATGTTCTAGCTGGCTGTTAACTTCTAAGTAGAGTTTAAGATGTTGGCCATGACCTCTAGCACTCTAAATGGCCTGAAACCTGCCTGCTGGAGAGACCTCGTCTTTCTCCATGACATATGGCTACTATTGCAGTCAATGAAGGTGATCTTGCTGCATCCCACTAATTATAAGAGGGAGGGCTTCAGGCAGGGTGTTCTCTGGTATGGATCCAGGAGCCTGAAACTTGCTGTCCACCTTTGCCTGAAACAGCTTGAACTGGATGACCTTCTGGGCATGTTACAAAAGCTATTTATTTGATGGTATCGGGGGAAGATTAAGAATATGTTCCTGGATAGTGGGATGTGAAAGAAGCTTCTCTGTTGCTTTAATTTATTGGATAGCTGAATTAATGATACATCTATGAATATCTAATGCTGCTGGGTGGTCATCAAGATGTAACTGTAAAGTTTAATTAATTATTAGGGTGCCTATAGATTTTGGTATGGTTGGTTTTAGTTTTTTAATTGTAAATAGAGAATTTCACTTGCATTTATTTGTTGGTTTCTTTTAGCAGCATACAGCCATCCACCCACCTGAACTAAGGAAACATTCAGAGCAAATGACTGGTAGATAATGAGGGTCCAAATAATTTAGTGTAATTTAGCCTGTAGTGGTGCAGGCTACTCCCTGCATAAAAATGCAATAGAATAAGAAGTTTTCCAGAAGGATTAGAATAATGTGATTATTAAGACATTCCATTATTATAATAGATAACAGAATAAGATCAGGTGCACCTGCACCAACCACATGACCATATAGCCATATTGCTCCACTTTGCTGCTATGCTCTGCAGTTTGCAATAGTTGTTGCAAAAAAGTTTTTTGTTTTAAAGCTGTGTCAAGCTAGAAGAAACATCTCAAAACTGCCAGTCCACATGCATAATAAATCTTTTTTTCCTCGCATTTCAGTTTTTAAATAAAATGTGAGTCTCACAAAATAGCTTTCTAAAGTTACTGGAAGTGAGATGAGGTTACATGGTTATAATTTATTTTTCCAGTCTCTGGAGATCCTGAAATTACATCCTGGTCACTAAGTTGAAAAGTTATGGAAATGTTGATGTGTGTGCATGTAAATCAATAAAATGTGATATAATCGGTACACCAAGGGGTCAGAAAAGGCTGTTAGTTGTTTTTTCTTGCTAAAGCTCTTCCATTTCCTTGGTCACTGATCCTGTAAACAATTATAAATATGCTTAATTTTACATGAGTAGTCTCATAGATGTCAATGGGCTTGATCATACACATAAAAGCAAGCTACAGGAAGCAAGCTTAAAAAGGAGAATTGGTCAGAGGAAGGTTTGGTAACCAGGAAGAAAGAGTCTGTGCCTTAGGGTATGTCTACACTACCAGAGTAGTTCGATTCTACTTAAATCGAATTTGTGGAACCGATATTACAAAGTCGAACGTGTGTATCCACACTAAGGACAGTAATTCGACTTTGTGAGTCCACACTAACGGGGCAAGCGTCGACATTGGAAGTGGCGCACTGTGGGCAGCTATCTCACAGTTCCCACAGTCCCCGCTGCCCATTGGAATTCTGGGTCAAGCCCCCAATGCCTGCTAGGGGAAAAAATGTGTCGAGGGTGGGTTTGGGTAACTGTCGTCATTCAACTGTCACTCCCGCCCTCCCTCCCTGAAAGCGCCGGCGGGCAATCAGTTCGCTCACTTTTCTGGTGAGTGACAGCACGGACGCCACAGCACTGCGAGCATGGAGCCCGCTGCGATCATCGCTGCAGTTATGGCCGTTGTCAACTCCTCGCACCTTATCGTCCACCTTTTTCACAGTCAGATGCTGAGAAATCGGGCGAGGAGGCTCCGGCAGCACGGTGAGGACATGAAGTGTGAGAGTGGCACAGACCTCTCACAAAGCACGGGACCCCGCACCATGGACATCATGGTGGCAATGGGTCATGTTCATGCTGTGGAATGGGGATTCTGGGCCCGGGAAACAAGCACGGACTGGTGGGACTGCATAGTGCTGCAGGTCTGGGATGAATCACAGTGGCTGCGAAACTTCAGGATGCGTAAGGGCACTTTCCTTGAACTGTGTGACTTGCTGGCCCCTGCCCTGAAGTGCAAGGACACCCGGATGCGAGCAGCCCTGACTGTGCAGAAGCGAGTGGCCATAGCCCTCTGGAAACTTGCAATGCCAGACAGCTACCGGTCAGTAGCGAACCACTTTGGCGTGGGCAAATCTACCGTGGGGGTTGCTGTGATGCAAGTAGCCAACACAATCATTGAGCTACTGCTCTCAAAGGTAGTGACCCTTGGAAACGTTCAGGTCATCATAGATGGCTTCGCCGCGATGGGATTCCCAAACTGCGGTGGGGCTATAGATGGAACTCACATCCCTATCCTGGGACCGGACCACCAGGCCAGTCAGTATATTAACCGAAAGGGCTACTTTTCAATGGTGCTGCAAGCACTGGTGGACCATAGGGGACGTTTTACCAACATCAACGTCGGATGGCCGGGCAAGGTTCATGACGCGCATGTTTTCAGGAACTCTGGTCTGTTGAGACGCCTGCAGGAAGGTATTTTCTTCCCGGACCACAAAATAACTGTTGAGGATGTGGAGATGCCTATAGTGATCCTCGGGGACCCAGCCTACCCGCTAATGCCCTGGCTCATGAAGCCCTATACAGGCACCATGGACAGTGACAAAGAACTCTTCAACTACCGGCTGAGCAAGTGCAGAATGGTGGTGGCGTGTGCTTTTGGACGTCTCAAGGGGAGATGGAGAAGCTTACTGACTCGCTCAGATCTCAGTGAAACCAATATCCCCATTGTTATTGCAGCTTGCTGTGTGCTCCACAATCTTTGTGAGAGCAAGGGGCAGACCTTTATGGCGGGATGGGAGGTTGAGGCAAATATCCTGGCTGCTGATTACACCCAGCCAGACAGCCGTGCGATTAGAAGAGCCCAGCGGGAAGCGCTGTGCATCCGGGAGGCTTTGAAAGCTAGGTTCCTCAGTGAGCAGGGTAACCTGTGACTATTAAGTTTGTTTACAGAGAAGCTGAACCTGCCCCCGTTTCTTTACCCAGTTAATGTTGACTATCCTCTGCAGTTACATACCTCATTCACCCCGTT
Source organism: Mauremys mutica (assembly GCF_020497125.1). Lineage (NCBI taxonomy): Eukaryota > Metazoa > Chordata > Testudines > Geoemydidae > Mauremys > Mauremys mutica. The sequence continues at coordinate 53,680,646 of NC_059076.1, read as the reverse complement.
CCCCCCTTCCAACGCACGCTTAAAAATAAAATACATGGAACTTTGTTAATTTACACCGTTTTCTTTATTTCTGATTTTGCAGTAAAGGGTTGAAACTGGGACGCAGACTGTGGTGGGTAGGGTGTGTAGTGATGTAAAGACTGCTTCTAAACTCAAGGAATGACAGGCTCCTGCTCCTAGAGCGGTCCGCAGTAGTGGGCTGGTTGTTTCAACGGAGCCTGCCACCCCTCCTTTTCGGGACTCTGTGTGTGGGGGCTATGTGACTTTGTGGCGGGGGAGGACAGTTACAGATCCCCTACTGCGTGGTTCTGTGATCCAGGATAAGGACCGCTGCATAAGATCTCTAACCGCCCTCCCCCGCCACAGTCACATAGCCCACCCCACACAAAACATGAAAACCACCTCCCAGACTGACCAGGGTGCCTAGTGACTGCACTGTGTGTGTGACCTGCTGCTGAACCTGCCCCCGTGTCTGTACCCTGGTAAAGGTGACTGTCCTGTCCAATTACCAACCCCCTTCCCCCACTTCAAACACAGTCTCCTCTAAAAGAACATGACGGAAACAGTAATTAACAGAAAAGTATTTTTTATTATCAACTAGACAGTTAGGGGATGAAACTGGGATGGGGGCTTGGGTGAGGCGGGAAGGAAAGGACTTATCAAAATTTTGGGAATGAGAGCCTTCTTGTACTTGAGCACTCTGCAGGGGTGGAGTGACAGTTTTCACGGCCCCTGCCGCCCCTCCTTGGTACTTTGGGTGAGGGGGGTATGGGACTTTGTGGTGGGGGAGGGCGGTTAGAGATAGACTGCAGTGGGGTTCTGTCCTCCTGCCTCCGGTCCTGCAGAACATCCACAAGGCACCGGAGCGTGTCCGTTTGCTCCCTCATTAGTCCAAGCAGCGTTTAAGTTGCCTGCTGGTCCTCCTGACGCCACCTGTCCTCCCGTTCGCTGTGTGAGCGCTGGTACTGCGACATGTTCTCCCTCCATTGGGTCTGCTGGGCCGCCTCGGCTCAGGAGCAGCCCATAAGTTCTGAGAACATCTCATCCCGTGTCCTTTTCTTTCGCCGCCTAATCTGCGCCAGCCTCTGTGAGGGGGATGCCAGGGTAGGTCGGGAGACAGTCGCAGCTGTGTGATGGGAAAAAGGGAGTGAATTCCTTACTAAGATACATTTTTGCGAACAATGAACATAGTCTAGTCTGTCTCTGTGAACAAGACCATGCACAGCACCTATCTCATGCGCACTCAGGACAAGGTCGACTTTTCGGCCTTCGCATTCAGTGCCTGGGGTCTTGCAGTGGAGATCAGACAAGTGGGGCAGGACAGCAGAATTCGTGTAGCAGGCAGGCATGGTAAGCCATAGACTATTGGCTGCTTAAAACTTAATTTATAGCAGTGCCCTCCTTTCACGGTCAAAGCAATACTCCTAGCGTTGGCCAGTTCCTGCTGCCGGCAATCCGGAAAGCATGAACTCTGCCCCTGTCCCACCCCCTCATGGCTGTCCCCGGGAAAGATCCCTGTATGCTGCCCCTGTCCCGCCTCCACCGCGTGGCTGTAAACCGCAGTCCCAATACTAACATTCCCCTAATTCAAAGCAGGTCACCATGAGCGAGATCACCCTGATGAGGATCAGTGACACAGATAAAGACCGCATGCTGCGTGAAAGCCAGCAAAAACCAGGGCCCATGCTCGTCGAGGCAATGATACCCGAGTACCTGATGATAGCCTGGCACGGAAAAGTGTGCTACCACGGAGGACGCAATAAGGCCGCTCTCCCCAGGAACCTCATGCAGAGGCTTTTCAATTACCTCCAGGAGAGCTTCGTGGAGATCTCCCATGAGGATTTCTGTTCTATCCCCGTACATATTGACCTTCTTTTCACATAGTTAATATTCCTGTTCTGTTAAAAATAAATGTTTACATGTTTAAAGCACTTACCGACTGATCCTTCCCCTGATTCAGGGTCCGGGTTAACGGCTGGGGAGGGTTGGTAGGGGATCTCCGTGAGGGTGATGAAGAGATCCTGGCTGTCGGGGAAATCAGCGTTGTAAGCGCTGTCGACTGCCTCATCCTCCTCATCTCCTTCCTCATCTTCCCCATCCGCGAACATCTCCGAGGAACCGGCCGTCGACACTATCCCATCCTCAGAGTCCATGGTCAGTGGTGGGGTAGTGGTGGCGGCCGCACCTAGAATGGAATGCAGTGCCTCATAGAAACGGCATGTCTGGGGCTGGGATCTGGAGCGTCCGTTTGCCACTTTGGTCTTCTGGTAGCCTTGTCTCAGGTCCTTGATTTTCACGCGGCACTGCGTTGCATCCCGGCTGTATCCTCTCTCTGTCATGGCTTTGGAGATCTTCTCGTAGATCTTTGCATTCCGTTTTTTGGAGCGCAGCTCCGAAAGCACAGACTCATCGCCCCACACAGCACAGACTCATCGCCCCACACAGCGATCAGATCCAAGACTCTTTCTATTCTGAGATTGCATGGACACCTCTGCTGGAGAGCTCTGCATTGTTGCCAATGCTGCTGAGCTCGCCACGATGTCCAAACAGGAAATGAGATTCAAACTGGCCAGACAGGAAAAGGAATTCAAATTTTCACGGGGCTTTTCCTGTGTGGCTAGTCAGAGCATCCGAGCTCGGACTGCAGTCCAGAGCGTCAACAGAGTGGTGCACTGTGGGATAGCTCCCGGAGCTATTAGCATCGAATTCCATCCACACCTACCCTAATTCGACATGGCCATGTTGAATTTAGCGCTACTCCCCTCGTCGGGGAGGAGTACAGAAATCAAACTAAAGAGACCTGTGTGTTGAACTAAATAGCTTCGTTGTGTGGACGGGTGGAAGGTTAATTTGATTTAACACTGCTAAATTCGACATAACCTCCTAGTGTAGACCAGGCCTTGGAAACATTGCCCTGGATTTGACAGGTCTGTATACTCCAGAATGTGATTACGGTAAGTTAACTGCAACCATATTATGTGCTTTCAGCCACCATGAATTAATGAAATAGAACACCATGTAGTTAAGGGGTAATTTGGATACAGGCTTTCAGAAGCAAGGTCATATCTAGCTGGCAGTTTCTGCTAATCAGAATGGGAGGAGGGGACAAACAAGTACACAACTTTGACTGAAAACCTTGGTGACTGGAAGAACTTGAGTCTAGACGCCTCTGATATTAAAAGTTTATTGAAAGTTAGAAAAGTGGTGATATAGGTAGGGGTCATTATTACCTATGTGTATTGTAAAAGTTAGTTATAAAAGACTAGTTAATAGAGTGATCTTTGGAGCAGTCCTCTGAAGCCATCTTGGAAGACGTTTTGCCTGACACCCTTTCTCCCTGGTGGGTGAGCAACTAGCCACTGCAAACCTGCTGTTAATTACTCAGTACTGTTCCAGATGTTAAGTAAATATCTGGGATGTTCTAAACCTATTGCTTATGTTTTTGTGTGCATAAATCTTTTAAAAGTTTTAGAGCACGCTTAATTGCATAAATCTTATCAAAGTGCCGTGTCCCTGTTGATTTACTCTTTACACAGCCTGGAGCAAAATAGTTAAGTTGCCCCTGTTGGGGGTACCGAGAACTCTGGTTAACAGAAGGAGCTGACTTTTGTTACAGAGTAGTTGAGAGGGGAAACAGCTGACAAGCTTCCATGGCCCCCGAAGACTTACCAAAACTAAGACATTTGAAAGGGGAAAAGGGCTTTGACGTTGCCTGAATGTGACCCATAATAAAGATCCTACTTTTCACAGCCCCCATCACTGTAGTATCTGAGCACCTTACACAGTGTTTCATTAACATATCCCCACAGCAGTCCTGTGAGATAGGGAAATGCTATTATCCCCATTTTAATAGATGGGGAACAGAGGAATAGAGGTACTAAGTAACTTGCCCAGTGTCACACAGGAAATTGAGTAAGTATTGACTTGTTTTGGCTACCAATAAACATAAAAAGGGCTGATATTTCAATTTATCATTTTATTAATGCAGGTTTCTATATAATTATGTAAAACAATTATAATAGCAAAAATAATGAAACTGCTGAGTTTCTGCTATGTAAAATGACAATATGATTTAATGTAGGTAAACATTTATTTTTAAGTGGGAACTTTTATAATGGAGCAAAATTTGACAAGTAATTTTTACACAGTAGGTATTTGATTTGCCAATCATTTTTCTGAATTCCATTTTCTATTTCAGGTGTGTGTGCTTTGACAAAAGACTACTCTCTCTAAGCTAATCATCCTCTTCTGCAGTATCTTACAGTGAAGTAATTCTCCAGTGCTCTGTGACATTATGAGGCATGTCTGTGGAAACAACCATTGTCACAAATGCATTAGTGCAACTTCACTAATAGATCAAAGAGGAGGAGAAGGATGATGAGTTGAGGATTATTTTGTCTTTAATAATTAGAAAACGTGCACCTTCAAAATTTGCAGTCATAACTGGCACCCCTGTTGGCAGTCTGAGCAGACAATGCAAGGTCTACGTTGCAAGAGAGACTGAACTATCTCTTGAGGTTGTATGGTGTACACTACATCTGACCTGGGCAAGAAAGAGAATGTGTGAGGGAGGTTGATCTTCCTGCAAATGGTCAGATTGACAATTGTGGAGAGAAGTTTCCTTCACCTGTGATTAATTTCAAATACAATATTAGGGTTAAGTGAAAGTTTCTTCTGAGGGCCTTTTTTTTTGTCTGGGCCTTGATGAAACCTTTGGCTACTAAGTCCTGCCGGTGGATGACTTGGTGCTAGGTAGGAATGTTTCATTTTCATGATTTCTTGACGCCATTTGTAGCCAACTGCAATTCTCTCCAGTATGCCTTGATACACACATGGTTGCAGCAAAGAGAGTGGAGGAATAGTGTAGGATACAGGGAAGTTTGTGTTGCTGTTGTGTAGGCTAGATATTTTCCGAGCCTAAAGAGAAGATTTCAGTCTCTAGGACTACAGACTTGGCACCTCTCATCAGCATTATTTTAATATAAAAAGAGAACAATTAATATGGTAAAGCAAAATCTATTTATAAAGGATGATTAGTAAGTTTGAATTTGATTTACTAAACTGCTCTACTCTTCCTACACATCTGACAGATTAATTATTAGTATATTTTTTCTTTGTGGGCACCTGCTTCAAACCACATGCTTGAACAATATATTTATACAATATAGCTGGTCATGAGCTTATTGCAGTTCTTCCTGGCACAGTTACTTTTTGTCAGAAACAGTCCATTGCATTGTATTGCCTCCTGTTTTCTGCCCCTTTTTGCCTCTGTAATTTACTCAGAACAATGAAATTAGCTTTAAGAGTATCTGCCCTAAAAAAGAAAAAAGTGCCTGCTACACTTCCTCAGACATGTATTGCTACATACAATTACCCTCTCCATATTAACAAGAAACTCTTCTTCTTTGCCTGCACAAATGTAAATTTTTGTTCATACAAAGAAGTGACTGTGGAAATGGAATAAGCACACTTCTGAGGCTGCTGTTAAATTTAACACAAATAAAACCACCTGCTCACCCTAGCAGGGAAGTGATGAATTCTCGAGTTAGACTTGTGCAAATGCTTACTACATTTCTACCTCTAGTTAGAGCTGGTTGGAGAAACTGCAATGGAACCATTTCCTGTGGGAAATACAATTCCATTAAAATGCTTTGTGAAATCATGTCAATTTACCAAAATTTTGATTAAGAAAAACTGTGGGAGGATAGAAATTCTGTCAATGTTCAAATGTCTCATTTCGACATTTTCAGAATTAAGAATTTGTATTTATTTTTGTTTTGCAATGGCTTTTTTTTAGTTTAAAGTGTTTTGACTAATCAAAAATATTTTGGGGGGAGGTGTGTGTGTGTGTGTGATATTACAAAGTTTTCAGGTTTCTTACCAAATTCAGAATAAAGCAAGATTTCAGAATCTTTCATGAAATGCAATTTCTATCCTCTTCTCAACTTTACCTCTTACCTTTTGAGATAGTTTATGTAGTCAGCATTTCACTGAAGTAGGGAAACAGACTGCAGTTAAATCACCTCCGGTACATATAAATAAAATTTAATACTCATTCTGATCACTTAATAACATGGTCAAAGCACCAAACAGGAAAAACAATAAGATAATAAAACAACAAACATATACTTATAAATACTTTCCCCACCTTACCTTTTCCTAGAGCACAGTATTACAAGACTTATTAAACAAGAAATTGTACAAATACATTCAAAGCAATGCTGGCAAATCTCTGCACAGATAACATCCCTAAACAAGAGCTCTCAAAAACAGATGGCAAATTATTTTTGATGTTTGGTGCAAACAGTGACTTAAACTGTTTTTCATCTTATGTTAACATTCTATGACACTTTATAATTCATATAGTACTCAAAATGGGGTAGGCATTTAAAGACATATAGGCAGTAAGAGAAGTTGAAGCTTGAAAAGCTTGCACTCAGAACATTCAGACATTTTAAATTTTTCTTATCTTTTTAATTTTATTCAACCTTGTCTATGTTTCTGGTCCTGAGGCCTCTCTTTATTGTGTTTTTAATATAAACTCTAACCCAACTGTGTGTGTGTGTGTGTGTGTGTATAATATAGTGTGTGTGTATATGTATATTGCACTTCTTGTAAATCCATTATTCCGTGACTACTTACTTTTTCCTAGTACTCCTGGATTATCATTTGGTCCTTCACTTCCTTATGGATATTTCCTTCCCTCTCCTATCTCAGCACTCAAACCCTTTTTCCCACCAACATTTCATTGTGATTATTCTACTGATTTAGTGCAGTTTAAGTTTGCTTCTGACGTTTAGGAAGCTTGTTTCTGAGGCTTTAGAATGGGGGCAATTAAGGTGACATGGTCAGTGTTCATTCTGATGTGTCTTCGTTTGAGTTCTTGATTTTGCAATCTTTAAATCTTTAATTTATTTCCTAATTTTGTATGGTTTTGTTTATTGGTGAGATTTAAAATAGTGTGTTTTTGATGAATGTATGTTGCTCCTCACTTCTAATAAATGTAGTGATTGTCTTTTAACTCTTTCTGTCTCTCCTTGGCTAATTTCTTCATGACTTGATAGAATGCCTTTTTTACCAAATAAATAAATAAAATAAAATTTAAAAAGTCCTGTGTTTATTGACAAGTGTATGGAAGAAACAGATTTTAAAACTCTATAGAAAGGTTCTGATAGAGGGCACAATCCTATACAAACTTACTAATAAATATAGTGCATATGACCATAGGTGATCCCAATGAAAGTGTCCATTATGCTTGGTGTAGTTAATATTTCAACACTGGGTCTTTAGGGAGATAATACTGACCTACTTTAGGTAATGGCTGTACAGTACTTTGAATGTACAAATGTCATAAATAGTTAGTTAAGGGTTAAGTTTCCACCTGTAAAGGGTTAACACATAGTACCTGGTGAACACCTGACCTGAGGACCAATCAGGGAAGAGAATTTAAAATTCCTAGGAGGGAACTTTTTCTCTCTGTTTTTTTGTGGGTGCTGTTCTTAGCCGTTTGGAGTTACAAGGGTCCAGATGTTTAATCAAGTCTTCTGCAAGTTTCCATCTTTCTGAACTAATTTCTTCTAGTCAAGATAGTGAGTATTAGAAAGGTACTTTGTGTCCTCATCTAATAATCCTATGTTTGCAATTCTGTGTGTTTGTTATTGATTATTCTTAATTCTGCCTGTATTGTTTGTACTGAGAAGGAGAGAAGATTCTCTCCAGAAATTAGTAAGGTTATACCCTATGAATGTTCAGCTTGGATTCATAGAGATTGTGTATTTTCTTGTTTTTCTTTTAATAAATTCTTTCTATAAAGATTTGATTAAATCCCTTCTACTGTGGATACAGGGGGAGGGAGCTAAGAGACTCCCTCTCGGTGGTGAGACAGGCTTATCTCGGGCAGAGAAGAGAGAGGGGGGGGAGGTTTCTCCCTCTGTGAGTTGATCTGTGTTTCCCCAGGGAACGTCTTTGGAAAGAGGAGGGGGGAAAACAGGGGTGTCCCGGCCCACGTATTCGACCGGGTGGTGGCAGCAAAAAGGGGACCTACCCTAGGATTTTAGGGTGGGGGGATACATGCTGGTCCTCAACTTGAAACCCCCCAGTTTCAAGTGAGGGTGAGACCATGACAACAAAGTACTCAGAAAAAATGATATATTCAATTAAGGTTCTAGGAACTCGCAATACACACCCTTTCATCTTCCACTTGCCATCCAGCAAAGTAATGGAAGACAAGATTTTATCTTAGAAGGATCAGAACTATAAAGAACAATCCCCTACTCACTTTAAAAAAATAGTCTTTCTTTGTACATAATATATCTTTAAGATTCTTTGCGAGCCTCCTTTACTGAGACAGCTGACTTGAAAATTGTGCAGTGAAATTAGCAAGGGGTTTGAATTTCCAATAAGTTCTATAGAGAAAGGGATATAAACTAGTAAAACCAAGTTCAAATCAAGAAATGAATTCTAAGAGTAAAAAACTTTGTTCTCCCCCCGTGGAGTATAGGCCTGATCCAAGTTCCATTGAAGTCAATGGAAAATTTCTCATTGAAGTCAATTGGCACTGGGTCAGAGCCTATTGGAGCAAGTTAGTATTCTATTGCCAGTGGACCAATTTTATTGTGAAAGAACTGAAATTTTATTTCAGGTTTCTATTAATTATAGAAGGATTGATTGTACAACACATACTCCTGTGCATATACAGTAAAATCTGCCTTAAGTTACCACCTCTAAAGAGAGTCCACTTGTCAGGAGCAACTTCAGAGGCCATGGGATAGATTTCCTACGTAATTTAACTGAAGAGTGATGACCTGTCATCTGTGCCCAGTGACCATATTTTCTTACTCTCATCCATAAAAACATCACCCCCTCCCCCGTATGAGAAATTGATCTTCTTTTCTTCTGCGCTGCTGCTGGGAGTAGTGCTACCTTCAGAGCTGGCCAGCAGCCACTGCTCTCCAGCCACCCAGCTCTGAAGGCACAGAAGTAAGGATGGCAATACTGCAACTCTTACTTGCAACTTCCTTTTGGACCCCCAGCTAGAGAAATGCTGTTTACTTTTTTGTACAGTACTGTACTACTGCATTAATAAACTCACCAAGAATACTGTATTGTACACAGTATGTAATGCTCATTTAAAAGGCAATTAAAATTAAACATGAAACCTTGCTAACAATAGTAGCCTTTCTGTACATCCTAAAAGTGCCCATTTTACAGCAAACTTTTGAAGAGAAACCACCTCTTACAAGAAACCACTTTTGCTAACTCCTATGAGTGACTGGTATTGGCAGCTTTTACTGTAACATTTCCACTGAAGGCAATGGGTTTGCTTACCTGAGTGGTACCCAGTGACAGAATTAAGACCAGAATATTAATTTTGCTGCTTTCCAAATTGAAGGCATAATGAAATACAATCAATTGGACAAAATGATCAGAGGATCCTCAAGAGAAAGTAGTAGTAGGTGAGATATTGTAACTTATCTGAGAACACATGACCTTGATATAACTTTTGGTTCATCAATGCAGTTAATATAGTAATCATAGCTGTAATAAGAAAATGACAGATATAGATGTTTGAATGCAGGTGATGACTGGCTATCAAGTCTCAAACTTTTGGGCATGTTATGCTCTTACTATTAAACAACTTAAACATAAGAAATAATGGGCCAAATTCATTGTCTGAGTGATTCTGTTTGGCAGCAGTAGAATTCTACCAGGAATAAATTTGTCCCAATGTCTTAAATAACATAGCAGGATAATAGCACAGTGCATAATGAAAGCTAGAATCGGAGGCCATTAATTGGCATAGATAACATTCAAAGGAAGAGTTCCTGGCACGGCAGCTCAGCCAAGAGCCAAAGAATATCAGCGTAGAATGCAGTAGAGCCAAGTAATTGTCAGCTCAATTAATGTCTGGAACAGGAGCAATGTAGCACAATTAGCAGTTCTTTGACTTTTAGAAATTAAGTGGATGTAACAAAAAACAAAACAGTGCCCAGACAAAAATAATAGACCATGGAAGTAAAATGTGTTTAAACAGTGTCTTTACATAGCCCCCAAATCTAGCAGCACTTAAATGAAAGGAAGCTGAGGAATTGTCTGCAGATGCTACGCTATTCTTTCTGTTTGTGTACTTGTCAGAATTCCCTCTTCAAATGCTCACTGTGTCTGAAGAGTATGATAAGGTCATGCTACACAACACTAAATTCTATTGAAAACTGATCTGCTGTGGAGAAGGAGATATCAGCTACAACATAAACAGTGGAGCTGATAACACTCCAACTGAAAACACGGCAGACTAGATTAAATTCTTAATAGAGATGGGCACAAATCAAAACTCCAGATCTGTTGTGGTTTCAAAATCAAGCTCTGAACCCAAAAGTTCAGATCCAAGGTTTTTGTTACTTCTCGGTATAAAAATATGAAGATTGGAATCTCATTTATTTTGGTTGGGCCTCTTCCTATTTCTTTACATCGGCTCTCCTTCCTTCTGCATGAAGCAAAGAATAAGTGAGGTATGAACAATATTCTATGCTGCCCCCTCTAGCTTTGTACGTACTTCACTGAAAATCAGTGACTCATAGTGCTTATTCAAAGAAGCTCCTGTTACTGTAAGGAAAAACCTAGAAAAGATAATCTCCGCTCAGCGGTTTCTGTGGAACAAGAGACCAGACACTCACCAAACTTGTAAAAATAGAGGTCACCAAAAGTAACTCAAATCAGTTGAATAATTTAAGTAGAAAGGTGTATCTGTAACATTATTCACTAGTTTAACCTAGCGAGAAATAATTTGACTACTGTAGTTATAAGGAAGTCTTTATATGAAAAAAAAGTTTCAGACTTTGAGATTCTGATTGTCTGCTTCTTTTGCTTTAAATTCTTCCTGCTACCTTGCATCACATTTGACTTATAAGGTGTTGAGATGTGAGGTCATACATGACAAGCAAGTAGAGAAACTGTTTCTCTTTTGTACTACTGGATTCTCCACCACTTCTAAGGATTACTAGACAAAGTGGCAGATAAAAGCAGAAGAGAGAGTTTACTATCCACATTACATTCTGGTAGTTTGGCACATCTTCAGTAGTAAGACAAAGATAAAATCTAAATAAACTAAGTATTCAGTAGATAAACGACATTGCACACCTCAGCTGCTGGTAATGCTGCAAGACATTCTGTGTATGGTTTGTCTAGTTTTGCTATGTTAGAAAAATGTTTTCCATGTACCACAGTGACAATCCTATCTAAATGATTCTGTTTAAGAGTTTTAATCAGCACTATGTGGAACTTTTTCACATTTGTTTTTGAATTTCCTACAAATATTTTTACTTTGCCCTGTTTTGCACCTTCTGAAATGTAGCTGTATTTGCTCATTTATCAGTAAAAACAAAGACTTTTTTATATGAAAACCATATTTGCTTGAAAAATGAAACCTATTTCCCTGGAAATCAGACCATTTTTGCTTGAAAATTTGCAATATTATCTGGGAACACCCACACTGCATTAAGCATGTCCATAAGTTTTTGCAGGAACATGGCTAATTTTCAGAGATGCTCTTCCAAAAGTTTGTTTGGGTTTTTGTACTGTAATTTAGACCAAAGTTGATGATACAATATTCTGACTAAGAGAAGGGGATAGTGTGAGGCATTGTGAAAAGTGAGAAAAATACAGTCTCTCTTCCAGGCAAAGTGAGTACTTCATATACGTGCTATAATATATAGAAATAGATCAACATATGAAATTGAAATGACCCATCACCTGGAATGTTATTTCTGTTACAGAGACCACAACTGAAAACAGGATCTTACTGTGCTAGGTGCTGTACACAGATACCTGGTAAGAGAAGTCTTGATGCTTCCAAAGGTATCCAGGGTTGACTCATGGCACCACCACCTGCCCTTAGTATGAGGAAGTCTGATCTGTGCCTGCTGTAGATCAGCTCCCTGAAACCACCATCGATAGGCAACACAAGCACTACCTTCCCATCCTCCTTAGGACTGACAGACATGCGGTAGACACACACCAACACCAAGTCCCTTGGGCATCCCTGCGGAGTACCCAGCCCTACTCCATTGAATTCTTGAAGTGCTATCAGATCCTCTTCTCCAAAATTAATGGTACACCCCAGCTTATTAGCTCACCAGTATGCTAAATATACATCACAAAATTCCAGATAGTGAAAAAATAATGTTCATTATTAAAGAACAAAGAATCAAATGATAAATAAGTATATTAGAAACAAATAGTTACATATAAAAATCATAACAGGCTTTCTAGAGCCTAAACCTCACTAACAAGTCGTTCCCCCATCTCCTACATGATGGCTTCACCAAATCCTTTTACCACCATTTTCAAGCTGGTTTGCTTAAGTCACTTCTCATAAAATCAAGCCCACTAGTAGCTTATCCTCACAGATTGAAGGAATAACTGGGGATTCATCTGCACCCCAGATATAGTTTCAAAAGTTCATTTGTACTCTTTTCCTGAAGCCTCTGCAATGTATTGACTTAGCATTTTGCTCAAACTGTATATGGGTTTCCATTGTGAACCATACAATATTTAATTTGTACATGACCAAACAGCATGAGATAAGTCTCTTTCTTCTCCCCTGCCTGAGAGGGCTTGCCTTAATTCACAGACTTATAAACAATAATTTTCAGTGCATATACATAACTCAACATATTTTTCTGTACATACCTCTCACAATTATGATGATGGCCAGTGCAACATAGACTTTCTAACTTACATGACACTCTTTGGCAGACTAGTATCTAAATGCCAGGCCCAGGGGATCTCTGTAACCTTTATGTACCCCTGTGCATGTGGCCAGTTAGCATCAAGAAGTCGTTTGGTCATGATGTCCCTGCCCTAAAGAGCTTGCAATCTAAAGATATAAAACCGACAAGAAGTGTCCTAGATCACACAGCAAATACGGGGCATAGCTGAGAATAAAACCCAGCTGCCCATTAGAACATGCTGCCTCCTAAGGAAAATAAGTTTGTTCACAGAGAGCACAGATGTGCATAAAAGTATGCATGAGCTCCCCTGTGAAGGTGATTAATTTTGAATGTGTCACTCTGTACTTTCCCTGTATCTGGACATCATTATTTTTCCTGAGCATGCTCTGTTTTGCCATAAATGTAGGTTATGCTCCATATCCATAATGCATTAAATAGGTATTTGACTTGGTGCTGAGAAAGGTTCTTTCGAAAGCCACAAGTCAAAGTTTCATAGAATCAGTACTGAGTAACTTTCAGCTCTGTGTAAGAATTACAGCCAATAAAAAAAAAAGGAAGTAAGCAGGCTGTGCCTGCACAGAATCTTTGTGATTACACATGAATGCCTTGCATATATTTGCATTAATTTTAAAAAGCAAGTAAAGGGAGAACAAGAAAAATAAGATAAATAGCTATTGCATATGATTTCCCATGAAATATTGTAGAAATATTAATGTAACTTTAATGTTTAACTATAAATATCACAGAAATTAGGACTTCTGCTTAGGAATCCAGTATGCTAATAAATTCACGGAGAAATGGGACATGATAAACCAAGATTTACCAGGTATTAGATTTTTTTTGTAGAAGTGCTTAAGTCAGTAAAATTGCTTACATTTGTAAGCAAGCACTGAAATAGTATATTAAAAGGAAAGGAGCTAATCTGATGTTTATTTAAGTTGCATTTTAGCATCATTTTTTTTCTTGCATTTGGGTGGTATTTTGCTAGTTGGTAGGAGTCTGGCTCCTAGTGAGTAAACTGTCAGAAAATCATTATACTAGCAGCTGGAAATTCACTTGAACTAGAATTTGTCCAGAGAAAAGAGCACATTAAGTAATGACACAGCCTTTTATTTTCAAGTGGGAAAATAATGGGATGGTCCAGACAGCACTCTTGCATAAACTACGTATTAAGGAGCTGGATCTGCATCTTCCTTTTCAAATACAGAAAATGATTGGGCATATAAAAGGGTGATAGAGGGTGTACTTATCAATTTTTGTTCTCTTCCACACCTCCCTTTATATAGAAAGGAAAGTACATAATAACTAACTTTTTACTTTTTTTTAAATTATTATTTCAGGGGAGAATAACTAAAATGAAAAGTATAAATCTTAAATTTTCACAAAGTGAAAATCTGAAAAGAAGTTGGGATTGTCAATTGAAACATTCTGGTTCAGCAATTTCAAAATGTTTCATTTTGATTTTGGCCTGTATTATGTTACTTTTTTAATGCAAATTAACTTAAAATTCAAAATGAACTCAATAGAAAACTCTTTGTTTAAAAATGTTGAAATGGGACAGACTGGAAACTTTTCAGGAAAAAAAATTGAAATGGAAATTCTCAAATCCACCCTTTCCTGCAAATAGCTATGTTTCAATGAATCAGCATTTTCCAACAGGGGGGGAAAAAGTTCTGTCAAAAAATTCCCAATCAACTCTAGTATTAAAACCTTTTGAAAACAATGAATAGATTGTTCTATACTGTAGTGTGGTGAAGTGAATTATTGGTAGAGAGTAGCTAGATCACCTGCGATGGAATAACTACTGAGAGCCATATCATGGTTCGCATTTTAAGAGAGTGCCTAGAAATACATGGTGCAAGATGTGGTACTGGGGACTGTGCCTTTAAGTGGTGAACTTTCCAGACAGAATCTGGGTAGGGCACTGTGAAGCTCTTGTTATGCAAAGCCAGTTGGACCTGCACACAGAATATGGGAGATAAATGTGCCTCAATTCTCCAAAAAGGGCTATATTTTTGGAGTTTAGTGTACCCACCCTATATACACCCATATCATATATAATTGGAAAGCTTATCTTATGCACATTTAGACCTGTAGCTGTCTAATGGTGCTGTAAGCCTGTAAGCAAGGTTAAACAATGGTTCCCAAAATTAGAAAGTGTCTTATTTTTTTTGCACAGTTCCAGAAAGACTACACATGGCTGTGATGAAGTTGTTACCGTTTTTGCTGCTTAAGTTAATTTTAATGTGGTATTTATTGGTCAAAGCTACCAAACAACAAGGTATTAATAGACATATTCTGGTTATGCATGGCAAGAATTTTTTTCATAAATGAATAAGCTGTTTAGCATGTGGCAAAAATGGTGAATATCAACATTTGGAACATACTAACATGAATGTTTTTACATCACATATTCTTAATTGTCAAAGTATCTTGTGAGTGATGATAATTTTCTATATTTTTTAAATAAAATGTGCTAACCAGATCAGTTTCACACTAACAGTGCATCAGTAACAGTAGATTCCAGTCCCATAGTGGGTGGGTATAAATCCTAATGTAATGCTTCTCCATTGGTAATTTTTCCTACATACAATGTAGCACCTATTCTGCCTGGCAGATGGTTTTAATTTATAATTGCCAATGCAGTACTAACCTTTGAAATATTCTAGAAACTCGCTTGTAATTCAGTGACACTTTTGCACAGGTCAGTATTTGCATATTTTCATCTTTAACACTGCTTCCTATTAGGAATATGCAAAAGCTATGAGAGAAAGAAGTGGCCTAACAAAAGTAGTGAAGGTGAAGTCCACAAACAGGAGCTTGGCACTGCACTGAAGAAGGATGAAGAGCATGTTACAGCTTTTACCAACCATGTGTGCTGCTCACCTAAGATCTCTTGCGAGCACTGAGTGATCACTGGACTCTATACAAGGAGCCTTCATTGTTCTAAATGTTCCATTTAATGGCCGGCCACTACAGTCTCTGTACTCGTGAGATGCTTTTCTGTTCGTATCTCTTGTGGGGCAAAGACATCCCAAAAGGTAGAGGAGGAAGGAGTGTGTGTGTGTGTGAGAGAGTGTGTGTTAATGTCATGCCTGCCAGAAGCACAATCCCACATAATACTTCCCTGGGGTGGTTCAGCTCCACACAACTCTGTACACAAGCCAATGCCTGTTGGGAACAATCTGAACCTGGGATACTGGAAAATATTCCCTGGTACTTTTACAATAGACTACCCAGTCACTCTAATTTAAGGATAACTATGGAAAGCTGCTGTAATGCTAGAACTCTACGTATTACATGGGAAATAACTTATGTCCAGGACTGTAGTGTAAAATATATTTTGGAGAAAAGTTCTAGTGGGCATGGTAAGGGACGAATTACTTTTTGGATGATTAGATTTGGAGGTACACTCCATTTCCTCACTCTGCAAAAATCATATGAACAATTAACTAATCGTCCACTATTACTAATTATGCCTATTGTTGAGTTGAAGTTTATATATTTTGGTGCTCTTTAAATTAAAAATGGCTAATTGGGCACCTCTTATGCTTCCTAAATGAGAGAAGAAGTCAATAGCCAAGGAGAGTCAATAATTTACTTGTATTTGTGTCTTGTTTAGAGTCTGATTAAGGAAATCTATCCTATTCAGGAAAACACTTAAGCAAGTGTTGGCATCCGACGAAGTGGGCATTCACCCACGAAAGCTCATGCTGCAAAACGTCTGTTAGTCTATAAGGTGCCACAGGATTCTTTGCTGCTTTTACAGAACCAGACTAACACGGCTACCTCTCTGATACTTAAGCAAGTGCAAACTTCCCACTAAACAACAATGGGCAGATGAATCACTGTGAAACCAGTTGGCACTGATCTTCATGAAAATATTTGTAAATCAGGACCTTTACTGTACAAACTGCTCTCCTGGTTAGTAACACAACAATCCTCAATACTAGAGGTCCTTGGGCATGAAAAATAACTCTGAGGTTACACAATGTCAGGCTTTCATTGCCCTCATAAAGAGTTTGAAAAACACATTGCAAAGATTTTGCAAGCAGCAGGTTCTGGCTCCAAAGGAAGCTTACTTTGATGCTCAGTTGCAAATAGCCGTCTGTTCAGCAAGAGAACAAAATAGTTGTTCACAAAGCAAATAGAGCTCCTTTCTTTTTCTCTTTTTTAATACATTAGTTTTTAAAAGGTCAAATCTGGTCTCAGCCAACCAGCATACTCTTATCAAAATAGATTTTCTAAGGCATAGTGAATGCCTTTAGATTAACTGTTGAACTTATGATAAAAATGTCACTTGTCACCAACAATCAATTGCTCTGTCCAAAGAGACAGGAAAAGGAGCTTCTGCATCCTGATATACATTGCAAATAATAGATTTCAGAATGCGTGTGACAATACCACACATATTCCCTTGGAAAGCTCACTGTTTCACATTGAACCAAATGTAAACAGGTGATCAAGCCATTATCTTTAAAGTGCTCTGGGGTGTCTCTTCATGGATAAAAAATTGCAATTATATAAATGCAATTACTTATTAAGGGCTCTCCTTTCTTTAAATAATTACTCAGCAAATGTAATCAGCATTTTCCCTACATCAGACAAATAGATTTCTTTTATAGTGTGCAGAAAATACATCCTCAGAGTTCATTTTGCAACACAAATCAGCATGGCATTTAAGCACTGTAATAGTACGCAAGGGTGGACACTATTTTTTAGGTTATATTATACCCCCAGAAATTTAAACACCTTCTAAATTTCGATCAAGCACTGAAGTATCCAGAAGAATTTGGTCCAACCTTACCATGAGAAACTGAGGCTAGTAATGGAAATATGTAAAAATGGGTAGAAAGTCCAGACACATTTCCCAAATGTTCTGTTGCATAAATTTTTGCTGTCGTAAAGGAGAACGCAGAGACAAGAAGACTAATACTTGGGCACTGGACAAGCTGATGTGTGTTACATGCCAAAAATAAAATAGACTAATGAAAGACACATTTAATTTTTCGTATCCCAAAATTTCTCATATATTTGTGCATAGAATTCTTCTGTCTCTTTATCTTAGAATTAATAATTAATATCCATATCCATCTGTCTAAATTATATTGAGAAGTGGGTGAACTGCGAAATTTTCAAACCTCTAATAAATCAGTTCAGACCTAGTTTTAATGTTTTGTTCACCTGTTAAATTTTCTTTCTCTATTCAAACTAGTTCACCCAACCCTCGTTTGTTACAGAGTAAGGCCAGAACCAGAGCCTTAAATCAGAAACCTTCTGGTCTGATAATTAGACTGAGGCACCCACCCACCCTATTTGACTTTGGGGTCACATCCAAAGTTGAAGTATGTTTCCCAATTTTTGTTTAGATGCAGCCACATTCATGTAAAAATGTGGCCTAAAATGGTTGAAATATCATCAGAACAACTGATCTTGTGAGATTGTGACCAAAAATGGTGACAAACTTCAGTAACAAGATTTTGATACCACTGATTTGAACACAAACCCTAACTAATTTGTCTTAAAAAACCTAAACCCCAGGCAAATCAGGTCAATATACTGCCTTTTCAGCCTATGTCTAGATCAGGGGTTTTCAAACTGGGGGTTGTGACCCCTCAGGGGGTTGAGAGGTTATTACATGGAGTGGGGGGCGGGGTTGCAAGCTGTCAGCCTTCATTCCAAACCCCACTTCACCTTCAGCATTTATAATAGTGTTAAATATAAAAATAAGTGTTTTTAATGTACAAGGGTGGGGGGTCGCACTCAGAGGCTTGCTGAGTGAAAAGGGTCACCAGTACAAAAGTTTGAGAACCACTGGTCTAAATCATGAACCAATAGGGTTTCATATTTCAATCTTTCATGCAAAATTTCCATTGATTACATGGGAGTTTTCTCCAAGGACTGTGTGGGCTTGATCCTGCAATGTATTTATTTTTAAAAAGGCTACCATTGTTCACTGAGGAGCTGTGGTCAGATATAGGTAGTTCAGAAAATATATGAACATTTCTAAGAGGTTTTCAGTGACTTTCCTGAGCTTTAATGTGCAGTAGCCAAAAGTGTGTGCGGGGGGGACATTGATGGGTTCCACCAGTGACATTTGCAGAAGATGCTATATAAACACGGCTCAATTCTTTTTTAAAAAGTAGGCTTCCAATATTCTCTTTCCTTCCTTCTGACTTTCAGTATTCTAAGAAAAAACACCACTAGTTGAAATGCTATCATACTGTAGACCTAATTAATTCAGCCTCTATTCTTTTTGGGGGATTCATATTGTGAAGCAAGCACTATTACCATATGCTGCAATATTATGGGAAGGTGCAGAATGTTTTCAATTGGTACTTCAAATATTTTCATATATATACGACTTAATTATAAAATACTAATTTACTCTTTTCTGTGTCTCTGATTTACCAAGTTTGACACTCTTAACCCTGCATCTCAATTATCTCATGCACCACCTGCTCCTATATATATTCCATTCTTTTCATGTTTCTCCCCATTATTTGTTACCTTATTAAAAAGTGAGTGCTAATACATCTATTGTTATTAGCTTCACTGATATTGTTCCCTCCAGTTGGCCCCATTGTCTACCTTTTTACCATCAATTTTTTATATTTCTAGAGAAAATGTGTTTATATTTGAAATGCTGCTTATTATGCACATTTAAATACAATGTTGACTTTAATTAACTATTTTGTAGCTATAGCAAGATGTTTAGTGGCATTCACATTTCCCATCAAGAGAGGAAAAATACCTCTGTGAGAACACAAGAATTCTGAAATATAGCTTCTTGCTGCATTTTCATGTGAGGGTTTCAGAATGTCTAATATTAACAACTCTTTCTAAAGTGAAGTGATTAGATATGATATTTAGTCTAACCATTTATAGAACTATGCATATCTTTTTCAGGTAATAGTTTTAATATTCATTTGTAATTGTTTATGGTAACATTGTAAACTGTCATTTTAAAAAAATTGTTTGGTTCCTAGTACAATCACTTGTATCTGTTAAAATTGTAGCTGACTTGATTCTTAAGATTTTTTTTAAAGATCAACAGAACTAGCAAGGGTATGCACTGCAGTTCAAAATAAAATGCCTAGCGGGGCTAATTATCCTGATCATGTATCTAGTGGGAATTGAGGAGTCCCCCATTACTAGTAGCAATATTGGTAACTGTCCTTGTGATGGGGCAGCTGCCCCTCACAGGCAGAAAAGGTATTAAAATCACCCCTAGGAAGGCTGTGCTGGAGGCAGCCAATTAGAAAGGGGCTGAGAGCAGTAGCTAATCATGGCCTGGCGGGCCATATAAGAAGGGCTGCAGGCAGAGCAGAGTTCAGTAGCTACCTGGAACTCTAGGGGAGAAGACCAGGCTCCTAGCAGGGGAAGATGCCCCAGCACCTGGGACAATTAAGTGCTGTAAGCAGGGACTGGGGAGCTGGAGAGAGATCCTGGCAGGCTGCTGGGGCTTGCAGGCTGAGTCCCTGAGGTAAGGGCAGAAGAGGGTACTGGAGCTGCATGGGAAGCAGCCCTGGGACAATGGACTGCAGTTACCACTGAGGGAAGTGGCTGGGTGGAGACTGCAGGTCCTCCAGAAGAGGAGAGCAAAGACTGTGGCACAGCTGGAGGGCAGTGTCATGCAGAGGATGCCACTGTCCTGGGAGTGACATGGGTCCAGGAGCAGAGGTGATGGTGGGCGAGACACCTCCTGAAGAGGGTGCAGAGCTAATTCCCAAGACAGCCAGTAGGAGGCACCACAGTGGTGAGTTGCACTCTATTGCAGTTCTATTAAATTAGCTTGCACTTGAAACTGGCCACTAATTAATTTTTTTTTACACTACCTGTGAGCAGTTGTTACAACACAAGACAGTCTTGAGATTAAAGAATTGGACTGGGAATCAAGAAAAATGGGTTATATCCCCAAATCTGTGATAGATTTCCTGCATACCCTTGGATGGAGTATTTAATCTCTTTGTTCCTTAATTCTCCACCTGGGAGGAGAAGTAATATTTTTTTTGTCTATTAAGAGTCTGATCCTACACTGAGAACCATGTAAACAATTCCCTGCACCTGGGCAGAGCACTGACATCAGCAGACAACAATGCAGGGTTGGGCATGAGATTGTGAGGCTTTCGGAGACTTTTTCCTACTACGTGTATATATAATATAATGGGGCCTCTTGATTGGAGCCTCTAGGATCTGTCATGATGCATATAACAACATGACTTTTCTTTTTAATAAAATGTTAACTTAATAGCAAGCTAGGATCTTAGCACTGGGTGCTAGGATTATGAAAAACTCATTGAGCAATGAGTTTTTCATAGTCCTAGCACTCAATACTAAGATCCTGATCATGTTCCCATTAATATGAGTGTGAATTGTATCACTTACTTAGATGGGAGAAGTTTCAGATTCAAAGTTCTAACACAAATCTTTGCTCTCTTTTAAAATTATTTTGCTAGTTAAGATTATTTTCAAATGTATATCAAGAAATAATAGTTTAAATTCAAACAAAAAAAAAGTCCTAAGCATTTAAAAGTATGGAAATGAACTATTGAAATCCAATGAAGATTGATAATACAGTCTTTTACATATACTTATTTCAAATAGCACATTACACCTATTTGCAATCATTGTTAATAAACATTCATTTCTTTTGTTATGAGGGCAGTTTTTACTAAGGACCGGTTCTCAGCACTGAAATGTCAGAATGCTGAAGTTGAGGTCTGAAATAAGAATGGATGGAACATTGAACCCAGCTTTGAAAATTGAGTGGCATTTGTGTCCTTGCTCAACATATTATTTGTCTTCTGTGTGTTACCATGCTGAAGATTATGGCCAAAAATGTCATAGGCTTTTTTAAAAAAAGGAAAATACATATATTTCTGGTCTTGAAACCTTTATCACCAATTAGTGGTGAGATCTGGCAAGAGTAGTGTAGACTGTGTATTTATACTGATCATCTCCTTCATTTACAAGCAACCTGAGCTATGTGAATTGATTGGGGGGTGGAGACAGTGCCTTCTATGGGCTTGCAAAAGAATAAATAAAGGGAATTTTTACCCATTTATTTCACTATCCAAAATACCCACCTCAAAGGAAGCATGCTGTAAAGATACAATACCTCATCAGCATACACCTTGGTTTGGTGAACCCTGGTGGTGACCAGTATTAGCCAAATTTTATTATGGTGCGATGGTAAAGTAATCATGAGTCAAGGGTGTCTGGGGCTCAAAGATTTGCTAACTAGCTTAAAAAGTGTCTCTGACTAGAATCGCTTGTTTGGAGAAGGGGCTGCCTCAATATAGAGTCCAAGGAATGAAAGAAGCAAACTGTCAGAGGGAGGGATGAAAAACAAAGGTTTCCTGTTCATTTCCTCCCACAACAGAAATGGGGACACTAGTTTCAGGGGACTAGAGCATACGTCTGGGATTCAGGAGACCTGGATTTTACTTATGACTTTAATTTTCTCTGTTTGACAGAGAAAGGTTAACCACATGAATTGGCAAAAGGTCAATTTGCTGATCAGCATTGTGGAGATAATGCCTACCTAGTACACAGATGTATTGAATTTTAATTAGCTATCATTTCTGGTAAAGCAAATGTAGGTGTTAACAGTAAATATTTGTTAATACAATTATTCTCCAGCCATATTTTCTTAGATAAAGTGATGTTATAGCGTCACCATTCTCCCCCACACCCATCTAATGACATAACTAAAAAAGTGGGGGGTTTTGTTTTGGGGGTTTTTTTGTTTTTGGTTTTTTGGGGGTTTTTGGAATTACCATTTAAGATTTGCTTATCAACAGTCACTTGAATTATATAAACATAGGAATAGTGACATGATTGCATTGTCATTCCTTTTTTTACCAGCTGCTTCTAAATGGTTTAATAGCAGAATCAAATTTTAGTTTTAATTAGTCTGATTTTAAATTGTTTATGCTAATATGTTTGCACCTGTAAAGAGGCATTACTATGAGTTTGCAAAATTACTAGTTGTAATGCCAACATGATTAATACCTAGGTATGCTGAAGACTCAAAATGTCCTCAGCAACTTTTTTTTTTTTTTTTAAACCTGTGCATTTATTACAAAGTTGCTGACTGGAGAGCTGTCTGAGTTATCTAGGAGAGACGAGCATCATAGATTTAATTTTCATGTGGTGATTTTTTTTCACTTTCTCATTTCCTCTGGTTTTTGTTTCCTTTCCTCTCATATTCAAATTGCTTGTATCCGTTTTAATCAGATTGTATTTGAATGACTCCCAACTTTATATTCAACATCTCATAGTTTTCTGGGACAACAAAGAAAACTCAAGTTACTTAAAATTATGTTTATCAGGGACAGAATGTTGGCTGAAAAGTTTTGGGTTTTTTTTTAAACTGGTTATTGGTTAAATTGTAATCAGTGTAATAGTACTGGCTGCATGTTCTCTCTGACATTTGCCTTTAGATTATTATGTATGATCATTGTTTGCACTTGAGCACTCCCTGCGTTCTCAAAACGGTAATAATATTTGGAAAAATAATTACCAGATAATTTCACTGATTTGTTTGGCTTTTGAGCTTTTGTAAAATAGATATAAAGGACTAAGTTTTCCCACTGGAAGAATATGAAAAGCTCATAATCCATAAGATGATAACATAACAATCTCCATACTGGCACAGAACAAAGGCCCGTCTAGCCCACTATCTCCCAACAGTGGCCAATGAAAGGTGCTTTAAGGAAATTAACAGAACAGGGCAATAATCGAGTGATCAATCCAGTCCCAGCTTCTGGCAGTCAAAGATTTTTAGGGTCACCCAGAGCATGGGGTTACACCTTTGATAACCTTGGCTAAAAAACATTGATGGACCTATCCTCCATTAACGTATCTAAGTCTTTATTGAATTCAGTTATACTTTTGACCTCTACAACCTCCCTTGGCAATGAGTTCCATGGGTTGACTGTGGATTGTGTGAAGAAGTATTTCCTTGTGTTTATTTTAAATGTGCTGCCTATTAAATCCATTGGGAGCCCCTGGTTCTTATGTTATGTGAAGGGGTAAATAACACTTCCCTATTCACTTTCTCCATTAGTTATTTTGTAGACCTCCTATCCCCCATAGTCATCTCTCTTGTAAACTGAACAGTCCCAATATTTTTAATTTCTCCTTATATGAAAGCTGTTCCATACCCTTAGTTTTTGTTGCCCTTCTCTATGCCTTTTCTCATTGTCTGGGTACACCGCAAGAAGGACAGGAGACTTGTCATGGGTTTTAATCAAGCCACAACTTTATTATATAGATGTCTGGGACTATCCAGAAGATAAAGTATACAGTGCAGGCAAATCCATGCTGTTTCTAATCAATTATCTGGGGCTTCCACCAACCCCACTTTGTTTCCATCTAGGTCCCCCAGTCA
This sequence comes from Mauremys mutica, assembly GCF_020497125.1. NCBI lineage: Eukaryota > Metazoa > Chordata > Testudines > Geoemydidae > Mauremys > Mauremys mutica. The sequence continues at coordinate 53,656,520 of NC_059076.1, read as the reverse complement.
ACCCATGGCTTGGACCTTACCATCCACCACCCTTGTAAGAGGGTTAAAGGTGGGGGGGGGAGTGGTTTGCTCCCTGCCATACCAATCAGAGGAGTCCCCAACCCCCTTCCCCATTCTGTTCCATTATCCAGTACCTCCTTTTAAGTCCTTTACCAGGCCATTTATCAGGTCATCGGCTACCCTCCCTATGGAATACCTGCACTGAACATCTGCCACAAGGAGGCGCCAGCAATTTGCTTGGCTGCCTCCCCCACACTGGGTTCCTAGACATCTCCAAATGGCCTCTTGCCTAGCAGCCCTACTGGGGGGAGAGAACCCATTGTCCCATGTTTGGACCCTCTTCCACTGCTCCAAACCTGTGGTTGATACTTACGCCATCCCCATTCCTGTTTCCTGCCTGTGATCTTCCTTTCCGCTCTGGCAAGAATGGGCTGAATGGATCCCAAAACATGTCTCACAAATATGCCTGTATCTACAGGGGTTGCGAAAACAACAACCATCATTAAATGCCCAGTAAATACTATTACATGCCTGGGGCCCCTCCAGAGCTTCTTGTGTTATGAACAAATCACTGTGCCGGCAGAGTGCCCCCTGCAGCTTGCCGCCCCAAGCACGCGCTTGGTGTGCTGGGGCCTGGAGCCGCCCCTGGTGAACAGAGCAATATTTCAGCAGTTTCGCAGGATGCTAAATGCTCCTTTGCCTGCATGGAAGGGGCACACTGTAAGGTCAGGTGCAAGCAATGCAGGCAGAGCTGGGATTTGTTTGATCCCAGAATTGGCTTGTCCCAGCCTGGAAGGAAACACTTTCCAGACCAACCTGGCGACCTGCAGGCCACACAGCAGACAGCCAGGGCTCAGAGTGTGTGAATTTTAAGGCCGCCTTCCTGCCCCATTCAAGCCAATGGGAGCTTTGCTGAGAGCAGGAAGAAGCACTTAGTGCTGGTGAAATGGGCCAGATTAGCAGCCCTGAAGATCAGAGTCCCCTGCCCACAGAGCTGATACAGCACAGCCCACAGAGCTGATACAGAATCTGTCCAGGTTAGTGGCTGGACAGATTCCTCTATGCTGACTCCACTACTTAGCTGTTTTCCCTGTGCTGTCCGCGCTGGGTATTGACTGCACCTCACGCTTCACTTGCAATAGACACACAGCTTAGAGCAGCCAAGCATCTTGGTGGCCAGCACACTGCCGGCGCTGCATAAATCATGCATCATGAATAGCAACCTGCCCCATGTGCCAGGGGAGTGGTGGGACATGGAGAGGTCTCATGGTTACAGTTGCCAAGGCACCACCTCCTCCGCTCGCTTGATAGCCAGAGACCGGCAGGGACCTACGTGGGAGAAAGGGTGGAGAAGAAGGAGCTGAAAACCAGCCCTGTGATTCCCATGATAATCTGGGGATTTCTTCAAACTGGAATGTACTGCCCCGTGCGTGTCCCTCTGTCCACCGCCACTTTTCTTTCCTTCGTGAAAATAAATCACAGCTCTGGATCAGCTGTGGCAGTCAAGCGCAGCATGCAATTGCGTGGGGTGGCCTGAGGGAAATAGGTCTGGGGAGTCTCTGTCCAGCTCTGAGTGGGACAAAAGTTCCCGTGGCTAAAAACATCTCTGCCTTTGGGATTGACTGACCTCTTTGTTGGCAGTCCCAGCAGACAGGTCAAGGAAGGGGACTGATCTGCCCTCTAGCATTGGTCCTTCCAGATCGGGGTTGAGGCCCGTTGCCCTGAAATAAGCTCACCAAGCCTGACCTGCAAGCATAGGCATAGTTTGACTTCTCTATTGGGGGGGAGCAGCTCCAGCCAAGCCAGTGGGGCATGCGTGGGGGGGGGGGCAAGTTCCACGCCTGCCCGAGCCTTCCATTCCCCCACACACCCCCAACTATGCCCAGGCCTGCAAGCATCCCCAGCTCGGCATTCCCAGCTCTGGGCCTTTGCACATGACTTTCAGAAGTACCAAGCACTTAACTTCACTGGGCATCAAGGGGAGCTGTGGGCGCTCCGTGCCGCCACTGAGAACTATGCCCAAAGTGCTTCCCATTGGGCACTCAAAAACTCAGCACCCAAATTCAGAGGCCACTTTCAGCCACACTTAGCCTTAGTCCTCTGGGAAAACACAAGAGGAGCTGGAAGAAATCTTGCTTCTTAACATCACTAACATGAGGGGCCCTGGATTTTGGCCCAGGCATTTGACCAAGAGTCCCTTCGGAACAAAGGAGAAGCTGTACCCAGCTGTAAGGCCTTCTATATGCAGGGCCCATTGTCTCACTGACGGGCGCTGCGAGGATCTGCATTGCACTGGCATGCTGCGCGTTGCATGTATAAACACTGCTGGAGTGTGATGGAGTTCATTTTATTCCTGTCAGCAGCTGTGACACACAGGCCATGGGATGCCAGGGCAGGATGGTTTGTGGTACTGGGGAGATAACGTTTACAATCTCGCTCCAGACTGAGACCTCCAAACTCATTGCACGTGTGATCTAACCCAGGCTTTGACAGCTGAAAAGTTAGCACTGTGCCTCAGCATCCCTCTGCGTCCCACCACTTTACCCCACAGGGATATTTGCCTTCCTTGAGTTTTCTCCCCCCTCGCTTCTGCCAGTAGCAGCGGGGCCTTAGTTCACAGGAAACTTCAAGCTGGGAAGTCTGACTGCAGCCATGTTGGCAGCATTTTTTGCAAAGCGAGGCTGGAACCTGTCGGTTTGTGGGAGGGCAACATTGTGGCGCTGTAAGACAGGCATTGGCGAATCTGCCAGCCCCTTTCCTCTTTGGATTGGGACTGAACTAGGTCAGCCTGGTGCTAGGAGCTGCTTTTGGACAACACATAAAACAGTGTCATGACTACTCATGATCATTACTGATCCCGTGGCACTTTCTGCAGGAGTAGGAGTGCTAATCCCAGCATGCCACTCAAATTCCAGTTCAGGCCATCCCGCTCTGCTTCCCTTAATGATCTCCCTGTATGTCCCTGTATGCAATCGGGGGAGGTCCTGGATGACTGGAAAAAGCTAATGTAGTGCCCATCTTTAAAAAAGGGAAGAAGGAAGATCCAGGGAACTACAGGCCAGTCAGTCTCACCTCAGTCCCTGGAAAAATCATGGAGCAGGTCCTCAAGGAATCAATTCTGAACCACTTAAAGGAGGGGAAAGTGATCAGGAACAGTCAGCATGGATTCACCAAGGGCAAGTCATGCCTGACTAACCTAATTGCCATCTATGATGAGATAACCGGCTCTGTGGATGAGGGGAAAGCAGTGGATGTGCTATTTCTGGACTTTAGCAAAGCTTTTGATACAGTCTCCCACAGTATTCTTACCAGCAAGTTAAAGAAGTCTGGGCTGGATGAATGGACGGCAAGGTGGATAGAAAACTGGCTAGATGGTCGGGCTCAATGGGTAGTGACCAATGGTTCCATGTCTAGTTGGCAGCCGGTATCAAGTGGAATGCCCCAAGGGTCGGTGCTGGGGCCGGTTTTGTTCAATATCTTCATTAACAATCTGGAGGATGGTGTGGACTGCACCCTTAGCAAGTTTGCAGATGACACTAAACTGGGAGGAGTAGTTGATATGCTGGAGGGTAGGGATAGGATACAGAGGGACCTAGACAAATTAGAGGATTGGGCCAAAAGAAATATGATGAGGTTCAACAAGGACAAGTGCAGAGTCCTGCATTTAGGACGGAAGAATCCCATGCACTGCTATAGACTAGGGACCGAATGGCTGGGCAGCAGTTCTGCAGAAAGGGACCTAGGGGTTACAGTGGATGAAAAGCTGAATATGAGTCAACAGTGTGCCCTTGTTGCCAAGAAGGCTAATGGCATTTTGGGTTGTATAAGTAGGGGCATTTCCAGCAGATCGAGGGATGTGATCATTCCCCTCTATTCGGTAATGGTGAGGCCTCATTTGGAGTACTGTGTCCAGTTTTGGGCCCCACACTACAAGAAGGATGTGGATAAATTGGAGAGAGTCCAGCGGAGGGCAACAAAAAATGATTAGGGGGATGGAGCACATGACTTATGAGGAGAGGCTGAGGGAACTGAGATTGTTTAGCCTGCAGAAGAGAAGAATGAGGGGGGATTTGATAGCTGCTTTCAACTACCTGAAAGGGGGTTCCAAAGAGGATAGATCTAGACTGTTTTCAGTGGTAGAAGATGACAGAACAAGGAGTAATGGTCTCAAGTTGCAGTGGGGGAGGTTTAGGTTGGATATTAGGAAACACTTTTTCACTAGTAGGGTGGTGAAGCACTGGAATGGGTTACCTAGGGAGGTGGTGGAATCTCCTTCCTTAGAGGTTTTTAAGGTCAGGCTTGACAAAGCCCTGGCTGGGATGATTTAGTTGGGTTTGGTCCTGCTTTGAGCAGGGGGTTGGACTAGATGACCTCCTGAGGTCCCTTCCAACCCTGAGATTCTATGATTCTATGATTAACTCCTGGTGCCCTTGGTGTCATCCACTCCAACCACAGTGTGTGATGAGGTATGTCCCACCTTATCCCAGTTTGTGTTGCTGCCCTTAATCAAAACTGCTCAACATAATGAAACCAAGACATGCCATCACACATATTGTGTGCCTGCCTAATTATATCCATATACTTAACCAAGGCAGGGCTCCTCTCTGGGTAGGCCTGTAGTATAACACCCGCATATATGAAGAAGGCAGCCTCCCAATTTTCCCATGTTCTAGACACCCTTGGTCTCTTGGGCAGCTCTCTGTTTTGCTTGCCTTGCCCATGTTTACTGTCTGTCAACACCTCCCTGTGCACTAGGGATAATATATGCATATATTCACCTCTCAGGATTTTATCTTTAGTTGTACTGAGTAGGTGAACTCCCATCAGGTCAGCCACCCTCACACCTAGCTACCTGAAGCTGCTGTAGTAAATGCAAACTAGCTTGCAGCAGCTGTGTAATATCATAAGTGCCCGCACTGAAGGTGCCACCCATACGTGGGTCTGCCCAGGCTTCTGAACCTCCCACTCCTGGACCAAGAGTATTTACTACTCGGATAGGCTGACTCCTGTCCCCCTCAGGTGAACTCACTGAGTGACTGGTTGAGCGCAGTCCCTGCACCTCGCTGTGGCCCCTCCAACTGCCACTCCTTGCCAGGCTATAAGGCCAGATACCACCTCTGTCACCCGTTTTCCCCAACCTCTGTGTGGTTTAGATCACTCTCAGCCCTGGGATCAGCATTACCGCCATCCCTTGTGTTCGGTGGAAGAGAACATCCTGGTTCTAGGCCGTGATGCCAAAATCTTAACCTGTTCCCTCCTAACCCCACGAGGGGGTCGTGGCCCACTACTGCCCCCCCGGGACCCCTGCCTCATCCACCCCCCTTCCCTGTCCCCTGACTTCCCCCGCCACCCCATCCAACCCCTCCTCTCATTCCTGATGGCCCCCTAGGACCCCTGCCCCATCCAACCACCCCTGGATCCCTGCCCCTGACTGCCTCCCACCGCCCCATCCAACCCCTCCCCCCCTTTCCTGACTGCTCCCCCAGGACCGTTGCCCCCATTCAACCCCTCCTGTTCTCTGCCCTCTGACCGCCCCGACCCCTAGTACTGCATAAGCAACTATAAATTAAAACCCCTGCCAGGCAGACTAGATGCTACATTGTATGTACAAAGCTTACAAATGGAGAAGCATTACGTGAGGATTTCATGTACATTTATACCCACCCACTGTGCAGTACAAACTGTGGGCACACGATCTACTACTGATACATAGCACTTACTGTGCAACTGATCTGGTGTGCAACGTTCAGTTTGAAATATAGAAAATTATTGTAATCATTTATGAGAGGCTTTTGAAAATTAAGAATCTGTGGTGTGAAAACATTTAATGTTAATATGTTCCAAATTGTTAATGTTCACCATTTTTGCCATATGCTAAACAGCATAATCATTTCTGGAAAAAAAATACTTGCTAATGCAAAACTAATAAAAAAAAAATCTTAGTACATTTTCATTTGGTAGCTTTGACCAATAAATGCCAGGCATTGAAATTATCATAAAGATTAAAACTGTAGTCATAGTCATGTACTATTTCTGGAACTGGTTTTTTTGTTTGTTTTTTTGTTTGTTTTTTTGAAGATACTTTATCATTTTGGGTACCATGGTTTCACCTTGCTACAGGCTTATGGCACCACTTGATAGCTCTACATTATATCTCCTCTAAATGTACATTAAAATATTTTCAAGGGTATGTCTGTGATGGGTACCACCGCGTTTGAAAATACAGCCCTTTTTGGAGAATTGCCACAGGCCTGCCACTATTGCCATGATGTCTCAAGAGTGGCCACAGTGTATATATAAAGTACATAGATATTGTGTGTGTGTGTGTACATCAACTTTCATAGTGTTCTTTGTAGAAAGTAAGATTGATGATATCTGGGCTGTGCTTCTAGAGAAAGATGCTTGTCCTTTTTAGAATATTTCTGTTTTTATTTTGAAACCAAGTTGCATTTTCTGTACAGCTTTCTTTTTCAAAAGTACAGGGGATATCTTCTGTGATTGCATACAAGAGTGTAACTTGGTAGGTCAGAAATACTTCAAATTTTGTGTATCATGTTTTGTAATGCTGTGTCTCTGTATTCTTTATGACAGGTGAGGAATATAAGAAGCAACAGACAGTAGGGATGGCAAGTGGTCTGGTTTTTATTATGGGATATTAAGTATTAAAGTATTAAAATAACAAGTTTAAACATTGTTTAAATTACATATTATCAAAGTTTAAAACATGTCAATATTATCTCTCTCATCTCAACACTATACACTGTATAGCGGTTGTGAAAACAAAGATTTACCAGCTGCTATGACTAATTAGGCAGACACAGTAGCTGTTGATAACATCAAGCTCTTTTAATTGACAATTGTTTTTCTGCTCCTCCCAGCTTCTTCATTCCTTTGACCTAACCTCTGATCTTCCAAGGAAGAAACAGCAAGGAAGATTCCACTAACAAATCAATCTTACTAATGCCAACTAGTATTCTCCCAACTGCATGGACAATACCAACAACTCTGTTTAATATTGGCACTGAACACATGCAAATTTAAGTAAAAACACAGAAAATGTACAGAAACTGAAAAGATGAAGATTTAAAAACAAATAGCAACAAAAATTTTCCATAGGTACAGTTTTCACTGATCAACAGCTCTGATGGCAGGAGTCCTCTTGTTAGCCACACAACAAATATTGTGCAGAGGAGAGTAGTGCAAACTTTCACATACTCAACTACTAATGTGCCTCAACCCATACATGGAGAGTAACAGGGTAGCTTAACCACCATTTCCAGTGCACAGCTTGACTACTGAGAGAAACAAATATGGTTTCTTCCTGTGTTATGGACCAAGATCTCTAATTCTCTTTACTCAGTAGCTTATGTGCATAAGTATGTTCAGTTATCTTTTAAGCAGCAGAGTTACCATCAAAATAAGAATTAGTTTTTCTTCTCAGGTTTTAAAATTTTTTACCTCTCACTGATATTTCCCATACACTGTAGCTTGCTTTGATCTGTTGCTGTCTGAAAATAGATTGGTATCTGTGTAAGGAAGAGGGTCAGAAAGGTAAGAATGCCGTCTTATTTTTTACAATGCTTTATTACTGTTTCATGATTGCAGGATTCTTAATGCACTATTCTGTGCATTCTGTGCTGTGTAATAAATATGTTTTGGAGAGGCCATATCATTCACTTAGATTTAAAAACACTAGAAATTGGTCCTTACAAAGGTTCCATCCAATTATTGGCTTGATTTTGTTCCTTAGTGCTGCCCCACTAACCTTATGCCCCTGGGAAATCCCATCAAATCTGAATACAGTTTCCTGTATTCCCAAATCTTCTCAAGCATTGATCACTGTTTCATTTAATATATGTTTTAAACTTTGCTGGTATAAGGTGCCACTGACACAAAATCTGAAAATGCAGTTTTTATACTAGTGTGTGCATGCGCACTTATAAGAAGAGTATATATTTAGCCTTTCCTCAATGGATATTTCGAACTAGGGGCTTTATTGTGTTTTAAATTAGAAGAACTACGGGCAGTTATCTCAGTTAAGACTTCTTATAAGGTTGCTCTAGCCAAGTCCTTAGTTACAGTGAAATTAGAAGACTACAGATAGATTGTACTGATTTCTGGATTGTCAGATTTGTACAAATTGCTCTAGTGATTAATTTTTCCAGGGTGGTTGATGCTTTCATATGGAGTATTCTTGGTTTGGGGGATTATATTGCTTTGTTGTAAACTTTGAACTTCCAGGACAAAAGTCAGCCCTTTTTACTTTTGTCAGCTATATCTAAAGCAGAAGTATTAAGTACTTTTCCAGTTTGATATTTGATTTCTCTCTTGCATTTTAATTGTTGAAACATTTTCTTTGAATAATTTTGTTTATGTAACTCTTCTAACCTAATTCCTATCGTATTCTTTCATTTATTTATTGGAAGGTTGTGCTAAATAACTGACTTCTTCTCTAAGCCCTTTCCTGCATCTCACATTAGGATCCTTTTAATGTCCTCTTTATAATAAAGGCCAAAGTTAAGGAAAGGTATCCTTCAGCATAGCCTTTTTTTCTTTGGTGCTCCTGCAGAAGCTGCAATTTAATTTAATTTTCATAATTTAGTGAGCCCAACATTAAGTTTCTTTGGCAGAGCAACACTAGGTTGTTTAACATTTGAGTGTTTCCAATGGTGCTGGTTTCAGCTAATTGCAAGAGAATGTATAGTGAAACTCGCATCAATGAGTCTATTTTTCTCTACAAAGGAGAAATTATTCTGATTTACAGCTCTTTATCTTAAACTCATTTGTTTACATGGTATTAATCTAAAACTATTTGTATCCACAGAAATTTACTAGTTGACCCATTAAGTTTTGGTTCCAAGGGACAATTAAAGTCAACACCTAAAAAAGTATGTGATGGGTTGCGGAGGCAAACCCAACTTAGAGAGGGAGGAGGGTGTAGTGCCTGCCAGTGAAAGAACTGTTCAGGCTGTTAGCTTTGAGCTCTTCACAGCTGGACAGGGGACAGATCCCTCTAGAGAGCATGGAGGTAAGTGTCTTACATGGGTTCTGCAGTTCATACAGCTTCCAGACTTCACCCCCAGGGTGACAACCCATCACAGAGTACAGTACTCCTAAACATCTCTTGAAGTTATGGAATTCCTGCTCCCCCAGATTAGGAATATATGTGGATCAAATAGTAAAAACATTCCCCTTTAAAAGGAAAATTTAAAGTAGATATCTGTCATCTTTTGCCTTTCTCTGTTTTCTGTCGGAATCCCACATATAGGGAAAATATACAAACATCTTTTTTTTTCCATACTGATGCTCAAGCAAATATGTATACTTACATCAACAAGATCCACAGAATCCTTTTCTTTGTCTATTACTACTCTAGTTCCTGTGGTCAGATTTTCAATCTCCAGAATTATATTTTGTAATAAGAAACCAAGATTTCCTCTCTCCAAGAACTTGGGGACTGATGTCTCTCTTTCACTGAGGTAAAATAAATCATCGTGAGTCACTGAACTGCCATTTCACCTTGTGAAATAGTTTTAAAGGCTTGCATCCTCTGTGGGTAATTTCTAAGTCTGGATGGTGAGTTATAGGGCCCAGTCAAGGTGGATTCTTCAACTTTCCACTCAGAGATGGGAATTCAAGCCTTCTATTGTGGGTTCTTTGTTTCTCCAGGATAATGGTGAGTGCTGTCAGTGCTACAGCAGAAACCATTTCAACTTTTTTGTTTACTTTCTGAGCAAGTTAGTAAATGTTGCACTGATGAGTGGTGGCTTCTGTGTGAAGGACGAAAATATGGGACTTCAAAAGAGTCAAATGTACATGAATTAACATTAAATTTGCCACATGCCAAACAAACTGAATAGCAGGTCTAAATCCTTTAAAGTATATTGGTTCCTCTCTCAGAACTATTCCCCAGACGCAATTGTATTTCAGTTCAAGATTTCACTGAACTGAAATAGGTTGAACATTTTAGGTTGAACATTTCTGGACATGATGATTTTTCTCTTGGTCCTTTCCCCCCCCCCCCCTTCTGACCCCAGTAACTATATATTTCTTATTTTAACTAGAGTTTCAGATGGTAACTTAACTGCTTCCTTCCCTTATTAGTAATCATAGACTATAATAATCTACTATGTCCTCCCTCTAAATGCAAACATGGAAGTAATCTGCAAACATGGGTGCAAGGCAAGAGCAGCAAGAATAGTCTAATAGAGGAACAGTCACAGTGGTGGGCATGAGCATTGACCAGACAGAGAGCTGTTACAGCTGCAGGTTTAAGAGCCGGCCTGCTGGTCTCTCCAGACAATCAGGTGACATGGCCAATCAGGCACCTTGCTGCAGGCCAGCTATACTGATGAGGCTGCCTGAGGACTAGATCTGTTGCAGGCCCTGATTCCTGACAGTCCTTTTCCCTACACTCAGTTATCCTGAAACAGGTGTTTTTTTCCCCCTTTATTCATAGTTATGGAGATGTCCTGCCCTCTGTAATGGTTCTTTTCACCTCCAAGTGGTTTTGACTGTTTGCAGTATCTTTGATGGTTTTCCATTGACTGTTCTGGGATGTGGCAAAGATCAAGAATAGAAACTTATGTTGTCTTGCGGGCTGACTAGGGAGAGGTGCTAGCTCACTCTTGCTTCACTGAGACACGTTAACTCCTGGTGACAACAATTTCTATTTCAAGTCCATAGAGCACACTTTCAATATAAATACATCATTCCTTAAATATTCCCTGCACATACATCTTGCAATGACCATGAATATTGACAAGTTACAAGCTTTCTGTACATTTTACTCTTCATGGATAAATATCCTGAAAACGTGTTTGGTAGTTGTCAGATCTGAGGTGAGTGTTTGCAAAGAACAGGGGATACTTTTGACCTCCTGATCTACCCTATTGAACAAGTACCTGCACAATGGACAGCTGAGAGGTTGCAACAAATTGAATCTTATCTCCTGACTTACTCCTCCCTCCCTCCCCAGCTCTTGGAGTTGCTGTGGGAAAGCCAAAAAAATCCAGCTAACCCTGGCCAATCTGGTGGTGATGGAAAAATTCCTTCTCAGATCTAAAAAAAGATGACTACTGCCATGCACACAGCAGCCCCCAAAAAATTTGATCCCACTCTGATACCTTGAGTGGATTGGTAGGGTGGGAATTGGTGATCCAGCAGTGAGAGAAGGGTCCATTAGGCAGCACTAGGCATATGCAACACTTTTTATTCCTAAGGTCTGCAGGGGGCCAATGGCTTACTTGAGCCCCTGAAACTAGCCCTCAGCTCAGGTGACGCCCTCCCCAATCTGCCCTCCAACTTAAAGGAGGGGGAACCCTCAAAAGAGCCATGACCCTTTTTCTTCCCCACTTGACCAGAGACACCCTCCTCTCCCAGCTTTGATGTTGCAGGGAGGTTGCATTTTCAACATCTGCTTTGCTGGCTACTCCCTTCATAACTGTAAAAGGGAAACATCAGAGCATAGTGGAAAATATTTTTAAAATCTTGATGTATTATTAAATGTTCTATACTCTATCTGACATACCTTCAACGAACCAGCACAGATCTGTGGAGAGATTTGGTTTATTTTTTTCCCAGTTTCAAAACAAGAGCTCTTCAAAAAAAGGCATTTGGTCCTGGTACATCAGAACTAATATCATGAGCAAGGTAGTATTTCTACTGATCTTATCTGTCCTTCACATCTTGTCAAGGTATATAATGGGAAAAAGAGAAGGGCAAGATAATGGGTGCATATCTCAGCATATATCATGAATGGAAGAAAAGGAGACTGAACAGAGAGAACTATACAACAGTATAATCCATCTCTAGGGTGTATAAGTTAGTGCATGTCATCATAGATCACATCAGAAGGAAGACAGTTGCAGGTGGCTGTCAAATAGACAGTATTTAGAAAGTAACTCATAATTAATCAACCTGAGAAAATTGATAGAAAATGTGGGGAATGTAATTAGCTGCTCACCACTGATTATAAGGGACCTTTATTTTATTCTACAGTATGCAAAATGGAGATGATACAGATTTTCCAGTTTAACAAATTCTGCAGTAATCCAGGTAAAGAACTGAAAACAAAACAACTGACTGGTCTGAAACAGGCTTAGATTACATCTTTCAATTTGATCTTTCAAATTTGGCAGTGAAAGGAAGGGATGGTTTTAACAGAGTGCAGATTATTAATAATTGATAAGCTTTTAGGCAAGGACAGAAACCCCAAATTTCTACAAAGCTATGAAACTTTCTGAATATCTTGTATTTTATATTACCTTTCATTGTAAAGAGATCCTAAAATTTGTTATAAACCTAACCTATAAACATATAATACAGCACAACTGAAATGCTGCTAATTCTGGATACTGAGGCAAGACTATTTATTAGAAGACCTTAGGGCTAGTCCACACTAGCTCTTTAAATTGAATTTAGCAGCGTTAAATCGAATTAAGTGTGCACCCGTCCACACCTGGAAGCCATTTAATTCGACATAGAGGGCTCCTTAGTTCGACTTCGGTACTCCACCTCGACAAGGGGAGTAGCGCTAAATTCGACATGGCTATGTCGAATTAGGCTAGGTGTGGATGCTAATCGATCTTAGTAGCTCCGGGAGCTATCCCACAGTGCAACACTCTGTTGACGCTCTGGACGCCAGTCGGAGCTTGGATGCTCTGACCAGCCACACAGGAAATGCCCCGGGAAAATTTGAATTCCTTTTCCTGTCTGGACAGTTTGAATCCCATGTCCTGGTTGTTCATCGGGGCGAGCTCAGCAGCACCGGCAACGATGCAGAGCTCTCCAGCAGAGGAGTCCAGGCAATCTCAGACTAGAAAGAGGTCCCCAGCATGGACTGACCGGGAAGTCTCAGATCTGATTGCTGTGTGGGGCGATGTGTCTGTGCTTTCGGAGCTGCGCTCCAGCAAACGGAATGCAAAGACCTTCGAGAAGGTCTCCAAAACCATGACAGACAGAGGATACAGCCGGGATGCAATGCAGTGCCGCATGAAAGTCAAGGAGCTGAGACAAGGCTACCAGAAAGTCAGAGCGGCAAACGGACGCTCCGGAGTCCAGCCCCAGACATGCCGCTTCTACGAGGCACTGCATGCCATTCTCGGTGGGTCTGCCACCACTGCCCCACCAGTGTGCGTGGATTCTGAGGATGGGATAGTGTCGACGGCCTGTTCCTCAGAGATGTTCGCGGACGGGGAAGATGAGGAGAACGAGGCAGTCGACGGCGCTTTCCCCGACAGCCAGGATCTCTTCCTCACCCTCACTGAGATCCCCTACCAACCCTCCCCAGCCGTTACCACGGACCCTGAATCGGGAGAAGGATCAGTCCGTAAGTGCTTTAAACAAGTTAACATTTATTTATTAAAAGCAGCTAAGACCAACGAGTTAACATTTTTTAAGTAATTAAACAGGGAGAGACATTAGGAGAACAGAAGGTCTACATACAGGGGGATGGAACTTTTATCTTCATAAGATATCTCCAGGAAACTCTCCTGGAGGTAATCTGAAAGTCTATGCAGGAGGTTCCTTGGCAGAGCTAGCTTATCGTGTGCCCCGAGGTAGCACACTTTGCCTTTCCATGCTACAAGCTGGAACTCCGGGACCATTGCCCTCACGAGCATGGCAGAGTAGGCCCCTGGGTGGTGGTGGCTTTCTTCCAGCATGCGCGCTCTCTCTGCCCATGAGACTCTCCTCAGGGTGATCTCTCTCGCACACTCCTGCATGAAATTAGAGTAATTGGGGTACTATTAGTAATGGGAGCGCTTAACTGTTCCTTTGCATAACAAGAAGCCTCACTTAACAGCCACGTGCTGCAGTCTACAGAGTGGCAGCATACAGGGATCTTTCCCAGTGAACAGCCGCGAGGGGGTGCAACAGGGGCCGAGTTTATGCTTTCAGGATTGCCTGCATCAAGAGGACAGAGCTGTACATTCACTTCTATGAATCCAAAAGTGTTTGGCTTACCATGCCTTGCTGCTACACGAATTCTTCTTTCCTGCAAAGGTACTCTGATCTGCAGCCCAATACCCCAGGCAATGAAAGCGCATTCAGAGAAATCGAACTTTCCATTAGTGAGTGCGCATGAGACAGGTGCTGTGCATACTCTTGTTCACAGACACCGAGTAGACTATGTTTATTTGTTTAAAAAATGTATCATTGTAAGAAATTCACTACCTTTTTGACATCACACAGGTGCAACTGTATCACGACCTGATGCACCATGCCCCTCACAGATGATGGCGCAAACTAGAAAGCGTAAGAAAAAGACAAGGGACGAGATGTTTGCTGAACTTATGGGCTGCTCCAGAGCCGAGGTGGACCAGCAGAGCCAGTGGAGGGAGAACCTCAGTCAGCAGCACCGCTCACTCTGTGAACGGGAGGACAGGTGGCGTCAGGAGGACCAGCAGGCGACTCAAACGCTGCTTGGACTAATGAGGGAGCAAACGGACACGCTCAGGCGCCTTGTCGATGTTCTGCAGGACCGCAGGCAGGAAGACAGAGCCCCCCTGCACTGTATCTGCAACCGCCCACCCCCGCCTCAAACTCCAATCCCCCCCTCATCAAAAATAACAAGGAGGGTCACCAGGGGCCGTGAAAACTGTCACTGCACCACAGGACAGTGTTAAATTACCCAAAAGCTATCAGTTACTACATTTTGAAAAGTCCTTCCCTTACTGTGTTCTTGATTATTAAAAGTAGTTTTCTGTTACTTACTTTTTCCGTCATGGTTTTTTACACAACGCTGTGTTAGATGTCTTGGGTGGGTCGTTGGGTGGTTGAGGGGGTAGTGTAATGCATAGGACAGTCACCTTTAGCAGGGTACAGAGACGGGGGCTGGATCAGAAGCATGTCACACACACAGTGCAGTCAGTAGGCGGTTAGCTGGTATGGGAGGTGGTTTGCAGGTTTTCTGTCGTTGGGGGTGGTACGTGCATTTGTAGCGGGGGAGGGGGGTTACAGATGTCATGCAACGGTCCCTGTAATGGACCGCAGAGCTACGCAGCAGAGGAATCTGTATCCGTCCTCCCCCGCAACAAGGCCACATAGCCCCCGCACACAGAGTCCAAAAAAGGAGGGATGGCAGGATCCGTTGAAACAACCAGTCTGGCACTGCTGACCGGTCTGGGAGCGGGAGCATGTCAAACCTCGACTTTAGAGGCGGTCTTTACATGACCACACACCCTACCCAGCACAGTGTGCGTCCCAGTTTCAACCCTTTAACGCAAAGTCATCAATAAAGACACCGTTGTAAAGCTACAGTGGAGCACGTACTTTAATTTTTAAATGTGTGTTAGAAGTTGGGGAAGCGGGGTGGACGGGGTATGTAACTGCAGAGGCTAGTCAACAGTAACTTGGTAAAGAAACAGGGGCAGGTTCAGCTTCTCTTTGAAGAAACTGAACAGTCACAGTTCACGCTGCTCGCTGCTCGCTGGTACTTGAAGAGTTCCTTGTCGCTGTGCAAGGTGCTTGCATAGGGCGTGACGAGCCAGGGCATTAGCGGGTACACTGGGTCCCCTAAGATCAGTATGGGCATCTGCACTTCCCAAGCGTTATTTTGTGGTCCGGGAAGAAACTACCTTCCTGCAGGCGTCTAAGCAGACCAGAGTTCCTGAAAACACGCGTCATGAACTTTGCCTGGCCACCTGATGTTGATGTTGGTAAAACGTCCCCCATGGTCCACCACTGCTCGCAGCACCATTGAAAATTAGCCAAATTTCTTAGCAGCTGACTGCGGAAGAGGTGGACGATAAGTTGCGAGGAGCTGACAGCGGCCACAACTGCAGCGGGATCCGTGCTCGCAGTGCTGTGGCGCCCGCGCTGTTACTGAGAAGAAAAGTGCACGAACAGATTGCCAGCTGGCGCTTTCAGGGAGGGATGCTGGGCGTGATTGACGGTTCAATGATGACAGTTACCCAAAACCACCCTCCACACAATTTCCCCCCCCCCCAGCATGCATTGGTGGGAAATCCCAGCATTCCAATGGGCGGCGGGGAGTGCGGGAACTGTGGGATAGCTTCCCACAGTGCACCGCTTCCAAAGTCGATGCTTCGCCCGTTACTGTGGACTCACACAGTCGAATTAGTGTATTTATTGTGGATACACAACTTCGACTTCATTAGGTCGATTCCAGAAATTCGAATTAAGATGAATCGAAATAGTCTTGTAGTGTAGACGTACCCTTAGTTCAATATACTATTTTTGTGACAAGTTCAGTGTACATTTTAATTTGCACATGGAATAGACAGGACTTAATTTTTGCAAGTCTCTTTTGAAGAACCCATGCCCTGCAAACTGTACTCAGAAAGCTGAAAGACTGAAGTGACTCTTCTCAAATTTGAAACTGAGATCCTAGAGTGTAGGTGTTGCAAGACCAGTGGTTTGACATCAAAGAGATCACTGTGGTGCTTCTCGGAAGTACCCAGGGTTGTGAGGCACCAAGCTCCCACTTGCCCTTAGTATAAGGAAGTCTTGTCTCCACCTGTCATGGGTCAGCTTCCTGACACATCTGGCCGAGGCCAACACAAGCACTTCCCTCTTAGCCTATGCAGGCTTTTCTGTCCCTCTTGCAGGTTAGTTGTAGGCACATTCCAACCCTTGAGCCCTCCAAGCATCCTGCTGGAATGTCCAGCCCTGGTCTGCTGGACATACACAGTATTCACAGGTTCACGGCTCCAAAGAGGAGAGGATGCCCCAGTTTACCAGATATGCCTCAGATCACTCCTCCACTTAACTCTTGGCACTTAGGTACGTTTATACTAGAAGTAAAAATAAGTAGAAATATTGGAAACAAAGAGTTACAGATACATATTATATCTTTATTGTATTTGGAACCTAGATATACTTAACTAGTTAGTGTCATGTCACGTAGGGCCATGCTCACCCAAAATCCTTCTAGCTTATTACAGCCAGACTTAGCTGTGAGCTTCTGTTCACAAGACAAGCCGTGCTGTCAGTTAGCCTCCTCAGAGAAAAGATGCAGGGTGTTTCCCTGCACCCCCAGTTATATCCCTGCTAATAATTGTCTTTATTTGTAAAGGGAGCACCCCCTTGCTGATTGTGTTTGCTGCCCTCCTCCCAACCCCTGTAGGCTCTTTCTTGTTGATTTCACAGTCTCTTGATTAACATTCATTTCAGACTGTAAGTAGCTCTACACTGTGAAGCAGACAGTATAAACACCATTATCCAGAGAGGGATAAGCATCTCTTCCATCCTACCTGACAAGAGCATGTTTATCACCTTCTAGTGACCACCCTTAACTCACATAATTTAATATCATTAGTATCTATACATAATATCAATATTATGTATAGATACATAATTTCTTAAACATTATCCATATTTCATAATGATTATGATGGCCAATGGTCTGTTACCTCTTGGTAGAGATCTCAGATGCCACCTTTAGGTATATTGAACATGCATATATCTGATCCCTGTAAAACTCCATACACCCCATTTGTCTTCTGCTAGCTGTCACAAATAGGCAATTTCATGACTGGGTTGTTAAGAATTAAAAACAGAAACCAATTGCTTCAATTTCATAAGGTAAGATATCAAAGGTGATGGTTATGAAGTCCTAACACAACAGTATGTTACATACTGTACTTCAGATGATATTCACACATATTAGGACCGGAACACAATCCATACAAAGATTTTATAAATGAATGGGTATTCTATTTCCTATCACTGAAACTCTTCAATCCAGGAAGTAGTCTTAGGAAAATGCATATGGTGGTTCTCATTAGTTTTGATATCAACTATCTGAAAGTAAGCAGAGTTACAAAAGTTGCTACAGGTTTCCTATGCCCAAAGCATTGATAATAGCTGTAATACCACTATTGATGTAACGCCAATATTTTAATGGTGACTACAGAACTGTTTCAATAAACATGGGCTTGATTGGTCCTTTGTTTGTACACCTGCACACTTTTATGTCCCTGTGCTGCAGGGTGCTGCACAGGTGCCATATGCTCATTACTCCCTTGTGAGAACAGATGGTCAGAGAAGGACAGGGAATGGCTGGAGCATTGGCTCACTCCCCCCACCCCCCAATGTGCTTGGCATTACTTCTGAGCATGCACTGGGGAGGTTGTTGTAATTTGCTGCTGGAATAGGCTATCAGGATGTGTAATCCCTTCTCCATGCTGTTCCTGGAGTGGTGAGTTTATACACTGTCCCATACACATAGCTTGTGGCAAACTATGTATCTATTCCTGTATCTTTTAGTGAAAGAGAAATGCAACATCCCTTGGGATAGGCACTTCTGCATGCTTGGTAGAGATTTGCAGCCGTTGTTATAGTCTCTCGCTATATTTTCTTTAAACCATTTAATCTGACAATTGAACAGACTATCATCCAATGTTTAATCCTTCATGGAGGTTGTAAAGTCTAAAGAAAGAACACCGTTCACTGGTAACTGTAGAACAATCAACTGTGTATCAGTGGTAGGGTGAGGGAGAGGTCATAAATGCTTTGCCTCTGGCTCTTATATGATCTAATGAGATCACCCCCTGGGATTTCTGCTCACTAGTAAGAATTCACAGGGCTCAGAAAATCCTCTCAATCCCATGGCAGGAATGGTTAATAAAACACACACTTATAAATTATTTTAGCCTTTTTCCTAAAGCTAAATGATGCTGATATTGCAGTGCCAGCTAGCGAGAGTTCAGCCCCCCCGCCCATGCCACTGCAGTAGTCTGTCTAAAGAGGCTGTTGTTTCTCTTCCTCATGCAGAATATGGAGTGGGGAGGAGTGGGGAGGAGAAGTAGGTATATTGTGGATCAGCAATTGGGCCCTCTAAATTATATCACTCTTCTTTATTTGATAATTTACAGTAATTTCAAAACACAAACCATATGGGCATCTTCTAAAATACAATTTGAACAAAGTAAGATGGAAATTATTTCCCTCCTATTTAACAGTATCTTGCTAGCATTCTCCTTTTCTAGGTCCAGATCCACACAAGCCTACCTTTCCTGGTAGAACATTTGATGATCATCATAATGGCAAGATTTACTTTGGGAAAGCTTTATAATGAGCGACCATGAAAAGGCTCAACGATAAGGTTCTGATGCTCTTTCTAGAGTTCAAATGCTCATTTAAGGCTCTGAAATATTGTATTCTAGCCAGATCTTATACAATATTCACCAGATGGAAAGAGGCAACATCTTAACTGAATTGAGCAACAATGTGATTTCTTGCAGACAGATTGCATTTCACTCCAAAGGTAGCTATAGTCCAAAACTAAGGAGAGTGCATTTGTGTTAATTTGTAAATTGCTTTGTGATCTTTTGAAATGAAATGCAGTGAAACAGATAAAATGTACTTTTTATCTGTAGAAATTCAGTGGGAATGGTAAACTCCTTTTTTAAAATTTTTAATGTTTTAATTTTTTGGTGCTACAGAACAAAATAACTGATTTATCAGAGTCTTGAGTGACAGTCTAGATGTGATTTTTGCTGTTAAATATGTCCCTAGAGCATTTCAGGCCCTGGTTCATTTTCCAGCAGATCACACACATCTATCAGGTGACACAGTGTACATCATATTGGATAAAGAATATATGATAAAATACGTGTTAGGTCTCTTCTTCGAAGTCATACTGTTAAAACTGTCCTGTCTTCTCCTTATCTTGTTTCTGTATACCCACATAAGGGCCAGAGAGAATTATAAATTGATTTGGTCAGAAATTCACTTTCTCTGCTTCTTCTATAACATGTGGCTCACTCTGGACATTTATTAAATAATGATTAGCTATCCTACTCCATCTGAGCAACAATGTTACATAGAGGGAAAATATGGGGCCCACTGTGGTCCCATCAGGAGCAGGAATGAATCAATGCTTTCATAGACACATTATGAGAGAGAGATGTAGTATGAACACTGGTGCTGGGATCACACATTCTTGTGTTTTAATCCTAGCTCTGATATTGATTTCTTCTTTGTCCTCTGGGAAATCACTTAATTTTTCTACCTCACTTTCCCCATCTGAAAAATGGGGACAGCTATTGAGAATTTATTCTTGCTTTTAAAGATTCTTAGAGACAAGCATAACTAAAATTTTATTACTTCACAACACTTTTCTATCAGATGCCAGTTCTTTTTGTATTGAGTCACCACATATGATAGAGAAAGAGGTAAGGTGGTTTAAATAAATATTGTACTTAATTTTGGGTCTATAGAGCTGATTATCATCTCATACTATATAAAGCAGGAGGAACACCACTGAAATGAATGAAGTTAGACTGCCTCAACTAAGGGGAGAATTAGGATCTTCCATTAATTTAACAAAACTAATGATTTTATAAATCTGATTTAAAGACCTGTTAAAAAGAATTCACTGTATGTCACCTAGTGGCAATATTTACATGACAATGAGACAATACTGCAGTTATGTAGATTTATTGGCAAGAAGCTGGCTCAGTTCAGCTTGGCGATGCTGAATTTGAATCATATTAAACTGTCAACTTCTGGTAGAACTTAATGGTATTTATTAAAATTGAAGAATTGTTCCATGATGAAATAATTATTACCCTTACTGAAAATTAATGCCATGTTTGTGAAGTAAACAGGGTTATATTAGTAATAGAATTTCTTTTCTTGAACAAATTATATTCAGGATTTTTTATGAATAATACGTACAATAATATGTGGTCTTGTTATAACATTGACTTTTCTAATATTCAGTATTTCTTGTTCTGGGAATTAAGTGACAAAGGAAGCTGTAAAATAACATTACAATACCTTAACATAAATGTTAGAAATATATAACTGAGAGTATCTGCAGTATCTCCCTTCTAATTTGGTTTAAGAAAAAGACTCCTATGAAAGTGTTTACATTTAAATAACTATAGGAATTAAAAAATGTTCATGTTCTTTAACTTGGACTCTGTTTATTTAGGCCCAGATTTTTAAAGGTATTTAGATATCACTGTACTAAGTGTGGCAATGCCTAACTGATTTAGATGTCTAAATCTCATTTTCAAAAGGGATTTATACACTAAGGAGCTAAAATCCCATTGAAAGTCAATTGAAGCTTCTCCTCATCCTTGTGGCATAGGAAAGCTAAATTCAAGAACTTTCAGAATCACTCCATAATAAAGCAGTGGACTTTCCAATAAACATATATTCTTTGAGACAATCACATGAAGAATTTAACAACTAATATAATCTCCTAAAATTGAGATTATATAATGCAGAAATCAGAGACTTCACAAAACAGAGCACACAGGAAGAAAACATAAGACTCTCCCGGTCAGAGGGATGAACTTATATCAACAATTACAACATAGATAAAAAGCTCAGATGGGTAGATGGAAATGGTAGAAAAAAATATTCATGTGAAAAACTTTCTTTTGAATACCCATAGGCAGGGAAAATTCTGGTTCCTTAGGTTTTTTTGTTCGTTCATTTTTGTCTCTTTTTTTTCTTTTAAAGAACTGATTGCATTTATTATGGAGTCAGATATGCAAGTAAAACACTATTTATGGGGTTCAGAGCTATACCTAGTATAGCATACCTATAGAGGATTAGCCACCAGCAACAAATGGAGAGACAAAGTCACTGTAGCAGTTTAATATCTGGGGAACAAAGAGAACTTTGTCAATTACCAGGAGAAAAAATGCTTAATATTTGTAAAATTTTAATCTTCATAGATTTCAAGATCAGGTTTACTGTCCTACATAGGAACAACTGATGGAGGTAAAGATAGCTTTCCAAGAGGAAAATAAAGTAGCTGCAATATTGTTTCCAGCAAAGGTTAAAATCCAACATGAAAGCAAAGCCAAATCTTCTGGGATTTGAAATTCAGCAAATTGATTCTTAACAAAAAATAGAGAGTGAAATGAGAAGCGGTTGAAGATAAAATTTTAGGAGTAAAATAATCAGGGCTTGGTTTAGAGGAAAAGATCTTTTATTGTAGAAAACTAGGAATACACACTTTTTGTAATCCTTTTCTGACATGCCAGATGAAGTTTTATTCTGTTTGTTTTGTATCCACCAACCAACGGCAGATGAAAGTTTAAGATATTTTTGAGAACTTATAACAGTGATACAGATAGGTATTTTATAGGTCCCTATAATAGTGTGGCTTAAAATTCTGTGGTCATTTTAGTGCCAATATGTATCTGTGCATTACAAAAACTAGCAGTTGTATTCTTTCTTCCCAATTCCCTATTGAGGGTTGGTGACTTCTATGGCCTTCTTCCAAAACTCAAGATCATACTCCAGGCTGTAGTGCAGATTGGTCTCTCTGGCCTGATCTACACTACGCATTTAAACCGATTTTAGGAGCGTTAAACTGATTTAACGCCGCACCCGTCCACACTAAGAGGCCC
Organism: Mauremys mutica; assembly: GCF_020497125.1. Taxonomy (NCBI): domain Eukaryota; kingdom Metazoa; phylum Chordata; order Testudines; family Geoemydidae; genus Mauremys; species Mauremys mutica. Next base: position 53,634,180 of record NC_059076.1, on the reverse strand, counting down.
TTTATATCGATATAAAGGGCTCTTTAAACTGGTTTCTGTATTCCTCCCCAACAAGAGGAGTAGCGCTAATATCGGTGCAGAGATATCCAGTCCAGGTCCTGAGTCTTTGGTCTTTCCCTTGGTCATTTTCTACCTGCAGTCATTGCAAGAACTATCCTACAGATTCAGCTCTCAGGTCTCTGCTGGATGTGCCTATACCAATGTAGCTTCCCTTCCCGCAACTTGTCTGCAGTTAGAGCAACCTAAATTAGGCCCCTTACAACCTAATTTTGTTTCCTGTCACTGAATGGCCGACCATTTGGCCATCTCAGTATTTGCATTTCTGCAAAGGAGAACAAACACACACGCTGGTATTTTGTGCTGTGCTTTACCAATCCTTAGGAACTGCAAGTCATTAAAACTTTACTAAAACAACTTCTCTATCTAGAAGCTGTTAGGCAGGTTTGTTATTAAAAAATAATTGGGATCCTGAGTCCCTAAAAGGTTGAACTTAAAATCCTATAAAACTCTCAGCTCATTATGAAGCCTAATAATACTAGGTGCAATTTTCAATAAAATGTTATTTAAAATCCAATATACTATAGCTGACATTTGTGGAGAGGATCTATATTATCAGTACTGCTCTACTACTGTCATAGTTTTGTAGTATATATTATTATTAAGTATCTAATAATAGTACACATGTTTTACAGTCAGCTTGTTTTCATTCTGTAGGTGCCTCAGAGGAAGACTAGTGAAACCAGAACATTAGCAGCAAACCATCCATGGCACTGCAGGAGTTTTGCTTTGTTCTGCTGTGATTACTTCACCTACAGGTAGAAATGAAAAATCCATGAAATCCTTTTATTGCATATACCTACCTATTACATAAAATATTTGTATTACTTTGGCTAAAGGTTTGTTTTGAACATTTATGCATTATAAACAAAGCCATTTTTTTGCTCACAGTGCTGTTCGTCATCTTCTCCTCTCCTCACTTTCTACCCTATTCTCTAAAACATAGAAAGCATAAGACTTTATTTTGCTCTTGGATTGTTTGTGTCACTGCTGGAACTCTGCAAATGAAGCACTGATGTGCAAGTACCAACATCCTCCATTCTTCCTCAAGAGGAACACTATCCCTAGGCTTAGCATACTACCAGTATGACACACACAGTTGGCACTCTCATGCTTTGGAAAAGTGAGTTCAGTGTTCAAGGATTCTGCATACGTTACCTGTCCCATGTATCAATAACCTTTTGTTTTTTAATTGTTCATAAATGTTCATTAATTTTTGTCACTAATGAACTTATTAGCTCATGTACAATCCATTAATTATTCATTTGAAGGTAATTTATGCATCTGATTTTTGCATCCTGTATTACTGTTTGTTATATAAACCCATCATGTTACAGTCCCTCCACTGATTCAAATTCAAGATCTAGGCTCACCAGAGAGGTGACTAATGACTGTAACTGATTACAGGTTTCCTTAGTAAAGGAAACTATAATTTAGTAAGCAGAAATATTTGTAGTGCAGTAATAATAAGGTTTTCAGGACTTGAATTAAATGGTCTATTAATATTTAATTAAAATCCCTTTAATTAAACGTTGTTCTTACCTCATTGACATGTGATCAAAGAAAACCCATTTTGTGTGTTTTTGTAATTTTTATTTAAGAGCATAAACAATTATATGGTTGACTAATATTTTATACTTCACTAAAGTACTGAGTGTTATGAAAATTAGATTGAAATTATATTAATTAAATTATTCAAATCAAGGAGTTGCTAATACAAAGTAGAACTGGTTAACTAAAAATAAAACAAGACCAACAACTGCTCAAATCAATGCATCAGCTCAATTAGTAATCAAATCACAAAATTAACATAACACAAAGATTGCATGGTTTACTTAGTCCTTCTCTTTCTATTCCCTTTACTTATCAGCTTGTACTTTCAACTGTGGAAAAAATGGGGTTAAGGTTTGGATATTTACGTACCTCAGGGGACCTTAATAATCTGTGGTAAGGTTTGATTTGAATCTAGGTTAATTAACGCCCAATAGTAATTAATTTATATTATGGACTATATGTCCTAGAATAGTCAATAACAGTGAAAATCTCTGCCCAAGAGTATTAATTTGATATGAATATATGAAAGTTGTGTTTAGCTTACATTTAAAATAAAAAAAATAATGCTGAAACTTAGTTTTAAATGTGAAAAGGTGGAATCTGAATTAGTTATTTTCCTTTTAGAAAAATGTTTAATTAGATGTCAGTTCAAAGATCACTGAAGACAAAAATGTACTCCTAAATAAGATGGAAGATGCGTCTCATATGGTACTGATATGCACATACTGATATTTTACTAGGAAAATAATTTCAAAACTGGAACTAGACTGTTATACAAAAGAGGTGTGGAAACTGTCAAGGCAAGACTATTCTCTACAGCAAATTTGGTAATCGCAGACTAGATCACTTACTTGGGTTTTTGATTGCTAATTTCTTTTAGTGTATAGTGTAGTGTAGTGGTTTACGTAAATTAGTCATAACATTTCAGTTCAGGAGAATAACCCAAACATTGATCAGGAAATAGAGACAGAGCACAAATTTGGGGAGGATTTTCTGGACCAGCAAAGTACCAGAGGGGTAGCCGTGTTAGTCTGAATCTGTAAAAGCAGCAAAGAGTCCTGTGGCACCTGATAGACTAACAGATGTCTTGGAGCATGAGCTTTCGTGGGTGCATCTGACAAAGCACGAAAGCTCATGCTCCAATATGTCTGTTAGTCTATAAGGTGCCACAGGACTCTTTGCTGCTTTTACTGGTCCAGCAAAGTCACCTTTGCTAGATGTCCCCTTCCGACTTTTTCCCCCCCTCCCCTCCTGTGGACTTGAGGGGTCTCCTTGGCTGATTGCAGGACACAAGGGTGAAGCAGAAGCCTATTGGCTCCAGTGCAACCAATGGGATAGCTTATAAATTCTTCCCACTGCCTAGGATATCATTCTGCACCCAGAAGTAAAAGTATTCCCACCCCCTTTTTGGAAATAGGGTAGGCTTGGCTTTGCATCCTTGTTGTGGGCATTATGCCAGTTACCCTTTGGGGGACCAGAAGGAATTTTTTTCCTCACTGCAGATTGGTTTGGGTGAGTACTCCGGGGGAGATGGGGTACTGCCACTCTGATGCCCAGCAGGTAATGGGCAGGGCCTATCATTTTGCCCCACCTTGTTCCCAACTCTTTTCATTACTGGCTTTGATTGATCAGCCAGTGTTGCTGGCCAAAGCCAGAAAGGCAAAAATTCAAATGCAGATACCTGAGATTGATATAAAAACCTCAGCTCAGGCAGCTGCTTTTCTACCATCTTAGGAAGCATCACCAGACTGCAGAGCCCGTAGAGAGCAATAGAAGCTACTGGGGAAATAGGGAAGGCAATTGTAGTTCCCACCAGACAGGGATTGGGAGCAGCATATCAAAGGATCTGATGGAGCAAGTGAGACGTGCATGCTGCCTGTCTGTAGGAGTACAGGTTCCAGAGTAGCAGCTGTGTTAGTCTGTATCCACAAAAAGAACAGGAGTACTTGTGGCACCTTAGAGACTAACAAATTTATTTCAGCATAAGCTTTCGTGGGCTACAGCATCCGAAGAAGTGAGCTTAACGAAAGCTTATGCTGAAAAAAATAAATTTTAGTCTCTAAGGTGCCACAAGTACTCCTGTTCTTTTTGTAGGAGTACAAGAGCACAACAGCATCCCCTGCAGCCAGAGAAGAGTAACGCCCAATAGTAATTTATATTATGGTCTATGTGGAGAACTTAGCAATTGGTGAATGAGAATCCAATATAGTGCAGGCCATTTACTCACTTCCCATCTCCCACCGGGACCCATTATCCCAAGGCATCCTAGTGAGGGACCAAGGTAGCTACACTAGTCTGCTACAGGAACCAGACCTCTACAAGGGTGCCCCATGCACAATCACAATACCTATATATTTAAGTGTCACTTTCCTGTGATGTCTTGATGTTTAGGTTGTACCTGTCATGGCATTTACCCATCACTAGAACGGGTTGAAATTTTTCATTCAAAATGTTTTGTTCATGAAAAGTAGCCATTTTTCAAAAATGAAACTCCCCCTCTCCTCAGTCACAACTCCTCCCAGTTTCAGGTTTTTTTTCTTCTTTGCCCACTTCTTTTCAGGGACAAAATGGAGAGAAGAGGGGGAAATGTGTGGAGGGAATAACAGAAAAAATAAAAACTGAAAAAGGCTTCACTTTTGAAAAATGAAAAATGTTGGGGTTTTTTTCTGTTTTGTTTTTTTAGGGGGAAAGTGGGATTTTTTGTGACAAGGTTTGAGAAAATATATCTTTATTTATTTATTTATTTATTTATTATTTTTCCAGAAAGCACACTCCCCATTTTTATGTCTGCACTACCCATCATCATCCTATGTGACCATGTTGGTACTGTGAGTGGGTGGAGCTTCATTTGTGGGCACAGTTTGGGACAGTACCACCACTTTTTTCCTCAAAATTTGAACCCCAAGTTAGCTGTGCTGAGAAGATGAATCTGAAGCATATAAAAATTGTGCTACTATTCTTGATTACAACATAATCCACTTCTAACCTTTTAATGATAAGTGGTCTTGATAAGATGAGCATGAAAGATCTTGAGACTATGCAAACATTCATTAAAGTTAATGAAATTATCTCAGATTCTAAGCTGTATGAAAAACACTTCACAAAATTATGCATCTTTGAGTGTCAGATGAGATCAGTACAATGCTTTCCAAGAATCGTTTAATAGTAACTGTTTGATCACAAGACAAGTTTGAGGTGCATAGAACTAAATGCAATATTCAACCAGACCCAAAGTCACACTGAGAGGGATTATTATCACACTTAAGTGGTATGATGCCTCAGCACATGCAGCCCCAACCTGCAATGAGGGGTTATACATTTTAAAAAAAAAGATTTTTCAAACCATAAGAATATCTTTAGCAAAACCAAGGATTTTTTCTGGAGAGACCATTGTGCTGTTGCTGAGCCTATGTCCTTCCTCAGCCGGTTGATCAGTACTCCCAGTCCTGAGCTTCTGCCTGAGTCCTATGGTAAATTTCATTTGAAGGGAGGGGAAGGAACTGAGGGTGGGGATGCAACTGGACTGACTAGTGGGGAAAGAATCTAAGGGTATGTCTACACAGCAGCTGGGGCTACACAGCCTGGGTCAGCTGACCTAGACTCAGGCTGCAGGACTGTACAATTGCAGTATAGACATTTGGGCTCAGGCTGGAGCCTGAGCAATGAGATCCTGCAAGGGGTGGGGTGGGGGAGGGGAAGTCCCAGTGCCTGAGCTGCCTAAAAAGCAGAGAGAACTGGAGGAAAAGCCAGAATGTCAGAGGTTCCAGATAAAAATCCAGTAGCTGGCAAAGATTAAATTGTTTTTGTTGGAATTTGTTGAAATCAAAACCTTTTTGTGGAAACAGGTCAATTTTGATGAAATTCTACCAGAAACCAGGTTTCTTGCCAGCTTGCCCACCCAGCTCCTTGGAAGCACACCTGGTTGGCTGGCAGGTGTGTAAATGTAAGCCTGGAAGTACTATGAGTCCCTGCTCCAAAGCTCCCAGCTTCTTAGCCAGTATTTCTGGCTCCAGCATAGTCCATCAGGCCACCTGCCAGGGAGCTGGGGGTCCCAGGGCTTCCAGGGTCTCCTGCTTTTGGGCAGCCTACCAGACAGAAAATATTGTTCCTTCTTAAAGACATTTCAACTGTTCCTTGTTTGTGCAACAATATAAAAAAGAAATGTAAGAACTCTCGTTTGTCAATTCATTCCTATTCCTCTTGTGCACCAGATGGCAGAACTATTGCTGATCCATACATATTCTCCATTGAATAACTTCTTTGCTACAGTAGTATGTTCCAGAAACTGAAGTTTACCCATCAGTTAGTGGTACGTGTTAGCTATATTGCACTATAGTATTGCTCCTCTGTTTGTTTTTCCAGGGCTTGTTGGGTATGCAGTTTGTGTGTATAGGGACTTTGTGCCTAGGGGAGGTTGGCTTCTATCACTCTGCAGACATGGGTCATCTAGGAACTGCCTGGAGTTCTGGAGCTTTTACAGCAATTAACTATAGTTAATGACTTTACACGGAAGGCACTTTATACATGGAAAAAGCCAAATGGCTGAGTCTTCCTAAACCAATGGTTCTCAACCTTTCCAGACTACTGTACCCCTTTCAGGAGTTTGTTTTGTCTTGTGTACCCCATGTTTCACCTCACTTAAAAGTTACTTGCTTACAAAATCAGACAAAAATACACAAGTGTCACACCACACTGTTACTGAAAAATTATTTTCTCATTTTATACCATATAATTATAAAATACATTGATTTGAATATAAATATTGTACTTTTCAGTATGTAGTAGACAGAGAAGTAGAAACAAGTCATTGTCTGTATGAAATTTTAGTTTGTACTGACTTCACTAGTGCTTTTAATCTAGCTTGTTGTAAAACTATGCAAATGTCTAGATGAGTTGATGTACCCCCTGGAAGACTTCTGTGTACCCCAGGGGTACACATACCCTAAACACACATGAAACAGACTGATATTTGCTTGTTCTTTGGCTCCTTTCTCCCTCCTGAGCCATGTTCTGCTCTTTCTGTATCCTTCTCAAGGGTTTGTTGGATCTTTCAACCTTCTCTTACCCCCATCATGTTTGTTTCTTGGGAAAGCAGCATTTTTTTACTCTGTTTGGGAACATAGTATTTATCAATAATATAAGACTAGTTTATGATTACTAGTTACCATCTGAATAATTAATCTAATAATAATTGTAGTAATTTCTAAAAGCATTGAACTGGTAGAAATCTAGGGTAACTCCCAAGTCAGTGGAGTTTTTCTGGATTTATTTCTCAGCTGCTATGGTGAAAGGCAGTAGTACAAAATCTTAAGAGGCAGTGTAACACGCCCCCGCCCCTCCTCACCCAGAAAAAGCACAAAATTTGCTCCATTATTTTAAAATTGTTCTTTTTTATATTAAGAACCTCATTCTTCTGAGCATATGTGCAATGTGCCTCAGGTGGCACATGGCCAGGTCTCATCTCCGAATTTGGTCCACTGGTTGGATCATTAGCTTGCCCGGGCTGTACACTGATGGGGAGTGTGACATGAACACCAATCCATGTGCCCCAAAACTTCATTGATATTTGGGGAGAGATTATACTTTTAAAACCATATGATGTAAGTACTTTCATAAAGGAAATGATGATACAGTTACAATCAAAGATTAATAATTGTTTCTTGATTACACATCTTACTGTACCCATCAAGTTTTTCTTCCTTTCTTCATAGGTAGAGCAATAGTAATATTTATAAAGCTGTAATTAACCACTTGTCTGATGATTTATAGATCCTTCATTTGAATTGGTTGAGTGACTATAAAATGGTTAGTTTCTATAATGAGCAGCAATATGGGAAGAAAAATCTTCAGTGTAATTACTTAAAGATGAATAATTAATTACTTATACATATGCTAATAAATTCATTAATGTGATGTACTATAAATGTACAAGAAATTAATAACCAGGATGATATTAGAACACCATAGTTTATGGAGGCTATTTTTATACATTGTGATCAAAATTCTCCTGGTGTGAAATCCTAGCCCTATAGAAATCAATGGAAGTTTTTCCATTGACTTAATTAAGTCCACAATTTCAACTCTGCCCTATTTGTCTACTCCTTAATTACCTTTTTTGTGGGAGAAGTTTATGAATTAACCCAGACTCAAGCCAGATATAGACTGTATAAGATTCCCCCATAGCTCTGCATATGCACCTCAAAACCTGCAACATGCATTTTAATGTCCTGAATATAAAAACTTGGCTAATGAAAGAGCATCATATGTTTGTTTAAATCAGGACTAAAATAATATCAAATATATTTTCACTAATGAATCAAGCATTTAAATCCAATCTCCAAAAGTCAACTATCCAATTTACTCCTCTGCTCACTAAAATAACCCTTTTAATTGAACAATGATTATACAATAACAATATCTGAGAGGTCTTTTGAATTTGCTGCACCTGAAAATTCCTAAGATTTCTTTTTAAATTTTAATGTCTTGGTGGTTTGCCCTGCATTGATTTGGTTATTGGCCATAAAGGTACTTGTTCTCAAATTATGAATGATACAACTGAGATTTATGGGGTGGTTTTTTATTTTTTTTTTTTTCATTATTTTACATAGAAATTGTTCTCAAAGGCTTTAACTTGATTACATAAAAGTTTGGATGAATGGTGGGAAAGAATAAAAAACAGCCAATAGATAGAATTCTTACAATATAGAACAGCTCCCTGTCAAGCAGATCAGCGTAACTCCATTGAACTCAATGGATCTACACTGACTTACACCTCCTAAGAAACTGGACATACACAGTTAGGGCCTAATTCAATTGAAGTCTTTGGATGGACTCCTTTTGACTTCAGTGGGTTTTGTATCAGACCTTTAGCATTATAGCTTTGCAGGTTTACTGATCTGTTGATATGTATGAACTACCTGCTCAATGAGTTGTCATGTTACTCACAGAGTGAGCTCAAGGTCCCTGTCAAAGGTAAACCTCTTGGAGATTTCTTACCTGGGCTGCTTTTGGGGCAGTGCACCTGTGCCTTACCCCTTAATCTAGTTGTAAATAGACAATCTAGCCCTCAATGATTATGGGCTAGATTCTTAATTTTTGACACCTATGTATTATAGTGCTTAGACACTATAGACAGAAGTTTAAGCAGCTTAGTAGCTGCATAAGAAGGCCAGATGTTCAAAAGAGTCTGTGAAATAGTGTATACAAAATATGTGCTTATTCATTTGTTAAAGTGATTGAACATGCAAATCACTGCACTTTTGACTACTTGACTACATATGCAAATTTAATTGTTCTATGCAAATGTGTTCTGTTACATCCTGCTTAAATAAACAAGCTCACACATTTTGTGTACACATTTCTAGAGACTGTATTTGAAGATCCATCATCTATAAGTGCTATCATAAGCAAAATAAATTTCCTGAATAATGGTTTGAAATGAGGTCTACAAAAATAAATCTGATATAAAAAGGAATTATGGATAAATCAAAATATATTTGACACTTCGATTCAAATGTTTATCTGAAAATCTGGATATTTTTCAGTTTGCAGAATTGGACTGTGAATCTCATGAGAATAAGCCTTCTTGTGAGATTGGATACTTTTTGCTATTCACACAGGTCTCAACCATTCTAGGAGCATCTCTACTTACAGTATTTTGGCACTTCTACTTCAATCTCAGCCAGAATCAATATATACAGTTGGGTCAAAATGATGACAAAAATTATGGTGAGCCAAGGCCTGGGGTGATGAGAAATATCCAACATTCAGCGATTGAGAGTATAAAGATGAAAATAGAAACATTTTATAAAAAGTCATTTCAATTTTGTTTGGTTGACTGACAATGGCTCACTGGATGGGTCTCTGCTCACGTGGTCAGTGTTTTCTTGCCTATATTTAAAGTATTGTATGTCTGTTGAATTCAGTACTAGTACTCCTGGCAGCGTATATGAGATGAGAGAAAACCTATTACTTCCTTCTCTATCTAGAATAGAAGAAAGGACAGTATTTTTCATTTCATCCCAAATCAATATATGGAAGTCATCCATTACTGGGACAAAATGAAAAATGAGAAGAAATTAACTAAATGAATTGGAACATTTAAAAAGTGGATTCAGTTTAAAAGATCATTTCTTTTTTAATTGTCACTTATTTACTAATCCTTTATTAAAAGCGACTTCCCACTGATAGATTAAACCAGGCCAAATTTAAATTAGCTGTACATGCTGTTCACACATTCACCAAATTTGGGAACTCAGCTGATAAATCCAAAAATAAATTAAAGGGATCAGTGTCTGAGGCAGTGGTTACTGAAGAGATTACAGAGTGATTTGTTTGAATATTAGTGATTAGACCACCCTATAGAAATAAATAAATTTCTCACATAAATGTCTCATGTTTGCTACATCCACCAGGTTTCCACCAGGGAATTTTTTAGAACAAAAATCTAAATGGAATCATCTACAATATTTAAGATTACTTTTGTCTTTTTAGTATATTTATTGATGTCTCATCTGATATATTTACTGTTATCAGCTCTGCAACTGGTCAGGTAACTCAGATTATCCTCCTGTATAATGGGACTAATAATTAGAACTGGTCAAGAATGTTCTGTCAGAATGACTTTCTGATGGACAGTACAATTGCTGCTAAATAATAAATTTCTGTGGGGAAAATTTTTATTGTGTTTGTGCAAAAAAAAAAAAGTTTGAACGTGATGGAATAATTTAGTTTTTTAGATTTAAGTTACCCGAAATGTTGAGATTTTTTTTAATGAGCTCAGCAAAACATTAAAATTAACTTCTTTTGTGAGAGAGTGTCCTCCATTCTGTTCTATGGGCTCCCAGGATGACTATATCTCATAATGTACTGCAGATCCAAGACACATGGTACATTATGGTGACCTATATTGGCCAAGAAGACCGGACCGTAGGAGAGAATAGGGATCTGAACTACAACTCCCATAAGGCAATACAGCACGGACATTTAATGTTGAACAGACTTTAAAGGAAGCATGTTAGGATAGTTCAATAAATTGAAACAAAACATCTCAATTTCAGACTGTTGAAAAGTTTCATTGTTGACATTTCCAAAGAGGTTGTGGCACTTTTTTTTTGTATTTCCATTCCATGAAAAATTCTTAAAATTCAAACTCCCTGTCAGGCTGGCTGCTGAGGAGCTGGAGTGGTAGATGGGCAGGAAAGATAATAAAAACCCAGACAGGTTTCCATAAGAAATCAGTACTGCCTGGATTTCTTTGAAAGATTCATTGAAAGTGGCACACACCCCCAGACTGTTTTGCTTTCAACTAATCAGTATATTCTGATTGGGAAAATATTCTACTGGAAAACTTCTGACCAGCTCTAATTACTTTTATTTTCTTCTCCATCTACCATTTCCTTTTAACGCAGCAATCCCCCCTCTCAAAATTTGAACATACTGTCTTTATTGTTTGAAGATATCTTTTTCAATTTAACTTTGTAATGCCATTGAAGGGTACTTTTGCCAGACTGAGAAGCTGGACTCTGATATACTTACCTACTTTATTGAGGGACGTGATTAGCTAATTCATTACCAAGTTATGATAAGTGATTTTGCAACGTAATGTGCTAAGTATTATAAGTCCAGTAATTACCACTATAATAGGTATGGCTTGGGCAGTATCTGAGTTGAAGGGGACTTAAGTGCTGTCCCAAATAAGGATGTTTTCCTGAATCAGGACTTTGATCTTCTGGTGCCTCAGTTATTCATCTAGAAACTGGAGAAAATACTAGTTCCCCATTCCACAGGGCTGTTAGTAGGTTCAACTCATAACCTGGGGAGGTGCTCAAATATCATGGAGATGAGAGCTATATATAAAGCAACCTGGGGTAAGGTCTAAGGATGGACTTGTGTGTTGCAACGCTGAGCATAACAGTATCTAAAATTTAGATGCTTAGCAAATCACTGGATCAATGCGGCCATCCACAATGCTGTGTTAGGTGCCTAGGCGCTCTGTACAATGAATGAGGGGTGGGGAAGAGATGCCTGAGAATGCAGTCTACAAAAGCCAGTGTGTTAGGTGGGAAGCTGCCTAAGCTAGCCAGTGAGAGATGCTGATGACCAGAGTATGCTAAGCCACACTTGTCTCTTGGAGATAGGTGCCTAACTCTGGGATGCAGGGAGGCACCTAGCTCTGCTTAGCAATCCACAGTTGGGACCCTGCCCCAGCCTGCAGTCAGGTGACTTCAGTGCCTACACCATTCCTTTCATGACTGAGTTAGTTGCCCTGAACAAAATGGCTGGAGGAGGAAGTGATTGTAGTGCCACCCATCTTATAATATTTAGCCCAGTGAACTGGATTGAGAATTATGCTATAGTCCAGTGGTTGGGGGAAGGAACCCAGGTCCAGTCCCCCTGCTTCAACCACTCTCAGTTATCCACAGTACAACAGCTCCAATAGGAGAGACTGAGATAGTCGCACCTCAGGATATTCCAAAGCTCAGTAGCTAGAGCACTATTCTCAGGATTTGACGAGAAGTATCCCATCTCTTTCTCCCCCTCTGTCAGAGTGAATGGAATGAAACCCAGGTCTCCCACATTTCTGGGGAGTACTCTTAACAACTATGCTAAAATTTATAACATGGACACAGCCAGCACCGTGTCCTCCAAATGGATTTTGGAATGGTACCTGATCTGAGATGTGTGCTCAGAGGCCACCTACTGGATCAGATTGGCATGCAACTTAAGTGACCAAATGCCTATCTTCCCTTGGTTTGTGAATTTTTTTTTCCATCTTGGATGGGAGATAGGCATCTGGGTGCCTAGAGGGAAGCAGCATTGGGCTCAGAAGTAGAAACTTAGGTGCATAGGGAACTTTTACTTTAAAAACTTACACACTGAATGAGTTTAGACAGCTACAGGTTTCGGTGAGTTTTGTTGATCATAGTAAGGCCAAAATTGGGTCTTAAGCACCAATCCCCCAGACTTAGGTGCCTAAGCTTGGGGTTTATATGTCTAAGTACATTTATGGATCCCACCCCATATGTCTGCTTTTACTGGCACATTCCTCATTTTTCCTAGGATGTCTTGGTGCTCCAGGAACTTCTTTTGGGACACCCAAAATGTCCCTGTTTATTATTATAGCAGTCAAAACATTTGGGTATTTATCCTGTATTAAATAGAATTTACTCTGTCTTTACCAGGAACAAACAAACCAGTAGAACAACTGTTGACTAGTGTTTGGAGCAAGTAGAAAATTTGAATGAGTGTGGACGTTATAAAAGGTGCTCTTTTGTTCAATGTAAATGTCACTGACACCTATTCAGTACTTTATTATCATTCAGAATGCTGTGGGTTTTGTTAGACTGGAAATTTGCACTGGTGTAATTACACTGATATAGCAACAGACGTAAACCTTTAATGAAGATACACTGTCAGTGTGACTTACCATGATAACCTTTTCTAAGTAAGGTCTGTTTAAGTCCTACCTTAGACCAGTGTTATAGATTTACAATGGAGGCTTGTATGGGTGTACATGTACTAGTAGAGCTACACAGTGGTAACCACTCCCTCCCATATAGACAAAGACTAAGTGATTGGGGAGAAAACATCCATTGCAAGATATATGCACGATGTCGGAAACTGACAGTGGGGCCACCACCAAACACATTTTAAACTGTATTTTTGTCTGTCACTCAACTATTCCATGATTCTAAAAATGACACCACAAAGAGTCCCTGGTTTTTGATTTTTGAAAATATTGTTACCTTTGTGCCACAGTTACAGGATACATATTGTATGTGCCTTCATAATAAAGATGAAGCTTTAAGATATCAAATGCAGTCTTTTGAGAGCGGTAGAATGCATAGACTATCTACTATGTTTAATCTCCCCCTTCACCACCTTTAATAATAGCCTGTCAATAGATTGAAAAGTTATTTTAAGAAAGTTGTAAAAGATTAGCACAGTTTCTATGGTTCTGGAAAATGATCTTCTTATGCAACATCAGATATTTATAAAACAACCATAGCCCCAAAATAAAAGAATCTATGGGGTCAGCAACTACAACAAAAAGATATTTGCTTTATAAGATTTGCTGTAGATATAAAAAATAAACACACACAATGAAGGCAAAAGCTTACAAGAGAAATATAGGATGGTATAGATAATATACTGCAGAGATCAACAAAAACCCAAATCAGATAAATTTTGCATTAGGGAAGGAAAAAAAAGCACCCCCTGGCAGCCAGGTCCCCCAGAGCCTTCCGCCTGCCAGTGGCCCTGCCAATCATCTCCTCCCCCTCCCTCCCAATGCCACGATCAGCTGTTCTGTGACATGCAGGAGGTGCTGGGAGGGTGGGGAAAGGAGAGGGGACAGGGTGTGCTTGGGGTAGAAGGCGGAACTGGGTGGGAAGAGGCAGGGGGTGGAGCAGAGGCAGGGAAGGGGTGAAGGCTGGAGTAGGGTGGGGTCTGGGGTGGAGTGGGGGTGGGAAGAGGTGGAGGTGGCTGTTGTGTATTTGGTTGTCATGGTTTTGTTGCTATGGCAACTGAGTTAGATTATTATGGGTTAGCTCAACCGGTTTCAACCGGCTGAGGAGCTCTCTGTATATATGTAAATAAAATGGAGGTTTTGGTTAGCTGCCTGCTCTCTGGCCTCAAGTGATTGCTTCCTACACCGGCTGCCCCAAGGATATAACAGTGGCGGCTTAGAGGAAAGGCGTGGGGGCGGGGCCTGGGGGCCCGGAGGAAACCGGCACCTGTGCTTGCAATGCCTCATGGGACCAAAACATTGTCACAGCGTGGAATGGGAATGTGGCTTTAACCTCCCATGATGCATTACCTCCCTCCTTCCCCTGATATCAACAGCGAACAACCCACACTTTTCTGTGCCTGTTTTTTTAAAAGCCTGGCTTAGCTGTCCATATGCCATAGCTTGAGAAGCATGGACCCCACCCAGCTGTGCACTCTTCTTGTGAGCATTACAAACACCTCATACCTTATCCTGGAGTATTTCCAGAGGCAAGACAGGCGCTGCTGTGCAGAACTTTATGATGTCATTCAATCAGCCCTCCTGCAAGCCATAAAACAAAATCATTATCAGTTGCTGCTGGAAGTTGTGCAGCAGCTGAACGCAGTGGAATGTCATTTCTGGTCCCAGGAAACAAGCATTGACTGGTTGTATTGCATCATTATGCAGGTATGGGATGACGAGCAGTGGCTGCAGAACTTTTGAATGTGGAAGGTTACTTTCCAGGAACTTTGCGCAGAGCTTTCCCCAGGCCTGAGGTGCAGCAACACTAAAATGAGACCTGCTCTGACAGTGGAGAAGTGAGTAGCAATTGCTGTGTGGAAGTTTGCCACACCAGACGGCTACTGGTCAGTGGGGAACCAGTTCAGAGTTGGTAACTCCATCGTGGAAGCTGTTGTGATCCAAGTTTTCAGGGCCATTAATAGACTTCTGGTATTTTAAAATCACTCCCCTTATTACACTGAAGTGCAAGCTAGAACATAATTGGTATCCCTAGCTATTGAATAAACTGATTTTCTGTTTCAGCCATGGTGAGTATGGCCGAGCAGCATGGGCAATGGGCCTTGTGTTGCAACTTGTGGGCAACCCGCATTAGGAGCACATGTGGGCAGGTAGACAATGCCCCCTCCCCTTAGCAAGTTAGATGATGCTTGGAGATTGGTGAACAGCGATAAGCTTCCCAAACTGTGGTCTTTGTCCTCTTTGGCTCTGGCTGGGTGGGGAGGGTTGTAGCCTCAAGAGAACACAGGAACACCCTCTCTCCCCTTAACACTGCTGGTAGCAGTCACCTTGGGATTGCAGATTCTGAGGTCAATGCTCATCCCTGCCACCCAAACAGTAGGTACGTTAGGGAAACTGTGGTTGAGGGACCCGGAAATCACCATGGGTGGGGGATCACATGCTCTATTGTTTGTGGCATGAGCTCTTGTAATGAAAACTTCCACCGTCTCCCCTAGGTGACTTGATGTGATATCAGTCTCCTGAGAGGCAGCAAGGGAGTAGATGCTGCAAGTGTCTGGGGTACAGACCTGGTCCTTATGCTGTGTACCATAATGATGCCAGCAGAATTAACAACAGAGTGGCGTTGGAAAGTGTCCTACTGTGGTGGAAGAAATAAGGCAGCTGTCCCTAGAAACCTTCTGCAAAGATTTGCAGAGTACCTCCATGAAAGTTTATTGGAGATCTCCATGGAGGATTCCCAGGCCATCCCTGTAAACACACAAAAATCTTTTCTGATGGGGACCCTCTGCGTAGCTGGGGCAGACACTGCTAAGCAGATACACCTCCCCCCACTTTACTTTTCCTTCATATTAAAACATAAAATATAAGAACATGTAACCCATACTGTTTTATTGAAATCGCATACTCACCTGAGGTGCCTTCCATGACATCACAATCAGCTATGATGCTGTCCTGTGATTGGCTGGACTGCTACTGGGTTAAAAATAGTTCTGGGCTGTCAGGGAGAATGGATCCCCCCACTCACTTGTCTCCCATTTTCCTCCTCTTCCTCATCCCCAATGTCCTCATTGTTGCCTACGGTGGCCTGAGACTCAGACTCCTGTGATGTATCCATGCTGCAAAGGGGTGGAGTGGAGTCACCACCGAGAATTGCATGCAGCTCATTGTAGAAGTGGCATGTCTGTGGTGCAGAACTGGAATGACTGTTCACCTCCTTTATCTTCAAGGATGCCTGCTGCAGTTCTTTGATTTTCACGTGGCATAGCTGCGTGTCCTTAGTGCGGCATTTCTCCTCCATGCAATCTTTTTGTACATGTCTATGGTATTTGGCTGAATTGGAGCTGTTCCTGAACAGACTCTTTCCCCAACAGACCAATAATATCCATCACCTCCTGTGTTCTCCAGGCTGGAGCACGTTTGGGGGGTTGAGTCACCAGAATCTGCTGGTGAGCTTTCTTTGGTGATACAACAGGAAAAGGGAATTCAAAAGTTTGAGGGACTGTAAGAGGGGAGGGGCTATTTCCTGTGTGCCTGGCTGCTGTTCAGCAGATTTGAAAATGATCTCCAGAACCGTCACAGTGAAGATTGTGGGAAACCTCCTGGAGGCCAATTTATTCAACTTGTTCAACCTGAGCCTATACTGCCTTTCTGTCAACCCATCAACATCAAATAAAATGCTCGTGGAGGTGAAGTAATTAAGTTGACATAACAGATGAGTTAGGTCGACGTAAAGCATCTTCTGTCAACCTAAGTTTGTAGTGTAGACCAGGCCTAAATGGACCATTACCAACTTTCACAAGAACCTCTTGGTTGCTCTAACCTGTACCGGGACCAAGAATTGGGGAGAGAAGCAAGATGCTAAGTGCAGAAGAAAATTGGGTCCAGTATGGCTAAAACATATATTGTTCTTACTGATTGCCCTATCCCACTGGTTGAAGATTACTTCATTGATTACTTCATTGAAGATTACTTCATTGATTACTGCAGATCAGACCTTTTTTTTTTTTTAAATCTGTGTAATGTATCTTATACAGGTTTTTTGGATTGTTGCATCATATCTGTAGGCACACTTCATTTGAAACATATCTGAGTTAAGATTCATGCATGCTTATTCATATGAGATACGTGTGATATTCATGTTTGAAAACATATTCTGAGTACTATTTCTTTTTTCCCTACCCTGAAGATAAAGTTTTGTTTTTCTGAGGAATGCTGATTCAGCCACAATGTTTACATTAAACCGCTGAAGAATTGTAACATACTAAACAGATTCAAAGTGTCACAATAATCACGTAAGTTTCATTAGCTACCAGGCCAATATCAGTTTGATTATCAAGCTGTCTTCAATGGTGACATATTGTAAACTTTTGGGACTGGATATGGTTTGGAAAATTTTAGAGCTAATGATGTAATCCCAGTGGTAGTATTTGTTAATAGAGCCAATCAGTCTGTGCACTGATATGTGTTCTAACTGTAATAAATATTGATGTACTTCAAGAAGTGATCTTCAAGAAGGACCTTCAGATATATTTATATTTTACCATAGGTATTCTAAATGTACCTTAAAGCCCTTTTGTCTGTGACAGACCATGTTTGTTAACCTGTCAGGCATGCTGCAGAGAACTTTTTCCTTTTTAAGTGGGAAACTTGTAATAAAGATGTTGTGGATTGATAATTGAATGTGTTAGAGGATTTGTGGTTAGGTTATTGGAGTAAGATATGTGAATTTTGTTTTATGGCTCAGTCCAGTAAATAATAAATTGAAACTTTAAATATCTATTTAATTTGGATGTCTGTTTTTAAATAAAAAGAAACAAAGAATTTACCCAGATGTTACTTACCAAGGCATGAATTTTAATACTCTTATTTTTATTTTTGGCATTTGATACATAAATCCAATTTAATATGGCTAGTCAAAAATAGAAATGTTGACGTAGTTAGTTAGAATTTTTTTTTTCTGTTTTACCAATGTAGATTAAAGGGACACTTACATCTATGAAACCTGAAAGACACAAAATACAACATGGCTTCCACTTTCTTCTTAATGTCTTCCTCAGTCATTAAACATCTATTCTGAACAAGGGCTACAACATGCTAAGTCCCCAGATTCTCAGTTGAGTGACCCCAAAACAACGAAGCCGTTTGTTGGAGTTCTCCCCATGGCTTTCAAGTCTGCCTATATTCTCTGCTGTTCTGAGCAAGCAAGGTATCAAAATATACAAGTGTCCTGCTCCATAAAAAGCTCATAAAGTAGGATTTTGTGTATTTAAACATGCTGCTTGTTCTTGACAGTGCAGCACACAGGCATTGAAAGGGCATTGTGGCATGCACATATGTTCACACAAACCAAAACACAGCAGCTAGGACTAATTTAGGCCTACAATATTTTAGAGACTCAAAATACTGAGCTTATTAAGCCTTCCTCATGAAAATTATTTTTTTCTAAATGTATTGCTCTCTTTCTAATGAGATGCTTTGCGTGTGTGTCTCATGTATTTATGTAATGTGCCTAAGGCTGGGTTGAACCTAACACTAGGTTGAAATCTTCAATTGTTCAAAGTGGATGAAAGGTGGTTTATGCCCTTGGAACATGATATGTAACATAGCTATTAAAAGGAAACGTGATTGAATCAAGGAAATGATGTAAACTGTGCTTGCTGTTGATTAGGCACTTTTAAGACTTTTTTTGAGGTTGTGAACTAGAAGTACCAACAGATCAGAATCTTCATGAGATGAAAGGAATTAGCCATTCAACCCTATTGGAAAGTTATTTTGATTGGGCAATTTGATGAAATAAGGTTGAAAACCCCATATGGATATTTTTCTTGGGGAGCAATGGGCAATTTGCTCCATGTGACTGTGAAATTGCCCACAACCATGTGCTAGAACAGTGGGATTTTCCAAATTTAGAAAGATGCTGTGACCAGACAAGATGAGAAGAAACTGGATGACAATAACTATTTCCAGTGCTATTACCTGAGCAACTCCTGAGATATGAACTGAAGGTTGCTGCTATAACTCTCATTTTCCATTTTATTCATCCTACATCTTCCCAGTCTTTTTTGCCTTCTATCTAATAAAAGTTGATTTTGGCTACCTTCATGAATTTGTGATAACCATATTTTAAATGAAAAGCAAACTCAAGTAGCCTTATCTAAATATTTTTTTCCAAGACCAGGAAGCAAAGCTGCATACTCAGAGTAGCTAATATTATACAGATATGCTGAACTTGTGATATTTTTTTTCTAAGGAAAGAATCGCTAATCAGAGACTAAAGCTGACTTTTAAAAAAATGTTTCACCAAATCGGAAATCTTTCCCAGGACTAAAAGTGGTCATAAAACAGATTTATTTCTTTTCTAAACAAGGGTATTTCAAATACTCAGGGAATTCTGGAGAGAGAAACAGGGAGATTATTAAAACAAAGATGTTCTCAATAACTGTTATGGCGGGAGTCACCAGATGGCACTGTTTCCCATTGTCTAACAGGATTCTTTTCTTATTGTGCAAGGAGGATGCAGTCTTTGAAGACATGCTGTACTGTTAGGTTTGGGGTTCAGATTCTGTGGGGAGAACTGTGGCAAGCAGCAAAGGTATTCGCTCTATCCCTTAATCTCTATAATTAAAGTCAGTTCTTGGTAAGGAGTAGCTGCTTGGAAATAAGGTATTGGTATTTAGGTGAAATCCCTGAAAGATGGGATTTCCTGCATGCGGTTTGTAATCATCTTTGCTGATTACAAACATTCGGCAGGGTGGACCATGGATATCTCCTGGGCATTCTGTGGGTATTAAGCTTCGGGCCCTATATTGCGGGCTTTCTCCAGGTGTTGTATGCTTCTGCAGAGTGTTTGCTCAAGCTCAACGCAACCCTGACTGAACCCATCATCTTCAGTTGAGGGGTGCATCAAGGAGTGTCCACTGTCACACGAGCTGTATGCTCTGGCCTTCAAGCCTTTCCTCCATCTCCTCCATAGGAGATTGACAGTGTTGATGCACCATAAGGCCAAGTTGCAGGTGATCCTGTTGGTGTATGCTGACAATGTGCTTCTTGTGATCCAGGACCAGGGTGACCTGGTGCAGGTGGAGGCCTGCCAAACCTTCTACTCAGCAGCCTCCCCCACCCTGTTAGCTGGGTCAAGAGCTCAGGGATGGGTGGCAGGTGAGCTCCCTCCCACTTGTGCTCCAAGCCTTCTGGTGGAGCATGGGTCCACTTGTCTCTCAGGGTGTCTACCTATCTGCCACCCATCCCTCTGCATCAGAGAACTGGCATGATTTGGAGGACAGAGTGGCTGAGCAGTTGAGGAGGTGGATAGGACTGGTCTGGGGCCTTTCCCTGGGTGGAGGGTGCTGGTGCTTAACAAGCTGGTCCTGTCCATGCCCTGGCACCAGCTCAATGCCCCAAGTCTGACCCTGGGTATCCTGGCCCACCCTCCTCCTCGATACTTGGCCTTTCTGCAACATGAGGGAGACCCTGGCACACATTTATATAGAGTGCACGAGGTTGCAGCCCCTTTTCTGGCTCCTCCAGAACCCTCTCCTTAGTTCTGGCTTCACTTTTCCCTACACCTGATTTAAACAAGCCTCATCCATGGCCCTGCGAAGTCATGAGACATCCTCATCAACCTCCTCCTGACAATGGCCAAGTTTGCCATCCATCATGTGTCCATCTATCATACCAGGAAGAGGATTCTGGATGGGGAGGTGCTCTGTGACTGTGGTGCTTATTTTTGCTCCTCCCTTAGATCACATGTCTGGGCAGAGTTCCTCTGTGCCATGTCCACTGGCTCCCTGGAAACCTTTGAGGAGCCGTGAGTGCTGTCTAGGGTTCTCTGCTCAGTGTCCCCTTTTGGCTCCTTGCTTTTGACTCTGTGACCCTCACTCCTATCCCTGTTTTATCATTTTTGTCCCCTGAACTTGCTTGAGACCTTTGTTCAGTAGCATCTCCCTTTAGGTTGATGGAAAGGCCTTCAGATGTGGGTGGGCTTGTGACTGCCCACCCTCCCGGTACTCATATCTTCTGGATCCCCACTGAACTGGAACACTTCTACTGCCAGGGGCTCTGTGGCTGAGGTGGGAGAGTCAAGGATTTGCCCCTACTTTAAATTGCAAATATTGGAAAATATATCTCAAACACATTAAGGCAAACATTTCTTGAAGTACGGTGTACACTACTGCAATTGGTGTATTTTCAACACTATCACCTACATTTCTCCTTACATATAGTTGTATTTGTCATAGTTCATGGGCAGGCTGCCCCTTTTGAGACCCTTTCCATCCCCCAGAATGCAAAGCTTTCAAGCAGCAGGCCTTTGCCTCCACTTCTCTTGGTGTGGGATCCTGCATTGGTCTCCAGGTTACACCTCCCTGGGTGCCAGCCATGTTATTTTGAAGACCCAACTGCACCCTACCAAATTTCTTTTTGAAGCCTGTGATCAGGAATTGTTTAGTAACACAGAAGCAGTTTCTCCAAAACAAATTATTTATTTGCCCAAGTGGTATAGGGAGCTGAGAGAAGTATGTTTTAAAATAAGAGACCTGTACACCTGCTGTCTTACCTAAGCTTGGCATTCCCCTTAGCCCCATGGTAACTATGGCTCAGCTGTGGTGTCCCCTGTTCTCTCTGGCACCAAGTTTACAGCTAGCTGGCTGCAGACTCTCTGGCTTTCAAGTCAGCCTGACCGTGTGTCAGCCTTGGTGCATGCTGATTGTGTGTACCTCTGTCAGCCTCCAGCTAAGCTAACCACTTCCCCCTTCCCTTTCTGCTGGGGACACCTTTTTAACCGATCAGGGTCTTTTGATCTCAGCCCTAGCCTTGGAAAGAAAAACAACATCTTAATCTGAATGGTGCCCACCAGACAGGTTTTTCTTCCACCTGGTGACCTAACAGCCATTGCTCATAAGAGGCTGTCTTATCTGTGTCATTGTTTTACCCTTCCTGGGTTCCTTAACAATTCCTCTTTATAGCCTCCCATGATCTGATGATATTTTATTTGGTCAGGCACCATCATAACATTGAACAGGAAAACAAAGCCTACATAATATACCTAAATAATACAGACCTTTTCTCAGTTTGACACAGTACTCATCATAAATACCATGTTTGTTATTTAATAAATGAATCAGGAGGCATTCTTGTGGAAAGGGGTTGCAAGCATTTTTCAGATATTTTTCTTATAGAACTGTACCGTATTCTTAGTCCATTAATTTTAGTCATTGTGCATTTTACAACAAATGTCACAACATTTCTAGGATAGCAGACATCTTGAATATTGTAAATATAAAGAGATTAGAACTGGAAAGAACATTTTCTGTTAAAATCTTCATTTTCTTGTGTAGAAAGTAGTAAATTAGTGTTGAAATTCATTGCTGTTTATTTCATGAATCAACAGTTTAATTTGCCAGTAGGCCAGTCTTTTTTCCCTCCTGTAGGCTATTTAAATCTGTCCTTGCATTTAAAATTAGACCTTAACTTTATTTCAATTTTAGGTATTCCTTTTGACTCAAAATCTGAGTGTTTTGTACCTTGACCAAGATTTCCAATATATCTATAATGCTAGCATATATAAGGGTATGTGTATACTGCATCTCAAAGTGTCCTTCCCAGCTAGCTAAAAATAGTAGGGTAGGTGGGAGTAGTACATGCTGAAGCTCAATCTAGCTGCCTGACTACAAACCTGGCCAAATCACCTGCATACACTTGGGCAACTAGCCCAAGTCACCACCTGTACTATTCCTGGCCACACTACTATTTTTGGTGCAATAGCTCAATCAGAGCTGCTGCATGTCTGTCTATCACAGGGAAGCATTCTTCTAGCTGTATCGTAGACATACCTCAGGTGTCATTACATACTGCCAGTGCTGTTAGTGCATTGAAAATCCAAGTTCTGGCTCCTCTTGAAGTGGGCACAAATTAAACCTGATTTTCCGCATGTATTTCTGCCCAGATTTAAAATTGAAGGCAGTCTAAGTACCCTACCTATCTCATTTCCACTATAAATCTTTTTTTTAAATAGTTTTAAACTGAAATTTTGAATCAGCTCTTAGTCTACTGTATCCCTCAAGGTAGAACACAGAAATCCTGTGTGATTTTTAAACAGCAGAATTGGTGAAAATTGAGGTTTGAAGCATGTTGGTAGCACTGCTTCACTTTTCTGTCTGACCTGTCTGATGACAAATCAGTAGTTTGTTGAGGCAGATCGTCAGCTGGTGTAAATTGCCATAACTCCATTAACTTAAATGACTTAGCCATATTTTTACTTCAGTTATGTTATGACAGTTTACATCAGCTGATAACCTGCCCTGATGACTCTAAAGAGTAAAAATGGCCAGGCTGCATGTATTTTTGGTCCTCTGGTCACTCATTAGGTTGATCCAGTTCATCATGAAACACTAAAGGGATGGGTTTTGTGTACAAACCCCATACTAAGCACAGGAAGAAAAGAGATGAACTTACAGGCTGTTTACCCCCCTCCCCCCGCACAACTGCAGAAACTGCCAATCCCAGGGGCATGCACCACAGCTGTGACTAATAAAGAAAACATGCCCAGCTATAAATAGAGGAGAACACAGAGAGGGAACTGGAGGTAGAAAGGCCTGTGATAGAAGAGGGGTAACAGTCTTATGCCATGCTGCCTCTAAGAAACTGACAATGAGCTAAAAGCATTGGAGTTCAGGGGGCCAATATAGTCAATTCAGGCTAAGAGTTTATGTTCTGGTCTAACTGCAAGTGAATTAAAGAGGGCCAATCAGAAGAAAGCTTTGGAGCCCTTGAGAGATTGCACCAAGAGCAGTTGGCACTACTGATTCTGCCCCTGCTCTGAAATGGAAACCTAAGGTTTTAAAAAATCTATAGTATTTTAATACCATTTTAAAAATACATTTGAGTTTTGTTCTTGAAATGGATGATGTGACAAATGGTAATTATTCTGTTTAAACATATTCAATATTTACCAAGCAGGGGAAATTCCATATCTAATTTTCAAGTCTTCCCTAGTCTCAGAATTACAAATATACTGCAATATTTCTGTGACTGCTTCCAGTTCAACTGGATTTTGATTGTTGGGCCATTCAAGTACTCTGTAAGAGATATTAAAATTCTCAGAATAGTTTTATGACAAGGAGTATGCCCTTTCTCTTCTCACATTATTGTTTGTTCTTTGATATCATTGGCATGTTATTTCCAGTGTTCTGGCATTGAGATATGTTCTTCATGCTTTTGACCCACATGGGGTGTTAGAGAGGCAGGGAGGCACATTTTAAAGGAGTTTTGCTTTACACAGGAAAGATAAACATGGTTTAGATCCATATTCCTGTTGTTCTATATTTTCTCCAGGTACCAATTAGCTCTGATGCACTCAGTCATGTGATTGATGAGAGTTATTTGTGTGACTTTGAAAGTGACCAGATATTTCCCACAGGCTGAAAACCTGTAGAGATAAAATCAGCAACAGAAATCACACACATACTGTCATTCAATACTTTAGTTAAATCAGATTGTGTGTTGTTTTGTAGCACTCAGGAGTAAAAAAGGTTCACTATTATTGCTATAGTGCAATATTGTTATAGATCCCTACCTTAATATGAAAGTCTCCTACTGTATCATCTATAAACCAGTAATATCTGGATGAAAGTATATGGGAATTAGTCTATGCAATCAAGAAAAACAACTTTTAAAGTATTCCCAATCAAGATAAATTACCTTCTGGGAGGGATGGGATAGTGATTCAAAGAGAAGTGGTATTGTTGTATCATTATATTGTATTGCTTTCTTCATTGGCAAGTCTACATATGGAAACTGCATATTTAAAACATTGTTTGAATTTAAATAGATGGAAAGTCTCTATAATGGGGAAAAAAGGAAAAAAATATTTCAAGAAGTACAGAGCATTGTATGGTGACTGATGGCTGTAATTAGATCTGGGCAAACTCTTTGCAGTGAATAATTTATTTGATTATTTCAGACCTTTTTCTGCCCACTGAATTATTAATAAACAGAATTTAATTATTATGAATGTGCTCATTTAAAAATGAATTCTGTAAGTAAATATATTTCATATTGTGGGTTGTTCATGAAATATTTCTTCCACAAGTTTCTATTTGTAGCTCTTAGTGTGTGTCCTGTCCCTTTCTTATGAAATGTATTTTCTGTTAGGAGGATTAACACTTTTTTATAGTCAATGAAAAGCCAAGAGATTTAAAGGTGGCTTTATAAGTACATGTTTGCACAAATACTTGAGACTTTATTATGACAGATTTTCCTGTTTAAAAACAGAAGTATGAATATTCACTGAAACAAACAGAATGAATTACATATACCATTGAAACAGATTCATAAGACTGCTACACTGATTTACACCAGTTGAGGACTGATCCATAATTCATATTAGAGTAAATATACGTGAATACACTTGCCGTATTCAGCCAATTCTGTCTTTAAGATTTTTTCACTTATGGTACTTATTTCATGGTGTAAAAGTGTTTTTAAAAGTTCACTGTACTACTAGGCTGCACACGCTTTGCTGGAGTACTGAGTGGCTCAGGCAATTCTCAGAACAATATTGGAGACTTCCAGATGCCCAGTTTTAACATGGCCCCAAAATTGTCTTTTGATGTGTTTTCAGTGGCCAGCTGGTATAGTTTTAGACTAGTTCTCAGATGACTCAAAGCTATGAGAATGTTAAGGCTACTGTGTCAGGGAGCATATAGTCTGGTCCACAGTTTCCAGGGATGTCTGTATGGTACCTTTCACAAGCACTAAATTAATTTTAACAATAATAAAAATCCCAGAGTAGGAAATACCAGAGGGAAAGAATTAAAACTCAATCATTTAATGGTATTAAACCCCTGCCCTTGAAGCAGTAACTAGGATGTTAGCCTTAGGGCAAGTGTGACATAATTATAAGTGATATTTCACTTTCACATTTTTTTTGCAGAGTGCCTTTTGTAAATTCAGTATATGTCAGGTGACTTTTTCAAACTGAAAGGCTTCGTGACTTGTACAAAATTTCATATACTTTTTGTTTTGTTTTGTTTTGTTCAGCAATCACTGTTTTAGGAAGATAAACCTAGAAGATTTATACAGGTCTTTTATTAAACAATTCTCCAAACCTTCCCTTGATTGATGGCTTTTCAAGAATATTTGTCTTAAGGTCCTTGAGTTCATAGATAAGATATTTGTGTATTGAGAAGCCATAGAAGCAGACAGTGAGATATAGTATTGCCAAATAGTTTGTGGATAATTTATTGCACCAGTAATGAGTCTCCTTCAATTCCATGTAGGTGTATTATTTAACATCCTTTTTAATAATGTGCACTCTGTGCTTAAACCCAACTCTTGCTTCCACTATCAGAATAAAAGAATCATTATGAACTGGGTGTAATGCTGTTGAAAACCATATTTAATTCCAGACCAATCTGTATTTTCTGAAGTTATTTACCAATACATTTTGAACTAACCAAATTCAATTAAGCTGGAAAAATGTCTGTGGGGCTGATTCTGATCTTGATTTCAGTGAAGTTATTCCATATTTACATACCAGAGATCAGAATATGACTCTTGTTTATATTCCTATTTACATATTGCAGAATTAACGGTCTCTGGTATTCGGTGCCAATTGATTAAAACACTGTCATATTTCCATCAAAATTCTCCAGCTGAACATCCAATCTTAAATTCCTTTCTAAATTCTTCCTGTTTGATAGCCACCTACATCGCTGTCTTCCTAATGATTTCATCTACTGGTAAACTGATGTGCCCTGACTTGTGAACAAATAAGATTGCTGACATTGTTCTATAAGATTTTTTAAATTGTTGTAAAGCAACCATTGATAAGCAACCATTATTTGTTCTATTGCTCTTGTACCATGTATCTAAAAATATGAAGAACACTATGGCACACAGAGATCATGTTTTATAAGGGTAGATTTGACATGTCTGGGTTAAATGACTTTCAGTATGGAGTATTTGTGTTGAAGTTTCTATTTCCAAATGTAGAGACTAGATACTTTTTGTACTGAGGATTTGCTTTACTAATACCCTCTTTGTTTTATAGCAAGTTCAACTTCCTGACCTAAAGACACAATTGATCAAGTAATATGGAAAAGTACTCATGCATTGCTACAGGCTGTCTTTCTCTTGTCACTATAATTTTATACAATGTGTCCAGGATTGTTAATCTTGATTTATGCCATATGCATGTTTGTTTTCTGTTTTGAGTTTTATTTTACAATAGCTTACTTTTAATATTTTCCTCTGCAAATATAAAACTATCATGGTGTACTTAGTATAGTGACTACCTGGAGAATTCTGTTGCAATGTTAACTACAATACATTTAAGAGGTTTTATTGATGACTATATAATTCTTTTCTTCCAAAAGAATTACAAAGCAAGTTACTGGACTTGCCTCATCCATTACTAAAGTTCAGCCACTGCTGGAGTAGATGCTGGCACTCTAATAGTGTGTTGTGTAATAACATATAAACAACAGTTTAGAACTAAAAATTAAGAACATTATATCCAGTATTTTGAATCTGGACTTTGTCTCACCCTACTGTGCCAGTTTTTTCTTTGGTTTATTTTTGTTTTAAATAAATAACTTAAGAAATGAGAAGGAGCTAAGTACATTAATACATTTGAATATGTTAAAAAGGCTCTAAATTCATGACCTTGTACCAGATACTACAGCACCATCACTACAACAGTGAAAATACTGTTCTAAAATGAATGATTGTTGATTAATCTCCCCTTCTGAGTTTTGATATATGATTCATCAGTGTTTTTCATTTAGAAAGCTTTTTATTGTGTTTAAGATTTCAGTACTATATTCTATCTTTCATGGTACTGAAGTGCTGCTGGAGGAATAAATAGACCAGGTGTTTTGAATTTATATTTTGAGATCACTTTAATGATTTTCATCAGATGCCATTTTTATTAAGCGATAGGAATAGACCTTATAATGTTCCACTTGAAATCCAAGTCCTACAAAAATCAGTACCCATATTTGGATTTTTCCCCTTCTCAGTGGATAACTAAACCAAAGAGAGAAATTATGGAAACTTAAAACCGATAACTGGACCTTGAAAAAGCTGAGAACCAGTGCTTTTAAAAGGGAATTAGATCTGTTTTGTATGAGGCGAATTCAATTGTGATAGAATTTTCAAAAGTTCTTAAGAGTCTAAATGAGCACCCAATCAAGAGTCTAAGTCTAAGTGATTTTCAAGAGAAGGTGTAACATTAACATTTGGAGTTGGTGGACACTGATCCCCGTCACACAACAAAAAAAATTAAGCTTTTATAATGCTGGGGCTAGAAAAAGTGGCATCTCTCTTACAGCACTTCTGCATCTCATTGCTATTGCTATAGTTGCTGATGACTCTGTACCATGGACTGAATATGCCAACTTTTGGGACATTCTGAGAATGGCCAAGATTATAAGCATCCAGCTGGAATTTTTCAAACTGGGCAAGGTCAAATCCCTGTAAGGTTTTCATAGTCAGGAGCCATTTACGTCATTAACACATTGGTGTTGGAGTGCTCAGATATTTGTGCAGCTTTGGAAAGTCTGGCTTTTGGGAACTTGAGACATTCCACTGGGGGTGTGTGGAAAACAGGTTAGTTAAATGGACATAAGACAATTGAGTGCAATGCCAAATGTGATCTTTAAAAACAAACAAACAAACACAAACACAGTAGGAGAAAGGGATGTATTGTGGGAGCAGAAGGGAGAAGGAATGGGATTCAGTGGTATGTAATAAGTGGTGAGAGAATGGACTAAAAGTGATTACTTTTTTTTTCTCAGCCTTTTGGTTGTTTGCCTAAGAATGTGTTGTGACATGCAGCTCCACTACTTGGAGACCTGAACTGCGGAGGGGGCACTAGCCTTGCTTACTTCTGGTGGAGGTGGGAGTGAAGGTGGTTGATAGATAGAGGATTGTGCTGATTGCTCAGAGAGGACATCCGTATGGATGAAGAGGGTTGTTTTACTATCACTAGAACTTGTGGAAATGCCAGGCAATACAATATGCATGGGAGGTACAGGAAGAAGTATGTGTCAGTCTAAGTTCTAGTCTACAGTCTGAGGCACTACCTCTTTATCATACTTACTGTGACAAAGTTGGAATTTTTTGTAATATTTTTATAAAACCTATGTGTGCTTCAGTTTCTTATTGTACTTTGCATTGGTAACCAGTGTGTGTGTGTCGGGGGGCGGGGAGGGTTAAATCTGCATCATTTTAATCAGCAAGTTGTGATCCTATTTTGGTTAAAGTAATTGCATTGCCTGATTACTCTCTGGGTGCAGGATAAAGCAGTGTCTTCCTTGCCTTCTCCTTATATCTAAGGCCCTACCAAATTCATGGTCCATTTTGGTCAATTTTATGGTCATAGGATGTTTAAAATTGTACATTTCATGGTTTCAGATATTTAAACCTGAAATTTCATGGTGTTGAAACCGCAGGTGTCCTAACTCAAAAGGAGGTTGTGAGGGGGTCACAAGGTTATTGATGGGGGGGTTGTGGTATTGCTACCCTTAGTTCTGCACTGCTGCTGGCGGCGGCACTGCCTTCAGAGCTGGGGTGGTGGAGAGCAGCAGCTGCTGGCCGGGAGCCCAGCTCTGAAAGCAGCGCCACTACCAGCAACAGTGCAGAAGTAAGGATGACATTGTATGGGATAGCCTTTCTTCTGTGCTGCTGCTGGTGGGGTGCTGCCTTCAGAGCTGGGCACCTCACTAACAGCCACCACTCTCTGGCCATCCAGCACTGAAGACACTGCAGAGGTAAGGGTGACAATACCATGACTCCCATACAATAACCTTCTGACCCCTCCCCCTCCAACCCCCCCCCCACAATTCCCTTCTGGATCAGAATCCCCAGTTTGAGAAATGCTGGTCTCCCCAGTGAAATCTGTATCGTACACGGTAAAAGTACACAAAAGACCAGATTTCACAGACAACACCAGATTTCACGGTTTATGATGTGTTTTTCACAGCTGTGAATTTGTAAGCCCCTACTTATATTCCCCCAAATTTTATTGTCTGTACTTAGTCAGGATAAACCCCGTAGCTTATCCCCTGGTGTGCTGCCTCCCTTTTGATTTTTACATCCCACTGGGTGACTTCTTATGTAAATGGGCCTTCCACTCTGTTGGCTTACAATGCTTAACTTACATGTTCCCAGTATCCTGAAGAACCTCCTTGCAGCACGGCCATGGCTCTATTCTCTCCTGGCTAAAGACTTCTCTAGGGTATATTTCTCATCTCCCCATCCCACAACGCCACCCTTCCCTTAGCAACATTGTTTCCCCATAGCTTTCATCTTTCCCTTCCCTTAACTGTTAAACTTTCTGCCTTTTACCTCTGCCCTCATTTCTAGGACAGCAAATTTACCTTAGCACACATTCCTAACTTAGAAATATTTATGAGCAAAAGAATAGGAGAGTTTAATATTTGCCTCAGGTCAGTATCTCTGTGGTATCCCTTTGCCTTACTGAAAATCTAAAAAGAAAGGAGGGTTCCATAATAAGTGTATCCTCAAGACAGAGATGAGTAAATGGATCTCACACAACAGATCTTTCTGCACAGAAGCACATTTCCTACCATCTCTTGTCCATACAAAAATCAGCCCAGATTTTCAGCCAAGGCAGGTTTCTAACACTTTCTTAAATCCCATGGAAATATGGTATACACACACCTGGGCACTTACCACTGTATTTTAGAGCTTTTGAAAATCCATGCATGTGAATGTATTGGTATTTCTTTTTAGAGACCCCAGATCTTCAGCCTGAGTTTGATTACAGAAGATCATACAGCTTTTGGCACTTGTGATGGGATGCCCACCCACACAGGACTGACAAGTGTTAAGGTGGCCTGGTAGGCCAATTAACTGCCCAGGCTGCACCTGGAAGAAGAGCCAGAGAGCAAAGAACTACCGTGTGTGTGTGTATATGTGTGTGTGTGTGTGTATATATATATATATATATATATATATATACACACACACTTATATACATAAGCCAAATGTTTTTAATAAAAAAGGGAAGCACCAGAGAAGGGGGTCAGCTTATGAATGGGTATAAAGAGGGGGAGGTGGGACACAGCCCCTCCCCCCAACAGGGGAAGCAGGGAGAGGCAGCACAGCCAGCAGAGCCAGAAGGGAAGAGATGGGGCCAGAGTCTCTCCATTTCTGGCCACGTTGCTCTCCCCCCAGCCTCCGAAGCAGCTGCAGCCCAGGGGCTGGCAGGTTGCAGTCATGCTGCTCAGCCCAGCACCCCAGAGCACGCTGTGGCCATGCCGCCCAGCAGCCCTCTGGAACATGCTGGGGCCGCACCGCCGCGTCTGGTCTGCTGGAGCAGCTCCATCCAGGCCAGAGAGACATCCTCCCCAGATAAGGTGGGAAGGGATAGGATGGGGAGAGTGTGGGGGTCCTGGGCCGGGGATGGGGTCATGTGGGGGGTGGTCACGGGTTACTCTCCTGAATCCCAGCTTCTCCCTCCAAAAAAATTTCCCCACCAGTTGCTGTTCTGGCTCATCAGGGTAAGCAGCTGGCGCGCTGGGACTCTTTGTTTACTTAGGGTTACCTCCGTACCTGCAGACGCTCGAGGTAAACAAACCATCTCAGCTCACCAGCAGCTTATTCAGATGGCCCCGGAGCCAAAGTTTGCTGATCCCTGAATTATAGGGTTTATGAACGTGTTATAAACATTTTCCATTTTCACTTATCCGTCTTAGGAGTGGGGGAAGGCAGCAGTCATTCCCTGAGAAGAATGAGGAGGATTCTTGGAGCTGGTACAGCCAGAGAGAGACGGGGAACCAGGAAGTAGTCAGGGGAAGGAACAGTGAGGGCAGAGAGAGGAAGCCCAGAACTGTTGAGCTGAGGGTCCCTGGACTGTAACCTGGAGTAGAAGGTTGCCCCAGGTTCCCCTTGCAGCTACCGAGGGAATGGCATCAGGGCAGTGAATAGAAGACTTTCTGGGACTGTTGATGGACTGAACCCTTGAATGGGGAACACTGAGTGACCTAGCTGGAGGGCTAAGTCACGAAGAGGACATTGCAGGTCTTGGAGCAAAAAGAGCTGCACATCAGAGTCAGAGTGACTGTGTGCAAACTGCAGAGGGGGGCATCAGCCTTAAGAGCTACTTTCCAGAAGGAGGAGCTACCGCAGCATCGAATGGAGAACCCTGTGATAGCACTCATCAGTGCAACACTGTTGTCTTGCTGGACATGTTTAAAACACAAAACTTGAAACAATGCTGCTTGCAGCATTAAACTTTATAATTCCATTCCCTAGTAGGAAGTTTTAATACTACATCTATAAAATATACACCAAAAATGTGTTGAGCAATTAAATGTGACCTTTACTGAACATCCTCAACATCTATTAATGCACAAATACTTCAGGGAGAAGCAGGTTCTCTTGTGCTCTATCCTAAAAATTGTGTATTTAGGATGATTCATTTAAGGAATCATTCAGATTATTTTCAGCAGCAGCCTGGTATTGTAATTTACCATTAGTTGAATCAGAACTCATTCCTTTGAACACTACTTCCTTAAGAAGGCCAGTGATTGTACCCATCCTCCATATGTTAAAAATCTCAAACAATCCTTTTTTCTTTTCTTTTTTTCCTCCTTAGCAGTCTTGCATTCTTCATAACCATTTTCGCATGTAGTCAGCTTTAATTTAATTTTGATATACACTTTGATCTGAATATGTTCAGGTTGGAGCTTAAATATCTCCTGCTAAGCAGTTTTGCCATAGAAAATG
This sequence comes from Mauremys mutica, assembly GCF_020497125.1. Taxonomy (NCBI): domain Eukaryota; kingdom Metazoa; phylum Chordata; order Testudines; family Geoemydidae; genus Mauremys; species Mauremys mutica. The sequence continues at coordinate 53,601,344 of NC_059076.1, read as the reverse complement.
TTCTGCATTCTGTTTCTTAGGGCTAGATTCTCATTTCATTTCAATGAAGGGGCAAATCAGGGAGCCAGTTGTGGTTTCTTGTCCCCATACTGCCTGACCCGAGCACAAAAGTCAGAAGTACTGAGGAACGCTTATTTACCAGAGGATGTTGTGAAGGCCAAGACTATAACAGGGTTCAAAAAAGAACTAGATAGGTTCATGGAAGATAGGTCCATCAATGGCTATTATCAAGGATGGGCAGGGGTGGTATCCCTAGCCTCTGTTTACCAGAAGCTGGGAATGGGCAACAGGGGATGGATCACTTGATGATTACCTGTTCTGTTCATTCCCTCTGGGGCACCTGACATTGACCACTGTCGGAAGACAGGCTACCGGGCAAGATGACCTTTGGTCTGACCCAGTATGGCAGCTCTTATGTTCTTATGTGCTTATCATTTACACCACTGGTGTAAGGTGTCTCAGTGACCTTACACCAGTTGAGGGGTGGGTGTAGCATAACTCAACACCTTCCTTACACCCAGATGGCTCTCATCACATGCCTTCCTTCCTTATATCAGCAGTAGGCTGGATAGCTGACATGATGGATGGATGACACAGCAATTGGCTTTAGCAGAACACAAAGGACTTAGTGGACTGGAGAATCCAGCCCCAAGAGTCTAAACCAGGGTTCGTCCACCATGCACTGGTGGACCATGATGTGCAATTGTTGTTATTGGGGAGGCGTTCATTGAGATAATGAATTATCTTTATCCATTATGGGTCATGTAGATTAGGATGAGGAGCTCAAATTCAGACAGGAAGTGAACAGGATCATACCATAGAATGATAGAGACAAAATGTTGTGGATAATACCATATTCGGGAAAACCATTTTAGAGGATTGCAATTTCAGTTTTTCCTCTTCTGAACTACAAGACCTCCAATATTATATATTGGGACTTCAGTGACATGGGTTCTATACCTAGCCCTGTTACTGGCCTATTGAGTGACCTTGGGGGAGTCCCTTCTTTCTGCCTCAGTTTCCTAATCTGTAAAATGAGGATAATTATATTGACCTCATTTGTAAAATGCTTTGAGATATAAAGATGAAAAGAGCGATAGGCATCTCATCAGGCTCTGAAAGATCCTTGCCTTTCCCATTTATCTTTGTATGTATTATAAAAAGTGTTTGCAAATCTGGAGTAGAGGAGTATGGAAGGAAAGGAAGTATTTGCATGAGGATACCTCCTTTATTGTCACTTTTAGGCGTTCATAGATATGAGTCTGTCTATCATGAAACTAGGATTTATAGACTTGCAGGCCTGGTGTGGACATAAAGTTTGAAAAATGTTTGGCTAATGTTAAATACTGATATAATGTTACATCTCATCATATTTAGTGGAAATAGTGTCGGTACTGTCTACATTTACTAATTCTGAACCAATTCGCAAAACAAAAAGTCATTAATTATTCAATTGTTTTATTTTACAGATTTAATTGGAATGGTCATTAACAATATTAACCCCCTTCTGTATAAAGGCTCCTACAGATCTACATTTGGTATTTCTCTCTTTGAAATGTAACAAATGGATGCTACGAAGAAGATAGAATGGCAAGATGGTAGAGAAGGGAAGACATGAAAAATAGTTAATAATCCAGTTCTTCATACTTTGTAAAAATGAGTGGAAAAAACAGAGTAAAATTAAATCCATAGAAGATCAGGTGGAGCTAATTGAGCAGGACTGCAAAAAGGAAGTCCATGGTAAAGGAATCAGAAAGTAGCATATAACAATACAATTAAATGTTAGGTTATCACCAGCAAATATTTTTTTTGGCCACAAAATCTGCCTGCTTGTCATAGTTCAATATATTTGCAGGTGATTTTTTCTTCCTTTATTGAAAACTAATCTGAACTGTGTTTACTGAGAGTAGGAATGAACTAAACAGGTCAAAGGAGATTTTTGATCACTGCAGATCTGGCAAATCAGATGTCATAGAACATAGCTAACCACCAACCTTTGTCTGTCATTAGTTGTACATATCCAAAGCAACGTACCCAGAAGTAGCCTAAATGTTTTTAGGATAGGGGTTAGTGGGTTGGGTAGGTCAAGTCCTCCTCTCCTAGAGATACCTTGAGCATACACATACACTTGGTTTTGTCACTTTCTTAAAGCTATAATTCGGGGTAGGCAACCTATGGCACACGTGCCGAAGGCGGCACACAAATTGATTTTCAGTGGCACTTACACTGCCCGGGTCCTGGCCGCCGGTCAGGGGGTTCTGCATTTTAATTTAATTTTAAATGAAGCTTCTTAAACATTTTGAAAACCTTATTTACTTTACATACAACAATAGTTTAGATATATATTATAGACTTATAGAAACAGACCTTCTAAAAATGTTAAAATGTATTACTGTCACGTGAAACCTTAAATTAGAGTGAATAAATGAAGACTCGGCACAGCACTTCTGAAAGGTTGCTGACCCCTGCTATAATTATTAGCGATGTTTTGTTCTTGTTGCATCTGTTTCATTTATGACTACTGTATTAAAGTTTTCTCTTCTGTGCCCTAGCATTAAATGCTATCTTGATAAAATAAATACCTTCTTGCTCATCAAATCAACACTATACAACTTCCGAATTTGCCTCAGTAAATCATTGGAATTCCTTTTTCTGGCTAGCTTGATCTCTCTTGGGATGTCATGTATCCTTACAAACAGCATGTTCTGCTCAGTGGAGCTGTACTTTAATTAAAAATCAACATGGATTCTCTACATATTAGGTCTTTCCAGTTGGTAATTTTCTTTCATAGTTATACATGACCCACATACAGTTGAACAAGAGAAACTTGGCAAGCATTTTGTGACTGCCATAGTGCCTCCAGATTTCACAACCACGTCAAAATCACAATTTCATGATCTGTGTAGACAATCACCCTAAGAAATTTTATTCTGTTGTACCAAATATATCAGATCCAGACTAAGTCACTGTCAATGAGTATGCTTATAAATATTGATGTTTCCAAGAAGATGCTTGTAGGTTGGCAATGAGTGAGATATGTTTTTTTATGATCCAGAGACTTATTGAAGAACATAAGTTCACTGTTGTTTATCATGCCAATTCCATTGTGATCAATTGCTCCATGCCAGCTGTCAACTGCCAAAGCAACACATTGAATTTATCTGTGCAGAACAGTTTTTCTGCCACAGAAGTTATACCACTGCCATAATCAGGGTTGTTGAAGTATTTCCCTGCCCCCGCCCCCAGGTGTATTGGGGACATACTGCAGCCATTCATGCCAGTAATATTGGATTTGCTCCAGTAAAATTGGCATGAGACACACAGATAGCAATGCCTGTTCTAAATTCCTTAACTTTATAAACTGAAAACTATGTGGTGGTGTTGAGATTCTTCAGCATGCTCTCTGTGTCTGGAGATGACTTATCTAGCTGTATCTTCTTTGATGCTGTTTCACTGTTAATGTCAGTCTACAATGTTCACAACATATAACATGCAGATCCTCCACTCAATGGCATTTATAGTTTAGGAGATTGATGATATTGCATTACATGTTTGTATTTTCTTTTGTAAAAAAGTTATGATCATACCTGAAAACTTGCCAGTTAACTTGGATAATGTCTTGGATGAGAAAATACTGAATATCCTGATGTAACCTTATATGTCATTTCTATCTATCAAAACTAAAATTGACACTCTCTTTTTAAGGATGACTATTGTACCTTTTAGATATTTCTCCTCTTAATAAAATCAGACAATATTAGATATTTTTAAAGGGTGGTAGAGAGATTGCAAAATGCATTTCTCAATCTAGGGTCAGAGAATGTAAGGATTAATAGTGAGATCTGTTCTTTAGTGAGATTAGGAAAATATGTTGAAAACGCCACCAAGAATTAATATACATTCAGTGCACTGCATGATGCATGTGTGTTAAGTACTAACAAGTCTTGTATGGAGTTCTGCTTGACACATATGTTAATGATTATATCAGAAAGTAGTGTTTTGTATTTTTAAATCAAGGATTACAAGTGTTAGCATAAGAACGATTTAGAATTTAAATGGGACAACTGTTTCCAGAATATCTCTGCGTGTTCATGAAGAAGGAGGTGAATCTCTTAATAGAAACTAATCAGGGTGTGACTTTATTGCAGAAAAAGAAGTCCAGCTTTTCCTATTTGAGTAATTAGACATTCACATATGGTTTTGCAATATTTTTTAAGTTATTTCGGTGAAAATTCTGTTTATGCTCAGTGTTGTATAGTCAGAAGGAAAGAATATTTTGGTTATCTTTGCTCGCAGTCTTCAGATTAGAAACAAGTTCTATATTCAATATGAGCTACTATGAGAGCCACCATCTTTGATGACATCACAGATTGAATAGGGGGCCTCCAGAGCTACAAGCATAAGTCTCTACAGCTTGAGGTAAGGAGCCAGGTTCTTTGAAAGCTGTAGCAAACCAATATCCTCTGTGGATTGGGCACCAAAGAGATCCTGTAACTCATACATTAATGAGTTACACTACTATAAGTTATAAACAGGCTTAAGATCAGATGTTTAGATGTATCAGGTTCAATCTCCTGGACTAAAAGGGCACAAGGAAAGAACAACACTATGCTCCTTTCTAAGAATGTTTATTAAAAAAACTGAAGCAAAGTTAGAGGAGCAATTCTGCAGTGGACATATATTTGACCAAATACCTTATAATTAAACAATCCTGAAGAAAATAAATGAATGAATAGAGATGTGTGTCAGGGGGAAAACACAATGGTGAGTGAAATCACTCAAGTCATAGCCTACTAAATGAAGCTAAGGCTCCAGAGCTAACACACAGGTGTTTACAAGTGATACCCATGTCTGTAAAAATAGGCAACTATGCTTACTGAAAAATATGGGGAAATGAGAATTGTTTGGATTTTTTTATATAACTGGGTGGTGAAAATATATATGGAAGATCAGGTTTTTTAAAATAGATTCCACATAAGATTGAGGGAAATCCTGTACCTGGAAGATCCATAGTATTTAAACTGTCACACTTAAATGATAACATTTTGAAAACAGCATGAGAACAAAGAAAGAATATAAATTCTCAGGAATCCGTTGTATTCCAGATTTGTGTGTCTCATCAGAGCACTAAAGACTGAAAACTTTCTTTCTGAAAGAAGTAGTGCGCAGTCAAAAGTCTTAGGTCTGGTCTACACTACGGGGGGGGGTGTCGAACTAAGGTACGCGACTTCAGCTACGCGAAAAGCGTAGCTGAAGTCGAACTACCTTAGTTTGACTGACTTACCTGTCCAGACACGGCGGGGTCGAACTCCGCGGCTCCAAGGTCGACTCCGCCACCGCCGTTGATTAGACGCGATAGTTCGAACTCCGAGAAGTCGAACTCACCGCGTTGACCCGCGCGGTAAGTATGGACCTACCCTAATTTCCTGCACACCTGAAAGTGAAGCAAAAAGAACAATCATATTTATTTTGGGAGCTAGAACTGCATAACTAGTGTGGATAAGGGAGAGGAAAACAATCTAAAGACAATAAGTCTTGGAATTGGACATAAGATAATTTTAAGGAAAATTATTGCTTGTTACCTGATTATTAAACTGAATATTGAGCTGCAAGGCATCAAAAATGGTGGGGAAAAACATAATTTCATTACTTAGGATTTATCTTTTTCTCCCATTAAACCTTTGGAGATTAATCAAACCATCCCTGCTTACTAACCCTTTTTTTACTCAAAGCTTAGGAGAACAGACAAGTATCTTGTCACATGAGGGCCAGCAGACTCAGGCTTTGTTGGACCTATGTACAAGGGTGAGTGGTAGAGTTGAGGATGGACTGGCGGCAGCAGCAGGGCTGGCCTTACCATGAAGCGAACCACGGGGACCCGGGGCTGGGGCGCTACTAGGACCCAGTGTGTAGAAAATTGTGTCTGCTGGTGGCGCATATGTATTCTCTCTGCTCTAGATGCACAGAGATGGTGGAGTGCTGTGCTAGAGGAAGGAGGGCACAAGAGACATAACAGGCAGGAGAAAAGGTGAGAGGAAATAATAGAAAGCAGCAGGAGCTGCAGGGGGAGAGAGGAGGAGGGGCCTCTTATGTACCTCTCTAGCACCCCCAGGAGCCTGTACTAATTAACACCAGTTTCTCAGGGAGCTTCCGGTTTCCTGCTGCTTCCCTGAACCCACTAGAGGAGAACAGGCAGTCAACTGAAGTAGTAGGAGCCAATTAGGCCCTTAAGATGCTGATATCTTCCCTCACTCAGGCCTTGCTACCAGCCTGCTTATTTGTCCCCTTCAGTTGAGTGTTGAGAGCCACTCTAGCTGGCACAGAACAGCAGTCATGAATGAAAGAAGAAAACGCCCCTCTGGGGCAGCATTCAGAAAAAGAAAGAAAGCTTTTCTGTCTAAGCAGAAAGGAGCTCTCCTGAGATACATAGACACAAATGTTCACAATGAGCCTTCCAGCCCCAGTGACAATGTGAGTGGTGAGGAGATGCCTTATCTTCCAGTTAGTCAGAGTGCCGGTGACCTGGCAGCTACTGCAGCATCCATATCTCCATCTCAAATGGATGTAACCATGCACATTCCTGAAGAAAAGTGTAGATCAGAGAAGAGTGTGGTGGAGGTGCAAGAAACAGCTGCTGCTGAGTTTAGTTCCTTAAGTCTACATGATCCAGGACTGTGGACCCACTTGAGCAGTAGCCTGAGGGACTTCCTTATACTGCATGAGCCACAGCAAGTGAAAAACTTCATGTTCCCCAAAGACAATGAAAATAGAAATTTCCATCCAACACATTACTGGCATGAAATCCCCAATGGTGACAAAGTGGAGAGGCCATGGCTTCTGTAATCAAAAACCCAGAATGCTGCATACTGTTTTTGTTGCAAACTCTTCCAGTCTAATGTTCCAGCTACACTGGCTTCTACAGGAAGAAAGGATTGGAAAAATTTGGCTAGAAATCCAGCATGCCATGAGAAGGCAGCAAATCACCAGAGAGCAAATCACCATAGGTGGAAAGAGCTTGAGATGAGACTGAGGGTATGTCTACACTACAAGACTATTTCGAATCAACTTAATTCGTATTTGTGGAATCGACCTTATGAAGTTGAAGTTGTGTATCCACACTAAATACACTAATTTGAATGTGTGAGTCCACAGTAACGGGGCCAGCGTCGACTTTGGAAGCGGTGCACTGTGGGAAGCTATCCCACAGTTCCCACACTCCCCGCTGCCCATTGGAATTCTGGGATTTCCCCCCAATGCATGCTGGGGAAAAATGTGTCGAGGGTGGTTTTGGGTAACTGCCATCATTGAACCGTCAATCACACCCTCCCTCCCTCCCCGAAAGCGCCTGCGGGCAATCTGTTCGTGCACTTTTCTGCTCAGTGACAGCTCGGGTGCCACAGCACTGCGAGCACGGAGCCCGCTGCAGTTATGGCCGTTGTCAACTCCTCGCACCTTATCGTCCACCTCTTCCACAGTCAGCTGCTGAGAAATAGGGCTACTTTTCAATGGTGCTGCGAGCACTGGTGGACCATGGGGGACGTTTTACCAACATCAACGTTGGGTGGCCAGGCAAAGTTCATGACGCGCGTGTTTTCAGGAACTCTGCTCTGTTTAGATGCCTGCAGGAAGGTAGTTTCTTCCCGGACCACAAAATAACTCTTGGGGATGTGCAGATGCCTATAGTGATCGGCGGGGACCCAGCCTACCCGCTAATGCCCTGGCTCGTGAAGCCCTATGCAGGCGCCTTGCACAGCGACAAGGAACTCTTCAAGTACCAGCGAGCAGCGTGACCTGTGACTGTTCAGTTTCTTTACAGAGAAGCTGAACCTGCCCCTGTTTCTTTACCAAGTGACTGTTGACTAGCATCTGCAGTTACATACCCCGTCCACCCCGCTTCCCCCACTTCCAACACATGTTTAAAAATAAAATACATGTTCCACTGTAACTTTACAAAGGTTTCTTTATTGATGACTTTGCGTTAAAGGGTTGAAACTGGGACGCGGACTGTGCTGGGTAGGGTGTGCGGTGATGTAAAGACCGCCTCTAAACTCGAGGAATGACAGGCTCCTGCTCCCAGAGCGGTTTGCGGTGCTGGACTGGTTGTTTCAACGGAGCCTGCCATCCCTCCTTTTTGGGACTCTGTGTGCGGGGGCTATGTGGCCTTTTGGCGGGGGAGGACGGATACAGATTCCTCTGCTGCGTGGCTCTGTGGTCCAGGACAGGGACCGTTTCATGAGATCTGTAACCCCTCTCCCCCGCTACAAAGTCACGTACCCCCACACCCACACAGAACCTGCAAACCACCTCCCATACCGACCAGGGTGCCTACTGACTGCACTGTGTGTGTGACCTGCTGCTGATCCTGCCCCCATGTCTGTACCCTGGTAAAGGTGATTGTCCTGTCCAATTACCAACCCCCTTCCCCCCCTTCAAACACAGTCTCCTCTAAAAGAACATGACGGAAACAGTAATTAACAGAAAAGTATTTTTTATTATCAACTAGACAGTTAGGGGATGAAACTGGGATGGGGGCTTGGGTGAGGTGGGAAGGAAAGGACTTCTCAAAATTTAGGGTATGAGAGCTTTTGGGTACTTGAGCACTCTGCTGGGGTGCAGTGACAGTTTTCACGGCCCCTGGCGCCCCTCCTTCTGGTTATTTTGGGTGAGGGGGGGTATGGGACTTTGTGGCGGGGGAGAGCGGTTGCAGATACACTGCAGGGGGGCTCTGTCCTCCTGCCTGCGGTCCTGCAGAACATGCACAAGGCGCCGGAGCATGTCCGTTTGCTCCCTCATTAGTCCAAGCAGCGTTTGAGTCGTCTGCTTGTCTTCCTCACGCCACCTCTCCTCCCGTTCGCTGTGTGAGCGCTGGTACAGAGAGAGGGTCTCCCTCCACTGGCTCTGCTGGTCCGCCTCGTCTTGGGAGCACCCCATAAGTTCAGCGAACATCTCGTCCCATGTCTTTTTCTTTCGCCGCCTAATCTTTGCCAGCCTCTGTGAGGGGGATGCTGTGGCAGGTCTGGAGACAGTCGAAGCTGTGTGATGGGAAAAAGGGAGTGAATTCCTTGCAAAGATACATTTTTGCCAACAATGAACATAGTCTAGTCTGTCTCTGTGAATTCTGGGTTGAGATCCCAGTGCCTGATGGGGCAAAAACCATTTTCGCGGGTGGTTCTGGGTAAATGTCATCAGTCGTCCCTTCCTCAGGGAAAGCAACGGCAGACAATCATTTCGAGCCCGTTTTCCCTGGATTACCCTGGCAGACGCCACAGTGTGGCAACCATGGAGCCTGTTTTGCCTTTTGTGCCTGTCACTGTATGTGTACTAGATGCCGCTGACAGAGGCGGTCCAGCAGCACTACACAGCAGCATGCTTTTGCTTTTGCATGACAGCAGAGATGGTTACCAGCCATACTGTACCATCTACCATACCATAAATTGGTAATAAGATGATCATGGTTACCAGTCCTTTTGCACTGCACCATTTGATGCTGTCATAAGTGCCCCTGGCTGAGATCAGCCAGGGGCGCAAAAGCCAAAATTGGGAATGACTCCCTGAGTCAATCCCTCCTTTTTGGTATCTAAAAATAGAATCAGTCCTGCCTAGAATATGGGCAAGTGTACTAGAGAACCACTGTATGAGAGAACCAGAGAGCACAGCTGCTCTGTGTCAGATCCTGCATAAATTATGAGCTGTATGCTATTCACAGGGGGTGCTCCTGCAACAACCCCACCTGTTCATTCTGTTCTTCCCCCAGCCTTCCTGGGCTACCATAGCATTGTCCCCCCACTTGTGTGATGAAGTAATAAAGAATGCAGGAATAAGACACAGTGACTTGTTAGTGAGAAATGAGTGGAAGGCAGCCTCCAGCTGCTATGATAGTCCAGACAGGACATTAAGGAGTGTGTAGGAGAGGAGCCCAGCATCCCTCTGCTAGTCCAGGGGCAATTGAATCTTTTCTTTACACATGAAGGGTGGGGGCTGATGGAGCTCAGCCCCCTGTTGCTATGATGAGGACGGTTACCAGCCATACTGCACCATCTACCAGGAAAAATTAGGATCAGGCGCCCTTGATCGACCTCACTGATGCTAGTCAGCATGGTTACCAGTCCTTTTGCACTGCCCCATGTGCCAATAGGCTGATGATGACGATGGATATCAGTCGTATTGTACCGTCAGCCACCCATGGCAGGGGGGGGAGCAAGGATATTGGTGTTGAGTGCTGCAGCATCTCATCTATCTGCAGCATTCAGTAAAGATACGGTGACATGTAAAAGAGTCAAGAGAGGATTGTTTTCCCTTTCACTTCTGGGGGTGGGGGGGGGTGCGTAAATTGCCGAGCTATGCCCTGACCCACCGCGGACACTGTGTTTGACCCTAGAAGCATTTGGAGCTCAGCCAAGAATGCAAATGCTTTTCGGAGACAGCAGGAACTGTGGGATACCTTGCGTCCTCAGTCCCCCCTCCCTGCATGAGCGTCCATTTGATTCTTTGGCTTTCTGTTACACTTGTCACGCAGCAGCGTGCTGAGTCTCTGCTACGCCGTCTGTCTGGAGATTTTTTTAAAAATACTTTGGACCAGGCGTAACATTACAGTAATTCCCCTAATTAGATGCAGGAGTCTCTGAGCGAGATCAGCCTGAGGTCAGTCACTGAAGGAGATAGAGAGCGCATGTTGTGTGAAAGCCAGCACAAACCAGGGGCCTATGCAGCCGTACTTGGGGAGGCAATGCTCCCTGAGTACCTCATGAAAGCCTGGCGCGGAAAAGTGTGCTACCACGGAGCACCCAATAAGGCAGCTCTCCCCAGGAACCTCCTGTGGAGGCTTTTCGATTCCCTCCTGGAGAGCTTCGTGGAGATCTCCCAGGAGGATTTCTGTTCTATCCCCATATATATAGAGACCTCCTTTTCACATACTTCAGATTCCTGTAATATTAAGAATAAAAGTTTACATGTTTAAAGCACTTACCAACTGCTCCTTCCCCTGATTCAGGGTCCGGGTTAACGGCCGGGGAGGGTTGGTAGGGGATCTCCGTGAGGGTGATGAAGAGATCCTGGCTGTCGGGGAAACCAGCGTTGTAAGCATGTCGCCTGCCTTGTCCTCCACAAACCCTTCCTCATCTTCCCCGTCCGCAAACATCGCCGAGGAACTGGCCGTCGACACTGTCCCATCGTCAGAGTCCACGGTCACTGGTGGGGCAGTGGTGGCAGGCTCCGTAGCGTCCGTTTGCCGCTTTGATTTTTTGGTAGCCTTGTCTGGGGTCCTTGATTTTCACGTGGCGCTGCGTTGCATCCCGCCTGTATCCTCTGTCTCTCATGGCTTTGGAGACCTCGTAGGTCTTTGCATTCCGTTTTTTGGAGCGCAGCTCTGAAAGCACAGACTCCTCGCCCCACACACCGATCAGATCCAAGACTTCCCGGTCAGTCTATGCTGGGTCCCTCTTTCTATTCAGAGATTACATGAACTCCTCTGCTGGAGAGCTCTGCATTGCTGCCGGTGCTGCTGAGCTCGCCACGATGTCCAACCACGAAATGAGATTCAAACTGTCCGGACAGGAAAAGGAATTCAAATTTTCCCAGGGCTTTTCCTGTGTGGCTGGTCAGAACATCCAAGCTCGGACTGCTGTCCAGAGCGTCAACAGAGTGGTGCACTGTGGGATAGCTCCCGGAGCTACTAAGTTCGATTTGCATCCACACCTAGCCTAATTCGACATAGCCATGTCGAATTTAGCGCTACTCCCCTCGTCGGGGAGGAGTACAGAATTCGAACTAAAGAGCCCTCTATGTCGAATTAAATGGCTTCCTGGTGTGGACGGGTGCACGGTTAATTCAAATTAACACTGCTAAATTCGAATTAAAGTCCTAGTGTAGACCAGGCCTAAGTTTAAAGGCCACCATAGATGATCAGCATCAAGAGAAGATTGCATCAGAGTCTCTTTACTGTGAAAATGTTCTGAATAGGCACATTGCCATTGTGAGTGTGCTTGCTACCCAAAACCTAGCACTGCGTGGCACTTCAGATCAGCTGTATGTGCCAAACAATGGAAACTTCCTTAAAATTGTGGAGCTGATGGCTGAGTTTGATGCTGTTCTCCAAGAGCATCTAAGAAGAGTCACCACCCAAGAAATATACACCCACCACTACCTTGGAAAAACCATTCAAAATGAGATCATACAGTTACTGGCAATAAAAGTCAAACAGAAGATTGTGGCAGATCTGAAGTCAGCAAGATATTAATCTTGTTTCCAGGTGTTAAGCTGGGAGGAGAGGAGGAGAGAGGCCAAGAGATGATGTAATTGCCCCTCATTTTACACTCCCTTCCAGATGCTGAAAAGATGTCACAGAGTTTAGACATCCCCCATCGTGTACATGCTATCTCAGGAGTCTTCAAGAGGGGCACATGGAGAGAGTAGATTTTCTTTAATGGGCCATCAACACATGGCTGGCTAGTCCTGATGTAAATCTGTCTTGAGGGAGATTGTTGTTCCTTTGTTGCCAGTGAAAGGCTAGCTGTGGGAATCTCCCAGACTCTCAACATATTTCAGTAACATACATATAGCAAACTTCATAACTTCACATACAATGGTAATGCATTCAATTCAACAGGATAGTAATGTTCAACAGATCATGACTTTTCAAATCATACCTCACAAGCCACACTTTGTACAAAACATAACATCATATAACTGTAGTGAATGTATGGGTAAAGGGTTTAATTTTGATGTACAGCATGTCACACTTGTAAATAACACTTATTTCCTTTTCCTATATAATAAATCTTTAAGTAGTTTATTATAGGATTGGGTACAAGGGTTGTCTCTGGTGTGAGATCTAAGGTGCAATTTGGGGGTAACTGACGGTTCCTTTTTAGATTGGGAGTAATCTGAGCATTGTTGTGATTTTTGGTCTAAGGGACCATCTATCAGAAATGCAAGGTTGCTTAGATGACACAATAGATTGGAGTACCCAAAGGACCTGTCTGTGACTCCATGTTTAGGTTGTTACAGTACCTGAGGAGTTTACACATGCTACTTGGTTGATGAAATCTAAGTATAGTACTCAGAGCTAATTTCAGGTTTGCACCCTGATTCTTAACGGTCTGTCCTGAGATTGGTAATCAAACTCTGGAGCCACTGCAGGACAGCATGACACACAGGTTATATTTTTAATTATTTTTTGTTTATATTTTAGAAAGTCATCCAAAATTAATACATTAAAGTTCTTGAAACTCTTTCATAGATGTTTCTTAGGAGTATTAATCCATTTTCACTTTCTCGTATTTAATCCCCAGTTATAGCTTTTTGTACATCTTCATTTTAAAATTATTAATGAATATCCTAAAATTAATTCTATAAAGACCTGATGGCACTTAATTTAATAACAGGTAGACTCTCCTTAAAACCTTGTGCAATTAATCATTACTATGATAGAATATTCAATGCTTTATGATCTTAAGACATTTCACAGTAAGGCAAAATGATCTCTACATTTTATGGAGATTTATCATCCTCATTTAGGAAAAATATGTGCAGTATTTTTTACCTGATTCAACTAAACTAGCGGAATGATCCTGAAACTTAGGTTAATTAAGTTATAACTGATTTTCTACTGACATATGGTTTCTGTGCAGTTGTGAAACTAGGTGTGGTGTCAGCAATTTTTGTGTGTGTGATTAAAATGACTTTCTCTAAATGAAGATAAACTAGTCCTCACAAACAAATTACAAGTATTTTTATGTTCTTCTTTGTGGACGGACTCGAATAAATGAAGCTAGTGGCTTGCTATGCAAATCACAACCAAGTGCCTGCAAGTAAAAGGGGTCAGGATTACCCTTTTGAAATTGACTAGTTTCTTCCAGCATGAAAAAAGGAACAATGAATCTTTTGATAAATAATGGGCAGATGCTGGCAAATTTGAATTTGCAGCTTAACATGTTTTTTTAGTATATTCATAAGCTAGTTGTCTCTGATTTATAAGTGAATTTTGAAAGTTTTCCTTCCTTTTGATCTCTGAATTAGGTTGTTTTTGAACTTTCATGAGGCGGCCTTCTAGTTTAATATTTTTAAATGCTTATGATATTGCAATCTTCGTAGAATGCCTCAGTGTGTAGAAGTGATTCATTCAGGATGGTGGAAACAATTTACTTTTGGGGGGAAAACAAACAAAAAAAGCTTTATGTAATATATGACAGTTATTATTTAAAGTATTGAGAGATCTACTTTTCTATCAGTGCAGTCCTGCAAAAGCTTAAGGAAATGCTATAACTTCACTTACATAAGTAGTCCCATCAACTTATATCCTGGAGAGCCAATATATTCTGAATATTCATACTGGTCAAGAAGAGAAAACAGAGGAAAGGGTGTGGGGGAACCAGAAAGGGCTATTATTAGCCTCACCTTCTGATGTATAATCATAAAATTGTAGGAATGGAAAGGACCTCGAGAGATCATCTAGTTCAGTCCCCAACGCTCATGGGAGAATTAAATATCTAGACCAGTGGTTCTCAAAGCCGGTCTGCCACTTGTTCAGGGAAAGCCCCTGGTGGGCTGGGCCAGTTTGTTTACCTGCTGTGTCCGCAGTTTTGGCAGATTGCAGCTCCCACAGGATGCGGTTCGCCACTCCAGGCCAATGGGGGCTGCAGGAACGACGGCCAGCACATCCCTCAGCCTGCGCTGCTTCCTGCAGCCCCCATTGGCCTGGAGCGGTGAACCGTGGCCAGTGGGAGCCGTGATCGGCTGAACCTGCGGACACGACAGGTAAACAAACCGGCCCGGCCCACCAAGGGCTTTCCCTGAACAAGCGGAGAACCAGCTTTGAGAACCACTGGTCTAGACTATTCCAGCAAGACCATTCCAGACTGGTCTAGATAAAGGATATTGGTATGGTTTCCCTCCCCGAGCAGATACTCCTAGAGTTGAAGTGGAAGAGGTCTGTATTGGGGATTTGAAGGTTGTGGGTTCAAACTTTTTTCCCCTTCCCATAACTGATATGGTCAAGGGTGGGAAATTTACGCATGTAAAATTTAAAGTAAGGTCTTGGAAGGGGTGGGCTACCTATGGCACACATGCCACAGGCGACACGTGAGCTGATTTTCAGTGGCACTCACACTGCCCGGGTCCTGGCCATCAGTCCAGGGGATCTGCATTTTAATTTAATTTTAAATGAAGCTTCTTAAACCTTTAAAAAAACCTTATTTACTTTACATACAACAATAGTTTAGTTATATATTATAGACTTGTAGAACGAGACCTTCTAAAAATGTTAAAATGTATTACTGGCAAGCAAAACCTTAAATTAGAGTGAATAAATGAAAACTCGGCACACCACTTCTGAAAGGTTGCTGACCCCTGGTCTATGGAGTAACTGTTGGAATGAATTATTTTGCAAAACGTGTTTAGACGTTAAATTGAGGTAGTTCCTGTTGCCACTTTACTATTTTTATGTGTGTAATGAGCACTCAATCTAGGGTGTGACAGATTTAGTGTATTTGAGATGGAGAGCAATATATGGTTTATTTTTTGCCTGTGTCCAGAGAGTTGAAGATCTTGCCTGTGTAAGAACCAAGGAGGACAGGACTTGATTTGCTAAACTTGTATTTTTAGGAAGTAACCTCATTCTTAAAGGTGTAACATTATCACTTATTGGGACTGGATGCTATTGAGCTATAGAACCTTACAAGAGATGAGTTTTAATCCCAGTTCCAGCTCTCATGTCACAACTAACCACCATTCTTTCCACCAGATTGTATACTCTACGGGGCACTGATTCTCTTACCATGTGTTTGTACAATACCTAATACAATGGGGCTCCAACCTCAGTTTGGTTCTGTTCTGAGAACTCCACAGGAGTGGACAAAATCAATATACTCTAAATTTGTGAGAGTTAAGTTGTGTGCTTTATTCTCACCCCATGTTGGAGGTGAGCTGGGGAAATTCAAAGATCAAAATACAGATTTGTGTGTCTGGGAATTGGCACTATTGCAACTGCTCTAGTATCACATGAAAAGAGAGGGAGGTTCTAGGTATCCAGGGGGCAAAGCCATTGTTTTTAACTATTCAGCTCCTCAGCTAGTGAAAATTAGCACAGTTCGATTGGCTTGAGTGAGCCCTATTATGGACATTAAACTAGCTTCTGCTACATTAACTATTTTTCTAATGTTTTCAACAAAAGGCTGTTGTAGAAGAAATTCCAGAAACATTATTTGGTACTGAATATTAGTTTGAATACATAATAGCTGAGCTCTGCACTAGTTACACATTTGTGCTGGTATCTCAAGGTGTATAATCTTCAAAATATTTCCCTTATGGTCCAACACCACAGTTAAAATAACTTAACGATGATGTTATAAAGTAATGAAACTTCATTAATGGTCCAAAATATTACACAGTGCTACAGTTGTTCAGGGTATGTAAGGAGCACAACACATCAGGTTTTGGTCTCAATAACTGCTTCTTTATTAACATACAGAATGCTTCCCAGGGACCAGGCAAAACTCTCCACCCTGCAATACATGCTTAGGAACTATAATAACTTGCAGGATATAACATCTCTCCTTCTCGATGTTCAGCAAAAATTCCTTGATAAGAAAATGATTGGCTCATTATAATTACTGGAAATCTAACCAGAGCTGAAGGGTAGACTATATAACCTTTGTGGTAAAAAATGGAAAAAGAGGATTAATCTTACCCAACTCTCCAACATATATAGATTCAGACTGGTGTGCAGGTTCCCAGGATAGGCAGAAATTCCACAGGTGCCCCAGTACTGAGAGTCCCTTGAGAAGTCCACTCACAATATCTGCTCCAAGCAGACTTTACCTTCCCTGACTCTGAAGTTGGGTGAATCACAGGAATGTTATAGTCCACTGATCCACCACCATGGAGTGGAGATGGTGAGTCCTTTGAACTTGATTCACATCCCTTGCCTTGTGTTCAGGCCAGCCGATGACGTATATACCACATCACAAGGAAATCTCCTTCAGCAATCTGATAGGAAAATGAGCCTATAGCTTTTACGATTGTGCCAGGCAATGACTTGGCATTCCCACAAAACTGCAAGCCCAAATGAGTGCTCTGCGAGACAGAAAGTGAGTGCCCTGTACATGATCATGATTGTGTTTAATATTTTCTTGATGTTGACTCACTTGTTTCTACAGGCAAGGTTTCAAGAAAGTCTGTTGGGAATGTGTCAGTTGCCTCATCTGTAGTTCCGCAGGTGCTACCCCCATTGTGTCATGAAGGGTTGTTCTATAATTACTCAAGAACTGAGACAGCCTGCTCCTTAGTGACTCCTCAGTAATCTTCCTGTATCTGTTCTTAAAGGACTGAACAGGCTTTCCTTCCAGCCCACTTGTGGAAAGGTGGTAGGGAGCAAATGCCAGAGTTTTCATTAGGGTCATCTCAGGGTGAGTTCTGTGCCATTCCTCCAATATTAACTTTCTTTCCTGGGGAGATATTCCAACTCATGATTCCCAGAGCAGAACTCCACATTGGAGAATTAGTTCTCAACATCAGTGCAAATAAAGACCTATATCCAAAGTACCATCAGTTGGGCCATCCATTCTGTACAAAATTGGAGACAGAACAGAACAGGGTCTCAATCCCTTGAGTGATCTGGTTAGCTGTTAGTGGATCTTCTACTCTGGCTAAAGCTAGCATCACTTCTTAAAGTATACAGGTGTATTTTGTGCTCTACCCCACTGGCAGGTGAATGAGGCTGTCTACATTAGCAATTACTGGTCCAAGCTTATGGAACAGTTGATATTGGTAGACTGTTAGCAATAATGCCCAACCTTGCATCATGCAGAAGTCAAAGAGGGAATAGCTTTGGCCTCCCCTAGAAGCCATAAAATGGCTTATGGTCAGTTGTTGCCTATAGAAATATGGATGGAACTTCCTGGCAGCAAAGTAAAATAGCCAAACTTTTCTTATTTCACTGAATACTATTGCTGATAATAAGGAATGAAAGGCATAGGAGACTGGCCTGCTGGTCCCATCTTCAATACAGTGCTAAAGTAATGCATACATACCATAGGGTTAAGCACTGTAAATAAGTAATAGGGCACAGTTGGGGTCAAAATGCACCAAGAGTTGTCTTTCTTCAGAAGCTCATTAGTTTCATTGAAGATAATCTCCTGATCTGTACTCCAGTGCCACTATGCCCCTTTTGAGGTGTTGCATGGAGATACGCAAGCCACATTGGATTATTTCTAACAAATCTGCATAATAGTTTGAAAGGTCAAATTACACTTTGAGTTTACTCACATTTTTCAAAATCAGAGCTGCTTTGCTGGCTTTAATGTTCTCTTCTAGTGGTTGTGCTGCTTTTCCTGAAATATGATGTCCTAAATAAACTACTTCATTGGCAATAAAAACACACTTTGAGCGCTTCAGTTGCAACCTAGCTTCCTTTCACCTTATAGGACTTCAGCTAAGTTCTGTAGATGCTCCACTTCTGCTTCTCCTATCACAAGAACATTGTCTAAGTATACAACAACATGGCACAATCCAGCCATGACCCTTTGGAAAATAGCCTAAGCAGAGGACATCTCACATTATAAACGGGTGTTCTATAGAATCATTTTTTATTGATAATGATCACAGCCTGCTAGTCTTCATCCAGGACTAACTACTAGTAAGCATGCAACATATCTAGGTTGGTAAACAAGACTCTACCGGCCAACTTCTTGTAAAGTTCTTCTATATAAGTAATGGGATAGCGCTTTGAGTGGGTAGCCTGGTTTGTAGTTTACTTGTAGTCACATGTGTGGAGCTGTCAGCTTTTAATACAGGCACTACTGGAGCATACCAGTAAGAGAATTACACTGGCCAGATAATCCCTGCAGTAGCTAAATGTTGTAGTTACACATCTTCCTTGGCTTGAAGAGCATAAGGAATGGAGTGGACCTTGCAAAATTCAGGGCATGCAGTGAAATCCAAATATATTTTCATCTTGAGATTCTGGAGTTCTCCCAGTTTCTCTCTAAATATTTGCTCATGTTTTTCCAAAAGGTTATTGGTTGATCCTGTGCTTATGTGATACAGATGTCACATAATACAGATGTCCAGTCCAGCTTCAGGGCACAGAGCCAATTTTATCCAAAAAGCTTTCGCCCTGCCCCAGCTACTACAAAGAAAGGGACATAAGCCCGCTGGGGCCCATACCTCATGCCAACCACCAGCCCTCCCTAGTATAGGAATTTTCTCCCCAATGAAGGGCTTAAGTACAGCTTAGGTCAGGGACAAAGTCAAGCTGGGGCCCATACTGTGGGCTGTGAATTCCCCTATCTCATTGGCAGCAAAATGCCTAGGAGATAATATTGCAGTGCTGAATTTTGCAATGCTTAAATCACCTTTTGAAATTTAGCCCCCATTGACTTCAATTGCACAGGATCAAGCCCTAAAATACTCTGACATGAACAAGGGGATATGAATCTGGCCCCTCT
Source organism: Mauremys mutica (assembly GCF_020497125.1). NCBI lineage: Eukaryota > Metazoa > Chordata > Testudines > Geoemydidae > Mauremys > Mauremys mutica. Next base: position 53,581,902 of record NC_059076.1, on the reverse strand, counting down.
TTAATAAAGTTTTCTCGTCCCTCTAAGTATAGATGGACTATGCTTAGTTAATGGAAATGACTGAAACAAATATTGGTGTAAATGTCCTTGCTTAAGAGTTGTAAACATATTTTTTTTTAATTTTGTGAACATATGAAATAGTGTGATATAATTTACCATTAATGTTCTGCCTGCCATTGTACAAGTTTACTTGACAATGTTTTTTGTATTGCACAGCAAAAAATAATTCAAATGTAGTTTTCAGTGAATTACTTACATCTTTGAAAAGAAAGAAACTTCCTACAAATCTTTAAGAGCTGATGTATATAACAAATGAATGAAATGCATATAGTAGGTCCTTTTTACCAACTTAGAACAGGGCCGGCTCTAGGCACCAGCAAAACAAGCACATGCTTCGGGCGGAACACTTTCAGGGGCGACATTCCGGCCATCTTTGTTTTGTTTTGTTTCAAGCGGCAAAAGCCTAGAGCTGGCCATGGCAGCAGCAGCATGTTGTGTGCAGGGGTGCCCTGGGGCTGCTGTGGTTCGCGCCACGGGGGAGCAGCGCCCACATCTTGTGGCTGGGCCGGGCAGGCTCCGAGTAGGGGACAGTTGGGCTGGAGGCCGCCCCGCGGGGCACATGGCACCGCCTGCAGGTGCCGCAGGGTGGCTGCCCCCCAGCGCCACAGCCAGGGCTGGGCGAAGCGGCCCGAGCCACCCAAGGACTGCGGCAGGGCGGCCAGAAGTAGCAGAAGCAGCGGGGTCATAGAGGGCGGGGTGCTGCAATGTGGGGCCCACGTCCTGCTCTCCGGGACTCCGCTCCCTCTGGGGCTACCCTGCCCCGGCTCCTCAGCCTCCTGCCGGGGCGATCCCCCGGCTCTGCCCTCCCAGGTCCTGGCCGGTCCTGGAGGCAGGAGCCCTGGCTGGAGGGACCCTGGGCTGAGGCACGGCCCAGGAGCCCCACTGCTTACCCTGACCTTGCCAGCGCCAGACCAGCTGGATGCAAGGGGGGAGTGGGCAGAGATATCACTGGTAGGGGGGAGCCCAGAGCTGGGGTAGTAGGGGGTGCAGGTGGGGTGGGGGGGAGAGCCCAGCGCTGAGGCAGCAGGGGGTGTGGGTGGGGGGGCACTGGTAGGGGGGTGTGAGAGCCCAGGGCTGGGGTGAGGGGCAGCCAAATTTGTTTTTGCTTGGGGTGGAAAAAAACCTAGAGCCGGCCCTGACTGAGAAACAATGTACATGCATTTTTAATTTATTGTCAACCCCGCTCTACCTGTGTCTGACCATCCTTCATCATGGTGGTAGGGAGTTTTCACTTCCTGGTTTGAATCTTTTCTAGAGCGGTGGTAATCAAAAATTGACAGGTTTTTGGTCTACGTACGATGAATTGGTGGTCTCAATCCAGTTTCTATAGCTATCTATGAAAACTTTTAATAGTCCATTAATTAAATTTATTTCATTTTTAAAAATTCACTGATCACAGAAGTCTCATAGCATATAGATATACCTGTCTAAAACAAAAATATAGTCCATCTTCAGGCTGTTTTGAGAACGATAAATGAAAAAACTATTTTATCTGTATTTTCATAAATCATTATTCCTCCATAATCACCTACTTTAATGTTAGTATGAACATGAAAAACAAATGTTTCTAGTTTTTTAATTGAATATTTGACCGTATGAATATTTGACTGTCTTTATTAAATTTTCTTCCTCCACCTTTGTAGTGGATGTGGAAGAATCATGACTGACAAGAAACTAAATGGGGTCAGGCTGACTGAGGACTGTAATTTTGGATAGTAGCTGCAAAAAGAGCTCAGCAAGGCTGGATTAGATTCCCCAAAATGGTAATTGAGAACTTTTAGTGGAGAGAATCCCTTAGCAGTCCCAAGCACCTGGTCATCTCCCTTCCCCACTTATCTGTAAAATATAGGACAAAATACTTAGCTGGAGTAAACGGGCATTGACTTCAACAAAGCTACACCATTTACATCATCTGAGAAGGCTGATTACAAAATCTGTTACTGGGGTTTCAATAATACGACAAACCTTTTGTTCTTTCCTTTTTCCGTTTTTCATTGGGAATTCACAAATTATGTAAAAGACAGTTAAAGTAATACGGTGGTTTTAACTGCATAAAAGTCAGGACATATGTGTCAGATTTCTTGGTGATGTAAATTGGTGCACCTTCTTTGAAATTGCTGGAGCCATGCAAGTTTACACCAAAAGAGAATTTTGCTGTTTGAGTTATGGTTCCCACAGCTACTTGAATTCTGTCCTTTTTTCTGTACTGTTCAAACAATTATTTTATACAGGATAATGAAATTATCTACATGGCAGTAATCTGATATTATACAAGAGAGCTGTATTTCTTCTCTGATTGTAGACATCCACACAAGTAGCATTTTGGGTTTTTTTTCCTACATGTTCATTGTTTGATCATGTAATAAAAAAAATACATCAATGGCATGTATGCACAGTTGCAGTGGAAACTTAATTCTAAATTTGAAGATTTCTTGTTTCATGTAAGACTAACTATAATAACATTGCTTGGTCTTCTGTATAACGCATATTTTATGAAAAGGTGAAATTTCAGCTTTTAATCTCAACTTTGCCTAACAATATACTTTATTTTATTTATTTATTTGAACCCCTCTATTAGCCTCTCTGATGGTTATTTGTTCAAATTCTCTCTGGTCTGGGTGTGGGAATATTGAAGGTTAGACATTTGCATTCATGTAAAGATTTGTGTTGTTTCACTATGTGGTGTTTTCGCTGATTTTTTCCCCATCATTGTCTACTCTGTTTATCTGCAAGATAGAATGATGGATTCTGTTGTGGTGGCAAATGCTGAAATTGGCTTTGCTTTTATTTTCTGTCATCCTCATATGCAAAGCTTCTTGAACCTCAATTTCCAAATTTGGTTTTTCTCTGTAACAATCTGATTCCCTACATCTGTGTGTGCTGTATAGCTGTGAATTAAGGCACTGCTGAAGCTCTGTTGAGATTAATTTCCTCCCCTAGACAACATTCTATATTGGTTTCACCAATATTTTCATCATATCATATTACACAGTCAATTTATGGATTATTTTGCAAAGTCTTTCCTAAAAGATAATAAAACCTTTGCCAAATATTGGCAATCCAAAACGATAGAACCGTCTAATATTTACAGCAGAAAGAAATTTCAAAATGTTTATTGAATAGCAGCAACAGCATCAAAAAGTGCTCTTCCTCCTAAAGGTTTAACTCAGAGGAAATATGATTATTTATTTTAACTGCTTAGAGATTGTAAGACGATGTGGTGAAAAATGTAAATTGTACTGCTATTATAACATCATCAACACAGAGAGGAGCAATTAGGGACAGTCAGAATAAAAGCAGCTTGTGATCCTCTTACACATTTTAGCCAAATGTTTGAACATTGAGAGTTTTACAAATTATTTAAGCAGGAGATGCATTCTAAGGCTACAGTCTGTATTCTATTTAGCACCCAGTAGTACACAGCGCAAAATGTAGATGACTGAGAAATCATTGTTGCTAATTTCTTAATTTACAACAGTTTTTTCTTTAATTGGAGGTAATGTTACTGGCAGTCAGATGTGTTCCTTGTTTCAGATTCATTGCTGACTGTCATATACCCAACCTAATCAGCTTTTGTCCCTTGGCTTCCCCACATCAGCAGAATATAGAAAGATTTGTTATGTTTGACCAGGCTCCTAATGGTCTTTGTGCTATGGGTACAAACTATTTGGCCACAGCAGACCTCCATCATAATAAAATCTTCAGAACCAGAAAGCACTATCAAACCATAAGTTAATAAGGGAGTATGTCAGCATGGCTCAATGCCATCAATATTCTATCAGACTTATCCACATTCCTGGAATCACACCATGATACTTACTCGACACAGATGGCATAGTTTAGTTTGGTATTCTGGATTTCCAAGGTACTATTTTATTGTGTCCAGCATTCGGTAGCTATTTGAAATGTAAATGTACACAACCCCACAGTATAAATTTAGCAAAACCTCTAACGATGTGAGCTGCAGAATTGGAGTTTTAGGTTGATGACAAGTCCCACAAGTAGTTTTTTTCCCCCCTCCTCATGCACATTTTTCATGCACAAATATATTGGTAACATTGATGGCGGCATAATCTAGACGTTACAGGAATGCATAAAGGACTGGGAGTCAGGAACTCTTAAGTTTAATCTTGTTTCTGACAGTAACTCAATGCATAAACCTCTGAATGTGCCATATCCAGTGCCCACTAAGGTCAATGGAAATCTTCTCACTGACTTTAAAGGGTTTGGACTGGGCTCTCTGTCTCAGTTTCTCCCCCTATAAAATGGAGGAAATTGTACTTACCTTATTGGGGGGGTACTAGGATGAATGTTTGTGCAGTGTTTAAAAGATGTTATGTTTATGTGATCAAAATATAATTTAAATAGGGACAGTTACAAAAATTATGAACATTCCTTTTAGTTCCATAGAAATACACTAAGAAGGAGCACAGTGCTGTAACCTCCTTTCCATTTTGAAAAGAGAGATTTGACATTATCCATGGGTTATCAACTCTTTCTAGTGTACGACTGCACTGGTAACATTTCTTAAAAGAAGGGCAGGGAGGGGGGAAGAAATCCTGAGCATTAAATATAAGAAGTCAAGTCACAAATAAGAGAAATTGCAAAAATTGATAAATAATGCAGCCTAAAGTCAGGAAATTTATTAATACTGAATTTAGCTTATATTTTATAGTGCTTTTTATCCAAAGGCATTTCTATATGGTTTATACACTCTGGGTCAAATTCTGCCCTGTCTCTAGTCAGCCCCATTAAAGTAAATGGTGTAAGTCAAAACAAATTTGGTGCCTTGCATATTGTAGAGGAATCACTTCATTCCTTAATGATGTATGTCTTTGAGTCATTCACAACCATTGCTGAAATGTAGTCTTTAAATTGTACATCCACTTTCAAGGCAAAGCTTTAAGCTTTAAGTCACGAACATCATAAGGAGACAACAACCTGACAACATTTTCTGTCCCATTAGGGATTGAAGATCAGTAGGAAGGGTGTAAATAACAAGACTTTGACACTAACAGATCCAAATTCAGTATCAAAGTGGAGGAGATGAAGAATCACTCTGAAACATAAGAGCTAAAAGAAACAATGCTGAAGGACGCACAAAAACCACAAGCATTCAGCAAACGAAAAAACTCCATTTTCCACATCCATAGACACTATAAATATGTATCATGCCTCATCAGTACCATAACTTGCTTCATTTCATTCCTCTTCATTCATTTTCCCAATATGAGATCATAAACAAAGGGGAGAAAATACTATTTAAAAATGCTAGCTCTAATTTAAAGAAGTCAGTTATTAATCACCATGTTAAAGTCCAAGATTTGAAAAAGTGACTAGTGCTTTTGAGATCTTCATATTTTGGATGCCCAACGTGAGTCACCCTACAGAGACTTGATTTTCAGAAACGGTTGGCAATTAGGTCCCTCTAAAATGTCTCAAGCTGGGCCCTCAAATACTGAGGCATCCACAGTCACTCGTCCCTTATGACAATCTTAGCCAGAACCTGAAAACTCTGACTGAGTAGCCCCAGGAATTTAGTGGATAGCAGTGTGGGATTTATTAAAGGCTTAATTTAAAGTTTACTGAATCCAATGGAAAGATTTTTATTGGCTTCCCTGGCTTTGGATCTGACCCTCACATACATCCTCTCATTAGTTTCAATTGTTCCCCCTTTTTCAGTTAATATGATTTAACTAAATCAGTTAATCCAAGTATTTTCACATGATTGGTATACTGCAAACAGTAATAGCATGCATGCACAAACATTTTTTTCCAGTTTAAAAGGTGGTTTTATTTTATTTTATTTTTTATTTTTTTTCCATTTTGGCCTATTCTACCTACTGTGGCCTGGATCCTGCATCATTCTGGTCAATGGGAATTTTACAACTGACTTCAGTGGTATAAGAGAGGGTATTCATTGGAACTATTTCCCAAACCAATACAACTTTCAAACTTCTTGAAATATTTTAAGTGTGACCACTCGAGTTAATTTTAACCTCAGGTATAATGACTTTATTAAGCTAGTGTTTCATGGTAAGTTTCCAAAACCTGAGGGGAAAAATCATTTTAATTTCCTTTATAACTTAAGTGCAGCTTAACCAATTAACAGTACATTAGAAATGCATAGTAGCAAATTCCAATCTACGCTGACTATCTGGAAGTCTGAAAGTTTCAGGTTAATCTGAATTCAAATGGCTTGACTGTAGGAAGGTTATAATGAAAATGCTACTCGAGGCTGCTCTTCACTGCACTGAGAGGACACAGCAAAAGATACTGTTTATGTAGTCAGAAACTGTTTCTTTTGCCAGGAGGGTTCCCAGTGTGACTGGCAAATCACAGATCAAGGCATCCTTTGGGCTTTGTTCTCTAGTCATTATCATATACTTGTGAATTCCTTGTCCTCTTCCTCCAGTAATAGGTACAAAGCTATGATGAAGGTCAACAGACTGTGCCAAGAAAACTTTGAAATTGATTTTGATAAATGCTACTGTTATAATGTAGCCCTCATACTTTTATTCCTTTCTAAATAGTAGTGTGGGACCAGTTAGTGATAAAATCTACCTGGAACATATTTTATGGGTTATCTTGCATTTCCAGTAAGCCTTACATGAGAGCTCTATTTTTATGTCATTGTGTAAATCTGACCCCTTGCATCAAGCATTGGTTTAATTCTCTATTAAAGTTAACTCATATGTTGCTGAAAACAGCATATTCATTTATTTTTATTTCCCTACCTAATAAATTGTATTTCCTTTAGGTCTCCTTACCTTCTAATTCTGTTATGACATTGAAAGAGAACATATACAGACTAGGAAGTGACTCAAGTAATGGCTGTTATTCAGAGCTTGATAAATAGAGATTGTTGTCAAGCAATTTCCTTCTGTTAAAAAAAGAAAAACAAAACAAACAAACAAAAAAACCCAAAAAATAACCTACTGAAATATGGAGTGCTAATGACCGGGAACATTTATTTTACATCTCCAACAGGGCTACTCAGTGGGCCTTCTGAGTATTAATATGAGATACATAATGAACAAACAGTATGACAAATATATGTGACAAATATAAATAAAAGCATATAATTATGCTGTCATTAATTTGCTAAGATCCAAGTGCTGTAAAACAATATAAAGCCTTGCGTAGACTATTTTATTTCCTTTATAAATGCATTTGTTATTAAGTATGCTGAAAGTCTAGCACTTTTTTCAAAATAAAATAAGATTGCTGCATATAATTTAAATCCCTTCCTGTGAAAAATAGATTTTTGAAAATATATGTTTTTCCTGTATTGTATATTTAATCTTATCACAGATCAGAAAAGGCACCCACATTTTTCCAATTCAGGCTAACTTTTCCTATTGCTAGGCTTTTTGAAAAAAAAAAATTAACAATAAAAAGTATCTGATTCCTAATCTCAAATAAGTGTTTGGGTTTTATTTTGGCAAGACTGTGAAAAGTGATACAAATGTGTTTCACCTTCTAAACACATATAACTAATATTTGTTTTGTTAAGGAAGAAACATTAAGGGAGTTATTGGTCCATTACACATTTTCATACACTTTTGATACAGCATATCTTGGGTTGTAAACATGAGGAGCAGTTGGCAAGCCATTTGCATGGCACAGCCAGGAAATTGTAAAAGATGTGCTTTGTAGGAATGAATGTAATAAAATCATTTGTTAAAATTAAATATTTTCAAACTTATTTTATTACATTTGAATGCCCACTAGCTGCTGCCTGTACAATTTATGCAACATTTTCCTTTACTGAATAGTTTAGTGGGCAAGTGACGTAGCAGGGAGGGGAGAAATAGTGTGCTCAGCTAGAATATTCTAGTGACCAGAGAATCTCAAGGTTTTAGTAGAACTGTCGAAATAGTACAGCTGGCTGAACTGTTCATAACATATAATATTAAATAATGTATTACAATTGTAAACCCTTTTTTGATTATTGAACCAATAAGGAACCATTCCTGATTTTGTTATTTGTGTGCAATGTTATACCTAAGTTGGTCCCGGGAAATAGAGAGAGAAGATGGGTGAGGTAAAATCTGTTATTGGATCAACTTCTGTTGGTGAGAAAGACAAGCTTTGAGCTTACACAGAGCTCTTCTGGGTAAGCTTCAAAGCTTTTGTCTCTCACTGACAGAAGTTGTTCCAATAAAAGATATTATCTCACCCACCTTTTCTCCTTGTTATTTGTAAGTATTCTCAAATTGGTTGGCTAAAGAGTTTTCAGTTTATTCATTGAAGGCTACATTCTGGTAACGTTACTCATGCTGAATAGTACTTTACTCCAAAATAGTCTTTCTACTCATAGAATACTCTAGTAGCCTTAATGCATGTGAGGGTATCAGAAACTGATCTTAACTATTCACTCTCTATTATCACATACCAGTACCATGATATCAGAATGCTTTGATGGAATCATAACTTTTTTTTTTTTGGTCCTTTCTAAAGAGAGCAGGAACAGTGGCTTGAAAAAGATTTTAATATGAAATCTATTAATTAGTTAAAATATTAAATTAGTTTAAAAATGACTGACTGAGCTTTAGCCTGCAAAACCTCACAAAGCTTACATTGCATTGACATAACTCACTTCCTACTAGTTTTCTACAATATAATAAAAATAAATAATACAATGATAATCAATAAAAAATGTTCACTCAACATGGAGGCTAAAGCTAAGGAGACATGATTTCCAGATCTGGAACATTAAAAGGTGAATCCATTTCCCAGTGGAGTCAATAGAAGTCTTTCAATTTACTTGGATTGTGGTTGTATTTGGTTCCCAAAGATGAATGGCTTTTCTTTCTGTTTTTCATGTCATTGTGAGGGCAACATGAAACATTAACCCATAGAGACAATCTCTGCCCTCATATACACATACAAACTTCTCCTAATTTCTCCTTGGAGGGGTGACTGTAGTAACTAGGTGCCTGAAGTAATTAATAATAGTTAAACTGCCTTAAGAGGGTGTTTTCTTAAATATGGTGCTCATCATGGAAAATCAAACCACATACTATTAAACTGTTATGAACTGACTTTATATTATTCTGTGACACATCCTTTGACATCATTATATACAGTGTGGATGAAAACTTTACTGAATGTTTTAGATCAGTGTCTCAATATTTCATTCTGTGTACACTTCACACTCCATCTGAGATCTCTTTGAAGTAATTGGTAGTTCTGAATGCAGGACGTGGACACAAGAGATTCATTTTAATATCATTAACTTAAAACAGTAAGTTTTATGTCTATTTCAACAAGTTCTATAAGAAGTGTATTGAAATGTTGAGAGAAGTGATTTTTCCGATCTAGAGTAGGTAAGTCCCCCACAGTGAAACAATTAATTCATAAAGCTGCTGTTGATCTCAGAAATATCGTATTAACAAATCATGCAAACCATAAACATTATCAGTTCAGACAATTTTAATATGAAACACAATCTGCCTAATGGGTATGTTGGTAAATATTAAATACTTGGATAAGAGAAAAGAGTTGACTAGAGATGTCATCACTCTGTCTTACTGTACTGAACACTTCAGGTTCCACATTGTGAAAAAAAGAAATACATCATTACCACACTACCACATTACCACACTGGAAATTACTGTGTGGGCAATATGCGTTACGTTGAATAGAACTGAGTTTGCATGGTCCAAACCAGTATAATGATATCTGGAAGCAAAGAACTATTTTCATAGCACATTACATAATAGACTAGGTGTGAAATTAGTTTTATGGTGAATGGACACCCTGAAGGTTGTTATGTAGAAGAAGCTGCATAGAATAAAAACCTAACTGCATTAGTGTTTCTTCTTATAGATAACATAATACATTTTAATGAATAACTCTTAAAGTGCATTGAGCAGCTGCTCACACATATCTGTTTACCTCATCCCACAAAGTCATTTGTGTAATAAGTCAGAAAGGCTTGATCAATGTTTTAGTCAAACAAATGTTTTTTGTTTTTTTTAACTAGCTAAACAAAGTACGGTAACTATGGAAGGACGAGGCATTGTTTTTTAAAGACAGTTTTTCAGAAATGGCAGTTATAGTCAGAAGACTTTCAGCATGTCTGTGGTGTCATATCAGTTTTAGCAAGAGGAGATCTGAAAGAACTGCTCGCATTATTGTGGGATCTCATCAGTGCTGCTATGTGATTTTGGGGAAAAATATGCAAAGTCTTTTGAGTTAATGTAGCATTAAGATGCCCAGAGTATTATGGTGCTTTGCTTTTCATGCTGTCCTATAAAATAACACTGTGGGACTAATTTTCAATCAAGGACACCTTTAAAAGGTCATCCATATCCTGTATTTGATTGCTGAAATTGTATATACACATGTACCATAGTTACAGCAACAAGTAAGTGCAAATTGAATGTCTTAAAACAGGATTTAAATGTTGTCTCAAAGTGCTCACATTTGAAAACTGGATCATGTATGGAATAATTAAAGGTAGATAACAGAAACTTTGTATTACACAAGGTGAAGAAGGTGACAGGGGACAGACTGTTCTAGATTTGATTCTGACATACAGAGGAACTAGTTGAGAATTTTAAGGTGGAAATCAGCTTGGGTGAAAGTGATCATGAAATGATAGAGTTCATGATTCTAAGGAAAGGTAGGAGGGAAATTAGGAGAATAAAGACAATGGACATCAAGAAGACAGATTTTAGAAAACCCAGAGAATTGGTAGGTAAGATGTGGTGGGTAGCAAGTCTAAAGGAAAAAAGAGTGCAGGAGAGTTGGAAGTTGTTTCTTAAAATATATATATATATATATATTAAAGGCACAAGAGCAATCTATCCCAATGCATAAGAAAGATAGGAAGCTTAACCAGGAGATCTTCAGTGACCTGAAATGGAAAATGTCATCCAACAAGTGGAGACTGGGTCAAATTATGAGGGATGGATATAAAAAAAACCCAAGCATGTAGGGACAAACTTAGAAAGGTCAAGACACAAAACAAGATTAAACTAGCTAGGGACATAAAAGTTAACAAGAAAACACAAATATTTTACAAATACATTAGAAGTAAGAAGGCGACCAAGGACAGGGTAGGCCTAGTCCTAAATGAGGAGGGAAAGACAATAACAGGAAATGCAGCAGTAACCAAAGTGTCAAATGCCATTTTTGTTTCAGTTTTCACCAAAAAAGTTAGTTGTGATTAGATGACTAACATAGTGAAAAGCAGTGTAAATGGAGTAGGATCTGAAACTAAAATAGAAAGAACTAGTTAAGGATTACTAATAAAAATTAGGTGTCTTCAAGTCAGCAGGGCCTGATGACACTCTTCCTAGAATACTTAAGGAACTGTCTGAAGAGATCTCTGAGCCATTAATCATTATCTTTGAGAACTTGTGGAGGAAAGTAGAGATCCTAGAGGACTGAAAAGTGACAAATATAGTACCTATCTATAAAAAGGGAATCAGGACAACCCAGGGAATTATAGACCTGAGCTCAATTTCAGTAGCCATAAAGATAATGGAGCAAATAATCAAACAATCAGTTTTTAAGCACCTAGAAGATAAGGTGATAAGTAACAGTCAACATGGATTTCTCAAGGACAAATAATGTCAAACCAAGATACTATCCCTCTTTGACAGGGTAGCAAGCTTTATGGATAAGAGGGGAGTAGAAGATGTGATGTATCTCACATTTATTAAGGCTTTTGATTCTGTCTTACATGATCTTCTCATAAGCAAACTAGGGAAATACAGCCTAGCTGAACCTACTAGGAGGTAGGTGCATAAATGGTCAGAAAGCTGTACTCAGAGAGTAGTTATGGTTCATAGTCAAACTGGAAGGGAATAATGAGTGGGGTCCTTCAGATCTTTCCTGGGTCTGGTTCTATTCAATATCTTCATAAATGTTTTGGACAATGGCATAAAGAGTAAACATATAAATGTGTGGATGATATGAAGCTGGAAGGGGTTGCAAGTGCTTTGGTTGACAGGATTAGAATTAAAATTGATTTTGACAAACTGGTCTCCTTAATCTCTGAGGTTAGGGCAAGAAGCAATGGGCTTAAATTGCAATGAGGGTGGTTTAGGTTGGACATTAGGAAAAACTTACTGTCAGGGTTGTTAAGGAGTGGAATAAATTACTGGGAGGGGTTGCAAGTGTTTTGAAAGATAGTATTAAAATTCAAAATGATCTGGAGAAATTGTATGAAATAAATAGAAGGAAATTCAATAAGGACAAATACAAAGTACTCCACTTAGGAAGTAACAATCAATTGCATACATGTAAAATGGGAAATTACTATGTATGAAGGATCTGGATGTTATAGTGGCTCACAAACTAAATACAAGTTATCAGTGTAATACTGTTTTAAAACAAAAGTGAACTTCATTCTGGAACGTATTAGTAAGAGTGTTGAAAGCAAGATACAAGAAGTAATTCTTCCAAGAAGTAACTCTATTAAGCACTGATAAGTCTTCAGCTGGAGAACTGTGTCCAGTTCTGGTCACCACACTTCATGAAAGATGTGGATAAATTGGAGAAAGTCCAGAGAAGAGCAACAAACGTTATTAAAGGCCAAGAAAACATGACCTGTGATGAAAGATTGAGAAAATTAGGTACATTTAGTCTGAAGAAGAGAAAACTGAGTACATAAGTCTTCAATTACATAAAAGGTTGTTTAAAAAGGAGGGTCATCTAAATTGTTCTCCTTATCCATTGAGGACAGGACAAAAAATAGTAGACCTAAACTGCAGGAAGTGAGATTTAGGTTAGACATTAAGGAAAGATTCTGAACTGTAAGGGTAGTTAAAAACTGGAACAAATTCCTAGAGATGTTATGGAATTTATGTCACTGGATGTTTTTAAAACAGATTAGACAATGACTGCCCCCACACCTTTAAGTGTGTGTGTGGGGGAGGGGTATTTGGCTGGCTGGCCAAGTGAAGGGAACAGTGCTTTATGGCGGGCTGTGGTGAGGAGATGAAAACTGTTGTGTGGTCACTGACTTATGCCCTAGGAATGCAGAGCTTAAAAGGGGCAGCCCTGTGCCTGAAACCTCCCTTTTATATGGAGCAGTCTGAAGCAGAGCCCACCCTCCCTCTCTCTCCTTTATGTGGTAGAATACCAGGTTTGGTCAAGACCTGCTGTGGGCATTACTCGAGCCACCTCTTTTTTAGGGGGGCTGTGAAAGAATTTTTCCCTTACCACCATATTGGCTTGGGTGCAGTTTTTTTTTTTGCTTGTTTTGTTTGTCTTCTCCACAGAAGGTTCAGGAAGAGCTCTGTTCATGCATTGCATGAAGAGTGGTAGGCTATATGTTGCAACTCATTATTTAAGTATACTGCATAGGAAAGGTATACAGTGACTGGATAAATGGCTTGGAAAATGACTTAAAAGGAGGTGTTTGTTAAAGGAATGAATGAGGGGCAGTTGGGGACTCCTATGATTGATACAGCAGAGACCCAACCTCCCATTTTTATAGCCCACCTTAACCGTCCTATGAGGAGGGTGGATGGTAAGGTCCCAGCAATGAATTTGCTGGAGGGACCTGGATGGAAAAAGAGTGGGAGCTGGTAAAAGCCCCCCAGGTAATTACAGAAAATATATAGGGTTACCTGCACTGTACACTTTTATCTGCCAGGTAGTCCCAGATATCTAATAATAAGTTGTGGCTCGATTAAATCCATGTCAAATGTCTCCTATCCTTCTTTCGTTATCACCAGACAAATACCTGTCAGGGATGGTCTAGATAATACTTTAAGGAATAATGCATGTGCATTCTGCAGTTAAAAGATTTCACAGTATTAGATCTAAAATTCACCTGTAGACTTTGTATTTCCAAAAATAGCTCAGACACATGACAGACATAAACTACATAATGATTAAGAATTATAACTATTTCCACTCAGGCCATGTAATGTCCTATTAAGATGCTGGTTTGATGGCTTAATAGCATGTCTCATATTTAATCAGATTACTCTCAAATTAATAAGGAGTATTTTCCTTTTAGATGCTTCATAATCTAAATCAAAAGTAGATTTTTCTACAGCTATATTCATTCTTTCTGCAATGCTCCAACCTCTACCAGCATAAATCTGAGTGCAGGGAAGTCCTCCAGAAAGTCATCTAGAGAAAGATTGTAATGGTAGAAAGCAGCACTCTTCCTTATTTTGGGGAAGATCATAAGAGACATAGCTATACAAGGAGTGCAGGGGCGGCTCCAGGCCCCAGCATGCCAAGCGCGTGCTTGGGGCGGCATGTCGTGGGGGGGTGCTCTGCCGGTCGCCGGGAGGGTGGCAGGCGACTCCGGTGGACCTCCCGCAGGCGTGTCTGCGGCAGGTCCGCTGGTCCGGTGCCTGCGGGAGGTCCACCAAAGCCGCGGGACCAGCGGACCCACCGCAGGCACGCCTGCGGGAGGTCCACCGGAGCAGCCTGCCACCCTCCTGGCAACCGGCAGAGCGCCCCCCGCAGCATGTTGCCCTGCTTGGGGCAGCGAAATGTCTAGAGCCGCCCCTGAAGGAGTGGTTTAAGGTTGTGCTTATTCAGTGAACATCTTTGACAGCCTTTGCCACAGAGGCTGCTATGGAGCCTCCAGCAGAAATTAAAACTGATCCCCATGAGTGGAACCCCTGAGAAAGGAAGGGCAGCATTGAAAGCACTGCATTGTCTTTCCTGGTACTTCCCTTTACCAGTGATAGAGAAAATGACACCATATCTATAGACTATTGAATTCAAATACTATTTTAGGGCAATAGACCACAGGAAACAGTTTAAAGTGCCTAAGTTAAATGGCCTAACTTTTTGGCCATTTTCAAAAATGACTTTCAATGAGAGTTGGGGTCCTCAATTCCTACTGGACTTTTGAAAATAAGACTTTGGCTCTTAAGTAATTTGAGCACATTTGAAAATTTTACCCAACATCACTTTTTCAGAAGCTCTTGACAAGAGATCTATAGTTCTGTCTCAAAACCAAACTTAATTTCTCCTCCAAAATTCTGGCAAAACCTAGAAATTTGTTTTAAAATAAGCAACCATTTAAGCACAGAAATAATTTCAAGCTATTAATTTTAATATGAACCAGTGGAACAAAAGCCTGCTTTTGCCTGTTTATTTTGGAGGGAGTAAGGAAAGGCACTGATGCAAAAAGATGTTCATTTATTCAGTTGCATGAAGAGCCATGCTGTAATAGAGTGTGGGGAAGAGCACCTATGACCCTCTGCATCAGCAGAGTGTCTGCTGCCCAGGGCCTGAAAGTAATTTTTATTTAGAGGCCTAAAAATGTTACTCAAACAGAAGCTTAATCACTTTTCACCCTCATCCATCAAGAAAAATAGCTAGAGACAGAAAAGCTGTTTGAGAATTATCTTACCAACCCACCTAAGACAGACAGACAGACACATACACACGTATGTATGTTAGTTGAAAAAGTGAGAGGCAGTTAATAAATTACCTTGTCACTTTCACTTTTTTGTACATAACTAGATGTTTCAGTGGCTGCATGGCAAAGTGTTAAATAATACAAATAATTTTAACTGAAGTGGTTGAACACATGAGTGGATGTTGTTTTGATTAGCATTATCAACTTTGGTACTAAGAACAGAGAGCAGATATAAGAAGACATATTAATTCTCTCAGGAGGTTCTGTGACTATGAAAGCTGGTTTTAAACTCAACGTGCAAGAGCAAAGTATGGCAGACCAGATATGGATTAGCACATGGGTAGCAAAATGCAGGAGGAAGAGGGTAGTACTGATGGCAGTTAAAATAAATAGAGTGTTCAGTTAGATTCTTAAAGTGCAATTACTGGAGTTGTTCAATGTCAGGTTAAAGAAATAATAGAAAGCACAATGCAGCATCATTCCTGACTGAAACAAGGGGTTAGGCTAGATGATCTGGGGGGTGGTATCATTTAGTGTTACCGATAACTGTCAATGATTGATTACTGTAAGGAGAAATACAGATGTTGCAATTAGATGTAGAATGGAAGGATAACAAAGGTATAAGTGACATAGCTGTATATCTAACAGTTTGTGTATATTGGATGTCAATGTGGATCCATGATTTAAAGAATGTACTATACAAGGTACAGAAGTAAGTGAGTCTGGCACTGAGTGATGCAAGAAAAAAGAAATAGTGGGAGACTCATTTTGTGATGTTTTCTTTTTTCATATTAGAGAGATATGGATATAATTTCTATTTAAATAAAAGCTAGTGGGACTGGTTATTTTATATAACAGTTTAAAGATCTGTGTTAAGAAAGTTGTTCACTGCTAGCTGCTTTAGTTGAGCATATTGGAATATAGCATGTTAGATAAGAGGTAATCAAGGGTGCTTAAGCAGAAGTTCAGTCAGTTTATATTAAAATGTAGAAGGTAAGTAAAATTGCAAGCCACTCTATGAATGAAGAGAACAAAACAGTGAAAAGAAGTTTGAAGAAGCTGAAGGGACATGTATACAGAAAGGATATGTGGATAGATGTGAAGTGTGAGTATAAAGACAGGAGGAGTATTAGCATCACTGCACCTCTGCAAAAACTCTGTGCAAAGACAGGCTATTATGTGTCAGAGGTGGTGTCACCAGAGGTGGACAAATACAGCCACTCTAAATTCCCCTGGATTAGTTAACTCATTTTATAATCTTTGTGAGAGGTCAGAGAGAACAGATGCTGTCTGTGAGTCAAGTGCAGCATGTCTGCAAGCTGGCACAGTTGCTTTTGAGGAAGGTAGCCCTAGAGGATGAGTGCAAGAAGACTTCCTACACACAAATCTGGAGGCACATCATTGAGAGGCACATCATGCACTCCCCCAGCTCCAGTTTCATTCAGGTGGACCCCAGGCTTGACCTGTCTTTCTCAAAGTTTTTTGCACAGCTGGTGATACTAATACTCCTCCTGTTCTTACACCCAGGAAGCATATAGGCCTGGATCACTGGTTCACCCAGTGTAGCGGGACACCTGAAGCACTCTTTTTCCCTCTTATGAACCACACAGGGTTAGTCATTATCTGGCTTTTAAAGAACTACTGAAAAAAAAAACCACCTAAATTTGGGGGAACAAAAGTGCTTTGAGAGAATGGACTACAGCTCACCCTTAAAGGTGCATGTAGATTCAATGCTAATAAGGAAACAAAATTCCCCTAATTGTTACTATTCAAATGCAAGAAGAAAAACATTTTCAGTGCAGAGACCCTCTTGATCCAACACAATGGTTTTGCTGCTCACTTTGGTTAGTAATAGCTATAAAGTAAAGCAAGGCAATGATAAAGGTGAAATACACAAGGAATTTGCTGAATTAAATTAACCTTTTTTTAGGTGTAAATACAGTGTTTTTGAAACGACAGGCATTTGAATCAAGAAAGTGTCTGGGGAATTTAAAATGTTATGCCACAAAACCTGTTGAAAAAAGTCAAAATATATCAGGAAGAAGGATGTTAATAATAGTAAGGGGCAAAATTAAAACTGAAGATAGAGATTATATATAACTGAGTCATATCAGTTAATTTCAGTACAGGTGAAGGATCATACATGTTACATCATTTTCTGTGTTTCATTCCATCTTCTGGGGTGTTTAGGAAAAATAGAGAATATTTTCTTTTTTAAGATCATGAGTATGCAACTGCCTGTCCATAGGCCACCCCCCATGTCCATAGGCGCCGACTTATATGGGGCTCTGGGGCTTTAGCCCCATGAATAAATCCCAAGCAGGGGCTCTGCCCCACCAATGTTTTTTCTCCCCTGCTTGGACCCATGTCCATGTAGAGCCCCTCTGACATCAGTGAAGCTGTCTGTATCAGGGGTCAGCACAACCATGTTGCGTGACAGACATTTGACAAAATTACCGGACTTAGTGAGGAACATTGGCAGGGAGTTATGTCATTATGTCATAAAATAGCCCATATAATTTTCCACACTGAAAAAAACCAGTAACCTAGCTAGCTAATACTACTAATAATAAATTCAACTCACTTCAGTGTTTTTTAATGTACCTCGCCGCCACAGCTACATCAAAATCCTTTGTGCTCGTTGCTGAAGTTGCAATACGTAGACAGGCATCAACCTGACAGTTCTCAAGGCGATTTCTTGTGGATGTTTTGACTGAGTTCATGTGGCTGAAGCCTCGTTCACAGCAACATGTGTCAGGACTCAGTGTCAGTAAAAGAAGTGAAAGCCTTGCCAGGTCACTGTAGTCACTCTTACTTGACTTTAACAAAAGACACCATAATTTGATAATGTTACTGCCACAGTGGTTTGAGTTGACAAGTGTCTTGACTGCGTCATCCTCGCAGTACAATATATACTGCATTTCAACTTTGCTGGAGTCACCATGTACTTTGTAAATTCTGCTGAAAATTTTTGAATTTCTGAGAACGATGGCTTTTGGTTGCAGGGGTCCAAGTAAAGCATGCATTTCACCAAGTCTTTTTCAGGAAACTGGGACTTGAATGCATGTTCATGTTTCTTTGCATATTTGATGAACGTTGCTTTTACCTGAGCAATCTCCGTTTCTGGCAAGTAGTGCTGCTCCCCACACTCCCTGAGCATCTCTGTGACCTCGGCCCT
The DNA here is from genome assembly GCF_020497125.1 of Mauremys mutica. Classification (NCBI taxonomy): domain Eukaryota; kingdom Metazoa; phylum Chordata; order Testudines; family Geoemydidae; genus Mauremys; species Mauremys mutica. The sequence goes on along the minus strand of NC_059076.1, from coordinate 53,563,309 downwards.
AGGGATAGACAGGTTGTTTGGAGATGCAAAAGATTCCAGCATAGAATCCTCATTTGAAGGCTGTTTAAATGGATTCAAAATGACTTAGCAGTACTTCTCCAGAGAGCAGTATATGTTGTACAGATCAGGGTTCTCTTTCTGCAGTGCCAAATTCATTGCTGCAAGAACTGGCAAAACCCAATTCAGGAAACTAAGATACAGAATGAATTTAGGAGATTGTAGCATGTCATGGATATTCTGGCAACTTGTTGTATAATTTGGTGACCCATTCCCAAATAACACTCTCTCAAAGTATTGCACTAGAGAATCCCACAGTAGCTCGAACTTAACCAGCGAATTTTTTTGTAGCTGCCAATGGGAGCTGCAAGGGATGGTGCCTTCAGAGCCGCCTGACTGCACTTCCCCTCTGCCAGCAGCAGCAAGGACAGGGAGCCGTTTGTGAGGAGATGAGCTGCCTGAGGTGAGTTGTGCTCTCCCCTCCCCCCGACCTCAACATTTTTACAACAGACACTTGTGTCCGTGTACAGACACGTTGCTGACCCCTGGTCTGTATGGAGGTACTTGCATTAGATTTTATATTTTTGTGAGAGATAGGTACTGTCTTTATCCATGTGTAGACAGTATTTATCCCCCCCAAAATTACAGTTTAGGTCAGCAATCCTGAAATTTCCTTTTGGTGTGGATCCCAGTGCTTGCATGGAGCCCTGCTGCTGATGTCAATACCTTGCACAGTGGTATTCCAATCCTGACTAGAATCTGCGTGCTTCTCTAGTACAAATAATAATATGTATAGATTAAATTTGATCAGAACTGTGATTGTGGGTGTGTCTAGGGGACAGAAGAGATAAATAAGATTACAATAGTTGTGGTATGATGTGTGTTGCACACCATTGCTATGAGACATGGAATACCTTTTCCTGAGGGGGGCAGAGAAATGATTTCATGAACCCTGTGAATGAATGAGAAGGAAGAGGATGAATGAGCATAGCAGTATCAGAACCTGATTGTGATGGTGGAGCTGAAGGACAAATACAACAGTCAGTTGTTTCTACATATATGTACTCTCATAATAGGGTTTATAGTAGAGCTGGTTGTTGAACTTTTTTCCTGAAAAGTATAGATTAGTCAAAACCAAACCTGTTCAGAAACAGGGTCAGTTTCAATGATTCCCCCAACTCAAAAAATGTTTTTGGGAAAATGTTTCAAAAAGGTCCGTGTCTTGTTTTGATATTTTCAAACAGTATACTTTCAGTTTCTTGAATCTAGATGACTTTTCATTTCAAAATATTAGTAAATCAGACAAAAAAGAAAAAATGTTTGAAAGGAAAATTAAATATTTCAAAATTGAGATGACTGAGCCCAGAACCAAGCCAGACTAGGTGAAGTTACTGAGATGGGCCCTGTTGGTCTGTTTGAAGACTGAGCCCAGAGAAGGCTGCTGAAAGGACACCAACTGAGGGTGCAGAAATGGGCCCCTCTAGGACTGTTAAAGAAGGCAGTGCCTCCAGGGTAGAAGTGTTGATGCTACAGCCCCAGAGCAGGGCTGTTATAAAGAATTAGAGACTGTATACCCTGGAAAGGGAGACAGTGTGTGAGTGACTCGGCTGGATGGCTGATTCACTGAAGATCAGCTGAACAACCATCAGCTCGTTGTGGGGGAAGTTGCTCATGGGATGTGGGTGTGACCCTGTTCAGAACTGAGCGATTGCAGGCATGTACTCAGGAGAGGTGGATGCCAACACCATTAAAACCTGCACACGCTAATAATCTTACCAGAGAGAACCTCCTCACTCTGATTAGGATTATGGTTGGTGTTTAGTCCTTCCAGCGATTCCCTAAGGATTGGGGCCATATTGAACCAGAAGTCCTGTCCTTTTGCTGGATCAAAAAGGAGGCCATGAGCCAGTTTAAAACTAGGCTACTTGGCCAAAGATCCTACCTTTATCACTTGATCCCTCAAGAATCCAGTTTGGACTATTATATGGGCACCTCTCCTAGGGGATGTTGTTTCTCTGGGGATGTGTCAACCTCAGTGAATTTGCCTAATCACTCCCTGCTGTTCCCCTATTTACCCTTCCTATGGAAATAGATACACTTCTTCAATAACACATAGACAATTGTATTTTTAATATAATAACTCCTAAAGATAGTAAACTCAATTCAGTATGGTTTAACTCAATTCCATAAGGTTTGTGCAGGATATTGTCAGTCTGTCACAGAAGGGTAGTGATTCCTCCTTGTTAAAATACACTTGAGTTTGTTCTTTTAAATCCTTTTAAAGGGTGGCCTTTATTTGTAACAGTTCTCTGCCTGCTAAAGTTCACTTACAGAAGGTACAAATACAATCATTAAGATGCAAAAGATTTGAGAACCTGCAAGATTCAGAAAACCTGATTATGTGGCAAGGTGAAGGATCCTATAACTTTTATTGAAAAGAGATGTTTCTGATTCAAATGCAGTGGAACTCCTTCTGTATTAATAGACCATTTTATCATTATGCTTGAGAGAGATTTTAGAGTGTTAATATTAAACCATTTTTTAAAAAAAGGAATTCATAAACTTGTATCACTAGAAAGAAAGGTTGCTTTAAAAGTTTCCTGCAAATACATTTTCTCTGGAGTATTTTTGAATATGATACCCACCTACTGTGTTCATTTCTTTGAACTCTTCCATTGCAGAAAGTTTAAAGCTAGATTATAAATCATTAACTTTCTCATCAAGTAGTCAATGCTTTGGATTTCAAAGTATTATTGAGCATTCTTACTTTACTAAGCCTGTCATTTAAGGCTGCTGTTAGAATGCTGTAGAAACTTCCCATGAAAAAAGCGTAGATGCAAGCCAACCTGCCAGTCCTAACCATGTTTGTGTAACTCTGAACTTTTAATCATTTTTCTGAAACAATTAAGATGAAAGTTTAGCTGTCCTTATAGTGTCTGGTTTAGCTGCTATTGAGTTTTGGTGCATTCTGTTGAATTTTAAGTTATCTTGTATAATTTTCCCTTTCATATTTGCCTGGGGAAAAGGAGGAATGGCCAGGTCTGCCATATCCATCTGAACTCTGGATGCTGTACTGGCCCTTTGGGGCTGCTCTAACTTACCCTGAGTGACCAACTGAGCACCACAACCTATCCAAGATAAGGAAAGTACGGAGGAGAACTTTGCCCCAGCCTTGCAGTTCCTCTAGAAGTGTGTTAGATGATGCTAGACTGAAGTCAAAGGCCTGGTCTACACTACGCGTTTAAACCGGTTTTAGGAGCATTAAACCGATTTAACACCACACCCGTCCACACTAAGAGGCCCTTTATATCGGTATAAAGGGCTCTTTAAACCGGTTTCTGTACTCCTCCCTAACGAGAGGAGTAGCGCTAATATCGGTATTACCATATCGGATTAGGGTTAGTGTGGCCGCAGATCGACGGTATTGGCCTCCGGGCGGTATCCCACAGTGCACCACTGACCGCTCTGGACAGCAATCTGAACTCGGATGCAGTGGCCAGGTAGACAGGAAAAGCCCCGCGAACTTTTGAATATTTCCTGTTTGCCCAGCGTGGAGGTCCGATCAGCACGTGTGGTGATGCAGTTAAAAATCAAAATAAAGAAAGAGCTCCCGCATGGACCATGCGGATGTGATCGCAGTAAGGGCAGGCAAATCTGTTCTATCAGCGCTCCGTTACAGAAGACGAATTAAAAAACATTTTTAAAAAATCTCCAGACAGACGCCATAGCAGGGACTCAGCGCACTGCTACGTGACAAGTGTAACGGAAAGCCAAGGAATCAAATGGACGCTCATGGACTGGAGGACTCAAGCTATCCCACAGTTCCTGCAGTCTCTCTGAAAAGCATTTGCATTCTTGGCTGAGCTCCAAATGCTTCTAGGGTCAAACACAGTGTCCGCGGTGGGTCAGGGCATAGCTCGGCAATTTACGCACCTCCCCACCCACCCCCAGAAGTGAAAGGGAAAACAATCCTCTCTTGACTCTTTTACATGTCACCCTATCTTTACTGAATGCTGCAGATAGACGCGATGCTGCAGCACTCAACACCAACATCCTTGCTCCCCCCCGCCATGGGTGGCTGATGGTGCAAAATGACTGTTACCCGTCCTCATCATCAGCCTATTGGCACATGGGGCAGTGCAAAAGGGCTGGTAACCATGCTGACTAGCATCCGTCAGGTCGATCAAGGGCGCCTGGCCCTAATTTTTCCTGGTAGATGGTACAGTATGGCTGATAACCATCGTCATCATAGCAACAGGGGGCTGAGCTCCGTCAGCCCCCACCCTTCATGTGTAAAAAAAAGATTCAATTGCCCCTGGACTAGCAGAGGGATGCTGGGCTCCTCTCCTCCACACTCCTTACTGTCCTATCTGGACTATCATAGCAGCTGGAGGCTGCCTTCCACTCATTTCTCACTAACAAGTCAGGGTGTCTTATTCCTGCATTCTTTATTACTTCATCACACAAGTGGGGGGACAATGCTACGGTAGCCCAGGAAGGCTGGGGGAAGAACGGAATCAACAGGTGGGGTTGTTGCAGGAGCATCTCCTGTGAATAGCATACAGCTCATAATTTCTGCAGGCTCTGACACAGAGCAGCTGTGCTCTCTGATACAGTGGTTCTCTAGTACACTTGCCCATATTCTAAGCAGGACTGATTCTATTTTTAGATACCAAAAAGGAGGGATTGACTCAGGGAGTCATTCCCAATTTTGGCTTTTGCGCCCCTGGCTGATCTTAGCCAGGGGTACTTATGACAGCAGCAAATGGTGCAAAAGGACTGGTAACCATGATCATCTTATTACCAATTTATGGTATGGTAGATGGTGCAGTATGGCTGGTAACCATCTCTGCTGTCATGCAAAAGCAAAAGCATGCTTCTGTGTAGCGCTGCTGAATCGCCTCTGTGAGAGGCATCTAGTACACATATGGTGACAGTCACAAAAGGCAAAAGAGGCTCCATGATTGCCATGCTATGGCATCTGCCAGGGCAATCCAGGGAAAAAAGGCGCGAAATGCTTGTCTGCCGTTGGTTTCCCAGAGGAAGGAGTGACTGATGACATTTACCCAGAACCACCCGCGACAATGATTTTTGCCCCATCAGGCACTGGGATCTCAACCTGGAAATTCCAAGGGGCGGGGTAGGCTGCAGGAACTATGGGATAGCTACGGAATAGCTACCCACAGTGCAACGCTCCAGAAATCGACGCTAGCCTCGGACCTTGGACGCACACCACCGATTTAATGTGTTTAGTGTGGCCGCGCGCACTCGATTTTATACAATCTGTTTTGCTAAACCGGTTTATGTAAATTCGGAATAATCCCGTAGTGTAGACGTACCCAAAGATATAGCTATAAGGCTTTGGTTCCCTCAATCCTGAAACACCCAGTGTAAACTGGAGAGTGAAGTGGTATGTAGAAGAATAGACATGGCTTGAAACTAAAGACAATATTTACATGCATCTGTGTGAAGTATAATTTCTGAGCTTCACATGGCATGAAGATATTTGGGTTCCATTTGCACTCTCTTCTCTTCTCCCCCACAAATGAAATATCCTGGCAAATAGGCAATAGGGATCTGGGGACATACCCAAACCTCATTGACAAAAAATTATATTGTGGCTGTGATGGCATATTGAACCAATCGCACATGTACGTTATATAGATAGATGTCAAACAAAGCCAGAGGTGGATTTTTGTAATTGAGTTAATGGCATTTAGCTAAGCAGGTACACTTGACAATATTTCATCATAACTTCTGAAAAGTGGAGGCCTGGTTTTTGTTCACTGGTTTCATAGAGTTTTCTGAAATTTTGGGAAACCAGTCACATTTCAGAAGATTGGAAAAGGTGCTGCATCGTACCTTTTTTCAACAAAGGAGAGTGACCAGCTTGCTCAAACTATAGAAAAATAACGCTGCTGTCAGTCCCAGGGAAGGTATTTATGATCATCCTACTGTACTCACTGAAATACCGTCTCAGCCCAAAAATGAAACACAGCCAATTTAGTTTCTGCACAGGTTGATCTACAATCTATGCTATATATCCTCTGCAGAATGTTACAATCCATGCTATATATCTTCTGCAGAATGTTATTTAAAAAAACAAAAAACAAAAAACCTAGAATGACAAAACCTAGAATGACAAAAATCATTCTTTTGAGTCCGTGCATTGATCAGCAGTGTCAATACTGCTCTACCAGTATGGGATGCCCAAAAATTTAGTATGCCTAATGGAGGAACTGTAACTTTAGCTGGATCAGTGGTTGTATTAGACTGGTTTTGAGGAGAATCAGGAGTATGCCAGAGACGTGTTTTCTCACCTACATTATTAAATGTTCCAATAGACTAGCTGACGAAAAAGCTGATTAAGGCCGCAGTAGGAGGTGTAAAGTTTAATGATTCATCATTAGAGGATCTTGAGTGACTCTGCCACTGAATGCCTCCATGGATTAAGCTGTGCCCTATCAGTGTGGGAGGACTGCATGAGCTCGGAAAACATATAATCGTGAGTGCATTTTTTTTTGCCATCTAGTCTGCGATAACCTCAGGAAAGGAGATGGTAGGAGGAGTGTAGAAACATTCTGTGCTTTACAATTCTGGGGGGACAGCATGGTGACCTGTGCTGCTGAGTTTGCCATGCTGACAAAACAGGAAATGAAATTCAAAAGTTCCCGGGGCTTTTCCTGTGTACCTGGCTAGTGCATCAGAGTTCAAAGTGCTGTCCAGAGCGGTCACAATGGAGCACTCTGGGATAGATCCCGGAGGCCAATACCAATTTGCATCCTCACTACCCCAAATTGGACCCAGCAAAGTCGATTTTAGCACTACTCCCCTCGCCAGGGAGGAGTACAGAACTCAATTTTAAGAGCCCTTTAGGGTGATGGAACAGGGTTGGTTTTGTGGATGCAGTCATTTTTAAATTGACCTAACATGGCTAAATTCAACCTAACCCCGTAGTGTAGACCAGGCCTGAGAGACAGCACAGGCTGGAGAGTTAAGAGGGCACAGTGGTACCCTAGTTTCAGGTTATACACTGGGGATCCTGTCACAGTCTTCAGAGTGGTAGCCATGTTAGTCTGTATCAGCAAAAACAACGAGGAGTCCTTGTGGCACCTGGTTTGGATTTTTATCTCAAACTTGGAGATACTTAGACAATCCTGGAAAGCTGAAGTCTTGCATCAGTTTAGGACAAACAACAGCAATGGCGGGATCACTTCCAATATGCAGAAGAAGGTATGCTTTTACAGAATGTTTATAGAGCTGAGGTCCAAGGATGCAGACACAAGCCCGAACAAAGATTAGGTTGGAAGATGCAATTTTAAGGGATTTAAGAAACCTTAATCCTCCCATTCTGATGCTTGCTGAAGGAAGGAGACTTGAAAAGTAACATTTAAGATGGAATTCTTTTACATGCCGCTCCGGCTACAACATAGCCATGTGAATCTGCTAATGTTGCATTTGGCTTAGAATTTGTGCCATCACATCCACAAGGAGGAAACCTTTAATATGGAGGAAATGTGATGTGTAGATGTAGCAATATATCTGTTTCTGTGTACTGCACCATTACATCTTTCTAAGGAGTATTCTGTCTACTGAGCCTGGCAACTGGAACACATCAGAGTGTGTATGCATTCTCCTCTGTGCCTGAGCAACAAAGGATACGAACATATTTCAGCCCCAAAGAACCTGGCTGTTTAGCAAAAGCTGTAGACACAGGTATTTAGCTTTAGTGTTCCCTAGTTCAATCCTTTTGTTGTTGGTCAAGATATTGGTCATCACATAACTGGGGGTTTATCTAGGATTTGAACTAGTGTAGTCCCATGTAACCCAGTGGTCAGGGCACGTGTTGTAGATCACCTTTTCTGCCTGACCCAAAGAGGATGTAGGACTACTACAGATTCCCTCTTGATGCTGGCACTTTAGCTTAAGCTATAGAGACTTATGCTCTCAGTGTAGAGGCCTGTGGCTCATATCAGCCAAGATGTTGCCTTTCATTAGTACAGATTGCTATTGAAAGGGTGCACACACACAGAGTACTCTTTTTATTAATAATTTACTTTTGTTCTTTCAATCTGGCTTATTTACGTTCAGATCACAACAAAGCATCCATTTACTCTTTGTGTATGGAGAACACAAAATAAGTATAAACAAATAACTTTTAACAATTTCTAAGACTTGATACTGCAAGAAAATAAAACCAGTGATGGGAATCTAAAGTTATTTCCCTAGAGTTTCAATACAAATGTAGTACAAAATTCTCAGTAACCGTTTAGAATAGTAGAGAATGGCATTGTATAGTAGACGAAATAATAATTAAAATCTTGGGATATTCAGCTAATAAATAATGAAACACCAAGAAAGCTCATTGGTAATAACAGTGCTAAAGTTAAGAGCAGAAAGGAGAAAACCATTTCTCTGTAAAATAATGATTTTATTCAATCTGAACAATTTAACACACCTCTGAAGACCTTGCTCAAGTTGATCAAAGAGAATTTTATGATCAAAGGTGCTTTTTAGTGATCTAAAGAAGCAGTGAGAAAATAACCTTCATTGAGTAAGCATAAATTCACAATGTCATTCATGACCCCTACTAGCAAAGTCCTATGTTGCAGACTAAAAATTAGTCTGTAATATAGAGTAAGAAATACTTTTCATCTAATATAGATAAAATAACTAGAAAACGCTTGGGGAGAAGTGTGCCAGAAAATGTAAGTGACTTACGGGGGCTACAGTACTAAAGTGAAGAGATGTTTCACAGGTAATGACCTATGTGAATGAGTTTGGTGTCAATTCAGTTCAGCACAAACAAGAATCCACAGCACAGAAACAGCCACTACAAGTGGTATTCTTGTTGGTAGTCTTAGCAAAATCAAGAAGTGAAGGGAGATTGAATTAGTCTCTCCTTGTTGGTACCTCCTGGTCTGGGTTGAGGCATACTGGTGCAGCAATGAGTGGCTGGAAGTTTGTACTGCTGCTGCTCATGCTGTTCAATACAATAAGCTCAGAATCAAATCATCACAGAGGAAAGTATCTGAGTGTGTATAAGATCCAGCAGTGGAGTCTTTCTTAAATAGTACATTCTCACACTTTTTTTTAAAGGGGAAAGATAAAAACATTTTTTTTATTCTTTGAATTTTATTCATCATAAATCTGTTAGAAAAAACTAGAACAACCTGCAAATGAAACACACCCACAAACATAATAATCCTGTGCCAAATCTAATTCCTCTTGAAGTCAATGGAAAGCTTCCCACTATGTTCAATGGGAGTTGGATCAGAGCAGCTAGTAGCATTAACTAGGGCTATGGGAAATGATCAGCTCCAACCATCCCACATCAGGATGTGATTGATGCTAGACCTACAGTACCCTCAAACAGAAGCCAAGTTCGTAAATATCTGCACACAAGTTGGTGCTATTCACAGAGCACAGGGCTCCCAATCCCTTCCTCTGACATTTGTTTCCTGTCCAGTTGGAGTCTCCTCAAACTTACTTTTGTTGCTTTGCAAGTGGACCTGCTCCCACTCCTATCCCTTTCTCTACATGATGCCTGGTATTATCTCCTGAAAACTCAGAGGAGAGGCCAAGTGCCTGTTTGAAGATAGAAGAAAAAGGGAGCAGGTCAACTCCCTCCCCCAAAATTTATAAAGAACTTCAGGGGAGATGCAGGAAGCACTCAACCTCCCGTTCTTATTTATTGTCCTACAGTAATTACCATTTAAATAGTGTTTTACAGAATATTCAAATCACTGTACAGACATTAATTTATGCTCACAAGGACCCAGTGAACGAGACTGGTCAGCATTACTGGTTGAGACAATGGGAAATTGCTGTTAGACTGACCACAGGATCATATAAGACCCATAAATATTTGCTTGATTGCTAGGAAATGTCCGAAATAGATTGCGGTCCGTTAAAGCTTGGTATTGAGTGAGGAAAATCAGGCAGAACCAGAATAACAGTGAAAAGCCAAGTGGCTGCGTTTATTTGGGGGATAATTACAACTTGGGCCGGGGGAGTAGGCAACTTTGGCTGGGATGGTATCAAAAGTACAAACACACCCCAAAACACAGTAATAATACACTTTATACTGCTCACCACACCACACCAAATAGGCAGACACACTAATCACACAAGATGGGAATCGGGTTCGTCAGGGCGGTGCCCAGTGCAACACAGAGAAAGAGACCCACGGGCCACTGCCTCAGCCACCCTTGCTTTCACACTAAGGGTAACCCAGAGTGTGGTGCGACTGCAGCTGGGCAGATTCCACTCATTCAGACCGCGGGGACAGGAACCCCTTGGTCAGATAATCTCCAGGTGGAGACAGCTCCCAGATTCATTCACTCCGGACAAAGACAGAGCAGTGATTCAAACACATAAAACAGTTTGCAATTAACAATTCAATAACAAACAGAACAATTATACAAACTAGCTAAGCAATTGTGTAATTCTGAGCTCATTAATACAATCCTGATATCCTGAGTAGATGTTTGGTACCAAGTTAGGGAGGGGAAAAAATAAGAGGCTAGATAAGCTAACTGTCAGATATTAAAAAGCAAATACCGCACTCCAGACGCAGCTGAACAGACACCAGAAGCATGACGAGCTGACAGGGATCGGGTCCAAACGACAACGAATCCAAACGATACGACACGAGTGCACTTTACCGGGAGGAGACCCTGGCCGAAAGGTTGATCAGGTCCTTCAGCTAACACGCGGATACTCCACACAGATTTTGGGGGGAAACCTAGTTTTATTGAGAGGTCTCACTCCCTCCTGTCAGTATCTGATTGGCTCCCTGGTCCCTCCTCCCTTCAGGCTTCGAGCTGTTGCCACCCCACGTCGGCAGGATTTGCACACGGCACACTGGAGTTGACAAGTAAACAAGCTTGACCCTTAGATGACTGGGTCCAAAAAGAGCGGGAAAGTGAGTCGCTGGGCAGGATTAACCTGACCTCCAGATGACCGGCCCAAAAAAAACAGGTTGCCGGGCAGAATCAGGCCTTCACACACAGAACTAGCCTGACCTTTAGATGGCCCAGCAGGAGAGAGAAAAAAAACAAAAAACAGGAGAACATACACAGTCAGTGTTGCTGGGCAGGATTGAGTCTCTGCCCTCTCCTATACAACAAGAACCTGGTCCAAGATGGAGGCTGCCTTGTCCTTTTAACAGGACAAGATGGCCGTGGACCGACAATTGGCCATTCAAAGCCATAACTTCGTATCGGATTGCGACAGGAAACATCCTAGGAAAAAAAGTACTTGCTGGTATACAGCATTCTCTAGAGCTAGTTATGAGAGCTGACGCAGGAGGCCTGGAGATGAGGGAGGTTTGGATTTTATAGAATCCAAACCTCCAAGTTCAAATGTAGGTTTTGGTGAGGGGATGACAAAGGTAACAGACCTTGCCAGGCCTGGTTCAAGTAACCCATATGAACGAAATCTTGTGCTGCTTTCACCTTTACCATTAATATCTTAGATTTTAGAAATACAGTATAAAGACCTGCTTTCTCAACCATCCTGAGTGTGAATATGCTCAAAGAATCAATTAGAACCATAATAGACTCTTCAAAACGTGGTAAATGCACATGAAAATGAACTAGTTTGAAGTGTAAAGAAAAAAGCTTGCAAATTGATCAGAGATAATTGCCTTAATGGATGGTGAAGGAGAAAGGGGTCAGGTGAGAAATCTAATGACATAAAGAGCCTTGTGAGTTGGAATCTCCCCTCCCCTTCACTTCTCTTATCTCCCCCCTTCTCCCAAAACTGCATCAACTTAAGGGAGTAACAATTACAGGTTTGCAACATTCTGGTCATGCTTGTCCTAATGCAGACATTTTCATTGGTGTATGTTTCAAAGTAGGTTCATGAATCCTATTAACTTTCTTCATGCTACATGAGTTTTCCTGTAGTCATATGTTGAACACTTTACCACAAATCTTGTGCCCTCCTTGCATTCTATATATTTATCAAACCTAATAATTGCATATGCCCACAATTCATCTAAAAACCAGTTGACTAGGATACAGAGTCACAGACTGGTTTCAGAAGAATAAAATTCTAAGTATAGGGTTGTAAAGGGAAAACACTGAGTTTAATTAAAGTTAAGGATTAGAAATGGGACTGAAGGTATTAAACAAAACTGAATATATTACTGAATGTCTCCTTGAATTTGGCTCAGTCTATGAGCTCATTCTCCAAGATATTTTCATACTGTAATTGGCAATGGAGGCTTTGGAATAGCAATAGTAAAAGAGAAGCAATAAATGCAAAACAATCTGAAATGGCCCAGCAGCCATTAGCCAATTCAACAGTATAGAAGAAAGAATCTACTTGGTTAAAATTAAATCAAAGATGTGCTACTGTGACAGCTCTGGGAAGAATACATTTTCATTCAGCTCAAAGCTGGAGATTAACATGCAAAGAAGCTAAAAGGTATACTCTCATCTCAATGCATCAGATTTATGCATAGATTAGACTAATTCATTGGGTGCCCAATCCAGCAAATGCTTAAATTCAAGGAATTACTCATGGGATTGACAATACTGACGTGTGTGTTTGAAGGATCTGGCTCTTATGCAAGGAAAACTCAGAATTACAACACATAAAGCGTAAGTCAAAGCAAAAATTTTCTTTTCACTGGTTTGAGGGGGGGGATTCCCTATACCTGTAATATATTTGTCAGAAAAGAGGGAAGGGGATAAAGCGAAATGTCTCAAAGTAAATTCTGTTTGTTACAAAATGATTGTTACAACCTTAATTTCATAAGGTAGGAAGCTAGAGGAGAAAGTAGGTCATATGAATGTCCCGGGGAGGAGGGGAACTGTTGGGAACCCTTGGAAAAATTCACTAGTTAATGTTGCTAATTTCATGTTACTTATTTCATTCTCTCTCCCAAAATGAGAGTGAATGGGAAAGGACATAGGATAGAAAGGGCATATCAGCAAGCCAGGGACATTCATTTAGGCAGTCAGGGAAAAAGTGAATGCATCTTCAGCAATACTTCACTCCACTGTTCCACTGTGTATAAGTAATTTAAATATTCATTGGAGCAAGAGAACTTGAATCTCCTGCATCCCAGGTGGATGCCCTGGCCACTGGGCTATAAAGTCATTCTTCTTATTGCTTGTTGGCCCAATGCATATTTCAATATGTATACAATGTGGAACCACTTCAACAGCAGAAAATGAGAGAAACATGTTCCAGAATACCCAATATTCAAGTCAGGCCAAGTGGAGATGAAACCTGAGTCTGCCACATCTTGGGAATCTGCTCTTACCACTGGGATAAAAAATATGGGGGGCACCAGCACTAATCTAGTTTACATGCCCAACCTCTGGAGGGTAATAACAACTGTGAATCCCAAGTGGAAATAGGTGCTCCCCATCAGCTTGAATTTAGGTGCCTACATCCCTTTGAGGGGCACAGTTTAGGCCCCATCCCCTCTCTTTGGCATTTGGCTAGCTTAGGTGGATCCCCACTCAACATGCTGGCTTTTGTGAATCCCATTTTTGGGCACATAAGTCTCCCCATGGGTTGTATAGGGATTCTGGGTGCCCAACTCAGGACTGTGTATTCCACAATCGGCAAGGCAAGGCATCTTATAAGTGCTCTAACAGTTGGTAGAAACATAAGTGTGATAACCACGTGTCCAAAATTAGAGGCCAGGTTGAAAATATGGACCTAAAGTTAATGGGCCAAATTTAGAACTGGTATCTCCTTTTAATTATGAGGATTTTAATTTATAATTAAAAATCAAATTAAAAGAAATTTCTAAAGGAAAAATCATTTTTAATTGAAAAAAAAATCCAAATGTTTGGTTCTGATAATGTTAAAATAAAACATTTTAGTTTTTGTCCAGATTTTATTTTAGGTTATTTTTTTTTACAAATAATAATAATAATAATTAATAATTTAAAATAAAAATAAAATTAAAAAATAGTGAAACAGATAGAAATTCACACATGTCTGAGTTGTTGAATCTACGTATTTCACCAAAACAGTTTTGGTTGAAATATTTCAACTAACTCTACACTGATGCTGGAGGTGTAATTTCCAGCTCAGGTGTACAATATACATGCTAGCTTTGATCGAGCTACTGTGGTAAAAATAGAAGTGTACCTTTTGATGCCATGAGTGGTGGTATGGCCTAGCTGCCTGAGTACACACCTAGGGTCCTAGATGAGATTGCACCAGGGTAGCTAACCAATCCTGCTGGTTGTACTGTCATGGCTACATTTCTATGTTTAGCCAACTAGCTTGATCAAGATTAGGGCACATTGGCTAGACATAGCTGGAAAATATACCTCCAACTCGACTGTAGAAGTACCCTAAGTGTATTTTATACATTAGGGTGAAGTGACCTATATATTAAAGTGTGCGTGTACGTATGTAAAATTAGTAAACAGAATACTTAATATTTCTGTTTAAATGAGTTAACACTTGTCTGACCATGAACTTCATACTCTTATTAATTGTTTTGTGACCTTGTAGGTATGGTAGAGTAAGAGACATTCTCTTCTCAAACATATTTCTTCAATAGAATTGTTTAAATTTCAGTTGCAAACATTTATTTTGGTGATGATGCACAGTGCAGAAATGACTAATTGGGAACTTAGTCAAACTATATCTAAATTTATAAACTGTTTTGCTAGATGCATATATGAATGGCCCAAAATTAAGTTGTCCATTTACTAGTCAGTATTACTCACTTATAACCCAAAATATACCTTGCATTAGCATAATGAATTTCAGATTGTAATGATTTTTTTTATTATTATTTTTTTTGGCAAATACTTACAATGAACAAATAAAACACCTGGATTAGGAAGACAAATATTATGAGTTGAAGAATTAAGTTCCTAGTGATAATGGCGATAAGTAATGGCTGTTGCTAAGGTTGTCTGTTTCTCTTTCTTGTGCAGTTAAGTTGTCATGAGTACTAACATTTTCATGTTGTTTAACCAAACAATTGCAAGCTGCTCTGTGTGATGATACCATGTTCTATTGTTCAGTACTAGTGGCAGTGAAAGTTCCCTTTGGTGCTGTGGCTTTATGCAATTAATAAACAGCTTTGGGTTCAATATCACTACTTTGCTGCTGATGATGACAATTTTAATTGTGCAGATATGTTTGGCTTTTAATTTCATTTCAGGCCTAGATGGAAGAATAACATTTTCTGTAATTTCAAGTAAAAACTGAAATACTAATTGTTTAATCTTGGTCAGACATAAATAATCTTCCAGGTTTCTTTCTCCCTCTCCCTCTTTGAGCTTGAATGGCTAACAACTTTTTTTAAATGTAAGACTTTAAAAAAAAGTTACTACTTAGGATCTTATCCCATAATTTTTGCACACGCTAAACTCCCATTTACTGCAATGGGAATATTGCTTGGATGAAAGAGTATAGTCCTGGACTCTTAAAAAAAAATCCAGTAATTATTAGATGTTCCGGCTCTAATCTGGTTGTCCATTTGTTACGTGTACACCCATATGTGGATTTACCGCTAGTGGAGAATTAGTGTTTTTTATTGTATTGATTCTTTGTTCTGTCTGGAGCTCCTGGATTTCTTCATGTATTTCCTAAAGTTATTGTTTTACTGTTTCACCCTGCACTTTCAAAAGGTGCTGAGCACTCTCAACTCCCATTAAAAATCATCCTAACTGTTGAAAATTAAAGGAGAGAAATAGCAAAATGATTTTTTTCATTCTCCTTGTTAGTGTCAACTAACAGCATGAATATGAACGTTTCACATGAACTCCTTTGTCATCTTTTTCAAAATGTATTTTCATAAGATCTATTCCTACAACTTCTTTTGTAAACTCTCAAAAAGCAGATGAGAGAACCTAGATAGGCTAATCTACCATTGTTCTTAGCTGACTTCTGCTGATCTTGGATATGATCTTTCTTGTCAATCTTGACTGTTTAAAGGAAGGGGCAGGGGAGTACAAGGGCTTTACCTGTTGCTGTGACACAGTTTAGTAACTTAATCCACCTATGATCTTCATTTGATAATTCTTTCTCTGTGAAAGCCTCATTTCAGTAGGTTTATGTATGCTTGCAGTTAGTCTCCCAAGTCAATTTTTGCAAAACAGTGTTCTCAATCTTTAATGTAGTTTTATTATTTGTGTATCATTTCAGAAGAAAATAAACATCATTTATTTCTACAGGCAATAGATTGCCATTATAAAGAAATGTATATTTTAAGGCTATAAAATATAGATACACTGTATATTGTACTCTGGCTCATAAAATAGCAGTACAGAAATATTAGATTGCACTCGTTTGCTGGGGAAAATTCCAAAATACAGTATCTTAAAAGATTTGATAGTGTACCTAATACAACAATGTTTAAAATATTATGCAAATTCTAGAACAAAAGAATTTTCATAGTTCACTCTATTGAGAGGTCCAGGCTTGATAAATTTGCCTGACATCTACTAGCCAGGATGAAACATACCCTGCTGCCATTAACCCAGGCCACCTGCATACCAAACTACACCACCTACAATTTGAATTAAAAAAATATATATATGTTCAGTTTATTCAGTATGTAATATATTATCAATTAACATGTTTGCAAATATAATATTATATATCTTTTCCTTCTTGGATCCTTTTTACTTTCTTTCCTATAATGATGTTTCCCTGTGCTTTCTTTCTCCCTTCATTCACTTATATTTGTCTATTTTTATTTTCCCACCTCCTTCCTTGTCCTTTTCCCAAGGGAGGGGAATGGAAAGAAAAGGACTGACTTGATGTTGAGAGGAAAAAACAGGATTCACTATCCCATTCCTTTCCACCATATGGAAAGAAATGTCCAAGTCCCCTCTCTTCTCTAAAACCTATAGGGAGATGGGTAGAAAAGAGACCTATTTACCCCTAGCATCACTCTCATCAATCATTGCTAGTAAGGTTTTTTCTGTTTTTATCCATTATAAACTGAGAATATTTTAATTAGAGAATATTTTTTTCCAGAGAGAAATTGACTTAACCAAAATGGCTTAATGGTTAGCTTTAATTTATATAACTGTAAAGACTAAAACACATTGACATCACACCACTATAAAAGTAAAAGCAAGAGCTTTCAAAATTTACTAATGAAGGAACATACACATGAAAATATATGATGAGACTATTTTTTTGCCTGCCATGATTTGAAAGGCAATTTAGAGACTCAAATTGTTAGATGTCATGCTTTAATAATGATAATGAAAATAGCATCTGTTACAGGATTTTAGCTATATATTCATTTCACATGACAATAGAGGTAGTTATTTGAATTAACCAATATGCCAAACGATATGCCACATCTCTCTATATACACCCATCTGAAACTGGTTTTCTCATGGTCTTCATGATAAAATTTTCTTGGGGTGAACATTCCATCACACACCCAACACAGCATTGGAATGGATTAAGATGGCCAGGGAGGCTGATTAACTCCACAGGCTGCACCTGGAGGAGCAGGAAACTAATTGAGGAACAACTGAGGGCCTGTATAAAGCCAGATAGATGGCAACAGATGGGCTGCTGAGGAAGGCTGCAAGAAAGCAGGCAGCAGTTACTCCCTGGGAAGAGGGAGGACTGTTTTGGAACTTGTACAGCCAGAGTGAGAAGAGGAACCAGGTATGGTAGAAAGTGGGAGGGGGGAATACGGAGTGACACAGCCAGAAGACTGTGAGTCATGAAGAAGTCACTATGGTTCCTGGGACGAGAGGAGCTGCAGACCTGTGAGAGAGACAGAGAGATGGTGTGCAAACCATGTAAGGAAGCAGTTACCTCAAAAGCTAATCCCCAGAGTGACTGGGAGGGAGGCACCAGACCAGCGGTGAGTGATGCGACTCGCGACAGGTGTCACAGAATTGAGAGTAAGCTATGGGTAAAATTGATGATATTCCTGCTTTTCCTTGGTAAACTATTCATGAGGAACTATTGTTTGTTAGTTCACAAAATATTCTGGATGCTGTACAGACATATGCAAAAAGTCCTGAAGAACCCAAAATCTAGAAAATAGATCACCACCAGAAAATGGCCTATATAGAAGAAAAAAGTCTTCACTCATTTTATGTGCTTGTAGGGTTTGCTATAACTCTAAAACAAGATTCACAAGAAGTTATGGGTACCACCAGTTTCTGCTGGCTCCAAAGATACATCTTGAAGTCTTAATTCACCTGCCCAATGGGAAGTGTTCATTTTCTTCTACAAAAATTCAAATACAAATTCTATTATATTCACTGGCTTGCCTTCATTATATTTAGCTGCTTTTATTATGTTCAGATGTAAGACAAGAAACCTACAGGCCTGTATCCTTTAAGATATTTACAGAAGCATAAGTGTGGTTAAGTAGTCTGCAATTCTTGGCACAGATCAAAGGTTACCTTTAGATTTTGGGCGCTCAGAAAAAACTTGCTCGCTGGTGAGAGTTAGAATGCTCCAGTAATTGCTACCTCAAGGAACACGGAAGTAATAACTGCAAATTTGCTTAAGCAAAGAGTATGGGTATGATCATTGGCTGCAATGGTAGTTACACATATTAATATACTAACCTATAGAAGGACATCTCATTAGTAGGATAAGGAAATGCAAATAAGGAAAAGTGGAAAACCCCTACTGATATGCATTAGACCTACAGGCATCAGTGTAACATATTATAAAAGTTGTATCCCAGCTTATTGGCAGTAGGAGAGAGAGATATAGCCCTTGAGAGGTGCCAGAATGATGGCCATTGGTGATGAGGAGCAAGGTAATGGAGATGAGGAAGAAATAGCTAACATTTTAGGTTGTTCTGCAAGGAATGATGTGAGTATGGATGTTCAGATGTACTTTCTGTATATCTCTGTTTACTTCACTGAATTAGTGTGTGTGATTTTTTTGCTAAATGTATTAACAAATTATTGTAGATATAGAAGTTTCTATAAAGTATGAGTTGCAACCGGGCACATTGGGGTTTCTAAACTATATAGTAATTTTAATAATACTGGGCCTGATCTTGGGACAAGAATCTGTCTATCCTCAAAGTGATAACTGGGAATTCTTAAGTAATCAATGTAATTATTATCTGATATATAGATTAAGCTATACCCTACAAGACAGGTGGAATTTAAAGACTGTGTGACCTTGTTTAGGAAGAAACCAACCACTCAGACCAACAGATAGGAATGGATTTCAATTAGCAAAATGTTGTGTATTCAGGGATTTTACATTCCCCCAGTGTACTCTCTGGTGTACTTGTGGAGAAGTCCTAAATTACCAGTATATTTTAAGGCTGAAGGAGAGAAGTAGGCCTAGCAGAGGAGTTTGGGATATCTCTGTATTAGAACAAGAAAGCAGACAATGTAATGAAAACAAGACAAAATTCTGGAGTATGAATAGGATTTTTGACTGTAGGTAAAACTTCAAAAGCACCTCAGTCCCATTTTCAAGAGTGATTAAGGCACTGAAAATCACTGTGATGGTTGCTCCCAAGTGCTTGTCACTTTTGAAAATGGGATTTGGGTATCTTATTTACTTAACGTTCTTTTTTCCTGGGGGTGGGGATGGAAAATTTTAACCGGTCTCTCCAAGAGATCCACTGGAGGAGCAAAACAAGACTTCCATATCTGAATAAGTTAGCCAGCCAGTACTAACATAAGCATATACCATCTTATAGTGCATAGACTTACTCGACTACTTTTGAGGATATCTCACTGTCTGTTGGCATTTTTCCCTATGCCCTGAAATTATCATCTGCACAAAATAACCATCTTCACAATATCACCTGAAGTGAGAGAGACTCATACTCATGATCATTTTACATAATGAACTGATCTGCACACACCTGGGTACTCTTATGGATGGGGCAACCACAGTGGATCTGAAATGGACTGAACAAGAAGCTATACTCTTAAAAAAACAAAACACTTCTCACCTCTTTTGGGATTTCTCAAATAAAATGTACATTTATGTAATTACTTTCCTTTTATTTTTTCCTTTCGCCCCATATGTATGACTTATATTATTTGATCACATATTCCTGCCCATGTTTCTCTTTCTTCCTTCATGTAGCTATTCAGACCTCCACAGACTGCCTCTGCACCTCTGATTTGACTCAAAGGATTAATCTGGTTCTCCATGTAAATACTTTGGAATAAGCCTCACTTTTTAGCTCCTGACACCCCTTATGTTCCTGCACTGTATACTTAGCATATTCCTGTAGGAAACCTGACCTCCATCACAATGGGCCCAAAATGTGTGGGTTTGTTTAGGTTTTTCGGGGTTTTGGGTTTTTTTCCCCCTTGCTCTTCAAGGTGCACAGCCATCTAACAGTTGGATCAGGTTCCTCCTTGAAAATTTCACAGTGATTTTTTGTCAGATGTGGCACATACCTGTTGTAGCATCTGTGGAGTGCTGAAAATCCTAAGGAGAATGCTTGGAACTGTGGATTTCCAGTGCTCATGTTTCTCTGTATTTCGGATTTTTTTTGGAAGCTTTAGATAAGTAACTTAAGATTTAGACATCTTAAATTGAGAGAGATTAAAAAATGAGTGATTTAAGTTTGAATCTTCTTGTAGATGGCGGAGGGGAAATCATCTGATAAGATGTTACCAAAAATCAGTGTGAAGTATTAGTTTCTGAGGCTTTTCAGTAAAACAAATTGAGGTGTTTGACTTGTTTAACTGACTGTAATTCAATGTGCTAGCAAGGGAACTACAAGGGCACTTGGAGGTAGGGTTAGGGTTCCTATGGGTAGGTCTTCCCTCCCTATGGTTAGGGTTCCTTTGGGTAAAGCACTTAGAGCTAGGGTTAGGGTTCATTTGGGTAGGGCACTTGGAGCTAGGGTTAGGGTTACTATAGGTAGGGGTTTCCGCCGTAGGGTTAGAGTTCCTAAGGGTAGGGCACATGGAGCTAGGGTTAGGGTTCCTATAGTTAGAGGGCCCTGCCCTAGGCTTAGGGTTCCTATGGGTAGGACACTTGAGGCTAGAGTTAGGATTCCTATGGGTAGGCCTTCCCGCTCTAGGGTTAGGATATCTACAGATAGGGCACTTGGTGCTAAGGGTTAGGGTTCCTATAGGTAGGGCACTTGGAGCTAGGGTTAGGGTTCCTATGGGTAGGAATTCCCGCCCTAGCGTTAGGGTTCATAAGGGTAGGGAACTTGGAACTAGGTTAGGGTTCCTATGGATAGGGTGCCCCGCCCTAGGGTTAGGGTTCGTATAGGTAATGCACTTGGAGCTAGGTTCGGATTCCTAAGGGTAGGGAACTTGGAGGTAGGTTTAGGGTTCCCATGGGTAAGGCTTCCAGCCCTAATATTAGGGTTCCTAAGGGTAGGACGCAACGCCCTAAGGTCCGGGTTCATAAGGGTAGGGAACTTGGAGCTAGGGTTAGGGTTCCTATGGGTAGGGGTTTCTGCCCTAGGGTTAGGGTTCCTTTGGATAGTGCACATAGAGCTAGGGTTACGGTTCCTATGATTAGAGCACTTGGAGCTAGGGATAGGGTTCCTATACTTAGGGTACCCTGCCCAAGACTTAGAGTTCCTATGGGTAGTGAACTTGGAGCTAGAGTTAGGGTTCCTATCGATACGGTTTCCCGACATAGGGTAAGGGTTCCTAAGGGTAGGGCACTCGGAGCTAGAATTAGGGTTCCTATGGACAGGGCACTTGGAGCTGGGTTTAGGGTTCCTATGGGCAGGCAACTTGGAGCTAGGGTTAGGTTTCCTATGGGTAGGGCACTCGCAGCTAGGGTTAGGGTTCCTATGGGTAGGGCACTCGGAGCTAGTGTTAGGGTTCCTATGGGTAGAGCACTCAGAGCTAGGGTTAGAGTTCCTAGGGGAAGACTACTTGGAGCTAGGTTTAGGGTTCCTATGGGTAGGGCACTCGGACCTTGGCTTAGGGTTCCTATGGGCAGAGGACTCAGAGCTAGGGTTAGGTTTCCTATGGGTAGGGCACTCGGAGCTAGGGTTAGGGTTCCTATGGGTAGGCAACTTGGAGCTAGGGTTAGGTTTCCTATGGGTAGGGCACTCGCAGCTAGGATTAGGGTTCCTATGGGTAGGGCACTCGGAGCTAGTGTTAGGGTTCCTATGGGTAGAGCACTCAGAGCTAGGGTTGGAGTTCCTAGGGGAAGACTACTTGGAGCTAGGTTTAGGGTTCCTATGGGTAGGGCACTCGGAGCTAGGCTTAGGGTTCCTATGGGTAGGCCACTCGGAGCTAGGGTTAGGGTTCCTATGGGTAGGGCACTCGGAGCTAGAGTTAGGGTTCCTATGGGTAGACTACTTGGAACTAATTATAGGGTTGCTATGGGTAGACTTCTTGGAGCTAGGGTTAGGGTTCCTATGGGTAGGGCATTCGGAGCTAGGGTTAGGGTTCCTATGGGTAGGGCACTCGGAGGAAGGGTTAGCGTTCCTATGGGTAGAGTACTTGGAGCTAGGGTTAGGGTTCCTATGGGTAGGTCACTCAGAGCTAGAGTTAGGGTTCCTATGGGAAGCACACTCGGAGCTAGGTTTAGGGTTCCTATGGCTGGGAACTCGGAGCTAGAGTTAGGGTTCCTATGGGTATGGCACTCAGAGCTAATGTTAGGGTTCCTATGGGTAGGGCACTCGGAGCTAGGGTTAGGGTTCCTATGGTTACGGCTCTCGGAGCTAGGGTTAAGGTTCCTATGTGTAGGGCACTCGGAGCCAGTGTTAGGGTTCCTATGGGAATAATATTTGGAGCCAGGGTTCGGATTCCTAAGGGTAGGGAACTTGGAGGTAGGTTTAGGGTTCCCATGGGTAAGGCTTCCAGCCCTAATATTAGGGTTCCTAAGGGTAGGACGCAACGCCCTAAGGTCCGGGTTCATAAGGGTAGGGAACTTGGAGCTAGGGTTAGGGTTCCTATGGGTAGGGGTTTCTGCCCTAGGATTAGGGTTCCTATGGGTAGGGCACTCGGAGCTAGTGTTAGGGTTCCTATGGGTAGAGCACTCAGAGCTAGGGTTGGAGTTCCTAGGGGAAGACTACTTGGAGCTAGGTTTAGGGTTCCTATGGGTAGGGCACTCGGAGCTAGGCTTAGGGTTCCTATGGGTAGGCCACTCGCAGCTAGGGTTAGGGTTCCTATGGGTAGGGCACTCGGAGCTAGAGTTAGGGTTCCTATGAGTAGACTACTTGGAACTAGTTTTAGTGTTGCTATGGGTAGACTTCTTGGAGCTAGAGTTAGGGTTCCTATGGGAAGCGCACTCGGAGCTAGGTTTAGGGTTCCTATGGGTAGAGCACTCGGAGCTATTGTTAGGGTTCCTATGGGTAGAGTACTTGGAGCTAGGGTTAGGGTTCCTATGGGTAGGGCACTCAGAGCTAGAGTTAGGGTTCCTATGGGAAGCGCACTCGGAGCTAGGTTTAGGGTTCCTATGGCTGGGAACTCGGAGCTAGAGTTAGGGTTCCTATGGGTATGGCACTCAGAGCTAATGTTAGGGTTCCTATGGGTAGGGCACTCGGAGCTAGGGTTAGGGTTCCTATGGTTACGGCTCTCGGAGCTAGGGTTAAGGTTCCTATGTGTAGGGCACTCGGAGCCAGTGTTAGGGTTCCTATGGGAATAATATTTGGAGCCAGGGTTAGGGTTCCTATGGGTAGGGCACTCGGAGCTAGGGTTAGCGTTCCTATGGGTAGGCCACTCGGAGCTAGGGTTAGGGTTCCTATGGGTAGGGCACTTGGAGCTAGGGTTAGGGTTCCTATGGGTAGGGCACTCGGAGCTAGGGTTAGGGTTCCTTTGGGTAGACTACTTGGAGCTAGTGTAAGGGTTCCTATGGGTAGGGCACTCGGAGCTAGGGTTCGGGTTCCTATGGGTAGACTACTTGGAGCTAGTGTTAGGGTTCCTATGGGCAGCGCACTCGGAGGTAGGGTTAGGGTTGCTATGTGTAGGGCACTCGGAGCTCAGGTTAGAGTTCCTATGGGTAGGGCACTCGGAGATAGGGATAGGGTCCCTATGGGTAGAGAACTTGGAGCTAGGGTTAGGGTTCCTATGGGTAGGGCACTTGGAGCTAGGGTTAGGGTTCCTATGGGCAGGGCACTCGGATCTAGGGTTAGGGTTCCTATGGGTAGAGTACTTGGATCTACGGTTAGGGTTACTTGGGTAGGCCACTCAGAGGTAGGGTTAGGTTTCCTATTTGTAGGGCAAGCGGAGCTAGGGTTAGGGTTCCTATGGCTAGGCCACTCGGAGCTAGGGTTAGGGTTCCTATGGGTAGGGCACTCGGAGCTAGGGTTAGGGTTCCTATGGGTAGGCAACTTGGAGCTAGGGTTAGGGTTCCTATGGGTAGGCCACTCGGAGCTAGGGTTAGGGTTCTTATGGGTAGGGGACTCGGAGCTAGGGTTAGGGTTCCTATGGGCAGAGCACTCAGAGCTAGGGTTAGGTTTCCTATTTGTAGGGCAAGCGGAGCTAGGGTTAGGGTTCCTATGGCTAGGCCACTCGGAGCTAGGGTTAGGGTTCCTATGGGTAGGCCACTCGGAGCTAGGGTTAGGGTTCCTATGGGTAGGGGACTCGGAGCTAGGGTTAGGGTTCCTATGGGTAGACTACTTGGAGCTATATTTAGGGTTGCTATGGGTATATTTCTTGGAGCTAGGGTTAGGGTTCCTATGGGTAGGGCACCCGGATCTAGGGTTAGGGTTCCTATGGGTAAGGCACTCAGAGCTAGGGTTAGGGTTCCTATGGGTTGGCGACTTGGAGCTTTGGTTAGGGTTCTTATGGGTAGACTACTTGTAGCTAGGGTTAGGGTTCCTATGGGTATGGCACTTGGAGCAAGGGTTAGGGTTCCTCTGGGTAGAGTACTTGGAGCTATGGATAGGGTTCCTATGGGTAGGGCACTCGGAGCTAATGTTAGGGTTCCTATGCGTAGGGCACTCGGAGCGAGGTTAGGGTTCCTATGGGTAGGTCACTTGGAGCTAGGGATAGGGTTCCCATGAGTAGGCGACTTGGAGCTAGATTTAGGGTTCCTATGGGTAGGGCACTTGGAGCTAGGGTTAGGGTTCCTATGGGTAGAGCACTCGGAGCTAAGGTTAGAGTACCTAGGGGAAGACTACTTGGAGCTCGGTTTAGGGTTCCCATGGGAAGGGCACTCGGAGCTAGGCTTAGGGTTCCTATGGGCAGAGGACTCACAGCTAGGGTTAGGTTTCCTATGGGTAGGGCACTCGGAGCTAGGGTTAGGGTTCCTATGGGTAGGGCACTCGGAGCTAGGGTTAGGGTTCCTATGGGTAGGGCACTCGGATCTAGGGTTAGGGTTCCTATGGGTAGAATATTTGAGCTAGGTTTAGGGTTTCTATGGGTAGGCCATTCGGAGCTAGGGTTATGGTTCCTATGGGTAGGCGACTCGGAGCTAGGGTTAGGGTCCCTATGGATAGGCCACTCGGAGCTAGGGTTAGGGTTCCTATGGGTAGGGCACTTGGAGCTAAAGTTAGGGTTCCTATGGCTAGGGCACTAGTAGCTAGGGTTAGGGTCCCTATTGGTAGGCCACTCAGAGCTAGGGTTAGGGTTCCTATGGGTAGTGCACTTAGACCTAGGTTTACGGTTCCTATGGGTAGGGCACTCGGAGCTAGGGTTAGGGTTCCTATGGGTAGGCAATTTGGAGCTAGGGTTAGGGTTCCTATGGGGAGGAAACTTGGAGCTAGGGTTAGGGTTCCTATGAGTAGGGCACTCGGAGCTATGGTTAGGGTTCCTATGGGTAGACTACTTGGAGCTAGGGTAAGGGTTCCTATGGGCAGCGCACTCGGAGCACGGGTTAGGGTTCCTATGGGTAGGCAACCTGGAGCTAGGGTTAGGGTTTCTATGGGTAGGCTACTTGGAGCTAGGGTTAGGTTTCCTATGGGTAGGGCACTCGGAGCTAGGGTTAGGGTTCCTATGGGTAGACTACTTGGCGCTAGATTTAGGGTTGCTATAGATATATTTCTTGGAGCTAGGGTTAGGGTTCCTATGGGTAGGGCACTCGGATCTAGGGATAGGGTTCCTATGGGTTGGCGACTTGGAGCTTGGGTTAGGGTTCCTATGGGTAGGGCACTCGGAGCTAGGGATAGGGTTCCTATGGGTATGGCACTTGGAGCAAGGGTTAGGGTTCCTCTGGGTAGAGTACTTGGAGCTAGGGTAAGGGTTCCTATGCGTAGGGCACTCGGAGCTAGGGTCAGGGTTCCTATGGGTAGGTCACTTGGAGCTAGGGATAGGGTTCCCATGGGTAGGCGACTTGGAGCTAGATTTAGGGTTCCTATGGGTAGGGCACTCGGAGCTAGGGTTAGGGTTCCTATGGGTAGTGCACTCGGAGCTAGGGTTAGAGTACCTAGGGGAAGACTACTTGGAGCTCGGTTTAGGGTTCCTATGGGAAGAGCACTCGGAGCTAGGCTTAGGATTCCTATGCGAGGAGGACTCAGAGCTAGGGTTAGGTTTCCTATGGGTAGGGCACTCGGAGCTAGGGTTAGGGTTCCTATGGGTAGGGCACTCGGAGCTAGGTTTAGGGTTCCTATGGGTTGGGCACTCGGAGCTAGAGTTAGGGTTCCTATGGGTAGACTACTTGGAGCTAGTTTTAGGGTTGCTATGGGTAGACTTCTTGGAGCTAGGGTTAGGGTTCCTATGGTTAGGGCACTCGGAGCAAGGGTTAGAATTCCTATGGAAAGCACACTCGGTGCTAGGTTTATTGTTCCTATGGCTGGGCACTCGGAGCTAGGGTTAGGGTTCCTATGGGAGGGCACTCGGAGCTAGGGTTAGGGTTCCTATGGATAGACTACTTGGAGCTAGTGTTAGGGTTCCTACGGGTAGGGCACTCGGAGCTAGGGTTAGGGCTCCTATGGTAAAAATACTTGGAGCTAGGTTTACGGTTCCTATGGGGAGGCCTCTCGGAGCTAGGGTTAGGGTTCCTATGGGTAGGCCACTCGGAGCTAGGTTTAGGGTTCCTATGGGTTGGGCACTCGGAGCTAGAGTTAGGGTTCCTATGGTAGACTACTTGGAGCTAGTTTTAGGGTTGCTATGGGTAGACTTCTTGGAGCTAGGGTTAGGGTTCCTATGGTTAGGGCACTCGGAGCAAGGGTTAGAATTCCTATGGAAAGCACACTCGGTGCTATATTTATTGTTCCTATGGCTGGGCACTCGGAGCTAGGGTTAGGGTTCCTATGGGCGGGCACTCGGAGCTAGGGTTAGGGTTCCTATGGATAGACTACTTGGAGCTAGTGTTAGGGTTCCTAAGGGTAGGGCACTCGGAGCTAGGGTTAGGGATCCTATGGGCAGACTACTTGGAGCTAGGTTTAGGGTTCCTATGGGTAGAGCACTTGGAGCTAGATTTAGGGTTCCTATGGGTAGGGCACTCAGAGCTAGGGTTAGGGTTCCTATGGGTAGAGCACTCGGAGCTAGGGTTAGAGTACCTAGGGGAAGACTACTTGGAGCTAGGTTTAGGGTTCCTATGGGTAGACTTCTTGGAGCTAGGGTTAGGGTTCCTATGGGTAGGGCACTCGGAGCAAGGGTTAGGGTTCCTATGGGAAGCGCACTCGGAGCTAGGTTTAGGGTTCCTATGGCTGGGCACTCGGAGCTAGAGTTAGGGTTCCTATGGGTATGGCACTCGGAGCTAATGTTAGGGTTCCTATGGGTAGGGCACTCGGAGCTAGTGTTAGGGTTCCTATGGGTAGAGTACTTGGAGCCAGGGTTAGGGTTCTTATGGGTAGACTACTTTGAGCTAGGGTTAGGGTTCCTATGGGTTGGCGACTTGAAGCTAGGGTTAGGGTTCCTATGGGTAGGCGACTTGGAGCTAGATTTAGGGTTCCTATGGGTAGGGTACTCGGAGCTAGGGTTAGGTTTCCTATGGGTAGAGCACTCAGAGCTAGGGTTAGAGTTCCTAGGGGAACACTACTTGGAGCTAGGTTTAGGGTTCCTATGGGAAGGGCAGTCGGAGATAATCTTAGGGTTCCTATGGGCAGAGGACAAAGAGCTAGGGTTAGGTTTCCTATGGGTAGGGCACTCGGAGCTAGGGATAGGGTTCCTCTGCGTAGGGCACTCGGAGCAAGATTTAGGGTTCCTATGCCTTGGAGACTTGGAGCTAGGGTTATTTTTCATATGGGTAGGGCACTCGGAGCTAGGGTTAGTGTTCCTATGGGTAGGGCACTCGGAGCTAGGGTTAGGGTTCCTATGTGTAGGGCACTCGGAGTTAGGGATAGGGTTCCTCTGGGTAGGGCACTCGGAGCAAGATTTAGGGTTCCTATGGGTCGGTGACTTGGAGCTAGGGTGAGAGTTCCTATGGGTAGAGCACTCGGAGCTAGGGTTATAGTTCCTATGGGTAGACTACTTGGAGCTAGGGTTAGGGGTCCTATTAGTAGACTACTTGGAGCTAGGGTTAGGCTTCCTATGGGTTGGCGACTTGGAGCTAGGGTTAGGGTTCATATGAGTAGGGCACTCGGAGCTAGGGTTAGGATTCCTATGGGCAGCGGACTCGGAGCTAGTGTTAGGGTTCCTATGGTTAGGGCACTCGGAGCTAGGGTTAGGGTTGCTATGGGTAGGGCACTTGGAGCTAGGGTTAGGGTTCCTATGGGAAGAATACTTGGAGCTAGGGTTAGGGTTCCTATGGGTAGGGCACTCGGAGCTAGGGTTAGGGTTCCTATGGGTAGGCCACACGGAGCTAGGGATAGGGTTCCTCTGCGTAGCGCACTCGGAGCAAGATTTAGGGTTCCTATGCGTTGGCGACTTGGAACTAGGGTTATTTTTCCTATGGGTAGGGCACTCGGAGCTAGGGTTAGGGTTCCTATGGGTAGAGTACTTGGAGCTAGAGTTAGTGTTCGTATGGATAGGGCACTCGGAGCTAGGGTTAGGATTCCTATGGGCAGCGCACTTGGAGCTAGTGTTAGGGTTCCTATGGTTAGGGCACTCGGAGCTAGGGTTAGGGTGGCTATGGGTAGGTCACTCGGAGCTAGGGTTAGGGTTCCTATGGGTAGGGCACTCAGAGCTAGAGTTAGGGTTCCTATGGGAAGCGCACTCGGAGCTAGGTTTAGGGTTCCTATGGCTGGGAACTCGGAGCTAGAGTTAGGGTTCCTATGAGTATGGCACTCGGAGCTAATGTTAGGGTTCCTATGGGTAGGGCACTCGGAGCTAGGGTTAGGGTTCATATGGGTAGGGCACTCGGAGCTAGGGTTAGGGTTCCTATGGGTAGACTACTTGGAGCCAGGGTTAGGGTTGTTATGGTTAGACTACTTGGAGCTAGGGTTAGGGTTCCTGTGTATATGGCACTCGGAGCTAATGTTAGGGTTCCTATGGGTAGGGCACTCGGAGCTAGGGTTAGGGTTCCTATGGGTAGACTACTTGGAGCCAGGGTTAGGGTTGTTATGGTTAGACTACTTGGAGCTAGGGTTAGGGTTCCTATGTATATGGCACATGGAGCTAATGTTAGGGTTCCTATGGGTATGGCACTTGGAGCTAGGGTTAGGGTTCCTATGGGTAGGGCACTCGGAGCTAATTTTAGGGTTCCTATGGGTAGGGCATTCGGAGCTAGGGTTAGGGTTCCTATGGGTAGGGCACTCGGAGCTAGGGTTAGGGTTCCTATGGATAGACTACTTGGAGCTAGTTTTAGGGTTCCTAAGGGTAGGGCACTCGGAGCTAGAGTTAGGGATCCTATGGGCAGACTACTTGGAGCTAGGTTTAGGGTTCCTATGGGTAGGGCACTCGGAGCTAGGCTTAGGGTTCCTATGGGTAGGGCACTCGAAGCTAGGGTTAGGGTTCCTATGGGTAGAGCACTTGGAGCTAGAGTTAGGGTTCCTATGGGCAGACCACTCGGAGCAAGGGTAGGGTTCCTATGGGTAGGGCACTCGGAGCTAGATTAGGGTTCCTATGGGTAGGGCACTCGGAGCTAGATTAGGGTTCCTATGGGTAGGGCACTCGGAGCTAGGGTTAGGGTTCCTATGGGTAGGGCACTCGGAGCTAGGGTTAGGGTTCCTATGGGTAGGGCACTCGGATCTAGGGTTTGGGTTCCTATGGGTACGGCACTCAGAACTAGGGTTAGGGTTCCTATGGGTAGGGCACTCGGAGCTAGATTAGGGTTCCTATGGGTAGGGCACTTGGAGCTAGGGTTAGGGTTCCTATGGGTAGGGCACTCGGAGCTAGATTAGGGTTCCTATGGGTAGGGCACTCGGAGCTGGGGTTAGGGTTCCTATGGATAGGCGACTTGGATCTAGGGTTAGGGTTCCTATGGTTTGGCGACTTGGAGTTAGGGTACGGGTTCCTATGGTAGGGCACTCAGAACTAGGGTTAGGGTTCCTATGTGTAGGGCACTCGGAGCTAGGGTTAAGTTTCCTATGGGTAGATTACTTGGAGCTAGGGTTAGGGTTCCTATGGGTAGAGTACTTGGAGCTAGGCTTTGGGTTGCTATGGGTAGCGCACACGGAGCTAGGGTTAGGGTTCCTATGGGTAGGGCACTCAGAGCTAGATTTAGGGTTCCTATGGGTAGGGCACTCGGACCTAGGGTTAGGGTTCCTATGGGTAGGGCGCTCGGAGCTAGGGTTAGGGTTCCTATGGGTAGACTATTTGGAGCTAGGGTTAGGGTTCCTATTGGTAGGGCACTCGGAGCTAGGGTTAGGGTTCCTATGGGTAGAATATTCGGAGCTAGGGTTAGGGTTCCTATGGGTAGGGCACTCGGACTTAGGGTTAGGGTTCCTATGGGTAGGCCACTCGGAGCTACGGTTAGGGTTCCTATGGGTAGGCCACTCGGAGCTAGGGTTAGGTTTCCTATGGGTAGGGCACTTGGAGCTGGGGTTAGGTTTCCTATGGGTAAGGCACTCGGAGCTTGATTTAGGGTTCCTATGGGTCAGCAACTTGGAGCTAAGGTTAGGGTTCCTATGGGTAGGATACTCGGAGCTAGGGTTAGGTTTCCTATGGGTAGAGCACTCGGACCTAGGGTTAGGGTTCCTATGGGTAGGGCACTCGGAGCTAGGGTTAGGGTTCCTATGGGTAGGGCACTCGGAGCTAGGGGTAGGGTTATTATGGGTAGGGCACTCGGAGCTAGTTTTAGGGTTCCTATTGGTAGACTACTTTGAGCTAGTTTTAGTGTTGCTATGGGTAGACTTGTAGGAGCTAGGGTTAGGGTTCCTATTGGTAGGGCCCTCGGAGCTAGGGTTTGGGTTCCTATGGGTAGGGCACTCGGAGATAGGGTTAGGGTTCCTATGGGTAGGGCACTCGTAGCTAGGGTTAGGGTTCCTATGGATAGACTACTTGGAGCTAGTGTTAGGGTTCCTAAGGGTAGGGCACTCGGAGCTAGAGTTAGGGATCCTATGGGCAGACTACTTGCAGCTAGGTTTAGGGTTCCTATGGGTAGAGCACGTGGAGCTAGAGTTAGGGTTCCTATGGGTCGGCGACTTGGAGCTAGGGTTAGGGTTCCTATGGGTAGACTACTTGGAGCTAGGGTTAGGGTTCCTATGGGTAGACTACTTGGAGCTAGGGTTAGAGTTCCTATGGGATGGCGACTTGGAGCTCTGGTTAGGGTTCCTATGGGTATAGTACTTGGAGCTAGGTTTAATTTTCGTATGGGCAGCGCACTCGGAGCTAGGGTTAGGGTTCCTATGGTTAGGGCTCTCGGAGCTAGGGTTAGGGTTCCTATGTGTAGGGCATTGGGAGCTAGTGTTAGGGTTCCTATGGGAATAATATTTGGAGCCAGTGTTAGGGTTCCTATGGGTAGGGCACTCGGAGCTAGGGTTAGGGTTCCTATGGTTAGGGCTCTCGGAGCTAGGGTTAGGGTTCCTATGTGTAGGGCATTGGGAGCTAGTGTTAGGGTTCCTATGGGAATAATATTTGGAGCCAGTGTTAGGGTTCCTATGGGTAGGGCACTCGGAGCTAGGGTTTGGGTTCCTATGGGAAGAATACTTGGAGCTAGGGTTAGGGTTCCTATGGGTAGGCCACTCGGAGCTAGGGTTAGCGTTCCTATGGGTGGGCCACTCGGAGCTAGGGATAGGGTTCCTATGGGTACGGCACTCGGAGCTAATTTTAGGGTTCCTATGGGTAGGGCACTCGGAGCTAGGGTTAGAGTTCCTATGGGTAGACTACTTGGAGCTAGGTTTAGGTTTGCTATGGGTAGAATTCTTGGAGCTAGGCTTAGGGTTCCTATTGGTAGGGCACTCGGAGCTATGGTTAGGGTTCCTATGGGTAGGGCACTCGGAGCTAGGTTTACGGTTCCTATGGGTAGGGCACTCGGAGCTAGAGTTAGGGTTCCTATGGGTAGGGCACTCGGAGCTAGAGTTAAGGTTCCTATGGGTAGGGCACTTGGATATAGGGTTAGGGTTCTTATGGTAAGGCGACTTGGAGTTAGGGTAAGGGTTCCTATTTGTTGGGCACTCAGAGATAGCGTTAGGGTTCCTATGGGTAGGTCTCTCGGAGCTAGGGTTATGGTTCCTATGGGTAGACTACTTGGAGCTAGGGTTAGGGTTCCTATGGGTAGGGCACTCAGAGCTAGGGTTAGGATTCCTATGGGTAGGGCACTCAGAGCTAGGGTTAGGATTCCTATGGGTAGGTCACTCGGAGTTAGGGTTATGGTTCCTACAGGTAGGGCACTTGGAGCTGGGGTTAGGGTTCCTATGGGTAAGGCACTCGGAGCTAGATTTAGGGTGTCTATGGGTCGGCGACTTCGAGCTAGGGTTAGGGTTCCTATTGGTAGGATACTCAGAGCTAGGGTTAGGGTTCGTATAGGGAGAGCACTCGGAGCTAGGGTACGGGTTTCTATTGGTAGGGCAGTCGGAGCTAGGGGTAGCGTTCCTATGGGTAGAATATTCAGAGCTAGGGTTAGGGTTCCTATGGGTAGGGCACTCGGAGCTAGCGTTAGGGTTCCTATGGGTAGGGGACTCAGAGCTAGGGTTAGGATTCATATGGGTAGGGCACTCAGAGCTAGGGTTAGGGTTCCTATGGTTAGGCGACTTGTAGTTAGGGTAAGGGTTCCTATGGGTTCGGCACTCAGAGCTAGGATTAGTGTTCCTATGGGTAGGGCACTCTGAGCTAGTGTTAGGGTTTCTATGGATAGGTGACTTGGAGCTAGGGTTAGGGTTTCTATGGTTAGGCGACTTGGAGTTAGGGTAAGGGATCCTATGTGTAGGGCAGTCAGAACTAGGATTAGGGTTCCTATGGGCAGACCACTCGGAGCTAGGGTTAGGGTTCCTATGGGTAGGGCACTCGGAGCTAGGGTTAGGATTCCTATGGGTAGGGAACTCGGAGCTAGGGTTAGAGTTCCTACGGGTAGGGCACTTGGAGCTGGGGTTAGGGTTCCTATGGGTAAAGCACTCGGAGCTAGATTTAGGGTTTCTATGGGTCGGCGACTTGGAGCTAGGGTTAGGGTTCCTATTGGTAGGATACTCGGAGCTAGGGTTAGGGTTCCTAAGGGTAGGGCACTCTGAGCTAGGGTAAGGGTTTCTATTGATAGGGCAGTCGGAGCTAGGGTTAGGGTTCGTATGGGTAGAATATTCGGAGCTAGGGTTAGGGTTCCTATGGGTAGGGCACTTGGAGCTAGCGTTAGGGTTCCTATGGGTAGGGGACTCAGAGCTAGGGTTAGGGTTCCTATGGATAGGTGACTTGGAGCTAGGGTTAGGGTTTCTATGGTTAGGCGACTTGGAGTTAGGGTAAGGGATCCTATGTGTAGGGCAGTCAGAACTAGGATTAGGGTTCCTATGGGCAGACCACTCGGAGCAAGGGTAGGGTTCCTATGGGAAGGGCACTCGGAGCTAGGGTTAGGGTTCCTATGGGTAGGCCACTCGGAGCTAGGGTTAGGGTTCATATGGGTAGGGAACTCGGAGCTAGGGTTAGGTTTCCTATGGGTAGGGCACTTGGAGCTGGGGTTAGGGTTCCTATGCGTAAGGCACTCGGAGCAAGATATAGCGTTCCTATGGGTCGGCGACTTGGAGCTAGGGTTAGGGTTCCTATGGGTAGGATACTCGGAGCTAGGGTTAGGGTTCCTATGGGTATCGCACTCGGAGCTAGGGTTTTGGTTCCTATGGGTAGGGCACTCGGAGCTAGGGTTAGGGTTCCTATGGGTTGGGCACTCGGAGCTAGGGTTAGGGTTCCTATGGGAAGGCAACTTGGAGCTAGGGTTAGGGTTCCTATGGGTCGGCCACTCGTAGCTAAGGTTAGGGTTCCTATGGGTAGGGCAGTTTGAGGTAGGGTTAGCGTTCCTATGGGAATGGCAGTTGGAGCTAGGGTTACGGTTCCTATGGCTAGGGCTTCCCAACCTAGGGTTTGGGTTCCCAAGGGTAGGACACTTGGACCTAGGGTTATGGTTCCTATGGGTAGGGCACTTGGATCTAGGGTTAGGGTTCCTATGGGTAGGGCTTCCTGCCCTATGGTTAGGGTTCCTAAGGGTAGGGTACTTGGAGCTTGGTTAGGGTTGCTATGGGTATGGCTTCCCGCCCTAGGGATAGGGTTCTAAGGGTAGGGCACTTGGAGCTAGGGTTAGGGTTTCTATGGGTAGGGCACTTGGAGGTAGGGTTAGGGTTTCTATGGGTAGGGCTTCCCAGCCTAAGCTTAGGGTTCCTAAGGTTAGGGCACTTGGAGCTAGGGTTAAGATTGCTATAGGTAGTGCTTCCCGTTCTCCGGCTAGTGTTCCTAAGGGTTGTAAACTTAGAATGGACCTTCAAGAACTCTCTTTGCAGAGGGAAATTTCACCTTTGTAAATAATAAAAATAAGTTCAAACCTATGGAAAAAAAATAAAGTAACTGACCTTTAAATGTTCTAAATAGCTTTGGTTTTATGGCAGTACAATTTATTTAACCTTTTAAGAGTGCTCATTTATGTCACTGCAGCTTTATTTTTTTAAGTGTTCTAAAATGATTTATGTCACAAAAATTGTGCTTTATTCTTATTGGATAACTGATTTCATGTGCATACTTTGTGTGAACTTTTTATTATAGTTTCTTTATCAGACCTGAATGAGTCATTCACTGTGCAGATATCTTACTTTTTTTTCTTCTATTTTCTTCATACTACTCTTTTTAAGGCTGTATTAATGCTTCCTATACAATCCATTTTCCCCCTTCCCCATACGTCCATGGCTTTGCCTCTCCAGTTTCCCTCTGTAGAAGGTTAGGGTTTTTTGTGAGACCACATTACTTTTCTGTTGTGTTTAATCTACATAGTGGCTTACTTCTTTTCAGAGTTGTCATCTCTTACAATTCAAGTGTAAGCTTCAGATCTCTTTGTGACATAGGTATAAGAAGAAATCAGGAAACATAAGATGGAGCACATGTGGGTCAGGCTTCTGGATTTATATCTTCTGGAGATGCTTTCTCTCTGATCCACTAGGGATATTCATTTCAAGGGCAATTTCCTTCCTATCTGTATTCTGTTCAAAGAGGGTTTTGGTCTGTATTTTCTTCCATCCCACAGTGCTAGTTTTGTGAGAGCAGTCCATTCCTCATAGAACAATATTCTTTTTATCTTTTTACGTTGCATAGACTCAGGATCTGGAGAGTGACTTGGAGCATCAGGTTGACCAGCTATTCAACTCAGTTTCTTCATCGCTCAGATATCTGTGAATTTTTCATTTTCTCCTGTGCATGGCACCTGGACTTATTTGGTGAACACAATAGTAGCTTCTATGGATCTATCTTTAGCATTGGCACAGACAATGTTACACAAATTAATGTATAATTTTGGAGATAAAGAAAAATGTGGCCCTTTTGGTGAATGAGGAGTCAGCTCAGGAGCTGTGGGATCATGTGACCTCTGTTCCTTCTGCGTTCAGAAGCTCCCTATCAAGGCTCTGGAAAAGGATTTTAGCTATTTTTGTCACATCCCAGTCCTAGATTGCTTGTCGTCAAGCTCTGAGGGGTCTAGTTCTTTAAAAGAATTTTCTTCTGTATCATCAAAGAAGATCTGAAACCGGACCAAATGGCTACTTATCAGACTATTATGGGCCTTTTAAAGTAATATATACTCCTGGGTGGAGGTGATTCCAGAGAACTAATGGTGAAATTACATGAGACTATTAAAGAAGAAGAGGGAGGTTTCTGAAGTGCTCTTTTGCTATCTCACATAGGTCTCTGCTCTGAGAATCATGACTTGACTATGGAATCTAGTGTGACGGTTGAGCTATAGGGCAATGTAACTGAACTATTGAACAGGACCTAATGAAATCTTTAGAAACTTGAAGGTAACCCTTTGGTTTGGCATTAATTCCAATCTTTTCCTAGGCAGAAACAGTTCCAATATCTGTCCAGAAGCACCTTTTGATCTTCTTTGGCTAGCCAAAGAATCATGTGTTTTCCTCTCAGAGGCAGATCTTAACCTGATCATTCTTGCCATTGTTACCACTAGATTGTGTCAATACAATATGGTCTCCTTATCTATATTGCCTAAGTAAAGATAATTTTATAAAATGTAAAAGAACTGGCACATAATATGATCTTAAAATTTAACTTTATCCAACAGATCTGAAATAGTTCTTTGGAATTTTGCCGATTATCAACCTTATGACAGAAGTTTGAACAATCAACCTTATAAACTATAGTGTTTACCAGCTAGATCAGAAGAGTTTGAAATAAGCTATGAGAAACATAATACAAACTCTTTTAATTGCTTAATTATATGCTTGAGTGACAATCCCTTGAATGTGTAAATAGTAAATTGCTATTCAAAAGAGTGACAATATTTTCACTCTTACAAATACATATATTTTATTAGTTTCCACATAACTTGTGATTCCTCTGTGTAAAAGACCATAGAAACTTAGACACTCTTTATGCTTCAAGCAAACCTGTCAGTAACATTCACAATAATGATGATGTACCATATGAAAGTTTATACTTTCCATCTTTTGCTAATAAATTTTATAAGAGAATTAATGACCTATTTACCATTTATTACCAATGAGTTAATGAACTAAAATGGTAAAAAGCTCCAAAAATTATCAGGAAAATTTTATTGGTTTATTATATATACAGCATACCGTTTTTATTTTTATTTTGTCCATTTAAATTGTTAGTGTTTATGTACATTTTGCAAAAATAGCTAAGGTATCTTCTATATTGCTGTGAAGAGTGTAGGAGTTATCTATATTTTATGAATATATATAAATATTGATATCTACCAATATCTTTATAGAGAAAGAGATGTCTTTGCGGTTGGTAGTTATTGTGCTGGTAGACTAAGGCCTGGTCTACACTACGCATTTAGGTCGAATTTAGCGGTGCTAAATCAAATTAACCCTGCCCCCATCCACACAACGAAGCCATTTACTTCGACATAACGGACTCTTCAAATTGATTTCTGTACTCCTCCCTGACCAGGGAAGTAGTGCTGAAATCAACATTGCCAGTTCAAATTAAGGTTAGTGTGGACACAATTCAACGGTATTGGCCTCAGGCTATCCCATAGTGCATCATTTTGACAGCTCTGGACAGCAATCTGAACTCGGATTCACTGGCCAGGTAGACAGGAAAAGCCCTGGGAACTTTTGAATTTCATTTCCTGTTTGCCCAGAGTGAAGAGCTGATCAGCACAGGTGACAATGCAGAGCTAATCAGCACAGGTAAACATGCAGTCCGAGAATCGAAAAAGAGCTCCAGCATGGACTGTATGGGAGATACTTGATTTGATCGCTGTATGGGGAGAGGATTCCATGCTAGCAGAACTATGTTCCAAAAAACAGAATGCAAAAACATTAGAAAAAGTCTCTAAGGACATGATGGAGAGAGGACACAATAGGGACTCACTACAGTGCCATGTGAAAGTTAAGGAGCTCAGGCAAGCGTACCAGAAAACCAAAGCAGCAAACGGAAGGTCCAGTGCGGAGCCACAGACATGCTGCTTCTACGCTGAGCTGCATGCAATTCTAGGGGGGGGGCACCACTTCCCCACCCCAACCGGGGATTCTGAGGAGGGGGTACGGTCAGCCATGCCTGAGGATTTTGCTGATGGGGAAGATGATGAGGAGGAGGACAACGAGCTTGCGGAGAGGACACAGCACACTGTTCTCTCTAACAGCCAGGATCTTTTTCTCAGCCTGACTGAAGTAGCCTCCCAACCCTCCCAAGGTGGTATCCTGGACCATGAAGCCATGGAAGGGACCTCTGGTGAGTGTACCTTTGTAAATATTACACATGGTTTAAAAGCAAACTTTTTTAATGATTAGTTTGCCGTGAGGACTTGGGATGCATTCATGGCCAGTACAGCTACTGGAAAAGTCTGTTAACGTGTCTGGGGATGGAACGGAAATCCTCTAGGGACATCTCCATGAAGCTCTCCTGGAGGTACTCCAAAAGCCTTTGCAGAAGGTTTCTCAGCAGGTCAGCCTTATTCCGTCCTCCATGGTAGGAATGGGGGCAGAGCGGGGGGGGCGAGGAATTGGCGCTGAGCTGTTTGCGTTTGGCTAGCAGGGATCTTCCCTGATACTAGCCTTACGGTGGGGGGAGGGGTAAAGTGATCATCCCAGAGGGGGTGGTAATATATTCCAGGTTGAAATCCCAGGGGCTATTAGGCAGGAATTCTCAAACAAGAACTTGAAAGTGACTCAAAAGCTAAGCCTCTGAGGAGATAGAAAGAGAGGGTCTGCAGAAAACCAGGTTGAAACTTGGTTCCCAGGAAAATTTGGGCGGGGGGGGGGTGGGGAGTTACCAAGGTGAAGTCAGGTGGCTAGCCTACTTGCATGAGGCAAAAGATAAATTAGATAAACTAATGTGTTGTTTTAACCCTTTTCTGTCTTTTATATTTCTGTGGACCAATAAACACTTTGTTTCGAACAAGCTTTTCTGTATCACTACAATTTCAGACAGAAATGCCACCTACCACCTCAACAGATGGGGGAAATTGATGAGGCCAGTGGCAAAAGAGGATAGCCTCAGCAGTAAGGGAAGGAGACATTTGCTGAGGGACACCAGATAGCTCCTCCCTGCCCTTGGAATCTTTTGCACCTCTTACCCAGTTGAGTGGGAGGATTGCTGATTGAGCCCAGTTCCCAGGATTTAAACTGGGGTGGGAGTCATATACAGCTTCTTTTGGCTCTGTTCTAGCAACTCCACCCTGCACTAGGAATGGGAACTTTGCCTAACAGATACTGAGGGTCCATCTCATCAGCCATTTGGGGGTCATAAAGGATTTTTTTCTCTCATAAGCCAATTGGTGAAGGACAGTGTTTTTCATCTTCCTCACAGCACCTTCAAACCACAGTGGATTAAGTAGGAATGTGCTTAGCATCTCACTGAGATGCTTGGCTGAATTGTTAATTCATTGCAACTTGTGGCCTGTTTCCATTGTGGTTATAAGGATAAGATGACCTGTTCCCAGAGGCAAAAAACCTGAGATGTTGGTGTTAGGCCTTCAACCCATTGGATAAGGTGAGATTTTCCTGTGTTATTGGTTATATGACTGGTGTTCTGTAACCCTCAAACTTGAACCAATGAAAAGCTTTGTATAGAAGCATATGGGTGATGGGCAGGAATGCTCTTCCCTTGTGCTTACGTTTAATAAAAATTGCTGCCTGCTATTTAACATTCATTGATATATCTGTCTTCATTTCACCACAGTGTTAGCATCAAGTCTATAGCAGGGTCCAAGCCACTTTAATTGGCTAAGGTAATATGGTTGGTAAACAAGGGGTGCTGCAGCTTGCTGATCCAGTCTAAAAGTGGGGTGAATTGCAGGATTCATCTGAGAAAAGCACACATGTAGGTTATTATTTGTAAAAGATGCCCAGAGAGCAGGGGCGGCTCTAGGAATTTGGCCACCCCAAGCACGGCGGCACGCCGTGAGGGGCGCGCTGGCGGTCGCCGGTCCCGCGGCTCTGGGAGACCTCTTGCAGATGTGCCTGCGGAGGGTCCTCTGGTCCCGCGGCTCCGGTGGAGCATCCGCAGGCATGCCTGCGGGAGGTCCACCAGAGCCGCGGGACCAGCGGACCCTCCGCAGTCATGCCTGCGGGCGGGCCCCCGGAGCCGCCCGTCCCGTGGCTCCGGTGGACTTCCCGCAGGCATGACTGCGGAAGGTCCGCCGGAGCCGCCTGCCGCCCTCCCGGCAAAATGCCGCCCCAAGCACGCGCTTGGCGCGCTGGGGTCTGGAGCCGGCCCTGCCAGAGAGACTGAGAGAGAGGTCAAAGGTATAGCTTTCCCCCTGGACCATAACAATTGCTTTAAACAATTGATCTTAGAGACTCCTTGAAAATGTCCAAGGAAGGTGATAGAAACTGAAACAATGTTCCAGGGCCTAGCAATTGGGCTGAAAATCTTACAAGCAAAGGTCTCTTATGAAATTCCTAGTTCTACCTGGTTTTAACTGGGTAGAATTAAATATTTCAAGAATAAAATGCTTATAATTTTGATGGAGTTTTGGCTGTGATCACTTTTATTATGTACAAATACAAGAGCTATGACAAGTTTGCTACACAAGAATATATTCACCATACTTATCCCTAAGTACAGTGGCCATTATTTATTAACAACTCAAAAGTAACTTTAGTTTCTGTGATCCACCAGTTACTTCCTGA
This sequence comes from Mauremys mutica, assembly GCF_020497125.1. NCBI lineage: Eukaryota > Metazoa > Chordata > Testudines > Geoemydidae > Mauremys > Mauremys mutica. The sequence goes on along the minus strand of NC_059076.1, from coordinate 53,522,919 downwards.
TTCAAGCATAGAACAACTGCAATATTTCTAAAAATGAATGTGTGATAACTGTTGGTAAATTGTGGCTGTTAAATGATGTGCTGCATTTATGTGCTAAGTGTAATATAAGAATCTTCAAGCTCCAATGAGTAGGCTCTGTTCCTTTCAACTGTGTTTGATGCATGCCCAGATTAATGAAGACATCTATCCACCAGCCCTAGCCATTAGACAAGTGTTCTAGACCTTAGAATGTCAGTTATAAATCAACACTCATACCATTTTACATCTTCTGAGTATCTCAAAGGTAACAGAAATTCATCAAGAATAATAACATGGTAGAATGTCTGGAGGGTAACAATTTTATTTTTTAGTCCCAAAGAGGAAACAGTAAGAGTGCAATTGGACCCTACTTGTTCAGCATCAGTAAAACAAAACCAATGATAAGCCTTGCATTGCATATTCTATTTGAGAAAAGTAAAATGCTCTTGCTGCAAACTTTGCACACTTACCCAAATATTACAGCTTTGATATCCCATTTTATGTTCCTGGCATTTTATTCCTATTCCAGATGTTTGTTTACATTCCATGTCTATTTGCAAATTACATATTTTTTAAAGAAACTGAATTCCTTCATGATAAAGATGATTTATTCTGAAGACATGACAATAAATACAGTATTTCTTTTACGGTATTAGATTGGAAATACCCCATATGGTTGAATAAAACTGCTTTAAGAAATTGCTGCACAAGATAAAATGTGATCATTTGAGTCCCCATAAGTTGGTTATTCTCTTTGTCAATGTAAACTGCTGTGGTTCTGGGTATTAGGTTAGCTTTATTGCTAGATCATCTAGTACATATCTTAAAGGTTACTTTGTGATAGACTTCTCTTATCTGAATTATACCACATCAAAAGGTAATTATGCATTTCAGTCTAAAATATTTATATAAAAGCAAGAGTAACTGAGAAGTGGATAATTTAACTGGCTAGGTGAGAATCATACAGGGAGCAGGAGCCAGGGGCTGGGGAAGGGAAGGGAAGGGCAGAAGTGTGTCCACAAGAGCAGACTCCTCTCCTTAGCCAACAGTCCTGAGTCTCATCATTCCTCTGCTGTTAGGCAAATACCTGTGAAATCCACTCACTATCTTCTACTAGATGATAAACTACTATTGCTGTCATTTACTCCATTAGGTCAAGTGGCAGAGATCAGGGTGGTGGATCTAAAGGTTCCAATTGTGCTGATGACCCAGGTGGGTGTCAATATGATGCCACATGATGGAATTTCTGTTATTTCAGTTTTCTTTATTTAAAAGAAAATGCACCTTAGGAAATTACCCACACACATTATGTTAAAAGATCACTATTAATATAGCAACTCTACTTTGCCCCCTCCTTCCAAATACAAGACACATGATTTAACCCTGCTGCTGAATCCACCACCAATCCCCACTGAACGCTAAATTAATACATAATGGGATATAAATACATGTCTAGGTTAACTGAAGTGTCAAAGAACAGACATGGTAACTCTTTAGTAATGCATGGGGCCAATAGATTTGTGTACTATCTTGATCTTGTAATCTTCTCTGTACAACAGGATTTTTTTTCTCCTATTCTCTCACCAGTGCATAGGATACAGTATTTAGAATACTTTCTAAGGATAGTGAAAAAGTCCACAGTAAATAATTATAAAACCCATATGAATAATTTCCCTGTTATAATGTAGTTTATTTACCTCCTTCATTACTGCTTTTTTCCCTCCTGTTAAGTGTGTATTACAATCCAAATCAGGAATATTGCATGCTAGTTAGATTTGGTAGTTATTGCATCTCTCAGTGAAACTTAATCTCTAGTTTCAAACTCACATGAGGGAGAGGGAGAGAACAATTTTTAGTCTCTGAACCCAGGTCCGTATCCTAGCATTTACAGTTTATAAAATCCACTCTTAAACACCCCTTTCCCTTTTAAAATAAAATGCAAGCATACTTCTGTGGTAGAATTCTCTTGAATAAAAGTTCAGAAATAAAGCCAGTCACAAACTCATACTTAGGAAGGTGTGGGTTTTTCTTTTCTTTTTTCTTTCTTTTTTTTTTTTTAATTTGTGTAACAGGATCAGGATCCAAAAAATAAAATGCTCTAAGTTCTGTCTAATGATTTATTTCTCTCTTTGGAATTAATGTACTTTCAAATACAGTCCACAAGAGTAAAGTACGGCCCTTCTACTGAGACAGTACACCAAAAGGAAGCTGTCAGTGCCTACAAGTAGGAACTACCCAACTAGTTATGTGACTGTGCAGCAGTGAGGCTTAGAAGCAGGTTAGAAAGGGTAGGGGAGATGTACCATTTCACAGTACTATACCGGAGCAGCAGTGACTGTGATTTGTAAAGGGATATGGATTTTTTTTTCCTGGGATAACATTAAGAGAAATAAATGTGCTTTTATAGCATTATAATAAAAGACAGATAGGAGTATTAGCCAGTCTCCCTGTCATTGTAATTTATGAAGGTATCTGTGTACATTACACTTAATTGTAACTGAAGGAATTTGCCCCCCCCCATCATCAATGGGCAAAAACTGGTTATACAAGCTTAAATTGGATTAGAATGCAGTGCACACATGCCAAACAGAGTGGTGGAACTGAAAGGAAAATTCAAACGTGTACTTAGTACATGTAGAGATTTGGTTTAAAAAAAAAACAGTGAGCCCGATTTATGTCTAACAAGGCCATCCCTAAATTCCTGAATGTTAGACCAGGGCCATAAGTTCCCATCCCTAAATTCCTGAATGCTAGACCAGGGCATAAGTTCTGCGAGAGCCTGTGGAAAAGCAATGGGATGAATTGCAAAAGTAGGGCATGATTTCATCTGTGCATTTCAGTGAATGGGATGCACTAACTGTGTGTATCCCAAATGGTGATGGTAGAATAAGTATTAGTGGGGACTATAAAGTTACCATAAATCCCTGGCTGGAAGTGGCCCTATATAAAATTCCTAATCTAAACCACAAGATTTTTAGCTGAAAAAACTGACAAGGGGGAATAATGAAGGTAACAAAACTAGATTTATCCCAAGCTTATCAGCAGGTGGTGTTGGAGCCAGAATTAAAAAAATAAAAATAAAAATCTGACAGTGAATACTTATAAGAGGCTATTTAGGTACGAACGATTACCCTGTGGGGTAGCCAGTGCACTACTTGTCTTTCAAAGAGTAATTGATCAGATACTTCAGGGTGTAGGAGTAATAGGGTTTGTGTTTCAAGTTATTGAAATATGGAGTCAGAAATGATTTAAAGATTTTACCCTTTTCTCCTTCATCGTTTATTTTGTCTGTGTTTAAGATTTGGGAAATAAAGTAGTTCAGTCTGTCTTTTTTTTATAAATGTAATAAAAGATTAAGCAGGAAGTTGTAAAACAAATATAAGATTAAGTGAAAAATGCTGCTAGGTAAGTGAATTTATTTATCCTGGCTTAATTTACAAGAAATACGTTACAATGGTCAAATTGATATCACAGCTTGAATGCAGTCACTAAATCAATGGTTCAATTTATCTGGCTCACCTATTACTACAATAGGTAATTAAATCATATTGAGTAAATAAGAAAAAAACAATCTTTCTTAAGGTTTTGCAGAAAAGGATTCTCCCATCAACCTTTCATTTAAGTGGATTAATTTAATTCAGTCCGCTGAAAGCAGCAGCCATTACTTTGTCTTGATTTTAAGTAAGTACAGCTGTCAAAATGATTTCTTGGTAGCTTCCTTTTAGCTACCTTTTTGTGAACAACAACATTTAATGGAAGAGATTAGACAAACCTAGTTTAATATAATATATTTCCTTCCCCACATTACACAATGTGTTCTACGGCAGTATGGAAAAAACTTCATACTTACAGCAGCTTTAGAATGAAACTAGTTTCATCCAAGGATCCCTCAGTGTTTCAATAGCAGAATTAAGGGCTTAGTGTCTGCTTTGAAGATCAGTTAATTATGTACACACACACACGTACACATACTTTGACGGACATTAGAGTTCAGTGTTCTCAAATTGCTTTACAAAAGGATTCGCACACCTTCTCTTTAAAGTCCCTGACTCACATGATTGGTTCTAGCTTGCACTTAAAGGTGATATTTTACCAGTAACATTAGCAATTTTAAGACTTGATCTGCACTTTTACATGTGGTGGGGCTTTGATCTTTACCTCTCTTGGTTACACGTCAGGCTTGGTATAGTTGGTGCCAGTGGTCTTCTTCTCTGAGTGGCTGGTCCAGGGAATGGAGCAAGATACAGTTTCATGATGATGTTGTTGATGTCCCTCTCCCCTCATCTTTCTCCACATGGTTGGCATCCTCTGTAGGGATGAGTGATTCCTCTACTCCACCCCAAGGGATACTCTAGTCAAGTGAAGGGGTTCTTGTGGAGGTGGAGCAAATTGTACCTCTTTGTTTTATGGAGCAGCCTGCTTTGTGTGTCTTTGTTTTTGGGTTCTTGTGATATAGTTCTGGAATTCTAAGAAATAAAGTAGTGTTATGTTACAACCTTCCAACAAGAGCATTTCATGCTTTTTATCTAACTACTCTGTGTGCATGCTGTGAAATGTGATGAAGTTCACCTTCTGCAGCATTCCAGAGCTGCTGAAATGGACATCTTAGTTCTCTAGAGGGGAGCTAAAAAGGCATAACTGATAACGTGTACTTGTAATGGGGTGGCCTGTGCTGTCCAATTAGCCCTACTGGCCAGGCCTGGGAAGGGGTTTAATCATTAGAATCAGCTGGGTCCTGATTTTCCTGTAAAGAGCAGCAGGAAACTGCAGAAAGAGAGGGAAGTAACCAGAGTGAAGCTGGAGTGAGAGCCTTTAGCTGAGACCTGCCTAGGCAAAGAATGGCTGCTAAGAGTAAGAGGATGCCCACAGGAACCCCTGAGGTATCAGGTAGGAATAGAGAGACTACAGAGACTACTGGAAGTGGTAGGCTCCAGCAGGGAATGCCGAGTCTTCTGGGAAAAGATTCCAGGCAGGGAAAGCTTGGAAGATCCCCAGCAGGAAAGATGGGAAATAGTGACTCAGTAGGTATCTGAGAACATTTATTTTGGGAATAGCTTTGTTGTTTCAATAAATCCAGCCCCAAGGAACGCTGCTGCTGAAGCACAGAAGAGTTTCTTTTGGTAGTTTGAGAGAGCCTTGAAACATGGGAATACTGAGGCAGGGCTTCTGCACCATGACTCCAGGCTTTGAGGTAGGTGCTTGGGAGGTGTCTGGTCCATTTACAGGGATACAGCTCAGCTAAGCACGAGTAACATGTAAGTGAGAGGAATTACGGTAGAGTAAGAAATTAGTGAGCCAAGAAAAGCACTGCACTTTTGTGTGTGTGTGAGGGGTGGGAATTGAAGGCCTAGGAAACAAGAGCCACCACCTACCAGAACAACATGATTAGAAGACTAGTGAATGGACGGCATGGATATGATTCCATTTGTATAGAGATTATGTAATGAAGTCCTTAAATGAGAAAAATAAACTGATTTTTTAATTAGAAAGAGTCTATAGGTCTTTGGACAAATCATTTGTGCAAAGCCCACATTGTAAAACTGTTACAATTCTAGGACAAGGACAATTTCTGAAAGAAGGAAAGATTGGAAAAAAATCATGTGGTAAAACAAGGAGATATACCATACCGAGTGAACAATGCAAATTCTATGCAAACATACTGCATCATACTGTCTCAGGGGTCAGCTTGTGCAGAGAGACATGGCACTAAAGTAGGGATGAGCAAACTTTTTGGCCCAAGGGCCACATATGGATGGGGAAATTGCATTCATGGCCCTGCATGCGGGGTTGGGGTATAGGAGGGGTGCGGCAGGGGGTTGAGGTGCATTGGGAGCTCAGGGCAGGGGGTTGGAGTGCAGAAGACATGCAAGGTGCAGCAGGGGGCTCAGGGTAGGGGTTTGGGGCTCAGGAGAGGTTCGGTTTCAGGCTGTGGCTCAGCACCACTTATTGCGAGCAGATCTAGGGTGGCAGCAGTATGCAGCGAGGCTAAGACAGGCTCCCAGAAGTGGCCGGCACCACGTCCCTGCGGCCCCTGTGGGAGGGAGGGCAGAGGGTTCCACGCGCTGCCCTTGCTGGTGGGTACCTTCTCTGAAGCTCCCACTGACCACGGTTCTCCATTCTCGGCCAATGGGAACTGCAGGGGGTGGTATCTGCACGGCAAGGGCAGCATGCAGAGCCCTCTTCCCCCACATCCCAGGGACCACAAGGACATGGTGACAACTGCTTCTGGGAGCCTACCTTAGCCATGGGGGTTGCAATCCTGGGGGCTGGATCCAAAACCCTGATGGGCCAGATCCAGCCCGCGGGCCGTAGTTTGCCCACCCCTGCACTAAAGGGATATTTTCCAGCAACTGTGCCTTTCTGAAGGTAAGGAAGGTAAGGATTTGTCAATATGCTATAGAATTTAAAATATGTTTGAAGTCAACCAATCCTAATGGATCAAAACTCAATTGGCCAAATCCAGCAGAAAGTGTTATCAAGTATTTGTTTAAGTACCATAGCTGATGAGTTCAACCTTGTTCATAATACAAACATATCTGTATGGATATCAGTGGAATGGCTGTAACATTCAGCTATCAATATTTGCACACAAAAAAGTATTAATGTGCAAATGATTGTGATTCGTTATTTGTTGTGCACTATTTGACATTTATTATTCATTTTTCTCCGGTTGAACAAGTTTCAAACAGTCAGGAAGCAGAAATGATATAATTTAGATGATCATTCTCACAACATATCTAACAGTAATGTTCAGAGTGAGCAGTTCATCAAGAACCCACAGTCTGAAATTTGTTTCCATAAATAGTTTGAACAAATAAAAGTCTAAATCCATAAAATTCAAAGTCAGTTGACAAACAGTTTTATTCAGAAAAGGTGCTTAAATCCATCAGTTTTATTCTCAGGTAGTGATTTGACTAACTCCAAGCAAAACCAACCGATGTAGTGGTCTTTAGGATAATGCTGAATAAACACTGAACTGGTATTAAATTTAAACTAGTAAGTAAGGACCTCAGTTATGTACTCATTTTCTCTCTTTTCACTTTAATATGCCACTGACGAAATGGGTTACAATTTGAAATTGAATGGTTGGTTTTTGTTCTTGTTTGTTTGTTTTTTTACCAGATGTTGAGATAAAATCTTGCTGCTCATTACAGTCAATGGAATAGAGAGTCACAAGTCATGAAGTTAGGATCTTGACCCACTGTTCGTGGGGCTTCAGATCCAGTGCTCCAACTCAGGCCCATCTCTAGATGAAATAAAAAATAGCAAGCACAACACTTAATCACTGCATGTGTGCAATACGAAGATCAATATAATCAAAAATAACTAATGATTTTGCAGTGTTCAATTTGAGACACCTAACAGAACCTAATTTTTAGACAGTGCTAAGCACCTTGCCTCCTAAAATTTTGTCCCTTTAAAATATACCACCATAGGAACCCAAAATCACTACTCACTTTTGAAAACTTTGGCCAGAATTTTCAAATCTTAAGCTCACATGTAAATAAATGTGTGTGTGCCTCATAAAGTTTCCTCCCTTTGATGCATTATCTTCATTAACTTGTAACTAAATGCTTTTGTAAGAGAAATTTTGGTAATTGGGTTTTATTATGTCCTCACACAGTGAAATGTATGAAATGAGTGACTTTCTTAAACCAGACACCAAGAATATTAAAGGGCAACCTGATTTTATAGTCTGTTACAAGTGGATATACAAGCAATTTCTTCTAATTTAACACTTCACTAATGTAAAGAGGCTCTAGGCAGCAATATGTGTAACCTAGAAATGGGTTCAGGCCTTTTCTCAATTCAAATACATTTTCTTTCAGCCATTACTTATGTCTAAAGCAGCTGAGAAACGTTTTGAATTATGCTACTGTGTTACAGAACTCAGACTCATTACGGAACTGTTATGCATTTAAAATGTCAAAAATCTTCAATCTCTTATAATAAATAAAGTCCATGTGACAGAAAAGGAGATCTTAGAAAAAGGGCTAAATCTCCGGGCCCTCAGTGTCCCACTAATAATCAAGAAAATTAGGTGGCCGCAGAACTGAAAAATGGACTAATGGAGAGTTAACTAGATCTAATTGGTATAACAGCTGGTAGGTGCTGTTACAAAAAAAAATCAACTGTTCTGGTTTCTGGATTGTTTGGACTCCAATCCAAGTACCAATTTGCACTTTGTCCTCAATGAACAAGCACTCCCCTACTAAAGGTTTGCATCTATTATAGAACCAGTTCCTGAAGTCCATAATCAGCCCTTATTCAAGCAAAACTCCCATTTGTATCAGAGGGAATTTCTCCTGAATCGAGACTGAATATGGGTTTCAGTGTTTGACAGCACACAAACCATTTGATGCAATGATGGCCCAATGGTACATAATAGTTTCTGAGCCATATATTACCTGAAAGTGGGGAAGTCACATACTGTGTAGGTAAAAGAGTGAGTTTAGGAAATATGACGTTGGTTGACTTTAATGTGAGTTAAGCAGCTAAAACTTTGTGAAATGCTTTCAACTGTACCCATAATATCAACTTTATTGTGACCAAAAAAACAACAACCAGGGGAGGGGATGAATGGAGGATTGCGAGGAGCTGCTAATGGGTGTGATCAGCTTGGCCTACTGAAGATACAAAGTGTGCAATCTCCCCCCCCCCATGTTCCCCCGCACCATTTTTTTGGGGGGGAGGGAACAGGTGTTTAGCATTAACTAGACAGGTCTTTACCTAGAATAATCACTGAACTGAATCAGGAAAGGCAGAGACTAGGAAGATCACTGTCAGGTAATGAATAATCTCTTTGGTAGTGAGATAAAATATCATCTACTGCTGGGAGTAGGTGAGCAAGGAAGGAAAAAGCAGAGTGTTTGAATCATCAGATTTATTCCTGGCAATATTTGGAGAGAATAATCTATTTAAAGAGAGACTAATAGCAATGTTTTTTCAAATATTCTTCAGAATAACTGCAAAGGAGTAAAAATTTCCTTTATTTAGCATCCCTGTGTTCTTTGAATATCCATCCTCATCAATTTATTTATTTAGCACTAGAATTTTGTAGACATAGGGCCTAATACAGCCAGGTCATGGACATCTCCTGTGAGGTGCTTAGTGCCATCTCCTCCTTTAAGTCAATGAGATTTTAGAATATTTAGGCTTCCATCACATCATAAAACATCCTTCCTTGTTTTATGGTCATTTTATATCTTTTCACAAGCACAAAACTATCCTAAAGTTTACCTAGGCAATGAGTATTGCTCCAGCATAATGGAGCCCCTTGCACAGACCCTTACAATGGGCTTTAGACACTTATATTAGCCTTCAGCATGAGCAGGGATGTGGCCAGGAAGAAGGGTTCTGGGTGTAATCTGGAAATTTCCAGCTACTGTATCATTCCTATGGTCAGTAGCAGCTGGCATACATTAAAAAAAACCTTTGAGTCACTCTAATTTACAATGAGAATTGGCCTGGCACAACACTGCCACAGGATCATGACAATGCAGTGTTAGCTTAAAGCTGACTTCACATCCCCTTCTCAGAGCTCCACTGCCAAAACTGAACATGTGCCCCCAAGATTCCTGCCCCGTTGAGTTTACAGGTATGCAGCTCAATCCTACAAGATGTTGAGCACCTCCTGAAATGTTGTAAATTGCCTAGTGAAGCCACTGGGTACTGAGGTCATCCAAGGGCTAAGACCACTGGGCTCTAAATTAGATCTCTGTGAGTAAGACATCTTAATGTGGCAAGAGGAGGGGAAAGAGCAATGATAAAGGAAAGGGAGAAATGGATCTAGGGAGAGGGTTTTGTCTTCACTATCAGGTGGCTACAAATTCGTTGTAGGTTGGTTGCCAGTGTCTAAGCTTTAGCCAGAATAAATGTGCCAATTCCCTCTCCCCCCCCGCCCTCCCAGTCATGCTAGCATAAATCTAGAGTAACACTATTCACCTTGTGTAACTTGGAACAGAATGTGACCACTTATGTTGCTCACTTATGAAGTTATCTAACTTTAGGGCTTTTTTTTAATAACCTTACTGAGACATATGGCAAAAATAGTATGCAGTAGAAGCTGTTCTGTATTTTTTTTTCAAAGATATATCTAATCTGATTTAACCTAAGATTTTAAGGAAGCACATTAATAGTTATCAAATCTATTGTAGTTTACTTTTATTTCTTTTTAGCCAAATTACATTTGCTACTAGACTTTGGAATCTAGTCACATCCAAATATCTGTTTTACAATCTGTCCAAAATATAAAAATTTCTGATGCACCTGTTCCTCTATCTATTATGCATTATGAAATGTCTCTCTGACTCTCTCATTTATTCCATTTTGGAAGCTTACCCACTGTTCAAAAGTTGCTGCTACAAAGTTATAGCAATGAAAGAAATACCAAATAAACACTGTACTACAATTCTAAGCCTTTTTAAATGAATATTTCATCTAAAAATCAAATGTACTGTGCTTATTGCATTTTGTTGCTGCACAGATTGCAAGACTCATGTTCTCTTCCAACATAACATCAATAAACTATTTTCTGTAGCAGCTGCTCACAAGTTTGGTTTGTTGTGACTATTAGCACCAAGAAAAGCTACTTCAATATTAGATCGCACTGATGAAGACTTTAGGAACCTTGATTTCATCCAGTTACCGTTTGGCTTTCGCTAGTTAAGGAAAATTAGATTACTACCAAATGGTTTGCCAACTTCTAATAAATGTAATCTATACAAACTCTAAAAACATTTTCTATTCATTTCATTACTGTGCACTCTAATTTCTTTCATATTTTTCTACTTTGTGTATTGTTATGACTTATAACCTTGTTTCACCTACATATCCATCACAGCAGCTGGCTATAACATCATCTTACTTGTGTTTGATTTGAAATTAAAATTTGTCTGAATTATTGCTGCACAGTAACAGTAAATCACATTTTAGAAAGTGCTGATGTTTCACTAGTAAGAGGATCTTTCTCTCTACTTAGCAAGTTAATTAAAGTTGCTGGCCCTTCATCACTACAGATGTAAATAAAGAAATAAAATAATAATAAATTATAAAGTATGTTTTCAGCTGAAATTTGGGAATCTGACATTTAATAATAATAATAATAATTGTGGTTTGGGATTCATTGGGATGAAGATGTTGGCAACTTTTACTATATCTATGCCTACAAATGTTACCAAAAGAACTATGTTGCTGTGGATGGGCATAGTTAGCAAATAACTGAGTAAATGCTCAGGTAAACTAACGTTAATTCTCCATTTTGGTGGACAATTCTTGGTCTCACAAAATGTGTGGTGAAACTTGAATATTTGCACCATTAGCTCTCTGACTGGTCCCTGCAAACAAGTGATTACAAAACTTATAATAAATATTATAGTGCAAAGGTTCTTAACTGGTTTCTGAGCCCACCCCCACACCTCCGAACATGCTATTAAAAATTCCATGGCCCACCTGTGCCACAACAACTGGTTTTCGCATATAAAAGCCAGGTCCAGTGTTAGGTGATAACAAGCAGAGCAATGGCCTGGGGCCCCATGCCACTGGGGTCCCCACAAAGCTACATTGCTCAGACTTCAGCTTTAGCCCTGGGTGGCAAGGTTTAGGGACCTGGGCTTCTGTCCCATGCGGTGGGGCTTCAGCTTTCTGCCCTGGGTTCCAGCGAATCTAATGCTGGCCCTGCGTGGATGCCCCCCTGAAACATGCTTGAGGCCCCCTAAGGGGCCTTGGATCCCTCATCGAGAACCACTGCCATAGTACAGCCCTTCTTTAGGACCAGATTATGTCACCCTTTCTCATTTTGAGTAGGATGTAATTGAGACCTCCAATGGAACAAGGTACAGTGTTGTTGTTTTTTTTAAATTTAAAAAAAAACTTTAAAAGAGCACTTTAATTTATTTTTCCAGTCTGAAAGACTCTACTAGTATGAAAGATTTCATATACTTTAAATATGGAATAATGCTGGAATCAGTAACCTTACATGGGTGGATTTTTGAGAGCAACCAATGTACTACTACTTGGTGTGAGTAATGGTTGCAGAATCTGGCCAATTAAAAATCACAGGGCTGGTTGGTTTCAGCCATATCCTTACTCACTCTCATTGCTTTCTGGGAGCGCTTACAGCAGAAAGAAGGCTGGGTGTCAATATCATATTGAAACATCTTCCTCATACATTGGCTTCTGATGCCTTCATCAGATCCCCAAAGAACACAGCCGGGTACAATATGCTAAAAATGCAATTGGGTATATGTTTATTGTGGCATTGTATGTACCTTCTCTAGTAGGAGGGGATCCCAACACACTTCCTTCATTATCAGCCCTTTGAAGCTCTTGCTCAGTAAGGTTCTAGTTCAAACTGAATTCTTCAGGGACCAACAGATAAAGAGAGGTTGTTTTCCTTCCCCTTTGTTTGTTTGTTTTAATGAATACACTGGTTTTAAACTGGCTCGTTGCTTTCTTCGTGATTCAGCAAACCAACAGGACCCCTGGGTCACGGAGGGCCCCAATGCTTAGGGAAGGTTTAGGAGGACTCCAGAATCCATCTGAGGGTAAATTCTTGTAAATTTACTAGCATGTGTGCAGGTTCTTTTATTGTTTTTAATGTTTTTTTTCTGGAATTTTTACCTTATGAATAAAATAGGCTTTCATAGGCAGTGCTGTGTGGCAGCATAACTATAGCAATTACACCTGCTAATCCTCTCTGAAGAGAAAGTGAGCAGGTGTCTTTGGACAACCGGTCTGTACTGGGAAATATATAGTGAAGGCAGGGAACTCTGTGCCTTAAAATATCCAGGTCAGAAGGGAGACTGATGCTGTTCTCCACCAAGAAAGACAATGGCCGGGGAGCTGGAAGCCTGACAAGGGATGCCCTTGCTGGGCCACTGAAAGGAAATACAGGTGCAGTTGCCCTGAAATGTAATACTAGAACACTTCCCCTATCTGTTTTCAAACACTTCAAAGAAGTAGACATTATAATTTCACTTTTAAGTGGGATGTGGCTGAGGTCATAAAGGCAGGCATCAAAGAACCAGAAATGTATTGCTGATAGATCAATTTCCTTTTCTATTTTCAGATTTTGCTCTCAGCAGCAGCTTAGAGAATTACCAGTAAATGCAAATCTTAAAGATGAATTTGAAGTAAAGATTGTGTTTTGATTTTTGCATGTTTGGAGGGGCATGCTTTGTTTCCTGAAATGCTGAAATTTTGTATGTGAGAATTTTTGCCGGTAGTTTATGCTTTTTAGGATAGTCACCTTTTAGCAAATTGCTGAGAAACTATTGATCAGCTAACCAAGGCAACAGTACAAGTGTCATCGAAGAAACTTTTTTTTAAGCCAGTTGCTTTCTGTTTAGCCATCAAAGAATTACAACACATGAAATACTATACCCATGCATTTCTTATTATCAGTACTATTATACCCAAACCAAATTTGCTGATTTTTTCTGAAAGCCTAAATACTACAAATTCCGTTTTATAGATCAGAACAGATGGTATGTAAGAGTGAAGATGTACTCAACTACTATGAAGGTATCATTACTGGGATATTGTGTGGTGACAGATGTTTGTGGCAGCTTATGAGTTTTCTCTTAATTTACTTTTTTGTACCTTTGTAGTGCTTTTCATATGGTTTGGAACTTTTTGAATAGTATTATATTGTTTCAATCTGAGTATTGATTTTTTTTCTCTACGCAGATCCTTGGATGCTCCTCAGATTTCTACCCACATATGCCATGTATATTATAATTCATAATGATAAAAATATTTGTAATTTACCTATATAAGCATGCCTTTTCTAACACGTAATAGATGCCAAATTTAACAAAAGTATATTATTTTCTTTTACATTTAAAGAACAAAAAGAGAAGGATATGCCCATAAAAATGTTACCCAACTTTTCTGAGGCAAAAGAGTTCTGAGAGAAGAGATCATCCTTTGTATCATGCTCTACAGACTGGAGCACCGTCAGAACATATGGGCAAGTGAATTCCCGAGTTAACAGATATTCACTGAGAATTACCTGCTACCAGCTACAGATAGTTTAAATGTAGGGACTTTTACTTCAGGTGCTCCAGATGACCTCAGCTGCAGCAACAAATGGGGTGACAAATGGTTTCTTAGAAAGCCAGGACATAAAACATAAACAGCACTTTGGAATAAAGTTAGCATTTGGACTGAATCCAAAAGTGCACTGAAAGGCAGTTTACTTCTTGAAGGATGTTTTTCTCTGCAGCTAATTATATCTAATGGGTGATCTGCTGATTTTTGCACCAGCTGTAGCTTTTAAATGGACTAGATGGGGTATCCTATTCAGGGCACATTGAAGCAATTGACCCTGGAAGTCACAAAAGAATAGTTTACACATATGAGTTCTGGATTTCTCTCTGACACCTCAAAATAAATCATAATCAGACACATTTAAAAAACAAATTTTTGGTCACTTATTCCACCTGAGATTCCAGGACACCCGTGTGCCCAGAAAGCATTGTCAATTGAATCTCTTCGAGAAAGGATGGACAAACACCCCAATGATGGGAAGAGAGGCAACTTGCTTATCCTAAAGGTCATTCTCCCAACCTAGTAGCATCAGACTTATCTTTTCTGGCTTGTGCCTTGGCCTTTTCAGTCTTTTCAAACTTCCAGTTCAGCTGATCACTGCGATTTACAGATACCACACCACCTGGGTGGTGTATGTTGGGAGAGATTTTAAAGAGGAGAGTGTGGATAAGACCAGAGAGGTTTTTTGATTGTAGGAGATGGTCTGAGAAAAGTGGCTGTCTCCTAGGAGAAAAGAGAAAAAAGAGTTAATCAAGGTGCAATATTGTCAGAGTGCAGGGAATGGAAGTAGTGGGAAATTAGAGATCCTAAATAGGTAAAAGTGGGTCTGAGCGGTGCTTGAAGGTGAGAATTAGACTTTTGAATGACACAGTGGAGAGGTTTGGAAGCTAAAGGTGGTGAGAAAATGAGTGATCAGGCTGGAGTACTGAAGCAAGGTCAATTTTGATGGCAGCATGTTGAGTAGACTTGAAGACTGCAATGTAACAATCAGTGAAATCAGATAGTCAGAGGAAGTTGCATTAGACAAGAAGAGAGATGACTAGAGTATGGACCAAGGTTTTGGCACTAGGGATGGACAGGAAGAGATGAATTTTAGAGAGCATTTAGAGGAAATCTGGGAATTAATCCTGTTTGCTAATTTTAAGGTAAGTTTGGGAGTCATTGAAAATTCTATCCACTGCCTGGACAGTTTGTGTACCTCTTCAGAATGTAATATTCACAATATTTATATAATGCTATAATTTTACATGGGAATGTTCCATCTAAAAGGCTAATTTTAATATAAACATAATTTTAGAATTACAGTTTGTAATAAGAAAATTTTATTATGTTCTTTTGTGATGTACTACAAAGTAATTCACCTAGCAGTACCAGCACCACTCCCCACAGCATACGGAAGGTTGGCAATGGGCTTGTAGTTCCATCTTATTCTCAAGAGAGCATGGAATATACTTTCTGGCAAAGCATCAGTTGAGGACTGTAAGAATAATTCTGAAGCAATGCCTAGGTGGAAACATTAACAGTCCAAATAATTACCACAATTGCTTTCAAAATTGTTATACAGTCAGCAGCACCTGAACTCTGTTTTCAGCCTAGACTGAGAATTGTATTCTTCATTGGCAATTCACAAAGGTACATCTTTGGTAGTACTGTTAATGGAAAGATTGTGATTCTGACGCCGCTTTCACTAAAAACTCATTAAATACTAGTAAACATGAGAAGAATGAAAGAGGTAACAGAGAAATAGACAAAAATGATTGCAAAGGAGAGGAATAGGTGAAAGAGGTATTTTTATTCAAGCTGTAAAAAAAAAAATCCAGTTGCCTATTCAACATGTGTATCAATGGCAGATAGCTTGTCTACTAGGAAAACATTTTATATCTGTTTATTTTATCTTTGTGGGTATACAGCCACTAGGAAACATGCAGCAAGCATCAAATGGATAAATATGCATAGAGATTGTATTTGGCTAGGCAAAATAGAGAAGGCTGGCAGAGGAGATCTTGGTGACACAGCACAGCGAGCACTTTGCGTCTTGTTGGATTAAGGACTAGATTTGTGTCTTAGCCAATATAATGTCATGTTGAGTTATGTAAATCCCATCATAGAAATTCAAACACAATGCAGCAGCAGCATTCCTTGGCATGGGCTTCTCAGCTATTTTGCTGAAACCAATTTGATGTCTTGCTACAGATTGTTTTTTCCCTTGTGGCTCAACCAAACTCTTAGTTGAAATCAATTCTTTTTTACTGTAGGTATTATGATGTAAACTATATGTTTTAATAACTGGAATATATTTCCTTAAGTGCACTTCATAAATGTAAGGTTCAGTACAAGGAAAATAAATTTGCTATCACAGTAAATTCTACTATGTAATACCATTCTTACAGAGTAATTCTTAGTCCAGTAACAAATATATAATATGCAAGACAAAAATCCTGGCAGATAATAAGCTAAAATGTTCATATGAGGAGTCAGATTTTGTTATGATTTACTTCAGAGGCCAATATACTGAAGTCTGGTACAGTGTTAACCAATCATCTTGCAAATGCTTGCATCTTGATGAGTTTTTCAAGAGTCAATAGTTTGTTCCAAGCTTATAATAGTTTTCTTTGAAATACACTTAGGGTGGGATTTTTCAAAAGTACTCAGCATTAGCATAACTCTCTTCCCTTTGAAGTCAATGATAAAACTCAAACCATCAAAAGCCTCCTTACTCCCTTGGTCACTTCTGCTCAGATTGCAGGAAGGAGACAGGAAAAGATGAGTAGAATACTCTAGTGAAGTGGCAGGGGAGCGAACAGAGGGGCCAGTAATGGGAGAAACTGTGGAATTTATTTGTTGGGCAGAGCAGCTGGCTGACTGCATGAGGAGGCAAGGTGCTTGGAAAAAGTGTGAAATAACATAATCCCCTTCTCCAGCTCCTCCCCACCTCCCCCATAGAGCAAGGAGAAGCAGAGGAGGAATTGTGACTCACAATTTGTCATTTGTTCTTGAAGTGGTGCAGCTATGTGTTGGCCTTTACTTCAGCTAGTTTGTAAAATTACACTCTCGCCCTGAGCACTAAGAATCCAATCCTGTGTGCTCTCCTAGTAATTTAATGATCAACCTCTGAGTTTTTCTCCCCAGTTGAAACTCTACCCAATCCTCTTGGCCCCGATTTCAGATATATTTTTTTTATCATCATCATCATCATCCAAGAAGGACAATGGGTTGCTTTAATAAACTAGATATTAGCAGCATTTGCTTCTTCCAGAAAGTATTTGACAGGATGCCCTTCTAAATTTGATTAGGTTAAAATAAAATATAAAAGCCCTGAGTTGTCTCCTTTTCATATGTAATGCTGTATTATAATTTACATCTAACGGATTTACAGTACAAGTAACTATACCAATGCTTGCTGTACTGCAAGTAAACAGAGTTCTTGAAAGCCCTATCTCCAAGCTCTGCAACGTTCCTGAGCAGGCTTACACTAATGACAACACATCAAGATTATAGCATAATCTTCTTAAACTACACATATTGGGAGTTTATTTTCCTTTGCATAATAGCAATTATGATTAAATAGCCTATCCATGTAGAAATGAGCTTAGCAGCATCTAGTATCTTAGCATTAGTTGTATTTTGTAGTTCTCATTCCTTCATCTCAGTATTTAGGGATTTTGAATCCTAGATGACATTTGTTGCTTGTCCTTCCAAATCCATTTGCTGTCAATAGTAAAAACAAATATTAAAATATATTTGAAAAGAAACCATTCTCCTTTACAGCAAATATGGTACCAGCTGCCTTTTCATGAGTCATTTCAATAATATTTTAATTTGCATGCATCACATCTTCCTGTTCAGAATATTTTATTTTAGTAAATTGGTTGGACACTAATTATACAGAAAGGTTGTCTGGAAATGTGCAACAACACCAGTTATTAAGTTCTGCAAAGCCATTAATGGCTGCAAGAACAGTTTGTTGCAGGTACAGTAGGTTGATTGCAACCATTGGCAGCAGTGAAAATGGGCATCATGCTGAGAAAATCCAAGCCTGACCTGGAATGGAAGGATTATAAAGAACTGCTCAAAGGAGAACTAATTGAAATATTGGATCAGTGATTCAGCTCTGAAGTCACTGGTTCAGGCCACAGGTGAGATGATTTGGCTTGCTTATAGATAATAGTTCATATCAGCCCCACATAATTTAACAAACCACCACAAAATAATAATTAGGCCGAAATTCCTCCCTGCAACAAGAAAGGGCTTATAATTAGTTTATCAAGCATTTCTAGAGCAATGTTAATATAGTTCAAGCATTCACTAGAGCTTTATAAGGATGCCTTTATACTACTCTGGCATAGCACGTACTAGAGATTTCTGGCAGTCTTATATCTTTATAGACACAATGCACAACATTCTCCGATCTCATGTTTAATGGGAGTTCTGTGAAAGTATATAGAGAACAATATAAGAATGAAGATCTGCCATGTGCATCTGAGAGCTTAATGTTTCCCTGCTTACAGTAATATCAAATTGTAACTTAGCACTTTGTTTAAAATGTTTCTCTTACATTTTAAAAACAAATAAGTGATACATTTATAGTTATATTTTAATATGTTTTTAAAAAGACTCCATTAAATTAAAAATCACACCCATGTAAAAATATTGTGCCTACTGATGTTAAAAGAAACATTTAGGACGGCTGATATAAAGCAATTTAAAAAAAAAGGTTTTTTTTGTTGTTTTTTTCAAGTCTTGGTCCTGCAATCATACTTAGCGTTAAGCACATGAGTAGTCTCACTGACATCAATAAGATTAGGCACATGCCTAAAATCAACAAACTTGTGTCAGGATTTCCCCCCAACACTCTGAATTCTGGGGTACAGATGTGGGGACCTCCAAGAAAGACCCCCTAATCTTATATTCTACCAGCTTAGGTTAAAAACTTCCCCAAGGCACAAATTCCTTTCCTTGTCCTTGGACGGTATTGCTGCCACACCAAGTGATTTACACAAAAATTCAGGGAATGGTCACTTGGCATCCGTATCCCCCCAAGCCTCTTCACCCCCTTTCCTGGGGAGGCTTGAGAATAATACACCAACCAATTGTTTAACAATGTGAGCACAGACCAGCCCCTTTGTCTTCAGGATGCTGAAATCAATCAGGTTCTTAAAAGAAGAACTTTATTTAAAGAAAAAGTAAAAGAATCACACCTGCAAAATCAGGATGGATTTACAGGATAATAAAAAGATTTAAAACACAAAGGATTCCCCTCTAGGCTCAGCTTCACAGTTCCAAAAACAGGAATAAAACTACCTCTGTAGCATTTCCTTGCCTTACTTACAATTTGTGATTCTTTTTAGATGGATTATTCTAGGTATATTTTCAGGAGATGTTGTACCTGCTTTGCTTCTCTCTCTGTCAGGAGAGGGAACAAGAACAACAAACAAATCCCCCCTCCCCCCCCCCCCCGATTTGAAAGTATCTTCTTTCCTCAGTGGTCCTTCTGGTCAGGTGCCAACTAAGTTATTGAACTCTTTAACCTCTTACAGGTAAGGCAATTCATTACAGCTGCCAAGGAGGGAATTTATGCTACTCTTTCCTCTATATTTATGACAATTTTTATCTGTTGGGCCTTAGTGAGTTGTCCAAGACTTGTGGTGGGGGGAAAGACAAAATGTGAGGTATGTGGTTCAGTTAGGCTGCAACATTGTTAGTTTAACTCATCTGGGCTACTATCTGGCAATAACTTGTAGAGTGCAGATCATCATTTCTTTTTTTAATCACTTCTACATGCTGAAGGGCTATTGTCAGCCTATACCACTACCGCTGGTCCCCATTGTGCTTCCCTCATATGAGGATTAAGGGGCTCTGGAAAAGGGGCTGTCTTTTCACTGTACTAACCAATAGAAGCCCAAAACCATTTGCCACCTTTTCTAGGGGATGCCTTCCATTAAGTCTACCTCAATTCCAGTTTATCAGGGAACTGAACCCCTTCTGGAATGAGTAAAAGGCAGCTAAAGCAAGGCCCATAAGAGACCAAAAAGTCCAGTCCTATACTAATCCTGAGAGTGGAAGCTGCAGTTCGAACATTAAAGGTTGGAGGAATGGGGTTTACATATCCTCCATCAGTGTGTAGGGGCCAATGGTTTACCTGAGCCTCACCAGCACACCCACCTACTCAGGTAATGCCCTAATCCCTTACTGGCCACCCCCTTCCAATCTGTGAGGGATGGGATCTCTTAAAGGAGCCACTACTCTTATTTCCCCCCCACCAGTCTAGGCAAAAGCCTCCCCCCCTCCTTGAGTTTGTGGGTGTTACATTACCGCTGTTGTTTGTATGGGTCTTTCATACAGCAACAGGGGAGAGAAAAACATTTTGAAAATAGGCATGTAAAATCACAAAATTTGGCAGAGGGACTGAGGAGCTATTGGAGTATTTAGCACTATTTTTTTTAATTGACTGTGTTGATTGTGTCCCTTTAGCAAGTGCAGAAAATATTATTGGGAAGAGTCTAATTTGCCTGTCACCTAACAAACGTGTTAACAAAAAACTGTACGTTAGGCTGTTTCTATGGATCGTGCTGTCAATGTTTAAGCTGGCCTTTCAACAAGAAACTTTAAAATACAATTTAAGAAAATTGGAAATAAGATGGTGACTATGGTAACAAGAATTAACAGAAAGCTCAGAGCCCCATAATAAACAAGATAAAATATTTTCATTAGGAGCAAAAATTTATTTCAGTTGAAAAACTCAAATTAATTTCAATACAGGTGGGAAAAAGAGTAGGCATCAAAGACAACAAAAGGAGCTAATAATATGAGTTTCATGCTCTTCATAAAATATTGCTGTTTTTCTCAGGTCAATGGGAATGTTCATTTCAACTGTAGCAGAATAATTCTTCATGTCTGAAAAAATGAGCTCTTACCTAAACATCACTTTTTATTAACCAGAAAAGTTATTACCTTATCTTAGAAACATCCTCTCTATCTGGAAACAACCCTCTGGTTGAAGAATCTATGCAGATGTGCTTGAGTGGAAGGCATACATTTATGCTAAAGCATCACACCCAGCATCACACACTAGGCTTTGATTTCATGGTCTCCTGCAGTCTGCACAAATCTCACTCACTACAGCTTTTACTAGGAAATGACATTCAGCAATGGATGGCTGGGAACTCAGTATACTGTGATACCAAAAGATTATTGGCAATGGGCTTTATTTTAATTGGCTCTGTTGTTAGCAAATTTTCCTTGTTGCAGGACTAAACTCTTTCTAAATGACAGTAAATTAATACACTTAAATATTCAGTTCAACAAGGTTATCTGTTGCAAAGAGTTTTATTCTTTGATTTTCTTGAAGTCATAGGCAATAGTTAGATACGTTAAAGAATTTACATATTTAAATCTATGCATGCATAAAGGGAACGTTGGTAGGGATTAACGGCTTAAATAGATTAAAAAATAGGAATTTAGGTTTAAGAAAGATGCCAGATTGACTGTCCTGGACATTGAAGGTCTTCCGGGATTGACAGAGCAAGCACAGCACATTCCACGGCAGTACAAGCTTCCTCAAGCCATATCAATGTTATGCTTTAACTCTGACTTAGTGGACCCTCTCTAGTGGTAGGAGGTAAGTTGAGTTTGTATGCTCATTCAGACTCTTTTTGTCTTTGAGTTTTCTTGTTGGTGATAATTGCAAGGAGGGTGTGTGATATGTAAACCAGTCTGCTAGAAGACCAACTCATTTCACTTAAGCCACCAAACTGCCACCAGATGTTAGAGTTCAGTAACTGTAATGGGCTGGATTTGAACTGGTGACCTAGAGATGAAAGGCTACATGTTGTCATGCCCCTTAGCAATCCAGTCTTCTTAATGTAATATGAATATATTATTACATCAAAAATATTACATTAAAAGCCCATTATTGTTGCAAAGTTAAGAACTCAAAACTTAACAATTGCCAGACTCAATGTGTGGCCCTAGGCCTTATTTATTGCGCACTATCTAAACTCTTCACTGAATACAAAACTATTGTTTTTTCTCCAGGGTTTTTCTGTGATCCCCTCAAAAGCTTATCTGAGTGTTTCATAATCATTAGTGAATTTATCTTCACAATGCTCCTGTCAGTTGAGATGGTATTACTATACATATTTTACAGAAAGGGAATTGAGGAACAGAGACACAGTCATTGTCAAAAGTGAGAACGAATTGAGACATTTAAGGCCTGACTTTTCAAAGTATTTAGCATTTTTATAGCAACTTCTTATATTCAAAGCACAGCTTCTGTGAACTTGCAGTTATGAGTGCGCAGCATTTCTGCAGATTTTTGACCTTAAGTGTCTCACACTGGACACCCAGAAAATGAGGAATATAAATATATAAAAATTATTTATATTGCAAATATTAACAAATTTACCACATTAACAAACATTCCATTAGCCTCTTTAGTGGTGTTAGATATATAATCAGTTGGTATATGGAATGTTGGACTCTTCTTGCAAGTGTGCCACTTCCTGCTTAAGATCCATGAAGCACACCTATCTCTAAGCTAGCAAAAACATGCATTATGTTTCTGAAGTGATACTCAGGGCAACTTACTTTTTAAAAATACTAATGAAGCTATAGTACTTTAATATTTTTAATTGCTACATTTAGAAATATTGTACAAGATTCTTTCATTTTGGGCCACTTGAAAGTCTGAGGTTTTCTTCAGCAAACATTTGAGATTTTTTTTCCCAATCTATTAAACTTAATCCGTTTAGTAGAGCAAGTTCATTGGAAATCTCTTGAGGGCCACACAGTCATTAGCAGAGTAATTTAAGCCAGCAGAGAAGGAAGCAACTTTAAGATGGATAGAGACCATATGACATACTCATGAAATAGAGATGACAAGTTCATACCTTTAGTGGACTTACTCTAACGATGAATTTGGCTTTATATGAGTGAAATAGTATAGTTTTCATGCGGCCAATTTTTTGTCTTTTTGGCTGTCCATGGTAGCTATTCAAAGGCTACTTCGTCCTTGGAATCAGCCACTCAAACTCATGAGAGTGTCTAAAATAGATCAAATATGCCACTAATTATATGTATTTGTAAACTAAAACACACAGATTTGGCACATGAATTCTGAAAGAGCAGTATGAAAAGTAGATGAGACTCCTGGGGTCTGTCATGTTTGAGACCTGGCTGTTTTTACAGCTCTGGCTGAAATGACCTTGCATAATCTCAGTGATCCATTTCTTTACCTTCAGAGTAATGATACTTGTGTAACTCACGATAATGAAGTCTGACTCTTAATGCCTGTTTACGGAAGAGCTTATAGCAGAATTTATGGTGCAGGTAGAATGTTCAGAGACTTCAGGCTCTAAAAAGTAAGGTCTGTAGAATTTGTCCGAATATTTGTTTGGTTGATTTAAAAAAACCCCAAACAAACAAAAAACCACCCCAAAACAATTAAACGTGCCAATGTATTTCAGCTAATACTGTCTGCTAGATGAATCATGCACTTATATACATATTTGAAGTTAATTAATAGAATAATTTGAGGTTTTTATATGTGGCTTCATTCTATCCTAACAGAATTGAATGGCCAGTTTGAATGATTATGTCATGATAGAGACATCATGCCTTCCTCCTCATTCTCAGCTAATTCTTTGTGGAATATTTCTTTGGTGCACAAATCTAAGTTTTGCAACTGGATACCTACACATACACATATATAGTGACAAAGTTCCTCCTCTACCTTGGTGGGTCTTGCGTTTATTGGCAGATTTGCTCACCTCAGTGATCTTCCCCACAGTCTGGGTCAACTCCTCCTGTGTCTGATCAGGAGTTGGGAGGTTTGGGGGGAACCCGGGCCCGCTCTCTACTCCAGGTTCCAGCCCAGGGCCCTGTGGATTGCAGCTGTCTATAGTGCCTCCTGTAACAGCTGCATGACAGCTACAACTCCCTGAGCTACTTCCCCATGGCCTCCTCCTAACACCTTCTTTATCCTCACCACAGGACCTTCCTCCTGATGTCTGATAACACTTGCACTCCTTAGTCCTCCAGCAGCACGTGCTCTCTCACTCCCAGCTCCTTGCATCTTTTGCTCCCAGCTCCTCTCACACACTTCCTCTCCTCTGGCTCCCCCCTCCCTGACTGGAGTGAGCTCCTTTTTAAACCCAGGTGCCCTGATTAGCCTGCCTTGATTGGCTGCAGGTGTTCTAATCAGCCTGTCTGCCTTAATTGGTTCTAGCAGGTTCCTGATTACTCTAGTGCAGCCCCTGCTCTGGTCACTGAGGGAACAGAAACCTCTTTCTCCAGTGGCCAGAAGACCTCCCTTCTGCTACTCTGCTGTAGAGGTAGGAGGGAGAGGGCTGCTGCTGCTGTTCCTGCTGGGCCCTCATTGCTGCTGCTGCTACTGCTCTGGCTGCTCCCCTGGCTGGGCTGGACACCACCACCCACCCCCTTTCTCTGCTACCTGCTTGCTGGCTGGCTAGTAGATTTCCCCCCCACCACCTCAGTTGCTGCTGTTACTCCACCCACAGCCCCTTGGGGGTGGGGTGCTGGCCTGCTCCCCGGAGGAGGGGAGTGAGGGACCCCAGCTCCAGCCCTTGTTGCTGAGGGCTCCACCACCACCATCTTCTGAGCGGGGTCCCTCCTGCCCGGCCACCAGACCACCGCCTGGAGCTGCTGTGTTTGCTGCTGGGGAGCTGCTGGAGCCCCGAGGAGAAGGAGAGGACCACCTGCTGCTGGAGGACCTCATAGAGGCTCTGAAGACCACCGTGGAGGGGGCACTAAAGGACTGAGTATTTTTCGGACTGTGCTCTTGTGGTGGGGGTTTGGACTGTGTCTGTTGGGACACCGGAGGGGGTGGCGTGGAGCCTGCCCCCGGTCCATCCGTGTCCCCCTTCGCCCCCACCACCATCGTTGCCCCCTCCACCATCCCCGCTGGCTGTTTTCCTTCTGCTTCGGCCTCCTGCCTCTGGGACTGAGCTGCTCACCTCCTTGCCACGCCCACTTCCACCATTTGGGCCTGCAGCAGCAGCAGCCAGCTACAATTGACTTTTTGCACTAGTGCCCATGGGCGCACCCCCAACCCCCACCCCCTTGGCCTGGCCCCCTCTCCTTTGCCACATTTGTCTACCCCACCCATTTCCCATGTGGCCCTGATTGTCCTGCCCCAGCCCTGCAGCTAGCCCCGTGGTCCCTCTGCCCCGCTCCTAGCTCACCTTCCCCCCCCCTCCCTGTGCTTCCCCAGCCCTGTTTAGCCCCTCCCCTCATGCGCCCATGCCCCCTTCCATGCACTTGTGCTCTTCCCCCGTTTGAGTTTGCCCTTGTTCACTGCACCCCCCCTATGCTGTTAGCCCCCTGATCCCCTAGTGCAACTAGAGGAGCCGGAATTCCCCTCTGGGTCGGAGACCTGACACCCTCCCGCCCCTGGGTCCTTGATTGTTCTCCACGCCCCTTTAGCCTTCCCTTTCTGGCACCCTCCTCCCCTGCCTGCAGCCTAGCGGGGAGGGGTGGTCGCCTCCTTTCCCTCCCCTCCCCTCGCTGCTTGTCCCCCTCCCCGCTCTCGTTATGGCGGGGGACGTGGCGGGGAAGACCCCTCGCGATGCTCCCTCCGCCCCTCCTCCAGACACCCCCATGTCCATTCCCCAAGCCTCTACCTCAACCGCCGCTGCCGGTCTATCTGCCACCGCCCCCGCTGGGGCACCTGCAGCGGCGAGTACTGGGGAGACGTCCGCTGCTGCCACGTCCCTCGCCCCTTCCGATTCGGGGGGAGCCCCCCCAGCTGGTGGGAAAGGTCGGGGTGGGAAGAAGGGTAAGGGCCCCGCTAAAAAGACCAAGCCCTCCATGGCGGGGCCTCCCCCCGCTGCCGTGGCCCCACTACCGGCCGCAGCATCCCTCCCCGCTGTTCCCTCTACCAGCTCCGCGGGTGTCCCTCCCCCAGCCCCCAGGGCATATGCCCAGGTGACGGCGGCCCCCCGCCTGCCGCTGCTCCTCCGACCGCCGCTTCCGCTTCCCTCTATAGCGGCCGGGGCCCCTTCCCCACCTTGACCAGGAAGCACGGCGTCCGTTGCCTCCTGGTGTCCACCTCGCCCCACGTGGAGATCCACGTGCGGGCGTTGGCGAGGGTGGTGGGGCCCACGGCCATCGTGGCGGCCTCCAAGATATACGGGAAGGTAGTCTTCTTCCTGGCGTCGGAGGCTGCCGCCCAGGAGGCGGTAGAGACGGGTCTGGCGGTGGGGGGCGTGTTCGTGCCCCTTGAGCCCTTGGAAGACCTGGGGGTCCGCTTGATCCTGACCTCCGTCCCTCCCTTCCTGCCCAATGCCGCCCTGCTGCCTGCCCTTTCTGCCCTGGGGCGCCCTATTTCTGTCATCAGCCCTCTCCCGTTGGGCTGCAAGGACCCCGCCCTCCGTCACGTCCTCTCGTTCCGCCGGCAAGTGCAGCTTCAACTGCCGCCGGCGGCGCGTGACAGAGAGGCGCTCGAGGGGTCCTTTGTGGTCCCCTACCAGGGAGCCCGCTACCGGGTGCATTACTCAACGGGGGAGGCCCGGTGCTACCTCGGCCGGGCGATAGGGCACGTCCGGAGGGACTGCCCCTTGGCCCGGCACGGAGGAGCGTCCGGGACCCCCGAGCCCCGGCAAGGCGCCGGCCCTGTCACCGCCAGTGCCTCTGGCTGCCCGGCATCTGAAGCTGCCCCTCCTCCTTCTCAGTCCACCGCTGTGGAAGAGGGTGCGGCAGAGTTAACGCCGGGCGTGGGAGAGGGCCCGCCCCAGGGAGACGCCTCCCTTGTTCCTGTTGCCCCTCCATTGCTTCCCCGACTCTCTGAGCCGTTGCCCTTGCCCCCAGACCCGACCCCTGTTAGCCAGCCCCCGGATGATGCCATGGAGGGCTGGTCCTTAGTACAGGAGAAGCGGGGCAAGCGGAAGGCTCAGGCCCCATTACGTCTTTCGGATTCGGAGACCCCCCGGAAGAGCAGGAAGGGGGTCTCTGATGACGAGCCTTCCGCCTTGCCCCCTGACGACGCCCGTTTTGTGGTGCCGGCTGGGGACAACGTGGCAGCTCCGGACGGTGACGCTGCCCCTCCTCCGGGGTCCCTTCCCGAGGGAGCCCCCGAGGGACCCCTCTTGCCCCCTTGCCATCCGAAGCCCCCGCGAGCGCTGAGGTGGGCGTCGCTTCGGTTGTTGGCGGGGAGGGCCCCGGGGTGGCGGACGGCGATCTCCCCTCCATCTATGAGGAGATCGAGGCCCTGGGTCTGACCCCAGTTACACAGGGGGAGGATGACCCTTTGCAAACGGGCCTTGATCTGAGCAACCTCACTACGGTCCCCCTGTCCCCGGGTTCCCTACCCCTGACTGATGCTTCTGCTCCTGCCTCTGAGGGTCCCCTGGGATCTTCCATCAGCCCGGCTGCAGGTGGCACCTCACTGATGGCCGCCGAACCCATTGAGGCGATGGCCGGTGCCCCGCTACCCGGACCCGATTCCCAGGGGGTGTCCCTCTTGGGTGTGGGCCAACTGACCCCTGGCCCCACCCTTGTCCCCTCCACCTCCCGTGATGCCATTGCCACCCCTGGGGATACTCCCCAGGGCGCGGCCTTAGTTGGTTTTCCCTGCCCTGACCCATCAGGGGCTGCTGTTCTCCTTCCGCCGCCCCCTGATGAACTGGGGAACGGGGCGGACCGCGTGGCGTCGGCCCATCAGATGCCACGTCGAGGGTCTGCCCCCTGCCTGCCCGCCTCGGTGGGCCACGGGGCTGTGATGGGGGCCCCGCTGGGGGACGGTCATCGATCCATTACCCCGTCCCCCCATGTGCTGAGGGAGGAGCTGCGGGAGTTCCTTGAGGACGTCCGTGGCTCCCGTAACAAAGTCCATCTTGCGCTCCAGCGGTGGGGGGATTTCCACCTGATCCTCCGGGCCGCAAAGGCCCTCATGGGGGAGGGTAAGGGGACCGGGAAGCAGGCCGCCGCGGCCTACCGGCGGGTCTGCTTCTTCCGTGACTCTCTGCACACCTATGGGTTTGGTCACGGATTGCTGCGCGGCCCGACGGAGGCTGTGGGCGTGTCTGCTGGCGAGGATCCCCCACAGCACTCCTCATGGCGCCAATCATCTTTGCCACTTTGAACGCCCGGGGCTGTAGGATGGGTCTCCGCATCCGTAGGTGCTCTCCTTCTTTCAGGACGGGGGGTACTCTATGGTTTTCCTGCAGGAGACCCATACGGATCCGGCCGCTGAAGCTAGTTGGCGGCTGGAGTGGGGGGACAGGGTCTACTTTAGCCACCTCTCAGTTCGCTCGGCAGGAGTGGCGACCCTGTTCTCCCCCGACCTACGGCCCGAGGTGCTGGGGGTTGCCGAGGCTGTGCCGGGCTGCCTGCTGCACCTCCGGGTCCGCATGGAGGGGCTTGTGGTTAATCTCGTCAACGTCTACGCCCCGACATCAGGCCTGGAGAGGTTGCGTTTTTATCAGCAGGCGTCCGCCATCCTCGGCTCTCTGGATCCTCGTGAGTGCCTGGTCCTGGGCGGGGACTTTAACACCACCCTCGAAAAACGGGACCGCTTGGGGACCGAGCAGTGCCTGGCCGCTGCGGACGTCCTCCAGGAGATCGTCGAATGGCACTTCCTGGTGGACCGCATTTACCTGTCACATTTCCACCTTTCACGAGCCCACTCCTCCAGCGTTCGGCCGGCCCCCTTTTTGGATCACCACCTTGCCACCGTGACGGCCTCTCTCTGCGCGGAGAGGCCGGGGCCGGCCTATTGGCATTTTAATAATAGTTTGCTGGAGGATGCGGGCTTCGTGGCGTCCTTCCGGGAGTTCTTGCTGGCCTGGCGAGGGCAGAGGCGCGCCTTTCCTTCGGCGCGGTGATGGTGGGACCTGGGGAAGGTGCGCGCCCGGCTCTTCTGCTGCAACTACACCCGGGGCACCAGCCGACGAAGGGATGTGGCGATGGAGCGGTTGGAACGGGAGGTTTTGGAGCTGGAGAGGCGTCTGGCCGCCAGCCCCGAGGATCCATCCCTCTGCGGAGCGTGCCGGGAGAAGCGGGAGGAGATCCGGGCCCTCGAGGATCATCGGGCCCGGGGTGCCTTTGTTCGATCCCGCATCCGCCTCCTTCGGGAGATGGATCACGGCTCCCGCTTTTTCTACGCCCTGGAGAAAAGGAGGGGGGCCAAAAAGCACGTCACCTGCCTCCTGGCGGAGGACGGCACACCCCTCACGGATCCGGCGGAGATATGCGGGAGGGCCAGGGCCTTCTACGCGGCTCTTTTCTCCCCGGATCCGACCGATCCTGACGCTTGCAGAGTGCTCTGGGACGGACTCCCGACGGTCAGTGCGGGCGACCGGGACCGGCTAGAGCTGCCTCTCACTCTGGCCGAGTTCTCGGAAGCCTTCCGTCGCATGCCCACCAATAAATCTCCGGGCATGGACGGGCTGACCGTGGAGTTCTACCGCGTGTTCTGGGATGTCCTCGGCCCAGACCTAGTCACCATCTGGGCTGAGTCTTTGCGGGGCGGGGTCCTCCCTCTCTTGTGCAGGCGAGCCGTGCTCGCCTTATTGCCGAAGAGGGGGGACCCCCGCGATTTACGGAATTGGCGTCCCATCTCGCTCCTCAGCACGGACTACAAAATTGTTGCGAAGGCCATCTCGATGCGGCTAGGGTCCGTGCTGGCGGATGTGGTCCACCCAGACCAGACCTACACCGTCCCGGGCCGCACTATCTTTGATAATCCGTATCTGGTCCGGGACCTTCTGGAATTAGGGTGTAGGGATGGTCTGTCATTCGCCCTCTTGTCCCTCGATCAGGAGAAGGCGTTCGACAGGGTGGACCACGGGTATCTCCTGGGCACTCTGCAAGCGTTTGGCTTCGGACCCCAGTTTGTGGGTTTTCTCCGGGTGCTGTACGCTTCCGTGGAGTGTCTGGTCAGGCTCAACTGGACCCTGACCGAGCTGGTCAGCTTCGGGCGAGGAGTACGGCAGGGGTGTCCCCTCTCGGGTCAGCTGTACGCTCTGGCGATCGAGCCCTTCCTCTGTCTCCTCCGTCAGAGGCTGACGGGGTTGGTGCTCCGGGAGCCGGAGCTGCAGCTGGTCCTGTCGGCGTACGCCGACGATGTGCTCCTCGTGGTCCAGGACCCGGGCGACTTGGCGCGGGTGGAGGCTTGCCAGGCCATTTATTCGGCGGCCTCCTCCGCCCGGGTCAACTGGGTCAAGAGCTCTGGCCTGGTGGTAGGGGACGGGTGGCAGGCGAGCTCCCTCCCACCCGCGCTTCAGGCCATCCGGTGGAGCGCGGGTCCGCTGCTCTATCTCAGCGTTTACCTTTCTGCCACGCATCCGTCTCCGCCGGAGAACTGGCATGGTTTAGAGGGCGGGGTGAGGGCACGGCTCCGGAAATGGACAGGACTACTCCGGTGCCTCTCTCTTCAAGGGAGGGCGCTGGTGCTGAATCAATTAGTCCTGTCCATGCTCTGGTACCGGCTCAACACCCTGGTCCCGGCCCCGGATTTCCTGGCCAACCTCCGGACGGCGGTTCTGGAGTTCTTCTGGCCAGGAACGCACTGGGTCCCCATCCGTGGCCCCACGAAGTCGCGGGATCTCCTTGTCAACCTCCTCTTAGTCCTGGCCAAAGTGGCCATCTATAAAACCAGGGAGAGGAGGTTGGCCGACGGGATTTCCTGCGACTGTGGGGCCTATTTCCGCTCCTCCGTCCGTTCACGCATCCGGGCAGAGTTCCTCTGGGCGGCGTCCACTGGCTCCCTTGACGCCTTCGAGGAGCAGAGGGCATTGTCCGGGGTTCTCTGCTCGGTGTCCCCATCTGGTTCCCTTCGTTTAGCTCTATGACCTCACTCCCGCTCCTGTTTTTTTTTTTGGTTGTCCCACGTAATTAGTTAGTGTCCCGGACCTGTGGATCCTCCTCTTAGGCTGGGGGGAGGTCCTTCAGCAGTGGGCGGGCTTTGCCCGCCCACTTCCTGGATACCAATAGGACCAGACTCCTCTACCCCACTGGTCTGGGTCTGTCACTATATATCTATATATATATAAAGCATAAAAATTGAAATTCATGCTCTAAATGCATCCATTTAAATGGGATGTGAGGTTGAGAGATACATAAAGCGTGTACGTTGAAGGATTTTGTTGTGATAGATTTGCGTCATCATGTGATGTCAGTTCAATGAAATTGAATACCTAGACTATGCTACTCATGTGATTTCTGAAAACTAGCACTTTAGCTTCTATCAGCATCTATTAAAAATACTGAGTGTTCATTTATAGAAAATTGATATCCTAGATCAATCATTTACCAACAATAAGCTAGTAAATATAACAAGTCTTTCCAAGTTTAAAAAAAAAAAAAAAAGCAAAGAGCAATGAAGAATATTTCACATACATGCTAGTAATTTGTATATATTTTGTAATTTACCCTTTTAAAGCAAGGGCATTATACCATCATAAAACAGATTAACAAGGCAAAATGACATTTAAACATTGATATGTACAGTGAGACTAACATATTAGCATAAATAAGACAAACTTTTCAGTGCTGAAAACACAGAGTTATTTATTCCTCACAACTGAAAAAGAGAGAGAAACTGGAGCAGAAGTATGGGGCATTTCACCAAAGTGCACAAGTTAAAAGGTAGCTAGGCCAGTAGTAATCAAAAAGTTATTTGTGTTCAGTATCATTCCTCAGGGCTGCCCAGAGGATTCAGGGGGCCTGGGGCAAAGCAATTTCCAGGGCCCTTCCATAAAAAAAGTTGCAATACTATAGAATACTATATTCTTGTGGGGGGGCCCCTGCAGGGCCCGGGGCAAATTGCCCCACTTGCCCCCCCTCCTCTGGGCAGCCCTGTCCTTCCTAAGAGACACGTTGCACACTCATAACGGTTAGCACCCTTATTCTTGACAAAAATGGGCAAGGACTGAATAAGCATAAATGCTGAAATAACTTCTGATTTCAAAGACAATTTTTGAGGCCCAGGATATCCAGGAACATATGTATTCCTTTCCTCCAAATCTCTTCCCTTGATTATGGTATTTTCCTTCCAATATTTTTGTTATGGCAGGAAGGTAGTTTTACAAGTAAGGAATTCTTTTTAATTTCAACTTTCTACTTTCTCTAGAAGAAAAATGGTGAAGGACTCCATCTAAGCAAGTTTTTTAAATGTTTTTAAAGTCTCTGTTGGTCTCCTGCAGTTCCTAAGACATTTGTTTGTCCTTTACTCTCTGATGACAAGAAACAGATTTCTTCTAAATGTGCACATACATTTTATAACTGCGATATAATAAATAAGCATCCCAATATTTCAAATCTAAAAGACAAGTAGAAATTACATTGGACATAGACTTGTAAGGTCCTGAGCACCCTCATTTCCCTTTGGTGCAAAGCACCTTGCTGGATTAGGCCAATTGTTCCTAACATGGTAGCTACAAAAAGACTTTGAACATTGCTTTTCATTTGCTTTGTAGAACTGTTTGTAATGCAGTAATGAAAATGAGTAGCTGCAAAGTAGCACTTCATCTATAGAAAGTAGATAAATGGGCTATAATCTTTGTGGTCTTTTTTTACCCTTGAGCTCCATAAAAACAGTGCTTTATTGATTGTCCAGCATTTCCCTTTCACAAATGCCATATCATACAACCAGACATGCCAAATATAATTCACTTTTACATTACTGTCGCCTAGTATTTTGTGCAATATTTTGTACTTTCACTGTCATAGGGAAAATAACAAGTGTCTGTTTAACTGTAGAAAGTCCGGTAATTGCAATTTTCTGTTTGCAAATAACAGTAAAAAAAATCTAGGAAATAATATCATGTCCCATTCAACTGAATTATCCATCAATGTCTTTATACAGACTAAAGATAAAATAAATAACGTGGCCAGCTACATTAAGCTAACAGCTCTTCTAATACTTCAGGAATAATGTTAGGAATTATTTAGTGTGACTTGGAGCATTTAATTAAGTCACTTCACAACCCAATGAATGAGATTACTGGCTATATTTCACAGAGAAACCAGTCATGTGCCCAGTTAGCTATTAAACATTATTTTTAATTCACCAGAACATTCAAGGCTTCATGGGTTTATTCTCACCTATCAGAAAATACCACTTCCTTGTAGTAATGTATTGTATACTGAATCTACTGTTTTGCATTAGACTGCTACAGAACCATAAAGCTTAAATGTTCTAAGTTTGCTAAGCCTTTTTTAAGAAAAAAACTTTTCCCTGCTACGAAATTCTTACTTTAATTAAAAACTCCCATGATGTTTCTGCTGTTAAAGCATAACATATTAGGAAGTAATATCTCTTCAATAAATGCAGGACATTGTTCTTCATTATAGCACTCACAATGACTCCTCCCTTAATTAAAAAACCTGTTTTTTTAATACATCAACTCATTAATGTTTTACTTGCAACTCCAGTATTACAAATAGATAACTTTTCAGAATGTTTGCATTCCTGCTTTTTAATTATTTAAATTAAATTCAAGTGTATTAGTCTAAAATTACTTATTAGTATTCTAAAGTCATGTGGAAACTCATAAATAGGAGAACAGCAATGTTAGAAGTATTTATCATATGATTATTTATTTTAAAAAGTGTAAATGACTCACAAATATCTGAACATGTGAACTACTTATTCAAAACAGTCATCTTTGCATTGTTGTAATTCAAAGATCTTTGAGTCAAATTGATGTCATACTCATGTTCTTCCCATTCATTTAAGTGCTCATAAAAGAAAGGAAAATAAGAGACTAATGAAAATTTGCATTTGTGTCATTTTGTTTCAAAATCTAGTATACTGCATTTTCAAGGTCTGGTATAGT
The DNA here is from genome assembly GCF_020497125.1 of Mauremys mutica. Taxonomy (NCBI): domain Eukaryota; kingdom Metazoa; phylum Chordata; order Testudines; family Geoemydidae; genus Mauremys; species Mauremys mutica. Next base: position 53,489,053 of record NC_059076.1, on the reverse strand, counting down.
GGAAGACTCCAGCTGTGTCCCTCATTTTGCGCTGTTCTTGTAGAACCTGTCAGCACTTGCTGGCATCATCAAAACGATTTATTTCTTTATAGTCTCTGTCCTCAAGCCTCTTACAGCTGAAATAACTGCATAAATACAGACCTGTAGATGTTTTCTGATGCATAAGTCCCATTCTTATTCCACTTAAAACTAGCCTAAAGGGGTTTGCAGCAAGTGTGTTAGACTTTACCTAAGGTTTTAATAGTAAAAGAACATCCATATGTCATTTTCCAAAAGCAGATAAGGCACTCAGCTGCATTCTTTAATGCAAATCCCTCTAAAACCTTATATGCTATTAGTTGTCTGCTAGTTATTTGATGAAAGAGAAAATTAACTTTTCAAAGAGCAAGGCAAAAATAGCAACTGAGTCTATTACACCAATCAATCCAATATTCTGCACAATGAGATAGTGTTTCTTTCTACTCATTATGCTTAGCAAAAGCAATCAACAGAAGCCTGAAATGATAATTCTACAGAAATGAGATCTGATTAAAAGTAGAGATCAGCAGGTATTGAAATAACCAACCTATTTCTGTGAATGTTGTACAGTGCAAGTGTTGAGTTGTTCAGCTGAGCACTTTGGGCTGATTCTCTTCTTACGGTGGTATAAATCAGGAGTAATTCCACTGACAATAAATTGATACTTCTGTAAAAGTGATGTAACTGGGATGGCGCTCAAACCCAGAATGTTCAGTCATAACAAATTCCAAAGTGAAAATGAAGGCTCTGAGTCTTTTCCCCCCTTACAATAATGTTATTTGAGTGTCACTCCAGTGCATGCAGTCACTTGGGGGGCAAATCACCAATGTAAATGAGAGGAGAATCAGGCTTTACTAGTATGTTAGGTTGGTTCATATATACTATAGTTGTTAATTTTTTCAGAAATATTAAATTATCAGGTAACTGCAGTACTGTGGCATCCAAGATGTTGTAATATCACACTACACTTAAAATACAAAATCAATATGATATCTCAGATACCACTGTTTGGTAATGTTTACTAAATTATTACTTTATGGCAATCAGCTTTATCTCTGTGAGACATTTGTATGTACTTCGTCACATGCTGGCAAGTTTCACGTGGGTCAGAATCAACCAGCCTGTTGTCTCAGCATGTTCAAAGCTAATTTGATCAATAACACATCCACTTCTAGCACATGTCACATAGCATCTGCTAAATATAGAGTGGGATGGAAGGATTCATCAGAGAGAAAAAGCAAGAGGCTAAAGATGTAGTGTATGCAACTGTTGTCAGGTACAGGATAACTTGTTTTCTGTGTACTTCATCTTTAACTGAAGAGCAACTTCCCCCACACTCCCTAGCTGCAAAGAGATGCCATTTTGTGTACAGATGCATCCTGCTAAGGAGAAGAAATTTATGCTATGTTCTCTTTCACACAGACATTACTTTTGTTCTTTCTTGGCTTTTATTTTTCTCATAAAATGTTTCTACTCAGTAAAGTGATTCTGTAAAAATAATAATAATAATAAAAAAAATTGGGGTTCAATGTATGTGTGTGGGTGACTCCATATGGAATACGTCCATGACAAGATGTTTTGTCTGATGGCCAAACTCTGCCTGGAATCTGAAAGTCAAGCTGAATTCCTTCCTTTTTGTACATCATCAGTAATACAGATTCTGTAGGCCAAATTATGTCCTTAGTTATACCTGCACAACATTGTCTTCAAATGATTCTGTATGAAACCTCACTTCCTCAATATAGTTTTACTGATGTGACTGATCCTTGGAATAGAACTTAGAAAACAATTTTGTTAATACACAAGAAAGAATAGAGTTAAAATGACTTAGCTCTGCAGACCAACACAGCAAAATAATAAGTAACATTTCACTTTGACAGTAGAGTGGTCAGACCTGCATCTGAAAATACAAGGAGATTTGATTAATAAGAATGAGCCATTTGCACACTGTCACATTTCACAGTAGCACTTCACTTCAATATAAGAAAGGTCATTCTGCCTGAATATGTATGGGTGTTCTTTATATATTGGAAAAAAAATATATAGTGAGAACTGTGGTGATGAAACTAGGATTTAAAACATTAAAGCACTCAAAGAGGTCTCCTCCCTAAAAAGAAGGAAACCAATAGGAAAAAAGATAAAATGCCTGATTATGAAAAAAATATGGAGGATTACTTGCTTAATGAAAAAGAGGAACAATTTAGATCATAGTTTCAAGTATTTTGGGACAAATGTTGTAGAAGAGGTTGGCAAGGAAATAATCAGATATTTTATCACTTGTGAGAAGTGTCATTTACAGTGCTGAAAAAATCATACTTTTCACATGAACCAGGTGAGATGGAGTATAAGAATTTAACAAAAATGCTCAAAAAGGATTAAATGCCAAAAAAAAAAAATTATAGCTGAAAGGTGTTTCATCTAAGAAACCAAATAGAGTGGAAAAATGTGTCTGAACACATAGCCAGTCATTAAAATTTCCATTACTTGCAATTTTGGTAACCTTTTGCTAGAAATCTTAGAGGTTTCACTGATTTTGGAAGACGATGCAATGAATCCGTGGGCTTTTGAGTCATGTTTAATAACAAGAACTCACTAAAAGAGGAGAGTTCACAATTCAAAAATGCTCTGCAGTTAGCAACTCTGCGAATGAGATGCACACAAGAACAAGGTCCCAATCTAGAAACAGAGACGGCTCACCATGCCCTAGATGACATCAGTAAACTGCATGGATCTGTGTTGTCTTTGCCTGGGGATGTCAACCAGTAGCCTACTAGCAGATCTAACTATTACTAATGTGACACTGGTGACATTCTGTCTCATTTTCTGTGTCTCTGTCTGTCTGTCTCTCTTTCTCTCTCTCTCTCTCTCTCCCTCCAGGTTCCTTTTTCTCACAAGCTCACCCACATCTCTCCTCAACTTTTATTCCAAACTGACCCCATTAAGCGTTATAATTAAAATAGTTTATAAGCAATAAATACACTATTTTAAAAGATGTATATAACTAACCAGAACAACCACATAATCATATTGTTACATTCTACTTCCTATTTTGTCATAATTTTTTCATATAATGTCAATGGTGGCTGTTTGAAATTGCTCAGAGGTTGGGAATATTGGAAGTAGTCCTGGCAGAGATTAGTCAGCAGAGTGCAGAAGGAGGTCAGTGGTGCAGAATAAATTCAGCTCTTTACAAAGTTGTGGGAATAAAATAATGTTTTCCGTAATATTTATAGAGCACCAAAAATGTACAATACATCAAGTTATGGCCTCTGCCACAAAGGATTTTTAATCTGAGAGAGATTAATGATGCAATACGTATCTAGAGAGAGTCTATGCTTATCTTTCTTCATATATATGTTGTATAGTACATGTATAGTTTAATATAATGTGATAGTTTATTTTGCATATTGAATGCTTCAGTAGCACTAATCCCAATTATTCATCTTCATGGTGATAACTTCTAACATTCCAAATCTTTTTAAACAGCTGCCATTTTAAAAAAGAAAGAAAGGGAAAGGGGAGAAAAATAAGGGACAGATAAATGCTACCCTCACTCAACTGTAGAATTTCCCTAGACCCCAAAATTACAATGATTTGAGGTGCAGGATGGGTAACAATTAAATTCTGCACCGGTGACAGGTTTAAGTTTGTGACCTCTAGGGCCTAGAAATAGGAACTTTATACCACTGGAATGGGAAAAAGATACCCAACCTAAGAATAGAATATGCATCACTTGCTTCTCAGAATGACAAGTTCTGAGAATTTTTCTGTTCCATTCAGGTCCTGACATCATGCCTATCACTGTAGTATGTAATACCTCCCACAGGTGATATGACTAGAACCTATTGGGCCATAAAAATATACACAGAAAAGTTGTTTAAGGTATTCTTATAAGTTTCTAAAATGGATAACTAGAGGGATGTTTGAAAATTGGACATTTTTTTTCCAAAAAGTCAATTTCTTAAAAAAATGACATTTTTGGGAAAAAAAATACTTTTTTTTTTACCAACTCTATAAATTAGTCATAATTTTCTTGCCATTGGAGGTTTGTACAACTAAACTCAGAGTAACTAATCTACATGGCTTTACAAGAGGAAGAATATGAAAAAAATAATATCAATCTTTAAAAACTCTCTAAAACATTTCTAATTTTTTTCTGTAACATATGAGGCCTATACAGAATACATGATGTGGTGGTGCAGTATAAAACTTATACAAACTCTCATCTTGGCTGGCTTGTATAAATGTAATGGGAGAATTTCAAACAAGTTCACATAGAGCTTTTATACCCTACAATGTACGTGTTCTTCCTGGTACAATGTGCCTACTTAAAGTTTCTATAAGTTCCAGAGAAATTCCATCTCTAAAGTGGGAAAATTCATTATTTGGTAGAATCTTACAAATCAGTTTGTGTGTGTGTGTAAACACACACAAAGAATGAGAGTTTCTGACAAGTCAGATTTTATCAGAAAACAGGACCTTGCCAAACTATGTACCCTGTGTTAATATACCATAATAAAGGCGTATGAATAAAAAAAGCATTCCTTTACTATTCTTGATGAACTCTAATTATTTGAATAACATTTGCTATTTTGCTCATTTATTACTTGAGAATTATACAGTTCTGTGATTAACAGCCCTTAAAAGGAATAGCTTCATTGGAAATGTTAAACATTTTTAGAGGTATGTTGTCTATTAGAAACCAAATAATTATACCCATAGCTTCCTCTCATTCTAATTCCTTGTCTCCAGCTCTACAAAAATGCACAAAAAAATAAGATTATGAAGGGTCTGCCTAATCTCCATTCTCTCACTGAAGTATGTAGTTTAAAAGTGATGTTTCTGCAGTTCCGCAGCTCCCTAACCAACCATCTTTTCTTTCTCTTCCTTTCTCCTGTATAATAGAAGTACACATTTTTCCAGTAGTGCACTTCTGAATCATTCAGTACATCTGTATTCTCACTGAAGAAGAATTTTGATGGTAAAAAATATAATTGAAGCCAAAGACCAAATCCAGCTCTCCTACCCCTTTCTGCTGATATGGGTTCTGGACAGATATGTCTGTGAGGGAGGAAAAAAATGCCTCTTTGTTACTGGTTGTGAGAGACATAGGAAGGATGTCTGTACATTCTAGCAATTCACAGCAACCCAAACAACTCTTTGAGCTACTGCAAAGCAGAGTTACTCTGAGATGGCTTTGCTTAGCCTAGGGACTGCATTAGGGGCATGCCTGCTTCAGGACTGGTGAGGAGGTTAATTAAAGGTGACTAATTGCCATCTCCACTTCTCTGCAACCTGCTGAGCTGCATCAAGCTCAATGCAGCCCAGGAATGGGGTTCTTATGTTTCTACTATAAGGTTTGTTTCTGATTTTAGCATGAATCAATAGTTAGCCTGCTGGATTTTAAAGCTGACAGTCTGAGGTCAGTAATTTCAAAGTTATTTTTTTTTCTGGATGCTTCAGGAATATGCTTTTTCAGTTAATACATATTATAATTTACTTCTTTTGTACAGAAGCTGAAGGAACTTGTGTTTATGGAGAGTTGCATTTTAAAGCAACAGGGAAAGCCAACTGGCAGCCTGTTCACAGCAGCCATTCCAATTTACTAGGCCAGCAGCCAGCTGTGACAGATTTGTCTTTCAGGGGATTAATGTTCTACAAATAGTTGATCCTGGGGCAGGTAATTGAAAAAAAAAAGTTGACTTGCTTTGGTTTTTGGACTTTGGGCTCCTGTTCTGGTTTTAACAGCCTACAGAAGACAAGCTGGCCTTACAAATATCACATTTTTGGTTAAAGATTTGAACAGATATAACAATTGAGTATTGGGTAGTGGGCTAGAGTCTTGGGTGTGGTACAATCGCTTTGCATCACCTTCAATGCGCTTTGGCCATAAAGCTTGTACAAACAGTGCAAAGACCATCCCAGAGCAAGTGCTGCCCTACACTGATATAGAAACAATATAGGAGCTCATATGTCAGACACTGTTCTTGTTGCCAGCATAGCAGAGGGAAAGGGGGGCATGGTTGAGATACATATACATTATGCTGTGCTGATCCTGCACTATGTTTTTGATTACTTTCCCTTATGTTACAATGTAAGTTAGAATTGTGTCATGTTGTCTATAGTGGTTCACAACTGTGAGCACTTGCCTCAGGACAGATTGTCAAAAAGTAGAGCAGAGACCCCAAACTCGTGGTCTGTTCTATAATTAGATTTCACCAAGTCAGTAACAAATGTAAACTCCTGGATCATGTTACCAGTCTTACCTTGGAGTCACAGACAGAATGGAGTTCCCAAGGGCATTATCTTGCCACACAGGCAAGCTGGATTTAGCGATAAATGGTCACTTGCATCAAAGATCACAAAATAATCAGTTTGCTCCCAGTCCCAAGAGCTCAGGCACTTACCCAGACTTTAGATCTAACACCAAAGATAATGCTGGTAGCCAATCCTATAGTAAACTAACTAAGGCTTTATTAACTAGGAAATTAATTATTTACAGGTTAAAACAGGCAACATATAAGCACAACTGAGTTACAGGCTGTGGTTCCAAAGTGACAGAGATAAAGTAATCTGTCCACTGAATTTTTTAGGGCTAAGCCAGGGTGACCCTGGGGATCTCTGCTTTTGTTTCTTGGCTTCAGCCCTTTTGAGAGTCCAAACAACAAGGGGCAAACTATTTCTTCTTGTGAGTATCTTTATATGCCCTTCCCCCCAGAATTACAAGTGCTCCTGCATGTAACTTCCCTATGGGTGCAACGGCAACTAACAAAAGGTTGAGTTTTGTTTGTTTGTTTGTTTGTTTTGGTCCTACAATGTCCCATTTAGTTTTGATACTCCTCCTTGATAGGCAGAGGGAACCATTCCTCCTGCCTGATCTCACAAGTTAAGAGCAGGCATTTTTACAATTTATAAAGCAAAACGTTAATATTATTCTATAGCATGGAATATAGACATTACAAGTAAGATTAATGCATGCAGCAATTTGCAACCATTTTATAAACTATAAACACTAAATGTATCTTTAGAAATCTATCTATCTTGAACAATACTGACATACAGGTGAGCTAGTCTGGTTTCAGGCTCTGAATTTGTCAGTGCTCAGCTGATACCTACAGACTTGACAAAAGCTGGCAGAGGTCTTCCAGCTTCACAATGAACCCTCAATCTAGTTTAACATAAAACAACACCAGGATCAGGACACTGCAAGGGGGAGCTTTAACCAACCTTTGTACCTGAATTACACACTGATTATTTTAGTTAGACCTAAGAATCTGGGCTCATGTGTTCTGTGTCCTAGAGATGCTGGAGATCTGTATACATTGCAGGTGGAAGATATAATTTCCAGCTCAAGGAAACATACTCACTCTACCTCTGATCTAGCTAGCACACTAAAATTAGTGTGAGCTGAGGTGCCACAAGCTATGGGATGTATTAGCTGTTTACCACAGCTCTCAGATGAGATTGTACTTGAGATGACTAGCTGCACACTTCTATTTTTACCACACTAACTCTATTGGAGTTAGCATGGGTATGTCTCCTCAAACTAGAAATTACACCTTCCAGCTCCCATGTGGATGTACCCTAACTGTTATGTCTCATTATTGACCACTGAAAGCTGAAAAGAGCTGCATGGAAAATTGTGTTGAATTACTTGAATATATATGAAAAAGTTACATTTGCTGGTTTGCTGAATATCACAGTTTCAGCAATTGCAGTCAAAATCCTATAATTTTAGAAGAGGAAAGATATAAAATAGATAAACACAAAGTAAAAAGGTTCAGAGTGGTAGCCGTGTTGGTCTGTATCAGCAAAAAGAACAAGTAGTACTTGTGGCACCTTAGAGACTAACAAATTTATTTAAGCATAAGCTTTTGTGGGCTAAAACCCACTTCATCAGATGCATGAAGTGGAAAATACAGTAGGAAGATATATATACACAGAGGACATGAAAAAATGGGTGTTGCCATACTAACTATAACGAGTAATCAGTTAAGGTAGGCGATCATCAGCAGGAGAGAAAACAACAACCAGAACAAAAAACTGATAATCAGGATGGCCTCTTTCCAACAGTTGACAAGAAGGTGTGAGTAACAGTAGGGGGAAAATTAGCATGGGGAAATAGGTTTTATGTTGTGTAATGACCCATCCACTCCCAGTCTTTATTCAAGCCTAATTTAATGGTGTCCAGTTTTCAAATTAATTCCAATTCTGCAGTTTCTCATTGGAGTCTGTTTCTGAAGGGTTTTTTTGGTTGGAGTATTGCGACTTTGAGGTCTGTAATCGAGTGACCATAGGAGGTTGAAGTGTTCTCCGATTGGTTTTTGAATGTTATAATTCTTGATGTCTGATCTGTGTCCATTTATTCTTTTGCGTAGAGACTGTCCAGTTTGGCCAATGTACATGGCAGCTGGGCATTGTTGGCACATGATGGCATATATCACATTGGTAGATATGCAGGTGGTCCTTTGTCTAATGCAGACCTCTTAACCAGCTCATCCTGAATATATATATTCATAACTCTTAATACATACCGTGTACATACATTACACAAGAATGTTAATCAGTTATTTATTTTTCAAATGATACTTCACAAGGCATATTCTGTACAAAGATTATTATAGTAATGTGTAGGGTGTGAATGCAAAGGTGCTTAGTGTCACAGAGGTACATAATATTTTAAGGCATCATTGAGTCAGTCCCACCTAAGTCCCCAGGCTTAAAGAAAAGAAAAGGTGAAAAGGGAGTTTATAAGAGTAGTAAATCGGTAAAGGGAGTGGAACTGATATGCTTATTAATATACTTAGGTTTAGATCATCCCTTTCCATGGAAAGCCTTTCAGGAGGATGATTCTGAAGGAGGAATACTCTGTGTCCCTGGAAAAGTTTTGCCTGAATTCTTCCATTGGCAAACTTGCTTCCCTGTAGTAAAAGTGGGATGATTGTTGTTCCATGACTTGACAGATCTCATGGTGGACGTCTGCGTTAAGATCATATGTCTCCACATTACATCTATTGAGAGCTCCCCTTTAGCAACGTGGCTTTAATGTTAAGATCTTTCTTGTGACTGCCTTGAATATCTCCTTTAGCATTGATTCAGCAGCCAGTTCTTAATCAGGAAAGCACTGATGCACACCCTTAAATTTTGTAAGGTGTTTAAGTGCTTTGCTGAATGGAATGAACTTAAGTGTGTGCTTAAATGCTTTCTTTTAAAGAGAAATTTTGCAGCACGTATTTATATAGCACATAAACAGACCCATCTGCAGAAAGTATTCATTTTCCTGTGGATTTTCTGTAGGATTGATAGGAGGACGAGGGGCATGGTCCCTGTCCCAAAGAGTTTAGAATCCAAGTATAAACTCTAGTTGAGCATTAGTGACCATACCTATCTATATTTTTCCCTATTAGACAATATAAAAATAATATTGTAGGTAAATAAGGGCTCATTCATGGCTATGCCACAAGACATCTAATTGGGGCAGCATATAGATGTGCTGCCTCTTGGAACTGATTGTGAAGCAAATTATTATAGAGAATAACAATTATTGTTCTCTCCTTATTCACATGCACAGTTAGGAGAATGTAGCAGCTCTGCATGGCTGTTTCCTGTTGCACTGTATGGCATAGGTAACCAGCATAGCTGTGAAAGGAAGTAATTTGTTTTCTCCGGTGTCAGTGGCCAGGAGAAAACTGTCCCTTTTATTTATTTTTTCTTGTGAAAAATAAAACTGACCATACTTACTTTCCTTTATATCCCAATGTAAATAGCTAAATGATGATCACTTTCATTTGTTCTGTTCTCTACTTGACTATCAGATTAAAAGAGCACCCTACTGTCCTTTCAGATAGCCAGTCATCTTTGATGACTAGATTTGAAACCTCAGAAACTGGCACCAAATGTACAATGGTGCTTTCATCTTCTTTCCACAAATATATTGAGCCTGAGAAGAACTGATCCCTGAAAATGTGTATACAATGGTTATTGCTTTGATTATTTTCTCCTATGTTTACCATCTCCCACTCATTTTATTTTGCAGCATTTTTAAATGATGCTGTTTAATGTGACCATATGGTCCGATTCTGAGCTCACTTATGCTAGTGTAAAGCAGAAATGATGATGTGAAGTAATTAGAGTTATACTGAATGAAAATCTGTGTAATTGAGACCAGAATTAGAGCTTTGCTGATTGCATTTCAGATGAATGGGGGATGAGTGGCATGCTTGAAGTCTATCACTGCAAGGATATGAGATACAGTAGCTCAGGGTATAAAATACCCAAGGACATTTGTGTGTCCCATTAAACTGTGTCATAAATTCATGGTAGTAGGACAATTCTGAAAAACAAAAAAAAACCAGACACTAACCTACTGAAACTGGGAAGCCTTAGGTCACTTTATCAAGATGCAGCCAGATACTGTACTGTGTGAGGCAGTCAGTAAGGCTGTCAGTCTTCTTAATGTGATACTGAAAAGAGCTGTTCATGCAAGAGGTGAACGTCTGTAAAACAGTCAGTATGATGACATTTAAGAACCAAAAATTCATTGGAAAGATGCCAATGAGTATCATCATTGCCTCCGTGAACCCATTCTTTATATAATACAGACAGATTGGGAGAATGCAAGATGAGGAACCCTTGGCTCTTTGCAAATATTAAAAGTTAACTCATTGTGGTGGGGAGAGGGGGAACTCCCCACATAGTGATTGCAGTCTGTGGCAGCAGCACCACCTAATGGTTATGGGGTAGGGCAGGTCCTCCCACTCTACTGGGTTCTGACCCAAGGGTTCTCTTGAGCACCGTAAAGAATTAGTCCACTACCTGTGGCTCAGTTAATGCTCTCCCCTGACCCACTTTCTACCTTTTCTTGGGGCTTTTCTTAGCTGGCTCTTGTCACCAGAGACCTGATCCATGGGTCTCAACAGGATCGAGAGTCCTGCCTCCACGCAGCAGATCTCCCCTGGCATAGTCCCTCTACAGCAGCAACTGCAGGTTGCTTGGTCACAATCTCTCTCTGTGCCCATCATCCAGCTGTGCTAAAGAGACTCCCTTTTAAGCACCTCCTCTAACTGGAGCTTGCCTAGCAGGACTGTCAGGGTAGGGCTTCCCGAGCCTAGGGTTATTCTTTGCATGGTGTCAAGTATCAGGGGGTAGCTGTGTTAGTCTATATCCACAAAAACAACAAGGAGTCTGGTGGCATCTTAAAGACTAACAGATTTATTTGGGCATAAGCTTTCGTGGGTAAAAAACCACAGTTCTTTAGATGCATGAAGTGAAAGTTACAGATGCAGGCATTATACAATGACACATGAAGAGAAGGGAGTACCTCACAAGTGGAGAACCAGTGTTGATAGGGCCAATTCGATCAGGGTGGATGTAGTCCACTCCCAATAATAGATGAGGCAGTGTCAATTCCAGTAGAGGCAAAGCTGCTTTTGTAATGAGCCAGCCACTCCCAGTCCCTATTCAAGCCCAAATTAATGGTGTTAAATTTGCAAATGAATTTTAGTTCTCCTGTTTCTCTTTTAAGTCTGTTTCTGAAGTTTTTTGTTCAAAAATAGTTAATTTTAAATCTGTCATAGAATGTTCAGGGAGATTGAAATGTTCACCCTACTGGCTTTTGTATGTTACCATTCCTGATGTCCGGTTTGTGTCCATTTATTCTTTTACATGAGGACTGCCCGGTTTGGCCAATGTACATGGCAAAAGGGCACATGATGGCATATATAACATAAGTAGACATGCAGGTGAATGAGCCCTTGATTGTGTGGTTGAGTCCGCTGATGGTGTCGCTACAGTAGATATGGGGACAGAGTAGGCAACGAGGTTTGCTACAAGGATTGGTTCCTAGGTTGGTGTGTCTGTGGTGTGGTGTGTAGCTGCTGGTGAGTATTTGCTTCAGGTTGGGGGGTTGTCTGTAAGTGAGGACTGGCTTGCCTCCCAAGGTCTGTGAAAGTGAGGGATCATTTTCCAGGATAGGTTGTAGATGGTTGATAATGTGCTGGAGAGGTTTTAGCTGGGGGCTGTACATGATGGCCAGTGGTGTTCTGTTATTTTCCTTGTTGGGCCTTGTCCTGTAGTAGGTGATTTCTGGGTACCCGTCTCGCTCTATCAGTCTGTTTCCTCACTTCCCGAGGTGGTATTATAGTTTTAAAAATGCTTGATAAAGAACTTGTAGGTGTTTGTCTCTGTCTGAAGTCTTGGAGCAAATTTGGTTGTATACAACCGGTTGTTTATAACTGAATTTGCTCCAATTCTGGTTCTCCACTTGTGAGGTACTCCCGACTCTTCATGTGTCATTATATAATGCCTACTTCTGTAACTTTCATTCCATGCATCTGAAGAATTGAGGTTTTTTACCCACGAAAGCTTATGCCCAAATAAATCTGTTAGTCTTTAAGGTGCCACCGGACTCCTTGTTGTTTTTTTAGGGTTATTCTTGCACCCTTAATTCTCCAGTGTGTGGTCTAGTCACCCCATCACACTAATTTAAAGAGGCAAGCTCAGAAGTTGTTGATACAAAAAATTAAAGTGTTGCTATAACATCTATACAGAACCTGAATGAATGATTGTGTGAATGAATATATGTGTGTGTGTGTGTGTGTATGTGTCTGTGTCTGTGTGTGTATAAGGAATAAGTAGTAATGGAAACAAGTAGGAAAACATTGTCTTTTGTTTTGTTATGGTATTTACAATAAATGTGGCATCTTTGCCTTATCCCTCTTAATAAGATCCTGCTGGTTTTTATTATATTGGTACAACATTTTGGTGGAGAATAGCGAAAGGGGGATTATTGGTATTTTTGCCTCACTTATTGTAAACCATTCTGTGTGCACACAACCGGCTCTACAGAGCACGGTTCTATTCTTGGTTAACCAAAACTGCTGGCCCCCGTGTGGGTAGCAGGAAAATAAAGAGCTCATAAAATCCGAAATACTTTGTATAAAACTTGTTAAACATTAATTAACTCTAAGTAAGCCAAAACAGTGAAATAGATGTGATTAAGATAGAGAATGTATGTGACTGAATGGTTAGGGAGTTACCAGTCTGAAGAATTCAGTGTTGGCTGAAGAAGGTGTCAAGTGGGATCAACCAGATGACCCACCACACCTCAAAGGAAGAAAAAACAAGCATCTAACAGAATGGAGCCAGCCATCTGCTGATTGATTTAGCAACAGCAGAATAAGGCAACTCCTATGAACTAACATAGGGAAAAATCCCTATAAAACTGGACTCTAAAGACTGAGGACTTTGAGTCTATGGTTCTGATACCAACCTCCAGGAGCATCAGATGCATCTGACACAGACTCGGCTCCATCCTCATGACCAAGATACCTGGCCAGTAACTTGGCATGAGCAACATCTAGGCTGGTAACTATAACATCTATACAGAACCTGAATGAATGATTGTGTGAATGAATATATGTGTGTGTGTGTGTGTGTATGTGTCTGTGTCTGTGTGTGTATAAGGAATAAGTAGTAATGGAAACAAGTAGGAAAACATTGTCTTTTGTTTTGTTATGGTATTTACAATAAATGTGGCATCTTTGCCTTATCCCTCTTAATAAGATCCTGCTGGTTTTTATTATATTGGTACAACATTGCAAGAAATGAATATTCATAAAGAGAGAGAGACTTGTTGCGAGATTGTTCCTGGCTCCCATGTAGGCCTGGCATCACTGTCTTTGCAAAAGAAAAGGAGATGGAGCATAGTTTATACTCAGTTTTGGTGATACAGGTTTCTATTCCTTGGGAGCACTCTCTCATATGATCAACTGACACATTTGTAAGAATTTAAAGAATTAATCCTGGGTAACATTTTAGTGTTGTCATCAGTGAATGCAGTTTTTCACCATGAACACAATAAAACAGTTCTATGTTCCATGGGCTGTATCTTGGTTTATTCCTTTGGGATAATTTTCACCATTTAACACAGATTTTTATTTTTATTTTTTTCATGCAGAAAATGACAAGTTTAGCTGGGGGAAAAAATGACTTCAAACTTTAGCTAACAACAGAAAAAATCACAATCAAACTACAAGATGTTAAATGTTTTAACAAATGCAAGGAAATCAATGTACACCTCTACCCTGATATAATGCTGTCCTCAGGAGCCAAAAAATCTTACCACGTTATAGGTGAAACTGTGTTATATTGAACTCGCTTTGATCCGCCGGAGCATGCAGCCCCACCCCCCTGGAGCGCTGCTTTACCACGTTATATCTGAATTTGTGTTATATCGGGTCGCGTTATATCGGAGTAGAGATGTATTAAGTTTTGATTTGGCTGGTAATGACTTTATCACCCCCATCTTAATCTCTTCTGTAATTCCTTACACAGCAATGAATCCTTTGGAAATAGTTTAGATGGCTTGCAATATGATCTCTTAGGTCATCAGTATGAATCCATCTTATGTTTGCAATGAATGAAGTTGTTTATATTTGATACGTTGGGAATGTTGTTCTAGTGAAATACGTTCTTAGTTTTGCTCCTGATCTTAGTCCAGATATCACACTAACAAAAGTATACTTGTAGTCAGTAGTCTTGTTTGATAAGTAAGCAGAAAGTTTGATAGTTGAAATGCCTTAAGGCAGTGTTTCCCAAAGTTGGGAAGCCGCTTGTGTAGGGAAAGCCTCTGGTGGGCCGGTTTGTTTACCTGCCGCGTCCGCAGGTCTGGCCGATTGCGGCTCCCACTGGCTGCGGTTCACTGCTCCAGACCAATGGGAGCTGCTGGAAGTGGCAGCCAGTACATTCCTCGGCCAGTAGGAGCCACAGAAATGCAGATGCGGCAGGTAAACAAACCGGCCCGGCCCGCCAGGGGCTTTCCCTACACAAGCGGCATCCCACCTTTGGGAAACACTGCCTTAACGGACCTTCTTCTCCTTCAAAGTGGACTGTCAAATTGTGTCCTCTTTTTCTCCTGCATTATGCAAAGATGAGAAGAATTTGGACCATTTGCTCCAATTGAGATTTGAGGCACCTTGTCAGGGCAATGTGGAAAAGCTTGCACTGCCACTGTCTATGATGTATTAATTCTGTAATTGAACTGAGGCTTGGCTGCCCATTTAGTTAAGCATCTTTCTAGTTCCACATCTTAAACTGACAGTTGTTTAAATCTTGAAAATATTCCATTTACATTTCTTGTTCTGTGCACATGTTTAAATATGCTGGCCAAGATCCACGATGGGCTCAGAGCAAGACCATATTAGGAGAGACAGGGAACAGCTTCTAGCAACCTTTATACTTCCCCAATGATTGGCCAGCTCTGGTCTAGGTCTGTGACTGAAGTAATCTTGGAGCTTCTTTAACTTACACCCACAGCCCCAAGGGGGGCATTCTCGCAGCTGGGGATCTTCAGAGCACAGGTGGTTTGGCCTTAGATATGCCCCCTGCACCAGGGGAATCCTTATATTAGGGATATATTTTCTGGCTTGATAACTGCTTTGCACCACCAAAGTGGGTCCCTGAATTGTACCTTCCCATAAGATCACTAAGCTATTATAAATGTACTACAATTCACACACAAATGCACTCCAGTGTTCAATTCATAACGTTGAGGACCACATTTTCAAAAACAGTGACCTGATGTTCAGACACTAAAAATCTGTTAAGCATATTGTTGTGTTGGGTGGTTGTATTTGCAAGAGTGTCTTTTGTATGAACAGTTACTCAATTTAGGTGCCCTATCATGCTGATTATGCATGCAATCAAGCGTGCATGTTTATTCACAGATTTTGTGCCTTGATTAATTAAAATTTGAACAAGAATGTTTTACAACTGGAAGAGTGAATAATTTTAGCAGGCTGTCGTATTGGCAGCATAAGTATTTGTGGTTTATTTGTGGTTGTATTAAAAGGTGCTCTGGAATGTTTTACATGAAAGTGTTCCAGCATTTGGCTGGCTCTCATAAAGTTGCCAATGACATAAACATGCGGGGGAAAAGCCATGATATTTCATGTTACATATGTTATGACTTTCTTATTCACAGCTGTGATTTATTAGAAAAATAAATTGTGGAGAAACTCATTTTCATTACAGTTCATTTATCATCTGAAAACCCATTTTAATTTTTTGCAAAGCATTCTAGAAGCTCTACCAAAAAAGATATACAAGGCTTCTCAACACAGTTACTTTATACTGCAAGTGGCTGGCTCAGGTTTCCACCTACCTCAGGCTTTTCATTACACTATCATAAACTATCACACATTGAACTGTGGGTGGTAATTGATTCTTCCACTTTTTCAAGCATCAAAAGTGATTTGCATAGATCTAATATGGATCTAAAGGAACTATTCATTGCTTATATCCTTGCATACCAGCAGATATAATTCAGTATTAAAATAGTAATTTAATTTTCTGATTAAAGATAGATTGATAGAATACTGGAAATGATCAAATTCTATATAAATTGATAAATCTCTATTTAAGGTAGAACACTGAGGTTCTCCTCACTGAGCAGTACTGATTTATTTCTTTACAGCCGGATTTGGTGGTTTGTAATGATAATACTGGTGAATATTTTCTAGGTTATTCTGAATCAAACTACTGCATAAGGCCTTTTAAATAGGGCTCTGCTCATAATACTATTGAATTTATGTTAAAAAGTTGAATCTAGTTTAGGATAAAATTATGTGAATGGTTTACAAGATGAGACTCCAAATGAGTTTTCTAAATTATTTTTCAATTTGGTATGCAGGATTTTAGTTACACACCTTACAATTAATCCAGTGGAATGTTCACATGTATAAAAGTGTTTACAGTCTCAGAACTTTATAAGCACTTTGGAATAGGGAATTTCTCTTTCTCTTGTACTGAACAGTGCTGAGCACATTGTCAATACCAAATATATAATACATAATTACCAAGATTTTTTAAAAGTGAATGACTAAAGTACCATATATGGTACCTATATATGTGACCGGACCTTCAAAAATGCTCAGTGGCCAGCATCTGTCCTTTCAAAATCAGGCCATTTATTTAGGAGCCTAAATATGAATGTAGGCACTCTCGCTTGAAAATCTTGGTCAGTAATCATTAATGGAGTTGCTAAGGAATGGAGGTCAATGAGGTACAATGGTGGAGCATAGTAGCTTTTCGCCTTCAGAAGCATATGATTACAAGCAGGTTTGGTGACACATTTAAATGAGTTTATTTATCTCAGTATACATTTTATTGAATGTTCAAAACATCACAACATTTACCAGACTTGGCTCTGGAGATACCTATGCAGGAAAGTGTCATGGTTTATTATTGCAGCAAGTTATGACTGGTATGGCATTGATTGATCTGGTTAGAGAAGTACACAAAAGGCATCAACATTCAACACCTAGTTTCTAAGCCATGACTCTTTAGTACTCAGGAGTACTAAATTTATGAACACAATAATATGGTCTCTTCTCCCACCAATTCAATGGGATTTAACCATACAATCAGGGCCAGATTCTTCAGTTCACTAAGGCCGTTTTGCACTGTTCAAAGTGGCCTTACAGCTGTTGAGATTCACAGCAGAGAATTCTGACTTCATGGATGGAACCTCTGCTAGTGTGTAGAACTGGAGGAAGTGGCACAACCATCTTCTATGCAATTCTTCCATCATATGGGGGAGGAGGGTACATATCAGCTGGTATTGAGATATGGGATAGGGTGAAAGTGACTTTACACCAGAAGCATAAGTTGGAGAAAGACCTTTCCAGTTCTTTACTACACCAGGACTGAGCAGCCCTGACTCAGAGAGCCATAACCAGCTTCCTATATCCACCACTCTCTACTTAAGCCAGATGAATTGATAATCAGACCCAAAATGTTTCTCTTGTGACATCCCTAAATATATAAATGAGAGGTATCTCTAGAACTGCTTATCTGTCTCACAACTGAAGAAACATTTTAAAATTTTGACCAATATACATATGGCCTGTGGTGGGATAATAGGGCCCTTTGTCCCTTTAATGTACTCTTCAGGATGTCAAGATAGTATAAAAATTAGTTCAATTAACTTAAACTGTTTTTGGTATCTATAAATAAATAAAAACAGGATTTGCTTTTTAGAATATCAAGATGAAAGAGTGCTATGTCTTAGCTAAGACATCAAAGCCTTGAAATAAGTATGGAGAAGAAATAGAACACTAATTCTTATTGAAAGCAATGGTATTCCTAGGAAAAGCAGTTCTTCTAAACCTGGGTTGGGCAAACTATGGCCTGCAGGCCAGATCTAGCCCGCCAGTTGTTTTAATCCTGCCCTCAGGGTCCTGCTGGGGAGTGGGGTCTGTAGCTTGCCATGTTCCAGCCCAGGAGCAGGGTCAGGGGGTGCTCCTAGAAGCAGCGGCATGTCCCCCCTCTAGCTCCTACACATAAGGGCAGCCAGGGGGCTCCGCTCCACCTGCTGCCCCTGCCCCAAGCGCTGCCCCCGGAGCTCCCCTTGGACAGGAACCGCAGCTCATGG
The DNA here is from genome assembly GCF_020497125.1 of Mauremys mutica. Lineage (NCBI taxonomy): Eukaryota > Metazoa > Chordata > Testudines > Geoemydidae > Mauremys > Mauremys mutica. Next base: position 53,470,602 of record NC_059076.1, on the reverse strand, counting down.
GAGATGCAGGAGTGGGGCCTGTGGATGGGGCAGTGCGCAGCAGAGCCCCCTGGCTATGCCTCTACATAGGAGCTGGAGGAGGGACATGCTGCTGCTTCCGGAAGCTACTTGAGGTAAGTGCTGCTCGGATCCTGAACCCCTGAGCCAATCCCCTGCCTCAGCCCTGATCTTGCCTCCCACTCTCCGAACTCCTCATCTCTGGCACCACTCTGGAGCCTGCATCCCCAGCCAGAGCCCTCACCCCCTCCCACATCCCAACCCCAGTTTCATGAGCATTCAGGGCCTGCCATACAATTTCTATACTCAGATGTGGCCCTCGGATCAAAAAGTTTGCCCACCCCTGTTCTAAACCATATGTCGTTGACATTTCCTTGAACAAAGGAGAAACCCATTGCTGAAAATCTGAGAAATGTAATTTGAAATGTTTGTTTATAATTCAAATATATAGGAAATAATTTGACCCGTTTTCTGGTATGTTGCACATGCCTATTTCAAGGCAGATAAAGATTGTTGAACTTTGCTAGAGTATCTTGTAACATTTCACTAGAGTATAAAATATGATGGAAGTACTTTAAACAAAAATATCAGCTCAAGGTCTGTTTTGTTAATTTGCATGAAATTATAGATTGTTTTTAAATTTATTTGGCATCTGCACCAGCATTAGAGTTTCTCATGCTGCTATGATAGATGAATACCTAGTGTAATGGATACTTATTTCTGCTCTCTAATAAAACCCACTGGAAAATAACTGATGCGACAAACAATGCACATACAAAATGGTAAATTTGCACCAGTATCTGGCTACAGGATCTTAGGAGCCATAAACAACACATTTTTGACATCAACTGTCTGATTACAAATACAAATCAGGTAGTTATATTATTACTTTGGTTATGCTTTATATTGTTTTTATCCATAAATGGCTTATAGGAGGTTAATAAATTATTAACAGCTGTTATAAGCAGTTGCAGACATGAGTAGTATGTGTTATAGATGGTTATATACTCATCTAGAAGTGATACAGATGATTACAAGCTACAATTATAAATTATCTGTTGACATGTTGTTAACCAATTTATATGGATTCCATTTATTAAAACATCTATTCATTATTTGTTAACCTTTTAGAAACCATTCAAAGTGGAATCTTATTATGAAGTGTGACCATTAAAATTTATCATTTGTAACTGACAAGATATATTTAGAGATAAACAGATATATTTAGAGTTTAGATTTGGATCATATGCAATGTTTGTATACTCTCTCTGGGGCTGGGTGAGAATTCCATCTTTTGCATTATGTATATGTTTATATTATAATATTGTGGGAATATACGTAGCTTATGTAGTTGAGTGCAAAAATGCTGTCATAGATATTCAATCTATATATAGGGTATATATACAGCAGTGCCTGTCCCAAGTTAAAACAAAACAAAAAAACCCACACACTGAATTCTATAAACAACTGAACTCTGTCAATCTTACATGCAGACAAAGAAAAAAGGCATTTCAGTAATCTAAATGGAGTGAAACAAAAGCACAAAAAGGGCAACATCAGCAACAAAGAAGCAGAAATACACAATAGAGTAGTCTAGTAGGAAGAGAATAATGCATTTTGTCATATCAGGAATTCATTGATCGATTGATATGCTCCATTAATTAAATAACCAATGGAACAGAAGCAGCGATGCATAACTTTATGTATACCTATTTAAGTTCCAAAAGAGGAGCTGGTAGGTACTGAGCATTTTTTCAAAATAAAGTGGCTACATTTTCTAAAATACTCACTTAGGATCTCTAATAGTGGCAGGGATGGGGGTAGGCAGGGAGGAAGAGGGATTGAGATAGAGAGCATTTTTGCAGCACCAGGCTATAAGATAAAATGGAGTCTGTAAAAGACCAAATAATGAAACAACTCCTCCCTTTCTTTTCCTATCTCCCTTTTTCTCCCTGCCAAGATTAAATTAGAGAAAAGTGAGTTATGCAGCCCATGTTTTATCTGCGTTTTCAAAAGCTCATTACATAGACAAAAATGATAATTAATAAGAGAAGTTAAAGATGTGTAAATTAAGTTATTAAAAATTAGATATCTGCTTAGCACTTCAGTAGAAATGTAGGCAGCAGCAACAAATCTATATTGCTTGATAAAAGTAGATAATTATTTCACAAATAATTACTCATGTAACATTTGGGGTTAGAAACTTGCTAACTAGATATTTGGTAACTAAGGAGATGTACTTTTTCTCTTCAGTTTTTAATATATTGAATTTCTCTATATTCTGTCACATGAGCCAAAAAGAAATGGTATGATTTGATATTCAGATGATATGCAACATAAATGAGGTATGTAGTACCATTAAGCTAAGCTATGGCTCTGTGTTTGTATCCTTTGTTCTTCATTCCATTTGCCAACTACTCCTGTTTAGTTTCCCCTTGTCTCATTTCATAATCTCATTGATTTATATGGACCTACTTACATACATATATCCTTGCAGATTTGGTCCTTAAACTGAAAAATCTGGAGGGTACAGATGTGCTTTTTTTTAAACAAAAGGTTGTACAGTGCCTACAATTTGTTCAATGAAAATAATGGTAATATTGTTTATTTGTGGTAGCAAACATTGTAACTCTCAAGGTCATTGGAGGCTTTATTCATTAATATTTTCAAAGCACTTTGAGGTCCTTGGATAGAAGATGTTATAGAAGCATAAAATATTTGCTGGGGTTTATGAATCATCTGAATTAACTTGTTTCAATATATGGCTATGTCTCTTTAAAAAATACAGTTGAAATTTGCAGTTTTGACTGTTTTACTTTGAGATTTTGGGTTTCTTATGTACCTGAAGCTCAAACCAAAACTCAGTGTGTGAAATAAAACATGGATTGAAACATCAAAAAAAGCATATTCACATGAAATCCTGTGTAACAAAACCTCCAAGTTTTATCTCTTTCTAAAAAGAAGTCAAAATATAGCTAAACTTCAGTCACTGTAGCCAAAGCAAAGTCAGTGTCAGGTATTTTCTGCAGGAATTTTTGAAGAAGGCTATATGAGACTCATACCTTCTTACATGAGAAATGTCTCTGGGGAAGGGAAGGATGAGGTGAGGCAAATTTCTGCTCTCAAACCTGCATGGCGAAATCTGCAAATCTGAGCCTATTTATTCTTCTATCCTTATATGCATCTTTATTAAGCCAATTATCTTCATTTTAATTGCTAAGCATGTCTTTTAATACAATACTTAGCACTTGTATAATCTCTTTCATATCTAAATCAGATTGTGGTGGTTCGGTAACAATCCCCTTTTCACACATGGGAAACCTGAGGCACAAAGAAGCGAAGTGACTTGCTCAAAGTAACACAGCAAATCAATAGAAAAGTCAGAAATATAGCTAGGTCCCTGAATCCAGTTTATCCTCTGTTGATTGAAATCCTTCTATATAAAAAGAGTGAGATGTCTGAGATGAAAACTGTATGTGCATTTAGGAATATTTTCCCCCAACGGAATGGAAGGTGAATACGTATTTGTTTAAAATAAGATTTCAGTGAGGGGAGGGGGACCTTGCTTTAAGAATAAGAAAACATTCTAAGTCAAGAATCAAGTTTCAGAGTGGTAGCCGTATTAGTCTGTATCAGCAAAAAGAACGAGGAATACTTGTGGCACCTTAGAGACTAATACATTTATTTGGGCATAAGCTTTCGTGCGCTCTAACCCACTTCATCAGATGCATGGAGTGGAAAATACAGTATGAAGATGTGTATATATACAGAGAACATGAAAAGATGGGGGTTGCCTTACCAACTCTAACAAGACAAATCATTTAAAGTGGGCTATTATCAGCAGGAGGAGAAATCACTTTTGTGGTGATAATCAGGATGGCTCATTTCAAACAGTAGACAAGAAGGTGTGCGTAACAGTAGGGGGGAATTAGCATAGGGAAATATTTTTTAGTTTGTGTAATGACCCATCCACTCCCAGTCTTTATTCAGGCCTAGATTGATGGGGTCCGGTTTGCGAATTCCAGTTCTTCAGTTTCTCATCGGAGTCTGTTTTTGAAGGTTTTTTTTGCTGAAGAATTGCCATTTTTAGGTCTGTAATTGAGTGTCCATGGAGGTTGAAGTGTCCTCCCACTGGTTTTTGAATGTTATAATTCTTGACATCTGATTTGTGTCCATTTATTCTTTTGCGTAGAGACTGTCCAGTTTGGCCAATGTACAAGGCAGAGGGGCATTGCTGGCACATGATGGCATATATCACATTGGTAGATGTGTAGGTGAGCAAGCCCCTGATGGTGTGACTGACGTGATTAGGTCCTACGATAGTGTTCCTTGAATAGATATGTGGACAGAGTTGGCAACAGGGTTTGTTGCCAGGATAGGTTCCTGGGTTAGTGTTTTTGTTGTGTGGTGTGTGATTGCTGGTGAGTAGTTGCTTCATGTGGGAGAGATAGCTCAGTGGTTTGAACATTAGCTTGCTGAACTCAGGGTTGTGAGTTCAATCCTTGAGGGAGCCATTTAGGGATCTGTCTGGGGATTGGTCCTGCTTTGAGCAGGGAGTTGAACTAAATGACCTTCTGAGGTCTCTTCTAACCCTGATATTCTATGATTCAGGTGGTGGGGACTGTATCCAAAGGTGAGTGAGGGATCGTCCTTCAGGATAGGTTGTAGATCCTTAATGACACACAGGAGAGATTTTAGTTGGGGACTGAAGGTGATGGCTAGTGGTGTTCTGTTACTTTCTTTGTTGGGCCTGTCCTGTAGTAGGTGACTTCTGGGTACTCTTCTGGCTCTGTCAATCTGTTTATTCACTTCAGCAGGTGGGTATTGTAGTTTTAAGAATGCTTGATAGAGATCCTGTAGGTGTTTGTCTCTGTCTGAGGGGTGGAGCAAATGCGGTTGTCAAGAAGTTAGTTCTAAGCAATGGCATCAGTAACTTCACACCTTTATTTAAAATTCTCTGTTCATACTCCTGTACAGTTAGTGAAAAGTACAAACTTGTAGGCATATTTACTCAGTTCTACTAGTTTTCATCAAAGTAAAGCCAGTAATGAAAATTCCTGTTTCCCTTTTCCACCTTTCCTTATTTCACTCAGATTTACTCTTGGAAATAAAAGAGTCCACAAAGTTTCCAGGTTCTACACTATGGAAAGTACAATATCTGACAGTTCCAATCACCACAAATGTGAACCCGAATGGCTGCTTTCTGGACCATAGGGGCTAGATCCACAAAGTAATTTAGGTACCTAACTGCCACTTTAGAGGCATAAATTCAACATTAGGCACCACGGAGATCCTCAAAATCCCTACTCATCTTCCAATTTACCCTGGAGGTGACTAAATTCCCTAGGCACCTTAGTTTCTGCTGGTCGGCATGGGCAAAAACTAAGCCTACATCCAGATGCCACTAAGCTGGTTGTCACCCTAGCTCATGCTTTAACCCTAGAGGGATTTGCAAGCTAGACATTCCCCCACATCCTTGCCTGCAGGCGAGATCCGCTAGGTTGTCTCAGAGTATGCCTACCTGATTGGGCCTCACACAAAAGACAGCGAGGGAAAACAGATTTGGAATTTTCTGAGCTAAGGCATGTGCATGTATGTCCCAGTAGCCCAGTGGCTAGAGCACTCACCTGGGATGTGGGAAAACTGGATTCTAGTCTCTGCGCCTATTAATATTTATGTATGTATACAATGTGGAATGACTTCACCAGGAGAAATCGAGAGAACTCTACTCCAGAATATGAAATTGCCTGTTGGCTAGAGCACTGAGCTGAGATGTAGGAGACCTAATTACAAATCCTATTCTGCATGCAAGGACTCACAGGTGAGGGGTAGAGTGTAGGCTATGTCCCTTTCTTTGGCATTTTCTATTCAGTGTATTGGCTTCTGTGAATTCCATTTTTAAGCAACTGAGGGTATGTCTACACTGTGAAATTACCTCAATTTTATAGAAGTCAATTTTTAGAAATCTATTTTATACAGTCGATCATGTATATCCCCACTAAGTGCAGTAAGTCGGTGGAATGCATCCTCAATACTGTGGCTAGCATCGACTCATGGAGCGGTGCACTGTAGGTAGCTATCCCACAGTTCCCGCAGTCTCCGCCGCCCATTGGAATTCTGGGTTAAGCTCCCAATACCTGATGGGGCAAAAACATTGTTGTGGGTGATTTTGGATACTTGTCATCATTCGCTCCTCCCTCCGTGAAAGCAATGGCAGACAATCATTTTGTGCCTTTTTTCCATGCAGATGCCATACCATGGCAAGCATGGAGCTGAATCAGCTCAGCTCACCATCACTGCTTCTGTTGTGTCCTGGGTGCTGCTAGCCCTAATGCCATGGCTCATGAAGCCATACACAGGCACCCTGGACAGTAGTCAGGAGCTGTTCAACTATAGGCTGAGCAAGTGCAGAATGGTGGTAGAATGTGCATTTGGACATTTAAAAGCACCCTGGCACAGTTTGCTGACTCGGTTAGACCTCAGTGAAACCAATATTCCAATTGTTATTGCCACTTGCTGTGTGCTCCACAATATCTGTGACAGTAAGGGGGAGACGTTTATGGCAGGGTGGGAGGTTGAGGCAAATTGCCTGGCTGGTGATTACGAGCAGCCAGACACCAAGGTGATTAGAAGAGCACAGGTAGGCGTGCTGTGCATCAGAGAAGCTTTGAAAACCAGTTTCATGACTGGCCAGGCTACAGTGTTACAGTTCTGTTTGTTTCTCCTTGATGAAAACCCGCCCCCTTGGTTCACTCTACTTCCCTGTAAGCCAACCGCCCTCCCTGCTTCGATCACCTCTTGCAGAGGCAATAAAATCATTATTGTTTCAAAATCATGCATTCTTTATTAATTCATCACACAAATGGGGGGATAACTGCCAAGGTAGCCTGGGAGGGGCGGGGGAGGAGGGAAGCATTGGGAGAGGTGGTGGATGAGGGGAGGAAGGAAGGACAAGGCCACACTGCACTTCAAAAGTTATTGAATGCCAGCCTTCTGTTGCTTGGGCATCCCTCTGGGGTAGAGTGGTTGTGTGCCCAGAGGGCCCCACCCCGCGTTCTTGGGAGTCTGGGTGATGAGGCTATGGAACTTGGGGGGGAGGGCGGGTGGCTACACAGGGACTGCAGCGACGGTCTGTGCTCCTGATCCCTTTCCTGCAGCTCCACCAGACACTGGAATATGTCAATTTGATCCCCCAGTAGCCTCAGCATTGCATCTTGCCTCTTCTAATCGTGCTGCCGCCACCTCTCATCTTGCTCCCGCCACCTCTCATCTCACTCATTCCTCCTGTCCTTGTGTTCATTTTCTGCTTTCCTGGACTCTGCAATTGTTTGCCTCCACGCATTCTGCTGAGCTCTTTCAGTGCGGAAGGACTGCATGAGACTGCATTGTGAGTGCGGTTTTTTTTGCCGCCTTATCTATGCTAGCCTCTGGGACGGAGATGATAGGGGGAGCATTGAAACATTTGCAGCTGCAGGAGGAAAAAAAGGGAGAGTAGTTTTTAAAAAGATACATTTTAGGCCTGGTCTACACTAGGGTGGGAGGTCGAACTACGCGAATAGCGTAGCTGAAGTCGAACTACCTTAGTTCGAACTTCTTACCTGTCCAGACACCACGGGATCGAAGTCCGAGGCTCCCCCGTCGACTCCGCCACCGTCGTTCGCGGTGGTGGAGTTCCGGAGTCGACAGGAGCGCGTTCAGAGTTCGAACTATCGCGTCTAGATTAGATGCGATAGTTCGAACTCCGAGAAGTCGAACGCTACGCGTCGACCCGGCAGGTAAGTATAGACCTACCCTTAGAGAACAATGGGTAGACTCTTTCACGGTGAACCTTTCTGTTAACATTACAAAGCACATATGCTTTCGGTACAAGGTCGCATTTTGCCTCTTATATTGAGGGCCTGCCGGTTTGGTGTGAGAGACCACACACTCAGGGCTGGGCAACAGAATTCGGCTTGCAGACAGTCATGGTAAGCCACAGTCTTTCGGCTTCTTCAACCTTCATAACATGTGGGAATGGTTTCAAACAGTAGTGCCCTCCTTTCCCATAACAAGCACCCGTTGGGTTGGCCATTTAAAAGGAGTGGCTGTACTGGCCACGAATGCATCCCAAGTCTTCAGGGCACATTAATCATTAAACACGCTTACTTTTAAACCATGCATTCTATTTACAAAGATACACTCACCAGAGGTGCCTTCTCCGGTTTCGTGGTCCATGAGCCCACCTTAGGAGGGTTGGGAGGGTATTGGCTCCAGGGTGATAAACAGTTCCTGGCTGTTGGGGAGAATGGTTTCTCTGCTTGCATGCTGTGTGCTATCCTCCTCCTCCTCCTCCACCTCCTCATCTTCCTCATCCCCAAAATCCTCATCCCTGTTGCATGAGACTTCCCCTTTGCAGGTGTCCACGGACAGGGGTGGGGTAGTGGCAGCCCTCTCCCCCCTGCAAGAATTGCATGCAGCTCATCATAAAAGCAGCATGTCTGGGGCTTTGACCTGAAGCGGCCGTTTGCCTCTTTGGTTTTTTTGGTAGGCTTGCCTGAGCTCCTTAATTTTCACGTGGCACTGCTGCAGTTCCCTGTTGTAGCCTTTGTCCATCATGCCCTTGGAGATTTTTTTCAAATGTTTTGGCATTTCATCTTTTGGAAGGGCATTCTGATAGTACCTCCCATTTGGGCCATGATGGAGCTCTTTTGCCATTCTGGGACTTCATGGTCACCTGTGCTGATGAGCTTGCCATGCTGGCCAAACAGGAAATTAAATTCAAAAGTTTCCGGGGCGTTTTCTGTCTACCTGGCTACCACATCTGAGTTGAAAGTGCTGTCCAGAGCGATCACAATGGAGCACTCTGGGATAGCTCCTAGAGGCCAATACTGTCAAATTGCATCCACATTACACCAAATTCAACCCGGCAATGTCGATTTCAGAGCTAATCTCCTCGTTGGGGAGGAGTACAGAAGCTGATTTTAAGAGCCCCTTTAGTCGACAAAAATGGCTTCGTCATGTGGACGGGTGCAGGGTTAAATCAATCTAACACTGCTAAATTCGACCTAAACTCATAGTGTAGACAAGGGCTAATTCTTCCCATGCAATGTACTGGGAGATTGGATAACTAATTCATGCTGAGGATTCCAAAGGGAGACAAGGTGCCTAAAAGCGAGGTGTTGCTACGCTTCGCTTCCTTTGTGGATCTAGTCGTAGGTAATCAATATGCAATAATGTTCCATGTTTTAAAACCAAAAGAAGCTTTTACTAATGAAACCAGACTTCTTTAAAATCAAGTATTATAAAATCAGTGTATGCTGGGAAAAGTACTTATTTTTTATATTGTGTTTGGGGGAGAAATGTTAAACTTTAATTAGGCTCATAATTATATCTAAGAGACAAACTCATCTCTGAGTTCCACCAATGAAACCAAGACAGAGCTTAAGTTTGGGTCTATGATGAGGCCAATAAAGATGCAACATGATATTTAGTGTTATAAACACATTTAACAACACTGATTAGATTTTAATCAGCTAATCAATTCTGCTAACCATGACATTTGAAGAATCCTATGAGTTGATTGTAAAAACAAAAACTGACACATCTTCTGGTACTTCCAGTGTTACTTCACTCCCTATGAGATGTTCTTTCGTGTAGTAGTTTCTCCTCAGCATTTGAATTTATCATATTATTTTACAGGATTGCAATTTTAATTTGTACCCGCAAATCAAAAAAAATTGAACTGTGAACAATCACTACTTTGGAGAAAGATCAGGTCATGTTATTTTTAGTTTTATGGAGTTTGAGACCCATTTTCACATGGCAATATATTTTCAGCATATTCATTACAAATTCTTAATTCCCTTCCCCCTTAACAAAATCTGTCTCCTTTCAAATGATCTCAACATTAAATTGAAGCCCAGTGAAATCTAATAGTCTGGTTCTGAACCTGGGAGACATTTAAAGAGAAATTGGAAACTCTAATGATCTGCTAACTTTCCTTCATTTACGTTACATTTGCAAATTTAACATCCCATACCTTTAATTTTCTCTCTGCTGCTTTAATGTTGGCTGTTCATTATCAGTAGCATTAAACTGCTGTCTAACTGCATCAATATACAGTTAAAATTTCCTAAATGAGCACAAATGAAGTAAATCAGTTTATTTTACCTGATATTTATATTGCAATCAAAATTCTCAGAAGAGGTTCATTGCATATTTTCCCAGAGACGTTTATAACAAAAAGATCAAATAAAATGACCCATGTATGAACAAAACATGAAGGGCCATATCCATCACTGAAGTAAACCCATTGAAGTTAGTGGATTTATACTGAGGATGAATTTGGTTCAATATCCTTTAATTTATTTTATACTTTGCATGATTTTTTTCTGGTGAATGCAATCTGATCAAGTTATTGAGTTTAGCCTCCTTTTCTTTGTTTTTACTTTATTTCATTCACAAGTGGCATCATGTAAAATATGATGTACAGTTGTTATATGTAGAGTTTCTTCTATTTTGAAAGAGAATTGCAGTGGTATATCCCTTATTTTAAACATAGGGGATATTTCTTAAACCAGCAGAATATTTCAAAACAAACTTATTAAAGTTTTGATCCTGAAAATACTTATACTTATGCTTGCCTTCAGTGGGACTAGTCAAGTTCTTAAAGTTAAGCATAAGTGTTTACATGATCGAGGCCTAAATGGATCCATTGTATGTTTTATGAGCAAAAGGAGCAACTGTCCTCTGTGCAGAGCAGCCACAAAGGGTAAACTTTCCCAGTAAGGTCTGCAAGCAGAGCTATTTATTAGACATCAGTGCAATGTTGGAGGTAAAAATACTAAGGAGGTTTTTTTTTTTTTCTTTTTTCCCCCCCTTCTTCAGGTAGTTCAGAGTGATCCAGCGCTTAGAGCTATAGTTACAGACAGGTAGACAAGCCTAACTGTGGTGACATAGAGAAGGGAAAATATGAAAAAAAAATTGTCAAAATCATTTTAATCTACTCTGGGACCACAAACACTAAAATCATAATTGCATGGCTATTCCATGGTTTCTAAGGCAAAGTTAAGGTTGTTTGGGTGTTTTAACTATGCATTTCCATGATTGGTGACAACTGAAGTGTAACCTTAACTCTGAACTTCCTGGATTTGTAATGCTTGGTTAGTTGAGATCAGCGGCGACTCTAGTTTTTTTGCCGCCCCAAGCATGGCAGGCAGGCTGCCTTCAGGGACTTGCCTGCGGGAGGTCCCCGGTCCCGCGGCTTTCTGCGGCATGCCTGCAGGAGGTCCACCGGTCCTGCGGCTTTGGCGTACCCGCCGCCGAATTGCCGCTGAATCTGCGGGACTGGCGGACCTCCCGCAGGCATGCCGCCAAAGGCTGCCTGACTGCCACCCTCACAGGGACAGGCAGGGCGCCCCTGTGGCTTGCCGCCCCAGGCATGTGCTTGGAGCGCTGGTGCCTGGAGCCGCTGCTGGTTGGGATAGTTACAGCATCTCCATAAGTGTTGAACTTTAAGTTACTGATACATACTATCCAACTTTATATAATTACTTATTAATTAGTGCCAAAAGTATAAAAGATATTATGAACAAAAGTTTATGTGCATCTGTCTAATGCAACCAATGCACATTTGCTCATTCAATTGGGTAACTGCGTAAGTACCACTTTGCTATACAAATATGAGGACTATACGAGTAAGATGATCTGGCTACCTTAAATACCCACATTTACACATGCTGAAAATTTTAGTTCTGAAGACATTAGGACATGTTAATGGATATCTGTAAAATAGCTGTTTACTCTCCTTTTATTTGTATTCTGCTGTTTGAAACAGAAAAATGCTTAGAGAATTTGAGTCGAGAAGTAAATCTGAAGTGGCTCTACTGAAGTCACTGGAAGAAACTGAAAGCAGAATCTTACTCTAGGTATTTATTTTTAGTATTTACAGACTTGTAAATCTGCAATTGGAGCCCATTTCTTTCCAAATGCTTCTATTTCAACATAATAGTTTTAACAATATTAGAGAGACAAGGTGGGTGAGGTAAATATCTTTTATTGGACCAGCTTTCCAGCCGGCCAGAGCTCCTTTTGTCCCTCTATTTCAACATTACGTTTGTACTAAACCATACATGAAGTTGGAGTAATATTTTAATTTCTACCTTTCTTTTGTGCTTCTGTAATTTTACATAAGAAATTGTACATTGCTTCACACACCAACACTGCATGCTTGAAAATATCAGAGAAATTACTATTACCCAACGACCTTGGCTGTTGGAAAAATGATTTTCCTGGTACTGGAAATTGTATCAAACATGAAATATACTGTGATCTTATACCAGTGGCGGAATAACTTTGCAAAATTTAATAGCATAAGCGAAAGCAGATGTAAGTAATTTTTTTTTAAATCCTAGTGATGGAAAAGTAAATTATTAACAAATAACAATTCTTGCTTCAGGATTAAGGAACTCACAAAGATCACTCAAAATTAGAAGCAGATACACTGCTTGTGAAATGTCTTAGCAAATAAAAGATAAAGTTTATTTCTACTTAAGTATTTATAAGGTGCCAATTACCGGCAGATACCAGTCTACTAACAAAACTTTAATGATCTTACAAAATATTAATTCCAGGAGAATAACTTTGTGCATCCTATATACATCAGCAAATGTGGTTGCACTGAGATTTATTTATTAAATGCAATATTTTTCTAGCAGCAAGTTAATATATCCTATGACTGGGACAATGACATTAAGAGAAAACAATATAATAAGAGCAAAATTATCTCAGTAATACTAGTATAAATAAGATCAAAGTGGAGTTACTGTGTTAACAAAAGTATAACTTAAAGCAGAATTTGGCCATAACATTTTAAATCCATGTCCTGCAATCTGACCCAGTGGGGCAAAGCCCTCCACTGATGTGTGAAGTCCTGTTAGCTCTACTGGGAATTTGAGTGGGCATAAGAGTCTGTCTATGTGGATCACATTGACAGACCGGGAGCTTAGTTTGTGCCACTATTTTATTAAGACTGTCAAAACTCAGAGAGTTAAAAGTTTGGGTTCCATTCTGTTAAGAAACTTTTAGTACTTCATCCAAAGGTTAAGTAATATATCTGTAAATTGTCACTAGAAATCTCAGGAACAGATTTCTGATGAGAAGTACTTCCTGATTCTTGCTAAGCCAGAAATACCTCAAAAACAGCCTGGGTTTTGCCACACGTCTTATACTTATTCCACTTAAAATGCTCAGGTGTAGAGGCACATGGAAACAAATTAATTAAACAAACAATGAAAGGGAGGTCTCAAACTGTTTCCGAAAGTTCAAAAAAATTTTAAGTTTGGTTTTAAGTATGCACAAATGTTTGCAAATATTATTATTTCTAAACCAGTTAGCCAATCCCTACTACAAACTGTTTTCTTTTTTTCTTTCTTTTTTAAGAATGTTCAATAGGTGTTGCTTAAGAAACTCAAACCGAAACACTTTTCTAACCTTTCTCAGATATGCACTAATTTGCCTCTCATGTATGTTGGTTGCATGTAATGAATTAGCTTTAGTAGAGATACTTCTGATTACATCAGTTTAAAAAAAAAGAGGAAATTTAGACTCACTAGGGAAGTATGTATTTTATTTCTTCAGTTGTTTTTATAAACCAGTCAATTAACAAAATACTTGTATCACTTTTGAAAATATCGAATGTTACAGGGGAACTTTTAGTATTGAAAAAGTTAAATTGATAGTTGTCTTTTTTAACTGCCTGTGGATCATACTCAGCTATGGTTTCCCAGAGAATATCTAGGAGATATTTGCATAAGAAGTGTTTACTTACAAAGTAATCCCACTGAAATCAATGACAATTTATGTGATTTGAAAATATGGTTCTCTACTGTGCAAGTTCATCCCAAAGACTTCCATATTATGAATGTACCCAAGATTTAAAATCTTTGATACTTCATTATCAGATGTTTTATCAAATTAAGATATTTATACAACCCCATTATAATAGTATCTGAGTGTTTTACAATCTTTAATGTAGTTCTCTACGTGACACCACTGTGTAGTAGGGAAGTACTGTAATCCCCATTTTACAGACTGGGAACTGAGGCCCTGATCCACAAAAGGACTTAGCCTAACCCCCACTTCAGGCACTTTTTGTCCAAAATTTAGGCATTTCTGAGGTCCTCAAAACCCCTGCTAAGCTGCTGTCTAACCCTGGATACACGCAAAGGCCCCTTTGAGCACCTATGTTTCTGTCTCTAGCATGTGCACTGCTCCCTTGGTCTATGCACCTGGGCACCTAATCTCTCACCTAAACCTCATCAGGAGCCTCAAAACAGATGAAACTAGGAATTATTCTGCATGTCTCATCTGTGGGGACTAAATCTCTACAAAATGGCCAAGAGTTGGAAGCGTAACCCATCCTCAGAGGTTTCTTCCTGACCTCCCTTATAACTTTATCTAAATAGTTAGGGAAATCATTGAGGATGTAGGAGATCCTGATGTATTCCTCACCCCCCCTCCTTCCAATGACAAGGGATTTGAACACAGGTTTTGGTGAAAATGTTACCACTGGTCTTTGGGATAGTCTATGTGAACCTTTCTCAGTCTCTCCCATTGCAGCTGTTCAACTATATAATAAATAATGAAATATACGTTGAGCCACAGAGAGATCATGGGGATGCCTCTATAGTACAGTGTTTGGGTACTCACCACTCACTTGAGAGGTGAGAAAACTCCTCATCAGGTGCTCGAGAGAATTGAATCAGGGTCTCCCATATCCTGGATGAGTTCCTTAACCGTTGGATTAAAGGTTATCAGGGGAAAAGCCATCTCCTCCTTTCCCTCTCAAACCTGGCCATTTTGTGCAGAGTCAGCCAAGTGTTGCCACTCCTGTAAGAAACAGCATAGCTGCCTGTCTCCAGAAGAGGGTTCCCAACTATGGAGGTAGGTGCTTCCCTCCAGCCTTTACTTAGGCACTGTCATGAGGCTTGGGGGACAATCCAGCCTAGTGAGGGGTTGTCACCATCTATCCTATAACACTGTGAACCTCACAATGCTTTTCTGTTGCAGCTCACAACCTGAGATGCTCACAATCAGCCTATAAGCATGCAGGTCACACCCTGATTGTCTGTTTGCTAGACAGTCCTGATTCAGCAGCTCTGACCCCAACAGTACTTGTTAGCTTGATGTGTTTGTTTATGTGATATGTAAATATATTCTCATTGTCTTTCCAAGTTCTTTGGAAGTAATTCCCAGGTGGGGAAGCATAGTCCTTTGTCTAATTCAGACCCGTTCATCAACTGCCCCTGGCGTGCGTGTTCCAAATGCAGTCTAGTCACAATTCCAGCACTTATCCACAACTCTCAACACCCTTTGTGCACATACACCATGACATCCCACAAGGCACAGTTCGTACAAAGACTACCACAATACTGTGTAATGTGTGAATACAGGGGTGCTTAAGGTCACAGAGACCTGACTCTTTGAGTGGTGGGAGTGGCTTAGGACATGCCTTTCACCTCAGCATCTGGTACTGGCTTCCTATACTGTACTGGCTTTTTTTGGTATCCCAGTCTTAAGCTCTTACCTCTCCACAAGCATTATATAGAGAGTCTGTTTGCCTAACTCAAGATTTATTAATTCCATTGCTTGGGTGGGTAGGAGCCTAAAATTGGCTTCTGAACATTGGAGCATCCTAAATTGCTTTGTGGATTTGGACCAGAAAGACTAAGTGGCTTACCCAAGGTCACACAGTCAGTCTGTGGCCCAGCAGAATATTGAGCCACATTTCCTGAGTCTCAGAGTAGTACCCTAACCGCTGACCATCCTTTTTCTCTAACTCTAGAAACTCTTTAGTTTCAACAACTTCATAAGCCCTAGTATTTAAAGGGCCAGTGTCTTTTTTTCTCTGATTTCTCTTTCTTCTTTTTTTCCCCCAGAATCTTTGGTTCTTTTTTATTTTTAGGAGATTTTTCTCAACTTAATCTATTACTGCTTGATTTCAAGCTTTACAGCTCAACAGCAGCTGCCTGGCAATGCAATTAGCAATATTTTCCTTCATTCCCATGTTGGCTAAATTTTAGTTATAGAAGTTAGAAATCAAAAAAGCATGTTGCATCATCTAATCTTATCTAGTGCATCTCTAATAGTCCTGTGAGTTACCCGAACAGATATATTTCCAGTTCAGCACTCAAAACCTCAGGTAAGTGTTTCAGCACTGGAGCTGCTCTTTGCCTAAAGTGGTGTTTATGTGCAAGGCCGGCTCCAGACCCCAGCGCGCCAAGCGCGTGCGTGGGGCGGCATTTTAACGGAAGGGTGGCAGGCGGGTCCGGCGGACCTTCTGCAGTCATGCCTGCGGGAGATCCAACGGAGCCGCGGGACGACCGGACCTCCCACAGGCATGACTGCGGCGGGTGCGCTGGTCCCGCGGCTCGTGTGGACCTCCCGCAGGCATGACTGCGGAAGCTCCACCGTAGGCGCAGGACCAGCGGCACGTCTGCGGGAGGTCCCGCGGAGGCACGGGACCGGCGCCCGGCAGTGCGAGCGGCGCGGCGCGCAGCCCTGCCTCGGGCAGCGGAATTCGTAGAGCCGCCCCTGTGTATGTGTGTGTGTGTAAGGCAGCACGATGGAATCTACATAAGCCTTGATAAATCTGCAGAAAACAATTCCATGATATCATGATTGTTAACTGAATGTGTAAGAGAGCATATTGCATTAATTGTACCATAGATGCAGGATGTGCTCAAAATGGAAATGTCACATTTTTGCATAACATATTTAGAAGTTATTTATTTCCATATGTCCAGTAACACTCCTGCCACTCCGCCAGTAATTTTATGTATATCAACTTGTTGATTAAGGTTCAGTTTTGAACAACAACGTTCATATTCAGAGATGAGCATCCTTGGAATTAGTGCTTGTAACCAAAAGTTCAGCTTCCTGTTACTGTCTCTTTTGGAGACCAATGCCTAAAACTCCCAGCAAAAACTAGCAGCTGATATGAGTGAAGCCACAAAAGCATTTTTTCCCCTAGTTTGTTATACAATCAGTTCTAATGTCAGAGCTTTCTACAAGGTTTCAGATCTCAAAGGGAGACTGGCTTCTAAATAGACTGCTATACAGTAGAACCTGACACAAACACCAGAGTTACAACTAACTGGTGAACCACACACCTCATTTTGAGCTGAAAGTATGCAATAAGGAAGAGACAAAAAAATTAAAAAAATAAAGCAAATACAGTACAGTACTGTGTTTAAACACAAACTACTAAAAACAGAAAGGGAAAGCTTTAAAAGATTTGACACGGTAAGGAAACTATTGCCGTGCTTGTTTCATTTAAATTAAGATGATTAAAAGCAGCATTTTTCTTCTGTATAGTAACGTTTCAAAGTTGTATTGAGTCAATGTTGAGTTGTAAACTTTTGACAGAGCAACCATAATGTTTTGTTCAGAGTTGCAAACATTTCAGAGTTACAAACAACCTCCATTCCGGAGATGCTCATAACTCTGAGGTTCTGCTTTACTTCATGTGCAGTATAATCATGTCAGATTCAAAGTTTTGTTTCAATATGAAAATTATAATTGGTGTCCAATGTAGAGATTTTGTTTTCTACTGACAGCTTCATGGAGAAGTAATTTCTAGAATGTGGGTTGAGTTGGCTTAGTTTCATACTCTATTCTAGTTTCCAGTGATCTCTGAACTTTGCCTTTTATGATCTGACAGTATCACCAAGTAGCATGTCCCTTTTGCTTACACTAGAGAACTTAAGTGTGTTTTATGGTAGATGAGCTGCCTGTCCCTGCTCTTTAGAAAGATTGTGTAAACATCGTCTTAGTGGGAAATGAGCTCATCTGGGATTCCTGCTGCTCTCAGTTATCCACACAGGCTTCAGTTTAATCTTTTGCAGATATTAAGCTATGTTCTCACAACAAATGCCAATACAGCTTGCTTGAGATGTTTTTTTTTTGTCAAATATTGGACTCTTACAGTTTTCTCTTTGAGAGAACCCTGTGTTTGAATGCTTGGCAAAATGAAAAGGAAAACATATAAATAATTTTATTTTGATGTTGGCATGTCTGCTGTAATACATCTCCAATCCAACCCTACATTTGTTAATTAGGCTTAGAGTGATGAATAGCTCTCTCATGAGCCACTTGTGGACCACCTAGGTTTATGACTGAATGACAAATTTCCTTTACCTTAGGACATCCCAGTATAAAAATCTATTTCTTACTTTTATTTATTTGCATTCCTATCATTCATTACCAAATCAGTACTTTCTTTTTTTCTTCCCCTACCTGTGAACATTTACAATATCATGATCTATTTTAGTCTCAACAGTCTAAAAGCAACTGGCCAGATTCAAGCCTGGTATAAATCCAGAGAAATCAAAGGAAATGCACCAGGAGTGAATTTAGCCAGCTGATATTATTTACTATGAGCATGTACCTCTTTGGTACTCAGCCTATTACTGTTCTCAATTTTTTAATAAAGAGACATACACAATATCATATTTTTGTAAGGATTTCACATGCCTCTTAACTTTATTTGCATAATTAAATGCTGCTTGCCTTTATGGGCCAATCAGGGATGGAAAAAATAGACCCTGCTTTCCTAGAGCAGCACTCCAAGCACTAGTTATATGTGATTGGTTGGTTCTAAAGGAATCCACATTGTCTGTAGTATATAATTGAGTTACCCCCAAAAGTGTTTTAAAATAATGACAGATTTCAAAGTAGCAGCCTTGTTAGTCTGTATCCGCAAAAAGAACAGGAGTACCTGTGGCACCTTAGAGACTAACAAATTTATTTGAGCATAAGCTTTCGTGGGTTACAGGTTTTTTTCTCCTGCTCATGATAGCTCATCTCAATTGATTGGCCTCTTACAGTTAGTATGGCTACTTCCACCTTTTCATGTTCTATGTATGTATAAATATCTTCTTGCTGTATGTTTCAGTCTATGCATCCGATGAAGTGGGCTGTAGCCCACGGAAGCTTATGCTCAAATAAATTTGTTAGTCTCTAAGGTCTGGTCCACACTAAGAAGCGGGGTCGAACTAGGGTACGCAAATTCAGCTACGTGAATAGCGTAGCTGAATTCGAAGTACCCTAGTTCGAACTACTCACCCGTCCAGACGCCGCGGAATCGAAGTCCGCGGCTCCAAGGTCGACTCCGCCACCGCCTTTTGCAGTGGTGGAGTACCGGAGTTCGAACTATCGCTTCCGGAGTTCGAACTATCGCGTCCAGATTAGACGCGATAGTTCGAACTCCGAGAAGTCGAACTCACCGCGTCGACCCGGCTCGTAAGTGTAGACTAGCCCTAAGGTGCCACAAGTACTCCTGTTCTTTTTAAAATGTCTAAGTATATCCACACAAGTCAGTAAGCTGCCCTCACCAAACATTTTTCTTTAAGGTCTGATGTGCTCTTTGCTTTTAAAGATCACAAAGCTGGCCCTTTTGGTTTTTAATTGTCCTCTTCTTCTACAGTCAGTGTTTCAAAATGTCTTTTTCTTTTAAACTCAGAAAAATAAAAAGACTTTTATTGGCTTAAAATGGTACTTTTTTGGAGTCTAATAGCTTATGTTTCTCTTATAAACACATGCATTGAAATCTATTGGCCCAGCCTCCCAAGTTCTACCCAACTCCCTGACATCATTTTGATGTTTCCAAAACAAATATGTTGAAATTTCAATCTTACAAAAAAAATATATATTTTTTTATTTTTCATTCTACTTTGGGACTGTTTTCCCAAAATTTTCTAAATCTTTCTTTTTGGCCAGAAATTCCATTTCCTGGCCAGCAGTTCCTAAAAGGCTATTTCAAAAAAAGATCTTTTATACTGTACTGTTTTTAAGCAACTGTGACCAGATGCACCCTGTGCTCATACGCTACGCACTATTGTAATAATCTTTGTACAAGATGCTGAGTGATCATTTGAAAAATAATAACTCCATTGGTCAATAATATCATGATGAAACACATGTAGCAGCATCATATGTAAAGCTCATGACTGAAGCATGTTTACCAGACAAGTCTGGGGAAGTGGATAAACTAGTGTGACTGATGTGTGGCTGGTAGGCTGCAGCTACGGAGACACCCAGGGCAATATCTGTATGCTGGAAGGCTGTTTGTGAACAGCCCAGGTAGGAGCTATAGCAGCAAAGCATTGTGAGGCACCAAAGATGGCAGGGCAGGGTGACACAGCCCCTTTCTGGTCTGGATTGCACCCCAGAATGTTATACCAAAATACATGAGTTCTCAACCAACCCTTAAACTATAAGTTTTTAATAAAAATAACCTCATCTTTTAAAAACTATAATTGTATGTATTCTAGGATAAAATAGAACAAAAAATTTCTGTCACTTGGAAAGTCCTTTCTGTTAGGAAGCCACTATGATGTGATAGGTACTATCTTAGCAATGGCTTTGTAGCCAAAATGTTAAGGCTTGTTCTCTCTTTTAGCTATCCGAGAATAAATGAGATGAATTACTATTTAAACCAGAGTTGTCAGTATTGTTGTTTGTCTGTAGGTGTGCACAGAATACAGGTGTTATTCTGATGATGCCTTCACGGTTTTACAGAGGATTATTTTAGTTTGTTTGATATAAGCTTATTTCCATAAAGACCACAGCTACTGGTTTGTCCTACACACTATTTTTATATTGTATAGCTGTTTTATTGTAGGGACTTGGAAAAAAAGGATATAATTTGCATACTTATTTCTTTTTTGGATCAGCATGTATTATTACTAGCTGTAATCACTTCCTGAGCTCTATCCTCTGAGTCCCATCCTCTCTGCAAATCTAGCATTCAAGAAACTCCCAGACCAGTTCCTCTATTCTGTTCTGTTTAACTTTGAAACAGACTTTTATAAAACTTTTTCTATTTATTTCTTTTCAAAGATAAGAGAAAGATAATGTGAGAGAAACAATGCAGACCTATACATATATGCAGAAGGAGAGGTGGTGGGGATAGCAGTCGAATGTCCTTCAGCAACCTCC
The DNA here is from genome assembly GCF_020497125.1 of Mauremys mutica. Lineage (NCBI taxonomy): Eukaryota > Metazoa > Chordata > Testudines > Geoemydidae > Mauremys > Mauremys mutica. The sequence continues at coordinate 53,449,626 of NC_059076.1, read as the reverse complement.
ACCAAACCAGTCTGAAATAGACCTGTTCAATTGGCCTGCAGGACATGTGGCAAGACTTATCCATTTTTGACAGCAATCTGGAGAGGTGCTCTGATGTCCAGGAGTCCGCCATCTCCTTGGGGTATTCTGCCACTGGCAATGTCAGCAGCTTCTCGCTGGACTCGGTCTCCTCTGGGGGCAGGACACTACTTGGTTTGGTCAGAGATCTACAGCAGGCAAGAGGCATCTGTCTCCTCTCCTGGATCTCCTTCAGCTGAGCTGGAAGTCCCACCTCCTATACTTCCTGTCCTTCCTCTCATCTTCTGGTGCAGAGAATAGTCCCTCCCCGTTCTGTTTTAGAGAGAGGACACTCGGACTCACTACAAATGTATACATAAACATCAGAGATAGGCCCTTGAATAGACTCCATGAGTCCTCCGAGATAGTTCTTGTGGTAAACAAATAGCAGGAGAGTTTCCTGACAAACCATGTGAGGGTTGTTTATTTTCTATTTTTCAGTAAGGCAGAGATGATGTAATGTGATTAGAAACTACAATAGAGTTTTACTGAAATATTTTAGAAGCCTAGTTTCAGAGCTATTGAAATGACTATGCTACCTGCAGTAAGGTCTATCCTCCAACCACCTGAAGGATTTCCAAGTAATTTAGATAATCTCACTGTTCTTCAGGACATAATTTGTTTTATGGCCACTGGGGTGAATAAATTTCAATTTTCAAATGAATAACCTGTATTAGTGCCAATGAGCAAAGTCTGTACACATCAACTTATTAGCCATGATCAACAGTGCCACAACTGAAGGTAAGAATCTTGTTGTAAATGGACACAGAATCTAGAATGATTACTCATTGATTCTTTGAGTGTAGCAATAAGGACTTCTACCTCCCACCCCCAAAATATATATATAATAATCAAACCGTTGAATATTCCCTCCCAAGTAAGAAAACTCTTTTTGAGGTGTAAAATAATCACATTTTGGTGAATCCCTTGAATAATTCCACATGGGTTGCTCCCTTAACAATTATGAGTTTCTAAAGCCACACTCAAGCAAGTATTCTTCCTAAGCCACTGTGTTTTTTTAAATTTATCTGGAATATGTGGGCCCAAAGAATTAAAGGTGTTAGCAGGATCCTGTCACTGTCCAACATTAAACAGATTTAAACAAAGTTTGAGGTATGGTATAAAGAGAACTCATCCTGCTTAGTACCTTGGCAAACAAACCATTACAAAAATCTTTTAAAACCTTTTATAGAACATACAGGAAAGAAGGGAAATCAGTTAAAGCATTTCTAATGTAAAGTATTAAATAAGGCTTTCCTCTTAACAACATCCCTTGTTTCCCTTTCCTTTAGCTGGAGAGAGTTTTTAGAAGGAAAAAGCCCCTTGTTAAACAATTTTTTAGATAGTCTGAAAGATGGTAAGTGCTGTCCTTTTGGGGAACAGAGGAGTTAGTTGAGATGCTGCTATTGGTGGTTGTGTTAATGTCCTGGTTTCCTACGAGGCAAAACAAGGCGCATGCGTGCACACACACACACACAAGAATAGCACAGATAGCAAAGATAGAAAATGTATCTTCTGTCTCTGATATTAACTTTCACTTGCAATCTCACCACTGGAAAAACACAGGGTCAGCACATGGTCTTACCAGACATCCCGTGACCTGGCAAACCCATATCAGCACCAGACTGTTTAAGGCATTGCAGTTCAGTTGGTTAACTAATGTCCCACCACCTACATCCTGATTCTTGAAAGTTACTTCAGCTAGGAAAAAAAATGAAAGGCTTATATCTAAGCTTGCTATTCAGCATGAGGAAAATTCAAACCATTCCTTTTAGCTGAAAAGCTATTTCTGAGATCCAGACTGCTCTGTAGACCACCGGATTCGTCAGACAAGAAAAAACACTGGCCCATAATACCTCTATCATCCACTAGTGCATCAAGATTGCTCTGTGGACCACCGGACCCCTCAGACAAGAAAGACACTGGACCACAATGCCTTTATCATCTACTAGTGCACCAACAATAGGTACATGGGCATGGGACTGACTTGTTAGATATCTAACATCACAGTTAGCGTCAGGGAGACTTTGTAGTGGTTGCATCAATTGAAAGAAAAGAAAAAAAGAGTTTGTGGCATCTACAGATGAATGTGTATATATTTAAAAAATCTAGCCATATTTGTATATATTTATTTATAAATAGTTTAACTTGTTCTTTGCAATATTTTGTTTATACTTTCTATTGTTTATATCAAGCTTATTGGATGTTGTTCAGTAATTTGAAAATGGTGTGTGTGTATTTAGGAAGTGTACTGTATCCACTATTTAGGTGGATTACCCATTATTTCCCCGGAGGCACCATTGTTAAAATAGCAGTTCAAGTAATCTAGATCACCAGTGTAAGGAGCTGGGAGTTCATCAGGGAGACCCACTTTGGCAGAATGACCCAGGACTTGAGGAGGTAAAGTACACTCCATAATTCTTGTGTTTGTACCCTCCGAGGCAGCAGGTGGGATTCTGTAACCTTACTGGAAAAATCAGATAAACCAGCAATGCTGATATTTTAAAACCGTATATAAGGGTGAGCTGGGAATAAAACAGGTCAATTAGACACATGCAGCCACATTGTAATTCTTACATATATAGTTATTAGAAATTAACTTGGCCAAATATATGTTCTTAAAGTGTTTTCACTAGTGTCCTGCCCTGCTGTGCATGACAGATAGCTTTTAAGATATCCATAACTTATAACTGATACAGAGTAGAATTAATGTTGAGAACAAATTATGAGAGTTATATATGCAATATATGCTTGAAAAACAAACTGCTGTTTTCAGATTGACACCTCCATCTCAGACAATAAATGTGAATAAGCATAGCCTTTTGAAAAGAGGACATATGCTTGCCTCTGTGATTTCAATAGTGTTCTACATGGATACAGAACTATGCTTGTGAGCAACATGTTGTAGAGTCAGGCTATTGTGTTACAAGTGAATGTTTCCTGAGAAATATCCATTGTGTGCCACCACCTTGAAAAGAATTTATTAAATTGCAATAGAAAAAAAATCAACCAAACTGTATTTATGCAAAGCAAGAAATAAAGTCCTTAGTTTTGTCTATGTCTATTTTCCTTGACTTCTGGCAAATCCCAGAGATATTTAATAGTCTCTACCCCACCAGACTGGCACATCTGCTGCTCCACTGCAAAAAGACACATGGACCTGTCAAGGTTTAGAGGGAGAAATGCTGTTGATAGAGGTACAGTTATTTAAAAATAAGAGTTACCATTGGTTCAGTTAGCCTCATCTTCAGGATATGCTCTGAAAAATTCTTTTTCCACTTCCTCTTATACCTAGAAGATCATTTTTAAGTCTCCAAAGTAAAAATATGAAAAAAAAAACAAGACATAGTTTATGTGGGATAGAAAAATTCTTTCAAACCAACATTGGCTTCTAAAAGCTAACATTTTGTTTCTCTAACATGCTAGAAGTTGGTTGGTGATTTCATTTTTATGCTTTTTCTTAAAGAAATAGTCAATGAAAGTACAAAAAAAGGAAATGACTTACAACTTGCATGTTTCTAAATACTACACACTTCATGGGATCTCCAGCTTCACAGGATCTTGAACAGAACTATGGAATTATGTTAATTTACAGCTTGTCAAAACTGCAAGACTAGACAATATAAAATTAGGCAATACTACATAGACATGACATATTAGGGTGGGAATAACCATAATAAACTAGTATCAGAGGGGTAGCCGTGTTAGTCTGGTTCTGTAAAAGCAGCAAAGAATCCTGTGGCACCTTATAGACTAACAAACGTTTTGCAGCATGAGCTTTCGTGGGTGAATACCCACTTGCATCCAAAGAAGTGGGTATTCACCCACGAAAGCTCATGCTGCAAAACGTCTGTTAGTCTATAAGGTGCCACAGGATTCTTTGCTGCTTTTACATAATAAACTAGGAGAAGACACTAATAGGTGGGGAGAGGAGGAAAGGAGGGTTTATACGAAATGGAGGTCTGGCATTCTTTGAGTCATCTCAAAATTTTTATCCAAATGTATCTAAAAGCAGGGTCCCAATTTCTTCAGATTGATATAATCACTCTATACAGTGATAAGCTATTCTTTCTTTGCTGCTATCTCAAACAGGTTACTGCTGTGTTCTGGGCATAAGCCTTTCATTTTTTTGTAAAATCATGTGCTTGGTGATCATTAAACCCCTCAAAAATGAAGGTATTTTTGGATGAGTTAAACATAGGTTCTTTAGCTGATAAGCTAATATATATATTTTTGGCTGAGGTTTGGCTGCTGAAGCTGAACACTATTTTAACTCTTGTGTCTACCACTTCCCACAGCTCTCTGACTGTAGGACAGTCCCATAGCATATACATCGAGGTTCCTTTTTCATTATTAAACATTCAACAAACATGAAACCTCTGCAATGTCTAATACATTTTGAATATATATTTTTGGATTATATCAAGCATAGCCTGAGATCCACAGAAGCATTTTTAATATTAGATAATATGCTCAGCCACCGGGATTCTTTTAAAGGCTGTGATAAATCCCCATCCCAAATGTCTATAAAGAACTGAAATGATAGCCCTGGTCAGTGATCAGGGAGTGGAGGTTTTGTTTGTTTAAAGTTAATAAGATACTAAACAATGATGATCTAGTGGACAATATTTATGGAAATTTCCAAAAAGTTGAACCAGGTCTTACATAAACCTTTACTGTGGGAAATAATGTGATGAGAGGGAAAGTCTTATATGATGGGTAAAAATGTAGATTGATGGATAGATGGGATTAAAAATTTGTTAGGCAACAGAAAGCAGAGCAACACTGACTGGATACTGAAGAGATATTTATAATAACGGATCAGTATTCGCATGAGTACTATTATTCAATATATGATATGAAGGAAAAAGTGGACAGGCTGTTGAAATTGGCTGACAATACTGACAGTAGTTGTTCCAGTTAGTAAACACTACAAAGGATTGTAAGAAACTCCAGATAGACAGAAACACATTAGGGATTTGGGTAGCACAATGTCAGATGAAATTCAATTTGGATAAGTGTCAGGCAATGCACATTGGTAGAAATAGAAATAATCTAAACTTCCTGCTGATAGACTCTATGCTTGTAGAACTTAGAGGGGAAATGTTTGGTATCACTGTAAGGATTTCAGTAAATCCCATAGTACAGAAGTATAAACAAATAAAAAATACAGATAGAATGCTTGACTGTATTTAAAAAAGCACTGATTCCCTTATATTATATGCATCTTTATATAGCCCCCAAAATCTTCCTTAATGGTTTTCACCATGAAAAGGATTCCACAGCAAAGATAAAAGATATGTTTTTCAAAAAGTCCTTTAAAGACTTAAGAGACTTTCACATTTTACCTTGTCCTTCCCACATACCACCTGTAAGAGTGATGTGGGAACAATATGTTTGACCTAGCTTTGGGAGCCGATAGATTTGGGGAATCAATTTCTCTGCTATCCCACCCAGTCCATGCACTTTCCCTCTATTCAGATCTCAAACTTATAGAGAGTCCCCCAACTTTTTCAGAAGAGAGAAAAGGAAGGATAAAGATCCAAGCACAGAGGGCTCATATCTTAGGGGAATGATCTGCTACATTATTTTTTGTTGAGTACATGGAGCAACATAAAAGTATGGAAAAATCAGTTTTTACTATGCTCATCATAATCTTAAATATCTCATTCAAGTCACTTCTAACTTGCTTGCTTTCCATGGTGCATAATCATAGTTGTTTCGTTTACATATTATGGGAGAGTTACAGTGACTGGACAGTACCTCTACATCACTTTTGTAGTCCTTCTCTGGACATTCTCAATCTTTTATACACACACACACACACACTCTCTCTCTCTCACTCTTCCCCAGCCCCACAGGTGTTACTTGGGAAAGGCATATTATCTTCCTGTAGTGGGGTGATTACCTGCTCCAGCCCTCCAGGGCTTAAAACAGCCCAGGAGAGGGCTGTAGCTGGGGCAAGAAGCCTGGGCTGATTGGGAGAAAGCAGGCCCAGCTGTGGCCAGGTCCCAATCAGGCCCAGCTGGCCCCTATAAGAGGCAGTGATCCAGGAGCCCAGATAGTCTCTCTCTAACTGTAGAGGGAGAAGGGCCACAGCTAGACAAGGTACCTAGAGTGGAGCAGGGCTGGGGAAAGGCAGAGTAGCTGGGGAGCTCCTGCCTGGAAAGCCCCAGGCTGCGGTCTAGCATTAGGCAAAGAGGTACTGGGGTTGCAGGGGGCAGCCCAGGGGTATGCAAAGGCAGCAGGTCCAAACCCCTTTGCTGATGATGAATGGCTTATACTGCAGTCTGCCCCAGGGAACGGGGGCTAGATGGAGACTGGGCAGTAGCCAATACTGAGGCAAAGTGGGGATAGTGAGGTAGGGGTTCCCCTGGGAGGGGGAGACCCAGTTAAAGGGGCACTGAGGTCCTGGGAGGGACACGGGCTGGTAGCTGGAAGGTGGATCACCGGCCTGCAGAGGGCACTTTGGATGCTAGAATGAGCTAATTCCCTGGATGACCATCAGGAGGCGCTGCAGGGGTGAGTCCGGCCTGTCTACACTTCCCTATGAAAAGCTTTTCACAGAGGGAAACTTTTAAGGAAAATATTAGTGGGAGAGTCCTTACTAGAGCAACTCCTGAGCATGTGAGGTGTTTCTGTCCCACAGGTTTTTTCTCAGGAAGCAATTATACATCCTTCTTTTACTTGCTTAATGAACAATAACTTATTTAGTATTAAGTACCACATACAGTGTCAGTGCTACAAAAACAAATAATTTTCATCAGCCAGTCAAAAATTTAGTGATTTTAATTTTGGCAAAAAATGGCAGACTAAACTGGCAAAGGGTAATTTTCTTCCTTTCCACAAGTTAGTGAAAATGTAACTTAATGTTTCTGTATAATTGTATTCCAGAGCCAAACTGTTTAAAAATATGCATCATTTCTTGCTGTAGTTATAGTCCTACCTCCTTTATGACGACCAGGGAAACCATCTACTGTTCATCAAATACACAAATGTTATTTATAGTTTCATAACTCATTTTTGTTTTTATGCTGATTTTACAGAAAACAAAAACTTGCACAGCTGCTCTTTGGAAGATAAAAAGAATTAAAATTGCTGTAGCTGACTTGTGAGCTGGAAATGTTTTCAGATGTTTAGCAAATCAAATTGCATGGGGAAAGGGCAGGTTTTATTTGCTGTGGAATGCTTGCCTCTAGAAATATCTTATCCTGTGTTTATTCTTAATTGATTAGCTCTTCTTCACAAGAAGCATATTTCCCACTGGAAAGAGCCCTGGAATCCAAATATAGGATTTTTTCATACCATAAGCACCAGGAAGGGTGTATACAATGGGGACTCTAACAAGGCAATGATTCAAACAAGGCACTCTTGGCTTATAGGAGTCATAGTGCTATGCTTTCTCCTACCTCTACAACCAGGCTTCCATTATGGTGTCTCACCCAGATACATACAGCTACCCTCAGACCAAGAAAGAGAAGTCTAGTTTCTTTTTACAGTGATGAAGGTGCCAGAGCTCTAAGTGTCCGGAACCTTCTGTACAGCAGTGTTCATTGGTGCCACTTGCCCTTTGCTGCCACTCCCATCCTGGAGGGTTTTGAGGATATAAAAGAGGAAGTGGTCCCAAACACTCCTCAGTTCCTTGATTAACTGGTGAAGGGGCAGTGAGCTTGGGTCGCACACACAGTGTCCTCAATCCTTTCTTCAACTTTTTTTTTGTTTCTCTCTCTTTTTATACCCTTTTGAGGCAAACTTTGTTCATGGTTTGTCAAGTTTTTCTTTTAAAGTATGGGATGAGATGCCTGTCCAGTATGGGCTTTGTCTGAACCTCCAGGAGGTGCTTGTGACACCTCAAGATGGGGAGAGGCTCCTCAGGTCTAGTGGACTAAGCTGCCAGCTTTGAAGAGTGTGCACATTTTGTACCCTAAGGGAGGGAGGGGCCCCCAATGGACACAGCTTGGAAGCTCATGGCACAAGCGCATTCATCCTGAAAATGTGAATATGCAGAAGCTTATCTGTTCTGGTTACAGGTAAGCAACCTTCCCAAACCTGATGAGTATAAGCCTGTCTAGGTGTTCAGTATGCAAAACTGTCATGGAAATGATTATCACATATAGAATCAAGAATTGTTTCAATCAGCACGAGCTGCCATGGCAAAAATAATTGGGATGGGGGAGTGGAGAAGAAGGAAATTATGTGGCTATGAGAGGTGAGAAAAGCAGAGGAATGGGGAGAAAAATAAGACGGCTTAAGTTTGTTATATATTTTCTCTACTTCTAGAAGACTGCTTTCCAAACTGTACTTGTCAGGACTGAGTGTTCTACTTTCTCTATGCAGAGTTTTACCTTAAAAGAATAGTGAAATAGCAATTTTTTTTGTCTGGTTATACTGAAAGAAGGAATGGAGACAATGGATATGGTTTAATCAGGCAGCAACTTTATTATTAGATGTTTGGGACTACCCAGCAGGTAAAAGTGAACAGTGCAGGTAACTCCATGTTCATTTCAATATCTACCCAGGGGCTTCCGCCAACCCCTTCTTTCTCTATCCTTGTGCTTGCCAAACCATTGCTAGGACCTTAGCATCCTACTTTCCTCAAATGAGGTTAAGGTGGGCTATAAAGGAAGTGGAGGGAATGGCTCCCTGCCATGCCAGTCATTGGAGCCCCAACCCCTGCCCTCTTCTGCTTCCCAGCCCCCATTCCACTCTTTTTTTACAAACATCTCCTTTAAGTCATTTACCAAGCCATTTATCTGGTCACTGTGTGTCATGGAGTATCTGCCCTGGAGTAACTTATGTTATAAATTGTGACATAATAGTATAATTATAATAGTATAATTCCCTTCCTTACTCACCATAAAAAGTTCCCCCTGAAACTGCTGTGAGGAAGGAGGAACCCCCCTGCATTCCACCTAGGCCAATCTGGTGGTGAGGGAGAAACTCCTTCCGATCCCCCTAAGAAAGGTGCAGCTGATGCAGTGCCCATAGCAAGTCCTGACCAATCCTGGTATTTTGCCACTTCCAAGGGGAGGGAGAGTGGGTGCTGCTCTGCCTGGTCCAAGGAAAATAGGGCTTCTCCCATCAGGCTTGCCATTTATCAACTCTCCAGCTTTTCCAGTCCTTAAGGGATAAGTCAGCATTGCCACGCTGATCCACTCTATGTTTGCAGCACACCCTGCCCATAAAGCGCTATGTCCCGTTCCATGGCAAGCCAGACAATGCTCCCCCTCCCTTAAGTTGTGGTGCAGTCATTACAGTGGGTGATGGGGAAGAGTGGTTATTTATTCCAACAAAAGCTTTGCAGTCCCATTTAAGGAATTTAGTAGACCAGCTATCTTTTGGTGGAATTAATCTGAAAAGTTTTTGGGTCTTGTGAGCTGAGAGGAATCACTCTAATGAAAGTAATTGACAACTTAATAAAAGATTATCTAGCAATTATGTAACACTTTACATTTTCAAAGCATAGTGCAATTAGTAACTGACTCTAAACTAGATAAATACTAATATACCCATTTTACAGATGAGAGAACTGAGGTAGAGAACTAAGTTATTTGCATAAATCTACAAAGAGTCAGTGGCAAAGTCAAGACTGGAACTGGGGGAATTCCTGGCTCCTATTCCCAGGCTCAGTTGTCTGGATCAACTGGTTCAATACTAAGTTTATTTTTTTGAGGGAGAAGGAATTATCTGATGGAAAAGTTTGTGAGTGAAAACAAAACAACTTACTTGAGAGTCAAAAGGCCTGAGGCACAGGAAGCAAATTTGGTATTTTGGGTGACATACAAAGACTGGATTTGATTCAAAAAATGTTTCATAGTTCATTATGGAACTCCTCTTCTTCAAATGCAAATCACACCTGAAAAAGAGGAGAAGGACAATATGGCTTCCAGCATTCTGTAGATGAGAATATCCTTCTAGTGATCTATGACTACAGGGGTGAAATAGAAGCAGGGCCGGCTCCAGACCCCAGCGCGCCAAGCGCCCGCTTGGGGCGGTGTCTCGCGGGAGGGCGGCAGGCGGCTCCGGTGGACCTCCTGCAGACATGCCTGCGGAGGGTCCGCTGGTCCCGCGGCTCCGGTGGAGCATCCACAGGCGTGCCTGCGGGAGGTCCACCGGAGCTGCGGGACCAGCGGATCCTCCGCAGGCACGTCTGCAGCAGGAGGTCCAGCGGAGCCGCAGGACTGGCGACTGCCAGAGCGCCCCCCTTGGCGTGCCGCCCTGCTTGGGGCGGCGCAAATCCTAGAGCCGCCCCTGAATAGAAGTCAAGTTTACCCTAAGGACATGAATCAAAGATTGCCGACACATAATATACACATTAAAATATACCTCCTGATTCTCCAACATAAAGACAATTTAGCTAGGTTTTCTCCCAATATGGGTGTAGCAATACTTCTTTCAGTTCAAATTCACTTCACATCCTCCTCAGCAAGAGGTGAAAATACCAGATAATTGGGAGTGTTAGGTTCATCCTCATTAACACAACTGACTTTTCAAGAGACCATTTGAAATAAATATAGGATGGTAACTAAACTTGCAATTAGATTCTTGGTGACAGAGGTGAGAGCAACATCTGCTTCTCTAAATTTATGATTGCTTAAGTGTAGCAGTGAAGCATATTATTGGGAATCACTGCAAGTTCATAATTCTGTCTGCTGCTGCTTACAAAGACAAATATCCTTCTACTGTTGTACAGCTTGGCATGGGATAGTGCAACATGAGCCATTTTCTAATGTAGGAAAAAATCTATTTTTTTTATTTCATAACAGCTAAGTTTTTGTTAAATTTCTTATTCATAGGACAATGTTCTTTATTGCAACATATTGGTTTAGTTATTGTTTGAGTAGGGTTTTTTCCCACCTCTGAACTTGGGTCGGTGTATTTTGTAGGAAAGTACCCACAGATTTTCCAATATCATTGTTCCTATTTGTTTAGGATGGCTGGATTTAAGCAGCTTTGAACAACAAAACATAGACCTATTTCTACATAAAAAAAATACTTAATTAAGGGTACAGGCATGTAGCAGGGGTTAGAGTGCATATTACCTTTCCAGGATGTTAGAGTTAAACAAACCAGACTGAAACATACAAAAGCCAGGAATGGAATTTGTTGGGACTATTCTCTAATGCGATTAATCCATTGTTGAGAAGCATTTGGTATAGGTTACATTTAATATTAGTATGTGTCATTCAGCAGGTTAAATGCAAAGTGCCTTTGTCCAGTCCATTAATTCACGTGGCTGAATGTTTTAGTGTTCTTGGTTTATAGGTGCTAGACAGGGCAGGACTGGGACACTTTGTGCAATGTTGTATAAGTCCTCTGTTTCATAATTTGAACATTGTTCTACTTAATGTAAACAAAATGTCTTCCACAGATCTTCAGATGAAACTTTATTCTGATGTATACAGCTTCATAATGAATATAATATATTTTTAAAGAAAATGTGAGATAATATATATGGTAACAGGAAGTAGAGGCACACACGAATTTTATCAACATTGGTTTACTGAAAAACACAATGGGGAAACTGTGCCTTCCTTTGTAAGCTGAGAAGAGTGTTTTCTTCTTTACTTGGTTTTTCCTAGTCATTTCATGCACCAACACATTTTCATTCAACAGTGGAACCTTGCCTTGCCTTTTCTTGAGAATTTGGGCTAACATTCTCTCCTTTCTCTGAAAATTCCACTCCTCCTTTGCCTTTTGGTATTTCAGGTGGTTATCCATTTTGTATTCCATATCACCGAACATCTTGTTTCTGGCCCTCTTTTTCTTATCTTGCTGATTGAGAGTCGCATCCCCAAGAGTCCTGAGTATGAGTATTGTGGCAGTTGTCGTGGAAGTGCTTGACAAGACAATTAAATAGATTTATTTGTTTGGGGGGGGGGACATTCCCCCCCTCTTTACATTCTGCTTCTAGACAAGTCCACCGTTAGAAATGTTTATGAATCTGGCTTGCCTTCATTCATTCTTTCTAGGCTACCCTATTCAGAAGCTGCTTGTAAGAATTTCCGATTTCCTCTATTTAAAACCAAAAAAGTAATGTGCGGCCTGGGAGGGGAAAAGGACAAGCACATTAGGAGCAAGCCTGTTACCAGTTTGGGTTTTAATAGCATTACAGACTGGGGAAGCCTGGCAGGGTGTGAACATTTTGGAGATCCCAGGCAAAAAGATATATCAGACTTTCCTGGATACTGATGAATCCCATATAGCTATGCCAAAAGAATTGTGGTTGTTGCTAAGCCTGTAACCCTTTCATAGTGTTTTAAAGAATATTTTCACAGATAATTAGAATCGCTAGTTGTATCTTAGATTGCAACCAGGAGAGAGTGTGTGTGTGTGGGGGGGGAGTGGGTTGGAATCAATCTTGAATCACATGTGGTGGTCAGGGGCGGCTCTAAGAATTTGGCCACCCCAAGCAGGGCGGCAGGCCGCAGGGGGCGCGCTGCCGGTCCCGCGGCTGCGGGGGACCTCTTGCAGACGCGCCTGCGGAGGGTGCGCTGGGAGAGCAGCAGGCGGCTCCAGCAGACCTTCCGCAGTCATGCCTGCGGGAGGTCCACCCGAGCCGCGGGACCAGCGAACCCTCCGCAGTCGTGCCTGCGGGAGGTCCGCTGGTCTGGCGGCTCCCGTGGATCTCCCGCAGGCATGACTGCGGAAGGTCCGCCGGAGCCGCCTGCCGCCCTGCCGACAAAATGCCACCCTAAGTGCGCGCTTGGCGCGCTGGGGTCTGGAGCCGGCCCTTGTGGTGGTCATGAGGAGGAGGAGGAGGAGAAAATGTTATGAATTCTGTCCTCAGTTGAAGCTAGACCCTTCCCTTTGCATAGAATAGCCTCCCTGACAGTATTATTATTGGTCATAACCTGGAAATCCCTCCCTCTTAAGCTAAAATTTCTCCCATGATAATAATAAAAGATGGCAGGTGGCGCTTAACAGGCTGCAGATGCAATACCTTGCCTGGTGTTACTCCCTCTCCAGGTTGTTCAAAGAATATCAGGGTTGGAAGGGACCTCATGAGATTTAGTCCAGTGTTTCCCAAACTTGGGATACCGCTTGTGTAGGGAAAGCCCCTGGCCAGCCGAGCGTTTACCTGCCTTGTCCACAGGTCTGGCCGATTGCAGAGCTGCTGGAAGCAGCAGCCAGTACGTTCCTCAGCCCTCACTGCTTCCACCAGCTCCCATGGACCCGGAGCAGTGAACTGCAGTCAGTGGGATTCGCGATCAGCCCGGCCCAGCCCGCCAGGGGCTTTCCCTACACAAGCAGCATCCTGAGTTTGGGAAACATTGATCTAGTCCCACCCCCTGCTTAAAGCAGGGCCAATCCCCAATTAAATCTAACAGATTTTTGCCCCATATCCCTAAAAGGCCCTGTCAAGGATTGAACTCACAACCCTGGATTTAGCAGGCCAATGCTCAAACCACTGAGCTATCCCTCCTCTGAGTTACAGGCCTGTCCCCAAGTCTTTCCCTAAACAGCTGCTTAGAAAACTCAACCAGGATGCCTGCTAGCCCATTTGGCCTCATTGGCTGATCCTGGGCTTCCAAGATCATCGAGCTGCCCCCTCTTCTGCTGTGGTCTTCTCTGGTGCTGTTTCCATATCCCTTTCCTCCAGTCTAAACATCAAACTGTCTGTGTTCAGATATGTCATTATGCAGGGCAGTGGGTTCAGTGCTCTGGGTGGTAGTGAGCACTCAGTCAAACTCCTCGTAGGAGAGGCATTTAGAGGGGTGTTAAGACCTATCATAGCTTTTTGGTAGAGGGTATTTAGGTGCTTAATGCATTCTCTAAATTGCACACCAGGCAGTTGATGCCCACCTCCATTAAAATCTTCAAGATGATCCCATATATGTGGATATTTCAGATGCTTTTGCTAAAATCATGACCCTTGTTTTGTTCACACCAGAGGTAACCAGAACCCTGGTGTGATCCTCCAGTCAGCTAGCAGCCCACTCGGTGATGGGCATCTGGCTGTCTGACAGAGCTGGGCTAATCTGTGCAGAACCTGTAGCAGGCCACATGGAAATGAAGGGTCAAACGTTGAGCAAGGATATATAAATCAGGAGGTAGCTTCCAGTACAGAGTGTTATTAGGAAGTGAGTAGGAAGAAGGGTCAGAAGATACAGGGAATGGCAGAGGAGGACTATCTAAATATGAACATAGATACCATACCCAGGCTTTTGCTACATCCACACTGTAGAGTGGGCATATATGGAAGTGCTCACAGCACAACACATATTTTGCCCCTTAACCCTAGCTAAGGATACCAGCTAAGGTTCAATAGGTGCCTAGATACATTTCAGGGCTTTCAGTGTGGGGGATTGGGGATAGAGGGGTTTGGCTACAACACCTGGCAAGCCTGAGTATAGACATACTTTAAGTATGTGGAGAGTAGGAAAATAAACCTTCTTGAATCATACAGTGAAATATTCCCATGGCCCACAAAGCACAGAAACACATGCTTAACGTAGTTGTTCCATTGACTTGTTAGGAGCTACTCACATATTTATAGGTAGCATGTACAAAATGTCTTGTTGGAATGGGGCTATGGTTCAGAAGTTTGTTTTGTGTAGGAACCCATGGGGCTTTCATGAACTGCCTGGAAAATTTCAGGAGCAGAAGGCTTTTTTTTCTAGCCTGTCCACTCTCTTTATAAGGCTTCCTTCTTTTCTTAACATCAGATTGAACATAAGCATTCTTATTTATGTGTTCTCATTCTCTTAATTTGTTCCCCCTATTTCCTTCAGTCTTTTAGGATTCTAGGACCCTTTATTCTGCTAAAGGTATTTTGACCATTATAGTTTGTTCTAAAAGGTTAAACTAATTCCCTACAGGTTTAGATGATTTGAAATCTATCAAAACTGCTTTCTTATGTCAGTGTCTCCCAATAAGATAGGGCCTTCATTCTAAGCTGTTTCTAGTAGTTGTGGCTTCTGTCTGCCCTCTGGTCTTTACCATGTGCCCAAGCCTCCTCAGCTCTTAGACAATGATCTAATGCATCCAAGCTTTGTAGTGCACTTCTAATGTGTGTTAAGTACCGCAGAGTTGAGGATACCTAGGAAGATGTCAGTAAAAAGAAACAGTGACAGTGCCCAAGGCACTCTGCACAAGAGGTAGGTAAATTATTCCAAACCAAAAGGTCCTATGGTAGAGAGCCTGTATAACTTGTCTCTAAAAAATTAGACTGAGCCAGAACCTCAGTTGCTGTGGCAGCTTTGCACCACTCTGGTTGTACTAAAGGGAAATCCTTGGATGTTGTAATGTGCCTGATGGAGGCAGAGTGGTTGAGGAAAAGGGAGTCTAGCCAGGCCATACATCCATTTCAGCAATCCTAATCTGTTCTAAGAGATCAGAGTGCTGTTGTGCTAATCAAGCACTGGGGAGTGCAAATGACACCTTTGCATGCAGTTCCCATCCTAACCTGCAATTTACTCTACAAATCTTTACTCTAGAAGCAACTTTCCATACAGATGTTCTTGGCTCGTATTGAAGAATTTTAGAATAGGAATATAATTCTCTGTAGAATTCTTTATGAAATGGTTCCAAAATTCTGTAGAAAGATTACTATTTTCTGTTAAATTTTGCAGTGCATTTGTGTATGTTAACTCATGGCATCAATATAACTATTTGCATAACTAAGAACTATTAATGTGTGAAAGGGTTTGCAAGATTGCTCCAAAAGGCATTTAATAAAGTAATTAACCCAAATTACTAAAATTTGAGCACTGTAACTGTCAAGGAAATATTTACATAATTATTAAAATTATAATTAAATAAGATCATAGTACTTGGAAAACCTAATAAATTCAAACCATTCTGCCTACGAGGGCAAGATGCTTTTCCTCCCTGCTCCTCACACCACAAAGGTTGTACTGTATCACATTTTAATGATTTAGTAGCCAAAAGTCTAAAAAGCAGCAATCATACTGTTTTATTTTTGAATTTAAAGAGTTACCTGAAAAAAAATTGTTAAATTGAACATAGTAATCAATATTAATTCCCACCTTTTTAAAAAAGATTCTACACAAAACAGTATTTTTTTCCTTACAGTTATATTGCTACCACAAATTGCTAAAGTGCTATAGTATATAAAAAGGAATAAGTAGACAGAAGCTGATAATGTTTTGAATTCTGAATTCAAAAGCATTTGCAATATGCTATCCATATTTTTAATTATGTGTTAATATTTTTTTTTGGTTAAATGTCACAAAATTAAAAAGATTAAAAAATACTTTAAACTTATTATAATTTTTTCTGAATATTTAGCATATCCCTGTGATGCAAAGTATGTTTATATGAAGTATAGTAGTTATAAATGCAATAAGAGAACCGGATGCTGATGCCAAAATCCAGTCAAGAAATGGGATATATTAAAATTTAAAATATTCAAATGATTGATTCAGATAGCTTTTGTTAAGTATTGAATACAGTGGGTCAGATTCTGATCTCAATTTTAAATCCAGAAAAATACCTTTAAAATAGGGTTGTTCCATATTTACATTATTTTAAATTACAGATAAATATGTTCCAGTATTTCAAAGCACATTAAAATACAAAGGATGAAGACAACCCCTAATGAATTAACAATTAAGTAAATATATTTTCATAATAAAACACATTGGTGATTATACCAATAGACTTTATCCCTGTCTTACAAAGATGTCTACAAACCAAGAACAGCTCTGCATTCCAGTGGCCCAATTTGTCATTGTCTTTCCATTGACTTCAGTGGAAGTTGTATCGGACCACATGAAACCATACTTGTAGTGTGAAGAAGAGAGCAAACTGCTTCCAGAAATAGATGCCACGTAATCCCATTCCTAGCATGTAGATTCTGTTGGGGTGGCCTCAGAACACAATTTAACTTATGTTCAGATTCACAAAATTTGTGACTAAATTTGAAATTAAATTCAAGCATCTCCTGATTGACTAACCTTATTCTGAATCCCATTTGTTTCCAAAGATGATTTTCTGTTAGGTGATATTAGTGTGATATTAATATTACCATCCTGAGAAACAACTGACATGACCTTTGTGACACGACAGATTCCGAAGTGCAGAGAGCAACACCAGGAATTGTTCATGGCATTATTTGATCTAACCAAGGCCTTTGATTCTATCAATCGTGATGCCCTATAGAAGGTGTTGTGTAGGTTTGGCTGTCCACAGAAATTCATTTCCATCATCAGACTACTACATGATGGCATGACTGCCACCACTCTGTGCAACGGCTCAGACTGAACCATTTGTCATTCGCAATGGTATCAAGCAGGGCTGTGTCATTGCTCCAATACTCTTCTCCATTTACCTTGCTATGATCCTGATTCTCATCCTGATGGAATCAGTATTGAGTATTGTGTGGATGGTCAACTCCTCAATCTCCAAACAAAATCCAAAATCATGGGAATTGGCATCTCTGAGCGTCAGAATGCAGACCCACAGAGGCTGACCTGCAAAGTACCCTAAATCTTTTTGCAGATGCCTATCACAGCCTGGGTGTCTCTGTCAACATCGGGAAAACCAAGGTTCTCTATCAGCACAAACTACTCTTCATACTCCACAAATCACCATCAGTGGAGAACCCCTGAAAAACGTGGACCATTTTCCATAACTTGTCAGCTACTTCTCCCAAACAGCCAGCATTGACACAGAAATTGAATGCAGGATCCGCTGTGCCAGCACATCCTTTGGAAGACTACTCAAACAAGACTTCAATTATAGGGATCTGCAAACATCCACCAAGATCTTGGTTTACAAGGCAGTTGCCATCCCCACCCTTCTCTATGGGTGTGAGACCTTGGTAACCTACAGACGACATCTCAAGCAGCTGGAGTGGTTCCAGCAGCACTGCCTCAGGAAGATTCTCAGGATCAGCTGGGAAGACTGACACAGTAACATCCGCATTCTCTCTGCAGCCAACATCAGCAGTATAGAAGTGCAGGGCATGAAATACCAACTCCACTGGGCTGGCCACTGTGTACGTATGCCTGACCCTCGCTTCCCAAAGCAAGTACTCTTCTCTTGGTTAAGTCAGGGAAGAAGGGTTCACGGAGAGCAGTGGAAGCACGCCAAAGACACATTAAAAGTACACCTTAAAAGGGGAGGCATCAACCCAACAAACTGGAAGAACAGAACACAGTGGCACCACAGCATACACCAAGCCACAGCTCACTTTGAGGAGAACAGAGGTGCTCATGAGACAGAGAAGCAACAAAGGAGGAAAGAAAGGGCACAACAGTCCAGCCAACAACTATGTCTCCTGCAAGATTACACCTGTCACTGCTGTGGGAAAATCTGCGGGGCACGAATTGGGCTCCTCAGGGCATGAACCCCCTTGGCAGACATCATCCTTGCATCAAGGGATAGCCAAAGTCTGATATTAATAATAATATAGTGAATGAAAACACAAGTAAAATATTAATCTCTTCAGGTGGCTATTGAAAAGTGATGAATTCATACTGTGTAGGATGTAGGCTCTTGCAGTATTTTGCTGAATTTCTAGGAGAGCAGATACAGACTCACCAAGCTTTCTGATTGATAACTTTTTTCCTGGCTATTTTTCTAGTCATTAACAATGCATTATTCACAAACTCTTTAGTTCTGTATGAACTCTCCAGTTCCTGAGTTCAGTTCGTTTAGAGAAATAGGTAAGATCTTCAATTTAGGTTAGGGTACAATGACAACTGTAGCCTTTTCTGGGAACACAAATAGTTTCAAAAAGTCAGTCGAAAAGTGTATATTTGTGGTGGTTCCCTGTACTCCCTTGGAAACAATTTTCATGTAATTTTATTCTTTCAATGTATAAAATATGTAAGACCCTCACTGCTTGCTGTTTATCAGCTGTCTGTCTGTAGACCTTGACAGCTTGCATTTAGGGGGAAAAAACCTAACCCAAACAAACAAAACTGTCTCTGATAAGACAGATGGGTCACTTTTGACCTTTTCACGGTTCTTCTACCCGTGGTGGCATCTCCAAGGCTGAGTATCTTATCAAAAATCCACTCTGTTTCAGAATAACTCAGATCTAGTGGGCCAGTTTTTGTTTTTTTAATCAAAACATCCAGTCTACGATTTACCACTTTTCCCTCAAATTGAAATTGATCTGAAAGATTTTTTCTCTTTGACAATATAGCAATATATGATTTATAAGACATAAAGCAGGCACCATTACTTGCTAGCCTCCATTAAATATATCATTTGTATTCTGATACAATGGAAATGTATAGTTATATTGAGTGTTTGTTCTTACATTTCTTGTCTTAGATAATATTACCTTACATCTTACCATATCATTTAATCCTGCTTATTATTGTTACCATTTTGGGTAGGGAGGGATTTTAGTCTTACAGAATCAAAGCATTACATTTAACTCCATATATAGTGGTAAACAATGTATTGTATATGCACAACCACACTTGAGAAACTTTTGCTGTGAGAATAATTGTCATATATAAAAGCTCAAGCACATCAGTGAATTAATCTTTCTTTTTCATCACAATTTCTATATTTGGCAAGTTTAAAATATTGGAAGATAGGTTTACAGGAGGAGGTGTGGAGGAAGGGGAAATGTTTCTATCCTATACCAGTGCTGCAGGTCCTAATTCTTGGCTCTGACCAACCAGCACCTGGTGAATCCCTGTATGGTGCAGATAGAAAGGTGGCTTTAAGCCATGTTTGCATTGCCTTAATCCTGAGGTTGCTTTGTGATGGACAGATCTGTAGTGAAAGGCTACTCTATTTAAAGCCAGACACCAATGGCCCCAAGAGATTGTTGACACACTGCTCCGTGGAGGATGGCATCCAGGAAACTCCCTATACTGGAATGATCCTCCTGGGGAGCGTTAGGTCTGCTTTCTGCCATCTTTGCAGAGACAGAGCAGTGCTGTGCAGCTCTATTGCAGGGGAGAAGCTGGCCCACAGTGTCACTCATCTTCCTTTTGGTGACAAACTAAAAGTGCTGGTGGCCATGTCAGAAAGGAATAAAGGGGTCATGAGGCTGAAAAAGATATTTTTGAAGGCCAAAGGGGACAGATTTCCTT
The DNA here is from genome assembly GCF_020497125.1 of Mauremys mutica. Taxonomy (NCBI): domain Eukaryota; kingdom Metazoa; phylum Chordata; order Testudines; family Geoemydidae; genus Mauremys; species Mauremys mutica. Next base: position 53,429,542 of record NC_059076.1, on the reverse strand, counting down.
AATATACTGTACCCCACAGCAGGAGGACAGTTTGAATAGTGTGGAATAGTAAGGAGTGATTCTGAAAGATGCTGAGCACCTTCTGAGAGGTGCTTGTGCCTTTATTGTCTATTGTCATCAGTTGAAGTGAGGGCGCTGAACATCACAGGGCCATTAATCGTCAAGAAGTAGGCAAGTTAAGAGAGAATTATACCTACCTTATCCTTGTGTGATACTAGGAATAGAAAGATATCCTCATGAGGCATCTGGCCTGCCTTAACTGGCTTGGGAATGCCTCACTAAAGCATTTTGATTTAATGATTTCAAGTCTAGATTTTGCAAAGCAGAATTTGCCTTCTGTAGTGGCAACTTAACCTTACATGAAATCAAGGTCACTATTAACCTTATGCAGTACATAGGGTAGTCTCAGTTTGAAACGTCTGTGCTTTTTAAAAGATTGTTTCAAGACTTAGCCTAATTATCATTTCTGCAACTGAAGATGTTTTCAAAAGAATTAATAATGCTAAAATGACCTGTCTTACAAGTGATGCCAAATGGGTTAATTCCTAAAATGGATAAAAGAGCAGCAGTTTTTTACAGAATGAATGGCAGTGGCACAGTATAAAGAAGCAGGTAGTGGTGACCCTTTCTCTAAACCTTTTGCCCTGAAAATGAAAGTAGATCCCCAATTATCTTTCTGCCTCAGCATAAGCAGTAAGTATGTCAGAGCTTTAGGACATGAGAAGGATTCTGATTTTTTTTTCTCTCTTCACACTACATTTACTCATTTTCCAATTTAAATTATCATAAGAGGCTAGAAGAAGGCATATATTTAAGTTTCAACTACCAAATTTGAAACAAAAAGAGAAGCAGTTGTGATTCAGTGCTCTTGGTTTTAACATTTTAAAAGGACCAACAAAATGAAGCTAGTGCTGAATAACTTCTGTCACATTTTCCTTTTATAATTTTTTATGTGGCACCATTGAGGAGGATTTGCTGCTTGCTGCAGTGTCTGACCTAACCCAGATGTTAATATGTAAGACATAAGTACTTTATGAGCACATTTGTCATCTTTGGTAATGTATTGGAAGAGCAATGCAATATTTTTTTTTTAAAAAGGAGGCTGCTATGTTTTAGCTGGTATATTACAGTGAGCTAATCATCATGCTTCTCTGTATATCAATAGACTGGGGAATTGTGCATTAAGTGATTATAATAATTTATTTTTAAAAGCAAACACAGAAAATCAACAGATAAATTACCATGCAAGATTGTTTTTGAGTTTCAGCTGAATAACAAATACATTTTTACAATTTAGGGTTTATATTTTGTCCAATGTGCATAAATACTATGCCCAAGGGGGCTTTAAAAACATATTAAATGTTTTGTATCAAGTTTAAGTGCATACTTAACTGTAATATTTGCAGTGCAGAAAACAAAAAATCAATTTCAGTCTTAAATGCCTTTGTGCAGGGGCATTCCAGCATAAAGTAAAATATGCACTTTGGACTATCAGTAAAGCAAAGTTATATTCTGAAAAGTGACTATAAAGATGGCAATATGGGGCTGCATGGTTATAGGCTCACAAAAACACTCTGTTCAGATTTGCATAATTTACAAATAAAATGTTTGTTTATTTTAACTGCCAGAACTGAAAATAAATCTGGGATCCAAGAGTTAAGCTGGGTTCTTTCTTTCTCATATATTATCATCTTTAATAAATGTCCTTTGAGACAATTACTGAAATTATGTACTCATTTACACTTATGCAACCACATTATGTCCTCCCCAACTCTTGTGTGTTCCCATTATGAATTGTGGTTTTGCATAGATTAAATTGATTAAAATTTGTAAAGAATTGTGGTATTCATGCACAAGAAGGAATGCAATTCTACTCTTTCTTTCACAGCTGTGTTATCTCTGCTCAGCTAACAAGAATGAAAAAGCAGTTTGTGTCACTGACCACACCACGCCTAAAGTGGGGGAAACCTTGTCTGGGCTTCCTGAGGGAAGGCAGCAGTGCTTTTTATGGTGGGAGGAGGGTGAAAATGAAGTCAGAAACTGCTGCAAATGATGATGAACGGTGGTCAGCTTTGCAACACTGACTCACCTCCTGGGAATGTGAGGTCGCAAAGCTGTAAAGGTGCAAGCCCTCGGTGTTGCCTCGCAAAAGGACCTAAAACAATGAGGAGTCTAGTGGCACCTTAAAGACTAACAGTTTTATTTGGGCATAAGCTTTTGTGGGTCAAAATCCACTTCTTCAGATGCACGGAGTGAAAATTACAGATGCAAGCATTACTATAGAGACTGGGAGTGGCTGGCTCACTATAAAAGCAACTTTCCCTCTCTTGGTATTCACACATCCTCATCGATTATTTGAAGTGGACCACATCCACCCTGATTGAATTGGCCCGTCAACACTGGTTCTCCATTTGTAAGATAACTCCCTTCTCTTCATGTGTCAGTATATTTATGCCTGCATCTGTAATTTTCTGAAGAAGTGGGGTTTTTACCTATGAAAGCTTATGCCCAAATAAATCTGTTAGTCTTTAAGGTGCCAATGGACTCCTTGTTGTTTTTGTGGATACAGACTAACACGGCTACCCCTCTGATAGAAAAGGAACTTGGGACATGTCTATGCTACAAAATTAGGTTGAACTTATTTAAGTGGACATTTAGCCTCTGATTTTACAAAGTTGATGCTGTATATCCCTACTATGCACATTGCGTTGGCAGAGCGCATCCTCACTACCCTGGCTAGCATCAACTGATGAAGCGATGCACTGTGGGCAGCTATCCCTCAGTTCCTGCTGCCAATTGGAATTCTGGATTAGGCTCCCAATACCTGATGGGACAAAAACATTTTTGCGAGTTGCTTTGGGTACATATCATCAGCCTCCCGTGAAGCACTTGTCTCCTCCCTCCCTGAAAGCAACAGCAAACAATCATTTTCACGCCTAAGCCTGGGTTACCCGTGAAGATGCCATAGCACAGCAAGCATGGACCCCGCTCAGCTGTACACTGTTGTTGTGAGCATCGCAAACAACTCGCGCATTGTCCTGCGGTATTTGCAGAGTCTAGCTAGGAGCTGACGTGTACAAGAATGTGATGCCATGCAAATAGCTGTGCTGGAAGCCACGGAATGGAGCAATTTGCACATGCTGGCGGTGGCAGCTGGGCTTGTTGACCCGGTGGAACACTGCTTCTGGGCCTGGGAAACAAGCACAGACTCATGGGACCGCATTGTGATGCAGGTATAGAATGAGGAGCAGTGGCTGCATAACTTGAATGCATAAGGCCACTTCAATGGAACTTTGTGAATTGCTTTCCCCAGCCCTGAAACGTATAAATACAAAACTGACCTGTTCTGACAGTTGAGAAGCGAGTGGCAATAGCCCTGTGGAAACTTGCAATGCCAGATTGCTACCAGGGAATCAGTTTGGAGTGGGTAAATCTACCATGGGGGCTGCTGTGATCCAAGTAGCCAGGACAATCAATTCACTTCTGCTAAGAAGGGTCCTGACTCTGGGAAACATTCAGGACATAGTGGATGGCTTTGCCACGATAGGGTTCCCTAACTGTGGTGAGGCGATAGATGGAATGCACATCCCTGTCTTGGCACCAGACCACATTGCCAAAGAGTACATAAACCACAAGGGGTACTTCCCTATGGTGTTGCAATCGCTAGTGGATCACAAGGGCCATTTCACCCACATCAATATGGGATGGTTGGGAAAGGTACATGATGTGCACATCTTTAGGAATTCCGGTCTCTTCAGAAAGCTGCAAGAAGTAACCTTTTTCCCAGACCAGAAAATTACTGTTGGTGATGTTGAAATGCAAATTGGTATCCTTGGAGATCCAGCCTACCCCTTGCTCCCATGGCTCATGAAGCCATACACAGGCAGCCTGGACAGAAGTAAAGAGCAGTTCAACCATAGGCTGAGCAAGTACAGAATGGTGGTAGAATGTGCCTTTTGGTGTTTAAAGGGGTGCTGGTGCAGTTTATTCACTAGGGTTAGACCTCAATGAAAGCAATATTCCCATTGTTGTTGCTGCTTGCTGTGTGCTCCATAATATCTGTGAAAGTAAGGGGGGAAAGTTTCTGGGAGGGCGGGGTGGTTGAGGCAGATTGCCTGGAAGCCCATTTTGAGCAGCCAGACACCAGGGTAAAAAGAAGAGAACATAGAGGTGCACTGCATCTCCAAGAAGCTTTGAAAACCAGTTTTCTGAATAATCCAAAACTGATGTGACCGTTCTGTGTGTTGTTCCTTACCAAGCTGCCCCCTTTTTTTGCATATACTGCCCTGTAAACTAAACCCCCACCATTCAGTGTGCACAGAGAATAAAGAGGCTCTTGTCCTCAATTCATGCATTTTTATTATGCTAACGAACACTGAACAGAGACAGCAATGAATAGCAAAGATAACCCAGGTGTAAGGGCCTGATAACACCAGGGGCGGGGGGGAGGAGGGGCAAAGACATGTAGCTTACTACAATTGCACTGTCTAGCATTCAAAGCTGTGGGAATGAGAGCCTTCTGCTCGATGAACCATCCCCTGGAATTGAGTTCAAGGGATAACAGAGCTTCCTTCCCCCCACCCCCCTTGCCCCACATTCTAGGATGTCTGGGACAGGTGGATATACTTGGTGATGAGGGCAGCTGGTTCATTATTGGGTGCAGCGGGACTCTAAGGTCTAGCTGACTTTCCTGCACCTCAACCAGACACCTCAATATGTCTGTTTGCTCCCCCATAAGCTGCAACATCTCCTTTTGCGTGTTACGCTCTTGATCCCTGCATGCTTTCCTGCCTTCTTGGTTGGTGAGCATGCTCTCCAACAGTGTAAGCCTCCATGCATTCACTGGGCCCTGTCAGTCTCAGAGGAATGCATCAAATCACAGAACATGTCTTCCCCGGTCTGCTTTTTTTGCCTTCTAAACCAGTCAAGGTTGTAGCTGCAAGGAAAAACATACATTGAAAACAGAAGGTTAACTATTGTAATTAATGAAACACTTCACAGCAGTAAATACATGTATAGAAATGGTTAGCCATTCATTTATAATAGGTAACATAGCCCTGAACATTTCTACGCAGCATGCTCTCTTGAAAATAATGTGGATCAAAACTACTTGCTTTATGTCATCACCATTTTTATATAGTACAGAGAATGCACGTGCTTAGTCTGAAATTTGAAAATGTTATTATGGGTTGCCTGTAATATTATATGAAAGTTTTAAATTTACCTATGCTTTCACATTTTTTTTCTTTCAGTGTTATAGAATATTTTTTTTAATTAGGACTAATGAGTTACTGTTTGTTTTTCTTCAGGTAAATTGAATATTGAGCTAAGTCACAAATGGTTTCACATCAGGGTACATCAAATTCTTAGTTCATTTCTGTGATCTCCTTATAGGCAAACCAATAACATGGACTCTGCCATCTTGACTAGCACTTAACAAACCTTTTAATTTTAATGTTGAAATCTACTTAGTTGTCTTTACAGAGGTGCTGCTGCAGTTAAAAAATAACAAAAAAAGTCAGGTTCAGGGCCCCATTGTGCAAGGAACATATATGAAGAAATGGCTCCTGCTCTAAAGAGATAGTAATATGCTTAATAATAGTTGTTCCTACACTTCTCTATGGATGCGAAACCTGGGTGACCTATTGACAGCACCTCAAGAGTTTGGAGAGGCACCAGCAATGATGTCTTTGGAAGATCCTTTGTGTCAAGTGGCAAGATCACTGCGCTAATGCCATCATCCGTGTTGAAGCCAATATCACCATCATTGAAGCAATTATCCTCATGCACCAACTTCCCTGGGGTGGACATTGTGTGCAGATGCCAGACTCTTGCCTCTGAAAACAAGTCCTCTACTCTCAGCTCACCCATGGTCAGAGATCACGTGGTGGTCAGAGTAAATGCTACAAGGACACACTCTAAGCGTATCTTAAGAAAAGTGATGTAGACATCACAAACTGGGAAGAGCAAGCCACCAGCTGATCCCAATGATGCCCTATCCTCCATCAGGCAGTGGAAAGCACCTTGCCCTCAAAGCTGAAAAAAGAGAGAAGCGGAAGGAAAAATAAATAAGTTTCTCCCAGCAGGCCATTGGCCTGCCACAAAATGTCTGTACCTACTGCAGGCAGATTTTCAAACAATTGGACTCATCTCAGGACCCATATGTAAATCTGTGGTAGAGATCATCCTCAAATCGAGGGATCGCCAATCAATCAATGTATATCACTAAGCTTCAACATCAGCTTTAGATGGCATCCTTGTCCATATTCTCTGTTTTTAAAACTAATGTTCTTACTCTCATAAGATGCATAAACAGATGCATAATATAACTGCACTATGATGGAAAAGTTCTTCTGAGGCCTTCCCCAAACCTGACAAAGTTTGTCAGATGAAAGGTATTTAAAATGGCATTGATTTTGTTGTTTGCTGTTTTTGAATTTATAGACCAGAAACTGATTTCACAGAACATTGTACATGCTAATGAATGTGCTTACAATAGAAACAGTCTGTCAGCCTAAGGATTGGGATGGAGGAAGCTTTCACATCTGCTAGCTATCCTCCACTGAATTAAATAAGTGACTGAGGAAACAGAGTATATAGTGATATAAACCTGGATGGGGGCCAATAGCAGGTAACAGCAATTTTGGACAATGTTAGTGAATGGCATTAAAGTATAATTTTTCAGCTCTTTATTTTCAGGGTCAGGCAGAAAAAATATAAGCAATTAAGTTGGAAATTAACCTTATTTATTTTTAAATAAACATCTGGTTATTTTGATTTAAATTGTATAGAAATGGGAATTTCCAGAATGAGTAACAATAATTTGTTGTAATTAAATGACAATGGAATTGTAAATTGTAACTGAGTAATGTTCTGCCACTAAGCAATAAATACCACAACAAAACACATTTATGGAAAATAAATATGTGACAGACAGATGGTTATTTCCAAAGCTGTAAATGACTTTCTGTATCTGATTGATTGTGCCCTACTCAGTGAAGACTACACATTCCTAAATGATCACTGGAAGACCATTTATTGGAAATCCTAAGGTACATGATTAGAATGAAGCATCTTAAGTTTGGCTTCTTTGTCAGTGAAAAAATGAAGCTGACTGAACATTTCTACCAAATCCACCTTTACACTTAAACTCAAAATTTGAGATCAGTCTCATTTGCAAACCTCAGCCTGTGATTGCAAAAATATTCAGAAATATGGACTGAAGTTCATACACCTGGGGAGCCTTCACAAACACTTTTTTCCTCAGCTGTCCTCATTGTTCCCCACAAGCAGCCATCCCTACACTTAAGTCCCTGGACTTCTTTCTTAACTTATGTGACTTCAGAGGAACCGAGTATCCTACTAGTCCCTTCCTCTGACTAAGCTGAGTAACTCCTAACTAGAGTCTTTCCTCTTTGCTCTTCATGAAGTACAGCAGCAGGGAAACTCAAAAATCAATGCACATTTACGAAAATTGGTGCACAAAGATTATCAACCAAATTATTGTACAGAATCAATTTGTAAACTTAACCATGCAGAATTCACACAGATTTAACTGCAGTAAAAGAACATGGTGAATAATTAGTAGTCAACTCAATGGCAGAACCATTTCATCCATACACCTTTTTCATGTGGTCCCATCCAGAAAATCCCTTAAAAAGACACTGACACTAAATACAGCATCTGTGCATCTTTCTACCAGTTGGCTAAAGCAACCTATCAGCAAAAGTAGCTTGTGGTAATTTAGCATTGTTCAACATAGCCATCAAACAATGCAGGTTCTTATAATCCTAGTTCAGGCAAATTTATTTAAGCCCACGCTGAAGTCAAAATCTATCATTCAAGCATGTGCTTGAGTCCCATTGAGTCCAGTGAGCATGTGCTGAAAGTTAATCATGTGCTTATGTCCTTTTCTGAATTAGAGTCTATACTGGTGCACATCACTGTATTATCTGTGCTTGACCTAATTCATACCTGCTAAATCATCACATTGTATATGATGATGACCCATTTGAGTATAAACTGCTCCATATCATGCCTGTTAAGCAGGACCTAGAAGGTAGCACTACATTATCACCAATGGATCCCGACAAAGCCTTTGATAGGGTTATCTGATACTTTGAATGGTGTTTTCTTAATGAGAGTAGAGCATCATTGGGATAAATCCTCCATTAAAAAAACAATAACATACTACACCCTTCTATGACTAGTGCTATGAAATGCAGTTTAAATTAATTCAGAAGAATTTGCATTTCAGGATGGTTAATCAATGTTTTTAGACAAGTCTGTCCCCTCCTCCCCCCAGAATTTTCAAGTGAATAAGCTTCACTAGAATGAATATGTACCAAAAGTGAATCTTGTGTTCAAATGCTCAAAACAAATGTAGTGTATAACTAACCAAGAGATTTGAAAATTTTGAGCTGCAACTTTAATACTTTTGTGCTGTCAGATCCATAGGCATTAAGATCGGTGATCTCTTGCTCTCAGACCTTGACTATATGGATGATGTTCTTCTAGTACCTGTTTTGCAAGGCACTCCAGGAAATAAAGGAATTTTCTAAAGTTGGCCTCCATGTTTCGTGGGCAAAGACAAACTTGCAAAATCTAGAAGCAGGTCCACCCGCAAATAACGAAACTGTCAAAGCAGTCTCCAAGATTTGCCGTTTGAGTTCTATACTTACCAGTTTCTCCAGTTCTAACATAGAGGTTCTCCACCAGATTGGCATTACAGCCTCTGCCATAGTTCATTTACAATGAATATGGAATCAACATCATCTCAACACAACAACCAAGTTCATGATCTATTCGAGCTATATCCTCTCCGTACTGCTGTCCAGTTGCAAAACATGGCTACTATGCCGCTCAGACTGGGCAAAGCTGGAGGCTTTCCACACAAAATGCCAACATAGTATATTGAGCACAAAGTGGAATGACTTTATTTGTAATGCAGATGCTTATAGTCACTCTGGTCTACAGACTACAGGGGCCATTGTCCACAGATGGAGTTTTATGCTTTTCGAACATGTCACTAGAATGCCACAAGACTTTCCACTGAACCCCATTCTCAAGGTAGCTTGTAACATCTGGGATAAAATACCACCAACCTAAGGTGGAGGCAGCCCAGAGGCAGGCCCCATATCACATGGGTGCATCAAGTCTGTCCAACATTGGACTCTCAGCCCATCAAACCATGGTGGCTGCACAGAAACAGACCAAATGGCAAACAATCGCTACAGCCAACCATTCAATTAAGCATTGAAGAAGAGAAGATTTACTTCCAAGATTCTTTGTGAAATTCCTAGATGGCACAGAACTGGCATAACTTCTTTCTCCATCATCACCATTCATTCTCCCTAACATAAAGGACATAAATAGATATGGCTTGGGAAACAGGATGTGGCTATATCTCTGTTGTGCACTGGTGGTAGCTGAATAACACAATGGCTTCCAAATAGCTGAGCTAGTTGGTTTAGTTTAGAGTACATAGGTGCAAATCCTGCCACGGGATCAGGAATCACAACTGACCTCTCTATGGCCCTTGGAATTTCTTCAGCTTCTCCCAGTGGATACTGGGTCCAGCAGAGATTCTGGGTTAAGACTGGATCCAGCATATTTTGAAAAGAACATTTTAAATTAATACCAACCAAGTATTCCTTAGAGGTAAATATTATTTCTCAATTGCTTCACTAGCTTATGGTGCCTCAATGGGAGAATACAAATTTCTCATAGGACATTGGAAAAACTAACAATGATATAGAGACCTTCCTTGACTTTTGAATGCTGACACAGTGTGTTTGGAAAAATCAATGGCATGTGTCCAGGATATCAGTAAGTGACTCATCAGTATGATATCCTCTGCTACTCTTTTTGGGAAGAAGGAGCATGTGCTTGATACCTAAAAAGCAAGAATACTTTCATATAACAGGCAGGGAATGACTTTGTCTTGATTTAATCTCCAGCTGCCCAGATAATATACTGCATTAATTAAAATCCTATTTTAAACTCCTTTTTTTTTACTCCCTCCTATTTATAAAAAACCCTTCAATGTGAAATTGAAATGTTTCTTCACTGATTTTTTTTTTCTTCTTCCAGAGCACGCACACTGGTTTGCTAATATAAGTTTGCTTATGGCAATTAGCATTGACTTTTTTCCTTTTATTTTAAGAAATAAATGACATTGAAACACTTGTTTTCAGGAACAAAATTACAGTCTTTTCAAAGGAATCTAATAAAAAGAAAAAGTAGGCCACATTTCTGGGCTGTCAGCATAGTCAGTTTCTCCTTAAATACCTATTTAAGGTCCTGATCCTGCAAACACTATACTTGAATATTAAAGTCAATGGGACTACTCACATGTATAAAGTTAAGCATGTGCTTAACAGTTTCTGGGTTTGGGGTCTATAAACCTGATTTTGTGACCTTTAATCACACTGAGTAGTGCTTTATTACTTCATTTTTCACCATTACAATGTGTGAAATCCTGGTCCCATTAAAGTCAATAGCAAAACTCCTATTAACTTCAATGGAGCAGGATTTCACCTTTAAAATAATAGGTCTACTCGCCCATTTAAAATTAAGACAGTGTCTAATTACTACTTTAACAAGAAAACAAACTTTGTGGATGGGAGATGCAGTAGATGTGATACATCTGGACTTCAGGAAGGCTTTTGATATTGTCTCCTCTAACTCTCATAAACAAAGTAGAGAAATACAGACTAGATGAGCCTGCCATCACAACTGGTTGGAAAAACCATACTCAAAGAGTTATTATCAATGGTTCACAGTCAAGCTGGAAGGACATATGAAGTGAGGTCCCTCAGGGATCTCTCCTGGGTCTGGTTCTATTCAATATCTTCATAATGGATTTGAATAATGGCATAGAGAGTATACTTACAAAGTTTGTGGATGATACCAAGATGAGAGGGGTGGAAAGTGCTTTAAAGGATAGGATTAGGATTAATAATAATCTTGACAAACTGGATAAATGGTCTGAATGAATTGGGATGACATTCAATAAGGACAAATACAAAGTGCAACGCTTGTGAAGGAATAACCAATTGCACAAATACAAAATGGGAAATGACTGCTTAGGAAAGGATCCGGGGGTTATAGTGGATCACAAGGTAAAACTAAACCAACAATGTAATACTGTGGTTAAAAAAAAAAAAAAAAGCAATCATCATCCTGGGATTGTTGTAAACAAGACACGAGAAGTAATTTTTTCACTCTATCCAGCACTGACGAGGCCTTAACTAGAGTATTATGTTGAGTTCTGGGCACCACACTTTGCAAAAGATGTGGTCAAATTGAAGAACGTCCAGAGGACAGCACCAAAAATAAGTACAGGTCTAGAAAATATGATCTACAAGGAAAGATTGAAAAAATGAGTTTGTTTAGTCAGAAGAAGAGAAGACTGAAGGGAAATATGGTAAGTCTTCAAGTATGTTAAAGCTTGTTATAAAGAAGATGGTGCTAAATTATTCTCCTTAACCACTGAGAGCAGAGAAAGAAATAATGGGCTTAAATTGCAGTAAGGGAGATTTAGGTTAGGCATTAGGAAAAACTTCCTAACTGTCAGGGTAGTTAAGCATTGGAACAAGATACCTAAGGAGATTGTGCAATTTCCATCATTTGAGGATTTAAGAATAGGTGTGGCAGGGCAGAGTGGCGCCGCACTGGTACCGCAGGGGTTAACCCTTCCTTCCTAGCAGAGGAAGCCACGCCCCGGAAGCTCTGCTGGGCATGGTCCAACTGGAGAACAGGTATAAAAGCCTGCAGAGCTGACCGCCGGAGCGCACCAGGATCCGGAGGCAAGCCAAGCCAGGATGCACACTCATGCCCGGTGGAGTACGTCACAGGAAGGGAACAGACCGGAGGACCCCCCCAAAGCGGAGAATCTGGCGTTTATGGTAGGAAGTGGTGCAGGGGAACTTTAGAGGTAAATGGCATTAGAGCTGCACAGATGCTCAGCATGTTGTGGGCAGATCCCCGCCAAGCTGGTGGCAAGGGGAACTTGCCACTACTGGGGCCCTGGGTCGGGACCTGGTGGAGAGGATGGGCCTGGGTCCCCCTACCACCTCCAACAAGGGACACACATACAACAAGGGACTCTGTCCGCTAAGCCATGCTACCCTGTCTGAGAGGGGGATTATATGGACTCTGGCCATTGGTCCACACTGCCCTGATACTTGAGGAGAGTTACATGGACTCCAGCCACTAGGCTGCACTATCCTGCTTGCGAGGGGGGTTGTATGGACTCTGGCCATTAGGCTGCACTGCTCCAATGCTGGCAATGATTTATATGGACCCTGGCCATTGGGCCACACTGCCCAGATGTTTGGGGTAAGTTACCCGGACTCTAGCCGCTAGGCCCACTACCCCGAACAAGGGGTGATTGTGTGGAAGGAGGCCATTAGGCCGCAACCAGCCGCCCACAGAGTGACAGGCGCGTGAACTTGGGAGTGGCGAGGTTCAGACACCCCATCCCACTCCTGCCACAAAGTGGCGGTGCAGTGGCAGGCCTGCCACAACAGGTTAGACACCTGTGACGGATGTTCTAGATACTACTCCAAAATGAGTGTGTCAGAATAGCAACCAATTACTTTCCTTTAAGCCTTTTTTAGGGAGGCACATTCATTTTATTTGGTGGTAAAGAGATGGGAGGTACAGTCTCTGGCAGGAGATCATGAAGATCTTATATATCTCTTTTTGCTGGTTTATTTTTATTTTAATTATTGTCCCAAATGAGGCTAGAAGAGCAGTCTATTTTTATAACTACATTTTATTCTACATTTAGAGTAGAGAATAGGATCTCCTTGTTATTTGGCTTGTTTGGTAGGAAAAGCTAGGAGATCAGTATAAAATGTGACATGGAGTCATTTAGTATTTCAATTTTTAACCTAGATTCTCTAAGGTAATAACTTTATATTGATCTACAAGTAATGGTGTTAAGGTTAGATAAAGCTTGAAAAATACTTGCTACCAGGCCTACTTCTGAAATTATAACTCCTTAAGATTATGCACCTATTTTATTATAAAGCCATTTCCGTTTTGAAGTAAGAATACACATTTTCTTTGAAAGCAGCAAAGAGTCCTGTGGCACCTTATAGACTAACAGACGTTTTGGAGCATGAGCTTTCGTGGGTGAATACCCACTTCGTCGGATGCATGTAGTAGAAATTTCCAGGGGCAGGTATATATATGCAAGCAAGAAGCAGGCTAGAGATAACAAGGTTAGTTCAATCAGGGAGGATGAGGCCCTCTTCTAGCAGCTGAGGTGTGAAAACCAAGGGAGGAGAAACTGGTTTTGTAGTTGGCAAGACATTCACAGTCTTTGTTTAATCCTGAGCTGATGGTGTCAAATTTGCAGATGAACTGAAGCTCAGCAGTTTCTCTTTGAAGTCTGGTCCTGAAGTTTTTTTGCTGCAGGATGGCCACCTTAAGATCTGCTATTGTGTGGCCAGAGAGGTTGAAGTGTTCTCCTACAGGTTTTTGTATATTGCCATTCCTAATATCTGATTTGTGTCCATTTATCCTTTTCCGTAGAGACTGTCCAGTCTGGCCGATGTACATAGCAGAGGGGCATTGCTGGCATATGATGGCGTATATTACATTGGTGGACGTGCAGGTGAATGAACCGGTGATGGTGTAGCTGATCTGGTTAGGTCCTGTGATGGTGTCGCTGGTGTAGATATGTGGGCAGAGTTGGCATCGAGGTTTGTTGCATGGATTGGTTCCTGAGTTAGAGTTACTATGGTGCAGTGTGCAGTTACTGGTGAGAATATGCTTCACGTTGGCAGGTTGTCTGTGGGCAAGGACTGGCCTGCCACCCAAGGCCTGTGAAAGTGTGGGATCATTGTCCAGGATGGGTTGTAGATCCCTGATGATGCGTTGGAGGGGTTTTAGCTGGGGACTGTATGTGATGGCCAGTGGAGTCCTGTTGGTTTCTTTTTTGGGTTTGTCTTGCAGTAGGAGGCTTCTGGGTACACGTCTGGCTCTGTTGATCTGTTTCCTTATTTCCTTGTGCGGGTATTGTAGTTTTGAGAACGCTTGTTGGAGATTTTGTAGGTGTTGCTCTCTGTCTGAGGAATTAGAGCAGATGTGGTTGTACCTCAGTGCTTGGCTGTAGACAATGGATCGTGTGGTGTGCCCGGGATGGAAGCTGGAGGCATGAAGGTAGGCATAGCGGTTGGTAGGTTTTTGGTATAGGGTGGTGTTAATGTGACCATCCTTATTTGCACCGTGGTGTTTAGGAAGTGGATCTCCCGTGTAGATTGGTCCAGGCTGAGGTTGATGGTGGGGTGGAAGCTGTTGAAATCATGGTGGAATTTTTCCAGAGTCTACTTCCCAGGGATTCAGATGATGAAGATGTCATCAATGTAGCATAGGTAGAGAAGGGGCGTGAGTGGACGAGAGCTGAGGAAGCGTTGTTCCAGGTCAGCCATAAAAATGTTGGCATATTGTGGGGCCATGCGGGTGCCCATAGCAGTGCCACTGATCTGGAGATATATATTGCCATCAAATTTGAAAGAGTTGTGTGTGAGGATAAAGGCACAGAGTTCAGCAACCAGTTGTGCTGTGGCATCATCAGGGATACTGTTCTTGACAGCTTGTATTCCATCTGTGTGTGGGATGTTTGTGTAGAGAGCCTCTACATCCATGGTGGCTAGGATAGTGTTTTCTGGAAGGTCACCAATGCATTGTAGTTTCCTCAGGAAATCAGTGGTGTCACGGAGATAGCTGGGAGTGCTGGTGGCATAGGGTCTAAGTAGAGAGTCCACATATCCAGACAGTCCTTCAATGAGAGTGCCAATGCCCGAGATGTTGGGGCGTCCAGGATTTCTGGGTTTGTGGATCTTGGGTAGTAGATAGAATAACCCTGGTCGGGGCTCTAAGGGTATGTTGATTTGTTCCGGTGTTAGTGTAGGGAGTGTCCTGAGTAGATGGTGCAGTTTCTTAGTGTATTCCTCAGTGGGATCTGAGGGAAGTGGCCTGTAGAATTTGGTATTGGAGAGTTGTCTGGCAACCTCCTTTTGGTAGTCAGACCTGTTCATGATGACAGCAGCACCTCCTTTATCAGCCTCTTTGATTATAATGTCAGGGTGGTTTCTGAGGCTGTGGATGGCATTGCGTTCTGCACGACTTAGGTTATGAGGCAAGCAATGTTGTTTTTCCACAATTTCTGCCTGTGCACGTCGGCAGAAACATTCTATGTATAGGTCCAGACTGTCATTTCGACTCTCAGGAGGAGTTCATGTGGAGTTTTTCTTCTTGTGCTGTTGGTGGGAGGGTAACTGTGTATCAGTGGGCTGTTCAGTGTTGTCCTGAAAGTATTCTTTGAGTCGGAGATGGCAAAAGTAGGCTTCCAGATTGCCGCAGAACTGTATCATGTTAGTGGAGGTGGCAGGGCAGAAAGAGATAGGACAGTCCTGAGATAGGACAGACTTTTCTTCTGGGCTGAGTGTGTGGTTGGATAGATTGACGATATTGCTGGGTGAGTTAGGGGTACCACGGTTGTGGCACCATGTGGCAGGTAGGAGTTTTGACAGCTTACAGTCCTTTTTCCCTTGTAGAGAGGTGAAGTGAGTAATGTAGATCTCCTGTCTTATTTTAGTGAAGTCCGTTTGTATGGAAGTTTGGTTATTTATGAGAGTCTCCAGGTTGGAGAGCTCTTTTTTGATGTTTTCCTGTTTGCTGTATACGATGCTGATCAGGTGGTTCCTCAGTTTCTTTGATAAAGTATGGCATAATCTCTCACTGTGGTCTGTGTAGTATGTAGATAGCAGTGGATTTTTTACCTTTAGTCCATTTGGTATGATGTCCATGCATTTGCATTTGGAAAGGAAGATGATATCTGTCTGTATTTGTGCAATATTTTCTTTGGTTTTTCAGCATATATCCATTTTACACAGCCTATGTTTTCAATTGATCCTTGAAGTTCTTTGGTTTTATGTTAAAATACTCAGTTTAAATTATCTAAATTATAATAATAAAGTGCTAATTTTTAACTCAAATTAAGCCAAAAAGTGGGAAAAGCAAGAGAGATCTCTATATCTCCACGTAGGATATTAGGCATTTTTTAACACATTTATACCAGTGCTTAACCACCCTGACAGTTAGGAGGTTTTTCCTAAAGTCTGACCTAACCCTCCCTTGCTGTAATTTAAGTCCATTGCTTCTTGTCCAGTCTTCAGAGGTTAAGAAGAACAATTCTTCTCCCTTCTCCTTGAAAAAACCTTTTATGTACTTGAAAACTGTTATCACATCCCCTTCTTTTCCAGACTAAAACTCAATTGTTTTTTCAATCTTCCCTCATGGGTCATGTTTTCTAGACCTTTAATCATTTTGTTGCTCTTCTCTGGACATTCTCCAATTTGTCCACAATCTTTCCTGAAATGTGACGCCCAGAACTAGACACAATACTCCAGTTGAGGCCTAATCAGCACAGAGTAGAGCAGAAGAATTACTTCTTGTGTCTTGCTTACAACACTCCTGCTAATACATTCCAGAATGATGCTCGCTTTTTTTGCAACAATGTTACACTGCTGACTCTTATTTAGCTTGTGGTCCACTATAACTCCCCAAATCCCTTTCAGCAGTACGACTTCCTAGGAAGTCATTTCCCATTTTGTGTGTCTGCAACTGACTTTTCCTTCCTCAATGGAGTACTTTGCATTTGTCCTTATTGACTTTAATCCTATTTACTTCAGACCATTTCTACAGTTTGTCCAGATCATTTTGAATTTTAATCCTATCCTCCAAAACTCTTGCAAAACCCTCCCAGCTTGGTATCACCTGCAAACTTTATAAGTGTACTCTCTATGCCATTATCAAAATCATCAGTGAATACATTGAACAGAACTGGACCCAGAACCGATCCCTGCGGGACCACACACGTTATGCTCTTCCAGCATGACTGTGAACCACTGATAACTACTCTCTGGAAATGCTTTTCCAACCCGTGGTTTTTTTACCCACTTTATAGTAGCTCCATCTAGGTTGCATTTATGAAGCACCTTCTGAATTGCCAAGCATGGTACTGTGGGTGCACCCTGCCTCAGTCCACCAGTGGTGGCCATGAACTAGGCATCAGTCTATCCTGAGCTCAACACACTCAGACTTTGGCAGTCTGAATATTTAAGTACAAAACAGAACAAAACTCCACAGCAAACACCTATTTGCAGTGCAGAGACCAAGGCTGAAGCTTTGACATTGGCCTATCACTAAGGAGCTTTTCTCCGTCTCGGTCTCAACCTGAACTACTCTAAGAAGCAGGCAAGCTTTCTTAACTGGCCAGCTGGCTCTTGATTGGTCAGTATCTCCTCCTGGCTCTTCAAGGACTCTAGAGGACTGTTTTGTTGGTAACCTGGATTTTCATTGAGCGGGGGGGGGGGCGGGTGCAGAGAAGGGCTGACAGACCCTATCACAGGATGCTTACATTTATTTCAGAGCACTCCTTGGTCTCAACTGAGGAAAGAGCATGTTCTTCAAGCCCCATTAATAACAATGGGACTACATACCAGTAGTAATTTCATTTAAGTCAGTAGAATTATACCATTGTAAGAGTGGTATGTGAGAAGAAAATTAGGCCCCAAACAGTTCTAGTTCTAACTTAGTCCCCTTTTTATTTTGAAATAAAGTTTACATGTCATTAAAGACAAAGCAAGGTGATTTTCAGCTATCTTTGAGCAGAAAGGACTTGTGAATGCAACGGATAGCAGTAGCACATCTGATGTGGGAATTCTCTATTACTGTTGCTTAGTAAATATGCCCTTAATCTAAATGCAGTATCTACCCAATTCTAGTTAGGTTTGCTGATTACAAATCCATTTGGGAAATAAAAATTCATAACAGATAGAGGTTCTGTATGTGCTGATGCCTTAGCTTATGTTTATACCCATAGTACTAATTGGTCCCTCCATCATTGTGATGGACAGGAATGTTTACTTCAATCAGTACAGTGATGCAAGTGCATTATCCACAAGTTGAGCATTATGGTCTATGAACTTTCTTTCCAAGCTGAATCTGCTTCCACTTACTAACTTCCCCTAATTGTTCAATTTTGTAGTCTATGATTTTACTTCTGACGAAGATGCTCTAGAATCCTACATCCTCACTGCTGTGACTATAACTTATAATCAGTTTTCATTATTTGTTAGCTTGTGACTATTCTGTTTATATTCTTATCTGTACCCCTCATCAAGTTATCTGAATAGACTGGTGCATCAGTATTAGGACAGAGGGAGCATTAAACAAGTCTTGCCACCAAGGACTTTTGTATAGAATAGTCATAATCAGATCTTCTTCACCCAGGTCAAGATTCTGTCTCTGCTCAGCTGTTTTATGCTACTCCAGTCCAGAGATATAAAACTCCTAGAAAATGGTGACTTCTTAACCTCTTTCATTAGACTCTACATGACCCCATTCCTAGCTTCTGGCATAGGCAGCCTGTCTGGAGAAAAAGGGTCACGACCAAACACCCCTGCGATCTGGCTATTTTCACTGCAAGAATGGCGCCTCAGGGCATGGCAAGTGACAATTAA
Organism: Mauremys mutica; assembly: GCF_020497125.1. NCBI lineage: Eukaryota > Metazoa > Chordata > Testudines > Geoemydidae > Mauremys > Mauremys mutica. The sequence goes on along the minus strand of NC_059076.1, from coordinate 53,411,000 downwards.
TGTCAGTCAGCCTTTAGCTGATCCAAAATACATAGACAGAACTGGTACCTAATCAGCCCCAGAATCTTGGGACTGCTTAAGTGCCATACAGCCACCTATGCACACGTCCCCAAATCACATTGTATTAAATAGAGCATAGATGCAGTTCAGACCCTGACTCCTGAGTCCGAAGACCATTCAAGGCTTTCATAAACAGCGGTACTAGCCCTTCTAAGTTGGTAGTGAGGGAAGAGGCGACGGGGGATTCTTGAGCCTGGACTATACTTAAAAGCTAAGTTGACATAGCTACATCATTCAGGCATGTGAATAACACACAGGTGGCATATGTATATTGACCTAATTACCAGTGTAGATGCAGCTATGTTGAAAGAAAAGTGCTTCCATCAATGTAACTACCATTGTTTGGGAAGGTTATTCCTACACTGACCCTTCCATTGGTATAGGTACAGTACAGGGATATGCTGGCATAGCTACGGCAACATAGCTATGCTCTTATAGTCTCCTTAGTGTAGACCTACTCTTGGTTTCCTCCTCCACACCAACCACTGGAGCTGGGCTGTGCAGATGAGAATGCTTTCTAAACCATTTCAAATGGTATAGCTTAGGCTGCTTTGGCAAGCTTCCTGTGGCATTGTATTTATCTTGGGAAAATGGGTTGATTCATTGTTGCCCTGCCGTTGTATAAAGCAAGTGGTAAAATGCTACCATTTTGATTTGGTGCATTTTACCCCCACTTTGCGGTCTTTTCTCAATGGTGAAAATGGTGACAAAAGGTTCAAGTTAATTATGAATCTAACACATCATTGTCCCTGTACAAGACCTTTTTCTATACATTATTCCCACTTTTCAATATGTTGATAAATAAATCAGCTATCCTTCCCTAAAAACCTCAGCTCCAAAAGGTCTTTATTACCACTCTCCCTCTACTCTGATACTGAGCAGATTCTCTGTTTGTTCTACGTTTCTGCTTTCCTTTCCACAGATCTTTTATGTGTAGGATACTTTAAAATAGACAAAACATAACTTCAGTGGCACTTCACTTTTCCACATCCACTTACCCAACCTATTTTTTTAATCATAACTTTTTGACCTTTTGTTTCAGTTTTGTACCCAACTTTGAATTTCACCATTAATAATTCTTACATGTTCTATGCCTCCGCCTTAAAGTCCAAAGAGATTATATCTGCAGCTACAACCTGTCAGTTTTCATTGTCACTTCTCACCAGTTCTGATAGATCATTATAGAATTTTATTCTGATAATTCACATGATCAGACAAAAGCAGAAATGATGAGCCAGAAAAATTGCTCAATCCATTGCTAATGTTGTTGATGTTTTTGTCGCTTTGAAGATATGCATTGCTAATATTTATGTGAATAAAAGAACACACCATTTTTCAAACTCTAAATAATCAAATGGTATTTACTGCAGCATACCATATTCATTACTGTGTATGAATTGTGAATTGTTTGCTTACATTGTGATTAGAGAGAGAACCATTCTGATCCTGAATTAAGATATGTAATTTACCAAACAAATATTATGCATGCATTCAAGTCTCAGAATAATTGAATATAGTTATAGTTTTTAAAATATTGAAAACAGTGATTTTTTGTCTTATATATGACTATGTGAATATCCATGGTGAGTCCCTTCAAATGTCTCACTTGATCATCATGAATGTGAACATATTGAACTTGACTTAACAAGTGCCACCATGCCACAATGTTCTATCTATACAGATCTGAATTAAAAGCAAATATTACCTTGAGGCATATGTGTTCTATAAATCCTACATGACCATGACACACATGTCAGAATTTTACTTCTGCAACGCTGCCACCTTCCTTGACATGTTCAGTGGTTCTTCTGATTCTCTACTTGCTTAACTATACAACTCTGACTTCTAACATTTTATTCAGAGCAGATGTCATACAATGAATAACATAGTACCTCATTTGCATTCGATTGTAGCCCAGAAATATTTTACAGTTACAGTTGATGACATTTCATTATTTCTGTATTGTGCTGTCTTCCAGAAACTTGCCTTTTGGCACAGACCAAAAATCTTTAAATGAATATCTGTGGCTTAGCTATCTTTTTTTTGTGCATGTAAAATGTTCATATTGTAAGGTCATTTCACCTGGGTTTCCTTTGTATCTTCTGTGGAGGTAAAATGCCACATTTTTTTTAATAGCAGAATAAAACAGACACTAATTATAATGTTAATGTAAGCTACAGAACCTTGCAGCAATTCAGCACACTCTTATCTCAGAGATTCCTTAATCAGTGAAATACTATAGAAGGCTCTATTTATTATTGAAAACGGAGGGACTTATACTGCCCTACTTCCATGTATATATCTCCTGTTGAGATCAATGGAAGCTGAGTGCACAGATCTAGGGCAGTATATGGCCCTTAGGAAGCATCTCTGTTAAATCTCAAACTCCAACATCTGTTATAAACAAAAGGCTAAAGCCGTTAAAAATGTTAGGTCACTCCATTTACAATCTCATATTTCAATATCAGCTGTGAAAAATAACTGACTAAAAAAACATAGAAAATGATGTGTAATTTTTTAAAAATTAGCTTCTGTAAAGACTGGTGTAAAGACATGATGGTAAAAACGGTTAGTGGGGATTTATTAACATGAAAAGATATTCAAATCCTTATACTGGTAGTGAAAGGCCATTGAAAAATCACTTGAATACTCTGGTCTACAATTTTTGAGAAGTCGTCTGCTTCAGAGATAAAATGTGCTATTTATTATGTATTTTGATGTGCTGAATTCAAATATGACAATTAAAACAACTGATTGGCTACTGTTTATAAGTTATTTAAGTTTTTACATTTTATGTCTATGTATATTGTGTAGATAGTAGAGTTTTAATCATAAATTGTAAACCTAGGTCTTTTCATGTGTTTATGGTTGCTTTACATGATAATATTTCACCTGTCCTCTTTATGTAACACTTTAAAAATCAGCAAAAGGGTTATATAAATAAAATTTATTATGAAACAAAAGGCAAAAAACTATTATGTACATAGTTTAATCCTATTCAATGTCTACTCAGCGCTTCTTGGCTTGTCTCTTGTATTCATTAAATGGAGCATCTCTTGTCACTGTCCAGCAATAGTCTGCAAGCATTGATGGGCTCCATTTGCCCTGATAGCGTTTCTCCATTGTTGCAATGTCCTGGTGAAAACACTCGCCATGGTCGTTGCTCACTGCTCCGCAGTTCGGTGGAAAAAAATCTAGATGAGAGTGCAAAAAATGTATCTTTAGTGAAATGTTGCAACCAAGGCTTTTGTATGCCTTGAGGAGGTTTTCCACCAACAACCTGTAGTTGTCTGCCTTGTTGTTTCCGAGAAAATTTATTGTCACTAACTGGAAGGCTTTCCATGCCGTCTTTTCCTTGCCACGCAGTGCATGGTCAAATGCATCATCTCGAAGAAGTTCACGAATCTGAGGACCAACAAAGACACCTTCCTTTATCTTAGCTTCACTTAACCTTGGAAATTTTCCACAGAGGTACTTGAAAGCTGCTTGTGTTTTGTCAATGGCCTTGACAAAGTTCTTCATCAGACCCAGCTTGATGTGTAAGGAGGGTGGTAACAAAATCTTCCTTGATTCAACAAGTGGTGGATGCTGAACACTTTTCCTCCCAGGCTCCAATGACTGTCGGAGTGGCCAATCTTTCTTGATGTAGTGGGAATCTCTTGCACGACTATCCCATTCGCAGAGAAAACAGCAGTACTTTGTGTATCCAGTCTGCAGACCAAGCAAGAGAGCAACAACCTTCAAATCGCCACAAAGCTGCCACTGATGTTGGTCATAGTTTATGCACCTCAAAAGTTGTTTCATGTTGTCATAGGTTTCCTTCATATGGACTGCATGACCAACTGGAATTGACGGCAAAACATTGCCATTATGCAGTAAAACAGCTTTAAGACTGGTCTTCGATGAATCAATGAACAGTCTCCACTCATCTGGATCGTGAACGATGTTGAGGGCTGCCATCACACCATCGATGTTGTTGCAGGCTACAAGATCACCTTCCATGAAGAAGAATGGGACAAGATCCTTTTGACGGTCACGGAACATGGAAACCCTAACATCACCTGCCAGGAGATTCCACTGCTGTAGTCTGGAGCCCAACAGCTCTGCCTTACTCTTGGGTAGTTCCAAATCCCTGACAAGGTCATTCAGTTCACCTTGTGTTATGAGGTGTGGTTCAGAGGAGGAGGATGGGAGAAAATGTGGGTCCTGTGACATTGATGGTTCAGGACCAGAAGTTTCATCCTCTTCCTCTTCCTCATCTGACTCAAGTGAGAATGATTCTGGTGCATCAGGAACCGGCAGTCCTTCTCCGTGGGGTACTGGGCGTATAGCTGATGGAATGTTTGGATAATGCACAGTCCACTTTTTCTTCTTTGACACACCTTTCCCAACTGGAGGCACCATGCAGAAGTAACAATTGCTGGTATGATCTGTTGGCTCTCTCCAAATCATTGGCACTGCAAAAGGCATAGATTTCCTTTTCCTGTTCAACCACTGGCGAAGATTTGTTGCACAAGTGTTGCAGCATATGTGTGGGGCCCACCTCTTGTCCTGATCTCCAATTTTGCAGCCAAAATAAAGGTGATAGGCTTTCTTAACCATAGTGGTTATACTGCGCTTTTGTGATGCAAAAGTCACTTCACCACAAACATAGCAGAAGTTATCTGCACTGTTCACACAAGTACGAGGCATCTCTTCTCACTTTGGCTAAACAGAAATGTGTCCCATTGCAAAATCAAACACTGACAAATAAGAGAGCACGACACTGTATGATTTCTAGAGCTGATATAGGGCAATTTGTTCAGCAGAGTGATGTAAGCTTCGTTATGATTGCATCATCCATGACTTCTAGGAATAACATGATGCAATTCATATCATGTATGATGCAATACCAGCTTCAGATTGCATCATTCATTGTTTTGCCTAAAAAGCAAGGACTGTCCAAACCCAGTCATAGATTTATTCATAGATCCAGTCAAAGATGTATTTTAGTCATTTCTGATTTAAATTGAGATCCCTTTCCTTTATAACTCACTTATCCTCCGCTATTCCCAAGTCAAGGGTTGTATATACTGACCCAATAGCATAACTTGAAAACTAGAGCCAATCAACAATTTTAAGCATCATTTTCGTTCTCAGTGACCCAGAATTAGTAAAGTTTGACTACATTTATTTCAGAAGCATTTTGGCTGTACAGCAGTGATATCAAACGAGAACCTTCACAATAAAAGTTAAGATGTAAGCACACAGGATCCCAGCACTTGTTCCTCCTCCAGCTCAAATGTCATGCTTCAATGTGCTAGGTAGTGTGCAGTGGTTTATTGTACTTGAAAGTATGTTTATCACATCAAAGAGACAGTGGTTCTTATTTTTACATGACCTCCATGACTGTGCAATGATATATGACTCAAAGCACTGCTTTGCAGTGCTGCCCTGCTCTGCAGTGCTGTCCTGCTCATTGCACAGGTTGTGTTGCTGGGCTCTTCACTCTTGTCCTTCTCTGTACTGATCAAGATTTTGCCTAATATATGGGGGTAACTGATTTTTTCCTTTTGTTTTTGTAGTGTACAGATATGATGATTTGCTATGAAAACTGGATATTTTAAAATAAAATTAATTTTAAAAAATCTTGATTATATTCCATTCTACTTTATCTCCATGTTTTCCTTCTTGCACTATTATCCTGAGGGCCTGTAAACACAAAATCCAAATCTTAGCCATGGAAACAATTCCCTGATATATCATGAATTTTCTGTTTGTGAAGTGAAAACTGTTACTAATTTCCCTAAATAATTAGGAGGGGGAGATAATCTCACACTTTCAATCATATTTTTTTTTCTTTCTTTGATGTCCTCATTTGGTGTATTGGGGAGTGAAAAAAAAGCAGATAAACAGTTATTCTTTGTTTGTTTTCGGATAAGCAAGACACAAATCCTGCCCTCAGTTCTGTGAGTGCACAGGCTCCAAAAGTGGCAGAATCAGTTGAGCTGCATTACATGCAATGGGTGTGGCAGGGTAGTTGGGGGAATAGTCATGCTGGGGGAAAGTGACAATTTCAAAATGCAAAATAGACACTTTGTTGGCAATATTTTTAGGTTTGCTAAATATCCATACAAAACTCAAAAGTAAAAACAAAACAAACAAAAACAAAAAGTTGCTGATGTCTCTACTGCCAGATTCTGAATCAGAAGTAAGGAGACTCATGATAAACTCATTCAGAGCAAACACTGAAGGAGTATCATTAACATTCACTGTGAACAAAGAATGGCTTTCATCATGTCAACATTCATTCAGCCTTTTTTTTTCTGTCAAAATATTATTCATCACATTGAACGCTCATTCCACTGGCCTTTGTGTTCTTAGTGAACACAGCACTAATTCTAACTGGTTTAGCAATGCATCTTGAAAGGCTATTTTGTAGTTACTTGAGAGAAAGAGAGCATTTTAATTGATGAAAGGAAAACCTGGACAGTTCAAATACTGCAAAATAGTTCTCAGGTCACTGGGACTAGAGCTGATGGGAAACTGTTCCATCTGAAAATTTTCTGTCAGAAATGCTGAATGAAATTAATTGAACTATTCTGCAGGAAGTGTGGTTTCTGTTGAAACTTTTCATGGAAACATGGTAGGTTTCCTGTTAACTTGCTGACCTGTCTAACTCCTTGGCAGCTTGCCTGGACTGAAGAGTTTTAGACCCAGGACTCCCTGTGCTTCTGTCATAAACAGATAGTTAAGGGTTAATGCCTCTTTTACCTGTAAAGGGTTAAGAAGTTCACCTAGCCTAGCTGACACCTGACCAGAGGAACCAATGGGGGAACAAGATGTTTCAAAAGGAAGGAGGGAAGTTTCCTTTGTTTAGTCAGTTTCAGTTTTCAGCGGGAGGGAAAAAGATCAAGGAACCAGCCTCTTATCAGAGTAGTACGTTTTAGAAAGGAATAAATAGGTTTATGTTTATTTCTTTGTAACCTGTCTTGTGCGATTAGAGGAAGAATCAAATTGGGTATTTGGGTATTTTTGTGTAACTAAGTTTTTGCCCAGGGGAACATCCTGTGTTTTGAATCTGTTGTCTGTGAGAGTAGCTGGTATGCTAATCTCTCCCAGAGGGTTTTCTTTTACCTTTCTTTTCTTTAATTAAAAACCTTTTTCTTAATACCTGATTGATTTTCTTCCTTGTTTTTAGATCCAAGGGGGTTGGATCTGGATCCACCAGGAGTTGGTGGGAGAAAGGAGGGGGGATGGTTAATTTCTCCTTGTTTTAAGATCCAAGGGGTTTGGATCTGTGTTCACCAGGAAATTGGTGAAGTCTCTCAAGGCTACCCAGGGAGGGGAAGGTTTTGGGGGGAAAGAGGGTGTTCCAGACACTGAGAAATCTGGATGGTGGCAGCAAGACCAGATCTAAGCTGGTAGTTAAGCTTAGAGCTTCTCATGCAGGTCCCCCACATCTGTACCCTAAAGTTCAGAGTGGGGAAGGAAGCTTGAGAGCTTCCCAGCCCCAAACCCCTTTCCACTCACTCCTTTCCTCCCTTCCCAGCATTTCATGGCTACTTTATTTTCTTTTTGGAAATAGTTTGAGTGTCTTCTGAATTACCTGCTGTAACTCATTTTACATTTCCCCAAAGCAATCTCCCCACAAACAGAGACAGATGGTAGCAACATGCCTATATTTCATTTTCAGATTGCTGCCTAGGGCGGCTTCTGTACCTACAATGCTTGGTTGTTGCACTGAAGTCACCCAGCTTATATGACTAGAAACCCTCTTGGATAATTCATTTGGTGCCTAAGGCCTGGTCTACACTGTGGCGGGGGTCGAACTAAGGTACGCAAGTTCAGCTACGCGAATAGCGTAGCTGAACTCGAACTACCTTAGTTCGAACTACTCACCCATCCAGACGCCGCGGGATCGAAGTCCGCGGCTCCCCCGTCGACTCCGCCACCGCCGTTCGCGGTGGTGGAGTTCCGGAGTCGACGGGAGCGCGTTCGGAGTTCGATATATCACGTCTAGATGAGACGCGATATATCGAACTCCGAGAAGTCGAACGCTACCCGCCGACCCGGGCAGGTAGTATAGACATAGCCTAAGTGTTAGGCATTTTCAATATTGTTTTCCAAAAGGGCATGGGTGCCATGTGGTGAATGTCAAGGCATTGAGCTTTTTGGGACCCAATCTACCAAAATATTGGTAGTCTACCTTAAGGAAAGCAGTTTTGGGGGACTGGTTAGAATCTCAGAAATCCCTTTGTCAAATTCCCCCAAATTTGGATTACTAACTCTACCATGCACCCATGCCACACATCAATTTAAAGGCAATCTGAGTAACTATGCACATTTTAGAACACTTAGATGTGTAATCTTTGATACAGAAAGGGTTTCTCAGCCTTAACTCTAATGGAGTCGGTACTCCCCTATGATACAGTTTATCAAAGGGACAATTTGTGTTTGCTTGAAAGACACACTTGTATACAAAAAGAAAAAAAAGTAGTTTTGCCTATCTTTGGGTTGGTAACCTGAGTCTGTCCAGCACTTACAGAACTAACAGCTTTGAGATTCATAGAGGTAGATAAAGCTTTATAAAGTGTCCTTGCTCAGATTTCACAGAGGTAGATAAAGCTGTATAAAGGGTCCTTGCTCAGCTCCATAATTAATATAATCCAACCTCTGGGAGAGGCTTGTTTTATAAAGAATGCATCCTTCATTTTGAATTCTTCCTCCAGACAGATACATGCTTCTGGCTGCTCTTTGGAAAGAAGCTATAAGACCAGGTAGAGGTGGAACAGAGAGAACAAATGCTTGTATACTGCTAAGTCTGCATACTCTTAAATTACAAAGTAAATGGGAAGAAAGGGGGGATTTTTTTTAACTCAGAGTTGTCTGTGCTTCACAATGATAAATTTCTTGTAAATATTGTTTTCTAGAACAAACTTATTTTGTGCACAGGTGTGTCTTCCTAACTCCTTTTTTGGCATAGTAAAAAGCATTTCCATTGCATCTTTCATCTCAAGAAAGAGCTTTATAAACAATTATCACATCCAGTTTGTAGGTGTAGAAACTGAAGAACAAAGTGATTGAATGATTCCCCCAAAGTTGCATACTGAGCCAAAAGCAGAGTTAGAAATCAAACATTTCAGCAATACTTCCTCACTCTTTAACTGAAATGATGTGTTAATCTGCCCTAAGCCTTAGGGTAAACAACCTTAAGGATAGTATAATTCTTCATAAAACAGCAGAATCAAGGTCTACAGCTTAGAAGTGAAAAGGTATGTAAAAATATGGGAGGTGAGTGTGGCTTAAAGCTGGTGTTTGAATCATAACTTTTCAATATGTGCTGTAAGAACCTAAAGAATTTCATAACTTTTCAATATGTGCTGTAAGAACCTAAATTTTCAACCACAGTTTTGTATTAAAAAAAATTCTGCTGAGATTAATGTACACATCACTAGCTAAAGGACAGTATATTCTTTGGGGTAAATAATGTAACATTTATTTTAAAAAATCTTTACAAATATATATTTGGTAGTGTAGAAAACCCCCCCAGAGAACTCTTAACTTGACAGATCATAATGGCTATTTAAAGGTTATAGTCTGTTGTGTAAGTTATGCACAGTGTACAATATGAGTTATTAAATGTACACTATTGGGAATTTACTTTTAGTCCTAAATATCAGTCTGAAAGTAAAATTAACAGTCTGATTTAAAACCACAAAAGACAGGAAATGTAGAGTTTAAGCTGGAAAAACTAGTCTAACTGCCCCTGATTAAGGAAGATTCTACAATCCTTCTACTTCATGTTCTCAGAGGAAGAAAAAATATTAGTCAAATGTATTCAATTGACCTTCACTTTGAGTCTAATTATGGCCTTAGGTCTATGCATCTTTTGTTTCTTTTTTTAAATTTGACAGCAGTAAGTCAGTTCAGCACTGTCCTCTGCAATTGAAAGAAAATGGTTGATGTTAAAACAAAATAAAAAATGTTTTGAAGAGCATTAGTGACTGATGCTAGGTTTATCCTGGTGTGCAAAACAAAGGGCCAACCTCCTCGCCAGGTTTCAGAACCCAGGCTCCATCTGAGTGTGAACATCTGCACTGCTATTTTTTCACACTCATGTGAGCCCAAGTCAATTGACGGGGCTCTGAGAATTGCTTTTCAAGGTCTTTTTTGAAAGTTAGATGTATCTACAGATAGTTCTTTATTTGTCTCTAGGGCTAACCGAAAAGAGCAGGATACTGTCTCAGTTCCTGCAGTGTTTTATTCTTGTTCTGCAGTCTTTCTTTCTATCTTTGAGGGACCAATTCAACTCCTACTGATGTCAAATAAAAGACTCGTATTGATTTCAATGGGAGTTGAATTGGAGTTGGTCAGAAAAATGTAAGCAGCTCAATACAATCTTTCCTTCACTCATCACACCAACAAGTGGGGAAGCTATCACATTTGAAGAGGGCCTTTTCTCTAGCAGTGAGTACTAACTTGAGACTACGTGCCATGGTAGCCACCAGGTTTTCCCATAAATACAGAAGAGGAGGTATTTGAATAAGAAAGGCAGTAGTCTTGCTTACTAATGTAAAATCCTTCCTGGGCTGATACTCTGGAATATAACCCTATCCCTATTCAAATTCCTCCTAAAGACCAATTTTGCTGATATGTCTACAAGAAATAAGTCAGATACTCATTTCACTTTTGCTTAGAAACACATGTACAGATATTCTAGAGGTTTCCTGTATGTAAATGTTCAGGGACTTGAGAGCTGAAAATGGACACAGAGTTTAAGCGCTCAAACTTGCATGAAGACTTGCAGAAAGAGAGCTATACAGACATGATATGCTTCTGGGGACAGGAAAAAGGTGCTTTCCTGAGGTTTCTGCAAGAGGGAGGGAACTGTGTGAAGTTTGTTACACCCTGTTCAAAGAAACCAGACTTGCACATATTTTGTAAATAGACAAATTTCACAAAGAAAATAGCTGAATCTTCAGCACCCATTTCTGCTTGCAAGGCCCTGAATCCTGCTCTCTCAGCAAAGGGACAACAACAATAATCAGTTCCGAGATTCCATGCCCAGAAAGCACCAGTGTAATAATCTATTCTGAGCTTTTGTACATAATACAGGCCATAGAACTTCCCCAAAGTAATTCTGAGAGCATATATTTTAGAAGAACATCTAATCTTGATTAAAAATTATCAGTGATGGAGAATCCACCACCACTCTAGATAAGTATTTCCAAATGTTAATTACTCTCAGTCAAAATTTTAAACCTTATTTCCAGTCTGAGTTTCTCTAGCTTCCACTTCCACACAAAATTACTCAAGATAATTAAGTCCAATGCTGACGGTGAAGCGTTACAAAGGGGCCTTACTAAACTGGGTGACTGGGCAACAAAATGACAGATGAAATGCAGTGTTGATAAATACAAACTACTGCACATTGGAAAACAATCCCAACTATATATACAAAATGATAGGGTCTAAATTAGCTGTTACCTCTCAATAAACAGATCTTGGAGTCGTGGTCATTCTCTGAAAAGATCTGCTCAATGTGCAATGGCAGTCAAAAAAGCTAACCATTAGGAAAGAGACAGATAATAAGACAGAAAATATCATAATGCCACTATATAAATCAATGGTATGCCCACACCTTGAATGCTGCATGCAGTTCTGGTCACCCCACCTCAAAAAAGATATATTAGAATTGGAAAAAGTCCAGAGAAGGTCAACATAAATAAATAGGGATATGGAATGGCTTCCATATGAGGAGAGATTAAAAAGACTGGGACAGTTCATCTTGGAAAACAGATGACTCAGGCGGAATATGATAGAGACTATAAAGTCATTAATAGTGTGGAAAAAGTAATGAAGGAAGTATAGTTCACATAAGAGAAGAACCCAGGGTCACCCATTGAAATTAATAGGCAGCAAGTTTAAAACAAACAAAGTACTTCTTCACAAAGTGCACAGTCAATCTGTGGAACTCATTGCTAGTAGTTGTCATGAAGGCCAAAATTATAACTGGGATCAAAAAAGAATTAGATAAGTTCATGGAGGATAGATCCATCAACAGCTATTAGCCAAGATGGTCAGGGATGCCACCACATGATCTGGGTATCCCTAAGCTGTGACTGCCAGAATAATTGTCCTGTTCTGTTCATTCCCCCTGAAGCATCTGGCTTTGGCCACTGTCAGAAAACAGGATACTAGATTAGATGGACCATTGGTCTTACCCAGTATGGCCATTCTTTGGTCTTAAACTTTACAGTGAAGCACACGGAGAAAGAGTGTGTGTAGATTTGGACATACTACTGTTCTACTTATTCTAGTACATTTCTTCTGTCAGTTTAAGAAGAAAAATGACTGATTCTTTACTATTCTCACATCACAAAGGACATGGATGCTGTTGTTTCTACAAGATGATTGGAAGGCACAATTCCCCTGACCTATTTTCCCATAAATTACAGTCATACACAGAGCTCAAACCATTAACGTCTCCCACACAGCATTAATTACACCTGGAAATGGGAGTTAGCACAGTCTTTGAGGTGTAGATATAACATACCCCATGTAAAGTGCAGTATTATGTGGGTGGGTAAATTCTTCCCTTGATGTTTCCAAATGGTCTTCAGGTATAATCTCATTTTCAATGTACTTCATCAACCCTATCTGGAAATAACAAATAGCTTGAATTGTGATATGAACCACATCTCAAAGTAACAATCATCCTTCAGCAGCAAAATACAGCTGGGAAAAAGCATTTCTGGTTTGATGCAATTAGGTCATCCTGAAGTCAATGAGGATCCAAAAGTACCATTAATATGCCAATTTATGTACAACAGGCAATCATATTTCCCCATTCAAAGAGGTAGTTATCTTTTCTACTCTCCCATCTGATTATTTTCCCTGTTATGTTTATCCTAACTGGATTCATCTCACAACAAGCTTGTGTGAGAGTTGGTGTCTTGTCTAACACAAGAGATTAAACAGGGGGAAGGATAGCTCAGTGGTTTGAGCACTAGCCTGCTAAACCCAGAGTTGTAAATTCAATCCTTAAGGGGATCACTTAGGGATCTGTGGCAAAATCAGTACTTGGTCCTGCTAGTGAAGACAAGGAGCTGGACTCAGTGAGCCTTCCAGCTCTATGAGATAGGTATATCTCCATAATTTTTTGTGTGTGTATCTCAAAATCAAAATTCACAAATCTATGAGGTAAAGAGCCAGCATCTGTAGCTGAGACATACATCCTCTGTGGATCAGGCACAGAGAGGGGACCCATAATGCACACTTCCCAATGAGTTACATTTGCTCTCCTTGAAGCCTCAGTCATTATCAGGTTCTGGGAAAGGTACTCAGATAGTAAAGGGGTGGAAACAGGGGGAATCATCATGTAAATACCTATATAGATTTAGATATAAAGTATTGCTGAAGGCTGTTATATGATGTATTATATAAAAGTGATATTGTAAGTCCTGAAATACCTTTAATGTGAAGAGTTCAAATGGGTTCTTAAATGTTACATGAGAAATACACCTAGAAAGTAAGTAGGAAGCATTATTCCCATTTTAAATAGGAGTAAACAAAGGCACAAGTTGCCTAATGTCATACAGTGAATCAGAATCCAGGAGACCAGTCTTGAAGTGTAACTGCTACCAGAAACTGCTTCTTGCAGTATAGTGTGCAATACATGTATGGCTGTATGTTTTGAATCTTAGATTTAGTATGCATTGGTGTATCTCATAACATTAGCCTTTCACAATATATTGATCTCAGTTTCTTCTTTAAATTTTAAAAGATATCATTATATACATGGCAAATATCAGGATTCTGTGTAAAAACATATTCCAATCTACCCTTTCCAATTAAATTGGGAGTGGAAAAGTTTAGTTTGTATTTCTTTCCAGTCATTTACCTAAATTAGTAGCCTTTACAAATAAAAGTAAGTTTGGATTCATTATTCCTCTGCCTTGTTCAGTCTTGTATAATACAAGCATTATAAAAAAAGTTTTTCATTGAAGTGTTGACAGTGCTTTATATTAGCTGTACACAAAACCTCCGTGGTTATTATACAAAAAGAAAAGACAAATGACAGCTGATGTCAACACTAAACAGCTTAGGGCAAACTATTTTCTCAATACCTATGTAATTTAATTGAAATGCAATATTTCATGAATATTAGAAAGTGAGGCTTTATTAGAAATGGCAAGGAAAAGTGAATGCATGACTGTTTAGAGTAACAAGCAGCACAAATTTATTCATTCAATACATCAATGAATTATTTAAAACTCAGCTTAAGCGCAAGGTCACAGAATAATTTTGGCAAGTACACACTTTTGCATGATGCATTTCCATAATTCCTCTGCATCTATAAAGTTAATCATAGCTTTAGTATATAAGCCTTCTTCGTGTAGTAAATAGATCTAGAAAAAGGCTTCAAATTAAAATCTAGGAATAAACCAAACTCACACTACATACAGGACACACCACTGGTATAATTTAGAACAGATATATAATCAATCACATTACCAACTCATGCAAATATTTCATTAACTAATAGCACCTCTTTAATATAACTTTATGTATAAAAACACATGATTGGCCTGGAAAGATTTCATTAAATTTGCAAAATTAAATCTGTTATCCTAAGTCTTTTCAAAAGGAGGAACTTTATGCTTTAAAGAGTGAGAACTAACTAAGCAAATTCCTGACCCCTTTGGGAAGGAAGATGTTGAGTTGCTAGGTTGCTGGAAGCATTCCAAGAAATTTGAGCTGAATTTAGAAAATGGAAATTGGAGCTTAGTTGTTTTAGAACCAGACTGAGTCATAATACTCCAGTGGACTGCTAAAAATATTCAAGAGCATGCTAACTACGTGTGTATTCTAATGCATTTTCACTCATATCATATGGCTAAAATATAGTGAATGCAGCTTGATGAGTTAAACAACACTCCTGCCTCATGCCATATCTCTATGCCCCATAAATTATCCAAAGTAGAGGTTATGAGATAGGGGAGGGTGAAAATCTTCATGGGCACCCATATTCATGACCCACACACACACCAACTCCAGGGTAGTCTAAATTGTCTGATAGATGGCTGGTTTAAAAACCCTAGGTTGTTGTAAGATGATTGGTACAGACATTTTGGATATTGTAGGGTGTGCCTACCACTGCTAATATATGAGGCATTACTTGTTGAGCTGTAATGGATATTGCAGCAAAGGAATTTGAGTAGTCATGAATGAACCTCAAAAGGGTTAGAGACAGGACCAGCTCTTGGTAAAAATGATAGATTGGGTACTGTGATAATCCTTGTTGGCATATATTTGTAAGGGACCACATGCCAGCTGGGGTTGCTGGAGTACACTGCACATTGATCACTCACCCTATTCTGGCTCCACATCTATGGAGGAAAGCCAAATTAATCAGAAGAGAAATGGGTTAATTACATTTTCAAAGTTGAAGATTTGTATTTGAAGGAGAGGATTTGCCAGCTTTCTTCCCTTATAGTTGGCCCATCTCTGCTACTGAGTAGCTCTGTTTGGTCCATATTAATTTTGAAGTAGATTTAATTTTCTGTAGAGATATTTTGAGCCTGCAATGCCAAGTGATTTTAAAGTCATTGTTTTCATAGTTTAATTATGTACATTATATTCTATGCACTTTCTTTTCAGTGATTTTTCTTTAGAACATTTTCCCTATAGAAGAGTGCTGTTGAAGTTATAATTTCATGTAGAAGCCCCTTAATTTTGCCCACTACTTGGTGATATTATGGGTGGAATTCCAAGAATATGTGCTATTTTCTAAAATAATATTTCAAAGAGTGGAGGGGAATAGTAATATTCTTTCCAGAATTTCCTAGTCTCTCCTCAAAGCAGGTTGTAGTATACATAGTATTTGGCAAATTATTCCTGAACATGTTTATAGCTGATGCATATAGATATCATGCACAATCACTATACTATCATCAGATGCAATTGCATTGTAAATCCTTTTGGGATTCCCTGAGTATAAAAACAAATTTGATTTTATTCTGTTCTTAATACAATTTTCACTATCTATAAATGCATCATCACTTCTTACAGCAATTAGTTTGTATATACAATAAATTAACACCCTTATTTTGTCTACACTACAAAGTAATTGTCCTTTAGAAATGCCAGAAACACAACTGTGTCCATCAGGCTTTATGGGTGGGCTACTGAAATACACCCTCTGCCTAAAACTATTTCACTACTACATAATATATAATGAGCTGTGATAGCAGTAATTTAAGATGATTTCTGGAACATGCTTGTTGACTCGCCAGCTGGAAGTACATGAGGTTATCCTAAACAAAAAGCCAACAAACCCATAATAACATATGCCACTATTTTCTACAGTTGGAAACCTATGCATTTTGTTTTCAAAAGTTTTTGTTTGTTTGATGTTTAACTCAGGTTTAACTAAGTCTTTATTTTTCCCCCCAATCTGCTTTGCTCATCCAATAGTGGGTACTGTGGCACATGTTTGAATTTTAAGTGTGAGGTTTATACTGTTCATATATTACTTATACTAGGTTGCACTGAATCTGGAATGCTTCAGTTAAGTACTTTATAAAATAATAAAATAAAAATTATTATAAATGCTCAAAGTTCCTGCTATTAACAACTTTTCTGCTGATACTTCCATGATCTGAGATAAAATAGTATTGACAGAGGTACTATCAGTATAATTTTTTTTCAATCAATCTATCAGCACTTCCCAAGTGTCTAGTATTGTTTTCTAAGTGATGTGGTCATAGCAAATAATCCATTTATTTTTCCCTCTTTTGCTTGTCTTGTGATCCATGTGCAATGAGGACATACATTCAAATTTCTTTTTAATACTTGCTTATGAAAAACTCACATTAGTACTCTAAAACAAAGATCATCTTTCCCAAACTCAGTGGAACAAAAACTGGGTCATTCTAGATCCACTTTAAACTATATTACATAGCCTGCCTTGTTCAATGACTTTAAAAAGATATAATTTAGAACTTTATGAGAGGACAGCAAACATCTTTTGTTTGCCTTCAGCTTAATAGTTTGTTGCTGACTTTCTCTTTTCATTTAGCTATAAGTACAAAGAAGCTGTCACTCTGATGTGACATTTTGACTCCAGATGTTAGAAAAACATCAGTAAATTATGCCTACCATACATACAAAATCGCTGCTCTATCAAGCTATCTGATGTCTCCAGAGAAAGGCTATTTTAAATCTATTGCTGTCAATGGGAAATATATACGCAGAAACAGATTTCTGCAAACTATGTTGCAACTGTAATACCTTGCTTGGTATTACAAGCATGTGGTAAAGGAGGTCAAGATACTCAATAAACATGTCTTACCATTCTAGAATTACCACTTGGGTGTACTTACCTAAGTGTATCTTATCCTCAGCCAATTGGTCTGATTTTGTGCTCTTGAAGGTCCCTGTTGAAGTAGTTCAGGAATCACAATAATATATAATAGTGCCAGGCAGGCAAGATACCTGTTCTGCCTGCCCATACACTAAAGACTAAAGGAACACAAACCTTGCTGAAGTAGTAAAGTCTATTTTTAGGATGGATTCTTTTTTATTTCATTTTATTTTATTTTTTGCTTTTCCTTAAAAATGATCTCAAAACACCTCACAAACTAAGACCCAGATCATCTGTCCTCCATTTGTTCATGGACACAGATCATCTACTTAAATACCTACATAGAAGAGACCTTCTTAGCAAGAATCATCACCTTCCTCAATGAATGTTGCATTCTATTGTCTCGGTGGAACTGTTTTTCTTCCTCTTCAGTCTCTGCAGATTCATGATCTGTTAGAGCAATGGGATGGAGATGAGCTGGGCAAGGAAGAGGAGCGATTGGGTTGGGAACAGGAGGATTAACATTACCCAGTGCTCCAGATGAGCTGGGCAAGGAAGAGGAGTGTTTAAAGTATTTAAAGCATTTGTTAAACCCTTTGGTGACTAAAATTGGAAGATGTAAAGGAAAGAAAAATGAGAATGTGAGGGGGCATTCACCCCACACTTGCCCTGAAAGAGTGAAGGCAGATGGAGAAGAGGATAATTAATCCCACAGGCTACAGCTGAGAGGATTTAGGTGGCTAAGCAATCTCCTGACTGTGGGAGGGAGCTCAGCTGGGCTGGGCTTATAAAAACAGAAAATTGGCAGGAGAAGGAGGCTGCTTGGGAAGCCTGAAATCACCCCCTGGGAGAAAGGAAGAGTGTTTGGAGGCTAGAGGGACAGATGACCAACACTTACTCCCTGTGTGGGATTAGTTAGGAGGCTGGCAAACCCAGAGAAGGTGGTGTGCCACATAGAAGGGAAAGGTAGTAAGGTTTAAAAGGAAACAGACCTTGACTACTGATTAGAGAGTGTCTCAGCCAGAACCTGTAGTAGAAGGCAGGCCCAGGTTCCTCTACCAGCCACTGAAGGAATGGCATTATGTGGCAGCAAATGGGAAGGCTACCCATGATTTCTAAAGGATCACTTTGGCACCCCAGAAGGAGAAAATGTGTATAGTTACTTGGCTGGAAGGCTGAGTCATGAAGAGGAATTAACTTGTGGACTGAGAGAGGGGCAAAAAGGAGACACAGAAAGGGGTATTAACCTTGTGAGTCCTTCCCCAGAGTGACTAGGAGGAGGCCCCAGCCTAGCGGTGAGTAGAGCACCCCCTCATACACCTATCAGTTCTTTCAATATATATAGTCCCTTTAGCAATGTATGTGAATGAGGCAGTGACAGACTATCTACATAAAGATTTCCATGCATGTGTTGTTCAAATGTTCTATCAAAAAGAAAAATGTTCATATCTCAGAAAAATAGAAGTTCATTTTGGTAGGATGAAGTACTGTCTGTCCCCTATCTTAAACTATTTTTCCCACTTTTACCTCAAAGGCCCTGAATCACAATTTCTTTGCCTGCAGTGAGTTTTACCCATAGTTTTCTTTCCAGTGGTTCTTAAAGCATGATAATGACACTCTTTCAGTCAGCAAGATTTAGGATTGTCATTAGTGACGTGATTCCTACCCTTGGATCTGAACTTGAATCCCCATTAGGTATGGTCTTGTTCTCTCACCAGACCACAGGTCTGGCTGACAAACCTTCACTTTAGTCTCAATAACCCAAATGGGAAAACTTGTCTTTAAACATCACCTACATTGATGCACTACTGCACTAATAAAGACTAAAAAGAGTTCAGTTACTATGCACTTCAATGGAACTGGAGTTACTTGCTTAATTACCATGAATGCTAAGAGAGGGGGCTGTGTAAATTCCCTCTTATCGATATAAGAATATTAAAAAGACAGTTATAGGGGCTCTCAGCTGGTATTTGAATGACCTTGATATGTATATTTTCAAGTTATAGTGACTCTTTGGCTATTGTGCTACACACTAAATTGAGACAAGCTTCAGAGAGTCAAATTGTATAGAGAGATGTAAATAATTGATTGCTCAGTTTGCTGGGCAAACCACAAATCTTATTTTCCATCAGCCCCCTATAGACTGCCCCCTCAGTGGAAAATAAATCAGAAACAACTTAGTTTCAGGTTGAACAAGTCTGAAATATTTTGTTTAGATTATGGGCATTTTTAGTAAAAGCAACAAATCTGGAAATACTATTCACAGAATTGAAGGAGGCAGGGCGTTGTCCCCCTTATAATCAACAGCCCTTTTGTTGGAGAGCTCTCCCACAATGTGGGAAAGTGGGTTCACATCCTCTTTATACCTGATTTGGAGCATGGAGTTGAAGTTGGGTCTCCTGCATTGCAGTCAAGTGCCCTATCCACTGGCTTATAAGGTATTCTGGGGGTGGATCTCTCTCTTTTTGCAGCTGTTCCATGTTGCATAAATACTGAAATACTTTTGGGCTGGGGAGAGGAGAGAGACTCTAGAGCTTGGTAGTTAGGGCACTCATCTAGGATGGAGGGATTCCAGTCCCTGATTCAATACATATTTAATTAGTTACACAAAGTAAAACAGCTTCAACAGGAGAAATTGACACCCACCCCAGCAAACTCCATTGCCCAGTGATTAGGGTACTCACCTGCAGTGTGAGAGAGCCAAGTCCCTAATCTGTTAGGTAGAATGGGAACTTGAACCTGTCTCCATCCCAGATGAGTGCTTTAACCGTGAGACCATTGGATATAAAGAAGGCACGTCGTCCTCCTTCAGTCTTGTGATTGGCACCTCAGTCCCCTTGTAAATCTACACTCGGGGAAAAAAAAATAGGCCGAAACACTTTGGTGAATTTGAATAGTTTTGGTTGATCCACAACTGTATTTTTTCTATTAGTATTCATAAAGCAGAGTAACCACTAACTTATCAAGAAAACAAAATAAAACAAGCCAGAACCTGAAAAAAAACAATGAAATTGTGAGCTCTCACTCACCTTTTATAAAATCAAACAGAATTTCCAGTCCTTCTATTTTGCCCAAAGAAACAATGTCTTTGCCCAAAGAAATAATGAAAGTCTCCCTTATATCAGGTATTCCTTTGTGTACAAGGTAATAATCTATCAGATATTGTACTCTTATTTTATAATTTCCATTAAAATTTTTGGGCCTTGGTTTGTCTAATTTGTATCTTTATCAGCTGAAGTAGTACTTTGACTCAGTAATAAACCAATGGAATTTCAAATACAAAATCCTCATTAGTATGGTTAAACTAAAGCTACTCAGTAGAATGTGTTTATATAAAGCTAATTATAGTACTCAGTAGAATTATTTTCTATTTTCTTTGTTAGAAAGTAGAATGCTTGCAAAGAGCAGGAAACTTCACCTGTAACCTTGAATAGGTTTTCTAAAAAATCATTTTGTCCAAGGCAGCATACATTTATGAAGTATTGTAGATCAGCCAGCATGGTGTGTGTGTGTGTGTGTATATTACATGTGTATATATAAAATCAATAATGATGCCATTCTACCCGACGACTAAAAGAAATCTGATCAAATTCTCCAAAGGATTTTAGGGTGTGCAGGGAAAAGTCTATTAGCTGGCTTTGTTAGAAGGGAAACTGTGGTATACTTCTGCCTCTTATAAAATTGCATTTAAACTAATGATTTAAAAATGTGAGTCCCCTAAGTTTAGAAACTTTAGATGTTTTTAGGGATCAGGTGCAATAAATGACATCATAGGTGTAGTGTAACAAAACTTCTGCCTTTGAAACAATTTTGAACATTTTGTCCCCTACAAGTGTAGCTTTAACAAGTGGCCTTTTTTGTGGTCAGGGGGAACCAATCTTCAAAGCCCAGCTCTAACAGGTGGGCTGGGTGCTAGTGTGCTTCAGGTAAGATGATATGCGGCCGAGGAGGGTGCGGCACAACTCTTGAGCTGCCCTGTAGCCATTATTGCAGTCATGAGACTCTAGACGACTTCATAGCCTCAATACACCTTCAGGGAGTTGCGTGGGGGGGGGGGCTCACAGGATTTGCAAAGAATTTAATCCTCTGAGTCACAGATGACCCATTCCTGCCTGACTCTTTGGGCAACCAGGAAGCCCAAAGAGTTGTTTCTCCTCAATCCTTGTCCGCTCTCTTTGAAAGAGTAATGGAATCATATCTGTTCAGTTAACAAGGGATTTGTCAGAGGTGCAAAGGCAGGAAAAGATTTTTTTCCCTTTGGTTTCATTGTTATGGGGCTCTTAACTTGGCCTCCTGTTTTGTGCATACCAATTTGTGAAGACAAATAATTGTGTACCTCATTTTTGGGGAAAGAAATTGACAAGTCCTCATTCGGCTATCTGACCATTATTTCCAAGCACACATTAGAGATACAAAGATGAAGGCAGCTCTTAACTTATTTTAAAGCTAAATTTTATCACAAGAAAAGACATTTCAGGTTTGACTATTTCTTCTAGAGTCCATGTCAGCAGATAGATATGAATGTATTTTTCAAAAACAAGAACAGCTTTTACCTACTCTGTTTGAAATGATTTTGTATTTGCAGAATTAATAACTTATTCTGGCTGTCATTTAATAGAGTAAAACCTAGAATTACATTTTCTTTGGTTTTGACTTTGTTGTATCTGAGAGCAACAGTATGGTCAGGCTGTATCTCTGTGTGTGGATGTAAGTCCTTTAAACTGGTCTAGAATGATTGAATCTGAGAATGTGCTTGAAGCATCCATCAATTTCAGTTTTCCAGTGAGCTGGAGAAGTCAACTGCATTCTGTTTCCTTGAATAAGTCCAGTGGATTGACAGAATTCATGGACCATTAAGTACTAAGGAAACGGCTTTTCTTACCCCAAAAAGTAGGCTGGGCATGATAGGGAGACTAGTTTCCCTCTAGTGCAAATAGGTTTAATATACCTATTCTCCTGTCTAAAATATTTTGCTGACATCAAAATGTAAATATGATTGACTGGCCTGGCTAGTATCTAAAATATTCAGGGATATATTCTGAAAACACTGCATGGGAGATTCATGCACATACACAAGTGTCTATTGATTAAGATTTTGTGTAGGGAAGAGTAGTGTTCTGATTATTTACACTTGTCACTTGCAGTCAATGAATACTTAATCCTCTGTAACACAATCTGCTTTCATTTAAAGAGGTTATTTATGACATTCATGACTGCTTAGAGACATTAGATCAAAGATTCTGACTCACCTTATGCTCTCAGAATCTTCAGAGAGCAGGACGTGGAGAAGGTTTTCATTTAGTACACAGCTTTTGAACACTGGACTCTGATTTACCTGTTGCAAGGATATGTCTTAAAGGCTATTAATTATTGGCAGAATCTGTACAATAGAGATGACCACCTAATTGAGAAGGGACACACAGGGGTTTTTTTTAACCATCCTATAGCACAAATATAGTTCTCTATTTAATTCCATGGGAGGTTCAGAGTTTGTAGAAAGCTTATTGTTTTCTGTTTAGGTAAAAAATCCTACAGAAATTAAAGTGAGCTATCAGTACATAGAATGTGGATTACAAATGTAATGCCTTGTTAAGTTATTTATTTAGTGTTTCTGAATTCTACAGATGGTTGTTTGTATGTAGTCATGAAATTTGCACGAATACTTGTCAGATTATAGGTTATGTACAAAAACGGTTGATTAAAAATGCAATTTCTGTTCTGTGGGAAATTCCAGTGTTTTGGCATTTGTTGTATCTGCAGTCAGAACAAATTGTAGAAATATCAAAATATTTTGTAGAATGAAAAGTTCTGAATTTTTATTTGGAAATGTTGAAATGTATCATTGAAGCCAATCTAGAATAGGGGGAATGTGTTGTTTAAAATTGGTTGGAAAGTGGGATGGCGGGCTGATGATTTCAAATTAACACACAACTCATTTGAACAGTGGGGTTTGTTTAATTCTGTGTTTGATAAAGTTTTAGCTCTCTAGAGATACTCTTTAGAAAATAGCATCTTAGGCCTTGATCTTCCAATCAGAGGCACACAAGTATAGTCACCGCCCTGCACTTTAAGCGGTGGGGAGCAGGGTTGCCTGGCTGGCCAGGAGAAGAGCGCAATGCTTTCTGGCTTGGGGGAGGAGGGGAGACATAAAACTGCTGGAAAAGCAGTCAGGGTGGTGGATGACTCACCACCTAGAAATGAGGGGTTTAAAAAGGTCAGCCTGGGCCTGGACCCTTTTTCACTCAGAACAGCCTGGGCAAATCCTGGTGCATGGCTTACTGCAGGACCACGTGCAGTTAAACGGTGAGTGGGCATTGGGACATGTCTAGGAACCTGGCGGGGTGTGGGGAGGAGGCAGCCAAGCTAATGGCTTATGCTTCCTTGTGGTAGATGTTCAGTGCAGGTACTCCATTCTTTAATAATGCTTCTGCATTGCTTTATTAAAGAATAAAACATTGGGATTCTTTTGTGAAATCTGCATTTTAGTACTAGTGGTTTCTACACAAAAAAACAAATATTTTGTGGTTTAGCAGAGCATTGTTGCATAAACACTCTTTACATAAGGAAGACTGATTTATGTAATGATTTTGAGTTCTTGTCACCATAACAGCTAAGCACAATAACAAGCAAAAAAACCCACTCTCATCAGGGTAGCTTAAGAACTGCCACTATGGCCAGAAATAAAATTCTTGGATTTATTTCAGATATTTTTAAGGTTAGACTGGGAATTATAGCTTCTTGTTTATCTTATTAATATTAAATGTTAAAGGCTTTATAAGTAACATGAGGGATCATGGAAACACCACTCAAGCAGTGTAACTGAATAAACTAGGAATATATAAAAGGCCCACATGGGAAAATAAAGTGGAGGGAGAAGTAGAGATAAAGTAAAGTTGGAGAAAGGAAGGTCTTCTGAGTAAAGAATAGACATGGGAGTCAGAAGATCTAGGACCATAACCTGTGGGCTTCTGAGCATGGTGAAATTAGTGGGAGGAGAGACCACAAAATGTGACTTATGCTGAACCTTGGCCTACCAGGAGCCAAGTGGTTCTGAAAAGCATCATAGGATAGTATGATCACTTCCAAAAGAGTTGCTTTGGTAGCCAAAAATACTCAAATAGCAGTGTTCCAGCCATACCACACCTGCTGAGCTTGTATAGTGGCATAGAGCTGGCTATACTGGCTCTATACTACCTGAAGACCTCCACTTCTGCCAGGGAATTTTTTGAAAAAAAAAAACAAAACCCACACACAACACCCAGTTATGCCAGCTTCCACCTGTTTTTGTTGATGGAACTAATTTATCTGGAATGGAGCCAAGACCTGGCCCCTATCTCTACCCTAGATTTGTATGTGATTTTGGGCAAGTCACAATCTCTTAGTACCTCAGGATTCCAAATCTGTAAAAAGGAGAGAGAATCATTTAGCGATCTCAGAGGTGTTGTTTTCTTGCAAAGCATTCAAATTAATGAATAGAAGAAATTGAGAATGGAAAGTAAAGCTTCTTTATGATACCCAGTGTTGTGAAAGTGATTATGGGCTCCCTATAAACTAATGTTCTGTAAAACATTAGCAGGCTCGTAGCCACAGGACCTTTACCTCAATGTTTCCACATTTCTCCTCAGTAGATCATGTCATACTAATTCCTCATATTTATTTGGACTGCTGACATTGGGGCAGACCTTTGTAGCTCACACCTTGCTGCTTCTTCACCCTTAAGATATTATGCTGTTCAAACAGAAGTATATCGTCATTTTGCCCTTTCCTAACCCACTTCTCTAGTATAGTGCAGGAAGAGATTTGCCACTCTTTTTTTGTCTTTCGGTATCTTCTTGTATTTTTCTTTAACCTCTTCCAAGCCTCATTTGAAATAGCAATAAAAAAATGCCTAGATGTAGTGTCTCCTATTAGTCTTCAAATAATTAAAGAGACTATTTTCTGAGATAGCAAGAAATTTTAGCTACACATTACTGATTCAAGAACAAAGTCTGGGATGGGAATTTCTACTTTTCTTATGACTAAAATCCATCAAAGATAGTTAGAATATCAATTTCTGTTTTTCAAGAGAAAATTAACATCTGTGCAGTGAGAATTGTTTCCCCAATCTCATTTCAGCTGTTGTATTTTTTCTAATTATGTTGAGACTTCATAATGAATTCCTCAAATGTTTTTTTTAAAGCATGCATTTTTTCAGTTTTACAAGGTATGCAACATCACATCCTGACTTGTGATCTGTTGTATGCTATGAAGGGAATAGATATGCCAATTGTTCCCTGAGTAAAAGTGAAAGGGCAGGAAAGCTTGCTTTGTTTTCAGATCTGAGTTTTTCTGCTTAGTCTTTATTCTGCTTGGAAGAAAATTTGGCACATCTCTAAAGTATCTTTTTTAAGCTTGGTATTAGCTTCATTTAAAAACCCGCTGGTTTTAACATACTTAAGAATCACACTAATGGCATTATTGAACCCAAAGATATCCTTCAAAATAGAAGCAGCACTACCACAAGTCTTTTATATTTAAATTTTAAGGCCCCAGTCCTGCAACTGGATCCAAATAAAAGGAATGAGTAGCCTTACTGACTTAGGGATTGTCTTGCTATGCCGAAAGAATGACAGGAGACATTAGATAGGGGTTTAATCAGGCCACAACTTTATCATTAGATGTCTGGGACTAACCCGGCCAATAAAATATGCAGTGCAGATAAAAACCCAAAATTTCACTGGGGTGTGTGTGTGCTTTTTTTCAGAACGCCTCCCCCCCCCCCCCGTTTCCATTCACATCTCTCCAGCAGATCCACTGCCGGGACCTTCCAATTCCAGCCAATTCTGAGTGGGTGAGGGGTTCCACCAGCTCCCCACCTTTTCATCGAGGTCCTCTAGCAACTTCCTTGCCAGGACCTTACTGACCACCCCCCCTCGTAGGAGGGGTTATGGTAGACTATAATGATGGGGGTTGGCTCCCTGCTGTACCAATCAGAGGAGTCTCCAGCTGCCTCTAGTTCACTCAGTTACCAAGTACCTCTCCTTAATTCCTTTTCCAAGTCATTTATCCATTATTTGTGCCTTAATGTATGGTGGACACAAATATGATAAAGAGAAGACTGCATGCGGACCTTTCAGTTCTATTAAGACTTTTTATTGATAAATTTATATTTTCACATTTTTGTATGAAATTATGGGTTTTGAGCTCTTTATTTTTTTCCATTCAAATCTTCACAGTTGTGGGAGATTATGGAGGGGTCATGCAATTCTTTAAGGACTCTGAGGTTCAAAAATTTAAAGTGTTATAACTATTAAAACACAAATTGTCAATCACATATCAAAATGTACATAGTAATTATCCTTAAATCAAACTCTTATGTTCTCAAGTTACTACTTTCTTTCTTTCTCGATCTGTACATTTTGATTATTGATTGAAATATTTCTTGTTGGTTTGTGTGTATATGATGAAATCAACATTTATCAACTATTACTGACACAAATCTAATCCTTCCAAGCTAATTTATATGAATACTAAAAATCCACAATGTTATAACATATGAAAAATATTGAATTGATAAAGTAAAGCTGCCCAGTACTGAGAGCTACATTCTTTCTTTCATTATTTCTTCCTTCCTAAGAGAGCGAGAGAATAGTTTGGAATCTGTATTCATGATTTCTAAACCCAAATATTAAAAAATTGTTAGGCCCTAAAAAATTGAGATTAGATTAAAAATCATAAGATTTTTTTAAAAATACATTTAGTTTCCTTTTTTAACCTTCTGGCTTTTAAATTTTAGGGTACGCGTGGTTCACATTTTCAATTTTTTCTCCACAATTATGAGGGCTAGAAACTTACCTAATAAAGAAAAGGAAAGGTGAGATTTTCACTCATCCATCTGACTCCAGGAGCCACCAGAGTGAGGATCATGATGATATTTCAAATATTCAGTCTATTTATTTACTCAAACATCTGTTGCAATTTGCATATTAGTTTTGTTGTAGCTGAACCCACAGTTGCAGAATTTTTCATACTCTAACCATAGTTCAATTGACTGACCAAGTTTAAGGTCCCAAGTAGTTTTTATTAAGAGGAAAAGCATCCTTGACAGTATACCAATAAAACTAGTAATTCATGTTTACAACATTACATTAAGTAATGTTCTCTTGTGATTTTTTATTATAATTTAGTGACACAAAAATTTATGAAAATTAATGCAACACATTTTATCAATTTGTTCGTGTATGTATCCCCCTAAACTTTTGTACCCTCCCCCCCAATGGTGTGTGGGAGGATGCATGCCACTCTCACCTCACAACTGTCACATAGCATCAGAACCAGGATGTAGAGCAAAACTCTTATGACTCCATCCAGTCCTTAATTAACTAGATCCCAATTCCCTATCCACATCCATAGCTAGCAAGAGACTTGCTACTTGGTCATGTGCTCTATAAAGTCAGGATGATTTTACCTTGGTTATGGATCCTATATACTTTTAGATTCCATTATACTACGTTATTGTCCCCATTTTACAGAAGACTGAGGATCAGAAAGACATGTCTGGTGGTTTAGGCTCAGGATTCAATTTCTGTTTGCAATCCTAATTTGTTTTGAGATTTGGGGTGAGCCACATGCCACGGTAATTGCCAGGTTTGTAAATGAAGAGAAGAGATAACTTTCTGATTTAGGAACTGGACTGGGACAATAGGGACAAGTCAAATGCTCCCAGCTCAGATGCAGATACCTGGAGCAAGTCATTTAACCTTTCTGTAACCTCAATTATTTAATTTGGAAAAAAAAAGAATACTTTCCTCCCTCTCAGGGGTTTTGTATGAAGTTTGGTGGTCACTTATTTGTTAAGGTGAGATGCAGGGAAGGAGGAGGCTGCAAGAGTCTCATTACCAAGGCGTGGGAAAGGCTTATGCCGCAGCAGCAGATTTTGTACATGAGAATTTGAATGGGCAGGGGGTAAGGAGCAGGGGTAAAGAGAAGAGAGAATCTGTGAATATGCAACATGGATTGTGAATCTGGGTGTCAAGTAGGAGCTGAGGGAAGAGGGTCTGGTTTTGTTGGGAGACAGAAGTAGGGAAACAAAGTTTTTTACCATAATAAATTTGAGTTACTGTCAGATTTGCGCATGAGTAATCAAGTAGTCTCAGATCTGAATGGAAAATCAGAGACTGGGGCTGGAGAGAGCTGTTGAGGGGAAAGTCGTGTGGAGACATTGGGTAGATATGGTCATCTAAAGATAAAGTATGAAAAGGAAAGAAGGGGGATAGACCAAGGACCAAATCTTGAGGAAATGTAGGAGAGCATAGTCATGAAAGATAAAGGAGAGTTAATGCTTATAGAAGATTTATTGTTTGTTTGAGTTAAATAATAATAAAAAAAATGAATAGCACTCTAAATACACCCTGTACTCTTAAAATATATTACAGTCCTACAGAGGAAATTTTATGTTATAGTCAAACATGTTGCACTCAAGGTTTCATTACAGCTGTATAGTTCAGATAAAGAGATTAACTGTTTAAATTTAATTGAAAAGAAAATCTTTATAGTACAGTTTGAGCCCATACCACCCAGTTTTTAAGTGTAAACAGCAGAAGTTCAACTATCAGACTCAATACTGTCTACCACTCTCATTCCCCCAAATCTAATCCTGGTTTCCATATAAATTCTGCAGTTATTCCAATCGTGAAAGGCTTCGACAGGTGCTGTATTCTGAACTGTTTCTCTCAGATTAGGGTATAACTTTAAATTCACCTAAAAGGTTCCACTCAATTGGAAAGGGCTCTCAAGAGTCCAAAATATACATTCCACAATTCTGTTGTGAGGTGTTTCTCTAAGTTCTGATTTTCTGGTTGTTACTGCAATCCAACAATTTAGCAACAAAGAATTGTAAACAATTTGAAAAAGTAATAAAATAGGAGAATGAGTGAGAAACCTGAAGGTCAGTTTCTGAATATAGTCAGCTTCATCATAATGTGCATAACTATTCATCTAATGCCATAGATCAATGCTAGGAGTCTGCATTTCTGAATATTCTCTTATGTTGGCAAATTACTTGTCATGCCATAAGTAACATAAGAGGAAACAGGATCTGATGTGATAATTTTATAATGATGAATGAAAGGGCAATCTGAAGAACCTGCATATATCAAAACATATGGATTTGCAAATTGTGAAAGAGAGAATGGAAAATTAAACCTAGGGTCTTCATAATACTTTAAGCCAAACATATCATCTCAAGAATTTATAATGGAAAAGGTTATTTGCAATGTGTATAGTGTTTCTAAAAGTGATCGCACTTTTTCTTCAAAGAAAATATCTCAATAGCATCTTATTGTTGAAATATTAATCAACAAATTGTACCTTATTACCTTGACAATGCATTAAATCTAGGCAGCCTGTATATTAATAGTGCAGATAATGTTTTCTAAATGTCTTTTCATGACATTTTAAAATTAATCTGCAAAACAATATTTTTGTTGCTGTTAAGCAAAGATGAAATAAAATGTTTTAATTGATTACTTGGTCTGGCAATAACAATACAAGCAAAGAGTCTGCCGCAGAGAAAACAACATCTATCAACATCCAAAACTCTGGCCAAAAAAACATAATGTAAAATGGGTTGTCAACTCTTATTCTGAAAATAAAATGGTCTTTAAAAGGTCTTCAAAATGGAAGCCAAAATTAAACTACATAATTGACTGGATGGGGGACTATGACACAGTCCATTATGCTATTATGAACCATTAGGTTAATATTGAAATATTAATATAAGTATTTAGAATTCTATAAAGCTTTTTTGCAACCTTATTCTAAAAGTTCTTTCCTTGCTATATCTCCTTTCACCTACTACCTGCATGTCTTTTATCTCAGTTTTAAATATGATCTTTTTATAACTTCCAATGACTGAATGAACCCTTGTGACATGAAAATATATAGGAAAAATAACTGATGACTAGATGCATGATGAATCAATGTATTCCAGATGTGTTTGTGTGTTCTGAGCAGCATAACCGTGCTAGGAAACAGAGTGCCTCTGGTATGCTGGAGCTGTCATATGGTATACAGCTGGTGTAGCCTGCCCCGTGCCTTCCCCTCCACTTGATTCAAGGATATGTGGGTCTGGCCAGAGCATATTGCATTCTGGCTACAATCAGCTCCTTAGGGACCATAACCAGCTAGCTTAAGTGAGATCTGTCTAAGGTATTCTAACCTTGCAAAGCCATCTGGAGAATCAGTCATAATGCATTTATTTTTACCTTTTTATTGAGCATAATAGGTGCTTAGTTTAAGCAAATATTTCAGATACACCATCCAGCCTTTCTTTGAAGATTTCAGAATTTGAAAACTTCTCTTACTAGCCTATTCCAGTGGCTAATCACCAGCACTGTTAAAAGTATGTGCATCATTTATACTTTGAGTTTGTCTGGCTACAGTTTCCAGCCATTGGTTCCTGGTCCTTTCTCCACTAAATTAAAAACATCTAGATTATATTGAACTAGTGTATATTTTGAGAGATTATGGTGAGAGGCATGTTTGGCTTCTAATAAGAATTGGACCACAACTAACAGTATACACTTTTTCTATTGCTAACTGCCTATACACTTAGTAAAGATTCTGTACTAGTGCCATCTGTGACTCCTACTTGTGGCCAGCAGGCAGAAAAAAATAGGCTTAAAATAGAGACAAAGGTAAATAGGGTTCAAACTCAGATAATGCCTTTTGGTTACAAGGAAAGCCTTAGCCTTTGAAATATGTAACATAAAGAACAGTCTTCAACTACTTATAGTACTCTATTATACATTTTATAATTTATCAATATGTTCTATGATTACTATTCTTTTTTTACTTTAGTACACGCCACTATATAATCTCCTACATATGTATGAGTGTATATGCATAAAAATTTAGGAGATTATCTATAACAATGCAGTATAGTTCTAAAACAGCCAAACAACTGGGGGGAAGGGTGATCATCTACCATTTTTTCTAATATAGTTTTGATTTCAGGATATCGTTGAACTTCAGCAAAAAAGTCATTTAGTTAATTATTTCAAATATGTTTCAAGTGGCTGAGTACTGCTGATTGGCTAAGCAATGACAGAGACACAGCATAATAGTCTAAAAATAACAAATTTGTAAACAAGGAGGGATTGGAGGAGTTAGTGTGGCAATCTATGTACATTTAAGTCTTTTAAAACTTAGGAATCAATCCCTCAAGACATCTGAGCAAAAACAATCATGGGCATATCTAATTTGCTGATCACTGTCGCCCCTTAGAGATCTTTCAGAGCAATACTATTTCCCAAATTTCTTCCTAGCATTGAAATTGTGTTTCAGAGCTATTTGTATTGGCTTGTCTTCTTCAAAGTTAAATCTCATTTTGTTAACTGCTTATGTTTCTGATCTATCTAGATCTATTTGTATAATTCTTTCTACAACTCTTCCCAGATTAGTATCAATTGCAAATGTCATTAATATGCTGTTAACTCCATGTTCGAGGATGTTAGTACAGATGTTAAACAAGACCAAAATTGACACTGATCCTCCAAGAAACCCACTAGACACCTTTGCCCAGCTTGCTATTTATAATTTTTCCATGTTTAAATCTTTTAGCTAGTTTTTCAACCCACACGACAATATACCTATCCAAGCCAATTTGAATTATCAGTCATTGCAAAGTGTCTGCACTGCAACATTATCAAGACACTCTTCCCAGAAACAGTCCCTCAAGCAGACAACAAGAAATAAACATACAGGCCCAAGTTTATCTCAGAAGATTATGAATAACATTGTAAACTACAATAATACACTCTGGTATTGGCCCCTAGATTTTCAAAACATCTGCAATATACTGTATGCTATAGGCAATGAGATCATGCTAGCCTCATTCTACCTGCTTTCTTGATACAGTTTTAATTACATTATTTCTTCATTTAAAAACTGCATTGTGTGGTTTTTGACATGAACAGCTTTTTCATGTGTGAGTTCACTTAGATAATACTGGGTCTTCAATTATTCATGTACTGCACCTTTGTTTTCATTAACATAATGAAAAAGCAATGGAATATGAAGGGAGTTTAAAACATAATACTTTGCACAGTGCTTTCAAAAAGGAATGTTCTGCTAACATTAACTAGTTCTCAGAGCACCCCTATGGAAAAGAAGTAAATATAGTGATCTCATTTAACACATGGGGAAACTGAGGTTTGGAGTAGTTAAGTGACATGCCTAAGGCCACAGAGTGAATCATTTCCTAAGCTCGGGTGTTCTCTCTAAACTGGCTACTAACCCAGGCTTTCTCTGCTTTGTTGAGGATTTCCATGAAGAGAAATGGATAAATACTAGTTATCTGAGGTTAGCATCTTAGAATCTTTTGTTTCGTTCCATTTATGCAGTGCAGAGTGGGTGGTAGAAGGGCCATATTACCATGAAGGAGGGCTGAGGGAAAAACAAAAGAGCAAGATAACTAGATTTTTATGGCCCTCCTTTCAATTTACCCACCACATAGCTTTCTCTCTCTCATTCACAGTATCTATAAACTGTGTTCTAAAGGGCTAAGAAAACAGACCCTCAACCCTATTCATTTCTTGAGATCTGAGAGAACCTTCTTGGCAACTTCTGTAGGTCTCAGGTCTACCCAAGATTTGAAGGCCATGTTGCCCTTTCTGGGTGTCCAAAGGAGGAGAATGCTATTTTTAGATCTACCAGCACATTGCATCCAATTAAGTAGCTCAGCTCTCTTCTCCTGAATTTGTAGTACTGAGAAGAGTACCATATGGCAATTAGAGAGCAACACTGAATTACTAAGGCAGGCTTAACTTTGTTTCTTCATTTCAAAATAAGTGCCACTCGTAACCAGATTGTGCTCTCAGTCCATACAGTTACCAATTTTTGTGATATTTCCTGTGCCTATAATGAGTACAGCTAGGATTTCTAATATATCTAGGCCCAGAATGAACTTTATAAATGCACACACTGTACTGCTCATGATTCAACATACTACATGAGATTTCTCAATTTCTGCTGGAATACAGTATGACACTCTAAAGTCAAGAGGACTGGGAGGTACTAGATGAATGGGCAAGTAAAGCAAATATGGATCCAATATGGGGTGGGGGATGAAGGCAGGAAAGGTGCCATCCTAGAAATTACCATTAAATAAATTTATCGTCAACCCCTGGCAAAATAATGAAATAAGTATCCAAAAAGTGTAAACATCCTGGCCTACATTTTCAGATGAGTCTACAGCCATGTTTTTGGCCAGTGTAACTATGCCAGCAGAGTCTCCACTGATGATATAGCACAAACTGATAGAAGGAGTTCCAAATGGCATTAACTATGTCAATAGAAGCACTCTTCTGTCAGCAGCTACAGTGGGAGTTTGTAAAGGATAAATCATTCAAGACACAGCAACTAGTTATTTTTTATTGAACCGTAACAATTAATTGCTTGGGCCCATATCCTATAAAGACTTGTGCACGTGCTTAACTTTACTCTCTGCAAATAATCCCATTGACTTCAGATGAGTCCATGGGATTACTTGCAGTGTATAAAGTTAGGATAGAGACCTTGTCATCCTATTTGTTTGTGCAACAAGCAATCCCACCAGTGGCTCAGATTCTGATTTGGGCATCTGGACACCATTGTCACAAATGTTAAATTGTATTAATAATGGGTGACAAACATAGCAGATACAAAACAGCTGAAGGATTTGATATAGTGTCATAAAACTTTAATCTAACTTCAATTCATCTTGTCTTGCATATGAGCAATATCACACAGACTGAAAATGGGCTGAGGGGGGCCATAAATCAAGGTAGATGGAAAAACAGTAAGTCCTCAAACTGAACACATCTTCTCGAGTGCAAGAGACTGTTAGGCTCAATCTTTTATGAACATACCCTTTCATTATCTAGAAATGGGGTAAACAGTATACAAATTTCATGTCCCTGTTCCAAAGCACAGAAGTATTAGAGCATTTCAAATGAAAGGTGTGAAGGATTTTTTTTATCCTGGGTGAAACAATGTATTTTCTTTGGCCTCACTCTTAAAAATGACTGACCAATTTTGGCTGCTATGTTCCCTCTCTTCCCCCACCCCCAAAAAAGAGAGAAAAATCAGCCTGAAGTAGACAACCAATATTGGCAGAAAAGGATCCTGAGAGGCATATCTTCCATACTCATAATTTTGGAAACAATGGGGAAATTAATATTTCCTACATACCTTCATTGATAATAGGAAAGATTTTTTTTTCATTCTAACAATAGTATCCTTTTGTTCAATACTGTGCATTAACATGTAGGTTTTTTTAAAATTGTAATAGGAAAGATGTTTTGTACAATAATTGGTAGCTCAAACAGTTAATTTGGCAAAATTGAGTTGTGCTTAAGGGAAGTTCTGGTTCTGAAATTTACAGTTTCTGTTTACAAAAAAAAAATCCCTTAAAACATAGATTGTGATCACACTGTCAATAAATAGGTTTGTGGGGTGGTTTTATCAAATAATGTATACATAAAAGAAACACTGGATGCTGGAGTCCTATCACATTATAGAGAAGATCATTGAAATAAAATTAAAATGATCACTTTCTATAGTACAGCTGGCTAAGCATAGTGCAGTATATAGCTTTTGGAATTTATAATACTGTAGCATCTGCTTCTTTTGCAGTGTTTTTATTTTTTTTATTTTATTTTCAGACAATTATCTCAAATATTTTATTTGATAAGGCAGATCTGCAAGACGGGCGGGGCGGGAAAGGCTAGAATGTCAGGCTTACTAAAGCAGATTTTTTTTGCACAGCAATCCCCTGACTGTAAGAAATACCCCAGAAATTGTGCATAGTGTGTTGCAGAAAGCACATAACATTTATTTTCTTGTCCTTTGTTCCCCAGTCAGGCTGTTTTCTTTATAGTGGGGTACTTCATATTTAAAAAATAAAAAGGTATTGCTTCTCCTAGGTGTGCTCGAGTAACTCCCAAATGGCTGGAACTAATCAGATGCTAAGTTTTTTGCTTTTAATTATATTTTTGAATTTCAAGGCACATGCATCACTTAGTGAAATGTGTAGCAAAATTGCTTTGTATAGATTCTTCTATATTGCAATCACCTTGTTTTTGTAGGATTGTTCTGACCAGTGTATTATACACAGCAAAGAAAATAGATTAGCTAGTTGAATCTAGGGTGACCAGATGTCCCGATTTTATAGGGACAGTCCCAATATTCTGGGCTTTTCTTATATAGGTACCTATTACTCCACATCCCCTTTCCTGATTTTTCACAATTGCTATCTGGTTGCCCTAGTTGAATCCATGTTGCAATTCTTATATGTACTGTCAGTTAATAGGAAAATTAGGCATTATGAATAAACTTTGTATTAATCTTGCATACCTTTGTTTGATCCTGCTGAAAAAATGATGAAATTTGTTAAGTTTGCTGTGGGTTCCAGCATTCCTTCCAGGCTATGGCAGTTTAGTCTTATTAATACTATTACTTTGCCTCTGGATGAAAGACTTCCACTTACACTGACTTCATAAGTGAATGCACAACCATTAACATGGAAAAAGGGATTTATATCTACATAATGGATTGATCCAAAGTACAGTATATTG
Source organism: Mauremys mutica (assembly GCF_020497125.1). NCBI lineage: Eukaryota > Metazoa > Chordata > Testudines > Geoemydidae > Mauremys > Mauremys mutica. The sequence continues at coordinate 53,374,994 of NC_059076.1, read as the reverse complement.
TCAAATAATAAAATCCCCTAAATGTAATACATAATTGTACCTGTTAACAAACAAACTTTATTATTAATAGTTATGGGTTTAATCTAAAAAATAAAACAAACATGGCACTGACATTTGAGTAGTAAGCGGGACAAATGAATACTTACCCCTTCAGTAATCAAATGTTATACTAGAGGTTTGTACACTTCGTTGGTTTTTCAGGATGAGCTCCTAGTATTCCTCTATTTGTAGCTCCATGTGCCCTGGCCAGGGTCCCAGTTTCTTCCTTGCAGTAGAGGCTCTGAATATCCCACATTCTCCCTTTTTCCCATGTCAGAGGCGCTGTGTGCCCCATAATCCTCCCTTTTCCCATGCCACTGTCTTCCCCTCTCCCCCCATGCTAGGGTGTCAACATTTTAAATTATTGGGAGGATGGTGTGAGGGATAATGTTGTTCTGGAATATGTTAATGGCTGGTGTCAACTGGTTCTTTCATATTTAGACAATTACAAATTTGGTTGAAGATACTCATTTTGTTAACCAGATACCTGGGGTTCCATGGTTCCCCCCATTTCCCTGTTTTGGTTTTTCAATTTTTTACCAAAATCAACAGGGTTCTGGTCATTGCCTAGAATGTTCCTTTAAATTTTGAAATTGATTTAAGAGAAAGGTCAAAAGTTATGTTGAGGACAGAGAAATGTCAGCAAGTTGAATGAAAGATCTGGCTTCACTCTGCCAATAAATATTAAACAACAACAAAATACTATGGGAAAATAAGGTTACAAAGAAAAACACTCAAAGCTAGAAAATGTCAAGTCAAGGTTTTCTGTAAAACCTCAATTTTGCTCTTTGTGTGTATGAATTATGGTCAGGAATTTTAAAATAGTTTTTTTCCATGGAAAACTGCTAGTCATCAAAACAAACATTTTGCAGGAACGAGTTGGTTTTGACAAATTTCTTGATTTTGAGAAACATTTTGAAATTAATGAAATATTATTTTCATATTTTCTAAATTAAATTCTGGTTTTCTAAGTCACAACTAATTTTAAACTGAAATATAACTTAATTATACAGTTGAACCCTGTTATGTCGCCGGCCTAGGGGTTTGCCAAAAATAGTCCAGATAACCGATGATCGAGATAAACCCCTATCCACCCCCCCACCCCTGAACTCCCCTGCCCTCTCTCCAACACCCCCTCCCTGCCCCCTTACCGCGGTGCCTGCACGTGGCTGGATCCAGCGAAGCGGGACGGGGAAGCGGGGCCGGGTGGCCGTGGACGGGGACCCAGAGCCGGGCAGCCAAAGAAGCGAGACCCGGTAAGCGGGCCGAGCGGCAGGCGAAGCGGGACCGGGGAAGCGGGGCCGGGCGGCAGGCGAAGCGGGGACCGGGTAAGCGGGGCGGGCGGGCGGCAGGCAAAGCGGGGACCGGGTAAGCGGGGCGGGCGGGCGGCAGGCAAAGCGGGGACCGGGTAAGCGGGGCGGGCGGGCGGCAGGCAAAGCGGGGACCGGGTAAGCGGGGCGGGCGGGCGGCAGGCAAAGCGGGGACCGGGTAAGCGGGGCCGGGCGGGCGGGCGGCAGGCAGAGCGGGGACCGGGGAAGCGGGGCCGGGCGGGCGGGCGGCAGGCAAAGCGGGGACCGGGTAAGCGGGGCCGGGCGGGCGGGCGGCAGGCGAAGCGGGGACCGGGTAAGCGGGGCCGGGCGGGCGGGCGGCAGGCGAAGCGGGGACCGGTAAGCGGGGCCGGGCGGACGGGCGGGCGGCGAAGCGGGGACCGGCGAAGCGGGGCCGGGCGGACCGGCGGGCGGCGACGCGGGCACCGACGAAGCGGGGCCGGTCGGACGGGCGGGCGGCGAAGCGGGGACCGGCGAAGCGGGGCCGGACAGACGGGCGGGCGGCGAAGCGGGGCCGGACAGACGGGCGGGGACGGGCAGGGACCGGGTATGCGGGGCCGGGCGGGCGGCGAAGCGGGGACCGGCGAAGCGGGGCCGGCGGGCGGCGAAACGGGGACCGGGTATGCGGGGCCGAGCGGGCGGGTGGGGAGCGGGTCTGTGGGGCCGGGCGGGCGGCCAAGCGGGGACCGGCGAAGCGGGGCCGGACGGACGGGCGGGCGGCGAAAAGGGGACCGGGTATGCGGGGCCGGGCGGGCGGCGAAGCGGAGCCGGGCGGACGGGCGGGCGGCAAAGCGGGGACCGGCGAAGCGGAGCCGGGCGGGCGGGCGGCAGGCGAAGCGGGGACCAGGTATGCGGGGACGGGCAGGGACCGGGTATGCGGGGCCGGGCGGCTGGGGACACGGTGGGTCGGGGATGCGGGGAGCCGTGCGGCTGGGGACGCGGGGAGCGGGCGGCTGGGGAACCGCGCGGCTGGAGAGCCAGGGAGCGGGCGGCTGGGGACACGGTGGGTCGGGGACGCGGGGAGCCGGGCTCGAGATATTAGGGTTCGGGGAATCGACATAAGGGATGAGAAACCCATAAGACAAAGAGGGAGTTTGGCGGTTCCACTTGTAAAACGTCGACTTAATAGGGTTGGCAAGTTAACCGAGGTCGAGATAAATGGGTTCGACTGTGTGTATATATATATATATATATATATACACACATTTCCTGCATAAATTGGCATACTAAATCCTTAAATCTGCCTGAATCCTAGTAAAAAACAGATTTATCTCGACCTGATCTGAAGCCTGAATTAGATACTCACTTGAGAAGGGCAAGACCTGGGTTAAAGTCTTTGCTCCAGAGCAGGGATTCAAGCCCAAATCTCCAATTTCTTGGATGACTGGTCAAAACCCAGGGCTACTGAGTATAAGAGTATCCCTGCTGTTGGTGGCTTTGTTCATTTCCTTTGCTTTTATTTATTTATTTTTAAAGATGTTTAAAAATGCCCAAAATCAAAATGAAAACTTGGACTTTTTCTGACCTTTTCTGAATTTTACTGTCTTTCAGAATTTTCCAAAAATCCTGGAAAAAAAATTATAGTTCATGTTGAACCTATTTTTTTCAATTTTTGGAAGTGCCAGAAAACCAAAAAACAAAAAATCATTTGTTCACACAGCTCTATTTCTAACCCTCACTATAGAAGGTTGCAGTTAGAGAGATTATATTAGTGTCTCTGATTAATATTGAAACTATCCATAATCCAATAATGCAGGGAACTGAACTGTAAGCAGATGAATGGATTTAACAAGTGCTACAAGGTGGTAATTTACAACAAGGTAACAAGTCTGAACACACACCTGTAAACCCAACCAATCCTTGTACCAACCATCATCCTGGAGTACTGTTTTTAGATACTGTAACCTGTAGCCACTCTAATTCCTAAGGAAGTCAATGGATCCCTCATCAAAAATCCTATAGAAAAATAATTGTTCTTTTAAATTCTATAGAATTTATGAACCAATCTGTGGTTCTATGAATGAATTCTGTAGCAGATATAATATATTCTAGAATTGTTTTAAAATGCCTAGAAAGGATGTAATTATCAATTCATCCTATTGGTTTTTATAATCTTGAAGGACCCTGGTTGATTTTTCCCTGTTAAATTCTATAGGAATTTCCCCTCAGGTTTACATTAAATTCAATAGAAAATGAAATCCAGAGTTGGCATAGGGATCAGGCCTATAAAAGAGCATGCCAAGACAAATGTCTACAAATACAAGGGAAGTTTTTGTATGTAGATGCACTACAGGAAAAAGCATTCACTTTAGAGTTGAGACCCCAATGTGGCATTGGGATCTGTTTGAGTGTCAGGGTGCACCTATTTGTTCCTCACTGCAGGACTAAGACTTACTAGTGCAAGAAATTCAAACTAACACAGAAGATGAAATCTGAAAGTAGCCCAAAGTAACTTTATTTTTCTTATATTGCTAGTCAGTGTTGTGCAGGGATGATAATACTCTCTGTCAGCAAGAGAACAATAGCTTTGAACATCTTCATCAGCTATATGATCTTTGATTCTTTTTCCAGTACAGCTTTCCATTAAAATTTCATTATCTTAAGCAATATATTTACTTCCATGCTCCAGCCATTCTTTCTCATTTTGTCATGTGGGAGTAAAAAAAAACCCAGAAAGCCTGCAACATCAGAAAATAAGTTATTAACTCAGACTGTGATGGGCTATCTTTCTGTATTTGCTACAGAGACATGTACAACCAAAGCAGAATCAATCTTGAACTCCTAAAGTATTCTACCTTTTCCTAATTTCTGCAGATTTACTTCTTATTCCCTTTCAGCAATACACTTAGACATGGTTTGCTGAGACAAGAATGTTAGAGCTGAAATTAGACTTGGAAAGGTAGACTGAGATGAGTGGATGAAAACTGATTGAAATCAGCTCAAAGGCAAAGTGGAGGGTTCAAGTGAGAGCTTATATTCATTCTAGTAAAGTTGATGTTCAGCAAAGGACTATGGCCATATCAAAGATAAGAGTAAGCAATCAGAGGTATGATGGGATCTCAGCAACTGAGTGATAAACTTTTTCTTCAACAATTTTGTTCTATTTATGTGTGTGGGTGAGGAGGAAATAAGAACCAAAATGAATGACAATTAGAATATATTCAAATAGTCTCCAAGGAGAGAGATCTTAAAGATTAAAGGCCTTGCTTTTGCAGTAATGGCAAGATGGATATTAGGGAAAAGATTAGACTCTTGTGAATGAAAGTGAAGAATGGGATAGACAAGGTAAATAAGTTGCAAAATTATCAGTCAGACCAGGCCACAATAAACATATCCCTATATCTTGTTATCCAGAAGCTGTAAGTGGAAACTAGAGTAAAATAAATAGAGAGAGAGAAAAAAAAACTTTCTACCATCTTTGTTTGACAAACAAAATAAGTGAGGTCTAAGTAAGGCCATAACAGAAAAATCTCCATTAATCTGTGATAGTTCACTTCATAGAGAAGTATCTGCAATTTATTCAGAATCAACCTGTCTTTTAAAGAATCCCTATCCAAAGTAACTGTATTTTTTTCATTTATCTTAACTACTCTGTTTTAGTAAAATAGAGTGGGCCAGGAATCCCTTTCCATGAATAAAATCATTTTTTTAAAATACTTTCCATCCTAAATGGGGACAAAGTAAAAAATGTGCTTTTTTTTTTGTGGGAGGGCATTCCCAGAAAAAAAAAATTCATTCTTGCTCAACTATCTTTTATTACAACTTTCTCTCCGTACTTATACCTCCAAAAAACCAGAAATAAACCGTAAAACATAGATATGCCATGAAATATTTTTAATGGAGAATATACTTTCTTCCTTTTAAGAAGCTTCTCTCCATTCATATTTAAAAATCAATAGCTTTTATCAGAACCTAAATCAAGTAAATTATATTATGCATAAATTATTGGGAGTTATCTATACAATAGGATAACTATCCTGGAATCTTGTCCATCACTCTGAAGCCTAAAATGTCTGTTAAGATAGCATAAAGCTATAGAAACAGCTACAAGCATGGCTGAAATCTTTTTGTTGATTCTTCATCAGGTTTTGTGATCTGTTTCCACCCACTGTTAGTTCTCAATCATTTTGTCTTTACAAGTTACACCCTGCAGTGTATAGCTAGAGTAAGGCATGCAGCTATGTCATGCAAAGAGTCCTAGACCATGGTGATATCAGAGTTAGTTCAATCACAACTTTTCCTCTACTAATTTACACACACAAACTTAATTGGTTGTATGAAGGAGACTGCACAGATGGTGGACTACTTGGCCCAACTGCCTCAGCACCCACACAAATCAACACAACTTTCCCAGCACAACCTGTCCTAGACACAAATCAATACAACTGTCAGACATCACTCTGAACCCCAACATCACTCTGAAGCCTTGAATGTCTGAGTAAGTGTTTAGGGGGGGAGAGGAGGGTGGAATGGAAACAGCTACAGGAATGGTTGAGACTTTTTGCTTAGAATATCACTGGCATTTGCAGTCTGTTATCCAACTTTTTTAATTCTCAGCCATTTTGGGCTATTTACACATGTGACTTTATGAACTAAGCTCATGCTGTTTCAACGATTAGTTAGTGCTAAAACTGTAGCCTTTTTATTTCATTGTGTCCTTTCTTGTTGCATTATGGGAGAAGATAAATAGGGTGTCTGTATTTCCTTCTTTGTACCATTCATTATTTTATACACCTCTGTCAACTCTTATTCTAAACTACATAGCTGTGATCTCTTTAAGGAATGGAGAATTCACTTGTTTTTTTCCCCCCATGCAGCTGTTTCCGCTCACTCATCTGCCAGAAAAAGACTCTCCTTAAATGTGGTAGTAAACACGATCTAATATTTTAGATGAGTGATCTATGAAGTATGACGTGCTCTGGACCCAGGACATTCAGTTTATGCTGTCAGTGATCTTTGGATGTGAAGGCAGAAAAGAGAATCATCATCAGAGATGAGGGATGGTTGAGTGATTCTTTTAAATGCCAGACAATGTCTTTTTGTATAAAAGGCTTCTCTCCAGGAAGCTGGCAAAGGATGATAAGTAAAGTTTCCAGTAAAGACAGTGGACTTTGTCACATTTGATTATAAAAATGTAGGGAGACTTACATTATTACTTCACTATCCTGGAAAATTAGTTCTTTTACTAGACTGTGGAAAGCCATTTTAGAGGAAGATGAGGTTGCTGCTTCAGTGCTCAAGCTTCTGTCTATTAGAGAAAGATGTACAATAAATTTATACAGAGGAAAAAGTTGTTTATTAATTTCCTCTTTCTGGGTGAAGCATATTCTAGATACATGGCAAATTAATGCCTCCAGAGATAATTTACAGCATTGTCAGTGATCCTAACTTTTACTATATCCTATGCACTATATCCTTTCATGCCTCTTCCCCTCTATTGTTTTCTTTATTCCTTAGTTGCATTTTGTGTTTAAATTATGTTGTAAGCTCTTTGAGTAAGGAACCAAACTTGCTATGTGCTTTTATATACAGGACAATGGGGACATGATCTTTGATTGGATCTTTTTGGATACTAGCAATTTTTCTTTAAAGTAGATACCTGCAGTTTTAATTTAGTTTCCCTTTGAGGGTCTAGCTGGGTTTGAAGGGAAACTCGGGGCATAATCCTGCAATTACTACTGAGGTGGAATTTCCACAGATTTCATTGGGTGTTTCATGTGTCCAGAATTAGGGCCTTAAAGTGAAAATCTAGATGTAGGAACCTATTAGGATCAAAATCAAATAAATTTTGCCGAGCTCTAATGTAGTTACAAACAGGAAAAGGAAATGTGCAAATATAACCCTATTTGCACTGAAACAACAAATTCTGGAATCATATCAAATCTGGTTTTATAACCCTTAAACAACTCCCTTTGGTTTGGACCTAAAATACTTCCTTAGTGTCCCTTTAATTTTGCAGAAAAATGGTTGGTCTGTTTATTCAAATCACACATTCTGTGCAGATGAATGGTCAGTGGATTAATGCTTACCTCTTTAAGTTATTGGGTAGCCAGTTTTTGGGAAGTATTTTAATTTCCTGTTGGCATCAGAATATCTCCAGTACTGATATTGTCAGTCTAGTTTCTGGAGGTAGAATATGGATATGTACATTCTGCAACTTTCACTCATCATGGAACGTTTCACATGCAATGAGAAGCAAAGCAGAGTTAGCCATGTGAGAATCTCTTCAGCTTTCTCTCTGTTTCACTGCTTCTTATCTCAGCCCATGTAAGTGATACCTCCTTTTTAAATATCAAGACTGGAGTGATCAAATAATAAAGGGTAACTGTTAATAAAATGACTGTGCAAAGCAAACAACAAACTTCCATCAAATATTAGTTAAAACAGATTTATTGTTGTACTAATTTACTTTCTATTCTGAAAGTAGAGACAAATAGATTTTCCAGGTTTAAAACACACTTGCATTTTTTAAGCTGAAAAAGTATTAATAGTTTGTTTTTAACAGTAAGAATAACAAGATGCTACAATAGTATTTTTAAAGATTGTTTAAGAACGTGAATATCAAACAAAAAAATCAACTTTTAGAAATTATAAAATCTGCTGAATGACTCAGATATCAAGGGTAAAAAACATTTTAAAATTGACTTTTAGGTCATCCTTTCTTTGTTTTGATTTTTGAAGGTGCCTGAAATTCCTAATTTGCTAGTTCTCGTTCCACTTGATTTCCCAGCATGTACTAAGGTGATGGTGTCATACCTACTGTTTGACCCACAATAGAGGTCTCCCTATGGGATGGGGAGCAGGCAGATACGAGACACAGTGTTGGTATATAATATTCTAAATGTTATTTATTGATTACAAAACAAACCCTACTCACTCCACATTCACACCCCAAACATACTAAACCCCCAAAAGGTCAGTATGTTCCTGATGGACAGTCAGTCAAGATCATAAGATGTGGGGCTCAAACCACATCTATATCCACACGGGGGCTCTAGATCAATAAACAACTCCGATTTGCAGAAATCATAGGCAACCATTTATATCAGTCCATTCCATCATGCGAATGGCTCTTTGCCTTTGTTTACTAGGCCTTCTACCAAGACAATCCTGGGCAGGCCTCCATGATCCAAGGCGTGTCATTTCTTCCAATTCTTATACATTTTTACATCAGTCTAGCTGGTGGTGTTTGCTTTTCTGCTGATTTCCCATATTTTTCTCAGAACATAAGATTGTTTTTGCACTCATAGTTCTTGACCATTTCTTGCTTCGTTTGCCAACTTGCAACGCATGTATTCACGTCAAGCATGTATCATTCATACCAGGCCTCAATGACCTATAACATATTGCATGGATATATGAAGCTGTGTGTGTGTGTGTCCACAAATTACCACAGAGCTCAAGGACAGCATGCAGACAGTCTTCAGGGGCAAGGTTCAGGTAGGTTCCGTTTTGTTGTCAGTTTGTGGCACCATTGAAAACAGACTTTTCCCTGTACGTATTCAATTTATTTGGAGGGGTTCTACACACAGACACAAATGTCTCCCCTCCAAAAGCAAACAATGTTGATAATTTGTATGAATAGTCAGAAAATATTGTGGATAGGAAGCCATATAAACTACACAGTGTTAGAGGCTGGATGGAGTTTTATATTGAGTCTATTTTGGTAATGTCAGTGGAATCCAGTTTAATTAGGACCAATAAGACTGTCAACTTTTGTACCAGTTTTAGGTGTTTTGTAATGTTGTGGACTACTGTCCATGAAGCACTGGACCAAGGTCAAAGTCATGTAACACAGACCACCAAACAGACATCAGATGATAAAGACTTCTTTTTTTATCATATTATAAAATCAGTCAGTATTATCTCAGTCTCCAGGTAGTTGTGGAAGATATAATTTTGAATATTTAATAGCAGAACCAAAGATGTGGGCAAGGTTATCATACTTGATTGATATGTGTTATCTGTTGTTGCGCTGGTGATTCAACAGCCTTTTACCTCTGTTTTCAATTTCCCTTTTGGGTCCTTTCTTAACAATTTGTTAGCCTATTTAACTTCGCCCAGTACTTGCTGGATTCTTTCAAAACTTCCCAGGCTTATATTCTACATCTTTATTTTTCCCTTTTGTGTCTTCACTTTAGTCCTAATTGCAAATATAACTAAACACTATCACTATTGCTTATGCTTCCCTAATGGTACATCTCTAATCTGCATTAGTGAAATCAAATTCCAAGCAAAGTTATCTGCATGCTTTTGACTCCATTTACACATTATGAAGAGACGTTGTTCTCAATCTGTTGACCTGTAGAGACATTCCTGGTTTCATGAAAGGTATAGGATGGGGAATCAGGAAAAGGCAGTTAGCTCACAGAGATCTCTCTTCTTATGAACTGATATGCAGAATGTCAAAATGTGAGGATTGCTTTTGTAAAGAAATGTAGCAATATCATGTTTACAAATTTGAGCTACAAGCTTATTTGGAGTAATGGCAATATATGCCCCCTCCCTTTTTTTCTTGATTTATTTATTTGTCTATTACTTTTTTTTTTGGTTGAATTATGGACATGGGGCTGAAACAAACCCTAGCTCCAACTCTACAAAACTGTATGAGAGTAAAAGCATTAAAAATGTGTTTCTGAAACAAACTTGGAAATAACCCATATTGGTAATGGGTCCTGAATCCAAATGGCTTGAATATCTAGGTGTTGAAAATTCATATAGCAGAGCTGAATTTTGAAGCTTGACCTCATCTTCACTTTCTTTATTTCTTCAATTTAATTTATACCCAGTATTGTTTGCCTTTCTATGTACAGCACTTAAAGTACCTAAGCATTGCTTCTATTGTTAATACAATATTATAGTATTGGTGCCCCTTAATTGAAATCAATATATAGTACTTGACTGGAAATTTAGTTATTTTTTTCTGATTAAAATATTACTTCACAATATTAACCTAGGTTTTTATTGTGGCCAGTATATATTTTTCAATGGCTGGGAACCACTGTTAAAAAAATTGTTGTAGGCATATTACTATTTAATTCTAATACTTCCTCTGCCTTATATACAATATAGTATCTTAAACATGAAATCATCATAACTATCTGTCTCCTCCCCGCAACCCCTGGAGTTCCATAATTAATGATCAGAGCTTGGCTTAATCTCTGGTATAAGGATTTTTTTAAATCCCCCCCAAACTAATGTTTTGAATATAATAATAAAATAAACTATTTCCTTGCCCTTTTAATTTGGAAGCATTCTTTTTTCAGTGTGCAGATGCAAATTTACTAGAGATTCATCTTAATTGTTTTTAAACACCACTATAGAATGCCCTGTGGCAATCTAGTTGAGAATCTTAATGTCAACCAGTTGGTCAGTAATGGTTTCATCAAGAAGTCCACCAAGATTTAGTTTAGATAAACACTTATGTATTGTTTGTTTCCTGTGGTTCTGGTTTATATTCCCCCCACCAGCGCCTGTCCATATGCATTCCACCAAAAGCATTCCCTAAAAGAGGCAGGCCCAGAGCAATCCTCTTGACATGAACCTCAAGTATTAACATTGCAAAGAGGACAGTAATTGCCCCCTCCCCCCCATAAAAATGGGGGTGGGGGCGGTGGAGAAGAAAAATGCAAGCTTTAAGCTTTCAGCTGCATTATACTACCTGTAAGATCATAGTGAAACTTTGCTTCTGGTATATTCCTCCTAAATTGACACAAGTTGAGGAAGTTAGTTTAAATTCTGAGTCCTCTCACAAATCATGGTCCTTAGTGACTTGTTCCGGCATATCTGTTCAATGTCCTATATTTCCATCACATGTATACTTTTCATAGATTATCAACATGTCTTTCAGACTCACGCACACCAAAAAGTTCAAAGGAGCGGCATGGAAGGACTCAAAGTAAGAGTACTGAAATGATCCTTGTTGTTCAACAATGTATGTTTACAGACAGAGCGAGGATTGCGAAATTCTACACTTTTGAATTAGTTGGGGGCAGATGAGCACAATTTTTTTATTATCTCAGAAGAGAATTTTGTCCCATTACTTTCCAGAGTACAAAATTGGAATCTATGGAGTCATATATGGGATAAACTATTGATATTTTTATATTGGGAACAGAAGGGAAGGAATTATTAGGCATACATAATATTTGCCCATACTTAATGGGCAATTTTACATACTCATAAAGGAGTATAGACCTGAGGATTATTTTTGAAAGATGTTTGAGATTTTTGTGTAAATAAATGACCACTGCTGTAGAAGAGCTGCTCTGAACTGATAGAGTAGACCTCCGCTACTGTTTTTTTTTTTTTGCAGTGGCACAGTTGGCATCTGGGAGTAATGTCTCCTCCTACCTCCCCTTATATTTTATGTCATAGAAGTAAATTGCTTGTGAAGTTCGGAAAACTCTCTGGTTGCACAAATTAGAATCTTAAGTCTGTATTTTAATAGAAACCTCAAAGCAGCCTCAAAAAATGTGTATGTACATTTTTTACTCAAAACAAGTACATATTCAAAATTGTGAATTCAATTCTGCAAGTGCTGTTTGAAAATGTGATCCTTAAATTTTTATACTAATTTACCAAATTGTTCTTAAAATGAAACAGAACTGTAATGTTAATGAAAGTTAATTTTCTTATATAGTGCAAACTGGATTGGAACCCTTCTGCATAAACTGCATATAAGTCTTTCCATTGACATTACTGGAAGATGAAGAAACTTGTAAAATAGTGTCAGTTATACAAGATGAGGCTGTGTGAATATGGATTAAAGTGCACCTACGGTTATACAAGATTTATTATTGATATATTTTGAACAATTTTATCCCACTTAGTCCATCTTTCCTCATACTTTAATTGTTAACCCAATAAAAGCTGCATGGTTTTTTTCCATTTTTATAATACATTTTCTTAGCAGTCACATATCTACAAGGAATACTAGCTTTTGCAATACTGATTCATTTTATGGTGGGATTTTAAAGGATTTAAAGGTGTTAGGCATCCAACCAGCATTGAAATTCAGCAGAGTGTGGGCTCTTAACTCCTTCAGACTCCTAAAACATCCTGTTCAATGCTTGCAATAAGTAGGGTGACATACATTCCATTTTGGCTGAGACTGTCCTTTTTTAAAGCCGTGACCTTTTTTTTTTTTTCTCCAAAAGTGGGCTATTGTCCCGTTTGCTCTTGCTGACTTGCTCAGTTGGTAAGAGCAAATAGGACAAATGCCCACTTTTTTGTCAAAATGGGGTGTGGTGCAGAGGAACATGGGGGGGGGGAGGGTTGGGGGGCACAGATGCCAGCCCTGCACGGGGGGAGAGACAGCATTCCAGCATGTGGGGGACAAGCAGGGTTCCAGCGACCAGCAACAGCCTCGCACGGGCGTAGGGGCATACTTGGGTGAGTAGCTGGGGCCAGCCTTGCAGTGGAGTGGGGGGGCACTCAAGCAAGTGGCTGGGGGTATCCCATTTTCCCTTTGGGAAACAGCCTCCCTAGCAATAGAAGATTTGAAGCTTTTATTTTACAAACGAAAAATGCCACTGTCTTGTCTTCACCTCTTTAATATAGATTACCCATAATATTTTCATCACTGAATAGACATTTTTCATTAGCGTTCTGTAATCTCTGAATAGTGTCGATCCTCTTTAATGTTTCCAATAGTCCCCTTGTAGCTGTTCCTGTGTCTCATTTTTTTCTTTCAAATGTAATTTCCATTGTTTCTGTCCCATCATCTGAATTTACTTTAATTAGTGAATAACCTTAAACAGAAAAGTTTATTTCTTCTGCAGTTTTAGGTAGGATTACATTTTGGCCTATTGTACATCCCCCACTTAATGTTTTTCAGTGAGCTCACTAGCTAAGCTGAGTAAATTGTTTTTCATTAAATAAGAACTAAAGTAAACCTTCTCCTAAAGCTCATATGGAACGAAACCAAGCAAGGTTCAAAGCCTATGAGAACAATTAAAACATTAATACTTATTTCAATACCAACATTTATTTTAGTGCAGCAATTTACCTTTACATTTGCAACAAAATGTAAGTAAAATGTAACACAGCTAGTCTCCTACCATCAACTTTTGCATTGCTTGTTCAGTTGACATCAGTCAATGTATGGATTGTTCAGGATTTGTTATTGTGCTGTGAGGCAACAGTAAAATTACCATGTTATTTCATTCTGAGAACCATTTTTTGGTGGGGCGGTACTGGGGGCATGGAATTTTGTAGCTATGTAGGTGAGAAGCTGAGAACAAAAATATAACACTCTAATATATGACACAACCTGAATTTTAAAATTTTTATAGGTTAGGAAAGTAGTTCTGTCTACAAGTGATAGAAATTTTTCATTTTAATACAATTTCTGATGAAAAATTGCTTTCCTCAAAATGGAAAATTCCACCAGAAATGTTGTTTTTTGATATTTGGGAGAGGTTATAGAAAACTGAGAACCTCAAAACTGACTTTTTTGCTTTCCAGCAGCTGAAATCTAAACTTAAAAAAAAAATTTAATGTTTTGGTTTTGAGAGTTTCTTTGAGGTTTTTTGTAGAGAAAACAAACTCTTAAAGAAAAATGTTGATGAAAACAGAACATTTTAATTTGATCAACCGTTTTTATGGAAACAATGTTTCCTGACAATTTCTAGTCCTTGCATATAAAGGACCCTGTATGTACTAACTTGCAAAAGTAAAGAAGGATTTCTCAGGCAGGCCATGGCACTTGCTCTGGTATGCATGCTCTGGACTGATGCTCCAAAAAGAGCAGTATGTATTTGGTATGATACTGATTGCAGTAACTACATGGGAGGACACCTGAGTGCTATTCTCCAAGTCCAACAAACCATTTACCTTCTGGGATCATTAGGCACATGATAGGGCAATATTTCCCCATCACTTCTTTCAAGTCTTATCGGTATTTTGCCCTAATGCTCCCTGGGGCTTTGGGGCAAAGGAGCAAGATAAACATTTGTTATGCCCGTTCCCTGATTATTGACTATCTATATAACAGACAGCAGGATTTGGCCCATGGTCCAAGTTTTCCAATATAGCTCTGTTGTTGCACTTCAGTTCTGACTTTAAGTGATGCCCATTATATAGACACCATATATGTTTTTTCTTGGATACTCTGTTGAAATCCAGTACTTTTTTACTTATGACCAAAGAAGAAATTGAACATATGGTAAAACTACTGATGTGTGAAAAAGTTAATTGACTACCCTGCCACTTCATCTAGCAACCATTTGCGTTTCTCACTTATTTGCAACCAATTCTCCTTAACATGCTGTAGAGTGTCCTGCCTAAAGTGATTTTGGACATACTTTTACATTCTTTCTTCATCCATACAAGCATATGGGTGACTTTCCTATATTTAAGTTTGGACCACATTGACCATACATGTAAACGTGCATTAAAGGGCAAGTAGCTGAAGGTGGGTGAGGGAGCCACAAAATCATTATCTGTTATGTACTCTGAGTCTTCAAATCTGATACTTAGTGAAATAAAATTAATAGACAAGTATGAAAATGGACACTGCTTATAATGACATGCTTGCTTCATTTAAAAAAAAATCAAAGCTTCCTTTCTTCCCTTCCAAATACCTGATAAAGATGCAGCACATTAAAAAAAAGTTGTGCTTTTATTATTATATAAGATAAATTGTTCAGAGTAATTGGTTTATATAATAAAGTAACTATGGAGTTAAATGAGAATGCAAATATTTTTTCAATGAAACAAGAATTCATTTGAATATTGTTCCACAACTATTAATTTACGAGTAACCTCTGATCACATTATGCATTCCAGATTACATGAGAGGATGTGCTCTGGAAGACAAAAGGGATCTTTCTTCCTCAAAGGGCAGAATGAGAATACTAATTTCATTTCCTGGAATACAAACCACTCTTGGATTGGAGAGTTAACAAATCAAATCTACAATAAACAGGGCAGTTAAGGAAAGGCAAGCAAAGGCTTTACCAAAGACCTGTTTAGAATTTAAGATGAATCCCAGACATGTGCTATCTATCTTTTCTTTGCCTGAACATATATATAAAAAAATTGTATCAAATGACAAGTGTTTGTCTTAGCTGTCTGTCTATAGCTGAAATATTTAATGACAAATGTGGTAGCAGCGTTTTCTTGATACATTATGATTTTGTACTCACCATTGACACCTCCTCTAAACAAGTGGTGCAACTTAATGGACTAAAGCACGTAAATGTTGTGCCATTCAAATCTGCAATGACAAAGGGTTTACTGTTAAACACAGTGCTTCTAAACACAGTACTTCAAGTGAAGAGTGAATGAATTAACTGCAACAGGAGTGCCATTTGCATATATTTAAAATGGGAAATGATAGTACAAAGAATAAGAATTCATACTTCCAAGAAGTTATATTCCTGAGACTGGTGTTCATGAGCTAAGCCCGGAGGAGAAGTATAGTTGAGAATGAAGACTGATATATAATACTTCTGATGTATTTATATTGTGGCAATATAACATTTACTCTCTGTAATGTAATGATTCAGCTACTGGATAGTGAAATATTTTCTCAGAACATACAACTGGGCCTAATTCTGTAGTGATTTATATCCACAAAAGTCACTAGGTATATAATTACTGAGGATGCCCAACAAAATTATGGCAATAGTCAGTGAGTTAGGTAATTGAACCTAATTTCTTGCTGGAGGTTGCTGGGAACGTTTGCTGTAAGCAACTCTGCCTTCAAAACTACTTATGAGGAAAATATGCAGCATGGAAGAGAAATTTCACCATCTTTTTTTGGTCATTTATACACAGATTAAGGCTGTTTTTAAATTCAACATTGTTTTTTCCCTTTTCCAATCTTAGGGAAAAGTTATTTGTCCTGATTTTCATTTTGTCTTCCATGTTGATTAAATCCAAATGAGAATTAAAGAAAGACTTATTGTGAAAATCACTTTAATGTCTAGCCAAAAAAGTTACGACACTCAAGATTATATTTCTACTTCACCCAAAATGAATAAACTAAATATTCAATGTATGGCTTTATCATTCCATTACCACCAAAGTCCCAAGACCTATATGATGTTAGGTGACTATCTCCTAAGACTCTGTGGTCAGATTTTCAAGATTCTTAACAGGAGCTGTTGGGTACTGAGCCTGAGTACTTGGATGGCTTGCCTTACTACAAACCTGTGGCACCAAGTCTTCATTACAGTTGTTACCAGTGCTAGCTAGGTTAAAGCTAACATGGGCTGTGCCTACTCATGCTGCAATCAAACCTTTGCTTGCAGCTAAGGTGACCAGATAGCCAGTGTGAAAAATTGGGCCGGGGGGTAATAGGAACCTATATAAGACAAAGCCCAGAATGCCAGGATTGTCCCTATAAAATTGGGACATCTGGTCACCCTACTTGCAGCATAGACATCCCTAAGTATTTAAATGGGAGCTGAGGTTTTTTTTAAAACTGCAGTTGTGGGGTTTGAGCATTTTTTAAAAAACTGACCCTTAAATTTGTTAGTCTCTAAGGTTCCACAAGTATTCCTCGTTCTTTTTGCTAGCCCTTGAAGCTTTCTGTTGATAACTCTGGAGCGTGTTCAGTGCTCTCAGCCTCATTGGTCCCTTACTCTGGATTTATGAGCACACAGGAAAACACAGACTTCCATATGGGCCCTTTGGACAGATGGGGCGGGTAAATGATTACTAATATTTCTATGCTCATTTTTAGCCCTATAAGTTCTCAGCTATAACATGAGTGTAGTATAAATGCCTAGATAGCCATTGAGACAAACTCTAGACTCCCCCTTCCCCTTTAAATAGAGTGACTGTTTCACTGTGAGAAGAAAAGGTATGTTTCTTCCCATAGAAAATACTCAATTTAATTCGTATCTTTTATATCTGCCTTCTCTCAGTTTAGATAACTGTGGTGATTTATTTTACTTCCTATTTATAATAGATGTTGTACAGACATCCTCACTCAACAAAGCCATTGCACCCTTAACTAGACTTGAACCATTTTGATTATTTAAGTTGTGCTGGCAGAAACTGGCTCTGATAAGACAATGCCAATAGAACTTAGTCATTACCATTTGATTTAGGCATTATTTTGTTTTGAGTTTTGCAAAGTGCCTGACCAGCGCTCTGGGTGCTTTCAGAATAACTAAAACTACAATATCAATAATTGATATGGTCTCTGGAAACATAAATTGTCATGGTAGGATTGTCATTAGAGCTGGATGAATTTCTTTGTCAAAACATATTTTTTTTAACAAGAAGTGTTTTACAACTAAACAAAGGACAGTTAAGCTCTGGAACAAATTACCTAGGGAGGCTGTGGAATCTGCCTAATCCGTTCTCAAAAACCTCCAATGACAAACATCTGTCAGGGATGGACTAGATAATATTTAGTCCTGCCCCAGTGCAGAGGACTGGACTAGAAGACCTATCATGGTCCCTTCCAGTCACATTTCTATGATTCTAGGAAAATTATTCATGATCAATTAAAGTTTTTTTTAAAAATCAAAATTTCTTCATTTATTTGGAAATGAGAAAAATTAAAATTTGGCTGGCTCCAAGAAATAGATCTTGACAGGTTTCCTTGCTCCTGTTTTTCTTTTCCACTTCCTCTTGTACCTCCCCTCCCCCCCCCGCCCCCAGCAATTGCTGTATCCTGCCTCTACTTTGCTCCAAGTGTGAACAGCAAAACGGATGAAACGGATGCATCAAGTAGTGGACAAAACAGAAGGTATTTAACAGAGGGGGGCGGCTCCAGGCACCAGCACTCCAAGCGCGTGCCTCGGGCGGCAAGCCACGGGGGGCGCTCTGCCAGTCGCCGCGAGGGTGGCAGGCAGACTGCCTTCGTCGACATGCCTGCGGAGGGTCCGCTGGTCCCGTGGCTTCGGCGGACCTCCCGCAGGCGTGCTGCCGAATCCGCGGGACTGGGGACCTCCCACAGGCAAGCCACCGAAGGCAGCCTGCCTGCCGTGCTTGGGACGGCAAAATACCTAGAGCCGCCCCTGTTAACAGAAATACTAGCACATCTTCTCCAGTGCATCACTGATTATTATTTATTTGTCTTGTGATAGCATCAAAAGGCCTTAATGAAGACTGAATCCCAGTGTTCTTGGTGCTGAACAAACACATAAGTAGACACAATACCTTCCCTAAAGAGAGAGACGTGCCACCTGAATCACCAACACCACTTCCTGGACAACCTATGTGATCGAAGGAGTTATCTGATCCACGTAACCCCATGTGACAGATATTGAAACTACATGCATTATATTTTGGTAACATATTGAGGTTTTCGTATTTTATGTTTAAAGCACGAAGTCATTATACTGACACTGAGCTGTAGAATATCGATAGCCCTGTCTATCAATGTGTATTTGTGTTTCTGGCCATGGAAGGGGAGGGGGGAGAATGGATCGGAGGCTGGGGGAAGTTCCTGCAGAATCTGGAATCACTCATTAATGCAAAATCCCAGACTGGCTTGACCTCCTGGGGAACAGTGGAATGGATGGTCTTTACCTGTTTCGGGAGGTTAGGAGACAAATCAGATTTTTGGTATAAAAGGCTGAATTCAAACACTCAGGGACTTCTTTTTGATTCAGCAAATGAACAGGACCCTTGATCCTAGGGTGGCCCCAAAACTTGATTAGAAAGATTTTGCACTACCGGAGTCTATGTGGAAGATGAGTGATTCCTGGTTTGTTTAGTGAGCTTTTAAATCCTTTTATTGTTTGTTTCTCTGTGATGCTTTTGCCCTCTTTTGCCCTTGTATGGTCACTATTAAAAAGTCATTGTCCTCTGAGAGAAAGCAAAGCACTGGTGCTGGCCATGAGGCAGATTGGTTTGCTGGGGATCTCACAGTGAAGTGTAGAAGGGCTGTACAGCCTTTAAATCCCTACCTGGAAAGAGAGAAGTGTGGGTCTCTGCCCAAGAGATGTGACTGGGAACCCTGAGATGTTAGGTGGGTGCCCTGGAGGTACAACCAAGGATACAGGTTTAGTTATGCTGAAACTGGCACCCCAGTTTGTGAAATATAAAGGGGGTAAACCTTCAAGTTGTTAAAAAATATACAAGCATGAAAGAGGAGGAGACCATACTTAAACAAAATGATCTAGCCATAATAAGGCCTGTTAGAAATGGATTCTTATGTGAAACAGCCAACGAAGCAATGAATTCTGTGAGCCATTCTTTTACTACTTAGGTCGGAGAGACAGATAATGAACAGTTAAAAGATATGTACTTATTTCCTCCAGAGAGAAAGAAAAAGTCAGCAGTGAAAATGAAGCAAGGGCAAGCAACTGGTATGGATACCATCAATGTTAAAAGGGTCCAGGGCCTTGGCTGTAATGCAGCATCATGATGATTTAAGATTCTTAATGATACAACAGAAGGTCAGGTGCCAGAAGATGTAATGTAAATAATAACAATTTTGTTAAAATGAGCAGTAAGAAGTCCTATAATTATTGTAAAATTTCACATTTAGGTCATGTAAATAAGTTGAATATAGCTCTGAATAATAGAGATGTGCCTACACCAAGAGTATATTGTTCTATTTTGTTTTTTTTAATACAGGCAAAATACAGCTTGTCATTGGCTGCATCGAGCTATGGAGCTTAGGCAGCATTGAAAGCCACAAAAAAACAATATTGTTCTCTGTGTTGGTTCCATAAAGCAGAATTTGATTTTGAAAATGAAAGAATGTTCAAGGTTATTCAATGTAATATAACCCCATGACATTAATTTAAGGTAAATATTGGGGGTTTTATATTGGATTGCTATAGACGTAAAAATGGACAAGATTTTCAAATGCTCAAAGCCCACAATTTGGGGCTAGATTTTTTTCAAAGGATCGCTTCCCATTTAGGGAGCTAAACAAGGTCCAGATTTTCAAAAGGGATCTCAACACTCAGTATACTGAGCTCTTTCGAAATTTTAGCCTCATCTGTGGATGCTGAGTTGTATTATTATTTTTAACAATGTGCCTGTGCTTTCTAAAAGCTGTCAGTTGAATAGGAGCTTTAGACCTTTATTTTGAAAAAATCTAAAGAAAATACACACACACACACCCTATCCCCACACACACGCACACAGAAAAAACAAAATGTAAAATGAGTAGTAGTGGTATTGTTCATAGTGGCTTGATGAAAAATGGCTTGATAGTGATTTGATCTCTTATTATTCACTTTTTTCACTAGATTCTCATTGCTAAATTTAGGGTATGAAACAAACTTGACTAAACCTTAATGACTGTCTTAGCAGTATTTAGGCAGAATAAGTACACAGAATGTGACAGTCAGATGTACTGATCTATTGTTGACACAGGAGCAGCTGAGGTCACTGTTAAGATTTTGAGTTATGGTGCACATTTGAAGTTGGGTATTGTGGTGGTGCTAGTACCTCATCAGCCCCTTAGGTCGGGAGGCAGGAGGTAGCACAGCTTCTCTAATCCCAAGTGTGTGTTCTAAACCCTTCTGTAGTTTGCACAGGGTGGCCCAATGGCCTGAGTCCATCTTCTGCCCCTTGCCAATTGGGGTAGTGTGGCCTAGCAGCCGGGGTCCGTACAATGCGCCCCTAGGGTGGTGTGGCCCAATGCCCAGAGTCCACCTAATTCCCCTCCCCTAGTGGGGTAAGGCAGCCTACCAGCTGGAGTCCATATAACTCACTGTGTGGGGCCAGCTCCTCTCGAAGGAGGGTGTCCCAGGTAGGGGGACCTGGGCCCGTCCTCTCCACTGGGCTTGACCCAGGGCCCTGTTAGTGGCTAGTTCTCCCCACCAGTGGTCTGGTGGGGGAGCCTCCAGAAACACGCTGGCCTGAACAGTCTCAGCAATGTTCCTGTTTAAGAACTCTCTGGGTCACTTCCTACCAGATTTTCAGTTTCAGCCAGGTCTGCGGCATCTTCGGCTTGCTCTCTGCAGCGCAGCTGGGGATGTCTGGCCTCTGCGTCTCGGGGTGCAAGCCTCTCTTCTGCTGGAGAGAGCAATGAGCCTCCTTCCCCTCTGGTGGTCCACCCCAATTGAATAGCTCTGCAGGCTTTTATACCTGACTTCCAGGTGGAGCATGCCCAGCAGAGCCTCAGGGGTGTGGCTTCTTCTGCTAGGAGGGATGGATTAAGCTCCACTGTACCAGTATGGGGCTGATACACCCCGTCATGCGTATGTTTAGTTTTTCAGTATTTGTTGCAGATGGAGATGAAAGTTTTATGGAGTCAGAAGTGATAGTGATGTAGGCAATGTGAAAGTTACAAGAAATGCAGGAGACTTTTCCCCTAACTTCCAATTTCCCTGTTTTTAAGGTTTTGAATTGTGGCATGTGTCCTGATACAAACTTAATTGTTACTGTTTTGATGTGTGTGCTTTTTTTATTTTATATATTTTTAAACTATGTGAAAAGATTCAGCTCTGCTGTAGTTCAAGTTCTGAATGAAAGTTTATCATGTAATACTTTTTTGATCACATCTCCACACAAATCAATGTACAAAGGGCAGGGGGATAAGCATGTTTAATGAAAAAAAAAAGAGAGAGAAGTAATTCAGGGCTGGACTTAAAAAGTAGTTGTGAATTCTGAGAATAAGAGATTTAGTCAAAAATCAAGAAATCAGCCAGAGAGCAAAAGATGAAAATATTTTAGCACACAGATGAATTCATACAAAAAGGTGACATCTAAATTACAGATAATCCATCAGATTAGCTCTTGAAGACACACATCAGAATCTCGAAAATCAGAGCAGTAAAGAAAGAATACTGAAGACAACAAGGTACTGGTCCAAATGATAGTCAAAACAGAAATAATGACAGCATAGGAATATGATTAAAGGAAAGGAATTACAGATCTATTCAAATCAATAATATAAGAACATTCATAAATATTTTATTCCACAGTAGAATAGGAGAACTAAAGGTAGCCCATATTTTAAAGGTGGCAGATATCAGCCCAAAATGTAAACTGGAACTCTTTAATTGTGTGTTCTTTTTTTTTTCTTTTTTTTTTCTAGTTTGAAAGATGATAGCTTTTTCAGTGTTTTCATAGGGAACATATCTCAAACTGGTAGAATCAGAAGAAGAAAAAGTGTTGCATGACCTTTCTGTATGGATGAATACAAGAGAAGGTAACAGGATTGTTTTAGAGTAAGAAAATGAATCTTAATCTTGAATTCATTTTATAAGACACATATAACCACTCAAGCTATGGGACTTCTAAACTCAGAATGTCATAAAATAATCAGTGGCATAATTTGTGCATTGTGACACTTTCTCTGGACTGTGATAGCTAGACCTCATAAATTTGTAAGATCCTGAGAGCTTAAGATAAATCTGAAGGAAAATGGCATCTACATTGTTATAAAAATTTGCAAGAGGTAAGAAGTATTTGTCACAATGAATACATTGATATGTCATTCTGATAGTTAAATAGGGGATTTTCAAAAATGCCCAAGAGACAATAGAGCTGAGAGAGAAACTGCTTTCCTTCTGTCAAGGTGTCACCCCCCACTCTGAACTTTAGGGTATAGATGTGGGGACCTGCATGAGATAACCCCTAAGCTTATTTACCAGCTTAGATCTAGTAGCTGCCACCACCAAATAGTTTAAACAAACATTTATGGGAGAGTCATTTGGAAATTCTGTCTTCCCCCCCAAAATTTCCCCAGTCTTTATCCCCCTTTTCCTGGCAGGATTGAGACTGATTCACCTCCTACCAATTCCTGGTGAGCCCAGATCCAAAAAACCCTTGGATCTTAAAACAAGGAAAAATTAATCAGGTTCTTTAAAAGAAGACCCTTAATTTTTTTTAAAAAGGGGGGAGGAAGGAATACCTCTGTGAGATTAGCATGCAAGCTACTCTCACAGACAACAGATTTAAAACACAGAGGATGTCCCTCTGGGCAAAAAACCTTAGTTACACAAAGACACCCAATTTGATTCTCCCGCTGTACAAAAACGAACTCACAAAAGAAAATAAACATAATCTAATACATTCCTTCTCTAAACAATTACTACTTTTAAAAAATGTTAGATGGCTGATTCCTGGATCCTTCACTCCAGCACAAACTTTTTCTGAACAGACAAGACTGATTTCCCTCCTCCCTCTTTGAAAACATCTTGTCCCACCATTGGTTCCTTTGGTCAGGTGTCAGCTAGGCTATATGAACTTCTTAACCCCTTACAGATAAAAGAGGAATTAACCCTTAACTGTTGGTTCAAGACATCTTCCATGCAAAAATTTTCCCTTTCCACACTGAGACAAATCAGAGAAACTTCAGAGGCACCCAAGGCACATGTGTAGAAGTCTTTGCTCTCCGTGACTGGGAGCAGGGACCTGATCTCTCACTTCTCAGGTGAATGCGCTAACCACCAAGGTGTAGAGTCAAGCTCCCATTGCCTAAATAAATTTCATATTTATGCCAAGTGGAACTACTCCAACAAGAAAGATTGAGAGCAAGCAAGAGATGGTTACTATAGCCCTATGATTAGGAAACTCCCATGGGGGAGAGAGGTTCCAGTCTCTGATTTGCAGCACTCTAACCACAGGACTGCTGGATTCTCTGGGATCTCTCTGGTTTTCAGCAGAAATTTTATCCTAGAACGGAGAAACCTTCCTGTTGGAAACTTTAATCAAAACTGATACATTTCCATTTTAAAAAAAATGGTTTTAATTAATTGGCTTTTTCTGTAGAGGGGAAAATTCCCAAATAGCTCTATTGGGGAATACAAGTCCTATTGACTTACATTGGGATGTGGGCTCCTAAATCCCTTAGGTGTGCTTGAAAATCTCCCCCAAAGTTCTGAATTAAAACAAATTAGGGATGGATGTTGGGATCTTCGTGTTTGTGCCATCCTCTCACTTCTCTCTAATGCAAGCATTGTTTTAATTACAATTGAAATTTCTGAGGCTAGTGCTGGAGAAGACCATCTTGTTGAAGAGCACTATTGTCTCTAACATTAGCCAAATGTGAATGCAGTGGGAAAGTGTGTAAAGGTGTTTTCAGCTGGAGCTGTCGAAAACATACACATTAACTCTGAAACCTCCTTGTCCTTCCATATGTTTATTAATCTTGTTTCTTGCTTGTAACAATTTGGTTAGCATGGACTGAATCTATTGACACTATTAGGAAGAAGTGCATGGAACTCCTTACCCCAACAGCAATTTTATTTTCTTAAAGTCCTGAGATCCTTCACTCAGGAGATATCCAAGTGTCACGGGGCTTGTTGTGTGGTTCGGGTGAGGTAAGAAAGGCCTCAATTGTGTGTGTGTGAGGGGGTGCTGATGAAGGATTGAGTTTGTCAAATTTGAACCAATAAGCAAACCTGCAAGTATTGAACCTATTCAAACCTGCTTTAATTAATATTTTTACATCCCATGTATAAATAAGACGTTTAATCTTTACCTATTAAAATTGATAGTTTTTCTTCTGAGTGAAGCAATAGCCAAGGGCACCTTCTGTAGAGCTGTAGTACACTTTTTAAAAAAATGTGTATTTATATGTTCTGCAGGGTCCTGCCTGTTTGCCCCCAACTGAAATGTTGAGTTAAGAATTTCCACGGGAGAGGGAGGGGAAATGTATGAAAACCTGTAAAATATAATTTTCCCAGTTGACACTGAACATTTCAAATTTGATTGATTATTTTGTACACCTTTGGGTTTTTTAGTAGGCTCCCATGTTACCATTGTCACATATGACTGCCAACGACTCTTCCTGTCCTTTAGCTTGTATTCAGTCATCCAGATTATACTCCATGCATGCAGAGTTTTGGGGTATGAATTAGAAAGGACCATATGTTCCAATATCTTTGATACCCCTCAGTTAGGCATTGAGGAGAGAAATATATGGGCCCAGGAAAACCTTGAACATTTGGGGAGGGAGGGTACTAATTACTTGATTTTTTTTCAGAAATACTGAGACCCTATTACAAATTTATGGCTACTTGGCACTGCTGAAATTAGGAACTTTTAATTAGGTGCCAAACTCCATCTTTAGGTGTCTGACTTTAGACACACAAGTTTGAAAACGTTGTAGTACAGTCATAAGATCCTTTTTATATTGTACTTGGAAATATGGCTTATATTTAGTTGTCATACATTTTGGTTTCCCAACCCATTACACCAATAATCCTTGACCCTAAAGATGATCAAATAGTAAACAAGAGGTTTGAAGTTTTAGGTAAACACAATGAGCTAAATTAAACTTGCCACAAGCAGATGCAAGTTTATTTTAAATTTAAAGGAGTTATGCCCATTTATGCTGGTGCTCCATTTTATAATCAGTAAAGGATTATTTTTTTCACATCTGTGCAGACAGATAGATCTTATTCATATTTAGAATTTGCAAAACTATGCCAGCCTCTTCCACTTGTACCTTCAAATTCCACCAAGAGTGTGTTTAGAAGTTGCAGATTCCTTCTCCTGTTCTAGCCATGACTACACTCACATGCAGTTATAAATTCTGCAAAGGGTTCCGAAAACTAAGCCGATTGATATCTCTCCACTGCATCAGATTATGGGGTACAACTTTCATTTTAGTCCTAAATTTTACCTCCATTCCTAACAGGCCTGTTGCCACCTTATTGTCTGTGTAAGTACTTGACATCACATATTTTGAATTCTAACACTTTGATTATGGAAACCTTTATACTTTGTTAAAGAAGTGATTCCCAGACCATTTAAAGTTTATATCTCTGCTGTGTGTGCTATCTCTCAATGTTCCCCAAATTTTAAATGTCACTGTCACACCATTTGAATCTCTGTATTTTTGAGTTGTGAATCAATGGAATTAAAAATTAAGAATCTTTCACAGCATCTAAACACAATGGAATGCAAAAAAGTGTCCCATTTTTGTCCAAGTTCTTGGACTTTCCGATCCAAAAAATATTCTGAAAGATATGTTACTGAAGCAATACTAATGAGCACTGCTGTAATGGAGGGATTCTATAACATTCGTAAAGAAATTCTTAAAATATCATTGGGATTTATGAGTAAAATAACTTGTTAACTTCAGTATGTCCATTTGAGATTCATGTTATGACAGAGAAGAAAATGTTGCTTAATTAGTATTTTAACATATATGGCCAGTTTTGCTAATAAATGTAATTACTTTGCATTTCAGATTACTCCAGTGGGAAATAATCCACCCAACCAAACATTTTCCATAAGAGTAAAATTAAATGATCATTAAATAACTGATAAGCTTGGAAATCTCTCTTCTAAAGCAATAAAATGAGCTTGTTTCCCCAAAGTAGGAATTCATTTGTTTGCTTGATATAAGAAGAAAAGTGTTATGTGCACATTTGATAGAGTAACATTAATTTATTTTTGACACTGTTCTTATGTTTTCAGTTTGAAGTGAAAATTTTGAAAATAGAGAATCAACTTATGATGCTCTCTCATGTTTGTGTGAAATTCCTCTGACTCTTAAAAACAGAACTAAATTACTTCAGTAATTTTTGTAGTTTGGAGAAAGCTCATTAGCACCTTGTAAACTGTAACATTGCCAGTGTTGTAACCTCATTTCCAGAGGTGTTGTTATAGCGCAAAAACAAATCACTGGTGCAATTAAGAAGTGAAAGAGTCTGAATATTTTGAACTATGAGAGTGTTACATAATAGAACATGTGTTCTCTCAGCTTATGATGTGGGGCTTTTACACTGATGAATGTTCACACAAAACTAATATGATTTTCCATCAGAATAAATGGAATGGTATGAGGTCTCACAAGTAAAGTGATAGAGGCTCAGGATGGGATTCATGGGGGGGACTTAGGTGTCCAATTGCCACTTTAGGGGCTGAAGTTCAAAATTTAGGTCTTCAAAACACCTGCTTGACTGCTTCCTATACACCTGTTTTCACAGGTAAAGTCCCCTAGGTGCCTAATTTATGCTGCTGAGCCATACCCACAGCAGCTTCAGTCCTAACATCAGAGACCCTCTTACTGACTCTGTCATCCAGTGGTTAGGATACTTACTTAGGCTGTGGGAGACCCAGGTTCAAGTCCCTGCTCCAGTGACTGCTTTTATAAAAATTGGAACAGCTTCAACAGGAGAGATGAAGGAAAAATTCCACCCCTGTGGATTTGCCATATCAGGCAAAGGAATTTGAACCTGATCCTCTCTTCTAACCCTCCTCTTCAGAGCAAAGACTAAAATGTTGTTTGTATGCTACTTAGCACAATGGGGTCCCAGTCTTGGTTGGATCCTCTGGTCCTGCTCTAATGATCGGTAATAGCCATTGTGATATGGAATAGCCAACATGGATTTGTCAAGAGCAAATCATGTCAAAACAATCTAAATTTCTTCTTTGATAATGTAACTAGACTATTGGATAGGGGGAAAACTGTTGATAAGATTGGTCAACAGGTTGAAAGACTCTACTCACTAGTTATCAATTTTTAACTGTCAAACTGGGAGGATGCATCAACTGGGTCCTGCAGAAGTCTGTCCTTCATCTGGTATTATTGAATGTTTTCATTAATCAATTGGATATGGAAGTAAAAATATGCTTATAAAATCTTTGGATGATGGGGGTTGCAAGCACTTTGAAGGGGAGGATTAGAATTGGAAAATTGGCCTGAAATCAATAAGATGGAAGTCATTAAATTCAGATGAAAAGTACTCTACTTAAGAAGAAATCAAATGCACAAATTCAAAATGGGAATAATTAGGTAGGTGGCAATATTGCAGAAAAGGACCTGTGTTTATAGTGGATTACAAATTGAATATCAGTCAACAATGTGATGCTGTTGGAGGGCGGGGGGAAGGCAAATGTCATCTGGGATATATTTAAGGAGTGTCATATGTAAACTATGGAAGGTAATTGTTCCACTCAACTCGGTACTGCTGAGGCCTCAGGTGAAATACTGCATCCAGTTTTGGGCACCACACCTTAACAAAGTTGTAACCAAATTGTAGAAATTCCAGGGGAGATCTTTTTAGTCTGAAGGGGATATACAAATATTTAAGGAAATATTGTTATGAAGAGGACAGTGATCAGTTGGACAGGACTAGAAGTAGTAATCTTAATTTGCAGAAAAGCAGATTCCAGTTAGATATTAAAAAAACCTCCAATGATGAGGTTTCCACAAATGCCCATCAAGGTAATCCACTGGTGGGCCGCGAGACCATTTGGTTACATTGGCTATCTGCAGGCATGGCCGCCCGTAGCTCCCAGTGGCCACGGTTTGCCGTTCCCAGCCAATAGGAGCTGCGGGAAGTGGTAGCCAGCACATCCCTGAGGCCCGCACCTCTTCCCGCAGCTCCCATTGGCCAGGAATGACAAACCACAGGCACTGGGAGCTGCAGGTGGCCTTGCCTGAAGATGGAAAATGTAAACAAACTGTCTCACAGCCTGCCAGCAGATTACCCTGACAGATTGCCCACCACTGGTATAGGTATACTTAATGCTTCAGCATAGTTGATCTCTTGAGGTTCCTTCCAACCCTAAATTTCTATGATTCTGCTATACAAATAGATTATTGAAACTATATTGCTGTTTCTGTAAGAGGTAGAAAACATACACCCTTTAGTATAATGGGCAACTCAGTGGAAAAAGTTGTTTTTTTTTCTGAAGTGTTTGCAATATTTCTAATGTATGGGGCAACTCAAAAGGAGAATTATTAAAAGTAAAATAACTTTATATTGCAAGACATATTTTCCTCTTTAAATAAATACTCAGTCTTTATTTAATCCCTTTTTTCTCAAGAGCCTTTACAGATATATTAGGTATCTGCAGATTAATAAATACCAGTCTTACATAGGAAGGGAAAAGAACAGAGAAAATGACTGTAAGTATGCTCCAATGTCCTTCCCTATGCTCTTTTGCGTTTATCTTCACTTATGCTACATCTTCATTAGGGCCCAGATCATAACTTTCTGCTCTGTGGGACTGTTGATGTAATCAGGACTATAGTTTGTAGGCTCCTTGGGGCAGGAGCCAAGCTCAATACCTTACTTTATTAATTATCATTATTTTAAGTGATACTTTAACAAAAAAAATCTCATTCTATAAATGTCTGGTCTTAACAGTTTTGATTAACTGGGTTTTGATATCTAAAGGTTAGCCGTGTCGCCCAGCTTTGACTGAAGTGCTGATCCCAGCTGGACATCAGTCCTCTGGAGCTAAATAACTTTGCTGGACTGAGGTTTAGGCCCTGTGGAGCTTAAATACTTTGCAGGTGTGAATATGTTCTACAGCTCAGTCCTACAAGAATAATCTGGCAGAAGAGGGTGGTCAATAGTAGGATAAATGATGATCCTGTATGCAGTTTCCAAAGCCTGCAGGGTCAGCTTCCTCAGTTATTGGAACCTCAGTTATGCAAAGAGGAAGGATGTTCCCCAAGACATTGAGTTGGTCAGGTCTGTACTGTACATTTTATTATTTCCCTGTGGATCATAATGAAAAGCTTTAATATGAAGCTGAGTATTTGGCAATTTACTTTCCTCATGTGAACATATCAAAATGTATTATTTATTTTGAATTGTAATACTAACTGTTAAGATAATGAATAAAAAGCCCAAGACAATATCTGAACTTTCTAAATACTTTCTTAATTTTCCTTGTGAAAATAGCAAAGAATCCTGTGGCACCTTATAGACTAACAGACGTTTTGCAGCATGAGCTTTCGTGGGTGAATACCTCTTCGTCCGTTAGTCTATAAGATGCCACAGGATTCTTAGCTGCTTTTACAGATCCAGACTAACAAGGAAACATAATGCAACAAGGAAACTGACATTAGAAAATCAGATTAAAAACATTAATGATGGTAAATATTTAATTATTTTAAATTGCTATAGATTGGTACAGAGTCTTCATAGGGATACTTTTTGTCCCTTACCAGCATGAACAGCTTACATGAACGGAAATAAGTAACCTGTCTAAATATGCTGACAGTATCAAAATATGTCAGTGCACACTGAGTCACAGATGTTGCTGTAATTCTAAAGTTCAGGTAGGCTGTGGTTATGGATAGTAAACAAAAACTTGTCTATTCAGGCACTACAATGAAACTTGTTTTATTATTAGGCAATGTCACTATATTTGCTAAATGTTTATAAGCTATTTGGGAAAATACTATCTTCACATAAGTAAGCATGTAGGGTGAAATCTTGTCCGTTGTACAGGAATATGGCCATTAATTTGAAGGGGTATTTTACACGTACTCTTTTTCTGTTGTGCTATATTATACATGAGATCATACTAGATTATCACAATGATTCCTTCTGGTCTTGGAATCTGAATCTTCGCTACTCCCTCACTTTCCTCCTGATAAGAGTCTCAGTTGGGACATTGAGTTAAAGAGGTCTCCAGAGACCATACTGCCACCTCTTAAGACCCAAACCGGTTCTCCAAGAAAGAGTATTTCACTTTTACCACTTCTGCAAATTCCATTTCTGTCATTTTACCAATCACTTAATTATTGGATCCAGGGTTGGGTCTACTGCATTCAGAAGACAATCTGAATCCAATAATTTGGAGATTGAACATTTTTCTTTGAAAAAATCATTCCTTTCCTCACTTTGAAATTCAAACAGTCTGTCTTAGGCAGGCTAACTGACCCGGGGGGGGGGGAATTGTCCAGGGGCCCAGGTGACTTAAAAGGGCCCAGGAATCCCCAGCTGCTGCCGCTGTGGTAGTGGTGGCGGGAGCCCTAGGATCTTTTCAATCACCCAAGTGGTCTGCAGGGCTCCTAGGTGCGCACGGGGTAGTATCAGCAGCAGCCAAGGCAGCCGAGTGGGCATGTGGAAGCCCTGGCCAGTTTCTAATCTGCTGGGGATGATCCGCCCAGGCCTTGTCCCCACGCCACCCCTCCCCCAAGTCCTACCCTTGCCCTGCTTCTTCCCACTCCTGCCCTGCCCCTTCCCCATCCAGTTCCACCACCTCCCCCGAGCATGCTGCTCCCTTGCTCCTCCCCCTTCCCCTTCCAGCACCTCCAGATGCCATGAAATAGTTGATTATGGTAGTGAGGCCTGCCGGCAGGCAGGACATGCTGGGGGAAGGGGGGAGGTTATAGTGGGGGGAAGCTGCTGGTGGGTGCTCAGCACCCACCATTTTTTCCCATGGGTGCTCCAGCCCCAGAGCACCCAGGGAGTTGGCACCTATGCTGGCCATGCCAGAAGAGCACTCTGGCCAAATGTCAGGTGGACCACGTCTGTGTGGGCATGGCTTGTGTGCGGGTGCACCAGCTGACTCATGTGGTCCAGCTCCACACCCATGTGGTGACACCATGCCGGGCCAGCAGCAGCATGGAGCCTGACTCCAGCCCGCCCTGCATGAATCAAACCTCAGCCATCCCTTTCCAGGGGACCCACTGACTGTTCTGCTCTGGGGCCTAGAATTGCTGTTGGCAGGCCTGGTTTTAGGCTTATGAGATCTTGCCAGATTGGGGAAATTGGCAGGACTGACCTATTCCTTGGGCATACTGTCCGACTCCCAGTTACCCTACCATTCTTGGCAGCCAGGATCCTGGGTTCCAGGTCAAAGAAAACCCAGTTCTATGGATCAGAGATGATCAATCCTAATTTTTTGGTTCCCATTGTAATACTGACGTTTTCTGAAGGGGAAGATATTCCACCTCCCCAAGACAATTTAGAGCATCCAGAAGAAGAGTTGGAGGGTGATTCTTCCCCTGATGAAAATATAGGTGTTGGTTCTGCATCCTCCCCTTCAGAGAACAATATCAAATATCCATGAATTAGTGGACAGAATGGTGACAACTTAGAAATTAACTTCAGTGTCTTTTTAAGAAGCCATGCACCCAGTTTTTGACATTTTAGGTAGCACCTCAAGAAATAGTCTTTACCAACTTTAGAAGTTCTTTGACAACGAGCTAAATCAGTGTGATCAACCCTTCTTCATAATGTCAGCTTGTTTTGACAATTTAGATCAGATTCCCTTTGAGGAAGTCTCCTATTTATGTACCTCCTCTGCCTAACTCACTCATTATAGCAGCAACATTTCAAAGTTCCAAGCCTGGTCATTTACATTACACTTATGAGAGAGGAGGGGGAAAAATAAATTCCCTTTGAAGGAAGCTCTTTTCTTCAGCAAATTACCAAGTGGCAATGTCAAGATACCAATTCCAATCTTGGGGGGGAAAAAATCACTTTTCATTACAAACCTCCCAAAAAATCAGCATAAGCTAACAAATGCACTCATTAAGGAAGATCAGAATGTTGCAAGCATGCACTTAGTTTTTTTTTTTTTGACGCATCCGGCACTGCATCCAGATTAGTTGCTTCTGCTATCATGCTTTGCAGACATGTGTGGCTAAAATTTTCCTCTCTACTGCTAGAGATTAAATCTAGAATTGAGGACCTCTGTTCAAGGGGAACTTATTTAGTATTAAGATTGAAGAAGTGTTAGCAAAAATGAAAGAACTCAGTTTGTAAGATCTTCTGAAGGGTTGTATTGTACTCAGAACTTACCTGCTCCTATGTTTATATATCTTAGGGAGAGCTACTTTCTGTCACCTTCTCTTTTTTACATAAATAAAAGTCAGAAATATCAGCACTGTTTTTAAAGATAGGTATTACATTAGCCCTTCTCCAGTCTTCCATGACCTCTCCTGTCATCCACGAATATTATTGCCAGTGACTCTGATATTTCTTCAACTATTGTACTGCTAGGGGTCACTTAGAGACTAATTAAGTGTCTACATGGGAAACAAATATATAATAATGGGCTCTTCAATCTGTCAAAGAAAGGTATAACATAATCCAATGGCTGGAAGTTGAAGCTTGACAAATTCAGACCGGAAACAAGGCATACATTTTTTTTTAACAGTGAGGTTATTTAACCACTGGAACAGCTTACGAAGTGTTGTGGTGGATTCTCCATCACTGACAATTTTTAAATCAAGAATTGATATTTGAGAGAGATGCTATAGGAATTATTTTTTGGAAACTTCCTATGGCTTTTTATTCAGGAGGTCAGACTATGTTCCCTTCTGGTCTTGGGATTTATGAAAGGGAGATACAAGTTGAACAGGAATTTATGCATCTTTGAGCAGTATTACGTTGCTCATGGATCTCTGTTCAAATGTGCACCAGATTAATGGGATTATGCTATCATCTGTGTTAGGTGTCTTTCTAATTCATGGAATCCCAAGCTTGTGAACTCCTAGCAGAAGGGCTTATGTTAGCTCTAGGAAAGAGGAACATGCAGTAAAGCTCTGCACTCTTTAACCAGATGATATAGGCTTCTGCTCCCTTCCCTCATGTTAGTAGAGGGAATATATAACTCTAAAAGTACTAGTTCTGCTGCTGCTATCAAGACAGGAGTTCATCACTGAGTAAAGACTCCACAATGCTGAAGTGACTGCAGATAAGATTGTGACAGTAGATGTTAGAGTTGGGGAACAATTCCATTCTAATCTAAATACGAATGTAGTGGAGAATACTCATCTCAAGAAGCATATAGGTGACTATATAAAGGTTCAGTCATATAAACAAGAAGCTGTTTTTTGAAGTGTCTTTTAAATAGACTATTTACAATGGTTACGAATGAGTGAAAATCCACTGGATGATTAACACGCCAGTATATTCCTTTCCTAGTTTTCTGCCTTCTTTCTTTCTTTAGCAGTGACATTTACTTCACATATGGAGAAATTTAACAAAAAAGGAGATTTCCCCAGTTGCCTGTTTTAAAATAAATGAGGTATTTATTATTTCTTAACTGGGTAATTAATTGTCACGAACAGCAGGACTTGTTTTCCTTAACTCGTAATACAATTTTATAGGTGCTGTTGGTAACAAAGACTCACACTACATGCCCCTTTTGGGAATGAGAGGAACATGAAGCTCTTTATTCTAATTATTTGTCAATGTCTTATGCAATCTGGTTTTACTGTCTAGGTTCAATACATAAAACAGAAATAAGACATTTCATTGAAAGATGAAATGGCTGAAACTCATTTGGAATGTGGCCACAGGGTTTTTTTTGTTTTGTTTTTGTTCTTTTTTTTTTTTTAAGTACACCTCTACCCCTCTATAACACGGTTGTGGGGAGCTAAAAATCCCTACTGCATTATAGCTGAAACCCTGTTATGTCAGGGTAGGGACGGCAGAGCTCCGGCAGTGATTTAAAGAACTCCAGGCTCCAGCCCCAGGCCCTTTAAATCACCAGTGGAGCCCTGCTGCCACAGCCCCAGGGTCGGGGCGGCAGGGCTCCAGCGGTAATTTAAAGGGCCTGGGGCTCCCTGCAGCAGCCAGAGCCCCAGGCCCTTTAAATCGCTGGAGAGCCCCGCTGCTGCAGCCCCGGGATAGCAGCAGCAGGGGTCTAGTGGGATTTAAGGGCCCAGGGCTCCCCACAGGTCGCATTATAGCGGGGTAGAGGAGTACCTGAAGTTACACTCTAAAGTCCATATTTTGGGACCTGTGAGTTACCTGCTTTTCAGAATAGCTGTTCCCCAGCAGCTTTCATTGTCTTCTGCGGGGTTAGCAATATTTTAATGAGCTGCTGAGTGTTGAGCTGTTTTGAATATCAGGCTACTTACTTGATTTCTATATATGAACTTAGTATTTTCCTTTAAGGCTCTTATATTTTGTAAAAAAAATTGTCCCATGTCCTTAATGTTGAAATTGACCCTGATATGGCTGGTAAGTGCAAGAGCTTCTTCACCACTTTGCTGCTATATTGCAGACGGTAATGAACTGCGGGGAAGGTCGGTGGAATGGCTGTGCAGGATGACCTCCCTGAGTACCAGAGGGGTCTGGGCAATGGTCTTGTAGAGAGTAGAGAGTAAGGGAGTAGCCATGCAATCCACCTTTATGTGAATCTAGTAGTTCTGCCAAACAATGATGGTGGCAGGGAGAGAGATAATGACTGCTTTTGCATTCCATAGGCTGGAGCAGCAGGAGCAGGCTGGAAGAATGCAAACCTTCTCTCGGTCTAGTCCTATGTTTGGGATGTGTGAGGATTTTTTTTTCTCCCCAAACCCTTCCCTTGAACTTCAACCACCTAAAGTTTACTTGCTCAGGTTTTATGCAGGCAAAGTGAATTTCATCCTAAGAGACTAGAATGCTACCTGCAAGAAACCTTTCGTCGTTCATTGTTGCTATTGTTTCCCATCCAACCATCAAAGAAGGGTAAAACTCCATAGGATACTTTTATCTAAAGCACTCTTCTTGTTTAGTGGAAATGCATGTTTTGTTTTCTAGGAATTCAATACCATTCATGTGAACTTTAGGGATACCTGGTGTCTTGGAGCTTGAAATTCTAAGTCTTATATATTTAATCTTTAGTACAACTACCATTCCAGAGGACATGTGTCTCTGCTAATAATGGGTTCTGCTTGATAACCATCCAAAGCAGTGCAGACCAACGCATGTTCATTTTCATCTTTTAAGTCAGATGCCAGCAGCAGAAGGTTGATGTTCCTTTTTGGTGGTTCAGGTTCCGTAGTTTCTGCATTGGACTGTTGCTCTTTTAAGACTTCTAAAAGCATGCTCTGTACTTCATACCTCTCAGATTTTGGAAGGCATTTCAGATCCTTAAACCTTGGGTGGAGTGATGTAGCTATCCTTTTAGAAATCTCACAATGGTACCTTCTTTGTGTTTTGTCAAATCTGCAGTGAAAATCATCTTAAAATGAACATGTGCTGGGTCATCATCCAAGACTGCTATAACATGAAATATATGGCAGAATGAGGGTAAAATGGAATAGGAGAGATACAATTCTCCCCCAAGGAGTTCAGACACAAATTTAATTAATGCATTATTTTTTTAATGATCATAATCAGCATGGAAGCATGTCCTCTGATATGGTGGCCGAAGCATGAAGGGGTATACGAATGTTTAGCATATCTGGCATGTAAATACCTTGCAGTGCCGGCTACAAAAGTGCCATGTGAATGTCTGTTCTCACTGTGCCAGGTGACACTGTAAATAAGAAGCTGGTAGCATTATCTGTCGTAAATGTAAACAAGCTTGTTTCTCCTAGTGATTGGCTGAACAAGAGGTAGGACTGAGTGGACTTGTGTAGCGGGGTGGTTACGCGCTCCTGCCCTGAGAGGTTTAAAAAGCAGCCCTGGAGAGGGCTGCAGCTCTAAAAGCTGGGCTGATTGGGGAAGCAGCTGCAGCTGGGCCACGCCCCAATCAGGCCACAGCTGGCCTGTATAAAAAGGCTGTGAGCCAGGAGCCCAAACAGTCTGTGTTTGTAGAGGGAGATGAGCCTGGCTGCAGAGAGCTAGAGAACAGGGTACCTGAGTGGAGCAGGGCTGGGGAAAGGCGGAGGAGCTGGGGAGCTCTAGCCTGGAAAGCCCCAAGCTGTGGCCTAGCATTGGGCTAATAGGTACTGGGGGTTGCAGAGGGAAGCCCAGGGGTAGGCAAAGGCAGCAGGTCCAAACCCAACCCTGTCAGTGATGAGTAGGATGATACTGCAGTCTGCCCCAGGATGCAGGGGCTAGACAATGACTGGCAGTAGCCATATACTGAGGCGAGGTGGGGATAGTGGGTGGGAGTTTCCCGGGGAGGGGAGACCCTAAGACGGGGGGGGTTACTGCCAGGGGGAAGCACCCCAGACAACAGGGCACCAGGTCCAGGAGGGACATGGGGGCCAGAGGACAGGCAGATCACCAGCCTGCAGAGGGCGCTCCGGAGCTGGAATGAGCTAATTCCCAGAAGAAACCAGCAGGAGGCGCCGCAGGGGTGAGTCTGCTCATCTACAACTTGTAGGGTATCGAATTTTATATTTTAAGTGCAGTTATGTAACAAAAAAATCTACATTTGTAAGTTGCACTTTCACAATAAAGAGATTGCACTACAGTAATTGTATGAGATGAATTGAAAAATACTATTTGTTTTGTTTGCCATTTTTACAGTGCAAATATTTTTAATAAAAATAACAATATAAAGTGAACATTGTCTACTTTGTATACTGAATGTAGAAAAATGTAGAAAAGCATCCAAACATATTTAATAAATTTCAGTTGGTATTCTATTGTTTAACAGTGCGATTAATCATGATTTTTTTTAATTGAAACTCATTAGTTTGAATTAATCGCATGAGTTAACTGAGACAGCACTAGTTGGCATTGAATGCCCTTTTAGGGCTAACAAAGGTTGATCTTGGGGTGTCAACTTTTTGTTTTCTTACCTCCAGCCTCTTAAGCATTCAAACCACAACGAGACAAAAATGGTCATGTCTGATATCTTTATTTCTCTCTTCCAGACTCCAAGCTGATGTGCTTCCTTTCACATAGTACCTTCATGATTGTAAGAGGCCCGTTGCACCAACCTTTGTGGTGTGATGTTCTACAAGGGCCCACTTAGTCTTGATAGTTCTTCTGGATGGGCAGGGGAACCAGCTTTCCTACCTAGGTTCACAAGGTCAGAGCAGGCATTTTTTACAATTATAAAGCAAAACTTACATATTATCTCATTGTTTGGGATATAGAAATTACAAGCAAGATTAATGCATGCATCAACTTACAAGCATGTTATAGTCTAAATACTAAACTCGTTCTTAAAGTTCAATACTTATCTTGAACAATATTAATGTATAGTTGAGCTGGTCTGGTTTCCAGCTATGAATTTGTCAATGCTAACTGATACCTACAGATTGAACCCCTCTCATAATCAATTGCTTACTCAGGAGATATCCTTGCTTGGAAGTCTGGCAGCCATGGAACCAGTCCCACTTCAACACAAGGAAAGTGTTCTATTCAAGATACTTTCTGATACCTGAGAAAAATGGAGGTTGTGGGAGAGGCTAGACCTCAAACAGTTGAACAAGCATGTCAGATATCTGCAATTCAGGATGTTTCCCCAAGTAGCTATAATTGCTTCGCTGGAATCAAGGGACTGGTTTGCGACCCTCTGCCTCACAGATGCCTACCTCCATGCAGTGATTCATCTTTCCCACAAAATAATTCTATTCATTTTCAATCACTGCCAGTAACTACCCTTTGGACTGTCATCTGCCCCAAAGGTATTTTCAAAAATCATGGCAGTGTAGCTGCCTGCTTCCTCCATATAGGAATAACTATTTCCCTCCCTCAATGACTTTCTCCTAAAGGATTGGTCATATCAGGTGGTGTGCTCAGCAGTTCAAACAGTATCACTATTCCAAACTGTAGGTCTGCAGATAAATCTTGAGAAATCCATCTCGCTTCTGACTCCATAATTTTTTTTCTTTCAAATCCAGAAGCACCCCTATAATGGGGAGAGCTTATCTCCCTCTAAATAGGTACCTTGCTCTAAGGAACCTTTAAACAAAGAGTGTAGTTCAGCTCTCAAGTTCCAGGAAGGACATGTCTGCAACTGCTGGGACACATGACAGC
Source organism: Mauremys mutica (assembly GCF_020497125.1). Lineage (NCBI taxonomy): Eukaryota > Metazoa > Chordata > Testudines > Geoemydidae > Mauremys > Mauremys mutica. The sequence goes on along the minus strand of NC_059076.1, from coordinate 53,336,386 downwards.
TTGTTTTTGTGACACAAACACCAAATTACATCTTCAACATCTCCAGGGGTTTCTCAGGACTGTTTGTGTCCAGTAGAGTCAACAAGCAGGTATCGGTACCCAGTCCTATAGTCACTCACCTGGTGAATGAATCCATACAAAGTTTGTGCAGGAATGCTGTTCAACCAGAATCCACCCTACAGTCATTAATATCAGATGCTTCCTTATTAGGATGGGGAACACACAGTCTAAGGCAAATGGTCACAAGAACAGCAGTTCCACATCAGTCTGTTGGAATTAAGGATAATCAGAAATTCTTGCCTATACTGTCTTCCCCTAATAATAAACTAGTGCATCATATAGCCCTATATAGGCTTGTTACAGGGCACAAGGATGCCTAAGGAGCATGTATGGGCCGAGCAGGAACTGCTACCAAAAATCTCCAATCAAAGGTGCAGAGGGGAGTGAGCTCCTAAAGTGGAGCACACACAGGGGAACACATCTCAAAGTCCAGTTACTACCTAAGGTGAGTAACCTCTCCTTCTTAAAAGGAATTGGGGGTCATGGTAGAAAATCTACTGAACATAAGTTTCCAGCTATTGCTAAGTGGGTGTATGCAATCCTTGGATGTATAAGTGGGGAACATGAAGTAGGAGTAGGGAGGTGGTATCTCTGAAAGCCTTACTGGAATACTGTGTTCTGTTCAATTCATTTTCCAAAAAGGATTTTGAAAAATTGGAAAGGATTAATAAGAGATACAAGAATTATTTTAGGTCTGAAAAACATGCCTTATAGTGAGAGACTGAAGAGGTTCAATCTATTTAATTTATCATAGAGAAAGTTAAGAGTTTTGGGTTTACGAGTACCTATATGTAAATCGGGAAGAGATTTCTGATAGTTGATGGCTCTCTAATCTAGGATAAAAAAGCCTAACAAGATCCAGAAGTTAGAAACTGAAGCTAAATAAATTCAGACTAACAATAATTCACACATTTTTAACAGAAAAGTAGTTTAACCACTGGAACAGTTTATCTAGGGACATGCTGTATTCATCATCACTTGAAGTATTTCAATCCAGATTGGATTGCTTTCTAAACCATAGCACAAACAGAAATTATGAGATTGCAGAGTTTTCTTGATGAGGTTCTTTGGCCTGTGTTATGTAGGAGGTTAGACGAGGTCATAATCATCCCTTCTAGACTTATACATTATGTGTGATGATTCATAGATTTTTATTTCCCATTCTAATCTCTATTTCAGCCAAGCAGAATCCATGTAAAACAGAATGGGAGACTGACTTGAGAGATAAGAGTTAGAACAATGTATCAGTACAACTGGATGGAGATAATCAAAAGGGCAAACTGAAATATTAGGGTATTTAAGCAGGGAACATAGAACACAGTTGGAAAAATTATTCTAACATAGGGGTGGGCAAACTTTTTGGCTGGAGGGCCACATTGGCGTTGCAAAATTCTATGGAGGGCTGGGTAGGGAAGACTGTGCCTCCCCAAACAGTCTGGTCCCCACCTCCTATCCAACCCCTCCCACTTCCCGCCCCCTGGCTACCCCTCTCAGACTCCCTGAACCATCCAACCCACCCCCGTTCCTTGTCCCCTAACGCCCGAGCCCAGGACCACCTGACCCTAACTACCCCCCGACTGCTCTGACTCCTATCCACACGCCTGCCCCTTGACAGGCCCCTCAGGACCCTTCACGCCTTACCCCCCCCGGATCCCTTACCATGCTGCTCAGAGCAGCACGTCTGGCAGCTGCACTGCCCGGCTGGAGCCAGACACGCTGCTGCACTGCTCGGCAGGAGCATGCAACCCTGCCACCCAGAGCGCTGCGGCGTGGCTGCGGGGTAGGGGGAACAGTGGGAGAGGGGCCGGAAGCTCAAGGACCGGGCAGGACAGTCCGCGGTCCAGATGTGACCCATGGGCCATAGTTTGCCCACCTCTGTTCTTAATGCTTCAGGGACTTAAGTTTACAGACTTAATGTACTGTTAACATTCCCACTACCATGGGAAAGCATAGTTTACAGATGAGCTCTTTGAACTAACACTAACCCTCAGGACTTTAGGACACAAACAAATGATAAGACAGTAGGTAAAAAGGAGTCTTAAGGCAAAACAATTCTAAACAGTGATTGTGAATTTTTAGTGCATGTTATGAAGGCAGCAATAGAAGAAATTAGCATACCTTTGTTCAAAAAATAGACAAGGCTTTTGATAAACTTTCCCCCCAAAAGGAAAGAGAACTAAAATTAGCAGTAAATATCACCACCTACTTAACTTGAAGGACTCCCAAAATTCCTTCTAAGAAGAAGGCCAAGAAAACGCTACAAAAGTGGGTCAACAAAAGGAATACATTTTCAATTTTTAATTGTACTGAATAAATAGAATTTAATTAAAAATGAAAACATGTAAATAGCAATTCTAGTGATAACTACTATTTTTATCTGAGTAGCCACAGCAGAGACAGCAACCATCAGCACATGACAGATTTTAAAAGCATATCATATACACATCGTACTTATGTGCTATCTATCCCAAGGTCTTGCCCTGGTGGAAGCCAAAATAATGTTTCTCGTTTGGGAGAGGATACATAGCTTCAAGTGCTGGCATTATTTTGTATTCAGATTTATATTGGTCACGTGATTTGTTTTTAATCTGTTCTGAGGGTTAGGCAATAAGAAAGTGATAGCCTTTTAAGCAATAAAATATTCATTTCCAACCTCTACTCCCAAATCAGTGATATGGTATATAGCGAAATTATGAAAGGAAGACAAATATCCTTGCAGTTAGCCAAATGTTCTGTGGTCTACATAGATCACCATGGTTATCTACAATGCATAGATAAGCACAGTAGTTGAGTTAATAGCTGTAAACTGTATGTGCCCCTTTTGGTCTATATGCTCTGAAAGGTGACAAATGTTTTGGAATTTTTATGTGCATATTTGAAAGTAATCTACAAACAGCCATAAACCCTGATAGTACCATAACTCTGTATTATTGTTCCCCTGGCTAAGAATATGTAGAAGACTGATTATTTTATATGAAATTCAACATGTAATGTAACTAGATTTTTATGGTCTGGATTTTATTAAGTTCAAGGCATGAAAAAGTCAATATTAGTCAACAATTACCATGGGTATCCCCTATTATAAATCTAGTGGAGAACCTGCTGTACCCTCAGCTGCTGACTTTTAAATCCATCTCTTCATTACTAAACTGTATCCTTCCATCCAATCCCAGATCTCATCTTCTTTTCATGTTTGTCATGAACATGGCCAAAACTGAACTCCTCATCTTTCCTCCTAAATATTCTCCTCTTACCTTATTTTTTATCACTGTCAATAACCGTTTCTCCTTCCCATCATTCACACCTACAATCTGGAGGTTATTTTTGGTTTCTTCCTCTCCCTTTCCCCATGCATCCAAACTATTTCTAAACTTAACTGCTTCTTCCTCCTCAACATCTCCAATATCCATCCATTTCTCTCCACTACCACAGCCAAATCTCACCCCACTATTAACTTCTGCTTTGATTATGGCAGCAATCTCCTCTGTTCTCCCACAGATGGTAAATAATATAAAGGAATTTCCACAATTTTCAGTGAAATGAGGGACACACTTTTTACAATTTGTTTTCAATAAGCAAGATTCTTAAACATGTATATTGTCCTTGCATGTGATATAATCATCTAATTTTCCATGCACAACTAAGCAATGCAATGTTAATGGATGGAGCAGATTGCTCTGTTCTCAGCATCTTGCTCCACAAACGGAGGAGAACAATTAGTTGCTTTGGTTTGTGGAGTACTTGGACTACCTTTATCAGCGATCCTTGTGCAGTTTTGTAAAGGGATATTATCCTTGTCCAGCCCCATAAGTCCATACAAGGGCCTTCATGAAGTAGAGTGATGTTTAAACAGTTCCTAGAAAAACTAAAATCTGCACATGAGCAAACAACAAAACACCCATTTAATAATCTTTTAAATACACTATTGATAGTAGGAATGTATTAAAGTTGTGAATCAGTGAGAATGTTTTCATTTGTCTTTTTGTTAAACTCTTCAGTTTTGTAATCGGAAACAACTGACATGCTCTATTTTGCATGTCATGCAGAGACCTTTGATTTCATAATGACCCTCAATACTCAGAGTAAAATTATAAACACAGACTATTTTGATATGATTGTTCATGGCTATATATTGTAGTTGACCTACAATGAATAAATGAAACTAAGATGAATTCACTGTATACAATGTCTCTGCTTTTGTATCCTACTATTGTTAGAGGTTATAGTTTCAATATAGTGTTAAATGGCTTTTAGCAATGCTTTTGAAAATATAGTGGAACTGATAATGTTCACAGATATCTGAGATCTACTGTACAGAAGCAATAACAAGACAATTATTTGGTTAATTATGACAAATATTCATTTTTTCCAGATGCTGCAGAAATCTTTAGCTATTATTTAATGTTCAGCATATTGAAGATTTTAAAGTAATGAAGTGATTCAGGATGTCTTGATTAGAACTCTCAAGTTTGCCACATTGTACATTGGTTCTTCTCTATTGCTGTTCAGTTTCCCTGTCTTGCCTCAGTTAATAGAAATATGGTGCTCTTGGAAACAAATCATGTTAGCCTGCAGCTCTGGGCCCTCTACTCCTCTGCTTACATCCTTTCACCTCTGAGCAGTCCAGAGAAATAGGCAAAGAAAGAGGGGAGCTATCAATGAGTTAAGAGTAGATATTTAGATGGGGAAGGCTGAGGAGTGAGTAAGTGGAATAGAGCCACTAATTTTTTTACAGGAGGGTTGTTTGGGAAGGGACATACCTTGAGCTCCTGGGTTCTTTCTAGTCTCCCTCCACATCTACTATACCTTCCCAGCACTAAAAAGGGAGTCTTTTGACACTTGGCAACTTCACTTTTTTCAATGCTCTAGAAATGATAAAATCAAGGTTGAATTCCAAAAGTTTAATGTTCAACAATTAATTTGCCCAGAATGTTAGACATATCAACAGTTTCAAAGTGACCTCATCGCCTAAGAATTTGTTGGTTATAATGTAAAAATTATTACACTTTACTAATCTGCAAGCCTGATGAGTCTCACCAAAAAATGACTGCTGCTTTCAACTTTTAAGCAATTATTTAATAGATAACTATAGTAAGGTCTCATACTACTGACTCAGTAAACCTCACGTTGGTGTGTGATTGTACTGATGTGTTGGACAGACAGTCTTAGTTCTACTCCACAAATATGAAATGTCACAATAATATACTGAAACTATTACTTTCAATAATAGGAGTCTAAATCAGGTATTGTATTACCATGATTTCAGTTTGCTGTCATTCATTTTACCTTAATTTAAAAAAAAATACCAAACTATTCTGCCAATGTAATTCTACCATTTAATATTAAGCTTCATATTAAGCTTCACCCTACACTGGGATATAGAGTATGCAAAATAGGATGATTCAGTTACCTTTCACTATCTTAAAATATTTGAGTACACCAAGAAAAGTGTCACTTATATATATCTTTGCAAAATATTGATTGAATGATGTGGTACACTTCTAACATTGAATAAAAGGTTCTTTCAAAATTCCTAAGGGAAATACCTCCCATGCCTTTTCTCGGTATATTCTGATGAAAGCAAGAGGCAAGGAAATGACAGGAAGACTGAGATCAATCACTAGGAAGCTACATTTGAGAAAACTAGCGAGAAATTGAGTTAGTCACTTTTCTTTCAGGTTTGTGCTCCTGATTCTGTAGTCAAATATTCTTATGTTTCTGCTCCACAGAACAGTAGAGAGTGGCTTCTGGTGTTTCACAAGCCTTCATCATTTGGTAGAATTAGAGCACAGTGTTCAAGAGTTTTGAAGAAACCCCCAAAAGCTGGTTCATTCTCACAAGTTTAATAGTCTGTTACACTCTTTGTGAATAACTTATTTTGCAAAATTCAGCAAACTTCACCTGAGGAAAATGTACATAGCCCTGAACTGCAGCAAATGATGAAATGTAAGAAAAAGTTTAGAATGTGAACACTGGATACCTGAACTTATTCTTGTGGGGGGGTGGGGGCGGGCACATGGGGAGGGAAACCTGACTGGGAAAATCACAAAAAGACCAAGGGCTCACTTGAACCAGTTTAATATTGGTGGATGTGACATACCAGAGTACAATCCAGACCAATAAGCTGTTGTCACCACTGCCCTGAAACTGAGTGCCTTTCTGGCACACACCTGGGCTGCTCACAAACAGCCTTCCAACATGCAAGCCATACCATACCTTGAGTGTCTGTGTAGATTCAGCTTGCCAGTTACACTCTGGCTCTTACCGGCTTCGGTTATATTGCAGGGTGACCCCAAACACACCCCCAGTCTTAGATTTTTCCCCCAGAAATGTATGCTGTGTACTGCCCTGCCCTCTCCTAGGCAGTACAAATTGTATGAAATCCATTATCCCCTCAAGAGAGTTAATATGCACCCAACTTGTCATCCCAAATAGTTACCCAGGCATTTCAATTGAAACACACTGGGTCAGATAAAACAAGTTTAACTACAAAGAGACTTTAAGTGAGACAATTAATGAGGCAAGAGTCAGTAATGGTTACATGAAAAATAAAATAAGACCTTTATCAGTTTCTACCTTAATAAATTATACCAGATTCAAGCAAAGTTTCTCTCTGCATGCCTTCAGCAGTCTTACTGACCAAACACTATAGGTCCGGACCCTTCCCCCAGAGTCTAATGAATGATTCCGTTGTCACTTCCAGTGCAGTGAATGCAATGGGCATAGACATAGAGATCTGTTTTGAGGTGTTTGTCACTCTTTTTTATAGTTTCAGTCGCCCTCTTAAAAATATTGCCAGCTGGGCACTATGGGACAATCTGTGGAAGGATGTTCCCTGCTGTTTTCACCTGTTTGAACTTAATTTGTCTTTTCTTCTGGCTTGATGACTGTTTACTGCTTACATATAAATTAAACAGAGTGCACATTCCTTTCTTTAGCCCTGTTTGCCAACTTCTGTTTGGGAAGGACTGTGGTATTAACACCATACAGGGAAATATTACAATACAATGTTGCCACACATATTATCAGGACTATGCTGACCAGCAAATTATAAGTTTTTAAATGATACCTTACAAGGCATACTTTGTACAAAGATTATTATGATAGTATGCAGGATGGGAATATAGGGGCACATTCTGTCACAGTATCATTTCCCCTTTTTTTTTCTTGTTTGAGATCTGCTTTGGAGAGAGATATATGGTACATTTTACCACTACACAAGTTTTGAAAATCAGATTTGTTGAAAGAAAAGATTTGAGACACGATATAGAAATTAAGTGTATTTGGAATATAAATCCCTTGAGAGCGCGGAAAAGGTAAATTGGAGCATTTTTGTCATTAAGAAATGAATACTACAAGGAGTCAGTCTTACCTTACCTCTCCTGTCAGTTACGCTTGGGTACATCAAGAGTTACTCCATGGAGTTACTCCTTGAAGGTTACTAAAATTACACTGTGACAGAATGTACCCCTGTATTCTGGATTGTATCCTGGTATGCCACAGGTACCTCATCAAATTCATCAGGAATTTGATAGAAGTCTTATTGTTTTTTGAAGCTGAAAACACATCTGGCATAAAGCATGGAAAACAGCTTCTGCTTACCGCTTATTTGTGTCTAGGGGTTCAGGTCTGAGCATCTGTGCATAACATTATTAATTATATTAAAATATGTATTTTATAGGTATTATCATTCAAAATACAAGTGATGGTCATAGGTTCAGAGTGGTTCTTGTTTTAATCAAACCAGTTCATTTAGCCCTGGTTTCAAGACCTGAAGAGTTTTTCATCATGAGTTCCTTAACAGGATTAGAATACTATCCTCCTAGATATCATTGTGCACTGTTTTCTGATGGAAAAACACACACAGCAGTGAAACTCTGATTTGAGTAATGAATGAGCTGTTGGAGTGGAGGTCTTCACTCCTGTGAATTTTAGTAACAGTTACACGATTTTTCATTGAGTGCAACACTCTTGTAGCACTTTTAAAACAGTCATCACTCAATTTCAGTGTTAAGAAAACCAGTCATTTAAAACAATTCAGATAGTTTTGGCTGTGTGAGAGAATAATCCCTGGATTATTGCTAAATTACTTCTGTTGTCTGCAGTTAAATCACACATGAGGTCCTGGGCAATCATGCAAATTGGAATTAACCAGACATTCCAGATGGTTTTGTGCATGTTTGTTGGAAATGTGCTATTTGAAGACCAGCCAAATTTTTAATGGGTTACTGATGGTGGTGTTTGTGCTTACTCATGGTAGTTTTAGCAATGGTGAAAAGTGCTGACACTAGGCCCAAAAGTAGAGCTAGAGATGATCTTCCTTTCCACTTGTTTTAAAATTAACCCAATATTGTGTAAGGAAAAGATATTTAATTGTTTGACTGCTTGTCTTTGTATTAGAGGTAAAATATGACTTCTCTTGTCTAATCTGATGACATGCTTTAATGCAAATAAAAGGCTCAGCAATGTGAAGAATCTCTGCATAAATAATTATCCAAATATACTTTGGAAGCAAAACCATTTATTGGGTATGGTTACAGATCAAGGGCAGTCATCTGTTACTTTCTCATAGTATATTTTGAATATTATAAAATGCTGTCACTTGCTATTGTTGTGTGTGTGTGTGTGTGCGTGCACACACATATATACAAAAAATGAATCTCAACTTAATCTTGAATTCAAATACCCCTAAACTTTGGTTTTTGAGGGTTTGTTTCAAAATCTGTATCTGAATTTTATGGTTTATGACCCTCTCAAGTGGACGAGTTTCTTAATGGCCTTGAAACTTTTTTACTTCCATTGGCTGCAGGGATGATCAATGATAGATTAGGACTAATTCTCACTGCCCTGCACCTTCTGTAATTATATGCACCAGTGCAAAGTGGTAGCATTTTACATCCATGTTTTACTGCTTTATAATAATAAGACAAACTGTTGGGCTAAAGGGAATCATGGCCTATGACTTCATCTGGAGAATAAATGTATGCCCAAACACAGAAACTTTTAAGTATTTGTAGAAAAGCATACCGGAAGGGAATTTTTTATGGAACACCTATTGATTGATCTCTAATCCACAGTCTTACTAAAGTAATTAGTAAGGTTTTCATTCTTTCAGTCAATATTTAAATATTCATGAATGGAAAAATATTCTGTAAAACATTAATTTCAAATATATTTAAAAGGTAAAGCTACTTGCACTGTTCAGTAAATCTGGCAAGCATTGCAGCAATGCTCTGCAGACTTATTTAAGTATCATTTGTTTAAAAGTAATGAGAGAGATTCTTCTGAATTTCTGGCACCTAGAAAAAGGAGTATTGAAAAAGTTTATTTTCCATTGGCCTATTCAGAAATAATATAGTCCTTTCTGAACAGGGATAGACTCATCTTGAGACAAGCCCTAGAGCTTGTCATTTTATTATTTCATGGCTGCACCAATGAGTACTTAGGTGAAGAAAGTGACTGAGGGAAGTAAGATGAGTTTCATAATTGATATTGCTTCACAAAACAGGTCCAAAGCAGAGTCAAATCCATCCCACATTAGCACCACTTCTGTCCAAAATCCTGTGAGTTGTATGATCTGGTTTTGTATGTATTCAGCCATATAAATTCAGGTGCAACACCACTGAAGTTACACCAGAGATTAATTTGGCTCTGGGTGAATAAATATAGAGCACAGTATCTTAACATGCTTCAAAACAGGCTGTAGCCCACGAAAGCTTATGCTCAAATACATTTGTTAGTCTCTAAGGTGCCACAAGTACTCCTGTTCTTTTTGCGGATACAGACTAACATGGCTGCTACTCTGAAACCTATCTTAACTCTGTTTCTTCAATTCTTTCCCAAAAAAGAAATTATCTACCACTGGGCTCCAAAAGTATCTTGTTTTGTTTTTTTGTGGGGGAGGCAGGCCAATGTGATAGAGTGGCTGAGAAAAGGGAGCATTTGGATGGAGAAAGGGAGCTTGGCACACATTCACTGGGAAGCTGCTCCAGGCATAAGTGGCAGTATGAAAGAAGATATACACTTGGGAGTAGTTGAAGGAAACAAAAGGGAATAATCAGAAGAGGAATAGGCAAGCTGAAGAGATTGATGTAGTGTGGGAATAGAGACAGAGGGATTATGGAAAAAAAATTGTAGATAAATAGGAGCTTAAATTTAATTAAGAAGAAGAGGAAAGCCAGTTTAGGTATTTCAGAAATGTGCTACATCTTTAGAATATTTTTAGGGGATGATGATGATAATGGCAGTTGCATTTTGGATGAATTAGAGATTTGGTAGGAGAGGAGGAGACTGAGGTAATTAAAAGAGGCGTTCTCACTCTTTGTTTTGTAATGGGCAATTGAATTGGAAATTTGGATGTGCTAATTTCCTTCAATCAAGGAAGTATAAAACAGTTGAGTATTATGGCACATTTTTACATAGCAGAATGCCAAACTATTTGTCAACAACTATTTAAAGTATAGTTCTCTTAATTATAAAAGTCTAAATTAAGACCATTCACACCCTAGGATAGTGGTTCTCACAATTCATTGCGCTGCAATCCCTTTCTAACAACAAAAATTACTACATGACCCAATGTGGGGAACCGAAGCCTAAGCCCGCCTGAGCCCCACTGCTCCAGGTGGGCGGCCAAAGCAGATGCCATGAAGTTCAGCACTGGACAGGGGGCCTGTAACCTGAGTCCACTGCCCAGGGCTGAAGCCGAAGCACAAGCTCCACTGCCCAGGGCTGAAGCCCTTGGGTGGTGGGGGTCAGGCTTTGGCCCTGGGCCTCAGCAAGTCTAATGCTGGCCCTGGCAACCCCTTTAAAATGGGGTCGGGATTCCAAAGTTTGAAAACCACTGCTGTAGGGTTTTAAAAAAAAAAAGAAGAGTCCTTGTGGTACCTTCAAGACTAACAAATTTATTTGGGCATAAGCTTTCATGGGCTATAACCCACTGATGAAGATCTCTAAGGTGCCACAAGGACTCGTTTTTTGCTGATACAGACTAACATAGCTACCCCTCTGAATACTGTAGGAGAAAGTCAAACAGTTTCACTTTTTAGCTCAGAAATGTGAATTTTTTAAACTGTCTCCAGGTGAATTCAAAATAATGCAATTAAAGTCAACTCTTAAACATTTATGAACAGAACAAATTAAAATCCTTCAGTAATAACTCTGAGCTATCACTAATGTTCAGTCATTTTCGCTGTCAAAATGCCATCTTTCTTTGTCAGCAGAGGAGAGCATTTAAAATTCAGAACAAACAACTGTTCTTTATCTACTGAGATAAAAAGAAAATTAATTTATGCTCAGCAGCTGTAATAGCTGTACAGTTGCTAACATTAATTATTTAACCAAGAGGTATAATCTGGAAACTGATTTTAAATGGTGAGTTAAGCTGGCCTATGATGTTCTCATGACTGACACTTCCTCTCAGGTATCTGACATTGCCCAGTCTCAGGTGGTGGTGTGGTTTAGCAACATCTATAGAAAGCTATTTCTTTGATTATTTTACTTTTTAGGGCCACATTGTAACTCATCCTTGCAAAAGTGTATGGAAAGAAAGGAGCATGCAGGGAACTTTCTCCCACCTTGCAGACCCTCTGCTTATGGGATAATGCAGATTGCTCCCTCCATCCACTCCCATAGTATCCAAAGCTCTATGGTTGCAGGGAGGAAATGAGACAATGCAGCTCTCCACACCAGAGCACTGAAGAGAGCTGGAAGTACAGTCCTTCCTGCTGCCTCTGTGCTTATGCAGCTCACACCGTCCTGTACTCAGGGATGGGCCTGAGAGAGAATTTGTAATGTATAAAATTGTATGTCTCCAAATCTTCACAGGTAAAGGTATTTTGTAGCCTGGAAAACATTCAATAGCTTGTGAGGATGGTAAAATATTTTATTCTCCTCTACTTTGCCAACAGGAAGGACAGCAAGCTACTTTCCACTTTCCTGTTCATAAGGCAACGCCTTTGGGAATGATTTAACAGCGTGAAAAGCAAGTAGATGCATGGTATTTCGACTAGACTTTCTACTGAAATGATCTACTTTGTCTGCAAGTATGTAAATATTACACAGCGGTCACTATTCAAATAGTATATTTGCTATTTAGTGTATGACACAATTAAATTAAGAAATACCTGTAATAGTTTGGAAATATTTCAAATTCTACAGTGGTTTGCAAAAATGTCAGTTATTGGCAACTTAAACATTTTCCAACAGTTGTTCTTCTCAAAATGTTCTGTCTTTTTTTCTTTTAATCCCCATCTGTGTTAGATCCTTATTTAACCTATATCTTTTATCCCTCATCTCTGCTCTTTGGAGAAATGTAGTCTTCAAAATCAGAATTGAGAAACCAAGTAATGGAAAGTGTATGGGCTCACATAATAAATATAGTGAACCTCTTCCCATTGTTGGGAAGTCTCTGTTGCATGGGACTTGTTTTTTCCAGTTATCTGTGTAACACATAGCAGAAAATCTTACTCAGTTATTGTTTACCTCTTTTGAAGCTTTGATTGCTATCTTTGAGGAAGAAGGATATTAGAGAATGTCTAAGACACTGAACCACTTAGGAGAAATTCTGTGCATACAACAGAATTGTTTAGAATCAAGCTCAAACATGGGGTTTCAACTATTGGCATATCTCCCTCCACTTTCAACTTTAAGGACTCAGGTAAGCTTACAGACTCTGTGTCAGTCCTGCAAGCTTGAGTACACAATTCCCAAAGAAGTTAATGGGAGTTGAGGGTCTTTGGCACTTCACCTAGAAACTTGCTGGACTAAGCCCTATAGAAAGACCATAATTCCTAAGCTTTTTTCTCAGTTTTTAATCTAAAATTATTTTCTTCCTTTGCAGTTGTCCAGCTACTCACAGGAAAGTTTATTTTTTAAAGTTATTTTAATAGCCTGATGGTAGCCAATATCAGAGCTTAGTTTCAAATCATTTTTTCTGGTCTGAAAAATTGTTCAGTTCCCATTAGGGAAAGTGACTCTTCTAACCTATTGTATAGGCCCATTCACTATCTACAACTTGCTAATTAAAATTCCCCTAACTTTAATCTTCCATTAGGAAATTTATTGCTCTTGGTTAATATTTTCTGCTGAAATGATCCCCTTGTCTACAACTGTGTCAGGCTCTTTAATAGACATTCCAATGACAGGGCTCATAGGGGCTTCTTTGATTAAGCATAATCTATAGTCAAGATACCTCTGAAGATTACTGACTGCCTTTCTGATAAAATACAGAAGTGATAGTTTTTCTTAGCAGTTAGGCTTTTCTCTTTTTGTAAAGTATAACAGTTGAAATTTCAAAAGTCATATATTATGTGGGCAATATGGCAATGTCAGAAGTCTGTTTGTTAGATGTATTGTAGTTCTAAAACCATTATTTCCAAGTGCTAAAGTTAAAATTAAAATTCACCTTTTGAAGATGAAAAAATGAATAACTGTGTTCCTTTTTCTCTTGTGTTTTGTAATCATACATAGTGTTGTTAATACTCCTTTTACACATACATCATGACGTCTATCCAAGTGTCTGAAAGCCCATGACAAACATTTATCAAACATCTCTTGAAACCCTGGAAAGATTGGTATTAAATCCATTTTACAGATAGGTAAATGGGAATAATGTATAACATCCTTCATTTTGTTGCTCACTCTAAGCCCCAAGGCAAGGATTCTGAACCTAATTTAAGAGAAATTGACATTTCTCTGGTGGTACCTTTTTGAAGATATATTGGTGTAAACCACTACTGAACAGAGTTATTCAGTAAGTCAGAGTGTCACAGGCAGTATTAGTATTTTTCAACCCAATCTCTTAAAAATGAAATGGGAAATTCTAACTGCATGACTTTCATTATGTACGACCAGGCTGAGCTATGTAGCAGCTGAAGAGAAAGGAAGAGATAAGTGATACTCTTTCAGTGTTAATGTCTGACAACTCTTGAGGCCTTCCCTCTCCAGTGACTCAAAAACATCTGTCTGCTGCTATCTTGTTGGCAAATAAAGCACCTGCCAAGCAAAGCAGAGCTGTATGGTATTTCAGCCAATACTGCATAGATATTCAGTACATGCCAGATGCCAGTTGGTTTTCCCTAGGATTTGTCTACATGGGGAAGTTGTTGCAGAATAAGCTAGGATGTGAATTTAAAGCTCAATAGCAATTCCACGCTCTTACAAGAGTGGGGTTTTTTGTGTGTGTTTTAGCTTAATCCACTTCCACAGTGGTTTAAGCAATACCCTGCAAAGTAGTTCTTAGTGTGTATTTGGAGTATCCACATGGGGATGTAGTGAGGAGTATTTATTCCACAATATCTAATCTGGTCTATTTCCCTGTGTGGACAAGCCCTTAAAGATGAATCCGTAAATATTTTTCTTTTCTCATTGTATATCCTTTTCAAAAACCCAAAAGCAGTATTATATGTTCTTCATTCTATAGCTGTTAATAGGACATAAATTGGTCTCATAGATTTGGTAATGAGAGAATAAAACATTTCATTTTTGTGAGTAATTGACACATGGAAGATGAGTTATCTACAGGGAATTTTTGATGTTCAGTAGAGCTGGGTGAAATCTTTTGGACTAATAGCTTGTTTGCTAAAAAATGACCCAAAACTAGATGCAAATTTGACCCGATAGTTTTGGCTGGGTAAGTAAGTGTCTGTGTATATGTCCCTTTACAACCTTTTCTATAATCACATTTAACCCAGTGATTAGGGCACTTGCCTGGGCTGTGGGCAATAAAAGTTGACTCCCACTTTGGAGCAGGGAATTGACCTCGATCTCCCCACTACCAGGTGAGGGCCCTGACACCCAGTTTATTGGCTATTCTGGGGTAGGGTGCTCTCATGTCTTCTGTTAAAGCTGTTCCAATGTGTGTAAATACTTAAACGTTCATTGTAACAGGGCTCAAACCCAGATCTCTCCCCTCCACTCCAACTGAGCATCTTAACCACTAGAATAAGTATATCTGTCTCTTGCTGACCCAGTGAATATTTAAGCATTGGTATGAAATAGAACAGCTTCATCAGGCTAGATTGAGAGCAACCCATCCTGGAATACCCTATAGCCTTTGGGTTAGGATGCTCATCTGGGCGTGAGGGGAAATTTGAGTTTCATAGTCCCTGCTCCAGAGTGGAGAATCAAATATGGGTCTCCCACATCCCAGTTAAGTGCCTTAACTACTGTGCTAAAGGTTAAAAAAGGGGATGCACACAGAGTGTGATGGCCTAAAATAGATTGTTCCAATTTGCTGACACATTCCAAAAGTTTTTGGTACCAAATATTTCCCCTGATTTTTAGGTTACTGGATGAACTGAAAAATATTTGTTCCCAGTTCCAGTATTCACAGCCAGTTTTGTCTCCAGTCCATATCTAATTACAAGTTACAGTTGTATTAAATAGCCTATCAGTAAATTTCGCTGAACTTTAATTGAGGTATATATTGTTCACTGTCTCTTGCAGCCATTTTGAAAGATTGGCTCAATGTCTGTGAGTAAAAGTAACCACTGTATTCTGAACTTGTTATTGTCAAAGCATGTGATGGTCTACAGTATTATGGTCACCACTTTTGCAAAACTACATAAATTTTGTATAAAGTATGCCTTTGTGGGGTATCATTTGAAAACTCATAATTTGCTGAATATTATTGTCCTAGTAAAATGTGTACCAATCCCGTGTGTACATGTATAAGTTTCTACTGTATCATTTTGTTATAACGTGTTCCAGTGTTAGAAAGGCAGGCCCAAGCCTGTTCTTCAGAGATAAGAGATTTGTAACCAGTCCTGACTTTAAGGCATCAATACTTGTAATCACTTAAAAACTATCTTTTTGTAGTTAATAAACTTCTTATTATCTTAACAAGTGTGTTTAGATCGAAGTGTGTACAAAGCTCCATTTGGGATAAAATAGGTTGGTGCACATATGATGAAATGACAGACTTTCTATGAGTAGTGTGCTAGACAGTAGAAGATGCAGATTTTTGAGGAGACTAAGAATTTGTAGATATTGCCCTATATGTAATTCATGAATCACTGGTCAGAGTGCTCATGTATTTAGTTGGCAGTGAATTTGTATGCTAAAGCTGTGTGAGAGCAGACCAGTAGCGGATGCCCTGCAGTAAAGCAGTGTAAAATGCACTCCAGGCTAGAGTATGATCAGCAGTGTCCCCTTAAAAGGTCCAGATTGTATCCTGGGGAATGTCACGCATGCCTAATGTTAAGTTGCATTCCTATCTGCTGTGTGACAGTATGTACACAAGTATAGTATCTGCTAACCAATGAATTAGTCACAATGGGATTTTATACTCCACTCACTGATCATATGTTGTTTGATCAAAAATAATAATCAGGCAGTTTACACCTTTTGCATAAAATGAGTCCTTAGTACTTTTGGAGCTTTATGATTTGATTCCATAATTTGAGATTTATTTTCAATAAACTATTACTATAACTAGAATGTAGGAAATGATCATATTTCATGAATATTTACTGCAAGGAGTGAACTTTTCTATTAAAATATTATCCTACCTAAATATTTTTTTTAACATTTTCTTGACAGACCGCCATTTCTAAGAGGAAAAACTGCAAAGCTTTCTGTGTACTTGACCATATTACCTTACATTGATGGTTGTTTTACCCTGAAGATGGAAATGGTCAAACATAATTAATTGGTATACTGTATTTTCCTCTCCCCACAATACCCTTAACCAAGGTAAAGAACTCAGTTATAATAATGAAGAAGCATTTGATTTGAGTTTTCAAAAGTGCTGAGAGTTAATCTAATAGTAGAAGTTTTACCATTGACTTCAGTGGGAGAAAAGTGAGGCCAATGGTGAGCATATTTCAAGTGATGGTTTTCAAAGAGATCAGGGATTCTTAATACTGGGTCACCAGATGGTTTTAATATATTAGTTGGATAATGTATGAAAAAAAGTCCATTTTTGTCACCAATCCTTGAATAAATTATCTAGACACTGTTTTAATTATTTAACATACTCAACAGATGGTTGAATAATAGCAAATAAACTATTTGCCATTTTTCCCATTAATCCTCAAATATGTTACTCAGGTAACTCAAAGGAAAACCTGGCACAAAGGCTGTAACTTTAAAAAATAACACTCAAAGAATGGCCAATAACAGAAATATGTATCCTTTAAAATTATGGGTGGCTATAAGCAATCATTTGGACAGTTAGACATCCTTTGAACATTTGATGAACTTAGGTCATAGGAAGCAGATACTAGATTGATTGAAATCATTTGACCCACCCATATCTAAACACTAGGCTTGGACTATAAATCTCTATCCCCATAAAAAAAGCCACTGAACAGCCCCTGGCAGTGTCTACCGATGAATATTTCTGTCCGATGACAATGAGTTGTCTAATGCCACCAGAATTAATTCTGAGTTAGAGATTCTTCTCCTTTAATTTCAGTTTGGAAACTGGGCTCAACAGTTCCCCCTATAAAGTCAACATGTCACCAGATGCTGCTAGCAGCTGCTCACCTGGCATCAACACAAACAAAATACGCTCATACCCAGGACAGAATTGGATATCCACATTCAACATGTCATAGCTGATGTCTGAAAAATGTACTCCGTCAGGACAGAACATCCCCAGCCGATACTGACATTCTAGAATATCTTGAGATCAACAAAGAACTTCTTTGCTTTCCTGTTTTTCTTTTGGATCTATTTACATTGATAGCTGAGGAGGTTCCCTTCATATTTGCTAAGGCAGCATGATGGAGTCTGCCAACTATACTACTCTCACTCAAGGGAAAAAAAGATAGCTGGAATTGGTCCAACTCAAGCATGACTGAAACAAAAAACACAATTCACTGGATTGTTACTACCTATATTAACGAGGATCATCTGGAGCCAGAAGGCACCACTATCTTCCACAAAACCAAGGGTGTGAAGTTGTCCCGTCTCTTGTTCCTCTGTGAAACTTACAGATCTCAAAACCCACTTGTGTTCCTGTCTTGTGCTGGCTAGTGAATAATGCTTTTTTCATATGATCCACACTTGCTTGGTAAAATATTAATAAGGTGGGGATAGAAAGAAATTAAATATTAGCAAACACCCAATCAAATTCTTTAATTTCTAATATAACTCTTAAAAAATACCCTGATAATTTATACCTAGCGTCTGATTTCTCCATACTGCAAATCTGTTATAACAGCTGTGTCTACACCCATTCCAAAGGAGTCTATTTGAAAAAAAAGAGGTGTGGAGTTGAGTATCCACATATGGAAAGGGAAACCTAAAATTGCTAAGGTCTTTGGAATGTGGCTAAAACCTGAAGTTAAAGGACTGTCCCTTGCAATAGCAAAAACCTGGGGTCCTGTGATAGGATTATTATCCCACACTGCCTCCTGAAAGGGTTAAGGTGGCACAGATAGGGCCCATTAACCTTTATAGGCCTCACCTGGTAGAGAGTCTGGCCTGACTGAGAATGACTAATGTCTGCAAACACCCAGCTGTGGGAGAAGCAGGCTAAGGTATAAAGCCAGGAAGTTTGCCCTAGAAAGGGCCTGCAGTGTGGAATCTGGCAGTCACTCTCTGGGTTTAGAGAGGGAAAAGAAGGAAACCCAGGGGAAGAGAGAGTAGCCTGGGATCCTATCTCTGAGTGAAGATTTACCAGAGGGGTGGAGAAGGAAAGCCTGTGGGACCAAGAGTAGGAATCAGCCCAGAGAAAAAACAGTGGAGTCAGAAGAAAGAGATTTGTGCAGATCTTGACTGCTGATTGTAGGGTCCCTAGGCTAGAACCCCACCAGCCACTGGGAAGTGGCACAGGGCCGAGGGCGAAACCAACTAGACAGCAGGTACAGAGGCACTTTGATACCCTGGAAGTGGGGACTATATAGTGACCTAGCCAGAGCACTGAGCCATGAGACAAAGCACTCTGAGTCACAGAGGAAGAGGCCAGTGGTGAGAGACAGGAGAAGGGGATACCTGATTGAACAAAATCTGATTCCTCAGATACAGCCACAAGTCCCAGCAGTGAGTATACCCTGTGACACTTGATGGAGAATGCAGACATGACAATAGCCCCTGATAAAAGGGGAGTGTAAGCAACAGTAGTAGTGAAGTTTAGAAAGAGACAATGGAAATACCACATGCAGTCGTCTTTTTTGGAGAAAGCCAGAATACCCTCCTAAGATGGACCCCAGAATTTCTGCTACCCTTTAAGGGGGATGAAAAACAACCCATTGTGATCCAGGCACTGCTTATACAGGTCTTGCAGAACCAGCAGAGACAGTAGGAAGCACCATTATAAATGAAGAAATATTTAATGAAGCTGTTAGAAAAAGCAGTCATATTTATTTAAATCCTCTGAGAAGTGAGCAGGGCCTGAAAAGCTGAGAATGGAAAAGAAGTTCTGGGACCACGAGGGCAGAGGCCTAGTTGAGTGTTTTGCTTGTGGGCAGAAGGGATGCATGAGATGGGAACGTCCCGATGTATACTGGAACACGAAGCCTTGCATGGAAGTGAGAGGTGCTGGAAAGTCCCACAGAGTCGCAACTGGTGAGGGAGGAGGAAAAGAAGGGCCCTGCTTTTCCTGTGAAGAAAGGGAACATGTGAGGAGTCATCATCCTTACAAGAAAAAGAAACTATCCACAAAAATGGCAAGGCATCAATAAAGGACTGGAAGGAAGTGTCAGAGGCCCAGAGCAGGTGCACAATGGTCGTAGAGAAAGCCAATGGGGTTGTAAAGATAGAGGTTAAAGAGAAATTGGAGGGAAGAAAGAGTACCCCAAAGATAAAGTTAAAAGATACAGGTACAAATACAGAAAGGAACCATACTACTATGAGAGAAAGAGTGTTGGGAGAGTGTGAGAGGAGGGGGAAAAGCTACAAAATAAGTTAATAGCTACAGATCAAGCTTTTGCAAGTGGCTTTGCAAGACTTTGCATTCCAGAGAGAAAAGTTTTGGGACACAATGGAGAAGAAGGGTAGGGTGGATGACCTAAAGCAGGAGCTGACCTGTTGTTTAGACCTGACAGCTCCAGAGATGGCACCTGTGTCCCCAAGGGTTACAGCTTTTAGGGAAAGGGTATGTGATGGAATGTCCACCCCACACAAGGCCTGAGGAAGAAACAAAGGCCAATTAACCCTGTGACAGGCTTCACTTTGAGGAGAGTCAGGGCTGATAAACTGTAATTGAAGCCCTGCTGGGCAGAGGAAGTCTGGGTTGGTATATAACCAGGAAGTGAAGATCCAGCAGGGGCTGCAGGAAGGAACTCTTTAGTCACTCTCTATAGAGAAGGGGATTTATAAGAACCAAGGAAGAGTCCTGGGAGGGGAGTAAATCCTGGGATTCTGCACGGGAATACAGAGTCTGGCAAGAATCTGAGAGTGTGAAGTAGCCAGAGGGAACAGAGAAATTTCCAGTGGTAAACCAAGGAGGCTGGGGTGTGGGAGAGAGGGAAGGGAGATAGTGACTTGGTCTGGGAGCAAGTAGACAATAGTTGATGGACATTGGGTTCCAGCCCAGGGACCCTGAGTAAAGGGTGGTCCCGGTTCCCCTACCAGCCCTGGGAAAGTGGCATAGTCTGAGCACGGGAATGGAAGACTGCCTGATCATCCAGTGAGATTTGATACCCCAGAAGAAGAAAAGTACAGTAACCTGGCTGGAGGGCCAAGACATGAAGAGGAATCACCCTGAGTTATGAAGATGGAGCATCTGAGTCCAGAGAGAAAGAGAAAGCTAGGGCAAGTGACTGGTCAACAGCTAATCCCCAGATGCAGACACAGAGAGGCACCACAACAATGGATAGTGAATCCCATCTCAGTTCTGTAAAGCAGTAAGTCAGTCTGTCGCACAGAGTACTGATGTTCAGGTTGTTTTAGGGTTCAATTAAAGAACCTGAATGCAGCAACACATCATGCAGGATCCCTCAAGCACTTCCTCTGGGTGATAAATTTAACCCCTCGCTTCTGGCCTATTATGGAAAAGTGCAGGTCCAACTCAATGCACGCAAGCTGAAAATCATCATTCCTCATTGCATCCAGGTTGCACAATACCCATTGCTGCCAGAATGACCTCATCAACCGACAATGGTGTAGAAAAATAAAAGGGAAAAATGCTGTTTTGAAGAGAAGATCCCGAGTTCTAGATCAACTTACCAACATGCAATGGCCATCAAGTCCCTCAAGACCTTGGGGAGTGACAAGGACAGTGTCAGTTCCCTTTATGGACTTTAGCCTAGCCCACGTTTCCATTGCACATCTTATGAGACATTTGTCTTGTCCACATAGGAGCTATTTTTTTTGAGACAAGATGGAAAAGACCAGAGCATGTGACAATATGGTCACCGGAGCAATAAGGCATTCAGCATGTTCTTCCAAGGTAAGCTAAAGGTTGTCAGGCTTCTTCTATTCCTAAAGTAAAGAAGCTTGTTAAACATTCCCTGCCTGGCTGATCGGTGCTCATTGCAAAGATGCAAAGGGACTCTTGGATCCCTACCAGCTGTCCCTCTGCCTCTGGCATTAGCTGCCAAAATCTCTGAGTCAGCAACTGAGACACAGCATCAGCATAACTGCTATCAGTTCCTGCCATATGGCAAACCTGAACACACACACTTGGTTGTAGTCAAAGCAGAGCAAATTTCCTCATGACTTTCATTATCCTTGGGGACCCTAAATGTTTGGTGGTTGATAACCCTGCAATTAGTTAAGTGATCCCACAAATCACTACTGGTGCTAAATCAGAGTATTTCTAGGATGGTTGTGTCCCCTTTTACGCCAGCAGACACCCAGCCTTCTTGGCACCACTCAACACACCATCCCTGTAAAAATAAATTGTGAAACTTAAGCCTCCCACTACACCTTCAGTGCAGCTGCAGATCCAAGGAATACTTATCTGACCTCCACAGAGGGACTCTTTAAATCTTTCTGAATTTTTTCCTATATGCCAAAATCCTTTCTTCTTTGCCTCATTATCCTTATTGATGGTGCTAGAACATCTTATAGCTACTGGAAAGGAATATATATCCACTACCATTCCATATGCAAAAACAAGTAATGTATTTTTCTGTTGGTATTATAGAGACTTTCCAAAGAAAATACTTACTGTGAACCTGGCAGCCTTCTGGCCAATGTGCTTTTTGTATTATGTGAGTGTAGTTCAATAATTAGGTATAGCATCACTGAATGCAGCCAACCAAGTAAGGATTGTGTAGGGGCAACTAAAGTGTATATGCTGTCTCCTCCTGGGCAGCCTTTGCAATGCAGCACCCTCTCTAAGTGAATAGTGGGGTATCCCTGTGCAACAAGGAAAATATCTGACAATTCTCCCTGTTACACATTTTCTTGGTTATGGAATGGTGCATACCAAAGGGATTTCTTTCTATATCTGGTTATTATTTTAATTATTTACCCAACACAGTATCTGCGTGAGCTGGTATAATACGTGGTAACTTGCTCTTAGCCTCGAGGGGATTACAATAAAAAACAAAGATAGGTCATGTTGTTTGATGTTTACTTTCTTATTAACGTCTATTAAGCCCCTATGACAATAGACACCTTAGACAGAACTCACCAAATTGTCTAATTGGTTAAGCAGGTGAAGCAATTGTAAAAACAATGCAGATATCTGTGTTAAATATATTTCTTTGGTGAATTATAGTTGAAAAGACATCACGTGTGTTAGTAATATTTCCCTGAATTCCCCTGCAGTTACAAACTGAATATACTTCCTCTCCTGTCCTAAAGTATTAAATATTCATTGCCATTCATGTTTCAGCCCAGAGATGGACAAGTTCCAGGGATGAGTATGGGCTTCATTTTCCTCTCACATAAATATAACTCCATTGGCTCCTCTAGGGTTGATCAGGATTTACATCAGTGACAGAGAATCACATCTGAGAATTTAAGGTATATGTTTATATTTTCTACATTATAAGTATTTACTACAATTATTGGCAGGGAGTACTCTGTAGGAAGATATCAGTATATTTTACCAAAATTAAATTCCTTTATAAAAAGACCTCATAAACAGTGTATACAGTATGTTATATAAGCTGCATAAATAATTTTTTATGATTTTAAACGGACACTGAGTTGACACAGTTAAAAGGTTCTATTGGTTTGAAAGATTCTGCTAGTACTGGAAAATTTTCTCATTTAAAATAGGGAATTGTCTGAGAACAAGTAGTATCTTTCAAACCTATTGAACATTTTAATTTCACCAAATGTGAATGTGTATACAAACACACAAATAATTATAGACATATATCATAAAATGTAGACAATATAGTTTGGATATTTTAAATATATTTCTCGAACTTGTATTATTCCATTCTAGACAGAAAGTTCATGTTCACTTGAAACTTTGAATCATGAATGTTTCAGATTTGTCAGTCTGTAAGCCTTCAGAATGTCTTTAAATAACAGCTTGAGATCAAAGACTGATTTCTAAGCATTTCCATCTGGAAACAGCTTGCTTCATATGATCAAAAAGACATGTTTATATACTTTGATTCTATGGGCCACATCAAAATGCCAATATCAGTCGAAACTAAGTAATATTTAAGAATGGGAAACAAGGTAAGTTTTGCAGTTCAAAATGTTCACTTTATGAGGACAGTGAGACAAAATAATAGAAGACATATGGACATATTTTATTACACTTGCCCTATTCTCACTCTCATTGCTGGAAAAAGTTATTACACAAATATTTTGATAAAATTCATGAGAACTAACATTTAAGGTTACGGTAAACTTAGAACCTGTTAGTGACAAAGAAAAAAGTGAAACATTATTTAGAAATAATTGAACTGATCTATTTTACAGAGCTAGAAATAAATATCTGGGGTGGGTCAGATCTAAAGTAAAAGCTGCACACAGGAAAACTGGGACAAATTCTGCCCTTGGAAGACTGTGGAAGGCTCCTCTTGAGCTCAATATCGCATCTGAGGGTGGAATTTGACTTAATGTACCTAGAATGTGAAAAAGAGAGTGAAACAAAGAAGGAAAGATCATTTTGCTAACCTGCGAGGCTGTCACATTGCTCACCACTTTTACTTATGATGAGCAAGCTCCCAGAACAAAAAGCTTTCCTGCTTTAGCCTACTTATTTCAATGAGATGTTTTGTCAATATTTTGTCCATAAAACAGTTCAAATTGCTTAGTCTGCTGAGTGAAATAAAGAAAAAATGTTTTCAGATTGCTCAACTTTTTGGAGCTCATTGTCTAAAGTACAAAAAAATGGGATGCTTAAGGATTCACAAGTCAAACCGGCATGCACACTTCAAAAAGGGTTGGGTGTTTCTTTTTTTTTTTTCTTTGGATCTGAAGAACCTACATAACTATCAAACATATGTAGCCCGTAGAGCTCGCTATGCCTTGCCCTCAATAATAGAATAAGTATCCACTAAAGAATCAGGTAACAGAGAGAGTGACAAAAACAATTTTTATCCTCTAAGTCCTACTTTCATAGTTACCAATGGTGTGTTTTTGAAGAAATTGTACATTTGGTCTGAAATAAAAACAATGTACTATAATGTATCCTGATTATATAATTTCTTCATAATATGGTACATCTGCTGGTGATTGTCTTTTATATTGATAAGTTCAATAAATACGTTCTTAACAATGCCCTATTTTTAGTATATCAGTTTTTTTCTATAACACAATGAGGCAGCTCCTGGATCATTGCTCCTCTCTCCTTGCATACTGCAAAGGGCACAGAAACCAGCCACATCTCCCATTCTAGGTATTCTCTAGACATTAGAGAAGTGCTAGTGGGCATAGAGCTTCTTTAGCCATTTCCTCTGCTGCCCTCTTTCAAAGGGGATGTATTGGAGTTATAAAAGGGGTTGGCCAAAATGCATTGTTCTCTGGATAGCCCCAGCTGACAACCAACTTCCTGGTAGTTTTTAGAATCGCAGCCGTGTTAGTGTATATCCACAAAAAGAACAGGAGTACTTGTGGCACCTTAGAGACTAATAAATTTATTTGAGCATAAGCTTTCTGCTCAAATAAATTTGTTAGTCTCTAAGGTGCCACAAGTACTCCTGTTCTTTTTCCTGGTAGTTGTTGCACTTGGAAGAGTTCAGAATAAACTTCTAGCTGTTCTAAACTGCACTGGACTGGGACTAGTGCTCAATCCAACCAATCTCAAGTTCAGGGAGCAATAACTGGTAATAGACCCAAGGGAGATGGGGTATGGCAGAAGATCTCATATCTTTTTTATTAGAAGATACTGTAATGTCACATTTTCATTTCTTGCTGTTAATTGTTTATTATACAACACCCAAATGCACATGAGGTATTTTAGAGACAAGTCCTTCCCCTAAAGTATTTACAATCTATAAAAGACAACACAAAGATGATGGAGAAGGGAAAATGATGTAACTAATTTTATACCCATGGTCATTTGTCCTATTATATTCCTGGGGGGGACCTCCTGATTCAACATTTCAAAACATAGCATTTATATATATCTATTATATATGTGCATCATACACACCTCATTGGAGGTGAAGGGGAAAAAAGAGTTGTCAGAGAAGATACCTGGATGCACTGACGGAGTGGTCGGTGGTGTTCAAGAAAATAAAAATGGGGCGGGGAGTATGTGGTGGGTGAGGGTGGAAAGCATGTTGTTAGATTTGCATATATTTGAAATACATATTAGACACTTGTAAGCAGAGCTGGTCAGGGAAGCCACATTTCAGTTCCACGCAATTTTTCAAGCTTTCAGAAAACATTCACCCTGAATCATGACAAAAAAACAAAATGGAAAAATGTTCATGAAACTGAAATCCCCAAAACAATGAAATGTGGTGTTTCCAAAACAAAATATTCTCCTCTGGCCTCCCAGCTGGTGGGCTGCAGAAAAGCAGTGACACTAGAAACCCTAGCTGCTGTAGACTGAAATGCACATAATTCTTGTGAGCTTCACTCCCGCCCACCACTGTAAGCCAGCAATGAAACAGACCTGATTCTTGTTGTCTAGTGTTGAGCAGTCAGGGATTGTGGGAAGCTAGGGGGACCTTGTCCTCAGAAGTCCATTTGCCAGGATGACATGGAATTTTTGGTCTGGAAGCTCCTGATCCTAAGTTCAGAGTCTCCCAGCTCAGCCAGGGCTGTTCCCTGTTTCCATTCACTCTGCCTGGCTAGCTGAAGGGGAACCTGGAAACCTTAGGGCCACTGACTGTGCATCAGCCTGCTTGGCAGGCTACTGGGGAGACT
Source organism: Mauremys mutica (assembly GCF_020497125.1). NCBI lineage: Eukaryota > Metazoa > Chordata > Testudines > Geoemydidae > Mauremys > Mauremys mutica. Next base: position 53,310,145 of record NC_059076.1, on the reverse strand, counting down.
GAGAGATTGGGAGGCAGAGCTTTCACTCCTCCCTCACTGCCAAACCAGCTGTCCAGGAGTGTGGAAGCCCTGTGGTCTTCAGCAGCCATCCCGGTGGGCTGCAGAGGAGCTGGGGGAACACAGGTTTACATTGCAGGTTTTCCTAATGATATTTTCTAATGGCCATTAAAACATCCTGCACACACATTCTAAGTTCTATAGTGTCTTTCTTTATTGTGCTTTTGCTTCTGGTACATTTTCTGCGCACAGGTGGGGGAAGTGCAGGGGAGAAGGGTGGAGGTCAGAGCAAATTAATTTAATGTTGAATGAACCATAAATGTATCCAGGTACTACTAGTAGTGCTGTTTTGAAAGAAACCAGTTTTTTTATAAACTACTTTATGCCACACTGTGGATTTTTAAAAGAGACTTGAAGTAATATATTATTTCTTCCTAATCTTTTCTCTGACCTCCTATCGGGAGCTGATTTTATTTGGCTGGGTAGATAAATCATATTTCTTCTCTATCATTACAATATTATAGAAGTATTTGCTCAACTCAAAAATGTGGTGATGTCTCAGCATTTATTATTTAAGCTGAATGAGAAGGTTTTCACTTAATGTGTTTCCTTTCTTTTTTTTGTTTCATAAGTGATAAACAAATATAGTTTCATTATTTTAGCACTGTTGATGATTGGTAGAGACTTGGCGGAGTCACCTTTCAATTTTAAGTATCTGAAATATATATGACTATTTCAATGATTCAATAGAGTTTTAGATTCTGGATGCAAATTTTATAAAGTAAATTGATGACCAGATATAAAACCATTTTATTTTATTGATGAAGCTGATGCAATAACTTGTGCTATTCTGCACAAATTTTCATTTTTATTTCTGTTGATTTCATCTTTGTACTCAAAATGTCAAATGAATAATAATTCTTTATTGTACTAAAACCCGACAAAAGTAAAGAAGGTTTCAATTAGATTTTATTACAGATACAGTAGATACAAATACCCCAAAATGAGAGAGAAACTCATGTAATTGACATTCAGTCATAAAACAACAACCTTTATGCTAAAACTCACCCTTGAATGTCACTGCTTGTTTAAAGATCTAGAATTTCTACTTTCCTTACTTATGACCTGATAATTTTAACTAATTATAATTGCTTAAAAACTGCACCATTAAATATGTTAAGACTATGTTCTCAGGGAACATCCAGGAATAGTACTTTGCCAAAACAATAGACAAGAAATGAACACAGGTGACTAAAATATCAGAAAAATAAAACAAGCTTAAATAAACCTAAACCATCTCAATCTTGTCATAAACAGTAAAGGAAAAAATGATTCATAATAAATTCTACTCCATCTATTGTGGCAATCTTAGGTTTTCATAGAAATCAGATTACATGTTTAGGAGAAAATAGAGTTCCCTCAATAACATTAACACTTCTAACAAATTGCATTGTTTAAGTGTACTAATACAGCTAGTTCTGTTGCAAAGAAATACAAAACCTTTCACTAAGGGATGGCTCAAGTTATAGAACAATTCAACTCTAAGTTGCTGATTAAAAACCAACACCAATCAGGAGTGAACGAAAGATGATACTATCTGTTCATTTTCCTTTATTAATGAGTGTAGTGGACTTGGTCTAGTTCCCACTAGACAGATATCCATAGCAGGAACACCACCACAAATGGTACTAATTGCCATGCTTGTTGGCAGCCTCACAGAGGGGCCAACAACTGAATAGGGTATTTCAATATTTGTGCCCAAATTGATGCTCTCTCAAGGTCAGAGTTTTGGAACGTTGGTAGGATAGCATGGAGATGCCTGCATTATTGTTGCCCATGTTCGCTGTCTCTACCTGTTCTGTCAGTAGAAAGAAGACTTCCCATCTCCAGAGCTATCTGCCTGAAACCTTTCAACAAGTACTAAATTCATACAAGTAAACCTAAACAGAATGACCTTTCATGGGAGGGTTGAGGTGGAATGCCAGTCTTAATATCCGTATTCTTCAAGACCTCTGATAGGTCTCATGGCCCTCAGCTCTCTTTGTAGAGCAAGAGTTTGACAGTAACCTGTGTTAGAGTAACTTATAGCCTGCTGGATGTGGATCTGAGCTCAAGTACTTGCCATGCAGTGGGAATTCAAACCTAGATATCCCACTTCTCAGCAAAGGGCCCCAACCACTGAGTTAAAAGTTATAAGGGTGTGTGGCAGGGTGGACCTCTGCTCCTGCCCTGAAGGGGTTAAAAACAGCCCTGGGAAGGGGCTGTGGCTGGAGAAAGCAGCCTTTAGGCTGGGCTGATTGGGAAAGTGGCTGCAGCTGGGGCCACGCCCCAAGCTGAGCAACAGGGCCTTATAAGAAGGCCAGGGAAGCCAGAAGCCAAGACAGTCTCTCTCTGCATTCAGAGGGAGATGGGCCTGGCTGCAGGGAGTTAGACCGGGTACCTGAGTGGAGCAGGGCTGGGGAAAGGCAGAGCAGCTGGGGAGCTCCAGCCTGGAAAGCCCCAGGCTGCCGCCTAGTAGAGGGCTAACAGGTACTGGGAGTTGCAGGGGGCAACCCAGGGGTAGGCCAAGGCAGCAGGTCCAAACCCTCCTTGCCAGTGATGAATAGGCTGATACTGCAGTCTGCCCCAGGACGTGGGGCTAGACAATGACTGGCAGTGGCCATACACTGAGGCGAGGTGGGGATAGAGGGTGGGGGGTCCCTGAGAAGGGAGGCCCTGAGAGAAAGGGGTTACTGCCGGGGGGGGGCAGCACCCCATGTAAAAGGGCACCGGGGTCCAGGGAGGGACTCGGGGCCAGAGAACAGGCGGATCACTGGCCTGCAGAGGGCACTCCAGGCTGGAAACCAAGCTAATTCTCTGGAGTCACCAGCAGGAGGCGTTGCAGGGGTGAGTCCAACCCGTTACAGGGGGAAAACATGCATATGGTTTTCTGACGTTGGCCCTGAAAATCTCTCTCCAGACAAAACTCATCAGATCAAATTTGCAAGTATTTTTGAGTCAGCTGAAACTGCATTTTTTGATGAATAAAGTGTCTGAAAAAGTCCGCCAGCACTGTCTAGAGCACCTGTGCCACTAATTCCAGCAAGGTCACTATTCTCACCAAAAGCAGCATATTCATCTGCAAACGTTCATAAATTCTATAGTTCAAATAAGTATTGGGTCTCTGACACTGAGGCTCATTTGTGATTCACTACTTTATATCAGCAACTTTTTGTTAGGCCTGACCTATTCACTTCACCTCACATACTGGTGTCATGATATTTATCTAAAAGTTGTCATGTAATATGGCATTGAAAAACTAATAACTTATGTATCATTAATATTCTTGTATGCATGCAGTGTATATTAAGAACAATGGATATATGACAGAATTATGACTAAAGTTTGTTTATACCAAGGATATCTGGGGCAGTTGGTAAATAGGTCTGCCCTAGATATAGGAATGTGTTTGCTCCTCTGACCAGCCCAGTCCTCAGACAGAGACAATGAAGATGTATTTACATATCAGGTAAACAAAGATATCAAGCTAACAAGTGGGGGAAGAGACAGTATGATGTTTGTGCCCCAGTAGGAGAGAAGCTTGGTTTGGGTTTTAATTTTCAAAGATTACATTGCAAAGGTTTAATGTCTATATCACTTGAGGTTCAGCCCCCTATCTTTAAACAATTGAATCAACTGGTTGTGCACAGTATTACTGTATTATGAAAGTGCATAGAGTGAGGTCTTTTTTGGTGATTAATATTATTGTGAAATGGATGCATTTATACTATATCAGGAAATAATTATACTTAATGATATTATTCCTTAAAGCTTGTGACCAAACATGGAAAAGCAGCTTCTCTTCCTGAGAGGAGAGAAGGCAGCTATCTACCTGTCTCGAATGAAATGAAGCAAGGTGTGAACAAGAATAACGGAAACCCTATTTATATAGAAATCAGCAGGGTATAATGTCCACAAGAGGGGAAAAACAATGTGAGGTCATCCTGCCTGTTGAAATAAGGTTATTTAACTTTGGAAGATATAAGCAAGGACAGAAGCGGTCTTTGGGATTCATCTATCACTAGACAGACAAAAGGGAACAGAGTTCAAGCAAGATGAGAAAGATGGGTCATTCAACCAAGGGGTGGGGGGGCTGAAGTTTCTGGAAACTAAATATGAGTAAAAAATCCTATTTATGCAAAGGTCTTTCACCTAAGAGGACAAGGGAGACTAGCCCCTTGTGCTTATATGGAAGATTCTGACTGAGGGAAAGTCAGCCATGGATGGGAAGAAGGAAGATTTGAGACATTAAACTTATACCTTTGCTAGATTAAGTTTTAGACTTTTATGTGTTTTATTTTATTTGCATGAAACCATTTCTAATTTTAATGTTTATTTGGCATCACTTAACTTATGTCCTGTTAATACATTTGTTTGATTTTTTGCTATAAACCAACTCAGTGCTGTGTTTGCAGGGGATGGTGTATTTACCTAGTTAAGCTAATAAGCTGTGATGTGCTTTTGTCTCTCTAAAGAACAGACACATCTTATTTCTCTGACCTGTCTAGGAGAAGTATGAACATTGCAGAGCTCATGGTTTCGGGAATATTCAGGACTGGGAATGTTTGGGTCACATTGCTGGTTGTAAACAAAACTGGTGGAAGCCAGAGTGGGGCTGCAGACGGGCTGCTGGGATCAGAGCTGCTGAACCAAGGCTGTCTAGCTCACCCATGCTCATAGTGTGACCTGCATGCTTGTAGGCTGGCTATTCACATCCTAGGCTGGGAGCTACATCAAGAAAACCTTGTAAAGCACCTAAGGTTTGCAGGGCAAATGGTGACACAACTCCTTACTCGTCTGGATCGTACTGTGAGCCCCATGACAGTCTTCTGCACCAAATATAATACACACACACACTCTCTCTCTCTCTCTCTCTCTCTCTGATGCTGGCAGACCAGGTGCCAGCTCATGCCAAGACCTCACTGACAAATGCGTAACTGGGAATCAGTCTGGTTCACCTTGTGTGTTTATTGAAGCATTCATCAAGGGTGTCCTCTGTCTGGGATGTTATATGGTCTTAGTTTGGAGCCATTCCTGCATCTCCTCAGAAGCCATCAAATTGGCCTCTCTGTGCCAAGGGGGCCAGCTCCTTTCCCAGTTTGTTAGTTTATGCTGCTATCTCCATTTTTATCAATCTGATAGTGACGAACAAGCACTTTGTGCTTGTTTATAAAACAGGCATCTTCTGCCTGCACCAACTGGGCAAAGAGCAATTTGATCTTACTGGTCTCTTTGCAGTGTAGCGGCCCGCCTTTGGAGCTACAACAATTGCAATGGGGAACCACTGGAGTTAAGATATTGGGGGCTCTTTTTCAGATCAGAACAATATATGCTAAGGAAATGGCACTGGTTTCTTGCTGAACTCTTTTTGGGGATGTTTTATTTATCAACAGTTTTGTGGATTCAATGTTGTGGCACTGCCTACTGGGTCTGGACCCTCCCCCAGGCCTTTTGGGCTGGAAACCATTTTAATGGTTTTCTAATCCATTACCACTGATTGTGCCCTGTTTTCTTCTTCCTACCATTAGATGAAGGGGGCCGGGGCTCATTAATTTAGTGAGCAGGGTGGCATCCTTTCATCTCCAGTTGGTTTAGCCGTTGCTATGATTTGACTCTGCTGGCCAGGAAGAGGGGCTTTTTCTCTTGTCTGTCCACCACAGGGAGTGGTAGCTTTTCCCAATCACTGTCCTAGGGTAGACCTGCTCCCTTCCAACTCCCCAGGATCATGTTAGGGAAGGTGACCTGTTCATCCCCTCATTCTACAACAGCAAAACCTGACACATTCCTCTAGTCTTCCTGCAGTATTGCCACTTTACTTTAGTACAGGGCTGAGAGAGTTCCTCCATACTTCATGGTGCTAATAGGAAATCCCCAGAAATGAGGGGGAATAGGGCAAGTTAATATGACATTATTGCCTTAAACTGAGATGATGATATACTAATCTAGTTCATCTTTAACTTGTGATTACAATGAGCTAGGTTCTGTTCTTGTATCTGACATCATCCAGTAAACTAATACACCATTTGTAATTAAAATAACATCCATACTGATTTATATATTTAAGGGTAGCACTGGTGACATGTGGCTAGCTCTCAGCTGAATCATATCACTGTAGGACTGGAGAGGCTCTTGAGAGGTCTTCTAGTCCAGTCCCCTGTACTCATCACAGGACTAAGTGTTGTTTGTCTAACCTCCTCTTTAAAATTCCAATGACAGAGATTCCACAACCTCCCTACACAATTTATTCTGGTGTATAAACACCCTGACAGTTGGGAAGTTTTTCCAAATGTCCAACCTAAACTGCCCTTGCCGCAATTTTAGTCCATTGCTTCTTGTTCTATCCTCAGATGTTAAAGTGAACAATTTTTCTCCCTCCTTGTAACAATGTTTTATGTACTTGAAAACTGTTATCATGTTCCCCCCTCAGTCTTCTCTTCTCCAGACTAAACAAACACAATTTTTTTCAATCTTCCTTCGTAGGTCATGATTTTTAGACTTTTTATCATTTTTGTTGCTCTTCTCTGGACTTTCTTCAACTTGCCCACATCTTTCCTAAAATGTGGCCCCCAGAACTGAACAACACTAGGCCTAGGCCTCTGTGGAATGCATACACTCCAAAAAGGCTTGTGATTATTTGAATAGGTAATGCATTATTGTCACATGTCAAATATGGAACAGTTCTGTTTTTACAGTGATTTGAAGGGAAGGTAATCATGAAGACCAGAAAGCTATCCAGTTCTTTTTTGTTTTCTCAGAGCTAAGCTCCAGAGCCCTAAGTATATAGCTAAGCTACTGAGAACTTTCTAAGAGAAGGAAGTATAGATATACCACCAAGGTTATGTAAAAATTCTTCCTCTGTGGTTGCCGTGGCAGAGGAGACTGCATTCTCCATGCCATGCAGATGACCTATAACTTTAAACTCCATTCTGTGCCCCATATTAAGTTCTTTTTTAGGCTGCCTATGAGATGTAATAAATCAGTATTTCTCCTAGATGCCTTAGCCTCTCCATATGTACCTCCACTGGTGGCTTTGCCACTGTGTTCCCACACCTGGAGTAATTTGTGTAGCCTGAGTTGCACCAGTTATTGTCAATGCGGTAGATTCTGTTCTAATATATAAAAAGACATCATATATGCATAACAAGCCGTGCAGCCAACATCAGCCTTACCATGGATGCTTCAGACGTGAAAAGGGGAGAGGTTGTGGGGTTTTTTTGTGGGGGGGGCAAAAACAACTGCCTCCCTCCCCCCCCCGGAGATCACTGACAAGAATAAATACTTATTGTGCTTCTTATGAGGTTTAAATAAAATCTCATAAAGGGCCATGAGAAGAGGAATATTTGAACACACCTGGTTCAAGCACATTTGGAAGATAAAAAGGGTTGTTCAAAATTAAGGCCTTGTCTTCCAGTGAGAACCATCATGGCAGAAGCTGGATGAACAGCAATACTGTATTGTTGCCAAGCATCTTTCCAATATTTTCTTAATTTTCATAAAGCCTGCTTGTTTACATGCTTATTAAATTATTTGTTGTTCCAACATTTTTCTGCCAATCTAGACTGGCAGGGAATAAATGTCAACAGCTCGCTATCATTTTAAAAGGCTGGAAAAAAACCTCAAATTATTATTGCTTAATTTGGCACTATATCATGAGGTTTACATTAGCATGAATAATACTAAAATGTATCCAAGACAGATGCATAAGCATTAAGTTTCTGATAAGCAAACTCTTGACAGGACTATTCATACTGATGGCTGCAATGTAGCTACATATTGAAGGGATAAGTGTTGTAAACTGTGCTGTCATATTTTACCAAATGGGGAAATTATGTGCATGGATTCTTCACTGTTGCTGTGGTAACACATTTGGACCAAGCTTCTGTATAGAAGCATTTAATGTGCTAACAACCTTCTATATTTTAGGTGGTTCTACGAAAATGAGATGATTCAATTAAGCACTTTTTACAAAGCTTGTATTTTCCACTACTATAGATTATATATTGTGTGGCATGATATATCTCTGAGAATGAGTATGAAGATATGATTATAGTTGCATATATTTATGCAAAATGGCAAATTTTACTTACAGGTTTAGAGCAAGCTAGTAATCTTGCTACAAGTATGAGGAGTGTGGGAAAGAAGAAAAGGAAAATGATAGCATGCAGAAAGCAAGCTGTATGCAAAGTCCAATGGGAGCAATATATTAACACAGTTTCATTTTTTAATGTGTTAATTAGTTTAATTATAGATCATTACAATTATAGGTTAATTTTATCTTAATATTGAAGCATTCTACAAATATATAGCTATGCATAAGAATACCTGGCCTAGGACCATAAAGATAGAATGTGCTAGTTAAAGTGTAGGTGTACCACTGCAGTATTTATAGCATAATTAACAACACTTTAGCACTAGAATTATTTCAATAGTATCAACAAAAAAGTGTTATCTTTGGTGCTATAGACCCAGTTACCGTGTGACCATTGTTGCTGGCATTTCTTTTAAACTCTTGAAATTAATATTAAACTAAATATAATAATGTAGAACTCATCTAATTTTCTATTCCAGTCTATACACTAATAAAACAATGTTCAAAAATTGTGTAAAAAATTCTAATTTCCCATCATCTGACTCAAGCAGATGCTAGTTATCTAAGAGGATTGCACTGTTTTATTTTAATGTCTCTATAGAACTAGAAGACCTTCTAAAATGTTTTCTTATATAATGGTATTAATTTGTAATTGTTATGTTTAGACCATTTTAAAGATATATTACCATATATTATGCAATATTACTTTTAAAGGAATAGTAAGAAGAACTGTTATAGTCAAATCCTTGTCAAATGAAGTGTGTGTGTGTGTGTGTGTAAGGTATAGAGCCACTGAAATCACTGGGATTGCCTCTGTATGAAGAAGAGCCGCAAGATTAGGTAACTATGTTTAGTTTAACCATTATTTCTCATCTCTCTTGTTATGAATAGAGGGTGCAATCCTTCAAACACTTTTGGATAAGAGTAATACATACTACCATGAATAGTCCCACTGAACTGAAATTCCTTTAAAGGATTTTGGGAAGACATTGTTTGCTCTGTGTTTTCTGTTATCACACACATTTGGGCCACATGGGTCACCATTTCCCTGAGTTCTGTGTTCTTTACATCTGTGCAAAGCAAGCATGAAACACTACCATTTTGCTTTGGTAGCATTTTATACCTAGTTTTAATCAGCTTGCGTTCATGTAAAGGACTGCACAAGGTGAAAGGTGACAGCAGACCTGCATATGCATAGTTTGAATTCCATATTGGGGGGAGCAGCTCCAGCCAGGCCAACGGGGTCAGGGGTGGCGGCAAATTATGCAGCTGCCCAACGCTTGCAGGACTGTGCTCGCCATGGGGTCAATGCTGGCCAATGGGGCTGGGCATGGTGTTTGTTCTGGTCTCACACAGGGACCCAGGGAGGGATTTGAGCAGGCCAACGGGGTGTCTAATGTGCAGCCAAGAGGGCCTGGGAAGCCACAGCTGAAAACCACCCAGCCTCCACTGGCTCAGGGTGGGGCCAGGACAGCCACATTCCTTTTGTGTGGATTTCCTGTTCATTCAAAGCCAGCTCCATGCTTGGTCACAGGGTGCTGGCTGGGCCCTCTCTGTGCACAGCAGCTGATGGAGCTGAGCCAGTCAAGTGACCTCAGAGGCCAAGCAAGTTGCTAGTTGTGCTGTGAGCTGCCTACCCATGGAGAGAGGCAGGAGGGACATCTAGGTGCTGAAGGGAGGGGCTGCTGCAGGGAGGGGAGATGAGGGGAAGGGGGAAGGCCTGCCTGGGGGAGGGAGGGCATTAATTGAACTGTTCAGGGACTGTTGAACCTTTAATTGTGCTCCTCACTATCAACTTATACAGTTTGGGGGGCAACGCTCCCCATGGTCTATCCTCCCCGCAAATTACACCCATGCAGGCCAGGGACATTGGTGATGCTGCATCTTATGAGGTCTCTCGTTATTTCCAGTGGTGCCATTGGGAGTGTCGTCTTTTGGTTAAATGTGAGAAGATTGGGTCCAAATGTATGAGAGATAAGACTATTAGACATGCTGAATTAAATCCTGTTTGTCTCACTGAGTCAAAAACTATAAACATTTCTATATTTAACATCAATGGCACTTAAACAAGAGAACAGTGATCTGGATTTGTGAAGTAACTGGGCAACCTAGATTTATTATATGAGCAAAAAAGTAACTTGCTGATTTAAAGGGCTAGTGTAATAATTTAATCTTTAAAAAGTGAATGAAAGACACATATATCATAGTTTTTAGCTTTATACAGATTTATATATATATAAAGTTTGTATATAAAATTATGTAAAAGCTAATTAAGATCAAAATACAGAGTTTCATGGTTTTTAAGAAGGACCATTATGATAAGCATGGCACAGACTATAGAACCTCAACCAGTAATTCTTGCACATAACATCTGCTTAAATTATAGTATATCTTTTAGAGAGGTATCCAGTCTTCACATAAAAAGACTACATGTGATGTGGGGAAGAATAGCTCATTGTTTTGAGCATTGGCCTGCTAAACCCAGGGTTGAGAGTTCAATCCTTGAAGGGGGCATTTAGGGATGGGAGGGAGAGGGATCTGTCTGGGGATTGGTCCTGCTTTGAGCAGGGGGTTGAACAAGATGACCTTCTCAGGTCCCTTCCAACCCTGGCATTCTATTTTTCTAGATAAGCTGTTCCAATGATTTATTGCTGTAATTGTTAAAAATGTGTACTGCCTTTCTAGTCTAGCTTTAGATTTCAGTCATTAGATCTTGTTTTGCCTTTTTTCTGCTAGATTAAAGAGCCTTCTACTCTCCGTAATTTCTTAATATAGGTATTTGTAGACTGTTTCCAGTCACCTCTTAACCTTGTCTTGTATATATTAAAGAGCGCTATAAATTATGTTTTCCAATCCTCAAAGCATTCTTGTAACTCTTTTCCGAACCCTTTCTGATTATTTTTTTCAACATGCTCCATGAAGTGCTGACCACAGACCTGGAACAATTTCTGGACCATTATTTCTGTAAGTGCCAGACTGTGGGGGTGGGGGGGCACCACTAGTACCCAGAGTGTAGAAATTATGTCTGCTGCTGGTGCATATATATTCTCTCTGCTCTAGACGCACAGAGATGGAGGAGTGCTGTGCTGGAGGAAGGAGGGCACAAGAGACATAACAGGCAGGCAGGAAAAAAGGTGAGAGGGAATAACAGAAAGCAGCAGGAGCCACACGGGGAGAGAGGAGGAGGATCCTCTTATGTACCTCTCTAGCACCCCCAGGAGCCTGGACTGATTAATACCAGCTTCTCAGAGAGCTTCCTGTTTCCTGCTGCTTCCCTGAGCCCACTTGAGGAGCACAGGCAGTCAACTGAAGTAGTAGGAGCCAGTTAGGCCCTTAAGAGAGTGAAATTTTCCCTCACTCAGGCCCTGCTACCAGCCTGCTTATTTGTCCCCTTCAGCTGAGTGTTGAGAGCCACTATAGCTGGCACAGAACAGAAGTCATGAGTGAAAGAAGAAAATGCCCCTCTGGGGCAGCATTCAGAAAAAGAAAGAAAGCAAAGGAAGCTTTTCTGTCTAAGCAGGAAGGAGGTCTCCTGAGATACATAGACACAAATATTCACGGTGAGCCTTCCAGCCCTAGTGAGAATGTGAGTGGTGAGGAGATGCCTTATCTTCCAGTTAGTCAGAGTGCAGGTGATCTGGCAGCTACTGCATCATCCATATCTCCATCTCAAATGGATGTAACCATGCTCATTCCTGAAGAAAAGTGTAGATCAGAGAAGAGAGTGGTGGAGGCGCAAGAAACTGCTGCTGCTGAGTTTAGTTCCTTAAGTCTAGATGATCCAGGACTGTGAACCCACTTGAGCAGTAGCCTGAGGGACTTCCTTGTATTGCATGGGCCACAGCAAGTGGGAAAACTTCATGTTCCCCAAAGACAATGAAAATCGCTGTTTCCATCCAACACATTACTGGCATGAAATCCCCAATGGTGACAAAGTGGAGAGGCCATGGCTTCTGTAATCAAAAACCCAGAATGCTGCATACTGTTTTTGTTGCAAACTCTTCCAGTCTAATGTTCCAGCCACATTGGGTTCTACAGGAACAAAGGACTGGAAAAATATGACTAGAAATCTGGCATGCCATGAAATGGCAGCAAATCACCAGAGAGCATTCCATATGTGGAAAGAGCTTGAGATGAGACTAAGGTTAAAGGCCACCATAGATGATCAGCATCGAGAGAAGATTACACCAGAGTCTCTTTACTGGCAAAATGTTCTGAAAAGTCTCATTGCCATTGTGAGAGTGCTTGCTACACAAAACCCAGCACTGTGTGGCACTTCAGATCAGCTGTATGTGCCAAACAATGGAAACTTCCTTAAAATTGTGGACTGATGGCTGAGTTTGATGCCCTCTCCAAGAGCATCTAAGAAGAGTCACCACCCAAGAAATGTACACCCACCACTACCGTGGAAAAAACATTCAAAATGAGATCATACAGTTACTGGCAACAAAAGTCAAACAGAAGATTGTGGCAGATCTGAAGTCAGCAAGATATTACTCTTATTCTGGACTGCACACCTGACATCAGCCATATGGAACAAATTACTTTAATGGTGCATTTTGTAACAACAACAGAACTTAGTGAAAATGTCCCTGCAATGGTGACTGTCAGAGAACATTTTCTAGAATTTATTGATATTTATGATACTACAGGAGCTGGTATGACAAATGTGCTTCTTAAAAAGCTGGAAGATACGGGAATTGCTATAGCTGACATGAGAGGTCAGGGCTACGATAATGGTGCCAACATGAGAGGAAGGAACAGAGGAGTGCAGACATGGATCCGAGAGTTAAACCCTCAAGCTTTTTTTTGTCCCATGCAGTTCTCATTCATTGAACTTGGTGGTCAGTGATGCAGCATCAGCTTCTAGTGAGGCTGCTGAATTTTTTTAATGTAATTAAAAGCATCTATATATTTTTCTCTGCATCATCTCATCAATGGCAAATTTTGAAGCAAATCTGGGGATATCCTCTTTGACACTGAAACCACTGAATGCCGTACAATGGGAAAGTCGAGTGGAGGTGATAAAGCCTATCAAACACCAAATTGGGAAGATAGATGATGCCATAGTTGCCATTATGGAGGATAATGCTATGACAGGAACTGTTCATGGGAGAATAGTGGCAAAGGGAAATGGAATCACCAGAAACATACATAACTTCAAATTTCTGTGTGGCTTAGTGTTTTGGCATGACATACTGTTTGAAATAAAAGTTGTAAGCAAGAGACTCCAAAGTGTTGACCTTGATATATCTGGAGCAATGGAACAACTGGACAAAGCAAAGTCATACCTACAGTCTTACCTGTCAGATGAGGGATTTCAAAATGTTCTGAAGAGTTCACAGAAGTTGGCAGAGGAACTTCACACTGAAGCTATTTTTCCAACCGTTCAAGAATACAAGAGTCACTGAAGAAGACATTTTGATGAAGAGACCCCAAACAACAATTCAAAGTTGAATTCTTTAACCAGGTGCTAGATTGTGCCATACAGTCAGTTGAAGAACGTTTCATGTAGGTCAAGGAACACTGAAGTATATTTGGGATGTTGTATGATATTCCAAAACTTCTCACTATACCTGAAGAAGACCTACACCAGCAGTGCAGGGCACTAGAGACAGTGTTGACACATGATGACATGCACAATATTGATGCAAGTGATTTAGGTGATGAACTGAAAGCCCTTTCAGGATACATTTCAGCAGGATCAACTCCAAAGACTGTTCTGGAATATATGTGCACAAATAAGATGACCATCCTCTTTCCAAATGCTTTTGTTGCTCTGTGCATACTTCTAACGCTTCCCTTAAAAGTTGGTAGTGGAGAACACAGGTTCTCCAAGCTGAAGTTAATAAAAACACATCTACGCTCCACAATGACACAGGAGACGCTGGTCAGCCTTGCAACATCTCAATAGAGCATGAGCTGGGCCAGACTGTGGACCTTCAGGAAGCAGTTCAAATCTTTGCAACCAAGAAGGCACGTAAAGCACCACTTTGATTATTCAAACAGATAAAAATGCCAGTGTTTACTATGCAGACAAGAAAAGTTACATTAGCTGTTCAGGCATTTGAAAGTTAAGTGTTACTTAATTTTTGAATAAGGCATTTTAAGTTGTTAGTTCTCTTTTATTAGGGTAGGTAGCAGAGCAGTACCATGAGAGGAGTAGAATAGGTAGAAGGCAGAATTGAGACCTTTCAAAGTTTGGCCCAAGCGAGGGGGCATGGTGGCATCATTTGAGCTACTCGCCTCAGTGGCCAAAATGTTGTGGGCCGGCCCTGCTGTAATGGTCTCAATAATGCCAAATACATCTCTAGTCCTGCTTAATATTGTGGTGTCTTAAAACCTGTGTGTTAAAAATATAAGCTACCACTTTAAATTCTTAGGAATTTTTGTGGTCCTGCTTGCTAACTGGGGGGCTCTGTAGAGAAGCATGTGATTGAGGTCTTCAGCTTTCAATATGCAAAGAGTCAGCCTAGAGCAAGGTGGTTGAGTTGTGCCTTGCTGCCGTAGAAACCCCTTAACATTATACAAATGTATTTTTTTATATATATTTTTCTTTCCCCCCCCATACACACACAAAATACATCTTTGTATGCAGGATTTGTTTCTCTATCTCTTTTTTTGATTCTTTGTGTATTATTCATCTGGATTTTAAGAAATAAAATAGAGTTACTTTGCAATGTTCCAGAAAAAGTGTTTTATGTTTAACTACCTACCCTGTTTATGTGCTGTGAAAATAATACATTCTACTTCTTACACCGCTAAGGATTATAGTCACCCTTTTAGCAACTGTATCACCCTGGGAGTTCATGTTCAAAAATTATCTATCACAACCTCTATATCCTTTTAATGGTCATTGTATTCCAGGATAGTCTCTACCCTCCCCCACATCTTGAAAGTGTGACCAACGTTCATTGTTTCTAGATATATGATCTTACATTGGACAATATTAAACCCATGTTGTTCATCATATTATATTGAACAATAGAATACCATTGTAAAATATTTTAAACTCTTTAAAACATTACAATTACTTAAAAATGCTAATATTTTCATGCTCGATGTAGAAAGGGCTAACTGGGGGAGAAAAAAAACCAAAACTATAAATGAATAGTTTTAAAGCACTGGCCAGAGCGCCCATGCTTTTTAGGCATAAAGATGTAGTACATAAAGATACACTCTGTAAATATTCCTGTCACATAGAAGAGGTCAGCCTCCACTGACTTCTGTGACTATTGTTAGAAGAGGTGAAGGTGGGAAGGAGAAGGATCATGGCTGTCACAGTAAAAGGTATTGGGTAGATGTTGGGCCGGAGCAGGACTGAGGTTTTACTTGGTGAAGGAGAAAAAGGCAAGGGTTAAATGGTAACAGTGAGAAATAGAAAAAAAATAGCAATGTGTGGGAGTGAGATTGGGGTACCTGCTAATGAGTTTAGGAGGGAAATGGAATAAGAGCCATTAGAGGGTTGGAGGCTTGAGTTGGCTCATGTCATGGGCCAGGAATAAGGGACTGAGGAAAGGGGAGGAGTGCAGGGAACAACTTAAAGAGGAAGAATAGTCAGCAGTAGGGCTGGCTGGAAAACAAGAATTCAGTTTTAAAACAATATTGAGTTTTCGTCATTTATTTTCATTCCACATTGGAATAAAGCCTAGATCTTCTGAATTTTTTTCACAAAAATACTATGAGTGAAAGAGACAGGCATACTTATGCCTAGTTAGCTAATAACCCAGTGATTAGGGCACTCACTTGCAGTGAAGGAGATCAGGAATCAAGTGCCTGTTCAGCCTAACTCAGACCCAAGACTACTTGGGTCATGAGTGCCCTAACCACTGGCCTATTGGGTCTTTTTGGGGAAGAGTTCTCTTTCTGGCTTTGGCCAGATATTCCATCTTGTACCTTCCCATTTAGCATTTTGTGGTGACAGATACATTTATGTGAAAAGTTTTGACAAACTGTCTTATTTTCATTAAAAAAAAAAAGTAATAAAAATCCAACATGAGCTAGTCAGCAGGGCTCCCTACTGACTAGAGGTTGCAAAGCAGTTGGGATATTTCTGCTTCTGAATCCTTTTTAACTTCCCAGCTCACTCCACATCAGGTTGCCCTTCCTCATGGAAAAGTTGTATTGAATATGAGAGAGATGAACACAGTAGAGTTCTATAGAAGCTAAATAAGGTCTTACAGAAATTACTCTTGAAACTTTTGTAATGTAATGGATGATGCCATCCTGTCTATACATTTCTTAACACATATTATAAAATTAATTGATAATGGTATGACTCAACTGACAAGAGGAGTTAAAAAAATATCGTGAATCTGGTATGTATATTCTAGTTCACCAAAGAATGTCACGTGAGGTCTTAAATAAAAGCCAGGCTCACACTGGTCATTAATATTATGAAATATATATACAGATACTATGTAAGTTACATATGTGTGCTTGTGAATATGTTCTAAAGTCTGTCAAAGCAGAGTGTCAAATCTGTCAGACTGATGATGATTGTTCACCATTCTCTCAGTTGATATGTAAACAGAGGTGAAAGTAAGCTGCTACAGTCTGGTCCGGCGTACCAGCAAGCACCAGAACACCGTGCCAGACCGCATCGGCTTCTGCGGCGGGGATTTAAAGGGTTTTAAATCCCGGCCCGCAGCTCCGGTGGCTGGGCTGGGGCTGGCATTTAAAGTGCTCCTCCGAGCTTCCTGCTGCGGCAGGAAGCCTGGAGGACCCCTTTAAATTCCAGCCCTGGCCCGCCGCAGCGGCCACGCCGGGCGGCAAGGAACTCGGAGGAGCCCTTCAAATCCCACCCACAGCTTTGGTGGGTGGGCTGGGGCCAGCATTTAAAGGGCCTGGAGCTCCACCGCAGCTGGAGTCTCAGGCCCTTTAGTTCACCCCAGGGGCTACCAGCCACCCCTGCAGCTGGGAGCCCCCTGGGTGATTTAAAAGTCCTGGGACTCCCAGCCACAGCTGGTACCCCAGGGCCTTTAAATCTTGAGGCCCTGCCTCTTCTGGATGAGGCCAGCCCCCCACAGGACTCCGGCTGTACCAGTAAGTCCTGTAAGTTACTTTCACTCCTGTATGTAAATTAAGCATTGTAAGCCCACACAAGGAAACCCCGTTTACATACCAAGTCAATGGTGGGGGGGGGGGGGAGGGATGTGAAATCAACAGGAAAGCAACAAACAAGAGTATAAATTACAGAAGACTTTCCTGACTCTAAGTACAGGCAATGAACTTAGGAGGATATAAAGAGAAGGCACCTAGGAAGTAATCAGACAGTGTGATTACATTCACGAAAACTAGATCAGAGAATCTGCTATGGCTAAGTGACTGACCCCTTGGGATTAGAATAAGCCTATATCTGATTAAATTGTTTTTCACTAACCACTCATCATAAAGTCCAGAGTCTGGGTGGTGAGCCAAGGGCTCAAATGCCTAAGGAGACTGTATTTTTGACTTCTTGTTAACCAGAAGTTTATTCTGTCCTTAGATTATACCAAGCCAATAACAAAAGTAATCACCAGTTTGGGGGTAGTCTGTCCTATTTTTCATCTGTCCAGAATTTGGAATTCTCAGCTGGGACCCACAGAGGCATGGTGACACCTGATTCTGCATCTATTGAAGTCAGTGGCAAAACTCCCATGACTTCAATGGTTGCAGGTTCTGCTCAGTCTGCATCCTGACAATGAGAGTTCTTCACCTCTTAAAAATGGATGACTATATAGAAACTCATGGCATCAAAGCAAAACTAACAGACAAAGGAAAAGCCTACATAAAGATTAAGCCTTAAAAAAGTCAATTAATTGAAAACAAACAAAAAATCCTAAGATTTTTTTGTCATAACATATTAATATGAAGGAGAGTTTTAATTCTGTAAAATTAAGTGTATATAATATGAAGGGAGGGAGTTGTTCAGAAATATGGCCATTTAAAAATGAACACACCCTGCTGGGAAGCAATGTGTGAATATTAAATGACTAAAATAAAAAAGCTTTATTTTTTCATCACAATAAACTAATTTATTACTTTTTAAAAGCTGATGATCCACAATGACAATGTACTGTTCTTCCCACACAGAGTATAGATTTTCTCTGCTTGTATCAACCATGGAGAAAAGCAATCTGATTTGTCTTATGTCATGTGAAGTGGAGGAGAGAGACTATTGAAAATGTTTGACTTTTTGCTGGGGGAAAAATTTGTCATATGCAATGCTGAAACAGAAGAGTAATGCTGTTTGCTACCTATTTGATATCTCACTGAACACTGCAGTTGAGCACATCTTGAGATTCATCTGTAGCAGGTGATATGTGGAAAAAAATGTCTGAATATATCCTATACGGTTAGGTTTCTTTCTTTTTTTCTGATTTAAGTTTGCTTATCTGAAACCTTCCACACTATAACAGTTTTCACTGACTGACATTTATAGGCCTACCCAAACCAATAATTCAGATAACAAGCTGTTCACAATTTTAGACACAACCCATAATTCTGTATCTAAGTTGCTGACAACTATTTTTTTCCTAGAGATAATGGTATAGTCAAGACTCAAGAACAATGCAAGTCAAGACAGCCTTAAAAATATACATTAATATGTTAATCCTTCGAGTCAGTTCTACATCTGTATTGTTGGGGAGATAAATAATGGCATTTCTGGATTTCTTCCAGCACTTTAAAAAATGTTCTTAAAACATTGTCCAAATGTTACCCACATGCTTAATCGGGAGATATCTCTTCAAGAGATCCATTGTGGGGTGGGTAGGAATGAGTTGTGTCTGGGTCATTATTGCTAGGCAGATGGACAATTAGCTCTCCACATTCAGAAGTTTCTGGAATGGGGTGTGATAGTTTTAGGTATGTTCAACAGGTTCCCTCATGATGAACTCATGCTCCATGAGAGCACGTAGTTGGGGCAACTGCTTAGCAAAAGGCCATATGCACTGTGTGGGTTGGAAAAAGCTAAGCCCAGAAGCAGAAAGCAGGCTGTTTTCCTTAACTCTGAAGCATTTTGCAGCAGATTAGTGATGATGATAACACTCCAACAGGAAAGCCCTGGCAGTATTAATTATAGAAAGGGAAAATTGAGATGGAAAGCTAATTTCTTTTATTTTAATTGTATACCTTGAATGTTTAATTTTAGTCAAACTATTTTAGTTAAATTGTTTCAGCTAATATCATTTGCCAAATTTTTTTTTAATGTGATAAGGGGGAAAGTAATTTATTTTGCTATTTTCAGTTTGCAGTTTCTTGTGATGCTTTTTTTCTAATCTATATACCTAACTGAGTGATTGGCTAATCACTTAACTGACTAGCTAACTGAGTTATTTCAGCAGAGGAGGAAGAATCTGCATGGATTGCAGCTGAAAATTTTCTACCAGCAAGTGGGGGGAAGATGTTGCTTTTAACTCAGCAAACTATATAATTGGTGAACAAATAGTCTGAAGGCTTGTCTTCACTACAGGGAGATCGATGCAGTGGGTGTTGATTTAGGGGGTCTAGTGAAGAGCTGCTAAACCGATGGTAAAGCACTCTCTGATTGATTCTGGTACCTTATTTCAGTTTATTTTAAACTGATTCCTAATTTATTTTAAATAATCTGTAACGGTATTATGGAATCCTAGGAATGTAGAACCAGAAGGGATATACAGAGGTTGCCTAGTTTGTTTCCCTCTTCTCAGGTAAGACCAAGTATACATAGATTATCCATGTTAGGTGTCTGTCTCACCTGTTCTTAAAAACCTCCATTGATGGGGATTCCACAACCTCCCTTGGAAGTCTATTCCAGTGCTTACCCTTAGAGTTAGAAATATTTTCCTAATAGCAAACCTGTATCTTCCATGCTACATATTTAAGCCTACATTCAGTAGACATGAAGATCAACTGATCACCATCCTCCTTATAACAGCCCTTAACATATTTGAAGACTGTTATCAGGTCCGTCGTCAGTCGTCTTTTCTCGAGACTAAGCATACACACTATTTTTTTAATATTTCCCTCATAGTTAAGATTGTCTAAGACTTTTATAATTTTTATTGCTCTCCTGGACTATCTACAATTTATTCAGATCTGTCTTAGTGTGGCACCTAAAACAGAATGCACTATTCCCTCTGAGGCCTCACCTATGCCAAGAGGAGTAGAACAATTACCTGCTATGTCTTACATATGCCACAACTGCTAGTATATCCCAGAATATTAGACTTCTTTGCAACTGCATCACATTATTAGCTTCTATTCAATTTATGTTCCACTATAACCCTGATACCTTTTACTTTAGTACTACTGCCTAGCCACTGATTCCCCATTTCATATTTGTGCATTTTCCCCTTCTTAAGTGTATTTTGCACTTCTCTTAATTGATTTTCATCTTATTGATTTCAGACCAATTCTTCAATTTATCAAGGTCATTTCAAATTCTAATCTTGTCCTCCAAAGTGCTTGCAACTGCTCCCAGCTTGGTAACATCTGCAATTTTTATAAATATATTTTACATCCCATTATCCAAGTTATTTATGAAAATATTGACTAGTACCAGCCCCAAACCAGAACTCTGCAGGACCCCACTAGATACAACCTTCCAGTTTGACAGTGAATTATTCATAGCTACTATCTGAATATGGTCTTTCAATTGGTCGTGCACTCCCTTTATAGTAATTTCATCAAGACCACATTTTCCTAGTTTGCTTAGAAGAATGTCATATAAGACTCTGTCAAAAGCCTTACTAAAATCATGATGTATCATGTCTACTGCATCCTCCCATCCAAAAGGCCACTAACCCTGTCAAAGGAGGAAATTAGATTGGTTTGGCATGATTTGTTTTTGAAAAATCCATGCTGGCTATTACTGATAACCTTGTTATCCTCAAGGTGCTTACAAATTGATTGTTTAATAATTTGTTACAGTATCTTTCCAGGTATCAAAATTACATTGACTGGTCTATAATTTCCCAGGTCCTCTTTGTTCCCCTTTTGAAAGATAGGTACTCTTGTTGCTCTTCTCGAGTCCTCTGGACCTTACCGGTACTTTGTGAATTCTGAAAGATAATTGGTAATGATTCCAAGATTGTTTCAAATAGTTCTTTAAGGACCTAGGGTGAATTGCATCAGACACTGCCACTATTTACCTAAATAGCCTGTAACTGTTCTTTATCTATTCTGACTTTCATTCTTTCCCCCTTTTTGTTAATAGTAATTGTGTGAAGCATCTGTTCACAATTAACTTTTTAATGAGGACTGAAGCAAAAGAGGCATTACACACCTTAGATCTCTTGGTTTAATCAATTAGTTCTACTTTCACACTAAGTAATGCACCTACATTTTCTTTCATCTCTTTCTCCTGTTTGTAATCTATTTATACAATCAGGTTTAAACTTAAAACTTGTTGATGTAAATAAGCCCTTATTTATTAGGTATTTAGTTATAGTTCTACCTGTGTGGACACACTTATTGTTTGAGTATTTTTTTTTTAGGTTTATCTTAAATCTTCTCCCAAGTGTCATAAGCTACACAAAAAAGCACTCTTTTATACCTGAACTAGATAGTTGACATGTGGGGGTTATTCTGGTATAATATTGATTTAAACTAATACCTTAGATTATACAAAAACTAAAAACAAACAAACAAAAAACACCCTCTCATGTAGATAAGACCTAAGAGTGTCCCCACCAGTATTTGCACCATTTTATAAAATCTGTTTTAAAATCAGAACTTTAGTGAAATCAGTGAAATTTTCTCACTAGGACTATAACAGGGTTTAAAAGAGAACTAGATAAATTCATGGAGGTTAAGTGCATTAATGGCTATTAGCCAGGATAGGTAAATAATGGTGTCCCTAGCCTTTGTTTGTCAGAGGATGGAGATGGATGGCAGGAGAGAGATCACTTGATAATTACCTGTTAGGTTCACTCCCTCTGGGGTACCTGGCATTGGTCACTGTCCGCAGACAGGATACTGGGCTGGATGAACCTTTGGTCTGACCCAGTATGGCTGTTCTTGTGTTCTTAAAAAGCCATGAGTGAAAGGCCAATGAGACTTGTGTACCTAAATCACTTAGGCATTTTGAAAATTATTTTGAATCAAAAGAAATGTGTAGTTTGACCAGAAATATTCTGCTTCAGGCATTTTAAAAGGATTAGATTAAAATACAGTGGTGGCAGCTGCAGCAGCGACCCCCCTTATAACTTTATTCCGAGGTTAGGGTATTTTCCTGCAATGTGGGAGATCATATTCAAATCCTTTCTTGAAATTAGGCAAAGGGGAAGTTGAACCCAGGTCTCTCACATCCCCTATACATGCCTAATCAATGGGCTAAAGGTTATGAGGTGGTGTGTTGTTGCAGCTGCTATCACTGTTTTTTGAATCTAGTCCTTTAAAAATGCCCCAAATGATATTTCATTTAACATGAAACTGTTTTTTTTTAATGCGCCATTTTTTAAAAACTTTCAGATTATTCTATCCTAATTGATTAGCAGTTCGGATTTTTTATTTCCAGTTAACTGGGGAAAAAAATCAGTTTCTTGGCCAGCTCTCTTTCTGTAACACTATAGTCACATAGCTTTCTTTCCTCGGGGGGTACTTTTGTCCTAGACACTATGAGGAGGCCTCAGAATCCATGGGGCAATCCATTTTCATCCAGATGGATCCTTGGACATCTATGCAACTTCCAGCTTCCTTCAGGCAGTACAATTAACTCAGAAACAATGCTGCTGTCATTGGTTCCTCTGACTGTGGCGTCTCCTAGTCTGTACCCTTTCATGAGGAGAAATTAAAGTAGCTCCAAGCAGTATTAAAATCCATAGCATTTACCAGTGGACGGTCTACTGTTTCCTGAAAGAAGACTGCCATGCAACATCCTTGGTTCCTTCCCATTTTGACTGACCCATCAAATGCTTATAACGCCACAACAACACAATATTTGTACACAGAGCCTTGTGTGGGCTGACTGAGGAGGAAGCATGTTTCAGATTCATTACGACACTTTTATTCATGCACCTTTCTTCAGTTGTAAGTGATTAGTATTTATAAGAGTTTACTTCTCTATATGCTTGGCAGTACTCTTACTGTATTAATTTGGGATTATTGTGGTTTTTTTAATTGCTGATTACATTTTGACCCTACTGTCTATAGTTGGGTAGCGAGGGCCAAAGGGGATTAGTGAAAAGAGATACTGCGGCACCAATATATGTATATAGTGTTGTGTTTTAATATAATTTTCATAATGATATTAATCAGATTTGGGAAATGAGATAAAAGGTAATATGGCTAATAAGAACTGTATAAACTTCTGGCAGCATAGTAGCATAGGTATCATCACAAGAAGATGCAGAGCATTAGGTCCTATTTTCACTTTCAGATCCTTGTCAAATTACAGGCTGAAACACTGTAAACATGTTGCTAGCTCTAGTGAATTTTTTCACATTATTGATTTAAATTCTTGGCATAAGGAAAACAATTTTGAAAGTGCGATGTGCAGTATGTGTGAGACTATCTTTCAACATGTAATCATGTTGGATTATTATTTTATCTGGATAATTTACCCTGCAGTTCTTCAGAAATAAACATTTATGGCTGGTAAAGCAAAAACTGAGGCAATAGGTCTACCATACACTTCACATTCTGAATCATAATCATCTTGAACTGAAAGTTCATGGTGAATGCTGTATTTGTCTGTTTGTCTTCCTTTCATTGAAGGCATCATTGCTATGATATTTTTGAATAAGGAAGAGTCTGATGGAATCCACAAAGTGCAAGAAATAACTCTATCATATTCCTCTCCTCATTGGAGAATCTGAAAGATTCAGTGTGACAGATTTGGCAATTCCCTGCAATATAATTGGGTAACATTAATGTATTACATTTGTGTATCATTTTGAGTTATGGGTTGTATGTAGTTCCATGGGCAAGGGCAACTACACCTCCTCTAGGAATTAAGAAGGACATGGGGTGATTAGGCAAATTCAGGTTGTAACACTCCAGAGAGGTACCACCACCTATACTAATTCAGACTGGATTATCAAGAGACCAACAGACAAAGAAAGGACTTTTGGATAAATAGCCTGAGTTTAAACTACCTATTTCTAATTCAGCAAATGGACAGGGCCTTCTGTCCAAAGGGGGCCACATTTCTTCCTAGGGAGAGTTGGAAATTGATGGGTGACCTTTGGTAAGCTTTTAAGCATGCATATAGGAACTTTTATTGGTTTAAATAATTTCTCTGTAATGCTTTCACTTTAAGAATAAATGTGCTTGATCATAAAGAACCATGTGGTATCCCATAACTGATGGCAATTACATTTGAGGAGAAAGCAAAGTGCAGAGACCGGCTTGCATAGCTGGTCTGGATTTCTGGGGTATCACAGTGTAGGCAGGGAACTGTGCAGCCTGGAAAAAAACCCTGGTTAGGTGTGGGAGAGACGTGTGTCTCCATCCAAGAGAGGTGTTTGTTGAGGATCTGGAATCCTAGAGTGCATGCCCTCAGAGGGGGGAATACAGTTCAGGGCAACTACACCTATGGCACACATTTGACATTTGTTTTATGATTCTGATCTAGATGTTATTCCTCTGTGGAAAACTTTAGGCAATCAGATACTACAGGCTGTAGATTTTATGTCTTGAATCCACAAAGGGTCTTAGGCATTATGAAGTTTAGCAAAACAGTGCCTAACATTTAGTCACCTAGAAAATCTCAGGAACAACACTGTGATCCATAAAGCCTGAGGTAGTGCCTAGGCTCCCTATACAATGAATGTGGAGAGATAGGCACCTCAGAATGCAAGCCACAAAACCCAACTCGGTAAGTTGAGAGCTGCCTAAACTAGTCAATGGGAGATGCTGACAAGAATGTGTCCTAATGCCCGCCCCTTTCACAGAGATAGGCATCAAAGTTTGGACTTCAGAGAAGCACCTCTGCTACAGATCCACAAACTAGAGGAAGATAGGCATTCAATCACCTAAGTTGCATGTGGGCACTCCAGTAGGTGTGCTCAGAGGCTGCCTTGTTCCACATACAACTGCTGAGGAGAAGGTGGATCTCCCTGATAACCTTTAGTACAGCAGTTAGCGTACTCACCAGGGAAGTAGGAGACCACTGGCTCAAGTCTTCTTCTGACAGAAGAAGAGAGAGGATTTGAACTGTCACCTTTCAGGTGAGTGTTTTAAACACTAGGCTATAGAGTGATTTTCACTCTTTTTGAAAGTAATTTTAGGCCTAATTAATATTGAAATATTTTAATTATTTCATCAAAGAGGAACAACTTCAATGGGAGAGATTGAGGGGGAGGATGCATCAGAATATCCTAAGTGAATTTAGGCACCTACAACATTAGGCAGTAGCTGAGTGGGAGTTTTGTGGATCACAGTGGTGCTTGAAAATGGGATTTAGTCACCTAAATCTGGGTGTTAGGCACCTAAATACCTTTGTGGATCCAAGTCTATGTTCCTACAGTATGTCTTGGGTGGGGTTCAAGGTGCAAGGCTAGGCACAATAATTACTCTAAAATGCCACTGTCACATTTCAGGGCAACTGAACTGTATTCCTCCTCCAAGGCCCGGCAAGGGCACACACGCTAGGCTTCTTAACCATCACCTTTCTTGGATAGAAACCCATGTGTCTCTCCCTCCTGATGGGGGTATTTCCAGACTGCACAGCTTCCTGCCTGTATTTTGAGCTCCCTAGCAAAGTCAGGTTGCCTAAGCTGTCCTGTTTTATTTGTCTCCTCAGAGACAGTACACAGTGTAATTGTCACTGTTAAGTTACCACACAGCACATTTTTTCATCAGAAACATATTTAACATATTAAAAAACAATAAGGGAACCTGCATGTATGCTAATAAGCTTAACAAAGATCACCCCCTCATTCTACCAAAGACTCTGGTTGGTGATTATTCCTTCAAAGCTGACACAGAGGTTTTATCTGTGATCACAAGTTCATCACTTCTTCAGTTGAGAACAAGCCCCCTCACCGTTAAAACAGTCGCTCCTTTATACAGTTTGTCCTTGAACTGTCCTCATGTAACAGGACAAAAGGACCCCACCTCAGGATGAAGCTTCAAAGGCTGAGTCCATAGATATGAGTTTGCAATCTCCTACTCAAGTACTTCCAAGGAACTCCAGTTTCCGTGCATTGTCCCAAAACATCATTCATGTCTGCTACACTGTTAAACACAGTCTTTTGACACTCATGGTACTTTCCAGAGAGTGCATTAATCCTGTCTTCCTCTTAAAGAAGTTCCATACAATCACATAATAGTACATAAACATTTACATTTTTAATGGAGTGGACTCCTAAGACACTTAATATTAATTAAATAAGATTTAAATTAATTCAATAAGTGTCACAGCCACTACCTAGAGAAACTTATTATCAAATAATATCAAATAGAGTGAAATAAGGAAAACTCTTTTTTTAAAAAGGTGCATTCACTAGGATTAATGATTTAGGTACAACATTAATAATAATGAAAAACAAAAACAAAACTCCAGTTGTGTCAGCAACATGTTTTAAACAAAAGACTTAATATTGTAATTCTTGATTTTTTCCCCCCTTTAATCCTCTCATGTTGAAAACCATATTTACTTTGGATAGAATTATGTAATACTATTTGATCAAGTGAATTGTTACTTCTGTATTAATCATATTCACTGACAAGAACCATAACAGAGCGGTTAAGATAAAATAAAATGGTTTGTATGCTCCTATGTCATTGGGTAGCTGTGGCTTTGCAACTGTAGTGATGGATCAAATCTCCTCAAATTGACTAATTGGTTGGTTCTGGTGTTGTCATTTTCCCTGACAATGTGATATTGAAATATCTCTACCGTTCTTTTTTTCAGTTCTCTCAATTTACCACTTGGGTGTACATTTCATTACACTGCTAGCTTTATTTTGTATTATTTTTATCTGGATTTATAGGATGAGGTGTGGGGCGGTGGTGATTGGGAATGAGGTTATGCAATTAGTCACTAAAAGTAAAGAATATATCAGTGGAAGATCTCAACAGACATATAGCTGAAAAGCAAATATGGTGGAAAACAGCTGCTGAAGAATTGGTCAGAAGTCTTGAACCATGTTCTGGAAGTTTCTGTGGGCCTCTCCGTGCACACAGCTTGTGTAATGTTTTTGCTAGGTAGGGTGTTATAGCATGTCATCATTGGTCAGAATTTGTTTACAGGTGCAATAGGTGTGCCCAAAAATGCAAATGTCTGCAAAAGCCCATATTTATTAAAATGCACATTTGTGTCCACAAATTGGATTATGGCATTTATTAATCGACTTTTGGTCATGTTACGATTTTGTTTCCTTGTGCAATTGTAATCTTTTTTGCAAACACACCAATTGCATTCAGATTTGAAAATCTGTCCCTGATATATTATCCTATTCTGTCCATCCAACCCCCCTGTTCCTTGTCCCCTGACAGCCCCTGGACCCCCCCGTCACCCCATCCAAATGCTCCTCCTTCCTGACTGCCCCCCCCCGGGACCCCTGCCCCATCCAACCACCCCTTCTCCCTGTCCCCTGACCATTCCTGGAACCTCTGTCCCTGCTGCCCCATCCAACCCTCTCTCTCCTTCCTGACTGTCCCCCCAGGACCCCTGCATCCATTCAACCCCCCGTTCCCCATCCCCATGACTGCCCTGACCTCTATCCACACCCCTGTCCCCTGAACACCACCCCAAACTCCCCTGCCCTCTATCCAACTCCCCCAACCCACACTCCCTGCCCCCTTACCGTGCTGCCTGGAACACCGGTGGCTGGCGACACTACAGCCGTGCCACCCAGAGCAGCAGGACAGGCAGCTATGCTGCCTGGCTGGAGCCAGCCATGCCACCACGCAGCACAGAGCACTGGGTCAGGCCGGGATCTGCAGCTGTGCTGCCTCAGGAGCTCGCAGCCCCGCTGCCCAGAGCATTGCACCGGCAACGGGGCGAGCTGAGGCTGCGGGGGAAGGGGAACAGCAGGGGAGGGACTGGGGGGAGTCTCCTGGGGCAGGAGATCAGGGGTCAGGCAGGAGGGTCCCTCGGGTTGTAGTTTGCCCACCTCTGCTGTATACATTTAGTGGGTTTTGAAAAGGGCTAATTGTAAACAATTCAATTTTCTGTTGAATTCTCCAGCTACTATTTAGACCTAGCAGGAACTGTAAGATAATTGTAATTAAAACTTCTTTTCTCACTTTAGACCGTTTTTTTTGCTTTTTTTTTTACTGGCAAAATAGGAAATCCAGCTATGCTTTTTAATCTCTAATGTAATGTCTAATCATCAGAGGCAGGAGAGGCCAAATATGCCTTGGAAATAAGTAGTCAGACTGGAGAAAAGGCAGTTCCCAAAAATGCATTTAGGTCCTTGACCTGCTTTGACTGGCACAGTTATGCATGACTGATCCAATGGCAGGCTCAGCAAAGCAGGCAGTAGTTTTATTTAACCAGGGAATTGGCCATGTCTCAGAATGTTTCTTATATGAGGTATGTCTATGAATAAATATTGTAAGTCTATACGTAAATGCTGCATTTATTTACAGATGAACTGGGAGAGTCTCTCAAAGATTGTACTTTGTAGTGCATATGTACTGAAAAATAAAAATTATTTTATTCAGGATTTGATGTAGCTATGACACCAATTCACGTCTCCATTAATAAATATCTTGCCTTGCTCACTGCTAGCTCTGTTGACAGAAAAAAATGTTTCTGCTTTGAAGGACCATGCAGTGCTTGCATTACTTCTCTTTGATTCTCTGTGGACTAAATCTTGTCCTCCATCCAAGGACCTGATCTAACAACCATTGACATCAATTATGGAATTTCCACTGATTTCAAAGGATGTTGGATCAGGTGACAAGCTTGGTACGCCATGATTCTTCAGAGACTTGAACTACTGAAGTGGACTGAAGTAGTCCCTTCCCTAGTCTGTGGAATAACTTCAGAGATGCTTCTTGGCCCTAATGATGTAATGGCATCCCTGCCCTTTTTCTCAAACTCTGCAGGCTAGGTGATGCATAGGGAATCCACATGGAGGTGATAAGGTTTTGGAGAGGTTTTTGGAACAAATTGATAAACTAATGACTAATAAGTCACCAGGACCAGATGATCACCCAAGAGTTCTGAAGGAACTCAAATGTGAAATTGCAGGACAACTAACTGTATTCTGTAACCTATCATTTAAATCAGCTTCTGTACCAAATGACTGGAGGATAGCTAATGTGATGCCAATTTTTAAAAAGGGCTCAAGAGGTGACCCTGGCAATTACAGGCTGGTAAGCCTGACTTAAGTACTGGGCAAACTGGTTGAAACTATAGTAAAGAACAAAATTGTCAGACACATAGATGAACATACTATGTTGGGGAATAGTCAACATGTTTTTTGTAAAGGGAAATCATGCCTTAACAATCTACTATAATTGTTTGAGGGGGTCAACAAGCATGTGAACAAGAAGGACCCAGTGGATATAGTGTACTTAGATTTTCAGAAAGCTTTTGACAAGGTCCCTCACCCAAATCTCTTGAGCAAAGTAACCTGTCATGGGATAAGAGGGAAGGTTCTTTCATGGACAGGTAACTGGTTAAAAAATAGGAAACAAAGAGTAGGAATAAATGGTCTGTTTTCAGAATGGAGAGAGGTAAACAGTGGTGTTCCCCAGGGGTCTGTACTGGACCCAGTCCTATTCAACATATTCATAAATGATCTGGAAAAAGGGGAAAACAGTGAGGTGGCAAAGTTTGCAGATGATACAAAACTCTCAAGATAGTTAAGTCCAAAGCAGACTACGAAGAGCTACAAAAGGGTCTCTCAAAACTTGGTGACTGGGCAAAAAAAATGGCAGATGACATTCAGTGTTGATAAATGCAAAGTAATGCACATTGGAAAACATAATCCCAACTATACGTATAAAATGATGGGGTCTAAATTAGCTGTTACCACTCAAGAAAGAGATCTTGGAGTCATTGTGGATTGTTCTCTGAAAACATCCACTCAATGTGCAGCAGCAGTCAAAAAAGCAAACAGTATGTTGGGAATCATTAAGAAAGGGGAAGATAATCAGACAGAAAATATCATATTGCCTCTATAAATCCATGGTACTCCTACATCTTGAATACTGTGTGTAGATGTGGTCACCCCATTTCAAAAAAGATATATTAGAATTGGAAAAGGTTCAGAAAAGGGCAAAAAAAAATGATTAGGGTTACGGAACAGCTGCCGTATGAGAAGAGATTAATAAGACTTGGACTTTTCTGCATGGAAAAGAGATGACTAAGGGGGGATATGATAGAGGTCTATAAAATCATGACTGGTGTGGAGAAAGTAAATAAGGAATTGTTATTTACTCCTTCTCATAACACATGAACTAGGGGTCACCAAATGAAATGAATAGGCAGAAGGTTTAAAACAAACAAAAGACGTGGTTTTTTTCACACACGACACAGTCAACTTGTGGAATTCCTTGACAGAGGATGTTATGAAGGCCAAGACTATAACAGGGTTCAAAAAAGAACTAGATCAATTCATGTAGGATAGGTCCATTAATGGCTGTTAGCCAGGATGGGCAGGGATGGTGACCCTAGCCTCCGTTTGCCAAAAGTGGGGAATGGGTGACAGGATGGATCACTTGATGATGACCTGTTCTGTTCATTCCCTTTGGGGCACCTGGCATTGACCACTGTTGGAAGACAGGATACTGAGCTATATAGACCTAAAGGTCTGGCCATTCTTATGTAAGGTCTTCTTTTGTAGGTTGCCTAGCTCCCAGAATCCCGCAAACCATATTTTGGAACTCTATGGCCAGACAAGAAGTGACAGGATTTGCTAATAAAGGTTATTAGATTTGGAAAAAAATACAGTCAAACCCTCTGTTAACATGACATTAAGGTTCATATTTTATCTGGTGCTAATTGCTTCATTTCTACTCTGGGCCTACTTTACCTCTTCTTCCCTTCCTAGAGCACTGTGTATCTATCTCTTCAGACTTTCAGCTGGACTTCTTTACTAGCTTCATCCCCAGAATTGCCCTCCATTCTTCTTTCCAGCTCTTCCATCTGATGTGAATATCCCCAGTTGCTCCTGCTACCCCACACAGCCATCTATCCCACTAGATTACTGTGCCTTTCACCTTGTTGGCACTTCACATATGAATGAACTAAGCCATGTTCCTTGTTCTATTCATGTATCTCAGTCCTGCTATTTCAGGTGATATTCCAGCAAGTTGTTAAAGGCCTGTTCTACACACACAGTTGCATGAGTTTAACTGAAGGTGTGATTTTTAAACTGAAGCAGTTAAACCAGTGCAACTTTGTGTATGGAGAAACTGATATCAGAGTATCCACACAGGGGTTTTTTCACTAAGTCGGTTTTAAAACCATTCCAGGCACAAATTCTATATGTAGACAAGCCACTAGGCCTAGGTTATATCTGGACAATGTTTTTTTGGCTCCATTTAACAATGTTTTAACATGAGTGCACTTGTGGCAGAAAACCTGGGAGGATACATGGCTGTCAATGTCTTTAACACCAAGTTTTAATACTTTTAGAGTAGGTCTAAAAATCCAGTGTTGAGGGTCCCATATATATTGTATGAACATCTGAGTGAAAAAAATAATATTGAGTAAGGATGACAGAATCCAACTTAATAATAATGGGGCTAATAGCTTGAGTACAAAAATGTTTGACATATGTTTTGGCAGTTGACAGCAGGTGGCACTGTCATATATGCAAGATACTAAGTAGCTGGAGCCGTGCAAGGATCAGGACAGTTTGCTTTCTACCTTGGTGTCTGAGTGGAGTCAATTCTTGAGGCAGAGTTGCTCCCTAGGAACTGGACAGTGATGTTGAATTGAAATTGAGCTTTCCTGCATGCTGTTTAACACTACCTCTGTTCAAGGACTGGCATATATATATATAAAACCAGTCACACTTAGCATGTACTCACAATTTGGAACACTGATTTTACTTCCATTGCCAATGTGCAAAGCCTTGGAATTCTGCTATCACATAGGCAGGAGCAACACATTTATTATTGTAAAGGTCATTCTTTTGACTACCATAAAAAGAAAACATTGATGTGGCTTATTACTAAGACATTGCCACTTAATTCTACTTATGCTGATTATAGATCATGGTCTATGCATATGAGGAATTAAATAAATAAAAATAAACCAAATAAAGTCAAGTATAAAGATTAAATAAGACAACTTCATGGAGTATCGGAGTTTTAATTAAAATACTATGAACAGGGCATTTATTACTATTAAATCATTTTATGAAGCATTTTTTCCATTCTAAAGATCTAATTTGTATTTTTACAACTTGATTACTATACTATGATGGAGTTCTAAATCTGCACAGCATTAATTGTCACAAAAATAAAAAGGCTAATATTTTAACTGTAGTGTTTTTGAAGTAGTTTAATGCTATTGATTCTACATTTTTCTTCTATGTATTTTAAAAAGGCTTAAAGTAGTCTTTGACATTAGAAAAAGGAATCAGGAGATTTGAGGTCTAGTTTGGGATCCTCTTCACAATTCTCTACCTTTGTTTTCTTTCCCACCCTTTGTCTCATATTTTTTAGATAATAATGTCTTTGGGGCTCTTAATATATGTTTGTACAGTGCATAGTGCAATGGAGGCCTGATATTGGTTAGGGCCTGTTGGTGATATATTATACAAATAATAATTACAATAGAGCACACACACCTACATTTAGATATTAATGTACCATGCACTATTGAATATCTCCCCTACCATCTTCCCAGAAACGTCTTTCTCCAGCACTTATTTTAGCATTTCAAACATCTTCCAACAGCCATCATTTTAAAAAAAAAATCTGCTTTACCACAAACCTGTTTCATCCTCCCACCCAACCCCAAATGTCACCAGTCTAAGGCACATAAAAGGCAAAATTCAATCATGGGGTAATGATAGCTTTACTTTACATAAAGCCATTCTAACTTTAAAGTCAGGCATATCATGTCCCTGCAGGGGTATAATTGGAAGCTTTGTACTTTTTGGAAAAGGGAGTTTTCCAGCCTAAAAGAAGTTACTTCAAGCCCTGAAAGAGCCCAAGGCATCAGATTTAAATTTAGTTTGTTTTTCTGACTTTCTTGGAGACCTCTGGTACTGGACAAAGGATACGTCTTCACAGCCAAAAAAACCCACAAAACCCTGTAAGTCTCAGAGTCCAGCTGACTTGGGTTTGTTGGTCTCATGCTATGGGATTAAAAATAGCAGTGTAAACATTCACACTTGGGCTGGAGCCCACTTCGCTGTGTCTCAAAGCTCCAGCTCCAGCCCAAGGAAGAATGTCTACGTTGCTATATTTAGCCCTGTATCACAAGCATGAGTGACTTGAACCAAGCTCTGAGACTTGCTGCTGCAGGGTTTTTTTGTTTGCTTGGTTTGGGTGTTTTAATTTTATTTTTTGCTGTGTAGATGTACCCTGAGATACTTGTTAACTAAGGAAAAACAGAAGATATAGGCTTGATGCAGGAATTACTGGATGAAATTATATTGCCTGTGTTATGAATGAGGTCAGATTCGATGATCATAATGGTCCTTTCCGGTCTGAAAATCTATGAATCACTGAATTGATCCTGCCTTACCTGAATTCAATGGAAGGAGGATTGGGCTAAAAAACCAGGGCCTCCCAGAGGGGGGGCAAGAAGGGCAATTTGCCCCAGGCCCCGAGCCCCACAGGGGCCCCCACCAGAGTTTTTCAGGGGCCCTGGAGCGGGGTCCTTCACTCCCTCCAGGGGGCCCGGAAAACTCTTGCGGGGCCGGGCGCAGGAGCTTCTCCACTCCCGGTCTTCGCCGGCGGGGGTCCTTCCGCTCCGGGGCGGAAGGACCCCCCAATGGCGAATTACCGCCGAAGACGGAGCGGGACCCGCTGCCGAAGTTCAGCTCGGTCTTCGGCGGTAATTCGGCGGCGGGGGGCCCTTCCCTTCCGGGACCTGCCGCCGAAGTGCCCTGAAGACCCGCGGCGGGGGCCCCCCTCCGCCAAATTACCGCCGAAGACCGGGCTGCACTTCGGTGGCGGGTCCGGCTTCGGCGGTAATTCGGCGGCGGGGGGGGGGTCCGCCACGGGTCTTCAGGGCACTTTGGTGGCGGGTCCCGGAACGGAAGGGCCCCCCGCCGCCGAAGACCCCGGGCCTCCGGAATCCTGTGGGCGGCCCTGTAAAAAACACCTACTTATACAGATGATGGGATTCAAAAATAACCCCAATTCATTTTAAAAAAACTTTTGAAAATGTTTATAAACACGCTTTTCTATAACATATGTGGCATATATAAAATAGAGGACGATATGGTATGATATAAGTGTCTAACAAGGTCCTATTTCGGTATACCTGAATAATTCACTTGTAGTTTCACCACTTGTGAGTAATATGATCCTCTGAAACTCCTATTAATAAAAATTCTATACCACACTTTTTCTCTTCATATACCAATGCACAGATAAATGTATTTTAGAATAAATAAGGTTTATTTTCCATCATATATATTGCTGTTTCTTTATTAGCAGATTATTTTAATAAACTAGTAAGAATATTCAAACAAGTAATTGCCACAGCCTTGCAACATATTTTTTATTAATTTAACTAAAAAGTAATTGTTTAAGTTTTCACTAAAAAAAATGTTATGGTTTTGGATTTTTTTGAAACACAAGACACTAGAAACACCAGTTCATGTGCCCATTTTAGTAAATCAGACCTTCAGAGTTCCGTTTTTACTGCTAAAGAGTGTGGGAGTATTTAATGTTCATTTATATTTTACTCCAGGCAACTTCTGTGAGTTTATCTCCTCATGTAAAGAACAGCAGAGCATTTCAAGTAAGTGTGGTTGCTATAGTGTTTGGTATAGAAAGTTACAAATATATATATATTTTCCCCCGGAGCTTCCATCAGATAAGTAATGTTCGGGATAAAGCTAGATGCAAGAACAATAAAAAACAGATTTTCATTGTTTGTATTTTTGATAAAAAAACTACATAGTGTTTTGCTTCTTCCTGGTTTAATTAACTCTGATTTCCTTTTGAATTTAAAAAAGGATTAATGTCCCTTAGCATGCTGCAGAGAGCCCCCTGAATATATAAAATGTACACAATCAACTCTATAGATATTAGAGAATATTTTAGAGCTAAATTATTTTAAAGCATTTTCTTTCATCACATCTTGGAATTTTTCCAGAAAAAGATTATACAGGTTAATGAAAAATATTTCACTTGGCCAAATGTCACTTCTAAGTGCAGGAAGGGTCTAAAATTATGAAAATGGTTTACTAAGAAGGTTTATCCGAAGATGCTATCAGACTGATGAAGGATGATCAGAATAAAGCTGCAGGCGTAAACACTAAATTACCTGAGCAGTCTTTGTCCAATATTATTTTCAATTCAAGCTAGAAACCCTGTCACTGATGACTCGTAACCCTATCACCCAATCTTCTGTTCATTCATACTAACCCCAGGGGAGAAATCAAATCTCAGCTGCAAAGTCAAGGGAGATAGAAAAATATTCTTACTGTCTTATATGTAAACCAGGCAAAGTTTATCATTGTACCGAGACCTCATCATTGTGAACCTTTTGACCAGATTTATCAGGCTGATGGAGATTTGGTGAAGCTTTTGAGAGTGCCATTAAAATGCATGTCCCCTCAAATTAAAATTACATTCTTTTCTTGCACAGAAAGCGAACACAAAGTTAGTCATAAAAGTGCCTTCTATTAAACTAGATTGCTTATGTCAGAAATGCACTCTTCAATCTGACTGCCTCTGAACTCATTAGGTTTTATCAAACTTGAAGGTATTGGAAGGAAAAAATAATGGATTTTAAAATAAAGCTTAACACTAGGATAATATGTGTATAGAAAGACAGCAGAAATGGGTCAGCACATACTCTATGCATTTATGAGCCATATATAAATGTTTCAGAGTTACAAAATTGTTTGGAAAATGTGATTAACCATTAAAGATTCTAGACAGTCAAATTAATTGACCTGATTAGAATGTTACCTATATCATGTTCATCATTAAAAGTCCATAAAAACTAGAAAGAGGAAAAAAAGCAGGAAAACTACTATATTTGGTGTCATTTTCTGTTTTCCAATATTTAAAATATTTAATATATTTGAAGTACTAAAAAGCAAGAAAAATATATACATTTCACATGCAAAACTTTTATATAGTGTGGGCAGTTCATTGATTTTAATGGGGTTTTGGATGCAAAAGGAATACAAGGCTAAGTCCCTGGGGAACAAAATATTTCCATACTGTATAATTTCTAATCTTAACTTGGAAATTCCTGAGTTTTTAATATTTGCTTATAGTAGATACAACCTTCAAGGAATTTTGGCCAGAGTTTTAAAGGCACCTAAAGTGCAGATAGGCCTGCAAAAAGGCATAATTGACAATCTTCCATGAAAGTTTGGTGCCTAGACACTAGATGGGATGTTAAATTGTATCTCTCTGCAACATTAAGTTCTTAAATACCGTAAATCTGGCTTATTATCATTAAAAAAATTGATATGTACTTTCAACCATAATTCTAGGTTGGCCACCTGGTGTTTTTGTTTAGGATTTCATTAGGGTCCCCCCCCCACTCCTAATATTTGAAATGTTTATGGCCTGTATTAGGAAAGCAGGAATGGGATCTTAATCTAAGATGTATATAGCACTGGGACATAGGGAGCCACAAATTCCACATGGCATTGCAAGCAAAGGAAAGGGAAGCATCAGGGAACATTGTGGCATTTCAGAGCTTTGTATCATCTGTTTGTCCGTCTGTTCAATTGGCTTCCTTACCCTAACCTCTAACTCCAGCCTCTCCCGTTTTTGTCTCTTAAGTCAACAGAAGACCATAGACAATGTGTCTTTCTATAGTCCTCATGGGTTGAAGCAGTCTTTAGAGCATGCAGATTGGGCCTATGGTTCCTAAGGACCTGCTTGTGATGTGTAGAGCTTTAAGAACTATGGTGACCATATGTATTTACTCCATCCTTGAAATATTCTGGATGCAATTGGTTGAAGTGTAGATTTTTTTTTTTGTTAAACAAAGGGCTCTCTTGCCATGCTAAATTGATTGTTTGTATATTTTCGTTCTGTGTTAGGACTGTAGTTAACTGAAACATGCTTGGCTGCTTGGATTCTGGGAGACATAACCCTATTAAGGTCCACAGCAGATCTTATTGCCTTTAAAGCAGTTGGCAAAAAGGCAAACCTAGGCACAGAAGCAAGGTTTAAGCTATGGCAATAACTTGAAAATAATTGGAAGCCAGAAGAAATGTGGGACTCTCCAGAACCCAAGGAAACTTGTGAGTATTAAGCATCCTGCAGGCTCTCTGAGCTGGGAGTAGGAGAGGTGTCCTGTGAAACTTAGAGATCAGTAGGACCATAAGAGTCTTCCTGGCTGGAGAAGCTGGACTTCAACTGCTTAGGTTGGTCTCTGTTAATAGGATGATGATGATTGATGATGGTGGTGGTTGCTGTTTCCTCACTAGTCACGTGTCCACATGGTAAAACAATATAGATACCAACACCCCCTAGGCTTTTATGGACAGTATAACAGCAATTTTGTAACGGTGTTTACAGAGGTGAATAGATTCCATGTTTATCAGTCTTCTTTTTAGTCTCTCCCTTTCCCTTCTTCATTTATTTCTTTTTGCTGGAATCAAAGTACCAGTGCTATTAGGGCAGATACTATAGATGCTACTAAATGTATCACATGTAGGTGCGGGGGTTTGAAGATTCTGTCCTTTGTCTCATATTGGTTATGTGTGTGTGAAAATTCTGCCTCCAACCCCTTGCATGGCATAGTGTGAGAATTTTTTTGCCATTGGTATTCCTAGCTGTACTGATGAAGCGTCTCAGGCCAGCAACCCATCTTATGCATAGGGCTCAAGGTCAACATGTACCTCATGCAGGGGTGGGATTGAAGATTCAGCTATTGGAGAAGTACAGTAGCATTTGTACCCTGCTGTTTCTGAGGGGACTCCACTGAGACAAGCCTGATGTTGGAATATCGCTGTGAACAGTTTCTCAGATTTAGGGGTATGGATGTGTGTGTCTGGAGGGGAACTTCCTTATCTCTAAAAATATGGCAAGTAAAATTCCTTCAGGAGAAAAAAAATCATCTCCCTATGGAAAAGTGGAAGAGAAAAAGCTACATTGTCTCAGGTACTAGAGGAGTAGTACTGGCAGTATCTCCCGGTGGCACTGCTGGAACAGCTTAATTGGTGAGATGTTCAGGGAAGAAGACAATTTTAGAAAAAATAATTGTTAGGAACTCTTCCTGCTAGTGCCTGGCAGGAGTGAAGGAATAGGGTTTCATCTATGTATCTGGGCAGGATGGGATTTCGGGGAGGGCATCGGGGAATGGGGGGAGGGGAATTATATGAAAATCACTGACACACCTCCCTAGCAATCTGTTCACAGTTTGAAGGCTACCTTTGCAAGTAAAAGGATTAGAGAGGTATATTAAACAAACCAACCAACCTGAATTAATCAGTCTCTCTGCATTACTTGGTGTCCTTTAAAGCAGAGTTTTGTTGCCCTAAATAACCAGATATGCAAAATTTGAAGTGGATGTCACATTTCTGGTGATATTATGGGTGAAGGATGAACAAGCTGAGGCTTATAATAGAGAAGAAGTCTCAAACTCAGCTCTGGAAAGGCTACTGCCTCTGCATAGTTATTTTAAAATAAAAAGCAAAGCATATGCAGTAGGTCCTTCATGAGTCTTTTCATTTTCACCCGGCACGTTCAGTAGAGGACCTTTATTGTCAACTGAGTGGCTAATCCTACGTTCCATATACTGGCAGATCTCCCTAGAGGACCTATAATTAATTTAAAATGCCAAAGACTCTGTTCAGCAAAATTACTTTTCACCTTCCATACTATGGAAGATTATGAAAGCTCTGTAAATTGCTGGAATATGATATTCAGGATTTAGGACCATGCTGGAGCAATTGTTTATAGCAGTACTCATGTTACTTGCAGTTTCAGCCTGCTGGCAATTCAGTTGACCCACCAGATAATTTGAGAATGTTGTCTTAAACAAAACAGATAAATTTATTTCAGCAGGCTGGTCATAAAGTAAATGTGGGAATAAAATATTACAATTATTTTTAAAGATCTTCATGTGCTTTTAACATTACTAATTTTAAATTCCAGAATGATACACAGGGTGGTTTTTTTTTTTAGCACGATACCCTTTTAGCTCCCATAGGTTTCTGTTCCACAAGTCGTGAAACCATGCCTCATCACTCAGAAGTTGCTGTTTCCAATTCACTTTTTTTGAATGGAGATGGAAAATTAACTGTGGGAGGTGGAATAACCATGGTATGAAAAGCAGAAATAGTTGCAAGGGAGCATAGAGATAGCCATTTGGCCACTGGACAGTGGCATCTAGGAATTACAAATAATAGTACTAAACAATAAAGCATGCATGTATTACACATACAGAATGAACAGAGAAGAGGAGAGAAATAATAAGTTTAAGGTAAAGTAGAATAAAATGCCTGGATGTCAGAGGAACAAAAACAGGATTCTGAAGGGGCAAATGAGTAGGGGGTGAGATGAGAGTGGATAAGTGAGGAAACAGTGCCCTAAAAGAGCAGCATCAGAAACCATGACCTTACCAGCCCATCTGGGACATCCAACAAACTCCCCAGAAGGGCTGCTAGTAACAATTATTTTTTTCTCTACCTGTGGTTCTTAGCAATGTGGTCTGTGGACCACTGGGTGTTCTGTGAAGCACTTACCGGTGGTTCACAGAGTTGGTTTTCCTCTTTGACTTCAGGTGGTAAATCTTATTAAGTACTTTCCTAATGTAACTTTTCAATGCAAGTTACTGCTGTAGTGACCACAAGACGAGGGTGAATGGGAAACATGAGATTCATGAGATCATAAAAGGTGGGGAAGATGATCTCCGTGGTCAAAAATGGGAGAAGGATCTATGTGGCAAACTTTTTATGTGGGCCACATTCAATAAACCCTGTTGTATTTCACATATTTTCTCCATTCAGAAACCACTTTTTCATGTTACTAGTACAAACTAGATATTTTTTACTAGTTAAAAAAAAATATTGCATCCAATTTTGTATTTACTTATCATGATAAATATTATTCACATTTAAAATTTGAAAAACAAGTCTTCTCCGAAGTCTCCCAAATGGAATTGTTTTCTGTCAAACTGCAGAAAG
The DNA here is from genome assembly GCF_020497125.1 of Mauremys mutica. Lineage (NCBI taxonomy): Eukaryota > Metazoa > Chordata > Testudines > Geoemydidae > Mauremys > Mauremys mutica. Next base: position 53,269,855 of record NC_059076.1, on the reverse strand, counting down.
TCCTGTATTTCTGGTATGCATGTTAAATCCCTAAGATGCTGTGCATGTGTATGCTTTGGACAAAAATAGTAAGTGTGCATATATAGTTATATCATTTGAGTCTTTTCAGCATCTCCCAGAGATAAGGCACATTTGTCACATTTTGAAGGGGGTCTCATTGGCAAAGGCTTCAATCATGCAGAAAGCTGTTTTCAAATTTCCATAAAACAAAGCAGACACCATTTACATGATAAATTGCTCCAAGACAAAAATCTTAGCTGACTACCCAAGTGCTTGATTCTGTTATCACTGATTTGTCCTTCAGTCTTCAGCAGAATGAAAATGAAGGACCTGCAACTAATTGTGCCAGGAAAACAGAGCTAATTTGCTCATACTGCCAAAAAAATAAATGGATTGTAAGCCATTAGACTTGAACGTAAATCATATGATATGCAATAACAAGCATTATTAATGGCTGTGTTGTCCTACAAAGAGCCTTCTGATGATATTCTCTAGTAAAATTACATCTTGAAAGTTCTGAGGAATCTCCTTTAAAAAAAAATGAAGAAAAGAATGTCAAATTAAAAACCCAAAAGTGGTTCCTACTCTGTTTTTGAAAGTATAAACATTCCAATTTGTATTTGTTTAACCATACTTACAAATCTCATCTAATGTTATAATGTAGTCTTAAAATAATGTCAAGATGTGTGTGCTTCCCTTTAATCTTTATTTTCTTTACTCCTTTTTATCTTTTTCAATCCATTCAAAAAAGTGGCAGATTTTCTTTTAAAGTGTCATGCAATTTGTAAGTGGCTTCTGATGGCACAGAAAATAATGTTTAGACAAGAAGTTTACAAAGATATTTAGTTAAAAGGCAGGCTAGCTTATTGAGCCACATTCTGAGGTAAGATCTAAAAGCTCTCTAATATTTCAGAACCCTTTCTATACCTCTTCTCTATAATCATGTTTTTTCTTGTTTTTGATGGGGTTTGGGGGCTTCTGAATATACATAAAAAGAAAAAAATCTTTCTCAATTTTACGAGTCAAGAACAAAATACTATTTTTTTAAATCCTTCACATTTTCCTGTTCAGAGAACAGCATGTACCTCAATGAGTTATCAAAACATTATTTAAGGACTGGTTAAAAAAGACTGTTGAGTGTTATTCCTGTTTGGATAGTGTAAGATACACAAGGATCTGTGAGTTGTGGGAGGTGCTGGCTTCTGTGAAAGCCAAGATTCCATATGAGAAGGTTAGTAATAAACTATTGATCCCAGGGCCACCAGGAGGCTCAAGGCATCGGTTGATTAGGACATGTAGCAGAATGAATGACAGACACAGGGATGTATTTTAGTGTCAAGTCACAACTGTATAAATTTTACAAGGAAAATGGATGCTATGCACCTATCCTGTGCTCTCACATACCAGACAGTTAACAGATTGCAGCATGGAGTTACAGGGTTCTCACCATATAAATAATCACTCAGGGTAGAGCCTTTTCAGTCTCCTCCTAGGACTCAACTAACTTCTGAATCCTCAATCCCTCCTCCCAAATGGGGTGGGGGGAAAGGGTGGGGAGGGAAGGTAGTAGTTACTAAGGTGGGGGACCTCTGTTCACAAAGACTTCAGGTCTGCCCTTCCTCAGGCATAAGATCCACCAGCATGATCCTGGATCTCATTTACATCTGGGAACTGGCCCTTTTAGCCTTTATCTGCTCTGGAAATAAATTGAGGAGAAATAAACAGACTTATGTTTTTTGTGGACTTGTCTGCACTATAAAGTTAGGTCAGCTTAACTATATCACTCAGGGTTGTGAAAAGCTTCATGCCCTGTGCAATGTAACTAAGATGACCTAAGCTCCAGTATAGACAAGGCTGGGTCAGTGGAAGAGTTGCTCCATAGACCTAGCTACTACCTCTTGGAGAGATGGCTTTACTACAGCAGCAGAACAACCCCTTCCATTGCTGTAATATGTGTCTACATTACAGCAGTGCAGCTGCAGCTGAGCTGCTGTAGTGTTTGTAGTGCAGACATACTGTTAACATTGAACCTTGAAATCCTATCAGTTTTAATTCAGCTGTGCCAGAAGAGTAACCATGGCTGCTAGCACTGCACAGGCACCATGTAATGGAGTTCCCAGATCTGGATCAATCCTGCAAATGTACGAATCTCTGGTGCAGATATGTGGGTGGCCCCAGGTAGGGTTAGGGCATGCACCCTTTCACCTTTTAATAGACAGTTTGAGAGCACAGTAGGGTGAGTGTTTTTGTCCATCCAGGAAACATGACTTAAGAGCACACAATGTCACTTTAGGCCTTAATTCAATTGATCATTATATTCTAATCTCTGTAACATTGTGACATTTAGCACACAGAAAAAACACTTTATGTTCAGGATTTGGCACTGACAGTGCATATGAAATGCCCTTAACCGCTTCAAGTCTGTCTATAAGAGGATCCAGGTTTCTGATTTGTATAGCAATACAGGTAGTATATAGGTTTCATAAATCCTGAACTTTGTCTCAGCACAAAAACATTTTTGAATCCATAAGCAAGACATGGACTTAATGCAGGTAGTGGCAAGACCTATTCATCAAAGTGCTCGCATCCTAGGTAGATGAATTTTTCAATGCTCTACATAATACTCTCCGCACCTGCACCAGGGGTTCTGGTGACCCAGATCTGAGGAACCTTGGTTTTCTGTTGTGAGACTTTCAACTCTATAGAGCAGGTGGTGTCTTGGAGGTCAGGGCTGAAATTCCCTTGATCCTGACATGTGGAGTGTCAGGTCTGAATATCCAGTTGATAGCTTCGGACAATATGCACAGGTCAAAAGCTATGAACCAGCACACACTTTTGCACAAGTACCAGTGTGAAGAACACATACCAGATTTACTAGAATATCTGGAAAGTCAACTGCTTTCAGTACAAGCCAAAATACTGACCTGTTGACTGAATCAAAAGCTACTTTGATGTTGAGATATGCCACATAAAGCAAGCTGTTAATTGTCTCAGTGCACTCAACCAGAAGCTTCAAGGACAGCATTTATTGTCAACTGCCAAGTGGTTAAATCTGATTGCCATAGATGATGATGTCTGTCAAGGAATGGCTGCATCCTACCAAGCAGAATATGAGTAAAGACCATTCCAGGGACTGATAATGATATGATAAGCCTGTGGCTACCACACTCAGTGTGAGATCTTTTGCTCTTGTACAGGGACACTATGATGCCGCCTTTCCATTATACTGATACTTTGTCTGATACCCACACTTTTATGAACAATGATACAGGTTGATGCTCAGTGATTACAGGACACCTCTTGAGAAACTCATATCAGGTCCAGCAGCGTATCCATTCCTTCAGTTTTGGGTGGCCTTTTGTACTTCCTCAAGACATAGAGGATCAGTGTTTGTCCCAAGGTTTTCAGCCATGTGGTTTGCCAGGTCACATAGCTCTGAACAGTCATCAGCCGGTATGTGGTTAAGCATGATTTCATGATGTGTGCTCCATCTGTTCAGGACCTCATTAATTGATGAGCAAGGAAAGCCATCTGCTTTTGTGATAGGGTTGTTAGAAGGCTGTTCATGGCTGCCATCCAGGAGCATGATGGCTCTGTAGATAGTTTTGCTTTAGTCTATCCTCTGTTCCATCAGCCAGGGAGCTGATGTTGATCTCACTGTCATGTTTTTCCATAGCATGGAAAAATGCCTTTCAGTTGTTTATGTTCTTGAATATCTTCTTGATTGTATCCTTGTGCCTTTTCACTAAAATATCTAAGGCCTCTTCAGAAAGCCAAGGTTTTTGTGCAACAGTCTAAGACTGGTTGTTTCAGCGGCAGCATGAAATATAGTGTGACTTATACCACTGAAATCTCTGAGCACTAGCAGTGAGTCATGTGGCAGAGTTGACTAGACTTTTGCTGCAAGCTGGTGGTGGTACAATGCATCCTTTTCCACAAGTGATGCACCTTCTGTTGACATGTAGCCCATAACAATATATGTGTCCATGACGATGGTGGATCCAAGCATAGAGTAAGCATGGAGAGATGGAGTTAAAATCTGTGTACAGGTTGGCTAATAACAAGTGCCACACCTAGAGTTCAGGGTGGACTGTTTGAGTGGAGGAAGGTTGACTAGTCATTCCACTGTGACTTAATCACTTTGTAGCAAATAGGCTTCTGTGATGCCAGTGATCATGATCTTGTAAAGGTGAGGTCTTTGAGTTCAGTTGTGACATGGAACATGCCTCTAAGGTCTGGTTTTGAGAGTCAAGAAGTTGGGGTCATTGAGGCTGTGTCTTCCCTAAGCAGGGTTTTTGTCATGCTTGTCCTATGCATAGAGAACATACCTCTCCTCCTAGAGTCAGTAATAAGAGGGGCTTTACCCTGATGTTGCTGTCACGGTCTGTCATGGCTGGTTGCCTCTTCATTATCCTTTGCCTCTTTGCCGCCTCCTCCCCCCTTCCTTCTGCCAGATGCTGTTGGTTCATAGGGTGGAATAAGATCCAGGTCTTCATTATGGTCATTCATGCTCTCAGGTTTTCAAGTCCAGATATTCTAATTTTGAATCTTCCTGAAATTAGAATAAATTTATATATGAAGAAAGCTTGAAACCATATGGAACATTCAGTTTATTTACACAGTCAGTGGTATATTATCCATCTTCAAAATATGGCTTAAGTAGAACATAAGTCAGACACAGTCCTGTGCATGGGGTGAATTTTACCTTAAGTGCACATTTTTTACTTATTTTTCCCATTACCACCCATAAATACATGACCTAATCTTATTGCTTGATGAGGCATTCATTTTAATTAAAATTCTGTTAGTGACTTCTTCTGTATGTAAATACAAATGTTCCTATGTTTTTTACCATTCTTGTATTCTACAGAAAAAGGGCATACCTTCTGCTAAATGAGTAGGACCAGACATTTACTGGTCCTATTAAAAGGTACTCACAGTTTTTGCTAGCATGTTTGCACTGACATTCCTTATTTGCATGTACAAATAAAATAATTTCACGTGAAAGCATACAATTGAGGTCCTGAGGTGAATTTTTCTGAAGTGTCCAGCATTGGCCAGACAGCTCCCTTTACAGTTAATGGTAAAACTACCGTGAATTGCAATGGGAACAAAATTAGGCTAATACTGCTGAGTATTTTTGAAAATTACATTCACTCCTATCTGATAGTGTTTTCACATTCAAAATCAAGTGTTTGAACACACAAACAAATTAATTTGCAATTATTTTGTTGTTGGGAGTACTGAGAATGTCTGTTGAAAATCTGGGCCATGATATTCAGAGGTTACATCTGTGTGACGGTTTTGAAGGTTATAGAGCCCGCTAGTCAGAACATAAGTAAATCAGAAAAGGTGTGTGGCAGTCATACATGTCCACACATATCTGATGAGATTATAAATTTAGTCTTTGTGGAATAAGACTCACTAAAACTCATGGTGAAAAATTGCTATGGTTCTTAGTAAGATTTATGGAGATAATTTAATAGGGACTCATTTTTTTGTTAGCTTTTCAGGGAGAAGTCTTAAGTACTCTGAATTATTCTCTATAATATAGATAGATGATAATACTAGTGTAGTCTGTATAAATAAAATACAATTGCATCTGAATGTGGAGAAAAAATTGCAAAGAGATGTCTGAATGTGCTTTTACTGTCAAACTATTGATGGCTCAAGTTGTTTTCAAAGTTCATCTCTCCCAAATTAGAAAAAATAAACTCCAAACCCTTAATAGTTTGTTTCCAGCTTCACTGATTTCATTCCTATGGTATCATTTCTGATATGTCAAAACTCTCTTTCTGAAATATAATTCACAAGACATCCTAAAGGCCACATTGGCTGTCCAATGAATTCAATTTTTAAAGATTAATGTCTACTTTTTTAAGCTTTTATCTTACAAAGTGGCTCTATTCAGAAACATAACAGTAAAAATGGCATTGTGAGCTTCCATGTTTATTCAATAATTTCCACATCAAATGTGGAAAGTTTACAAATACAAGATTCTGCTTTCTATCAACCTTGAAAATTCCATCAGAGATCAAAAAGATCTTGTTAAGAATGCCATTATGTAACCCTTCTGCAGGTGGAGTCAGCAGCAACAAGGGCTGGATTAAATATCTAGGGATTCCTTTTAGCAATACAAAGCAGAACTGGCTCGAGCCTCCACCCAATATACTGGAAAAAAATACAATCCCATGGCACCTCTACGGGGGAATATTTCCCTGCTTGCAAGCAGGGAGTCTGTGTCTAGCAAAGAAAACTTTAATCAAAAGAGAAAAGGAACCCAACATTAATTTGTGAAAACATAACCATGATTCAAAAGCATATGACCATGAGAAAAAAAACCCACCCCAGAGTACACTGGGCAATGTCTCTTGCCTCAGTTTCTCACTTTGGTGTGTGAAGGTCCAACAAACGCATGTTGCTCACCTCTCTCTCCACTGCACCTAACTGACAGTTGCTGTCCTTGGTCAGCAAAGACCAAGAGCTCAGAGATCATTCATGTGAGTTCACCTCCCACTCCAGGGCCAGGGGGTGCCCTCAAGCAATGCCTCAGCTGCTGTTGCAACTGGCTTATGGTTGTTACCATTCACTCTTCATCAGTGCCTGCTGCTGCCACCATGGGCCACTGAGCCATCATGCTCTCCTCTGCTGCTGCACTGTTGCTTTTCTGTTGCCACCTACCTCTCTATTACACCCTATATGATGCCACATCCTGACGTCAATTAACTCAGCTCTCAGTGATTTCAGCTCTCTGTGGGGAATGTCACTGCTAGTGCAGACTATTCAGTCTCTGTCACTGAAATGCTGTCCCACATCAGGACTAAGGTTTAGACCTTATGGCTGGTTATCAGTGATTGACAGACAGACATAGCACATGGTGGCTGTGTGAATTCATGCTTCCCTACACAGCTCCTCAGTCCTTGCTCACAGAATTTCTAATATTCCATCTTTGTGGGGTAGTTTTTTGTGATAGATACACAAAGGCATGGATAAGACCAAAAAGTTTTCACTTATAAGCCATGTCAAGGATGATTCCCACTCCGGCACTTTGAGTGCAGAAGGTGAGGGCACGCAAGGATTCTAAAAATTAATACTGGCCACTCCAGGCTTCTATTAAACTCCCAAGGTTACAGCTTCTCTCTCTGACCTTGGATTGGTAGATGCTGCCGCCACCCAAGTGCAAAATCCCCCTTTGGACCCAGGAAGGCACATTGGGAATTCCTCCCTTTGGGGTACCATCAACCCTTTTCACTTCCAACCCCCACCCTGGGGAAGAGCTGAGAAAGAAAACAAAGGAAATCAGCTGTTGCCACCAGCTAATTATACAACATATGTCCTAAGAGGTTTGTGAATAAGAAAACCCAGTCCCATTCTTTAAAAGAAGGTAAATTTTATTAAAAGCAAAAAAGAAAGATAATGCATCTGGACCTTAGGCTATTGTTAGATTTAAAAAGAGCAAATATAATTAAGCATCAAGAATGGTTTTCTTTAGGTCCAGCTTAAAGGTTACAAGTTAAAGAAAAGCACCTGGGGTTAGCACAGAGGAGTCCACAAGCCATAAAGAAATAAGAGATAAACCTAATCGCATCTTTCTGGACATTCCCTGATCTACTTGCATATTCTGTCATATCTGGGGTTTCAGATAAATAGTTTTGAGGTGTGATTTGATGATTTTTCATACCTGGTTTAAAGCTTCTTACAGCATTGCTGCTTTGTGTCTCCTCTCTCTGGAGGACAACAGACAGACAAAGGGAAAGGTTTTTTTTTTCCAATTTTAAAATGTTCTAGCCTTACCATTGGCTCTTTTGGTCAGGTGCCCACTCCCTTCCTTTTACCTATAGGATTTTCTTTAACCATTTACAGGTAAAGCAAATAGAGAACAGCTACTAATAGGGATTTTTGTAGCTAACTGGCTGGCTGTGGGTCCATAAAAGGGAGCTGCCCCGCCCCTTTCATTTATCACAAGCCATAATGTAGTTTCTGGGTTCCAGTCTGTAATTGGCTGTGACTTTTGCCTGAATCTTGAATATGTGTGTGTTTTAAAGAATCTGAAGCATTCCTCTGTGGTTTGCTTATACTGTACTTATCAGGCTGGAGTGGACAATTCTAGTTGATGCATTTAATGAGGGCTAATAGATGTATTCTGTCAGACAGCTTCATCTTCACTCAGATTTTGTTTCCGGCACATAGAACAGCCTTGGATCCAAATATCTCTGAGATGTGGAGAAGTTGGACCTCCAGGTCCCTCCGACCAGAATGAATAGTTAGCTGGAAATTCTATTAGGGAATCAAAGGTTACATTTACCTATTATTTCCAATCCTTGCTGTCAGCCAGCTTTTCCATGTACAACTACTAGCTGCAGTGATCTGAGTAGTGCTTCTTATGCTATGTCTACACTAGAGAGCTTACAGTGGCACAGCTACACTGATGCAGCTCTAAGCCAACAGGAGAGAGTTCTCCCATCAACTTAATTAATCCAATGAGTGGCAGCTGCTATGTTGGCTGGATAAGCCCTCTTAATGGCATAGTACTGTGCACGCTGGCCCTTATGTCAGTGTAACTTATATCACTCAGGTGGGCACCCCTGAGCGACAAAAGTTATTCCAACATAAGTGTTCATGTAATCATAGCCCTTAGAGAGTCAGCTCAGGTGAATGCTGCAGGACAAATACGATGTTCTTCCCAACTGTCTCTCCTAGGAGGTCAGAGCTGTTCTATTTTAAATATCACAGTTCTGAACTTAACTTCAGCACAGTCTAAGTCTCAAATGTTCTCCTCAAAACCAAGATTTAGTGAAAACCAGGTTAAAACATAATAAATAATGTGAAGGATGTGGGAAATGTCTATAATATTTTATGAGGATATTTCCAGCCATTTTTATTTTTGTATTGCTTGCTATATGACAAGCGGGAGTTAATTCCAGTTCATATTTGGCAGGAAGGCAAACAAATGCTTTATGCTAGTGACTCATTTACTGATATTGAAAAGACAAGGCAGACAACCAATTTCTGCAAAGTCTATCCTTTGTCTCTCTCGCCAACAGAAGTTGGACCAATAAAAGATATTACCTCACCCACCTGATCAAGTCTATCCCTGACCATCTCACTCTGTTGGGCCACATGAACTGGTTTGACCAGGTTCAAGGGGTTGAGTGGAGACAGAGGTTTGGGACTGATAAAAGGGGAAACCTTGAAGAGAGGAAGAGACAGAAACACTCTGGGGAAACAGGCTGAGCCCCAGTTCACAGAAGTGGGACCTATCTACCCCCATCTCTCCTCAGTTCCTATGCTTTTCTGAATGTAAATACCCTGGCTTGAACTGTGAGTCTGAGTCAAACTTAGTCTGCATTTGAAGACACAGGGTTTGCAAAACTCTCATAATTCATAACTGTAGTTTTGCTGTCTATCAGCTATAAATCATAGACACATTAACTAATCCATCTCAGTAAAACTGAAACCTCTGAAATCTCCAGAAATACTGAAATCTTGCCTTTCTGAAATTTGGGCTAAAGCTTCTAAAAAGTTCTCATTCAGTCCTGAGACACACTAGAAAGATTTGGGATCATGTTAACGTGCCAAACACACATCTGATTGCCAACCCCACAAAAGAACTCCTCAGCTTCACCACTACCCTGGAAACAATGGTGGACGCTTAACCATTTCAAAACATTTCCTAGCAGATGAGAGACAATGCACAACGTGATTGTGGGCACCACTTGGAAATTATGGACCACACTGTAAATCAGCACCTGCTTTGATCATTTACCTTTGGCATCTCAAACTTACACCATGCCACCAAAGCTATTCATTGGTTCATTAATCTGGACTTGGTTAGTTGAATCTTGCTAATCACCTCTCTTGCCATACAAAAGAGCAACAAAATTTGTAGAATTTTTGGCATCTCTGCCTCCTCCCACGTCTTACCACAGAATCGTAGGACTGGAAAGGACCTCAAGAGGTCATCTAGTCCAGTCCCCTGCACTCAAGGCAGGACCAAGTGTTATCCAAGGAATACCATGGGCAGTACAGTTTAAAAAATTGAGCTAAAGCAAAATATTCTCTAAGAAAATAAAGCTCTCGATGCATTTCTGTTTGACACTTAAGTAATTCAGGATAGTGAGTCTGAATGTGTGGACCATAAAGCACTTCCATGCTGCCTGGGAAGCTACTTTAGACACTATGGCAGAACAATGATGAAAAATTGAAATGAGTTCACCATTCTAGAAAATTTCACCTGGGCCTGTCTTTAATGAGAACTGCCAGAGCTTCCTCCTATGTGTCTGCCTCTACGAGTTGCTGCACAGGAAATGAAGTTTGTTAAAGAGTCTTTCTTTGCATTGTAAAGTCAACTGATATCAGATTTGCTGTTGATACTAAAATTGGAAGGAAAAAAAAACAGGCCTAGGAGGGAAAACTTAACAACAGAGTGATTTGGGAAAAAATGCAGCTGTGGAAAGCCCCAGCAACAAGGTAAGAGTCAGCATTAATAAATATAAAATCCTGCACTCGGAGTAAAAAAGAGAAGGGAAAAAAAAACAGCACAGATGCAAAACTGTGAAGAAAGGGGGAACCCAAGGAGCAGCCTCAGCCATCACAAAGTGAGAGGGTTTTTCCACCATTTATTTAATTTATTCATTTACTTACTTACTTAGTCTCCTTAATGTTACGGTAACATTACTTTTCAGTTAAAGATAGACCACAAAGAAAATGTTGGATTGAGAGGGGAAGTGGTTCATTAGGGAATCTTTGCTTTGGAAATGGCCTGCCATATGAAGTGCAATATTCAAGTCACTGATCTATGTTTTGATGTACATTCAAGAGGGTACCTTTGTCATAATGGGAAGAGTGAGCCTTAAAAAAGACAAATTAATTTTAGCAAGCATATATAAAAAAAACAGTCGAAATGTATGGTAGTAGTCAAAATAGGATCACATTTGTGGTCTTACTATGAACATGGTTTTCTTTGTATGCGAATGAAGGCTGGAATTAAGCATCTTGGCATTTTGAAGTATTTTCAGATTTTTTTCCCCCCCAAAAATATTTCAAGAGATTGAGAGGGAAAAGCGGCATAAGAAATGGTGGGTGGGAAGGGGAGTAACCTGAACCTCCTCAAAGTTCATTTGAGAAGTGTTTGTTTTTCAAAAGCTTCAGTAATTGAAAGCTGAATACAGGGAATTTATTACATATTCACAGATTGAAGCCACGAGCCACAACTCAAACATTTTTCACTCTGCAAGTCAGACTGCAAAGTTCTCTAACTAATCTTTTTCAAATGTTGGCTACTCTGTATTCTATTAATTCTACCATTTTAATTTAATTCTCTGACCATTTTTCAGTGCCACATCACCACCTCTCTTTACCCATACTAAATAAGAATATTTAGCTCTCCATATACAGTCCTGGAGTAACCTTGTAGTATTGGGGGAGATTTCTTGTCCTCTGACATTCAGAATAAGTGAAAAATATGTAGCAACTACTGCTGCTGCTAAAAGCAATATAGAAGAGATTATGACCCCTTTTTCCAACACAGAAACATTTTTCCCCTTAAAGTGCTGTTAATTACTGTTTAAATGGTGCTTGTACTCACCGATTTTCTTTTTTTATCCGACAGCGTATGAGTAATATGTGTAGAGCCAAATTCTGCAGTCCTTAATGTTTCAAAACTCTGTGGTCAATTGATAACTGCAGAATTTTGCCCAAAAGCTTTGATTCTCCACTACCTTGAATTTTTATAATCATTTACAGCTTTGTAGTGACCACAAAGTAGGTGTGTGTGAGAGAGAGAGATATGCTAGCATTCTGTTTTTATATTGTTTTACACCTACTGTGCATTCACTTTGCACTGATGTAATTGACTATAGTACAAAGGTGCAGAGCAGTGGAGAATCACACTTAAGATTTATACACCTAATACAATACCAGCAAGAAAAGAGAGAATTCACAAGAGAGTGTGATGTGTCAATCTTCTCTTTACTGGAGATGTGGTGTTCTGTTTGACTCTTCAGGCTTTCTAGTGGTAGTACATTTTTAATCTGGGGAATAAAAGGAATAATTGTTCTGTTTAAAAATGAATGTTTTATATTAATAAGCATGTTCATACCCATTTTTAGAACTATATGCATTTCTACATACATTTTGAGTAGTAAAATATGTTGTCCATTTGTTTGCAAAAAGTACAGGGAATTACTGTGGAAAAAATAAAGGAGGTTATTGCTGTTTCTAAGGGAAGGAAATTGTTTTTTGTTTTTGTAGAATCCTATTCTTGTTCACAATCACTGATATTATAAAGCTCTCCTGGGATTTTGTGTGGTGAGTGGGTGTGTGTGTATGTATGCATGTGTGTGTATATATCATAATACTGGAACAACAGAGTCTGTAGGAAAGATATTTATGGATTTGTTTATACATACACACACACACACACACACACACACACACACACACACACACACACGCACACACCTGTAGCAAGCAAATCCATAAATATTTTCTGCAGACTCTGTTGTTCCAGTATTATGATCCTGATTCTCTTCTCTGCTATGGCACAGCTCAAATTCTGAGATATGTTTATCAACCAAATCTACCTTCTTATAATAAAGGTGTAGGCATGTTACAAATTGATTCAAGTGAATGTAAAGGCCACAGCAATTTCCAAAAAAATGGTATTAGAGCTTTTTTCTACACTGGCCACATATCTTCCTCAGTTTCTCCCTTGTAGAAAATAGGAGGCTGCACAAGGTAGTTTAATGAGAAAAAAAAATAAAGTAAATGAGTGAAAGTGCTTAGGAAAATAGGGTCCTGTATGGGTAAAAATAGATAAGTGAAAGCCTAAGGGACTTCAGAGTGACCACTGAGTTATTGTCTTAGGGTCCTGTTCTCCATATGCTGAAGTCCATGGTGAAGTTCCAATCGACTTAAGAGATGGTAGCATGGGAATGTTAGGGAGGCAAGAGCTTTGCTCAGTTAAGGCAAACTGAGGCTAACATAACTAGGCTGCACAGAAGGTTTGTTAGCTTTTGCTATGTATAAAATAAAATATCAAGAGTGTGAATCTCCGTTAACAATTTAAAAAAAAATAAAATAGCACTAAAAGAGAAAAGAAATCTCATCAAGATAATGAAATATCACCTTTTTTTAGTGCCACCTGTGTTTATATCACAAAGCAGACCGTTTTCTTCATCCATGTATTCTATCTAATGCATCTCATTTCCTCCTTCTCTTCCCCACTTCCAAATTATGAATGCATCTGGTCACACTTTCAATCTTTTTCTCACTTCTACCTAGGTGATGATGGTAGCCCTCTGGGAGCCTGCAAAAGGCGGCTGGTGAGCAAGATATTTTGCTGTTTAAAAAGACTTGCAAAGCTCACAAACATACAGAGAGCTTAATTAGTTTTTCTTTCTCTCTGTTTCTGTGCATTTCCAAGTCTCTCGATGCTGAAATATATGCTCTCTCACACACTCTAAGAAGAAGAAAGAACTACATTCCGAATGATCTCATTTCTTACATCACCTTATGGTTTCAGCAGCTCTGTTGGCTCTGTGCATGGAGCAGTGGGAAATGTTTTGGCAGCTCAGTGGCATGATTTTCAATGTGCTCGTCAATGTGAGCCAAATGGGTGAACAGCTAGGAGCTCACCATCTTGGAGAGGATTGCTTAGTGGAGTTCATTTCTTTGGCAGATATGCTGTAGCATTATTGAATGATCCCTTGTTTTTTTCTTTTGTTTTGTGGTCCTGATGAAAAGAATATAGAAAAGTTTCCCCAAACAACTCATTTTAATTTTTAAAAAAATCATTGAAATATTAATTACATACACAACCTTACAGTAGAAATGTAACAAAGAAAAAGACCTAATAGGGACAATTTTCCTTTCTTCTCCTTGAAAAAAGATACACAGAATTGCCCTGAAGCTCAGCTACATGTGCAATAAAGGCTGTATTGTCCAGGTTTCCAATAGGCTCATAAGAGAGTAAACAACCCTGATTCACTCGACAGAGAGGAAAGGGAATTGGTTTAATGTAGAATCCAGGTGGCTGATACTGACATTTTAAAATATTTTTCTTTGTGTTTCATCTTTTCCTGTTTTATCTATCATGTTTTTGTTTGACTGTATCCAGAGCAGAAAAAATAATCTATTTTCATTTATATTGTTAGCAGCACATATCCCATTATGCTTTTCTTGGATTCCTTTTCCTGGAAAAATACTCCAGACAGAAAATAGAGTGGAGAAATTCAAGTTGGGAATGTATGGAACATTTTGAGACCGTTCAAACATTAAATTTATTCAGAAATATGCAGTTCCCTATGTAACACTGGAAAGTAATTCTGCATTGACAACTGTTGGAGATACCTCCATCATCAAATGCTTTGGTATGTTTCGGGCATTTTTCAATGACCAGATCCTTTTTAGCAATAGGTGTTCTAGTTGATGGCTGCTAAGGACATACTGTCCCTTTTTGTGCGGCCAACGCCGGCCAGTGAAGTGCCCCATTCGAGGGGTAAACCTGCCCTGGGACCCTTCAAGTGGTCTCCATCAGTGTAGCTCCACTCCCTGCCATGGGGGTGCCATGCCAGCGCCCGCCTGAACAGCACCACCAGCCCCAGATGCAGATCAGCTTTACCTGCCAGACTTCCCTGCATCAGTCCCTGGACTCTAGACAACGTTCCTTGGGGTCCCGGCATGGATTGCTGGCAGTCTGGTGCAGACCTGCAGAGGCACATCACCAGTCCCCAGAGCCCCAGTGCCAGGACAGCCTGGAGGGTTGAGATGCCCATCCCTGGAGCCCGTCACTGGACTCTGGATCACCAGTATGGGTCACCATGAGCACAGCAAGAATCTGAGATGTCGATCCTTACGCTCCCACTCCCAGTCTGCAGAGTGGCACCGCTCTCAAAGCATGAGGCGTCGATCACCGGGGCACTGTCACCAATCAGCCGAACACCTCTGCTGGTCATCAGAGTCGCGGCACTGAGAGCCACTGTCCCGGTACAGGTCCCCAATGTAGGTCAGCAGAGAAAGCTGATGGGAACAGGGTAAACAGGCAGCCTCAGTACCGTCGTGGTCCCCCAGACAAGTCTCTCCCTTCTCGGGCTCTGACAATGAGGAGGAAGATGTGCCTGAAGGCCAAGGTCACCCACTGAGGAGATCAGCATTCCCCTCTGGTCCAACTGGCAACTAAGGAACCTCTGGGTTCCCCCACTGGTGGAAGGAGCAATGGTCGGTCTCAGGGGCCTCCAAAAGATGGCTGACGATGGTCTCCCACTTTCCTCCGACTCGGAGTCAGAGCAAGCTCCCCAAGGACAGCCAGCCTCATCCAAGGCACCCCTGGCAGAACAGTGGCATTGGCAGACCCACTTGTACCTGTCTCCCCCTCATCTTCACCCGATGAGGTGATAGAAGGGCCTTCTCATATCATCCCCCAGAATGATGCAAGGGCCCACCAGGAGCTTTTGAAGAGGGTGGTATTGAATCTGGGACTGGAAGCCAAGGAGCTGGCAGAGCCTTCAGATCCCTGTTTGATATATTAAATGCAGCAGTCCCCTTCAGAGTGGCATTGCCAGTACATGAGGGAGTGGAGAAACTAATCAAGGCCCTATGGCAGACACCCTCCTCCTTACCCCTGCCCCCTATCTCCAAGTGGGCGGAAAGAAAATACTACATCCCCAATAAGGGTTTTGAATATCTTCATGCTCACCCTGTCCCAAGATCACTGGTTGTGTTGGCAGCTAATGAGTGCACTAGACAGGGCCAACTGGGATCGCTGCCTAAGAATAAGGAAGCAAAGAGGCTCAGTCTCTATGGTAGAAAAAATTATTTTACATCCAGCTTCCAGATGAGAATGGCCAACCATCAGGTCTTGCTTCGCTGTTATAATTTTAATATTTAGCAGTCCATGGGCAAGTTCATAGACTTGCTTCCAGAAGGAGCACATGAAGGAATTCCTGGCTATCCTCGATGAGGGCATGGCTGTGGCCAAGACAGCCCTCCAAGCAGCCTCAGGTGTTGCAGATTCAGCAGCCTGGACCATGGCATCGTCTATTTCTCTGAAGCGTGCATCCTGGTTGCAGTTGTCAGGCCGGTTGGTGGAGGTTCAGCAGTCCATTCAGGACCTCCCGTACAATGGCCTGGCACTATTCTCAGAACAGACAGTAAATTATATGGCCTAAAAGTCTCTAGGGCTACCTTGTGCTCATTTGGCTTTTATACACTGAGGCCTGCAAGAAAGCAGTTTAAGCCACAACAGTCCCACAGTTTCAGGACCCAACCTCGATCAGAGCCTTCCGCAAGAAGGGCAAGGGCTATGAGCACCGGCAGAGCCATTAGCCCCCGCTCTTTCCCAGTTCACTTGATCTCTACCCACAACAAACTGGGTAATAAGCAAGCATTTTGAGGGTGTGCTTGAGGATTACCTTCCAGCCTGTGTCCTGGATCCAGCACCCCTACTTTTTTTTCCGACTGTTTCTCCCTCTTCCTTCCTGCCTGGGCCTCTATAACATTGGATCGGTGGGTCCCCAGCACAGTAGCAGGAGGCTATACCTCCAGTTTATTTTTATCCTCCCTCCCTATACCTCTTCAGGGACCCTTCTCATGAGCATTGGCTTGCTCAGGAGGTGCAGAGATTTCTACAGGTAGGAGTCATGGAGGATGTTCCTCTGCACTTGAGGGGGAATTCCTCTGCTATATTTTGATCCCAGAGTCCAAGGGGGGTCTACACCTCATCCTCAACTTGCAGAGCCTCAAGTATCTCAAGAAGTCAAAGTTTTGCATGGTCTCCCTGGCCTCCATTATTCATTCCCTGGATCCGAGAGACTGCTACGCTGCCCTCGACCTGAAAGACACTTACTTTCACATATTGATATTTCATGGACATAGTTCCTATGTTTCGTAGTTGGGACCACACACTAACAGTTTGCAATGCTCCCCTTTTGGCCTAGCAACGGAGCCAAAGGTACTTATGAAGTGCATGTCCATGGTGCCAGACATCAGGATATCCAGTCTACCTGAACCTCGATCACTGGCTCATCAAAGCCGCTCCAAGTCCAGCACAGCATTAAGATGCTGTGAACCACTTGTTAAGCTCTGGTCCTGTTGATAAATGAACAAAAATCAATGTTGATCCCAGTCCAATGGATAGAATTTATTGGAGCAATACTCAACCCTACCCAAACCAGAGCATTCCTGCCAGAGGCCAGGTTCAGGGCAATGTCAGATCTGATTGCCAGTGTCACTGCCCATCCACTCACCATGGCCCAGGTCTGTCTGACTATTGGGGAACATGGCAGCATGCATGTACGTTGTCCAACATGCAAGACTCAGGCAGCGTCCCCTCCAGATGTGGCAGCCATCTGTCTACTCCCCGTTCGCAAGCCCGTGACCCAGTCTCCCTGATTACAGATGCATATGACCTCAGTTGGGGAGCGCATCTCAGTACACTGCAGATTCAGGGGTTATGGTCTTGAGAGGAGCGAATGTTACGTATAAACATTAGGGAGCTCAGAGCCATCCATCTGGCTTGCAGTGTCTTCCTTCCCCAACTGTCTGGTCAGGTAGGGCAGGTGTTGACGGACAACACGGCCTCCATGTTCGAAGCCAACAGACATGGGGGAGCTTGTTTGTCGGATCTCTGCCAGGAGGCCTCTATCTGTGATACTTCTGCATTCAGCGTGCAATCCACCTGGAAGCCTTGTACCTCCCCGGCATCCAGAACATGCTGTGGATTGCCTCAGCAGGTCCTTCTTCTTTCATTACGAGTGATCCTTTCATTCAGAGGTTGCCAGGATGCTCTTCCGGTGGACCTGTTCACCACCAGACAGAACAGATAGTATCATCAGTTCTAGTCTCTCCAAGGCCTTGGCAGAGGCTCACTTTCCGATGCTTTTCTCCTATCATGGTCAGAAGACCTGATGTATGCCTTTCCATCAATTTTGCTCATCAGCAAAGTCCTCTCAAAAATCAAGAGAGAGAAGGCAAAGGTCATTATGATCACCCCATCATGGGCTCTCCAGCATTGGTTCGGCATGCTCATGGACCTGGTTGTAGCAGCCCCATGGCCACTTCCCAGCCACCCCAACCTACTCTCAGAAGATCACGGTCAGCTCCTGCACCCGAACCTCACCTCTCTCCACTTTGCAGCTTGGATGCTGCATGGCTGACTCCAGAGGAACAAGCCTGCTCTAGTCAGGTATAGCAGGTTCTCTTGGAGAGCAGAAAGCCCTCCACCAGAGCAACTTACCTGGCAAAGTGGAATCATTTCTCCTGATGAGTATTGGAGTGGAATATCTCCCCGACCTACTCACTGTAAACTTGGAAAAAATCAAGTATTTTTGGTGTATGTTTTACGAAAATTAGAGCTGGTCTGAATCAAAATCCTGTACTGGGAAAAACATCAAAATCCATATGTGGTATCATTTCCTGCTGGGCTCAGCCAAAAGTCCAGGTTGGAACAATCTCAAACACTGAGATAGCTCAGATCTGCAACTAAACTTTACAGCTCATGTCCATCTTCAGTAAAAATACAACAAATTTTTGTTCACAGACAAAAATGTTTGTGGAGTTTTATTGGTTTTGACTTATCTCTATACATGACCTTTGGTTCTCTGTCTAATTTAAATGAAGCCTAAAAATTATTAAAAGCCGCTCTTCCTTTCCCAAAGATCTGATGAGTTCTCTTTTGTGTACAGTACCCCATCTCATTTTAATTTTAAACGTGAGGAAAAAAATCCCGACAGCTGCATCTTAAAAAATGTGCAAGTTTTTGACACAAGTAAATTTACTTTCAATTAAAACCCCGAGACATGGTTCCAAAAAAGGTTAAATAGAAATAATAGAAGTGGTTAGAGAAAAATTAAACACTGAGCGCTTTAAGATCTCAGACTATATCTACAGCAGGCATTACAGAAAATTGTGTCTAGTCAAGAGTGAACTTGCCTTTCTTGGAATAAATCAATAAATTCTGTAACATGATAATACTGCAGGATGATAAAAGGCAAATGTTGATGGTCAAATATTGAACACTGATAGCTCACTTAAACCAAATCCAGCCCCCAATCCCAAACTCAAATAGCTGAGCCAGGAATGAGTTGTGCAGGGGTTGGGCGGGGGGGGGGGGGGAAGGAGGAAGTAGAATGGATAGAGTAGCATATACTAAGGCTGCAGCAAATTTACCCAGCTTTGTCTCCTCCACATTGGCAGCCCATGCATGCTTGTGCACTGCTGTACAGGAATTTGTGCAATGAGGTCTGCATGATGTGCATGGAGAGTAAAATTCATCCTTATACAGATGGCCAGCACAAGAATTTCTCATCTGGTATATTATTTTGCATTTTCCAAGCTTAATATCTCACTGTTATTTTCTGTTTTCTAATATTTGTGTCCCATTGTATGATTTAGCTGTCCTCATAATTTAGTATCCTATTCAAATGTCATTAATATGCTCCTATCTCTTCTTCCAGGCCTAACTCTGATACCCGAATCAACTCACTTGAAACCCCCCTGCAATTTAGTACGTGCCATTTCCATTACCTTTGTTTACCTTCGGCCACTTTTAATCCAGGTGTCCCTTTTCATATGCAAACCAGTTTGAAATAATTTGGATAGGAGGATGTTGTTAGAAGGATTTACATACAGTAAAGGCTTCAGGATCCTATCTTGTTCAGTGTCTAAATTGTGTAACTAAAGGGGATAGGAAGATTATCTATGCTCCTGCACCAAGGGAGTCCCACCAGATGGGGCCGGGAGATTCCTTTAACATTGGCCCCTTCCTTTTGCAGGTAAAAGAGTGGTCAACAATGCCTGCAGGGGGCAGAAAATGCTACTTTGGTTTCTGTACACTCTCTGTACTGTCCCATTTATGAATCATAGTGCAGGTGTTTCTCTTGCAATTTCCAGTGCATATGTCCCGGCCTCTCCCTGGAAGGAAACCTGTTTTTTCCTTTGTTTAGTTAGAGACTTAAAACCATATTCAGAGAGTGACAAAAAGTCCTGTGGCACCTTATAGACTAACAGAAGTATTGGAGCATGAGCTTTCGTGGGTGAATACCCACTTCGTCATATGCATGTGGTGGAAATTTCCAGAGGCAGGTATAAATATGCAGGGAAGAATCAGTCTAGAGATAATGAGGTTAGTTCAATCAGGGAGAATGAGGCCCTCTTCTAGCACTTGAGGTGTGAACATCTAGGGAGGAGAAACTGCTTTTGTAGTTAGCTAGCCATTCACAGTCTTTGTTTGACACCATCAGCTCAGGATTAAATTTGCAAATGAACTGAAGCTCAGCAGTTTCTCTTTGGAGTCTGGTCCTAAAGTTTTTTTGCTGTAGGATGGATACCTTTAAATCTGCTATTGTGTGTCCAGGGAGGTTGAAGTGTACTCTTACCGGTTTTTATATATTGCCCTTCTTAATATCTGACTTGTGTCCATTTATCCTTTTACATAGGGATTGCCCAGTTTGGCCGATGTACATAGCAGAGGGGCATTGCTTGCACATGATGGTGGACGTGCAAGTGAATGTACTGGTGATGTTGTGGCTGATCTGGTTAGGTCCTGTGATGGTGTTGCTGGTATAAATATGTGGGCAGAGTTGGCATCGAGGTTTGTTGTATGGATTGGTTCCTGAGTTAGAGTTACTATGGTGCGGTGTGTGGTTGCTGGTGAGAATATGCTTAAGGTTGGCGGGTTATCTGTGGGCAAGGACTGGCCTGCCTCCCAAGGCCTGTGAAAGCAAGGGATCATTGTCCAGGATGGGTTGTAGATCACTGATGATGTGTTGGAGAGGTTTTAGCTGAGGACTGTAGGTGATGGCCAGTGGAGTTCTGTTGGTTTCTTTCTTGGGCTTGTCTTGCAGTAGGAGGCTTCTGGGTACATGTCTGGCTCTGTTGATTTGTTTCCTTATTTCCTCGTGCGGGTATCGTAGTTTTGAGAATGCTTAGTGAAGATCTTGTAGGTGTTGGTCTCTGTTTGAGGGGTTGGAGCAAATGTGGTTATACCTCAGCGCTTGGCTTGGATTGTGTGGTGTGTCTGGGATGGAAGCTGGAGGCATGAAGGTAGGCATTTGCTACCTGGCATTGAGGTGCTCTTGTGGTCTCAAATGCATCAGCTTGTTCTGCTGCACACACATCAAAGAGCATCCATGAGCACAGAATATGTGTGCTACTGAACAAACAAATGTTCTGAATAATTTGTGTACATTGAAATGTCAAATCAGCTGACTACAAAACAGTTTGAAGTCATTTTCAGAAGCACTGCATGAGACTGGTTTTTTGCAAACAATTCTCAGTATATCCACAAACTATATATGATACAGATGACAAACGGTGGCAGCTGAACTCCACATGACTGTAAACTGTTAACAAATGGCTGACTCTGTCTTGCACCCTACTATGTATTTGTTATGCAAATGCCTCTGCACGATTTGCAGGATCAGAGTACGTTGTTAGACAGGGAGCCAGGGCATATTTTTGTCAGAAGCCAATTTGATCGCTCATTTGAAGTTTTGATTTTTCATCCTGCTGCACTGAATAATCAAAGTATAGGGGTTTTGTCAACAGATATAATGCACTTGGGGCTATTTTGTGCCCCGGGTTACACGTGTGTAACTCCCATTAAAGTCCTTTTGCCAAATAATTTTCTGCACTTTGATATGACTGACATAGGACCTCTGATCACTTTTTTGTGATAGATGACTTTTATTTATGATTTTATCAGCAGTTTTTTCTAATGATTCCAATATTTTTCTAATATTGTGGCAATACCGGTATTATATAATTAAAAGTCACATACGTTAAAGCTCACTAACTAACCCATCCTATATTGGTGACTTCACTTTTAGAATGTATAATGGCTCATAATATGTTTCTTTCTAACACTCTTTCTTTTAACTGGAGTAATTTAAAACAAACCCCAGTATCATACTGTGCATCCCTCCATTTGATTCCGAGTGGCTTATTGTTTTGTCAAATGTTACAATTTAGTTAAGCAAGAAGCTTGAGCAGACTAATTTAGGGGTGCTCAGACCTGAGGATTTGGTATAGGCGTATATTTATTTTAAATGAGCCAGTGATAGACCCCTGATTAATTCCACACCTGATATCATTTCAGAGATATCTAGGGTTTCCAACTTTCTAATTGCACAAAACCGAACACAATTGCCCTGCCCCTTCACTGATGCCCGCCCCTTCACTGAGACCCTGCTCCCACCAACCCCAGCCCCCCTCCCTCCATCGCTCGCTCTCACCCATCCTCACTCACTTTCACTGGGCTGCGCAGAGATTGAGGTGCAGGAGGGGGTGATGGCTCCAGCGTGGGACTGGGGATTAGGGGTTTGGGATGTTAGAGGGGGCTCTGGGCTGGGGTAAGGAGGTGGGGTATGCGTTCTGGTAGGGAGTTTGGGTGCAGGAGGGGTTCTGACCTGGGACAGGGGGCTGGGGTTCAGGTGGGCGTGTGGAGTATGGGAGGGAGTTAGGGTGCAGGAGGGGGTTTCAACCTGGGGCAGGGAGTTCGGGTGCCAGGTCTAGGAGGGAGCTAGGGTGCAGGAGCGGGTTCTAACCTGGGGCAGGGGGTTTGGGGTATGGGCCAAGACTGGGCAGCACTTACCTCAGGCAGCTCCCAGTTGGCAGCTGAGTGGGGATAAGGCAGGCTCCACACTGCTCCCAGAAGTGTCTGGCATGTCCAGCCTCTAGGTGGAAGCACAGTCAGGTGGTGGTGCACATTGCCTGCATCCACAGTCCCTGCTCCCGTAGCTCCCATTGGCCGTGGTTCCCAGCAAATGGGAGCTGTGGAGCCAGTGCTGGGGGTGGAGGCAGTCTGCAGAGCTTCCCTGATTGCCCCTTGGGGCTACAGGGCATATTGGCTGCTTCTGGGGAGCTGTGCAGAGCCAAGGCAGACAGGGAGCCTGCCTTAGCCCTGTGGCGCTGCTGACTGGACTTTTAACAGCCTGAATGGAGTGCTGACTGGAACCGCCAGTCGAAAACTGGATGCCTAGCAACCCTAGAGATATCTCGGATTTTAGTATGGGTAGCCTCAAAATAAGGCATATTATACATTATTCTCTCACACCTGATTTATCTCAGATTATTTTATTTCATTGTAATAATCCTTCATTTTTGGATGGTGTTTGATAATTCTTCTTACTGTGTTTTCTTTATTCTTCTACAATGTGAATTTTTTTTTGGCTCTGGATTAGTATTTTAATTTTACTACTCTTGCTTTACCTTTCTTCCTGTGGGATTGAAAGTGGTATTTTAATTTTCTGAGCAACAAGGAATTCTATCTCCTTGTGATGGGGAGTCTACCCCACACAAAACCCAAAGGAGTGAATTAGTCCAATTAGTCTATAGACTGCAGGTTTAACGCAAGCACAGCAACAGCTTCGGCCGTTTCAGGCATATTGCTACGTCACTGACCCTACTTCTATCCCCGTGCATGAACAGGGGGTAGACATGGCCCTTGATAGCAGCCCTCTAGGGGATACTAGCACGCTGCTGTGGATGCGGGGGTTCCAGGGGCGGCCAGTAACGTCGTTGTTTCAGGCTATGGATCGCCTGAAGTGGCCTGCCCCCCGACCACCTGCAGTAGCTGCGGGCATTGTACCCTCTGCGCCCAAGCCCAATTTCCCTGACGGCTCTTATATAGAGCGGAAGATCTTTGGGTTTTTGCTCAACAAAGCGGGGCTCAGTAAAGATACTATCCGTAAGTTAAGCCCTGCACAGCAAAAGGAGCTGGCTATAGCTCTGGAACAGTTAAGGAACAGTTAAGGGACCGAAATCAGGAAAACGCTACAGGACCGAGTGTGTAATGACGGCCAACACCCGGTCCGGTGATTCTAGGCCGTATTTTCCCCTGGTCACTCTCAATGGTCAAAATGTTCAGTTTTTGTTGGATACAGGGGCCCAGGTATCCATTGTTCCCCCATCTATCCCCCATAAGCGCACGGATCGAATTATTTATGTTCAAGGGTTCAATAGTGTCAAGCCCCGGCCTGAAGTTAGGGTTGAAGCCACCCTTCAGGGCGTCCCCATCCGGTTCACTGCTCTCCTGGGAGGCCAGGCATTTGAGTCTACTTTAGCCACCCTTAAACAGTTTAATGTCCCCGTTATTGTTTTCGATGCTATCTCGTGGTTATCCTCTCCTAGCCTCGTATTTTCTACTAAACAGCAGACGGTTGGCCTTAGGGCTGTTGATTGGGCACGTCGTTATTGGATTACAGTAGTCCGCGACCCCACAGCTATAAATGAAAGCAATACCCTCAGCCTGCATTCCCCTCCTGGAATCTACTGGTTCTGTGGCAATGGCATTGCTTATAATCATCTTCGCCTCCCCAAGGGCATTTGTGCCCTCAGCCAGGTTTACATTAAGGGAGGAGGTGTTTTCCACAGGCCTCCCCCCATATTTGGTCCACAGAAGCGAGAACTCACTTGGTGGAATCGTCTCAAATCTGCCACTGAAACCCTCTTTTGGGGTTATGTGCAATTCAATCCTTATAGTTATGCATTCACTCTTGGTCAGCTCCGTAGTCTGTCCAGGAATTTAGAAACCCTTACTAATCTCACAACCCTTGGATTTCAACAGGTTGACAATTCCCTTACTATCCTAGCTGAATATGCTGAGCAGAACCGCCTAATGATACAGACCCTCCTGCACCAGGACTTTTGCAAGGCCCTTGAGAATCTCGATTCTCGTGTCAAGGGACAATGTTGCCTCCGCTTGCGTCCTGGCTGGAACAATGTCTCTGCCAGCAGCTGTCGTCCCTGGCAGTCCGCATCCGTGAGGAACGTCAATCCTGGGACTGGTGGCAAACAACCTTGTCAGGCTGGGGACTTGGACAATGGGCACAATCCTTGAAATATTGGTTAATTGCAGCAGCAGTAGTTATTGTTGTTTTCTGCTTAAGCCTTGCATGTACCAAAGCTCTAATTAACAGAGCTGTGACAGCACTTCCTATCCAGACTGTACTACACTGCCTTCACGTCAGCTGACGACCAGTCAGACGCTGAGCTTTCTGCTTGAATTCGTTTTTCCCTTATGTTCCCTAGATTCGTTCCCTCCTAGGTGTAAGCTGACCCTCCCGTGATGGACCGCCAATCGGCCACGGGGGCATGTCGCAATCCGATACGAAGTTATGGCTCTGTATGGCCAAAAGGACAAGGCAGCCTCCATCTTGGACCAGGTTCATGTTGTATAGGAGAGGGCAGAGACTCAATCCTGCCCAGCAACACTGGCTGTGTATGCTCTCCTGTGTTTTTGTTTCTTTCTCTCTCCTGCTGGGCCATCTAAAGGTCAGGCTAGTTCTGTGTGTGAAGGCCTGATTCTGCCCGGCAACCTGTTTTTTTTTTGGGCCGGTCATCTGGAGGTCAGGTTAATCCTGCCCAGCGACTCACTTTCCCGCTCTTTTTGGACCCAGTCATCTAAGGGTCAAGTTTGTTTACTTGTCAACTCCAGTGTGCCGTGTGCAAATCCTTCTGACGTGGGGTGGCAACAGCTCGAAGCCTGAAGGGAGGAGGGACCAGGGAGCCAATCAGATGCTGACACGAGGGAGTGAGACCTTTCTATAAAACTAGGTTTCCCCCCAAAATTTGTGTGGAGCATCCGCGTGTTAGCTGAAGGACTTGATCACCCTTTCGGCCAGGGTCTCCTCCCGGTAAAGTGCACTCGTGTCGTATCGTTTGGATTCGTCGTCGTTTGGACCCGATCCCTGTCAGCTCGTCATGCTTCTGGTGTCTGTTCTGCTGGTCAGCTGAGCCTGGAGTGCGGTATTTGCTTTTTAATATCTGACAGCTTATCTAGCCTCTTATTTTTTTCCCCTCCCTAACTTGGTACCAAATATCTACTCAGGATATCAGGATTGTATTAGTGAGCTCAGAATTGCACAATTGCTTAGCTAGCTTGTATAATTGTTCTATTTATTATTGAATTGTTAACTGCAAACTGTTTTATGTGTGTGAATCACTGCTCTGTCTTTGTCCGGAGTGAATGAATCTGGGAGCTGTCTCCACCTGGAGATTAGCTGACAAGGGGTTCCCATCCCCGCGGTCTGAATGAGTGGAATCTGTCCAGCTGCAGCCGCACCACACTCTGGGTTACCCTTAGTGTGAAAGCAAGGGTGGCTGAGGCAGTGGCCCGTGGGTCTCTTTCTCTGTGTTGCACCGGGCACCGCCCTGACGAACCCAATTCCCATCTTGTGTGATTGGTGTGCCTGCCTATCTGGTGTGGTGTGGTGAGCAGTATAAAGTGTATTATTACTGTGTTTTGGGGTGTGTTTGTAATTTTGATACCATCCCAGCCAAAGTTGCCTACTCCCCCGGCCCAAGTTGTAATTATCCCCCAAACAAACGCAGCCACTTGGCTTTTCACTGTTATTCTGGTCCTGCCTGTTTTTCCTCACTCAATACCAAGCTTTAACGAACCACAATCTATTTCGGACATAGACAAGCAAATTAATGCATATTAAGAAATTTAAATTCAAATTAAATTCCACTGTTTCCTTCTGCTTACCAAGGTACCAAGGTAATTTTATATCTCCTTTCCAGAAATATGAAGAGTAAATAATTTGGTGTTTAACTAGAGAAGCTGTTAATATCTTAAATTACAACAGCAATTCAATTATAACAAGAAAAGATTAAATCTTTTCCTCGACACTTAGGGCCTGTCACATTGACAGAAAGTAGAGAGATCCTAGGATTTTGCAGCCTAACATAAGAATAAATTATAATTGTATTAATAATCATTTTTGCAACAATATTGATGCTGATAACACCATAGTTCTCATCTCCCCTTTTATATTCACACTGATCACTCATCTTCAAAGAAGCTCACTTACAGTATCTTGCATTATCCTATTATTATTTAAATAGTGATAACCTAGGCTCTGATCATGCAAACACATATGAATTCAATGGGACTACACACGTGTAAGGTTAAGCATGTAAGTATGAACATTTTTTGCAAGATTGGGCCCTAAACTGCAAGTGTCTTGTTAGGTTTTGAAATATTTGGTTCTAAATGTCAAATGGGGACTATGTTATTTATTGCTAATGTTTCTAACTTACTTTGAAATCTACCCATGATATATTTGTATATATGATACTAAAACATCATCCAGTCCTTATGTCAGCTAGTCCTTTCTTTCTACACTCGTGTCAAATCACACTTGCTTTACTCATCTGAGTAGTTGCATTAATGTGAATATTAGGTAAGTAAGTTGAGCGTAGCATGTCAGCAAATCATTGCCCTTCATTTTAGAAGGTAAGTTTCTCTTAATTTAGAAAAATATAGGATTCTTTGAAAATTTCCCCTATAATTGACTTACAAAATATTACACACCTCTTTTGTTCATAATTTTATGTGACTTCTTCCCTCAATGCGACTTTCATGCATTTATTTACTTAAATGGTGGTTGTGTCTGCTTATGTCTAGGCTGAACTTGATGCAGTGTTGTCTGCCTTTAAATAAGCTTCTTCAATTAAAATGTATGACATGGTATTTCATTTCTTTAGGTAAGCAACTTGCTTGTGTCTTCAGGTAATTGGATATTTCAATGAAAAAAAATCCAGTCTGTCCATGTTAGGTTTCTTCAAATTAAGTTATAAAGTTGTCTTCTTCTCGCATCCTTTTCACAAACTATATATTTTTCCAGAACCGTGCAAAAGCAATGGCTCTTTCCATCACTAGAGCAAAATCCTCTTTCATACAGATCTCCCCAAAGAGTTGGCAAACAAGCAGTTGCTCCCTGTTTGCACCTCACCTTCCTTGCATATATTTATGTCATTATAGAAGCCCCATTTGATCATATTAATTTTTGATTTGCCAACTTGTGTGCGCAGGTGGTTCAGGCATCGCTACATTGACCACTCTGTATTGAGCCCTCTGGGAAAGTCCTCCTGGGGGTCCAGATCTATTTCAGTGTCTCCAACTACACATAGTCTTTCCTTCCATAATCTCAGTCGTGTCTTGCCAGTTGTCGTATCTAAAGACCCAACACTGGTTATAAAACTCTTTTGTGATTTAAGGTGTTTGATTACTCTTGTGTGACCATATAATGGATGCCTTGCCATTCCATCTGCCATGATTTTTCCCTTTTGGCTTGTTACTCTTAGATTAAGCGGGGGGCAGGACCTGTTAACCTTTCCATAGTGGTTACAAACCAAACCCCAAATCCAAGCACCTCTCAACTTGAGATGTGGATTTGAGTTCAAATTTCATAGCTCAGGCCCATCTCTAACAGAGTACCCTTAAAATAATTAGTCTAGTAAAAGACATCTAAAGGGATCAATGTTACCTTCATTTTCATTTTTTTCATGCCTTCCCCATCACTTCCAAGCTGGTATGACTAAATTTATAAAAACAATGTATTCATTAACACCCCTAGACAAGCTGACTTAAAGCAGACTTTCACACTATCTATAGCACAATAGTAAATGAATGCCACCTGCACTACTTCAGGATCAGAAGGTCAACTTTTGATTGTGAGTTACATGGACTTGTACAGTGGTACACAGATTTAAGTTCTGACTCAGCAAAGAGCACACAGGGACAGATCCTTACACTTTTGTGAAGTCCCAATGACTTCAATGGTTCTATATGTGGGTGTACTGGTCATTCTGCATAGCTCGTCTTGAAGTTATCAAGTGCTTAATAGATATAAAATATGTAGAGACAGGTTATACACAAAGACTATACATATTTATGATATATTTAGCTCAGTGTTTCTAGACATAATAGAGCAGCGGTTCTTAACCAGGGGCGTCTGATGAAGTGGGTATTCACCCACAAAAGCTTATGCTCCAATACATCTGTTAGGCTTTGGCTACACTTACACTTCAAAGTGCTGCCGCGGCAGCGCTTTGAAGCGCTAAGTGTAGTCAAAGCGCCAGCACTGGGAGAAAGCTCTCCCAGCGCTGTCCGTACTCCACCTCCCTGTGGGGAATAACGGACAGCGCTGGGAGCCGCGCTCCCAGCGCTGGGGCTTTGACCACACTGGCGCTTTGCAGTGCCGCAATTTGCAGCGCTGGAGATGGTGTGTTTTCACACCCTGCTGCAGCGCTGCAAATTTGTAAGTGTAGCCAAGCCCTTAGTCTTTAAGGTGCCACAGGACTCATTGTTGCTATGTACCCCTGGGGGTAGACAAAGATCTTCCAGGGGATACAAAACTCATCTAGATATTTGCCTGGTTTTACAACAGGCTACATAAAAAGCATAAGTGAAGTCAGTACAAACTAAAATTTCATAGAGGCAATGACTTGTTTATACTGCTCTATATACTATATACTGAAATGTAAATACAATATTCATATTCTAATTGATTTATTTTATAATTATATGGTAAAATGAGAAAGTAAGCAATTTGTCAGTAATAGTTTTCTGTGACACTTTTGTATTTTTATGTCTGATTTTGTAAGCAAATAGTTTTTTGAGAGAGGTGAAGCCTGGGGGTATGCAAGACAATCAGACTCCTGAAAGGGATACAGTAGTCTGGAAAAGTTGAGAGCACTGCAACAGAGTACTGAGAATGCAACAGATAATTCAAATTGAGATCAAAATTCTTGCTAAAGTTTATTGCTGAACTAGAGCAGTAAAAATAAATCTAAATGTTTAACTGTACCGTCTATTTACTGCTTCTTGTGGATATGTTAAAACAGTTGTCAATGAGAGTTAGGGAAATAGTTAACCACAGTATGAAAACAAAAATGTGCTGATGTTCTAAAGCCTATAACACTTGAAACTATACAGATGTGTTGCCAAGCTTGAAACTGTATTGCAATTGTAGCTGTCACAGGTCCATTCAAATGAAACCTGTACAGGTCAATTCATTTAACACTTTTCTAGTGTCTGAGAAAAACAGCATATGAACACTTTCTGAAAATGAAATCTTTCAAGTCTAGGTTTTGCATGAATGATTGTGTATCCCTGGCTATGACACACAGGCCTATTCAAAGAGTCTAAACAAACAATAATACAAATAAGATCTGACGTTTCATAATTTGTACAAAAAAAACCCCTCGTATTTTGTTATAAAAAACATGAGAAAGGAAAAAAAAAATTAAAAATTGACTTTTAAAGTATGTTAATTAATTATTGGTATTGCTAGTGCTGCCACTGCTACTACTTATCTGTTATAGCTGTTTTCATGTGTAGATCTCAAAGGACTGTAAATATCATTATGCCCATTTAACAGGTGAGATAAAGAGAGGTGAAGTAACTTTCCCAAGGTCACAAAACAGGTCAGCATCAAACCTAGGGGAATATATCCTTGCTGTTCTAAGTTCCAGTCTAATTAATCTGAATCTGTAAGCCCTCATGAGTTGAAGCCCACATCTTGAGACACTGACTCATATTTATTTGTACCTTACTCAGTGAGGGAGAATCTAGACCTGTGTGTGCAATCATTTAGTAGGAAATCACAGAGAAAATGTTCTGTTTAATCAAATAATTTGTACAGCCAGGAGCATTGAATAGATGTATAAAACTGATATACTATGAGATGTAGTTATATTATTAAAGAATTAAAAGTTTTATCATCTTATGCATAAACATTAGGTGGGTCAAAATTTTAGAAGGCTCTATATTATATTACTCATGATTTCCCATGATTCCATTTGTAGAGCAGAAATACAATAAATCTGAGATTTTATTGCAATTTCATGAGAAAAACACTGGTAACAGTGGTTGTAGACATATATTTTAAACTGAACAATATAGAATTATTTCAGTCCTCAGAGACAATATTGTTGCTTTAAAAGGATATTTAATTTGGTTAGGGACTGTAATTTTAATAATATTAAGCATTAACAAAAATAAAGGACGTAGGTGTAGCCCTGAGATACAAGTTTCAAGAACAAAGTCTGGTCTCAATCCAAAAGAGGAAGGATCTGTGTTCTCTCACTTCCAAATAAGAATTTACTCTTGAGACTTAACTGGGCATATTATCTACCAACCCTATATACAGATTATATTTGAAACTTTGGGTATAGTTCCCAAAGTAGTATATCATTTTTAATTATGAATGTTGCTAGTCACCAAGCAGCATTTTTCCGTATCAGTTTAAACAAAATCAAAATTAAATGTGTCCTTTTTAACATACTAACTGCAAACAAAATTGTATGCTGTGTTTATGCAACCACACATGAAATATTTCATTTTAAAAACATGTCTATTTGAACTCAATATGGTTCCCCCTCCCATGGGTTATCCTCACTTAGGAATTCCTTGATAATGCATTCTTCTCTGAAAGATGCACAGCAAGTCATGGATGCTACTGGAAATTAATGATGATAGATGAGCCCCACACCTACAGAAGGCTTATGCACAGTTAAGCCCTTCTTTGGAGATATTATGTGTTACTTAATTCATCAAAAACAGTTTAATTGGAATTTAAAGAGTACCTGTGTAGGCCCATTGCACAGAAATGGATTTCACTCAGAAAAAGCAAAGGGGTCTGTCAGTATTTAACAGCATGTGTATTATGAATGCAAGTTCTATTCTGTACATATTAAAAACAAATAAATAATAAAAATAATTGCCACCATACTCATGAACAGCTTTGAGAAAATTTATAATCATCTGAAATGAAATTCATTGTCAACAAAACTGGTGTAATGGAATCTATGACTAATCAGTCTCAGGCCTGGTCTACACTAGGACTTTAATTCGAATTTAGCAGCGTTAATTCGAACTAACCGCTCAACCGTCCACACCAGGAAGCCATTTAATTCGAACTAGAGGGCTCTTCAGTTCGAATTCGGTACTCCACCCCGACAGGTGGAGTAACGCTAAATTCGACATGGCCAGCTCGAATTAGGCTAGGTGTGGATGCAAATCGAACTTAGTAGCTCCGGGAGCTATCCCACAGTGCACCACTCTGTTGACGCTCTGGACAGCAGTCGGAGCTTGGATTCTCTGACCAGCCACACAGGAAATGACCCGGGAAAATTTGAATTCATTTTCCTGTCTGGGCACTTTGAATCTGACGTCCTGGCTGGACATCGGGGCGAGCTCCGCAGCACCTGCAACGATGCAGAGCTCTCCAGCAGAGGAGTCCGGCCAATCCAAGAATAGAAAGAGGTCCCCAGCATGGACAGACCGGGAAGTCCTGGATCTGATCGGTGTGTGGGGCGAGGAGTCTGTGCTGTCGGAGCTGCGCTCCAGCAAGCGGAATGCAAAGACCTTCGAGAAGGTCTCCAAAGCAATGATAGAGAAAGGATACAGCCGGGATGCAATGCAGTGCCGTGTGAAAATCAAGGACCTGAGACAAGGCTACCAAAAAGTCAGAGCGGCAAACGGACGCTCCAGAGCCCGGCCCCAGACATGCCGCTTCTACGAGGCACTGCATGCCATTCTAGGTGGGTCTGCCACCACTGCCCCACCAGTGACCGTGGACTCAGTGGATGGCATAGTGAACCTGGACAGTTCCTCCTCGATGTTCGCCGATGGGGAAGATGAGGAAGGGTCTGTGGAGGACGGCGCAGGCGACAGCGAACACAAAACCACTTTCCCTGACAGCCAGGATCTCTTCATCACCCTCACAGAGATCCCCTACGAACCCTCCCCTGCCGTTAACCCGGACTCTGAATCAGGGGAAGGATCAGGCGGTAAGTGCTATAAACATGTAAACATTTATTTTTTATAAAACAGGTATAAAAAAATAGAAATGCTATATATAAAATTTTCAATGAAAAACTATACGAAAAGTAGGTCCACACATATAGGGATTGAACAATAATCCTCCAGGGACAATTCAAGAAAGGTCTCATTTAGGTCCTCAAAAAGCCTCCGCAGGAGGTTCCTGGGGAGAGGTGCCTTGTTGGGTGCTCCGTGGAAGCACACTCTTCCGCGCCAGGACATCCTTATGTAGATGGGAATCATCGCCTCCACAAGCATGGCCGCATATGGTCCTGGTCTCTGCAGGGCTTCCCTTAGCATCCGCTCTTTGTGACTCCGAGGGACCCGCATCAGGGTGATCTCATTCATGAAATGCTGCATCTAATTAGGGCAATTAGTGTATTGTTACTGTTGTGAATGGTTGACTTTTACTTTGCATAACAATGACCCTCGCTTAACAGCCACGTGTTGTAGGCCACATAGGAAAAGCATACATTGATCTTTCCCGTGCACTGGTGGGAGTGGCTGGAAAAGGGTCAGAGTATATGATTTCCAGATTGCCTTTAGCGGGAGGGCACAGCTATCCATTAACTGATAAGCAGAATGTACTGTAAGGCTTACCAGGACTGTCTGCTAGACGGATTCAGCTGTCTCTCCCCACTTGTCCGCTCTCCTGTGCAATGCCGCAGCCAATGAGAGCGTATTCCGAAA
Source organism: Mauremys mutica (assembly GCF_020497125.1). NCBI lineage: Eukaryota > Metazoa > Chordata > Testudines > Geoemydidae > Mauremys > Mauremys mutica. Next base: position 53,236,554 of record NC_059076.1, on the reverse strand, counting down.
TCTCGAACTTGTCCTGAGATCTCGTGAGACTTGTTGCCCTGTATGGTCTTGTTCAGAGAAACTGACTAGACTGTGTTCACTGTTCGCAAACATGTATCTGTTCAAGGAAATCAGTTACTTTTCCCATCACACAGCTTCGGCTCTTTCCCGGACTGCCCCGGCATCCCCCTCGCAGAGGCTGGCGCAGATTAGGCGGCGAAAGAAAAAGACTAGGGACGAGATGTTTGCGGAACTGATGGCCTGCTCCAGAGCCAAGGCGGCAGAGCAGAGACAGTGGAGGGAGACCCTATGTCAACAGCATCGCACACACATCGAACGGGAGGATAGCTGGCGGCAGGAAGACCAGCAGGCGACTCAAACGCTGCTTGGCCTAATGAGGGAGCAAACGGACACGCTCCGGCGCCTTGTTGATGTTCTGCAGGACCGCAGGCAGGAGGACAGAGCCCCCCTGCAGTGTATCTGCAACCGCCCTCCCCCGCCAAGAAGTCCTGCCCCCCCCCACCCAAAAGTACAAGTCGGAGGGGCGGTAGGGGCCGTGAGAACTGTCACTGCACCACTGCATAGCGCTGATGTACCACACACCTCTCACGCTATACATTTGTAGAAGTGCTTCCCTTACAGGCTCACCCAGTCCCAAATCCAAGTTTCATCCCCCCACTGTGTATTAGATTATTAAAAGCTGTTTGCTGTTATTCACTGTTTCGGTCATGTCTTTCGTGTCAGAGGATTTTTTTGTGTATGGGGGGGGAGGGGATTTATAATTGCACGGTATAGCCTACATTACCAGGGTACAGACTTGGGGGCATGATCAACTGCAGGGCACACACACACTGCAGTCAGTAGGCACCAGGGTCACTCTGTGTGGTGTATGCTGCCCCGGGTCATTCTGTGATGTGTATGCTTGTCCAGGGTCCTAGCGCCTGCCACCCCCTTAATGTTAAGGCACGCTGCCCTTACCATGCACTTCCACCGTAGCACCGAGCCTCTCCGCTGCCCTGAGCCCCAACAAGAGCCCTCATCCACGGACAGATACTCACCCTTCCCCCACACCCCTCACCCCTTCCTACGCCCAAACCCGCAGCCCACTGCCGTCATCCAAACCCCTATCCAAAGAAGGCACCACTCGCCCCTTCCTGCAAACCCACCCCTTCCTGCAATCCCTCCCCTTCATGCACAACCACTTGCAACCGTCCCCCACCCCAGAGACCTATGTAGGAGCAGGAGGATGTCATTCCTCTATGGAACAAGCGGTCTGTACATCAGTGCACACCGTGCCCAGCACAGTATGCGTCCATGTTTCAACACCTGAACAGAAATGCAAAGTAAAACAAAGATTTATTAATAATGAGTGTAACAATTAATTTGCTTTAAAACGTGCTTTGGAAGTGGGGGAAACTTGGAGAACGGGGTATGTAACCGCAGATCGAAATCGACACATACAGACACAGGCCCAGGGTCAGTTTCTCTTGAAAGCAAGTGGAGAGTCCTAGGTTACCCTGCTCTCCGAGGAAACTTGCTTTCAAAGCCTCCCGGATACACAGCGCTTCCCGCTGGGATATTCTCTCGGCACGGGTGTCTGGCTGAGCGTAAACTGCAGCCAGGCGATTTGCCTCAACCTCCCATCCGGACAAAAAGGTCTCTCCCTTGCTCTCACAGAGATTGTGTAGCACACAGCAAGCAGCAATAACTACGGGGATATTCTTTTCGCTGATGTCCGAGCGAGTCAGTAAGCTCCGCCATCTCCCCTTGAGACGTCCGAAAGCACACTCCACCACCATTCTGCACTTGCTCAGCCGGTAGTTGAAGAGTTCCTTCTCTCTGTCCAAGGCGCCTGTATAGGGCTTCATGAGCCAGGGCATTAGCGGGTAGGCTGGGTCCCCGAGGATCACTGTAGGCATCTGCACATCCCCAACCGTTAGTTTGTGGTCCGGGAAGAAAGTACCTGCCTGGAGGCGCTTTAAACAGACCAGAGTTCCTGAACACACGCGCGTCATGAACCTTGCCCGCCCACCCAACGAAGATGTTGGTAAAACGTCCCCTATGGTCTACCAGTGCTTGCAGCACCATTGAAAAGTAGCCCTTTCGGTTAATGTACTCGCTGGCCTGGTGGGCTGGTGCCAGGATAGGGATGTGAGTCCCATCTATAGCCCCACCGCAGTTTGGGAATCCCATCGCGGCGAAGCCATCTATGATGTCCTGGACGTTTCCGAGAGTCACTACCTTTGAAAGAAGTTGCTCAACGATTGCGTGGGCTACTTGAATCACAGCAACCCCCACGGTAGATTTGCCCACGCCAAAGTGGTTTGCTACTGACCGGTAGCTGTCTGGTGTTGCAAGTTTCCAGAGGGCTATGGCCACTCGGTTCTGCACACTCAGAGCTGCTCGCATCCGGGTGTCCTGGCGCTTCAGGGCAGGGGACAGCAAGTCACAGAGTTCAAGGAAAGTGCCCTTACGCATCCTGAAGTTTCGCAGCCACTGTGATTCATCCCAGACCTGCAGCACTATGCGGTCCCACCAGTCCGTGCTTGTTTCCCGGGCCCAGAATCGCCGTTCCACACCATGAACTTGACCCATTGCCACCATGATCTCCACGGCGCGGCGTACCCTGCTTTGTGAGAGGTCTGCGCCACTCTGTGAATTCCTGTCCTCACCACGCTGCCGGAGCCTCCTCGCCCGATTTCTCAGCAGCTGACTGTGGAAGAGGTGGACGATAAGGTGCGAGGAGTTGACAACGGCCATAAGTGCAGCGATGATCGCAGCGGGCTCCATGCTCGCAGTGCTGTGGCGTCTGCGCTGTAACCGACCAGAGAAGGGCGCGAACAGATTTCCCGCCGGAGCTTTCAGGGAGGGAGGGCGTGATTGACGGTTCAATGACAACAGTTACCCAAAAGCACCCTCGACACATTTTTCCCCCAGGAGGCATTGGGAGCTCTACCCAGCATTCCAATGGGCAGCGGGGACTGCGGGAACTGTGGGATAGCTTCCCACAGTGCACCGCTTCCAAAGTCGACGCCAGCCCCGTTACTGTGGACTCAGAAATTCGAATTAGTGTATTTACTGTGGATACACAAATTCGACTTCATAAGGTCGAATCCACAAATTCGACTTAAGTAGATTCGAAATAGTCTTGTAGTGTAGACAAGGCCTCAGATAGCTACGAGTTAAACTGAAGAAAGGCCTGGTAATTAAAGATATATTTCATATATTGGCAAAGGAAACTTTTAGAGTTTATTAAGAAACCTATCTGTGCCTTAAAGAAGACTAATATCCTGCTAAAGAACAAGAGAATTTTTTCAACTCATCCATATATGTCTTTTTGGATTTTTTTGTCTTTCAAGTTCAATTTCCATTTCTATGAGCTTTGTCATAGAGCTGATCCTACACCACTTTAAGTCATGAGAGCTGCATAATGGATGGCAATGAACACATCTTCTACATGCAGTAGAAGAAAAAGACAGGAAGGACTAAGATCCACCCCTTCCCAGCCTCTGTGCCCTTTAATCACACAAGACTAACATTAGAGCCATAAAGCTGGACGTACAGGTCATATTTATGCTACTTGAGTGGGTTAGCACAATAAAAAATAATGAAAAAGGATTAACTCCAGTTTCTTTATTACAGTGCTGCTATTGGAGTTTTCTCTGCTGCACTGATACTAAAGTTATCAGTTAGTCAATTTTGTGAGAATTGATAGTCAAACATTCCCTTTTCCCCTAACAAGTGATTATAACTTAATATTTAGTGTGGGCACCTATGGCGAGGAAATCACCAATTTTGGTCTAGAATTTATATCCATATTATTTAAATTACCATTTGATTTAAATAAATTACCACTAATAAAGGGTTCATCCATATAATTTAGACACGCCACATTTTCCAAAGAGATTTTTATGGAGGCACTTATAAACAGCATGATGCCATTAGCCACCGCTATTAATAGTGGCTTATAGGACTGGGAAGTCCTTAACCATTGAAGATAATATTCTTATAAATGATACTAACTGTTTCATGTTGATTTCTCTGATCACAGAAAAAACATGTAGAATGAGGTGCTATAGGTCTAGGTAAAATGTAGAGGCGCCTGATTGATAAAGAAAAAAGAACATTCTAAATAATAAAGATCCTGCTATTTCTTTTTGTGTGGAAGGTCAAACTGAAAACAACCATCCATCAAGATCATGCCAGTGCTTTACAAACCAACAGTGATGAAGTATCACATGAACAAAGAAAGAGCTGATTAGTTTTTCGCATTGTTGTTCATGTTCATAATGATAAAATCAGCAACTTCCTGTTTTGTTTTCAGTTGGTTATTGAAAATCCACGTACAGAATGATCTTGCACTAGTCTACATGTGGAACATAGGGAGAATGCTGGTTGGGGCAAACGCTTATGTAGGTTTAGTTTCACTGGTAGGGGAGGAATAGTTCCATTGAATTATCTGCATGAATCAAGTTATTCGTATGTGCATTTGTTTACAGATTGGGCCCTTGTTTTTAGCAGATTACTCCATATGATAAGAATACTAAATGTAATATCCTTTATATTAAGACACCCACGTGTGTTTAAAACCAACAATAACAAAATTAAAACAACACAAACAAAGAAACCCCAGACTGTAGCTGAAATTCTTCTTGTTGTCATCAAGGATACATTTTATTTTTGACCATTCATTTGGTTGGCCATAGATAGCAAATATTTTTTTAATTTATTGTAAATTGATCATATTAACTGTCATATGGTAAATGCTGGTGATTAGATACCATAGAGAAAGGAAATAGTGAAGGTAAAAGAGAGACAAAACACAAATACTTTTTCTGATTCAAGCTTTCTAAAAGCCACCTTTATTGTAACTAAGAATTTGGATTTAAGTACTATTTAATAGTTGTCACCCTCCCAAAGGAAAGTTTTATGACATGAGAAGTTTGATAATCAGTCATTATAAAAGGGTAGATGTGAGTACTGGCTAGTTGTAAGTCCTGATGTAAGCTAAAGAAAGGAAATATAGTCCTGTAATCATGGAAACTGATAATGCGGAGAGAGAGAAAACCAAAGGGGGGAAAATGTTGTTTCAAAAATTCAACCTTTGGAGGTTAGTTCAGCTGAAAGAGCTCTGTCTGGTTTATTTTTTATAATGCACAAAAAAATTCAGTGGTGTCCTCAGGGTGCCTCTGTTTGTATTATGCTGTCTCATTCACAGTTCATCCAGGATAGAACTGCTCAGCTTCTCTTTGTAGTCTCATCGCCACCTGTAATAGTACAAATAGAAGTACCCTCAGGGCACTACATACAATACATTTATAAAAGCCAGCCATCCTTTGGGGTATGAAGAAAATGTAAAAAGTAGGAAAGAATTTGTTTTCCTCCATGGTAAATAAGAGCCAAGTATTTGGCAATTTATATTTTTGAAGTTGAGCTTGTCATTTTCTAACAAGTCGAGACTTTGTACTATCTTTTCATTCCAACAGCTAAATGATTGGTCACAGCCTGAGAGATGTAGGTTGTTCCCTAGGAGGTTTGCCTGTTCCTGTACACAGAGAACATTTTCTGAGCAATTTACATTTTCTTTAATAAGAAACCAAAAGCTTCAAAATAAAAGGCTGAGGAATGCCAAGAAAGATTCATAGATTGAATTCTGCATCTCTGAGACAGCCTTTAGAAAATTAGATTTAATAATTATTTAATGTTTCCATAGAAAATAAACTTAGAAGAATACTCTCTGAATGTTTCCATTCTTTGCAGATATTTTTACCTTTCTACCACCATAAAGAAGCTTTGTCTAGTGATAAGAGTGCCTTTTCACTTTTACAGGGTGGAATAACCTTAATATTTTTCATATTATCAAGTAACCTTTATTACATCATGAAACAGAGAGATGTTGCCAATAGTTTTAGTGCAGAACCATTATTTTCAAAATAGGAATAGAATAGTTTCTCTACTACTGTATCTGAAAAAAATAAGAATAATTTTTTTTACATTGGAATGCACACTTCCAAAATACAGGGAGAATATTTTATACTGATAGGAAATATGAGAGCACTTTATAATATGAATACATGATTTTTATGGGATTCCTAGAAAACTTTATTTTGTTTCTGGCATGTTTTCAGGGGTCTTTTTAATACTTTTTTTTGTATTTAATAGACTGAGTGGGTTCACCCTGATAACCCTGGTCACATTATTTTCCATAACCTTATCATACATAAGAGAGCTTGCAAACATTAATGGCTGGATCCCAAGCTGCTGCCAATGAGCATAGCTCCAATTATTTACATCCATTGAGCATCTTGCCCTATAACTTCACCTTTCCTCATTAAATGCTTAATAAGTACTTCAATTTTCTTACTGCACTCCTCTTTGTGGACATTTCAGAATATTGTGTGCCTTTACACCACAGTGCTTCAACACAACTGGTCAGCTACAAACCTACTCTTGTAGCATGACTTTAGTGTTCAGACTACTGTAATACAAATAATAATGGTATTAAACATATTCTATAATTTCTTTGTTATAATTTTACCTTTATAATGTATAGTATGATCTCTTTAATTACTCTATTTTTCTTACGTGGTAATTAACCCAAGTTGATCATAATGAATTAAACCGATACCATGATCTGATCTCAGACTCTTACACCTTGCAAATACCACAGATTGCTGGCTACTAATCTAACCATATTAGCAAAAATTAGGAAAGTTATATCTAATGAAACAGGAACATATAATGCCACTATATAAATCCATGGTACACCAAGACCTTGAATAATGCATGCAATTCTGGTCACTCTACCTCAAAAAAATAAATTAGAGTTGGGAAAATGTACACTGAAGGCCAAAAGGAAAAAAAAAGATTAAGGTTATGGAACAGATACCATGCCAGAAGAGATTAAATGACTGGGACTGGTCAATTTAGAAAAGAAATAACTAAGGGGAAATAAAATCATAAAGGGTGTGGGAAAAGGGTGGGGGATTAAAATCATGGTGCAGGATGCTCTTACTGAACATACTGGTGAAACAGGCTCCTGCTTAAAAGATAATAGAAACGTGGCTCAAATAATTAATACCATGGTGATTAATTCAGTGAAAATATTTACATAGCTATTGCTTCTACAGCAACAGAAATCTGGTAAGTGTAGAATCATAGGACTGGAAGGAACCTTGAGAGGTCATCTAGTCTAGTCCAGTCCCCTGCACTCATGGCAGGCCTAAGTATTATCTAGACCATCCCTGACAGGTGTTTGTCTAACCTGCTCTTAAAAATCTCCAGTGATGGAGATTCCACAACCTCCCTAGGCAATTTATTCCTGTGCTTAACCACCCTGACAGTTAAATATTTTTTTCTTAATGTCCAACCTAAACCTCCCTTGCTGCAATTTAAGCCCATTGCATCTTGTTCTATCCTCAGAGGTTAAGAAAAAGAATTTTTCTCTCTCCCCCTTGTAACAACCTTTTACATACTTGAAAACTGTTATGTCCCCCTCAGTCGCCTTTTCCAGACTAAACAAACCCAATTTATTTTCAATCTTCCCTCATAGGTCATGTTTTCTAGACCTATAATAATTTTTGTTGCTCTTCTCTGGACTCTCTCCAATTTGTTCACATCCTTCCTTAAATGTGATGCCCAGAACTGGACACAATACTTCAGTTGAGGCCTTATCAGCACAGGGTAGAGCAGAATTATTACTTCTTGCGTCTTGCTTACAACACTCCTGCTAATACATCCCAGAATGTTTGCTTTTTTTTGCAACAGCTTTACTCTGTTGACTCATATTTAGCTTGTGGTCCACTATGACCCCCAGATTCCTTTCTGCAATACTTCTTCCTAGGCAGTCATTTCCCATTTTGTATGTGTGCGACTGATTGTTCCTTCCTAAATGGAGTACTTTGCATTTGTCCTTATTAAATTCCATCCTATTTACTTCAGACCATTTCTCCAGTTTTTACAGATCATTTTGAATTTTAATCCTATTCTCCAAAGCACTTGCAACCCCTTCCAGCTTGGTATTGTCCACAAACTTTGTAAGTGTACTCTCCAGTCCATTATTTAAATCATTGATGAAGATATTGAACAGAACCGGACCCAGAACTGATCCCTGCAGGACCCCACTCATTATGTCCTTCCAGCATGACTGTGAACCACTGCTAACTACTGGATGGAGTAATGGATAGAGATTTAACAGGGGACATGGATCCAAATACCCACAACATTTGGGTATCTTCGGATTCCGCATTTTGGTTTGGACTCAACCATCAAATCTACACAAATGTAAATGAAATGGTTTACAAAAGCAACAACTGTTTGTTACCTTTCCAAAAAATGTGTCCCTTCCCCTTCCTTAGGGGTGTTGGTGTAGTTTTCTTACCAGGATTTTAGGGAGAAGGGGGAATCATATCCTGAGACCTCTTCCAATTTAGGTCCCTCCTGCTGTTCCATGATAGTTTGCAGTTGGAAGAGTATCAAAAATAGATGTGGTAACAAAAATAGATGGTGTAAGTGGTGTACAGTATATCATAAGGAGAGCTGAGGTAAAACTAGTAGTTCTGCCTCATTGATTCAGTCCTTATGTACGCTGATCACAGTTATACAGGTGAACTTGGAGAGTTTTGGCTAACAATACAAATTCTTTCCCAAATGTACTATAAATTGATAGTCTCATAGGCTACATATTTCACAGAACTAAGTCAACCTATCATTGTGAATCAATTTTTAGACTAGCTGAGAAAAATGTTTTTGTGTCTGAGGAAAAGAGCTTTCTGAATGCATTATTTAGGGTATGAATAAAAGCCTGTATTCTACAGACCTTACTTCTTTCTGAGAAGTATTTTCTCCATGCCTTAGGACAGTGTTAAAAGAAAATTAACTCTTTCATATTTTCCATAGTATTTTAGGTGAAAATAAAATGTAGGGAACTTTCTAACTTGTATTTATATGAAATCTCTGGTGTTGATTGTGGAGGAAACGTGACATTTATAAACTGGAGTCCAGCACATATAGGCAACCCACAGTTCCTGCCACTTCTTTCAGACATTGACAGGCAATTTATTGTGGACACCATTCTATAGGCATCCAAAGTATTCCCAGACTGTAGTTAAATTCTAGAAAAAATGGTTACGTGAAGAGCTCGGTGATTTTAGTTCACTTCACAGCAGTGAGCATTGCCTTAGGATTTATTATTTCCACAGGCTTTTGATCTATCATTCTTCAAGTATGCATAGATAGTGCATTGTCTCATTAGAAATATTGTCTCACTCTATGGAGAATAGCCATTCTCTGAAGAAATACACATGCATCTGCCCCTGTGATTAAACAATAAATAGAGCTGAGGTGGCTTTTTTAATTTCTGAAGTACATATTCTTTCCATCTGGGATCTTTGGTCAATCAAACCCAAATGGGTGGTTTTGAAAGATTTAACCCTTTGTGATAGATTTAACCCTTTGTGGTATTGGTTTAAATCTTTCTGCTTTTGTGTTTAGTTTACTTTATATATGGAAAAATCTTGGATTTCCAAAACAACTTTTCATTTAAAACTCAGATCCATGTCACTGGTGGTGAGATAGAAATGAAGGTTACTTCTGCAGTTTGCACTTTGAGATACTACATTTTTTATGTGTTTACTTCACAGCCAATTCCCAGCTCAAAGAGACAAGCAGGGCTGAATAAGATGGGATCATCCACCTTATATTTCCTTAAGTGTTTCTTTCTTCTGTGTGAGTAATCCTCCATGAAGCACTGAACCAGACAGCCACTGTGAGTTGCCATCCCCTGGGTTTTTCAGCATTGATTTATTAATGCCTGGTTGGGCTGGTTAACGAGGGCCTTTGTCTTCCAGGTATACCGTAACACTGAGCTGTGACCAGAGTGTCAATTATTTGTCCTCTTTATTTACCTTCTGTGGCCACACACATCAAGACTCCTGAGGGGTAGAATATTATATTGCATTCAGGAACGCAACAAAAGGAAAAATACCAAAATCACACAAGCATCTTCATTTCACTTGAGTGCAGTATCATTTTGAATCTAGGATGCCAGTAATTTCCACATACTCTGTGGTATTCACTCTGGAATATGGATATATAAACAATATTTTGTTTTTTCCTGGGTCAGAACAAAGGATGTGCCAGGATGCTGAACATTTTCATGTTTTGGTTGCATGACTTAGATCATTTTAGGTTAATATAGAAAAGCTATGCGTGAAAAGATTCCCTACAAAAGGTATGTCAGATGTTCAGTTCAGATACATCCAAATGTTCAGATTCTTATCTGAAAAAATTGTAAATCTTTTGAAGCTTGGTTCTCATTTCTTTCTTGCTCCCTTTCTCTGCATCCTGGATTTATTCCATTCCTCTTACATTTCTGCTCACTGATCATTTTTGGCTAACCCTTTTGCCTTAAACAATGATTCTCAACCTTTCTCTATTTACACCCCCTCTCTATTTAGCAATATGGGAAGGGAAAGGAAGGGCAGTTGTCACAAAGTCACCTATTGATGATGCCTGAAGGTCATAACTCCAACTGAAAATCTAAGATTTGAACCATCTGACACTCTCTTCCCTTCAGCTACTTTTCTTTCTCAGCTCACCCCCCAAGTTGTTTACAAAGTTTTACAACTATTTGTTTGATTTCACTAGGTCGGAAAGTCTGTATAGGAATTGCTGCTGCCTTAAACATTTGCACACTGTGTCTTATCTATGTCTGAGACACTTCAGACTGCACGATGCATCTGTAAACTGAAGAACCACAAGGAGACACAAAATATGAAGACAGTAACTCTTACTTGTAGGCCTAATGGGGCAATACTGTGCAATACAAGAAAACTCATTTTCATGGTAAATCTGATCTGTCACTGAGAGCTTACAGCAGGCTTTTCACTCATTCATCACATGTGCATGTTTATACTGTCCTTTTTGGCTCCGCAAGAAAATTGTTTTGTTTGCCTGCCTTACTCAACCTCTCTGCTCCCATGATTTAGTGCTCACTTTCTAACTATGCCAAGTCCCAAGAGGCCAAGTGAATGCTGGAGACCTCAGGGACAGATTTCACCCCCTTGCTCTGTCTCCTATACTCTGCTCTGATAGTGTTAATGTAGGAAAGAAGTAGTAGGAAGGTAACATGAAAGCATAGTAAAGTGGAGAAAGAAAAGCGGGTTGGGATGTGAGGGGAAGGTGTAATAAGAAATGAGACAAAAGCAATGCAGAGAGGGATAAAAAGTTAAGTAAAACCAAGGAAGAGAAGAGGTGGATAGGAGTGACTTAAAAGAACAGTGGATATTTGATAATGATGGAGAAATATAGAGATTGGAAGAAGTGGAGAGGGGATAGGGAAAGATGTTTGAGAGACAGGGTGTCCTCAAAGTTTTCAAAATCAGAGTAATCCACATAACTACATACCCAATCACAAAGGTACCTTCCTTTGTAATTCAGCTTTCATCCAGCACAACTAGTTCTATTAGTTGTCATCTCCTGTCTGTGGAGACTCCCTCCCTCATGAGTTTGTACTTTCTTAGTTAAAGATGTTTCCTGCTAAGTTTTTGCTCAAGTGAAGCAGCCTCATATGGTAAAAGATGTTAGGCAAACGCAACTGTTGAGCAAGGAAAAAGTAATTAGAAAGGATGGGGTATAGGCGAGTGTCATTAGGGATGAACAAGGAGACTGATTTGTGGTGTTGGATGATCTTATTTGAAAACCACAGTATTTGGAAAGATAAGGGATAGAAACCAGTATCAGGACAATAGATTCCCAAACCAAAAATAATCACTGGGATTGAAGAGGAGATTAACATTACTGAGAGTATAGGAAACTCCTTTCCACAGGTCCCTTCTCTTCTGTACAGGCCCCTGACTACCACCTCTTACATTGACCCTTCTCAGAGTAGGTGGTAGTCTGATTTCATTTCTTCTGTTCTACTTCCCCTTCTGATATTTGTAATGGTTAGCCAGCTGATTTCTTCCTAGGATCATAAGGGAGTTGGTTATCCTACTCTTCTATTCTAAATCATTTGGGGAGGATTCAGCATGGTAGACCTTCTCCTGTTCCTCCCACTTAGAGCCATGTTCAAGAAAGCAAGCAGCCAACCCAATCTTCTAACCTGAAGCAAAAGAAGAATCACTGGTGTTCTTGTTTCTATGCTCCCATCCGCTGCAACACAAGAAGGGAATCTACTGGGATTTCTTTACTCACCTTCTCATAAATCACATGTGGGCTTTTCTCCTTTCAGCTCACAAAATTGATCCTCAGGTGTTGTGGGTCTTCTTGACACGTTTGGTTGTCCCAGAGAGTGGAATTCAAATGTCTCAGCATATGAGCTCCTCTATAAAAGAATCATCCACTTGACTTGAATACCTGAATGGCATGACTATTGCCCTGGGAATGGCCAGTATTACAAAAATTATTTGATTTGCACATCCATAGTGGGTAGTGACTGGGTTTGCTCTGGTGATAACACTGCATAGAGGAGTGGTCAGACAGACACTCAGGCTAAGGTGTAACTTCTTGGAAGAAATTAATACAAGTCAAAACAGAGAAAAGATTAAGACTGGAATCCAGTTCTTTGGGGCTCATACAAAGATTTATACTTTCTAAGGCTTGTCCAATTCCAGCTGTCATACCCAGGAAATTCATTAGATTTTTATTTTAAGAAGATTGTTGTAAGATTTGTTTTACTTTTTAAGGATTGTCTTCCAGTGCATCAGTTCCAACAATGCAATAGTGTCAAAGACAAAGTTTTACAGTCCCAACTTTTTGATAGCTGAGAACAATGAAAAGGCAATTCAAATTATATAAATGGGTAGGCAAGTTATCTTTAGAAATAAATGGACATATCATTACATGTATAATATAAATTTAGTCAAAAATTGTATATCAAAAATACACAGACCCTCAGGCAAAAACCAAAAACATTAAGTAAGATGCTGTATTTTATTTTATAAAAAGGAGTGAGTTCTATGGGCTTGTTATTTGTCACGTTCGGAGATTTTAAAATATATACATTTTTCCAATCTTATCCTTTTGTTTCAAAGAGCTCTCTCTTGATAGAAAAAATACAGACCAGAGGCGTTTCTTCATTATGGTATTTTTCGCATCAACAAAATTATCACCATGTATATGTAAAAAAATGGCAAAGCATATGTGAACATAAATAAATAAAGATGTAAAAATTCACTTTAGAAAAACTTAATTAGTTCCATTTAATATCTCTTTAATCATTCCTGAAGTAGTTGCTGCTGCATCAAAATACTCAATTTGTTAAAAATCCTTTTAATCACAATTATCTAAATAGAATGATAAACTATTCATTTATCAATTAATATAGGGTAATATGGATTTTGTACTGTCAGTGTGTTTATATTAACTTTGACATAGTATATACTAATTAAAATATCTGTCAACAATTCATTTACTGAAATGTATTGTTTGAAAAGAAATATTTTTATAACAATCATATAGGCCTTGATTCTGAAAAGACTTCCCCATGTGAAGTAAATTTATACATGTGAATAATTCCATAAAAGTCACTGGGGCTATCCATATGTGTGAAGTTACTCAAATGGGTAAATCTTTATCGATCAGGGCATAAAACAATGAAAATGTTTGTCTGCATTTTGTAAAGACTGTTGTTAAAGGGATATGTAGCTGTAAGAGATTTGGATCCCATCCTGCAGAGTTCCATTGACATTAGAGGTACAACACACATGCCACAGTCGTCATTAAAGGCTTTGATCCTAAACTGTGAGAGTATTGCTTTCCTGGATTTATCACTTTAAACCATACGTTTCTCATATTATGGTAACAAATTATAAAATTAATAATGACAAATGATTGTATAGTGTTGTAAAATTAAATATATTTAAACTATACCCAATATTAAATAAATTAAGCAGTAGTGTAGACATGTGCAATTAATGAGAACCATTATTCAGAACCACTGGCAAATGTTTAGTGAAAGGAACTAAAATAGCTATCTGACATGTACATTCCAATAGAAATGACAAATATAAAGTTAAGGGGTGATATTTCCCCCTATATGATGTTCTTTAGCCTTACAAATTTTTAGTTTCAAGGATTTATTCATCCTCAGAAGGCTCCGTCCTGTACCATTCTTCTTAAAATCAGCTAGGATACAGACATTTTTTGTTCTTTTTATGTAAGTTTGTCCTGTGAAGAAATTGATGCAGGAAGAGAACAGGACAATGCCTCTACTATTGTCCCCTTGACTCAAAAATGTTGATACTCAGCTACAGATGAATTCTCTGAGTTGGATTAAGCCACATGAAACCTGCTGAGCCCTACTTAGGCATCTAGACTGTCTTAAATACCCCAAAGTGCTTCCTTAAATAATTATTTAGAAAAAAGATCCCATGAGGATGCTAAGGAGGTAATGTAGTCTAATATAGAAAGCACTGGATCGGGACTCAGGAAACCAGGGCTCTATTCCCAGGTCTGCTATGAGGTGACCTTGGCCAAGGCACTTCACTCCCTTATTTTCCCTGTCTGTAAAAGGTGATAATTATCCTGTCCTCTTTTTATAAAGCACTTTGAGACGGACAGATGAAAAATGCTATAGAGGAGGTGTATTATTGTTATTTAGACCAATTTAATACTCCTTTCTTCAGGGGCAAGGGAGGGAGTTGTTCCTTACCTATCTCGCTGAAATCTGGACAACAGATCATTATTTGTATAGTACCTAGTGCAATAGGGTACTGGTCCATTAATAGGGCTCCCTAGGCAATACAGTAATACAAATAATAATTCATCAGCTTTTTATTCCTTAGATAGGGCTGATTCTCCACTTCCAATATTTCTATACAAGTGTAACACCATTGTTTTTACTGAAGTTTTTCCTCATTTTCAGCAGTAGAGGAGAGAGAAGATCTAGTCCCACTATGTTTAAAGTCAATAGGCCAGAGTCATATATGTGAGATAGCTGGTCATTACTAGGCACAAAGAAACCCATAGAAGAAACTTTGGGTGGAAATATAAGGAAATTCTGCATGGATTTTCCTTCAAAATTTGTATAAGTATTGAGAAGGGGAATATTGGTATCTGTAGCCATGTACAAACAGAATTGGAAACAGACTTGTGATAATTGAAGGTACCGTAATATATAAGCAGGCTTTCTAACACAGTTTTAATATTGCTCTCTGTAAAATAAATAAGTAAATTTACACATTTAAAAAAGAAAATCCTGTTCATCCAGATCCCTCAGTATCTCATTTGATCTAATAGGTATGACTTGATGAATTTATTGCGCATCTGGCTGAGACTGATGTCTAGGGTTAGCTGGTGCTGAGGTTTATCCCAAATAAGATTATAGCAGTCTCCCTGAGAAAGTTTGCCTGCCAATTAGGGTATGTCTACACTACAATAAAAGACCCATAGCAGCTGCCTTAGGCTCACACTCTGGAGCTAGAAAACTTCAGTGTAGATTTTTTTTTTTTTGGCTCAGACGCTCACAGAGTCTCAGAGCCTTGGCTCCAGCCTGAACAGAAATGTCTACACTGTTCTCTTTAGCCCTGCAGCCTGAGCCCCCATGTGCCTGGACCCAGGCCCTGAGACTCAGTTCCACAGGTTTTTTTGATGGCAGAGTAGATATAAAATTAATATGCAGGTTTGCAATTTGGAGGTCAGTTTAGATTTCTGGATGCTAATATAGAAGCTGTGCCAAGAATGCTTTTGTAAATGTTCACTTAGCAAGAAGGATGGAAGCATTTCATTCCAATGCAGACCTCGCTACACTCATACATGCCAATAATAGACTACAGCAATAAGCTAGTGTTGAATGTGACTGACCACTTATTAAGCTTTAGGGAGATCACATTACTCCAGTGCTCCATTGTCTTCACTAGTTTCCAATTAATTCTTGCATTGAGTTTAAGGTGTGTTGATCCTTAAAATCCCTAAGTAGTTTCGGTCTTTGTTATTTGAGAGAATTCTATTCTCTTTGTGTGATAGTAATGCAGTTGTGATCAGTAAGGGAGCCTGAGCTAACAATTCCTCAGATTTAAAAGAAGCTTGTGGCAGTATGGTTTTGTGTTAGGCCTTCAACTCGGGAATGTAGTCAATCCCACAGACAGAATTTATTGACCTTCAGGGTAACCTATTAGGCTAGATCAAAGATCTTCCAACCCTGATATTCTATGAATAACCTATTTTCCATCTTTTGGGTTTGAGGTGGATTGAAGGTTGGAGGATATTTAAGGGATGGTGGATTTATTGCGGTGTTGGTAGGGTTTTATATTTAGTGATGAGAGGTTGTTTGGGGTTTTTTGCTTGCTTGTTTGTTTTTGCAAGGGTCACAGAATCCTTTGGATATTATTCTAACAAATATAATAGAATATCAGGGTTGGAAGGGACCTCTGGAGGTCATCTAGTCCAACCCCATGCTCAAAGCAGGAGCAATCCCCAGACAGATTTTTACCCCAGTTCCCTAAATGGCTCCTTTAAGGATTGAACTCACAACTCTGGGTTTAACAGGCTCAAAATACTGTGCTATCCCTCCCCCACCAGTGGAATTATTAGGAATTATTTTTGGGAAGGCCTATGGTCTGTTTTATATAAGAGGTCAGACTAGATGATCGCAATTATCCCTTCTGACCTTGGAATCTATCAATCATTGTGCTTAGTATGTCAGTTTTGTCCTGTGGATAACAGAATACAGAGAAAGAAAAGGGGATTTCCCCCTTAATTTGTGGTTTGTTTGTTGTACAATTGTTTGGGGGGAGGGAGGGCATCTAGAGTCACTAGCAGAATAACTACTTTGAAATGTATGTATGCATTTTTTTAAGTATTTACAAGATTAGGAATTGAAGTTCTTATTCTGGCAAAATTTCAGTTGACTTCAGTGGGAGAAGTTTTGCCACTCAATCCATTGAACCCTGCAATTGTTTACTATAACCCCAGTGATTATTACTGTGAGTAGCTCCATTGAAATATGACTGTTTGAAGTCTTCTGGTGGCTCCCAAAGTTTCAAGGGCAGCTCTACCACTCTTTTTATGGTGTTCACCATTTGCTACTCTCTCCTTCATCCAGACAACAGAGATCCCTGAGACAGATCTGTGGCTCTACACTCATTCTGATTCTTCTATCCCCTTTGGGGAAGCTGGGGCAAACTGTGACACTATCACAGAATGTAGCTCCATTCCCTGGCCACATTGTGGCTGGCCTCTGAAAGGAGGGAAGCTCCTTATGTTTACTCCTCCATCTTTCATACCAAACAAGAGCCAGTCATCATCTGGTCCCAAGCTTGGCCCAAGTCTAGGTAACTTATTTTATTTCTTCATAAAAGTTAGAAATAACTTCTAATATTCTTTTTACTCCAGTCTACAGATCTGATAGTCCACTTGAGAATGTTTTTTTTTTTTAATTTCCTCCCCTCATGGGTCCTCTATATCCACATCAAAACTGAAATCAGCCTTCCCAGAGTAATTTTCTCCACTCCAGCAGTAACTTTTCATGAAATGTCTGTTCAAATGAATGGCATGTTATAATGTGTCAGGTACTTTCAGCTACGTTGGGGAACTGTTTGCTGCATGCAGCTAAATCACCTTTCTGTGCTGAAGTGGTTAAAAGTGGTAGAAATTTTGGCTATAATTGATTTTAAGAAAGAGACTATTAAGGTGAATAGGAGAAATTCACATCTCTCAATGTGCTATTACTCCAGTCTGGCTGGATTCAACATAACTGTTCATTCACTTTGTACTCTAAATAGAGTGACCGTATGTCCCCAAAGGGAAAATGGGACACTGCATGGGCTGGGCCAAGGCCCCCCTGCCATCCACCCTGGGCCAGGCCGAGGCACCACTCTTCCTCCACACCCACCATGCACAGGACCAGCCCGAGCCCCTCTGCTACCTGCCCACACATAGCCAGCATAAGGCCTCCCTCTACCTCCTGCATGTGGGGCCAACTCAAGACCCACTGCTGCATGCCCATGTGGGGCTTGCCTGGCCACGTCGCTCTTCTGAACCATCATTTCCATGCAGGGCTGGCGTTGCCACACCCCACTAGGGGTCACACCCCACTTTTTTGCCAAAAAAAGTTGGGACGGCCAGGACAGAGTTTTAAAAATGAACAATCCCAGCCACAATGGGACATATGGTCACCCTAACTCTAAAGGTTATTTTCACAACTCAAAGGAGTGAAAAGCTTAGCTTCACTATGCTATGGCTAGGGCCCTACCAAATTCATGGTCCATTTTGGTCAATTTCATGGTCATAGGATTTTTAAAAGAGTACATTTCATTATTTAAAATTTTTCAATCAGAAATTTCATGGTGTTGTAATTGTTGGGGTCCTGACCCAAAAAGGATTTGTGTAGGGGGTTGCAAGGTTTTTGTAGAGGGGGGTTGCGGTACTGCTACCCTTACTTCTGCACTGCTGCTGGTGGCGGTGCTGCCTTCAGAGCTGATCAGCTGGAGAGCGGCAGCTGCTGGCTGGGATCTCAGCTCTGAAAGCACAGCCACTGCCAGCAGCAGTACAGAAGTAAGGGTGGCATGGTATGGTATCGCCACCTTTACTTCAGTGCTGCTGCTGGTGGGGCACTGCTTTCAGAGCTGGGCGACTGGCCAACATCCATCACTTTCCAGCCACCCCACTCTGAAGGCAGCACAGAAATAAAGGTGGCAATACTGAAACCCCTCTATAATAACCTTGGAACTCCCTTAGAACTCCCTTTTGGGTCCGGACCCTCCAATTTGAGAAACACTGGTCTCTCCTGTGAAATCTGTATAGTATAGAGTAAAAGCACACAAGACCAGATTTCATGTTCTGTGACACATTTTTCATGACCGTGAATTTGGTAGGGCCCCAGCTATGGCCAAATTCACCTGAACTCTATAAATCAACAAATTCTGAGGATTTTCACAATCACGGATTTCTTTTGTTCCAGGTTATATTGCTAATTCCTGATTATTTCCCTTTTTAAATTTTTTTTTAAAGTGTGGTTTTAAAGGAGTTAGATTAATTGTTCAAAAACTTGCAAAAATTAAAAATAAAATGGGCATATTACTCTGTTAGGTTACACTATGAAAAGTCCTCTTGACAATGTACAGGAAACAGATGTGTTTTTATAGACAAATCTGTTGAATATAAAAAGAGTAGCTGAGGCTTCTTTTGTGCCAGATAGCTAGGGAACAGAGGAATTCCAAATGGTATATAGTCATTCCTTTACATAACTTCAGTGAAGCAGTTAAAATACAGTCACCACCCCCTTTTAAAGCATTGTAAGATAACATATTTTATTCTTATATCACCTTTGAATTACTACAGAATAAAGAATGATGACTACAATGCCTGAATCCCACTATAAAGGAGAATTATATCCAATATCCATTGTACATGAGAAATGAGGGAACTTTACTTTGGGACATAGAGAAGAATTTTGGTCTCCTTGTTATGATACAAGATTGGTACTACAGCGAACTGGATTCAGTTCTTCATTCTTCCACAGACTTTGTGTGACATTGGATAAATAGCTTTAACATGACATGTAGGCACCTAAGGCTAACATTTAGGCACCAGTGACATTCACAACACCACAGCTCAGCTGGCACCTAACCTTGTAGGTGTCTAAATTTTTGACATTACAGTTCCTGGGGAAATTACAGTCACTAGGCATGAATACAACCAACTGAGTCCTTATACTGCCCCACACAGCAGCTCCATTCCTAAGCCATGCCTAAGCTCCAGCAGCATTCACGAACTAGGTGTTCCCTTGCCTATCTTGTCTGTGGAACCTCATCCAATAGATGTGCTCTGAGCATATCTAACCCACACAAAATGTACAGTGGCAGTGCCCCCTTGTAATCCTTTAACTCAGTGGTTAGGGAACTCATCTGGGGCAAAAAAAGCAGATTCAAGACCCTCTGCTCCAATTAGTGTTTTTTATACACACACGTGCACGCAAATAGATTACACAGCAGAGTTTGAGAGACCCATCTGAGAATACTCTATAGTGCAGTAGTCAAGGCATGGTAGGAGATCTAAGTTTAATTCGCTGCTCTACATCAGGCTGGGGAGGAGGTGGGGCATTTGAACCCAGGGCTCACATATGCTGGGTAAGTGCTCTAACCACTGTTCTAAAGATTAAGAGAGGAGAACCACCATTATTCCTCCTACTCCTCCTCCTTGGTTGTTGGGATATTATTGTTTTTTAAAAGGACTCACCTTGCTTAGCAGCCTAACTCCACAAGAGGATTCAGGGCTCTGAAGTATGCCCCTTAAGTGGACTAATGCACCATATAGACAAGCCTATATATAGAGTGAGACTCAATACAAATAGATGTTTCATATTTGCATATATCTGTAAGAAAAAATGCATTGTACTATTTTTCAAATAATGAAAATCCATGACTTTTAATTAACAGTGCAACAAAATGACAGAGCAGAGTAAAATTTGTGTGTGTGATCCTATCTCTACAAGATTTCTTGATTTTTGAGTGCTTAAAATTAACATTCTGAACATTTTTATTAATTATGTTCTACAGATATTCTATAGCTACAAGGAGAAGAAAATAAAACGTAATTCACTCTAATGCATCCTATTCCATCATAAAACATGAACTCTTTTGGAAAAGTGGCTAAGTCATAACTATCAATTTGGATTATTAAATATTGTATCACAAATTATTTTAAACTGACACTCCAAATATTTAAGGTCAGTGAAGCAGGAAACTAACAAGTTTCTTAGTCAATACGTTTCAGTTCTGATGTTCGGCAACACTAATCTGATGGGACAGCTAATGAGAGAATGCTTTAGGTTTAGGTTTCATGGTTTTGCGACAAATCACCTGAATGGCCAGTCCTGAAAATGTTTTGGTTCTTGCTTACACTGGATCTTTCTCTTGAGGCATTTTGCCTTTGTATCCTGAGATTTACCATTTTATCATCTTTTACTAGGGTGAAATGAAAAAAAAGATTATGACTTCACTACACAAGTGAATATTTTTGCATCAGGGTTGCTGCAAATTGTGGTAACAGTTTAAAAAGGAACAAAATTTGGCAGAACTTTGAAATCTGCTAGACATCATGAGTGGTTTTAGTTTGAAAGGGACTATGGAACAATTGGACCTTCAGACTCAACAGACTCATAGTTCCTACTATGTTTTCCAAGTCTCTCCTTGCTAACAAAAAGGTAAGTTTATAACTACATTTCCCTCCGTTAGCTCTGCAGAGGGGGGATGGAATGGGAGCAGAAGCAGAGGGACCCGGAACTGGAGGTTCCACAGCACTGTCCAGAGTGAGAGGAGCAGAGTCCTCTCTGGCAGGAGAGGCTGAGGAATCCTTCTATGCTGGCAGAGTACTGCATTGAAACTAAAGTGCCTTCCAAAGATGATAACTCAGATTTGTTTTATGATGACTTGTACAGTCATGACATTGACAATGAGGAAGGTGAGGAGGACGACGGTTAGATTATTCTGGCAATGAGGCATTGTGACCTGCTCCTTATATGCCACTGTACTTCCTGGCTGACTCAGGACAAAAGGTAGCAGCAGTAACCTAGCAACAGTGCAGCAATAAATAAATAATGATAATGGGGGGTGAGGGGAAATGAACAACAAACTTTTGTCTCCTGCTGTCCAGATCTGTTTGTTCTCTTTATGTCTCTCTTTGAGAGTACCTGCACATGTATAGTCTTGCATTCTTAACCCTTTCATCACTGTATTATGATGTAAAAAAGTCTCCTTTTCTCTTCTGAAGGAAAGGTTCACAGCAAAGCAACTCTGTGCTTAGATTCTTGAATTAAACAGTGTTGCAGGTAGATGTTTAATGTATTTAAAGCAGGAATGAATCCACTGGAAGCTGGGTCTTTGGGAGTTCACAGGTGCTGCATTTACTGGGACGAAAAAACAAAATACTCCCATCTGCCACAAAAACAAATTGCGAAAGTTTAGCAGCTCTTTTTACAATAACAGCCTGTGCACATTCATTTAGCCTTGTGGTAATTCTCCCCTGCCCCCCCTTTAAGTTGTGTGGCAGAGAATGTAAGCTACTGTGTGGTGAATTTGATGGAATATGTTGCTGAAAGGTACAGTATTCATTTTCAACTTGCACTCCTTGGGAAATAGACAGCCTCCGGAGCCCCTAGCCCCAGAGGGAAAAAAATCATCTTTTGTCTTTTTTAAAAGCCTTGTCATATGAACTCAAAAATAAACAATGAATACTTCACATATATTAAAAATAATATAAAATACAGTTTTGGGAGAAAACATTGGGATTCCTTTTTTTACTTGAGCATCATCAATAGAACTGAATGTAGTGGTTCCAATTAACAAGTTTATTTTGTTTTGAAAGAATCTACTTGTTTGACAAAAATTCCCCACACTTAAAATGGGGCATAGTTTTAGAACTGGTGATCTCTCAAACCAATAGAAAATTTTGAAGTGCACAACCTGTAAATATATGAAGCTTCATTGCTATTGATTGAGTCAGAAAGAAATGAGCAATATATTCAGTTGTCCAGTTAAATTTCCAGAGATGTTTACGTTTTTAAACTATAGTGGAATGAGCAGATTTGGCATAGGAGTTCTTGAGAGGCAATAAACATAGAACTCTTCAATAACATCATACAGAGTCACTATAGGGACTCTGGCTCTTGTCCAAAATATCTTTCTCTGTAATAATAAGGGACAAAGAAGAGATGATTGATTCAGGAGAAATTTAGATGGTCTCTGAAAGGCCTGTCTCTTTATCTCATATATACACGCATATATTTGGGGGGGGGAAATGTGCTACTGGGTACAACAAAAATGTAGGATGGGGAGGGGGAATGATGCAGAAAAGGGACGTCTTCAGGGCTGTGCAGATACTGTGAGGTAGGGGAGAATCAGGACATTAATAACTTCAGGTAAGAAAAGGAAAACTGTGGTTTTTAAAGGAAAAAATATAAAGAAAAGTCATTTTAGATTAGACTGCCAGACATGCATTCATCAGCATCAGATGATCACCAACTTGCATGCTATTAATATGCAGCCATGAAAGCTGGAACTGTCCCTATCACACTAGACAGTCCTACAATAAAATGAAGATTAAATAAATTATCCTAATATTCTTATCAAGTGTGATGTCCACTGTATCTTAGTGGGATGGGTATAAAACAAATTCAGCTTGTAACGGATAACCAATATGCTGAAACGGTACTTCTAATTATCCCGTAAATAGTTTCTATCGGTGAGTAATTTGCTTCTAACATATCTCTGCCAATCAAGTTGCACACTTTCTGAATACTGCTTACATCCTTGTCAAGTACACTTGCCATGTTATACACCCACATACAGTTCTTGCTCCATTTTCGTTATTTATATCCATCCTCCTACATAATGTCAGTGACTTTGTATTGATAGGCATAATGCAAATTGAACAGAATGTTTTAAATGTATCTGTTCCATAAACAAGTGTAAAATTAGATCTAGAGTGTGCCTTAAAGGTGTAGGAAGTAGTGTGGGAAAGAAACTTCAGTTCAGCAAGGGTCCTAGAAGAAATTCTGGCAGACTCATGCTGAATTCCTCCTGAGGAAGGTGTGCTGCAGTAGCAGCTCTGCTACTGTTTAAAGGAGTGCAACACGTATCTTGTGCAGCCACCAGCTTCACAGGCTGTGTGTGGATGTCTTTATATCTGATCTCCATTTGGCAAGATTAGAGCTGCAAAGATATTGTTTTGGAGAAGTGGCTTTGCTCCTTAGCCACATTCTGAATGATTTAAGAGGAATCAACAGATACCACCTTAATGAAATTAAAAAGATGATACTAAACTGAAGAGCTGGGAACAGGAACATTTACTGGGATCTAAAGGAAGTAAAAACATAAAACAACAAAATGTAATCCAGCTTTGAAAAATGCAAGCCAGTATCTAGGGGAAAATATTCAGAAACTAAAATTCAGTATGATGGCAGTTGATGGTTAGTGATATAAAGGCCAAGATAATAGTGAAAAACAAATTAGGCATAAGTTTGCTGTGGAATATGGTAGCAAAAAGCATCAGTGCATATGTGGACTGCATATCACTGTTTGAAACACATCACTATGGAAGTTCCCCGGAGGAGGTAGGCAGGTGCTATAGTGGCAGAGCGTACTTATGTTTTGCTACACTAGTGAAAGTTTTGGCATAAATGATCACTGATTAGAAGTTCCTGGAGTAAAAGTCTAAATAGTCTAAAAATATTTGAACTGTGTGAAACCAAGCAGGAAAATAAAATAACAACTTATTCTGATAAAATGAGCTATAATTATACATAACAAGATGAAATTTAGAAAGACAAAATCTCATCTGTAAGTTGCGGGGGGGAGGGGATTCCTGACTGTGGGAAATATTAGTCTGTGGAACTATGTCTTTAGGATGTTTTGCATGGTTGGGGTCAGATGAGCTAATAGTTTTGTCGCCCCCCCCAAGTCTGAGTTACATGATTCTATTTATACATTTACATTTGTTTATGATAGTTGTGGCATGATAACACTTTCAGTATTAACTGCTTGCATGGCATTTAGCTCTGAGGGGGCATTAAATGTGGGATCTGACTGGTAAGAAGAGGGGCACCTGAATGCTCCCCACCACTACTCTGTTTCCAGGGATCCCAAAATCATGCAGGTAGCTCTTAATATTTCTTGAGTGAAGATTTTTGACAAACCTCAAAATAGGGCTTAAGTAGTGCATGGGCCTTGGGTGAACATTCTGCACTGAGGAGTTCACTGTTTAGTTTCCTCTGAAATTCTGATGGGAGACAGGAAAAGATTTTTCCTCTGTTATCCAGTTTATTTTTTTTTAATTTGATCATTTGTGAACCTCTTAGAGCATATTTGCCCAAAAGGTACCAAAGATTTTATTTTAAAAGTCATTAATTAAATAATAATTGCATGTTACCAAAGAAGCCTTTATAAACCACCTGCCTGTCTATCACTGTGATGGGGTGTTCATCCCACACTAGCCCAAAAGGGTTAATTTGTTTGTCATGTAGGACTGTCATGAGGAAGCCTGAGGATGCTTTCTGGACTTAGAGAGGGAAAAGAGGAAAGGTTAGGGAAGAGTAGAAGCTTACATCCTTAGAATCCTGGTTCTGAGGGAAGGGTTTACCCAAAGGGGGTTGATGAGGAGATAATTGAAATGGAGAAGGAAGCAGTTTAGGGTGATAGCAGCAAGGTTTGGGAGGTAGCAGATGTTGGCTGCTGATTGTAGAGTCCCTGGCTTGGAACCCAGAGTAGTGGGTGGGCCTGGGTTCCTCTATCAGCCACTGGGGAAGTGACATTGCCTTGGATTGGAAGACTGCAGGGAATGATACCTGGTCAGCCAGCCCCGCAAAACTTTGATAACCCAGAGAGGAAAAACATATAGTGACCTGGTCAGAGAGCCAAGCCAGGAAGAAGAAGCATCCCAACTCACAAAGAGGAAGCCCTGCAACTCCTGGAGCACAAGAGGAGCTTCTACACAAGCAAGAGACAGTGCAGCAGATCTGGTGGAGCTAAACCCCAGATGCAGCCACAAGGTGGTGCTCCAACAGTGATGAGAGACCCTGTTACACTAAAAAACGTACATATGTTTCCAAACTACTTTCGTAACAAATATGGGTTGAAATGATTTACTGTCATTGTGGATGTTGCATGATTTTAACATTTAAAATCCATTTATTGATAACGGACTGTTTTTACGGGGTAGGGGTCTGCACAGCAGATAATCCAATCATATTCCTTCATGTGTGCCGTGGTACATTATCCTCTACAGTCACTAAAGTGTTATATACTTTTTTAATGTTAACTTATTTTAGCTGTTCAAAAGTATTAAGAGATTGTAGTGTTAACAAGAAATAATTTATCTCGGGAATACTAGCCTAGAAAGCAAGTATGCTCCGCTGGCATTCCCGTTCAATTATTTTAAGACCAAAAAAGTATTTTGATGCAATATGATAATATGAAGATATTTTCTAATT
Organism: Mauremys mutica; assembly: GCF_020497125.1. Taxonomy (NCBI): domain Eukaryota; kingdom Metazoa; phylum Chordata; order Testudines; family Geoemydidae; genus Mauremys; species Mauremys mutica. The sequence continues at coordinate 53,210,648 of NC_059076.1, read as the reverse complement.
TGTGGGATTAAGATGTGTAAATGATTGTACTGTTCAGAATGCAACATTTGCAAGTATTAGGAAGAAGGACTCTCTTTGCCCGTAAAGTATGTTTCCTTTAAACATAAACAACAGTTCATTCACTCATTATTCAATTTTTATTCAGTCCTCAGTCAGTCAGTTATTTCAATACAAGTTTTGATTAAGGGGCTTCTGCATTTGGATCTAACTGCAAATTCACTTCCTTTTACTCTTTCTCAATTTTTAATAGGCCTTGTTTTGAATTGTGGCACTACATATACACTAAGACTCAAATTTATTGAAACTCTGTGACTATCGAATCCACCACAGAACTTCCTATTTCTTTTCCCACTAGCCAGAAATAATTTGCTGTTTGGTGTAAAAGTCTTTTTTTGTATCAATTTGTGAAGTTGTGGCAATTTCAGCTTCCATCTCGTAGTCTGTACCAGTCCTTTCTTGCCTTCTGCACTAGTTAAAAGAACTGTCAGGGAAGTGAGTAATGTGTACTGTACACTCATTTTTGCCCTCAGACACATAGGTGTAATTCCCAGTGACTTAAATGGGAGTTACATTTGAGTAAGTGAGGATAGAATTGTACCATAGTGTCCAAATTTCTCTTCCAAGCTGTTTGGATCCTGGTTTTTGCGGCAGTAAAGGGAGCAGGAAGCATAGCACTACAGAGACACAATACAAATAGTGCTATTAGTTTTGGCTTCCTTATTTCTAATTGATATAACATTTTGACTTATGTTGTAACGGTGGATATTTTTCTAATTTGTATGGCCATGACATCAAAGGAACTACAATATCTCACAATAGCTGTAGATCTGGCCTACCATTTTTAATTCTGTCGATAGAAAACAGCGTACTACTTTCTGCCTGTCAGATTTTGCTTGGACTTTACAGGGCTGTGCAGTGGCAGTAACGGGTAGAAGGTGCTCCTTTTCTCCTCACCATTACATACCTTGTGTAAGGGCCAGGCAGAATTTCATTTTTCTTGTTAAGAGCATCATGGAAAGAATTGCATACAGGAAACCATTTTCAATGTGTACAACAAGTGTTCTTCACCTTCACCAAACTCAGGAATGATGGCAAATATTCTTGAACACTATTTATTGTCAATGAATGTATTAACTAACTTATAATCACTACTCAGAATTTCCATTCCCTGGGAAACTTTGACATTTGAGAACAATTCAGAACAAAGCCTAGAAATCTTGAAATCCAATCAAACTGAAATCGAGCAGCTGGCTACGCCAGGGTTTCCAGGCTCTCTGTTGCATACCAGGAAGCATAGAAGCCCTGAGAAATCGATCTCATGCCTGGGGCTTGTAGGACTTTCATGGCTCTTTACTATGGAGCTGGAAGCCTAGAGTTATTGAGAGCCCTGGATAGATCCAGAGCTTCCATGTTTCCAGCTCTGCGGCAGAGATCCTGGAAGCCCTGGGGTTCCCAATAACCCACCAAGTGAGTTGGCAGGACACCAGACAGGTTTCTGTCAGAGCCCTGCATGTTTTGGAGGAAGTTAGTTGAAACAAAAATGTAAGTGCAGTGAAAAAAAAAGTCAGAAAATTCCCAACCAGTTCTACTAGTTACATATATTCCTGTAACACTTACTGTCCTGGCAGTGTATAAGGGCCCCAAAGGGGATAGAAAATAATATTCAAGGGTAGTCAAGGTTCTGCACCCCAGACACACATGAGGCAGCAGAGAGGATTATGGTGTACCCCAGGAAGACTTGTAGCTCTGTGCACTCTCCTGCTGAGCACTTGAAAGTTCCTGCCTCCATGTGCCAAAAAAGGTTCCTGGTGCCTTCTTGACTCTCCTCCACTTCCCCTTCCTACAAGCTTATATGTAACTCTTATAATTTATCCTGATAAATATTTCCCTAGTGGTTTCCTGGTCTTTAAGAATTTTCACTTTCTATGTATTTGTTGTTGTCTTCCATTTTTCTGCAAAAGCTTTTTGTTTTTTAAATATTGAAACCTCCTCCCAGATGAGTGTACTTTGGGCTTGTTTCCACTCTCACTTATAATGGTTTAACACCAGTGCAACCAAAAAGATTCCAATGGATTTATTGATGATTCTCATTATTGTAAAAGTAAGTGGACAATCAGGCCCATTTTATAGTTGTAGCTGCATATGCTTATAACTGATGACTTGCTAGTTATGGTGAGTTTAGCTGTGTTTGCTGAAAATATATTTGTCCCTGGGTTTGGGAGGGAGTAGAAGGGAATCTCTTACTCCATGAATGAATTATATAGTTATAGGAATATGTTAGATATGGCAAAGCCATTATTAAAACTAAATTCAGAAGACAAAAAAGAGTATTGTTAGAGACCTTATAATTTATGTATATGTTGAATTAGGCATTTGTGTATGCCACTAGTTCTTATTCAGGAAGAAGAAAGAGGCCAAGAAGTTGAAGAAGAAAGGAGGAGTCAGAAAGAAGTTCAAACAATATTCTGTATCAGAAGTGGGGAAAGTCAGGAGATGAGACTACAGTAAAATGTGTGAGTGAGTTTGTGAACTAAACTAGATTGTATGTAGCTACCAAGAAGAAGAGAGAGTAAATATCTAGGCCAGGAGTAGGCAACTATGGCACACATGCCAAAGGTGGCACACGAGCTGATTTTCAGTGGCACTCACATTGCCCAGGTCCTGGCCACCGGTCCAGGGGGCTCTGCATTTTAATTTAAATTTAAATGAAGCTTCTTAAACATTTTAAAAACCTTATTTACTTTACATACAACAATAGTTTTAGTTATATATTATAGACTTATAGAAAGAGACCTTCGAAAAACTTTCAAATCATAGAATAGCAGGGTTGGAAGGGACCTCAGGAAGTCATCTAGTCCAACCCCCTGCTCAAAGCAGGACCAATTCCCAACTAAATCATCCCAGCCAGGGCTTTCTCAAGCCTGACCTTAAAAACCTCTAAGGAAGGAGATTCCACCACCTCCCTAGGTAACCTATTCCAGTGCTTCACCACCCTCCTAGTGAAAAAGATTTTCCTAATATCCAACCTAAACCTCCCCCACTGCAACTTGAGACCATTACTCCTTGTTCTGTCATCTGCTACCACTGAGACCAGCTGAGCTCTATCCTCTTTGGAACCCCCTTTTAGGTAGTTGAAAGCAGCTATCATATCCCCCCCTCATTCTTCTCTTCTGCAGACTAAACAATCCCAGTTCCCTCAGCCTCTCCTCATAAGTCATGTGCTCCAGATGCCTAATCATTTTTGTTGCTCTCCACTGGACTCTTTCCAATTTTTCCACAACCTTCTTGTAGTGTGGGGCCCAAAACTGGACACAATACTCCAGATGAGGCCTCACCAATGTCAAATAAGAGGGGAATGATCACAGTCCTCGATCTGCTGGCAATGCCCCTACCTATACAGCCCAAAATGCCATTAGCCTTCTTGGCAACAAGGGCACACTGTTGACTCATATCCAGCTTCTCATCCACTGTAACCCCTAGGTCCTTTTCTGCAGAACTGCTTCCTAGCCATTCGGTCCCTAGTCTGTAACAGTGAATGGGATTCTTCCAATGTATTACTGGCACGCAAAACCCTAAATTAGAGTGAATAAATGAAGACTCAGCACAGCACTTCTGAAAGGTTGCCGACCCCTGATCTAGGCTGATGCATACAAAAGTTCTTCCAGAATCTATTTAGTAAGGCTAAGAAAAAATATCTCAGTGCTTTAGAGAAATTTAAAATTACCCTGGGTTTGTTAGAATGTGATCTCTGCACCTAAAGAAGATTATTTGGACAACTAAATGTTTTCACTGATTCCTGTGTGTTCCAGTTACCCAATTCAAAGTGGAAACTGCTCAGCCTAGTACTCGGAGACCACACTGTGCTGGGAGAATTGAGCCGTTACCTAAAGAGAGAAGGGTTGTTAACAGCCCTGTGTCTTCATAAAGCTGCCATTTGTATTGTGCCAGCAAAGACCAACAAAAAAGACTAGGGCTATGCCTACACTACAGAGCTTACAGCAATGCAACTGCATCAATGCAGCTGTACTGCTGTAGCGCTGCTAGTGCAGATGCTCCAAGCAAACGGGAGAGAGCTCTCCCATCAATGTACTTATTCCAGCCCCTGTGAGCAGCAGTAGCTAAGTTGGTGGAAAAAATTCTCCTGCTGACATAGCGCTGGCCACACCAGTGCTTAAGTTGGTGTAACTTAGATCGCTCGGGTGAGGGGGAGAGGAGGTGTGGGACGGCTCAGGCTATGTCTTCACTACAGCCTATTTCAGCAAAACTTATGTCACTCAGAGGTGTGACTATTCTGCCCTCCTGAGCAACATAAGTTACATCGACATAAGTGTTCATGTGCACAGTGCTATGTCTATGAGAGAGTTTCTCCTGATGACATAGCTTATGCCACTCCTGAGGTGGTTTTTTATGTCCTTATTCAGACTCCTGAGTGACATAATTTATAACAATGTAAGCTGTAGTATGTACATAGCCTAAGGGTTGCTCTCCAAACATATTTGCACCAAAATAACTCAATTGGATTTAATCCACATATTTCAATGCAAGTCTGTGTGTGGACACTCCCTTATTTTGGAATAAAAGTGTCTGATTTCAATTAATCTTAAATTCTTTCATTTTTCATGGATCCATGCATTCACACTCTTACCACCTGGAAACCAACATGGAATCCTAGGAAAACAAGACAGCTGTTTTAACATTGGCTGAAGTCCATCAATACGGTGGAATCTCCATAGAAATTTCTGGAAACAAGCTGCCAGTGGCATGACTCCACTGGAGGATGGGGTGGGGAAGAGTCACAGGAGAGCAGAGCAGACAGTGCAGATGGCCTGGCGTGAAACAGATCTGTGTGTCATGGGAGCTGAATACCCTGACCATTCTTATTAGTTAGCAAAACCCACTCACCAATATAGGGATTTGGTGGAGTCTCCATGAGGGCAACCTAGCTGATTTGGCTATATCCTTTTTGAGTCCAGCTTTGAAGAACAATTTGCTTCTATGAACTAATCATTCTTCTTAGTGTGTTAATTGCAAATATTTTTAAAGGCAAGTTGCTGGGTCCAACAATTTTTGTGAGGGCGGGAGTGCTGTGCTGCAACTGAGTGAAGAAGAGACACTCAAAGTTTGTGGTTTACTGGTTTCCTTAAGGCATCATCAGCATAGGGGTTTTACATTTTGTACTTGTATATTGCTGACAAAATGATTTGACCATTGATGTGTCTGCTTTGAAATCTTCCCCTCTCAAGAATTGTAGTGCACATGACTCTCAGGTTTTGGTTTAAATAGATTTTGATATCATATTCTATTATTTTTCATCTTTTTTAACAATGCTGGCAATTTGCTGTACTAGACTGCATGATGACCTGTGGTACATTTCTTACGTTTCGGCTGGTATGAGGAAGTTATAAAATATTGTGGGTTTTTTTGTTCATATAAAAGATGAAGAAACCCAGATACATATTTTCTAATACACAAACAATGGCAAAGAATGTTTTTTTCTCATGGTTTTAGCTTTTTTGGGGGGTGGGGAGAGTGGGGGGAGCTTTATATTGGTGTTCAGTTAAATCTACAATAGTCTTGTGGGGTCTGACATATGCACTTTAACTCAGTGTCATCATTCTTATATCTCCTGTGTTTCTTTTAGTTACTTTGAAGATCTTTGGAGTGATGTATTTAAGCCCAGTTGTAGTTATTAGAAATAGAAATGTATCTTGGCTGTAGTCTCCAAGGGTCCAGTGGCATCTGTAACTAAAATGAAGCCTTATATCTAGGAAAACCCTACAGTGAGCTCTTTCTATTGTATTGAGGTTTAGAGTTTGATAAAAAATCATCTGTTGCAAGTAAATCTTTGTGAGAGATTTCACCTTTCTCTAGCTCTTCTTTTGCACACACAGACATAGATGCCAGGTGGGGCCTTTGAATTTCTAATCACAAGCTCCATCAATGGTTTCTATTATTGAAAATGTTTCTGAGGCCCACAGTGGATGATTATCATTGATTTCTTTGTAATCTCCACTTTGGGTGCTTAATGTGAGTCTAGTAGGAATAAAAAAGATGACTCAATTCTTCAATGGATGCTTTTCTGGGACTTACATTATTATGGTATTTGCATTTTTTTTTCTTGAAGAATTCCTGAACATTGTTTCTGACTGTTTTTTGTAACTATTTCTTGTGCTTTAGTCACTCAAGTCTGGTATAAATAGTAAATCTCCCTCATGCTTTCCTGGAATGGGATGTTCTGAATGTACTCTGTTTATAACTTAGGGATTTTTTTCAAAATGGAGGAAATATTAAGGATGCTCAGTGATCTGTTGCACACATCTTGCTTGGGATTTTGCATGATTGCTAGATGGGTAAATTGGTGTAATTTCTTAGGCAATAGCATAGTTTTGTTTGTAATTATGATTATAACAGTAGTGGGGTGGGAGGCGGAGAGTTAAATAAAACAGTGAAATAACTGAGGATGGTTAAACCTGCTTTTATGTCAGGTTTCATAAACCCCCTAGAACTTTAAGTGTTAATGTTCACAGCATCTTTTTGAGATTTCTGAGAATCTTTTTTAAAATTTTAACAATAGGTTTTCAAAGAAAACTTATTGAACAATAAACACAAGCATTTCTCACCAAAGGGATGTCTGTTCTTGCATAGGCAGCAGTGTCAGGCCTGTAATTCTAGCTCAGACAAAACTCTGACTTTAAAGAGAGATTTCTCTGGCTCACAATTGCAGCCCAAGGAATCTTATTTGAAAGTAGTTTTTATCTTGCTTCTAGAGCTACAAGGGGTATAAAACTGAAAAAAAAATCTGCTGCAGACTAGTTTGCAATTTATTTAATCTAGTCTTGCATGATGAGGCATGGAGATTGAATTGAAATGTTCAGATTTCTTATCCTGAACCTTCTCAATGGGTTTCAATTACTGAAAGCTGTTTTTGAGCATGAAGTAGTATATATTGTTGATTTCTTGATATGACACCCAAAATGAAGAATATTGTATCCATTGAAAAAAATTATTTAGTTCTTTAGTGAACGCTTTGTTCCATAACCTGTGCTGTAGGACAATGTCCTTCTGGTTTAGTGAAGTTTATCAGAGAATTATTGGGTTCTTTACTGGTGGGCAATTTTCTTTAAGAACCTTTTCTCTAAGAACAGCAGCATATTGAGTGCTCTAAAAGAAATGTGTTTATGATCTTTGCTCAAGAAACCATAACTAGAAGCCAACAACCTGGTACATACAATCCACTTTTCTACACAAAGGTCTTGGTGATATATGTATAATAAAAATGAAATGTATAAATTCAATTTAGTAAAATGTACTTTAACATAGCTCAGTGGTTTGAGCATTGGCCTGCTAAATGTGGGGTTGTGAGTTCAATCCTTGAGAGGGTGATTTGGGGGTTTAGTTGGAGATTCGTCCTGCTTTGAGCACAGGGTTGGACTAAATGATCTCTTGAGGTCCCTTCCAACCCTATGATTCTATTGTCATCGCTCCATTTCATAAAAGCACTCTGTTGTCTCCAGGGCACTCAGGAGAGCCCTTTACAATATCCAAAAGTCAGAAAAATTATTTTACACACAATAATAGTAGTTTTCACTTGTATAATTATTTTATAAAGCATTTATCAATTGCTTTAACATTACCTGTTGTTATTCAGGAAAATCCTGATAAAAGAAACTATAATGGTCACTGAATCACGGGCATATTTGCTCAGGGAATGCATTTTGTTTAATAGGATAAAGGGTATTAGCAAACTAAGAAGTTCCCAGTATGGTCAAAATTGAGTGAAAAGTAACGGATAATAGACTTTGACAATAATTAAATGAATTGAGTATAGTTATACCTGCCACATTTTATGACTAGCTTATCTGTGATGTTATTGTCTTAGCTATACTTGAAGTACTTCATAAAATAGATAAAACTGATGAAATTACATTAACTATTTTCACATCTAGCACTTCATGAATGTAATGTATGGTATATGTATATCTTTCTATTATGGTTTCCTTGACCCTCCCCTTTTTTTAAAAAAAAAAAAGGGTCCCCCCCCCAACTCTATGCTGGGGCAGAGATCCATACAAGGACTTAGGTGGCTAACTCCCAGTTTAGGCTCCTAAGTCCAAAATTTAGGTGCTACTGAAATCCTCAAAACCCCTGCTCAGCTACAATTTAACTTTGAAGTCACCAAAATTTTCACCATAAAAGTCCCTACATGCTTATGTTTCTGCTCTTGGGCATGAACACAATGTCCCAGTCTAGGCACCCTGTTGCATATGTGATATTTAAGCCAAGTTGCAGATAGATGTTTCTCCACTGATCTCTCCTGCAGCAGCAGAGGTAGTAGGTGTTCTCAAAATATGCCTTACTCCACACAAAATGACCAGGGGAGGTGTAGGATGCAGCTTTTTAAAATAACTTTTATCCCAGTAGTTAGAGTAGTAACCCAGGTAATGAGACACTGCTTCAATTCCCCATTCTTCCTGATGAGGAACAGAGATTTTAACTTGGATTTCCCACTTCTCAGGTAAGCACTGAAGCTAGGAATACAATATTTTTCCCTACTTGGCTGGCTGATCAATGATGTCACTTTTGACGATATATCTGGGTGCAGGATTCACTAGGACTCATGCTAAATTACCAACATCTCAACTTGTCCTGATTGGGTGAGAGATATCGAAATAAGGGTTTAGGAGCATAACGATTTTAATATACAAAAATCTTTCCTGAAGTATTTAAATATAACAAAAGAGGTATCTGTTTTGGTATTTCTGCCCTCCAAACAGATGTAGTCCAGATGTAGTTCCTTATCCAGTATTGCCAGACAAAGAATATTTCCGTTTGTTAGGTATACTTTGCTTCCGTATAAACTCTTTGCCTTTTCATGGCATGCCAGCATTTTTTTAGTTCTGTCATATCCTTATGTTTGCTTTCATCTTTGATTTTTTTCATGGTAATCTTTTGCCAGATTTTCTGTTTCTTAGATGGATTCATTTGCACTGCACCCTCTCGAAAATTCTGCACTTCCTAATTGAACAGCCAATCAATGAGGATATTGACTTCTTTTGCAGTGAGCAGTGCTTTTAGCCTCAAAGAGATCTTTCTAGATGTATGTTGATAGCTTTTGTTTTTCCCTGTGGCAATTTTTTTAGGGTCTCCTGTCTGTCAGTTCCTTTTGCACACAAAAAAAGGCAAAACAACTATGGTAATTTATTTCAAATATGGATCACATATTCAAATTGTCACAAGTATTGTTGCAGTTTTTAGCTCTCTTTTCTAGACAGGTATATTCTGATCACATGCAAATTTTCAACGTTTCCTATATTAAATGTACTTCTAATATTGTCCATTTAAAATTAATATTACCAGCCTTTTGAATTACCCATAAAGATAAAATCTGTTAATCTAAAATACTCTTCCAACAGGTTTGAAAATATTATAAATATTTGTTTGCACTCCTTTTCCCTCCTCCTTCCTCAAAAAAAAAATGGCCCAGATTCTCCCTTCAGTTCCATTGAAGCAATCCCATGATCTCAGTATGATAGCACTAGTGGAATGAGAGCAGAATTTGATATCCTAATCTACATTTTAGGGATTTCTCATATGGACAGTGACTAGCAGTATTGTGGAGACCACTCAGAGGAAATAGGCTGTAAAGTTGAAGGTTACTAGTACAATAGCTGCATAGAATTTACTGTAGTGTTCAATAAAAGTTGTTGTTTAGATTATTTAAAGTGTGAGTGGGAAAACTACTTCTATAGCAGAAGAAACTTCTCATCATGGAGTTAAACCCAAACTTCCTCTCTAAATGAACAGACACAACAGAAGAAAGATCAACCCATAGCAGGCTCTAATACCATACTCACCAGTTACAATTCCCCCCATCATTAAGATCTGGTATTACTCTAAAGACTGCATGATAGTGGGGCATTAGGCCTGTAGTGTTTTGGACCATTGAGACCTTTTTTAATAAACGTGTTGTTGCTGAACCCAGAGAAAAGAGGATATCTAAGCTGCAGGAGGGAAGAAAAATTTCCCAGGGGATGAAGTGTGAGTGTACAACTTTCATGAGATTTTCTTCCCTCCAACCAAATCTTTTATTTCTCCCATATGAGCCAAGCAGTGTTCTACCTCTTTATTCTAGGTTAATATATTTCTTCGCCTTACCCTGGTGTCTATTCATGAGCAGGGAGAATGTCACTATCTACCTTGCTGTCTCACTTTTTGGCTTTATAGAAGCATACGCAAGAATGAGGAATAATTAATGTTTTAATCTCTGCTGCAAGATATTGCTTTTTAAAATGGTATTCGAAGGACTAAGTATAAAATATTCACTACATTTTGCTTATCTGTAGTGTCAGTAATATTTGCAAAGAAGTGCAGAAGATTATATAAAAGAATCAGACTATCCCTTAAAATAGTTCTGAAGATTTTCTTCACAACCTGTGAACAGCTTGCTGGTCTGTAGAAGGTAGGGATAAGCAAACTGGTGTAGATGAAATAACCAGACTCTCAACCTAACTCTTTGAACTGGGTAAAACCTGCAATACTAGGTAGAGAGAATCCATAAGTAGCTGTGCCTGCCTGTTTCAAGGCTGTGTAATTAAGATATTTCTGCTAATACCAACAGAGAGCACAAAGGATTGTGGTCTGGTTCTGATCAAAACCTGCTGAGAGACAATTTCAGGTCTGCACTGAATTCTTAACATCTGGAAATGAAGCTTCTTAGGGTTGCTGTCTCCATATTAGCCTTTTCCATCACCCTCATGCTTCCTAACCACTCACTCATTCAGAGCCTCACAGCACTCCTATGCACCAGTTCTTTTCCACACAGGTCTTAAGTAGAGACTAAAGATCTCCATTATTCCCCTCAAGGACCCCACTCCTGTTCAAAGGATCAGGAATGAGAGTATGCACCAGCAGGCTTCCTTCCTTTCACTCCTCCATGTAGGTCTACACCTACCCTTCTGCTTCTCCTGTCCCCCCCCCACATACACATACTACCCTCCTTCACTCCGAGCTTTACTACTTGCCCCATTCTGTGTCCAAAGAGGATGGGATGAAACTGCCCCCTCATAGGTCTCACAGAACCCTCTTCACCTAGAGCCTGAGGGAGATGAGTGAAGATGCCTCCAATTCATTGGAACTCCTTCTGAGGATCCATCCTCATTTTTCCTCCCATGTCCCTAACAGCCCCAGCACCCCTGACCACAGCACTTTCTTTTTAGCTGTACTTCCCGCATATGCCTGGCTCGCTATCTCCCTACAGTCATCTCACCAGCTTGTTCATCCCTGTGACCCAACTTTCCCACTGTTTCAAGCAATCTGCTTAATGTCCCTATGTTTCTGGCTCAAGAATCTTCCAACCTGCATTCTTTAATTCACACTTGGTCCTAACTACTGCAGCAATTCCAGAGTTTCCTGGTGGGGAGCTAACCCTTAAAAAGAAATCTTCAAGGAACATAGAATAGTTAATCCCCAGCATTTTCCAGTAAAGGCAGGATGCCTCTGCTGCAATGTCTTGGGTTAGTGCATGTGGTGTACCTGTGCCCCTAGCTTGTTTTCTTGGCTGAATATACCATTCGGCATAATCATGTGAATGAAAAATTAAAAAGTAAGAAGTTTATTTCTTTACCTGGAAATTAAAGTAGCTGAGACAGCTCTTTTGGCAGTGGCAGCATTCCATTGAACTGAAAGGTAATTTCCAGGGACTTCATCTTTGTAAGTATTTCTGCAGTGGTGGGTAATGCTTTTAATGTGCAGTGCTGCATTTTAATAGCCAATCAAGATGTCTATTAAGATATAGCATTGTATATTAACATCACTGGTGCACAGAGGAGTGCTGGGGACTGTTCCTCAGATGATGGCTGTCTCTGCATTCTGCTTCACAGAAGTGGTTTTCTCATTTGCTTCCCTGGTCTCCTGTAAGGGAAACACTCTTTTGGACACCCAGATCCCAAGGAGAGAGGGAGAAAAAGTCCCCTTGTAAGACTATCAGTTGTTCTCACATAGTAGGCTCAGTGAAGACATGAAAGAGACCCTTTGCTCACTGATACTGAAACTTGGGGGGGGGAATACAGATTTTCAGGAGTGAGAGGTTCTAAGAAGAGGCTGGAGTTAAAGACTAAGCAAAATAATGAAATACTTAAAAGAAACAGGGAGCTGAGAGAAAAGATTGCAAGATGTGGGGCAGAGGGGAAAGATAGTATGTACTTCCACTGTCCAGCACATCCTATCTCAAGATTAAAAAATGCATTATAAAACTTTGAGCTTCTGCTCTTGGCAAGGTGGTGAATACTCTGGGCATACTCATTCATCCTTAACTATAAGTAAAAGGGTTCCTTCACATAATTTTCTCCTCAGTCATTCTTCCAGGATCTTTGCTACCCAACCCACCAAACTCTCCAGAGACCTACCCCACAAATGATTGATCTCCTAAGATCTGAGTCACCCAAATCCTTCTACCTGGCAACAGAAGCAGCACTGGCTCTAAGGCTGTCCCTGAATCCCCTTTCTCTCCAAAATGTGGAGCTCCAGGAAAAAGGAAGTTGTGGACAGGTAATTCAGTTTCTTTTAATAGCATCCTTTCCTGTGATAGGCTTTCTGTAGATCTGGGGATCCAATACAGCTTCTGGCTGCAGCACATTTCTGATGGATTAGCTTTAACCTCAGGAATATAATTTTCATCCTTGCAGTCCTTCCCTCTTCTCTCTTGGTTTATCCACTGTTTCCTCCTTCCTGCCCACACTTTCCTTCTCCACCCTCATGGATACCTAGACCTGCAGAAAGTCTATCATAGGGAAGAATGTTATTGCAGAAGCTCTGACACCTATTGGGCTGTATAAGTAGGGGCATTGCCAGCAGATCGAGGGATGTGATCATTCCTCTCTGTTTGACATTGGTGAGGCCTCATCTGGAGTACTGTGTCCAGTTTTGGGCCCCACATTACAAGAAGGATGTGGAAAAATTGGAAAGAGTCCAGCATACGGCAACAAAAATGATTAGGGTGATGAAGCACATGACTTATGAGGAGAGGCTGAGGGAACTGGGATTGTTTAGTCTGCAGAAGAGAAGAATGAGGGGGGATTTGATAGCTGCTTTCAACTACCTGAAAGGGGGTTACAAAGAGGATGGATCTAGACTGTTCTCAGTGGTAGCAGATGACAGAACAAGGAGTAATGGTCTCAAGTTGCAGTGGAGGAGGTTTAGGTTGGATATTAGGAAAATCTTTTTCACTAGGAGGGTGGTGAAGCACTGGAATAGGTTACCTAGGGAGGTGGTGGAATCTCCTTCCTTAGAGGTTTTTAAGGTCAGGCTTGAGAAAGCCCTGACTGGGATGATTTAGTTGGGGATATGTCCTGCTTTGAGCAGGGGATTGGACTAGATGACCTCCTGAGGTTCCTTCCAACCTTGATATTCTATGATTCTATAAATCCATGTTGAAGGGAGAGATCTATGTACAGAGATTCCCTTCCGCACACTAATTCAGGAGCTCAAGTGGACCTTATTTTTATCATGTATCCTTCTTTATCCTCATTTTACAGGTGCATTTGCTGAATCATAGTGGATAAATTACTTGTCCAATGTCAAAGAATATAAGTGTCAGAAATGAGAATATAACAGAGGAGTCCTGATTCTAACCAGCAGAACATACATTCTTGCTCTTGCAAACTTTCCCTGATGCCTGTTGAAATTGAAATCTACATGTGAGTAAAGCTATTTATCTGAAAAAAAGTTTGTGGAATCAGGCCTTAATTATTGAAAAACATAGACAGCTATTGTTAAAAACAAATCAAGGAGCTGGAAACCTGAAAGTAATGTACAAAGTTCCCTTGCTGAACAATCTTTTGGGAATTGAGCAGGAAACTAGCATAGTTTTTTAGGTGATAAAGTAACAGTCAGCATGGATTTGTCAATAGCAAATCTTGTCAAATCAACCTGATAGCTTTCTTTGACACAATAAAAGCCTTGTGGAGAGAGGGGAAGTGGTAGATATGGTATATCTTGACTTTAGTAAGGCTTTTGATACTGTCTCACGTGACCTTCTCATAAACAAACTAGGGAAATACAACCTAGATGGATCTACTATAAGCTAGGTGCATAATTGGTTGGAAAACTGTTCCCCGAGAGTAGTTATCAGTGGCTCATAGCCAATCCGGAAGAGCACATTGAGAGGGGTTCTGCAGGGATCAGTTCTGGGTCCAATTCTGTTCAATATCTTCATAAATGATTTAGATAATGGTATAGAGAGTACATTTATAAAATTTGCAGATGATACCAAGCTGGAGAAATAGTCTGAAGAAAAAAGAATGACATTCAATAAGGAGAAATGCAAAGTACTCCCCTTAGGTAGGAACAATGAATTGCACACAAATAAAATGGGAAGTGACTAACAAGGAAAGAGTACTGCGGAAAGAGATGTTGGGGTCATAGTGGATCACAAGCTAAACATGAGTCAGTGTAACACTGTTGCAAAAAAAGCAAACATAATTCTGGGATGTATTAGCAGGAGTATTGTAAGCAAGAAGTGAGAAGTCATGCTGATTAGGCCTCAGTTGGAGTGTTGTATTGTGTCCAGTTCTGGGTGCCACATTTAAGGATAGATATAGACAAATTGGAGAAAGTCCAGAGAAGTGCAACAAAAATGATTAAATTCTAGAAAACATGAGCTATAAATAAACCCAGTTTTTTTTCAATCTTTGTTAAGTCTGGCAATGAGAAAATTGAAGGGGGACATGATATCAGTTTTCAACTACATAAAAGGTTTTTACAAGGAGGAGGGAGAAAAATTGTTCTTCTTAACCTCTGAGGATAGGACAAAAACCAATGGGCTTAAATTGCAGCCAGGGAGGTTTAGGTTGGACATTAGGAAAAGCTTCCTAACTGTCAGTGGGGTTAAGCTCTGGAATAAATTGCCTAGAGTTGTGGAACCTCCATCATTGGAGATTTTTAAGAGCAGGTTAGACAAATGCTTATCAGGAATGGTCTAGATAATACTTAGTCCTGCCATGAGTGCAGGAGACTGAACTGGATGACCTCTCAAGGTCCCTTCCAGTCATATGAGTCTATAAACCCCATTTACAAAATTCAGTAGGAAGCACACAAATGAATTCTGCAGGCTGAAAATTATTATATAAAATCTCAGCCTGGAAGAATTTCTGGGTCTTTTTTGTTAATCATTATTTAAGGGGAAAAAACAAATATTTTGAACTGTATAGGATTATACAACCAAAAGTCATTTGTTTCAAAGGAGATCTTAAAAAATAATAATTTATTAATATTTAAATAGAAAGACGAGGACGTTAGTGTACAATTTTAATGTTTTCCTTTCCTTATTTTCTGCCTGTAAGGTGGTAATGACAACACTGGCCCTTTCAGCTGTCTGACAGTGATGCCCTGGACTGTGTTGATGATGTCTCTGGGGATAAGATATGTGTGTTTGTTTTTATTCCCAATATCCAGAAGTTGTGTAAGATTTTATTTTGATATATTTTCATTGTTAGGAATTAATTCAGAGAGCACCATTTCCACTTATTATAGGCCTTCACAATGGAAAAGTTGAAAACAATAAAGCTAAAAAACATACTTAGCATAGAAGACGACAAGTCTCCAAGTTTATTTTAAAACTGCTGAATAAATCTTTATAAAGAAATAGTCCTTGAAAGCTCCTTTCCTATGGAAACATAATGGGCTCACTTTACTTTCATTCTGCAGTACTGGTGATGAATTGGTAACTATGACAACACTAGCGAGCTGGGGTGTTTAACATTAAAAAGTGAACAATTGTAGAGCAATCATTGTGAACGTGGAAAACAGATATCAATCAAATGGAAAAGGTTAGGAAGAGTGAATTCCTGACTTATTCTAACATGTTTTAGTGGTGGTCCATGGTATTCATATTACTAAACAAAATGTGGTGAAAATTAAAATGATCAGATTGTATGAAATGTTTCATCATCCTTCTAGTTGAAGAGATTGGTTCAAAAGTTAAGTATTGTTCTTTAGCCTGGCATAGTCGTCAGGTCTGGGTAGGCTATGCAATAATAGAAGCACTATTGTTTTTCTATGCAGACACATGCCACTAGATGCCATCATACACCTCCTTTAAATAATAGGTATATATGCAAATAAGTTTTAGAGATTATGTAAATACCTTTGAATGTGCAAGCACACATGAAGGAATATGGGGAAATGCTCCTGGTCTGTAGACAAGGTTCAGGTTTTATGACCTTTGCCACCATCTACCAGTGGGGACAGCACCATGTGTCTGGACAGGTTATTTCAGCAATATTATATTTAGATGGATGACTTTTGGCACATTCCTGGCTGGACTTTCAGGAGATCAGTGAGCACAAGGGTGAACACTGAGTAGGTGCAAGTTGCAACCATGTTTTGTAATGGGCAGATTGTATACAACCTTGATGTTAGCATTAACGTACCAGGATTTCCTGAATCCTACGTCTAACATATGACTTGCTCATTTGGTCTTGGACAAGTCATTTAGGGCCTGTTCCAAAGACCAACAAATGAATTAGAGTCTTTACACTGATTTCAATAAGCTTGGGATCAGGCATTAAAGCTTTCTGCTTCGGTTTCCCTATCTCAAACGTGGGATATTATTACTTATGTACCTGTCTCACATTGTATTGTGAGGATTAATTAATGGGCTAATATTTGACTATGAACAAGTAAGTTCTATTCATACAGTGAGACTAAAACACACTTGGAGTCAATCACTGAATTTGCATATGAGTGTACAACAGTGAACATAACTCTTATTTGAAAAATCTCCTAATACTTAGCAAAAATAGCATTCATTTTATGTTAATTTACCCACATACATAAACTAATCCTTTATAGAAGGCATTAGCTTGTTTGGTTGTCTATTAAATAGGCTTTCTGAGTGCACTATTACTAATGCAATATACATTTTTAGTATGTGAAAATTTTCCATGAATTTTATGGTGATGAATTTTAATATCTGAGGTATTAGCATAACCATTACACTGTATAATTTTTTGTACTAAATGGCTTTCATACAATTCTAAGATCAAGATAGATGTCCAATATCACACTATCACAAATGCTGATCTTCTGATAAAACAAGCTGAAGTAATCTAGCCAGGTACAATGTACAACAAACAGGGCAGGGTACAATGTTTGTAACACTACATCCAATGCTTAAAACAAGAAAACTATACTGTATCATGCATATACAGTATATTAAAAAAATCCAATATCACAACAATGATACAATGAACAGGTGTTCCATAACACTCAATCCTACTTCTGGTCTAGTGAACATAAGTTCAACGTTCATGGATTTCATGAAAACACTGTTACTGTTCTACAAAACAAAGTCAGAAACCATGGCAAAATCTTGAAAAAGTATTCAGACAGACATTAAAAGGATGGCTTAAAGTACGTGTTAGAAATTTCAAAATCATCAAAGAAAAAATAATGTACAATAATGTATTGGGTCACATCATTTTGGTAACACTATATTTGAAAATATCTAACTATTAGTAAGTTAAGGACTGATGATACAACTCTTAATGAGGAAATAAAACATAATATGCTATTAATCAGAGTAAAGGGATAAGCCATAATTTTTCTTGAGATATAATTACTTAAACTGTGGTGTAGCTCAGCAGCCAATAGTCCCTACAACAATAAATAATAAAAATGGAGAGTACCCACTATGTCTACTGGGAACAAAAAATAAACAGAACACCACACCTTCCAGCTACAACATTAAAAAGTGACATAAAATACCAATATTATGAAGTTACATATTTTTCTGTGGAGAACTTCAAATCATGTTCTATAGAAAAGCCCTGTTCAACAATCTATACACTTCCCCCATCATGGCTAATACTCTTTCCTAAACTTTTGCCTCAAGCTGGTAAATTCAATAGTCAAACACAACCCAACATAAAATTTGGCTTATGTTAATCTAGATGGAACTCTTCTTAAGTGACTCCAAGGTTATATCTACACTGCAATCATGGGATATGATTGTAGCTCATGTAGACATGTCTGAGCCAATTGTAATCTAGCTGTCTCACGTACTGGAGCAGTGAAGCCACATCAGTGTGTAATAACTCAGAGGGCTAGTCCCCACTGAAGTGCGAACTGCCAGAGCTTCATTGCTCCAGCACCCCTCACTAGATTAAAGCTAATTTGTGTCTACACAAGATGCAATTACACCACATGGTTACAGTGTAGAAATATCACTTCAGGATGTAAGCAAGGGAGCAAGAACGGCTTTGCAACTGCTTTGCTCCCCCTTTCAAACCTCTGCCAGTATGGGACGGGGCCATGAGAGTTCATATGTATGTTGGTTTGCTGCTGCTCCTTTGGTGTCAATTCCATCAGGATGGTTTAGAAGCCAAACCTGTCACCAACTTCAACCTCCTGTTTTGTGGGGATACAAACTAATAAAAGACAGGAAAATGGTTTTAAGGTCAAGGCTCTTCACTGGGACTCAGCAGATTCAATTCTGAGCCTTCCCACATCACAGGCTTTTGGTGTATCTCAGTTTCCCCATCTATAAGAAGGGGATAACAATGCATGTTTTCACTCATCCTCTGTCTTGTCTAGCTGGACTATAAACTCTTAAGGGCAAGGACTATATTTTACTATGTGTATGTGCAGTACCTAGCACAATGATGACTTTAGTTGGGTCTGGGAGGTGCTATTGTAATACAAATAGAGACAATAATATGAAAAAAATAAAAATAAAAAAGGTAACTCAGGTTAGGTGCAAGGAGTCCTTGCAAACTTCATCATACCAGCCTAAAGATCAGAGAAAGATTTAAGTTGATAAAATCAGGATTCTTCATCACAAACTGTGGTATCATTACTAGATATTGTACAAGTATGCTTAAAAAAACTGAGAGAATGTTTTTGGAAACATGTGGGCAGTAATTTACCATTATGAACCCTAATTATAGGTGAAAATTAATTATTGTGACTACAGAACATTTTTAATCTAATTTTATAGGATTATATTTATAAAATATCAATGTCACCCTTCTAGCTCATTGAAGGATAAATAAGTGTATTTGAGAGCCAACAAAGCTTGCACTCCACAGTGGAGGAATAGGAGGTGAGAGAGGCTGTCTCACCTTTTGTTGGTGCTCATCAACTACTGATAGATTAGTTTTCTGTTTTAGTTAATGGGAGAAGGTTTTTGGTTTTGGTTATCTTTGTAACAAAAGAACAAGTCTAATGCATGTTATTTCTATAGTTAGAGATGACTGCTGAAATAGAACACTGTACGCTAATAAATCTGCTTTGCAAAAGCATATAAAATTACCAGCATTACTGTTTTAAAGCTTTCTTAGATTTGAGCTCAATTCTGAGATTTATAAAGTAGCATACATAATGAAAATGGGATTTCCAGTTAAGCAGATTCTAATTGCATGGAATAAGCAAATATATGTAATTTCCATTGGTGTAATTCATGCAGTATGTAGTATATTGAGATAAGCAAAATATTTTTGGCAAATAAGTTATTTGCTGAAACTTGCAGTTTCAGGTCAAATGAAAGTGTTCAGAAATTGGGGTCAAATTTGAGTAGTTTCAACTGCAAAATCTTCTGTATAATTTGAAACATTGCATTTTAACACTTAAGAATTGAAACATCAATTTTTCATTTCAAAACATTTTGTTCAGAAATTTAGTTAGATTTTACTTTAAGAAAACAAAAAAGGGCAAAAGATAAGCATTTAATTCAGTCTGAAAAAATTAGGAATGGTTTTTCACTTCAGTGAGAAACTGAAAAATTGTCAGTTCAGGTTGATGTGAAATGCATTTTTTCCAGATGTTTCTGAATAAAAAATTCATTTATTCTTCCAGCTCTAGTAGTATAGGCTTCATATACTAGACTTATAAGAGGTAATTATGACAAAGAACCTAAAAACACTTTTCTGTAAGGTAATGGGGCCATAGCTGCAGAGGTGCATCCTTGACCTAACATGGACTGCAAAAGAGGAAGGATGGTCCAGTATTTAGACCAGTCACCTAAGATTTGGGAGACCTTCATTCAATGTCCTGCTCTACCAAAATTCTGTGAGACCTTGGGTGAGTCACTTTGCTTCTCTGTGGCTCAGTTCCCTATCTGTAAAATGAGGACAACAGTACTTCTTTGCCTCTCAAAGGTGGTGTGAGGATAAATATACTAGAGACTGTGCAGTGTTCAGATATTATGGTGATTGGTACCATATAGAAAACTGGGTCAATGTTATAGGAATGCCTATGCTAACTTTGTGATTGTGTCCCTATAATTCCTAGATTAGGACAACACTTCATATTACAGCTCTAACTACTCTTTTTCAATATGAAAATGATAAAAGTGTGTGTGTGTGTGTGTGTGTGTGTGACGGGGAGGGGGGCAGAGATGCATTTAGATACTCCCATGTCGGACTATTAGCAAGGACTGAGAATTGGTAGAACAATGAAGACTGCACTTCTCCTCCATTATCCCTTTATGGCTCACCACACAAACATATAAGCAAAAGAAAGTGAAGGACTCTGGAACTTCTTTTCTACCATGTCATACCCCCCCAAAGGGCTTTGGTGCTAGAACTTCTTGCAAAAGTACAAGAGGGTCAGAAAATGCAAGATGCCCCTCAGATGCAAATTGAAACAAAAGAAACCTGCAGTACAAATACAGTGTCCCCTGACTCCTGATAAACAGAAGCTCACTTACATATAAGCACTTAAAACAAGCTTGATGATCCATGCATTTTTATTCCATTTTTGTGTATTATGAACATTTATAAAACTCCCTTGTTTGTTCTGTCACTGACTATAAAAATGCAAACTCATTGATGATGAAATGACCCACATTCTCACTCAGCATTTAAACATAAGCATTTTCATTTACAGCTTACAAAAACAAAGAAAAGGTGAGGTCTGACTATATGGATTTTAATTTTTTTGAAACAATGTAAGCGATTGAAACAAACTTTGCTTATTACATGGTTAGGAAATAGTTTTAATAGAACTAGATTCTGAGACCCTTACTCAGAGTAGCAATTCATTTCGCAAGTAGTCCTATTCATTTCAGAAAAAAATTCAGTAAAACAGGAAATTTGCTCTAATAATCCTTTAGATATTAATGGAACAATTCAGAGCACAAGGTACTATTCAGCATGAGCAAGGGTATCACAATCTAATCCAAAGTAAGTGTTTAGTATTTCCGTATATAAGCAGATCTATGTGAGAATAGAGCAACGTTTTCTACTTCACTATCAAAAAGCAGAACCAAAAGCCATTGCATTAGAGTTTAGTTTGATACATGTTCAAGAAATAAAAGAGAATCTTATTTCTATCTTTCATAAATGATGAGAATTACCATTTGTAAGCATTCTTGTGCCAATTGAAACAATTTATGACTAGCATTAGAAGCTGTCATTAAGTCTTCTTTTTCATCATTCGGTGAAAGGAAAAAACTTCCCTTTCTTATGTAACATTTCTTTTCTTTTCTTTTTAAATACAACTAACTTTTTTTAACCAGAACAGTCCATATGTTAAGCACCAAGGAATTAAATCTACACCTACTTGATGAGAGATTATTTCTTTCTCTAAAACTCAATGTTAGGTGCCCATTTTTACAAATTAAAGATAATGAGCAATAGATCATTGTTTAGCTGTTCAGATATTCACTGTGATTTTGCATATGTCATGAATAGGGCTGTTTTTCATTTAATTTGACTCAAATTATAGATTATGAAAGCCCTTTAGTAATGAGCAGTAGTATTCAGATTTGGCTGGGAAACTTGGTAACTCAGACAAACTTTTGAGAGATAATTCCATCTCTGTTTCTTTCAAGAGTGAGTAGGTATAGTACTGGCCTATACTAACAGTGAATTATTGTCTCTACCCTTGCTGGATCATTACTCTTCGAAACAACTAGGAATGATGGAGCCAAGGTTTTACCCATTCCCTGTCTGCCTGCTTCACCAAAGAAATGAGACACATTCACTTCTCTGGCTGAATCCAAGAACTGGTAATCCTCATAGAGTTGAACGTGGATTATTACTTCCTTTTACTCCCTTAAACAGATGTATAGTCTGAGTCAAAATCTAGCCCTAAAAAGAAAAAAAAAAGTTTGATTCTATTGTGCTCTGAACATGTCCTTTGTAGATAGGGAGTGTGAGATATATATCATCCCATCTCTTTCCTAAAAAAAACTGGCATTGGTTTGAACATTGAAAAGGGACTTTTTTCTAAATGGTAAAACTTGCATTGCACCCCTCATAAAAGCTTCTAAAGAGTCATAAAATTATATTGTAAGCTTTGGCCTCAGCATATACTCTAGGTAGTTCAACAGAAGGGACTATTAATTTACCTTTTACTAGTACACAAAAACTACAGCGACCAGTCTTCTATTTCAGATAGATAGTTTTATCAAGAAAATACTAAATATTTTAGGAAAAAAAATATATCTGATTTTGAATAATCACTTTATGGTGTGAAAATGTACTGGGTACTTTACTGAGCAGTGTCAGAACAGGTTGAGAAGGATAGAGAGTTACAGTGATAGAGGATCATGGAGTCACTTGTGTTAGTCATGAGCATATTCTGGTTGTTTACTTAAAAGGCTTGTTTATTTATCTTACTGCTATTATTTGACTGACTCTATTATTATGGGGACCACACAAGCAGAATGTCTTACAAAGGGATTAGAATGAGTGGGTTCTGTCACAGGGTGACACTGGCCCTTTTAAGAAGAGTGCAACTGTGACTCTTCAGCTGACCCCAATTGGGTATAACTGAACAACTCGGGCCCCCGACTCAGTCAGGGAAAGGCAGGAAAGAGCTGTCTGAGAGACAGAGATTGGCAGGAGAGAGCTGTTAGAGATCAGAGACTTCAAGAAGTCCCTGAAGGAAGCTGCAGGTTCTCTGTGGAAGGCAGGAGATGAGCAAGAGGGGTTTGCTGGCTGACTTTCTCAAACAATACAGCCAGGGTTGGAGAGGGCTGAAGGCCAGAGATCAGCATAAGGTATTGCCTGTTGGCTTTAAACCAGAGGTCTGAAAGCAGGGAAGCAGCGGAAAGACTGGAGAATTCCAAGCTGCAGAACTTCAGGCTGGAGAACTGGACCCAGAGAAACAGTGAGAGGTCCAGAGGGAATGAGGGATGCTCTCCTGGTGAGGAACTCCCAGCAGAAAGACTGTTGGAATTCCTTATGTAAAGAGCGGGGTTTCACACTAGCTGGGGCAGCTATCTGGTAAAAGGACAAGAAAGGACCCTGAAGAATCTGGGTGTGACAGAAGATACTGAAGTGTCATATGGGGCATTGAAGGACCAAATGTCTGGGGTTTTTAAGGACTATCTGCCCTGGGGATGAGAAATGTACTGTGTTTGGGACTCCTGGTATGAACTATTTTGCACTATGTTTTTAGTAATACACTGGCCACAGGGGGCTTTATTATTGAGGCAAGGAAGTTTGTTTGAAGCCACTGTGGGCTCTGAAGGAGGGAGACTGAGGAGGTGTGCCTGTTTCGCTACTAGATGATGCCCCAGGTGAGGCTGTCCTATAATAGTTCTTTATTGTTGTGTATGACTGCAAATTAAGATGTTAAGGCATCAATCCAGTAAAGCACTTAAGTGTTTTACTTTAAACAAGTAATCCTAAATCCTATATGCTTAATTTTTCCTCTGGTCAGGACCTACATCTGGATCTGAATTTCCCCATACTTTGGAGGTAGTATTCAGATTTGGATGGATGGATAGATAGATAGATAGATTCGGGTTTAACCCTTTAGCCATCATTACACATAGCACAACATCAGTTAATAACCACATGATCTTTTTATTGTAACCATTACCCTTTCTTGTTCCCCTATTTGTTGTTTTTCATCCTGTGTGGGTCCCAATTCTATAAGACTTTAAGACTTTACTACCGTGAATAGTTCCACTGAGTTCTGTGGGACAATTTACTGTTTATAAAATTCAGCACATGTGTAAATATTTGCAGGATTAAGATCCAAGATCATATGCTACTTGGGCCAGAGGCCATATTCTACCATTATATAGTCATTGTATAAATAATATAATTAACAGTAGAAGTAAAATCTAGCAGTAAAGTATGGATTGACAGCCAAATCCAAACTCCCTCAACACTTGAATTCAAAATTTTCATCTGAGTGCATCACTAGAATAAATTGTAATTTTAAAAGGCAACTATTATCATGCACACTTATTTATCTAAAAATTATTCTGTTTTAAACCAGTAGGTACTTTAAGCTATAATTACATTTAATGTCTTGGCCAAATTTGAATTAGCAAAACTCATTTGGAAATGTGCTTATCTGCATCCTTTCTTGTGGGGCAACTTCTCTCTCTTTATGAATTCCAAATAGTTTCATTATCTGAAAGTCCTATACAGGTAACACCTTTGGGGAAGGTGCTGAATTAAGATTCTATATTATAGTAATAATAATAATAATGTTAATAATAAGGATAGCTTTGATTTTTTATGCTTAAGGCATTTCTGATGGATTTTTTTTTCCATTTTATTTTGCTGGATGTACTGTGCTCAGTTGAACTATTGTATTTTACCAGACTGTTATTTAAATAGTAAGCAACTCTTGGTCCTCCAGCTCTAACTGAAAAATGTGAAGACAGTTTGTCTTATGGAGAAAATTTCCCAACAGTCTTACATAGTGAATAGACCTGTACAAATAGCTGAGTTAATTTTTTCGGTTCATTAGCTATTCCTAAAAAAGTTTGGGTAGATCCAAAACTTAAAAAAAAAAAATGTTGTTGAATTGAGAAAGTTTGTGTGTGTGTGTGTGTATATATATATGTGTATATATATGTATATAGCTCATTAGTTCAAATGAAATATTTCATTTGATCTGAAGGAAAATAAGTTGTCTCATTTTTTAGTTCATTTCTTTGTATTTTTAATAAAGTTGAAGTAAATTTTGAAACAAGTAATTTTGAATTAAAAAATTGAAATGCTTACATTTCAATTTTATCTTAATTTGTTTTGGAGAGATGGGGTTTTAATCAATACAGTCTGGCAAAATCAACATGAATTATTCATTAATTGGTGCAAGGACCTGAACCTGAGACACCTACATTCCCTGGGAATATCCTGACCACTGTTCTGTAATGTCGGACTCACTCTCTTGCTGATCTACTGAATAAATATTTAGTTATTTAAACAAAGTGGAACAGCTCCAAAAGGCGAGGCAGAGAGATCCACCACAGAATAGCTGTTAGGGCATTCATGTAGGGGATGCCCAGCCTAACGACTAGGCTGTTGGCTGTTCTCAAATGGGTAGTGCTCACTTTTTCACACCAAAAACAAACAAGCAAACAAACTTCGTAAGAGCAGTTTCATCTTGATGAAGGGGACAGGGTTTTTTGTTTTTAGTTGCAGAAAAATTCCTGGGGTGAGAAAGCAGCTTCCCACTCAGGTCTAGTGAGTTGGTTAGAGTTTATTTATATCTTTGACATAGAGACTGTTTTGCATGTTTCCTCTGACACTAGATGGTTTATGACATGCCAGTTATTTTAAGCAAAAATCCTTGGGCTAAAATAACCATTCTATGATTTTTTAATTAAAGTTTGTGTTGCAAGAACAAGAGTAGTAAAAATATTTTAGTAATGATTTCCCTTTTCATTTTACCAGTAGATACAGATCTTTCTTTGAAAATATTTATTGTCGGGATCCAAATTGATAGTTTCTATACAACTATTATATAGAATTCTATTTATATATTTAATGGAGAATTCAATCTTTTCTGTAGATGTTCTGAACCATTCTATGCAATTCTGTATCATGGAAATAACTTTCAAATACAATTGATGGCATAATCTAAAATTTTCAACTGAATTTCATATGATTTTCATAGAGGGCAAGAACTTCAAAAGTGTTGAGGCTCAGATTTTCAAATGCTCAGCAACCATGTGTGGGACCAAATTTTTGAAGTGCTCAGAACCCACATTTGGGGCCAGATGTTCAAAAGCTCTCTGATCCCATGTTGATATTTGAAACAAGGGCCAGCTTTTGAAAAAGGCTTTGCACCCAGCAGCTATTATTGTGATACTCATGGCAAGGTTATCAAAGGAGCTCAGCACTTTAGATGCTGAACTCTTCTGAAAATATGGCTCCACTGTGGGTGCAGAACTACTTGTAAAACCCTATGGCTAGTACAACTGTGTGGATAATTGACTTTTTTTTTCAGTTCACTGGCAGTTCTGAAAAATTGGAGAAAAAAATCAGGTTGTAATGAATTTTTGGTGAAGTGAAAAAGTTCAGAAAAATTGTTTTGGGGTCAAATGAAACATTTCATTTAACAAGAAATGAAATATTTTGTTTAGTTTTGGGGCACTTTTAGCCTTCTCCCCCCCCCCAAAAAAAAAGAAAAAGAAAAAGCTGGATTCCAAAATTCAGGAGGAGATGGTGGTCCCTCTTTATAAACATTAGCAGGAATTTGACTTCATATCTTCCTCTTTAGAAGTGGTGTGTCCTAAGCACCAAGCCATGGGATATTTTGAGGTGGGGGCTCTCAGTCTCTCCTGTTGAAGCTGTTCCACTTTGTATAAATACTTGAATAGTAATTGGACCATATTTTTGCATGCATTCATGTTCTCTAGCCCAACAACTAAGCCTTGTGGGTTGGGGGAACATCTGAGTTTCTGTCCATGCTCCAGTGGCTATTGAGGGTTATATGGGTACTGGCACCTCCTCATATTCTGGTTGTTTTCTGAATGGTGCCTAACTCCCCTTCTTTATCTAACTTGAAAAAATTAACTGTTTCATTGATAATGTTGAAACAGTTTTGACACTTCTGAATTTTTTTCCTTTTTCGTTTCACCTTAACAATTTACCAGAACTGACACAAATTTGCAAAATGTTTTGGTTGTCCTGAATCTGCATTTCTGACAAAGTTTTCTTTGAAAACTTTGCCCAGATCTAGAATTTAGGATAATGTTTCATCTATCTTATTTGAATTTGCAGGAATTCTTAAAATATAATGCAACTTGTGACAACTTCTGACAAATACTACTCTATAAGACATACTTTACTGGACTACAGTTATTGCTGTTTGGAATTTCAGCAGCACCTTGCCAGCAACCTCATGTGTGTCTGTGATGGGGTGGGCTAGGCCCTGAGGCCCCCTGCTGGAGGCCTTTCATCTCTGCCACATCCAGACCAAGAAAGGGCAGTAGAGAGAGTCCTTCAAACTGCCTAGATTGGCTATGTGGGATGCAGACAATCAGAAAAGTGGTTGCAGGGAGCAGCCAATCAGGGACCAGTATAAAAAGAGCTGCAGTGCTAGAGTGAATTCAGTTGCTGCCTGAAGACAGAGAAGTGAAAATGGTGCTCCTGGCTGGATGAAGGACCTCCAAGGACCTTGGACAGAGCAGTAGCTGGCAGGGACTGTAGGAAGAAGAAGGATCTCCTGCCTGGCTGCTGGGACTCAACCAGGACAAGGTCTTGAGGTAAGGATGAAGATTGTGCTGGGGATGTGGGGGAAGTGGCCCAGAAAATCATAGCAGTGATGCAGTTATAGGAACTCAGTGGGTATCTGCTATCTATAAGGTCCCCTGAGCTGGGACCTGGAGTAGTGGTTGGGCCTGGATCCCTCAATTAGACACTGGGGAAGTGGCCTGGACTTTGAAGCACCCCTGTAAGGAACTGTTTAGTGACCCAACTGGAGAGCTGGGACCAGAAGGCCCCAGAGAGGGTGAAGACATTGCCTCCAGGGAGGGAGCCCTGTGGATATGGCTTGATACCAAGGCTGAGACCATTTAAAAACTGCTGGACTAAGTAAGGATATGAGCCCAGGTAGGGCCACAGGAAGAGAAAACCCAAATTAGGGGCATGAAAATAAGCCTCTGTTGGACCCCTGGAAGGGATTTGATTTGTATTTCACATACATACTGTGTGCTGAGTTGCTGAAGACCCACCACAAACAGAGAGAGAGAGTGTGCAGGTGCACACAGTTGGACAGGGGGCACTCACAAGAGGTGAGTTCCACCCTATTATAATGACACATAGCTTTCATGAGGTATATACTTAAATGGTGACCCACTAAAGCTTTGCATCTTGAATGGCCATAAACTTGCTCCATTTGAAAGAAGTGTTTTATATATTTACTGTACACTCAAAATATGGAAAGGTTATCATCTGAATGACAACAAAGAGATTCTTATTTTTAGAGGAATCTCAAATCTTTATATATGGAAAGGAAATCTTTAAAACGTTTAAAAAAGAGGGAGTATGAGAGAGCATTTAAAATTCTTCCATCCACCTCCCTGCCATCTAGCTTCAAAGAAAATTTTAAGTCTAAAAGTTCAAGGGTGCTGTTTCAATAATACCTCTCATTTGAACGAAGAGGAAAGTTCTGACTTGATCCTTGTTCTGCTACAAGAATATTTTTTTCCAGAGTCTAACTCTTGCACACATACACCGTCTAAAAATCATATAAAGGACAACACTTTATATAGCATGGAGTAATTAGTAGATGTAAAAACAATATATAAAGAGTAATATAACTTCCACAGTGGCGTACTTAACAAACTAAGTGAACAGGAATATGGACAGGGGGGCTTTGTCTGGTGTTCTTTATTTTTGCCCATTTTCAATGTATTATAATTCAGTTCCTAATTAGTAGGGCTGTCGATTAATTATAGTTAACTCACACAATTAACACAAAAAAAAATCGTGATTAATCTCACTGTCAAACAATAGAATACCAGTTGAAATGTATTAAATATTTTTGGATGTTTTTCTACATTTTTAAATATATTGTTTTCAATTGCAGCACAATGCTCACTTCATATTATTTTTATTACAAATATTTGTACTGTAAAAAATGCAAACAAAAGAAATAGTATTTTTCAATTCATCTCATACAAGTACTGTAGTGCAATCTCTTGACCGTGTACATGGAACTTACAAATGTAGATTTTTTTTTTACCTAACTGCACTCAAAAACAAAACCATGTAAAACTTAGCCTACAAGTCCACTTAGTCCTACTTCTTGTTCAGCCAATCGCTAAGACAAAGAAGTTTGTTTACATTTACGGGAGATAATGCTGCCTGCATCTAACAACGTCCTAAAAGTGAGAACAGGCATTCGCATAGCACTTCCGTAGCCAGCGTTGCAAGGTATTTGAGTCAGATGCACTAAAGAGTTTTATGTCACTTCATGCTTCAACC
The DNA here is from genome assembly GCF_020497125.1 of Mauremys mutica. NCBI lineage: Eukaryota > Metazoa > Chordata > Testudines > Geoemydidae > Mauremys > Mauremys mutica. Next base: position 53,181,465 of record NC_059076.1, on the reverse strand, counting down.
ACTGTTCCAGAGGACATGCGTCCATGCTGATAACGAGTTCTGCTCGATAACTATCCAAAGCAATGTGGAATGATGCATGTTCATTTTCATTATCTGAGTCAGATGCCATCAGCAGAAGGTAGACTTTCTTTTTTGGTGGTTCAGACTCTGTAGTTTCTGCATTGGAGTGTTACTCTTTTAAGACTTCTGAAAGCATGCTCTATACCTCATTCCACTTCCAGATTCTAAAACCTGGGGTTGAGTGATGTAGCTATCTTTAGAAATCTCATATTGGTACCTTCTTCGTGTTTCATCAAATCTGCAGTGAAAGTGTTCTTAAAATGAACAACATGTTCTGGGTCATCATCCAAGACTGCTATAGCATGAAATATATGGCAGAATGCTGGTAAAACAGAGCCGTAGGCATACAATTCTTCCCCAAGGAGTTCAGTCACAAATGTAATTAATGCATTATTTTTTTAATGAGCATCATCAGCATGGAAGCATATCCTCTGAAATGGTGGCCAAAGCATGAAGGGGCATATGAATGTTTAGCATAACTGGCATGTAAATATCTTGCAATGCCGGCTAAGAAAGCACCATGCAAATGCCTGTTCTCACTTTCTGATGACACTGTTAGAAGCCAGCAGCGTTATCTCCTGGAAACGTAAACAAACTTGTTTGTCTTAGCAATTAGATGAACAAGAAGTACGACTCAGTGGACTTGTAGATTCTAAAGTTTTACATTGTTTTATTTTTTAATTCAGGGTTTTTTTTGTACTTAATTTTACACCTGAAAGTTTAACTTTCATGATAAAGAGATTGCATTACAGTACTTGTATTAGGTGAATTGAAAAATACTATTTTTTATTTATACTATTCTTTTGTTTTTTACTGTGCAAACGTTTTTAATCAAAAATAAAGTGAGCACTGTATAATCATAGAATCATAGAATATCAGGGTTGGAAAGGACTTCAGGAGGTCATCTAGTTCAACCCCCTGCTCAAAGCAGGACCAATTCCCAACTAAATCATCCCAGTCAGGGCTTTCTCAAGCCTGACCTTAAAAACCTCTAAGGAAGGAGATTCCACCATTTCCCTAGGTAACCCATTCCAGTACTTTACCCCCTCCTAATGAAAAAGTTTTTCCTAATATCCAACCTAAAACTCTCGCACTGCAACTTGAGACCATTGTTCTATCATTTAGTACCATAGAGAAGAGTCTAGATCCATCCTCTTTGGACCCCCCCTTTCAGGTAGTTGAAAGCAGCTATCAAATCCCCCCTCACTCTTCTCAACTGCAGACTAAACAATCCGTTCCCTCAGCCTTTCCTCATAAGTTATGTGCTCCATCCCCCTAATCATTTTTGTTGCCCTCCGCTGGACTCTTTCCAATTTTTCCACATCCTTCTTCTAGTGTGGAGCCCAAAACTGGACACAGTACTCCAGATGAGGCCTCACCAATGTCAAATAGAGGGGAATGATCACATCCCTCGATCTGCTGGCAGTGCTCCTACTTACACAGCCCAAAATGCCGTTAGCCTTCTTGGCAACAAGGACACACTGTTGACTCATATCTAGCTTCTTGTCCACTGTAACGCTTAGGTCCTTTTCTGCAGAACTGCTGCCTAGCCATTCGGTCTCTAGTCTGTAGCAGTGCTTGGGATTCTTCCATCCTAAGTGCAGGACTCTGAACTTGTCCTTGTTGAACCTCATCAGGTTTCTTTTGGCCCAATCCTCCAATTTGTCTAGGTCCCTCTATATCCTATCCCTATCCTCCAGTGTATCTACCACTCCTCCCAGTTTAGTGTCATCTGCAAACTTGCTGAGGGTGCAGTCTACACTATCCTCCAGATCATTAACGAAGATATTGAACAAAACCGGCCCCCGGACTGACCCTTGGGGCACTCCACTTGATACTGGCTGCCAACTAGACATGGAGCCATTGATCACTACCTGTTGAGCCCGATGATATAGCCAGCTTTCTATCCACCTTATAGTCCATTCATCCAGCCCATACTTCTTTAACTTGCCAGCAAAAATACTGTGGGAGACCATATCAAAAGCTTTGTTAAAGTCAAGGAATAACATGTCCACTGCTTTCCCCTCATCCACAGAGCCAGTTATCTCATCATAGAAGGTAATTAGGTTAGTCAGGCATGACTTGCCCTTGATGAATCCATGCTGACTGTTCCTGATCACTTTCCTCTCCTCTAAGTGCATCAGAATTGATTCCTTGAGGACCTGCTCCATGATTTGGTGGGTGAGGCTGACAGGCATATAGTTCCCAGGATCCTCCTCCTTCCATTTTTTAATGATTGGGCCTACAATAGCCTTTTCCCAGTCATCCAGGACCTCCCCTGATTGCCATGAGTTTTCAAAGATAATGGCCAATGGCTCTGCAATCACATCCACTAACTCCTTTGGCACCCTTGGGTGCAGCACATCCAGCCCCATGGACTTGTGCTTGTCCAGATTTTCTAAATAGTCCTGAACCACTGCTTTCTCCACGGACGGCAGGTCCCCTCCTCCCCAGGCTGTGCCGCCCAGTGCAGTAGTCTGGGAGCTGACCTTGTTTGTGAAGACAGAGACAAAAAAATCATTGAGTACATTAGCCTTTTTCCACATCCTCTGTCACTAGGTTGCCTCCCTCATTCAGTAAGGGGCCCAGACTTCCCTTGACTTTCTTTTTGTTGCTAACATACCTGAGGAATCTCTTCTTGTTACTTTGAACATCTCTTGCTAGCTGCAACTCCAAGTGTGATTTGGCCTTCCTGATCTTCCACTTCTTGTAAGCTTCTTTTTTGTGTTTAAGAACAACAAGGATTTCACTGTTAAGCCAAGCTGGTCACCTGCCATATTTACTATTCGTTCTACACATCGGGATGGTTTGTTCCTGCAACCTCAATAAGGATTCTTTAAAATACAGCCAGCTCTCCTGGACTCCTTTCCCCCTCATGTTATTCTCCCAGGGGATCCTGCCCATCAGTTCCCTGAGGAAATCAAAATCTGCTTTTCTGAAGTCAAGAGTCCATATTTTGCTGTTCTGCTTTCTTCCTTGTGTCAGGATGCTGAACTCGACCATCTCATGGTCACTGCCTCGCAGGTTCCCATCCACTTTGCTTTCCCTATTAATTCTTCCCTGTTTGTGAGCAGCACGTCAAGACGAACTCTGCCCCTTGTTGGTTTCTCCAGCACTTGCACCAAGAAATTATCCCCTACATTTTCCAAGAACTTCCTGGATTGTCTGTGCACCGCTGTATTGCTCTCCCAGCAGATATTGGGGTGATTGAAGTCTCCCATGAGAACCAGGGCCTGTGATCTAGTAACTTCTGTTAGTTGCTGAAAGAAAGCCTCGTCCACCTCATCCCCCTGGTCTGGTGGTCTATAGCAGACTCCCACCACAACATCATCCTTGTTGCTCACACTTCTAAACTTAATCCAGAGACTCTCAGGTTTTTCTGCAGTTTCATACTGGATCTCTGAGCAGTCATACTGCTCTTACATACAATGCAACTCTTCCACCTTTTCTGCCCTGCCTGTCCTTCCTGAACAGTTTATATCCATCCATCCAGTACTCAAGTCATGTGATTTATCCCACCAGGTCTCTGTTATTCCAATCACATCATAATTCCTTGACTGTGCCAGGACTTCTACTTTCAATTCTGTGTTGTAATTAAAATCAACATATTTGAAAATGAAGAAAATATCCAAAACTATTTAAATAAATGGTATTCTATTATTGTTTAACAGTGCAATTAATAGCGATTATTTTTTTAATTGCTTGGCAGCCCTACTAGTTAGTTGATGGGCCATTCCAATTCCCAAAAATGGATCCTACAGCTACCTAATCCATAATTAAGGAGTTGTTGTATTTACAATAAAACGAAAGAGTGTCATTGTTTTGTATATTTCTTCTTAGCATCACATTCTATGTTTTATCCTTGATTTGACCTCCATCAATAGTGATACCTCATGACAAAATTAAATCTCTTACAGCATTTCTTCCAAGTCAGTTGATCTTCCTTATTTCAACTGACAGCCTAAGTCAGAGTGTACCCAGAGCTCACCAGGAATTTTCTGTTTATTTCAGTAGGCAAGTTGTGAGTTTCTTCTCCCATCCTTTAGGAGCCCCCCTGACTGTTTATTCTTCAGTGATCATGGAACATTTTAGATCTTCCCCATACAGGCCCTTTAATAGTATTATGCACAGACTGAGGGGGAAAAGTTGCACCTAAAATCTATACAGAGAAGATAGATGTCAGATCTGCATAATTGTGAATCCCAAATTGTCAAGCTTTGTCAAATGGTGTGCTGAGACTTGCAAACCTTTCAAATGAACCTACTTTATAGGTGTCAGGAAGGGAGCTATGTGTATTTGTCAAAAACAGACAAAAATTTTGGACAAATCTCACCTCAGAAGTACCCTTATGTTTGTAACACACCTTGTTCCTCACACACACAAAATTGTTTGCAATGGCACATAAGCGTTGCCAATATCATTGCACTTTTACTTTTGCAGCATGTCTGTGTCCATGTGTAATGCTTTACTATGACATTTCCCACCTTGCTACCAACAATTCAGCTCTGCTATTTGGTACCAAGGATGGGAGATTTTTAGGTGTACAGTTCTATGTAGACAAGGACTGAATGCCTCCTCAGTATTGTATCCCCCCATTGGGTCAATATGCATTATTGAGTCACAGTTTTGGCAGTTCAGAGCACTAGCTCTGAAACCTGTTAAGCCATTCACCACACCCTTTAATGGTGCAAAGTGTGCACTGCTGTTTCAGCGTAGCTTCATGGCCATAATCCTACCCTCACTCATGTCCCCTATGTGGTGTCTCGTGCTGCTGAAACAGACTCCTATATCCCTTGTTTTGAAGCAAAACTGATTATTTATTTCTATTCGCTTTCCTTATGTAGTACTCAGCTAGTCTTGATTCTACCTGTTCTACCCTCACTTCAACTCCAGAGCAACAATTAAGGACACATAGGCTAGTGCAAAATGCAACTTCCTTAAGAGTTTTAAAACATTATTTTTGATTCACAGCAATTAATCTGAAAAAAACACAAAAGTCACTTGTTATTCAACAATGCATACACAGAGATCCCAACATATTTATTTAACTGGAGGCTTGCATGACAGTCCAGGCACTGCACCATGTCTCACCCTTCTGAGATATGAAAATGAGAGAGTTGTAAAAAGATCATTAGTTAAATCATAGAAAAATAACTCCATGCCAAAATTCCTCCCCACAAACCCAGTTGTGCTATTGTTATAGCACTGTTCTCTTCCACCAGTGTCCTTTTGAAGGAATGGGATATTTCAAAGGACTATGATCCATACATTGGGGGGATGGTGGAAATCACTGGGATGCATGGAGGAGAGCTAATTCCAGACAATACGCGTATCTGGATTTTAGTGCCTCTATTCCTAGCTCTTTTTAAATTTCAACCCCTCTCCCTCACTCCCCCACTGTCCTATACTTCAAGTAAAGGTCAGGATACATTTCTAACCCTTGCACTTAAGGAGCACAAAGACCGAACACTTAGCACATCCCCTGGTTTTAATTTCCCAAAGTAGGGAGAATGGGCTTTGGCCTCACTCATCTCTGGGACCCAGCCAGCAGAGCTGACACACATGCTGCACCATTTCAAAGCATGTCCCAGCAGGTGTGCTCCTATTGTGATCCCAGGGACATCCTGTCTACCTCAAATAATGCTTCAGGGAGCTCCTACTGAGCTTGATCGTGTACACACTGCTCCCAGTTCAGCTTCACAGCCAGGATCTGCCCTTTTTTAATAAATAGGTTCTTTCTTCTTTTACAGTGTGTCTCATAATTCAGCTTTATTTTATTGTATATCCACTCTTAGTGATTCAGGAGGAGGATAACTCATGCTATTCAGCCACTTTACCCAAGGCCTGATCTTGCTCCCATTGAAACCAATAGCAAGACTTTCATAATAAGAACAGACTCAGGCAGCAGATGCATATCTACTATCTTCCTTCAAAGGTTTTGTCTGCCTAATGGAGAATTAAAGCTTCTCCATGTAACTTCTGAATAGTATTACATGCAATTCCATCATTAAACTTTCACTTAATTTTATTCTGCTCAGGGGTTTCTGCTTAAAAAATAAACTATGACTAATTTCTACAAAAGAATGAAAAAATTGAGCATATGGGAAAGTTAGAAGTTATAATTATGGTTATAATTTTCTAGTTAAATTACACCACTACTTCATATAGTAATACATGGTAATGGTACCCGGCTTACTGCAGTTCCCTGTCATAATGGTCAGTGATATTGATTCCCCTAGGATTCTTCCTCTTACTAATTAAGTATTTTATGTGACTACCTGTTGTAGCAGTCCCTTCAAAAGGGCATTTATAACAGCTTTACTCACAACAGTATTCACTTTGAAGTCTCATCTCATCTACTAGAGAGCCTATCTAATTCTTGTTAGTCACCCTAGTACTCCTCAATGTGCTACTGTGGATGAGAACATTGACTATATATGCCCACCTGATTTTGGAGGTATCTAGTTCTTTGGGCACAAAGTAGAACTCAACAAGACTATACTGTTAGAGCCTTGGTGCATAATCATTTCTTACTGAGGCAAAAAGCCCACTGAAGTAAATGAGCCTTTTGAGTTGACTGAATAAGGAGTGAAGAATTTGGCCCTAAATTTAGAGTATTTCCATTATTGATGGAAATTCAACCCCTTGAACAAATGTGCAGATCATTACATGATCATTAAATATTCAGATTTTGCTAAGAATCCATTTTCTCAGTGATAACTATTGGGGCAATTTTACTAAGAAGTCATTATATTTTACTGGGAAAACAAATGTAATTTACATAGCATGTGCGTGTGTACACACACACACAGAGGAATTATGTACGTATATTTTCAATAAGAGTTTAGGAGCCTTTTAGAAATGGAATTATGCCCCTAAATCACTTTTATCCTAGGACCCTAATTTTAGGCATCCATTTTTAAAAATCTTGGTCAAGGATGCTGCTTGTCTATGTATATAACTGTATATTTACATAAGAACATAAGAACTGCCATATTGGCTCAGACCAAAGGTCCATCTAGCCCAGTATCCTGTCTTCTGACAGTGGCCAATGCCAGGTGCCCCAGAGGGAATGAACAGAACAAGTAATCATCAAGTGATCCATCCCCTGTCACCTATTCCCAGCTTCCGGCAAACAGAGGCAAGGGACACCATCCCTGTCCATCCTGACTAATAGCCATTGATGAAGCTATCCTCCATGAACTTATCAGGTTCTTTTTTGAACCCTGTTATAGCCTGTTACAGCTCCCTGTTATAGCAAGGAGTTCCAGAGATTGACTGTGTTGTGTGAAAAAAATACTGCCTTTTGTTTGTTTTAAATCTCCTGCCTAGTCATTTCATTTGGTGACCCCTAGTTCTTGTGTTATGAGCAGGAGTAAATATTTTAGATACCTATGTTTTGTTAAAATTGTAGCTGAAATCTCTAGCATAGACCAGCATATACAGTCCTAAGGGCAAAGAGAAATGATATCTGTTTCATCTACTACCTGCTGGAAATGACATGAGAAGTCTCCATGTTTCTAAAATTATATTAGTGTTGTATATAGAGATGCTACAATTGCAATTAGATGTAAAACTACATGCACAAATTGGGTTATTGGTGCCTCCTTCTCCCTCCAAGTTCCTGTGTTCTTCCCTCCATCCAGATTGCTTCAAGAACCATGCCCCTCCATTTCCTCCTGCCAAGTTGTCATACAAAAGAAGAAAATATGAAGGACCATCTCCTATGCTTTGAAAAATGTTTGAGATGAGTAATTCCTGGCCCTAGTCCCAAATATAGCAAACAAGCAAGATACTTGTGTGTGTATCTGGCTATGGGATGTCTGTAAGCAGGTTTATGAGCAGAGGCGGTGCTTGCATGTGGTACATCTAGAAGCAGTTGTCAGCCCCAGATCTCAGTTTGGCTTCAAATGTATTACTGACTCATTCTCCAGATATCAACAGAACACAACTCAGTTGTTAAAAATATGATTTAAATAAATCATGTGTAATTCACAAAGGCATCTGAAATGAGGTGAAAGTGAACTGGGAATGCAGATAACTGCTCATGTGTGCAGTTCACCACAGCTGGGCCTATTGACTGCAGTGGTGAGCGTAGGCCTCAAAATTCCACAATTGCAGAAGTAGCATACTATTATTGTTGCTATTTTTAGAAAAGATTACTAGTGTTCACCTATTTATGCATTGCAAGATGTAGTGTAAGTCAATTTCCTCTGAGTTACAGCTGTTCTCTTCAACAAATATTCTCCATTTTCATGTTGTTTTCATAGAAGCAAGGGAAGTGTAGGATGCAAAAGGGACCTGAGCCCTATTTCCCAGTTCAGGAAATCACTTCAGCACGTGTGTAAGACCATTCCTATTCAGGACAGCACTGAAGCACATATTTAAAGTTAGCACATGCTTAAGATCTATCTCAAATAGGCCTGCCTTCCTGAATTGAGGTCATGGTAAGTAAGCCAATGCAGGATGCAACATGACTTTCTGCACCTGCTAATCCAACTCTGAAGCATGATTCCCTTACTCATCCACTTACGCCCTATTTAACACCAGGCAGGTTCAGCCTCAGAGTCAAAAAATCTCATTTGACATTTTCTTTTTTGAGAACTGTTTGGAATTTTCCAACTGACTTGAGGTTGACTGCAGTGGGAGGAGAGGACTTGCAGCAGAGAGCAATCTACAGCCCTGCTGGAAGTCATTGCCTGCATCAAGGATGAACTGATACTCTGCAAACAGGAGTGAGCTATTCAACAAAAGCATGTCTGACCCCAGTCAAGATAAGTCAAAGTACTGTGTGAGCCTAAAACAATGGAAGAATGAACACACTAAATGACTTTTTTTTTGTGTGTGTGGTCATGATGATTCACTTGAGATCAACTGGAGATCAGCTAGAGAGTAAAACAGCTGTACGAATTATGCCTACACAGTATGCTTTACATTTTTTTTAAGTATAGTAGTAGCAAAAGTAAGTCTTGTATTACCAGTGAAAATGCTGTTTATTCTGTGGTAAATAAAACACTTCAGTTTTAATGGTTGTCAATCTGGTACCTTTTCACAAACATTATATTCACATAAAATTTAAATTATTAAAGCCATCTATTCTCACTCCATATTTAAAATATACAGTATGATTCTGAAAATAAATGTCTTGGGTAACATGGATATAGGTATTCATTTTCAAGTATTAAGACTTCTGGCCCTATGTAATAAAATATAACTTACTAAATTGGAGAATCTCAATCTTTTCTCAGCTATGGCACTGAAAAAGCCCCACTAAGGTGAAAAGGGGTTTTGATAAGTAACTTTTAAAAAGAGATAGAAAATGTCCAACGAACTTACTGAAAAGGGCGGGAAAAAGAAATTAAAATTACAAGATTCCATTACCCTTAATTATGAGGTGCAAGAATGTTACAGTTAACTGGATCTCTCACATATTGACATGAATAGAAGAGATTTTCACTAAGGTGCTTTCCATAATGAATAGTTGATGTCATTAGGAAATATTTTCAATGTGTTATTGCCCATAGAAATCTACACTGAATAATTTAACTACTGGTAAATCAATGACAAATCAATTCAAACAAGAATGAAGGCGGGGGAGAGAAATACCTTACGCGGCCAAGAACAAAAGCAGGCCTTAAAGAAAAAAGTACTAACTGTCTGGCAAATAAATGTCCAAAAATGTTAACCCTCAGAGGATTAACTCAAAAGCTGGGAAAACTCAACAGTCTTCTAGCATGATTTCCCACAGAGTATCACTGCAATCTGCATAAATGGTCATGTTGTTGTAGTACTGAAGAATACAGTCCAAATTTTACCCAGTTACATGGGTGGTATGCTGGAGTGTGAGAATTTTTTTTTTAAACGGTCAGAATTTTTGTGATCCAGTGGGTTCTGCCTAGAAAATAAAGATGCTTGAGAATTCATACCAAATATTTTTAATCTTTATTTTAGGAAGCATTATATCCAAATTTCCTGAAGAATGAAGAGAGGGATCTTTCATCTAGGTAGCCTTTTGAGTCTCTCTTCATCTGGATAGGCTTCATACAACCAATATTTCTTCTCAGAATATGGGAGACTTTGCCTCCCCATACTCCATAGTTATGGTTCAAATTTAGTCTTCAGAGTTCAATGAAATTCCATTTTCTAATAGCTGTCTTATCTTAATAGTTCCCTTCCTTTAAGAAATATCCTGAGTTTTCACCTTTTAATTTGCTTTTCTATCATCTCTGCCTTTCTTAAATCTAGTAATGGTTAAAACTCCTAGGATGTTGACATTTAGTTTGATTCAGATATGCATCCAAATGGTCAGATGATTATTAGGTTATTGGTTCTAGAAAGCAAGCTGAAAAAAACCTCTCTCAAGAAAAGGTCGTCTCACAAAATCCCTAAATATCATGAGAAAACACTTCTCACCGTATTCCAGTATTTATCCTTCCAGTCTAAGGCAAAACCAGGAAACACAGTGACCCGGTAAAGAATTAAACAACATAAAAATTGTAGTGATGGAGCCAAAATGAAAAATTCAGGCACAGATTTTTGAATACCCTAAAAGTCGCAGGCATTTGAATGGGTCCAGACCCATCATCTTAAAAAAAAAATCACATATTTCAGAATCTCAGAAAATTTCAGTTTGAGTTTGGGTAAAAGTTTTCATTGATTTTTGTTGTATCAGACCCAGTTTGTACAACCTAGTTTACAGCCATAAAGTCCACTGAAATAAAATTTTCACTTTTCAGATTTATCATGGCACTTTTCAAGCCCAGATATTCTATTATTTTTCTTACCCAACAGTAAGCTGGAGAGCAGCATTGGAGTTACAGAGATTTTATGAAAGTAATGTTTCATTTTTTATAGATGGCTGAAGCCAGTTATTTACAGACTTTTTCTCTTCACCTTCTAGTACTGTAGATCTTATTAACCTTTGTATTTTGTCACTATTCTCTCAACTCTTGCCAATTCATCTGCATATCTTTTAAAACAAAATGGTGCCCAAAATTAAATGTAGCCCTGTCATAAACAGATAGTTAAGGGTTAATGTCTCTTTTACCTGTAAAGGGTTAAAAAGCTCAGTAAACCTGGCTGACATCTGACCAGAGGACCAATGAAGGGACAAGATACTTTCAAATCTTGTTGGAGGGAAGGTTTTGTTTGTGTTCGTTGTTTTGGGGGCTGTTCGCTCTCGGGACATGAGAGGGACCAGACGTCCATCCAGGCTCTCCAAATCTTTCTGAATCAGTCTCATGTTTTAATTTTGTAAGTACCCAGCCAGGAAAGCGTGTAGTCTTATGTTTGTTTGCTCAACCTGTAAATGTTTCTTTTTCTGGAAGGATTTTTTACCTCTGTTTGCTGTAACTTTAAAACTTAGAAGGGGAGAGGGAGTCCCTCTAGGTTATATGAACTGAATACCTTGTAAACATTTTTCCATCCTGATTTTACAGAGATAAATTTTACTTTTTTCTTTTTCTTTAATTAAAAGCTTTCTTTTTAAGAACCTGATTGATTTTTCTTTGTTTTAAGATCCAGGAAATTGGGTCTGGACTCACCAGGAATTGGGGGGGGGGGAAGGAGGGGAGATAGTGAATTCCTCTTTGTTTTTTTAAAATCCAAGGTGTTGGGATCAGTGTAGCCTCTCAGGGTAACCAAGGGAGGGAAAGTCTGGGAGGGAAAAGGTGGGGGAATGGTTAATTTCCCTTTGTGTTAAGACCCAAGGGGTTTGGGTCTTGGGTTCCCCAGGGAAGGTTTGGGAGGAATGGAAAGTGCACCAAAACACTATATTTTTGGTTGGTGGCAGAGCTATCAGATCTAAGCTAGGATTTAAGCTTAGAAGGGTACATGTAGGTCCCCACCTTTTGGACGCTAAAGTTCAGAGTGGGGAACAAACCTATGACAAGCCCCTAATGTGATATTGAATCCTCAAACAGAGCAGAATAATTACCTTGCTTTTTAATGTGCAATAATCCAATTAATACAGCACTAGTCAGTTGTGGAACTTTCACATTGTTGACTCATACTCATCTTCCTTTACTATTAGATCTGGTAATCTACCAGGAGGAAAAATTAAAAAAAAATTACAAATAGTATGGAAGTTGTTTGGTTTTCTGTATTTGAGACCTTTGATTGTTGTACATTTATAAAGTTTTGAATCTGATCTGTGAGATTTTGTTACACACATATGCATTTATTTGATAGTAATCTAGAGGATAGAATTTACTAGGATGACCAGTCTGGAAGCTTAAATTCTGACATGAGATACTTTGTATTTCACAGGCACCACATTTTGTTTGTGACATTTCTGAATAATTTAAACAATGCAGATATTGGGAGTGGTTCATGAATGTTTTGCAACCCCCCCCCCCCCAAAAAGGGAAAAAAAGCTAAGATTTGTTACTTTGCTCTTTGGCAAACATTGTTCAATAAGCTCTGTCCACTGTACTCAATGGATATTATACTGTAATGGGTGGCATTATCGCTATACATCTGCAGTTGTGCATTTGGTTATTAGTGCAGTTACTCAAGCCGTGCTCTCTTCTTCACTGTGCAGGGGAGGAAAGCAAATGAAACTAAAAAAAGAGATCAATAGTGTTCCAAAATCAGCAACAGCAGAGAGTGATGACTATGAAGCTTTCTTACTCTATTCTGAAAACTCACAAAATCCATGAAGTTGAGTGTTTGGGGGCATCTTAATTTTGGAAGGGAGGGAGGAGGGAAACTGGAACATAACCATTCTATATGGCATGGTTCCCCTAAAAGACTGATGAATTTCCTGGTCAAAATCTTGGGATACTTTTAATGCTTCTATTGTGCTCCTGTGTGGGAGGGAGCTACTTACAGGGAAAAGAGCTACAAAGGAGAAGATCCATGGCATAGTTCTTAATTAAATTTCTCCCTTTCTGTCCCTTATTGTGATACCTGTGCTATCAGTTGACTTTTAAAAAACAATCAGGTAAAATTTAATATAATACTAAGTTATAGTATAACTTTCCAGGAGCTGATATAGAAAACATAATTATAATCCCATAAATTGCCCTTGTTGTATTTCCAGCTCATTATCTCATATGCATTCAGAGGCATGTGTTAGCCTGCTTTGTCTTTCCCCAAGATTTCTGCTTATAGGAGCAAATAATATGAAAAGGCTACAATAAATCTTTTTAGTACTCAACATCAAGGAGAAGTTTTCCAAAGAACTGGCAAATTAGTTATGAGAGTCTGTCATCATGCCTGCTATCTAAAACCGAAGCAGTGGGTGTGACAGCATGTGCTCCTGTATTCACACCCTACTCATTACTGTAATAATCTTTGTACAAAATATCCCCTTGTTAGGTATCATTTGAAAACTAATAACTCAGTGGTCAATAATATGGTGACATGTATGTAGCAACCTTATATGTAAACTTATGAAATCCCCCCATGTGATGTTAAAGCGAGTTCACCACTCACTTAGCCCCAGTTAAGCAGAACTGGTCAAGCAGGCCTAGTGCCCTGAGTGCTGACTCCGCAGCTCCCATTGGACTGGAACTGTGGTGAATGGGAGCTGCAGGGACAGTGGTATGCGGTGACCCCCTGACCCCATGCCTAGGAGCCGCTGCCAGAGGGATCTGCCAGTCGCTTTCAGGAGCTGTCTGAGGTAAGCGCCACCCCTCACCCCCTCCCTCACCCCAACACCCTGCCCCAGCCTGGTGAAAGTGAGTGGTAGTGGGGAGAGCAAGTGGCAGATGAAGGGGGGATGGAGTAAGTGGGGAGTGGGGCCTTGGAGAAGGGGCGGTGCAGGGGTGTGGACTCAGGAAAGGGTGTTTGGGTTTGTGCAATTAGACAGTTGGCAACCCTACCCCCGACACCCAGCCTGTTTTGTATGTGCTCTGTCCGAAGATCCAGAGATGGTAGGTGAGGTCTGAGACCGCTTATAGATTGGGACCCACAGGCGAGTTAGGTGGTGGACTGCCTATCTTCTCCCAGTTCGTGCATCAATCTGGGGCTTAGACATTCAGACACCTGGTATGGGGAAGCAGTACATGTGCTTACAGGAAGAAACATAACTTGGCACCTAAATTTTTGCAGTAAAAGTTTCCTAGGTGCCTATTTTTGGTGTCTACAGGGTCAGGAGAAACTAAGTGGAGGGTTTTTGTATTCCAGTGGGGCCTGATTCTGTGTTTTAGGTGTCTAAAGTGACAGTTAGATCCCTAAATCCTTTTGTGAATCTCACCTTTGCTGTTTAAAAAAAAATCTTATTTCTACTCTGACTTTGTCTAGCTTCAGCTACCAAAACCATTGGAGGAAGTATGCTTTTTCTGCTAGATTTAAGAGAGGGTAAAATTTCAGTTGCAAATTTGAGTTCAAACTCCACCCCTCTAGTCCCCATTCAGATTGAGGTGTTTGAATTCTGGAGCCTATGTCTATTATTAATTATTATTATTATTGTTACTATTATATATTTTATTATTATGCCTATTTTTGAGCAGAGGTTCCCTTCTCAAGTCGACCACAGAGGGTGAGGGACTGGGGATAGGTATGATTCAGTCCTAATTTAGACAATATAGTTTAGATGTACTGAATACCATTTGAACAGATGTAGGTGCAAAATGTTACATATTTTTAAATGATGTCAGTGTATTGTTCCTGTGTGTTTTTAAGGAATTAATTAAAGCTATTAATAATAAAGGTGGAAAGTGTCAGAGCCTTTGGTCAAAACAGCTACAGTACTTATGTGGATTTAAAGTTGATTTTATGTTTTGTTTTTAGTTTTACAGAGGATCAGGATGGTTTATATAATGCAGTGCATGTCAAAGGATCAGAATTTTACTTGTAACTCCCTAAATGGAACTACTTTTGCAGAGATAAGGGCGAATCTTTAAAAAGAGAGAGAAAGAGGAGAAGGAGCAGAAGGTAGGAAATAAAGTAGCACATTTTTAGAGAAATCCATTTTCAAACAAAACAGGGTGGATAAAGACCTGCCCCTGCAGTCCATTTACACTAAAACATGATGTTAGACTGTGTGTGGACAACAAGATTAGTTCCTAAATATTCACTGCTCAGAAACTGTAGATACTGAAACAATTAGTTTTCATGCAAAGTACAGTGTGCTTTTCTGATTTTTTTTGACGTACTTAATTATCAAATCAGCCTGTTTTACTACCCTTGTTGGAGTTAAAATTATTTTAGACAGGATACCTAATGTTCAGTATCAGAAATGAATGTCATTCAATTGGAAAAAAGCCTATCAGCTCCATGTTTTGTGGCATATAATAATTGCAAAGTTAATTTTGCAAATCTCATAAGATGAGCACTTGGAAGATGTATCTGAATTCTTTAAATGTTGGGCCTAATAATGTTACATATATTTTGAACAGCTTTATTAAACTCAAGTAAATTATTCTTAAAAAATGACTTTGAATTTATTTCAAATTAATCTTACTTTTTATTGCTATGAATTTAAAAAGGAATAAAGCTTGGGATAAAACACAAGTGAATTGTAAAGGAAATCACATCTGTTTAAAACAAATGATACACCACTCAGCCTAATAGGAGGAGATGATTCCTTTTTTTCTTAATCAAGGAAAAAATGCTTTCTAAATAGATTTTTTAATTAATAACCAGCCATAGAATTTGTGATATTTACATCCAGATCTTAAAAATATCCACTTTACAGTAATGTATAAAAAGATTTTCTTTGCATTATCTGTAGCTCCTGCTAAACAACATGCAATTTGCCACACTGCACTTTTAAAAATTCACTAATGTGAATGACTGGAGATTTTTTTCACTTGTTTGTTGGATTATATTTTAAACCCCAATAGACTTGTTACTTTAGTGCACCCAAGAGTGAGAGTTTTTCCTGAGGCTTTTAATTTGACATAAATCAATAGTGATTTTCTGAGAACAGAATTTGAACTTCAGTCTTTTCTCTAGATTAATCAACCTTCTTTTGGATTTTAAACACGTCTGTACAGCACCCAGCACATTTTGGATGCCGGCATATTGTACATAATAATGAACCCTGGTGCCCAAATACAGATCCAGATCTGGGTTCAGATTCTGAACGCCTCCAAAATTAGGTGGTGGTAAGAGTCAAGAAGAGTGTTAGAATTTGTCTCTAGCATACAAACACTTTTGTCTTTGTTTTCAAGCCTGGGACAATATCTGTAACAATATAGGGCAGATTATGATGCAACAAATAAATCTCTTTTTAAGGCTTTTGATGTAGAAAGTACAAGCTAGCTAAGGTGATATCTGTGAGAGTTCCTTATAATGTGTGCTGCATTCAAAAAGTACAGCACTTTTACATCCCCCTACCTTTTTAACTTGTAGGTTAATTTTAATGTAAATGTATAATAGCTGATATTAGTGTTAAAGATTTAGTTTAGTACTTATCAATATTAATTTGCAGTTTATGGAATTTTTATGTCTTGTGTTTGTTTTAAACAAATATTTCATTTATCTAGAGATATCACAACTTGTACCAACCTAGTTGGTACAGTTATTATTCATACGGTAACATTAGTGTTAAATGTGTCGTGCAGTTAAAGGTTTCCAAAGTTCACTGTGCTGAAATATACCATGTGCTCTGTTTGTTTGTTTGGGAGACCGTGTTCTGACCGTATGTGTGCTGAGCCTAGTGGCCTGCTAGGCAAGGCTAAGAGCTTCTTAACAAGGCTGTGATTCCTAATCCTTTTAGCACCCATCAACCCTTAACCAGAGAGACCAGGGCTTTAAAAAAACTGCTCCTAAGCAACCAAAGGAGCCAGCGAATAGGGGAGTTTTGCAAGGGAGTTCTCCAGGGGGAATGTGAGCAGGGGCTAGAACTCAACATTCTTTAAACTTAAAAGCCCAAAACACCCCCTTGATATAAACACAACAACAAAAGAACCAGCTGCAGGAGTAAAATGAGAATGCAGTCAGAAGTCCAGCAACAAAGTGAGGGCTACCCAGTTTATTGCTCCTTATGCAGTATGTATGATTACCTGCCCTATGGGCAGGTGGTATATGTGTGCATTCAGTGCAAGGTGCTCCAGGCCCTCAGAGACCATGTATGGGCTTTGGAGACCAGAGTGTCTGAACTGGAGGTGCTGAGGAGACAGAGAGGTACATAGATGAGACTTTCCTGGACACAGTAGAATGGTCCCAACCCTGGTCTGACAGCCTCTGTGCTGTTCAGGAGGATGAAAGTCCCAGGGAAGGAAACCATCTAACTGGAGCAGAGGGAAACAATCCCATAGTTGGGACCCTCCTTCCAGATGATGATGTGGTATCCTCTCGCACTGAGGATACCTCTCTGGGGGAGGGAATTCCAGCGATTAGAAAGAGACAGGTATTAGTAATGGGCAATTCAATTATTAGAAACATAGATAACTGGGTTTGCGATGACCGGTGACTTGCCTGCCTGGTGTGAAGGTTGCGGATCTCTTGAGACATCTAGATAGATGTATGTGTAGTTCTGGGGAGGAGCCAGTGGTCATAGTACCAGTAGGTACCAGTGACATAGAGAAGGATAGGAGAGAGGTCCTGGAGCCCAAATTTAGGCTGGTAGGTAAGAGATTGAAGTCCAGGATCTCCATGATAGCATTCTCTGAAATGCTCCCAGTTCCACACACAGGGCCACTAAGATAGGCAGAACTGCAGAGTCTCAATGCATGGATGAGACGATGGCGTAGGGAGGAGGGGTTTAGATTTATTAGGAACTGGGGAAACTTTTCAGAAAGGAGGGAGCCTATACAGGAAGGATGGGCTCCACCTAAACCAAAATGGAACCAGATTGCTGGTACTTAACATTAAAAAGTTTGTAAAGCAGTTTTTAAACTAAGGGCTGGGGGAAAGCCGACACGTGCGGAGGAGTATGTGGTTCAGACATCCAGGGATCTATTAATAGAGAATCTCTATATCTTCGTGAGGATGAGAGGATGTAAAATGATAAAATACAGGTAGGGTCTGATTAGAAACAGTCAATTACATTGTGTAATGGCAGACAGCTAAAAGGAGACACATTTTTAAAGTGCTTACATACCAATGCTAGAAGTCTAAATAATAAAATGGGTGAACTAGAGTGCCTCATATTAAATGAGGATATTGATATAATAAGCATCACAGAAACTTAGTGAAATGAAGATAATCAATGGGATATAGTAATACTAGGGTACAAAATATCTGAAGGACAGAACAGGTCGTGCTGGTGTGGGAGTGGCATTATATGCGAAAGAAAGAGTAGAATCAAATGAAGTAAAAATCGTAAATGAATCAAACTGTACCATAGAATCTCTATGAATAGAAATTCCTGCTCTAATAATAAGAATATAGTGGTAGGGATATATTACTGACCACCTGACCAGGTTGGTGATAGGGACTATAAAATGCTCAGGAAGATTAGAGAGGCTATTAAAAACAAAACCAAAAAACAAACCAAAAAAAAAACCCTCAGTAATAATAATGGGGGATTTCAATTATGCCCATATTAACTGGGTACATGTCACCTCAGGATGCAGAGATAAAGTTTCTTGACACCTTAAATGACTGCTTCTTGGAGCATCTGGTCATGGAACCCACCAGAGGAGAGACAATTCTTGATTTAGTCCTAAATGGAGCACAGGATCTAGTCCAAGAGGTGAATATAGCTGGACTGCTTGGTAATAGTGACCATAATATAATTAAATTTAATATCCCTGTGGCAGGAAAAATACCACAGCGTCCCAACACTGTAGCATTTAATTTCAGAAAGGGGAACTACACAAAAATGAAGAAGTTAGTTAAACAGAAATTAAAGGCTACAGGCCAAAAGTGAAATATCTGCAAGCTGTGTGGAAACTTTTTTAAAGACACCATAATAGAGGCTCAACTTAAATGTATACCCCAAATTAAAAAAAATATAGTAAGAGATCCAAAAAAAAGCCACTGTGGCTAAACAACAAAGTAAAAGAAACAGTGAGAGGCAAAAAGGCATCCTTTAAAAAGTGGAGGTTAAATCCTAGTGAGGAAAATAGAAAGGAGAATAAGCACTGGCAAATGCAGTGTAAAAATACAATTAGGAAGGCCAAAAAAGCATTTGAGGAACTGTGATGGGGTCTGCTTACCCCGCCTTATCCCAGACAAGGTTAAGCCCATGGTATTGACAGCAGAATTCCGGCCTCCCTGGCAAGACTGGGCATGCTCCAAGTGCTCTAGTAGTATAAAAGGAGGGAGACCAGCTCATTCTGGGCAGGAGGCTGCAGGGGAAGGACTTCCTTGGAAAGCTCCTATGGAGGGCCAACCACAGCCTCTGACTGCACTGGGAATCGAAGCCATCCACAACCCGCCTGCACCCCGGTGACTGGAGGAAACCCTGGAGATGACTGGCCCTGCCGAACACAGAGGAACCCAACATCGCATGGGACACCCCAACACAGACTCTGGTAGGAAGTTACCCAGGGAAGGTGATGGAGTGGTACCTCCCCCCCGTACCAGGGCTGCCCCACCCCATAAGGGGTGCCCCAATGCTATAGACTCTGGCCGCTAGGTCACGCTGCCCTGCACCGAAGGGCTGCTTTATGGACTGTACCAATAGCCCATGCTGCCCTGACCCTAGGGGTGTGGACCGTCACATGAATAATTAGCCAAAGACTCAAAAAGTAATAGAGCCATTTTTTTTTAAGTACATCAGAAGCAAGAAGCCTGCTAAACAACCAGTGGGGCTACTGGACGATCGAGGTGCTAAAGGAGCACTCAAGGATGATAAGACCATTGCGGAGAAACCTAATGAATTATTTGCATTGGTCTTCACGACTGAGGATGTGAGGGATATTCCCAAACCTGAGCCATTCTTTTTAGATGACAGATCCGAGGAACTGTCTCATATTGAGGTATCATTAGAGAGGTTTTGGAACAAATTGATAAATTAAACAGCAATATGTCACCAGGACCATCTGGTATTCACCCAAGAGTTCTGAAGGAACTCAAATGTGAAATTGAAGGGCTACTAAGTGTAGTCTGTAACCTAAATCAGCTTCTGTATCAGATGACTGGAGGATAGCTAATGTGACACCAATTTTTAAAAATGGCTCCAGAGGTGATCCTGGCAATTACAGTCATGTAAGCCTGACTTAAGTACTGGGCAAACTGGTTGAAACTATAATAAAGAACAATATTGTCAGACATATAGATGAACATAATTTGTTGAGGAAGAGTCAAAGGGAAATCATGCCTCACCAATCTACTGGAATTAGTTGAGGGGGTCAACAAGCATGTGGACTAAGGGGATCCAGTGGATATAGTGTACTTAGATTTTCAGAAAGTCTTTGACAAGGTCCTCAATAAAGGCTCTTAAGTAAAGTAATCTGCCACTGAATAAGAGGGAAGGTGCTCTCATGGATTAACTGGTTAAAATATAGGAAACAAAGGGTAGGTATAAATGGTCAGTTTTCAGAATGGAGAGAGGTAAATAGTTGTGTCCCCCAAGGGTCTGTTTTGGAACCAGTCCTATACAAAATATTCATAAATGATCTGGAAACGGGGGTAAACAGTGAGGTGGCAAAATTTGCAGATGATACAAAATTACTAGATAGTTAAAACCCAGGTAGACTGCGAAGAGCTACAAAAGGATCTCCCAAAACTAGGTGACTGGGCAATAAAATGGCAGATGAAATTCAATGTTTATAAACGCAAAGTAATGCATATTGGAAGCATAATCCCAGCTATACATATAAAATTAGATGGGTCTAAATTAGCTGTTACCACTCAAGAAAGAGATATTGGAGTCATTGTGGATAGTTCTCTGAAAACATCCACTCAATGTGCAGCAGCAGTCAAAAAAGTGAAAAGAATGCTGTGAATAATTAAGAAAAGAATAGATAATAGGACAGAAAATATCATGTTGCCTCTATATAAATCCATGGTATGCCCACATCTTGAACACTGTGTGCAGATGTGGTCTCCCTATCTCAAAAAAAAAAATGTATCGGAATTGGAAAAGGTACAGAAAAGGGCAACAAAAATGATTAGAGGTATGGAACAACTTCCGTATAAGGAGAGATTAATAAGACTGGGACTTTTCAGATTGGAAAAGAGATGGCTAAGGGGAGATATAATTGAGGTCTATAAAATCATGACTAGTGTAGCGAAAGTAGATAAGGAAGTCATAACACAAGAACTAGGGGTCACCAAATGAAATGAATAAGCAGCAGGTTTAAAACAAATAAAAGGAAGTATTTCGTCACACAACACACAGTCAACCTGTGGAACTCCTTGACAGAGGATGTTGTGAAGGCCAAGACCATAACAGGGTTTGAAAAAGAACTAGATAAATTCATGGAGAATAGGTCCATCAATGGCTATTAGCCAGGATGGGTAGGAATGGTGTCCCTACCCTCTGTTTGCCAGAAGCTGGGAATGAGCGACGGGATAGATCACTTGATGATTACCTGTTCTGTTCATTCCCTCTGGGGCACCTGGCATTGGCCACGGTCAGAAGACAGGATACTGGGCTATATGGACCTTTGGTCTGACCCAGTAGGGCCATTCTTATGTTCTTATGTGGATCATTAAATATCCGGGATTGTTTGAAAGGATTAAGGGTTAAACAAATTCTCAGAGATTAAATCTAGTTGTCACATAATTAACATAAAATGACATAACCAATATATTTGTAATTACATTCTTTATTAATAAATTCTAATTGTAAGAAATACATGCATTTAATTGACATTTAACATGTTAGCTATAGCAAGCTTGATATCAATTAACACACTTATCAAATGTCAATTACAATTTCTTAGATTTAATTACTGTGAAATTGACTTGCCATGGGCTACCTTTTAAAATGTTAATGTATTAATATTAATCATAAATTCAATGTAATAAATATGGCATCTAATGTGAATGTATTGCTTATGCAATTCTGACTAAATTATACAAACGTTAAAAGGATTTCCTTCATACTTATTAAACATCAGTAAGAATTCTTTTACACAATAATGTATCATACAATAGCAGCCATACCAAATTAAATTTGTTGCCAGCTTCAAATAATTATTCTACAACATTTTTAGATGTTTATTCAATAGACAGGTCACTATTTTAAGATCAATGTTAGGGCATGAGGAGTGTGGAATGATTTCTATTAGTTATTTAGAACATTTTAATGTGGTGTTCATATCATGCCTTTTTAATACAAAGTCCTCCCATAAAATTCATATAATTTTCTCTCTCACCAGAAACAAATGTCATTGGATTAGATTCTGTTCTCATAGCAAAACACCAACTGAAAGCAGGAGGGATCTATTAGGTCCTGAACCTGCAAATTGATCTGTACAAATGGACCCCTTTGCCTGTGTAGGGCCCCATTGACTTTAATGAGATTCTGTGCAGACAGAAGGTTTTGGCTGCATGGAAAAATTTCAGGTTCAGAGCCTTATCAATGACAGGCAGATTCCACATTTTTACAGTGTGCAAAATTTCCAGTGAATGTAAAATAACAATCCTTCATTCTTAGATAGCACTTTCCATCTGTAGAACTGAAAGTGCTTTATGAAATTAGGTAAGTACTATTATCTGTATTTTAATTAAGACAAACTGAGACACAATGAAGTGAAATGATTTGTCTGAGGTCACATAGCAGCACATCATTGTCAGAACTTATGGAAAATAATGCTTAGAGTTCCACTTGCAGAATAACTAAAGGATCATGTCTTTCCTAAATGTGTGTATGGTGGTGGGGAATGGAGGAAGTGTTAATCATCGGCCTGATGAAAATGAAGTTGTCTTATATTTGCAGAATAAAATTAATATTTTCTAAAGACCCAGGGTTTGGGAAAGAGGGGGGCTGGAGCCTGAGCCTTGCCGCCCTGGGTCGGGGTAGAGTTTGGGCTTCAGCTTCAGCCCTGGGTCCCAGCAAGTCTAATGCTGGCTGTGGCAACCCCATTAAAATGGGGTCATGACCCACTTTGGGTCCCAACCCACAGTTTGAGAACCGTTGCTATACAGTCAGTGTGAGATGCTAGAATACACAGTTGTCAATGTTGAGTGCATGGAATGAGAACAGTATGGGTCAGATTTTTAAAGGTATTTATGTGTCTAAAATGGACATAAGTGTCTTATGAGATTTTTGAAAATCCCGCATGCACGTAATTCCCATTAATTTCAGTAAAATCAATAGAAGTTAGGTGTCTAGGTATTGAAAATACCACTAGGTGCTTATGTGAAGCTTCAGGCTTCTAAGCACTCTTAAAAATATGTCTCTGAGACCCAAATACCACAAACATATGGAAATATATCAGTTTTGTCCCTTCACAGTACCTTAAATGAATAGCCATATTAGAAGACTGACAGGGTTTAATATCTTGTAATTAAGTATTACCTGAATCTTGGATAACAAAATGAGGTGCAGATAAAATCCAGTGATTTGGGATTTGGATAAACCTGAGCAAATTACAAAATAAATCATACAAATAAATCAAAAAGCATTATGCTGCATATTGATGTCCATAGTGGATCTGCAGGAATTTTGCTCTGCTCCTTCCCAGTTTCCAGAAGCATCTGTTTTATTTGAATGGAATTTTTTAATTTTTGGTTTTGGTGGTGCTGTTCTATAGTTTAGTAAGTAGCATACAGTTGTAAATAGCACAGCATACACTTAAAATCATGGTTGTGCAAACTTTTCTAGAATCTAACATACTGGAGAGTCAGAAAGGTTTCCTGGGGGAAGGAGGGACAAAATATCAAGATGGAAGTTTTTGTCACAAGCACTGCTCTTTGCATCTCTCATCAGTCTGTCACCTTTCCTCAGATCAGTCACTGCATGGCCTTCCAAATTTCCCCATGGAATTGAAGTTCTTGCACCTACAGGCCCCCTAGAATGCTCCCTGCTCACAACTTCTTTGGCCCCCATCCTCATCCCCAAACCACCAAGTGTCTGCTTCTATATTCTCCACACTGTGTGAATCCAGCTTCTTCCCCGCTACCAGAAAAGATGCTAATCTTCCATGCAGTTGACCATTTTCTGGTCAAGCTGCCTGTTTTCACTTGTTGGTCTCCAATTGTTAGTGTGGGGTAACTTTCTTTTTCTACTCAGTATGACCTTCTACCTCAGAGTAGTGTGACTCTTACTGGGCTTTCTACCCTCTCATCCCCCTGCACTTTGTACTAAGAGTCTTATAATATTTTTTTTCCTGGAAAGCGACTTGGCTTCTTACGTATTGGAGCATGAGCTTTCGTGGGTGAATACCCACTTCGTCAGGCTATAAGGTGTTAGTCTATAAGGTGCCACAGGACTCTTTGCTGCTTTTACAGATCCAGACTAACACGGCTACCCCTCTGATACTTGGCTTCTTACGTAAGCAGCCAGGCTCTTTCTCTGCTGGAAAGGCTTGAGCACTACATAAGTAAGTAAAAGTAAGTGCATAGCCTTCCAAGACCTCTGTTAAGTGAAGTGTGGTCTGAGGCTGATACTCCTCCTCTCCTCTAATGTGATTGTGGAACCAGTCCACACCAATCGTTAATCCCACACCTTTCTCTAAATATCAGTGCTGCTCCTGTTCTAAATGAGACCCCACTTTACCCCTGACACAGTAAGGAAAGCACTGATTATTGTAGCATGTAATGAGGGAGAGGATCTGCCTGCTAGAAGATGGGAAAGAGGAATAACTTTGGGATCAAAGTGATTGTGTAGGCAGGGTAGGGAGTGGGAATTGAGTCTCTGTCAAACACCAATCAACAAAGGAACTGTGTGGGTGGGTGGCAGGGGCAATGATTTGAAATTCAACTAAGAATCCTTCCAAGCTCCTCACCAGGGATCTATTCCTGTTTCCATTGAAATCAGTGGGTTTTTTTCATTGACTTTAGTTGGAGCCTCACTGAAACCCAGAACACAAAAGCACAAGAGAAGAAAGCCCAGTTGAAATTTGCTGACACTGCCCACCATTAAGCTTGCCACTAGTTTCTATGAGGCCAAATACTCAACACCTGCCAAACGCGTGCTCCGTGTAAGATAAAACAAAGTAATGAAGTGCTAGAGAGAATTAAGCTAATGTTTTACATTATTTCATGAATGTGTTGCCTTCAAGGAAAATTCCTCTTTTCCCAAGCTCACATTTGTATGCTTCCCTGACATGCAGCTCCATCTGGATCTGTAAGCTCAAATTAACTTTATTTGGTTTTCAAAGTTTAAACTTAACTCATTCAATGGACATTTAAAACTGGAACAGTTGTATACACAGTGGAAATCTCTGCAGGCTCAGACAGTTAACACACAATTATATGCACCTCTGTTCTAAAATGGGAGGTGGAGCCAAACAAGCATTTTACTAAAAATTACAATGGCAAGTATGAAACATATGGTACAGAGTTAAAATAAACAAATTCTGGTGAAAACAATCTTAGTCAGCAACTATGATCTATTTTTCAGAATCAAATGTAATTTTCTATTGCAGAAGGAAAAATCTTTTAAGTTATATCTGACTTAACCTTATGTTTGGGATGACCTGCACCAATCAAAATGTTTGCTCTGTGTGTGTGTGTGTGTGTGTGTGTGTGTTAGTTATACAAGCAGGATTACCTATAGTAACAGCAAGAGTGTTTATCTTAAAACTAGGAAATCAGGAGTCACTGTAGGACTTAGCTATTTCAAGAACTACCACTTTCTCTAAAACTCACTGCAACAGGTATGCTCAGCAGTCACGTTGTGGCTAACAGATACTGTTATGTTATTCTTTGTAAATGTAAACTGGAAGGGCAAGGAGTTCTTAGTGGAGAGGACCTCAAGATATTAGAATGTCTTTGAGCCTTGCAGCTCGATCTTGTCAAATTGTATTACTGAAATCTGTTATTCCATTAATTTTATGACTCTTTGAGGACACGTTGATTTGGTCACTTTTATTCTGCTCTTGTACCAGTCCTACTTGCAATTTGATAACACTTTCAGCTGACACTTGTTCATGCTGTATTGTTGTGTGGCAGTTATTTTTGAAGGTTATCTTGTAGAGAAATGATGCCTGGATAGTCTGTTGCTACTTTTACTGAGGGAGAGTTTGTACAAAGGGATGGGTTTAATATCTCATCTCTCTTTCAACTGTTGCTCTGAAGTAAATAATAAATACTTGTTAAATAATAAAATTAATAATAATAGTAATATATACAACCTTATCCTATTTCATCCCTTCCACCATCAGATAAAACTTGCATTGTCTGCAGTGGGATTTGTTTGAATAATGACTTCTGGAATCAGATCTTTGGTTTGAAATAGTAGATGTTTGTGTTAACACATTTCTATTTCACTAATAGTGGAGACAAAAGTAAGTGAAGGAAAATACAAGCATTTACTTATTGTCCTATATATGCCATTAATGTGTTCAGGAGGTATACACGGCCTAAGAAGCAGTTCACAGAACACCCTCTCTTAAAAACAAACGAACAAAAAAGGATTTTAAGCCTTTTTTAATAGTCATGTGCCTGATTTATCTTTACTGCCACTCAATCTTTTAAAAGAAAAAACAATGCTTTTCTTTATGAGCCAAATTTGGTTTCTCTGAGACTGGTCTAAAATATTTCTTGTAGCTTCATTGATTTTAATGGAGTAATTGGATTTACGCTGGTAAATTGAAAGCAACATTGGATCCTATTGTATTGTGGCTGTGTTTGTACAGAACCCGGGGCAATAGGGCCCCAGCCCAAGTGGGGTATTCTGTGTCCATAAAGGCATGAAGTTACCCTACACTGTGAAATCCCTGAAAACTTCAGTTAGTTAACCTTTGTGGGAACTATATCTCAAATGGAAAGCCATTGCTAACTACTCTTGTATCATATGATACTTACAATTAAGAAAATGTTCCTAATCCTTGTATCTGAACAAAATAGCCGCAGTCATTTATAAAGCACTGATCTTAAGTCTCAGTAAAGAGGTAACAAAGAGGGTTGAATCTTTGCAAACATATTGACTGGCCTGTAGACTGGAGTTCCCGAACATGCCCAAGATGTTGGTTTGGACAGCTTGATAGTGACACCTTTACCATTGCCCAGGATGTTGCTCATGCCCCTCCTCTTAAGAAAGAAGGTAACTTAATAACCCAGGCCTGATTGGGGTTGCCATTGAACGGAAGAGTCACTCATCTGAAAGTTGTCAGAGGTGTTTCGATCATCACCTCTGTCCCATTTTAGCCAGAAAAGAGATGGCAATTAACAGCAGCCTGGGCTGTGTACCCAAGTTTGTCTCTGAAGCAGCTGGTCCTGAAACTGCTGCTGATTATACCATATCCATAGGTAGCTCCTTCTCTGAGGATTATTCTCATCTCCTTTATATTCAGGGTGCAGTTTAATGAGCTATGGTCACTCCATTGAGTCTTCAGTAATTAGGCTGCACTTCTTTGTGGGGTTACAGGTTCTGATACGTGCTAAGAAGATTGGCAACAGGAGACTCCTTCCATCCTGTTACAACTTTAAAAATCATCCTGTCCTGTTATCACCCTCATTTCAGATCTCTCTCTCTCTCTTTTGTGTGTGTGTGGGGGGGGGAGGTTGGTTTTTTCCCCACTGAAAACTTATGATTTCAACTAAAACACAAAGCATCTTTTGTTCAATAAGACTTGGTCCAAAGAATGAACTTTGTGTGAACCAGATATGTTGGGACCCAAAATGATATGTAGCAGCCCTGACTTGGGGCTAATATCATAATTAGATACTGCATTGATCCCACTATGCTGAATCATTTGATAAATGTTTTTAATTCTCTTACCTGTAATTTTCACATGTGTTATATGACTGCATATGAGAGTTACAAGAAGAGCAGTGTAATGAATTAATGAAAGAATAATCTCCAAATTAATCTAATGTCTCTTTCCAATTTCAAAAGTCTCTGGGTACCAATAGAGTTTCAGCACTTCTATTAGTTTACTATAGCAGTTTGATTGCTAGTACTGTATCAAATGTATTTCAAGGGAAAAAGTGCATCCCATTGGTGTCAAGTCAAAGGATAATATTAAACCATCAACTCTACAATGCTCTTGTGTCTCTGGTTATTAAGAAGCATGTTTCATCTCAACTCTTTAGTACTTTTCTGAAGTGGAAATGTTATGTCATCATCTACAATGAATATATTTAATCAAAGCTACCAAAAACAGTCATAATCTCTTGAAATGGTAATATCACAGAAGTGTTTATTTAAAGAAGAAATGAGAATGGCAGGGAAGGGTTACTGCAGGTTGAAAAAGGATTATCTGAATATCAGGTAAGAATGTGTGGTACATTTACACAAAATAGAAGTGAATATTTGGCATTAGAATGGGTATATTTTTCATGTTTTCTAAACACTTTAATTAAACTAAATAGATATGTTATAGAGTGAGTATTCCAGAATACATGGTGTGCAAAAACTTGTTATGAGTCGGTCAGGATGTATGCCTCTAGGAATTAATATACGAAAATAAGTGTTTGTGCGTGTAAATTCTAAGTATATATCACATGGCTGTCACCAGCATATAAAATGATACATTGTGAAGTCATACGATAAATCACAGAGCCACATGACAAACTGCATTTATCATGCACCTTTAGGTATGTCTACACTGCAGCTGGGAGCAAGACTCCCAGCCTGGGTAAACATAATCAAGCTAGTGTGCTGAAAAGAGCAGTGGATATTGCTTTACAGATGGGGCTAGCCACCCGAGCTAGCCTGAACCTCTGCCAGTGCAGCAACCTCCAAGCTGCTATTTTTAGCATGTTAGCTTGAGCCCCACTAGCACAAGTCTGTGTACCTGTGCTAATATTTTGAGTAACTCACCTGCATTCTGCCTATTAATCCATCTCCCCTGGGACTTAATCTCAAATTTGAAACTTCTGAACAGCTTCAGACAGGTGCCATTTTAAAAAAAGTGTGTGTTTCACCCTGGGAAGAATTTCCCCTTGTCCCCCAAGAAATCATAGTAAGCTGAAGCCCAAGGTGAGCAATATTCTGTCCTACATCCATCATATGCTTAAGGTCCATAAACCCTTGAATGTTAGAAAAAAGGGAGCAGAGATTCTGTTATTTTCCAACCCCTTTGCATCAGCCCAGCAGTACACAGGAAATGTAAACCAGCCAAATCTCCCCAGATGATGTAGAGCTGGAACAGCCATCTCCTATCCCATTTCTTTTGCATCCTCTGCATAAAGGTCATTGTTGTATATTATGGTATTGTCTCTTTAAAATTAGTCATATGACATCTCCAGAGACCTCTCATTGTGAGGGGTTTCTTACATGATGCAGGAACTCAGAGTCTGTATCCTCAGAGTCAGTAGGAGCCATCTTGTTATGTATCATAAAGAAAGTTATGGCTTACACTTTGTATCTCTGGCCTCACTCTGGGTTCCTGAAGTACAGAGGTGGCAGAATACAGTTCTTAGCTGTCTGACCATGCTAGACATGTCAAGAGTATTACTGCACTCTGACTATTTTCAGATGGATTAATTATCTTGAAGTCCATAACCAGCTGTTATAGAATAAAGCAACCACATAGTTGTTCTAAACTGTGCTGTACCATCACTAGAATCAAGGAGCCACATCTGGTTTCTTTATGCTCCCTCCTTTCCTTGGCTGTACCTAGCAGATACTGGGTATGAGGAGAATCTGGGCCACAAGACCTTATACCACTGAAAAGTGGAGATAGTGAGCTTTCTGACAGGACATACCACATCTATTTTAGACATAAATGGTCCTGTAATCTTCAGTTATAAAAATGGCATGGTTTTAAATGTAGAAAAGCTATTTTAGGTTATTTTGGAAGTCATTTAAATGTATTAGTTTTTGTTTTGTGTTCTGTCTCTGAATCCTCTAACTACAATTAGGCTCAATGAAACCTTTTACAAGAGTTACAACACATAGTCATAATAATATTTTTAAAAAATCTTTACACTTTTCAAAAACATTTTTTCCTGTTATACATATATAATATATATGGAATATGCTACTGTGTATGGCAAAAGAATCATGCACAGGAATATTGGTATCACACTGCTTTTTATTTCCTGACTTTACTAACCTGAAATGATGCCTAACAAAAGATTATCATAACCCTGTCACACGATAGGGCACAGTAGTGGCTACTGCTAAAGTATGATAGAAAGTGTTTATTACAGGCACTTGTTTGAGGTGATCTGCACAACTCACTGATTGATTTGCCACTCATTAACATAGTCGTGATAAAACCATCATACTACACAATTACTTCTTTCCAACAGATTATATATACATTGTGCATGTGTGTTTACATATATGCAGTAAGTATCTTGCATCTTTGGAGTTCATGTGATTAGGTGTACATTTAGAGGTAAATTACGTCTTTACCTCCACCAGTACACAGTAATGCTACAGACAAGGTAAAATAAACTATCAAGTTCTACTACTCAAAAAAGGCTAAGGGAGCCTCTGCTTCCCATATTTTAAATACATGCAGTTTGGCTGGGCAGCTGCTATAACAGAGATGTGATTCTTAAGTTCCTGACCTTAGTAGTAAACCAGATAAGTGACTTTATCCATTCCTCCTATGCATTTTTATAGATCAAATAAAAAAGTCATAATTTTTGCTTTATTATGTATTTGATCATAGTGATAAAAGTGTATTACAGGATTCAGTAATAGACTTCAAAGTGCTGAGACTAGAGAGAGAAATAATATACAACAATAAGATACAACATATTATGTTGTTTATTAATACTGTCATTTAAACACTTCTAGTAGCATCAGTGAAAAAGTGGCTGAGAGATTGGAACACAAATTATTAAAGTGGAAGAAAGGAGAATAAATGGAGGAAAGATGTTTCTTTCTTCAGTGTAAATCCAATGATGGATATTTATACTCTGAAATGTACATTGCTGATATTGGTTTAGAATATTTTTATCTCCAAAATCTATTTTAAAATAGACAGCATAGAGATTTGATGAAGAAAACAAAGGCCCTGGAAAGTATCATACTCTGTACACTGCTTCACATTTCAATAACCCTAACTCGTTAAAAGATGTTTAACTACTGAAGTGCTGAGCAAGGTATAAATTCATTACCGTTAATCTACAGTGTTGATATATGCTAACTAGTGAAAATGTGGGCGGATAGAGCTCCTGATTTCCATTATTTTTTAAGGAATTGCTTGCTAATGGCATAACTTTTTTGTGAGAGCCTAATATCTAATAGCACTACAATATTGATTTCTGTTGATCAGTTTTTAAACAGCATTATTCTCTTGGTTAATTATCATCATTTGCATTAGCAACTTTACATGTTTCTGTCTGTCGGAGGGCTAACATTATGCTGTAAAATACTTAAACTCTTTTGATATATAAGAGTTAGGTGCTTTATATCAGTATGTTCCTTTCCAGCATAAAAGAGAATTTGATTTTTATCAGAAAGCTACATCCTACTCGTTTATCACTACTATAGCTGTAATTTTATAGTTATATAAAAGCAGAGTAATGCTCAGAAGCATGGCAATTATATAAATATTATCACTATATTATTAATAAAGTATATCAAAAGTTGATTATGTAAATGGAGTGTGGGGTAAATTAACTCTGAAGAACAATGTATTATTATTGATTATAACAACAATGACACTCAATGTGTTAGGTACTCCTCAGAGAGTAGTTGATCATTAACAGAAATCAGTATTTTCTGGATTGCTAAAAATATTTTTCTTTGAATATATAACACCTTAAATCCACAGATGCAGCATGGAAAAGTTAGGAAAATTTTGAGTAAGTCAGTGGCAAAGCTGCGGATTTAACTGAAGAGGTCTGGCAAACTGCTTCCTGACCCTGAGTTCATACTAAAGGCCAAGTCTTGCTCTGTAGCTGGTCAAATTCGTTCTAATGGAAAAAAAGGTTCATAATTTTGGATAATAGATTTTTGTTTCATTTTTTGATTTATTGTTTTTCCTTTTCCCGTCCCTTTATCAGGGGAAAAATAGACTAAGAAAAAAGGGAAGGAAGAGGAAAAATATGGAGCGGGGGAAAGGGTTGAAAGAAAACTTTTTAAAAAATGGAAAATAAAATAAATTATGAAAATTGTTGAACATTTTTTCCTTTCTGAAACATGCAGAATGAAAATAGTTTGAAATTTTCATAACATGTTCATGAACATTTGTTTTCATTTTCTAACACTGTGTATCTTGTTCCCATTAAAGTCAATAGGCGCTTTTCTAGGCCCTTAGAAAATAATGATGATAAAGAGAGCTTGAATGTAACAGTCTCCTTCCCCCTCCCCTTCCCCAGTTTTATCTATATTACTTGGTTTAGCAAAGGTATGGGAAAAAACAAACAAACAAACCTTCTATGATTTCTATTAAGAGTCTCAATAAGTTGGATAATAGAAGAGTGAAATCTTGGTCCCATTAAAGTCAATGATAAAATTCCTATGGACTTTAATAGGGCAGGATTTCAGCCAACCTATTTAAACTCTCACATCTGTGCAGAAGTTTTTATTGAAATAGCTATGATTTTTTTCTGTTATATTTAAGCATATTTTTTCACCTTCTAGGAAAGGCTTTTCCCTTTCTCTTCTCCTTTCTTGTCTAATTCTGAGACTGTAGAGCAATACCCAATATTATTTCTCCTTTCTGCAGTTCTTCTCTGCTAGTTTATATTGAAGGTGTTTTGGTGGTGTAGGACCAGACAAATAAATATATAAATATATATATAAAAAGTTCAAAATGAATTGCCATTCTGTTTCTTCAGACATTCAGTCCTTCTTTTCTGTTTCAGGAGAACCTGCACAAAGTCCATTTCTAAAAATGAGAGAGAGAAATTAAAAACCTTCTCTGAAAAATTTGAGGTCTCCACAAGTTATATATATCTTTCCAGACAATAGTCAGCTGGTGAGGTCGTTAGAATGGGAATTTATAACACAGAATAAGGTGTGTCATGAGGGAGAGGGAATGGAAATGGTGATGTCCAAATTAGTGAGATTTTCAGGACAGGGAATTAACAAATCAGGGTATAGAAAAGGATTAAAAGGTTTTCTTCTTATTTCTTTTTGAGAAAAGAGCATTTAAGAGATTGGGTAGGACTGAGCAATATGGGATTCCAGACAGGGATGAGAGCAATAACTCCATGATTCAAAAATTTGAGTCTGCAATTTAGCGTAACATATTTCAGTTTAGAAGTGTTTTTTTTCTCCCTGAAAAAAATTGAAATAGAAGTCTGAGATTATTGTTTTGTGTATGTGTGTACTTTATCTTTCATCCAAAGAGTAATGGGGAATAGTTTTAAACCAGTACAGTTTATAACCCTAGCCAGTATAGCAGTTAACTAGAATGGCTGACTGCTGTTACTGTCACTCTGTTACACACATGCATGCACACACACAAACCCTTCATATTATGACATAATCTTACATTTTGGATAATACAGTATAATTAAGGCTATGGATTCCGTGACTTCCATGATCTCTGTGACATTCTCTGCTTCAGCCCCAGGGCTTGGACTCTGGAGTTGGAAGCTAGTAGGGCCCTGAAAGGGCTAAGGGACAGGCAACAGGTGACAGGGGCCCCTCTGCAAGGTTCCAGGGATAGGTGACAGACTCCTAAGGGGGCCCTCTTCAGGGTTCCGGTGAGGGGTGACAGCCTCGCATGGGAGGTGGGGGTATGCCTTGTGTGAGCAGCTGGGGGTGTCCCATTTTCTCTTTGGGAAATATAGTCCCCCTGCAGCTCCTAGCCACCATAAGTGGAGGTGGAGGTCCCCCTGCAGCTTCCAGCTGTGGTGGGCAGAGGGGGAACTTCAGAGCTCCCAGCTACAAGGGTAGCCAGGGAAACCATGTAGCTGAAGCAGCAAAAGTCAGACAAGTGACGGCTTCCATGGATTTTTGTTTATTGCCTGTGACCTATCCAAGATTTTACTAAAAATAACCATGACAAAATCTTAGCCTAAGTGAGTATAGGGTGAATTATTGTTATTGTCTATCTGTTTGGGTTTTTGCTCACTCCCTTAAGTACTTTGTATTTATTCAGAATGAGCAAGATCATGCCCCACAATCTCCATAGACAGCCTTCATCGCTTTGTGGACCTTCACCAAGACCTTGTAGAAGGTTGGGATTTCAAAGGGAAGGGACTGGGAAAGCTGGGGATGGGATGGGGAATAAGATCAGCAATGGGACCCACCAGCTATATGCTTTTTATATAAATACAATTTACTGGTCTCAATACAGTAGCTGGGTGAAATATAATGGCCAGTCACATATAGGAGGTCAGACTAGTCTAGTAGTCCCTTCTGATCTTAAACTCTATGAATCTACATTGTTCTCCCACTGAGGAACTTAACAGGAAATTACTAGGGGAAAGTAATACAAATGAGGGTTGTCTTGCCTATTCTGGGGAGCTCCTACTGAAATGAGGAACCTCCTTTAAATGGAGATTTAAGAGCCACAGACAGGGAAACCAGAATACCAGAGCTGATGCAGAAGCACAGGGTCTCATGTTGACTTCCTGATAATTACATAGTTTGTGAGCAGGCCCCACAGCTCACTTTAGTGGATGGAGATAAACCCTGCCCATAAGAGAAAGATGTGAGGGGAAACTTTATGAGGAAAACTGCTGTGTTTTGCCTCTGCTTAGCTAGGAGCAATCATCCTAAAGTTAGGGTTATAGCTAAACGAAGCCCTGGTGTGAACAGCATTGCCACAGAGTAGTGGCCCCTAAATTAGTATCATAAATTATCACTAAACTTTGTAATAAAGTAATCTTAGAATCTCAGTATCATTAACAATTATCTTTGAGAACTCATGAAGGATGGTTGACATCCCAGAAGACTGAAGAAAGGCAAATATAGTACTTATCTTTTACAAAGAGAAACACAAAGAACCCAGGGAATTATAGATCAGTCAGCCTAACTTTGATATTTGGCAACATATTAGAACAAATTATTAAAGAGTCAATTTGTAACCATATCAAGCAACAACTTGAGTAACAACTGCCACAAATTTGACAAAAACAAATCATGCCAAACTAACCTAATTTTCTCTTTTGACAAGGTTACTGTCCTGATGGATGACGGTAAGCAGTAGCAATAATACATCTTGATTTTAGTAATGTTTTTGACACAGTTCCACATGACATTCTCATAAGAAAACTAGGTAAATGTGCTATAGATGAAATCGTAAGATGTGTTACGACTGGTTGAAAGACCATACTCAAAAAGTAGTTATCAATGGTTCGCTGTCAAACCATTTGACACAAATCTGGGCGCAGTTGCAAACACTTTGAAGGACAGGATTAGAATTTAAAACAGCCTTGACAAATTAGAGAATTGGTCAGAAATCAACAGGATGAAATTCAACAAAGACAAGTGCAGAGTACTGGGCTTTTGAAGGGAAAATCAAATGCACAAATACAAAATGGGGAATAACTGTCTAGATGGGAGTACTACTGAAAAGGATCTGGGGGTTATAGTAGATCCAAAAACTTAATGAGTCCATAACAGTTGTGAAAATGGCTAACATCATTTCCTGCTTTACTCAGTACTGGTAAGGCCGCACCTGGAGTACTAGGTCCAATTCTGGGTGCCATACTTTAGGAAATATGTCAATAAATTGCAGAGAGTCCAGAGGAGAGCAAAAACAAAGTAATAATATGTTTAGAAACCTTGATGTATAACAAAAGGTTAAAAATACTGAGCATATATAGACTTGAGAAAAGAAGACTGAGGGGGGACCAGATAAGTCTTTGTATATGTTTAAGGACTATTATAACAAGGATGGTGATCAGTTGTTCTCCATGTCTATTGAAGGTAGGCCAAGGAGTAAAGGGCTTAATCTGCAGCAAGGGATATTCAGGTTAGATATTAGGAAAAAATCTTTCTAACTATAGGATAGATAAGTTCTGGAATAGGGTTCCAAGGGATGTTGTGGAATCCCATCATTGGAGATTTTTAAGAAGAGGTTGGAGAAACACCTGTCAGGGGATGGTCTAGGTTTACTTGATCCTGAATCAATGCAATGGGCTATACTTGATGACCACTCAATATCTCTTCCAGCCCAACATGTCTATGATTCTTTCACTACCACTACAGTATTCATTATATGTCCTCGTTATTGCCTATATTAATTTCTACAAGTATTTAGTGGTACTTAAGCATACAGAATACCATGGCAATGTTATCAGTTAAATGCAGAATCAAAAAGCTTTTACAACTGATCACTGTAGCTCCACCCATTATGGAAATTGTTATGACTCCTTGTAGCGGGGTTGTCACTCGCTCTGGCCCTGAAGGGGTTAAAGCAGCCCTGGAAAGGGTTTTGGCTGGAAAAAGCTGAGCTGATTGGAGAAGCAGCCACAGCTGGGGCCATGCCCCATTCAGGCCATGGCTGGCCCCATAAGAGGGCTGAGGGCCAGAGGCTAAAGGAAGACTCTCTAGCCTTTTGAGGGAGAAGGACCTGGTTGCCTGGGAAGCAGAGAATGGTACCTAGGGTGGAGTAGTGCTGGGGAATGGCGGAGGGAGCTGGGGAGCTCCAGCCTAGCTAAGCCCCAGGCTGCAAGCCAAGGTTAGGGCCCACAAAATGGTACTAGGGCTGCAGAGGGGCAGCCCAGATATAGGCAGAGGAAGCTGGTGCAACCCCCCTTGCTGATGGTGAGTGGTTTATAGACCGCAGTCTGCCCCAGGGAATGGGGACTAGATGGTGACTGGCAGTAGCCACTGAGGCAAGGTGGGGATAGGGGGTTGGGGGCTCCCCTGGGAGAGGAGACCCAGAGTGAAGGGGGTACTGCGGTGGGCAGAACCCCTGGGCAAAGGGCACTGGGGTCTGGGAAGGACACAGGGCCAGCAGTAGGCAAGACACCAGCTGGCAGAGGGTGCTCCGGAGCTGGAAAAGAGCTAATTCCCTGGATGACCAGCAGGAGGTGCCGTGCCGGTGTGTCTCGCTCTGCCACACTCTTCTTATATACATTACGTTCAATTACCAGCCTGGTGTGGAACACAAATGCTTGCACATTTCTTGTGCGTGGGTAGGTTTGGTTTTATAAAGGAGTACTAAAACGTCACAATTTATATGAAGCAACAGTTTTATTACCTTTTTTACTGCCTGGAATACATAAGCAAAGTTTTAAAATTAATGGCAGCCAATATAAAAGAGAATAGGAAATAAAAAAGATGTATTGCTTCAGAGGCAGCCCTGTGTGTTTTACCTTTCTATAGCAACATACAGCCAGTTTCCTTCATTCTCAATGGCTTTGTTTTATAGTGGTGATTCTTCCAGTTGAGCAGGGCTGGATATAGTCTGGAGCCAGCTGCTCTGCGCATCAGCCATAACAGATCACCTGAGGGTGATGTTAGATACTTTATAGCATTCAAACCTCATGCCAGTCTGGGAAACCTGAGAATCAGCCTTGTATCCTCTGCATTGAAGTGCAATGATCTTACAGTTCCACTTTCTCCAAAGATCTGAGCCAGTCTTTCATGTCAACAGTTTCTTCTCACTAGGTCTGTCCTAATTTTAAGTTCTCTCCACCTCATATTATTAGGACATTACCCTGAACTATCTTATGGTACTCATAAAGGCCTATCTTTTTAAATGACAAGAATGGACACTGAATCTGGTCTATTTTAAATGGGTTCTCAGAGTCAATTGTAACAGACCACCAAATGGAACAGATTATTGTGTCACTCCCTTCCTTTAAAATCCTATATTCTAAAATTATCAAAATATTCCATTTTTCTCTCTGGTATTTCCCCCGCAATGTACTCTGTGCATCATGTGTGTTTGTCTTCCAGCTTTTCAAAACGTCTTTCAGTTTTTACCTTCTCCTCTACAAGCTCAATGATTCCATTTCAATTCTTGCTTTCATCATCCCTTCTTTACAGTATCCCTCTTGATACAGTGTTAACATTGTTAATCAAATGTTTAGTTAATTTGATTTTCTCTGGTACAAAAGTTAACATGATATGTAAATCCTAAAATAAATTACCTTTCTTTTTCTGGAAGAAAGTGTTTAACTCTGGTACTGACCCTTTGATAGATACAGCTTGATGGATGGGGTAAATGGTCCATGTGAAATTCAGCATTTTTATAAACATTATCAGATAAAATTCATCAGAGAACGATCTTTTGGGTTAATTTTTGTGACTCTAATTTTCCAGCACCAACATTGTGTTTCAGATAAGGTTGGTCACGCCGAGGTCATTTTCTGTGTGTATTCAAGTTGGCTAATAATTAAGGTAATTTAGTGTTGAGCAGCCAAACCAAGTACAAATAATTAATACTAATAATTAGTAGGAGGTGGAGTTCTCTAAGACCAATATTGTTGCATTTCAACGCACAATCCTGTGATTGAATATCATACTGCGTCTGAAAATCATGATATATGATAAAATGGCCCATCACAACATATCAGCAAATATTGTAAGGAATCTTGCAGTATCCAGAACTATAACAAAGCAATGCTATTATATGTCAGAACAGGTTTGCACTGTAATAAGGTAGTAATTTGTATAGTCCAATCTTGTATAGTTACTTTTCCTTCCTGTGGAGAGGAATGGTGAAGAACCCAACTAAATAAACGTTAATCATGTTTATTTTTACCTCTAGAGGTAGTTTTCTTATCATGCTGGTGGGGTCACAATAAGAATGTAAAAAAGGATTGAAAGTAGGATGGGTGGGGGGGAGTAGCACTGTATAAAACTCCACTTATTTATAGGTTTCTCTTTGTGAAATGAAACATATGACCTGCCTTGACAATAATTGTTCCTTCTGGCATTTATTCCAAACATATTTTCAGTGCAGCTGGGAATATTGTTACAAACCAACAAGTCAGTCTAGAAATGGATTCTTGTTTGAATGTATTGACTTTTTAGTACATTGTGTCAGTATGGAAAAACCAAAAAGACATCCTTACTACAGGAAACCCTAAAACATAAAATACCAATGTAGTGGTAAAATGCAGCACTTAAAACAACAAGAAATTCAAGTGTATTAAGCATTATTTCCTGAAACCCATAAAAAACCCACTTACCTGGCCATATTTCTGCTTCATCCATTCGGGTTTTTTCCTTCTTTGTATTGATTGTCTCTCCCCTGTTTTATATCATCAGAAAATTTCATCATATTGCTACACATTTCCCAATTCAAGGTCATTGATATTTAAGGGGAATAAAATCAATCTTAATACTAATTCCTGTCCTACATCTTTCATACTACACTGTTTGCACTCAGTGCCATCTATGTTTGATAGCCAAGCCAGTTTATCTACTAAATACTCAAAGTTACCCCAAGTACCTTAGCTGTAAAATTTTATCCAAGAAACAAGAAGAAACTTTTGATCCTTGTGTAACCCTTCTGCCAGATGGAGCCAGCAGCAACCAGGGCTGGGTTCAATATCTAGGGGTTCCTTTCTTTGGATACAGCACAAAACCGGCTCGAGTCCCCACCCAGTAACCTGGGGAAATTACACACTAACCCAGGTGCCTCTCTGTGGCAATACTTCCCCACTTGCAAGTGTAGAAAAGAAACTTTTAATAAAAGGAGAGAAGTAACTCGGAGTAAATTAAATAACATCACAAAAAGGGTTCATAAACATAAACCATGAGTAAGTGACCCACCTCCAAGTAGGCTGGGCAGTGCCCTTTTCCGCTCAGGTTTAGTCAAGCAACCCAAAAGTCCCTTTCACATGCTTGACTTTTCTCTACACCCCACTCACTGTTGCTGTCCTTGGTTGTGCAGACCCAAAGTTCAGATGTGCATCTGCTGAGTTCACCTCCCACCCCTAGTGAAGGGTAAAGAAACATCTTACTCATTTCTGTTGGCTGCTCACTGGCCACCTGCTCACCACTCTCACCATGCCTCTTCACCAGCCATCCAGGTGGCTGCTCATTGTGCCTCTCCAACGCCACACAGCTGACCGCCGGTCATGCCTCTCCACCACCCCCTGCTGGCCGCTCATCACACCTCTCTGCCACCACCCTGCTGGCTACTCATCACGCTTCTCTGCTGCCACCCTGCTGGTCAGTCATTTGCCAGCTTACTGTCCGTCACCTTCTGCCTCTCTGCTGTGACCTCTGCACATCAGTCTCTCAGTGATTTTCAGCTCTTTTGCAGGCTGGGATGAAACACTGCCCATCTCAGGTGATGTCAGCTCTCAGAGATTTCAGCTCTTAGTAGGCAGGGCGGAAACACTTTCCAACCACAAGTGGTTTCAACTCTGATTAAGGAATTAAAATAACAAAAGAGGATCCTAATGAAGCCTAACTAGCTCTATTTTTGAACAGTGGGGAAGAAAAGGTTAAGCCAGTCTAGAGAAGACCCTAGGGGGATTTTACAGCCTCCTGATCAGGACAATTGGACTCCTGTCCCTAACCCTCTTACTATCACAGGGCTTTGACATTCAAGCCCCTGCTTAATGAGGTTCTTTCAACTGAGGGTGCCCCCCTGTATTTCCTGTATTCCTACAATAATTATAACATTGGTAACCATATTTTGCTACCCCTGCATTCAGTACTAAGGTCATTTGTACCCAACACCAGCCAATGTTGATCCTTTGACACAGCTGTTAATGATGCATATGTAAACAGAGTAGAAGCAAATTGTATTTACATAAACACACCCATAGCCTCTTCCCCTCCCAGCTAGCTGTCAGGGATTCATTCATTCAGACCCTGCTTACATCTGCTTTTGACCAGTTACGTGAAAATTTGACATTTGGGTGCTTTCATTTTTGGCAGTGTTATGCAGTGTAATGGAAACATTTTTTCTGCTGTTGAAAACTGCTTTTTAGTGACATCTGAACCACTTTTATGTCCCTGTTAACTTCTACCATCTCTCCAGACATTCTATGTTTTATTAAACTAAGAAAAAAACAAGTAATGAAAGAGGTACACGTTATAGTGACTGCATGCTCCAGGGAATGTTATTGTATCCCCACTTTCTGAGGTACCACATCTTCAACTAAGAATATCATTACTGGACTAGTTGATCTCCTACCAGGTATAAGATTTCAGGCCCAACCCTCTCTTATCAATGAGAGTAACAAAAAACATCTGAATGATCAGCTGAAGGAACTACCAATGACTGAGGCAGTCTGGTTTAATTGGATTGTGCACACCCAAAAGAATACCACTGGATAGTTCCTCACAGCATTTATGGCTGAGGACAAGAAATTTGTCATCCTCAGTCATACCTCTCCTTTATACTACATACATTCCTTGTACAGATAACAATCAAACATCAAGTGTTTCCTAGTTATCTTTTTCTGTAATCTATATCCCATCTCTTTCAACTATCACAGGCCCTTATTAAATTGCAGAAGATTTCAGATTCACGAGACAGTAAGATGGTAGGAGACAAGGGCTTGAGATCCTCTTCTAATAGCTGTTGTTTGTTCCTGGTGAACTGGTCAACACCTATTTGGAAATGGAAGTCAGATACGACTCAGCCCTTGTCTTAAATTGGTATAGTCTAGATTGAAGATGCATAAACTTTTGTATGCCCCACCCTTCCCACACTAGAAACTCTCTGAAGTTGGAATTACACCAAGTTGCAGGGGAGCCGAAGGGAGGCTCTAATAACCAGTGCAGAGGCACAAAGATTCTGTGTGGATGGATCAATGTGTGTAGTGAGTGCCTCAAGACTGGCAGTGTTTGATGTACCAAACCTCCATCATTCCCAATACAAAAATCTGGGGGAGAGACAATTGCATACTGCCCTAATAGACTAATTTAGAATTATTAGGTATCTTTATTTGCAAAATAAACAAAACACAAAGGAAAAAAGAAACCAGGGCATCATGCAAGATGAAATAGCCAATATATGAGAGAGCCCAAGCTATTCTATCCAAGTTTCATATGTTCAGCAACACCTTTATCCAGTTAAATAAACAGTTCAGAGATACACACAAAGGAGTACAATTTTACCAACAAAGAATTCCACTTTTTAAACCTTTCTGGACTTTATTACAAAAGAACACTTCTCTTTAGGGGTCTTCAGAACATTTTTAAAGGTCACTAAACATACTTTAGCAGCAATTCCCTTTTCATTCCATGACAATTCAGTCAATTTGCCACAGATTAAACTAATTGGTTAAGATGAAATATAAAAAAACCCGATACTTTAGAATTCTCCTCTGATAGAAGCTACTTTTGGTTCTTTCTGATTTCCTGACAGATTTAAGTCCCTTATTAAATGTCACATTCTGATGTGCAATCCAGACCATTGAGTGGCTCTGTTACTGCTTGCTCTGTAAACCTGAGTACTTCAAAATGCTCTGCTATTGTCTCTCTCTTGTCTGGCTGCTTCTGAAAGCATGCACTGAATGTCTCTGAATATCTCTTTGTTAAGCATCTTGTTACTTGTTACATCATTACCACACTCTGGTCTCCACCAGCTTGGGTTACACCTGGCAAGATGATCCTGACATTCCTATTTCTGAATTTTCCCAAAACCTTATGCTCTGCAATGTTCAGCACTTTCCTGGATCATTCATAAAGATATTAAGGTTCTTTTGTTCCTTTAAATATACAGAGCGATCAGCTTGCCACATTGACTGGAGTTAACATTCACAAGCAGCACTATGTTGGTTTAGATAAAAAATAAAACAGGTTTATTAACAAAAGGAGATAAGGCTTTAAGTGAGTTCAAGCATAAAGGAATAATGGATACAAGCAAATAAAATGAAAAACAAAATGATTTCTAGAGACTAAGACTTAACAAAACAAGGTACAGCATTTGTTCAAGGTAGTTTCCTTACCAGTCTACCTTCCCATAAGATAGCTGACCATCACTCTGGTCAGGATCTCCCTTAAAGTCCAAAATGCTTGGTTCTTTTGTCGTATTAGGTGAAAGATAACGTGGGGTTCTTTGCCCCTTATTACATAGTCCAGTGAACCTTTGAAATGGATTCTTCTGAAGGTTAGCCTCCATAGTCAAGTTCATCAAGCTGTATAGAAGATGACATCAACTGTCCTGGGGAAGAAATTTACATGCTGGTTTCTTCCCACACTGGTGTGTGCTAAAATTTAAATTGATCTGGTTCTTGTAATTTCCTCCCCCTGCTGTGATGCTCAATGATTATCGCCTCACCTTGTTGGCTTGATGGTCCAGTTTACCTTCTATATACATTTCATTCACAGTTGTCTCTTAATTTACCTTGGAAATACCTTCAAGGTGGAAAAAACACATTGCTTTGTCTAGTGTGGGATAACTTTAGCCTTGCCTTGCAGAAACACTTCAATAGCATGATCTCCAATGTATTTATAATTTTGAATTTGTTCTCTCTACATACACCATAAATTACTATTAATTATCAGTATGTTTTTAGCTTTCTGTTGAC
The DNA here is from genome assembly GCF_020497125.1 of Mauremys mutica. Taxonomy (NCBI): domain Eukaryota; kingdom Metazoa; phylum Chordata; order Testudines; family Geoemydidae; genus Mauremys; species Mauremys mutica. The sequence continues at coordinate 53,138,187 of NC_059076.1, read as the reverse complement.
ATCTTACATCAGACCTTCTAGATATAGGTAATGACATTAGTGAGTTGGGGAACACAGAACTGGTCAGGCCAGCTGAAGCTAACTTCCAGATATAAGTGAGCCGCTTGCATTTGGATTCTGTTAAGGTCACACCTAATATTAGCTTCAGCCATCCTTTCTTTTGGCAAGTCAACAAATCCACAATGCTTCAGCTGTAGAGAACACTGGGGGACAGATACCATGCAGCATTTTCTGAGAGATGAAGCACAGAAAGAAAAATCCAGGTTGGAGGTGACTTGGAGGTGGCACTCTGGATTGCCACTAGTGAGAACTGGTTGGAGGCAGTCTAGCAACACTCTAGCAACAGCTTCACCAGACATGCAGCTAGCATCTCAGGGCTCTCCTTTAGCTTATGTAACTCTGCTTTAGTTTTAATAAAACCCTATTTCTTAGGGTCCAGACTGTTTTTCCTTCTTATGAATTCACAAAACAACCCAGGTGTTACACTGCTCCTGCACTTGTGAAATTCTCCCCTAACCCTAATGGCCTTACATTGTCAGAGCAGAGATGAGAATTGGTCACTTGGCATACAAGTTATGTGTTGGCAAAGGTGTTTTCAATGGAGAATATAATTCTTTTATTAGTCAGGGACTATGAGAAGAGCTATTCAAAAACTCTGCTTTTATTTCTATGGGAAAAAATGAAACAATTTCATTCAATTTTTTACAATTTTTTTTTTAATTCTAAATGAGCCAACTATTTCTGTAGCATTTCAAACTGAAGTTTTCATTGCATTTTGGCCTTTGAACACCAAAAGATATGAAAATTTAAATTAGAAAAAAATAAATATTTTAATTTTTGTTTAGCATTTTTTTGAATATCAAATATAGTCCAAATTGAACTATTTTCATGAAGATAGTTTGATGAAACTGCATTTATTAAAGCCCATAAATGGTGCTGCCTTTGGAGATACTGTTGTGAGAGCCAGGATTAAATAAAAGGATGATGCAATGCAAATTCTTACCAAAAGGGTTATTGGAAAATGCCTGTGAAGACTTAGATAGAGATTTCTGAAGTTATTCCCTATTGACAACTAGCAGGGAGCTTTCTTTGACAACTCTTTCATAGTTAGATACATTTCAGTGAAAATCAAATGCCAAGAAATTCAATGTGCTTTGACTGTGCCTGTTGCTTTGTTTAGATGAATGTTTCTGTGCAATGTGAATGTTTCTTGATGTTACCATGATCATCCTCTTCTCTGTTGGACTACCTTGGTGAAATAGTGGAATGATATGGTGTTGAAGAACAATGCAGGATTTTAAATTTGATAGAAGTTTAATAGTTTCAAATTATTCCAGTTTGGAATTATGAGACAAAATTTACAAGTAGCAGAAGGAAAATATATAAACCAGCACATTTCATAGATGTAACAAAAAGAATAGGATGTTCAACAAGCAACCATGAAGCTATACTGATTTCTGTACTCTACAAAAGGATAGCACATTAAAACCCCACACATCACATATTTAACAAAAAACTGAAAACATGACGTATTATTAATAACAAAAGTATTTGACAGCAATTGTAATAGTTGTCTAAAGTATTACGGTAGTAATTAATGACTGGTTGGTCTAGTTTCAAAAGGCTGCCCATAAATATTAGTCTAGACTGATTCAAGGGAAATGCCTTGTAACTCATTCTTTATTGACTAATAATTGTAATGGCGATGACATCAGTGGAAGACAGTCAAAGAGCTCCATGTGTTCTCCTTTAATGTTTATTTCATAAGCATAAATATGAAAGGAAAATTGAGGACCTCTGTAGCTAAATCTATTTTTTCTTGGCTATCTGAAACAGAGAGCTTGTCCAAAACAAACAAACTATATACCCAGCAAACACCATTAAGAAAGTCAACATTTACTCACAGTTCTTATACTGATGAGTAGTCCTATTGAAGACAAGGGGATCATTCATGTAGGTAAAGAGGTAAGTGAATGCAACTTTTACCTCCAACTCCAGCTACACATAATTGGGTTAGAGAACCTGGTCTCCAAATCTAGCAAAGTACTGAAGCACCCAGTTACTTGGATGAAGCCACCATTCAAGTATCAAACATGATATCTTTAGTACAAACGTGAGCATTTTAATTATATCTTGTTCCAAGGCCTTTTCATGACAGGAAACAATTTTGCATCATATTCTTTCACTAATATCTAATTGGGTCTGAAAATCATTGACTCTTTCCCCATCCTTCTAATGCCTGGATCCACATAAAGCTTAGAATTAAAATGTGATGACTTACTCTCTTTGAATGAAAGTGTACATGCATTACTTATCTACATGATAGTCTCTTTTCTTCCCCAATGAACAAAGACCTGGTTTTAATGTTTTACCTCAAAATTAATCTTTCTTTAAAAGAAAATAAATAAATAGATGATACAGCTGTTTCAAACTATAAAAATAGATCATGGGTTGGTTAAATATAGAAAGATATATTCATGCGTGTCTTAATTTAGTCTCCAGATACACATTTATCTATTATCTTTTATATTTTTTTAACATTTTCATACAGTATGAAAGGGCTGTCCTCTGTGATTAAACTCTTTGCATCAAACAGATTTAAATACAGATTTCTACCCATCCCCTGTTTTAATAAGCCATGCCTTGTCTTTCCCAAAAGACTGCAAAATGCCTTACAACTAATTTTGATTGGCTGCTTATTAAAATGTATGTAAGTTTTGCATATTATTTATAATGGATTTTTAAAAGAAAAACTTTTTTTAAAAATCTCAGTTCCCTAAAAGAACAAAAATAATAGCATCAACCATCACAGAAAATGGAGGTGGGTGGTGACCTAATGTCAAGAGCTTAAAAGTATCTTGAATGTGTGTAGTTCTCTACTGTAACATAGCACTTGACTATCTCATCTGCTATTTGGTCAGCCTGGCTGAAATTAATAATCACACAAATTGTTTCTACACAGAAAGTCAAAACATCATTTTTCTTTCCTCCAGTGTTTTGCGTTCTGGTTTCTGAGAGTCTCCAAGTCAACTATATAGACTGTATCATAGCATGCACATATAAAAAACAATACCGAAAGACATTTTAAAGGGGGGTTGTGGTGTGAAAAGCAACTGTTTTTTCCGCTTTTATTCTCCTTCACACAGAGAGCTTAAATATAAGGCTCTTCTGACCACTTGTGCTCTGAGATGGGAACCACAAGTGGAGTAGCTGTGCAATGGGGAGTCTGACTCAGCAGACCAGTGTAGGTTGGTGTGCAGAGTTTCATTTGTGGTGGCCATGGGAAGAGCCACACACTGGACAGTTACATTGATCCAGTGTTCTAAGAGATTGGGTGTCATTGCATTGGGCAGAAAACTGGGGCTACAACAGAGCTTCACTCTCTAGTCCCACATTAGATGGCCAGTTTACTTAATCTGCATGAAGCCCAATTACTTAGGCATTAAATTAATTTCACCTTCTGCAAAATTTCCAAACCACATTTGTTTAGTTTTTACAATTAAGTGAAATCCCCCCCCCCACCCCCAAATGCTTAAACTCCAAATACAGCCTGGATCTGAAAATCAAGTTGAGTTTTTTCTGCCTCTTATATCATCAACAGAAATAAAGATTCTGCAAGAAATGGCAAAAGCATGTCTCTGGCTCTGAAATTTATGATGTATTTTATAGGACATCCCTACTTTTATATGTCTTGTATGAAATTGCTATGATCAAGTTCCAGGCCTGGACCTGACATAAAGCCTATTGAACTCAATGGAAAAATTCCTGTTGACTTCACTGTGCTTTGGATCAGGCCCTGGTGACCAAAGCAGTGTTGTTTTTCCTTAGACACTTTTTGTCTTCCTCAAACAAAACAATGGTTGGGATCTGAGAGACTGGCTTTCTCCCTGTGATGTACTGACTGACCCAGGTGAGATCAGTGGATGTGCTTGAGGTGGAGCTCTGTCAATGTGAGCCAGAAAGAGATGTCAGGGGACTTCAGTTTTGGAGCTCACTCTGTAGTGGTCTGCTAATCAGCCTGCTGAGAGACACTGCCAGTTCTTAGATCCCCATGAGTGTGCATATATCTTCACAAGCAGCAAGCTGCTAACAACATTTTTATTTTCCTGACAGCTGCAGAACAGATATCAGTACTAGTGTTTTTGAATTCTATAATTTCTATTATTTATTTTACTTAAGATAGGAGGTGGATGGATGCCATGATTTTGGCCTTATATATGAGCATGAGAGTATTCTCTTTGTCATATGATTTCCAAAATCAAGGTAATTGGAATCACAGTGCCTAACTAGTCAGATAGATCATTGTCTTTGAGATACAGTACCTAAATTGTTGTTTTTATTTTGTATACTATACTCCATCATAGTTATGAAAAAAATGATGACAGCACATCTTCCCGCAAAGATTCAGCAGGCTATCAAGAGCCTTTGATGGATGATCTCTACATAAACAATAATTCTGGAACATGCAGTCTTGAACATAGCTCTGAGAGGTACAAAAAAGGCCATTTGGAACTCAAGATATACTACAAAGCGATATTTATGAATCATGAACTGCAACCAATAATCTTCTCTGTAAATGAATTTGTTCAGTACTGTTACTATCACTGCTGAATCCAGTCTTCTATCCTCTGAGGACACACATGAGATACTACATATTCAAAATTCAGAAATACTGTGGCTCATATGAATACATTATCTGCAGGTACATATATTGTTTGTATATCACATATTGAATTAAATAAATGGAGAATTTAATGTAGCTTACACAGGAAAACATCTATTCAATCAGCTACATTATGAATCAGATACATAAACTATCTAATTAGATACCTAATATAGTGAATCAAAATCACTACATCTGCAGCATCAGATATATCATGCACTGAATGAACTATACCATTCAGAAAAGCATATCAATATTAAACTAAATCATGTTGAACGGCTACATAATTCACTAAATTAAATAAATTGGGTCAATATAGTAGTCACTGAACCTGGCATATCAGCTCATAAACAAATACAATGCTTAGATGTTTTGAAAAACCTGTCATGCATTCTTAGTGAGGTTTCCATAAAGCGTTATGTTGGAATGAACAAAGTCCCTGCACAGAAGACTTTGAATGTACATTCAAAAATAGACTTAGATGTAGACAGATTTAGACAGCACTCTTACACTAAGATCTTCTATTCTTCTTATAATATTAATGTTCTAGAAGAGCATAAAACTATTTGGATAAATTGGAGAGTCACTGGCATTTAGGGACCTCAGTAAATTATTTAATAAAAGAAATTTACAAGGCCTATCAAGCATTTTTTTGCCCTCTTGTAGCAAAGCTGAGAATAACTCAGTAAACAATAATGGACTGAAGTTAAGTTCAAAACATTTGGGAGAAACATTTCAGGACAGCCATGATTCCATAAGTCACAGCTTAACCAATGATATATAATGATTTTTATACAAGACATATTAATGTGGTACTGGCTAAAATTCATTCATAGTGTGTCCTCTCTGAAGTCAACAGAGGTATAAAATGCATTAGTTGGGTCCAATAAATTTAGCTAAGTTTATGTAATATAGGATCTGATCTTACACCATTAAATTCAATAGGCATTTTGTCACTAACTTAAATTATAGAATAACCTGACAATAAGTTGGTAAAGTGATAGTTAATATTGTATATTTTTTCAAAACAAACATTTATAAAGCTAAGACAAAAACCTTAAACTTACAAATGATTCCAGTACATTCAGTATTTTCCTGGTTATATGGTCTATAATTAGATTTCACCAACCCAGTAACAAATATGAACTCCTGGATCACTGTACTAGCCTTACCATGGAGTCACATACAGTCCCTTTGGGTTCTCCAGTCTATCTTGCCACCCAAGTAAGCTGGACTTAGTGATAAATGTTCACTTACACCAAAAATCATGAAATATTCAGTTTGAGTCCAGTGCCAACAGACCAGTCACTTATCCCAGATCAATTGGTACCCTAGGTCTTGCACCAAAGACAACACTTCTAGCCAATCCTGAAATAAACTATCTAAGATTTATTAACTAGGAAAAAGAAATGAGAGTTATTTACAGGTTAAAGCAAGCAACCATACACACACATGAATTGTCATCTATGGTTCCTAAGGTGATAGAGATGTAGTAATTTGTCCATTCAAAATGTTTTTCAGGGTGGACTCAGGTTGACCCCGGGGGTTCACTGTTTCAGTTTACTGTCTCTGGCCCTGTGAGAGTTCAAGCAGCAAAAAGATAACTATTTTTTCTTCTGAGCATCTTTATATGATCTCCCCCCCCGAATTCAAACTGATGGGATGTTTCAACAAAACTTTGTGTCCTAGATGGCCTATTAAGTATTGATAGTCCTCCTTGATGCAACCAGAGGGTGGGGGGGGGGGGCAGGGAAACACTCTCCCCATCTGAATTCACAAGTTTAGAGCAGGCATTTTCACAATTATAAAACAAACTTGAGTTTCAGTTCTTAGCTAATAACTGTGGTCTTGGTCAGAGCTGACACTTGGTTTACTCATGTCACACACAAACACACTAATAGATTTGTCTTCATTTAAAAAAATATATAGACTTGCCCAGTAGCAAAGAAATAGTACATTGCCATGTCATGTGGACAAACCTGTTGTTATAAAAAATTCAAGGAAGGCGCCTACTTTATGTAAAAATGCTCTCTCTTTAAGCAGATCTATCAAATGTATTTGTATCCTATTTAAGACTACTATGATGAAATCATGAAATAAAGCCATGCTCCTCAATAATTAATCAATTAATGTTTACAAAAGCACTATGAAGATGTAAAGCACTAAGAGAGACTAAGTGCTGAGTATTATTATTATTATTATTATTATTTATTATTGACAAACAAAAATGTTGTAAATGTAAATTACTATGGGGCTTATGTGATGGGGAAGGCATCAATTTAGTCCTATGCCTGCGTGAATTTTAATCAATATTCATAGCTTACTATCCATTATTTTTATAATACTTTGTCTTATAGCATTCATATTTTGCTAAGCATTGTCTGTACCTGCAGGAAGACATAGATCAGTCTCAACCCATTTTTAATTTTGCCTGTTTAACAAGGCTTCGATTGGGCTGGTACAATGTTCCAACACCACCTTAATTCTGCAACTTGTCCAGAATCTGAGTTTCTTTTTCCTTTTTTATTTGTATAAACATGTCTAGCTGTTATGATTTCTGAGAGAGCCCCAGAAATGTAAACCAAATAGAACTGATGCAGTGATGTCCGCCTGCATTTGTAGAACCTGAAACGATAGCTCTGACATATGTAATTCAGTGGTGTATTAACTCAGATGTCCAATATTACTTAAATGTCAACAACGTTAACTAGCTGACTGTTCATCAAAGCATGTAAGAAGGGAGAGGGAGGATCATTTTGAAGTTCTTCACAATCAACTATAAGGTAACGACCGATTTTGTTATCATCAGTGGGTGGGCATCTCCTACCACCACCCTCATAATCAAAAGAAGGCAAGCCTGTTGAGACTAGCAGAGCCACATGTATCCGAGACCCTCCAAGGAGGAACTAAACTCAAGAAACCCTGCAGGGCTTACCAGCCTCACTGATGAAAAGCCAAGAAACCAAGCAGAACTCAGGGGCATAGCTATATTCAGACCCCACTGAGGGAGAGGTGGGGGGTACATGGAACACAAGTGATCATATTTTGAACATTTGCACAATCTACTGCGTCTCATGTGGATATAATTTACTTTGTGGGAGGTGCTTAGAAAAATATCTTCTTCTCCCCTCGCCTTGCCCCATGCTATTTAAAAGTTTGTAATATAAACAGAACTAATATTGACATGCAAAATATCACTGGTGTACTTTTCAGACAGACTAACACATCATCTGTGCTTCTGCATGCTCTGGGATAAATCCTGGCTTCCATTTCATCAGAACAAAATGGATTCAAAGCTGTCTTGAACAGTCAATTGGGGATTCTTCTTGTATATAGCAATCCCTGATTGGCATACACCACTCACACCTAATCCCCACACTGGTGTGTATGTGGTGGGCAAGGTGTTGAGGTATTCTGGGAATATAGTTGGAGTGTAACGAACTCAGGTAATCCCCATAGCCCCCAGGGAGCTATTACTGCTGGTGAAAGTTAGCCCAAACTTGAAGCTAGTCTAAACTTGCACCAACGCCTCCTCCAGTTAGGATCAGGGGCAGAAGAGTTTACTCAATTATTTGCATATTTGCTCAACCAAAACCAAGCAACATGGTCCAGTGGAGAGCGCAGAGCAAGAAGTCAGGGGATGTTTTAGTCCCTGCCTGATACCGCCTCACTCTGTGACCTTAGACAAGTCACATATCTATGTTTCACTTTCTCCATACAAAAAACAAAGAACTGTGGATAACTTTTGTCCATCTTTATAAACTACTGTCAGATCTATGTTTGAAAAGTGCTAAGCATTTTTATTCTGCTCCCTCACCTTTCTGAGTGTTTTGTATTCCTGCAATCTGTAATAATACATTAATTTCTGGACTACATGGAGACATTGGTTGTGAAGTGTGTGTCATGACACAATGTTACAATATATACATCTTCCAATTGGGTTTTGTAGTTTTGGGGTTTGGTTATGGAGACTAGAACAAGTCCCGTTCATCATTTCATTCAAATCATTCACCTCTCTGGGACTGTAAAAGTCCCAAACCTTTTCTGTTGTATCAAAACACCTTGATTTTAGTTCATTAAGTTTGTACGGATGTAACTAAGAGACGAATTTGACTGAGTATCCATCACATTGTAAGACTGGTCCTGTAGCTGATGAAATTGTTCTTGATGTTATTAGATTGATATGTGCAGTACAAGGGGCCTAAGTATCCTGCTGAGATACACCTTTATCCAATCTACAAGTGAAGTCAATCTAAAAGTGCTTTAAAATTCCTGCAGGTCCTGGAGGTTTTCGCAAGTACCTCAGCACAGAAATTAGTTCATTGTATAGAGATTTGTACAGGATTCTGTAGAGGAAATACAACTTGCAGCTTGCTCTTATTATAATTTTATTTTTACCTTCATTAAAGCACACTATTGACTCTGTCACTTTTATCTTCAGGCTCGCTAAAAAAATGTTTACAACTGGACAGATTCTAAGACTATGAAGGCAATAAGTAAAAACAGTATTTCTATATTCCTCATGTATATATCAAGTAATGTCTGTCTCTTTTCTGTTGGATACATTAACTAAATTAGTGAAAGGCTACATTTCTTTTTCAGTTGTGCACTGAGAGCTAGGTATAACCAAGTATCAGATCTTGGTATTTTTCCAAAGTGATAGAGGTACAACTTGCAACACAGCTACCCCTCAGAAACTTGCATTTATTTTGTTTTTATGTCTTCCTAAAGTAATTTTTCATTCTGTTGTCAGGAAATTTGAAAAGTCCAAAGCCTTTACTAACAGTCTTTACATACAAATATCTGAAGTTTAATTTGGTTTAAAACTTGTGGTTGCTAAACTGTGATCTAAAACAGACTCAGAATTGTTCCGTGTTTAGCCTTTCCTAATGCTCAGTGTTTCATTTGAACTTCTTTATCAAAAACTCCCAGAAGTGGCTTACTTATTTGTCTGTTGGTTCTCTTTGATGTTAGGTCCAGCTGAAGGTTCACTCAAAGAATAGCATTAACTGGAAATCCAATACAGCTCCTTAAATGTTTAGACAGACTCGAAAGTTGTTCACACAAGTACCTATTCACATAAATGTCAGTGCAGTTAGTTACTCTGAAAGTATTAGCAGAGAGTGCTTGAAACTATAATCAGCTTAATTTACAGTTCAGCCAAGTAGTTTTAGTTTAATATCCTAGTAAATTAAGCAAATTTATGTATTTATACTTATTCTAGAATTAAGTTTGTGTTGTGCTAGTTGATGCTGATGGTAGAGATAAAGTAGGTTTTAGTTATTAAATACTATTAGCCATAAGAGTATATAATGCTTAGCTTCTTCAGGTTGTGATCCTTTCTCATTTTGTAGAGCTGTAGCAAAGAAGACTGCCCCTGCACTTTATCATGCCATCTTTTTTCCTATAGTGGTGCAGTAGCTATGCCTCCCCAGAGATGGTGTTCCTCCAGCTTCCCTGATGCCATCTCCCTTTCTGATCACTCATCCTGTACTTCTTAATGGCACAATTGAACTGCATTGTTAAACTTATTTATATACATGTATAGTTTTAGTAGAGCATAATTCTTAACATAATGTAATTAGCTTGTTTATTTATTGTTAAAATCTGGTTCTTATGTGTATAGGCTGAAAATTTATTTTCTATAATCCTCCCTTGAGATAGGATTTCAATAGAGTTTATGATTTAAATATATTTTATAGATTTTAATTTTATTGCCCTGATCTGAATTTCTTGTTTTACAGAGACTGAAAATTAACATTAGTGAAGCTGCTTTTGTCTCACTTCTTCCCATATGTGATCCAAGGACCACTTAATGCCAACTGGCAAAAGGGATACAAGAATATCCTGATTCTAGTACGTATATCCTAATTCACTAAAGAATGTCATGTGAGATCTTAAATGAAGGCCAGGGTCATATTGGTCATTAATATCATTATGAAATGTAGATGTATATATACTATGTATGAAGTTATGTTTATATATGGAAAATATGGTTTTAAAATCTGTATCAAGGCAGAGGTGCCAAACATGTTTTCCTCCAGACAGGAGGTAAGAAATGTGTATCTCGCTGTCCCGATATAAATTAAACATTGTAAGCTAACACAATGGATGCCAATTTACATACATAGTCAGATGTTAAAAAAAATGAAATCAGCAGTGAAATTCTCCCATCAACCTTTCCACATCTACACCAGAGGTTAGGTTGGCTTAGGTACAGCTGTAAGGGATGTGAATGTTTCACACCCTTGAGCAACATAGTTAGTTTGATTAAAATTTTAAGTACAAGCAGGTCTGAGTGGTTTCAAAGATTGTGTTCTCCCTTGAGTTCATCCTTTGAGTGATAAGGTGGCACTCATGATCAGGTTAAAATTTTCACCATTACCAGAGGTTAAATTAAGTGAAGATTTTGTCCAGACTATAAGATCATAAGATTTTGTCCAGACTATAAGATCATATAAGATGTGATGTTAGCGGGTGTTAGGTAACAAGCACTAAACTAACATATTTAAAAACAAAGAACACTGTCTTTACCATTTGCTAAAGTGGTCAAATTAAAGCCTAGTGAATCTAAATTTTAACTCAAGCAGTTTAACCCACATTGAAAGGAAGTGCCTATTGTCTACACTAGAATTTGAAAACAAGTTTCTTAACATCACTCTTTTGAATCCTACTCTAGACAAGGCCTTAGGTTACACATTTTACATAAAAGCCAAATACCTCCTGTCTCAGTAAGCTTTCCTTTTCTGTACATTGAGACAACTCTGGATATGTCCACACTATGGAGACTACACCAGGATAACTATGTCAGCATAGATCTGTTGTGTAGACGCAGCCCACACTATCAACAGTCTGTTGACATAAGACCACCTCCCCAAATGAAGTTAGCTATGTTGGTGGAAGTCCTCTTCTATCAAAACAGTTGCATCTATACTGCATCTTTTATCGGCATAGCTATGTCAATTAGGTGTGTTTTTCACACCCCTGGCAGACGTAACTATGCTGATGTATCTTTTCATTGTAGACCAGGACTACATCTCTGCATATCTTGAGCCATTTCTTATAAATTTGACAAAGATCCTTGTACCAGACAAATGACATACTCATAAGCAAACTAAGGAAATGTGGTCTGAATTAAATTACTATAAGGTTGATGAACAAAAGATGCTATCAAACTGGGAGGACATATCCAGTGTGGCCCCATGAGGCTCTGTCATGCACAGAGTACCAACAATATTTGCATTAATGACTTGGATAATGGAGTAGGGAGTAAGCTTATAAAATTTGTGGATGACAAAAAGCTGGCAGGGTTTGCAAGCACTTTGGAGGACAGGATTAGGATTCAAAAGGACCTTGATAAATTTGAGTATTGGTCTGAAATCAACAAGATGAAATTCAGTAAAGATAAGTGCATTGAGTACTACACTTAGGAAGGAAAAATCAAATGCATAAATACAAAATGTAGAATAACTGGTCAGGCAGTAGTTGTTCAGGAAAGGATCTGATGAGTAAATGTGAGTAAACAATGTGATGCAATTGCAAAAAAAAAAAAAAAAAGCTAAAGTCATGTTGGTGTATATTAACAGCAGTGTTGTATGTAAGATAAGGTAATTGTTCTGCTCTACTCGGTTCTGATGAGACTTCGGCTGAGCTATCGTGTCCAGTTTGGTGTTCCATGCTTTAAGAAAGATGTAGACAAATTGTGAGAGTCCAAAGAAAAGTCACAAAAATGATAAAACATTTAGAAAATCTGACTTATGAGGAAAGGTTAAACAATCTTGGGTATGTTCAGAGATACCTGATAATACACATCAAACATGTTAAGAGCTGTTAAAAGGAGGATGGTGATCAATTGTTCTCCTTGTGCACTGGAGGTATGCCAAGAAGTAATGAGCTTAATCTTCAGCAAGGGAGATTAAAGTCAGATATTAGGGGAAATTTTTTAACTATAGGAATAGATAAGTACTGGTATAGGTTACCAAAGGAGGTTGTGGGATCCCTGTCATTAGGAGTTTTTAACAAGAAGTTAGACAAGCACCCCCATCACAGTTGTTCTAAGTTTAGTTGGTCCTGCCTAAGTACTGGGGGATGAACAAGATCATTTCTTGAGGTCCCTTTCAGCCCTACTTTTCTATGATTCTGTAAATATGAATGAGACTATATGGTTCAAGGTCCTGTTAAATGATGTACAAGGCCAGCTCCTCCATGCATATGGGTCATGTCAACAGATCCAAACTGAATCATAGAATGAAATACTTCCACTCATCCATATACTACTTTCTCGATCATTTTCCTAATATAGAAAGATAGTATCAAAAACATGCTTCCAAATATGCATATTGTCATAATATTGCAAAATATTCTTCATGCATATCATTTATACCATCATACTTTTTCATTTATTTACTATATTCAGAACTCATGTTGTCTTGATATATATCATTTTAAAGATACCAAATTCTAGTACATAGTCTCTTACTCTCTTAAATATGAAAAACGTCCTGCACTTTCATATTTTGTCAACTAATCACAATCTCTTAGCATTGTGCAGTTTATGCCCTCAGAGAAATATGTGAAAGAACCACAGTTCTTATTCTTGCCTTTTCTTCTAATCAGATTTGTTCCTAGTGCTAGCTAAGGCAATTGGAGTAGGCAAACGAGAGCTTCAAAGTCTATATCACCACTGGATATTTTCAACTTTTTGGCTTATTCCTGGTGTGCATGTCCAAAATGTAAGCTAAAACCCTGCAAAATATTAGGCTCAGGACAGCACATCTCCACTAAACTATTACTTAAAAAACAGTGTTGGTGATTGCAAATCAAAGAAAAGCACTGAAACATGTTTTTCCCCCTCCTCCACTGCAAAAACTGTCATAGGATCCAGACCTGCTGCAGAATTGGTGATAATGGGGACTAGAAGAAATTGGGCAAATGTCATACCACTGATTCTACTCCTTGCCTTACTGCCAAAACATTTTACTGGTAGAAAAGCATATTTTCAATCTACCACAAAATCAGTCAAAATCCTCATCAGCGAATGTTTTAGCTTCATTTCTGGACCTTAAACAGCTCTTAATCACTTCATATGGAAAGATTCTTCATCATGTCAATTGACATTTTGTGTGCCAATTTGGATAGGTTTTACTGTGATTTTTTTTTTAAATTGCAACAAAATCATATTATATTTCATAGCTAAACCAGAGATTATATTCCACGGTAATCAAGATATTTGTATGGTTAAATGTTTGTTACAACTGATAGATTTTTAGATGGAAATGCAAAATTTGTGCTAGCACAGTTGTAAAGTGAGGTTTTATACTGAAAATATTCTTTACTATGTGCTCTTCCGTTTCAAACTAACATACATCACTTTAGACTAACCTTATTTTGACAGCAAAACTTCTTTCAAAGGATAGATTGAACACAGAAAACATTTTCAGTATGTAAAAGGCATCTAGAATGTTGGAGATCCAAAGAGTTTCCTGCCCAATGGACTTAGGTCTTATTGATGACAGTCATAAATAACTTTAAAATATTCCAGTCTGATAGGAAGGTGCTGCAGATTAGGTCATTGTGGAATTATAGTTCCCTTGCTTAATGATTTTAGAAAATTGCCTGGCAATCCAACAAAGAGAAGGAGCAAATGTGGTGAATGCAGGCTAATTAAACCAATAATTGCTTCTTGTTGTGTACCCAGATAATGTGCCCCTGATAATTTTAAATGAAGTCTTGAAGCAGACTTCCTGAATGAAATTCTGTGCTAGTTAAATATTCACTAATTCTCTCTGTGCTTAGAAACTGGCCTACTTCTCAAGGTTCCCATCATTGCCCAGACAACTATTGTAGTGGCATGGAAAATTTAACAGATAAGATATCCTGCATGTCAGGTAATGGGATCTGAATTTCCTTGCGCTTTCCTTCCTTGCAATAATGTGACTAGACTGCCTGATTTCCCTGAACAATTCTGAAATTAGAGTACTTCAAGCCAGGGTGTGCTACTGCATCCCCAGAACCCAGAGTTCCAGCACCCCTGATAGAAGCTCTCTAGAGTTCAAGAAATATTTCATGAGGTCACCCTTTCCCAGAATATTCCAGAAAATCTTCAGAGTGGTACAAGGAAATCATTGGGGACTTAATTTTTTTTTATATTAAAGAAAGAACAGTCCTTTTACCACCAAATCTATCCAACTTCTGTCTGTCCTTTCAAACAAAGAAGTAGTACCTGAAAAAAAAAGAAAAGGAAAAAAAATGTACAGTATAATTAGAGCACAATAGATAGGAAATTTATATCATACTCTTGTAACTTTCACACTTGTGATATGACAATGTAACTTTCAAAGTTTGCCTTTGGTATTATGATTCTTAGTACCCAGTAAACCTGCAGTTATTTTTTTCTTTGACATTTGTAAAACTATAATGTTTCAGAATAATCTGTGGTAAAAAAACAAAAAGTTAAAAGCTAGTGTTGAGGAAAATTACCCAAAAGGAATCATTCCATGAACCAGTTTTCTCAGATCTTCCATAGAAGGTTAAATTTGGTGAAAAAATTATATTTTGTTCTATTTGGATTTTGATGGAATAACCTCTACACATCCCCAACTCCTAAAAATGAGTTTAAATTAAAAAAAAAAGAAATCAGAGTTTCCTTTATCTTCACCCAATACTGTACTTCCTTTTTGGGTGGGCTAGCACCAGTTTCAAATTGTTCTAAGAGCATGGACCCAACAACTTCTCCTCTCATAAGCTGGCAACCTTGAATAAGCAGATGCTGCTTGGGCTGTATTTCAACACCAAAGCTGGATGGATTTGGCTTTGGACTCCATCCACCACACCCTGATGTGTGGCGGCAGCAGCAGCAGCAGGACGTTTTACAGTGGAGGAAGCAACAGATCGTGCAGGACCAGTTCCTGGAGAAGCTTCACACTGCGCAGTGCTGTTTTTGAGCTTAGGAAACCATTGTGAACTGTGGGAAAGGGTGGTTTTGCAGGCCTGGGATGATTAGCAGTGGCAAGAGAATTTCAGGATGGGGAAGGCAACCTTTTTGGAGATAATTGCAGAACTAACCCTGGCTTTGCAGAAGACGCATGCCAACATGTGGTACCCCATACCCATGGACTAGTGGGTCACCATTACCCCCTGGAAACTGGTTACATCCGAATATTACCAGTTGGTAGCCAATCAACTCAGTGTCAGATCTACTAAAGGGTCATTGTCATGCAGTTATGTGAAATCATGGAAAAGGTTCCGATGCAAAGGGTTATAAAGCTTGGTAATACTCAGAAGATTACAGATGACTTTGCATGAATGGGCTTCCAAAACTACATTGTGGCAATTGACAAGATCAATGTGCCCCTTCTCCCACATCAGGCATTAAAAAAAAAACAACAGAAAGGAGTTTTTATCCATGGTTTTCCAAGGGCTGGTTGACCACTGTGGCAGGTTTACAGACTGTTGTATTAATTTAGATGGAATATATGAGCCAAAGGTGTAAACATAGCCCAATCACTATCCAACATTAAACAGGATTAAACAAGGCTAGGGGGTTGGTACACAGAAATCTCACCCTGCTTAATATGATGGAAACCTACCATTAAAAATCCTTTTTAACTTCTTATTAGAGACATAGCAGAAAAAAAAAAACAGTTGAAGCATTTGCAATGTAAAGCATTGAATAAGGCTTTCATTTTAACAGCATCCCTTGTTTCCTTTTCCTTTAGCTTGAGAGAGTTTTCAGAAAAAAAGCTTTCTCATTTGACAGTCTTTTAGATAATATCAAAAATGACGATAATTTGTCTTTTTCTGGGGAAAAAAGATGGTAGTTAAGATGGGTTGGAACTTTTGTCATTGTGATTGTTGGTAAAGTCTGTTCCTGTCTCCTAGATGAACAGAACAAGAGAAACATACACAAAAGGGAAGAGAAAAGAACAGCAAAGATAGTGGCATAGGCACAGCACATGCACTTATTAGCCACGCTGAGTCTTGGCTGACTTTTACCAGCAATGGACTGTTTAGGGTATTAGATTTAGTCACATCTTTCTTGTCACAGGCTTACAGCAGTGTTGTAAAATATTCAGCCTTCGCTGGCTAAATCAGACTCTTATTAGGCAGAAGGAAAAATGGAGAGGGATAGGAAAGAGAAGAAATATTGTGGGGAAAGAAAAGGACAGACATGGGAGTATGGGGGAAGGAGAGA
This sequence comes from Mauremys mutica, assembly GCF_020497125.1. Classification (NCBI taxonomy): domain Eukaryota; kingdom Metazoa; phylum Chordata; order Testudines; family Geoemydidae; genus Mauremys; species Mauremys mutica. The sequence goes on along the minus strand of NC_059076.1, from coordinate 53,121,331 downwards.
AAGAGAGACAAAGTCTCATATGCCAGGTGGTTTGGGGATTTAGCCTCCCTAGGCTTCAGAGTCTGAGTTCAAGCCCAAGCCACCATGTCTACACAGCTATTTTGTAGGATGGTAGCATGAGCCCATTGACCTGTGCTGGGATACTCAATACCATGTAGACTTACCCTTTGGGGCCACAATACTAGGATCTTTCTGAAGTCAGCTCTATTTAAAGTAATCGAGGAAGGACGGTTTGTCTATGGTCATTAATGGTGCAGACATTGATCTGGTTATCTGGGAGACCTGGCTTCCTCTCTACTTCCCTGGCTAATAAAACCATTCATCGGTCACTTGGACAAGAGGAAGGAACTGTTTCACTACCGCCTCAGTAGATAGTGGAATTGGAGTGTGCATTTGACAGTTTGAAAGGAAGGTGGCACTGTTTATGGAAGAGATTAGAAGCAACAGAAAAAAACATTCCAAAGTTTATAGCAGTGTTTTGCACAGTAGTTGTGAGAATAAGGGGGAAAGCCCTAATGATGGGTGGCAAGCTGAGGAGTAGAGATTAGCTGCTTGGTTTGAGCAGCCATTGAGACAACCAATACAAAGTGGACACAGGGCAATATTGTTAGGGATGCTTACTATTCTTATCTCAGGTCTGGCAATGCAGCTATGTATCCAGTTGTTAGCCCATGAAGAGAGGTGGGGTTGGAGAGAATTGTGAACAATTTAGTATTGTTGGATGTGAAATGTTGTGGCAATCCTTACTTTACCTTGTGTCTTTGCCTAGATACTTATGTAAAGCCCTTTTGAATTATATAAAACTTAACAACTCTCTGTGTCAAATTCATCGTTGACTCCCCATGAGTGAATTTTTCAATGTTTTTCTGTTGATAATATTAATTATGTAACAAGCAGAAATAAGCTGGAAAATGAAATGATAATTAAGGCTACCTTTTAGTCACGGTTATTTTTAGTAAAAGTCATGGACAAGTCACGAGCAGTAAACAAGAATTCATGACCCGTGACTTGTCTATGACTTTTACTAAAAATAACTGTGACTAAAACTTGATGGGGGCTTCCTGGGGCCCTGCAGGTGTAGGGGAGGGCATCCCGGGTACTAGGGTGGGAAAGTGGTGGCACACGTCCCAGGACCCATGCTGGTGCTGGGCGGTGGGGTCACGGGCAGTGACACACAGCCCCAGACCCCCGCTGGAGCCTCGGGGGACATTGGTGGGGCCAGTAGGCTTCCCTACCTGGCTCTGTGCCTCTTCCCTCCCCACCAGAAGCAGCAGCAGTTTGGGGGAGGAAGGGGGCAGAGGATTGGGGCATGGGGTGGGATGAGGAGCGTTTGGGCAGCACTTACTGGAGGGCTCCCCGGAAGCGGTGACATCCCCGTCACTCAGCTCTGCGTGGTGCTCCCACCATAAGCACTGGCTCCGCAGCTCCTGTTGGTGCAGGCAGCACGGGGATCCCCCCAGCCCCTCTGCCTAGGAGCTGCAGGGACATGCCAGTGAGAGCCAGGGAGCACCCCCTCAAGTAAATGCCACCCCACATGCCTACCCCTTGACTAAGCTATAAGCCCCCTCCCACACACTGAAACTGCAGCTGCTACTGGCCTAGCGGCGGCCCGGCTCGGGCCATCCCTGAGCCAGCACCTGTCGCTACAGAAGTCACGGAGGTCACAAAGTCAAAGAGTCCATGATTTCTGTGACCTCCAGACAGACATGCAGCCTTACTCCCTTTTCCCTCCACATAGCCAAAGATTGTGTGTGGTATAGCCAAATCAATGGCCTACCACAGGGTTGCAACCAGGAATTACAGGGCCTGGGACTACACTACCAGTTCCTCACTATCCTGCCACTGCCATGCTTCTGCAGACCTGTACAGGCCTAATTCCAGAGAGTTAGGGTCAAAATGATTTGCACAGATAGAAACATTATTCCTCTTCTCTCCACATCCCGGTAAAGAAATCTGTCTCATCTGGCTCCTTTCCTTTCATATTACCAGAGAGGACCATCAACGTAGCCTTCCAGCCTTCTAAATTCTTCTCTTATTTATCTGATGTAATCTAGCATTGCATTCATACCACACATTATTGCAGTACTGGAATAAATTAAAAGCCAAGCTCCTTACATGGTCACACCCAGTATATGAAAATGTTGTATGGACGTCAAGTGGATAATAGAAAAATGTGGACTTAGAGATAAATCTTGATTAAAAAATTAGAAGATTATACTGTAAAGAATGTAATAATAACTGTATATACTCTTAGATTTTAAGGCCAGAAGAGACCATTATGATTACTTCTTCGGACTGCCTGTGTTACGCAGACCAAAGAACCTCACTCAGTAATTTCTGCATGAAGCCCATAACTTCTGTTTGAGCTCTAACATATATTTTATCGATATATTTAGTCTGGATTTAATGACTTCAAGTAATGGTCCAGGTAAATGGATCCAATGGTTAATTGCCTTCACTGTTTGCACCTTATTTATAGTCTGAATTTGTCGAGCTTCATATTCCAAACATTAGATCTTGTTATGCCTTTTCTGCTAGACTGAGCAGCCGTCTGCTATCAGCAATTTCTTCCCCATATAGGTATTTGTAGATTGTAGTCAAGTCACCTCTTAATGTTGTCTTGGACAATTTAAATAGACTGTGCTTCTTTAGCCTCTCACTATAAGACATGTTTTGCAGACCGCTAATCATTCTTGTAGCTCTTTTCTTCATCTTTTCCAATTTTTCAACTTCCTTTTTGAAATGTGGGTTCTAGAACTGACACAACATTCCAGAAAGGGTCTCACTATGCTGCATGCAAAGGTCATACATCTGCCTACTCCTACTTTGTATTTCTCTGCTTATATATCAAGGGTAATACTTTACCCCTAAGCTAACGCATTGCACTGGGAGCTTATGTTAAATTGTTTATTTACCATGACCTCAAAGTATTTTTCATATTCATTGCTTTCTTAGATACAGTCCCTATCTTATAAGTGTGACCTGCACTCTTTATTCCTAGATACATATTCTTTATGTGTTTGTATAAAAACACATGTTGTTCAAATAAGCCCACTTTACCACATACATACATAAATATCAAGATAATGCTGTATAACTAACATGTCTCCATCATTATTTACCACTTCATTTGTAAACTTTAACAGCAACAATTTTTATTTTCTTCCAGATTATTCATACAGATATTGAATAGCAGGGGCAGGACTTCACTAGAAACACCACCTTTGGACAACAATTTTGCATATACTTTTTACAATCTATCATTTAATTGGTTTTTAACCATTTAATATGAGTTGAATTTACTTTATATAGTGCTATTTTAGCAGAATATAATGCAGGAGTAAGTTGAATGCTTTACAGGTTTCTAAGTATATTATATCAACATAGATACCTTTTTCAATCAGACTTGTGATCTTATTAAAATATATATTAAGACCTATTTTCCATACAAACATGTTAATTGGGATTAATTATGCTACCATCCCTTAGTTCTTACTGATTTCATCACTTATAATTTATCTGCCATTGTGGAGGCCTCAGACACTTGTGTGCCTTGGTCCCTCCTCTTCTTTGCCAGTTGCTCATAAAGAGTCTAGTCTTCTGTGGTCTGTAAAACCTTCGTCTACTTTTGGGTGGGTTTAATATGCTGAGCGGTGTTGGTGGCCTGTGATATGCAGGGGATCCGATTAGATGATCTGGTAGTACTTTCTAACCTTAAATTCTATTACTCTATCAGCTTTTTCATGAATTTGCCTGTGATCAGTGTCAGGATAACTGGCAGATAGTTTTCTGTACCATCCTATTTATTCTTTGAAAATATTTGAACATTAGCTTTCTTTTTCTTTTGAGTTCTCTGAAACTTCTCCAGTATTCCAAAAGTTGTAAAATATATACATACATAATCAATCAACATTAATTGTTCAGAGTGTCCTTGGGCCAATATTTATAATACACTCATGCAAATTTTCTAGCTCTTCAATTTTTAAAAAAAAAGCTTAACTTGAATAGTTGCTGTTTAACATCCTCCCTCATTAGTGATGGAATACAACGTATTTCAATATCACTATAAGGTATGAATACATCATCCTGCTTATTTCCAAACACAGCACAGAAATATTTTTTATACTTTTGTCTTTTCTGCAACATGATTGATAATGTACTATCCTTGCCTAGTATGGGACCCATTCCATTGCTAGGATTTCATTCGTTCCAAACACATTTTAAAATTCCTTCTATTTTACCTTAACTGTACTGGCCATAGATTTTTCAGTGATACTTTTAGCATCCCTTATCAATTGTCTGCATTTCCCAACTATCAACTTGTAATTATTGTTATCAGCTTTCCCATGTCTCCATTTATTCCATTTTTAGTGCTAACTTTACCTCTCCTCTTATCCAGAGAAGCTTTTGAACCAAAGAAGCCTTCTTTCAGGGCTGTGGAATAATATATGCTTTATTCAATATGCAAATATATATAAAAGGTAAAACAGAAGGAAGATCAGAGGAGGCAGGATGCAATGCTGGGGCTACTGCAGAAACAAACTGACATGATCCGGCGTTTGGTGGAGGTTCAGGAACGTCAGCTGGAGAGACTGCCACTGCAGCCACTGTTTAACCGCCCTCCCTCCTCCCCAAGTTCCATAGCCGCCTCCTCACTCAGATGCCCGTGTGTGTGGGGGGAAGGCTCCAGGCACCCAACCACTCCACCCCAGTGAACAGAAGGCTGACATTCAACAAGTATTGAAGTGGCCTTTTCATTCCCTCCTCCCTTCCTCCCACCCCACCTGGGCTACCTTGTGAGTTATCTCACTATTTTTATAATCAATTAATAAAGAATACATGGTTTTTAAACAATAGTGACTGTATTTCCAAGCTGTGATAGAAGGGGGAGGGCAGTTGGCTTACAGGGAATTAGAGTCAACCAAGGGAGCGGGTTTTCATCAAGGACAAACAAATAGAACTGTCACACGGTACCCTGACCAGTCATGAAACTGGTTTTCAAAGCTTGTCTGATGTGCAGCGCTTCCTGATGTGCTCTTCTAATTGCCCTGTTGTCTTGCTGCACGTAATCAGTGGCCAGGCGATTTGCCTCAACCACCCACCCCGCCATAAACATCTCCCCCTTACTCTCATAGAGATTGTGGAGCACACAGCAAGCAGCAATAACAATGGGGATTCTGGTTTTGCTGAGTTCTGAGTGAGTCAGTAAACTGCACCAGCGACCCTTCAAATGTCCAAATGCACACTGTACCACCATTGTGCACTTGCTCAGCCTATAGTTGAACAGCTCCTCACTACTGTCCAGGATGCCTGTGTATGGCTTCATGAGCCAGGGCATTAAGGAGTAGGCTGGGTACCCAAGGATAACTATAAGCATTTCAACATCCCCAACAGTTATTTTCTGATCTGGGAAGTAAATCCCTTCCTTCAGCCGTTTAAACAGACCAGAGTTCCTGAAGACGCGAGCGTCATGAACCTTTCCCAGCTATCCCACGTTGATGTTGGTAAAACATCCCTTGTGATCCACCAGTGCTTGCAGCACCATTGAAAAGTACCCCTTGCGGTTTATGTACTGGCTTCCTTGGTGGTCTGGTCCCAAGATAGGGATATGGGTTCCGTCTATTGCCCCATCACAGTTAGGGAATCCCATTGCAGCAAAGATATCAACTATGTCCTGCCCATTTCCCAGAGTCACTACCTTTGATAGCAGCAGCTCAGTGATTGTGTTGGCTACTTGCATGACAACAACCCCCACAGTAGATTTGCCAACTCCAAACTGATTACCAACTGACCAGTAGCTGTCTGGCGTTGCAAGCTTCCAGAGGACAATAGCCACTCACTTGTGAACTATGAGGGCTGCTCTCATCTTGGTATTCTTGCCGTTCAGGGCAGGGGAAAGCAAGTCACAGAGTTCCATGAAAGTGCCCTTACGCATGCGAAAATTTCAGAGCCACTGGGAAACATCCCAAACCTGCAACACTATGTGATCCCACCAGTCTGTGCTTGTTTCCTGGGCCCAGAATCAGTATTCTACAGCATGAACCTGCCCCATTGACACCATGATGTCCGTATTGCCGGGGCCCGCGCTTTGAGAGAAGTCTGTGTCCACGTCCTCATCGCTCTCGTCACCACACTGCCGTTGCCTCCTCGCCTGGTTTTTCAGCTTCTGGTTCCGCATAAATTGCACAATAATGCACAAGGTGTTCACAATGCTCATAACTGCTGCAGTGAGCTGAACGGGCTCCATGCTTGCCGTGCTATGGCGTCTGCTCGGTCACTCCAGGGAAAAGGGCGTGAAATGATTGTCTGCCATTGCTTTCACGGAGGGAGGGTTGACTGACATTTACCCATAACCACCCGTGACAAATTTTTGGCCCCATCAGGCATTGGGAGCTCAACCCAGAATTCCAGTGGGCAGTGGGGACTGCGGAAACTGTGGGATAGCTAGCACAGTGCACCACTTGGAATGTCAACGCTTGCCATAGTACACACACTGCCGAATTAATGTGGATGCACACCGCTGAATTAATGTGCTTAGTGTGGACACATGCACTCGACTTTATAGAATCTGTTCCCCAAAATAGACTTCTGTAAAATAGAAGTAATTTCATAGTGTAGACATACCCTAAATGTGTCCTAGTGTGCTTTAATATAGCACTTTTTCAAATATCATTATGTTAAAGCATATCAACAGGGTCTATACAGATTAAATAATGTGTAACATATTAACACGCTTTGGAAATCACATCCCTGTAGTGTGCATTAGTCCACTGTGTAGACAAGCTATAATACAGCTGAGTGAATAATTCACAATGAACAATGTAATTGATTAGTTCAGCATGTTTTCATGCTCATAGGATTTGTTTGAATTATTCACCAAGTTCAAGAATACGGAAATGTTAAATACTATACAAAATTTTAAGGTGACTGTTTAAATGTCACATGATTTATATTTGAGCGTTTATTGATTTGATCTTACTATTATGATGTACTGCTTGTCTGCAAGTTTTCTGGTTAAAAAAACCCAATTAACAGAATTGTTTTAAAAGTCATTCCAATGCATTCATTTTGAATGAATGGTTTAAATAAAGTATCCAAACAGCCTTCATGACTAATTCTAATGATCTAGAACCAGAACCTCAATTACTTGCTACTATCACTGTATAATATAATGGGCATGAATACAAATTAACCTGCTCTTTACATTTGAAGTATGGAAATAACTATGTTGTTAACATTAGGTGTTTTTTTTCCCCAGCATGTTTATAAAATAACCGGTATGTGTGATGATTTAGTGATTTGCACAATCTAACATGAGTTTTGCAAAATTGATTACTCTGTTGTCCTGTTAGGGGTAACATTTCTATTCAATGCAACTTTCCTATGTCATTTGTGTTATCAGTACAAATTGTGTTTGGTTCATATTATATGGAGGTCACATTTTCTAAACTGGGGAAAACAAATATATATTCATAGGTAACTTCCATTATGGTTTTGTGAAAGCACTGAGATAACTGAGTATGATCACTGTGCAAATGAATACTTATTAAATGAAGGGAAGCAAACAAATACCAATGATATATAATTAATGTTTTACTTAGAAAAGTTGCTTTTTGTCACTATATATCTGTCTATCCATCTGTCCATCCTCGAGCATTTTTCACATCACGCTGATCCATTAGCTAGTAATTATTAATACTATTTTATAGGGCTTAGGTTTTGTGTGTACTGTCCCACTATATTTTATAGACTTTTAAACAGATGGCTTTATATCAGAAGATCTTAATAAGACAGAGCAAATAGAAATGAAAGCTTCATTAGCAATATTGCTTTTTGTTGACACAATTGCTATCAACTAAAAATATATTGGGCCTGTCTCTCACTAAAAAAAAAAATGCAGTTTCAAAAGGCACAAACATATATGTAAGTTATGGGGGGCATTTTTCTAAGCTGAGTAGTTATGAGTTTCAGATTTATGAACATCAATTCTATCTACTGGCAGGCTCAGCTTCCATATTTTCCTATATTTCAGAAAGTAAAAGATTAACAGTTAATATAAGGGAAAATGTATTGTATATACTTTTTGACTAGCTTAATAGCCCTGAAACCTGTAATTTACATTTGCATAAAAGCCTGCTTCTGTAGGAGATATTAAGCACTATCGTCCCTGGAATTATCTTTTAGTTTGCTTCTGATTGATGGCTCTTCAACCTTAACACTCATTATTTTTCTGCTTTCACTCTTTTCTTACACATTTTAGTCCCAGACCCTGCAAAGCTTATGTAACTTTATGCAAGTGAATTGTCACATCTATGTCAATAGGAATATTCAGATGCTTAAAGTTCCATGTGTATTTGCAAGATTGCAACCACAGTCACTTCTTCTAAGTGACAGCAATTGGCAATGTAAAAATTATGAAATTCAAGATTTTTAACATTTTCAATAAAGCTTCAAAAACTAACTTCCAAAACTAACTAGCCACTGTGACAGTGCTGTTAGCAGCTATAAATTGAGCCCTTTGGACGCCAGGACCCTGTGCACTGGATGTAGTTAGAGTAGATGGGACTTAAGGTAGTTTCAGTTTGGAAGAGTCAAAGGGGTCGCTTGCACCTATAGGGAGCCTGAAGAGGTAATTAGCTCAGCAGCTGGACAGCTCTGAGAAACAAGCGAGCTGTATAAAAGGCTGTGACTGGGAGCAAGAAAGGGGGCTACACACTATTGCTGCTATGTTGTGATGTATTGGAAACAAAAACAGTAATAAAGACACTTGGTGAAGGCACCCTGGTGGACTGTGTATGGACTGTGTATGCTGCTTAATTCATAAAGACAGCTTACCCACTAGACTTTCCAGGCACATAAGGCATAGTGGACCTTAAATTTTTGATAACTGAAAAACAGATAATAAGATTATTGGAAAGATTCTTCCATGCTTATCACATTTGTTGACCCCCCCCCCCCGCCAGGAATTGTCAAAGTATGCATTCAATCCAGCAGGCAGAGTATGAGGTAACACGTAAGGCAGCCCAGATGAGACTCCTTTACAATTGGCTAGACCTCACTATACCCTGTTAAGTTCCTTTAGATCAACTTATACCACTTATTGAAGGGGAAGGCAAAAAATCAGAGATAATATGTAAGGTAGTGTAAATTCACCCCCTGCCCACCCCAGCACAAGCCCAGGCTGCTGCCAACACCCCACCACCACCAGCGCCACCGGGGTCCTGGGTCACATGCTGCCACCCGCCTCCAACCAGCATCAGTGGGTGTCCTGGGCCACCCCCCACACCCAGCACCCGCGGGCCCCTGGCCCAAGTTTTAGTTAGGGGTATACTGTAAAAGTTATGGACAGATCACGGGGCCTTGAATTTTAGTTTACTGCTGGTGACCTGTCCATGACTTTTACTAAAAATACCTGTGACTAAAACATAGCCTTACTCATGAGTCATCCAAACAATGTCAATGAGGCTAATCATGTAACTGCTCATCAAAATGAATATGTGAGCTAACCTGGATTGAAACATACTATTCTGATTTTTTTTCTCAGAGGAAAATAAATTTATTTCAGAAAAATTCGGCTTTTCCCACAGACTATTTTGTTTTTGCAGAAACTGCACTTTCTATTTAAAAAAAAATAACCACCCTAACCAATAAATATAAACAGCAGAATTTCTGCAAAGATCACAACCATGATCCCCATGATTTGGGGAAACTAGAAATATAAAGGAGAATCAGAGTATTTATTTTTAAGATACATTTCTATCTCATTTCCGTGCAAAGATTGTAGTGAAAATGGAAATTAGTTTAAGTGAATATATTGTCCATAAAAATGGTTTCAAATAAAAAGAATCTAAGGTCCAATCAGTAGCAGGAAACTGCAAGGAGAATCTATAGGTCCCTGCCCTTAGCTTACAAACATTATCTCACACGCCCTCCCCAAAATCTTTAGTCTAACTGTGCAAAGCATGTGTAGATAGGGGACAGGAATCACTACTTTCAGAGGAAGAGAAATGGCAAAATGTTGTTTCACAATCCTATCACCAAAACGTTAAGGTTAGCTCTGATAGATTAAGATAGTTAGGCAGATGTTAAAATTACAAGGTTATGGAAATGGTTTACTAGGGCAAATCTCACATATTCACTATCATATAGGCCACTATAAAACAAAGCATTTGAACTTTAAAGTCTATTGGACTTGAGTGTGTGCTTAAAGTTCAATACTTATTTTCTTTGCTAAATTGAGGCCTTGGTGATTTTCACTTTCATTTTTCCAATGTTAACATTGTTTAACAAACATTTACCTTCCGTTATTTGGGAGCGGGGAGGAGCAAGGAATGTTTTTTCATGTTTGTTTAATTATTTATTTATGAGGGTTTTGTTTTATTTTTTTGGTAATGTGGCTAGATAACAGATGGTTAGTTTTAAGCATCTTCCTCTTGGGTATTTAATAATAGATCAAGCTGAGAGAAGCAGAGGGAGGGAAAGAAATAGAAAGAGAGTAGAACAAAAACAAAACAAGAATTGTGGTACTGTTGATGAAAAGTAAGCCATAGGATCCAGCCTCAAAGCGGGTAGCCAGTTGTCTGCCAAACCCACTGCTCAATTTCACAAATGAATTGACCACCGATGGAAATGAAAACCACGGTTCTTGCCTCTCTGAATGTGGATCACAGATTTTTCTAGACTTTGAATCCAAATTGAAAGGGAATAGAATATCTGGCCTCTTTTCACTCATTCTTGTAACTTAACCACATTAAAAAAGCAACCAGATTCCCATATGGCATTTTATATATTATTCAGGTGCCAAATTTAGATGAGGAACTTTTAGAACAGCTATTATTGAAATAGTTTTATCTCATGACTCTCTGAAGTGCTTTGGACACCCAGATACCTAATAGCAGATATGTTTGTTCTTTACAGTTAATCTAGGACTATCACATAATCATTGGAACACTGAAACCACGAGTTTCTGAAAAAATAATGTATGGTCCTGCTAAAGGTGAGTTGTTAGCTTTTACAATTTTGAGTTACTGCTTTGTTTATGACTTACTGCTTTTGCTACCTTTCTGACGTGCTAGGGTGCAGGAGTAGAAAATGAGACTGCAGGATCTTTGTCACCTCAAAGATTATCATGTATGCAAAAAGAGTTACTTTTCCTTGGGAATGTCAGGTTGATTCATGATGTGCAGATTACATTTTTACTAATAAGATTTGTGTGTATAGTTCCTTTGTAGAAATTTTAAACTTTACCTCCAAGGAATTACAATTTGTGGCATACTTCCATGAATGCCCTATTACTTCTCAAATATAGGCCACCTAGACATATGTATATGAGACTGCACTGTCATCACACGTTAACCACACTTGTTTTTGCTACTACTATTAATTACTTTTTGACATGATGGATAAAATCATAGCATTTTTGGTAATAGGAGTTTCAACCAAGAATACAACAAAACATTCCTCTCTGATGTACCATAAGATAAATAAATGATCCAGAAACTCCCTGGCTCTGTTTCTGATGTACTGTTGAAAATGAAAAGCTCTGTGTATAATTATCTAATATATCATAATAAAACGTAATATTTTCTGATGGAATTTTAGGTCCCAGTTCTTCCAGTCACACCCCACCAGGTGCTTAATGGAAGGAAATATTTCTTTATTATATTTATGGGCATTTCTATGGAGCTCATTGACATGGGATTAAAATGCTATATCTCCAAGTGCACATTTTCCATGTTGGAAACAGTCACAGAGTGGATCCTTGAGGAGGAATGGCCAAACAAGATGTGAAGGCTAGGAACCCGAAGGAAGAACTTTTAGATCCCTGACTATATGTGTGGGGAAAACACTTCCTGGCATGAGTATCCCAGGTCCCCAGTCCATCTGCTTGGTTTTGTTACATGTTTCAGCCAAACCAAACACACACATATGCAGATGCCATCCAGATTTACTGAAAAGCCTTACGGGTACTGCTTCTAGGAGAGGTAATTTATAATGCTTTAAGCATCATAATTCCTAGTGGTCTTTAATGACAATATCCTGCATAGAACAGGTGTTTAGCTTGTCTCCCAGGTTACACACACAGTCACACTATTTTCCATGGGAATGATGGAGGGGAAACGTTGCATATCTAGTTTTGCCTCTCAATCTCCTCATGAAATTTCATCCTTTCAATTCCCTTCCACACTACAAAAGCAGAAAGGATACATGATCTTAGTGAAGGACACAATAATTAATGCTTCAGTTCTCCATCTATCAATGGTAGTTTTCAAAGGAAAGGCAAGACAGATTAGAATCTTTATGGTAGGAATGCTTTTTGTTGGGTTTTTTTTTTTGATTTTTTTATTCAGTTATCTTCTCATCATTGAGTGTCACAGTCTTCCCAGGCGATGCTCTGGAACTGCTCCCCACCAAGCCAGTCAGGACTTTGGGGAGCCTCCTCTCCCTTGGAGCAGACTGTCTTCAGGGTAAGAAGTTCACATGGCTTCACCTCCTGGGTCTCTCCTTGGAGCATTCAGCATCCTCTTCCCCTCCGTGCACTTCCCACAGCGAGTCTGCCCAGGCGGGGTCCTGGGGAAGCCACAGAGTGCTGCACCTCTACTTTGCAGTCAGACGTGACTCTTAGCCAACCAGTAAAACAGAGGTTTATTTAGATGACAGGAACACAGTCCAAAACAGGTCTTGCCGGTACAGACAATAGTACCCCCTTTAGTTAGGTCCATCTGGGGCCTCCAGGGAGGCCACAGCCCCGTCAAGAAGCCCAAGCCCCATCGGGGCGCCCCTCTCCATTTCCCAGCCAGCTTCAAACTGAAAACTCCCCTGAGCCTCTCACTCAGCCTCCCCCCGGCTCCTCCTCCAACCTTTGTGTCCTTTGTTCAGTGTCCGAGGCAGAGGTGTCACCTGGCCTTCAACCAGGGCCCCCAGAGGGGGGGGGCAAGTGGGTCAATTTGCCCCAGGGCCCAGGCCCCGCAGGGGCCCCCATGAGAGTTTTTCAGGGCCCCTGGAGCGGGGTCATTCACTCACTCCAGGGGCCCCGGAGAACTCTCACGCGGCCCAGTACCCCGGAGCTTCTTCTGCTCTGGGACTTCGATGTCAGGGGGTCCTTCTGCCCAAAGTGGGACCCACTGCCGAAGTGCCAGGTCTTCTGCAGTAATTTGGCGGTGGGGGGCCCCCGCCGTGGGTCTTCGGGGCACTTCGGCGGCGGGTCCCGGAGCAGAAGGACCCCCCGCTGCCGAATTACCGCCGAAGCGGGGGCTCCCTGCCGCCGAGGACCCCAGACCCCCTGAATCCTCTGGGCAGCCCTGCCTTCAACCCCCCTCCTGGGTTCTCAGGTTACATGCTCAGGTATGCTCCCTTCCCCAAGGCAGGCAGTCCTAACTCCCCTGCAACCTTCCCAGGTCAATACTCCCCACTCAGCATTCACATAACACAGCAAGAACATTCCCACTTCGTCACAGTGAGTTGTTTAGGACTTTTGGTAGTTGATTATATATAGTTATTGGTTTTGATTTTTAAATCATACCATTTTCTAAAAGCAAATTGCTTTTTGCAAATAGAGAATGGTTGTCTGGAGTGACAGAGAGACAAGAAAGGGTACCTTGCTCATCATACTCGTTTTGTACCGAAGCACTGACCTGAATTCATATATTTTAGCTTGTAGCTAAAATTTGCTGTGACTGTATGAACAGCTATTATGTACCTTAGCAGTGCTGTTCATCCATGCAGAATCTAAGCAGCCTTAAATCATACTGCTCTAAGGCTGCTATAGTTAACCCATTTGCCCAGGAAATGTTAAGCTGTCGCTTATAATACAACCTCTCTTATACTCAGAAGACCAACTAATACTAGTGAAGGCCCTTTTCTTGTTGAAATATTATTACAATATAGCAGAGCAAATGAGTGTGAACAATGGTTAAAGTAGATCAAAGTAGGAGGGGAAGCTCACAAATTTTGGTGGCCATCATGGCAATTTTGAAGTCATGTGGTGTATCATGTAGTGACATGATACAACACTGGGAAGAGAAAGGGAAAGAGAATAAATGTATCTGAAAGGCGAAATGATCTCCAAAGAGGCTCTTACACATATATTTTTTCTTGGATAGCTATGTGTAGTGGTTAAACCAGAGGGCAGTAGGACAGAGAAGGAGCAATATCCCCGGTTCTGATCATCCCCTATCATCCCCTTCCTATAAATTCAGATATCAAGAGTTGAACAAGATGGACAATTTGTATTAATTTAAGAGCAACAAATAAAAGTTAGGACCCAAACCTGGAAAAGTTTTGAAATACCTCATGAAGTACAAGTATTCAGTACGTGTTTCTGTTCTGTATTTGGGGGAAAACAGATGATATAGTCTCATCACATGGTACTGATAATACTCTTTCTATTCCATTAGTATCTCTGGAGGATGTTAAATAGAAGCTACTAAAGACAGACATTTTTAAATCAGCAGGTCTGGATAACTTGCATCCAAGAGTTTTAAAAGAGTTGGCTGAGGAGCTCACTGATTTGTTAATGCTTATTTTCAATAAGTTTTGGAGCACTGGGGAAGTTCCAGAAGACTGGGAAGAAACACAAATGTTGTGCCATTTTTTAATAAAAGAGTGAACAGGATGACTCTGATAATTACAGCCTGACACTGATCCCTGGCAAAATATGAGACTTGACTAATAAAGAATTAGAGGAAGGTAATGTAGTTCATGCAAATCAACATACATTTATGGAAATTAGATCTTGTCAAATTAATTTATCTCTTTGATGAGATTATAAGTGTGATTGATAAAGGCAATAGTGTTGATGTAATATATTTAGACATCTCTAAGCCATTTGACTTGGTACTGAATGACATTTTGATTAAAAAAAACCTAGAAAGATATAAAATTAACATGTCACACATGAAATTGATTACAAACTGGCTAACAGATTGTTTTAAAAATATAATTGTAAATGGGGAATCATGATCAAAGCCCGTGTGTTTCCAGTGGGGTCCCTCAGGAAACAGCTGCTGGCCATGCACTATTTAACATTTTTATCAATGACCTGGAAGAAAACATAAAATCATCACTGATAAAGTTAGCAGACAATGCAAAAACTGGGTGAAATAATAATAAAAAAAGTGGTAAATAATGAAGAGGGCAGGTCACTGATTCAGGGAGATCTGGATTACTTGGTAAACTGGACACAACAAACAAAATGTGTTTTAATATGACTAAATGTGAATATATACATCTAGGAAAAAAACATGTAGTCCATACTTACAGGATGAAGGATTCTATACTGGCAAGCAGTGACTGAAAAATGTTGGCATGTATTGGTAGATAATCAGCTCAACGTAAGCTCCCAGTGTGAAGCTGTGGCCAAAAGAGCTGATGCAATCCTGGGATTCATAAAGAGGGGAAGCTTGAGTAAGACTATATTTGGGACTGGTGAGACTGCTTCTGCCATTCTGTGTTCAGTTTTGGTGACCAAAATTCAAAAAGGATTTTGATAAATTGGAGAGGGTTCAGATAAGAGCCACAAAAAGGATTAGAAAACATACCTTGGAGTGATAAACTAAATAGATTGATCACTTTGAGCCTAATAAAGAGATTATAAAGGGGTGAGTTGATCACAGTCTATAAGTATCAACATGGCGAACAAATATTTAATAATAGGCTCTTCAGTCTAACAGAGAAATGTATAACATGGTCCAATAGCTGGAAGTTGAAGCTAGACAAATTCAGACTGGAAATAAGGCATACATTCTTTAATGAGTGTGGAACAATTTACCAAGGGTCATGGTCATCACTGACAATTTTAAAATCAAGATTTGATGTTTTTTCTAAAAGATATTCTCTGGGAATGATTTGGGGAAATGCTAGATGATCACAGTGAACCCTTCTAGCCATGGAATCTATGAAATATTTTGCCTTTTAGGAGATTGAACTATTGCAAAAGAAAAATGTTATGCATATATCAATGCATAAATAAATTTATCTAGAATATAACTAGTTATCCAGGGAGAGGTTATGTTCTATTAAAACATCAATGAAGAAGTACCAAAGCCAGCAGGGCCCATCATATACAAACAATAACCAGAATAAATTCACCCTTCTGTGACCCATAAGAATGTGGGGCTCCTGTGCTGCTCTCCATGGGTCTCAAAGAGTCATGTTCCCTAATATCTATATCATCAAATGGTTTTATGGATTATCTGGTTCAACCAACTGGTTTATCCCAGCCCTGCCTCTTGAAGAGGCTGAAACAGTAGAAAGCAACAGGGGAATGAGAGAGAAAAAAATGAATGGTGCACCCTAGTCTCCTTCCCAGAACACATCATCACAATCCACCTACCCAAACAAACAAAAAATGAGGTACTTGTGAGTAGCTTACCAAAGGAAAACCAAACAAAAAAAACCCCAAACTAGTTCATATAAAATAGGACTTAATCCAAATTTTGAATGAAAAGAAAATCAAATTGAAACCAATTTTTTGAACATTATTAAAGTTTAATTAACTTTTCTTTTTCTATCTTCCTACTTCCTGATTGCGGATAGGACTGAAAGCAAAAATATCAAACTAACACCAGAACAGCTAGTCTCAGCATTTATGACATACTTGACACAAAAAGTACTAGGATATTTATAGAGAAAGTCTACACTTGGCAAATTCCTATCCTAATTTCTATATTAAAAGGGGTTAGAAATATTCCCTTTCTTCTCAGGTTCACCCACGAATAATTGTAAAGTACCTGACTCATCAAAGATCTCTTGTACCGTCAGGTTCTCTGGTTCCAAACAAAAAATTCTTTAAAATAATTTATAATAATAATTTGTGTATCTCAAATCTCACTAAGTAGTACCTTACTTTCCAAATAATCCCATGCATTTCAATGGCACCACTTGTGGAGTAAGGTGCTTTCCAATGTGAGTAAGGGTATCAGCATCTGGTCTACAGTTACCAGCTCAATGTCTTGAATTATTCTGCAGCCCTAGGGCCAAATCCTTCCCTACCTCCTTCCTCTCCCCACAGTCTGTCTACAGTACAAAGCAGAACTACAAGTTTAATCAACTGATACTACCCGGGGTAGGCCATCCCCTGATGTCAGCCATAGCTAGTTCTAGTCCACATTTTTGGTTTTGTCAGTAAGAAATTGTATCTGGAATAGTGCTGCAACCTGATGATCCCTGTCTGTGAAACAGCCTCTCAGAGGCCTACCAGACAATTTAGAGAATGCCTGAGGCTGTTCTAAATTGTGCCAAGGCTGATCCAATTCTCAGCTGGTTCTAGTATTGGGAGAAGGTTAGAGCACCTTTGTCCTACCCTCACCAATGCCAACTGGTGCAAGCACAATTCAGTAGCAGCCCTTACAGTAATTTACATACACAAATAACAAAGAAATATGTGGCATTTAAGTGAATTGAATTATTGTGAGCATACTAAAATGTTATGGAAAAAATAGGCAATAACCTCCTTTTTTTTCCCCGTATGTTTCATTTATAAATGAGGAATGCTTGTCAACTGGTATCTGTCTATAAATCATGTTTCTTTAGACTCAATTTCCATCCATGTTCAGTGCTAGCATAAAATAAACTTCCTGTGAAGTCAGACTAGATCAGTGTGATTCACTACACGATTCCCTAATGAAGTGTAAATAAATTTGAGCCTAGTATTTATGTGTAGCAAATGTTTAGTAAAAATTTACAGAAGACATGATAAAAACAACTACCCTAAAGGACTGTAGCCTAATCCCTGAGCAGATACTTATTTACAGATTTATAGAGCACTGAATTCAGATTGGCAGCCAGTCAATATAAACACTTTATATTTCATTGTTCAGTTTTAACAGATTTGAGCACAGACACTGGAAGCCTCTGAACCAAACTCAGAGCTGCATTAGTGATGTAAATTATAAATGTGGTGTAAATTTGTCAGATAATGGCTGCATACAGTAATTGGAAAAGTGCTGTAAATGTTAGCATGCCAAGCAGTCTCCTGTCCATTGCTTTTTTTTTTTTTGACACAGACCCTTTTCATCCTCTTGGAACCTGATTCTTCCCTGCATCAGGGACAGCTGGGACTACTGTGTTGCCCTAAATTGAACTCCTTCTTCAATGGCTCCTATGGGGCTCAAAGTAACTGGAGCACAAGAACACTCTGGCTGCACCAATATACCCCCTTTGTACCCCAGCTGCCCCACCACTATGTCATTCAATATGTCCTTTCCTCCTGGGACCACCCTAGAATGCCCCCTGCAGGGTCACCCAGAGGATTCCGGGGGCCCAGGGTCTTCGGCGGCGGGGGGCCCTTCCGTTCCGGGACCCGCCGCCAAAGTGCCCCGAAGACCCGCGGCGGGGGCCCCCCGCCGCCGAATTACCGCTGAAGCGGGACCCGCCGCCGAAGCGCAGCCCGGTCTTCGGCGGTAATTCGGTGGCAGGGGGGGGTCCCCGCCACGGGCCTTCGGGGCACTTCGGCGGCGGGTCCCGGAACAGAAGGGGCCCCCCGCCACCGAAGACCGGGCTGCGCTTCGGCGGCGGCGGCGGTGGGTCCCGCTTCCCCCCCGCCCCGGCCCCAGCCTCTTACCTGAGCGCGTCTCTGGCGGGGCCAAAGCCCCATCCCGCTCAGAGCCGCGTGGGGAGGGGGCGGGGCTGGGAGCTCAGCCCGGAGCTCGCAGCCCCGCCCCCTCCCCACGCCGCTCTGAGCGGGGCGGGGCTCAGGCCCCGTTGGAGCTCCCAGCCCCGCCCCCTCATCACGTGGCTCGGATCGGGGCGGGGCTCAGGGGCTCGGCTGGAGACTCGGCGCTTGATGCGCTGAGGCTCCAGGAGAGGGGCGGAGGCGGGAGCCTCCGCTCTTCTCTTGGGGGCCCCTGCGGAGCCCGGGGCAAATTGCCCCCTTTGCCCCCCCCTCTGGGCGGCCCTGGCCCCCTGCACCTGGGACTGCTGAGGAGGTGGCACAGAGCTCATGAAGCCATCTTTGTGGGGGACTCCTCCTGTTCCTCCTCCTGTGGATTAAAGTTACATCTACCTTATCGCCCCTCTGATGCAGAAGGGCCTTAGGGGAACACTTCATATGGCCTTTGGAGTGTAACTTTTACCCTGTTTGCACACCAATAAAAGGTTAAATTGGTATGAGTTACACTACTTTGCTATTTACATACACATCCATTTTACAATCTACTAACACCTCATAATTTATACCACCATTGATGGTCACTGCCAAGTCCAGTGATGCATCTAAATTAATAGATAGTAGAATCTCTCCAGCAAACAAATCAACCAAACAAACTATAACTCAAGAAGAGTTTTTATACCACAAAAAGGGAGAAGTAACAGAGACTCCATAAAGACCAGTAGAGATATGGTTATTAATCTATATAACATGTATGATGTTCTTTTCATTAAGACATAGACAGCTTGCATTTAACAACTACAATATTTTATGTAGGCATTATCTAGCTCTAATACAACAGAAATTAGAACCTGCTGTTTACTGCAGTCCAGAGCCCTTTCTAAGATGGAGGATAACGTTTGATCACCGCAGCCACACTGCACATTTTCACAAAACTACAGCTGTTCCACATACCCTTCTGTAGTGAGGCAGCCTGGCTCCCAGCCGCACCTAAGAGGGACGAGCCAGAACAGCTGCCTCAGTGGGCGGAGCCACCGCCACCTGTCCCCCCCCCAGAAGTCAAGGGGCGGGACAGGAAGTATAAAGGCCTGGGCCCAGCGCTCAGTTGCTGCCCAGCTGCTGGAGAGGACAGACGCTACTGACCAAGCTCCTGTTAGACCGAGCCTTCCCCGAGCCCGGTACCCTGAGGAGGACTGGCCGAGCCTTCCCCGAGCCCGGTACCATGAGGAGCTGCCTGAGCATCCCCTTGCTCCGTGTCCTGAAAAGCAGCCTGACCGATCCAGCGCTCAGCACCCCGAGGAGCCCATGGTGTGAGACCCGGCGGAGGACGCTAGAGATGAGCAGGTACCAATGGAGGGGGAGATGGGAAGTAGCCCGGGGGTAGCCGACCCCAGTCTGGCTACAGCAGACTTCAAGCCAATGTTGGTGTGTTGCGGTCAGGACCCCACCGACACAGCAGCAGACTAACTGCTGCTGTTAGGGCCCTGGGCTGGGACACAGTGGAGTGGGTGGGCCTGTGTCCCCCCTGCCACCCCACTCACGGGTGGCAGCCTCCCCCTTGCACCCACGATCAGGCATAGAAGCCTGGACTTACTGTTGTTTGCTCAGCTCCTGCCTGAGGACCTGAGCCCCTAGACTGCTGTGTGTCTGATCAGCTCCTGCTTGAGGACCTGAGCCCTAAAAGTACTGACTTTGTTTGCTCAGCCCCTGCCTGAGGGTCTGAGCCTCTGAACTACTGCTTGTTGCCCCGCCCTGACCTAGGGCTTGGGCTTTACTGACTTTGTTTGCTCGGCCCCTGCCCAGGGGTCCGAGCCTACAAACTACTGTTTGTTGCCCCGCCCTGACCTAGGCCTGGGCCTTAACTACTGTTGGTTTTGCTCAGCCCTGCCTGAAGGCCTGAGCCCGGGTACTACTATTTACTGTCCCGCCCTGACCTAGGGCTCTGACTCTGGAGACTGAACTGCTTACTAGCCTCGCGTAGTGAGGCGGCCTGGCTCCCAGCCGCACCTGAGAGGGCCGAGCCCCCACACCGGACTCTTACACCTTCCCTTTTAATAAAACAGTTAAATGGCTGGGTTTCATATGTTACAGGTCATCTGTGACAACTTTCTCTTTACAGCAGAACTACACCTAAGTCATCTACAGAGGCATCCCAGGAATTTTTGTAGGACAGAAAATATCAAAATATTGTGATCTGGATGCACAGGCAAGTCATCTTTTCAACTCTTTGTTTTCTGTTTCATGCGTCTATTTGTTTCCATTTCATACCCTGGAGCATCAATCTTCTCATGTTTTGTTTTATCAGACAGATATATCTGAGTTTTCTGCTGGAAGTCACCAAACTTCAGATTTTCCATAAATCTTTTTTTATTCTTTTTAATTGGCATTTTGCAGTAGATTGAAGCACAAGTGGTCAGAAATGGTGTTGCTAGTCTGGCTTCTGTTCTGAATTCTTTGGAGACTTCCTAACTGGTTGCTTTTGCTCCTTCTAAAGCTCCATTTTCTGAAAGACTAAGAGTTTCAAATACATTTCCATCTCTATAACTTTCTTTCCCCAGGCTCAGGGAATTTCTTAAGTGGCTGAAATTCCAACACTGGTTCTTGAGCTGCAAGTCTAAATAATAATCTTCAGTACCCTCTTGTAACTTTTGCACTTTCCAGTAGAAAAGGAATCTTTCATAGGTTTAAGTATTTCCAGAATAAAGCAGGGCATGTTTGTTAGAAGAGACAAATAAGCTTCAAAGAGTCCTATGGATGAGAGCTGGAAGGTATTACAAATATCTAGGGCCTCTGCACTAGCTACAGTTAATAAGGTTACTTTTCTGGCACTGTCTATTTTCATTAAGGTCATATACAAGCACAAACTCAGTTTGAAATGCTTCCATGACCCAAATATGAATTTTGGTAGTGATTTCAGTCTATTGTTCCTTCATAGCTGTGTAGGTGTTCAGGTATCTGGAATTTTGTTCTTGTTGCTTCCAAATCTGTCCACTCCTAGTGCCCTGTATCATTCTCTTTTACTTGATTAGCTTCCACAATGAACTATAGCTGCATCTGCTGAAGAACATCACTTTAAAGCCAATATGTCCTATTTTAATTGTTCATTCTATAATGTATTTCTTAATAAACTCATTGGTTCCTCCATTTCCTACACCAACATTCTAAGACAGGCATCCTCCTTAGTTATCTTCAATTTCCTTTCTTTTTGGTTCATGCATTGAAATTATTAGGCATGTTTCCTTTGTCCTATGTAATTCAGGTCTATGAAGTCTACAACCTACTGAGGATCTGCTCTATAAAGTACTCTGTTGAGGGTGAACGTCTCAATAAATAAAATGTATAGGGTCATTGTTAAGAGAGGGAAATTTCCATCTTTCCTTTATAGTCTCTCTCCTGGTTTCTGAGCTGCTGTGGAAAGCTGCCATGAGAAGCATCTGAGCCTGGCTTTGAGCCACACTGAATCCTTATAAATCTCTACTAAACATGATTGTTTAGCTACAGTAACCATCTTCTTTTTGTCTCTTGCACTACAATTTATCAGAAAGGCTCAGTAAGAGCTATTTTAATATAAAAAAATGTTTACCATTAAAAACAGTTACAGAAACACATCCAAAACAATAGTGCATTATATACATTTAGTAATTAAGGGCTAAATCCTGAGTTGAGCAGCATGGATGTATGCATGAATATAAAGGGAAGTAGTATTATCTTATACTTCTGTGCAAATGCCTTGGAACCACCACACCATCCTCCACAGATGCGGGTGCGGGTGGATCCTTGACTCTGATCTTCCAGAGTATTGGCTGATGAAATTATGCTGCTGTGTAGGGTAGTGGTAATGTGGTGGTGGTGCAAACTCCCTAGAGACAAGAGAGAGCAGGGAAACAACCAGGCCTTTTTGAGAGATGTTTTTTTCCCTGTTCTGCTCTTGGAGTGGGACATGAACACCCTGTCCATTATACAGGACTATAAGAAAATGTAAAATCTAGCCCCAAATAATTTTCAGGTAATGTTTAGAATTTCTATTGCATTTTTCTTATGAAGATTTCAAAAATGGTATCTTCCAGACTGAACAGTTCTCTGAGTGTAGGTTTGTGCTGGTTAAAGTCAGCTGTCTTCCGCCACTCTGGAGGATGCTGAATTTCTGTGATGGGTGATTTGATTTCTACTATAATATACAGTTTTCAGTCAGTTTCTCAGGTTTCTTAAAATGTCCGGATGAAAGATGGTATATCAATGTCAATTTTTATTTAAGTAAACTTGTTGATGCTTCACAATAGCAAAGTTTTAATTCCTATCCATTTAAGCACAATGAAAGGAATTGCCAATTTTAAAATAATTTACACCATTGTTTTCAAAATAATCATTGGGAGTATAATCCTGCAGCCTTCATTCAAGAACAAATCCTATTGAAAAGAATGAGAATTTTGCCTGATTAATATCTGCAGGATCAGACTCTATAACAGGCCTTTACTCTATTTGAAGATCATCTGATGTTTGTTCTTCAAAACTGACACTGAAGGTAAACACAAAGGGAAGATCCTCGGCGTGGGGCTGAAGCAGCACTCTTTTACACACCAAGAATGCAGTCAAAACTCAATTTCTTTTTTTAATCTACTGAACAATTTACACATGCTCAATCAGGGAGTTCCTTTTTTTGTCCCTGTCCAAATTTATTATTTTATGTTTTAACAAAAATTGTAGTAACAAAACAAAATGTCACAATTAGATTCAGACCCCATCATGGTAGGAGCTGTACAAACATACAGTAAAGTTGAAGAGTGACAGTCTAAGAATAAATGGAGAAAACTGCCACTATCTAACCAGATCAAAATATTCTCCTCTCGATGGGTTAAACAGTGTCTTAAGATTTCCATTTTTTGCAGCCACTGGAGAAAATGGTGCAACATTACATCAAAAGGGTCAGTTCTTCTCAGTCTTCACTTCTGATGTTGTGTCCTTGCACTGATCCTAACATTTGGCCTAACCTATTGGCTTCTGCCTCTTCCTTTCCTATGGGATGCACCAGAAGAGTCTCAGAATTATTTCTGACATTACATTTATTTTCTTTTTTTATTGTATGTTATGAAAAATCCACCATGTCTGTCCTGTCTGTCATTTAACATCTATACTTTTATGTATTTTCATGTCATTAGTTCCAAACTTTCTCCACTAAAAGTTTGCAATCTATGCATGTTACCTTCAACCTTACCCAAGTTCTCATCTTTCATTTCAACAACTAAGAGTAAGATAGATAGAAATGGATTATGAAGAGTGCCATAGCTATCTCAAAAATCAAGCACACCACTTATTACCAAAACAGGCATTTGTTAGTAGTCTCAATATTGAGGACAGTGCTCGAATGGTCTAATTTCTTATGTGTCAACATCCTGTACTGCATACTGTATTCTTTACTACCCTTATTTGATAAGGTATGTGCTATTGGCCAGTTTTAAGTATATTGGGATATTGTTCTCTCCCCACCTCCTCCACCATCCTTTGGGGATTTAAGTTGTAATTATTAATATTTTTATGACTCATTGTCATACAGCAATTCTCATCATTTCACTGTGCAACAATCATATCTTTTGATTTCAGGTTTACATCTTCATCCCAACTGAACGACCAGAAGCAAGTGAGTGCTTTACTCAGTGACTGTGAGAGATTGATTAAGGGCTGGCTGGCTGAATCTCAGTGCAGATAAAAAAAATAAAATTATGTGTAGGTTCACAGACTAGAAAACAGAACAGAAATTATATTGGCTTCCTTGACTGAAGCATTTGTAAGTAGCATGTCTCTCATTCATTACCAAAATTGGAACTCTGACGGTTCCCTTAAACCAACCACTAACTATCAGTTTTGGATGATCAAGTAATTGATGTGGCCAGAACTGCTTCTTTCAGCGTAGGCTTTATCAGAAAGATTATTTAGGTTGTAGATATTGCTACCATCATCCATGCCTTTGTCAGTTCTAGATTAGATTATTATAATTAACTCTTTGTGGATTATATGTGAATCTGTTCAGAAGTCTAAAATGGTGTAGACTATGTGACAGATGGCTTTACTGAATAGAGGATCTGTTTGGGAGCATATTTCACTGATACTCAAATACTCCATGATCTGCACTGATTGGTGGCTGGCTTCTAAGGCCTGGTCTACACTAGGACTTTAATTCGAATTTAGCAGCGTTAATTCGAACTAACCGCTCAACCGTCCACACCAGGAAGCCATTTAATTCGAACTAGAGGGCTCTTTAGTTCGAATTTGGTACTCCACCCCAGCAGGTGGAGTAACGCTAAATTCGACATGGCTAGTTCGAATTAGGCTAGGTGTGGATGGAAATCGAACTTAGTAGCTCCGGGAGCTATCCCACACTGCACCACTCTGTTGACGCTCTGGACAGCAGCCCGAGCTTGGATTCTCTGCCCAGCCACACAGGAAATGACCCGCGAAAATTTGAATTCATTTTCCTGTCTGGGCGGTTTGAATCTGACGTTCTGGTTGCACATCGGGGCGAGCTCCGCAGCACCGGCAGCAATGCAGAGCTCTCCAGCAGAGGAGTTCATGTAATCTCTGAATAGAAAGAGGGACCCGGCATAGACTGACCGGGAACTCTTGGATCTGATCGGTGTGTGGGGCGAGGAGTCTGTGCTTTCGGAGCTGCGCTCCAACGAACGGAATGCAAAGACCTACGAGAAGGTCTCCAAAGCCATGATACAGACTGAGGATACAGCCGTCATGCAACGCAGCGCCGCGTGAAAATCAAGGACCCCAGACAAGGCTACCAAAAAATCAAAGCGGCCAACGGACGCTACGGAGCCTGCCACCACTGCCCCACCAGTGACCATGGACTCTGATGATGGGACAGTGTCGACGGACAGTTCCTCGACGATGTTCACGGACGGGGAAGATGAGGAAGGGTTTGTGGAGGACGAGGCAGGCGACAGCGCTTACAACGCTGGTTTCCCCGACAGCCAGGATCTCTTCATCACCCTCACGGAGATCCCCTACCAACCCTCCCCGGCCAGGAACCCGGATCCTGAATCAGGGGTAGGAGCAGTCGGTAAGTGCTTTAACCATGTTAACTTTTATTCTTAATATAACAGGAATCTGAAGTGTGTGAAAAGGAGGTCTCTGTATATATGGTGATAGAACAGAAATCCTCCTGGGAGAACGCCACGAAGCTCTCCTGCCGTTAATCGATAAGCATCAGCAGGAGGTTCCTGGGGAGAGCTGCCTTATTGGGTGCTCCGTGATAGCACACTTTTCCGCGCGAGGCTTTCATGTGGTATTCAGGGAGCACTGCCTCCCAGAGCACGGCTGCATAGGTCCATGGTTCGTGCTAGATTTCACGCAGCATGCGCTCTCTATCTCCTTCAGTGCCTGTCCTCACGGTGATCTCGCTCGGAGACTCCTGCATCTAAGTAGGGGAAGAAATGTTACGTTACGCCTGGTCCAAAGTATTTTTAATAAATAAACGGACAGACGGCATAGCACAGACTCAGCACGCAGCTGCGTGACGAGCGTAACGGAAAGCCAAAGAATCAAATGGACGCTCATGGAGGGAGGGGGGAACGAGGACGCAAGGTATCCCACAGTTCCTGCTGTCTCCGAAAAGCATTTGCATTCTTGGCTGATCTCCAAATGCTTCTAGGGTCAAACACAGTGTCCGCGGTGGGTCGGGGCATAGCTCGGCAATTTACGCAGCCCCCCGACCCCCAGAAGTTAAAGGGAAAACAATCCTCTGTTGACTCTTTTACATGTCACCGTATCTGTACTGAATGCTGCAGATAGACGCGATGGTGCAGCACTCAACACCAACATCCTTGCTCCCCCCACGCTATGGATGGCTGATGGTACAAAACGATGGAAATCCATCCTCATCATCAGCCTATTGGCACATGGGGCAGTGCAAAAGGGCTGGTAACCATGACAACCGTACCAACTTGCTTGGGACCGGTCGGTCAAGGCCGCCTGTTGCTAATTTTTCATGGTAGATGGTGCAGTATGGCTGGTAACCGTCCTCATCATTGCAACAGGGGGCTGAGATCCATCAGCCCCCACCCTTCATTGTAAAGAAAAGATTCAATTGCCCCTGGACTAGCAGAGGGATGAGAGGCTCCCTCCTCCACACCTCTTAATGTCATCTCTGGACTATCATTGCAGCTGGAGGCTTCCTTCCACTCATTTCTCACAAACGACTACCTGTGTCTTATTCATGCATTCTATATTACTTCATCACACAAGTGGGGGGACAATGGTATTGGAACCCAGGAAGGCTGGGGGAAGAACGGAATGAACAGCTGGGGTTGTTTCAGGAGCACACCCTGTGAATAGCGTTCAGCTCAAAATTTATGCAGGATTGGACAGAGAGCAGCTGTGGTCTCTGGTTGTATGATACAGTGGTTCTCTAGTACACTTGCACATAATCTAGGCAGGACTGATTCTATTTTTAGATACCCAAAAAGGAGGGATTGACTCGGGGAGTCATTCCCAAATTTTGCTTTTGCGCCCCTGGCTGATCGACCAGGGGCACTTATGACAGCACCAAATGGTGCAGTGCAAAAGGACAGGTAACCATGACCATCTTATTACCGTCTTCTTACCAGTTCATGGTATGGTAGACGGTGCAGTATGCCTGGTAACCATCGCTGCTGTCATGCAAAAGCATAAGCATGCTGCTGTGTAGCGCTGCTGGTCCGCCTCTATCAGCGGCATACAGTACACATACGGTGACATACACAAAAGGCAAAATAGGGTCCATTGTTGCCACGCTATGGCGTGTGCCAGGGCATTTCATGGAAAACGTGATCGAAATGATTGTCTGCCCTTGCTTTCCCGGAGGAAGGAATGACTGGCGACATTTACCCAGAATCCACCGCGCAAATGATTTGTGCAACAGCAGGCACAGGGGTCTCAACAAAAAATTCACAGAGACAGCCTAGACTCAGTTAATTGTTCGCAAAAAAGTATCATTGCAAGGAATTAACTAACTGTTTCCCATCTCACAGCTTCCACTGTCTCCAAACCTTCCACAGCATCCACCTCGCAGAGGCTGGCGAAGATTAGGCGGCGAAAGAAAAAGACAAGGGACACGATTTTCGATGAATGTGTGGGCTGCTACCTAGCCGAGGCGGACCAGCAGAGGCAGTGGAGGGAGAAAGTCTCTCTGTACCAGCGCTCACACAGCGAATGGGAGGAGAGGTGGCGTGAGGAACACAAGCAGGCGACTCAAGCAATGCTTGTACTACTGAGGGAGCAAACGGACACGCTCCGGCGACTTGTGTATGTTCTGCAGGTCCGCTGCAGGACAGAGCCCCCAGCAGTATCTCTGCAACCGCCCTCCCCCGCCACAAAGTCACATACCACCCTCACCCTAAATAACCAGGAGGATGCCCGCCCTGGGCCGTGAATACTGTCACTGCATCCCAGCAGAGTGCTCAAGTAACCAAAAGCTCTCATACCCTACGTTTGCATAAGTCCTTCCCTTCCGGACTCAAACAAGTCCCAATCCCAGTCCCATCCCATAACTGTGTACTTAAGTAATAAAAATACTTTGCTGTTAAGTACTGTTTCCGTCATGTTTCCTCACTGAAGACTGTGTTTGAATGGGGTGCGTGGGGAAGTGCGTTGCTAATTGCATAGGACAGGCACCTTTCGCAGGGTACAGACACGGGGGCCGGATCAGCAGCGGGTAACACACACAGTGCAGTCAGCAGGCACCGTGGTCGGTATGGGAGGTGGTTTCCAGGTTCTGTGTGGGCGGTGGGGATGTGACTTTTTAGCGGGGGAGGTCGGGTACAGATCTTATACAGCGGTCCTTGTTGTGGACCGCTGAGTCACGCAGCAGAGGAATCTGTATCCGTCCTCCTCCGCCACAAGGCCACATAGCCGCCCGCACACAGAATCCCAAAAAGGAGGGATGGCAGGCTCCGTTGAAACAAGCAGTCCGGCAATGCGGACCGCTGTAGGAGCAGGAGCCTGTCATTCCTTAAGTTTAGAGGCGGTCTTTACATCAGCGCACACCCTACCCACCGCAGTCTGCGTTCCAGTTTCGACCCTTTAACGAAAAGTCATGAATAAAGAAACCTCTCCTCAGTAACAGCGTGACATGTATTTTATTTTTACACGTGTCTTGGAAGTGGAGGAAACGGGGAGAACGGGGTATTTAACCGAAGAGGAGAGTCAACAGTAACTGGGTAAAGAAACAGGGGCAGGTTCAGCTTCTCTGTAAAGAAACTGAACAGTCACAGGTCACGCTGCTCGCTGCTCGCTGGTATTTGAAGAGTTCCTTGTCGCTGTCCCAGGCGCCTGTATAGGGCTTCATGAGCAAGTGCATTAGCGGGCAGGCTGGGTCACCGAGGATCACTATAGGCAAATGCACATCCACAACAGTTATTTCGTGGTACGGGAAGAAACTACCTTCCAGCAGGCGTCTGAGCAGCCCACAGTTCCTGAGAACACATGCATCAGGAACCTTGCCCGGCCATCCGACGTTCATGTTGGTAAAACGTCCCCTATGGTCCCCCAGTGCTTGCAGAACCATTGAAAAGTAGCCCAATTTCTCAGCAGCTGAATGTGGAAGAGGTGGACGATAAAGTGCGAGGAGGAGAAAACGGCGAGGATCGCAGCGGGCTCCATGCTTGCAGTGCTGTGACGTCCACGCTGTCACTGACCAGAAAAGTGCACGAACAGATTGCCCGCAGGCGCTTTCAGGGAGGGAGGGAGGGAGGGCGTGATTGACGGTTCAATGACGACAGTTACCCAAAACCACCCTCGACACATTTTTTCCCCCAGCATGCATTGGGGGGAAATCCCAGAATTCAAATGGGCAGCGGGGACTGCGGGAACTGTGGGATAGCTTCCCACAGTGCACCGCTTCGAAAGTCGACGCCGGCCCCGTGAATGTGGACTCAGAAGTTCGAATTAGTGTATTTAGTATGGATACACAAATTCGACTTCATAAGGTCGAATCCACAAATTCGAATTAAGTAGATTCGAAATAGTCCTGTAGTGTAGACAAGGCCTAAGTGGAAGTTAGTGTTGTTTTTGACCTATAAAGTCCAAACTGGCCTGGAATCTGCCTAGTTGAGTGACTACCTCTCTCCCCATCTCGAACTGTCAATGCTGTGCTCAGCGGAGCTGGAGTTCCCTTGGTTTCAAAGGGGTGGGGAAGCTGCTGGCAAAACATTCTCCATGGGATGCATTACCTTTGGAAAGTTATGCCTCCCTTTTTCAAAGAAGCCCAAATTTACTGAATATCAGTCCTATCTGTTTTCAGAAAGAATGAGACGATAGAAGTCACAAGACAAAGTAATGGCGTGCAATAGAGTATTGGTTTGTTCATTTTCCTTGGATTTTGGCAAGACACTGACTGCATTGAAGGCTAATTGGATTGGGGTTTTTTGTTGTATAGTTGTACTGGTGATATTTTAATTGGTGTCAAGGTGCATAATCTATATATGCTTTTTGTCTCCAGAAATCAAAGTAAATCAAATTTCTATCTTTTTAGGATATTTTCATTTTTTATACTGAGTCCAAACTAAAATATAATATGTCTGGGAACTTTTTCTACTACTTTCTCCCCATGCAAATAACTTTGTTTTCAAGATACTGGACTTTTAAGATTCTGTTAAGTTAATGTCTTTGCTTTTAAAAAATATAGACATAGGCTCTTTATTACTTAGTAAAAGTTTATCAGAAAAAGTTGTCTTCTCAGGAGAAAGTCAAGTAGCATGTAACATATGGCTGGCTCTATAAGTAATATTATGATATTATACAATAAATAAATAATAAAGATTGCCCCTTTCCCTTTCATTTTTAAATAATCTTAACTGCTGTCAGGTTCTTAGAGAAATTCAGTTTGCTGCTCATTTCCTTAGACTATGATCTTACAAATTTTGGAGCATTATATTTAGGCAAACTGTTTTTAAAATGATCCAATACAAATTCGGAAAATTTTCTTCTGAATATTTGTATCCTTGCTCTTTTCCCCAAGATCAATATCAAAGCTAATGATCCATTAGATTATTTTCTGATATTGGATGCAATGATGGTGTTTTGACATGAAGTGGTGGATGACTCAACAGTTCATGCTCAGTCAAATTTTACAAGCATATTTGAAAATTATTCAAATAAACTTCCACTTTTCCGGACCCATTTTGCTCTCCAAATAGCCAATTATGACTTATTATTATTTATTATTATTGAGCAGAAAAATTATCTTATAGTTAATCCTTCTCTCTAGTTCGCAGAAGTTGAGAAGCCATAATTCTATCCTGACATGTTGCTATCTCTTGCTGTGTCCACTCTGTGATTGTGATGTCACAAATAGATTTCATTAGCAGAAGTCAGAGATGGATGAGAGTCAAGATCAGCATTTCTATTGATATATATTTAGACAAAAAAACATTGTCTTCCAGACAGCAGATACGAGGAAACATCTAAAGCTAATAATTCAATGTGGGATAGCAATTTGGCTTTATTCCCTTGTTCAGAAAAGATCAGTACATGGTGCACCAGAGAAAAGAGGAAATATATGGCACAGTAAGCAAAGAAATTACTCTCTTTCCTTGTCCTATTGTAGTGGTGACCTCTTTCACATAGCAAGCCTCTGAGTGAGACCCTCCCTTATAATTAAAAACACTTTTTAAATATATTTAACACCATTATAAATGTTGGTGGCAAAGCAGGGTTTGGAGTGGAGGTTGACAGCTTGCGACCCCCCCATGTAATAACCTCGCAACTCCCTGAGGGGTCCTGACCTCCAGTTTGAGAACCCCTGTCCCTATTGCCACACATAGTACAAGATACGTTCAGTGTGCTTTGAATCAGGCCGTTTATGAAGCTGGATGGAAAAACATACAAGAGGTGATTCCAGGGAAGGAAAACTCTTGTGGAGTTGCACTCCCTTTCTCCTTCAGCCACCTGCACAGAAAAAGGTCAGAGAAACTCCTCCCCATGTTCTGCAGTTCCCTTGCTCCACTATTCCCTGGGGACTCCTCTTACCTCAGACATTCTTACCTCAGAACTATAGTACCCACTGGGAGTCACTGACATAACCAGCTCCTCCCCATCCTCCCATTCTTTGCTCCTTCTCCCACATGAATATTTGGTCCCATGTTGGTATTCCTCTATGGGGACCAGGGAGTTGAGGTGGCTGGGCATCTGGTTCTACTTTGGAAAGAACCAGATGCATGGAAATTTCTCTTCATGTACCGATCAAGATGTGCACCCTATTAATAAAACAGTGCCTATTTAAAGGTGTGTGTACTTCATTCTACTTCAGACTGAAATAGAATTAAAGCTAAGAGCAGTGGGTACAATAGATAAGGTCCCAAGAACTAGGGATAAATTAGCATGGTAAATTTTGGGAATATGGGCATAAGTGATACATATCTACTTATATGGCTGCCATACCTATACTATCTGAACTCCTCACAAACATTAATGTATGTAATCTTTAATTATCTCTCCCTCTGCCTCTTTTGTAACAGATGGGGGCGGAACTGAGGCACAGAGATTAAGTGATTAGCCCAGTCACAAAAGAAATCTGTGGCAGAAGCAGGAACTCAACCTAGATCTTATTTAGGACAAAGGCACCTTCTTTCCCCAGTTCAGATCATAACCTTGACTCACTACTTTTCACCAGGCAGCACAATACCTATTTTCATTTTGCTTTAAATCGAACCTTTAAGTTAATGTACCAGGATTTACATGCTTTTATTTTATAAAATGCCAGTTAAAAAGATGACTATAGAACCAACAGTATTCTTTGGGATGAGCATATTAAGAATACAGAATTGTCACACTAACAATCGTAGCTTTATATATTTAGAAATTTTACAATCTTATACAGTAAACCACACATCTTATGCCAAACCCTCATTTAGAAATCTGATACAATGCTGCACTCTTGAATCTTACATGTGAGAAAGAATAGGTCTTAATCTGATCTCATCTATACCTGGTTTACAGTGGCCTTACTCTATTAGCGTCACTGGAGTTGCTTCTGACTTAGTCTAACAGAAAGAGAAGAGAATGAAGTATGATATATTATATTTCGATGGACTGATCACACATCAAACATGATGTGATGTCCCTTGTATATATGTAACATTTAGATCTATTTAGTTCCAATCCATTAGATCAACATTACTAAGTGTTGTGATCACCTTTTTCTACTATCTTAAGTGTAAAACGGAACTACTACGATACAGTGCCCTTTTTAAGACTTACTTTGGAAAACACATTAAAAACCTAAAAATTAGTGGTTATGGTGGATATATTATTACTTTCTCCAAGCTAAATTTTATGCATCTATTTTATTTCCTTTTGTTCTGTGCGGAAGTACTATCTTTAATACAATTTTTTTCCTGAAGGTTTTGTTCTCCATTCAATCCTATGCAGTAAATCAGTAACATTTAGTAAACCTGGTATGCAGTCTTTAGTCATTTTTTATCATCTACATATTCTTGAAGATTTCCCTTCAGTTCCATCTAGTTAAAAAAATAATTTGTCTAATATAGTGACTCTATTGGTATGAACTGGCAAAACAAAAGACTGACTATTATACAGTTATAAATGACGGTTACTGTATAATAGCTTGCTTCTGTTGAGTTTATCAGAACAAGCAACTTAAGAGCACTCAGTCACTTCTCTCTCTCATTTAGTCATAACTAGAACAGAATAGTGTGTTATGTTTGGGAAAATGTTCACCAGGTGGCAGATTTATTATGACTGGATTGCAGTATAAAAAAGATTCAAATGGCCCTACTGAGTGCTACATTTAGTGCCCATGTTTCCCAGAAGATTCCAATTTATAAGTCCTTTTCCAGAAGAAGTATTTTTATCTGAAAGGAGATTTAATATTTACCAGTTCTTGAAAAACATTCTATAAAGTTACATAGCACTGCTATCCAAGCAAGATAAAAGAACACCACTCTTTCTATCTACTCTATGTAGTTCCAAATGGAATAAGATTTTTTTTTCCAGGATAATTATTTTTTAAATGTCCATCCTTATTCATTTGCTTCCCAGGTCATTTCTTCCAGTTTCTGAATGAGATTTACACATATCTTTATTTTGCCACTGGAACAAACTACCGAAGGAAGTGGGGAATCACCATCTATTGACATTTTCAAATCAAGCCTGGCTGCCATTCTTGAAAGTATGCTTTAGTCAAATGTGTGTTATTAGGCTCAATACAGGGTAACTGGATGAAATTCTATGGTCAGACTAGATGGTCTAATAAGCCCTTCTGGCCTTAAAATCCCATGTGAATTTGTAAGTCTATGAGTGAAGAAATTGAAAAACAAACTAAACTAAGGCATCCTCCATTTCCTGGTAGTCACTTGCTTTCCCCAAAGTTAGTCCCGTCATTTAACCCCTTTAAAAGGGAAGGGTTGGAAATACAGTAGGACAATGCAACGATTTTCAAATGAAATCCACAGTATGCTCTTCATAAGTCTTTTTCTCAAACAAATGAAAGCATTTTAGAATTGATTCAGTATGCTTAACAATCTATATCATTAGTATTACCAGTTAATGTATGGTACTGGCATACATTGCATACAGTATATCCAAAAGGTCAAAATAAAACCCCACCTAAAATACACCACAAACAAAAAACTATTCACACTTGCTTATCTGATGCATGTAACAACTTTGATATGTTGCAGTAGGTAGAGATCACTGGGCTGAGATCATACTTATGCACTGTGATGGAGTGGATTAGGCCAAAAGGGTTCTGCCACACCCAACCCAGAAAAGGAGCAGTGGAGAGGTCCTCCAAGCAGCCTAGAGTGGGTGCAACCAATCAGAGGGGCTGCTGGAATGGCCAATCAGGAGCCAGGAGGTCCATATAAAAGGAGCTGCAGAACAGAACAGCAGTTAGTTGCTGCTTGCAGCTGGAGAAGAAAGGACTATGTGCCTGGATCGCTGGAAGAGCACAGACAGCTCAGTATGGACAGGGACTGGGAGAGCGAGAGGTTCCTGGCTGGCTGCTGGGACTGACTAGGTACTGAGCTCGGGGAAGGCCGCAAGAAGATAGTGTCTCCAGTGAAGCCCTGGGGATTCAACCCATACCGGGGCTGGGATTACTTAAAGACTGAGCCTAGAGAGGCTAGAGAGAGACCACTAGAGGGTACTTAGATAGGCCCTGATAAACAGTATATCCCGGATGGGGTCTGTTCTGGTTCATATGCAGGCAGTGTGTATATCTCGGCCAGAGGGCTGAGTCATGGAAAAAATGCCTGAGAACCACTGCAAGGGGTCAAAAGAACTGAAAGAATGCAGACACACTTGACGTGGGTGGGGGGAGGGGCTCGTAAGAGGTTGGTACTGACCCCATTACATGCACACATAAGGAAGTTTAGCTCCATGGAATACAATCTAATTTTGGTCTCATAATGATGCTTAATTCTCAAGAAAGCTATTGTAATGAGTGCTCAGTTTTGCTATTTAGGTCTGGTACTGCTTGAGTTGGTGCGGCTCCAGGTGCTCCTCAGTGCACAGGGGGAGCTTACACACTGCTACACCATTTAATGGAGGGTAGCATATTTTTGTCCAACACAACCAGTCAGCAGTGCTGGCTGCTCTTGGGTTGGTAAAAGGGTTCTGCCAAGCGAGGGAGAGGCTACTTACTTATTTCATCTCCCCCAGAATTCAAGACAGAATCTGGCCTTAAATGGATGAACTGTTGTCCTTTATGGGTAGGTGCTTCTGGTTGCTGGGATTGAGAAGCCCAATGCTAATGTAAGATGTAGTTCTACCTGTATTACACTATTCATATCTTTTACAGCTCTTCTTTTGTAATGTAATTGTGATGCTGGTAGAGCAGATGCCAGCTCATGCCAAGGCTCCAGGCCTCACTGACCACTTACAAATGCATGGCTGGTAAAAGTCTTGCTTACCTATGCATTAGCTTTATCGGCATATATATTAGATGTTAAATTAATAAGAATGTGTTTAGTGTTTACACTTTATAAAATGCTTGCAGGATGCTGCATGTATTGATCTCATTTATAATCTCAATGGTATAAAGTTATACTGAGTGTATGCATTGTTAACCTCTGTAATTATGTAACTCACCAAAGAGGAAAAGAAGCATTAATTAAGTTAGTGTTCAAGATGACACGTTGAAGGCAAATAAGGTATTCGGTAGCATAACAGGAGAGATGCCTTGTTGATTGCATTCCTAACTCCCTCCAGGAAAGGGAGATCTATGGATGAACTCATGTTATCAGCTTGGATTCTGGAGTGGATAGGATAAAAATTCCTGACAAGGAGAAACTGAATCACTTTCATGCTGTCTGGACTGTGAGGTGCAAAGATTCCTAAACGTAAGCAAAGAAATCCCCATGCTACTTGGCATGGATTAGCCCAGAAAGAGATCTTGAACTGGCAGATTACTACAACTCTGCCTCCTTTTGAATCATAAATTGAAACTCATTTGTGCATATATGCTTGCTTGCTTTAACCTGTAAATAACTATTTTATTTTTCCTGGTTAATAAGCCTATAGGTCATTTATTACAGGATTGGCTACAAGTGTTGTCTTTGTATAGCATCTGAGGTACAATTGACCTGGGGTAAGTGACTTGTCTCTTGTGACTGGGAGCAACCTGAATATTTTGTGATCTTTGGTGGAAGAGACCATTCATCACGTGCTCCAGCTTGCCTCGGTGGCAAGATAAACTGGAGTGTCCAAGGGGACTGTCTGTGACTCCATTATAAGACTACTGCAGTACTTTGGGAGTTCACATTTCTTATAGGTTTGGTGAAAACTAATTATAGAAATCTAATTATAGAACATACAGCCATTTTGGGGTGTCTGCCCTGTCTATTGACAGTCTGTCCTGAGGCTGGCCCTCTTGATTGTGAGCCGCTCCATACAGCATGACGGTAATAATAGTCCAAGTTTCCAATGTATACATTGTCACTTCCTCAGTAAAATATGTATAATGCCTTATTCTTGATATTACAAATAAAGTGACATTTTTTCTCAAGCTCCCTTCCAGCCCTACGTTTCTATCATTTTTCTCTGACTCACAGAAGCACACAGAACAATAAATGCTGGGCTTTTTTCTTTCTTCCAGATTTAACAGTTAAAATCTGCTATAAAAGCAGAAGCTTCTGCTTGAATGTCAAAGTTCCAGGATTCAAACTGCTCTTGGCCCAGGCAGCATCAGTTAGAAAACTAGCATACCAACATGGGTTTCACTGAATTCAGGTCAACCTCAGGTACTTAGCCATGTCCCCTTTCAGGGGGAAAATATGTAACCTATGGCCCTTTTAGTGGCTGGTTCCAACAGGGATTAATGAATCTGTGATAAATACTAGTGGCAGGGTTTTATCCTATAGCTCAGGTAGTGTCATGTTTTAAGTACTGAAGGGCCAGGGTTCAATATCCTATGTTCTTTCTTTTATTTAATTTACTTCCTGTTAAAATAAATAAATAAAATCATTCATCAGGTTTATTGAATAATAATGCAAAAGTTAGTTATATTAATATTGAAAAGCTCTCAGGCCATGGTCCATACCTTTGCATGTTTGAGTATGATGCTTAGCACAATAGAGCTTTGCTGCTGGTTGGGGCTGCTGGTAATTACAATAATATGAATATTAATATTCACACATTTAACACTTTGGCGACTATAGCAGTTAGTGTGTTAAATACATACCTAAAATATATTCATCATGTGGAATCGGGCAAATTAATGTTACTATGACAATCTTAAGCTTTTCATTTCCTAGCTTTGTCTTAAATATGCATTTGTACTTAATACTGCATTAATAAAGGCTGGATTAATTATCATTTATAATTTTATTACATTTAATATAGGATATATCTATTAAATCTGGGAATGACAAAGTAAAAATGCTTGTTAAAAGAGTGGAAAGGATAAACAGTCTTCTGTAGATTTGCTTGTTCACAGCTGGTTTGAAGAAAGTGTCAGCAAATTGATCTATTGTCTGATGTCTTGAACTTTTAGAATCCTTGAAGTCCAAGCTTGGTGTCTAACTGTTTCAATTCCCAGTTAAATGTATTGAATTAGGACCCAAAATAATTTGGTATTGTTGCCCTGCTGGCTAGTAAATGTGAATATATTTTGCAAATATTAAGGAGAAATCCTGAGAATTAATGGAGGATGTAACAGTGGGTGATATCCCCTGAGGAAGGATTATATGGCAGTGAGAAAGTGGATCTCTCCCAGCCTGAGATCTAAACCTATGCAGTTAGGGAGACCCCTTCCAAATCAGATAACCCACCTGTGGGAGGGAGTGTGCTATTCCCAGCATCTAAAAGACTCCTAGAATTTCTTACTACTTCCCCACCCTTTGCTGGTTTGATTCCTACAATTCTTCCAGCATTGTCAACATGTGTTCTTATTCCAGGCATGCCTGAACAGCAACTGCTTCCTTGCAGCCAACCAGAGTGTAAAAGGCTTATGAAAAGCTTGGGTTTAGCTTAAATAGGCTAAGGAGGCGGGGGATAACCCAGCAGCCAATCAGCTGACCGCATCCCCAGTCTGAGCTAATGACTAAGAGCAGAGAACCAAAGGAGTGGGAGGAGGAAGAGGGGTTCCCCCTTCCCACATTTGCTTTTGGCTTCTCCCATTCTCTACTGCCCAGTTAAAGGACTTTCCCCACTAAAGACAGTGAGAGTGTATTTAACTGGCTCATTTAGCTGATCTTTTCCAGACTTTCTAACGTTTGGGTCTTTCAAAGATTTCAATTTTTACAATAAGGTGTAATGGGTTTTGAATGTTAGTAGGACTCCATGTTAGACAGGATTTCAGTCTTAAATCTTTCACTACAAAATATTGTGTATGAATCTTGTATTAATGTTTCTGAGATCAAAGCTAGTGCATTATCAATACACTGGCTTTTGGAAAAAGTGGTCTTTTAGTTCAAATTCATTATTCTTTTCTAAACATTTGAATTTCAAGTCCTTTCTTGTGACTGTAAACAGAAAGCACTAATGCTTTTTTCTCATGTTTCTGTATTGATTTATGGCAGGTGCTTTGCAAGGATCTTCATTAATGCACTCTAACCATGCTAGTGTAGGATAAATCTATTACTTTTCCTAGAATTGTGACTCTTCATAGTTTCAAAGTGTTTACACTAAAGTCTTCATTTAATATGTAGGAAATTATCTCTTTGTAAATTTGAATTGGTCATGTTGGGTGTGAACCACAAAGCAACTTAGGCACTCACACCTAAGTCCCTCTGCAAGACCCCCTTAGATTCATGAAACTCTTGTTTGGCTTCCACCTAATCCTAATAAATTTACTCAGCACCTAAGTTTCTACCATTTGCAAGAATATATCACCCCTGTCTCAGTGTCATGGGGATCTGGCAATGAGCCTGCATCCAGCCCTACAAGCAGGATTCAGACATTCTCCCACAACTGTGACACTCTGCAGAAAGATCTCTCCACCACCACATGCAGGAGCCAGACACAATCTATTGTCACACAGGTCAGCACTGTCTTTTCCCTACTGGTATTAAGATCCTTCCAGTGGGTCACTACAGAAACTACTGGCATGAGCCAATCTATAGCCTCCAGTGCCCTGGAGCAGTTCCTGAATGCCATATATCAACTTCCCCAACCACGACAGGGTCAATAATCAAAGAGTGATTGGAGCAGAGAGTCTGAACCTGGGATCTCCCAGGTGAGTGCTCTAACCACCGAGCTACACAATCATTCTCTCACTCTTGCATGTTCTCTCTCTTGCCAGTAACTACTTAATTATTTATCCAAACTGGAACAGCTTCAACCGAAGAGATTGAGGAAGCCCTACATCAACATATCCCGTTGCTTAGTGATTAGAGCCCCTTCCTGAGAGGTGGGAGACCCCAGTTCAAATTCTTTCTCTCCCTCTGAACTGGGATCACCCACGGCCCAAGTGAGTGCTCTGTGCAGGGCCTTTTCCTTTGCGCTGAGTTGGGAAACCTTGAGGGTGCTCTAGTTTATGGTGTCTACAGCCATAAGATGCTGAAAATGCAAGCAAGGAGTGTCCCAGTCATGCCCCATTTGCTTTGGTCATGCCCACTTTCTCCTAATATACTGGCAGCATGGATGAGGAATGGCAGAAGAGTCCTTGCATCAATTCTGTGTACCAGAAGTCTTTCCTGAACTGATTGCAGCACCTTTAGGGCTAGAATTTGTTGATGTTTCCAAAGTGGTTGCGGTGTACCTAAAATTCTGGCTCATTCTCTTTAGAATCATTAAAATGTTCAAATAATAAGGCTTATATTTTTACTTAATATATTGCCTCTTTTGCCTATTGTGACCGCTTTATTACAGCCTTTATGGTACAAACATAAAAGCAGCTACAGTCTCCATATGTAGAAAAATAGTACGTAATAAGGCACTTAAATGCACTGAACATCCATTGCTATCGGGATCTTAGACTAAGATGGTCAGAGCTGTTGGGTGTGTGTATATGGATAGTTCATTAAAAAGGGACAAGGTTATGAGATGGGAGAGTGGTAGCTGTAGGAATGTGAGCATTCACAGATATGAGCTGTTTGAGCAGTGTTTGAGAAAAATCAGATAAGCACTCTAGCTAAAGGTTTGAACACAGATTTTTTTTCTTCTGGTTCTAGGCATGGTCTGCTTTAGAGAAATGAACCATTTGTAATTGGATCTGTTTAAGCACTTCAGCTATACTGAATTGGTTTTTGTTTTCCTCTGCATCCATATTAGCACTTTTCTAAAACATTTGAGTTACAATGATCTCTGGGTACCTATCACACAATTCTCAGCCTAGTTCCCAGAATCAGTGCACTCTGGTAGAATTTGCAAGGCTACCAATGTGCTATAAGACTGAAGTGTGATGATAATCATAGGTAAATTCGTTTAACCTCTCTGCACCTATACTAGGACTCGGTATGTTCCAATTGAGTTGGTGAGTCTTAACTGGTTATTAAACTGTTCTAAATAACTATTAGAACTTCTGAAAACCATTCACAGACCATTTTGGGGCCCTTATGTATGTGGACACAGTGTTCTACAGGTGTCCTGTAGGACCTGTAATTGGTTTCACTTTCTAGTGTAAAACAGGCCATAATGTGCTATATTTGTGACTATTAAGTTGCATATTTCTTTTGCCATGCTTATTATTTATAAGTGTATCTACTTGTAAATAAAGAATGCAGTTTCAGCCATAAATCTGAATGACCTTGCTTGTTATTTTTAAGCCAGGCCCTTGGTATTATTTTTAAATAGCTTTTTATATTATGGTGTGTTTGTTTTTGTTGTCTTTAATATAAAAAAGACAAAGAATAAAATATCTTTCATTAAAGTGTATAAGTTAACATGATAGACTGAGTTAGTGCCTTTGGATCCATTACAGTCTACCATGTAAATACATTGTAGAACACTGTAAAAATGCATATTTCATCAACAGTCTAATGGCTTCTCTGAAACTAGGTTGCTGTGGTAAAGATAGATTCTAAAGCATGAATAGGAAAAACTCTCTCAAAGCAGTTATTGTGTTTGGTGAAAACAATGGCATTGTACAGATTTTTTTTCCCTTTGAGTAGAGATTGGACTAGATGACCTTCTGAGGTCTCTTCCAACCCTAATCTTCTATGATTCTAAAACCAATTAGAGTTATGGGCAAAATGCTTGACAAGTTTCATTTTAAAAAATGTACCCAATAGCTTCTAAATCCAACGTAGGGTTCTACAGAATATTTCCAGTTTCTCTGAAAACTGGTATAAAATATTTCTACTTTAGTATAATGTAATACCATTTTTATTTGTATTCCAAT
Organism: Mauremys mutica; assembly: GCF_020497125.1. Lineage (NCBI taxonomy): Eukaryota > Metazoa > Chordata > Testudines > Geoemydidae > Mauremys > Mauremys mutica. The sequence goes on along the minus strand of NC_059076.1, from coordinate 53,079,941 downwards.
AGTGCACACAGTGTGATAGGCACACAAAGAAAGATCTGGCTCTTGCCTCAAAGAATTTATCATTCAGTGCCATATATCTGCAAATGCTTTACACATGTAAATCATTCTACACACATAAGTAGTCCCCTGGAAGTCACTGGGATTACTCAAGTGCATAGAATTAAAAATAGTGTAAATGTTTGTAGAATTAGGGACTAAGCCTGAAAACATTTGTCATGTGAATAATAATTGTATATATGTCACTAGTCCCACTGAGTTGAAAGCTAAATTTGGATTCTTTTTAAAAGAAAGATTGTAGTCTCAATAAGAACTATGCTATCCAGTAAGCTCAATAATAAGCTGAATAAGAGTTAAAAACTGGTTGCTTGAAGGTCAAATAAAAATGTATATTTTGTAGTGGGAGTCAAACCCTGCTGCAGTTGAAAACTACCAGTTTGGAAGTCCTGCATATAAGAATTCAAGCAGCAAAAATCTATGCTTGATATTTTAATTGACATGCCAATGATGCCTAGAAATATATTCTAGTTCACTTAGCAGTGTTAAGCTAGTGAAAGAAAATTGAAAGGATTGGACAGTCATATGCATTGGCTTTTTTACTATAATGTGTGTTCCTGTTAGAACATTTAAAGGTTTTCTCCATAGTTAACCTTTTAACAGGGTGTAAATACTCCTTAGCTGCAGTTTCTGGTGAAATATAGCATTTGACCAAGCATTCTGCAAGTTTATTCATGAAATGCAATTCATTCATGTTCTGGTTGGGCCCGGATGCATAAAGGAACGTACACATCAGAACACTGAGTATTGTAGCACCTAAATTTTAGGTACCTAGAAAATCACAGGAACAACACTGCAATCCACAAGGCCAGTGGCAGGTGCCCAGACTCTCTGTAAAGTGAAGAGGGAGAGATAGGCCTCTTAAAATGCGGTTCACAAAAGCCAGCAGGCTAGACAGCTCCCTGTCTAAACTAGCCAAAGGGAGATGCCAACAAGAGGGAAGTGTCCTAAGCCCCTGATATCTGAAGGAGGTACGTGCCTCTGAGAGTGATCCATGAACTGAGGGAAAATAGATGCTCCTCCACCCAAGTTGTGGGGGGCGGGGTCTGATCCAGTAGGAGTGCTCAGAGGCACACTACTGAATTGGGGCACCTCAGGCAAGTTCACACAAAACACCTGGGGAGTGGAGGTGGCAGAGGAGCACCTCACTTGTAACTTTTAGCCCAGTGGTTGGGGTATTCACCTGGGATGTGGGAGACCCCTGCTCCAAGTCTCCCCTCTTGCGGGGGAGAAAGGATTTGAACAGGGATCTGCCACCTCTCAGGTGAGTGCTGTAACCTGAGGCTTAGATGGAAAATAGGCACGTGGGAACCTAGAGTGAGGGAGGTTGCATGCCCAGAGGCAAAAACCTATGTGGCCAAGTGAGTTTGGGCACCCACAGGGTTAGATAGCAGTCAAATTGGAATTTTAGTGGATAAAAATGGGACTTAGGCACCTAAGTACCATCATAGATTGCACCCTGGAAGACTATCTGAAACACTGGTGGATTAAGGGTTAATCCATCATTTAAGTATTTCCTTATTGCCTGCAGGTGGGAGATGAGTCAGAATATGCTAATTGGGCATGCAAGAGGTTCCGGTGATTTGCAGGTGAAAATATAACTGGTGATAATTAAAGGCTAATTATCTTCAACTAGCAATTGGGAACCAGGTGTTCTGAGCCACATAAAAGGAGAGACTGAGACAAAAGTGAACGTGCATGCTCAGGGTTGGTAGAAGCCAGAGCTCTTTGACTAGATAGAAAAATCTAAGAAAATATGCTCTGTTGCTTTTTAATTGTATTTTTCTCTAGCTTGGGTAACCTTGTGGTGTTTTGTTGTTGTTGTGGTTGTTGTTGTTGTTGGACAAAGCAGGAATCAGTAAAGTAGAATAATCACAATTTGCTTGGGGGCGGAAACAGAACAAAGAATAGAAACTTTGTTTCCATTTTTTTCTCCCAAAACGTGGTTGAACAGGACTGAGCAGCACTCCTATTTTGAGGGTGATAAAATGGGGAGTAGCTATATACAGTATAGGCTTCTGTAACGAGGCAAGACTCACCCCTGCAGAGACTCCTGCTGGTCTCTCAGGGAATTAGCTGCCAGCCTCCAGAGCACCCTCTGTCGGCCGGTGTCTCGCTACCACTGGGCCCCTGTGTCCTTCCCACTGGTGTGCTGCACCTTGGCAATAACCCCAGTCTCTGGATCTCCTCCCAGGGGAACCCACTACCCCCACCTCACCTTAGTCTTTGGCTACTGCCCAGTCACCATCTATCCCCCATTCACTGGGGCAGACTGCAGTATATAAGCCACTCATCAAGCTTCATACATCAAAAGGTTTTTTTTTCTTTTTCATAGGATTTAAGGCCAGAAAGGGTAATCAGATAGTCTAATCTGACCTCCTTCCTAACACAGGCCATACAATTTCATCCAGTTAGTCTGGCATTGAGTCCAATAACTTGTTTGAGTAAAGCATATCTTCCGGAATGACATCCAGTCTTAATTTGAAAACATCAAGAGTTATTGAATCTACTGCTTCCCTGGGTAGTTTGTACCACTGGTTCATCAACTTCCCTGTTAAAAATGTGTCCCTTATTTCTAATTTGAATGTGGCTGTCTTTAACTTCTCGCTGTTGGTGCATGATGATCACTGGAGGAGCACACTAGTTACATGCTCTTTTCTCCAGAGAGGCCTAACTTTTCCATCCACTTCACTGCTTATTTATATTTGCATATTTACACTCTCAGTGCCCCTGTTTTTCTTCATATCCTAAAATGACGTGATCTTCACTCAGTTGAGAAAAGGCCTTTTTTTAAAGAAATCACATTCACAAATAGCAGGATATTCTGCGTAATCATTATCTGAAAGGAATTTTTGAGCCTAAGAAGTATAAGGGACCTACCATCAATCAACTCCCTTGGGCCCCTGTCACCCTAAGACCGGCCCCCTGGGGGTATTACTTCTGGGGTCAAGATGGATACATGACTGGAGGCAAGGGGTGTCATGTGACCCCTCTAAGAACTCCTTCTACCACCCTCTACCAATCAGAGCAAGGCACTGCCCCCAGAAGTTACAGCGTGGCACGGAAGAGGCCATTTCATTCCAGGAATGCGTGTCTTAGAAATCGTGGAAATACTGAGACTCCTTTATCACCCCTGTGAGAACTTCAGATTTTGTTTTAGCTGTGAAAGCCTTTGACCACCCATGGAGGAAGCACAACATCAGTGACAGTTCTGAGGAGGAGGAGGAAGTGGTCATGGGGAGCCCTTTGGCCCAGCCATTGATGGATATGCTGGAACCTGATCCTGAAACCCAAGCACTCATGAGGCAGCCCGATGAACGTGACGGCCTCTTGTTGTCTGCCCTTATGGAGGAAGGCGACCATGGCTAATGGGAGTCACCAGTGGAGAAGGTGAATGGAAAAGATGTTGCTCAGGTAAATGAAAGATTAAGAAGTAACAGTCGAGGATGGGTTGTAATGGGGTTAGGAAATGACATGGGGTGTAAATCTAAAAACAAGCAGTGTGGGGGCTTACACTGTTAGTAGTATAAGGGGCCTACCATCAACGACCTCTCAGGCCCCATCCAAAGCATATTTAAAATAAATGCCAAAAAAAGGGGGGCTTCTATATAAAACAGGGATGTTTGAGGCATATGTTTGAATACAAGATGATGCACCCTGTTGAGCTGGTGGTTTAACTACACCCCCACTGAATAGCAAGGGTGACTCAATTGAACAGGGTAATCACATCTGTAGGTCTAGATGTGATTACCCACCCTTGTTGCCATCAGGGATAAACATAGTGATCAGTAATTAAGTTTGATGGGTGTACACCCACAGTAAGGCAGATGAGTGTGTGTGTGTGTGTGTGTGTGTGGGGATGGTGAGCTCTGATTAATATTAAATGAAATAAAACCTGAGGAATTAGTAGACGCTATTGGACAATTTAAATATAACCCCAGGAGTTGGTAGAACTCTACTGGACTGTTTAAATATAAACCCAGGAGTTTGTAGAAATATAACCTAGGAGCGGTAGAACTCTATTGGACATTTTAATAAAACCTCAGGAGTTGGTTGAACGCTATGAATCACTCTTTCTAGCAACTCAGTCATTAAAATAATATATTTACAAAAATAACAAGGGTCTAACGTAAAACTGAAATGTTTCGAGGGTTCACAAGCCTCCATCATACTTTATAGAACAAGCATTTGCTGTAAAAACATTTTAAAAGCAATGGGTATTTATAGGGTGTTTACTATGGTTGTGACACATCCATTTTATTTCAAAACAACCCAAAACTTTAAGCATGGAAGAAACATGTTTAAAAAACAAAACAAAACAAAGACATTCATTGATATCAAGTAACATTAAGGATTGTTTTGTATGGTGATTTACTGTTTAATACTGTAAGAAGGCCTTACAGTGCTCTGTTTTTTCACTGAAACAGAAAAATGTATTCTAACTTTAAAAAAAACAAAAACACCAAAAGCAGCCCAGTTGTGCAGACAACTTAATTTACCCGCCCCTCAGATCACAAAAGGCTTAGGGGTGGTGCCTAATTTCCTTAAGTGTCTATTACGTCAGTGTTGTAAGTGATCGAATCAACCTGCTAACTACAGACTGAAACAACGAGTTAGGGTGGTATAAAAACCTCAGGTTTTTTGGAGACTGTCCTCTTTCAACAGAAACGATCTTGAACAGAATAGCTGCTGGACTGCAAGACTAGGTATGCTGCTTGTTTTTTAACTCTGAAAATATATATTATATAATGTCACTTTGTCCATGCTATCCTTACTTAAATAATGGTATCTATCTTTATTGCATGGGATCTGTTTACCATGCATATAGCAACTTCAAGCTGCTTTTCACCAGGGGCAGGAAAAACTCCATTTTTAACTATAGTTGTGCTTAATACTGTTAAATTAAGGGTATGTCTTCATTACCAACATTAAAGTGCTGCCGTGGCAGCTCTGTAACATGGCTGTGTAGTCTCTCCCAGCGCTGTAAAAAACCCATCTCCATGAGGAGAGTAGCTACCAGTGCTGGGACTGTGGTTCCCAGCACTGGTGCACTGTCTACACTGCTACTTTACAATCCTGAAACTTGCATCGCTCTGGGGTGTGTTTCTTCACACCCCTGAGCAAGAAAGTTTCAGCTCTGTAAAGTGGCAGACCTTAAAGTGGCAGACAAGACCTTAAAAACACCATGTATAAAACAGATTGCATAGGGATTTGAGGCAATTGGGGAATAATACTAAGTAAAAATTTTGCTTGTTCTTTAATCCAAAGGCCCAAATACACATTGGGGGGAGGAAACAGAATAACCATGTGCCAGCATACCTTCCACCACAGGGTAAAGGGAACTTTCTGCAATTGGCTTTTAAAAGCCTGTGTGTGTTTTTAAAATGTTTTAATTAGTTTTTTATGTTTAAATTGTGAGTTAGGGGTCTGTGCAAGACATAGGTGTGAGTTTTTTAAAGTATATGGTTGCAAATTCTTGGTTTGGTGTGTTTCAAACTAATAGGATATTTTTACTCTGCAAAATGTGATGTGTTTTTAAAAAATGGGTGGTTTGTCTTTTTAAAATTAGTTTTGAAGTTTAAACTGTTGGTGATTGAAGGAGGCCTATGTTAGAGATTACTGTGTGGGGTTTTATAGTATTTTGTTTCAAAAACATTCCGTATTTACTCTGCAAAATGTAATGTTTTTAAAATGGGTTGTTTTAAAATTAGTTAGTATTTAAATTGTTGTTGGTGATTTAGGGAGCCTATGCAAGACATAGTTATGGTAGGGGATTTAAAAAGTATTTTATTGCACAGTTTGTTTTTGGGTGCATGGTGGAAACGTGCTTGTTTTAGAGACACTCTAGTAGTAGAAATAAACCCAAACTTGTATTTGTTGTACAGCCTGAAATGGATAATTTTGTTTTAAAGCTATGACTTTTAAATAGAAAAACACCCTAATCGGTATTTTATTTTTTAAATTTATAAGGCAGTTTCATGTGTTTTATAATAATGATGTCTGCTCCACAGGAGGTCAAAACATGAGAGATCCTTAGACCAGAGGGTACACAAGCTCAAAAGAAAAAGGAAAGACAACTGACTAGGAAAATTCACCAGCATCAACAGCTGATGGATGGATGCAGCCCAGTAAATATATTTCACTTACTGGTTTGGTTATTGTATGAGGTTTTGTATTTTAAGTAAATACATAGGTGTGGGTGAGAGAGATGGTAAAGTTAAGTTTTGTAAAATGCTAAATTGGAATATCTCTGTTTTTCTTAATCAGGCACGGGCAGCTCTCCTGACAATGCTGTACTCAGAGCTACAGAGACACTTCCACCAGAACAGCCAAAGAACCAGAAATCTGCTTTGAGACCTTTAACAACAATGCCAAAGTGAAACAGCACAAGAGCACAGATGGAGCATCAGGGCAGTCCAAATCTTATATGTGTCAAACCCAAGCACAAAACAAAAGACTCTGATAAAAAGCAACCACACAAACACAACTCCAGTTCCTCACTTGTCAACACCATACCAGGCCCTAAGAAAACAATGAATGAAAACACACACATTCACAAACCCCGAGTGCATGCTTTAGGGATTGTGAATATAAAACCAAGGACTGAAAATTCCTGTGATGCTGAGGTATCTCCTCATGAAGTATCTGAAAATTATTTCAAATCATTCTCCCAAAACAGTAAGCTTGGCACTGCTCTCGGTATTGTAAAAAAGGTTTGAGAAAAATGTGACGCTTTGTTCAGAAAGCTGATGGGCAGTGTATCCTCAGGGGTCCTAAAAGAAAGAGGACTGGAAACTACATCCAAAATGAAAAAGCTCTTGTGGGTGACTTTTTGAAAAATACTTCAATTTTTCCAGAGGGTGGCTCTGAGCATATGTGAATACTCATGGAAAGGGGCCTGGGTAAAAGGGGCATCCTCAAGAGTATACATCAGTAAGGCATAAACAAAAAGTGGGACAGCATTTGGGGGATAAATGGATGGCTGCCTAAAAGTTACGGGCCAGGGTAGCTGTAAACTTTTGTTAAAAGGCTAAAGAAGTGATGAGGAGAAAACAAACAAAAAAAGAGATGCCTCCTATTCGAGGATCTCAAAATGGTGTGTCTGAGAACAGGGAGGCAGAATCTGACCTGCAGGGTGGTGGTGACTCTCATGCAGAGTCTGATTTAGAAAATTCCCCAGAAGGCTCTCGAGACAGGTCCCTGTCTACTCCTGATGATTCTCGTGGTGGCCCCTCAGAGTCTGACTCTCAAATAGCATCTGACATAGAAGACACAGCTGATGGTCCCATAGAGGAACCCACAAGTAATCCTGAAAATGCAGATGCAGACCCCCAAACAGACGTGTATGTGGAGCGAGTGAGAAGTTGGCAACAGGAATTGCCTAGATTTGGGGATTCAGTGTATTGTGAGGAATTTTGTTTTGTCAATCTTGAGCAAATAAATTCAGCTCAGCAGGTCATTGAAGACATACACAGGGGGATACAGGTAGTTCTCTATGACATTAACAGTAGGATAGCCCTGACTATTATGTTCAGTTACGTTTAGAGAGTCGTAATTCAACACTTTGTTTTCAGTAAGAAGAACTAGGGATGAGCTGTTTGCTGAAGACTTTTTAAATCAGACCTCAAAGCTGTTACAGAGTAATAGAGAGATGCATGTCGATGGGATGTTGCGCCTCATTGTGACAGTTGTAAAAATACATGGGCAAGGGTGGCCGTAGAGTTTTAAATTCTATCCTTAGTAGTTAAATCATCAATATTTAGTAGACCTGACTTACACTGGTACCAATCTGTATTTTACAGGTGGGCTCTTGACCATCATGTCCAACTGTAAATCCCCAGATGTGGAAGGTTAGACAGGGCGAGAAAGTTGCGTGAGAAACTGGGTTGGTCAGATCAAAAAAAGATTATGCTCAGCAACATAGCAGCATTTGAACAGAGTTTAGGAATCAACATACAGATGGTGCTTTATGTGGTGAAAGGTGGGTGTTTTTTTTAAAAACAGGAGGCCCAGTGTTCCCCAAGACTTTTTCATCCTGTTGCACAATGAGCATTATTATGGGGTTCTGGACATGAAAAGTTGTTCAGTGAGAAAAAATTATTGTGAATTTTGTCACTCAGCGTACAGTCACGACCACTCTTGCAGATATCATTGCCGCCTCTGCAGGAATGCAACATGCTCCGACAATGTGGGCATGCAACTGAGGTGTCCTAGCTGTAGACTGTATTATCACGCCAAAGAGTGTTTAGACAGACACGTTGACTGTACATAGTAAAAACAAGTTGAATGTCTGTCTAAAACTTTATGTGATAAGTTTCAGAGTAGCAGCCGTGTTAGTCTGTATCCGCAAAAAAAACAGGAGTACTTGTGGCACCTTAAAGACTAACAAATTTATTTAAGCATGAGCTTTCGTGAGCTAAAGCTCACTTCTTCGGATGCATAGAATGGAACACACAGACAGGAGATATTTATACATACAGAGAACATGAAAAGGTGGAAGTATGCATACCAACAGGCAGAGTCTAATCAATTGAGATGAGCTATCATTAGTAGGAGGAAAAAAAACTTTTTGAAGTGATAATTAAGATGGCCCATAGAAGGTGTGAGGAGAACTTAACATAGGGAAATAGATTCAATTGGTGTAATGACCCAACCATTCCCAGCCTTACATGGACAAGGGACACAGTTGTAAGAGGAGGTGTTGTAAGCAGTGTCACAGTTTGATCACCGGTGATGTAGACAGCCACCTGTGTTTTATGGATAGTGTTAGAAAGCCAGAATCATCGGAAAAGTATATTGTTTACGATTATGAATGCACACAGTAGACAGGGTTGCATGTGCCCAATTACATTTCTGCTATGTCCCTAAAGCTGGAAAAATCTTGGGAATTTAAGGCAGTGAGTGTCTTTCTACCTTTGTTAAGACCTTTATTTGCAAAAAGTTCCAGGACTAAACATTCCTAGCACACAGTTCCAAAGGTTATAATGTGTACTTCACCATTAGTCAGTAACTGAAGGAAATGATGTGCACAGAACTGATAACTCACGGTAGTAAACGAATGTGTGTGGAAGTTAAGGCCCTGGGCATTTGTTTTATAGACTCTTTAAACTTCTTGCCCATGAAGCTTAGCAAGCTCCCACTTGTGATGGGGTTTGAAGGTTGCAAAAGGTATTTCACACATTTTGTTAACACTTTAGAAAACCAAATTTATGTGGGGCCTATGCCCAGGGTGGAGTACTATGGCGTAGACAGCATGATGCGCAGGGAAAAGGTATCGCAACAACAGATTTGAGACATTTGACTTGCAGAAAGACCTTGCATATTATTGTCAGCAGGATGTCAACATTTTGAGATGGGCTTGTACGCTGTACAGAGAAGAGATGTTGAAAATGACAGAGATGGAAGATATTGTAGAGAGAGGCTCTGGTAAATTCACAGAGGTAAACTTGTGTATAGATCCTTTCCAGTACATAACGCTGGCATCTGTCTGCACGGCTATGTACAGGTTTATGTTTTTTCAGCCTAACACAGTAGCTCTTCTCCCTCCAGACAACTATCACAGGCAGAAAAAAGAGATATTCGACCCCCTCTATTTAGTGGCTGTTGTATACCACTCACAAAGAAAATATATAGAAACGGCATGCTTTATGGGGTGGGGAATTACAGGTAGGCCCCTACTTTCTAGATGATTATGCCATCGTTGAGTGGGTACGCACAGCCTTTGAGTTTAACAGGTATTTTCTCTACAGCTGTGTCACCTGTTATTGTGAAAAAACAGAACCATATGACGGGGACAATTTTGGGTTTCTTTATTACAAGACGCAGCTCAAGGTCAACTATCTGAAAAGACTTGGTTATGTAGTGAGGACCCTCTGGGAGCACAAGTGGGAGGTGGAGATAGAAACAGACAGGGAGCTTGCAGATTTCTTAAACAAAACCCAGCTGCCTCAACCTCTCGTGTCTAGGGATGCTCTTTTTGGAGGGAGGACTAACACTATCTGCCTATATAGAAACCTAATCCTGGTGAAGAAATCCACTGTTCTGATTTTACTAGCCTGTACCCTTTCGTAAACAAAAACCAAAGAATATACCCTATTGAACACCCCAATATAGTTCATGACAAATTTGGACCCCTTGCCAATTTTTTTATTGCAAAAGTTAAAGTTTACTCCCCGCAAAGCCTCTTTTTCCCATTGTTACCTGTCAGAGTGGGTGGCAAACTTATTTTCCCACTATGCTGAACCTGTGCAGAAACCAAGCAGCGAGAGACGTGCACCCATACTGACAGGGAGAGGGCCATCCCTGGGACTTGGTGCACAGTGGAATTGAATGCAGCCATAGTGAAAGGGTACGTGGTGGCTAAAATCTATGAAATCTGGCATTTTGAAGAAAAATCTGACAAACACTTTTCAGAGTACATAAAATTACACATCTGCCAGAAACAAGAGGCTTCAGGGTATCCCAGCTGCTGTACAGATGAAGAAAAACAAAATAAATATGTTAACGATTTCTACCAAAAAGAAGGCAGGCATTCAAGGCTGGCTTTAGGACATTCAGGGCCTGATTTGAAAGAGCTGCCACCGAAATGCTGCCGAAGACAGCGGCAGCGATTGAGCTGCCGCCAAAGATAGCGGCGGCAATTCGGCGGCAGCTCAATTGGTTGCCACTGTCTTTGGTGGCACTTCGGCGGCAGGGCCCCTCTTCCAGATGCTGCGGAGCCCTCTGACGTGTGGGGCCTGATTCCAGGGAATCAGGGGAATTGTCCTAAAGCCGGCCCTGCGGGCATTTATGCCAATACGAGATCACGTTGAATCCTGCTAAGTGCGAAATCACTAAATGGTTTTTAAATTCTCTGTGGGGTACATTAGGCCAAATGAACAAACCTACCGAACAGCAGGATTGTGCGAGACCCTGACGAACTCTTTCAGTACCCGTTTCCCTTCAATTATGAGGTTTCATCCTGCGAGTTTATTGATGATGAAGCAGAGTGTGTGTTTTGGAAGCACGCAAAAGACCCTACTTGGTCTCTGGCAATACCAACGTTTTCGTAGCCTGTTTCACTATCACTTATGCCCGCTTAGAACTATACAACTGCTAGACAGGCTGCAAGAGTCACACAACACTGACTCGGTGATATTTGTGAAAAGGGAGATTGCCTGGAACCCTTCCCCGGGGGATCAGTTAGGGGACCTCACAAGCGAGATCCCACCAGATCAACACATCACGGAATTTGTGTCAACCAGCCTGAAAACATACAGTACAAGCTGTCGGGAGGAAAGGCCTGTATGCAAGTCAAAGGGATTACCCTGAACGTAGCAAACTGTGAAAAGTTCAACTTTGACAGTTTGAAAGATCTAGTCCTGGACTATAGCGCAGCCCTGAGAGAGAACACCCCCAAAAAGATAGAGGTACAGCAGCCCTCTATCAAAAGGAACAAAAATCAGTGGCAAATAGAGGAAAAAAAGGCTTAAGAAAATGCAGAAAGTCATTTAGAAGAAAAAGGTCCTCAGAGAAGGGTTTAAAACCGTGCCCTACGGCTTTTGAAAATGGATATGAGGTGGAAACACCCCTTTTCTGTAATTCTTGCAGGGCATAGCAACTGCAGGAAAGGTTATTTTTAAAAAAGGGTTGGATAATGCCAAATGAACATTGTATGTTATGCCTGAGACTCTTATGTGGGTATGACACATTTCTCTTTCTCTTCCTCATTTTAATGTACATCAGCCTCAATTATCCTGTGCAGCTGGATTCCCCACCTTCTCCACAGTATCGTGGGAGATATGACCTACCACATCTCTAGCTACGTTTTGAGCAGCGGTTTTAACATGGAGTTTAATAATCTCTAGCCCCCTCCTCAAAAGCTGTACAGCTTTTTGAAAGAGGCTATAGAATATTCTGCCCACACCATCCCTGTACATCATGGGGGGGCCATGATATCCAGGAAGGGCATATCCAGCCTGGGCTTAGTAATAGTTGCTGTAGACGGTGGGGTCACCTTAATTTTTTTAGGATCACCGTAGTGCTTTGCTTTTTAGAAACCTTGCTTTCTCCAGGAATGCAGGTGCAGCTTGACAATCACATTGCAGTGAAATGAGATGTGTCTGTTCTGATCTGTCTTTATTTCAATGGTGATGGTGTTGATGTGGTGTTTACTGACAGGCACGTAATGAGGTTTATCGTAGGTGATGGTGACAAACTCATTTTCCTTCCTCAGATGAGGACACAGCGTAACAGGGGAACGGAAAAGTCCATCGCAAACTGGTATTATATGATACCCGTGTATAGATATAAGGAGTTGAAACCCCCAGTGATGTCCGCCATGAAGGGGATTTTTTGGATGCTGTGCTTGGGGCCCAAACCCAGAATGTTAGCTAGCTCCCCACTGGTAGAAAACATAAGTAAAATCAGTGGATTTAAGTCTAAATTTTCTACCCACAGTGTTGTAGTTCATGACCATCTCAGGCAGTCCAGGATGATGAGACATGGTACTGTTCCTATGATCCAGTAATTCAGGTATGGATGAGTAATAAACTCATCCTAGGATGAAACTCCACGCCATATGTCCAAGGTGATTTCAAAAGGGGTGTCTTCATTGATAGTGTTTTAGCTGTGCAGGTATTGCATTTCCACTAACCCCACCTGCCAGGTACTTGGGTGATCCAAGGGCTTAAAACAAATAAAAGGAAGTTCTTCTTCACACAGCGCACAGTCAACTTGTGGAACTCCTTACCTGAGGAGGTTGTGAAGGCTAGGACTATAACAGCATTTAAAAGAGAACTGGATAAATTCATGGAGGTTAAGTCCATTAATGGCTATTAGCCAGGATGGGGTAAGGAATGGTGTCCCTAGTCTCTGTCAGAGGGTGGAGATGGCTGGTAGGAGAGAAATCACTTGATCATTACCTGTTAGGTTCACTCCCTCTGGGACACCTGGCATTGGCCATTGTCGGTAGACAGGATACTGGGCTAGATGGACCTTTGGTCTGACCGAGTACGGCAGTTCTTATGTTCTTGTGTTCTTAATTAGCTGTATTGTAAAGTTCAATCTGGTGTTTTGGGAAAAACCCCAGAGCTGGTGTTGCTGGGCAACCTGATGTCAAACCTGCCTTCGCTCATTATTCTCTCTCTCTCACTCTCTCTTTGCAAGAGGAATCATTTTTCTCCACATCTAAATGTCACAGAGTTGAGAAGCTTCAATCCAGCTGTTAAACTTATCAGGACACCCCAACCATTTCACCAATAGCTGCTTTTTTTCTCTCTTTTCCTTTCTCTGCTAGAACTTTTTCAATCCTGTAAGTCCTGTCTCATTTGGGGTTTACTTTTTGTAAAGTTTCAGGGTAAAAAGATCAAGCAACTGGCTTCCTGAGCAGCTGAGTCCCCATGTTGCTGGACTCTCAGTCTGTCTAGATCAGTGTTTCCCAAACTTGGGATGCCACTTGTGTAGGGAAAGCCCCTGGCGAGCCGGGCCTGTTTGTTTACCGGCCGATCGCAGCTCCCACTGGCTGCAGTTCGCTACTCCGGGCCAATGGGAGCTGCTGGAAGCAGCGCGGGCCAAGGGATGTACTGGCCGCTTCTTCCAGCAGCTCCCATTGGCCCGGAGCAGCAAACAGCAACCAGTGGGAGCCACAATCGCCCAGACCTGCAGACAAGGCAGGTAAACAAACCAGCCCGGCCCACCAAGGGCTTTCCCTACACAAGCGGCGTCCCAAGTTTGGGAAACACTGGTCTAGATGCCTGGAGAGTTAGAAAGCATTAGGAAGCAGCTACCTGGGGAGCCTGGGTTGGCAGAAAACCAGACATGCAGGACTGCTGGCCAGCCAGCAAGCCTGCCTGACTACTTTCCCTAGAAAATTTCATTGGAATTGACATGTTCCTGTGGAAAGGTTCAATTTCATCACATCTGCATTTTCCAGCAGAACATGTCTGACCATTTTGTAATGCTGATACCCATGTCCGTATGCCCAGCCATAAGTTTAGTAGAAGAAAATTAAACTCGGCCTCTTTTTAATGGAAAAGTTTGTAAATAGAATGTTAAAATCCAATATTGTACAATTAAATTGATTGCTAAGCTTGAAGTATTTTCTGTTCCTGTAAATCTCTCCTCAGATATTTCACCACAATGAATGACCAAATCATTTAAAATTGCAGTACCATATACAGAAGAAAATATTTGTTTGCTTACTCATCTAAGCACTGAATCCTTTTTGCATATTCCATGTACTAGGCCTCTCATGCTACAGAAAGAAAGGACTTTTAGATATTTATTTTCTGTATTCTCTTATCATATAGGAGCCCTAATCATAGACCAGGCACCCACTGTGCAAGGTGCTATACAAATTCAGAAGAAAAAGACAGTTCCTGACCTAAAAATCTTACAATTTAAGCATAAGACAAGAGCCAACAGATGAATACAGATTGACTGATAAACAAGGAAACAATGAGACAATATTGGTCAGCATGATACACAGTGTGACCTCGGCACAACGGCAGCCAACTGTTGTCAAGTTTTTTGTAGGCTTCACATCAAAGGAGACTTACACTGAATAGTATCTTAGTCCATCATTCATCTCAGTGAAGTTAATGGGACAACTGCAGATACTTCTCCACAAGAGTAAGAGTGTCAGAATCTAGGCCAATAATAGTTCAACCACTTCATTCTCAAGTCCCATCAGATCTCTTGGATAAAATATATCCTCTGATTCCAGTGATGTTTTGCTCTATAAGTTATCAATTTGTTCCATAGTCTTCTCTTTTGACACCCTAGTTTGATGGTAGTTTATTTATATTTACCAGAAAAGAGTAGGTGTATGTATTTCACAAACATCCTCTGTGGTGAAGAATAATTCACAGTGGACATTTAAGCCCCAATCCTCCAATCTTCTCTGTACAAAAATCCAACTGTATATTCATGGAGCCTACTAAAGTCAAAATATAAACTTGTATTGTATTATGGAGCCTGTATGACTCCATAAACGTAAGGGAACCCTCCCATGTGGTGCGTCTAACATGCCATTAGTTATTGTGAAGTGTCTGTCTGTACACCCATTGCTTTCTAGCAGTCTCTGAGATCTAGTGAGTCATTCACACACTTCTTGCTCCTCATATTTAAAAAAAAAAAAAACCTTATTGTTTTCACATTGTTGAGAATTTTGCTTTCAATAGGGTTCAATGGGGTTGTATTTCTCTTTTCTAGAGAATACAAATTTGGATGAAAACAACCTCTTGCACCTTGCCATTTAACTATATTGTGGTTTGTTTTATTTGGGATTTTTCCCCTTACCTTCCTGCTTTTTTATATTTTAGGGGACACCTTCTGATTTGTGTGTGTGGTTTAGAAAAGCTAGCGGGGAAATTTTGACAAAAATGGAAAATGTTTTGCAACAACTTAAAATATTATAAGAATTTTCCACACCTGTTCTGTTTTTTAGACTTTGGAGTAGGTAACATAATTTTATATATGCTTGTGCAGCACACAGCATACTTTGCATGCTTCTGAAATATAAGTAACACTAAGAAAACCTGATAGATAAATTGCCTCTTGTACTTTATCAGTCGAAATTCAGAAAAATTGGTAGAATGAAGGCTTTCCCTTTGACATACATCCTTGAATTTCACAGATATGAAAAACTAGTTTATCACAGCTCAGTAAGTTCCTTACGTCCTTGTTTTTCCAGTGATAATTTTCTTAAGTATATGAAAATGCAATATTAAATAAAACAGAGCAGGAAAATGTGGGCTGCAGCTTATTTATTTATTTTTTAAAGTTAATTTAGTGCTGGCAAAAAGTTTCTGGAAAGACACCCTTGAAATCTGAGATTCTTAATTATATTCACAGGAGAAATACTGGCCGTGTAGAATTACCATGCACCATAGTAACACTGCTTGCAAACAGGAAAGAAGTTGTGGAAATTGCCATGTAATGTAGTCCATTAAAAATTGGTTTAAAAAAAATTCAAACCAGATCCATGCTACAGCTATGATATTGATATTGAAAGAATCGCTTTGGGTTGTTGAAACTCCACATTTGTTTAATCCTTGGCTTCTCTGTTGCAACTGCTAACAAAGTTTCCAATGTTGGTGGCTTTGTCAGAGACACTAAAAGGTACCCTACCCTCCTTTTCATCTGAAGGATGGCATTTCTAGCACAGTAACGGTAACTCCTTTCCCATGTTGCCCTAGTACCACACTGAATTGCCAGAAAATGATATAACTTCAAAAGCTAGTGTAAAACATGAACCCAAAAGTTTTCCAAATAAGCCATATTAACATTCTAGAGCGAGACCTCATTTTATGGTTAGAAAATTATATAAGGGAGCCTAAGAAAATACAGCCTATGTCCAAAAACACAACAAAATTTTTGCATTTTTGTGGCTTGAAGTAACACTTTTCACCTTTTGCCATTCAGAAGACAGATACATAAATAGTTAATATTGCCTTTAGCATATATTTTTTATTTAAATGAGCAAATATTTTTCAGTGTTAAGGAAAGCAATCAGAAACTATGATACATTTGTTATTAAAGTAGAATCTGTTGCTGAAGGCCTCTGATAATAATTATAATTACACCAAATTCATTGCATGAGGTTGCATGCCTTCTTGAACAAATATCAGTGCTGTATCTTTTGAATCTCTAAAGAAACTTTTGTATCCTTAATTTACAGACTGTATGATTTAGAACCAGGACACAGTAAATATGCACTCACACACATTTTTAAAGGATTTGTTTTTCTATTATAGATTCATAGATTCCAAGACCATAAGGGACCATTTTCATCATCTCATCTGACCTCCGGTATAATACAGACCATAGAACTTCCCCAAGAAGTTATGAGATGTTTTGAACGGAAAGTCTAAAGTAATTGTTTTATACATTAATTCACTGGGATCAATATTTATAGTTTTATTTATTTATTTTAGGAGGCTCAGCTTCTTCCCATGCAATATTAGTGTGCCTTGAGATAATCATTTGCAAATATGTAGGACCAGAATATTACACCAATGTTAAACTGGTGTATCTCAATTAAAATCATTTGATTTATGCTTGATTAAAACTAGTATAATATAGCAAAGTGAAGAATTAGGATAGATTTTAAATCTTAAAAAAAAAAAAGATTGTGGCAGAGTAGCATAAAGTAGTCATTAAATACAGGAATGACAGAATTACCAAAAATATTGGAAAGTTATCCACATTGTTTTTGGATTTAAAAATGTTCAGGTTACACCTTAGAATCATATTTTTAAAGTAATTTTACATAAACAATAGCCTGAAATCTCTCTTTGTGTAAAAAGTGATCATATGCAGTCAAATACTAACCATACAGTAAGAGTATTTGAATATGTCTGTATTTTAATCAAGAAGTAGTATTTTTTCTCTTAAATGTATGTTACTGATGTCCACACTGTACATTAATGGTAAGATTTTGTAGTTGTTTTCCAGGAGCTTAGAAAAGTAATAGAAATATGTGAATAATTGAAATTAGATCCCCCAAATTAAACAAATAGGACAGACCCTCAGCCCCCCAAAGGTGAAAAGCAACCTGAAAACTGTCCTATGGGGATAGCTGGATATTCCCTTGGTATAGGGGACTCCGTGGGAGTTGAACTAAAAAATTACCATCTGTGTATTGTCCCAAAAGACCTTAATGTAAGCAGACAATATACAGAATGCATTAGGGCTCCAGCCATGGCCCCTCATACCTCCATCACTGGTTGTGGTAGGAGTTGGCTAGACTAGCTCCATGCCTTCTGAGAACTCTTCACACCAGATGAATACCCAGTTGGGGAGATCTGGCAACTTTTCAGCAACTTTGTGTCACCAGAACACTTGCCAGAGTCTACTGATACTTTTGTGATTTCCTTTGTTGGCCATTTATAAACCTATGCTTTGTTAAGATCTTGCCATGAAAGTATGTGTGGGTAAGGGAGGTTTCCATTATGACAGGATATTGGACTCTAGCTAAGGAATAGTGGTTTAGTCTGTTTGACGTGCCTGTGCCAGATATTGCAAACACATGTAACTTTTGGGGACTATTTATTAACTGTATGAATGCTACATGTACACATTACATATATTTTTGTGGGCTAGAGATTGTATCACAGTGAATTGCATTGGGGCTACAGCTTAAAAATTCAGTCCCTTGGAAGAGGGACATGGGGCCCTGACCAGAGACAGATGATGGTTAAAAACCTGAGAAGTCATTCAGACCATGAAAAAGTCAGCGGTGCAGTTACCCTGACACTGACAATGCCCACCTATGTAGTCAGCATTCTTAGACAAAGAGAAAAGGCATATAAATCTGCATATCAAAGTATAAAGCAACTGAGTATTGAATAATTGAGGTGTTGAATATGAGATGGAGAGCTGAAATATGCTGTACTAATTATTACATTTATTGGAAGTTAATACAAGAAGTTGTTATAATTCCTTATGTTATGTAATATTTATGATTAGGTAATTATGTTAAGATTAAAGAATTCACATAAATCAGTAAGTGACGTGCAGAGCTGACCCTAGGAAATGAGTTAAGACATTAGTTGATTGGTTTCCTACGGATAATAATTATTAGGTTCTTCTGGGTATTAAACTCTCAGGGGCATGAGCCAGAAAATCAAGTATGTTGTGCTAATGCCTTTAAGGTACCTTTTTTTAATTTAATTTGGACATAAAAAGCCAAGGAACTCCACTGCTCTTTATATATTTGTTCTGTAAAGTAAGAGAGTCTAATTTTTCTCTGCTATATCCTTCATTAAATACACACAATTGACGCTTTTAAAGTGAGATCCTGGTTGTTCAGAAACGCTTTTTACTACAGGTGCTATTGGCCTTTTTGATCCTCACTCCTTGAAGCTGTCATCCTATGTCCCCACTACAAATGAGGGTGGCCTTGGTTATTAACATTCTTCCATGCAGATGCCTAGTTGGCCCTTAGTAAGTGTTGAACATTATAATAGTGCTAACGTTTTTCTATGTTTTGTTGTCATTGCTGAAGAGTTTAACTCAAGTATTTTTTTTCAGAAATACAGAAACCAAAACATTATTCACAATGAGCATTCTGAATATCTTATTAGTTTATATGGGGAGGAGCCCTAAAGATTAAATATACGTAATACTATGTGTTTGATTATGATCATCTTCTTAGTTTTTTTTACAATGAAATGTATGGCTGTGATTTAAAAAAAATATTTATTTTATTTTTTGTTAAGGCATATACAGCAAAACAGTAATGTTATTGTTTATGCAAAGTAATTCAAAACATTTAAATATGCCTTGAAGTAATTTTTTTAAGAAGTTCATTTGAAATAACAATATTCTCTGCAATCTCATTTAAAAATCACTACTAATTTTGGGGGTTATATAAACCTAGATCATCTTGTCTTTGGTTATAATTGTGATCCTCAGGGTGAATCCAATACGTTAGACTTTTGTTTTCTGCAAGTAAGGAAAGCATTAAAGCATACAGCCGAAAAATGATATTCACAAAAGGTGACATGGCCTTGCTGGACTGAATATAGTGTTATGCAAGGAAACATGGGAATCATAATGTCTCTAGTGCTAGAGAGCTGTGTCTGAAACTTTCAAAGAGTCTTTAAACATTAGAATGCCATCATTTTCAAAGCTGGCCTGGCGGAAGTAGCTATTTTCTCACCCATTTACAGATGCAATTTGGAGTTGGTCCTGCCTGAGAATTTTGTAAAGATTTGTTTTCATATGGGCTAATGCCCTGATGCTCCAATGCTCCAAGGGATGGGGTTGAGCTATGGAACTAGAGATGAGTGCTTAGTCAGTTAGATCCTCAAACTTAGTTGCATGAGGGACCGGACTCAGTCAGGAGGCAAATGTTAAGGTTCTCAAGTTGAAGCCCCTCTGTGGATGTTCTGCACCGTGTGTACCCAGGGCTGCCCAGAGGATTCAGGGGGCCTGGGGTCTTCAGTGGTGGGGGTCACCGCTTCGGCGGTAATTCAGTGGCGGGGGGTCCTTCCGCTCTGGGACCTGCAGCCGAAGTGCCCCGAAGACCTGCGGCGGGGGGCCCCAACGCCGAATTCCTGCTGAAGACCCGGCACTTCGGTGGCGGGTCCCGGGGCAGAAGGACCCTCCCGCCGCAGGTCTTCGGGGCACTTTAGTGGCGAGTCCCAGAGCGGAAGGACCCTCCCCCCGCCACCAAATTGCCGCCGAAGACCCAGAGCGGAAGAAGCTCCGGGTGCCCAGGCCTCGTGAGAGTTCTCTGGGGCCCCCGGAGCGAGTGAAGGACCCCACTGCAGGGGCCCCAAAAAACTCTTGTGGGAGCCCCCATGTGGCCTGGGTCCTGGGGCAAATTGCCCCACTTGCCCCCCCCCTCTGGGAGGCCCTGTGTGTACCCTGTAAATACCCTCCATACAGAATTCTGCCCCTGTTAGAATTTCAGTGTAATTGCACCTTTGACCCCCTCTGTGGTCTGCTCTAAGAATGCCATTTCAGGTCTTCAGACTCTAGCTTTCATGTCCCTTCTCTTTCCAGACCTGGGTTTTAGGCTGCAGTCCCCTGTCTTGCAATATGATATCCCCCAGCAAGCCAATCCAGATAGGCTAGCACCTGCACTGTGGTTTCTCTCCAAGGAGAATGACAGTGACTACATAACTCAGGGGTCGGCAACCTCTGGCACGTGGCTCGCCAGGGTAAGCACCCTGGTGGGCCAGGCCAGTTTGTTTACCTGTGGCGTCGGCAGGTTCGGTGGACCATGGCTCCCACCGGCCGCGGTTCGCCGTCCCAGGCCAATGGGGGCGGCGGGAAGCGGCGCAGGTGAGGGATGAGCTGGCCACGGATTCCCGCCACCCCCATTGGCCTGGGATGGCAAACCGCGGCCAGTAGAAGCTGCGATCGGCTGAACCTGTCGACGCCACAGGTAAACAAACTGGCCTGGACCACCAGGGTGCTTACCCTGGCGAGCCGTGTGCCAGAGGTTGCCGACCCCTGACATAACTCTTCCAAAGCAGAACTCATTTATTATTCAAGACAAAAGCATACAAATTAAATAAAAATGGATTTATGTGCACAATGAACATACCAGAAATCTCCCATCTTCCACATGGGTCCCTGATAGGCCAAAGTCCTTCCAACCCTTCAGCTTCATTGGAGACCTCCTTGAACAGAAGTTGCTGTCCAATTTCTAAATGAAAAGGCAGACCCAGAGTCTGTTTAAACTCAGGGCTAGTCTACACTACAACACAGCTGTAACACTGTAGCACATCTGGGGAAGATGCACTATGTCGATAGGAGAGCGCTCTCCCATCGGCATAATTACTCCACTTCAGTGAGAAGCTATGTCCACAGGAGAGCATCTCCCACTGACATAGCGTGCTGTGGACACCCTGGTTTGTAATATGTGGTTTTGGGATACAGGCAGTCCTCAGACTTATGACACAATTGGTTCCTGAAAAATCGCGTCCTAAATCGAAAACATCATAACTCGAATTTCCCATAGGAACAATGTTGGATCGAGCGTCGTAAAATTGAAACCAAGGTCATGAAGTTGAAACACGATGACAATTTATAAACGTAAGTGCCATTTGTAATAACTCGTACATGAACATGAAACTGAAAGAGAAAATGCTTGGTTTGAGCATGGCCTGCTAAACCCAGAGTTGTGAGTTCAATCCTTGAGGGGGCCATTTAGGGATTTGGGGCAAAAATCTGTCTGGGGATTGCTCCTGCTTTGAGCAGGGGTTTGGACTAGATGACCTCCTGAGGTCCCTTACAGCCCTGATAGTCTATGAATATTTCCAATGGTTTGAAAGTAGGCAGCAATAACCTTAATTATTATTAAAATAAATACGTATATATAAACTTTTAAGAGTAAATTCATCAGTATACTAGCAGCGCACCCACAGTCAGATTGCACTGACCGCTTAAACTAGGTTTACAATTGCATTGCATTGACAGATGAGTGAAAAGCATCTGAACTGTTTACTGGTGTGTCTGTCTCTTAATTTTCACTTGACTGTGTATTTGAGAAGATGGATACTGTCAAGAGGTAGAAGCAGCCCAGTGTCTGCATTTTAAGGGCTTTCCCTATGTTTCTACATAGTTCCCTAATAGTGCTGCTTCAATGCCTGCTTCTGTCCATCTGAAGTCTGAAAGCTTTACCATTGACTTCAATGGGCACAGGATCAGTTCTTCAAATGTCAGGGGAATGAATAGAGCAATGCTGTGGAACCTTATAAGCACTGATGCCCAAGTTAGTATGAAGCTATGGAATCTTCAAAGGGCAGTGACAGCTACCAATACAAGCTTTTAACGGATGTTCCTCACATCACTGACTCTTTAGAACCAATTGTAAAAAAAGGGTAGTGATTGGTTGGGTTATTTCTGATGTCACAATGGTCCCACTTAAGAGTTGCCTGAACCATTGACCTGCCACTTTCTTTAGCTTCTATAATCATAACAATTGGATGCAGCAGTCATTAATAATATCATTTCATTACATTTTTTTTTCAAATATAGCCTGTAACAATTTTAACTATATGGAAAATTGAAGAGTTTACTTATTCTATAATTAGGCTAATTTGGGTCAAAGAAAAGACTTAAACAGCTGTCAAAATTCTCAAAGGACACATTTTTTAAATTTCATTTTAGCTCAGAATAATTGAGTTATTTTTAAATTCTCTAAAAAATATTCTATACTCAAAGAGCAATTGTTGTAATTTTGGAGCATATATGCAGTATTCGTTATATATAACAAAGAGGTTGAATCCCTGCTTTAAGTGCAAAATTGAACTCAACTTTAACTATAGGATCAACAATAGAATATGAACTCTCACTTTGTATTTAATTATGTTTATACAGGGTTTTCTATTTTTGCACAACTATATAGAACCCACCATCCATGTCCCAAATTATAAATAACACTGTACCAAAAAAGTTTCCATTTATTTGTAACTTAACTATATATCAATTTGTATACCTGCTTGTACCTTAACTGTAAATTTACTATGATATCAATTCTTTAAAACACAAAAAAGCAAGAAAAATAATATTAATTCCCCCCCCCCCGCTGTACCCTCTTTATGCTAGGCAGAAGGGCTGGAAAGGGAAAAAGGAACTCTAAGCCCTAACTCCAACAAAGGGAGAATTCCACCTGCTGTGTGATGAGATGTATATACCCCATGGTGGTAGCAAATGTTTAATGGAAGCTTGAGAGCTCAATTAGCCCACTTGGTATCACCTGGAGGGTGTGATAGACACAATTTGTTAGTGGATCCAGCCTGGGACACACTGGGTCTTCTTTATAAAGGGGAGAACTAAGAGAAGCAAGAGAAACCAAGCAGGTAGGAGGCCCACGGGGAGAGTAGCTCTTGGGATCTTCTGGCAAAAGGACAGAAAAGACACTGAAAAGCCACAGGAATGGACAGAACTCCTTATGTAGACTATGTCTAAAAGGGGCAAGAACTCTAGGGAGGCAGCCCTGTGAATCAGTGTTCCAGAAGAGGAACCGAGAGCTGGAGAGAACCCAGAGAGAGATTATGAGCTCAAGACAGTTTGGTTCTGTTTAAGTTTAGTTTTAGTTATGGGGAGAAGTCTGGGAACTACTCTACTCGGAAAGTAGGGTTGCAGAAGAGGCCAGGATGGGCAGAAGATGTTGTATGGATGACTAGTATCATGTGGGATAGAGTTGGTGCAGGATATTGGTATCCAAGGGGGTGGATGGACCATAGCATGACCAGGCCGGAGGGCTAACTCAACACATCAAGGGACAGGATGAGAAGCAGAAATGATAAAATGCTGGGTCTTGCTGTGAGGAGGTCCTCTGGGGTGGTGAGTCTGTCATAAATGGTCTTCTACAAAACCTAGCACAAAGGGTTATGTAGTGATTGTAGGAGTGGCATATTTGGGACAGAGTTGTGGGAAAGCAACACTGCAATTCATGAAATGCTAGCAATTGACTGCTGTAACTTAGGCCACTAAGGATGTATAAATTACTCTCAGTACTGCAGAGCAGTCATGGATGAGGAGGAAACAAAGATGACTTAAGCCACATTAGTCCCCTCCTGGACTGTGAGCTCTATGCTTAGTTTCTTAGAGGCACAGCATAGAATCTCACTCTTTGAGGATTAGAACAGTGGTTTTCAAACTGTGGTCCATGAACTATGTCCAAGATTTCCAAAGGGTACGCACCTCCATTCAAATTTTTTTAGGGGTCCGAAAATGAGAAAAGGTTGAAAAACCACTGGATTATATAGGGTTTTAAAAAAAAAAACACTAGATCATACAGTAATGTTTATTCAAGTGTTTCTGGTGACAGTAGACATAATGAATTTAATCACTCTAACCTGTATATATGGTAGGGGAATGAACAATGGTCTGCATATGGAGCAGAGTCTAAAGTAGGCTAATCACGCCATACTGACCCTGGCACAGTTTTTTAAATGGGTTTTGGGTTTTTTTAAGTGCCAATCATTGGTAGCCCATTGTGTTTAAATAGCTCACTTTCAGTAAGTGGTTACTTTGGGAAGGTTAAGACTCCACACAATATATGTCTATTGCTGTACTTGATTCAACAAGAGTTACTATAATATAAACTTTTAGCTTTACTGACAATATGCATTTTGGACTGGATTTTTCTATCTTCGTTGTAGCCCTGTTGAGTTCAATGGAGTTACTTCTGCCCCTCACCATGAGCGAAAGGAAAATCATGGGTCTGTGTAGTTATTACACCTTTTTCTTGCCTAAAGAATTTTAATGGCCATATTACTTACCCTGTTGGTTATTTTTGGAAGGGGTAGAGTTTATGTTAAATGAATGTTATACATAAATCTAATAATTTAAAAAAGGGAACTTCCACAATATTTCTTCCAGCAATAAAATGCTATCAGAAGCAGCTCTTATTAATCTGTAGTAAGGTAAATTTCACCATTGATTAATATTAAATCTATATTTAACAATTCATAGTTTTAAATATTTTGTTGTTTAAATACAACTAAAATACACAAAATTAAGACATGTTTGTACCAGATATTGCCTCATCGGATAATGTAACTTTTAAATTAGTAAATTTTTACGTATTAAATATTAGTGGTCCTGTAAGGGTCTCATAATAACTTAACTCACCTACATTTCACATGACTAGTTTTGCTGTTAAATGCAGATATCAATATACAATAGACTCAGTCCTATCCTCAGATGGATATGTTTGGATATCTAATTAAAATATATGTTAACATTTATTTTTCTTCATATAAATTGTTTTTGTTCCTCTAGTGTGTCCCAGTCTGACATTCCAAAACACAGAAATCTTCATTTTTTTTCTTTAAATGCAATAGAATGACCAAAAGGCCAGCTATGAAAAGAACTGTCAAATGAATAAATCAAAGTTTTATTCCAACCAAAAACAACCTTTCCCCCAACAGCTGATCCAGTCATAGAGATCGTACGCATATTCAATAGTTAGAATAAGTTATCTTCTGCAAAGAGGCCATATATAACAAAAATGTTGTTAAATTGTTCATGAAGTTCGGATGCTGGAGTTTCTGCTGGATATTGATGTTTCCTCAGATGATGCTGTTCACAATTAGTAAGATGGTTCATAAAATCGCAGGTAAATATTTGTCTTGTCTAATAATAGACCGTGGTCAACACTTTTAAAGATAGCAATGTAAAGCACTTCTGTTTAGGTAAACTTAACTCACTGTCTGAAATCAGTCAATCTATCATATTGATCCACCATTACAGTATATGAATGCCTTCAACATATTTAAAAATAGAAATATCAATTTCTCTCTTGTTTCTTGATTAATATAAATAGTCTAAAACTCTTTCTGCATGACAAACGTTGAAGAAAAAAAAAGGTTTTTTTGTTTCACTGTTTTGCAAAAAATTGACAAAACACTTATTATTTCATTGGGTGTACCAGTGTTTTTGTTTAGGGGGAAAAGAGCCCTTGAACAAGAGTGATTTGCATAGTGTGAAAGGTACATTAACAGCAACCTGTATTGATAAGTAGATGGATTGGTGCAATTTCTATTGGTTGGATGCAATCTTCTGGCTAGTTGCAGAAGGAAGTAGTTTTTCTCTTTTTTTTTTCCTGCCATGGCCATTTGGGAATTCAACAAGAAGTGAGGAATCAAAAAGGACCCCAAGATTACAGACCTAGTAAATAAATCTGGGAGCTGTCTCAAGGTTAGAGCTGGTTGAATATTTTTAATTTTGACAAAGGGGTAAATCTTTCACAAAAATTAATCCAATTTTTTGACCAACTATAGATGTTAGGAAGGCAACAGGTGCTCTGGCCTACTTCCCTCTTCATAATAGCATTCACTCATTCCTACCTAGGTTCAACTATACCCAGGGGATGATCACAACTAAGTAATAGGAAAGGTGGCTGCAAAGAAGTACAGTAGAGCAGGTTGTCTTCCAAATAACACTGGTTCTTCAGGCCTTGTTGCCTCACTGGCTTTTGGAGATGGGTTTAGGGGTATTTGGTGATCAACAGGTGTCAATTGTCAGAGCTCCAACATGAGCATAAATGTATTAACCTTATCTCTGGACAGGAAAATATATATACAGCAGTACTGCATCTGTATCATTCCCTGGCCTGAAGCATGAGTGTGAGGGATCCTGGCAGATTACAGGTGGCATTTGAGACCGTTTTCTGATTGCTTCTTGATACCTTTGTTTAGAAGAGGCAGGTTAGACACTGGACAATAGTTTGCAAGAGCTTTAGCATCTGTTTCCTCAGTACTATTCAGACTATTGCATATTTTAGGATGGATGGTAGATACTGACAATCTTTTATTAGAGGTCTGAAGTGTTCAGTTTTTCTGTTTCTTTTTATCACCCTGGGAAACCAGGGACAGAGTCACATCTGGGGGCATTACTTGCTCTCAATGCTTCCATGACTACTTTTTGTATGAATAAAACACAGTTTTTTTTCAAGTAGGGCACTATGTTTGTCTTTCTCTTGGCTTATTGTTCTTGGTATCCTATGAGACCATCCCAGGTTTCACTCTGAAATCAGATAATTTCCTACAGAGAGGTGGTGCTGTGTTCATGGGCTGAGGGGAGGTGGACTTTATTTGGCTGTAAAAGTTGCTGCATTTATTACAGAAGAGAGGTAGGTTCTCTTTGCTTCCTTCACACCCTTTGTCTGAGTCAGTCTTCTCCAGACCATGTTTTCTTGAATCTCACAGGTTTCAGATTCAGGCTCTAAAAAATAAAATTATTAGATTTTAATTCCTACAAACCAGTACATCCATTTATATTTCTAATGTGGGGTTCTTAATTTTGACTTTTTTGAATGACCTGATGAATTTCTACTCTCAAACTTAAAACTCTGTAGAACTGAATCCTGAGAGATTTGGATAACCTTTGATGTCAGGCTGCTCCATTTTCCTACAAATCTGAAGAGGATCAAACAGTTGAGTTACTTCATTAAAGGGAAAAAATGTAATTTAAGTATGTAAAACTGGATTGAAAAGATTTGCCAGGGAAACATGTACATGAAGAAGAATCCCGGCATGTTGGCTGTATTGATATTTGGATCAAAATATTCTGAATACAGACTACATTTTGAAATAAAGCTCTGTACTTTGAACAATCAAAAAGTACAATGAAAATAACCCATAAGATTGAGAGATCTGCTATTAGCCTCTCGGTTTAATTTGATTTTTTTTAAATGAACAGTGTGGATCTGAGGGCAGGATTTTGACCTTTGAAATAATGATTTTTTTTCTTTAATTTCAGGAAGCTGTTGAAGCAGACAATTATATAAACAGTTTTAATGAGAACTGTTTCACATATGCATAGTTGTTTACAGAAGTCCTTACAAAGTGATTAATGACTGGAGCTGTTGGAACAATTCGTAATGAAACCGCATCAATCTGCCTACTTTCAGATTGTATAACTAATTTAAAACCAAGCCCAGATTTGCTGTAAAGCCTGTGCATTCAAGTTTGGGTATCACTTGAACCAATTCCTCAGTCCCAATGGGATTGTCTGACAACCCTACAAGCCCATAGACTCCTTTCCTGGTATCACCTCCTGGGATCAACTCCCCTCATCTCAGTTATTTTTGAGGGACTCCTCTACTGGTTCATGATGCTGCTATTTCCCGTCATTCCATTCTGCAGCTAATGTGTCCCAGAACAGGATAAGCAGCCATTAAAGCAGAAGCTGAGTGACCTGTTGGAGTGTCTTGGGTCTGATCTACACTGCAGAGTAAGGTCGACACAAGCCAGCTTATGTCAACATAACTCTGTAAGCATCTACACTACAGTGTTCCTCCGACCAATGTAACTTGCGCACTACACCAACTTAATAATTCCACCTCCACAAGACTGTAGAACTTAGTTCGACATAGGTCGTTGCAGTGTCAGTGTAGACACTGCATTACTTATGTCAACTTTAGTGGCTTGCAGGGAGTATCCCACAATGCCCCACCATAACCACTCTTGTCACTGTTTTGAACTCTGCTACCTGTGGCTGGTACACAGGAATGCACCCCTCTCCTTTAAAGCCCTGGTAATTTTAAATTCCATTTGCCTGGATTTCTGTTTTGAAACCAAATGAAACCAGCAATTTTTACATAGTTTGGATCTGAAACAAGGTTTCAAATCAGGAGGTGTGGGGGGGAAACTTGCATGAACCCTCTGTGAACTGAAATTACCAAGTTTTACATAGTTTAATAATCAACATGGTTAAAAATTACGGTACACTAATCGGCAGTTTGTAAAGGCCACAGCAATTTGCATAGTTTGCCTCTATTTCTTGAACTACTGTAACTCTTGAATTTCTCCCTTCCAAATACATTACCTCCTATCAGATCAGTTCTCATTCCTTTAACTCTTTACAGCCATTTTGTTCATCCTGCAGTGTTTTCTCTGCTTGTGACAGCTTTCATGTTATTGATTCACTTGTGTTATTTCTGACTGATCCCTCCAAAGTGCTATCTTTCTTTAGCTGATCACTGCCAGTTCCAGTAAACATAGCAGAATTCTTTATGTATTAAATAACTATGACTCCTGGTATCCAAGGACATTCATTACAGCTACCAATAGACATTAAAAGCAATAAACACATTTAACAGTAACAAAAGTTTAAATCCACCTGACTAGTTACACATTACTCTGTCTATTTTTGTTTTCCCCTTCATCTTTTGCATCCCAGTTTTATTCCATGTAGTGTGGACACATGCCTTACACCCAATTACTGCTCTTGCCCTTTTGTTACTATAGCAAACCTCTTTGTATTCATCTTCATATTAACAGCACCTTTTCTGGTGATCAAAATACTTGACTTCTAAGGAAGATGTTAATTATTGTGTGTCAAAGTATATAAACCGTTCAATAGGATTTATTGGCTGAATGTTTCATCTTGAAAACAGACATTTGAAAGTGTGCTCCTAAAATCTTGCATTTGCAAGAACTCCTTGACAATGAACATGCAATCATAGCTTTTGACTGAGAGGCTGTCTTATTTTTCAGTTGTGCTGAGCCATTCCACTGAAACAGGTTCTAGAGCCTGCATTTCAGCCTGCATTCTTTACCTTTTCTTAATACTTGTATTGATTATGGGCAGGTACAAGAAGATTAAAAGAAACCAACAATGGGCCTGACCAAGGATTGGAGAATGCATCCTTCCCTGCTGAGTTTTGCAATCTCAAGACTAATGTCGGAACTGTGATTGTGAGGGCTGGTGAACAGATCCAATACTGAAGTCCTCCCTATGGGGACTACCCTTTCCATTATAAAGGAGGACTTTCCATTTTTCTATGAGGGCTTCTGAGACTTTGAGGTTAAGTGAGTACTTTCTCCTAGAAAAGTTAATCCCTATCTGTTCAGACCATTTTTCCTAAGCCACCAGCTAGACCTACAGAGGGCACAGACCACCTTTTTAGTGGATTGGAGGCTTTTTGCATTCAGCCACCAGGTCCAAACTCTGCACTAGATTGCGTGAATAACCCCTTGAAAGGAGTCTCCCCTATACAAGGACTACGGACACGCAACATGGAAGGTAATTGGCTAACTGCCTTCATGCTCTGGCCTGGCACTTATGCACTTTGTAAGTTTTCTGGGTCAGGAACTTTCTCTGACTGTGCATTCATACAACATGCAACACATTTGAGCTTTGATATGATTCATCCTTTGAGCATTACTGCAATACAAATTTCTAATAAAAATAATTTAGCTTGCACGGATACCTCCAGGAGGAAAATTGTTGAATTTCTTTCCCCATAAGTTATTCCTTTATAACGTAGTACAGAATTGTGGCAGTTATAGAGCTTTGAATTCTGTTGTGGGCCCTGAGGCAAAGGAGACGGCAGCTGAAAATCCCAGCAGCTCCTATATGCAGCTCTTTCAGGACATCAGGTGAAAAAAACCACTCACTAGAAAAAAAGCTTTAATTATATTGGGAAGAAATGTAAATTTTTTGGCATAAAGAGCTCAATTGATGGCAGGATTTCAACTGACAGGTGATCCCAAATTAGAGCAAGATCTGAGGCATTTTACATTATCCATATGTTTAACAGTTTCATGGTGTATACGACTGTTCTTATTGCGCTAATTTGTAACTCCAGTAATATCCTTGCTCTTAAGTCTTCTCTTGGTACAATTAAAATATACTTAAACTTTAAATCCCTTAGAACTTATTTGAATGTGTTCAAGACAAAACAGGGGAAAAGGAGCTATAGAGTATAGCTAAAACGTGGAGAAAGGCCAACGTCAAGCCAAAATGCTATTGCTTTGTGATGTTCCTTCTGTGCTAGTTTATGTGGTCAAACTGAACCCCTTGAAAGTGTTACCATATATTGTATTTGTTTATAAATATACATTCTGTTGACATTTTTCACTATTCTAAAAGATTATATGATTTAAATGTTAAATGGCATAAGTATACTTAAACGTTTTTTTGGTATGTCCAATAACTAGACTAGCTGACTAGTAGTCAGCAATTCTGGGCTGTTTTTCTGTCTCTTCCATGGACTTGCTGTGTGATGGTATACAAATCATGGTACAAAATGGTATACAAATCACTTGGCTTCTCTGTACCTCTACATATCAGTAATGCAGAATATAAGTCTTACCTACATCACAAGGATGCTGCTGAGAGGATTACTTCATGTTAATAAAGCAGCTTCCAGTCCTTACTTTCAAAGTGGTGTAGACGTTCACTTTCAATATTCATTTTATTTAACCGATTTATATTTGGTGCCCTTCTGAACTTGCAGAATTTACCCTGCAATATATTTTGAAAAACTCTATCACCTACAAGTTCGAAGCATCACTTATATCAAAAGTTACAGAATGATTATTCACAAATGCTATCAGTGTGCCAAGCATGTTCCACAAGTAAGTTTGCTAGGCACAATATAAAAGACCTAAATAAATAAAATACAATCCACACAAGGCATAATTGCTCTAAGACTGGGCAGAGCTAAAAAATCTGAACTTTTTAAGTTATTGGAATAGTAATATGTCGAACAGCAAATTCTTTCTCATCAATGCTTTCTGGCGAAACTGTAACTATGAGTTAACATGGGCTGTCAAGAACTGAAGACGAGCGTAATCATACATCCTTCTAATATATTTTAAATGTTTGTACCAGAATACCTGAAAGATTGCAGCAGCCTGGTTCTTTTCTTGCTGTATCTGTTTTATTTTTAATTTTCCCTTAAGGCAGTTAAAATGTATACACTTTTAACTGTAGATGCTGAAGCTTTCAGATATTTGAGACATCAAAGTTTTTCTCCTAGTAATATGTTAGAGGGATTTACATAGCTAACTCATGTTAAAACCAGCAGGAAAGATCTGAGGAGCATATTTTACAAAATGAGAATAGCTCCTTAAAAAAATTTCAGGGTGAACTGAACTCACTCCAGCCACTATGAACTGGCGACAAGAGGTAATATTAGTACTCAAAATGCTTTCAATAGTAGTGAGAGGTTAAAAACCTAAATGTAAACATTTTTTATTTTATCATTTGAAACAAACTTTGATTCTTTAAATGATAGTAATGATCTTCATGAGTTATTCAGAGAGCTTAGATACACTGACTGAAAAATCAGGTTTTCTTTTATTAAGACAGGAAGGGAGGGTCCCTTATCAATTAGTCTGATTTATTCTATAACACAGGCCATAGAATTTTACCTACTGGTTATCACATCAAGCCCATATCTTGTGTTTGGCTGGTGCAAATCTTCCTTTCTTTCTTTTAAACTTCAAATGATGGATCTACATCTCTTACTATGATGTTCTAATAGTTAAGTACCTTTGCAGTTAAACATTGCTATAGGCTACAGCTTACCTAAACAATGCAGATCTCAGCTGCATGTATATTTCTCTTTATGCTATGTATTTTCCAAGTTCCATTTTTAAAAGTGGGTCAGAAGGGCAGAAATAAACAGACATACACTTCTGAATTAGGACCTACCATTTTGATCTTTTCTTTTCCTATAGTGGTGTATAGAGCCAGTTAAAATGCTTACCATTTAAAGGGTGTCCCATTGATCTTTTAGAACAGTGCTAGTTTGGACCTTCAGTTCTCAGTCAAAATTCAGCACCATGCTGATCATTTCTGTGCCATGTAATGGATTTTTCTCAGCAGTGGTTATAAAGGATCTTTTCTTCAAAATAAAAAATATCCCCGAAAGACAGACTAAAAAAAGACACTACAGAACTTTGTGAAAATAACAGAGATAGGAAATACAGCGGGGAAAAAAAAGCCTTGTTTAAATCTGCATGCTTATGTAACAATGTAACAATTGCACTAAGCATCAAAGCAGGACTAGCTAGATAAAGTATATGGCCAATTTTTTGTCTGATTTTTATAACATCTCTCTCAAAAAATATAATGTTACTTTTTTCATAAGGTACCTCACAAAACCTGTTCCTGAGGTCAAAAAGTGTTAGTTGTTATAATTTTATAACAGCTTTAAAGCCACATTTTCAAAGTTAGGCATGCACAGTTGTGTACATTTGCATATGGCTAATAAACAAACAGCCAATGCACACACAGAGATAAGGTATCTGCATGAACACATACCACCCAGCAGGCTAGGTGTTCATGCAACTGACTGATTTATGTATGCACACTGTGAATATGAATGCATAAATTAGGCGTGTGCAAATATATGCATTCAAATGGAACATGAGCTATTTGAATTTGATTAACTTCATTGGAAAGAAATGATACAAAGAAGAAAATCTAGCCAGACTTATAAACAAAATTAGAGATACGTCACTGAAGGTCCTGGACCCAATGAGAGTTTTGAAAGGAAAATGTTCCACTAAATACAAATTTCACCAAAAAATATTCTCATCATCCATGTCTTATCAGAAACACTTTGAATTAATCATAAAAAGCCAGCTACTTTTTAAATATTTACTGTCCATTTGACTCATGTGAAAACTGAATATATTTATGGAACAGTTTATTTAAAATCACTAGCTATGACAATCAGAGAATGAGATTTGTAGCTTTTATATTTAAACAAACAAACAAACAAAAAACTTCATAACAGCTTCACTTGTTTCTACCCTACACTCTCTATGAAATCCATTTCCAGTACCATTGTCACTGACCCCAAAAGCTCAAAGATAATTGTAATTGTAAATATTATGTAATTAAAATGTAAAACATTTTTTAAAAAACACTAATTCACATTTCTTCTGAATGCTTATTTCTACACAGTTATAGATAATAGATTCATTTTCACATCAACCTCTGTTTTAATAATGCTGGGCAGAAACAGAAATTACAACTGCCTGAATTTCTAGCAGCAAAGTTCTTTGTTATTTAATCAGTGATCCTGTATCTGTTACATAGTGCAGTATTTCTTCAAAAAGTTCTACCCATATATAAAGGTTTAGATATTATTTATTATGTTATTTCTAGATATAACATAAAACATGGACAATGCTGCCCATCACTAGATCTGGGCAAATAACTCATTTTTTGGTTCACTGGCTGTTTCTTCTTCCCCTCCCCCCCAAAAAAGGGGGGGCTATTCAAAGTCTAGTTAGGGTCAAACAAAATGTGTTTTACTCTATATGTTTTGTTTCTCAGAATTCTTAAAGGTTAGACTTTCCAAATGGCCTCAGGAGGTAGTGCCCACTTCATAACTTTGAATCCAGTCATTAGGGCACTCAGCTGGATGAGAGAGGTCCAGCTAAGAATCCCCACTCTGGAGCAGGGACTTGAACTCACAGTCTCCCCTTTCTCAGGTGGATGCCCTTAACAGATATTGAAATCACATGCAATATCCTTGGGAATCATATTGCATTAAGTTTAGTTATCAGTGTGGGTTTGGGCTTGTACGCAGTTCCAAAAACAGCATGGCGTGATTAAGGCAAGTCACTGAGACTTAGCTCCAGAGAAATTCCACCCCTGTAGTGGTTTGCATATGCTGATTTAGACTTGGCTTTCTAGAGACTAGGAAAAAAAGAAAGCTTTTGGTATAAAAGAATGAGCTTGAACTGACTCTTTGCATTTTTTCTGATACAGCAACTTCTGTTCAAGGGGCCCCAACCCTTGAAGGGTTGGAAAGAC
Source organism: Mauremys mutica (assembly GCF_020497125.1). Classification (NCBI taxonomy): domain Eukaryota; kingdom Metazoa; phylum Chordata; order Testudines; family Geoemydidae; genus Mauremys; species Mauremys mutica. Next base: position 53,045,372 of record NC_059076.1, on the reverse strand, counting down.
TATGGCCCACAATGCTGATAAATACGAAGTAATGCACATTGGAAAACATAATCCCAACTATACATACAAAATGATGGGGTCTAAATTAGCTGTTACCACTCAAGAAGATATCTTGGAGTCATTGTGAATAGTTTTCTGAAAACATCTGCTTAATGTGCAGTAGTAGACACCAAAAAAGCTAACCAAAAGTTGGGAAAGGGATAGATAATAAAAAAGAAAATATCATAATGCCACTATATAAATCCATAGGACCCCCCCCACACACCTTCAATACTATGTGCAGTTGTGGTCATCCCACCTCAAAAAAAGATATACTAGAACTGAAAAAGTTACAGAGAAGGACAATAAAAATAATTAGGGGCATGGAATAATTTATATATGAGGAGAGACTAAAAAGACTGGTATGTGAAGAAGTATACAATACTTCCCTATTCAGTTTCTCCACACCATTCATGATTTTATAGACCTTTATCATATCCCTCCTTAATCATCTCTTTTCTAAGATGAATATTCTCAGTCTTTTTAGTCTATCCTCATATAGAATAGAATATCCCTAATTATTTTGTTGTCCTTCCCCTAAACTCCCCTTGCAAACTCCCACTCAAACTCCCGTTTATAGCTCTGTTTGCTGGCTCCTGTGCTGATGCAACTGTCTATGCCACTGCCTGACTGGCTACCTTTATAGGACCCCTATTCAGAGAAACCCTGCCCCCTAATCAGGGCTCAGCGTCTCTCCCAGCACACTGCCCCTACCAGCCTCTTCTCCTCCAACAGAATACCTTCTTCTCCTCCTCCAGCCTTTCTCCAGTTTCCGGACAGAAGGTGTCACCTGGTCCCAACCCCATCCTGGGCTCAGGTTACATGCTCAAGTATCATCCCTCAAGTGAAGTCACTCTCTGATATCCCACCACCATCCAGCACCAATGCAGACAGTAAACCTTGACCCACTCCATCACAGTACAGCTGAAACAGGGTTTAGAAGACAGGTTATTTCTCTACAATCCTGAGTGCCTTAGCCCCTGGGCTATAGTGTATTCTTCTATGGGTCTCTCTCATCTCTCCTGTTAAAGCTGTTTTGCATTGTACAAAATGCTTGAATTGTCATCGAGCAAGAAACAGAATGAAAATGACTACAGCCTGGTGGTTGGATGAGATTAACTACACTCTGTGGTCTACTCCATGAGTTCCCAGTCAAGTCTCCAGCCATCACTTGTCTCTATGGAGGGACTTTTTTTTTAACCCCCATTATGTTTTGGGGGAAAAACTCATAGGCAGGAGTTGTAGACCAAGCTGGATGAGCAACCATCTCAGAGAGGTGATTAAGAAAAAGCAGAAAGCCTACAAGGAGTGGAAGATGGGAAGGATCAGCAAGGAAAGTTACCTTACTGAGGGCAAAACATGTAGGTATTAAATGAGAAAGGCCAAAAGCCATGTAGATCTGGACCTTGCAACGGGAATTCAAACCAACAGTAAAAGGTTCTATAGCCATATAAATAAGAAGAAAACAAAGAAAGAAGAAGTAGGATTGCTAAACACTGAGGATGGAGTGGAGGTTAAGGATAATCTAGGCATGGCCCAATATCTAAACAAATACTTTGCCTTAGTCTTTAATGAGACTAATGAGGAGCTTAGGGATAATGGTAGGATTACAAATGGGTAGATATGGAGGTAGATATGGAGGTAGATATTACCACATCCGAGGTAGAAGCCAAACTCGAACAGCTTAATGGGACTAAATCAGGAGGCCCAGATAATCTTCACCCAAAAATATTAAAGGAACTGGCACATGAAATTGCAAACCTACTAGCAAGAATTTTTAATGAATCTGTAAACTCAGGGGTTGTGTCGTATGACTGGAGAATTGCTAACATAGTTCCTATTTTAAAGAAGGGAGGGAGAAGTGATCCGGATAACTACAGACCTGTTAGTTTGACATCTGTAGTATACAAGGTCTTGGAAAAAAAATTGATGGAGAAAGTAGTTAAGGACATTGAGGTCAATGGTAATTGGGACAAAATACAACATGGTTTTACAAAAGGTAGATTGTCTAAAAAATCTGTTACCTTCTCAAAGAAGATCAGGTTGGTTTGGCACAAAGGAAACACAGTAGATCTAATTTATCTCAATTTCAGTAAGGCATTTGATATGGTTCCACATGGGGAATTATTAGCTAAATTGGAAAAGATGGGGATCAAATTGAAAGGTGGATAAGGAACTGGTTAAAGGGGAGACTACAACGGATCGTACTGAAAGGTGAACTGTCAGGCTGGAAGGAGGTTACTAGTGGAGTTCCTCAGGGATCGGTTTTGGGACCAATTTTATTTAATCTTTTTATTACTGACCTTGGCACAAAAAGTTGGAATGTGCTAATAAAGTTTGCGGATGACACGAAGTTGGGAGGTATTGCCAATACAGAGAAGGACTAAGATATCCTACAGGAAGAACTGGATGACCTTGTAAACTGGAGTAATAGTAATAGGATGAACTTTAATAGTGAAAAGTGCAAGGTCATGCATTTAGGGATTAATAACAAGAATTTTTGTTATAAACTGGGGACGCATCACTTGGAAGTAACAGAGGAGGAGAAGGACCTCAGAGGATCACAGGATGACTATGAGCTGCCAATGTAATATGGCTGTGAAAATAGCTAAGGCGGCCTTGGGATCAGGCGAGGTATTTCCAGTAAAGATAAGGAGGTGTTAGTACTGTTATATAAGGCATTCCAGACCCCATCTGGAATATTGTGTGCAGTTCTGGTATCCCATGTTTAAGAAGGATGAATTCAAACTGGAACAGGTACAGAGAAGGGCTACTAGGATGATCCGAGGAATGGAAAACCTGTCTTATGAAAGGAGACTCAAAGAGGTTGGCTTGTTTACCCTAACCAATTTTGTCAGACGCTACCGGTTTGGTGCTCTGCTCTATCCAATGTTGATAACAGTCGACGGTGTGCATGTGTTCCCTCTGTGTGCTGCACCAGCCCTGCACAGATCGCTGACACAGCAGACCTCGAGAGAACCCCCAATGACCACAGACTCCGATAAGGTATGAAGGCACCTGGCCAGGTTTATCGTCAAACGAAGCACAGTAATAGTTTCCAGCAGACTCTACAGGACATGCTATGAATATGTGCCCCCTGACAATGGACACAGCTCAGTCAGTGGTGGGACTTTCCACTGCCTCCTAGGCTGGACAAAGACACCGCCCCAGGGACGTATTTTTATACACAGGTACAAACAAGTTACACATCATTCCTGATGTATTGAGGTGCAACCCCTCTATGTAACAAGGTACAACCCCTCTACGTAGTAAGGTGCCGCCTCTCACCTTGTACATGTTGGTTCAAACAGAACAACTCTATCCATCATATTACCCTTTTGCCCCGTCTTTAGCTTGTTCCTTGTTGTGTGTGTGGAATGTGCAAGTATTGGAATGTACTGATATCTAGTGTCCAGTACCTTTTAGGTATGTATCTTTTTGCAGCATCAGCCCTTTCCTTGCCAGCTTCTGTGAGCAGGGCGTGCCTCTGGCTCACTACTTAACTTTGCTTTATGTTAGCAAAGTCTTGACCATTACTTTAGCTCAGACTTTAGGCCTCGTACTGGGCCTCTGATTCAAAGGTTTATGTTTCGGGGCCTCATCTTACTACAACCAAAAGAAGGCTGAGGGGAGATGTGACTGCTCTCTATAAATATATCAGAGAGATAAATACCACGGAGGGAGAGGAATTATTTAAGCTCAGTACCAATGTGGACACAAGAACAAATGGATATAAACTGGCCATCAGGAAGTTTAGACTTGAAATTAGATGAAGGTTTCTAACTATCAGAGGAGTGAAGTTCTGGAATAGACTTCCAAGGGGAGCAGTGGAGGCAAAAGACATATCTGCTTCAAGACTAAGCTTGATAAGTTTATAGAAGGGATGATATGATGGGATAGCCTAATTTTGGCAATTAACTGATATTTGACTATTAGAGGTAAATATGCCCAATGGCCTGTGATGGGATGTTAGATGGTGTGGGATCTGCATTACTACAGAGAATTCTTTCTTGGGTGTCTTGCCCACATGCTCAGGGTTTAGCTGATCACCATATTTGGGGTCGGGAAGGAATTTTCCTCCAGGGCAGATTGGCAGAGGCCCTGGTGGGTTTTCACCTTCCTCTGCGGCATGGAGCACGGGTCACTTGCTGAAGGGTTCTCTGCCTTTAATTCTTTAAACCACAAATTGAGGACTTCAATAGCTCAGACATAGGTTAGGGGTTTGTTACAGGAGTGGGTGGGTGAGATTCTGTGGCCTGTGTTGTGCAGGAGGTCAGACTAGAAGATCATAATGGTCCCTCTGAACTTAAAGTCTATGAGGAGCCAGGGTGTGTGGCTTGCGGGGCGAGACTGCTGGGTGGGGATCTCAGTTTGGAGCTGGATGGGGAAATGACTGAGCGGTCCTGTTGTCTGTACCTACAAGCTCTGTTTTGGACTGTGTTTCAGTCATCTAATAAACCTTCCGTTTTACTGGTTGGCTGAGAGTCACAGTGAATCGCAGGAAGTGGGGGTGGGGGGTGCAGGGCCCTGACTCCCCCACACTCCGTGACAACTGGTGGTAAAGGTGGGATGTACTGCACCCCATGGTTGGCGCTTCCTGCAGTAAGTGACTGGGGAGCAGTAAAATGAACAGGGATTAATGAGGACCAGATGTGCTGAAGGGTCAGAGAGGAGTGGTTTCGGGGGACAGAGGAGCTAAGCTTAACCCCTGGGAGTGTGTGACCAGCGAGAAGGACTGTTGCAGTAATGGGGTCCCCCTGGTGAGTGGTTCCAGGTGTGAAGGAGTCTGAGACTTGACCTGGGATTGAGGTGGTGACCTGTAGAAGGGCTAGCACAGTAGGGGTTCTTTCTGGAAACCATGGGGAGCTGAAAGCACACAGGCCTGTGAGTCCACAGCAACTTGGGAACAGTGGGAAGATGTATAACCATCTCCTTAAGAGGGACCTGGTAGAGCTGTGCAAGCAGAGGGGGAAGTGCATTGGAAAGCTCACCAAAGAAAAGCTGATTGCCCAGCTGGAGGAGGAGGATCACTAAGAGGAGCCTATCCCTGTCCCTCAGGGAAGCAGTGTGGCAAATGCAGCGTGGGCACCAGTGTCCGTTGTGGCTGGGATGGAGTCAGACTGATGCCAAGGGCATTCTAAGGCTCCTCCTACCCATGACTAGGGGAGGAGCTGGAAGGAGCTCGGCAAACACCGGGGACACCATGACTCTCGTGGCCAGCAGGGGATCCTCATGGCAGAGCGCCCCATTGCTGGAGTTGAGGTGGCTGGAATGGGAGAGGGAGATAAAACTGAAAGAGTTGGAGCTGAGGCAGCGTGAACTGGAGGAGTGGGAGAAACAGCGGCAGCATGGAGTTGGCAAGAGAGGATCAGAGAGCCCCCTGCTGCGATGAGTGTGTGAGGGGGGGAATGCAGGACTGCATGGAGCTTTGATAAGCACATCCTATCCCAGTTTAAGGAAGGGGAGGGCATAGATGAATTCCGGATTGCCTTTGAGAAGGCCTGTGAACTGCACAGGATTGACCCTGCAGACAGGCTCCAGTTTCTCACCCCCTTACTGGACCCCAAAGCCATGGGGATGTACAGCCGAATGGAAGGGGTGGAGGCAGGGGACTATGAACTGTTCAAAAAAGGCCCTGCTATGCAAGTTTTGGATGACTCCCAAGGCATACTGGAAAAAGTTCTGGACTGAGTGTAAACCCCCAAGGACACATATCTGGAACTGATCTTCTGAATGGAGGGATATGTCCACAAGTGGGCAAATGGGGCCCAGACTAAGGAGGACATGGTTAAACTGATTGTATTGGAGCAACTGTATGAACATTGCCCATCCAACCTGAGGATATGGTTGGTGGACAAAAAGCCAGAGAACCTGTAGAGCGCAGGACAGCTGGCTGATGAGTTTGTGGATAGCTAATCAGGGGGTGGAAAGGAGAAGTCCTAAAAGAATAAGCCCATCATGACGCAGAGAGAGCGTCACCCTGGGACCCCTCAAAGGGGGAATGTGGAGAATCCCTTTCCAAGGGGAACAACTGGCATCAAGACCAACCACTGGGCTAGAGGGGACCAACGGAACATGAACTGTTATTACTGTGGTCAGAAAGGCCACATATGAACCCCATGCCTCAAGCTCAAGGACAGACTGAGCAGACCGAACCTGCACAGAGTTAACTAGGTAGGGACACAGCTGGAGGAGGGCAGGCTTCCCAGGCAGGGGGTGCTGGCAGCTTACCAACTGGTCAGGAGGGAGGAGTTTCCCAGACTAACTCCTCTGGGGGGGCTGGATGCTCCAGACTCAAGGTTCTCAGTTACAGGATGGGTGTGGGGCTGTCCCTGCGGAGCGAGTGCCTTGTTTCCCTAGAGGTGGATGGGAGGAAGGTCAATGGATACCGGGACATGGGCGCTGAGGTGACGCTGGCCTGGCTCAAGGTGTTGCCCCCAGATGGCATGGTGCCCAACAGCTACCTGACCCTCACGGATTTGGGCAGGCCCCCATTCAAGGTGCCCATGGCAAGGGTACAGCTGAAATGGGGGCGGGGCAAGGAGGGCCTCAAGGACATGTGGGTGCACTATCATTTGCCCACCGAGGTGTTGATGGGAGGTGACCTAGAGGATTGGCCAAGCAACCCTCAGAATGCTCTAGTTGTGACCCATAGCCAGAGCCGGCGAGGACTACACCCTGTCATCAGGAAGGGTACCTCACTGGAGGTGCAGGAACCTACCCTGGTGGGGAGGGAGTGCCCAGGGACACGGCTCAGGGAGACTCGGATTCAGACTCAGCCGGCGAGAGGGAGCAGCTCCCCATTCCTTCCCCAGCTGCTGAATTCCAGGCCGAGTTGTAGATAGTTCCCTCCTTGTGGATGCTAAGGGACCTGTCTGGCCTCATTGTGACACAGACCATGGGGAGGGGTTTCCAGGAGAGGTTCCTGTGAGAGAAGGGATTCCTGTACTGAGAATGGGCTCCCTCAGGGAAAGTGGAGTCGTGGGAGATCCGGAGGCAGCCAGGGAATTGGGTGCACCAGGCAGAGGCTGCTACACAACTTTTATTGGCCTGGAGCCTTTACTACTGTCCAACAGTAATGCCGATCCTGTGACCCCTGTCAGAGGGTGGGGAAGGCCTGGGACAAGAGGAAAGTGGCTTTGAGACTTCTGTCCATTATAAAGGAGCCTTTTCAGAAGGTGGCTATGGACATAGTGGGGCCTCTCAGCAAGCTGAACCAGTCAGGGAAGAAATACATTCTGGTGGTAGTAGATTTCGCTACCCGCTACCCCAAGGCAATGGCCTTGTCTTCTCTCGTAGCAGACACCATGGCACTACTGACTATTTTCAGCTGAGAGGAGTTCCTCAAGGAAGTCTTCATGTCAGCCTTGCTCCAGTGCTTGTGGGAGAAATGTGGGGTCTGGCACATCTGGACCTCAGCATATCACCCCCAGTCCATTGGGTTAGTAGAGAGGTTCAGTGGAACTCTAAAGATGATGCCAAAAACCTTTATGAACCAACACTCACAGGATTGGGAAAAGTACCGTACTTACCTCACCTGCTGTTCACGTACAGAGAAGTGCACCAGGAGTCTACTGGGTTTTCACCTTTTGAACAATTATATGGAAGATGGATAAGGGGGCCCCTGGACCTGATGAGAGATGAATGGAAGGGGAAGGCGACTCCCAGTGGAGAATCAGTGGTGGAGTATGTCTTGACCTTCCGTGAAAGACTTGCTGAGCTCATGGGCTTGGCCAAGGAGAATCTGGCCAGAGTCCAGAGGAAACAGAAGGTCTGGTATGACTGCACAGCGAAGGCCTGCACCTACGCCACCGGAGTCCAGGTGATGGTTTTCATCCCCGTGAGAAGAAACAAACTACAAGTCACCTGGGAAGGCCCTTTCATGGTTGTCAAGCAACTAAATGAGGTAAACTATGTGGTGGAACTGTACCACGTTAATATGATGAAGCCATATTATGACACGGGGCGTGGGGCGTTAGCTGTGTGTTGACATTGGGAGGAGCCGGGAGATGACCCTTTAGATCTGAGACAGGAGCTGGCTCCTCTCTGAAAACAGTCTCTGATCAGCTAACCCCTGCCCAGCAAGCTGAGATCAGAGGGGTGTTGCATTTGTACAGACAGTTGTTTTCCAACCAGCTTGAACTCACTAATCTGACTGTCCACTGCTGAATACGATGAGTCAAAAAGCAAGTGCAGAGGTCACCAATTTACTCCTTATTTGGAGCAGGAGTTAGTCACCAGCAGGAAACTGAGTACCATATCTGTGTGCTAAGGCCACCATTTAAACACGTGTGTCCTCAGTCTCACCCATATTTCACGCTCAGCCCTGCCACATTTTTATCTTGTTTTCTTGAGTGTAAGAGAACATTAATGCAAGGGGAGCTCAAGACTTCAGGTTAGCATGAAGAAATATTTCTACTGCTTAACCTGATGTGTATCCGAGGATAACCTGCATTCACACAGCCTGGAGTTCAGCAAACTTAAACTCTCTGAACATGCAGCGCATCAATAAAAGGTGCTTTTGGTGGTTTGTTTTAGCTAAGATGTGGGTTGTTAGGAACTTCTACCACCTGATTTTCAGAGGAATCTTTGCTCCTCCTTTGAACATCCTCATGTAAAATATGATGCAACAATTGAGCCTTCTGTCTCCATAACTAGGTGACCATCCAGGGGGAAAAAAATAAAGGAAAGGTACTTCTTGTCACTGACCTCTGGGTTCCCAGAGGAATGATACATCTAGTAGGATATTCACCAACTTGATAATCAGCAAACAGATGCCCTTGGTGGAGAGCAAGGTCACAACTTTCAGCCACCTCTTCAATGTTCCCTCTTTCCATAAGCACTACCACACTTTGGGAAGAATTTTTATGGTAAGGTAAACTCAGAATTATAGTAGGCTTAAAAATTTATAACTATTAATCACTTTGGCAAAATGCACTTCCTGCCTGATTCATATCCCAGGTAGTTCACAGGTTGCATGTTGTTGATACAGAGAAATGGTATTTCACCAGGCTATGAAGAAGTACTGCAGTGAAAGAGTTAAATGAATTTGATTTCTGATAGTTCTATAATTTTGCATAAATGATCATAGAATATTCTTATGGAATTGTAGTAATCAATTTGTTTAGAATATCTAATAGCCTTTGTCATTCTGCTTTTAGCGATGTGCTCCCTCAGCAGTAACTGGTTCCAAAGTTACTATTGTTAGGCATATGCTGATTTATAAGGATGAATATTTTTATTGTATTATGAAAAACTGCAACTAGTATTTCATTTGTATATTAATGCTTTTTAAATCTTGACTTTTAGCCAGCTTTCCTATGCTACTGCTTTTTATGCACTCTGATTATCTAAACAAAATGAGCTGTGATAACCCTTTCATCTTAAACTAATACTCTAATTTAGTTTGAGTATGGTTTAAGATTACTTCACCCATTAACCTAGCATCTTGGCATGAATTTAATTGTTGTTAGGATGTTTTCTAAGCCCACTATCATTTTTGGGGTCTTAATGACATATATTAGGAAGTATGAAGGGGTGTAGCCCTACTGAAAGCATCTTAGGTGCTGCAGCAACAGTACTATCTAAGTGTGATTGTAATTGCTAGGTCATCTGGGGCATTCAGTTTCATATTGGTGAAACTTCTTCATTGCTGCTCTGTTTGTCATCAACAGTTTCTTGCCCTTTCTCAATATTCTGAGATTTTGGCCTGTTTCTTACTCCTGGCCTGCTTCTTCTGCCCAGGTGAATGTCTGTTCCTAACAGAGCTACATACATGGAAACTGGTACAATTTTGGGAGTAAGAGAGAGTTACAGACAAATGGACCGGCTCTCATTTCATAGCCTGGTTGGGGAGCAGTGGACTAGGATATAAGAGACCCAAGTTCAAGCCTCTGTGCTGCCTGATTCAGAGTGATCTGGACTGAACCCTCTGCTCTGAAACAGCCAGAGCTGGGTTTGAACCTGTGTCTCCCACATCCTGTATCAGAGAAAACCTGGTCAACATTGATCTGGCTTTCACTAAAAATGTTCTGACAAGCTCTAGTTCTCAATTTGGCTTGAGGACCTTGTCATTTTACAGTGATATCTGGGCTAAATCTCTTTTATCATATAAAGTATCATAGAATTTCCCACTTTTATTTCCATGGCATCACTGATGGGGAAAAAATAACTCTCTCTGAGTGACCACTAGTTAGAAACCAAATGACTTACTGATTCTGATGGTTCTGACTGTCTGTCAATAGCATGAATAGAAGCATGTTGGTCTCATCATCTTTTTGTGAACCCCTCAGTATCATCTCTTCCTCTTTCAGTTCCATAGTTAGTAGTCAGAGGAAGTGACAGTATGATGAGTTCCTCCTATGTGGTCATGATGGAACCAGGGATCAGCCATAGATTCCAGATAGCACTTCTGCATATCATTCTCCATTCTCCTTTTCTGTCTCATTAGGACTCACAGACTCTGTAGCAACATCCTTCTACATCAAGATCAACTATATCTTCCTCAGATAAACCCTCAACTACTGCATTGTCCTTTGAGTAGACATTCTACACCTTAACCTCCAGCTTCAAGAGCTTTTGTTTGTATTTGGTTGCTTGCTCCTCCCAGTTGAATTTGACAATTGACACACAACATTCTCTGTAGCTGATTTCTTGCAACTACAGGAAGAACTGGGGGGTATCTAGAAATGAGGAAGCCACACTGTAGAGCTGGCGTTGTGGTTTTTTAGTAATAATGCTTCTCTTGGAGAAATTTCTCTTAGTGTTTTCCACAGGTATAATGACTTCCACCCCTGTCTTATTGTGACCTTTTCGTTGTGTGTGTAATATATCTTTTAATGCCTTGATCAAATGGAAAAGAACTCTGATCAGTAATCTTTCTCAGGGTGGTGTCTATGAATATAAAACTGTAAGCTAACTCTGGGCTTAAGTTTAATGTCAAACAGAATTCTTTTTTAAAGTTAGTTCATGACTGTCCCCTGCATGGATTTGGCCTAAATTTAGGAGTCTCAGCCTCAGTTTGGCAGATTGAAATCCAGTCAGTTTCCCTGTTCTTCCTTGGAGGAAGAAATAAGCAAGGAAGATGCTTAAATGCACTTTATTCCTATCTGAGCCAGGCCCCAATCAGATGGCATTCATAATAGGTCTGTAATAGTGCCACAGGCAAAACAGAATAGATGATCAGAGGACTTTAATTATAGTGTATGATTGTAAGTGATGAAAGTGTATGGATCCTGATTCATGGTCTGGCCAGGCTAATTTTGCCACAGGGCTTGAAGGGAAAGGGTAAAGTCAGCTTTAAGCCCACTTTTTATGGACCTTTTTGTGAGCTACTTTAGCCACTAGGCTGCATTTAAGCTGTCCAAAGTTATAACCAGGTGCCAATGGGCCATTTCTTTAATGAGGAATAGGTGCAGCAAAGAGGTGTCCAATCCATGCCAATTTGTCCCAGGCCATGCTCTCTGCCAGGATCCATCAGGTGAGAGAGGGAGAGTCCCTTATGCTCGGGGAATTCCCACATAAATAAGTGAGAAGGTTTTAATCACAGTAAGGCCAATAATCTGGCCATATAAATATAAAAGAGACAAATTATACCTGATCCCTAATTTATAATTTGAGGGTGAAAGGTATTGAACAAAGCAAAATAGCCAGTGAGGAGTACCAACCTTTCTCTTCCCCAGAGCCTGTGCTGCCTGCCTTCAACTCATAAAAGTGTAGATAATCAAAATCAATGGGAGTATAATAGATTCTCAAAAGCTGAATAGAACAAATTCCTTAGTAACTATTATAGAACATGGGAATTCATTCAGTTTTATTGGCAAATAAGAGTGGCTATTATGCTTCTTTCTGACTAGCTCATAGATGTTACTTGACTACAGCTTCTTTCTTGGAGAGTAAAATGGCTTCTGATGACCCTGAGATAGTCTTTGACCAGGAACCAGAGCCAACTTAAACCACATGACAAATCTCAAGCCACTAAACTCAAATCACCAAATGTGACAGTTTTCCACAGGGGCTTCTTTCTTTATTTATTTTTTTAAATCCACACTTTACTGTGACATTTTTATTTGCATGAAAAATGCCATGCACAAATGCTCCATTTTCACTAGCACACTGACAACTCAAAAAGGAATACGGGTGGCATGTTTTTTTTTAATATTTGAAACATTTATTTTTCCCCAGTACTGATACTGTAAAAAAGCCTCCAAGGCTTTCTTCAAAACATGTGCATGTGTGAAAGAAATGCAAAATAAACAGAAAAGCCTGAAGACGAAACCTGAGTTGCAATAGCTGCTGTAGCTTCCTGCTTTGCATTTCATTTTCTTCTGCTTATTATTTTTATTTGAACTGTTTAGGAGTAATCCAAGCATATTAAAATGTTTACAATATGATGAGATGTATGGGGTGACAGGTGGATGAGATGTATGGGGACATGAGGTGACAGTAAAGCAAATTAATTATCAGACAATCAGAAGTCTCATCTCAGAACTGTCTAGGTTGTTTTCAGCTCACTTCAATATACTTAGTTTGGCTATTACAGCATATATCTGGGGTTCATTTTCTTTTTTGCTATGCTTTTCCAAGCCCATTATTAATGGAGACATCAAATATGACCTTTTAGCAGCTGCATATATGTAACAAGAAGGGTAGAGGTCCTCAGATAGTATTTTCTCCCTTCATCCTGCTGGGAAAGGAAAACAATATAAATAAAAAAGAATTTATTCATCCAGATGATGATGCTACTTCTACAAATGCTGATATCGCCTATGCTACTGATAGGGATGAGTGGTATGTAATATCAGATCAAAATGAACAGCTATAACATAGTGAAAAGAAATTGCATGAATCTCATTATCATGAGTATAGCACCATGTCAGCACTTAACACTCACTTTTGATGGGAAGATGACTGAGATAAGATGTTCAGGTTTTTTGCCAGACTAGTTAGAAAAGTGATTGAGTTTAATTCCTTTTCCCCCATATAAGGTAAAATGTTAGAGAAAATGACACTTTATTATTAAGAGTTAGAGGGAATGATATACTCTACCATATTAAGTAAAGATTTATCAGAGAATATTAGGTAAAAGCTTTTTTAGTCTGAAATATTATGGTATGAAATGAATATGGAAGAATTTGAGAAGGATAATTTTTGCATTCTGGCAGTACATCAAGCATAAATCGACCACTTCCAAATTCCTCTGAACATTCTCAACCTTAACTTTGCTTTACATTGGTATATAGGCCCTAATCCAGAACCCATTGAAGACAAGGATTATGATTACTTGATACCTTCTGTTTTAATACAGAGAAGGCAGATTTCCAGTGTTTTTAAGGTATACACAAAAGGGAGTGCACAGCGGTTGAACATCTAGGATAACCCCACACTGCCACACATACATATGTTTTGCTCTCCGGTGTTGATTTCTAGATACTCCCTCTTCTTGCTAGCTGGAGTTGCTGTGGCATGGGGCAGACAACTTAGTTTGACCTCTCTTTTGTACAGACCTCTGAACCTCTCTGCTCTGCATTACAGGCATATGCTATAAGTTTATGTTTTAAAGAGTTCTAAAAGATTATTGCTTAAATGTAAAATGCTTCAAAGCACTAGGAATATGTGGTTACAGAAAATAAGAAGCAGAAAAACTTAAAACATGCGGCTCACTGTAATTAGGCTATTCAATCAAGTTGCTCAGCAATGTTAAATTGTTTGAGCTATTTTAGTTTGAGCCTTGTTTCATGCAGATACTTGAGTCTCTCTCTGCTTTCCATTACAAGTATGTTTCTACCATCAAAGAACAGAATTCACATTTTGAAGTGTGTTACATTTTCAGAACTGGAGTCTTGAGTTCTGCTCCTGATTCTAATAATGACTTCTTCCATCTTTGGCAAGGCCTTTAAGTTGTGTCTGTGTATACCTAGCAGTAAAAATGGCATAACAGGGTGGTGTGAAGTTTAATTGATTAATTTTTGTAGTCTTTAGCGCCTCAGATGAAATGGGTTATTACTACCTAAGTCTTGCAGATTTTTTTTTTTAATTTTTCTTTCTTTCTTTCTTTAATTAAGCACTCCTAGAGCTGAATGAGGTTTTTTTGTTTCTTGAAGGAGGCAAAAAAGGAGGTTTGTTTAAACAGAAATAATTAAATAACCTGCTTGCAGGTGGGTTTGTCCAGCCTCTCTCAGTTCTAATTGGCATGCCACTTGGCTGTTACTTCTGACAAATCCTTCCTTAAAATTTGTCCAACCTGGTTTTTACTAGACTTAATCTGAAGTTTCTGTTCTCTTGTCAAAGGCAAGATCAGTAGAAAATCTTGCCCACAAATGTTAGTTGCATCAGAGTATATTTTTTTCAAAAATGAATGTCTTAATGTTTTTGTTTCCAAAGTAAACTCTTGTGTTAGTGGCTCTGAATAAGTATTGTTTGCACACTTAGAGTTCTATGTGTACAATGCAATTCAGGAAACAAAGTCATAAATCAAACTTAGCATGACTAATTGTTAATGCCAACAGTGAAAATAAATATCTTTAATAGCCACAAAATACATTCATGCTTAACAATTATATGGTAGACACATTCGATAATATGACTGTTGAATGCCATTTTTGTGAGTGCTCAATTGACAATGGGAACAAAATGGTTACAGTACTCACTCAGAATGTAGGAGATCATCTTCAAACCCCCAACCCCCTACCACCACACACACACACACACACACACACACACACACACACACACAAAATTTGGAGCAGAAACTTCAATACACATCTCTCACCTCTCAGGAGAGTGCCCTAAGTACTGAACTCTGGGATGTTTAAGGGGTGGGTACTCTTAATTTCTTCTGTTGTATAAATCAAGTGGAACAACAATCTTTCATTTTTGTTACTATGTATGTGTTATCCCATTCTACCCTTTAATCTATGAGAAGGGGTGGGTTTGGAGTGCATTCTATGATTTGTTAATGTCAACATTTCTTATCTTCTTTAAACTTCAGAGTCCAGTTTTGTTTGTGAAACATTGCAAAAAAAAAGAAACCCCACAAAAACATTAGAAATTTTTCTATGGAAGATTTTGAGGTGTATCTCAATTTGATATGTAGTTGTTTTTAATGGTTCCCCAACAGATGTAAAGTCAAAGGGTTATACAAAGGGTAGGCAATCTATGGCATGCGTGGCAAAAATGGCACATGAGCTGATTTTCAGTGGCACTCACACTGCCCAGGTCCTGGCCACCGGTCTGGGGGGCTATGCATTTTAATTTAATTTTAGATGAAGCTTCTTAAACATTTTTAAAACCTTATTTACTTTACATACAACAATAGTTTAGTTATATAGACTTCTAGAAAGAGACCTTCTAAAAACATTAAAATGTATTACTGGCAAGTGAAACCTTAAATTAGAGTGAATAAATGAAGTCTTGGCACACCACTTCTGATAGGTAAAAGGCAAAGAAGACTCCTCCCACTCCTGAACTTAGTAAGTAATCGGACAGTGTGTTTACATTAATGAAAACCGGATTATAATCAGCCTTGGCTGAAGACTCAGAAAAAGTCTTTGGGTGAGAGAAACTTCATTGGATGGTAGGTTAACCTAATCAGTAAGTTTAGTATCTAAAATGTATGTTACGATTTTGTTTTCTATGTAACCTTTTGTTTCCATTATCCTTACTTGTTATCTCTTGAATCTTTGGTAAAAAACTTATACTTGTTTTCAGATAAATATACCTCAATGCTGTGGTATTATACAGGGAGCTCAACCTGAGTTGAATCATTCAAGTTGGTGTATTCACCATTCCCTTGGGGCCAACAGACATGGTATCAGTGTGGGCATTTAGTCAATAAGGAGCTGGACACTACAGGGAAACGCTTCAAAAGGGCTCAGGGTCTGGAATGCACCTATTGTTAACCTGCAAGATAAAGTAAGGGCTGGCATAGGCCAGAGGAGACTATTTGGGTGGCTAATAGGCTGGTAGTACCAGGGAGCTGATACCCAATTAATTACAAGCAAGTCTCCCCCATACTGGAGGCAGGGTTAACAAGGTGACTCACAACAAGGGAACTTAGGAGCCTAACTGTCAATATAGGTGCCTAAATCCAACATTTAGGCACTACTGAAATTCACTAAACCCACCATTCAGCTTCTACGAAACACTGTATGTGCCCAAAGTCCCTAGGCAGCTAGGTTTCCTTAAGGAGGTATCTCCATATATAGGTAAAATACACGGGGTGTCTACACTTCTGCTGGCAGGCATGCACTTAGCCACCTAAGTCCTGACACTGCTCGGTAGCTCAGCACCTAACTCATGTCTAAGCCCCAGCTGGATTTGCAATTAGGCTTTCACCTGCCTCGTGCTCCTGCAGGGCCCAACTTAGGAATGCTCGGAGGCTGCACACCTACAGGATCAGGCTCAACATAAAACACTGCAAGTGGTGGTGGGTCAGAGATAATGAGTGATTCTATAGCCTAGTGGTTAGCACTTACCTGAGAGAGCCATTTTCCAGTCCCTGCTCCTGTAACAATTTAAGTATTTCCTACAAAAAATAACAGCTTCAACAGGTGAGACTGAGATGCACCGTAGAATATCCTATAGCCTTGTGGTTTGGAAGATGGAAGATCTATGTTCAAGTCTCTGCTTGACTTCAGGCTGAGGGGAGATACTCACTAGGTATCTCATGTCGTGGGTAACTGCTTTAACCACTGGGCTATTTAGTAGGAGTAACCTTCGTCACTTCTTGAGAGAAAGGGCTCACCTGGCTTTGGTGCACAACTGAATCCTGAGCATCTCTCCAAACCAAAGTTAGGTGCCTAACTCCCGTTGTGGCCAAGACTATGTCTCTCCTTGTATTTTCTGTTGGATTACTTAGTTTGCTGGCTTTTCTAAATCCCATTTTTAGACACCTAATTCTAGAGGGGGGAGAGGCCCAGGGCTTGGGTTCCAGGCTGAAGCCGAACGTGTACACTGAAGTTTTACAGCCACATAGCCCAGGCCCCATAAGCCTGAGTTAGCTGACATGGACCAGCTCCAGGTGTTTAATAGCAGTGGTAAGGTGCCCAAAAGTTAAGCACTTGCATCACTCAGCATTGAAAAGCCTAAGTTCCCATTGTAAATCTAGCCCTTAAAGTTTATTTTATAACAGTCTGCAAAATTTCAGGGTTATAAAATAAGCAGGTTTCAGTGAGAGAGGCTCACTGCAGCATCCAGAATTCCTAAGCACTCATTTCTTGCTATTTTCTAACTTCAAAAGTGAATGAAATAATTTAAATGCAATTTTGTAAGAACAAATGCATCTAGGATGGGAAGCACTGTCAAATCTCATCCTAATGTGATTTAAAATAGCTGAATTATAAACCACTCAAAAACTACACTGGGAATGGTGACAGAAGTTTAAGTGTAATGGTGCTGCCAGACTAATACTGTATTGCTGTGATTATGACAGAGAATATATTCAAGCTTAAACTCACTAGAATAATTTTGCCGGAAACTTGAGCGATTTTGATACCTCAGGCCCCAAGGCCCCAGAACAGCATTGTGGTTTGAGTATACTTCACAGATATAGTAAAATACAATCTAAGGACCCACTCTCTCAATCTTTCCATACTTTAATGCTCTTGCCTCTCTTCCCACAATCCTTCTCCCCTCTGCCTCCTCTCTATTGCTCAATCTCTCACCTCCACAATCACAACTCTTTCATCTGAGAAGGCATGTGTACTTGTAGCCTTAAAAATAGATCCTCAGAAAGGGTGCTATTCTGGCTGAGAAATGAGAATAGATAAAGGATGCTGAAAACTAAAAGAAAAGTTGTATTTACTGTCTTTTTTTTCTTGTTTCCTTTATTCTTTTGCTTCTCAGGGTTAGGAACTTGAAGGAAAGTAGACTCATGTTCAGGCATTGGCTCAATTCTTGAAGTACAAGGAGACAAAATAGACAGGTATTAGATAAAGTTGTTTCATTATATATTTGTGATTGACAGTCACCTTCTTTCTTCCTAGGAAGTGCCATTCAATACATAATGTGTTGATAGTAATGTGAAGCAAAGAGGACACCTCCAACAAAAATATATATGTTAGATTTTCTCCACCATAACTCACTTGTAATTATTAAGATTTCTACTCCCCAGGTGTATATAGAGAAGTGAAAATGAACACAATTTAGAAAGTCAAATAAAGAATTATAAATAATGAAACCATGCTTTTGTAATATTATTGCTGGTACAACTATTTATCTCATACATTTCTGTATATTACTGACTGAGGATGCTGCCTGACCAAATAATGAAATAAGTTAGGAAAATGCCAAAGAACTTTACTATGCCATTTATTGCTGTGTTAGCAGCTGTGTCCTGTGTAAATTAAATTTTCTAGCTCATTTAATACAATACTAAAAACCTATTGTCTAAAAAAATGACAGATTTGGATAAGTGAAGCTTTTGATGTTGACGCTATTTGTAAATAGAAGCATCTTAAATAGTTGAGAGTAGTAGAGCTTCCCCCTATAAATACATATTTGCCACAGCAGTAAATGGACCTTGCATGACTAAGGACCATGCACAATAAAATATGTAAAGGAAACAATTTAAATTCTCTATAGCAATTTTAAATTCATGTGTAGCTAGTTTGGATCCTGGTGAAAGGAATACAATTGACAATAACTAAAACCAGAATAATGCATTTTTAAATAATTACTGAAGTGCGTTTATACAACCAGTCAAAATAGTAAATATACTTCTGGAGGCAAAACCTCAATTTTTCATTACAATTTCAAAATTATCATTGTTAATAAAATAAAACAAAAAATGTTTGTGTGGATTTTCAGTTTTTATCTTTCCTCTTTGCCCCCACCATCTCCTCTTATTCATATAATGTGTGTGTGAGGGGGGGCTGGTAGAGGGGGGATCAGTATTCATAATTTTTGTGTTGAAAAAATCTGAAAATTAAAAAAAAATCCTTTTTGAAAAGATCATTTATATTTGTATAGCATGCCACATGAAAAATACTTGACCTCCTCTAATATATTATTTTGAAAGCTGGACATTAGGACCAAGATTTTCCCTAGAGCAGGTCTTCAGCTGGTATAAACTGTCATAGCTCCATTGAAGTTAATTGAGGGATCTGTCTGATGTCTAAAGTTACGTTCCAAAGTCCCTACTTAGGCATTTAACTAATGGTCTGATTTTCAAAATTGCTGAGTAACCAGCAGCAGAGCCCAGTGACTTTGGGTGCTCAGTACTTAAATATAAGGCGTGTGTGTGTGTGCGCGCCTAAATAACAGTTTTTAAAATGACAGGTTTCAGAGTAGCAGCCGTGTTAGTCTGTATCCGCAAAAAAAACAGGAGTACTTGTGGCACCTTAAAGACTAACAAATTTATTGTAGCATGAGCTTTCGTGAGCTAAAGCTCACTTCTTCGGATGCATAGAATGGAACACACAGACAGGAGATATTTATACATACAGAGAACATGAAAAGGTGGAAGTATGCATACCAACAGGCAGAGTCTAATCAATTGAGATGAGCTATCGTTAGTAGGAGGAAAAAAAACTTTTTGAAGTGATAATTAAGATGGCCCATAGAAGGTGTGAGGAGAACTTAACATAGGGAAATAGATTCAATTGGTGTAATGACCCAACCATTCCCAGTCTTTATTTAGACCACAGTTAATGGTATCTAGTTTGCATATTAATTCAAGTTCAGCAGTCTCTCTCTGGAGTCTGTTTTTGAAGTTTTTTTGTTGCAAAATTGCCACCTTCAAGTCTGTCACTGAGTGGTTAGGAAGGTTGAAGTGTTCTCCCACTGGTTTTTGAATGTTATGATTCCCGATGTCAGATTTGTGTCCATTTATTCTTTTGCGTAGAGACTGTCCGGTTTGGCCAATGTACATGGCAGAGGGGCATTGCTGGCACATGATGGCATATATCACGTTGGTAGATGTGCAGGTGTACGAGCCCCTGATGGTGTGTCTGATGTGATTAGGTCCTGTGATGGTGTCACTTGAATGGATATGTGGACAGAGCTGGCATCGGGCTTTATTGCAAGGATAGGTTCCTGGGTTAGTGTTTATGTTGTATGGTGTGCGGTTGCTGGTGAGTATTTGCTTCAGGTTGGGAGGCTGTCTATAAGCAAGGACTGGCCTGTCTCCCAAGATCTGTGAGAGTGAGGGATCATCTTTAAGGATAGGTTGTAAATCTTTGATGATGCGCTGGAGAGGTTTTAGTTGGGGGCTGTAGGTGATGGCTAGTGGTGTTCTGTTATTTTCTTTTTTAGGCCTGTCCTGTAGTAGGTGGCTTCTGGGTACTCTTCTGGCTCTGTCAATCTGTTTTTTCACTTCAGCAGGTGGGTATTGTAGGTTTAAGAATGCTTGATAGAGATCTTGTAGGTGTTTATCTCTGTCCGAGGGATTGGAGCAAATACGGTTGTATCTTAGAGCTTGGCTGTAGACAATGGATCGTGTGGTGTGTCCGGGATGGAAGCTGGAGGCATGTAAGTAAGTATAGCGGTCAGTGGGTTTCCGGTATAGGGTGGTATTTATGTGACCATCGTTTATTAGCACAGTAGTGTCTAGGAAATGGACCGCTTGTGTGGATTGGTCTAGGCTGAGGTTGATGGTGGGATGGAAATGTGGAACATTTTAAAATGTTGCCACTTTCAAGTATTTTCCATTATTACTGATTTTTAACTGAGAAGGACTGATGAGCGCATAATACTTACTGAATATACAAGTATTAAATACCCATTGCAGCAACCTGCATGGAACTTGGAGGGAAAAGCACAGGTTGTAAGAAGGAAGAGATTTGGAGGAGACACCAAGAAGTTACATGGGATGCACATGCATAGGAAAGTTTGCTGCAGTTGCAGCATCTCTATAAATAGTTATCTTACTAAAAAAGCCCAATTCTGTTTTACAGGCATGGAATCCTTTCACGTTACCTAGCATGTGGTACATGCAACACCCATGTTGTATATTATTTCAGGGGGCTTTTAAAATGAGAGAGAGAAACAGAATTGTGGTTTTAACATAAATTCTAAACTCTCTGGGTGAAATCCTGGCCTCTGTGAAGTCACTGCAAGTCCTGCCATTGATGTTAATGAAGCCAGCATTTGGTCCTCTAAGAACATCTATTCTATTGCAAGTCAAGTCATGATTGCTTATTATATAATACTATTTTAAATTAAAATTACACAGTCACGTGAAGTATACAAATGCACTTGTGGCTTTGTGCTTTGAAGTACACCAGAGGCAGGTAAGTATGTGATATAAATGTTCACTGTATTGTATTGTTGCATGCTGACAAAGTACTTAGCTGACTAAATGCTTTATGTATTGTATTACTTGTTACAATCTGTTTGTAAAGAGCTATTCAGTGTAGGAAATATCATCATTACAGTATGTTCCTCTTATAGAAAACCATATGTGATTCAAAGTTAGTATTGTGACTTTTATACCAGGGAGGTGGCATTTTTACGTAAAACACTTTTTAATGGTCTTATGCCAAATTCTGCACTGCACCATGTAGAATCCTACTGAAGACAAAGAGCTATACTTCAGTGCTATACTTTCTCCTGATCTGTTTTAAAAGCTTTGAAATATGGAAAACACCCACAATTATAAGTTGCTTTGTGAATTAAGAGTGAGTTTTATCATTGCACTTTGTTTTTTTTCAGGAGGTGTGATGTTACCTTTTTGGAGTCCTCCATGGTTCTGCTATGGGTCTTTGAGACTAGGATTACAAGTTGAAAAATATTATTCAAAAAGTTAAAAAACTTTCTGCAAACACAATATATAGGGATAAGTGTCTTCCTTGAAAATAAGTCTTTGAATCTTCAATTTAAAAATATATTTTGAATAAACTGAGTAAAAAACAAACAAACAAAAAACCAGAAGAAAAATATATGAATTGTGACCACAAAGTACTAACATGCTGACTGATTAAGGTGTTGTAATTTCTTAATAGTTATAAAATATTTAAAAACATTGGTTCAGATAAAGGAGTTGAAATACTGTACAGCCCTCTTTTCCCCCTACAGATTTTAAACTTTAAAATCTTCCTTTTGCTTGTTGTTTGCGAATCCAGCTGGCATCTGTGTAGGAAGTTACAAAAGAGTAAAATAGGATTTGGGAGGATTCTGGATCTATCTATTATTTTTCTTAACAATGAACATCTACAATTTAGACATTCTAATTACATGTGAATTGAAATCCACTAAATGATTTTCTGAGAAATTTACAATGGGAAAGTGCATTTAAAAACTTGTATTCTTTTAGTTCTCTTCTCAACTTATGCACACATAATTCTAATTAATATCAATGAGAGCAAAGGGATAAAAGGGTACACCCCTGTAGTTTGGTTACTCACTTAAAGAAGGAGAAAGAGCTTAATCATATATACTGGCTTGGTAGGTATGGCCCTATCCATTCCAAAATAGCGTCTTCAGTTTTTTTCTGTTCTTTGAGGTGTGACAATATAATATCTCCATGCTCATCAGACTGTTACCTACCTAGGAGTTGCACATAATTTGCCCAAGCTAACTGGCAGTTAGGGGGATGGCATTAAGGACAACTTTTATTTCATCTCCAACCTCTGAATATGGATGGTGGCGGTGGGGTAATATAACATGATAAAGGCGGGAGAGGAGGATAAGGGCACATATTCTTTCCTGGAACTCAGACAGAAACAAGCAAAGGCCTCATTAGGGTGACAATTCTATCCACTCCCAATTGCTCCTAAACTCAACCAGTTTTCTCCTAAGTGATGAGAATGATGGGGGAATTCTGGGTTTTGGTGTGGATACAGTGTTATAAATATCCATAATACTGTATAAAGATATCATCCATAACCCCTCACACAAAGTGTTCATAATCCAACATGTAACACTGGGGGTATGGCTACACTTGCAGCTGTACAGTGCTGGGAGTTAAACCTGTCTTCGTATAGCTGAATAGGGAAAGCGCTGCAATCTGACGACACTGACAGCTACCAGCGCACTGTCGTGGCCATATTTGCAGCATCTGTGTCATAAACAGTTAGTTAAGGGTTAAGGTCTCTTTTACCTGTAAAGGGTTAACAAGCAGTACCTGATGAACACCTGACCAGAGGACCAATCAGGGACAAGATAATTTCAAATCTCTGTGGAGGGAATTTTTTTTTCTGTTTTTTTGTTTGTGTTGAGTCTCTCTTTGGAGCTAAGGGAGTCCAGACACCTTTTTCAAGTCCTCCAAGATTTCTGCAGTATTGTTCATCTATTCAGGCTAGTAAGTGTTAAACAGGCGAACTAGTATTATAAGTTTATTTCTACATTTGCAATTGTGTGTTTTGCTGAAGGAATATCTTTATTTCTGTTGCTGTTACTTTGCTTTTACTGAGAAAGAAAGGGGGAGGGAGAAATCTCTCCAGGTTATAAGTTAGACCCTGTGTATTGTTCCATCCTGGTATTACAGAGATAGTGTACTTTCTTTTTGTTCTTTTAATAAACTCTTTTCTTTTTAGGACTTGATTGATTCTTCTCTTGTTTGCATTTTCAAGGGAAGGGGAGGGGGAGGGGAGTCCCTCTTTGTGTTGAGTCAAGGATTTGACTCGGTGTGTGTATCTCTCCAGAGCAGGCTGGAGAGAGGGAAGGGGGAGGGAGGGGAACTGGCTGTTTCTCTCTCTGGTGAGATTCAAGGGGTTTGAATCTGGGTTCCCCAGGGGAAGTCTGGGGGACAGGCAGTGTGTTACCCACTTTAAACTTAACTGGTGGCAGCAGAACCGGATCTAGACTAAGATTAGTTTAGAGGAGCCCATGCAGGTCCCCATCTTGGAACCCAAAAGCTCCAAGTGGGGGAGAAGACCTATGACAATCTGCAACGGCATTGGGAGCAGTGCATTATGGGCAGCTATCCCAGCGTTCAAGTGGCTGCAACGTGCTTTTCAAAAAGGTGGGGTTGGGTGGAGTGTGACAGGGAGCGTGGGGGAGAGAAAGAGTGGATTTTTGGAGCCGACACTCTGTCAGCAGCTGCAAGTTCCGACTCCCTCCTCCACCCCTCTCTCGCTCACTGAAAGCACCAGATAACCAGCCTCCCCGAAACGGACCCCCTCCACCCCCCGCACACCGTGCTGCTTCTCTCCTCAAGCCCCCTCTCTTCAAGCAAACACTAGTTGTGGGTGTTCCAAAGGGAGCTCATTCACAGCAAACAGTAGCTGTGTTTGTTTTTTTTGATAAGCAGCTTCGGGAGCCCAGGAGTTCACAACAAAACAAACAGAGGCATCACAACAAAACAAAGAGCGTAATCTTTACTTAAAAGCATTATGGGAAGCTTCCGGCAGTTACAGCATAGTAAGATTATTCCCTGTTTACACTGGCACCCCAGCGCTGCAGCACCAGCGCTATTCTCTTTATTCCTCTCGTCGAGGTGGAGTGTATGCAGCGCTGTAGTCAGGGAGATACAGCGCTGTATGTGCCTTGCCAGTGTGGATGGAGAGTGAGTTACAGCGCTGTAAAGCCACCACCAGCGCTGTAACTCTCAAGTGTAGCCAAGGCCTGGGAAAAGATAAGACACTGCCTGAAGGGGGTACTTAATGGGAGGGGAGAACAAGGTTTAGGGATACAATTCTTTGCTAGTTTTTGATTTGACAGTAATACTTGCATCTTAACAGTTCTGCTTTATTTGTTTTTGTTATATACAGCGTCTCAGAACAGAGTTAGTGTATGGGCCTCTCAAAAGAGTATGTCAGAAGAGACCATTGTCACAATGGTGGGTTTGTGGCCTAGGGAACTACAAGAAAATACAAAAAAGAAACATAACTACATTTATTGCTCGGTTAGCAGCTATGTCCTGTGTAAATTATTTTTTAGCTCATTTAATAAATGCTAAAAACCTGTTGTCTAAAAAATGATAGATTTGGATAAGTGAAGCTTTTGATGTTGACACTATTTGTAAATAGAAGGATCTTAAATAGTTGAGAGTAGTAGAGCTTCCCCCTATAAATATATATCACATATGAAAGTAATTTATTTCTGTCTAGATGGTGGATCCTTCATTCTTGGGAATTATTTGTTCCAAATGCTATCTAACTTACTTGTCTGTGAAGAACCCAGTTCACTGTAGGCACTATCCATATACACACAAACACACACCACCACTACTACTACAGCTTTTGTTTTACTTTCATCTATTGAGAAACCTAATTTTACAAGTACAATGAAATAATGTATTGCCCCACAACTGCATGACATATACTATAATCAGAATTGCAAATTCCGATACTTTGAATCAATCTGAGGCATTCATTCTTCGCTAAAAATACAATTCCTCTCAGCGGTGTAAAGAAGCTGGGAAGCTAT
The DNA here is from genome assembly GCF_020497125.1 of Mauremys mutica. NCBI lineage: Eukaryota > Metazoa > Chordata > Testudines > Geoemydidae > Mauremys > Mauremys mutica. Next base: position 53,020,025 of record NC_059076.1, on the reverse strand, counting down.
CCTAGAGGGGCAGCCAAGGAGTTATCTGACATAGGAGGACCAATGATATGGTAGCTATACCACTTGAGGATCCCCGTGATCTGTGGGGGATCTGAGCCTCTGATCAGGGCCGGCTCCAGGCACCAGCCCAGCAAGCAGGTGCTTGGGGCAGTCAAAGGGGAGGGGCGGCACGTCTGGCTCTTCTGCGGCAATTCGGCGGTGGGTCCCTCACTCCCTCTCGGAGCGAAGGACCAGCCACCGAATTGCCGCCAAAGAATGAAGCGGTGGCGGTAGTGCCACAGATCATGATCACAGCTTTTTTTTTTTTTCCTTTGTGCTGCTTGGGGCAGCAAAAAATCTGGAGCCGGCCCTGCCTCTGATCCATCTGATCTCCTGCTGGCACAGCAGTCCCTGCAAAACTGATGAAGCTGGCATCAGTCAGAACAGACTTTAGGCCACTGGTTGGGACAGAGTCAGCAGAATGAAAAGTAGGCCTTCCTTCCTGTAAATTCAGTTTAACCAGGGGCAATTTTTTGGTTGGTCAATAAACATGTTTTTCCCCACATTAGTGTAATCACTAGTCTTCCTGTTAATATCTGCCAAGGATGTTCATTTCAGATTTTTTTTTTAAGCTAGAAGAAACTAACACCTGGTTTTTCTTACCTTTCTATTGCCTCAAGCACTACAAGTGAAACAATACTTAAAATCACTGGCTCTTCAGTACTGAACACTCCAGAATCTTGTATTTTAGGGTATTTGTTTTTTGTGAAGAGTCCAACAGATAACTAGCTGCTAATTCAACCTTTGCACCTGGCTGTTCTGTCAGTTATTTGAACGAGATGAAAAAGCATACCCTCCTTATTTGAATGAGCTCAGGAAGCTTAGAACTGTTTAAAACTCGGTATAGTTAGATTTGCTGTGTACAAGGCATACAAGTTTTGTCCCATATGACATTTTTTACTAAATATTTTAAGAAAATACATAAAAAGGACATTGTAAACTGGAATATTCATAGAAGAGAAATCCTTGATGGAAGTCTGTGAATTTGCCCTCCTTTGTTTTCTTTCTACTTCTTTCTTTTTCCATCTTTTCTTGATAGCTTATCCATCTGCCTAGACATTGTTACCATTGGATATGAATCTCAGAAGAAGATGGAAGCATCTCACTGAATTTTATGAATGTGCCTTTGATTTATAAAAATGCAGGAAAAAATATAGACAATTTGCTTCACTTAATTCCAGAAAAGAAGTTTTATCTGATACATTCTTCAATTACTAAATGTAAAGTATGGAACCCTGTAGCATCAGTTACATCTCTTGATTGTGCCAAAATTTTGTCTAGTTATACTACTGGTTATCAGGCTGCATCTTCAGTTCATTGTCATAAAAATCATTAGCCTATTGTAATATGGCACCAAAGTACACATTTTGTTCTTCCACTCTCCTCTGCAACCTGCTTCTGCTTTTCTCTTGATCTCCACTTCAAGAAAGATATAAATGCATGTTCTAAAACCATCCTTGTTCAGGAAAGCATGTAAGTGCTTACACTTGAGCATATAGTTAAGTCCAATGGGCTTCAATGACACTTATGCATTTGTATTTTTAAGCACATGCTCAGGTACTTTCCTTAATAAGATGTTTTCCTGAATCAGACACATTTTTACTGCACTTTAGACAGAAGACAATCAGTCATACTACTGGCATGAAATTACTAAAATAAATAATAAAATAGGCAAATTATTTTATCAATAAGCTCGTCATTATTGTGCAATCTTTCATAGCCACATATTCATTTATCAGCAAAGTAATGAAAATAAAATCTTGACTTTTATAAAAGCTTCATTGCCTGAAATAAACATTTTCTACCACCCATTTATTTCAGGTGCCAGAGTCTCAAACTTGCATTTTGATATAGCAGTATGGAAAATTAATACTGACCACAAGGTTTCCTTTAGAACTTTCAGAAGAGTGGATCCTAAATAGAGTAGATTGCTGCCTTCTGAATTTAAGAACTGGTTAGGCTCTGTCTTTGAATACCATAAAGAGGAGGTCTTTGAATTTACTGTGCATACGGGCAGGAAGCATGAAAAGCAATTACTTATAAATATTGCATAAGGAAATTCTTGTGATTCCTGATCAAAAGTACCTGGGACCCATGAATATTAATTGCAGAGTAAATGACATACAAATCTTGTAAAAGATATTGCTCAATTGTCTCTTTTCTAAAGATAAAACCAGTGTTCTTAACAACCTCATTTGTTCAGCTTCCTATGTACAGCCAGTGCACTCCATGATGCTACAGGATAATATATGTTGTATGTGAGATGGACACAAAAACAATGAGATACAGAACACATAGTTAAATGTGGCAGCTTAAACTTTATATAAAAACTATTATCTGGCTGGAGAAACCACCCCAAACTATCTGGCAAGGTTACTCCATTGCAGATCTCAGCTGGCACCCATGAATACTATAAACTTAACCTTAGGGTGAGTGTGACGGCCATGCCCCCTCTACAGCTTCAGACTTTCTAAAGGACCCTGACTGTAAGCCACACTCCCACCCACTTGCTGCCTCTACATCAGAGAGTAGAGAGAGAAGCTGCATGAGATACAGAGGAACATTTTCTCACCTTGCAGTACTGTGCCTAGGACCAATGCACAGTTACAGGACCTGAATAGGACTTTTTGCTGTCATCTCCTATGGTGGGTATCAGTGCAGTTGGTGGGCTACAAACAGTTTGGATGTCCACCCAGCTGGGCAAGTAGAAAGGAATTAACGGAGCCTTTGAGATTCTTCAACAAAATATCTGACCCCTAGTTGGACAAACTCCATACTTTTGGATACAGTTCTGGGGAGGCATACTCAGTTCCCTTATGGGAAATCACTGTAACTCCTGCCACTTTAATATAAATACAAGTTTTTCAGATTACTACTTTCCTGCTCTGGTTGATCTTGGGAGGACTAGTGATTGCTTGACAAACTTGCCTCAGAAGCAAGACCACTCTCTATTGTGATCAATATTCCTCTTTATTCTAATGATCAAAGTAATTATTTTTGATGTTTCTAAATTCTCCTCCTCCTGAGAATAATGACCATATGTGAGGAATGAAAACAGCCAGCTGAGGAATGGTATTAGCTGGTCCCACAGCTACTGTTAACTGTTCATTAAAAGCACACATGGGAACCAGACCCCTCTATATAAAATTCAGATGGTTGATGATGACCTACGGCTGACTGAAACATACTTTCTTGGTCACAAGAATGGTGGACAACAATTATCCCAATTTTATCAGTTTTTCAAAAGGGAGATGGGTTCTTGTTGACCTCTAAAAGGGTATAATCATGCCTACAGTGTGTCACAGGATGCTGTGTGGTTTACGTATTGTTTGTGACATTCTCTGAGATCTGCAAATGAAAGTTGTTATGTTAGGGTTGATCCTGCTCCCACTGAAATTAGTAGTGAAAATTACATTGACTTCAGTGGAGCTGGATTGATCCCTAAGGGCAGATAGTAGAAAGGGAATTCTTATGCAACCAGCAAGGGAAGGTGCTCCTCAGCAGGGCATATAATATCAGTGGAATTGTTGTGTAGTTTCTGCTGCAATCTCGGGCTTGAAGAGCTGTCTGCTCTCATGCTCATGCTCCACTTTCTCCTGCCTCAGCTTGCCATCACCCAAAGAATCCCCTAAACCAAGGAAACAAACATCAGCACACATGCTAGAAAATAGATCCAATGTATGAAGAAGTCCTTTTGTGCAGGCTTCCTGCAGTCCTTACCCCAAGATAGAAGTATACCATTTTTGTAGCCTAAAGGACAGTGTGCACCTGTGGACTCAGGGACAAGATTTACTCTGAAGTTTGCAGTATTTCTGTGTGGAAGCAGGACACACTGCTGAACAAGTAAGAAATTAAATCTGATATTTCTCCCCTCTGGCTACTAGTACAAATTACTAGTTTGGTGACTGTGTCTGTCTGGCCATGTTACAGATCAATGTGAACCATATCAAACATTTTACAAAGCCTCTGGCATGTATGTATGAGGGGAAAACAGTAATCTATGCCCTCTCCAGCATACTGTCTCCTGAAGAATTGTACAAAATCAGAAGTTAATTTATAACTTAAACCTCTGGTGGTCTGAATTCAAGTGTAAACTTCAGGAAGTTTGCCTATGTTTAGAAAAATCAAATGAATATCCTGAAGACTAGGAGATGCTTTCAAATGCTCTCTCTGAAAAAGGCCAAGGGATTTCTTTTTAAACTGGTTTTGAGATTTGATATGGCTTTCAGTGACAGGGACTCCAATTTATTTGCTTTCATTTGAGGTGATCAAGGTTCTGTTTTTCTGAAAATCAAATTCAACCTGTCTAATTTTTAAAAAAATTACTGTATTGCTCAGTTCTGCAAATTTTTATCTACTGTTTTATTTTATCAATCAATATTTATTCTCAACATCTTTAAACTTCATATATTACTAGAACATTAAATGTATAGAGGTGTGTAGAATATCTAGTTTTAGGGCCTATAAGTATTTAATGTGGTTTGTGTTAACCAATTAGGGAAATACTGAATGAGTGAAGCCACTAGGGATAAGTCAAACATGCTTTGAAAATGTCTCTCTCTATTCCAGTCCCTCCAAAGCTTTCAGTAGCCTGTCATGCAACTCATCAATGAACATGGCCCAGTTACATGATTATAGCAAAAATATTAGCATTCTCAAATGCATCTCAGATTAATTATTCAGGTTTTCAATTCAAATATAGTCAACCTTTGGTCTTTAAAGTCTTGAGTAAAAGGCCAGGGATGCCAAAATTGAGATAATCCAGGTTGTGATTACTTGAGGCAACTATTTTTGATCACTGAAGACTTTGGACCAAATTCAGCCCTAACATAAGCAGGTGCAATGCCCATTTTGACCCCCAAAACTAGGCATCTGTCTAATTTTTAATTTTTGAGAAGTCTATTGAAGCCAATTTGACTATTCACATATTTAAAATTGGGTATGTGCTTAGACGCTGATTCAGCAAAGTACTGCCCTAATGTGGCACTATCTTAGCCCTGGGCTACACTACGAGTTTAGGTAAAATTTAGGAGCATTAGATGCTGCATAGCTCCACCAGGTCGCTCTTAAGGCGTTTAGCATACATCTTCCTGCTGGCCACTCACCGGCCTGTGCTCTCAGCTTTCCACCGGTTCCAGGGAGACCCCAAGTGCACCAGCCCTTCTTCAGGTCACCCCTTCTCTGCCAGGGTCGAGCTGCAGACTCCTCCGCCCCTGGGACCGCTTGCTGCGATCCCCTGGGAGACCGTGTTACTGCAAAAGTCCTTCTCTCTGGTCACACACTCCCAGAGGTTAATCGCCTTGTGAAACCATCTGTCTCTGAATCTTCAGCATGCCTGGTCCTTGTCAATCCCCCCTTCATTTTACTGCTCCCCAGTCACTTACTGCAGGAAGCGCTGTCCACGGGGTGCAGTACATCCCACCACTGCCACCAGTTGTCATGGAGTGTGGGGGAGTCAGGGCCCTGCACTCCAGGCTTCCTGCGATTCACCATGACTCTCAGCCAGCCAGTAAAGCAGAAGGTTTATTTAGACGACAGGAACACAGTCCAAGACAGATTTTGCAGGCACAGACAACAGGATCCTGCCCAATTAGCTCCATCTTGGGGTCCCAAGAGCACCACAGCCCCCTTGGGGGGTCAGAGCCCTGTCTGTGCTTCCCTCTATTCCCCAGCCTTCTCCTGAAACTCTCTCACTCCCCAGCGACTCCTCCCCGCAGCCTTTGTTCAGCTTCCTGGGCAGAGGTGTCACCTAGCCTCTAACCCCTTTCTGGGTTCTCACGTTACATGCTCAGGCATCTTCCCTCAAGGCCAGTCTCCCATCCCCCAATACAGATCGTCCTCCTAGGCCAACACCTGCCACTCAGCATTCGCAGACCACAGTAAGAACAGTCCCAGTTCGTCACATCTCTCCCCTCTTCGAGATCGAACTGAGCGGGGTCACATCGGCCAGTGACCTGGGGAAGTTCGATAATACCCATGTTCCCAGGGATGCCCCAACATCCCTCCCATTCCTTGGTGAGAATTACACCAGGCCCTTCCAGTTTCACGCCCCCCTTTAGGTCGGGGGGTGCTCGATGGCACTCGTAGTTCGCATGTGAGAAGGTTTATGCGGTCCGTGCCCTTTTCCCACCCCAATACCTCTGGGGTTCAAGCTGGGCTGGGGTCTTCTCCCAGCGTTCCAGTTTGGAGAGCTGTGATTCAGGCTCTCTTGGTTTAGAGCCCCCCTTTTGACTTTGGCCCCCCTCTGGAAAGGCTCCTTTATGATGGGCAAGGGTCCTACGGCCATTTTCCCCTTGTCCCGGGCCTTCCTCACCCTCTGGCAGGGGTCACAGGATCGGCACTACTGTCGGACAGTAGTAAAGACCCCAGGCCAGTAAAAGTTCCGTAGCAGCCTCTGCTGGGTACGCCAGGTTCCCTGGTGCCCTGAGAGGGGGATGTCATGGGCCCGGTATAGCAGCTGGCAGCAATACTTCCTGGGTACCTCCAGCTGCCTCCTGATCCCCCCTGACTCCATTTTCCCTGGGGGAGCCCATTCCCGGTACAGGAACCCCTTCTCCCACAGGAACCTTTTCTGGCAACCTCTCCACACAATGAAGCCATTTTTGTCGACTTAAAGGACTCTTAAAATCGATTTCTGTACTCCTCCCCGACAAGGGGATTAGCACTGAAATTGACCCTTCTGGGTTGAATTTTGGATAGTGTGGATGCAATTTGATGGTATTGGCCTCCAGGAGCTATCCCAGAGTGCTCCATTGTCACTACTCTGGACAGCACTCTCAACTCAGACACACTGGCCAGGTAGATGGGAAAAGCCCCGCGAACTCTTGAATTTCATTTCCTGTTTGGCCAGTGTAGCGAGCTGATCAGCACAGGTGACCATGCAAAGCTCATCAGCATAGGTGACCATGGAGCAGGGCCGCCCAGAGGATTCAGGGGGCTTGGAGTCTTCGGCGGTGGGGGACCCCCGCTTCGGCGGTAATTCGGTGGTGGGGGGTCCTTCCACTCCAGGACCTGCTGCCAAAGTGCCCCGAAGACCCGTGGTGGGGGGCCCCCACCGCCAAATTGCCGCCGAAGACACGGCACTTCGGCGGCAGGTCTTGGGGCGGAAGGACCCCACCACTGCGGGTCTTCGGGGCACTTCAGCAGCAGGTCCCAGAGCGGAAGGACCCCCCCCCATAGCCGAACTGCTGCCGAAGACCCAGAGCGGAAGAAGCGCTGGGTGCCCGGGCCCCGCAACAGTTTTCCAGGGCCCCCGGAGCGAGTGAAGGACCCCGCTCCAGGGGCCCCGAAAAAACTCTCGTGCAGGGCTGGGGGTTTGGGGCAAATTGCCCACTTCCCCCCCCCCAGGCAGCCCTGCCATGGAGTTCCAGAATTACAAAAGAGCTCCAGCATGGACCGAATGAGAGGTACTGCATCTGATCGCTATATGGAGAGATGAATCCGTGCTATCCGAACTCCATTCCAAAAGACAAAATGCAGGAATATTTTTTTAAAATCTCCAAGGGCGTGAAGGACAGAGGTTATAACAGGGACCCGCAGCAGTGCTGCGTGAAGCATACCAAAGAACCAGCAAGGCAAACGTCTGCTCCGGGTCACAGCCCCAGATATGCTGCTTCTATGATGAGCGGCATGCCATTCTAGGGGGTGCCCCTACAACTACCCTACCTATGTGCTTCCCTCCTCCCCCAACTCTTCTGGGCTACCTTTGCAGTTATCCCCCCATTTGTGTGATGAATTAATAAAGAATGCATGAATCTGAAACAACAAAGGCTTTATTGCCTCTGCAAGCGGAGATCAAAGTGGGGAGGGGAGAGCGGTTGGCTTACAGGGAAGTAGAGTGAACCAAGACAACAGGTTTTCTTGAAGGAGAAACAAAAAGAACTTTCACACCATAGCCTGGCCAGTCATGAAACTGGTTTTCAAAGCTTCTCTGATGCACAGCATGCCCTGCTATGCTCTTCTAACTGCTGGTGTCTGGCTGCGCATAATCAGCAGCCAGGAGATTTGCCTCAACCTCCCACTCTGCCAAAAACATCTCCCCCTTACTCTCACAGATATTGTGGAGCACACAGCAAGCAGTAATAATGATGGGAATATTGGTTTCACTGAGGTTTAACCGAGTCAGTAAACTGCGCCAGCGAGCTTTTAAATGTCCAAAGGCACATTCTACCACCATTCTGAGCTTGCTCAACCTATAGTTGAACTGTTCCTTACTACTGTCCAGACTCCATGAGCCATGGGAGCAAGGAGTAGGCTGGGGTAGGTGCAACCACATGGTGCTGCCGACTGGGAGAGCAGCCTGAGGCAGAAGCCTCCAGCTGGCATGATATTCCGGGCAGGCCTGAATCTCCATTAGATGAAACTTAAAGAAGAGAATGACCTGGAGTCATTCCCATTTTTGTCCAGGCGCCCCTGACCCACCTCACTGAGGCTGGCCAGAAGCACCCACAAGACGACGATGACGACAGCTAACAGTCGTATTGTATCATCTGCCATCCGCAAGGGGATGCTGGTGTGTAGCACTGCAGTACCGAGTCTGCCAGCAGCACCCAGGAGACATATAGTGACAGTGAGCTGAACAGGCTCCATGCTTGCCATGGTATGTCATCTGCACAGGTAACCCAGGAAAAAAGGCGAGAATATTTTGCAGTTGCTTTCACAGCGGAGGGGGCTTGACAACATGTACCCAGAACCACCCATGACAATGTTTTTGCCCCTTCAGGCATTGGGAGTTCAACCCAGAATTCCAATGGGTGGCAGAGACTGCAGGAACTGGACAGCTACCATAGTGCAATGCTCCGAAAGTCGCCGCTAGCCTCGGTACTGTGGATGCACATCGCTGACTTAATGTGCTTAGTGGGGACACGCAATCGACTGTAACAAATCGATTTCTAAAATATCAACTTCTATTAAATCGACCTAATTTTGTAGTGTAGACATACCCTTAGAGTGGAACTGAAATTGGCCCAGTCAGGGGTACTGGAACAATTTGTACAGTGGAGATGCTGAGAGTCATTGAACCAAACTGTAAGCCCTGTATGTTGTGGAAACCACTTCAAGCTGCCACCCTCCCACCCCTAATTCCAGCACCTAAGAGCCCAGTGTTTTTATGCACCGAAGCTGCATCTTGTGGCTTATGTTTAAATTTCAGATAACTGAGCATTTCACATAAACTAAGATCGGTTGGTTAAGATTTAAGTGTAACTCTTCTTACATTGTTAATATTGTCCCAAAATCCAGCTCCTTTGATTCTCAGAAATTTTTAATAGGCCCTCAAGCAATTACCCAACAATGTATTTTTACAGATAAGACATGGTTATATAAAAGTCCAGTTTAAATGCAATTTTGCCCTTTCATTTGCAGCCCTATCATACTAGTATTTCCTGAAACCATCACTGCCTCTTACTTAATAAATGGCTGTCTATTTTAGGGCATTTAATCAACTCCTTTTACCCTCACAGAAAAGTCTTATAGAATTTAACAGAGGAAAAAAAGAAAAGTTATTTTAGGTTTTTTTCTATCATACTGTTGAATATAACAGTAAAAATATTCCTATATAATAAAATAATAATAATTAATAATATAAATTCTAAAAGAATAGCTCTCTAGTTCTCAATCCACATGTCCCTTTCTAAGATGTCCCATCCGGTTACTAGCTATTCCAATGTCTCATTGCAATTTTCTCAATAAGACATTGACTCTGCAAGCACTTATGCAAATATTTAACTTTATGGGCATGATTATTTCTATTGGGTTCAAAGGGACTGCTCCATATGTACAATTAAGCAAGTGCTGAAGAGCTCCTGTGGTCACAATCAGCCCCAATGCACCACATCTATGTGGCTTGTCAGACCTGGGAGCAGCCCCAGGTTGAGCAGTACTCTGAAACAAACAGAGCTGGAGCTCAGGGTTACATGCTGAGAAGCAGTTTAAAAGCACTGCTAGTCTGTACTCTTGGAGAAGGGAAGATGAGCTAGGTTTTTTTCTTTTGTTGAAGCTCCCAGGACTAAGTTTTGGCCTTTAACCGCACAGCCATGTGGGAGCTGAGACTTCCTGTGGGGGTCTTTAAGACAGCTTGCCCTCATTTGCATTGGGGAGGAAGCCATGACCCTCACAGGCTGTGGAATTCCCCCTCCCTCCTGTGGTTAGAACTGATTTATATTCCCTGCTGGAAAAGAGAAGACTTCATAAAAGGTACTGCTTGACAGCTATACCCAGGCCCAGGGAACCATGAACAAGGTAATTGAGGTGCCTGCCTTCACCCTAAGAGGTGACTTTGAATATGAACTCTTGATACTCACCTATGTCATGCTGGTCACTGTTTTCCAGGACCTTCTTGTTCCTGTAATATTGTAAATCCAGCCTCTTATGTATATTCATGCTTTCTCTCATTGTTTGTACATCACTCATTGCATTGTATCAGCACTTGTAAATCACATTTGGGGATATTGCCAGTGTACCAGGTAGCATCAATTATATTTCACAGAAGGATAAAATAACCTTAAAATAGTTTAAAACTTATTTCTGTATTAAATTCCTCCAATAGCCCACTTGCTGGAGCCATTCAGTACAGAAATCCATTCTTGACTTACTTCCTGCATTGCATTTTAAGGGTAATTTGGAAACTATTACCATGAGTAGTGGTCAAAATTTTAATTAGGGTATATCATACAGTCTATGAATATTGTTACCAACACTGGTTGAAATTTTTCAATCAAAAGATTGGGTTTTTTTGTCAAAAGTGGCCTTTAAAAACAATGGAAACTTTTTTTCATGAAAAAAAAAAGTGTTTCCAAAGTTTTCCAGTGTTTTAATGCAACCTAAGCCCATTTTTTCTCCACTTTTTTTCTTCCTTTTTTGTTTTAAGTATCTTTCAATGCCCCCTTCCCCTTTTCATTGGGAGTTGAGGAAAAGGTGAGAAAGGGGAGGTTGGAACAAAGAAAAAAAATTAAAAAATCTGAAACGCTTTGAATAAATGGAAGAAAAAAGTTTGTCTGAAACCTGCATTATGAAAATGATTTTGACATGAACTTTTCAGGTGAACTGTTGCCCATTTTTAATAGCTCGGCTTGCTGCTATCATTCAAACAAGCTGTGAAGTTTGGAGCTGGATTTGAACTACCATGAAGTTTGAGGGGCTTCTGGCCTAGTGTTTTAGTTTGGTCTCATCTCTAATTCCCCAAACCAAAAAATAATATGCCAAATTTACTGCAACTGAACTAGACATAAAAAATGGTAAATGAGAAAAGGGGACTGCCAGTCAAGAAAATCTACATAGATAAAACTAAACAAAATGTATTTAATGCGTTGCAGACATAAAATATATTTTAAGCCTACTTTAAAAAGATCAGCTAGTATGCTAGTCATCTGTTTTTTACTAGGATTCAGGCAGATTTAAGGATTTAGTATGCCAATTTATGCAGGAAATGTGTATATATATATATATATATATATATATATATATATGTATGCATCAGAAAATACCCCATGAAGAAACTGAACATGGATTCCCATATGACATGTATGCATTTCTCTGTTACTCGTGGACAAATGGGTTTGTATTGTGACCAGCACTTCTCTACCTATAAATAACATAGTATCTGCAGTTTTATCCTAATATGTGAACCAGGGGCAGCTCCAGGCATCAGCACAGCAAGTGTGTGCCGGGGGCGGCAAGCTGGGCTGGGGGAGTGGCCTGCCGGTCGTCGTGAGGGCGGCAGTCAGAGAGCTTCCGGCGGTGTTTCTGCGGGCGGTCCACTGGTCCCGCGGCTTCAGCAGCAATTTGGCGGTGGGTACGCCGAAGACCCAAGACCGGTAGATCACTCGTAGAACCGCCGCTGAATCTGCATGACTGGCGGGCCTCCCGCAGAAACGCTACCAAAGGCTCCCTGACTGCCATGCTTGGGGCTGCAAAAAACATAGAGCTGACCCATATGTGAACAAGTAATTTTGCAACAAACACAAAGTGCTATTGACCACAATGATGTATAGTAAGAGTATTTTTGGTATGAAATTACCAAATTGACGTCTCCTTTGCAAGTTTAAACTATATGGAAATATAGAAAATATATTTATCAAGTAAGGCAGATTGAATGTGTGCACAATCCCAACTTGAGTGCATGTGGCAAGCCATTTGCACACCATATTATAGGTGCACATGCATTTTTGTGTAAGCCTGCCTGAAATGTAAGGGCTTAGTGTTGGCATAAATAATAGGTGCACACTGATGGTGTTGGAAGCATATAGATGGCTTACTACAACTTGTCCATGTGGATACCTAAAAGTTAGGCACCTGAAATCCATAGTTAGGGGGCTAAATTGATACTCTGAGAAATATGACCAAATATTTAAATTCATCCAGTTATTAATCTATTGTAAAGACTTTTTCTAGGCTAGCTAATTCATTCAAACAAATGTGCAGTAACCATAGAAACAAGATAATTACAGAAACAGAAATTCTTTAGCAGTCAATGCTGTTATAAGAGGGAAGTTGAACATAGACTAGTGGCTAACATAGTTTATCTACTGCTTTCCTTTCCTGTCTAGTTTCCCCTTTGGTAACTAACACAGCAATTCATTTGAGTTTCTGTGACCCTAAGAGCCCCCCAGTCCCAGCTGGCACACTGTTGTCATGATATATACCCAAAAGGCAGCTTGTAATGTACCATTGGAAAACTCACTGATTATTAATATTTCACAATGTATGTGTGGTAAACATTTTTGATATGTGCTTCAAATATGCTCTCAAAATATATTTGGCAAGCAGTACCCAACCCACACCTGTTCCAGACAAAGGAATGTGGTTCCACCTGCTTGAATGTGTTTCCAATGTAAATTAAGCAAGGGGTGGTCAAAGAAAATCACATTTACATGCAAGGTAGACATAGCCATCAGGATAGCAAGTGGACAAAGATGTCTACTTAATAATCTCAATGGGAGATGGAGACAGCACCCCCAGGAAGCCTTCCTGCCCCTTAAAGCAGGCTCAATGAAATTTTTGAAAATATAAGGAGAGAGAGAAAAGGTCATTTTGACATCCATCTACTGAGGGAGTGAAGGGCGCCAAAGCTCTTGAAATCACAATGTTGAGATATTGATAGTTTTAGAGAGAGAGAGAGAGAGTTTTGTAATTTCATAGGTATAGACATATCCCCTTTTAGGCCCCAAACCAAATCAAGTTAATTAAAACTATCCTCCCTGTATCTCTATGTGAAAAGTTACACATCCACAAAGAGTCTGTTCAAGGAGCTGATAAGAGTTGTTGTAAAAACAACTGTGCTCTGAAATTGGTCTTGCAGAAATCCCTTATCCTCTTCATTTATTATCCTGCTTGTTTTCTGCTATTGTTGTGCCAGCCTAAGAGTTATAACTGTGATCTCTCATGGCCGAAGAATGCGTAGCTCAGAGATAACCAGATGAACCACAGGGCAAGCCAGAATCTACCCAAGTGCCCCTCCCCATCCCTTCCCCGATGGAGGGCTGAAGAACAAGATAACACTCAGATAACACTCAGCCGTCAGGTTTGAAGTTTGATAATCATTTCAAACAAACATCAGCATGATTAAACTATTCCCGTAGACTTGTATAAGGACAAAATCCTATAAGAACAGAACCAAAAACGCAGGGACTTTGAGTCTGGTTCTGCAACCACCCTCCAGGAACATCGGATGCGCATCTGACAGGGACTAGGCTCCACCCTCGTGTGCAGGCTACCTGACCAGTACTCTGCCCCGAGCAACCTCTAGGCTGGTAACTATAACAACTCAGCAGAACTTGTATGAATGAGTGTGTGAATGAATAAGGAATGGTAGTGAAATAATATTGAATTGCATATCCTGATTTCTCGCTCTTTCTCTGTATTTACAATAAACCTGACATTTTGCCTCATCCCTCCTGACATTTTGCCTCATCCCTCTTATACGATCCTGTTGGTAGTGTATCAATGTTTTATCCTGTAACCAAGAGCATTAAAGTCTCTGGGAACTGAGTATAGGTGAGAAACCTGCTTAGGCAGATTTGTGGGTTTTTTACTTATTTTTGGCTTCTAACCCTTTCTGTCTTCTCCTTATATTTGGGACCACTTATGCCTCTGACCTTTTGCTTGAATAGATGTTTTACTTTTACTATAAACCAATTTAGTGCTTTGATTAAAAGTGTTTAACTCCAGTTCAAGTTATAAAGAGCCATTATTTTTGCTGCTCCCTTAAGCTGCTGGATACTAATTTATCTAAGTGTTCAGTTAGAGGGCTAGACACTACAAAACAGACAGTTTTGGGGAAACTTGGGACTGGGAGGATGTTGGGGTCACCCTTCTAAAAGGAACTGGGAAGTGGACGACAGGGTGTGTGACCTGTATACTAGGTGTTAGTTTCTGGTATGGAAGCCACGGCAGTATAGCATTTAAGACATCCAGAGTTGTAGGGCAGCCAGTGACAAAACCCTTACGGTTCCAAACCAAAAGGTCACAGATTTATTTCTTTATTACTGATCTTTGATAGGTACAATTCTATCCCCCAAATTTGCTATAGCTGCTAGAAGAATACTCTTTTTTGCCTGTTCATTGTCATTAGCACACAGTTTCTAGGCCTTTCATTTTGAAGTCATCTCATGAGACTGGTGAGTTCAGTCACCAGATATTGCCCTTCTCTCTCTTTTTCTTTTTAATAGATGGAGACAATTGGTATGAGGCAACTCTAGTACCGTTTAGATTCCTCCAATTTCCTTGAACCCTTAGGGTATGTTTACACTGCAATAAAATACCTCTCAGCGGTTCAACTGACCCAAGCTCACAGGGCTTGGGCTGTGGGGCTATAAAATAGCAGTGTAGACATTCAGACTTGGGCTGTAGCCCAGGGTCTGAGACTGACCTACCTACCTACCTGTCAGGATCTCAGCCTGGGCTCCAGCCTGAACCCAAATGTCTACACTGCTATTCTTAGTCCTGCAGCCCGAGCCCCATGGGCCCAAGTCAACTGATCCAGACTCTGAAACTTAGTGCTGAGGATTTTTTTTTAATTGCAGTAGTCAATATCCTTACATTCCATGGTATAGGGACTGCTGCGCTAATCTTGATTGAGTTTTTCATAGTGATAAAAGTCAAGGGATTCTCTATGTAGCTTTTGTGATTTAATTAGTTGGAAAAGTTGGCCTTTAATTATCCAGATGATCCATGTCCAGCTATAAAAACATGAGCTTGTCTGGAGACAGCAATATTTTTAAGGAAAAATTATACCTTAACTTAAAAACACATATCTCAAGACTACAGCTGTGTCAACAAGAGTAACAGTCAGTCAGGTTTTATACAGAAAACACGTTAGTTTAGGATTAAGGAATTTAGTTATGAAGGTATAAGGATACAGTTATAGAATTATAAGGCCCTATTTCTCTCCTTATGTCTGATATCAAAGGGTGCTCAGATTGGACTGAATCACCAATTAGAAGATGCACTCTCAGCATTTTATAACCTCTCTTGGAGGAAGCATTTTCTTTGAAAGGATGGTGTCCTAATTCAATATAAAATCCTCTTTACTGAGAGTCATTATGAGTCTCACATGTCACTGACATGGAGATAACTCCTGAATTACAACATGGGTGGATAGGTATTTCTGTTTTGGACATAAATCCCCCAATTTTCCTTGACACAGCATGGGGTTTCTTGATCCCCCTTAAATCTCTGGATTTTGCACAAAATATTATCGGAGGACTACCAGTTTCATTGTGCATTTTCTATTGATCCCTGTGAAATTGTTGGATTTGTAATGATTTCTCCCTCTCCGGCCCAATCCTTCCTCTGCAGCTTTTCCTTTATGAAATTGCTGCCATCTTCATTTTGTATTATCTTTTATAAAGAGAAATACGGTCTGCAAACCTGTCTTTCATGCTGTAGATTGCTTGATTATGTTGAAAGCAGGCTAAGTGCCTACTAGCATGCATGTAGTGGAAATAATGAGTGACAGTCTTCAGGTTTTGAATGTTCTCATTTGCATTTGGAAGCAATTAACTCTTGGAACAGTTAACTAGAATAAAAAAATAGTCATCCTTATCTGCACTAAGGGACAGATTATCAATATATGCTCATTTTCAGAACCCTGACCCCTCATCCTTCAGCTCCTTCATCACTTCTGCTCCCTAGTTAGAAATCATTTTAGTTACTTTGCCTCTTTCCACTCTCCTACCCTTCCTTTGTCCACATGTCCCAGTCACTGATCTGTCAATCGTTCCCCAATGTATCTTCCTGCCAACCTGCTCCACAAGTAACAACAAAAAGTGGGAAGGAAACAGTCAACAGAGGGCGTCTCTGTAAGTGAGTCAAAGGGCTAGGTCCACAAAGGGGACATTGCAGTCCCTGAACTTTAGGTGTCTTGCCACCCGGTGGAATCAACAACCTTCAGTTAGGTGCCTGGGCTCCTGAATGGGGAGAGTTAGGCACTTAAGAATGACTTACTTACAAAAGCCAGAACACTGAGCAGAGAACTGCCTATACTAGCCAATGGCTACTGGCAATGAGCACACCTAGCAGATTGGGCATTTCAGGCAAGATTAGTGGGGCAAGGAATAATTTGAGGATGATTCTGGGTGTGAGGTAGGCAGCAAGGAATCAGGACTTAGTCAGCTTTGTGCATGCCAGTGGCATAAATTTAGGCATCTAGGGGACTTTAACAGTGGAAACTTAGGTGCCTGGGGACTTCAGGAGCCTACAAAGTTAGTCATCAGATGGATGGGTGTTTTAAAGAGCTAAATTTTGGATTTAAGCACCTAAAGTAGCAGTTTGGGCTAGATCCACAAAGGGATTTAGGCCCCTAAGTGTCTAAAAGCCTCACATCCATTCCCTGTCTGATTATCCTGTAACAGTTCCTGCTGCTCCCTCGCCTTCACAGAAAAATGTCTCTTTATAGCTAGATCACACCACAAATGTCCCATTACCACTCCTTTCCTTAGAGGAGCTGCTGGGTTTTGACCAATGAATACATGCCTGAGACTTGCCCTTGAGGCTACGTCTATATTATAAGCTGCGGGTGTGATTCCTGTCTCGCATAGATGTACTTACACTAGCTGTCATTGAGTTAGTGTGCTAAAAAATAGTAGAGTAGCTGGGATAGTATGGGCAGCAACAAATGGCAACACAGGCTAGCTGTGCCACATACGTAGCCATGGGGTTCAGATGGTTCTGTACTCCTCACTGCTAGTTCATGCTGCCCTACTGCCCACCATCCATATTACTACAGCTACACTACTATTTTTTAGTGTGCTAGCCAGATAAAAGCTAGCACAAATGGCTGCATGAGCTAGGAATTACGCCTGTAACTCCAAACTTAAATGTCGCCTGAGTGTCCAGCTGGCAACATCTGTTGTTCTCTTCTACCTAGCTAAGAGATAGTGAGCTGTGGATTTCATTCCATTCCATTTCATTCCATCTTCTAGATCAAATAATTTACTGAATTCCAGTTGTTTACACCTGTGCAAGCAGATATCGCTGGTGTAAGCAGTTGAAGACAATGGTGGTGCACAGATGTAACAAAGGAACTAATTTGGCCTGCAGAACTTTTATTGTTTCTACTAATACACCAGATTAAAAACAGAAAACAAAACAAAAAAAACCAAACCCTGCTTTGCTTTAAAATACTAATTTTAGTTTGCAGGATTTAGTGTTCAATTAGAAAATATGGGTGGGATTTTTCAGAAACAACATGGCATGATTTTGTTCCCACTGAAATCAATGGGAGTTTTAGCACTGACTTCAGTGGGAGCAGAGTGAGGCCAGTGATTAACACTTTTGAAAGTTCCAATAGGCATTTTTATGTTTTGTAAACTGAGCACACTTGATCTGGAAATCACTGAAGGACAATCAACATGAAACTCAACAATAGCATTTTTACAGTCCCTTCTCAGAGTGGAATGGCACATCAATGTTTTCTTATCTTGGTTTTATTGTATCGAATACTATAAGTATTCTGCCTATAGTGACTCTGTGGTCTGTACTTGTGCTGTCTGTATCATACTCTGTTGTTCTTGCTTGGGCCATTAGAATGAAAACATTTTGGGTCAAGGGCTTCTATTCTACAAATAGTTTATCTTTTCTAGATTGCTATCTAAAGCTACATCACTATATAAATGATCAATAATATACATTCCTATTCTTTACAATGGTATGTCTGTAAAGTATCCTAAAATTACAACATTAATCCAATACATGTTGTTTTGTTTCTTTATTTTCAAAGTATTTTAATGCAATATGTTCTGTTATTTTCTTAAATATGCATATTCAAGGGACTATTTAAATACCATTACATTTATTTATTTTATTTTAAAGTAAATAGTGGTGGGGAGAGTGTATTGTACATTGATGGTCAACCTTAGCAGTTACTCCAAAGCTGAGTTCTATAAAAATGTCTTTAATTAGTTATTTAATTATGTTAAAGCTTGGTAAGTTTTTCTTTGTTATTCTCACATTTCCCTGATACCCCATTTCTTACCAATTTAACTTTACGTTTTCCATCTCTTTTCAGTTAATGGTGGCAGAGCAACGTCTTCCAGTGCTGTGCTTGGAAACAAAATAGAACAGCTCAAAATCCTACTCTCCTTCAGACTCCCCTCTCCAGAAAGGATACATCTCCAGGTCTGTTTTTCCATTTTCTTTTAAATATTGCTAGGGATCTAGAGTTTACTTTTCATTCTGTCTCCCTTTCTCTCACCAGCTCCTTAAATTCTTCATTTGACAGATTACCTGGGTAACATTGTGATGCAAGTTCATGTATTATTAGTAGACTATTCTGTTGACCTTATCCTTTCTGCCCATCCATCCCCAATTCCATTTTGCATCTCATTTTTATGCTGGCTGTCTCACTTTTATGTAGGCATTTAGTTCCTCACTTCAAAAGGGAGCTCAGAAGAGATTGAGAGCCTGATGCCCTGATCTCACTTTGTACTTGAGGCTTTCCAAGGCAGCCCCAAGGGTTAGTGCTTATCATGGCTTTTATTTCTGAGCTTTTATTTGTATTTTCACATTACTATTCAAACATAAATTAAGCCTTGTCTCTGCAAAGACCAAAGTTGTGGATCAATTTTTAAAGGGGATGGCTATTCTATGTTTTTTTATGATCATTAATTGTAGCTAGCTCACCAACATAAATTACATTAAATCTCAATCTTCTGTGGTGTTGTCACATAACTTATTCAATATTATTTTCCTTCTGTGGCAATATATATTGGCATATTTAGTAACCTAGAAGTTAATATTTGCTAGCAGTGATTACCTCAGATTCTTAACTCAGCCCCATTTTCCTATACATCTCTAACCCCCATTCACTGGAGAGAGATGAGTTATTTGATGCGTGTGTATGTTTATTTAAAAAAAGATACCATGCAGGAGTATCATACTCTTAAATCATAACTGTACAGATATTTCCCTCCCCTAATTAACAACATTAAATATTCCATTCTCAGTTGAATCAGCTGGAAACCAGTATTGCCAACTCTTGCAATTGGTTTGGCAATGATGCACAAAGCCCTAGACTCCTTTGAAATTTCATCCACGCTGAAAGCCTGCAGAGTGTCTTCCTCTCTACTAGCCATTCTTACAGGAGGGTGGGTGGTGGGGAAAGAGGGAGCAAAAATCAGGTAGCTCAGTGAAATGATTCCTCCCTCCTTTCTGTAAGAAGTATGGAGAGGATGGTGCCTTTGCTGCTCCCTTCTGCATGTCCTGGCTTATGGATAGAGAGAGGACCCCATTGCAGTCCTGCAGACCAGCAAGAGGGTTGAAGAACTAGGAGTATCAGTGGTGTGAAGCTAGGGTATGAAAAGAAGTGATAGGGCTGCTGGGAATAATTTCAGGGCTGGATATGGGCAGATGTGGAGATGAGTGAGACCTCCTGCAGCAGGGGCCAAAATCATCTTACCTGACATTTCTCTCCCATTCACATAATAGTAATACAGGGTATCGGGGAGGGAATTGAAAATCAAAAACAGACCAGAGAAACTCCAACCCCACCATATAGTCTAGTGGAAAGTCATGAGACCTATTTTTTTTAAATAATACACCTCATGATTTTGAGTGGTCTGATTCAGCAGGGCACCTACAGAAATTTTTCACATGGTACACACCAAAACTCTCTCTCTTATTTACTGTCCCACTCCTGACTGACTCGCTATATTTCTCCATACTTGTAGCAAGTCTTGAGGCTGTTGCTGAGCAAGTCCTGCAGGCACACCAGTGGGAACACAGGCTTCTGGGAGCAGAGTGAGGCTAGGCAGAGCCCTCGTACAAAAGCCAGCCCCATGAGAGCAGCAAGGAGAAGCAGCTCTGGCCACCACAGTGACCACTCAGGTTTGGTCCTGTGTCCCCTCTGTCATGAAGTGGGGGAGACAAAATTGAGTGACTGGCATTGTAACCTGTGACACGGAAGTCACCATGCCTCTCAGGGCCAAATCAGAGTGGGGCTGTGACCCCATCATGATGAGGGCCACATTATGAAATGGCTCTGTGACACCCCTGTACACCAGGTTGCAATGCCAGTCATTTAGTTTTGGCCGCACTGACCACCTGCCATGATGGACCGGTTGCGGGGCCAAATTTGAGTCGGCAGTAGAGTGGCTAGCAGTCGCCTCCTCAACTTGGCACCCCTGCCAATGGTACACAATGTACATACGGCTGGAGAAGCCCCTTCTGACATTATTTTTTGATCTCTTGAGGTTGGCAATACCAAGTAAAGTAACATGTTGTATATAAATTACCCCTTTTATATCAGGTAGCAAGTATAATAGAAACAGTATCACCTTCTAGGGTTAAATTGGATAAGTCTCTCACACTACACAGATGCTGTGCATTGTGCTCTCTCATTTCAATCTGCCATATGAAGCTATTTCATAGAAATCAAATTCTCTCCCCTACCTTAAAGCATCGTGTTCCACATTCAGCTCTTATTCTCGTCTCACTTACAGTAATGCAAATTGGGAGTGATTCCATTGATATGAAAGGAGTGGCACTAGTTTGGAATGGTGTCAGCAACAAAAGAATCTCAGACCTCATATATTGTCTTGATCTAGACTTTCACCTTGAAAACATGGTGGGAGAAAGTGTTATGACTGGGCTCTTGGGTAGGCTGTGGCTTTTACAGGTCCAACTTCCTTTGATGAGAGACACAACCATGTAAGATACAAAGCTTGGTCCTGTACAAGTTATTCCCTTAACCACTTTGTTTCTCTTCAGTTTTCAGCCAAACGTTTTTTTTGAGGGGGGGTAATGTATCTCTTCCTTCTGCATAGTTCTGTACTAATCTCTGATAATCTTTGATTAAATATGGGAGAGAATATGGCAAGTTTTTATCAGTCATGATAGATTGCATGTGTAGGGGTAAGCTTTTTGCCTGTGCAGCTGGCTATATGCAATAACACTCATATCACCATGTATTTTGAAACAGTAAATATGAACACTGAGAGAAATGCTTGAATTATTGAGTTTAAATATTTTTCCTGAGCTAGTACTTATTATTTGGGCAAATATCACATAAAGTAGGCATGGAAAATTATTTGGGGTAAGTGTTATGTGCACTATGGATCCATAAATACATACCTTCAGTCTATACCCAATTTTTAAAACCTGTGTATGGCATAAACAATTTACAGTTGACTTTTAAATGTTGTCTGTGAGATAATTTTAGAGTAAATATAAGCCAATTTTATACACACATTCATCTGTGAGACATGCTTTGTACTTCACCTCGTTAGGGTCAGACTTTCAAATTATTCCCATTAGGAAGAGTGTTGTATCATATGTTCTGACTGGCTCATATTATTCTTAATATCCAGAGCTATACATTTGAGCTATGGAGCAGCTGGCCAGCCATTGGTTTTTTACATATTGTACGTAGCAGTGTTGAGGTTGTTATAGCTTATCCTCGGGGCAATATCTGGGCTGCTGACAACCTCTTGAGAATAGAGGCACAGTTTACTCTGATCAAACATGAATCATTTTTTGTGTAGCAAAACAGGTACTCTCATTTCCCTTTCCAGTGACACACATTTGAGGATACGGATCTATACAACATTGTCTTAAATTGTGCTAGTAATAGTTTGGATAGATACACTGTCACCATGTGTACCACTAAAAGTCTCTTGTCAAAACAGTCTTGTTGGCAACATGGAAGTCTACTTCTAGCATTATAGGAGTGTTTCTTCTCATTTATGACATAATGTCCCACCTCTTTGTGAGGGAAAGAGCTGTTTCTAGTCTTCTCTTGTTAAAACAAGTAATTAATGAGATGGTCAAAATCATTCTAAATTCTGATTATATAGCAGGTACTAGCTATTGCCAGAGGCAGGATACCTGACTTGATGGAGCTGTGGTCTGGTCTGGAAATTTTAATTTTCTTATGCTTACTAGATAAGTCACTGTGAATAAATGGTCTTGTCCAATGTAAAAATAAATCTTCCTTTGGTTTTGGAATATATTTGGAAGTCTTGGCTTTCCTTTCTTCTAGACGATCTGTAGTTAAATAAGAGTTCCAAGTTATCTCCCAAACCACTATTATGTTTGACTTCCCCCTCCTCTCCCCATTTATGATGCTTTAACGGGACAGCCCATTGGTATGTGCCTGTTTGTTTACTATCTTGGCTGTAACTTTTGATTTTGCTCTGTGAGAGTGGAGTACAATGATATGCTCATTTTTATTTTTAAAACACACAAATGCAGAGCCATCTCTCTTTTTGTCATGGGTGCAATTTCTTTTTCACGAGTGTTAGTAGAATGGGCTGATTACTTAGATACCAAATATATATAACCTTTTCCAGTGTGCCATCTGGCTGACACCAGGGCAAATATCCATTAGGGGCTATCCCCATCAATAACACCACACCTTTGTAGAGTGGCTGATATATTGCAGGGTGTAACTTGCTGTTGGGTTAATCTTGGTGGGACTGGTGCTGCTCCAGCCTTTAAGGCTACAGTATCTGACTGCATGGGAGACTTCTGGCCCTGCAGTGCACGGATTGTAGGAAGCAGAGGGAGAAGGTGCTGAGCAGGTAAACAAGTTATTGTGGGCATAGTTCAGATGACAAGTACATATTGCCTACTTTTTTTAAGGAGTTTTCTGACTGAGGGGTGGTTTCATCCTAGTGTTGGTGGGTTCTAGATAGAAAAAAGGAAGAATTGTGAGCTTCCAGGTCAGTTTCTTTGAATAGGGAGAAAGTAAGTGTGTCTGTTAGTGAATCCAAGGATAGTTCAGGGAGCATCAGAGGGAAGAGGATTCTGAGTTGTGTGGAGGCTAAGAGAGAGAAGTATTCTCTCTCTGGATAGGAGAGGTAGGTAGTCCTGTGTGTTTGTTTCTGGGGAATGGGTTGGGTTGAAGAGAGCTGAAGAGACTTGAGGATGTTCTGGTGCAGCAGAAGGATGAGTTGTACTGACAGACTTAAGGGTAAGGGGAAATGGAGTCAGCTGGTGAATGTAGATGTGTGTGAATTGATCAAGTGTATGCATGGGAAGGTGGAATGGAGTCAGGATGAGTAAGACAGAATAGGAAGATAGTAGGTATTGCCAAACTGAAGGGGGAGAAGCTAGACCTGGGAGAAAACAATGAAGGAGCAACAAAAAGGAATAATATTTGCTTCTGCCCTGCCCTTTGCTATAAAATGTTCCACTTTTTTTTTCAATTCTAAGGTCACTCCCTTTTCTTCCCTCTTCCCACCAACATGCCTAGTCCCAAAGAGAATATTTTCCTGCATGCTATTTTAGGAAAAAATTACTAAACAAGATGAATGGGAGGAAGAAAACAGATATAACTATTTACATCTCTCCAGTTATTTTGGGCACCAGATGCCAATGGTTGGTAATAATCTTTCTCTGCATAGTTGGCTAATATATATATTTGATTAACTCATACATAACTACAGAATCATAAGGGTGTCTTCTAGCCTTAAAATCTATGAAGTCAAGGTTCCTGGTGGGAATTCTAATTAATATATATTATATAAAATAAATACTTGAGAGTATTAGATTTATTACTTTGACTATTCCTTTATTATTTTCACAGATTCTTTAGCAATGTGAAGGGGTTTTTTTTCAGTTACAATGAACAATTTTACTAGAGATCTATGGCACTAGTCTCTTCATTTACAAATGTAATTAGTATGGGAATTAATTGAGGTTACACAAATGAGTCTAGAGAAGAACATATCCAAAGGTATTAAGTTCTACTCTCCCTCAACCCCACTTCCTTGTCTTCAATGCCTATTAGTTACATTTTATATTCTACATATGAAATGTTAACAATTTATATAAAAATTAATGTAGTATCTATCACAAACTGCAAACAATATTGTAATTAGTGGGAATAGTTTTTCTAAATTATGTTTTGAATGGTAATTTTGAAATATATATGCACATATACAATCTCAAATGCCTTTCTGGACAATTCAAAATATGACCATTCAGGGGGATATGAGGCAGTTGGTTTAATAAACTTTGTTTCTCATATATAAAATCTTTTTATGAAGAACTATTTTAACACAGTTTTTGCTTAACTTCAGAATAGTTGTAATGGAGGGAAATAATACAAAAGTGGCAAATGAGCTACAGAACCAGGCTAAACTAATCTATGAACAGATTGTGATTCTTTAATTGAAAACAGAGCATCAAAACTCATTACAAACTATGCCGCTCTAGGAACTTGAAGGATCTTTCTAAATTGTTATTTTTTAAATCTGAATTAATGCTACTGTATTATCCAAATAATATTTCCTTTTTCTGATCTCGGTAGATATTTCCATTTTATTCTGGATAGTAGGCAGTATGATTTGAGTTTTAAATGAACCTTTTATGTGAACTTAGCCTGACAGATAAACTAGCATGTTTATACCATCCTCTATTAAGACATAGCTGAGTCCTGTATTCATAAAACACATAAATGCACAGCATAAGATCAAAATCCCCAGAAAAAAGGACACCACAAGAATTGACATTCACATTTAAAAAAAAAAGTCTCTAGATATCTTTTTAGATCTATAGAGAATTTGTGAAGCCAAAGTCACATTGAATGACTTTTAGCAGTTATGGCTGTGTGCAGCAATCTGAACTTCCTAGCGGATATCTGCTAGGGTATCTATTGAGCCTGGATGGGTGGCAGAGTGCAGTTGCTCTTCCAGTTCCTGTCCCAGATATGTCCCTTCATGGTCTAATAACAGGAAGACTAGGCTTTTGTTGTCTCAAGATCACTATGCTTCCCTCCCATCCCTTCCAGTGTCCCAGGGCACAGATCTATCTGATTGGGCTTCTCTCTGGTCATGTTATTGGAGGGGAGTGTCACACTTCTGATGTCAGAATGGTTCTTACCTTCAATGCTTTTTCTATTTATGCCTGTCTGTCTTTCTGCTGTAAACAGTGTGCAATGTTTTTTTTGGAAAAAATGCTGGAAAACTATGATTTTCCAGTCTAGTCTGTCCCCCCCGCCCAGTGGTGTTTTGCAGCTGTAAGATTTCTTTTAGTTTAATTCACTAATTTCACTCTTTCACATGTCTATAGCCAATCTCATAAACCAGTAATATGTCCATGCAAAGACAAATTGTGTAGGATATACACACTCCCACACATCAAAATAAAATATCACTTTCATAAATGACACAGTGGGCCAATCAGCAGTACACAATAGCTTCTCTAGCTTAAAATGAAATCTATACAGTTGTGCATTGAACAGTATGTAAATTTCCTAATGTCCTAATAGTTCACATTTAATTCCATTCATTTCAGGCTTATTCATTAAAGAATAATATTCAGAAGCACCAACTAAATTAATAGAAGTGTGGTTAATCCATATATTTTTAATTATGTATTTTGATTTTTGCCTCCAGTAACTGTATATTTGCATCTTTTGAAAAACAACAGGGAATGTAATATGCATCTCTGACTTATCCCCAAATGCATCTCTGCACCTCTGATAGACTCTAATGCACCACCTTAATATCAGACAGCATGCAGTATGAATCTCCGCAGTGAAACATATATATTATAAACATTTAAGGAATATATGCAATACATAATTTACAGAAGTGGCTAAGCAGAACAGTCAAGATTTAAGAGCTATTTCTTGAAATAAAACATCTAGATATATTGTGCATAATTCATGCCTTGGTATATTGGTCTCCATTTATAAATATTTTGTGCTTAAATTTTCTCGTGCTGTTCTAAATTAATTTAATCTGTCACAACTGATTTACACTAGTGTTACTGAGGGTGGAATTAGGCCTTTATATTTTAATATAATGAAGACCTCTTCAAATAGACCTCATCTTATTGCCCAATAGCATTTAATTGTAACATCAGAAGAAAGTAATTCAGATATTGTAAAATGCTGGTCTCATATACTGCATTTATTTGATACATTTGTCAGACGTCTAATTGTCTAGGGGAGTGGACAGCTGGAGACATTTCTAATGAGACAAACAGATTTGTTCACTTGTTGTTTGTCACTCCAAAAGGGGCTAAATTCAACCTCATAGAGCTGTTGCTATCAACTAGCTCTTTGATATTCTCAATCAATCTTCCAATGGGCCGGTTTCCAAATCCCCCAAAAAACCACCACAGTACATGCCTCGGTGCAATGTTGAAGGGTGTTGCTAACTCAAATGCTTATCTGAAAATAATTACTAATTGACAACTTTGTTAGCAGTCTTGGCAGAAAGGTCAAGAGTGTATGCACATGTAGTCTTACCCCTCACTGTGTGATGGCCCCTGCAGATATATGGATGGGAAGTCAGGAAAGTCTTGCAACTTGTCACTGCCTGTGCTGAATCTGTTCTGTGATCAGGGAACTTCATTTGTCAGGGTTATAAATGTTGTGCCATATTGCAGACCTAAATTCACACAATAAGTATTTAATCTGAACTGTGAATCAGAAGATTCAGTAGAGCTGCTGGGTTGTCACACCCTCCCATCTAAAATTTTGGTTAGACTATATCTCCCACGATACATTGCTGTCTTTCATCTTGGGGAGAGTCATGAAGTCAAATACCCATACTACAGTGAGATATAGTCCAACTTGGGAGCGTGGTTCATGGAAGGAAATGGGGACAGGAGATGCCTGAACTAAATTTCCGTGAGGGTGAAATTTTAGAATCAAAGTACTTCAGCCAAAAACTGAATTATTTTGATTTTCAGTTTGGAAAATTGAACTTTTCTATTGAAATCAGACACTTTTTTGCAGAAATTTAGTTGAAAAGGTATTTTTTTAATTGAAAAATAGATTTGGAAAATACATAAAAATATTAGGGCTAGTCAAAAATTTTCCAACTTGTAACTTCTTTTGTAAACTTGTTTTGTAATCTAAACAATATCTGATCAGTTAATCCTCCACAATATCCTCAGATTGACTGTCACCATAGCGTGATAAATCAATTCCCTTCAGGGAAGGAAGAAAAACTTTGCAGGCCCATCTAAAAATGCTAAGTCTGTCTTTGAACTAATTTCTTGTTGTTTGGCAGTTTTACAACAAAACTGATGATATTCTTTCCTTCTCTCTCTAGTTAGTCTGTCTCAGTCTAGACAAAAGTGACTGATTTGGGGGTTTCATTAGCTCTACAAGGAGAACTAATTAATAATAGTTGTATATGTAGCAATTACAAAGAGTGAGCAAGCGCTTCACAAATATTTTAGCTCTTAAATGGTTATTGAAACAGAATGCTAATTAATGTCTTCCCACAATTTGAAGATTTGCTTAGATAATTAAGTCTTCATCTAACTTTTGTACATTTCCATTTTGCCTATTAAGTAATTTCAGCAAATCATTACATGAAAGACAATAATTATCAGATCTGTGCAAATGTTCTGCATGACCAGAAAAACTGGAAAAAATGGCAACAGATGTGAGGCCAAATCCTGAAATCCCTATGCTGTTTTTTACTTAGGCAAAAGTCTCAAACCAAATGATGATAAAAATTGAATGAACCAGGGGAAAATATTTTATTGATTTTAAATTTAGCGGAATGTGTATATTTTTGAGAGGAGGGGTATGAACACTGATTTGCTGAATTACAGATATCTAACATAGAGGAGAAAGAACACTTAACATTTGTCTGAACATCACAGTATTAAATACATACATAACACACACAATAGGAGGACAAGCCAAGTCAGTCTTGCTTACAAATACACTAATTAAGAGAAGCAGAAACAATAATCCTCAATCTCTGAATTTTTAAAACAATAATTAATAATAGATAGAGCACTTGTGCACTCCTAAAGGTGTTACCATTAAACCTATATTACTATGATCCTCTTTCTCACATATGAAAGAAGAGCTAAGGAAGCAACTGTGTGGAGGAAAGTGGGGTAAGTGATTAAACAATAGGAAAAATGCACAGGAGAATCTAAATATAAAATAGCTTCAAAGCAATTTTGAGCATTCACTGCCTTCTGTTCAAAATTATCAGCAGGTATGTGAATTGAAATTTACAGAGAATGCACCATACTCTAGTTCAAACCAGCAAGTGGCCTCAAGCATTTTTGCCAATCTGACCTGGGGTAAAATTGCCTCCTGACCCCCTTCTTGGCTGTTTTTGTTTGATTGTTTGTTTGTTTTTGGTCCCCAGATGGCAAATCCAGAGGAAAAATCCCATTCAAATATTGCACATCTTGTGTTAACAAAACATCTGCCACAGATCAACAGGTTAGCTGCTTGAAATATTTAGGAAAAAGGCATTCCATACAGATCCATTCAGCTGATGCCCAAAGTCTACACCGGTTTAATGTAGGAAGAGATTACTGTTATCTTCTTGCAGGAAGAGTTCTTGAATTGCTGACCTTTTGTTGTAAAGGAGACAGATCTAGCCTCAAACAAAATTCTTCAAATCCAGTCACAGCTGTTGGTCCTTAATACTGAGTCCTCACATATATTATCTCAGTAATACATGTGAAGCCCAGTCCTCTAGAACCAACAGCTCCTTTGAATGTGAAGGGTTTGGGCCTTAGTTTGCCCTTGCCCTATTGAATTATTTGGAACCAATAGGTGCACAAATGGTTTCCTGCGTTTTGAAAGGCTCACATTCTGTGCTTGAAAATGACATTCTTGTTGATGATGATCAAGATCTAATCATTCATAGGATATAAACCACCTCATCTGCATAAGACCACAGTAATGACAGCAAAGTGTGGTTGGATGTAGGAGGTGCAACTGATTTATTAAGAATGGCTCTAGTGCATAAATCAACATGGAATAATACATTTCTCCCCTACACAAACCTGAAGCTGTTTCTCCCCTCCACCACGTGTGCTTATATACAGATTCTTTGACCCTTCTTCTAATGACCCATTCCAAGCCCAATCTGATTGTTCCTCTTAACCTAGACCAAAGTTAGGTTATTTAAATATCTTTCCTCAAGAGTGCAAGGAGGGTCCTACACAACCTGCATGCAGCTCCAAAGCAGTAAAGTACTGCGGAGGTCCTTGCATGGTGCACCATAGATAAATTTTACAAACTCGGAATTGCAATTTAAAAAAAACAACCAAAAGCTATACAAGGTGCTTAAATTCACACTCTTTGCCATGTTCAGATTAGACGTGTACTTACATATCGAAGTAGTAAGTATTTTTCATTGTTTTTCTAATAACAGTCCTTTATAGAACTAAAATATTATATAAAGGTCAAATTTATTTCCGTCATTCAGGAACTGAAATACTTTTAGAAGATCGACACTCATTTTTGTCCTGTAAATAGTTCCCATTTAAAACAAACTGATACAAATAGGGTTGTTTATATACTTAGTTTACTATTGTATTCAATTGTATATGAGTTTCTGCGGAACCAGAATATACACCCCTAATTCATTCTGAATGCCCGACTTTGATTCCCCTCACTGTGGCATAGTACATTGTAGCACAAATCTAGTTGTATATTTGGCACTGGGTGTGAAACTTAATGAATAGGAAATTCATAAATGAGTATATTTTAATGGAGCAGTATGCCCATGCAATCTTTATTCTAAATACCATCCCTTGTGCATATCCTCAAAAATACTCTATTTAGGGGGATGAATAACACACCAGAGAAAATAGAAGCTTTGTAGACTTAGTGAAAAGTCCGTTTGTTTTTGATAACTTTGGAAGGGAAAGCAGACAATGTCATTAACCTAAATCAAATGCACATTCAAGAAATCCAGGGGGTGAAAATTGCAGCAGAAAGCTGTCTCTCTTGATTTTATTTTTGTCTTTTATCCCAATGCATTAAACCCATAAAAGAAGAGTGTGCTAGATTTACAGAACACTATATATTTTATATTTTTAAATTAATGGAGGATATTAAAAATGGATCTTCAGGTAATGTTTTTAATGTTCAGCTCTATCTGCCACATTGGGCTGGAGCCATGGGAAAATTGCAAATTAAATGGAGCCACAAGATATGCAAACCCTAGTGTCTGGAAGAGACTAGTCACTTGGGTAGGCCTTTTTGCGTGCTCTGACCCAAATAGCTTATTTTCCCCTTTTGATTCAGAACACAGGAGAAGTTATTTGCTATTTGCAGATCAGATTATTTGGGTCAGAGCACTGGAATAGACCTAAAGTCTCTGAATGGTGGGGCTTTTGCATCAGCTCAGTTCTACTTCACTGCTGCTCCACATTACGATGTCAGTCACCTGTGTCACTTTCCTGATCGTAACACAACAAAAATCCATTCAGATCCAAATATGGTAGAATAACTACATATATAGGGGAAAAAATTCCTTTTTATCAACTAGCATTAGAACAGTAGTTGCTGAAGGGAATGTGGTGGATGTAATATATATGGATTTTTATAAGCTATTTGATACATGGTTTCTTACTCGCAGAAATAATTCAAATATTAGCTTGGATGTAAGAACTCGTATGTGGAATGAAAACTGGCTAAAGGCTACAGCACACAAAGGATGGTGATAGCAATACATGGTATCTAGTTGAGGGCGGTAAAGTCCAGTCTTTCTTAACATCTAGGAAAGTTACGGACACCAGAGAAGACAGATGAATAGAAAGGGACCTAGAGAGATTAGAAATATAGGAAAGGAATACCCAAATGAGATTCAGTACATATGGGGAAAATAATTGAAACAAAGCTAATCAATAGAGAAACCTGGAAAAGAGCAGCACTAAGACAAACCAAGGCTATGACTACACTAGAAATGCTTACTATACTGGCAAAACACTCGTTGCATGGAGGCAACTATATTGTGTGTTGCATGTCTGAAGTTAATGATTTGAGACTGTCATATAACGGACTCAATTGGAATTATTTAATCAAAGATTATCAGAGATTAGTACAGAACTATACAGAAGGAAAAGATACATTACCCCCTTAATGTGATAAAGGGCTGGCTTTGTGTCTCTTCTTCACTGTATCGGGTGGAATGCAGCACTTTCATTCCCCAACTAAGTTCCAACACCTGTATCGTTATATAGGGTTTTTAAAGAAGGAAACCTCTTTGCCAAAAGAAACATGTTCTGATGTTGTTTTTATATATTTTGTTTACCTGATCTGTGTGTGAAAACAATTATTTACAGCTGCAAAGACTAACAATTCTTCAAAATAAGATCTTTCAGTGGGTCTTTCTTCCCCCACTGATTCTCTACAGGAAACACTGCTCTAACAATCATCCCACATCAGTTTCCCAGGTTTATATTTGCTTATATATATTATTAAGGGGACGTTTTCCAAGAATATCTGGAGTTTTATAGACCTGAAGACTCCAAAGATTATTAAAAAGTCTAATGCCTAGAATTCCTGACTAGGGTTACTTAGTGGGCAAGAGCCAGTGTTCTTGGCCTTAGAATTCAACATATTCCTTGTCAATATCATAAAGATTCTAAATAATAGATTATAATAATCAAATATACAGAACGAAAAGGACTATAAGGGTTAATGTTTACTAATAGATACTAACAACTGCAAAGCTGCTCTTTCTATAGGTATAATAAAACCATCTCCCCCAAATGAAACAAATCATACCAGTAAAAGAGCAGATTTGCAGGTTTAACTGTGTCTAGACTAAGGAACATTGCTGACACAGATATGTCAGCCAGAGATCACCTGTTCATGCCCTTGCCTGACATAGCTATTCTGGAAGAAATCTGTAGCCATGGCCACAGGGGTGATAGTACAGAACAATTTAGAAAGGCATTTGCAAAGCACTAAGCAAAAATGACAATACAAATATTGTATGTGCTGAGTTAGCTCATCATGGAATGAGAAAGTGATAGAGGGGAAACAAGACTTCCCAGGCATATTTCCTCTGAATCCATTTGAGAGGGTAACAAACACAATTTTAGCATCAACATCACTGGACTAGCACACTGGTATTTTCTCTCATAACCCAAGCAAGAAGACACAGAAGGGGACCCTGGTAGGGAAAAGATCCCTGCTTGGGAACCAGTCCCCCAGATAGCTGAGAAATTCCAACCTGGCAAGCCATTCCACTGCTTTTTCCACTACATGTGACTCACCAACACTCCGTTCCTCCCTTGAGAGGCCTTCCTTCTCTACCTGGCCCTAGCTATGCTCCCACAACAAGCCCCAACATTGGACTTTGAATACCCCTTCACTGCATAATGTTAGATGCCTTTTGGAATGGGTGATGTTTTTATATATCACAGGGTGTACAGACCCCATGCTGTCCCAGTTGCTATAACAGGGAGACTAGCTGCCTCTTCAGCTGGGGTGATAAAAAGGCTAGATGAGAAGGGAGGGGTGGATGCCAGAAAGGCAGAGGAACCACTAATAGAGTTATTCAGCAACAGTATGGTGAGAAGCTGCTCTGGTAGCTAGACCTACAAAAGAAGAGAAATAGCCTACAGAAAAGTATGATAGGAAACAGTCTGGGAAAGTAGTGGACGAGGGAAGAAACTAGTTCCAACTACTATATATAGGGTGCCTGCATTAGAAACTAGAAGAGTAGGTTGGCCTGAGTTCCCTCTACTAACCCCAGCAGAGAGGTTACTGAAGCCTGTAGAGCAAAGAAGTCTGAAGCCCAAGAGGCTACAGCATGTCAATCTTTTGCTAGCCTCTGGCATCACTAGCATTTTTTACCTCCTTAAGAGGGGAGAGAATGCAGCTGGAGTCATAGCCAAGAACTACCAAATGCTAGACTAAACAGTGACTGGCCAGACAATGGGGCAACTGAGATGGACTCGTGATAACGCAGCTTAACTAAATGGGGGAGAAGGCGTTGCCAACAGCTGAAAGCAGCCTTAGGCAATACATTTTCTTGTCTTATCCACTTCTTAACTATGAAACATGTCATAGTGGTATAAATGTAAATATGATAAAGGCATTTGACCCTGTATGGATATATGATTTAGGGTGTCTTCAGGATGAAAGCACTGCCATTTTTGTGTGGAGAAGATGTAGTCCTTCCTTCTGAGAAAGTTAGAAGATGTGGCTTCTCCCCTCAGAAGGAGGGGAAGTGACAATTGGTGGAAAAGAGGCGGAAGGCTGAGGAACAAAGACAGGTGTGTGAAGCCAGAGACAGAGAGAAATGGAGAGAAACAGAGTCTGTGAGTAAATGGAGAGAGGGCAGCCAGAGGGAAACCTGGGACTGAGAGGAACCAAGATTAAGTGACAAGACTGAGCTTGAGCAGAACACACAGACATGCAAAAGAGGGTCCCTGTAGTTTAAGGCTGGCTCGACAAGGCAGTCCATGTTTGGCATGTTTCTGAGCATTGGTGCCTGTTTGTTCATTATCATCAGAGCAGTCATCTCCTGTCATTGATTCATGTTGTTCTGGAGATCCGGAACAGGATTATCCAAGGTCCTTCAAATCCTGTGGGCATGGTCTAATATGCTCCCCTTAGAGCAAACATTACTGGAGAAGTGCTTGAGTCTCAAATCTTATTTGGGCATTATACAGTACCCAATGAAATATTTGGGGAAAGGGGAACCTTGAACCTGGGGGGGAAGCAGGGGGCGCTGTTAAAATCCAGTAACCGATAAGATCTTTTTCCTGTGCGTAGCGAGATAGTGGTATGTTAAATATAACCCTCTAAATAAACATATATCTAAGTGAAATAACTAATGTGTTTGTATATTCAAACTATTGTAATTTTTTAAAATTATATGCTTCAGCTAATTAATGTTGTTGTAGGCAGGTGGAATCCAGTTTGGTTTGTTCCAGTTTATATAAAATCCCCCCTCTTTTTAAAACACAAACAACTTGTACTATCTTGACAACAATTTTTAATAATCTTTTATCATGGTGTAAGGGGAAGTAGAAGTGGGTGGCAACCTCAGCAGCAGTGACCATGAGATGGCCGAGTTCAGTATCCTGACAAAAGGAAGAAAGGAGAGTAGCAAAATGTGGAACCTAGACTTCAGAAAAGCAGACTTTGACTCCCTTGGGGAACTGATGGGCAGGATCCCCTGGGAAGATAATATGAGGGGGAAAGGAGTCCAGGAGAGCTGGCTGCATTTTAAAGAAGCCTTATTGAGGGTGCAGGAACAAACCATCCCGATGTGCAGAAAGAATAGCAAATATGGCAGGCGACCAGCTTGGCTTAACAGTGAAACCTTCGGTGAGCTTAAACTCAAAAAGGAAGCTTACAAGAAGTGGAAATTTGGACAGATGTCTAGGGAGGAGTATAAAAATATTGCTAGAGCATGTAGGGGTGTAATCAGGAAGGCCAAGGCACAACTGGAGTTGCAGCTAGGAAGGGTTGTGAAGGGTAACAAGAAGGGTTTCTACAGGTATGTTAGCAACAAGAAAAAGATCAGGGAAAGTGTGAGACCTTTACTGAATGGGGCAGGAAACATAGTGACAGATGATGTGGAAAAAGCTGAAGTACTCAATGCTTTTTTTGCCTCGGTCTTCACAGACAAGGTCAGATCCCAGACTGCTGCACTGGGCAACACATATGGGGAGGAGGTGAGCAGCCCTCAGTAGTGAAAGAACAGGTTAAGGACTATTTAGAAAAGCTGGATGTGCACAAGTCCATGGGTCCAGATCTAATGCATCCAAGGATGCTGAGGAAGTTTGCTGATGTGATTGCAGAGCCACTGGCCATTATCTTTGAAAACTCATGGTGTTTGGGGGAGGTCCTGGATGATTGGAAAAAGGCAAATATAGTGTCCATATTTTAAAAAGGGAAGAAAGAGAACCCGGGGAACTACAGACCAGTCAGCCTCACTTCAATCCCAGGCAAAATCATAAAGCAGGTACTCAAGGAATCCATTTTGAAGCATTTGGAGTAGAGGAAGGTGATCAGGAACAGTCAACATGGATTCACCAAGGGCAAGTCATGCCTGACCAACCTGACCGGCTCCAGGGGTCAGTCCTGGGGCCAGTTTTGTTCAACATCTTTATTAATCTGGATGATGGGATTAATTGCACCGTCAGCAAGTTCACAGATGATACTAAACTGTGGGGAGAGGTAGATATGCTGGAGGGTAGGGATAGGGTCCAGAGTGAGAAAAATTGGAGGATTGGGCCAAAAGAAATCTGATGAGGTTCAACAAGGACAAGTGGAGAGTCCTGCACTTAGGAAGGAAGAATCCCATGCACTGCTACCGGCTGGAGATCAACTGGCTAAACAGCAGCTCTGGGGATTATGATGGACGAGAAGCTGGATGAGAGTCAGCAGTGTGCCCTCATTGTCAAGAAGTTCCAATGGCATATTGATCTGTATTAGTAGGAGCATTGCCAGTAGATCGAGGGAAGTGATTATTACCCTCTAATCCACACTGATGAGGCCACACCTAGAGTATTATGTCCAGTTTTGATCCCCTGCTACAGAAGGGATGTGGACAAATTGGAGAGAGTCCAGCAGAGGGCAATGAAAATGATTGGGGGCTGGGGCACTTGACTTACGAGGGGAGGCTGAGGGAACCGGGCTATAGATAAGAGTGAGGGAGGGATTTGATAGCAGCCTTCAACTACCTGTAGGGGGTTTCTAAAGAGGATGGAGCTAGGCTGTTCTCAGAGGTGGCAGATGACAGAACAAGAAGCAATGGTCTCAAGGTGCAGTGGAGGAGGTCTATGTTGGATACTAGGAAACATTTTTTCACTAGGAGGGTGGTGAAGCACTGGAATGGGTTACCTCGGGAGGTGGTGGAATCTCCATCCTTAGAGGTTTTTAAGGCCTGTCTTAACAAAGCCTTGGCTGGCATGATTTAGTTGGTGTTGGTCCTACTTTGAGCAGGGAATTGGACTAGATGACCTCCTGAAGTCTCCTTCAACC
The DNA here is from genome assembly GCF_020497125.1 of Mauremys mutica. Classification (NCBI taxonomy): domain Eukaryota; kingdom Metazoa; phylum Chordata; order Testudines; family Geoemydidae; genus Mauremys; species Mauremys mutica. The sequence continues at coordinate 52,983,811 of NC_059076.1, read as the reverse complement.
CTAATATTCTATGATTCTAAGAAGTGTACTATATCCAACTGTAATGTTTTGACATCATGCAGTATTTCATTGATGTACATGGGTATATTGTGTAGGTAACAGCAGGACCTAAAAAGTAAGTCAGACACTGAAGCAGAACATATTTCAGTAAAACCCATCTACTTCTGGATCAGAGCGTGACAACTAAATAGACTTCTGCCCAATAGCTAGAAAGATGGGAGGAATTGGGGAAAGAGTGAATTCTGGCCAAAAACACACTGGCAAAGTTCTACTTGTACAAAAAGCTGAAAAGGAATCTTTGGCATTTCATTTTTCAGAACAACCCATGGTCAAAAGTGTTCTTGCAATTGCCCGCCTAATTTATGTGTCAATTTATCATGATTTCACATGCAATCTTGGCAACTGTGTGTTTCTTTGCAATGTACTGTTTTGAAAAATCAGGGCATTATGTCAAAACAATGCAAAACCTCAGTTTTTAAAATCTAATATGCCTAAATGAGTTAAAAAATAGTTCATGCCAACAGATAAATCTTCAAAAAAATGTCTTCATGAAGGTCCTTATCTATAATAAATCCTTCTTACTGTGTGCTTATATGATTTGTGATCGCATGCCTTCAGTGGGATTTGTGTATGTATATAAAAAAGTATGGCCAGCTCTCTCACATGCAGTACAACTAGGAAGAACCAATAGTCAGGATTAACATGACAGTGTTCTTTAGTGGCCTCAGTAGCTGTCTCAGTCAACTCTTCAAGTTGTCAATATGCCAGATATTTCTGTGTAATGTACCCATTAAACATTTTAATCAAGAAAAACTACTGTAATAGCACCAAATTGGGCATATAATTAAAACAGCAAAAAATCATATTTTCTCTTTCATGTAACTGTACTAATTCTCTAATAAATTTCATAAAGTTGACTTCTAATTCTACTTTGGCACCCTGACAAAAGAACAGAATTCTTTGCAAGTGTTTGCTTAATTTCCATTTTTCAAAGCTAATTTCAATTTTTATTGCTTCATTTTGAATATACTGATTAAAGTAATATTAAGGCTTGCAAAGCTTTGCCAAAGAAAATAAAAGAATGAAATTATGTATATTTAATTAGATACAGTTCTTATTTAGGCACAACTTATTCTTATTCTTTAAGGTTGAATTCTTATCAAGCAAACTCTAAATCACTCATAGTTCATTAGTCAGCCCTTTGGGGAAAAATACTTTAATATTTTAAACTTGTTCCATTAAAGTAAGTTGATACTTCTTTTAAAAAAAATGAAAAACCCTTGCACTGGAGGACTACACAATCTAAAAATGCATTTTGACACTTTAGATTGACAAGAAAAATCAAATCAGTTTAGATCGTTGATTTATGGAAAAACAGGAAAGTATATAAATATATGTGGAGGTGAAGAAGTTATCTTACAAATGAATTAGTAGAGATTAACTCTTGAAATTCCTGAAGATTAATCTCAATTAATAACAGCTTTTTTCTATTATATTTTCTGTGGTAGTGGCGGCTGCTGTTCCTTTTTATTTTTTCTGCATTTGTTTAAATGATTCCGCAAAGTACTTAAGCATGTGTGGAACTTTAAGCATGTGAGCAATGGGACTAATATGTTTAATATCATGCACATACTTTGTTGGATAAGGCTGACAACATTCAGCCACTTGCTGATTAAACCTTAAATGATCAAATCATTTATTATTGAGTGTCATGTGTTCCTAATCACATCCACAAGAAGTGCTACATTGCAGTTTTTTTACAGTGAGCAGTAGGATGACATAACCAAACACAACTATAATAAGACTAATTATTTTAAACTGAAAAAATGAAATATGGATCTGTTATAAATGTAGAAGTCAGGATATTTTGAGCTTATCCTTCAGCAACATTCATAAAATCATACATTCCATTCACTGTCATATCCATGTACAGCAGGGTTTTTCAAATAGGGGTTGCCACTTGTGTAGGGAAAGCCCTTGATGGGCCGGGCCGGTGTGTTTACCTGCCCCGCCCTCAGGTCTGGCCGATCACGGCTCCCACTGGCTGCGGATCGCTGCTCTGGGCCAATGGGAGCTGCTGGAAGTGGCGGCCAGTAAGTCCCGCAGCCTGCACCGCTTCCAGCAGCTCCCATTGGCCCGGAGCAGCAATTCGCGGCTAGTGGGAGCCGCGATCGGCCGGACCTGCAGACGGGGCAGGTAAATACACCGGCCCGGCCCGCCGGGGCTTTCCCCACACAAGCGGCGACCCCTGTTTGAGAATCCCTGATGTATAAAGTATTAGTTAAGACTCAAGATAGCTATCTGTGAATATAGAGACTAAGAACCTTTTGATTTGCCTACCTGCGTTAAGATGGTAGGTTTCAGAAGACATCTAAGTGTTGCACTTTTCTGATTTAAAGAACAAAAAACTAACCTTGGGTTAACTAACATGCATGAGTAGACAGTGGTACCAATGACACACAAGTGTAACATGGAAGTCCTGGGATCTAAATTTAGGTTAGGAAAAACACTTAAGGCAAGGGACTTTACCATAGATTGCCCTGAACTGGCTAGAGAAGACAATAAGGAATTTCAGAGAAACCTTAGAAATTAGGCAGTGAGTAGCACTGCGCAATGGCAGCTCAATTCATTAATAGACTCTAGGAAAAGTAAGCTGAACTACTTCTACATTATGGGGTTCATAGGCCTTTTTGGTGATTGCATGTATCACAAATTTACCAGAAGGTCAAGCAAACGTTGCAATGTTTAAAAAAAGGGTAAAAACAATACTGAAAATATGTTTTTATAAGAGTCAATGGCATGCTTCACCTGAAATACTGAGTTCGGTTCTGGTCACCCTATCTCACAAAAGGAATAGCAAAAGTAAAAGGCTCCAGAGAGAGACGACAAAATTATTAGAAGCCCAGAAAGATTTCCATAGGAGGAGATACTGAAAAGGTTAGGATTGCTTGTTTGAAGAGAAGGCATGTTCTGAACCAGGATTTTTAATTTGGTCACTGAACTTAAAGAGGAAACAACTTTATCAACATTGTTCAGAGACTCATAACAATGGTACTTGCCCACCTTTGTAAAGCTGCTAGAGATCTGTGGCTGAAAAAGTACTATAGAAAGCCTAGATAAAATTTATTATAGTTGATCACAACTTAAGCTATCAAGTTATTAATTTTGCTTAGGGGAGGGGAAATCTTGTTACATCTCTTCACAATAGCATTTAGTAGCCATCTTGATATAGAAAAATTGATCTTTCACTTTCAGAAACATTCCCTTATGCAGCTTTTATTTCAGGCACTGATTACTAAAATGGAATTCTAAACTCGTAGGCTTTAGTGCAGATGTTACAGGGGCATCCAAAAAGCAGAGACTCAAAGGGCAGAAAAAAAGAGTAGAGGAAGAAATGCCATCAATTTACAGCTGAAAGCACAAAGGTAAAAGAACATGAAAGGAGAGAAGCCTGCTTAGCAGTATCTTTACCAAACCTAAGTTTACCAATTTGGGTCTAGATCACAAATGTGACTTTGGGCGGTGGACTCCTCAGCCCTTAGTTAGAAACTCAGGCTCCCTATATAATGGATGGGGAGAGTTGGGTGCCTAAGAATTGGATTATAAAGGCCAGCAAGCTGAGTTGGGTGACCCCTAAACTAGCCAGCAAGAAATGTCAAGTAGAGGGGGAGGCCTGAATCCTTGTCCTCAAAGGGAGCACCACAACCACATCATCTTATGGTGTTTTTTTCTGAGGCCGGATCTGGTAGGCATGCTTTTAGGTGGCCTCTAAGCATGCCTACTTGATCATGCCCCAGATGTGAGATAGGTTGGGGAAACACCTAGACTGAGACTCCCAGCAAGATGCAAACGCTGAGCTGCTCAGCACAGTTAGGATTCACACAGCTGTGAGTATCCCCACCAGAAGAAATCTAGACACCTGGGGACTTTTGTCACGCAGGGTGAGATAGTAGCTGAGCAGGAATTTCAAGCAACACAATTTTCTACTTAGGTGCCTGAAGTGGCACCTAAATCCCTTTGTGGATCTAGTCCTTCATCTCTAAATTGTACACTGCAGATGACAACTGATTTCTCAAGTCAGGTGTGATTTACTGATCCACTTGAAGAAAACATGGATAGTAATGGGCATGGAGTAGTATTTAAATACACCTTATGGCTGTCAGTGACTAACAGAATGCTCTGAAACTTTGTGTCCCTCAGATCATTACATATTGCAATCTGCCACTAATTACACAGGAAAATAATCTGGCTGCCTTGTTTTCCAATAGTTATCTTGTTATAGAGCAAATAAAAATGCTAATATATACTGTATAAAATATTCTCCTACAGAACAGTGATTTTAAAAAAAATGTAATTCATGTTTTATAAAAATGTCTGTCTCCATTAGAATGAGTAATCTAAAGGTGAATTATAAGCAAGCAAGAGGTACAGACACACCTACCTGTGGGTAGGAAGTATGGGTTGCTTTATGTATTATTATTATTCATTACTACAGTTAACAAATCACTTCATTCCTTTATGGTTATAAAGAGAGGCACATCTCTAGGTTAATTATCACTATATCATTAACACTACAGAATAAAAATCACATGTTTTGCAAAAGTAAAACGCCCCTTAAGGTTTCAGCCACATAAATTAACATTTTCAATGGTGGTGTAATTCTGTATCTATCAGGACATAGCATCATTAAGAAAACCAAGAATCTAGGTCTCCAACTGTCGTCTGACTATGGACCCAGTTCATCAAGTTATTTAAGTATATGCATAACTTCAAAGATGTGACTTGTCCTTTGACTTAAGCACTTTGCTGAACTAAGGCCTAATGGAAGTTAGGTGGAGTCCTTGATTTTTGGCTCTCTTAATGATGCTATATTCTGACAGATACAGAATTATAACACTGCCAGAGGAAGACTAGGGAAATTATGTATGACTTAGGCATTGTGAGTGAGAATTGAAACATCAGACCTCTGCAAAAGTATCAGGTTTTGTTTCAATATATTTGTCACTAGCCTTTATGAAATATCTTCATTTTTACTCCAAATGACCTTGCCTCTTGGCTGAAAAACTATATGAGGAGGCCTCTTTGTGTAATACTTAATAGGCCAGGATTGAAAGTAAATAGCTATCACAAACTATCTCTTGGCGAGTTCCCATTTTCCTCCAAACCCCACCATTAGATCTTATCTTTTACTTCCAAACATGAAGCCTTGAGAGATGGCTGCAGTATACCATAATATCTGCTTGCTAAGTATTTGCTCAGGAGTCCATTTCACTTCACTTTTTTCTTTAAAAATGCAATCTGAATTAAATTGAATTACGTGGAAATGATGTCAAATTTGCAGCACATCTCCCCAGTTATATTATTTCCACTCAGCATATTTTGGATTTAGCCAGCAAATAGATTATGAGACCCCACTATTTGTTATAACAAGAACCCAAAATGGAATATAATCACCTGAGAAATCACCTTGGCAGCTCCAAATTGCTGCATATGTAAGTGATGCAACATACAAATATTTTTAACAATTATTTCAAAACCACCTCAATAGGCTTTTTTTTTTCCTTATGGGAATCTTATAATTCTCATGCTGTCATTGAAGCTGTCCTGTCTTATAAGGAGCTGCTTTTTTAAACTTAAGTTGAACTCTGACCTCTACTGGGATCTCTTGTTGCTGTCACTGGACTCTGTGCGGGGGGGAGAGAGAATTCTGGTTCATGACGGGGGTTCCTAAGTGCTAAGATAATACTACTAAATAAGTGACCTCTTCAAGAAATTTTAGAAGAGTGTGAGCAGGTCGCCTGGACTTCCTAAATCACTTTGGTACCTCCTTTGAGAATAAAATTTGCAGCAGGAATAACGTCCCTATATCTGCCCTTAAATCCCCTATCCTTTTGGAAGGAGGACACAAATGCCTCTGTGGCATTGTCATTGGCCCCTTCTGATTCTGTGGAAGTCATTTTGTTAGTCTGGAGATATGTAGGGGAATGGGATAGGTAGTAGAGGAGCAGGCAGGTAAAGGCCAAGGGCAAGGACAATTCCAGTGGTGGAAACATACTTCTCTCCAAGGACTGAGCACACTGGAGGGAGTGGATTTAGTTGAATAATGGGGAAGAGGCTGGGAACACGAATTATTCAACAATTGAATTAATTGTTAAAATAAATGCTGTGTTAACGCACCATCTATAGAGCTGGCTACCTAATGCAAATGTATTTGTATATCAATTGCTTTAGGAAAATAGACAAATTTTGTTAATAAATTACTAGCAATAATTTGTTCACCCCTAAATTCTCAGCCTGTAATCAGATTGTGGCTGGATGCCTGCACCCAGGCACAATCAGAATCCAATTGCTGAATTAGGGCCCTGTTTGGGTTCTAACAGGTCCCTGCTTCTCTCCCCACTGTTGCCTCTCATTGTACTTAATATAATACTTTGGACTTACATAGAGCTTCCTAAATATTATTTAGTTAGGCCTAAGAAAACCCTTAAGTTGTGGTTACATAAATACCGCTATCCTTCTACAGAGAGAAAATGAGGCTCAAAGATGTAAAGTTATGTGACTAACATCAACCAAGTCAGGGACAGAACCAGGAATTAAGTATTTGTTTAAGAATTGTTTTCAAGATAGGTCAAGAGGGCAAATATTTTAATACTTGTCCATTCCCTTCCACTTCTTTGCTCTTTTCTAATCCATACTAAAACAAAAAATAAAATAGCCAGTAGTCTAGCAATCATTACACTGTTATTAATGACTCATCAAAGAGATGACCTGTCTCTTGGTGGACAGCTCTTTATCAATACATTACACCAAGCAATATATCTGTTTGTAGTGACAAGTTCCTTACATTTCTGTTCTACAAAATAGAAAATTATCTGCATAGCCAGAACTTAAACAGATATACATCTTAAAATAACCCAGTTTGAATGGGTATATAAATTTTCAAAATCTCTCTGGATTAGGCTCTTAATATTTACATTAACTGTAAATTGAAGCTATTAATTACTTGACACTTTTCACGATTCCCCCTCCCCAATACTTTTGCTCATATGTTATACATAGCCAAATCTGCTCTTACAGCAACATAAATTGGAGTTAATGGGAGTTATTCCAATTTATATGTGGGTAAAAGAGCAGAGTTTGGCCCATAGTGGTAAAATTACATATTATTAATCTCTGAGATTTCATTATCAACCAGTATTAATGCAAGTTATTTTTTTTGAAACCACAGGTTTCAAAACTTTAATTGTTAGTGTTTTATGAATTTAGTGTAGAAAAAGCAGGAACTAGTTACACTGGCTAGACCCAGGCATAGCGCAAATTCCCATATAGCTCTGTCAATTCACTAAATCTTGTCTGGATATATCAACTCAGCTCTATCAGGCCAAATTTCTTAACTACGGCAAAAAAAGTATTGTGGAGACAGAGAGGAAATCCCTATCTTGCAGGGCCACCCAGAGGATTCAGGGGGCCTGGGGCAAAGCAGGGGAGCTGTGGCGTTTGTACTCACCCGGCGGGGGTCCAGGTCTTCAGCAGCAGGGGGCTCTTCAGTCGCTTGTGTCTTCGGCAGCACTGAAGGGCCCTATGCTGCCGAAAACCCGGACTGCTGCCGGGCCGGGGCTCGCGGGGCCCCTGCGGGGCCCGAGGCAAATTGCCCCACTTGCCCCCCGGGCGGCCCTGCTATCTTATTTGGACCCAAGTCAGGGCAAATTGTTACATGATTCATAATTGTGTTACCTTATGAATATACTGATACCTCTATATATGTAATACATTATTTTTAAAATCTCACAATTTTTTCTGGCAAGAGAAAAGTACAGTAGGTGGGGAATAAAAAGTCATAGGCCTTTTTGGTGATTGCATGTATCACAAATTTACCAGAAGGTCATTGTGGAGGGGAAAGAAGAAGGGAGAAATTCCTGAGTGTTTTGGAAAGAGAGAGAGTGAAGAGGAGAGAGGAAACCTCATAGAGAAACGTATTGGTATGTGAGAAGTGTACATGTGCAAGTTTGCTGGAAAATATAGACAAGGTACTTGGGTTAAAATCAATGAGAACCTTTTAAAATAGGCCAGTTTTTGTTCAGAGTATAGCTAAAGGATTATGCCTAAAATTATTTGGTTTAATTGTCCATGGTTTTTGCATCAAGTGCACTCATATTCATCATCCTCTAACCTGCCTTCTCTGTCCCTCTTCCTGTTTAACTTGGACCCCACCTCAAGCTGCTTCAAACAATGCACAAAAGTGTAGCAATAAGAAGGTCTCTTCAAGCACTACAGAGAACATTTCACTGGTCTTGTTCCTTTCATTTCAGTACTGCTTGGCTTGGAGCAGAATAGATAGGTGGAAGGAGGAGTGAAATGGAGCAGGAAAGTGAAATTAACAAACTCTGAAATTTCAGAGTGGTAGCTGTGTTAGTTTGTATCAGCAAAAAGAACAGGAGTACTTGTGGCATCTCAGAGACTAACAAATTTATTTGAGCATAAGCTTTCCTGAGCTAAAGCCCATTTCATCAGATGCATGGAGTAGAAGTGTTTGGGAATGTGCTAATTTCACTCTGTGGCTCCAGCTGAGCAGCGGGGAATCAGAATGGAACACAAAGTGTCAGTACATTGCATTGATGTTTAGCAGCCAAAAGTGCACTCTGAGTAAATTGAAGACACAATGTCAATGGAATAGATTATAACAAAATATGTTCCTCCTGGTACATATGTAAATGTTGAGAAAGAAACAAGGTATTTGAGTAAGAGAGGTGTATCTGTCACATTTATTTCTATTGGCATTATTTTAATTTATACTAACTGACAAGAACAATGAAACCATCTTATGAAACTACTCATGCAAATCACAAAAATCTTTAGGGCAAGGATTGTTTTCGCTTTTGTGTAGTGCACTGCCAAGCTCACTGACAACATTTAACAGTTAAATACAAATGATTCTTGCTGGAGGTGGTCCTTTAATAAAGGTGGAGCAGAGTCAGACTCAGTATATTTGCAGAATACTTTGGAACAATATTTTTCAACCACAAGGTGCCTATAGTTGTCAATGTAGATGTAATTGATTTATATGACCGAGGTTTCAGTAAATAGTTGCTCATTGTGTCATACTGATTCATACCTCATTTGATTTAGAGATTAAACCTACCAATATTAAATTTCATCTAATCACAGAGCAATTTGTACATAAAGTTTCAGATTTTTAGAAAATATACAGCACCTTTATGAATAAGCTAACTTTTGACAGAACAAAATTCTATTTTTTACTTCTATCAGTGAAAAATGGACTATAATCTGATTTATGTCAAATGCACACTGTGCCACATAATTTACAACCAATACATATTAAATGAAAATATGCTAGACACAAGGTGCCTGAAACTGTTCAATTGATATAAGAAATCTATGTAATTTGTGGGAACAGTGATGTCTGATCACCCCTATTTAGCAGGCACGTGCTGAAAGAATCCATGAATTTATTGTTAGGCTTTTCTATGGCTTTCGTCTCTGTAATATAGAGTACATTGCAAACATTAATTAAAACTCACAACATAGCTGTGACGTAGGGCATATTAAAATGCCTAGTTAGTTGAGGGGAAGGATAGCTCAGTGGTTTGAGCATTGGCCTGCAAAACCCAGGGTTGGGAGTTTAATCCTTAAGGGGGCCACTTAGGGATCTGGGGCAAAACTCTGTCTGGGGATTGGTCCTGCTTTGAGCAGCAGGTTGGACTAGATAATCTCCTGAGGTCCCTTCCAATCCTAATATTCTATGAAAACCTGAGGCAATGAGAGGTTAAGTGACATGTCCTAGGTCACAAAGAAAGTATGTAGCAGAGATGAGAATAGACTCCAGGTCACCTGATTACCCCCATCCAATTACTTAAATACAAGACCATTTTCCCTCTAATGCAAGCCTCCTTAAAACACCATAAGCATATGCTGTAAACTTATGTCCACAACTTCCATTGTTATCCATGGTACTTACAAAAGTACGTATAAGGAGAGGAGAAAAACACTACACTGAGAGTACCCAATGAGTACAAATTAAACAAGTAGTGAATTTTAGTATATACATCTTTTTATCTGTCTGGCTGCTTTCCTTAACAGTAGATAAGAGAAGCAGTTTTACGCCTAATATTTAGAATTATAGCATTGAAGTTTTACAGCTTTCTGTAAAATTCTGTCTCTAATGTCATCAACAATATATAGTAAATCTCTGGAACTTATTGAAATTCAGTTATTGCTTTTTTATCTACTCTGAGGCTGATTGATATCTGCTGTAACAAACAAATAAATTGCAGAAACATCTCTTGTGCTGAATGTCATTTTTAATAACAAATCTCCCAAAGCTTCCCCGCCCCCCATTGGCATGCGTAATAATAAAAGGTTTGATTGGGTTTGCTGTATTATACTAACAAAATGGTTTTCAAATGCTTTGCTTGTCTGGACTTTAAAGAGAAAATTTCTAAGCACTATAAGGGATATCCAACTCTTTTTTTGTAGTTGCAAGTTTCAAACACTTTTTAGGGCCATGGCCGAACATCAGTAGTTTGTTTATTTTTTGCTTGATTACAAGTGGAATGAAATATGATAGTTATGCAAGATTACCAACTGCTGTTGACATCTGACTACGTGCTTAAAAATGTCTTCATTCATTAACAGATTATTTTAGCTTGCCAAAGTTGGAAATGAGATGCAAGACACAGCCTGTACGCTTATCACTGTGAGGAAAGCAGTCTGCCAATGTTGGTTAGGCACAGGGCACTTGTAGCCATTAGTAGTCCAGTCTGATTACTGGACTCAATCTGTTTCTAGCAGCAACCTTTGCAGTGACAGCATTGTCTCCATCTGTGCCTCCAACAGAGATTTTAAATCTCAGCATTAAAAGTTCTGAAATAATCTTACACATGCAGTTATTTGGTGTCTTGGGGATTGTTCCAGGAGCTTTAAGACACCCTGATGTACCTGCAACAAGGAAGTTGGCCCTTACCTTCTGCTTAGCTAGCCAAATCATAGTTAGTTGTCATTGCCTCTAATTATAATAGGTATTTCTGATTTGATTCCTTGGGCTTAACTCTTCTAAGCTATTCTTTTTTATAGTACCCAATTATGTAGTGAATGTCTGTTCTCCTTTTTTCTTTGCAGAGAGCAGTGAAGATCTTGTAAACAAACCTAAAATGAAAATTGCTAGAGGAAACTAATATATAAAGTCAGGAGATAAAAGGGAAAAAAATAATCATGGTGAAAAATAAAGGGCAGTATATTTAAAGGAAACACTTACATGTTACCTGATGTGTGGTTGTATGAGAATACCCATAGGTCTTCATATGAAGTGTACTTTTGCTGATTAACAATTTACCCTTCACATGATGTGTTCTCATCTTGTACACAATGTGTCATATTCCTATTACTTCAACATACTCTGCTAAAGTGTAACTTAGTAAGTTAGTGCTGGTGGATTTTAACTGATAAAAGAAGAATACTTAAAACTACTAGATGGGAAAAAAAACAGCTAAAACCTTTAAAAAATATGATAAACTATCATCAGCAGATTTACTGATAGCTGATAGTTACCAGATATCTGTAATTTAAGGGTAATACCCAGTGCAGTAAGTCTTTCCCTGTTCTCTGTGTAGACTGTGAGGCTGAAGCTTTAAAAAGGTGAAGAAAAAAGAAAGAAATCAAAGGAGGAATATAGATTTATTATTCTCCTTGTTGAAGTGACCCTCTCTCTCTTCCCCTGGGTTCTGGTGTTCTCCCTATTGTCTCCACTCTGCTCCCATTCTGTCCCTAAGTACTCACTACCCAATACCCTCTCCACTGGTTACAGCAGATTGAAAGAAGACATGGAGCTCTTGTTCTACCAGCCAAGGGGGAAACAATGGGAGAGTGTTGTTTACCTAAGCCAAGGAGGAAGAGGGAACTCTCCTTCTGCTTTTAGCAGAGGCAGGGGAACTGTGCTACCCCTGACCCCTTCTACTTTCACCTGCAACAGTTCCTGCTGTGTGTGATGGACTGGAACTCAGGTGGCTATGCTTCATCTGAAACTAGACCAAGCAGAGTGAGCTGAACACAAATCAATGTACTCAAACTGGAGACCCAGCAGAGGGACAAAAGGCCCATCAGAAATTCTCCTCCTCACTTGTATAGAGAAGAAATCACCCCTCCCATCCTCAGTGAGTATTTGAGGGTGGTACTAAGTGTGAATGGTTCTGTATCCATTAACTTTAGATGTGTGTATGTATAGGCACAGAGGGGGAAGTGAGTGACAGCACATGTGTATATTCAGGGGCAAGTAGATGTATGTGTCAGAGGCAATCATAAGTGTGATTGGGCAATGAAGAGCCGCTTTAAGGCTATGTCTACACTGACAATTGAATGACAAAACTTTTGTCTTTCAGAGGTGTTACACCTCCCCCCTCCGTGACAAATTTTGTGCTGTGAACAGCGCATTGTTGGCAGGGACACTCTCCTGATGACAATGCAAATGCCACTTGTTGGGGGTGTACGTTTTTTGTCAGCAGGAGAGCCGACAAACAGCAGCTACACCACCTGACTTTTAGCAGGACGGCTGTAGACAGCCTAAGAGATGGAGTATGTATGCGCAGGGCAGTGAGTATGAATGGTTGGGATTTCTGCGATGTGAAAAGAGTGAGAAGAACTGACAGGAGAGGTGAGACACTGAAAACAGTACAGGAACACAAGAAGAGGGAAGTGATTGAGTGGATTGAAAGAAAGAAAAAAGTCAGAACTGTATTTGAGGAGAAAAGCAGGGAACAACAGAGAGGAAAAGGTTCTTTTCCTGATTGCATATCCTAAGTATCAAGGGAGTGGGGAAGAACAAACATTAAAGGAGAAAAGTATGCTGAATTTTGTTTAACTTAAAAGGGAGATTATTTTATTTAACATGTTGGCATTAAACTTAGAAAAAGTGAGACGGTGAGATAGAACTGATGGATACATAACAGGTGAATAATATGTTGCAGTATTATGACTTGGAAAAATGATTAAATCAATAGACCCAAATCAAAGCCTTTCTATTCCTAAATATGGGCTGTCCCTAAGATGGAGAAGTGCAGTTCATTTTCAGAGCTTCTGAGAAGAAAAGTTAGTTTCTTACTAGATATTCCAGCTTTCTCTAGCTCCTTGCATCTTCTGTGTTTAAATAAATGTTAAACATTTGTTAAGAAATTTCACATTAGCCTTGATTATTCTTTAGTACACAGAGCTATTATTGAAGATAGCATCAAAAAGATGATTATAGTAAGTTCTTCATCTGGACAGAAGTATTCGTACTCACCAGTGAATCCTTGGTATGTTGCAGAGGAGCTCACTTTCTCAGGCACCACTCTGCCTGATACTTACATGTAAATGAAGGCATTAAAATGTCTAACAATCTGCACAATGGTTTTATTGTAGTAGGTGGCAAAACATATTTCATAATCACATTGCCCATTGATTGGTTTGTTCTCTTTTACACCAACAGTTTATTAAAATCTTAATTCTTGTAGGAATGACTTAGCAAAAGATTTTTTTCCCCTAGATCAGCATGATCAGAGATTTGGAGAATTTGACAGATGCTGAACTAAAACTACAGTAAAAGCTGTGTTATCCAGCACTTTACTAAGTGGAAAGCTCTCTTAACTGGCATTTTTGTTATCTCCCAGTACAAATCTTCCATCTAGTAACTGGGACTAGTATACTACCCAGGGGTTTATGCAATTACACATTCTGCACTCTTCTTTTATGTAAAAGAGGGAGAAGAAAAGTAAGGAAGCTGATATCAGGATTTAATATGGTCGGTCATTAAAGAGTCATCCCAATCTCTGCAATGATTGATGTTGATAATGATGACCCTGAGGCACTGCAAGATCCTGAAGTGCCTTCTGAATCATCAAAGAAAGATTAAATTATGTTCAGTATAGTTTTAGTGATCTGGGAGTACACCACACGCTGCCCATAGTGAAATCTAGTGTCATAAGATAACCTACTGTATAGAAAACTTTACATGTATACACCTAAGTGCTTCATGAAACCAACCACTCTGCAGTGCAGACCTACTACTGGATTGGTGAGTACCTATATACTATTTTATACTTCAGTCATTTTATAGTATTCTAAGACTTTGAACATTGGTTTTCCATTGGTAAGTATAACTCTTAGTTAACTGGAATATTTGATTAACCAGCATGTCCCATTCCCCCAATATGCCGCATACCAAAGCTTTTACTGTATTTAAAAGAAATGCTCAATATTAGTCAGTGACTGTTCAGGATTCACAAATGCCCATATTACCAAAAAGAGAAATATAAAGAGTTAAACTGCAACATAAAATCCTGCAGATAATAGCTCATCTCAATTGACTGGCCTCTTACAGTTGGAATGGCTACTTCCACCTTTTCATGTTCTCTGTATGTATAATATCAGAGGGGTAGCCGTGTTAGTCTGGATCTGTAAAAGAAGCAAAGAGTCCTGTGGCACCTTATAGACTAACAGACGTATTGGAGCATGAGCTTTCGTGGGTGAATATCCACTTCGTCGGACGGGTATTCATCCACGAAAGCTCATGCTCCAATACGTCTGTTAGTCTATAAGGTGCCACAGGACTCTTTGCTGCTTCTGTATGTATAAATATCTTCTTTCTGTGTGTTCCATTCTATGCATCCGAAGAAGTGAGCTGTAGCCTACGAAAGCTTATTCTGAAATAAATTTGTTAGTCTCTAAGGTGCCACAAGTACTCCTGTTCTTAATTCGTAATGTCATTAATGCTCTAAGATGGCTGGACTGTGTACTATTGTATATGTTTGCATTTCCAAGTACCCTTACTTACTCTTTATCAATACAGATCATAAATGCAATTAGTAATTAACTTCATAACTTTATCATCATATTTCTTATTGAAGATTGATCTTAAAAGTTAGGTGAAATATGCAGGTGGTGGTGGTGGTAGTAGTAGTATCCATTTTTACTGGTGATGCGGGCAGAACAGTTGTTCCTAAGCTACCCTTATCTCAGCTCTTGGCATAGGGGATGTTACTGTAGAAGAGCCTTGGGAGTTTCTCCACTGATTCCAGCTAGGCCAGGATTTCACCCTTTGGCAATTAGAAAGTTGTGCAGAAACTTGGAATGATAAAAGTGGTCTCAGAAGAGAGGAGTTAACCATGGACAGAAAGGAAATGAACCAGTAAAAGCTTCATATTAAGTTATGTCACTACCAGGTATATTATGTACAGCCATATAGGTACTACACACATGTAGTGTTTAACCTTCAATTATTGCATCTGAATTATTTTAAATTAACATATTAAACCCACCCTGCATAGAATGACTTCCTGTCTACTCACAAAGCATATTGTAAATGTGTACAAATTCTTACTGTTTGCTGCATGCATTTGACTAAAAGTCACTGAAATACTTAGGAAGTCATGGTCATGAGAAACTTTAAGCTATGATTTTATCCCCAACTAAGAAATAGTGAATACATTACTTGAATGTGCTTTAAAAGTAATTTAATTTGAACATTGAAATTTTGGGTTTGAATTAAGGCATTCCAATCATTAAAGCTAAAACAATCACTTCTGCAGCTAGAGATCATCCTAAACCTTTCTAATTCTGTATTAATTAAAAAGCTTTACTATATGCTTTGAAAGCTATTTGCTAAATTTAGATGATGGATGTTGTCATTAAGAATGCCTCTCAAAAATATGCAAGGACTCTTTATGAGGGAATGGGGGAGAGGATATGGAACTCATAATTCACAATGGATAAAGAAGCTTTGTATCAGTAGTACAGGTGACTATATTACAAGTTATATTTTAAATTCAGTTCATTTACAGGAAGCAATGGTCTTATGTTTGAGACAGATTCTGGAGATTCCTGAAGCTGCCACAGACTTTATTGTGTGACTTAATCAAATCACATATGGCCCATGTTTCCTAGTGTTCAGAATAGGGTGACCAGACAGCAAATGTGAAAAATCGGGACAGGGGTAAGGAGTAATAGGAGCCTATATAAGAAAAAGACCCCAAAATCGGGACTGTCCCTATAAAATCGGGACATCTGGTCACTCTAGTTCAGAATCCACAACTGAGGCCAGATTTTCTCAATACCCAGAAACTATTGTTGTGACACTTGAGCAGGATTTTCAAAAAAAGTCAGCACCCACTTTGCTGAATGCTTTTTAAAATCTAGCCACTAGTGAGAAATATGGAACCAAAATTTTGAATAGATTGTTTTGCCTATTTCTAATCCTGATTCTGAAATACAAAGCCATTCTTTTTTGAGTATTGGGTACTTGTCCATTATGAACTAGACTCACATTACTAAATCACTTCACATAATTCACCAATTAGGTATGTGAGGAAACTAGAAACAGCTTTTGATTGTTAACAGCTAAATATAAATTTAAACCAGAGATCTAGAATTTTATTAAAAATACCTGGCTCTGATAATCATCTTAGAATCACATGAAAATGTTTCTCTTAAACAATTCTTTACAAGAATCAGAAAGATGTCACTGTGTACATTTGTAATGCTCTTACAGTATGTGCTTCTACAGTTCAAACTGAGACAAAATTACATTTATTGAGCAATTTGTCCATAATATATTCTAACTTTAAAAAAAATCATGGAAGAAAATGTTGTACAACCTGCAACAAACGTTATTTTTGCCATAGTTGCTTTAAAAAAAAGATAGTAGGGAATCAGAATTTCAAACACTATGCAGACACAATTACAAGTTAAAGATGTTTCAATGACTTGCATTTACAGTAATGGAAAATAGAATATTTAGATCAGGGGTAGGCAACCTATGGCACGCATGCCAAAGATGGCAAGTGAGCTGATTTTCAGTGACACTCACACTGCCTGGGTCCTGGCCACTGGTCTGGGGGGCTCTGCATTTTAATTTAATTTTAAATGAAGCTTCTTAAACATTTTAGAAACCTTATTTATTTTACATACAACAATAGTTTAGTTATATATTATAGACTTACAGAAAGAGACCTTCTAAAACCATTAAAATGTATTACTGGCACGCGAAACCTTACATTAGAGTGAATAAATGAAGAGTAGGCACACCACTTCTGAAAGATTGCCGACCCCTGATTTAGATATTCTAATATATAGTTATTATTTAAAAAACCCTCCATCTTATTACATCTTTTCTAATGAAAACAGAAGTTGCCTGAAATATTGGCAGACTCTTTCTTTACTTTTCTATAGTAAACTATGTTCTACCTCTTTTAGATTACAATCCTACATCTTACTTGCCTCTATTTGATCCTATGCATCTGTTCATCCCTATAATCCTTGCAACAAAAATGTCCATTCCATGCTTCCCTATCAAGACTCTGAGCCACCTTCTAATCAAAAGACTTAGAGTCTGAAATTTTCCCTTTAACTCATCTAGTTGAAAGGCAAGGTCATCGAGAGATATTCAAAGTATTCTAAGAGCAAAGAAAAACTGATTATTGCTGCATTTGCCATAGTTTTGTAAAAATAAAAGCTACCACAGAGTTTATTGTGTGACCTTAATCAAATCACATATGGCCCATGTTTCCTAGTGTTCAGAATCCACAATTGAGGCCAGATTTTCTTATTACCTAGCAACTATTGTTGTGATACTTGAGCAGGATTTTCAAAAAAAGAGTCAGCACCCACTTTGCTGAATGCTTTTTAAAATCTAGCCACTTTTGCTTTGCTTCATGGGAACCTACAAATTATACTGCCTGGTGTTAATAGTACAGGAAATGGGTATGGAGGAGCAGATTAAGAGAGTAAATTCTGTTTGTGTCACTTCACCATAGGGTGACCAGACGGCAAGTGTGAAAAATCGGGAGGGGGGGGGGTAAATAGGCGCCTAGAGAAGAGAGAGCCCCAAATATTGGGACTGTCCCTATAAAATAGGGACATCCGGTCACCCTACTTCACCATGGTCTGAATTTTATCATAATGTTCATCAGTAACAATCTGAGTTCAAAAAGACATTTGTTTGAAGACTACCAGGGATCTCTTGAAAGATGTTTTTGCCCTCCCACACACACACTTTTTTTTTTTTAAATGAACATTTCAGAGGTACTTCTCTTAATTGGGGATGGTAAGGAAGAGTGTTAAGGGAGAATGTTCACTCTTCAAAGGGGAGAAGAGAGAATCACCAAGTGCCACAACACACAAAAAGAAACAAGCATGGCAATGCCTCAGATACACTGAGTGGAGTTCAAGCATTATGCTCCCTCTCAGGATCAAATGCCCCAGTGACAATAGTTCTTCTGGATTTCAGCAAGCAGTGTATTGTGTCTGTCATATTGTGCTTGGTGGCAACTGTCCAGACAGACACTAAAGCAGAATCCCCAATTGGCTGGCTAGAGTTGTGTGTGCATCCAACACCTTAAAGAACCAGAGATCAAACCAGAAATTAGGCAGCTGGTCTGATTCTGATTTCTCTTATGCTCCTCTGGTGTAAATGAAGAGTAACTCCACTGCCACAGTGAGAGCCAAATCTGCCCAGCATCTGTTTGAGAACCAAAAGAGGGACAACCTGGAACTGGTAAATGTAAAATATGTGAGTCAAATTCTGATACATGTGTGCAACTGAGAGTGACTTCATCCCAGTTGCGACTGTAGCTGGAGGTCAGACTCTAGCCCAATGACTCTGGGTAAGACCATCACCTCCAATATTAAGTACTTTTCTCTGTTCAGTAATTGTCCCTCAGTGCCCTAAAGAAATACTTCTGATAAAAAGTTGTCAAGGTTCCTTCCCCACTCTGAACTCTAGGGTACAGATGTGGGGACTCTCATGAAAGCCCCCTAAGCTTATTTACCAGCGTAGGTTAACAGTAAGCTGCCACCACCAACCGTGTTCCAAATCTTAGGGGAGAGCACTTGGAACTCTGCTTTTCCCCAAATATTTCCCAAGTCTCTAACCCCCCCCCACCTTTTCCTGGGCAGATTTGAGACTAATTCCCCCCTCCCCCAAGTCCTTACCCTCTTTTTCCTGGGTAGGCTTGAGAGTATATCCTCACCAATTAGTCCTGGTGAACACAGATCCAAAAACCTTAGATCTTAAAACAATGAAAAAATCAATCAGGTTCTTAAGAGAAGAGTTTTAATTAAAGAAAAAGGTAAAACTCATCTCTGTAAAATCAGGATGGAAAATAACTTTACAGGGTAATCAGATTTAAAGAGCCCAGAGGAACCCCCTCTAGCCTTAGGCTCAAAGTTACAGCAACCAGAGGTAAACCCTCTAGCAAAAGGAACATTTACAAGTTGAGAAAAGATAAAACTAACACGCCTTGCCTGGCTGTTACTTACAAGTTTGAAATATGAGAGACTGGTTCAGAAAGATTTGGAGAGATGGATTGATGTCCGGTCCCTCTTAGTCCCAAGAGTGAACCACCCCCCAAAACAAAGAGCACACAAACAAAAGCCTTCCCCCTCCCCAAAATTTGAAAGTATCTTGTTCCCTTATTGGTCCTTTGGGTCAGATGTCAGCCAGGTTACCTGAGCTTCTTAACCCTTTACAAGTAAAAGGATTATGGTGTCTCTGGCCAGGAGGTATTTTTATAGTATTGTACAAAGGAGGGTTGTTACCCTTCCCTTTATAGTTATGGCACAAGTGTAACCCTTCTGCCCATCAAAGATGGCAGCAACAAGGGCCTGGTTCAGTATCTAGGGGTTCTGTTTCAATAAAACAATGTAAAACTGTCTCGAGCCCCCACCCAGTGACCTGGTACAATTACATACCACCCTCCTGGGCGCCTCTAAGAGGCAATACTTCCTCTCTCGCAAGCACGGAGTCTGAGTATAGCAAAAGCCTTTTAATAAAGGAGGGAAACAATGCAGCATTGTATTAGGGAAACACCACAAACAGGATTCATAACACAAACCATGAGCAAAAGACCCACCCCAAGTAAGTTTGGCAGTGGCCTTTTCCCCTCAGGGTCTTGAGTCCAGCAACCCAACAGTCACTCCACCCACAGTTTCTGACCTTGGTCAGTGCAGCCCCCAGAGTTCAGAAGTTCATCTGCAGAGTTTACCTCCCAGCCTGGGTGAAAGTGGAGGAGTGCATGGGGGAGGGCGGGTATCTTACATGCTCTGCTGCTCGGGTTGACGGCTGAGTGCCATGCCTCTCCTTGGGGTTCTGCTGCAATCTTCACCGCCAGCTGCGCCTCCCGCTAGCTGCCCTGATATCCGCTCCGCTCTCTGCCAGCCACCCTGCTATCCACTCTGCTCCGCTCTCGGTGCCTCTCCGCCAGCTGCCCTGCTATGTGCTCTGCTCCATTCCGCTCTCTGCACCTCTCCGCTAACCATCCTGCTAGCCTCTCTGCTCTGCTTTCGGCGCCTCTCCACTAGCCATCCTGCTAGCCGCTCACAACTTGTCTTCAGGCTCTCCCATACTTAACACAGCTCTCAGGGTACGTCTTCACTACCCGCCGTATCGGCGGGTAGCAATCGATTTCTCGGGGATCGATATATCGCATCTCATCTAGACGCGATATATCAATCCCCGAACGCACTCCTGTCGACTCCGTAACTCCACACCAACCCGAACGGCGGTAGCGGAGTCGACATGGGGAGCCGCGGACATTGATCCCGCGCCGTGAGGACGGTAGGTAAATCGATATAAGATACTTCGACTTCAGCTACGTTATTCACGTAGCTGAAGTTGCGTATCTTATATCAATTTTCCCCCATAGTGTAGACCTGCCCTAAGTGTGCTTAGTAACTTCAGCTCTTTAGTGACTTCACCTGGTAGTAAGGGAGCCTCAGTGCTCGTGCACCACTAATCCAAAGTAGGTTTAATACTTACACCTAGGTATCAGAGGTTTCATCTCTGCAGCGTGTAACAAGACTCCTAACAGAAAGGAGAAAGGAAGGGTCAAAGTAGTGTTTAGGGCCCTCAGAAGGGGGACCACACTATCAGGTAAACATACCTGTCCCCAGCCTCTCTCAATTCACTGGGGCTTGGAACCCATGTCCCTTGCCTAGCGAGTGCTGCTTAGTTGAGGGCGAGTCCCTCCATCATAAAATGACAAGTACAGTTATACTGTCCTTGATTCACATAACCAGAATAACAACTTTTTATTACTCCTGTCACAATAACAAAGAGACTGGGGATCCCACAGCATTTGGGCAAGAAGTCCATCATGCTAGGCAGGGTGGGTGTGCCCATGCAAACGAGATCAGCCCCTGAAGTCCTTTTCCACAGCTCACCACCAGATGTCAGGGTAGGGCTCATTGTGACTCTGCTCACACAAAAGTACAAGCAGGATTAATATTGGTGTGACCAAAGCAAACCAAGTTATAAGGATGCAAGTTAATTAGGCTCAAATGTTTTCCCCAGAATTAATTTCTCTGTTAAGTATCTGTAAGGGGGGAGGAAGGAGTAGGAATGAGACTTTGCTCCATAGTTAGAGTCTTGAGCAGAGCCCTGCAAGTTTGATAGGTTAAAGATATATATTGAAGATAAGCTATTATAAAGTATTGTGACAAATGTGCATGATAAGCGACTCTAAAGATAGTGAACTGACACCAGAAACGCAAGGTAAGAACAGTAAACTGGGGGGGGGGATAAAATTGTGGATATAGAAAGATAAAACAGCTATCCACAGAAGCAAAATCTGGAAAGCAGAGGTGAAAGCTTGTTGATTTGTGGAGTCTGGCAATGGAGCTATATGGATTTACAACCGCTGAGAATCTGTCCCTGTCTGTATGAGTGGGGATGGGTGCTGTTAACATGGAAAGATCTTGAGAAGAGGGTTGTTATACAATAGGCAAAGAACCTTACACTGCCACTTTCTATCATTTATTAAGAGCTGAACTTCACTTTTAAGTAGTAAACATTGTCTGTTTCTACATGTGAATTAATGGAATTGCAACCAAACATGCCAAATGCATGTACATACAATTAAAGTAGCTGAAGAAACCCCACTATCTGTTAGAGAAGGTCTACACAGGCATAAGAGGAAGAATTTAGTCCAAGGGCAGGTCTACACTACGGGGGAAAATCGATATAAGATACGCAACTTCAGCTACGTGAATAACGTAGCTGAAGTCGAAGTATCTTATATCGAATTACCTACCGTCCTCATGGCGCGGGATCGATGTCCGAGGCTCTCCATGTCGACTCCGCTACCGCCGTTCGGGTTGGTGGAGTTACGGAGTCGACAGGAGCGCGTTCGGGGATCGATATATCGCGTCTAGATGAGACGCGATATATCGATCCCCGAGAAATCGATTGCTACCCGCCGATACGGCGGTTAGTGAAGACGTACCCCAAGAGAGAACAAGTAGATCAATCTGTAACTGACTGTGAACAATCAATTGAGATAACCCACTACCTTCAATTATTAATATGTAAAGAATAACTAATCCACACACAAATTATATTGTCTCCCTAACTTCACATTCTAAATAATAAATGGACGTGCATGTTGCCTTCAATATAACTTGTAACAAACTCCATATAAGTTAAGGTAATTTGTGACTATATTTATATTGTTACACTAATACAATAATACCAACAGGATCTTATAAGGTGGACAAGGCAAAACACCACATTTATTGTAAATATAGAGAAAGAGCGAGAAATCAGGATATGCAATTCAATATTATTTCACTACCATTCCTTATTCATTCACACACTCATTCATACAAGTTCTGCAGAGTTGTTATAGTTACCAGCCTAGAGGTTGCTCATGACAGAGTACTGGCCAGGTAGTCTGCACATGATGGTGGAGCAGAGTCCTTGTCGGATGTGCATCCGATGCTCCTGGAGGGTGGTTGCAGAACCAGAATCAAAATTTTCAGTTTTTAGAGTCTGTTCTTATAGGATTTTGTCCTTATACCAGTCTATGGGAATTGCTTCATCCTGCTGATGTTTGTTTGAGGTGATTATCAATCAGCAGATGGCACATCCCTGATGTCTGAGTGTTATCTTGTTCTTCGGAGTCTTCAGCCCTCCATCCAGGGGGGCACTTGGGTGGATTCCGGCCTGCCCTCCGGGGATCATCCAGTTATCTCTAGTCTGTGCATTCTTCGGCCAGTCAAGACTGAAGTTGTAATTCTTAGGCTGGCACTTCCCTGACCATTCATTTTTTATCTAAATCAATTTATCCTTTATCTAAATCAAGCATCCATTCACATACATCCTCTATTTTAACATACATTTATCACTTAGTACTTTACTATTTCTTAACTTCTAGCAATTCTCAGGATGTTGCAAACCTACTTAAACTTTAACATACATAGCAAACAAGTTAAAAGCTGTGTTCTGTTTTGAAGAACAATTACAGTTGTTTTTGCAAAGCCTGATTCCTTTTTGAGAACAGACTTTCTGTCCTAGGATGTGTTAACACAATTAGCAGTTTGGCCTTGCATGTTTCTCACAGAGAGGGAGAGACACAGAAGTGGAAAAAGCAAGAGGCCTAAACTGTGGGAAATTCAACTGAATTCAGTCTTACTCCTTGGGCTTGGCTACACTTGAAAGTTGCAGCGCTGGGAGTTACAGCGCTGGTCGTGCAGCTGTGCAGGGCCAGCGCTGGTGTGTGGCCACACTCACAGCTACCAGCGCTGGTGTGTGGCCACATTTGCAGCATTTACAGCGCTGTTGGGAGTGCTGCATTATGGGCAGCTATCCCAGCATTCAAGTGGCAACAACGTGCTTTTCAAAAGAGGGGGGTGGAGGGTGGTGTACTGTGACAGGGAGCGGGGAAGATAGAGAGAGTGGATTTTTGGAGCCAACACTGTGTGTTAGCTTCCCTGGATTTAAAAATCACAAAATGCTCGCGAGCCCTTAGTCTTAACTCTTAATTGTAAACAGTCTGCCTCCAACACGGACTCCCCGCTGTTTCACTCACTCCCTGTGGTGTACTGTGACAGGGAGCGGGGAAGATAGAGAGAGTGGATTTTTGGAGCCAACACTGTGTGTTAGCTTCCCTGGATTGAAAAATCACAAAATGTTCGCGAACCCTTAGTCTTAATTGCAAACAGCCTGCATCCAGTGCTGTTTCTCTGTCAAGCAAACTGCTTGCCTCTCATTTGATCGTTCACAGCCAGGTACAGATAGCTCCTGTTTGCTGTGATCAGTGTTTGTTTTTTAGATAAGCAGTTCAACGGAGCTCCCATCGGAGTTCACAACAAAACAAAGAGAGGCTGCATAACAAAACAAAGAAAGTAATTTAGTTAAAAGCATTCTGGGATATCTCCTTATTCCCTGGAGGCCAATAAAAGCGCTGGTGTGTGTCCACACTTGATGAGCAGCGCTGGATCACCAGCGCTGCAATCGCTACACCCCAACCTGGCCAGGTGTACAGCCAGCGCTGCAGCCAGGGAGTTGCAGCGCTGGATGTGCCTTCAGGTGTGGACGGTTACTAATTGCAGCGCTGGAAAGCCTCTACCAGTGCTGCAACTTGCAAGTGTAGCCAAGCCCCTTGTTTCTCTTGGCCTCAGACTTGTTATACACATACACTTTATGGTTCTAATACAGAAATTCCCTGATATGGTCCAACAATGTAGCAGTATCCTCCCAATCACTCAGCTGCTCCTAGTAGCTAAGGGCCAATTAGATGATTTTTGCCTCTGAGATCTCACAATCATCTGTTGACATTAAATGATTCGTCTAAACCACATTCAACTGTTTTCTCCCATGAAAAAAAAATCATCCTTTTCTTATGAATTAAGTGGTTAATTAGAGCTCAAGAAGTTTATAGCAACCAACATCTGAATTACACTCTACTTCACTTCAAAACATGGACACTTAATTTGTAACACTGCTGAATTTCAGGCATTTTTTTATTTTAAATGTGTCACAAACATACTATTTTTCTCTAATAGGACCAGGTTGTCCTATCTGACTGTTTTGTGCTACACCCTCAGCTCAATGTAACCCAATGCCGGCATTCAGCCAAGCAAAGGTCACCCTACTGCAAAAGATTCCATAGTGGTACAGAATCAACAGAAGGCTTTTTCAGCCCTCACCATGCCTGCTAAGGGCATAACAGGGAAAAGTGTCATAGAAGAAAAAAAAACAAGTCAGGGACAGACTGATCACCAGTTTCAATACCATTAATGGCTGTAAATTAGACAAGCCTTCATGCTACTCAGAAGAGAGAGACCAGTTTATGCTTTTGAATAGTTGAGGTATAGCCATCTGGTCAAGAATGTGTAAAATTATTTGGAAACACAAAGTGATCCCACAGGTGACAGTGGCGGAGGGTGGGGGGGGGGGAGAGAATCTATTCCTTTAACTTTGCCAGATCTTTTAAAACCTTGGTTTCAGATTGTCTTGAAAACTGCTGTGAGAGTTTACAAAAATTAATAGCTCTCTACTCTCATTCTTTATTCTAACAGATTTTCATTCAATTGTTAACAGGCACAGAACAGATACTAAGGAAGTATATAGACTAGTGATGACTTAACCTTAGAAAATTTGCAGTTAGAGTCTGGTTCAGGTAAGCATCCAGATATTTGCATGGTTGTCTGAAGATTGTTTAGGGTAATCTCCAAAATTGGGTTGTAAATCTCAAAAACAGATTCTTAAAGATTTCCACATCTGCTACCTCTCATCATGTATATTTTGCATGCTTGAAGTTAATGATTCAAGATGGATTAAATAATTTGAACCTATTATTAAATAAAGATTAACAATCTGAGGTTAGGATATCCCTATATAGAAATAAAGATTATCACCTTTGGTGCAAGGCAAACAGCTGCTTTTGTGTCTCTCTCCTATAACTGATGGGATGCAGGCAGTTTGTACTCCCTGACCTAACTTTCATACTGTAGGAGATTTAAAAAAAAAAGTTTTGGAAGGAAAATTGCTTTCCCGCAATTTAACACTGTTCTGTTTTTGACTTTTTAATTTTACCTAGTTGCTTTTGGAATTTTATGATACTTTAGATTATATGATCAATAGGCTAAAGGGGATTCTAATACAATCATTATTACTGAGAGCTGTGACAACCAGTAGTTCTTACTGACTCAAAAACATATTTCAGAAGATCACTACTTCATGCATTACAGAAAATATCTGCAATAACAAGTACACAAAGCATAATTAAATCATAGGCACTCCTTATCAATCACCTAGTCTTGTTTATACCATACTACTATCACTTCTTTAGCGGTTTGAGAGGTTTTTCCCTAGACATTTATATTCCCATAGACTTGGAGGCACCAGCAGGAATGAAGTACAGCCCAATACTTGAATACTTGAAGTTCTGAATACTGGCCATTCACTGGTTAAGAGCCAATAATCTGGGCCTTAGAATTAAGACACACTCTTTGCTAATATAGTAAAAGATTCTGGGAGATAGTTAATGTACAAATGAATTTAACATCCAAGAAGAAAGGGTTAATATTTACTAAAAAGTACTAACAGATATAAACAAAAGAGCCTTTCTTGTGGTGTTCTCTCCTCCCGCATCTTTGTCTTCTCTCTCCCTCTCCACACCTCCTCTCCAAAACTTCCTTCAGAAGAGGGATAGCAAAACACTATATAAGATCTAGCTGTGATAACATTAATAGAGGAAAACATTAATTAGTCTCTGCCTCTGGTTACTATCTGAAGATTTCAATCATTGCTTATGCTTGTTTCATATAGCTAGTCTGCCATCTCTAACATGGGCTTGCTTGCATGACAAGAAACATTACTGAAGTTGAAGAAATCCCACAGTAGCCATGTAATCGAAATAAAAGTGTAGCAGTAGCAGGTCAATATTTTTAATTGAATTAACTGAGCTTTAATTACATCTTTGTCAGAATGAAGGTAGATCCAGCCACTTGAGGGATTATATCCTTAACATGTAATATATCTCCAGGTAAGGTTACCAGTGTCGGTGGGAGCCTTTTATACAGTGTCTCTGCACAGTCAGTACACAATCAGTTATCCTGTTTGCAAAGACAGAATTCATAATGTAATCAAAAGGGCTAGAAAGAAACAAAATAGTAGCAAAAATCCATTCAGTGAACTCAATCCAGAGCTGGGCAACGTTTTTTGGTCTAAGTGTGTTTTCACTGAAAAATGCAGGTTTGGATCAACTGGAAGATTTAGCAAATTGTTCAGTCTGGGGAAAAAACAGAAGTACTGAAATATTTCACTTCACTATTTCTGAAATGAAACTTTTTAATTTTAGAGTAGATTCCAAATTGGACTTAGATGCCATTCACAAAACCAGAGAGGAGGAGTGCCTCTACTACTACTCAATAGCTCAGTGCTTAGGGACCAATGTTATGTTTTAGATTTGGATTTATAATTGACTTTAAGATTGAGGTGGAGAATTTGGTGCAAATTTACATATGCACATTATAATGGCTACTATTATATGTCAACATTTACCCACAGTTAGTAGACCACAATATTTGATATACAAGAGTTATTTACTATTCTGCTTGTAGGGAAACATTTCAGATATTGTAACTCTTGACTACAACTTGTCAGAAAAGAGAATTTTTATTTCAAAATCCTTTGTCAAAGTTGTGTTTCATTCAGCATCAGAACAAACTGCCATCTTTGTGGCACTTGGAGGGGAAGGATAGCTCAGTGGTTTGAGCATTGGTCTACTAAACCCAGGGTTGTGAGTTCAACCCTTGAGGGGGCCATTTAGGGAACTGGAGTAGAAATCTGTCTGGGGATTGGTCCTGCTTTGAGCAGGGGTTTGGACTAGATGACCTCCTGAGGTCCCTTCCTACCATGATATTCTATGAAAATGGAAACATCCATTTTAGGGCTCACTCTCTAGATATCTGGGCAGTTGGCCGAACAGCCAGTAAGTTGGGCAGCAGGCAATGTACCCAGATGGCTGGTAAGCAGGCTATCAGGAAAACAATCAGGCAGAGAGGCCAGCCTGCCTGGTTTTCATTGACAGTTTCAACAGAACTGATATGCTCTTATGGAATGTTTTGTTTCCATCACATCAACATTTTCTGGGGGGAAACAGTTCCATTGGAAAATTTTTGACTAGCTTTACTCTTGAAAAATAATCTACTTTTAATGGCAACCACTAAGTTTAAAAAAAAATCTGGAAAAGCTACCAGTCCCTGAAGTTGCATAAGTGGCTAAATAGACTATCTTCCAAACCACAAAAAATATTTTGTGATTATATAGTTTAATTGCTTTTTAACAGTTTCATGAAGCACTTAAATTGTGACAAAGAAAGTTACCAATTGGTTGAGAGCACCCAAAACTCCCATCCTCTGATTATATTTTGGACAGTGTCTTGATCACCTCATGTTGTTTGTAACAGTTATATTAAACTACATGACTGAGGTAATATGTCAACATAAAAAATACTCTGTTACATGGCAGTAAAATAAGTAGAGTCCTGCACGGATACACATTTTGTATCTCATCTGATCCAATATCTGCAAAAATGGTCTGTGGATACAAAGAAGATATCCATGGATAAGCTACGCTGTTCTGATTATTTCAGTATTCTATAGATGTTTTCTGTCAAGGTGCTCCATGAAATGCCCTGCTTATAATAAAGGAAAAAACAACAACAAAAGGTCATTGTCTCAAAGAACAAATGCTGTAAAATTACACTGTGGTAGAATTATTTCTTGCTTACTAGCTGGATATTTTTCTGATCAACTTTATATCTAGGGCATGGATACTGTCCTTATTTAAATCATGTGATCTAATGATCAAGCATAGGGGATAGGTATAGGATATATCACAAATCCAAAGTTACACAGCAAAACTTTTCATTATATATATCACTAACATCACATGCATTCTAAATTATACAAATCACCACAAGTTTCTGAATTGGTGTGGTTACTCTGCGGGAACCAATCCCTGTACAGTATGCTCTAGACACACACTGTAAACGCAGGCCCTGTTCTTTACCTACTTATGTTACAGGTTTATCTCATCCATTTTAAATGGTACCAGGGTCTTACACCCTTTATATCAGCTAATACAGACATCCTGTTTCTACCTTACTGCTCCATTGACCTTCCCAATCAGGCCTATTAACAAATGAGGCAAGTGATTTATGTGGAGTTCCTTATGCCCAGGCCAACACTGTAAACTAACGCAGCCTAGATTTACCATATAGTGTATATTTTCCTCCCCACAGAATTTATTTAGTAACACTGACACAGAGATGGTAAGGTACAAAGTTGTGATTGCATTTAGTTTTAAACTGGGAAAAAAAATTTCTTAAAAAATACATACCACAACCTATATACATTTGAGAATTATTTAACAAAGTATCCTATGCCCATCCAACAAAGGGCAAATTGTCCTTCTCTGTTCATACATACATTGGGCTTGATTTTAGTTACACTGGCTTTGCATTGGTGTAACAACTGATTTCAGTGGAATTGCTCCTCATTTAAAATGCTGTGAGATAAGACTTTGGCCCATTGTCCCCTTTACAGATGTAAACTTGTTCTTTTGCATTTTCAATTTTGTGTCCCCCTGAGGGTGGGGGGAGAAGGATTTACTCCTCACCAGCTTTTTTGTAGGGGGTTACACTGAGCCTTTTAACTTTCTCAGTTTTTTTACAGCTATTTGAGATGTTTTCCACATTCACTGTGAAAGGAATATCATTAACTAACTTGTTTAAAGGAAGGGCTATGCTGACAATTAAATGCAGGTTTGTGCATGCTTCACTGCCATACCTTCTTATAATCAATATGAGTAGAAAGAGTGCGGAAATTACAGGTTTTAGTATGCATCTGCATGGCACTATTATGCCTACTAAGGTGAAAATGTCGTCAGTGAAAAATGTAATTGTGTACCTTAATCTGTAATGGTTAAGATGAGCTCCACTGTTAATGCATTTGAGTGCTAATCTTTGTCTGGCCATACTGAAAGAAAGACAGGAGACATTTGACATGGGTTTAATGAGGCCGTAACTCTATTATTAGATGTCTGGGACTACCTGGCAGATAAAAGTGTACTAACCCCATATTTATGCCATAATTACCCAGTGGGTTTTTACCTGCTCCCCCTCTTTTTCCATCCAGATCCCTCCAGCAAATCCATTGCCGTGAACTTACCATCTACTCCCCTCCCCACCCCACCTCATAGTAGAGTTAAGGTGGCCTATAATAATGGGAGTTGGCTCCCTGCCATACCAATCATAGAAGTCCCCAACCACCCCCTAATTGTTCCTTTAATGAACACCTCTTTTTAAATCCCTTTCCAAGCCATTTCTCTTATACCGTTCCTATGGAGTACCTGCAGTGGACATCCACCTCAAAGAGCCCCCATGCATTCGCTTTGCTGCCTCCTCCCCAAATTCAGTCAGGTTCCCAGGTTGCCCTCTTTTATACCAGGCAAAAACATTACAGCTCCTAAGTCTGACAGACGAACCCGTCCTCCTGAAACAACTCTGGTGTCCCATATACTATGCCAGGATGTGACATTACCACTGCTCCTAGGGTCCCAAGGAATTTGGCCACATCCCTGGTCACATACTTCCTTGCCTTACCCTGCTCCATGCAAAAGGCAGTGTTAAGGCACAGGGCTGCCACTTTTCAATCCCTCCTTCCCAGGGGATGAGTCAGTAATCACACTGACCCTTTTGCAGCAGTTTTCATCTCCTTCCTCCCACCCACTTCCCAGTCATAGAGCACTCTTCCCTTAATTCGGCCAGCCAGCAAAATACACCCCTGCTCCACTTAAAGGTGCCAGGTGCTCATTAGAGGTAGTCTGACTTTTTGGACAAGCAGAGGTTTCAGTTCACAAATTTCTTTTTCTTTAAGCGTCTCACAGATAAGGTTTTTATATGGGTATTAATTCAATATAGCTCTTCTGACACATTTTTCTTTTTAACAAACTTTAGCCAGGGACCAGAAAAAAATGCTAAACATTTGTATATACCATTGCTGCCCTCCAATAGGTCAAGCATGAAACGAGTAAAAAGAAACATTGACAGTCCAAGCATGAGCTGAAACAACCCAAGCTAGTTATCAGTAATTTGAATCTGTAGCTGTAGTCTGGGTGCTTATTATGTCAAATCAAATCAAAATAAAAGTTTTCAGTAAATTCTCCTTGCAATTTAATACATTATCATTTTACTTCTGAATATTCTCATGAATAAATTATGTATGTTTTATTTGTTAAAAATTCCAGCTTTAAGTTATTTTGAACATTCTGAGCCACTATTAATGTATATAGCAAACAAATCCAATTTTACTAATCTAGCATAGTTTTGTTATGTTTCTCATATATACTTTGCTTGTAAGTTTTGCTTCGTGGGCAATACAAGAATTATCATACTGAATCTAAACAATGGTTCATCTAGTCTGGTGTTCTGTTTCTAACGGGGTCAGCCACCCCCTCCAAGCCATGAAGAATGCTGGAAAGGGTGCATGGAGCAAATGCATCATGGCTCCACTGACTCTGCAAGTACTGGCCAAAAGAACAGGATCAGTGCACTGTGGACCACTCTTCTGCATCCTAATGGTTGGAGAATGTGTACTATTCTTCCACGTACGAGAGGAGAGAGGTCATCTAGTCCATCTCCCCTGCACTGAGGCCGCATCAAATAAAATAGACCATCCCTGGCAGGTGTTTGTCTAACCTGTTCTTAAAATGACATGCATTCTTCAATGATGGGGATTCCACAATCTCCCTTGGTAACCTACTCTAGTACTTAACTATCCTTAAAGTAAGAAACTTTTCCCTAATATCTAACCTAAATCACCTTCACTGAAGTTGAAGCCAAATTACTTCTTGTTATACCTTCAATGGGCATGGAGAATACTCTTATTAACATGTCCTTAACAAGTCCCCCCTGTTCCTACACAGTCTACTCTTTAAAAAAAACAAAAACAAAAAAACAAAAAAAACCCACACTTCTCCTCAGAGGTCAGGTTTTCTAAACTTTTTGTCCTTTTCCCCCTGTTTCTGAACTCTCTCCAATTTGTCCACACCTTTCTTGGAGTACTGTCTCCAGTTTTGGGTACTACACTCTAACTGAGGCCTCACCAGTGCTAAGTAGAGCACCTTCCATGTTTTACATATGGCACTTTTGTTAATACATCCCAGAAAGTTATCTTTTTAAAAACAGAATCACATTGTGATCTTATATCTAATTTATGATCTATTAAAGCCCCAGATCCTTTTCAGCAGTACTTCCCCATTTTGTTGTTGTGCATTTGTTTTTTCCTACCTAAGTCCAGTACTTTGTCCTTTTCTTTATAGAATTTCATCATGTTTCTATCAGACCAATTTTATAATTTTCCAAGATCTTTTTGAATTCTAATCCTGTCCTCCAATGTGCTTATAGCCCTCCCATGTTGGTGTCATCTACAAATGTTATAAGCACACTATTGAACATATGGTCATGGACATTAGAGAGGCTATAAAAATAAACTCAGTTTCAACTATCCCCATATTGACTGGGTACATGTCACCTCCAGATGGGATGCAGAGATAAAGTTCTTTGACACCTTAAAGTACTGCTTCTTGGAGCAGTTAATCCTGCAACCTGAAAGAGGAAAGGCAATTCTTGATATAGTCCTAAGGGGGGTTCAGGATCTGGTCCAAGAGATGAATATAGCTGAACTGCTTGGTAATAGTGACCATAACATAATAAAATGTAACATCCCTGAAGGGGAGGACACCAAAGCAGCCCACCACAGTAGCATTTAATTTCAGAAAGGGGAACTACATACAAAATGAGGAAGTTAAACAGAAATTAAGTTTCCATGCAGCTTGCAGGGATTTCACTTTTGGCACTGTACCTTTTAAAGAAACTATAATAGAAGGGTCACTGGATGATCGAGATGCTAAATGGTACTCAAGGAAGATAAGGCCATTGTGGAGAAACTAAATGAATTCTTTGCATCAGTCTTCACAACCGAGGATGTGAGACTTATTCCTAAACCAGAATTTATCTTTTTAGGTAACAAATCTGATTAAATGTCCCAGATTGAGCTGTCAGAGGTGGTTTTGGAACAAAATGATTAAACAAACAGTAATAAAAGTCACTAAGACCAGATGGTATTTTCTCAAGAGTTCTGAAGGAACTCAAATGTGAAATTGCAGAACTACTAACTATGGTATGTAAACTATCATTTAAATCACCTTTGGTACCAGAGGACTGGAGGATAGCTAACATGATGCCAATTTTTAAAAAAGGCTCAAGAGGGGATCCCAGCAATTACAGGCCAATAAACCTAATTTCAGTACCAGGCAAATTGGTTGAAACTATAGTAAAGAACAGAATTATCAGACCTATAGTTGAACACGATTTGTTGGGGAAGAGTCAACATGGTTTTTCTAAAGGGAAATCATGCCTCACTAATCTACAGGAATTCTTTGAGGGGATCAACAAGCAAGTGGACAAGGGAGATCCTTAGATTTTCAGAAAGCCTTGACAAGGTTCCTCACCAAAAGCTCTCAAGCAAAGTATGCTGGCATAGGATAAGAGGGAAGGTCCTCATGGATCAGTAAGTGGTTAAAAAGAAAAGAAATGAAGGATAAGAATAAAGGGTCAGTTGTCAGAATGGAGCGAGATAAACTGTTGTGTCCCTAAGGGGTTTCTACTGAGACCAGTACTGTTCAACATAAAATGATCTGGAAAAAGGATTAAACAGTGAGGTGGCAAATTTTGCAGATGATATAAAACTACTCAAGATAGTTGAGGCCAAAGAAGTCTGTGAAGAGTTACAAAAGGAGCTCACAAAACTTTGTGACTGGGTGACACAATGGCAGATGAAATTCAGTGTTGATAAATGCAAAATAATGCTCATTGGAAAACGTAATCCCAGCTATACATATAACTGATGGAGCCTAAATTTGATGTTAAGACTCAAGAAAGAGATCTTGAAGTTATGTGAATAGTTCTCTGAAAACTTTCACTCAATGTGCAGCAGGAGTCAAAAAAGCTAATATAATGTTTGGAATAATTAGAAAAGAGATAAAACAGAAAATATATTGCCTGTATATAGATCCATGGTACACCCACATCTTGAATACGGCATGCAGAACTAGTCGCTCTATCTCAAAAATAGATTAGATAGATAGAGGAATAGGTTCAGAAAAGGGCAACAAAAATCATTAGGTGTATGGAACAGTTTCCGTAGGAGGAGAGATTAATAAATCTGGAACTTTTCAACTTGGAAAAGAGACTGCTAAGGAGGAATACAACACAGGTCTATAAAATCATGACTGGTATGAAGAAAGTAAATAAGGAAGTGTTATTTACTCCATCTAGTAACACAAGAATTAGGGTTCACCAAATGAAATTAATAGACAGCAAGTTTAAAACAGACAAAAGGAAGTATTTCCCTACACCACACACAGTCAACTAGTGGAACACTTTGCCAGAGGATGTTGTAAAGGCCAAGATTATAATAGGGTTTAAAAAAGAAATAGATAAGTACATGGATGATAGGTCCATCAGTGGCTACTACCCAGAATGGGCAGGGATGCAAAAACATGCTATGAAGTTTCCCTAGCCTCTGTTTGGAAAAGGCTGGGAATAGGTGACAGAGGATGGATCACTTGATGATTACTTGTTCTGTTCATTCCCTCTGAAAAACACCTGGCATTGGCCATGGTCAGAAAACAGGATACTGGGCTAGATGGACCACTGATCTGATCCAGTATCCAGTCGTTCTTATACTCTCTGCTCCATTAACAAAAAGTCATTAATAACGACTAGTTCAAAACCTAGGACAAACGCCTGTGAAACCTCACCAGATATGTCCTCCCAGTTTGAGAGCAAACAATTGATAACTACTCTGAGTATGGTTTTTCAGGTGTGCATCCTGAGGGGAGGGATAGCTCAGTGGTTTGAGCATTGGCCTGCTAAACCCAGGGTTGTGAGTTCAATCCTTGAGAAGGCCACTTAGGGATCTGGGGCAAAAATTGGTCCTGCTAGTGAAGGCATGGGGCTGAACTTGATGACCTTTCAAGGTCCCTTCCAGTTCTAGGAGATTGGTATATCTCCAATTATTACCTATTACTTTTATAGTAATTTCATCTAGCCCACATTTCCCTAGTTTACTTAGGAGATGTCACATTGTTATATTATTATGAATCTGGTGTGTGAGATCAGTCATTGTGCGTGATTCTAATAATGGTGATTTAAACCAGTTTAATTCTATTGGCCTCATGGAGTTACTCTACATTTTATACCAATGCAAGTAAAATCTGAATCAGCGCCATAATTCTCAGCTTTTATATCTATGTTGTGACAATTATCAGTGGAGTTTCTCCAGATTGAAGATTTATCCAAAGTCTATTAATTTCTATGGACAGACTCCTCTTGATATCCAAGAGTATTTTCTGTAAATGTATATGGATATGTATATGGAACAGAATTTTGCCCTTGCTAGCTGAGAAACATTCAAAAGGTTTGACACTTCAAAGACAGAGAGAATTCACATCTCTCAAAATAATTATGTAACTTTTCCAGTTCTACAGATGATTAGCTCTAGAAGTATGAACTTTCTTGAGCTCCATGTAGTTTATTCCAAAACACTGCTTATTTAATCTATAGCTGGAGTCATTCTTTCCTGCTGCAGTTAGTTCATTAAAACTGCTCAAGTCCACAAAAGGTCTATTCTCTCAATTACAGTACAAAATGTTTTAATTAAAGCAAAAATAGTCTCTTTGTAGCCACACAATGAACTTTCTTTGAAAGGAAAAAGACTCAAACATTAGAGCTCCATCAAGGAAAAAAATGCATTGCCAGTTTTACTTAAAACACAGAAGCAAACAGAGCACAAGCTTATAACACACCCACCCCCCCATCAGAGTGATCCTTTAGATCCACAAAAAGTGACAGACTCAGATTTAGGGAGAGAGGTAAGAAGGGCAGAATTTTACTTTAGTATCAGTTAAATTGGTTTAAAATGATTAGTTACAAAATACTTAAATGAATAATGATGCCATGTTTGTTTTAAGATCTTTTCCATCCCTACATTGACTTCAGTAGAGTTATTCCTGATTTACACCAGTAGGAATGAGCTTGAGATTGGACCTCAAGCCTTTCTTAAGTCAAACATACTATTGCATCACCATTTGAGAAACTTTCCTTATGGACACACATACCATATAAAACCAGCTCTTTCAGTTCTCCAATTTCAACTTGCAGATTCCTGCATTTTAAGTACTCCTCTAGTGTGTCTCTCTCACTCTCCTGAGAAGATTAAGGATTTAAGCATAGTCCTTCTGCTCTGTTACTCTGAAACTGTATATCTATAATGTAAACAAAAGTGCAGGGTTTAAAACTTGGATTTTTGTTAATCTACTATATTTCCTATCTATTGGCAACAAAGTTGGTTAATATCTTCCAGATGTTACAAACAGAAAAGCACACAGAAAACAATACTAGAAAACACCCTAGCTAAATTCATTTAAAGAGGCAGCTATTTGTTCTAATACCTGAGGTAGCTAAAAACAAGTCTGCTCTCAGAATTGTATCTTAAAAAAACCCCATAAACAAAAAACCTTGCCTCATGAATTCTTGATGTGTGTAACAATCTGTATACATCAGTAGAGATAAATATAGTCAAAACCATTTTCCACACATACCTGTCAGTCAGGGCCGGCTCTAGGTTTTTTGCCGCCCCAAGCAAAAAAAAAAATTGTCTGCCCCCACCCCAGCCTTGGGTTCCCCCCGCCCTCCCCCACACCTCCCTGCTGCCCCAGCCCTGGGCTCTCCCCCCCCACACACCCCATGCTGCCCCAGCTCTGGGCTTCCCCCTTTGCCCCCACCAGTGCCCCCACACCCACACCCGCTGCCGCCCCAGCCCTGGGTCACTGGTAACTTGCTCCCAGGGCGGGTCATTCAGCAGGAATTTTGGATGTGCACAGAACACAAACAGGATTGGTTCCCATATGGTTACAGAACTGCAGTAAAGTGGAACAATGTTCAGCTTGTGTGACTGGAGGATATCTGGATGCATATTATAAGACTGTTCTCCATAAATGAGGAAAAGTTGAGGTGCCTTTATTCTTTTGTTCCACTCTTTGTTTCTATGGGGAATTTGCCAATGCAATATCACTGTCTTCCTTTTAAACAAATAAAACTACAAAGGCAATAGCTGTTGAAAATAGCAATTCCAGCCCTAAAAACCACTGGGAAGCATTTCTTGCTCAATTTTATTCTACTTTTTCTACAGCAAATTACAGTGGCTCAGTATATTTGATTTGGGAGAAATGAAGTAACAGCTGCCCAAATTGAGTTGAGCACTACTGAATTTTGAGGTGTTCAAATCTGGAAGGCAGGTGCTAGATTCCCTTTCTGAATATTAGCTAAATATGGAAAGGAAAAGTCAATTTCTGCTTCCATGGCTCAGAAGTGGAATCCTCCTACATGCCTGGTACTGTATCTAAAGCTGCCCAGGTCCAGTAGAGCCTCCCCTCCCTTTTCATTTTAAATTCTAGTGGGATCCACGTACCTCCCTTGCTAGGCTTCAGATAGACAGGGGCACTGTCTATTTAGTCCACCCAATTCCTTCTTTGAGGGCTGCAAGGTGAGATCACACCAGTATCCCTAATCCAGTCTGGGGATGTCTTCTGAAGGGAATATCTGGGCCAAAGCCTTCTACTCCTTGGACACACTTGTTCCCCATTCACAGTGCCACCCCGCTCTAGCAGTGAGCTCTCCATTCACAGCAAGCTGCAGCATGAGGTTTCAGCTACCATACTCCCTCCCCTTCCTTTCCTGTTGATAGTAGCCAAGGGAATGCTGGGAAATGTAGTTCTTTCCCTGCTCCAGGACTGGCTCTATAGGCAGGGAGCTAACCAAGGAACTACAGATCCCAGGGCCCCCTGTTGGTTCTGAGCTCCCAGGCTGGATCCCTGCTGGCTGCCGCCCCTGCAAATGGGCTGCCCCAAGCAGCTGCTTGCTTTGCTGGTCCCTAGAGCTGCCCCTGCACTGTCAGTTTTTCAGCATCTCTGGTTTGGTATCCATCAATAGCTTTGTCCATACTAGTGTCCCCCTCGCCCCCAGATTTCTTCCATTGATACTACAGAAGATCAAAGTTATAAATACCAGAGTTACGAACTGACCAGTCAATCACACACCTCATTTGGAACTGGAAGTACACAATCAAGCAATAGCAGAGACAAAAAGCAAATACAGTACAGTACTGTATTAAACAAACTACTAAAATAATAAATGGAAAGCAGTGTTTTTCTTCTGCATAGTAAAGTTTCAAAGGTATATTAAAGTCAGTTGTAAACTTTTGAAAGAACAACCATAATGTTTTGTTCAGCGTTACAAATAACCTCCATTCCCAAGGTGTTTGTAACACTGAGATTCTACTGTATCAGTGCAAATCTCCCTTCCCGCCCTCTGCTAGCACCTGGGAGAAGGTACCAGGGAGTAGCTCGCACATCTCATTTGAATGAGTTGTGAGGAGTGCTGTTCAATGCATTTTCTGCCCCACTTCCTTCCACATTCTCTTGTATCTGCCCTGCACTAGTAAAATGGCTCAGGAAACTGATTATGTTTGTTACCACTCTCCTTCACCCACTTCAGTGTTGCTTGAATAAGATAATGCAGACTGTGGGTTTTTTTGTTTTTTTTTAAATCTTGGTCATCTTGAACCTTAGTCGAGCCAGACCAAGCAATGTCAGTTCAGTTTCTTTCAATATGAAAAGAAAACTATGATTCATTGTTTGGCATGAGCATAATTTGAAAATAAAACCCACTGGAACCTTGAAAGGAATGTCAGCAACATTAACAGGTAAAGCAGGTACTGCTTTGTTCCTCCAAGGTCATCCTTTCCAGGTGTATGATTTCTGCTTGGTATGCAGGCTTGCAATCCACCCTTTGAAGAGGTTGAGTTCTCTCGCTCCTGATAAATCTTAAGCTTCTTTTAAATTGGGGTGAAGTTCAGGTAAAAGAATTCTAATCACCAAAAAATTCTTTTCAGATAGTGATGGTTTCACTCATTAGATCACCTTGTAGAAGATGCATAGGAGAATTAAATAGATACCATATATATAGATATAACCCAGTTGTGTTGAAAAATTTCAGCTATGTTTCCAGCGTTGGCTATAATTAATAGAAAGGTCCTGAATACTGGGGCCAATCTTCAGCTAAGGTAAATCAGTGTAGTTCCAATGCTGATTTACATCAGCTGAGGAGCTGGTCCATTATAAATAGATAAAACAAACCATGAAAATGAACAACTTTTGTGCAAGAGGTATTTCTAATAGAATGATTTGTCTAGCAAAAATCACTGATAGCAAATATGCAGGTTCCTATAATAAATGTGAAACCATATCAAATACCAGAATTGATCTTATCAAGCATTCATTTCACAGATCAAAATTGCCTCTCTTCAGAGTCAAGTCTCAGACACAACTTACACTTCCTTTTAAAATTTGCTCATAGCAGAAACTAATTCAAAATATGATGTTGATGCTGATTAATTTAAGATTCATTAAAAAAAACGTGAGGTTTCAGCTGGAAATACACACACACACACAAATTAATTTTCAATCTCCTATTCTGGAACTCTGCTTATTTGTCATTTCCCCCTCAATAAATATGATAATTGAATACTAAAATATTTGTCACAGTATTAACATTTTTTGGAGCCTTCTAAAATAGAAATCCAGAAGTTTATTTGCAACTAAACTTTGGCATCTAACACAAGAGGAATTTTAAAAATCACTTCATAGGAGACATATCTAGTTCTTTCTGGAAAAATACAGCATAATTTCAGGTCATTTGACTCAACAAATTAATAGGACTGATTCTCCACTATCCTAAACTTTGTGTTGTCATTGACCTGTACAAAGTGAGTGTAAAATACTACCAAGTCAAAATGGTAATGTTTTAAGACCTATTTTGCACTAGTCCATATGAAAATACAAGTGTGTGGCAGTGCAAAATCAAGTCCATTGTCTGAAGCTGTGCATGTGTCAAACCAACTAACTCTGGTTATTGTGGGCTACGTTTTCTGGTATACCACAACCCCTTCACAGCACTAAAGAAGCAGAGAAAGTCAACAAAGCTGAGATTTCAGCTCTATCCTACCCAACCCTGGTGTCAGGGACATGGCCGGAGCACTCATGTGCTCTAGCTATATTTGACAGCTGGGTGGTGGGCAGTCAGGGGCGGCTCCAGACCCCAGCACGCCAAGTGCGTGCTTGGGGCGGCATGCCGCGGGGGGTGCTCTGCTGGTCTCCGGGAGGGCGGCAGGTGGCTCCAGTGGACCTCCCGCAAGCCTACCTGCGGAGGGTTCGCTGGTCCCGCGGCTTCGGTGGCCACGCGGGACCAGCGCACCCTCCGCAGGCACACCTGCGGGAGGTCCACCGGAGCCGTGGGACCAGCGACCGGCAGAGCGCCTCCTGCGGCATGCTGCCTTGTTTGGGGCGGCGAAATGTCTAGAGCCGCCCCTGTGGGCAGCTAACTATTGGTCAAGAGGCTGAGCTAAGTTGTGCTGAGAGCTGATTTACCCACAACCACAACCCAAGTATCAGACTACAAAAGTGATCTGAAGTCACTTTTCCTCATCTCCTTGTGTGTCCTGCTGTGCTTGGAGCTGAGAATCAGATCCTGCAATTTTAGAATTGAACACAAGATAAAGTAAATACCATCATGCTATTTGGAAATTGAAGAGGACGACAATCCCTAATCAGGTCAAGGTATATAAAGGGTAGCATCAAAAGATTTCAACCTTCTGTATGGTGTTCACCCACATACAGACTGTACAGAACATACAAGCAGAAAAATGGGAACTGAGGCACGGAAAGATTACGTGATGTACCCAAGGTCAACAAAGGAAATTGATGACAGAGCCAGGAACTCAACTCAGGTCTTGTGAGTCCCAGACCATCTTTTCTTCCACCCGGGGAGCAATAAATCAGATGTTTTACAAAAGTGGCTATCTGTGAGGTAGAAATTAATGTTAGTTATAGGCATATATACTGTACTTCTAAGGCAGACAGAAAAATGTTCATTAGTTTTCATGAGTCAGTAACATAAGCATATTGGCCCAGATTAATCCCTGGTATAAGTAATCCCATAAAAGTCCTGTAGACATATTTATTCTGATTTCAACAACTATGCAAATTACATATGAGGCTTACTGGGTGTTAGTGATAAAATAGTGTAACACACCAAAGCAGGTACCTACACACACACAAGGCGGCTTTATGTCCCTTTATGCCAATTTGTCCAAAATATCCCCTTCACATCATGAATTGGGCACACAATCTTTAAAATTAGCAATAAAAAAATCTGCTTACTGACAATTAAGGAACGTTTCAGTCACACACAACCCCCCACTCAAAATCTAAAAAAATGGAAATAAAAAATTAAGGAGAAAGACCTATGAATGTGGAAAGGAATGAATATTGCCTACACTATAGTTCAGCACTCCAAAAGCTTTTATATCAATCTCCAATAGATACACAGAAGCCACATATACCCCAGCTTCATCAAACTTGAATCTAATGCAAAACATTAACCTTACATTATTTTATATAAAATATATTAACAAATCAGCACATATGTCTCTCACACACTTCATACATTTGGAAAAATGTTCTGCCGAGCACTGCTGAGTTCACTAAAGTTTTTTTGCTTTAGAGTAGGAGGATCTGCATTCAGTAAGAGTAAGTAATAGAGGTATTGAACTTAATAAAATGTAGTATGTGGTAGCCAGAAAAGAAAGAACATAGACAGAAAAAGGAACAAATGGGCAGAATCTTATTTAGGCTTGTCTACATGGGGAAAACTGACTGGCATAACTATTTCACCATAGCTATTCTAGTATAATTATCTATTCCAGAAAAACTCTCCATGTGGACACTATTCTGAAAAAAAGATGATTTTATTACAGAATAACAATTTAGTTTCCAAAGCAGAGTAATTCAACTGAATAAAGTCACATTTATTTCAGAATAGAGTGTCCATATGGGGAGTTATTCTGGAAAAAAAAATTAGCTTTGGCTTCAGGCATTGGACTAATTCCATTGACTTCAGTAGAGTTTCTCCTTCTTCATAATGGTGCAAGTGAGAGTAAAATAAGACTCAAGGTGTTACAGTCCAAGAAGTTTAATATTTCATCTCAAACTATCGTTAGCCAAACAAGTCACAGCTGTTTTGTATTTTTGTGCTAACCCTGGAAAAACTTGTCTTCATCAACACATGTTTTTTGATGCTTAGAACAACTAGACATTTGAGAAGACTTCAATTAACATAACTGAAAAAGAAGTAAATAGTGAACTCAGGCTCCCAAGCCCAGAGGCTCAGAGTCAGTAGAGGCTATGTGGACCATGGAAATGAAGTCAGGCTTATTGATTTCAGCTGCACAATTCATACAGTGATCTTAAGTAATCACAAGGGCGAGCATCAAAAGAGAATCGACATAAAATGGAGAAGGAATTTAGATTAAAGAATGGCGAATGACAGTTATATGAAGGAGCATTACCAGAGAAGGCCCAATTTG
The DNA here is from genome assembly GCF_020497125.1 of Mauremys mutica. Taxonomy (NCBI): domain Eukaryota; kingdom Metazoa; phylum Chordata; order Testudines; family Geoemydidae; genus Mauremys; species Mauremys mutica. Next base: position 52,941,433 of record NC_059076.1, on the reverse strand, counting down.
CAGTTAGAAATGAGAGACAGAGGTTTGGACTGAGAAGCACTGATGAAAGGAACAGATAGAGAAATAAAGAAGCAAAAGTATGATGCAGGGAAGACAAAAGAGGAAAGACAGCGAGAAGAGTAAATTATAAAGAGAAAAGTAGAAGAAAGGGAAACTTCAGTTAAAACTCTGACTTTTATTCATGTTCTTTTTTTTTAAAGGAGAGGAGAACAAAAAAAGAAGTTGCAGCTTGTGTACAGACTGAATTTATAGCAGCATCTGTAAATTTACTTGTTTCTGTGAGCTGAAAACAAACCCCTAGATATTATTTTTAGTAAATGTAGTTTTTTGGAGTCAAACTTCCTTTGTTGTTCTGTTTGCCTTTAATTGTTTTGGTTTTTTTACAATCGTTTTTAAAAATCCACCTTGTGTGTCTACAGGCCAACAAAAGAGATAGTAGTTAACAACTCCTTCAAAGCTCTTACAGTCTAAAATGTAAATAAATAATGTGAGACTTTTGAAACAGCAGGTAAACATTCTTAGTTGAGTGAGCAGTTACTACAATCTGAGTAAATATATAATTATGGATTTTTATTTTTATTTACAGTGAGTCAAAAAGGTCTAACATGGTAAAGCTGAACTAGAGACTGGAGTTTCTTTCACATTGCAGGTAATTAGAACTATTGTATTCCATTGTTTCATGGTTGGTGCTGTGGGCTAACAATTTTTATGGGGTGAAAATTCTGTCTGTAAGTTAAATCAATGAGAGTTTAGGCATGAACTTCAATGAGTCCAGGATTTCACCCATGGAGTTTTTATTTTAAAAATTAGTTCATTTGTGCAATAAATCATATTCCCAAAGGAAGATTACACACTACAAAATCTCCCCTCCCAAATCCAAGCACAGTAAAATATTTTGAAGATTATTAATACATAATATACTATTTAAAATCTGATCTTGCAAACACTTATTCAGATGCTTATCTTTACTCACATGAATATCCCCAATGAATTTAAGAGTTAGGAATCTATGTAAAGGTAAACAGGATTAGTCAATAATCAGTTTATCAGTGATTAGAGCTGAATCAATGTTGTAAAAAAGCACCTACAAAATTTCCTCATGTTCACAACCTTGATGTTTTGTGATCTGTGAACATTTGAGTGATAAAATCTATTGTCACGACTGTCTAAAAAAAGTGAATGTCAAACACCTGCATCTGCAAGTATTAGTGAAAAGCAAATTCAATCAGGAACTTGAAACAATATCCTGTGACTTACCTGAATGAATACAACTAACCAAAACATCTTGAATATTCACTGAAAACTATTTGCAAGAAATCCAGAGGTAAGCAAAACTGCCCAAAAATTCATTTAATAATTTTGAAAAACAAATTACATTCCAGGAATGGAAAAGAAAAGTTGATGTGATACATTCATTATAAATTATGCCTTATATTCAATTGTTTTTAAAATGCCAAACACTGTCTCCCACACAAAAATAATGGTTTTATTCAAAATTAAAGAATAGCAAACATCACCTTTGTGCCTAGACTGCGAAACTGTAACCCAATATGAATGTTAACAGTTGACTTGTTTATTATTGTATATTTACAGTTGTGCCTAGAGTCTAGAACTAAGCCAATAACTGGATTTTTCAATTCAGTGTGTGTTTAACATGCTAGAGTGAAGTCACAAAACAAATCCAATATACCACAGTTGATCAAGGTCCAAAGTGTGTGGGCATTACTCCTCTTTTTCTTGTTCTCATTTGGTGTGTTCTCTTAGATGTTCTAGAACACTTGTAATTTTAACTGCACTGCTTAAAGTAATCCTTTTTATTTTCCATTACACAATTACCATTGTATGATAGCAATATATCTGCTGAAGCATATGAGACCTATGAAATCCTTTAAGTATATGCACCAGTGCATGGCTGGGTTAGTGCTTCAATCTAGCTTCCTTAAAGCAACATTGTGAAATGCTGTGTTCCTTCTTACTAGAATAGGAAATGGGGATGGAGGGAATTGTGTACAACTTTTGACAAAAGATCAACTAACAATGCATAGGTACAAACCACTCTAGGATTTGACTATGTGGTTTTGATTAAGCTGTAAAGATAAATCTCACCATAAAAAGTGGAGCTAATAACAATAATAAAATGATTACAATATTGTGTCTATGTTTGGATCTGGGATTTTGCTTCAGGTCTCCATAGATGTAGAAATTAGCTGTGAGATTCAGAATTGACCCCAGGTTTGAAATCTGACCTCATTCTCCCCAGCATCACCATCAAAGGCTGTGGGGTTCTGTACTATAGTCTATCCGATGTTTACTCGAAACACAGCCTGAATTCAGATTTTTTGTATAGTAAGCAGCGCACAAATATGCTTAAAAGTATAAATATGACTAAGCTGGGGCGGGGGGTAACTATAACAACTACTTAAGTTCTCTAGTCCCTTCCATTTTTCCTTATATGCTTGTATCATCATGTATGTTTTTTTTTCTAGTCACAGAGCATACGGTCTTCATATTTCACTGCATTTTACCTTAATTTCTATATTAGATTTTCAGATTCTGCATTCTCAGCTTTCAGTTCTGGCAGCAGTAGCTTGCTGATGTTATTTTAATTGAATGACTGACACTTCAAGGACATCTTATATAACACATTGGAGACTGAATGGCCACTTTCAGATATTGGTGTCTATATATTTCAGAAGTGTTTAGAATTCTTATAATTTTATAACAATACAGTACACTATAAATCAATTCCAACATATATTACTTCCAGAACTAGAGATTGCCAGATTGGTTGTATTCAAATTAAAACTTTGATTTATTGTACAAAACCAGAAATTAGTAAAGTAGATTTGGACTGAGTTTTGATTAAAATGTTAGCTCTCTGTATAAAATGAATTTTCTTTTTTATTGTTGAATATTGCCTATTAAAGATAGTTTTAGAAGCAAACTAAAAAAACCTATACACGGTACTCAATTTTTTTCAGATAGTCTTATGAAATTTTAGAAGACTGCTCATTCCAAGAAACACTGGGAAAAGAGAAACAGAAAATTTATACATATTGAAAGTGAGGGGAAGTATCATATGTATTCTTGAGTAGGAGTAGAATTGTAATTTCACTTCTGTATTTGGCACTGTTGCAACAACTGCTGGAATATTGTATCCAGTTCTGGTGCACGCAGGTGGAGAAGGAGGTTGATAAATTATAGAGGGTTTAGAAAAGAGCCACCAGAATGATTAAAATATTAGAAAACAAGCTTCATAATGATAATCTAAACAGATTGGGATCTTTGAGTCTAAAAAAGAAAAGGTTTAGGTCAGCAAAGGTTGATTACAGTCTGCGAGTACCTACTGTGATACTCTGTGTTCCAAAGAGATCCTCTGCTTCTCATTTTCACCATGGTGATATAATGATTGTACAAAGTATGCCTTATGAGGTATCATTTTAAATGTCTTAATCTGTTGAACATTAATATCTTGTTTTCTGCCATTGTATATGAATTTTTCCTATGTATGTACTACTGAAACATTGTGAGGTTGGGAACACCCACAAGCAGCCTTTCATGTACGGCAATAGAAAGGCCAAACAATTTTTATGGCCTATTGAGGAAATACATACACTCACAAGTGTTAGCCCAGAACTGGGTACAAGAGAAACCTCTTAGAGATAGCACAACACAATAAGGAATGTGTGACTCAGGTCATATCAAAAGATCTTTCCAGCAGGTTGGAAGAAGATATAAAAGGGGGAAGTGACATCATGACTGGGCCTCACTCCTCACACAAGAGAACACCTGGAAACATATGAGGAACAGATTGAACTGGGGGAAGTGCTGTTCACAGGAGTAAAGAAGGAAGCCTGCCTGTGTATGAAATCTTGGTGGACTGTTTATACTAACAGGGTGAGACTGCCTAATTCAAATCCTATCTAGTATATTAGGCTTACATTGTGTTTATGTTTATTTGCTAGGTAATCTACTTTGATCTATTTGTTATCATTTATAATCACTTATAAAACAGATTTATTAACTACAGAAAGATAGATTTTATTTATTTTATTTGACCAAAAACAGTGTGGTTTGAGTGAAGTGCTTGGGGAAAAATCTCAGCTCAGGAACAAGAGTTGGTGCAGGTCCACTTTTCTTTGTAGAAGTGGCAGACTAGGTAATAACACATACACTGATCAGGCTTTTGACCAGGGGCAGGATGGTACAGCTCCAGGGCCCTAGGCTAGGGATATTGTGGCTGGAGCCTCGCTCTGTTTTCAGTTCTTGAGTGGCTTAGGAGAAGCATTCACGTAACTGCAGCCAGATGTGTCCCTGTATGAATGCTGGTGGGAGTGCAGGACCGAGAGTGGTCTGCAGCTTGTCACAGCAGCACAGTGTGAGAGGGAGCTCAGTCTGGTGAGACAGAGGGCTCAGCATTACTCCAGTTCCATGCATCCTTGGGGAAGGGTAAACTCATCACACCTACATGGGGAACAAATTTAATAATGGGATCTCCAACTTCACAGAGAAGGTGTAACATGATCCAATGAGTGGAACTTGCAGCTTGACAAATTCTGACTGGAAATAAGGTTTAAATTTTTAACAATGAGAGTAGTTAACAATTGGAAAAATTTACAAAGTGCCATGGTGGATTATCAATGTCTGACAATTTTTAAATCAAGATTGGATTTTTTTTCTATAACATGTGCTCTAGAAATTATTTTGGGAGACGTTTATGGCCTATATTATACAGGAGATCAAACTAGATAACTACAATGTATGAATCTAAAAAATGGAAAGGCGGAAGTGACAGAGGCTCTAGAGAGAGTGATTCCAGGGACAGAGAGAGACTTTACAGAGATTTTGAATCAAGAGGAAATGTGTTGGAATTGTATTGTTTTCTTTTGAACTTCTGTTTGTCTTGAAAGGGGAAACAAGGTAGGTAAACTAATATTTTTTATTGAACCAACTTTGGTTGATGAGAAAGACAGGATTTTGAGCTTACTCAAAGCTCTTCCTCAGGTCTGGAAAATATATGGAATAATAGAATTATAGGCCTGGAAGGGACCTCAAGAGATCTAGTCCTGTCCCCTGCACTCATGGCAGGACTAATTATTATATAGACCATCTTTGACAGGTGTTTTGTCTAACCTGCTATTTAAAATCTTCAGTGATTGAGATTCCACAATCTCCCCAGGCAATTTATTCCAGTGCTTAACTATCCAGAAAGTTAGGACATTTTTCCTAATGTCCACCCTAAACTGCCCTAAAACGCTGCAATTTCAGCCCATTGCTTCTTGTCCTGTCCTCATCTGTTAAGGATAACAATTTTTCTCCCTTCTTCTTGTAGTAATAACCTTTATGTATTTAAAAAACTTATGTCCCCTCTCAGTCTTCTCTGCTCCAGACTAAACAAATCCAATTTTTTCTTTTTCTTTTCTTTTTTTTTTTTGGTGCTTTTCTTTGGACTTCCTCTTATTTGTCCACATCCTTCCTGAAACATGGCATCCAGAACTGGAGACAATACTGCAGTTGAGGCCTATTCAATGAAGAGCAGAGTGGAAAAATTACTTTTTGAGCCTTGGTTACAACACTCCTATCAATACATCCCAGAATTTTTTTTTATTTTTTTTTTTTTTGGCCACGGTGTTACACCGTTAACTTATATTTGGATTATGATCCACTATGATCCCCAGATCCCTTTCTGCAGCACCCTTTCCTAGGCAGTCATTTCACATTTTGTATGTGTGCAACTGATTGTTCCTTCCTAAGTGGAGTACTTTGCATTTGTCCTTAGGATAAAATTCAATATTTGCTTCAGACCATTTGTCCAGATCATTTTGAATTGTAATCCTATTCTCCAGAGCATTCTCTCTCTGTTCCTTACAACCCCTCCCAGGTTAGTATCATCCACAAACTTTATAACTGTTCTCTCTCTGACTTTATCTAAATCATTCATTAAGGTATTGACCAGAATTGGACCCAGAAGCGATCCCTGAAGGATGCCACTTGATATGCCCTTCCATCTTGACTGTGAACCACTGATAACTACTTTCTGGGAATCATTTTCCAACAGTACATAGGGACAAAATTAGAAAGGCCAAGGCACAAAATGAGATAAAACTAGCTAAAGACATAAAGGGTAACAAGAAAACATTCTACAAATAGATTAGAGGCAAGAGGAAGACCAAGGATAGGGTAGATCCATTACTAAATTAGAGGGGAAAAACAGTAATAGAAAATGTGGAAATGGCAGAAGTGTTAAATGACTTTTTTGTTTCTGTTTTCAATGAAAAGGTTAGTAGCAATTGGATATCTAATACAGAGAATACCAATGAAAATGAGATAGGATCTGAGGTTAAAACAGGGAAAGAACAAGTTAAAAATTAGACAAGTTAGATGTCTTCAAGTCATCTGGGCCTGATGAAATACATCCTAGAATACTCAAGAAACTGACCCAAGGAGATATCTGAGCAATTAGCGGTTAACTTCAAAAAGTCATGGAAGATGGGAGAGATTCCAGGACTGAAAAGGGCAAATATAGTGCCAAGCTCTAAAAGGGGAAATAAGGACAACCTGGGGAATGATAAACCAGTCATCTTAACTTTGGTATCCATAAAAATAATGGAGCAAATAATTAAGCAATTTGCAAATACTAGAAGATAATGCTAAGTAACAGTCAGCATGGATGTGTCAAACCAATCAAATCTTGTCAAACCAACCTGAGAGCTTTCTTTAACAGGGCAACAAGCTTTGTGGATAGAGAGGAAGCAGCAGATGTGGTATATCTTTACTTTAGAAAGGCTTTTGATACTGTCTCACTTAATAATGTACTGAGAGTATCACAACTAAATACATGGTGAAACAGATTGTTTAGCATAAGCAGTCACCACATATTTCAAGGGACGAAGAGGCCTGTAAAGTGAAGTGGAAGGGGAAGACATTTATAATACTGAAAATTTTACAAGAAAATAATAATTATGTATAAAATATAGAGTTGTGAAGCTATGAGTAGTCACAAGTGAAACTAATGGAAATTGGTTGCATATTATGAAACAGCATTTGGGTTGGCCAAGACTATAAGGCTTTTAAACAAGAATTTGCTGAATATCTAAATACCTGGATTTCCATTTTGCACTCATGTCAGGAATAAAAGCAAAAACAATAGCCACAAACAAAAAAGTCAATAGGTTAATTATTGGGAAATCATGGTGACAGCCTATACAGTGACTCTAATCTGGGATGTACTGTTCAGCATACATACTAGACAAATACTGTAAGGTATTAAACTTTTTAGAATAAGAGATTTTAACTTTTTGTGGCATCTATGGAGGATCTTTGGAAGTCAATACAATATATACTTGTGTGTGTATACAAACAGGCAGGAACATCTTGGGAATATGATCATGGTGAAAGGTCATGTTTGTCTTTTATTTGAAATACTTTTAGAATATCAAGTGGTTTAAAGTCACTCAATATCTTAAATTAAAAGAAAATTTGTTTTTTCAACATTAATATATTTTGATTTTTCTAAGATATATTATTACTTCCTCAGGCATTTTAATTGAAGTTTCATAATATCAGCATTTTAATTCATCAGGGAACAATACATTAAGTTGTGTTATCCCTCAATAACTCAAACATAACTGATTACAAAAAGACAACACCATAACATTGAATATAAGAGACTGTAGCTGTCCCTGCATGTGTGTGCAAAGGAAAAAAGATTGGTAGGAGATTCTGTCCCTCTTTGTGGTCCTCAATAGGAGACAGCCACAGTTGGCTGGAGAGCAGAGGCACTATTTCATGATACTGCTATTGCAACACTTTCTCTTCTAGCTAGAGACCCAAGACACATGGAAGTTACAAACGAGCAGTGATGATTGGGGAGAAGTACCAATATTGTTACATGTTTTTTCAAGTGTGCCTGATGTAGCTTTCAGCCTTAAATCAGGTATAAGCATTTAGAGAGTCAAAAATGACCTTATTCCCAAACAACTATTGAGCCAAATATTGCTCTCAGTCTCCATGGTGTCACTTCAGGCATACAGCAGTGTTAAGACAAATTTTTCCAAGGCACACACAAAAGCAAGATGCAAGGGCTGTGGTTTAATTAGGCCACAAATTTATTAATTCTGCTAGCAACTATCCAGCAATAACTCATACAGTGCATTTCCCCTTGGAGGTTGAGGGCTGCTGTCAGCCCCCAACCCCTCCATTGCTAGGACCCAGCCTCCTTCCAATCAGATGAGAGTTAAGAGGCTGGTAAAAGTGAGTTGTCTCCTAACTGTATAAGCGATTAGGAGCTTCAACCCCATTTTTCATCTTCTGTCAGGAATACCTTTCCCTAAGTCCTTTTCCAAATCTCTTTTAAATGGGAAGTGGACTGCTATGGAATCGGTAGTTGCACTGAACATCTGCCAATAAGGAGGTTCAGTAATTGAGCTTGGTTGCCTCCCACAACCCAGCCAGGTTCCCAGACAGTTAACAATTCCCCTCTCCCCATTAGCCAAAAATATAACTTCTTCCAAGTGGGAGAGAGATATTCCATAGTCTCTGAATAACCCTGGTACCAATATGATATTTTTGGTAGGTAATTACCAATTCACCCTGTTACAGATACCAAGGTCAGGTGATGTATAAATTAACCTGTGAGGCCTACTGATTCCTCACCACACTCTCCATTGCAGCATTTCACACTCCTGGGAAAATGTCATGGATCTGCCGTAAATTTCTCTGTGCCTGATGATTAAGACAACCCCATTAGAAAATCACAAATAGTTTTCACCCAGATGTACAATAATAATTTCAGGTGGCTGCTTCAGGGCTGCCAAAGCATATAAGAATGGCATGATCCCAGACCATTCCCTTCTTTCCATGCCAACTTAGATTCACCTCACTACTGAAGCCTAGCTGTAAATCTCCAGCTAAACGGGCTTCACATCTATGGACCCAACATGTGCATATCCAAACACTGGCTCTCATAACCTGTTCCTTGCTCCCCAGACCATGACTCTCCATCCATGCCAACTCAAAGCTTCTTCACCCTGAAGGCTCTGCAGCAAAAAAATATACAGTATTTTGCCCACATATCCAGTCACCAACCCTTTCCACATGATCTTGGACAGAAAAGTTCCAATTTCAAAACAAATGGTTATTGTGTGTGATGATCAGAGGTCAAAGACTCAAAATGCCTTTCTCACTGTCTGTCATCAAAGGAAAACCGATATGGATAGTGACCATCAGCTTGTTTTCTATGAGAGGAAGCTATAAGAATGGATTCAAGCAAAAATCCATCAATCTCTGGACTGTTTAGATTCTTACAGAGAAGATGAAAAGCAAAGATCCCCAGAGATAGTCTGGGTATCCAGAAAAAAATCTTTTGGGAAACTGGCAGTTGATTACATCATTACCACCATTTCAAATTGTGACTCGCCTGTACATATATTTTACCTTATTTAGCCGCTCAATAACTCATTTTCTTTTCTTACTTAATAAACTTTTAGTTAGCTAATTCTATAATAAACTACCAGTGTTGTCTTTGGTATAAGATTGAGAGTAGCAGTTGATCTGGTTAAGTGACTGGTCTCTTGGGATTAGAAGCAACCTAAATGTGATGTGATTTTTGGTATAAGTGACTATTATCACTAAATCCAGTTTGTCTGGGTGGCAAGATAACTCTGTGGCAGGGATTGGCAACCTTTGGCATGCAGCCCAACAGGGAAATCCGCTGGTGGGCCGGGATGTTTTGTTAACCTGCAGGGTCCGCAGGTTCAGCCGATTGCAGCTCCCACTGGCCGCGGTTCACCGTTCAGGCCAATGGGGGCTGCGGGAAGTGGCACGGGCCGAGGACTGTGCTGGCTGATGCTTCCCACAACCCCCATTGGCCTGGAATGGCGAACCGCGGCCAGTGGGAGCTGCAATCGGCTGAACCTGTGGACACTGCAGGTAAACAAACCATCCCGGCCTGCCAGCAGATTTCCCTGATAGGCTGTGTGCCAAAGGCTGCTGATCCCTGCTCTATCGTAAGATGGGTATAGTGATTCAGGAGTTCATATTTGTTACTGGCTTGGTGAAATCTAATTCTATAATACACCACAAGCTTGAGGAGTCTTCCTTGTTTTCTGACAGTCTGCCTGGAGGTAGGCACTCACAGTTGTGAGCTACTTCAGACAGTGTGACATATACCACTGAACTCTTATCCTCAGTAGTGACCCCCATACCCTTGTATGCATTCAGATGCCACCATTGATAGCTTAGAAAAGGAGTATGATAGGTTATAACCTGTGCTGAGGATCTAACCATTCCAATCCTGAATGGATGGGATTCCAGTTCACATGGACAACCTCAACAACATATGCTCTTTGACATCACCACAAACTGAAGAAAGAGAGGACTGACAGCAGCAGCCTTGACATTAGACCTGTTTGTGCTGCTTTGCCTGGGTCAATCCCAGCCTCCCTATACTCTTTTGGTATTATGTCATTTTGCCATCCCTAACAGTCCTTCCCTCTGGAGACCACTAAATTCCTAAGCCCTCTCTAAACCTTTCCTTGCTGAACCTCTGACTAGCCCTGAAAGAGAGACTGACCCTCCTAGCCATGACTCCACAGATTCTGAGGCTTCCTCGCAATTTCATTCCTGCCTCTCATGGGCTTTATCTTGGGAGGGACAGCCCAAACAGCCACTCTGGCCTCCTCCACAAGGGGTCACTTACGCATGACTGGCTTTGCCTACACAGCAGTTTGGTGTGCTTCCCTGTGCAGACAGACACAGAGTAGCTATCCTTGAGTGTGGCCAGAGGCATAGGTGGTGGCTCAAGCTAGCTGCCCAAGTATGTCAGTCAGGATTGTACTCAGGCATCTAGTCCATGCTACTGGGACTATGCTGCTATTTTTAGCATGCTAGCTCTACCACCATTGTCATGTGTCTGTCTGCTCACACTGTGAGGAATTTTCCCAGCTTCAGTATAGCTGTACACCCTGTGTAGTGGGGACAGCCAAGCTAGCCATCTGCCCCTTGCCCCAGGGGTTACTCCCCCTCCCCCTCCACCTCTGAGGGATGGGAGGAAAGCCATGGTGGACTGCCCCATGCAAGAGAGAAGGGAAAGAGCCTATCCAACCACTTTGAACCCTGATGGAGCCAACTTTCTGCCTCCAAAGGGGTCTACTCACCTTCCCCCAATCAAGGAAAAGCCTCTGCCAGGGGGAAATACCCACACTCTGGGTCCTTCTTCTGCATGCTGCTGTTGTGATCCTGAGATGATTTCAGTCAATCCTTGCTGGAACACAACAGAGGCCCTGGCCTGTGGCTCCCAACCCCACAAAGGGGGCCCCCAGGGCCACAGATAACTACAGGAGGCCCCTCTGCCACATCCTTGCAGATGTCAGTTGGGTGTGAAAGGGGCTTAGGTGGAGCAACAGTGTTCATATACTTCCCTAAAGTCCACAGAGCCAATAACCTAGTAACCTAGTACCACTAGCCCATCCACTTGTTCAGATGATGCCTTGTCCCATTCCTGTCCCTCAATCTCCTGAGAGTGGGCCCTTAAAGAAACGACTACCCTTTTTTTCTTGCCAGAACAGCCAAAGACAGTTGAGGGTGAAGGTGGGGGGGGGGGGAAGGGGAAGGCATTTGGCCAGTCGTCTTTATATCACATTTTTGGGGTGGCAGAGAAAAGATGGAATTACAGCTGTAAGATTATAAATTGTCATCTTCATCAACAAATATAGTGGTTTTTAATACTGACAGGCTGTGTAATATGGGTTATTTTCCTAACTGTGTCATTTTAAGAACAGTGTGTTCTATTTTAATTTTGCCCCTTAAGGTTTATGTGCAGCTTTCAGTAATAGAAGTGGGACTTGTGGGGTGCATTGAAAAGGAAGAATAGATCTCAGAGTGCATCTGTCGTCTGCTAACCAGCAAACGTTCTCATATGAGAGCAAAGGAACTGAAAACAAATTCATGCAGAGTTATGAGAACGCAGCCTGTTTTACTAGAACACTTTCAGTAAATTAATCCGATTATTCCACTTCATACTTTTGCTAAGTTATTTCAATTTAAAGGTCTTACTTTGCACTTTTAAAAATGAATTTAATAACAGTTATTTTAAAAAAAATTACAGCACAAAAACAAAAAAGCACAAATAAAGCTCTATTATCCCCACCTCCACCAATATGATCCTGCTAAAAAAGAAAAAAGAAAAAAAGGAACAAAATGACTCTAACCCCAAGGAAGACTACAAATGACAGGCATGGTATCGCAAAATGCTTACGTAAATTTTTCATGAATAAACTGAATTATGTACAATACATGTGTCTCCATCATGACAGTCATCTTGCACAGTAGCTTGTATAAGCATATATGACATTTTTGGTGCCACAGTTTGGTGCCACAGTTAGTCCTAGTTAGATGTAGTCCTCATGCCTACTTCCATAATCTATCATACATTCTGTGTGCACTTGCGTACTTGTAATTTGTGTGTATTTTATATATACATACACACACACAAAAAAACAGTTAACAGCTGTTACATTTGATTTTAAATACTAATTATACATCTCACCTATGCAAACTATAAAAAGCAAGGAAATAAGGCATAGTTCATTCACTATCTCCACTAAGCTCTGCTCGCTAGTTCCCATTCTCAACCTCAGTCACCTTCACCGTCTAGAGCTCCAGTCATGAACAATTAATGGTCATTATGATATCTTGACCATGTTTAGAGGTTGTGTGTGTGTTAATATATTTTAATGATTAACAGATTATGTGTACCTTTCTTAAATTGTATTTCTTATCGTTCTGCATGTGATTTTGTATTGACATACGTAAATGAGATATGGACTCAGACTGCAAATGATTGCAATTTTTCTGCAATGTTCAGGAAAAGTTATGAGAGTGGGTGATATATGATGATTGTTCTAGATTTTGTATTTTATATACGAACTACAGAAATGAATTCTGTGAGAGAGAATTGGTGTATTCTAAATATGGTCATAGTTAAGACTACAAATGCCAGCATGATGGAAGAGATGTGCATTTAATTATTTATTTAGTTAGAGGCACTCAAAGGAACTGTGAAATTCTACTATTTCCTCTTAGAAACACTTAGAAAAAAATATTCTACTAAAAAGCTACATTAGAAATATAATTGTGAGGAGAATTACTGGGCCAAATTTTCCAGCTAACTTCAATCATTACGGTTTGAAACAGAAGTATTTGAGTCCTGTTTTAAGTGCAAATCTCATTACAATCTTGCCTATGGAGTCATTACATGTGTTTCCTTAAAATGTATGTATGTATTTATATGAGAGAGTGTGTGTGTGTCCTCAACCACATTTTGAAAATTAGGTAAATGATTTTTTTAAACAAAAATATTTGTAAAGATTATCAGCCCCTCCAATAAAAGTACCTGTTACATTGTACACTATAGTTTAGATGAATAAGCATAATAGTGGTAGCTCATCCAATCAGTTTTGGATTAAAGTTTTGGCCCCTCTATTTTTTTAAACATGCATGCACACACACACACAGGCTAAAAATCCACTAATCTCTCTTCAATTTGACACACAATGAAAGGAAACAGTAAATACTTTCTCAAGTTGATCTCTGAGCAGATATTTACAAGTGTTAAATATTTAGTAATAAATAAAAGCAGTAAGATGCTCATGTAGAACCTATCCTGAGAGGTGCTGAACAATTGCAATATATCTCTTAGCAGTGGAGCTGTCTGACAAAAAGGGTGTTCAGTCATTTTAATTTCTGTCACAACTAGCATTATTATGTTTCTCAAGGGTCACTGAGGCTATTACATTGTGAATGATTAAATTTGCTATTTCAAAAACAAATCTATGGCAAAATGTTATGACCATGGTGAAACTGTATTACCATTATCCACTTTTAAAACCACTGAAAGCCTAAAGGATGCAACTTTAAATAGGCTGATGTAAATGGCATTTATTTTGAATATGTGCAAATCTTCTCCTTCTATGGACACAAATAAATCAGTAAGAAAAAACCATACAGCCTGGAACACTTCTCTTTTCCACTGAGATACCCTCACACTTTCTGGGGTTCCAAGAGTAGCCACAGTTCAACAGAGTCCCTGATAGCATAATGGAACAGTCAAGGAACAAGGGGAAAGCAATGCAACAAGACTAGAGACAGTATGAAGATTCAGGACAAACCTTGTTTGGAAGGTTGGCCACATTGCTCTTCTACCGGGGCAGAGAAAGCGAAGGATCTTCTTGAAGATTTTCTACCCTACAGACATTTCCCATGTGTTTCTCTGAAGGAGGGAATGACTTGCACCATAGGTAAAAGCAACCTAAGCATTAGCATCTCTTATTAGCTAGATGTTCTCATTCAATGTCACTAAAACCCCATTTGTTTCATTAGCAGGGCCAATTCCCTTGTTTAAAAAAAAATAAAAACCTTAAATATTAAATGAAAGAGTTACTTAAGTATCTACATTTAAATTAGAGATGATTTGGTTAAAATGAATAGAAATGCCCACCAACTTACGCAATCATTCCATTCTGGAAAGCCTTGCGTAACTTGAATTTTGCATAAGTCGGAAACGTATACCCATATGTTACGCAAAAATTTCCACAACTTGAAAATCCTATTTCTGGCTTATGGAACTTTTTTCGTAAGTGCGAATTTGCGTAAGTCTGGTCTTACATAACATTGCACGAAGAATATTGTTTCTAAGATTGGGGACTATTTCCTGAAGCAGTGATTTGAGCATAATAATGAAGATAATTTATATTATTATTGTATTTCATGTTAAATGCAAGTGAAACAACAGCAATCAGAAGGCAATATGCAGTTTGTTCAGAAAGTCACAGGTTTCAGCCAGCTGAGTGTTGTTATGATGACTGTTTAGGATGAAAAAAGGAAAATAAAGTATCAGTACACTGAATCTCATTATACTCACTCCTAATGGGAGTTAGGCACTTAGTGGGGAACTTATCTACATATTTAGGCACCTCAATACCATTAAGAATAAGGCCCCATTGCATTATCTATCAGGGAAGGTGCTGGCATAGTCTATTATCCTCTGAAGTATGAGAACAGTAGATATAGTTTGAGATTTTCAAAAGGTACCTAAAGGAGTTATGCACCCAATTCTCATTGACTTTCAAGGGGAGTTAGATGGCTTTGAAGGGCCTATCTATATTCTGTTGTAGTATTTGTTACTGTTTTTAACTACTATAATATTCAGTACCAGGAGTATACAAATTATGTTGGCTAAAAATTAAAGACAACATTCTATTCTCGGATACAGAAACTAGATATATCCTGGCCTCTTTACATGCATAGAAGTGTCACTCACTTAAACTGGAGTCTTGAAAATTTAGAAGCAAATGCTAAGCCTGGTATTCAGCCTGTGTAGTCATTTTAGGCATCTAGCAGCAGGGCCTGTTCAAACAAATCTAATGTCCCTTGCAAAGTTTTACAATTGGGCCCTGCCACAAAGACCAAGAGTCACTTTGCGACCACTGTGTTCCCAAATCCTGTGCTGCTCTCCCAGCTGGGTGACTTCAGTACTAAAGGAAGGGAATGGGTAATGTGGCCAGAACTGTTGTGTGTTTGAGAGCAGTGTTAGGGTTATAGTAGATTAAGGTTTAAACAGAAAGAGGAGAAGATCGTCTGATGCATACCAGATACTGTATATAATACAGTGCTAGCCAGAATGAGCTGGGAGACGCCTGCAGATGCAGTTCGGGAAGATCTCTGGGTTGTAGGAAACTTCTCTCCAGGTCCTGGCATGGCTCCATGCCCACTGTAGAGGCAACTGCAATCCAAGGACTGGAACAGCCTTCTCAGCCCTTTAAGTAGTGGCTTTTAAAGTGCTTTAATTTCCTACATCTCTGTTTTCTATTGTATCTTTTAAAATTTCTTTTCTCTTCTAAATAATATCATTTAATCTCTTACCTAAATCACCTTGAATATTTCATAATTGTAAACAAAATGATTGAAGGTTGTCAGTTGGAAATGTTATGTCTGCTGTCAATGGTTCATAAATAACTGACATTGCCTACGGAAAGCTACAATTAGCCTCACTCATTAATATATGAACCAAGTCTGGTTCTGTTTTGTGAATGTAAGATTTTCATTTAACTCTTTGATGCAAAAGATAAAAAAAGTTTCTTCTGAGATGCCACTATGAAGCAGGATAGATCTGAAGGAACAAATATTGCAACAACATGAACATTAATCAGAATCCCAAATAGCTGTTTGGTTCAACCATGTTTGTGCCCCTTCCTATGATATTAGCTCCTGACAAGCAGGTTTTTGTTTGAATCAAAAGTTTCAGGAATGGCCTGGTTTTTTTTTTCAAATACCTGTATCTGCAACTAAAAAGGGATATTTGTGCACAAACAAGAACATTTCTCTAATTAGTTATTCACTATTTTCATGTATATAAAGTTACTGTCGTAGAATCATAGAATCTCAGGGTTGGAAAGGACCTCAGGAGGTCATCTAGTCCAACCCCCTGCTCAAAGCAGGACCAAACCCAACTAAATCATCCCAGCCAAGGCTTTGTCAAGCCTGACCTTAAAAACCATTTGTTCAGGAAGAATAAATTACATGTGACCAATCACAACACAAGTAACTAATTATGAGTAATTGAATCTCATTAATAATACAATCATATTTCAGCCAATTATTGTGTGAATACTAGAACTTGAGAAAAGATAGTGAGGGGGGTTTTCTTTTACACGAAGTTAATCCTTTTTCCACAGCAAAATAAAGTTTTGACTTAGTTTTTAGGTGAAACTTTAGGAGCTCAACATTTCCCACTGAACAAAACCCTGTTTCAGTTTGAATCTGCGCAAGGATCACCCCCTGGAGGATCTTTTTTATCCTTCTCTCCAAAGGGAGGAGTTTGCAGCCTCAGAACATAGAGAGGACGCAGCCTGCAAATTCCATGACTTCTGAGGATTTGTGGAGTTAATATCCCTGGCTTGTGAGCCCATGCTCATGGCAGACTCCCCACTCCTGAGCTCTTAGCCTGAAATCTTTGAAAATATTCAAGTAGATCAAGTTCAGGTTAATGTTTTCAGGCTAGCAATACCCCGGCGATTAACCAATGGACTTAAAAATAATAAAAAAAGTGTCCAGTACTTTAGAAAAATATATATCTGTCCATTTTTAAAGGTATAATTTGTGTGTGGAAAGCATGGCCTTTTCAGTTCAAGAAATTGTTGGAGCTGGTATTTTAGCAGTTCTTATCTAATTTGACAAATTCTGTATCTCCTTACATGCTTTTCCCAACAGTAAACTTACACTGTTTAGGATGCTAATTAAAACTGTTAAATGTGGCTGCAAAGGGAATAGATTTTAAGTGCTTCCTTTCAGTCTTGATGATATGATAGATTTAAAGATCTTCAGCTGCTAAGCTCAGTTGCAGAGCAGCCTTGGGGTTTAGGTTACAGACCTAGTTAAAACTTCTTTCCTATAAGAGCCCATCTGAATTTTAAGTCGAAGCCATGAAACCATTTCCTGTAAGTAATTTCCACACTGGATGCCCTTAACTGCAGGTCTCTTCACCTTTAGAAACATACCATGAGTTGGAGGCAATCAAATCAGTCGATACAACTAAGTTATAAAATTCTATGGTATAAAGAGCACTCTGACAATAGCAGTCAAAAATCACTGGTCAAAAGGGATCATCAAGGGATTGTCTCTCAGATATAATGATTTAGACCCATATTTACTATACCTTCAGCCCATCTAACCTGGCAGGATCTCATTCCTTATTCATAGCTTAGAGATCTTGAAATTGAGGCTATTGGAAACTTTATACATGTTTCCATGCAGCACACATCAGTGCAAATATCCTGCCTTAATCTATTTGGGCATTTACATTTCATGTTATTTTCAAATAGTAAAAATGTCAATGAGTGTTGCAAAGCTTAAATTTTGAATGGCATATAGATTCAGCCATAAGAATAACAAATTTGGAAGAGATATAGCCATTCAATGACCACGGCTACTGCCAGTGCCTACTGAAGACGATTCAGCAACAATATTTTATCATTAGAAAATATTTCTTGATATTATTCCTAATTTTTCCCATTGCTTAAGTTCATCTCCTTACTTGTCATTTACAAAAACATACAAGTTACACAAAAGCATATACACGTAGACACAAGTAAGAAATCATGAAGAACCAGAGTGCTGAACTCACAGAATTGTCTTTTGAACACTTTGCAATTTGACACCCACGGCTGGCCTGTGCCAGCTGACTCAGGTTCGCAGGACTCAGGCTGCAGGGTTATTTAATTGCAAGGTAGACTTCTAGGCTTGGGATGCTCTAGGACCCTGTGAGGTGGGAGGGTCCCAGACTTCGGGCTGCAGCCCAGGCTAGGAAGTCTACATGGCATTTAAACAGCCCCTCAGCCTGAGCCCCACAAGCCTAAGTCAGCAGGCATGTGAGGTTTTAGTTGCAGTGTAGACATAACAATTGAGCTAACACTAATAGGGTGTGCTTGACGTCTGTAGCCCACAGCGATAGTGCCTTACAAATTGATACTTACATTTGATACTCTTCTCTGAATTCCCTTCAATTTACGATCTTTTGAGCTTTGAGGCACTTTTACTCATTACAATATCTGCCATATAGAATAGACTTCTGCATATTTAGCCTGAAGTCAGATTGGCTTTCCCCAGGATATTGTATTAGATGTTAACGCCTATTTTGGTGGCTGTGATCATGCTAACTCCCATTTAATATTTTGATTTTGTATTCATTTTCCCCAAGTGTGCTGTACAGTAAATATATTTAGTATGTATATATAAAATCAATTTTATACCTATATTTTTGGACCTGATTTTGGTGACACTGTGTGAAACAGCAAGCAGTCACAAAGTAGGTGTTCATGCGAGTATGACAAATGAATTATCTTTGTAATTAGAAACAATGAGTGAATCTCAGAGCCTTTTTAACACCCAAATGTATTTGAGTGGAGTATTTCTGAAAGGGATGTGGTGATAATGAAACTAGGGATCAAGAAGCCTTGTGGATTTTAAGGTCCTGCAGTCCCCACAAATTTTGTATATGCAAAACTAGCTCAGATTCCTAAATTCCCTCCTCTGATCCCTGGCAGCAGTTTAAACTCATATTTCCTTCCTACTGCAGATACAATTAAAAAAATAGTTAAACATACTCTAAAATAAACAGAAGTATATGCATGCTAAAATAGAAGTGTAATGGAGACAAAACATCCTTAAAATTGGTGCCCTATATATAAGTAGTATAAGGGCCCTACCATCAATCAAACCCTAACCCCGCCCCTAACCCCGCCCCTTGACCCCTGTAGCCCCTCCCACCTGTCACCGGAAGTCCCACCCTCTGGGGGTATTACTTCCGGGGTCAAGATGGCCACATGACCGGAAGTGAGGTGGGTCATGTGACCCCTCTAAGAACTCCTCCCACCCCCCTCTACCAATCAGGAGGGGTTTCGTCCCGGAAGGACCACCCCCTAGAAGAGATTTGCCCAATCAGGGTGACTTCCGGGGCGGTGACCGGAAGCGAAGTGGGTCATGTGACCCCTCTAAGAACTCCTCCCACCCCCCTCTACCAATCAGGAGGGGTTTCGTCCCGGAAGGACCACCCCCCAGAAGAGATTTGCCCAATCAGGGTGACTTCCGGGGCGGGTGACCGGAAGCGAAGTGGGTCATGTGACCCCTCTAAGAACTCCTCCCACCCCCCTCTACCAATCAGGAGGGTTTCGTCCCAGAAGGACCACCCCGAGAAGAGATTTGCCCAATCAGGGTGACTTCCGGGGGTGGCCACATGACCGGAAGCGAGGTGGGTCATGTGACTCCTCTAAGAACTCCTCCCACCCCCCCTCTACCAATCAGGAGGGGTTTCGTCCCGGAAGGACCACCCCGAGAGGAAATTTTGCCCAATGAGGGTGACTTCTGGGTTGGGGTGAGCGGTCCGGAAGTGGGTCGTGTGACCCCTCTAAGAACTCCTCCCACCACCCTCTACCAATCAGGAGGCGTTTTGTCCCGACAGGACCACCCCGAGAGGAGATTTTGACCAATCGGGGTGACCCCTCTAAGAGCTCCTCCCAAGGCCCTCCGCCAATCCGAGTGCAGCACCATTACCCCATAAGTCCCAGCGCCGGACAGAGGAGGCCATTTCTTACCAAGCACACATGTTTTAGAAAAGCGTGGAAAGGCTGCCGAGAGGAAACATGGACTCCTTCACCACCCCCATCAGAACTTCGGACTTTGTTTTAGACCCAAGCACCATACTTATGTGGCGCAGGCGCTACGTCAGCGACAGTTCTGAGGAGGAGGAGGGAGTGACCGAGGGGAGCCCTTTGGCCCAGCCGTTGATGGATACGTCGGAACCCAAACCCGACACCCTCGTGAGGCACCCCAAGGAGCCTGATGGCCTCTCTTTGTCCACCCCCTCAGAGCCTGATCGCCGCTCGGAGGAGTCACCGGTGGACAAGGCAAACGGAAAAGACGGCGCTCAGGTAAATGAATGATTAAGAAACGACGGTAGAAGAGGGGGTAATGAGGCTAGGAATGGGGTTTGTGTAAATTTAAAAAAAAAAAAAAACAACCAAGCAGTTGGTGTACTTATACTGTTTCTTTTTCTGAAAATCTCTCAACAGCTCGACAATGCCTTTCTAGACGCCTTAAAGAACTTGCGTATCAGTAACCCGGTGGGAGTAAATAGATCGAACATCAGCTGTTTTTGCTCATGTCCTTTTCACAGATTTTAAGCCAAAAAAAAAAAAAAAGGACAAAATGGAAGAATGAACCAGCTCAGACTTACCAGGGGGTGATGGCGTCCATTTTACAGCCGTCTGTAAAAACAAAACAAAACAAAACCAAAAGATTATGTTAAACCAGGCAATTAATAAAATTTTTATTTAAATGTGTCAATATGAGTGTGCGTGTCCATTTTTCATACTTGTGGTAGTAAAAGAATGAACCAGCTCAGACTTACCAGGGGGGTGATGGTGGCCATTTTACAGGCGTCTGTAAAAACAAAATGGAAGAATCAATCAGCTCAGACTTACCAGGGGTGATGGCGTCCATTTTACAGCCGTCTGTAAAAACAAAATGGAAGAATGAACCAGCTCAGACTTACCAGGGGTGATGGCGTCCATTTTACAGCCCTCTGTAAAAACAAAATGGAAGAATCAACTAGCTCAGACTTACCAGGGGGTGATGGCGTCCATGTTACAGCCGTCTGTAAAAACAAAATGGAAGAATGAACCAGCTCAGACTTACCGTGGGGGTGATGGCGTCCATTTTACAGCTGTCTGTAAAAACAAAACAAACAAAAAAAAAAGATTATGTTAAACCAGGCAATTAATAAAATTTATTTAAATGTGTCAATATGAGCGTGTCCATTTCCATACTTGTGGTAGTAAAAGACGGTACCGGTAGCAGTCATGTCTACGCCGACGGCTCTTTTAAAGAAAATATATTACAATCCCAGGGAAGTTGGGAGCTTTGGCGGAGTGAACCCTCTTTTTCGAGAGGCTAGAAAGCATAGTAAAACTTTAAATAGAAGACAAGTAACAGCTTGGCTTTCAGACCAGGATGCTTACACTTTACACAAACCGGCTCGAATACATTTTAAAAGAAACAAGACCATTGTTTCAGATGTGGATGCGCAGTGGCAGGCAGATTTGGTGGATATGCACCGGTTCTCCAAACACAACGGCGGTTTTAAGTACATCTTAACAGTGATAGACATTCTATCCAAATATGCCTGGGCCTTAGGCCTAAAAGACAAGACGGGTGGTGAAGTATCCAAGGCCTTTAAAGCTATTTTCAGCGAAGGTCGCGTGCCTCAAAAATTACAAACCGATCGGGGGAAAGAATTTTTAAACAAACCTTTAAGTGGATTGTTAAAGCGGCATGGGGTTCACCATTTTGTTACTAATAATGAAGTCAAAGCAGGGGTTGTGGAGCGATTTAACAGAACTTTAAAAACTAGGATGTGGAGATATTTTACAGCCCATAACACCTTTCGCTACATTGACGTCTTACCTGACTTTATAAAGAGTTACAACCAGAGCTTTCACAGAACTATACGTACCAGACCCCTTGATGTTAACCCTTCAAATTCTCTGAAGGTATGGAAAACGGTTTACGGAGATGGTTTTAAAATAAAACGGGTTGTTGCCCCTTTTAGAAAAGGTGACCACGTGAGACTATCTAAAACCAAAGGCGCTTTTGAAAAAGGTTATGAACAGATGTTTACCGATGAGATATTCATAGTGGATGAAGCCTTAACCAGGAGCCAAAGACCTGTCTACCGATTAAAAGATTATGAGGGTGAGGCAGTGACTGGATCTTTTTACCCTGAAGAATTACAAAAAGTAAACCCCAAACGAGACAGGATTTATAGGATTGAAAAAATTCTAGCGGAGAAAGGAAAAGGGAGAAAAAAACAGCTACTGGTGAAATGGTTGGGTTGGCCTGATAAATTTAACAGCTGGGTGGAAGCTTCTCAGCTCTGTGACATTTAGACACGAAACAGAAAAAAAAAATCCTCCTGCAAAAGACAGAGAAGAAAAAAATTAATAATGAGCGATGGCGGGTTTTACATCACTTTGCCCAGCAATGCCAGCTCTGCAGTTTTTCCCCAAAACACCATCTCGAACTTTACAATACGGCTAATTAAGCCCTTGGATCTCCCTGGTGCCTGGGAGGTGGGGTTAGTGGAAATACAATACCCGCACAGCTGGAATACTATCAATGAAGACACCCCTTTTGAAATCACCTTTGGCGATAAGACGTGGAATTTTATCCTACGACGAGGTTATTACTCGACCATACCTGAATTACTGGAGCATATGAACAGCGCCGTGGCTCGTCACCCCGGACCACCTGAGGTGGTCATGAACTACGACCCTGTGGGCAGAAAAGTGAGACTTAAATCTACCGATTTTATGTACGGGTTTTCTACTGGCGGGGAGCTAGCTAACATTCTGGGTTTGGGCCCCAAACGCAACGTCCAAAAATTTTCCTTCTCGGCAGACATCACAGGGGGTTTTAACTCCTTGTATCTGTACACGGATATCGTAGAGTACCAGTTTGTGGGGGACTTTTCTGTTCCCCTGTTACGCTGCGTCCCTGTCCGAGGAAGGAACAATGAGTTTGTTACCATCACCTACGATAAACCTCATTACGTCCCTGTCAGTAAACACCACATCGACACCATTACCATTGAAATAAAGACAGATCAGAACAGAGGCGTTTCATTTCGCTTTGGCAAGGTGATCGTCAAGCTGCATTTGCGACCGCGGAGAGAGCGAGGTTTCTAAAAAGAAAAAAAGCAAAACACTATTATGGCGATCGTAAAAAATTATGGCGACCCCACCATCTACAGGAACTATTACAAAGCCCAGGCTGGATATGCCCTTCCTGGATATCATGGGGCCCCCGTGATGTACGGGGCTGGTGTGGGTGGAATATTTCGTAGCCTCTTTCGAAAAGCTGTACCGCTTTTGAGGAGAGGGCTAGAAATTATTAAACCCCACGTAAAAACTGCCGCTCAAAACATAGCTAAAGACGTGGTAGGTCATGTCTCCCGGGCTGTTCTGGAGAAGGTGGGGAATACAGCTTCACAGGAAGGAGCGGGGCTGATGTACATTAAAAGGAGGAAGAGAAAGAGAAATACGTCATACCCGCGACGCACAGGTCCCCCGAAACCCTTTAAAAGAAGGGCTTTGACACGCAGGGCCAGCCATAAACGAAAGTCCAAGAGGAAGCCTGGGCAAAAGAGGAGACGCGCGCTGCCTGCTAAAAGAGACATATTTTAATCGATATGGCTTTTGTTCACTGCGGGTCTGAAGAGTGCGCCAAATCCGAACTAGACTTGTTTCAAATAGCCCCTACGCAGACCAGCATCGAAAAAAGCATTTACATTGAGGTGCCACCTCTATCGGCCGTTACGGAGTCTGCCCCCATTGACTTTTTTATAGCAGGGAATGGCATAGATTATATGGATTTAAACAACACGCTGCTTTACCTGTGTTGCAAGATTGTAAAAGGAGACGGAACCGAACTTGCCGCGGACGCCGAAGTGGGCCTGGTGAATTACCCTGTGGCCTCTATTTTCAGCCAGTTGGATGTTACTCTGGGAGACCGCCTTGTAAGCCAAAGCAACAATTGTTATCCTTACAGGGCCTTTATAGAATCAGTGCTCAATTACAGCGATGACACCCTCGCCACGCAATTTTCTGCCGGTCTGTTTTACAAAGACACTGCTGGACAACATGAAAAAACAGAGTTGGATGGAAGGAATCTAGGGTTTGTGAGGCGTGCAAAGCTGACGGCCGAAAGCAGAACGGTAGAGCTGCTGGGCCATCTACACAGTGACCTGTTTTTTCAAGAAAAACTTTTGTTAAACGGAGTGGATGTGAAAATTAAACTGACGCGCAGTAAAGACGCTTTCTGTTTAATGGGCAGCGCGGCTGAAGGCTTTAAACTGCGCATTGTATCAGCGTCCCTTTTTGTGAAGAAAGTACGGGTGGCCCCGGGTGTCCGTCTGGGGCACGCGGAGGCCCTGCTTGCCTCTAATGCTAAATACCCCGTGGACCGTGTGGGAATGAAAGTGTTTAGCATCCCTGCGGGCAGCAGGGTCAGTAACCAGGAGAACCTGTTTTTGGGACAGTTACCCAAAATGCTCGTCCTAGGGTTTGTGGATAACGATGCCTTTAGCGGAAGTTACACTAAAAATCCCTTTCATTTTAAACATTACGATATAAATTTTGTGGCCTTGTATGTGGATGGTGAACAGGTACCGACCAAGCCTCTGCAACCGGACTTCGAGGCAGGACGCTGCGTGAGAGAATACATGAATCTGGTACAGACAGCTGGTAAACACATGAAAGATCGTTCTTTGTTAATTGACCGGGAGGAGTTTGCACAGGGTTACACCTTGTTTGCCTTTGACCTGTCTCCCGACCAGGAATGTGCAGATCATTATTCCCTAATTAAAACTGGGAACCTGAGAGCAGAAATACGTTTTGGAAAGGCTTTGACAGTCACCGTTAATATGATCGTGTATGGGGTTTTTGACAATGTCATAGAGATAAATCAGAGAAGAAACGTTCTGTTTGACTACATGTGAACATGGACACCGTGCAGCTCTCACGTGTCTTATCAACGGATCCTTACACGAAAAAGAATTTCTTAGATGTGTTCCCTTGTGATTGGCTCCCTGGAGGCAAGCTGTCTCAGAGACCCCTAGGTTTGGTGGTGAACACGCATCCGCACAACCAACCGGGTGAACACTGGCTCGCCCTGTATCTGGCGGAGCGTAACCGTGGAGAGTTTTTTGACTCATATGGGCAACCCCCGAACAGCGTGTTGTTTCCTAAAAGCATTATGAAATTTTTAAACAAAAATGCCACAGACCTGGTGTTTCACAATAGACAATTACAAGACCCCCGCTCCGTCGCCTGTGGCTATCACTGCGTGTTTTTCTTACATCATCGTAGCAAGGGTTTATCTTTTGAACGGCTTTTAAAATTGTATTCTAATGACTTAGTGCAAAATGACCGGATGGTAATGAATTTTGTAAAGAGTAAATTTAAATTCTTGGGCATGCCTAGCCTTGCTCAAAACATGTTTCAACAAGCCCAGACGTGTGTATCTTGTAATGATTTTTATAGCCGTGTTACCCAATAAAACACCCCAAGTGTGGGGTTTAAAGAAATTGATGTTTGGTGGGGTTTTTTTTGTTTTTTAAATGACCAATTGAGAAAAATTACACAGATTTTTTTTTAAAAAGTATAGAAATGTTTTATTTAAAGCAAAACATTACAAGTTTTAAAAATTTTAGAATGTGAAAAAAAAAACATTACACACTGAGCCACTGGGCTCTTTTAGCCAATTTTTTTTTTTTTATAGGGCAAAAAAGGGGTCACGGATTCTTGATCCGCCCCAGTGTCAGCGGTCGAGGCCTTGAGGCGTTCCAAAAGGTCTCTGTTGGCCGCATTGCCCATGACGGAAGAGGGTACGTTCAGTTCCGCCATGGCATTCATAAACACATCCCATCCTTTAGGTACACGTTTGCTAGGTACAGAGCGCGTTTGGGTGACGGCCCTGACTAAGTCAAGCATGTTAGAACCATTAACCACAGAGCCTTTGTACACAAAAGACCCTTTATCGTCCCATGAAGAGAGATTTTTATCCTGGCCCAGTTTATTTAGCAATACTATTGCATTTTTTTTAAAACGCTTATTCACGTTATCCAGCACCTCCTGAGCAACCGAGTCTGAGTTCTTTGGTGTTTCTGGGGGTTTGGCAGTTACGCTTTGTTCCTGTTCCGGTAGAAACAGACTTATTTTCCCTTTATCCGCATCGCTTTGCTTCACGTACGTTAGGTACCTTTGAAGCACGGCGCTGTAAAGTTTAGCCTTTTCGTATTCGGCCAGGTCAGTTCTTTGAAGAACAGACTTCATTTCAGCGTCCAGTAAGCGAGTCGCTGTTGTTCTGATATTTTCCTCTGCTGGAGGGGATGCCCTTAATTGCTCCAACTGGTGGCTGGGCACCAGGTACATTTTTTCTGCATACTCCATTATCGATTAGTTAAAAGCCCGGTTATCAGAGGGATAGCAAAACGTAACAGAGGCCCGATAAACCCCCCAGACTGCTTTACCAGAAGCTTTTTTCTTTTAAGCGAAACGCTCTTATTACACAAAGTTTTTATAAGCGTGCGTTTCTTTTTTAACACACGCACTTGATTCTGTGTCAAAGGTACGTTTCCTTTTAAGGTATTGAGCGCTATTTCTGAAATGGCCGCTACTAGATCGTCAGAGGCCGAACACAGTATAGCCCTCCTTTGCTGCGGGGACGATTTGCTAAGTAATTTTAAAAGGCCCAGGTTTCTCTTCACGCAGCTAGACATGTTTTCAGTCAGCAGCCCCAGCTGTTAAAAAGGGGCCTGCCGATAAGTCATCTCTTTTTATACCCAGCTGCTGTTTTTTTTAAAGTATAAACCACCGGCCAGTCTGGAGGGAAAAGACCGGTTCTTAGTCTATAAGCTTCTGGTGTGGAAGCATTTAAATCCACCACCAGGTAGCCATAAGGTCTTTTGGTAGCATCCTCAAAAGCTTCTAGAAAGAATTGAGCTTTGCCGGGGTACATTTGCCGAGCGAGCGTGGTGATTTGTAATTTGTCCCTGGGGTTTTTGAACAGAACCATGTACTTTGTGTTTAGGTTAATCGTGCGACTCTTTTTTCCCTGACAAAATACGTTCTGAACTATATACATAATGCTCAGGTTTCTGTGATGCACGTACTTGGTAAAAGCTTTTTCAATTTCATCGCTTTCACAAGCAGAGTTCATCAGATCGTCTATGATAATCATATTTACTTTATTAGTAGGAAACAAACCGTCATCATCCAAAGCATCAGGCAACCCCTCCACAAAATTGATAAAGGGATATTTACAGAGCAGTTCTTTATACAGAGGTTGCCAACAACAGTAACACCACACGATATTCTCAGGCATAACAGACAGTGTTTGTTTGGCATTATCCAACACGTTTTTTATAAAGTAACTTTTTCCGCAGTTGCTAGGCCCCGCTAGAATTGCAGAAAAGGGGTATTTCCACCTCGTATCCATTTTTTTTTTTTCAAAAGCCGTAGGGCAGGGTTGTAAAACCTTTTCCTAGGACCCTCTTGTTATAAACCACTTTTTGTGTTTTTTTAAGGGTTTTTGTCTCTATTTGCCACTGGTTTTTGTTTCTTACAATAGAGGGCTGCTGCACCTCTATCTTTTTCGAGGTGTTTTCTCGCAGACCCGGGCAGTAGTCCAGGACTAGGTCTTTCAAACTGTCATAGTTGACCTTTTCACAGTTTGCTACGTTTAGGGTAATACCTTTGACTTTCATACAGGCCTTTCCTCCAGACAGCTTATACCCGTATGTTTTTGGACCTGCCGACACAAACTCGGTGATGTGTTGATCTGGTGGAATCTCGCTTGTGAGGTCCCCTAAATAATCCCCCAGAGGGGGATTCCAGACACCCTCCCTTTTCACAAATATCACCGAGTCAGTGTCGTGGTACAGGCACCGCTCTTGCAAACCGTCTAGGAGGCTGTATAATTCTAAGCGGGCATAAGCGGTGGTGAAACAGGCTATGAAAACATTGGTATTGCCAGAGACCGTGTACCGTTCTTTTGCATGCTTCCAAGACACACACGCTGTTTCATCATCGATAAACTCGCAGGATGAAACCTCGTAATTGGGGGAAAATAGGTACTGCAAGAGTTCATCAGGGTCTCTCACGATGCTGGTGTTGGGTAGGTTGGTTCTTTGGCCAAATTTACCCCACAGAGAATTTAAAAACAGTTTAGCAATTTGGCGTTTAGCAGGGTTTGATCTGATTTCGTGTTGGCGTAAATGCACGCCTTCTTTCTGGTAGAAATCGCTGACGTACTTATTTTGTTTTTCCTCGTTTGTGCACCAGCTGGGATACCCCGAAGCCTCTTGTTTCTGGCGGAGGTGTAATTTTATGTACTCTGAAAAGAGTTTATCAGATTTTTCATTAAAATGCCAGATTTCATAGATTTTAGCCACCACGTACCCCTTCGCTATGGCCGCGTTCAATTCCACCGTGCACCAAGTCCCCAGGATGGCCCGCTCCTCGTCAGTATGGGCGCATGTCTCCCGCTGCTCGGTTTCAGCACAGGTTTGGCATAGCGGGAACATAAGCTTGCCACCCACTCTGACAGGTAACAATGGGAAAAAGAGGCCTCGTGGGGGGTACACTTTAACTTTTGCGATTCCAAAATAATTTGCCAGGGGTCCAAATTTGTCATAAACTATATCGGGGTGTCCGATAGGGTATTCTTTGGTTTTGTTTACAAAAGGGTACAGGCTGGTAAAGTCATAATAGTGGATTTCTTCCCCGGGGTTAGGCTTGTAATACAGACGGATAGCGTTTGTCCTCCCCCCAAAAAGAGCATCCCTAGGCACAAGAGGTTGGGGTAACTGGGCTCGGTTTAAAAAGTCTGCCAACTCCCTGTCTGTTTCTTTCATTACCTCCCACTCGTGCTCCCAAAGAGTCCTCACTACAAAACCAAATCGTTTCAGATAGTCAGCCTTGAGCTGCGTCTTGTAATAAAGAAACCCAAAAGATGTCCCCGTCATAGGATTTTGTGCTTTTTCACAATAACAGGTGACACAGCCGTGGAAAAAACATCCATTAAACTCAAAGGCTGTGCGTACCCCATCAACATCGGCATAACCGTCTAAAAAGTAGGGGCCTACCTGTAGTTCCCCACCCTGTAAAGCATGCCGTATCTGTATATTTTCTTTGTGAGAGGTATACAACAGCCACTGAATAGACGGGGTCGAATATCTCTTTTTCTGCCTGTGATAGTTGTCTGGAGGGAGAAGAGCTACCGTGTTAGGCTCCAAAAACATAAACCTGTACATAGCCATGCAAACGGATGCCAGTGTTATGTACTGGAATGGATCTATGCACAGTTTTATCTCGGTGAATTTACCAGGTTCTCTCTCTACTACATTTCCCTTCTCCGTCATTTTCATAATCTCTCCTCTGTATAGGATACAAGCCTGTCTCAAAATTTTGACATCCTGCTGACAGTAATACGCGAGCTCTTTCTGCAAGTCAAACACCTCAGAACTGTGGTCCTGATACCAGTCGAGAAACTCTGCTTTTTCTCCGGGCATCATGCTTTCTACACCATAGTGTGCCACACCGGGCATAGGCCCCACATAATTTTGATTTTCTAAAGTGTTAAAAAAATGGGGAAAATACCCTTTGCACCCTTCAAACCCCATTGCCTGCGGTAGCTTGCTAAGCTTCATGGGCAAGAAGTTTAAAGAGTCTATAAAACGAATCCCCAGGGCCTTCACTTCCACGCACATTAGTTTACTACCCTGAGTAATCAGTTCTATGCACATCTTTTCCTTCAGTAACTGCCTAACGATGAAATACGCATCATAACCTTTGGAATTGTGCGCTAGGAATGTGTAGTCCCGAAACTCTTTGCCGATAAAGGTCTTAACAAAGACAGACAGACACTCATCGCCCTTAAATTCCCAGGATTTTTCGGGCTTTAAGGACGTAGCAAAAATGTAATTGGGAGTGTGCACCCCAGTCTCCTGCATGCATTCGAAATCATAAAAGATATACTTTTCTGAGGATTCAGGCTTTCTAAGGCTATCCATAAAGCAAAAGTGACTGTCTACATCACCAACGATCGAACCCTGACACTGCTTACATCGTCTCCCTTTACACTTATGCCGCTTGTTCACGTAAGACTGACACTTATCACATAAAGTTTTAGACAGGCATTCAACTTGGTTTTTTGACGCACAGTCGACATGTCTGTCTAAACACTCTTTGGATCGACAATACAGTCTACAGCTAGGACACCGCAGCTGCACGCCCACGCTGTCTGAGCACGTTACACTCAAGCAGAGGCGGCAACGATACCTGCAAGAGTGGTCGTGACTGTACACCGTATGGCAAAACTCACAATAATTTTTCGCTCCGAACAACTTTTTCACATCCAGAACTCCATAGTAATGCTCATCGTGCAACAGGATGAAATAAGTCTTGGGGTACGCTAGGCCTCCTGTTTTGAAAAAGCCCCAGCCACCTTTTTCCGTATACAGCACCACCTGTATGTTCACTCCTAAATGCTGTTCAAACTTTGCTACGTCACTCAACAGAACCTTTTTTTGATCTGACCACCCCAGTTGCTCATGCAACTTTCTCGCCTCCGCTAACAATTTCGCGTCCGTAGGTTTACGATCGGACATGACGGCCAAAAGGCCACCCGCAAAACACAGATTGGTACCGGCGTAAGTCAGGTCTACCAAACACTGTCTTTTTTTATGAATAATTTGACTACTCAGAATAGAATTTAAAACTCTACGAGCACCCCCACCCCTGTTTTTTACAACTGTCACAACAAGGCGCAATGTCCCATCGAGATGCAACTCTCTATTGCTCTGTAGCAGCTTTGAGGTGTGATTTAAGAAATCCTCAGCAGATAGCTCATCCCTAGTTCTTCTGACTGAAAACAAAGCGTTAGCTAAATTACGGCTCTCTAAACGTAACTGAACGTAATCATCAGGGCCTACCCTACCATTAATGTCATCGAGGACCGACTGTATTCCCCGGTGTATGGCTTCAACAACCTGCTGAGCTGAATTTATTTGCTCAAGGTTGACAAAACGAAATTCCTCACAATATACCGACCCCCCGAATCTAAGTAATTCACGTTGCCAACTTCTCACTCTTTCCATATACACCTCTGCATTTTCGGGGTTACTTGGGGGTTCCTCTACAGGATCGTTAGCGACATCTTCTACATCAGATGCTATTTGAGGGTCATTGGGAGAGGAACGGGGCCCATCTAGAGAGCCCTCTGGGGAATTTACTAAACCAGAGTCTGATTCCATCTTCCCATTTTCAGAGAAGCCAGTCTGAGAGCCTCCAGTAGGAGGCATCTCTTTTTGTTTTTTTTTCCTCATGAACTCTTTAGCCCTTTTTAAAAGTTTTACAACCACCCTGGCCTGGAACTTTTTGGCAGCCATCTGTTTATCCCCCAAGCGCTGTCCCCCCTTTTGTTTACACATGAGCTGGTGTGAACCCTGGAGGGTGCCCCTTTTACCCAGGCCCCTTTCCACGACTAGTCATGCCTGCTTAGAGACACCCTTTCCAACCCTCCTGTCTTTCAGCATTGCTCTGAACAAAGAATCATATTTTTCCCAAGTCTTTCTAGAAGGCCGTTCTTTTAGACTCCCCAAGGATACAGCATCCATCACTTTTCTGATGGAAGCATCAAACTCTTCCCAAACACTAGAACTCGGGGGAGCTGCGGCGAGCTTATGGTTTTGGGAGAATGTTTTGTCAGTGCTCGGTGTTTTATTCACAACCCCTAGAGCGCATGCTCCGGGTTTGTGAACGTGGGCATTTTCGCTCACAGTTTTCTCAGGGCTTGGTGTGGCTGTGGCCGCTGAGGAACTGGAATCGTGTTTGTGTGGTTGCAACACCTCGGCATTGCAGAAGCTTCTAGTCCATGGTTTTTTATATGGAGCCCATACACTACATGCTCCAGGTCTGCGCACCTTCAGAACCCCTAGAGTGCGTGCTCTGGGGTTGTGAACGTGGGCATTTTCGCTCACAGTTTCCTCAGGGCTTGGTGTGGCGGTGACCGCTGAGGAACTGGAGTTGTGTTTGTGTGGTGGTTTTTTACCAGAGTTTTTTGTTTTGTCCTTGGGTTTCACGTATATGAGGTCTGGGCTGTTTTGCGTTGTTAAAGGTCTCAAAGCAGATTCCTGGTTCTTTAGTGGTTCTGGAGGAGGTGTCCTTGTCCTTGTAGCGCTGACAACAGCATTTTCAGAAAGGTTGCCCCTGCCTATGAGGGAGAAAAAAACCATAACATTTTACAAAAAAAAACTGAACTTTACCATCTACTCTCTCACCCATACCTATGTATTTACTTAAAATACAAAAGCTCATAGAACAACTAAACCAATAAGCAAAGTATATTTACAGGGCTTCATGCATCCTTCAGTCACTGATGCTGGTGAATTTTCCTTTTCAGCCGTCTCCTTCCTTTTTCTTTTTAGTTTGTTTTCCCTCTGGTCTAAGGATTTCTCATGTTTTGACTGTACTGTGAGCAAACACATAAAACCATCTTGTAAAACTTAAAAATTATATATTTCATTCAGTATGGTGTTTTTCTATTTTAAAAAATCATAGCTTTACCACAAAATAATCCATTTTTGGCCCTACAACAAACAATTTTTAAAAACATCTTATTTTGCAAAATAAAAACCAAAACTGCTTTTTAAAAAAATCCATTATGCACAGTAAAAAACCAAATACTTTTTTAAAAAACCTATGCCCCAGCTTTATAACACACACACACACACACACCCCAAATCATGCTTGCAGCCACACACACTTTTTTCAAAAAGCCACATGTTACTTTTCAAACAAACAAGAAAAAAAAACAAAAAACATGCATTTAAAAACCCATGTGTTTGGGCCTTCCCCCTCCTCAAACCCCACATTATGTACAGTAAAAACCAAATACTTTTAAAAAAACCTATGCCCCAGCTTTATAACACACCAAATCATGCTTGCAGCCACACACACTTTTTTCAAAAAGCCACATGTTACTTTTCAAACAAACAAGAAAAAAAAAAAACCCATGCATTTAAAAACCCATGTGTTTGGGCCTTCCCCCTCCTCAAACCCCACATTATGTACAGTAAAAACCAAATACTTTTAAAAAAACCTATGCCCCAGCTTTATAACACACACACTCACACACACCAAATCATGCTTGCAGCCACACACACTTTTTTCAAAAAGCCACATGTTACTTTTCAAACAAACAAACAAACAAAAAGAAGCCCCAAACCATGCATTTAAAAGGCAGTTTAAAAAAAAAAAGTTACCTTTTACTATGGGATAAAGTGTTGCAGGGACATGGTTGTTCTGTTCCCCCCCATGTGTGTTTGGGCCTTCAGGTTATAGAGCAAGCAGAAACATGTTAGTATTACCACCAAATCCCTATACAACCTGGGTAATACTTTTCTTTTTTTTTTAAACAGTATTAAGCACAACTATAGTTAAAATGGTTTTTACCTTGGCCTGGTTCCATGCTAAACAGATCCACCCCTGAAATACATACAGGCACCATTATTTACTAAGACAGCCTGGGCAAAAAGTGGCTTTATAGTTTCAGAGGTAAAGGCACAAGGCCTTACCTCTTTTTGAGTCCAGCAGCTCTCCAAGAAGGTTTTCTGTTAAAAAGGACAAACTCCAGCACACCTAAGATTTTTATAGCCTCTCATGCCCATTGTTTTTCAAATAGTTGCTAAAAGGTTAATTTAATCACCACAGGTAAACTGCAACACACCCTTTTGTGAGCTGGGTTGTGGGGGTGAGGGTTGTGTATGCTTAAATCCATTCATTTCAACAGAACCTGGATAGCTCAGTGGTTTGAGTAATGGTTTGGTAAACCCAGGGTTGTAAATTCAATCCTTGATCTGGGGTAAAAATGAATATTTGGTCCTGCTAGTAAAAAGGCAGGTCTTATGAGATAAGTATATCTCCATATTAACTGTATTATACTCAAACATGTCTGAACTAGTCCTGGCTCTATTTTTTTTTTATTGTAAGCACATTTTTTTTTTTAAGGATATTTCCCCCCCCTCCCACAACATACATTTCACACACAAGCACAAAAACACAAAAGCTAATTCTCACAAACTATTTTATTTTAAAAAGACATACAACTCCTTCAAAACAAACCAAGATGCTTCATTAAAACTTAAGGGCAAAAGGCCTTCTAACAAAACACAATAATCACAACCCCCTTTTTTTTTAAATTTACAGCTACCAAGTTTTATATCGCATGTTTGCCTCCTCACCATTCGCTAACTTAAGCCTTTTAGATTTCTTACAAATAGTCTTTTTCTTAAGCAGGGTTCTGTAACTTTTTGTGCGAACTAGACGATCAATATAACGTTGTAAGCAGGCATCTTCCGGCTTGGTCATTTTCTTTAAAATACGGTCAGGGTCTTCACTGAATTGCACAGCATTTATCAAAGTCACCCCTTGTGCTAAATGTTCTTGGGTTAGGTACAGACATTGCATAGCATAACCTATGGCAATAACAGTGTTTAATAAGCTTTCCAAACACAGCTCAGCACACAGGGCCCGGAGCTTGCAGTTTATATCCACTGAAGTCCAAGTCACACAGTCATGGTGTCGTTGGGCTGGCGCATCTATAGCACAGCCCTCACAATCTTCAAAAAGCTTTTCCCTAAGGCAGTGTTTAAGAACAGCATAAACAGCAACGCGTACAATAGTCCGCATAACTTTTTTACGCTCACGACGTGGCACTGGCTCGGATAGTTCTATGCCAAGCCTCCTCCTAAATTCCTCAAACCCATCATCCTCGGAGCCCTCTTCAACAATTTGTATTGGTGTTGAGCAAAAACATGGTGGGCCCGGTTCATCTTCGCTGCTTGATGCAACGCTGTCCAGGGGCTCTGGGTCCTCTAGAAAGGCATCGTCGAGCTGCTAAAAATTTTCAAAAAAAAAAAAGAAACAGTGTAAGTACTCCAGCTGCTTGGTTGGTTTTCTTTAATTTTTACACAAACCCCGGTTCCTAGCCTCGGTACCCCCCCACCGCCGCCGCCGCCGTTTCTTAATCATTCATTTACCTGAGCGCCTTCTTTTCCGTTTGCCTTGTCCACCGGTGACTCTCCCAAGTGGCAATCTGAGGGGGTGGACAAAGAGAGACCATCAGGCTCCTCGGGGTGTCTCACGAGGGTTTTGGGGTCGGGGTCCGGCGTATCCAACAACGGCTGGGCCAAAGGGCTCCCCAAAGTCACACCCTCCTCCTCAGAACTGTCGCTGATGTAACGTCTTTTCCGTGGACGGTCAAAGACCCTCGGGGCTAAAACAAAGTCCGAAGTTCTGACGGGGGTGGTGAAGGAGTCCATGTTTCCTCTCGGCAGCCTTTCCACGCTTTTCTAAAACACGTGTGCTTGGTAAGAAATGGCCTCCTCTGTCCGGCGCTGGGACTTATGGGGTAATGGTGCTGCACTCGGATTGGCGGAGGGCCTTGGGAGGAGCTCTTAGAGGGGTCACCCCGATTGGTCAAAATCTCCTCTCGGGGTGGTCCTGTCGGGACAAAACGCCTCCTGATTGGTAGAGGGTGGTGGGAGGAGTTCTTAGAGGGGTCACACGACCCACTTCCGGACCGCTCACCCCAACCCAGAAGTCACCCTCATTGGGCAAAATTTCCTCTCGGGGTGGTCCTTCCGGGACGAAACCCCCTCCTGATTGGTAGAGGGGGGTGGGAGGAGTTCTTAGAGGAGTCACATGACCCACCTCGCTTCCGGTCATGTGGCCACCCCCGGAAGTCACCCTGATTGGGCAAATCTCTTCTCGGGGTGGTCCTTCCGGGACGAAACCCTCCTGATTGGTAGAGGGGGGTGGGAGGAGTTCTTAGAGGGGTCACATGACCCACTTCGCTTCCGGTCACCCGCCCCGGAAGTCACCCTGATTGGGCAAATCTCTTCTGGGGGGTGGTCCTTCCGGGACGAAACCCCTCCTGATTGGTAGAGGGGGGTGGGAGGAGTTCTTAGAGGGGTCACATGACCCACTTCGCTTCCGGTCACCCGCCCCGGAAGTCACCCTGATTGGGCAAATCTCTTCTGGGGGGTGGTCCTTCCGGGACGAAACCCCTCCTGATTGGTAGAGGGGGGTGGGAGGAGTTCTTAGAGGGGTCACATGACCCACCTCACTTCCGGTCATGTGGCCATCTTGACCCCGGAAGTAATACCCCCAGAGGGTGGGACTTCCGGTGACAGGTGGGAGGGACTACAGGGGTCAAGGGGCGGGGTTAGGGGCGGGGTTAGGGTTTGATTGATGGTAGGGCCCTTATACTACTTATATAATATACATCCTGCATTTATATTTTGGTTATTTTCTCTGCCCCCCTTCTCTTATATCCTCTCTGTCTTTATATTTATTTTTACACTGTATTTCATTTTCACCCTATTTTGTTGCACTTTTACTCACTGCTCCTGCTCTCCTCCCCAGTGTCTCCTAAGTACAATGTGAACTCAGAGAGATATGAATTAACCACAGCATTTCAAAACATATACCAACATGTTACTTATCATATGATTTTATATCTGCTGTTACACAATCCTGCGCGATGGGGAATAGAAGGTGTTTAATTTCTCTACATGGAAGTGTACAGTTATGTAGAATTTATTTTTATAAAATAGTGGCAGTGTCCAAAGCAAGCATATTGAATAAAATAACAGTATATATACCCATTCCTGTGTGTAAAGAGACAGGTGGATTCAAATTAGCAGGTAGATTATTTAGCCCCAAGGCAAGGGTTGTACAAATTCCTTTACTGGGACCTGCACAAAGCCTAAGACCTATTTTGAGGGGATAAATGGGATTGAAGTGGAACATAGGCCTTGTGGTGGCCCCAGCATAGGAGTGAGTTTCATATTTTGGTGAGCATTAATACTTATAATTCTGTAAAAGGCATTGGAGTGAGTATGTGTTCCTAGCCTTCAGAGTATGTCTACATTTTGAGCTGGAGGTGTAATTTCCAATGGGAGGAGACATATCTGTCAAAGCTACCATCAGTAACATGCTAAAAATAGAAGTGCAGCTGTGATGGAGTGAGTGGTGAGAGGGCCTAACCACCATGAGTACAATCCCATCTAGCTCTTCATGCCACTTCAGTAATATCTCTATATTTAGCATGCTAGCTCAGTCAGAGCTAGTGTGGATGTCTCGTGAAGAAGGAAATTATACCTCCAGTTCAAAGTGTAGCTGTAAGCAGTAAGTAGCTTCTGGTCTCTCTTGTTCTTTCCTCTCCCAGAGCTAAAACCAAAGAGGCCTCCTTTAGAGCCTAAGTCTTACTTATTAATCCTAGTTGAGTGCCTTAATTGTCACAACCCCATCCATAGAAAGAGTTCATTCTAAATAGAAGCAGCAAAGAATCCTGTGGCACCTTATAGACTAACAGACGTTTTGCAGCATGAGCTTTCGTGGGTGAATACCCACTTCTTCAGATGCAAGTGGTGGAAATTTCCTGGGGCAGGTATATATAAGCAAGCAAGAAGCAAGCTAGAGATAACGAGGTTAGATCAATCAGGGTGGATGAGGCCCTGTTCTAGCAGTTGAGGTGTGAAAACCAAGGGAGGAGAAACTGGTTCTGTAATTGGCAAGCCATTCACAGTCTTTGTTTAGTCCTGAGCTGATGGTGTCAAATTTGCAGATGAACTGGAGCTCAGCAGTTTCTCTTTGAAGTCTGGTCCTAAAGTTTTTTTGCTGTAGGATGGCCACCTTAAGATCTGCTATTGTGTGGCCAGGGAGGTTGAAGTGTTCTCCTACAGGTTTTTGTATATTGCCATTCCTAATGTCTGATTTGTGTCCATTTATCCTTTTCCTTAGAGACTGTCCAGTTTGGCCGATGTACATAGCAGAGGGGCATTGCTGGCATATGATGGCATATATTACATTGGTGGAAGTGCAGGTGAATGAACCGGTGATGTTGTGGCTGATCTGGTTTGGTCCTGTGATGGTGTTGCTGGTGTAGATATGTGGGCAGAGTTGGCATCGAGGTTTGTTGCATGGATTGGTTCCTGAGCTAGAGTTACTATGGTGCGGTGTGCAGTTGTGCAGTTCACCAGCAACTGCACACCGCACCATAGTAACTCTAGCTCAGGAACCAATCCATGCAACAAACCTCGATGCCAACTCTGCCCACATATCTACACCAGCAACACCATCACAGGACCAAACCAGATCAGCCACAACATCACCGGTTCATTCACCTGCACTTCCACCAATGTAATATATGCCATCATATGCCAGCAATGCCCCTCTGCTATGTACATCGGCCAAACTGGACAGTCTCTAAGGAAAAGGATAAATGGACACAAATCAGACATTAGGAATGGCAATATACAAAAACCTGTAGGAGAACACTTCAACCTCCCTGGCCACACAATAGCAGATCTTAAGGTGGCCATCCTACAGCAAAAAAACTTTAGGACCAGACTTCAAAGAGAAACTGCTGAGCTCCAGTTCATCTGCAAATTTGACACCATCAGCTCAGGACTAAACAAAGACTGTGAATGGCTTGCCAATTACAGAACCAGTTTCTCCTCCCTTGGTTTTCACACCTCAACTGCTAGAACAGGGCCTCATCCACCCTGATTGATCTAACCTCGTTATCTCTAGCTTGCTTCTTGCTTGCTTATATATACCTGCCCCAGGAAATTTCCACCACTTGCATCTGAAGAAGTGGGTATTCACCCACGAAAGCTCATGCTGCAAAACGTCTGTTAGTCTATAAGGTGCCACAGGATTCTTTGCTGCTTCTACAGAACCAGACTAACACGGCTACCCCTCTGATACTTGACATTCTAAATAGTGCATCTTTATTTTGTAACCCCAGAACAGACTTCTAATGCACACAGCAGATGAAGTGCAGGTAAATCTTTTCAAAACTAAGTTTTGTTTTGGTTTTTTAAAGGAAGGAAGGAATAGGAAGGCATAGTTTTCGAAGGATATATTAGAAGTGATAGTCTAACAGAAAAGACTAACTGGTTTATAAGATATTTGCAAGATTTTCAACCTTCTAGCTGAAAACTAAGCATGCTGAATATTGGGGAATGGGGGGGGGGCGGTAGTTATCTCACCAGATCCTGAGAGCATTGCTAAAATTTTATAAAATCTTTCCCTCCAATAGGAGTTTTTTGGGGATTTGATGCAGCATAACTTTTCTTTTCACTATTTCATACATTTTATGAAGCATGCTAGACAGGCATCAGAAATTTTGAGATTGAGAGGAAAAAGATCAATTCTCTTCTCTCATGAAAGGTACACCTTCTGTTCATGAGTAAATGGATTAAAACAGCTGAAAGAAATCATGATGTGTGGGTATTCTGTTAGGAACTGGTAAACTTGACATGTCAAATATCTTTTAAAGTTTGTCACACTAGCATATTTGCAGCTATATTCTTGCCACTATTATAACTTTCAATCAGCAACACTCATGGCTGATTTTCAGTCGCATATATTTTACAGGCTGAATAAGGGACTGATCCTGCAAGGTGCTGAGAACACACCGCATCTAACAATTCTTACTGACTTTAAAGGAAGTTGGAAGTGCTCACTTCTATTAGGATCAGGAGTGTTATGAAAAAATAAATACTGATTAATTTCCTAGTTGTATGACACAATGTTGTGATTCTTACTCATGGATAATCCTTAGGGGTCAGAGTCTGCCTGGCCTTTATCTGACTGTGCCCTGAGAGAAGTAGTAAGGAGACCTCCTCCTCATCCCTTGGGTTGTCCATGTAGAAGCTGGGCAGAACTACAGCCTCTGAGCTAGGAGGAACACAGGTACTGCTTCTTAAGTACTCCTCTGGTGTCCAAGAAGTGGCAGAGAGGTGTAGAGCCTCTGTCAGTAGCAGTCAGCAGTGTAGGAACTCCGATCAACCAACTCTTCAATAAGGCTGTGAAGAACCAAAGATTGAGCTGAACACACAGGACTACTTGTGAGTCACACAGGCAGGATTTGGCTTGTAATAGCTTTGTTTCAAAATAGCATCAGCCCTTATGGAATTATCTGTGTGCTTAAAAAAAACCCAAACCACCAACTAGAAATGTGTGCTAAACTGAACTACAATTACTCAGCTTGTATTTTATAGCCATCTTATTCGGCGTGTTAAAGTCTGTTAACAGATTCCGCAAGGGATGCATGTTTACAGGCACTGGAAGGGAAAGTTGATTGCAGAAGAACATGAGGCAGAAAAAGAATCTCTTGGATGATGTGGTCCTGGTGGATCAGAATGACTGTTTATCCACAAAGAGATCAGCTGGTTGCAAACCTCCACTAATAGAGATGACATACAAGAAAAAAAGTCTACTAGTAGAGCCTCCTGCTCATTGTCAATATTACACTGGTAAAATAGTTCAGGTGGGATGGGAGGGAAGATAGCAGCCCAAATATAGCGCTTGAAAGTCAGAGGGAAAGAAGTAATTGTATCATTATCATATTTTGGACATTTTTTTTTATATTTTAGGCAATATGTTCAGGGCAAGGATTTCAAAAGTAATTTTGGACACTTCAAGTTTGGGGTGCCCAATCTGAAACGCTTAAAGAGGTCTGATTGTCAGAAAGTGCTGAGCACCACTCTAAAAATCAGGACACTTTTAAAAGCGTCAAATTGAAAACCCCATATTTGACACACTTAATAGTCACTGAAAAATGTCAGCCTTATTTAAGCATGGGAAGATTTAACTGAGAATGTTATCCAGATCATCCAGTCCTGCAAAATACTTAAACATGAGCCAAGATAGTTTCATGTTTAAGTGCTTGCAGGATCATACCTTGGATGAGTTGGAGCTATACACAAGCATTAATAAAGAGGTACATTAATTCTTTTTTGACTTGACTTAGGCTAGATTGTGCCATACTTCCGCATGCTGAAATGTACCTTCTTGAGCAGTTAGACTACTTGAAGTGTGAATGGTACTACCCAATGTATGAAGGAGTATCACACTCTGGCTGTAAAAGGTGTGTGTGGGAGGAATAATTTCTCAAGAATTGGTGTCATTTGATCAGGAAGAATAAACAACATGTGACCAATCACAACACAAGTAACTAATTATGAGTAATCAAATCTCATTGGCTGAAATATGATTGTATCATAAATTATTGTGTGAATTCTAGAAATTGAGAAAAGATAGCGAGGGTACTTTTCTTTTTACAAGTTAATCCTTTTTCCACAGCAAAATAAAGTTTTGACTTGGTCTTTAGGTGAAACTTTAGGAGCTCAACATTTCCCACTGAACAAAACCCTGTTTCAGTTTGAATCTGCGCAAGGATCACCCCCTAGAGGATCTTTTTTATCCTTCTCTCCAAAAGGAGGAGTTGGCAGCCTCAGAACATAGAGAGGACACAGCCTGCAAGTTTCATGACTTCTGAGGATTTGCCTTAGTTTTAGAATCCAAACAAAGTCCTTGATTAACCTTTTTTGAGAGAAGAGGGGGCAGGTGGGTCTCAAAATCTTTTGGGCTTTTTAATTAATTTAAGTACAAAATGCTATCTGTGTAGTTTCGTTTTAAAGAGCAAAGTTATAGGTCATTTTGTGTTTATTCTCTAATTCCAAGAATTGGGCAGGTAATTATTCACATTTCTATTCTAGTTTTATAGCAAATGAGACAGAATCAACTTGACTTCTCTGTCAACTTTAACTGTAGAAAGTCTTTGGTATTAAGACTATTATAATTTAGAGAAATTATGATTCTCCTGTACTTTCCTACACAGGAAAGGAATCCTGAGTGGAATCCAGCTAAGTCAAGAAGATTTAAGTAGCACAAGAGAAGTCCTAAAATCAGAGGAATGACATTAGGTATTGCAAAGAAGTCAGTACTTACAACTAGTAAGGATACTGGCCAATATTTTATCATACCAAAAACAACAAGAAATACCATGCAAGATTTAGAGCTAGAATAGCATATTTACATTTATATTTTCTTTGTAGTTTACCATGATTCTATAAACAATTTCTTCCACAGTATCAATCAGTTTGGAACAAAGCACTCATCTACAGTACTCTGGTGAGACTCTGCATTGCTCCTCAAAGAACACAGAGGAGGAGATGGTGGGAAAGGTGGTTTTAAGCCACCTTTAGTCCTTTCCTGATCCTGGGCTGATCCAGAGGCTAGAGTGGTCCACAGCATCACTTAGACAGCCGTTGAGGTGTGTCTAAGTTATACCAGTCTCCTTAGGCTGTCCTATGAACAGTGATGCCTGGAATCATCACTATGCTCTATACAATGTCCTTACCCCAAGCATACTATGCCAGGATTTTCAAGGGGGTCCCTAGAGGACCATATCCCACAGTGTCTGTGCTGGGAAAATTGGCCAGATATGGAATTTTTGGAGCCCATTTATTCCTCTCTGATCCTTTTTTTCCTGGCCTAAAGGTTTCAGAGACAGGGGTAAGGATCTTGCTATCTATTTATCATTTAAGACACAACCAATTATGCGAGCACTTACACTCATGGACTTATCACATGTACAAGTACACGAGTAATTCCATAAAGGAGATACTCATGTGCATAAAGTACTTGGTCCATTGTTACTTCTAACACACATAATGTATCTAATCACCAATTTACAATTTAAAAGTATTGAGCATTCCGTCAAAGAACTCAAATCTCATCTTTTTTCCTTTAAAAGGCCCCACTCAGGCAAAAAAAATATGCACATGTTTTACTTTATGCAATGTGAGTGGTTCCATTGTCTTCAGTCAGACTGCACATAGTGCATAAAGTTAAGCACATGAATACAGTTTTACAGGATTATAGCCAGCTGGCTATAAATATTTGCTTTTAAAATTTACCTCAAATAACCTTTGTGTCAGAAGAGTTTTAGGGAAATTTTGTTTAAAATATGGGGAGGGATCAGGACTTGTATACAAATTGAAGTAAAACAACATCAGAGCCCCCCTGTAATCATAATCATCAATGGATTTACAATGTTTCAAAAATCATTCTTTCACTTATGATTTTCTCCCCTGCTTTTAGCTTCATTGGAAAAAATAAAATAGATCACTATTCCAATTAGCCTGGTCATGTTCTGTAGCACAGACACAGGTTTCTTGAAGCATAACACAGAGTTAGTATTTGAGATCACCTTGATTAAAAAATAAGTTATCTATGTCCCTAATATTTTGAGAGACCCTGTTATAGGAATGTATTACTACAGCCATAAAACCAAACTGTGTATGGAAAGAATGAGAACAAGGATTAAGAACAAGAGCTTAGTTGCAGAAAAAAAGAATATAATGATTAATTTTAAAGGTAGAACAGGTCCTTGATTTCTGTGTAATATAACACTTCATGCTCAAAGCAGAACACACTAAAATTACAAAACCAAACAGATTGGCTGCAGAATGGATGTTTGCAACCAGAACTATACAAGTAGGGTTGCCAGACGTCAGTTTCCAACCGGAACACCCAGTCGAAAAAGGGACCTTGGCGGCTCCAGTCAGCACCGCCGGCCAGGCCGTTAAAAGTCTGGTGGGTGGCGCAGCAGGGGCCCGGGGCTAAGGCAGGCTCCCTGCCTGAGCTAGCTCCGTGCAGCTCCCGGAAGCTACTGCCAGGACCCTGCAGCCCCTAGATGCATGTCAGCCAGGGAGGCTGCACAGGGCCCATTAGCTGGGAGCTGCAGGGGTAGTGCCTGCGGGTGCAAGGATATTGCGTGGAGATTCCCTGTGGGCTCCCTCACCCCCTCCTGCATCCCAACCCCCTGCCCCAGCCTGGAGTCCCCTCCCACACCTAAACCCCCTCCCTGAGCCCCCACCCCCTAACCTCCCCAACCCCTTGCCCCAGCTCTGAGCCCCCTCTGGGACCACAAACCCCTCATCCCAGCCCCGACTCAGTGCCCTCACCTACCTCCCTCACCCCAACCCTCTACCCCAGCCGAGAGCCCCCTCCTGCACCCCAAACCCCTCATTCCCAGCCACAACCAAGAGCTTGCACCCCCAGAGTCCTCATCCCACCTTGCACCCCAATCCCTTTACCTCAGCACAAAGCCCTGTCCGGCACCCTAAACCACTGACCGGTGGGGGATGGAGCAAGTGGGGATGGCACCTTGGGGAAGGGTGTTCTGTTTTGTGCAACTAGAAATTTGGCAACCCTATATTATATATAAAAACAAACAAAAAAAATTGGAATTTTGGATTGTTATGATACAAGTAAA
This sequence comes from Mauremys mutica, assembly GCF_020497125.1. NCBI lineage: Eukaryota > Metazoa > Chordata > Testudines > Geoemydidae > Mauremys > Mauremys mutica. The sequence goes on along the minus strand of NC_059076.1, from coordinate 52,897,123 downwards.
ATTAAATATGCCAGACATAAATCACACATGCAAAATCTCAGATATGAAAAAAATAAATGGAAACTACAAGTTAATGATGTCATTTTGTTTATTAGCGAGACAAGGTGGGTGACAGAGACAAGCTTTCAAGCCACAGAGTTCTTCCTCTTTCTGAAGAGCTCTGGGTAGCTCAAAAACCTTGTCTCTCTCACCAACAGAAGTAGGCCCAATAAAAGATTTACCTCACTCACCTTTCCTCTCTAATATCATGGGACTGACACAGCTACACCACCACTGCATACATCCTTTTGTTTATGTCCATCTCATATTATCTAGAGCTATTATTGGAGTTCGTATCAAGATCTATATTAAATTGGGCCAAATCCCAAGTATAGGCTGCAAAACAAATGCATGCCCAAACAATTTTTCATTTCCTCCTTTCCCAAAAGCTCACTCTCTCTCTCTCTCTCTCACACACACACACACACACACACAGTATACCTTCAAGTCAGCGGCACTGCTATGGGTACCCACATGGCCCCATAGTATGCCAACATTTTTATGGCTGATATAGAACACTTCCTCAGTTCTCATCCTTAATGCCCCTACTCTACTTGCACTACATTGATAACATCTTCACCCATGGGAAAAAGGCCCTTGAGGAATTCCACCAGGATTTCAACAATTTCCACCCCACCATCAACCTCAGCCTCAAAGCATCTGGTGGGGCTGCAGGAAAGGCAACTAGAGTACTGACCCCCGCTGCATCAATTGTGTAACCGCCTGCCCTCCTCCCCAAGTTCCATATCCTCCTCACCCAGATGCCCAAGAACGCAGCAGGGGGGAGGCTCGGCTCCGGGCACCCAGCCACTCAACTCCAGGGGATGGCCCAAGCAACAGAAGGCTGTCATTAAAATGTCCAAAGGCATGTTCTACCACCATTCTGCACTTGCTCAGACTATAGTTGAACTGCTCCTTACTGCTGTCCAGGCTGCCTGTGTACAGCTTCACGAGCCATGGGAGCAAAGGGTGAGCTGGGTCCCCAAGGATAACTATTGGCATTTCTATATCCCCAACAGTAATTTTCTGGTCTGGAAGAAAGTCCCTTCTTGCCACTTTTTGAACAGCTCGAAAGATGCGAGTGTCATGCACCTTTCCCAACCATCACACATTGATATCGGTGAAATGGCCCTTGTGATCCACCAGTGCTTGCAACACCATGATAAGTACCCCCTTGCGGTTTATGTACTCTTTGGCAAGGTGGTCCAGTGCCAAGATAGGGATATGCTTTCCATCTATTGCCCCACCTCAGTTAGGGAAACCCATTGCAGCAAAGCCATCCACTATGACCTGCACATTTCCAAGAGTCACTACCCTTGTTAGCAGAAGGTTATTGATTGCCTTCGCTACTTGGATCACAGCAGCCTCCACGGTTTATTTGCCCACTCCCAATTGATTTCTGACTGACCAGTAGCAGTCAGGTATTGCAAGCTTCCACAGGGCTATTGCCACTCACTTCTCAACTGTCAGGGCAGCACTCATCTTGGTATTCTTGCACTTCAGGGCAGGGGAAAGCAACTCACAAAGTTCCGTGAAAGTGGGCTTACGCATGCGAAAATCTTTCAGCTACTGGGAATCATCTCATACCTGCAACACTATGTGGTCCTACCGGTCTGTGCTTGAATGCCGATTCTGGGCCCGGCAAACCACTGTATCAACATTCCCCAATGCCGCCACGATATCCCAATTGCCACATTCCTTGCTTTCAGGAACATCTTTGTCCACGTCCTCCTCACAATCTTCCTCGTACTGGTGGCTCCTAGCTAGGCTCTGCACTACAGAAATCAATAAAACAAATATTTTGTCAAGAACTAAGCCTAACTAGTAAACAAAATAATAAGGGGATAGACTATTTCACCTATCACTTCCTTTTTACATCCTTATTAAAAAAGGAGAGTGAGAAAAAATATGAAAATATGGACAGAGACTATTAAAGTGAGATTCATCATTGCTGCCACTTCCATCATCTCCTGGGGCCCTACACCTTCTTCAGTCTAATCCTGAGAGATGTTCTGACCAAATTGGGCTAGACAACCCCCACCAGCTCCTTCAGAATCCCTCTGAAGAAAAACAGGATCAGACTAACAGCAGCAGCAGCTCCAGCTCATCTTGACAAACTTCTTTCTTTTACCCAAAAGGACAGTTTTACCATAGTCAATACCATCCAAGAAACTGTCAAAAAAAGTTTGTTTGTTTTTCTTTCTAGAACTCTATGCACCTAAAGAAAAACAGGAGTAAAAAAAAAGCTGGTAAAAATGAAAGCTTTACCTAATACTTTACATTTCAAATACTTTGTTAAAGATATAGAAAAAAATATAGACAGTTAAAGTGATTTTTTATAGTGTGTTTGCCATAGTACTAAGCAGGCTGTGGTCTCTGTACATAAACCCCCAAACCTCTTAACCTCTAACACTGTTTAATGTTGTACAGTGACTGGGTTATGTTAACATCTTTTGGCCCATTTAGTCCATCTAAATTAATACAACATTTGGACCGTCAGACTCCTAATTCCAACTATTTTGTGCTTTTCCACACTGACTGATTTTTTTAAATCAAAGAGCATGTATGTGAGACAAATAAAAAGAAGCTATGTAGAAATTTTTAAAATAGGTTTTATAGTTTTCAGTATGGAACTTGTGCTTCTAAATCCTCAGGTGCTTTTGAAAAATCCCACCCTTTAAAGTAAACCTTCTTTATCTCTTTGATAGTAAATAGAGAACAGCCATTACTGAAGCAGAGTCCTAGTGGTAGTTTTTAAACATGTGCTTAACTTTATGCATGTAAGCAGTCAGATTAAAGTCGATAGGACTACATATACACAAAGTTAAGAATGTGCTTCATTACAGGATCAAAGCCTAGTTTAGTAACAATATAAAGTGAAGCACAAAGTGTGTAAATCTCCTTGTATGGAGTACTATTTTCATTTCACTTCATTTTTATACTGTGCATTTTCACATTTCATTTTTCATTCTGATTTGCTGAAATGAATTAATGTTTGGCTTATTGATAGTTTGTGAATAATTAGGTGCAGTGCAACATTCATCATTCATAAAATATCAATATGCTCCAACATTCTTTGGGGCAGCCAAATGTCAATTTGCATTCTAATGTGTTGAACTAAAGCTATTTGGGTCTACTGATGTTTTGTAAGTGATGAGATATAGAGTAAGATGTACTAATCATTCATAAACAAAGATATTCAGTGCAACACAAAGTAAGAATATTTTACAACAGTAATAAAAAAATCACATTTAACTCTTCCACTTTAAATAATGTTACTAATGTATACAACTGTGTTCAATGCCTAATTAAAATATTTTTTTAATTAAAACAATATTATACTTGATTATTTACAAGATTTATCAATGTGTAGGACTACCAAGATAGCACAGGTTTGATTCAGGCATAGGCTCAGAAGACCAAGTGTAAACTTCCACTTATAGCTCTGTTAAGCAACTTCAGTCCTAGACCCAAATGCTTATATGCATGCTTAACTTAGAACAGGTGAGTAGTCCCATTGACTTCAATGGGATTAGTCATGGTTATTCTTATTTTAAACACCACTGTTTTCAGATTTTTTTAAATTCTATACAATATAAATGAGCCTTCTAATTTTATTATTTATGTATTATAGAGGGATGGATTATTTTATTACCAGTAAAAATAGTTTTAATGGCTAAATGGGACTATTGCAATGTCATTTTTTGTGGAGCTAGGTAATTACTGCAGAGTTCAGGAAGACATTTCCTTCTCCTCTCTGTCTTGTCATACACAATGGCTAGAGGCGGTATGGCATTCTTCTGGTAAAGTATCAAGCCTCTATTTGAGACAGGCCATTTAACAGGATGAACCATGGACCCAAATGGTATATGTTACTAATAGTGATGAGATGGTTTTACCTTTTTTCTGGATCTCAAGTGTACTCTATCAGACTGGAATATGCTACCTTCTGCAATTTCTCTGCCCTCTTTACTCCTACCTGCCACTTCTTACTTAGTCTCTGAGAGCAGGAGAAGGCAGCAGCTCCTCGTTAAAAATTCTGTCAGCAAAGTGAAGGGAAGGCTCAGATTATTTCCATGTCATAGATAAAAATCACACTCTTTCTGCCTGCCACTATTTCCTCCCATCCAGAAATGACTTTTCCCTGTGGTTCATAAAACAATGTGTCAAGGGAAATGTTCTGAAGGATTTTTTTCCAAGGGTTTGTTCTGGGAATGGACCAGATTGCACTGGGGATTTGATTCCCAGAAGAGAATATTCTCAGACATCAACCCCTCCCATTCCAACTCAAATTGCACCAACTGAGCAGTGTACTTGACTACCACTGACTACTGTGAAGAGGTCCCAGTCTGACAAAGCATTTAAGTACATGCCTAAAGTGAAGCACAAGTTTTTGTGCACTGCTGAATTGGTGCTCTAGTAATTAACATAAAAGAAAAATTCAGCAAGTTAAACAAAATACCTCAGAAGCAGCATATATTTTGAGAAGCAGTAGGATACCCCCCTCCTCCCATCAAAAAAAGTGAACTACTCTGTAAGGAAATAGACATAGTTATTACGGCTATATACCTACCAAGGTAGGTTACTGATTGGCTGGGTTACCCTCTTGAACCAGGAAATGTCTCATCTGCACTTCATTGGTGAGTGTACTGTTTTCCCCTGCTTGAGTATATTCAAACACCATATATTTTTTTCTGTACAAAAGTTTAAGCAGGACTATTCAGTGGTGTTTCCTGAACACTGCTTTTGTGGGCACATGATACAAAACACATTTAGATGGCACAGCTAAAGCATGATATTCATTAAATTTACTTGCAATTTATAGCTTTTAATTTTACACTTGAAAAAAATGCAAACGAATTTTCTCATCTCAGAAGATGCAATGGAAAGTCACATTATGATCACCAATTTTATTCCAGAGGTGGAGCTTTCTTGCTGCAGCAAATGTTTCCATTATAATCTATAAACTTTTAGGAGATTTAGTCTGGACCATTCATAATTTTCTAAATTAACTCTTTTGCCAAAGACATCTTTCCAGTCACACTGTAGAACATCTCTGTGGATCTTTAATCACTTTGAACTTTTTAAGTTTCCATTGAGCATTTCAAGAGGAATATACAAAGCGATGTTCTGCCCTTGCAAGTGAGAAAATAAAACATACACTTCTAGTGAAAAGTTTAGGATCCATTCCATTGCATAACACCATAAATAAGAAATAACGTTTTATGTCACTCCAAAATGTACATGATTCAATGAAGCAGAAAACATTCTATTGATTGCGGAGGTTTTCTTAAGCATCCTGTATATTAGCTGTAACAGCTACAGACTGATAATAGGGTGTATAATACCTGCATTTCCGTCTAAACTTAAAAGAGTAATTTCATTAGCAATTATAGCAATATTTGTATAACTTAACTTTTTCATGTCTGATAATGGGACCTCACAGAAGAGACATTGCAGGTTGTGGAGTTAAGGTTATAAACCTCTTAATATTTTTATAGGAGGTAGTAAGAGCCGATTAATATCATCATCATATTGATTTAAAAAAATGCAGATAATCTACTCTCCATCTATCTTTGTATGACAAGAGATTTACAGCTTTGTGGCAAGCTTGAGCATAGTGACAGCTGTGATTTGCTTTTTACCTAGTGCATACAGCAGCACCTATTCCTCATGTTTCTTAAGCAGTGGTAAATGAATAACGTATCATCCTATCTAAAACCAGCTTTTTAAATTATGATTTAGCAGTTCTAATCTTGCACACCCAACAAGCTGACTCACATGTCTTAAATGTGGTTTTAATTGCATTAGGTATCATTTTGAAATTACCCAGATAGAGCCTCAAAAACCATAAGCAATCACTGCCAGGAAGGCATCATCATCATCATCTAAAGAAATTGTACTTGTGCCTGTTTTATAATACTAGTCATTTGGAGGCATTATAAGCAAACAACAAAAGAAACATTAATTCTTCTTCATAAATATTATCCAAGTATAAAACAAATGGTATTCAGGCACAATGCTACATTTAATTCTTTATCCTAGCCTAGGACACAGATCAACACTGTTAAAGTGTTTTGTTAGCCATTAGAACTAAGCAAGAAATTTGTAACAAATTAATTGAAGATTGTTCTGGGATATTCCAAAATGAACTGTGATTTCCTGTCTTTTCATAGGATCATAGAACTGGAAGGGATCTCAAGAGGTCATCTAGTCCAGTCCCCTGCACTCAAGGCAGGACTAAGTATTATCTAGACTATCCTTAACGGGTGTTTGTCCAACATGCTCTTAAAAATCCCCAATGATGGAGGTTTCACAATCTTCCTAGGCAATTTATTCCAGTATTTAACCACTCTAACAGTTAGGAAGTTTTTCCTAATGTCCAACCTAAACCACCCTTGCAGCAAATTAAGCCCATTGCGTCTTGTCCTATCCTCAAAGGTTAAAAACAATATTTTTTCTCCCTCTTCCTTGTAACAACCTTTTACATACTTGAAAACTGTTATCGTGGCCCCTCTCAGCCTTCTCTTCTCCAGACTAAATAACCCAATTTTTTCTATCTTCCCACATAGGTCATGTTTCCTAGTCCTTTAATCATTTTTGTTGCTCTTCTCTGGACTTTGTCCAATTTGTGCACATCTTTCCTGAAATGTGGCATCCAGAACTCGACACAATTCTCCAGCTGAGGCCTAATCAGTGAGGAGTAGAGTGGAAGAATTACCTCTCATGTCTTACTTACAATATTCCTGCTAATACATCCCAGAATGAGGTTTGCTTTTTTTGCAACAGCATTACATATTGACTCTCATTTAGCTTGTGATCCACTATGACCCCCAGGTCCCTATCTGCAGTACTCCTTCCTAGGCAGTCATTTCCCATTTTGTATGTGTGGAACTGATTGTTCCTTCCTAAGTGGAGTACTTTGCATTTGTCCTTATTGAATTTCATCCTATTTACTTCAGACCATTTCTCCAGATCATTTTTAATTTTAATCCTATCCTCCAAACCACTTGCAACCCCTCCCAGCTTGATATTGTCCACCAACTTTATAAGTTTACTCTCTCTGCTATTATCTAAATAATTGATAAAGATATTGAACAGAACCAGACCCAGAACCGATCCCTTCTGGACCCCACTCATTATGCCCTTCCAGAAAGAGTGTGAAACACTGATGATTACTCTCTGGGAATGATTTTCCAACCAGTTATGCACTGGTTGTCTAGGTTGTATTTCCCTAGTTTTTGAGAAGGCAGGACAGTATCAAAAGCCTTACTAAAATCAAGATATACCACATCTACCACTCCCCCCCACCATCCACAAGGCTTGTTACCCTGTCAAAGAAAGCTATCAGGTTGATTCTGTGAATCTTTAACTCTGCTATTTTTGTGTGAACAGTTGTGTGTATTCAACATTTGACCTGTACTGGTTATTTGTGATTGGTCAGATGAGTCACAGGGAATTGCCTCTGATCCCATAGCCATGGAGGTCCCTTGGTAGTGTAACTGGTATTATACTGGCTGTGTCGGGGGAAGGCACCAAGGAGAGCAGTACAGCAGTGCACTGGTGGTAGGAGGGAGCAAAGGATAAGTGACCCTGTGAAGGAGCAGATACTGGAAGATCCTGTGCTATGAAGGTCTTCCTTCCTCCCTATTGTCAGTTCTATTGAAACACAAAGTGCCTCTGGAGCTGTTCTATGGCAAGTGGAGGAGGATTCCTGCTCCCTTACCCCTGTGCATCCACTTGGGCTGGGTGCTAGGCAAAGAATTTGTTGCAAAGGTGCAAGCACATTTGGCATTAATTTTGCACATTTGTAGTCAGTTTATGTAAAAAACTCATGCATACAACTTTGACATTGTATGAATGTTTATAGACAAATAAAATTCTATTGCACAAACATCAGCAGAAAACAAATGAGCAATGTGAAGAGAATTAATTTAAAAATAGGGACATTGGCAGATGTGTTTTTCCCCCATAGTACCCCCCTTTACTCTCCTTGTTATGGAATAATTTTCAATAAAATAAAATGCTACTCTATGCACAAATATTGCTTTCCCAAGTCATTGAATCCCGCCCCCCATGGTGTCTGATTACCAAAGCTTTACTCCCAGTCTAGCCCTACTTTTTTATTAGAAATATTTTCAATCTCAGATTCCCCCTCCCAATCTGTACTTCAGGATATTGTATTTTTGAAGCAAGGAAGAGCTACATAATATGGAATCTTGCCAACCCTTGATTAATAAAAATGTTAAGAGTACTTGGACTGTAATACAAGTTTGGTTATAAAGGACCAAGTTGGAAAAATCTAATCTTGATATAACATATTACGTATTATTCCTACCTAGCAATAATAAATCATCCTATGGATACGCTACAAGTTAAATATTCAATTATATTCTAAAAGTCATCCTTATCAGTAAAACACACTCACTATACCAAAATAAGAGTTCCAGAATTTGAAATGAGAAAGGTAAAAGTGTCCTTCAGCATCTTCCAAAGTACCGGTTGATTTTCCTCTGGAAAAACAATTGAGACCATCTTATTTTGGGAAGGGCCTACATTTTCGTCATTCATTTCCTCCTTTTTACTCAGCAATAGATGCAAAATTTAGATAGTATTTGAGGACCAATGTTCAAAACTGATCAATATGTACATATTTATATGTAAAAATCAGGTTTCCCACTCTCCAGGTGTGCACAAGTTTTCAGATGTTTTTATTAAGTCACTTTTAAATATAAAAGGCTTCGTTTTCATGTTAAGTATTACCGCATTGTCTTTTGAGTCTGATAATTGGTTTCCCATATCTCTTGTTATTAGGAGCTTTATGAACATAACACCATTTCCTAATTCGGTTCCCATGAAAAAGAAAACATCAATCTCCACAGAATTATCAATAGTGTAGTAGGATTGGATACATCAAATATTAAATATGCTGAACAGTACAAATATTTAACTAACAATTCATTTGCTTCTTCCTGATTAAAGGTGGATCTCATCAAAATCTTCTCACCAGAATGAATTCTACCCTATAATACTCCCAGCAACACACCCTGGGAAAGGCTTGAGAAAGATCAAGTCTTGCAGCATGTCCCAAAGGTTATCAAATCCAGACCCGGGCAAACCAAGTGATAACCAGCAGGTGGTAGCAGTACTGAGATAGGAAAGTCTTCGGTGGGACCAGATCCTGACAGTGCTATGTTTTGCCAGTACCAATCTTGGGTCTTTTATAGCAGCTGGCAGGGACATTGGCTGATTGGGATTTAGGAGAGACTGCTCCCATCTTGAAGGACAATCCTCATTCCTTAGGATCTAAAGAACTTCTCACTGATTGTTTGAGGAGGTGTAAATTCAGCTGAGTGTCCCTGGATTTTCTTGTCTTGATTGAAAAGGACTGGCACACTGAGCAGCGGTCAGGTGCATGACTTTCACCAAGACAAAGGTTATGTCTTCATTTAAAAGGTGAAGCTGGAATTTCCAGTTTGAGGACACAGCTAAGAAGAGAAGTTTAGCCACAGCAGCACAAGTGGCAGGAGGGGCTTGCCACCTCAAGAACAATTTCATCTGAGACACTAGGTATGAACTTGGGTGGATATCTTCTTCTACCACTTGCACTGTGGCAGCTATTCTCTATTTATTGCATAATAGCTCGGTCAGAGCTAGCATTTCAGTGTCTCCACAAGCTGGAATTTACTACTGCAGCTCAAAATGTAGACATAGCCTTAAAAAAACCCAAACAAACAAACAAACAAAAAACGGGACTATGGCAGTCTGTAAGGACTAGAATGAGTCCACCACAAGAGAAGCATGGTTTGAAACCAGAGAACTTTGAATCCCCTATTTTATGCAAAGGTAGTGGTGCAAAGCACCGAGGAAATTATTGTATTTATTTGCAAAAATACAATAAATGAGAGGAAAATAGAAGAGAATTAACTCTAATTCATTAACTACAAGAAGCAAATCGATACAAGGGGTGAATAATTCTTGTTCCATCTCACTTTTACAGCTCTGCCCTTTATACTTTTAGATTGGGGACTGGTACATGCAAAGCAGTAGGGCAGCTCAAAGGACAACGCTGTTCAGAGATTATCGTCTTGCATGCATGAGGCACTTGCACACCTACAGTGGGATCCACACAGCCATAAATTCCTCTCTGAATATATGTCCTTGACCTCAAAACAGGATTAAATTTAGCATGTTTTTACTCAATTGTATTTTAAGGTTTTGAGTTTGAGCCTGAGCCTCTAGAGATGATTAAAAACAGAGAAGAGAGTCAGAACTTTGTGCCTGCCTTATCTTTACTAGATCCAATTCTGCATCAACTTCAGTTAAATTGAACTAGGTGTAAGTCAATGCAGAATTTGGCCAAAGAACTGAAACAAATGCGATATTACAGAGCTGTTTTAATTTTCTGGTCTACTACTTTCTGAATTTTCAGTATTTCATAAAAGATTATTTTTGTTTCTACCCAAATTCCATTCATTGTTATTCAAAGTGCCACAGATGTCACATTATGAATATTATTGTAATAACTTCAATCTTTTAAAGATATTGTATTGGGGTTTTTCATTTCAATAATGTGCTTACCTTCATGTTTCATATTAAAACTAAAATACTCAAAGAATTTCCAGATCACCAAGGACATTGATTAATTTACATATCTGCATGCTGTTGATTCTTAATGGATGTTTAAATAGCAGAATATATTTTTCCCTATTTGGAAAATAGCACAGCAAAATAACTAAATGGATTGAAGAGGAAAAAGGATGCTATTGGAATGTGACCTCCTCTTCATCATTAACTGTCAACATGGTTGCCTTTAAAAACAGTTTATACTGTTTGTTATTTACTGTGGTATCCAAGACAACCATTTTCCTTTCCTTCTTCCATATGAATTGTTTTGTTTTACTGAAACCTATCTGTGAACAGAATCTTAAAGGAAAGGTTGCTTCATATTAAAAGGGTGGGATATACACTTACCACACAGACATGATATGACGCATAATCAATTAATGTTTTCAGTACCTCAGATGAAGCATGCTATATTCCGGCTAATTATTATTTTTTCATTATTTATAGGTAGCAAGATTTATGATACTTAATAGAAAGTAGTGTACATTCCACATGAGGATAGTGACAATATAACTATGAAAGAGTTTGCCTTGAATTTAAATCGTGTAAGATTAAAATGTTTTTACCTAGGGCTAGATTGTGATAACCCTTTTCTCACACTTAATAGCACCACACTCCCCTAGCAGCTCCACTGACTTCAGTGGCACTACATGTTGAATAAGGTACTGCTCATTGTGAGTAAAAGTATTAGGATCTGGCCAAAAATAAGTACTATAATTAAATTTAGACAGTATACACGTGTCCCACATTCTGCGCCCAGTCATCCCTACTGTGAGAAAAATGTATAGATGAACCAGGAGACTCTGAAAGTTAGCTCTCTCATTTGTCCACTAAAGAACAGCTCTCTCTCATTCTCTAGATTCCTCACGCACATGCTGTAGATGGGGGTTTCACACTGCAGAGGGGATTCAGTGTAAGATAATGCTGAGGGGCACATTTTTAGCTTGCACTACAAAATCCCTGTAAAGTTGAGGAAGAGGATGCCATAGACAGCAACAAACTATCCTCTACCCCCCTCAAACAGCCACATCACACCAGCCAAGTCACTATCTATTGGACGAGGCTTCCTTGAAGTTGGGAGGGACAATTCATTTTAGGCTCATAGTTCCCCCCAAATTGCCCCATTCTTTCAGTTATGCTGATCTTTTCCAGCCTAACGTAGGATTCCCCCCTCCCCTCCACCCACAGGCGTGATCTGGATGTGTATGATTTTATTTGCTATTTTAACCATTTTTCTTCAATGCAGTATTGATCTCCAACAAAACTAGTTTTAAAATTGTGTTCATGAACATGCCGTTTCTTTTGATATTTCATTAATTGAAAGTTCTGGAGAAAATAAGCAGAAGGCAATTTAAGCCTTAATATTGCCTTTTGGGAAGGCTGCTGAGAACCTGAACTTTTAGCTCTTTTTGATAATGATCTAGCCCCACAATTGTATGTGCTCCTGAAAAGTTTTCAGTTTGACCAAACAGATCAAGCCACACTGAGGGCAAATACTTATTTTTACAAGTTAAGATCACAGAAGGGTAAGCAGGCTTTACTTTTAGACGCAGAGTGCTGTTCATAAAAATTCACATTCAGAACATTGTAGTTAATTGAAAATCCACTAGTACAATATCTTTACAGGTCAGTATTACGTGGTTTGCAAAAGTCTAAGCCGATTTCAAATGTCAACATAAATGTTAAGAATTGCTTTAGGGTATTTAAAACACACTAAATCTGAGCAGGTTTGATTTTATTTCAGCAAACTTCATTTGTTTCCATCAAAAATATAATTTTCACTTTCACATATAAAAAGCATCTTTAAGTTATTTGTTAAATGCCACCAAAAGTATGTACCACTTTCGATAAGTTCCATTATTTTCGATTTTGTAATCCTTTCATATTGTCAGCAGAATGATTGTGTATTAGCAAAACAAGTCATCTTCACATCATTATTGTAGCCAAATAGTTTTAATATGTATTTGCTGTTCCATAACTAAAGGTCTCCTCTCCCCTTACTGAAACTATTTTTTGCTACCCTCTCTGCACTTGCATTAATGTGATTCTTAGTTACATCTTACAGAAACAGTTTTTCTCCACACACTTGAAGAATGGCTTTGTGGAATACAGAAGCTGTAGTATATGGGAATGCTAATAGAGTTATTTACACCATGCATGTATGCTGGAAATAAGAGACTCAATCATCTGGCCGGTGCATTTAAAATTCTGCAATCTTTCTGCTCAATTGAGATCAGCGGATTATTGAACATTCACGGGTCAGGACTTTTTATTAGAAGAATCTGGTCGGATATGCTTGCTTAAAATAATTCATCATTGCCCTTTCCATCTGAAGAAGTTTAATGTTTTGAGAGTTAATTTACTGTACAAAGTCTGATTTGATATGGCTTGAACCTTCTGCTCACAAGTTAGTTAACATTTCATTTTTCTTAATCTTTCTTTTTAAGCTTCAAAATCATGCTTGATTTCCCAGCAATGAATAATTAATAAAGTAAACTGTTCTGCTGGGTGAATTAGAAAGGAAACAATAGCAAAATAGGTTTTATTCTTTATACTTAGGGTAGAAAAGCATAATTCTGCAAGAAATTGTAAAAAAATATATGTGTAGACAAGTATTCAAAACTTTCCTAAACCAGCAAAAGCTAGCTGGAGACATCAAGCCAAAATGCCCCAGTGGGTGGGAGAACTTGATGGGGCTGGTGGTGAAGTGGGAAAGTCCCAGCAGCGAAGGAGGAGACACTTGCTAAGGGACACCAGAAAGCTCTTTCTCCACTTCTCTGGGATCTCTGGCACTCAATGACCAGCTGGGGGGGGGGAAGGGTGCTGATTGGTCAGCATTCTCCAACTCTCAGAATTTAACCTAGAGTGGGGGCCATGCAGCACCTCTTCTGGCTCCATTCCAGCAGCTCCACCCTACAGTAGGAATGGGAACCCAGCCTGTCAGATGCTGTGGGTCTATTGGATCACCTGTTTGGGGGTCAGGAAGGATTGTTTTTCCCCATGGGTCAATTAGTAGCAGGGGCAGCTCTATGTATTTTGCTGCCCCAAGCATGGCAGTCAGGCGGCTTTCAGCAGCATGCCTGCGGGAGGTCCACCGGTCCCGCGCCTTTAGCGTACCTGCCACCGAATTGCCGCTGAAGCCGCGGGACCGGCGGACCTCCTGCAGAAACACCACCAAAGGCAGCCTGATTGCCACCCTCATGGCAACCGGCAGGCCACCCCCCGTGGCTTGCCACCCCAGGTACACGCTTGGTGCGCTGGTACCTGGAGCCGCCCCTGATTAGCAGAGGACTAGGGAGCTTTTCGCCTTCTTTGGAGCATCTTCAACCCACAGTGGGTTAAGTGGGAATGCACTTAGTACCTCACTGAGATACTTGGGTGAGTTAATTTATCACAATTTGCAGCCAGATTCCATTGTGCTTAAAAAGGATAAAATAAAGAGTTCCCAGAGATAAAAGACCTGGGATTAGGTGGTGGGACTTCACCTCCTAGGATCAGGTCAGACCTTGTGGTCCTTTGCAGGCCGAGGTCCCCACTGTCCCCCTCACAGGGCAGGGAAGGTGCTGAGAGCTGAGTCATGAGGGCTAAGTTGAGAAGAGCCAATCGTGTTATGAGTTATATGTGAAGGAGCCTTGTGACCCCACACTGGAACCAATTAAATGGCTCAGATAGGAGCGTATGGGTGATGGGTGGGTAGTGCCTGCTGCCTAATTCCATGCTCACCAAGTTTAACCATTGTGTTTGCATCAAATCTGTCCTGGAGCAAATTGGCTTAGGCTCCACTCAGTTGCCTGGGAATTGCATGAATTTATTCTAAGGCTGTTTGGTCTCTCACATTGATATTAGTGAGGTTTGCAGTCTTATTTATACCTGAACTATTTAAACCTTGTAAAATTGGTCTAGAAACATGAAAATAGACTCTTACAGATTTTTTTGGGGGGGGTGGGGGAGGGAACCACTAGTTGGGCCAGAAATATGAAAACATTATGAGTATTTATTATTTGTATTACCACAGTGCTCTCAGAGACTGCCTTATGGACCAGGAACCCATTGTTTTGATCAAAAGTTATTCAAAGTTTAGTTACTCCTAAACCACTTCAAAAAATTGGATTAAGTGCTGCAAGTATCCCATAACGGAAATGCTCTTTTGGTGTATGGCCTGCTCTGCTGCATGTCAGATTCCTTAACTGAGCTCCTTTTTCCCCTGGTGTTTGAAGTACCTTAGCACATTGTCTTAGGTGGCTTTTACATTCATTCAGGTGATCATCATATAATTAGAAACAAAATGGGGGAAGAGTGGTGGAAGAAAAAATAAGCAAGACAGAAGCAGAAAAAGAGTTTTGTGTTGTATGTTGAGGAGCTAAAAACATTGCATCTGTTACTGTCAGGTTGTCTTAAAACGACTCTTCACAATACCAACTTCTTTAATATGTTTCACATTAACTATTGAAATCCCTTTTCACATATTGTCTCCCCAAATCCTTACGTTATGTTTCTGTACACCAAAAGGGAAACACATCCTTTCACTCTAAAACAGATTTAGTTTAGGAAAAACAGCAAGGAGGAAAAAAAGGTAAACTTTCCATCAGAGAGCACTCTGTTTGTATTTACTCTGTTACTGGCTGGATTGACACTGAAATAAAATGGCTTCCAAACACAAAACTCTGAGTTTCCTAGAAATGTAAACATGGAGTACACAAAAGAAAATGTATCCAAGTTTCCTAGTTACATACATCATCTTAGGAACAGATTGGCACAGTACAAGTGTGCATAGGGTGTGGATGCAAGGAGACTTCCCCATAGATGTGTGTGTGGGGGGGTGCTGCAGTACCCCCAAGTTTCACGTGGGGCTCCGCAGGAGGGGTTCCGGTTGCCGTCCCCAGCCTCGGCCCCCTTATCCTTGTCCAGGCCCCCTCCTCCTGGAGACACAGCCCTCCTCCTGGCCCCAGCACGGGGGGTTGAGGGGGGGCAGCAACAGGGGCAAGGGAGCTGGCTTTCAGCATCCCCACTATCAAGAAAGTGTTCCAGTGCCACTGGGCATCCCCCGCACGACCCTTATGAGCCTGTACAGAGGCCAATGGCACCTGATTAAGTCTTGAATGTATAACTGGACTACACTGACGCTCAATCACACACCCCTCATTCTCATCCCCATTCTATGTAACCTTCAGACACTTTGTTTGTGTGTTTGTGGGGGAGGAGGGATGTTTTGTCAAAAACCCATTGCAAAACAAGTTTCCATTGCAAGACAGTTCTGGAAGAAAATTTTAGGGAAGCCCTACCAAAGCAACATTAGCGAGCATGGGCAATTGCTCATTTTTTTCTTTTTCATTGGCTGTTTAAAGAATATTAAATGCCCAAATTATTTGATAACTGACTTGCAAAGGACTTAAAATATTGCGTCAGAGCCTTTTTCCTATATATAGAAAGCCCAAAATAATTATTTAGTTTTTTTAGGGTTGTTTTGTCTTGAGTTGTGAGGGGAAGGATAGCGCAGTGGTTTGCGCGCTAGCCTGCTAAACCCAGGGTTATGAGTTCAATCCTTAAGGGGGCCACTTAGGGATCTAGGGCAAAAATCAGTGCTTGCTCCTGCTAGTGAAGCCAGGGGGCTGGACTCAATGAACTTTCAAGGTCCATTCCAGTTCTAGGAGATAGGTATATTTCCTATTATTATTACTTTAGAAATATCAGAAGTGAAAAGTCTGGTCTCCTCTGGTTTTGCTGGAACATCTCCTGGGGGACTCAGAGGCTATTACATCTTTAACAAGATGTATTTTTCCCCAGATGACTATCAGGTACTACAAATAAATAAAGTGTTACCCAAACTAAACAAAAACCCAAAGCATTTAGACAGTCTGAAACCTTCCCCTCTCAGTTGCTCTCTTGAAGCCTCATGTGTTGTTATTTCATTAGGTCTCCAGTAACTATAGAGGCTAAACCTATTAATATAGACTAGGAAACTCTCTAGTGGTGGTAGACACCTTACCAAGAAGTCCTATTGATCAACTATATTCACTAGAGACTTAAGTTGATATAGAAGTACATGGGAGATGAGACCTGAAATTCTAATCTAAAAACAAATGGAGATAAATAAATACAATCTTGTTTCTGTAAACCAAAAACCAAACACCAACCCACCATAAATAACAAGCTATCTGGCAAAATAAATATAATGGCTTCAAATCTTTAAACATCACAAAAAGCAAAAAAAGTGCAAGCTTAATTTTTTAATGCAACATTATAATTACATTTTTAAGAAATGCAAAAGTTCCATAAATGTCAATATTACAGTAATTCCTGATTTTCGACTTAATTTTGTAATTTAGTAGACCCAACATCCAAAATATGGATCCATTTGGAAAATATTTAAAATGTTATTCTTTATATTATATAAAGTTATGCTGTACATTTAAAACACATTATATGGATGAGTTCACATTACTGTTGGAACCTTCATATTTCCTGACTTTATTATCTTTATCGTACAACCTTATTGTTGTAATAGCATCACTGTATTAATAAAAATATAATTTTAAAAATTGCATGCAAGTCCTATTTGAGGATGACATATAATGCATGTTTTGAACATCCTAACCTGGAATGAGACGTGTATTATACTATGGCTGATCACCAAGAATACTGTACCAGTGACAGTAACATACTTGGAGCCAGAAACCAGCGTCCTATTAACTGTCATTGCAAGGAACATTGTTCAATTAACCAAGTATAATTTTTGACTTAGTTGGCAGTCAATACAGAATGCATGCCAACTGCTGCAGCACTCCGCAACAAGGATTGTTGTCATCAATATATCCAAAAAATAATTAAATATAATTGGAATGAATAGGTAGGAGCAAAGATCTCTTGTTTAACAAGAGCAGTTCACAGCACTGTAGTTTATATGGCAGAGCTAATATAACACTAGACTATTGGATGCTAGTATCATGCTGACTAAGTAACCGTTATGCTGTTTAACCATCACACATCTCTGCTGATGTCCAATTCTTTATTTTCAAACTGTCATATAATATCAGGTAGCGCAAGAACAAAGTAAACACACTTTTGAAATAACTAAACTATTACTGAAAGGACGCCAAATGGGCATATAACCAGATCCAGCCAATTTTAATTCCTAGTGCATGTCTTCATGTTTTCCTCTGAAAAAATAACTAAGGGTATGTCTACACTACGAAATTAGGTTGAATTTATAGAAATCTTTTTTTAGAAATCGTTTTTATACAGTCAGTTGTGTGTGTCCCCACTGAAAATGCTCCAAGTGCATTAAGTCGGCAGACTGCATCCACAGTATCGAGGCTAGCGTTGACTTCCAGAGCGTTGCACTGTGGGTAGTTATCCTACAGTTCCCACCACCCATTGGAATTCTGGGTTGAGATCCCAATGCCTGATGGGGCAAAAAACAGTGTCACGGGTGGTTCTGGGTACATGTCATCAGGCCTCCCCTCTCCCTCCCTCCCTCCTTGAAAGCAACAGCAGACAATTGTTTTGCGCCTTTTTTCATGGGTTACCTGAGCAGATGCCATACCATGGCAAGCATAGAGCCCGCTCAGCTCACCGTCACCGTACGTATCCTGAATGCTGGCAGATGTGGGACTGCATTGCTACACAGCAGCAGCTCATTGCCTTTTGGCTGCAGACGGTGCATTACAATTGGTAGCCATCGTCGTCGTACTTCTGGGTGCTCTTTTAGCCAACCTCAGTGAGGTCGGTCAGGGGCACCTGGGCAGACATGGGAGTGACTCAGACAGGTTATTCCCATCTTCTGCCGAGCACCCAGGAGATGATGATGGCTAGCAGTCGTACTGCACCGTCTGCTGCCAGCCTAAGATGTAAAAGATAGATGAACTGGATCAAAAAAAGAAATTGACTCGGCTATGTGCACATCATGCTGATGAGCTCTGCATGGTCACCTGTGCTGATCAGCTCGCGACACTGGCCAAACAGGAAATGAAATTCAAAAGTTCGCGGGCCTTTTCCTGTCTACCTGGCCAGTGCATCTGAGTTGAGAGTGCTGTCCAGAGCGGTTACAATGGAGCACTCTGGGATAGCTCCTGGAGGCCAATACCGTTGAAGTGCATCCACACTACCCCAAATTTGCCCCAGCAAGGCCGATTTCGGCGCTAATCCCCTTGTCGGAGGTGGAGTAAAGAAAGGGCTCTGTAAATCGATTTAAGTAAAAAAAAGGGCTTCGTCATGTGGACGGGTCCAGGCTTAAATCGAGATAATGCTGCTAAATTCGACCTAAAATCATAGTGTAGACCAGGCCTAAAATCTAAATAATTCCCTCTTAATTCCTATGGGAAAATGGTTTTCTTCATGCCCTGTCTATTGCAACCTCCTCCTCTCCAGCATTCCCAATTCCCTCCTCACTTGCCTCCTCCAGTGCATCCAGAGTGAAGCAAATAAGAATCACCCTCCTCACCTCTTGTTCAATCCATATCATTCTGCTACATTAATCAATCCACTGGCTTCCTAATAAACTCTGTATACAATTCAGAACAACCCAAAATGAAAAATATTGTGAGAATCCGGAAAAATCTCAACTCAGCAACTTGTTGAGTTGCTTGACATCTACTACAAAAGAAGTCAGTTATTACTCCCCCCACACACACACTGTATCCCTAAGCCATTTGATAAAAGTCCCAAGAGATGATTTGTTGTGGTTAGACCAAAATTATTAATGTATCAGGAGTACTTGTTGAATTGTTCCTTCAAATAAATATAACTATTTCCTGCTTTAAGTAGCTCACTGTTGGCAGTGTCACTTTATAAACTGGAGTATCTGCTTCAGTCTCAGTATTAATTTGATTGTGTCCATATTTCCATGTAGCACTTGGATAAATAAATAATTTAAGTGTAGCATAATATAGGGGACTATGTATGTTGGAAAGGCAGCAATGGGTGTTATGATGGACAGAAGAGAGAAAGGGGGCTGCGGGGTATAGAAAACATACAGATGAAAGACTGAGTGGAATATGGGTAGCAGTAGTTGATGGGATTTGGGACTCTGGTGGTGTGGAAGAGGAACATGAGGAAGTATCCCCAAGAAGATGATTTAGTGGTCTGTGATGGAGCATGAGTATGCAGGGAGCCATGGAACGGATATAAATTATGTCAAGGTATAACGGTACATCAATGAGTGTCAATGCAATAAGTCCAAACAGCCTTTACCTGAGACCATTGGTATGAATGACAGAAGTCAGAACTGCAGGCTACTGGTCTTTAAAAATGCAGTAAATTTATGTTAATTTCTCTAAGAATATGATGTTCATTCTTTAACATATAGGAAAAGGATAATCTGAAATATGTTATTGGATATGCTTCAATGCCAATTAGACTGGGTGTTTGCTGAACTATTGAGCATATTGTTTGTATTATGTTTTTGCAACATACCGATCATTTTATGCATACAGTATTTCAACCATGTGTTTGTACTGTTACATTTTAATAAGCTAACTAGTCTGTCAAATTTGTGTGCTATGGATTGGGTTGTTTATTATAAGGTCTCCTTCACTCATGCTATCACCCTAGGTATTTTTATGTTAATTCCTATTTGATTATCATCATGAAAAACAGAATATGTTCATATTTTGAAATGGAAAACTACTAAGTCTATTTTTCAGACATCTTGACTTGTATGAGAGGGTGAAGGTTATCGAATATCTGCGAAGGTTTACATAGCAAATAAAATTTACACTATATAAAATATAGCAAGACAACAAAGCATTGTTTAAGAATTCCAAACCTGATGCAGCCCTTTTGTGGCCTCTATGGACCAGTGGCTCAAATGTGCATAGGCAACTAACAATTCCCTCACTGTAGGTGAACCTCTACACCGTGCACAGCAGTGTATGCCAGCTCTGTACCATCCCCCTTGAAGATACTGATGTGTGGAGGTATAACCAGTGGTGGAGGCATGACTGGAGTATTGCTACTCTAATTTGCACTAGCTTTTAGCTAGTCTTCAAAGTTAGGGATGAAATGGGAGAAGCTGGATTGGCCAAGCCATCTTTATCCCACCCCTTTTGGGGCTTTGCATCAATACGCAGACTGGGACTATGCTGCCCCAGAAACCAAGGGTGAATGCTGACCATGGCACTCCTGTGTATGTGTAATGAAGGGTGGAGAACTCTGTGGGTTTTGACAAGAACATCCACTGTTGTTCAGTCAAATTTTAACGTGGATTTGTACGGAACTCTTTAGTTATCCTTATTTCCCCATATCTTCCTAGTTTTGACCTACTTGCCCAACAGAAAAATAGATTAGTTGAATTTGTACCTCCTTTTGGCCAGCTAAATTATGTTTTCCTGCTAATGTCTAGCTTCTGCCCTTTTGTATACATATTGTTGTCAAAGCAATACCAACTTCAAATAATTGTACCAGTGTAACTCAGTGGAGAACTTGACCCATACAGAATGCCTCAGGGCATGTCTACACTACTGAGACTATAATGGCATATCTATGGCACCTTAGCTATACAAGCATAACCCCATAGTGTGTTGCAGCCTACAGTGATGGAAGGAATTCCACCCCACATCACCCCCATCACTATAGGAACACCATCTCCCCATATAACAGTAATTAGAGCAACGGAATATTCTTCCATAGACCTAGCTGTGTCTACAACAGGGGCTTGGTAGGCATAGCTACATCACACAGTGGTGTGGATATTTCACACCCATGAGCACCATAGCTAGGTCAACCTAATTTTTAGGGTGGACCAGGCATTAGCAGTGCAAGTCAGACTGTTAGGCAGATCCTCTTGTACCAAGAGTTTGACTTAAATTTCTGTGTAAGTCATTACAGAATTTGACTAAGTGTAAGGGACCAAGATAAACCTTTAGATTTCACATCAGTTCATTTATGGAGAAACTTATTAAAACTAATTAAGTGAAAAGCCAACATTTTGCAGTTTTTAATTTAAATGAAAAATACAGGAGCTCATTGCGAGAACATATATTGGATCAATGTAATTCAAAAACCTATTAAGGGAATTTCAATTGAAGGTAAGAGAAAAGACAGATACACAAGATGTTTCCTTTGCTGTCCAGAACTGAAATTATATCTTCTTTGACACAGTATGTTCTCTATTATTTCTTTGTTTGTACAGTGTCTGGAACAATGAGCACCAGTCTTGACTGGGCCTTTCAATGCTATGACAATACAGATAACTAATGTCTTCAGAGCTAAAAAATGAATAGTTTTCAAATAATCTAGTGATGTTTTTAGTCTATGTAGTCTGTTTTATTTGTTTTAAAGTCTATTACCTTTTAATTTAATTATGTGCCCTTGTTCGTGCACTGTTATATAGCAAGATAAAAGGAAAGTAAGCAGATTTCACTATACCCTTCATAAAATATTGGAGGTGTTCTCATTAGTACAATAACACTGTGCTTTCCCATAAACGTTATAACAACAACATTCCTTGCCATATTTATTTTACTAATAAGAAGCAGCTCATGCATAACAATGAAATTGTACTTTAGAGTATTTACATATTTCAATCATCTTTAAAAGTGGGTGACAAAATAATTTCATTTTTACAAAGACTTTTAATGAGTCTAGCTGCAAAAAGGCAAATTATACTGATGCAATATTATCTGTATTTTATCATATTTGGGTGACCTTAATTGCTGTTGCATAACTGCCTTTTCTACTGTTAGCAAGAACTATCCTAATCTGTCTCATATATACACACAAATAAACCTAAACTTTCATTAAATGTAGTTTTTAAATCAGGATTCATCACACACTCCCAAATTCCTGAAAGCAATTTGAAATTACTTGCAAACTTCACAGTGCTGGTGATACCATGCTCCAGTACCTATTAAGGCATTCACTGCCATCTCCTATACATGTTGAAAGGTAACATATAGCCCAAATCCCTCTGATTCACAATTTCTCAGAAAACCTTAATGCCCCTCTGAGATGGGTGCCTCACTCACCATTAGGATGGTACTGTCTCCTGGTCACTCCAGGGAATATCTTGCCAGGTTGATGCCCCTTTCCATCTCCCTGCATTTGTGCAGCCTCACTTTTGCTCCATGAGCTGCTGCTGCCTCTTCATGACTCAGCCCTCTGGCCAGGTCACTGTACACATTTTCTCCTTTTGAGGTACCAAAGTCTTTCTTCTGCCATACTGGGCAGCCTTCCCATTCACTGCCTCACAGAGCCACTCCCTCAGCAGCTGGCAAGGAACCTGATCCTGCCTGGGTTCCAGCTCAAGGACCCTCTAGTCAGTAGCCAAGGTCTATTCTCTTTTAAACCTTATTGCTTTCCCTGAGCCCTTTCTTTACCTTCCGGCATCCTGGCTTGCCAACTTCACCATGCCTTCCTCCCAGGGAGCAACCACAGGCTACAGGCAACACTCCTCTCTTCTTCCAGGGAGTAACTGATCAGCTCATTCCTCCTCAGCTGGGCTCCCTCACTCAATAAAGGGATTGCTTAGCCACCTGATTCCCCTCAGCCTGACCTGTCAGATTAATTAATTCCCTTCTCAATCTGCATTAACCTTTTCACGGCCAGCATGGGGGGAACACCCCATTACATCCTCCATAAAGGGTCAACAAATTCAGCACATACCCTGCAGCAATAGATCAGTACAGTTGACAGTCAAACAGTGCATTCATTTGGAAAGCTATTCTGCATTAACATTGCTGAAATTATGCTTAAGGATGGAAGGGGACAAAATGAAGCTGCTTCAGGCATCAGAGAGAGCAACTTCTCCTGACTGTGTCAATCCTTCTGTAGGAAGATGGGGGGCTGAAAAAGGGCTTGGGAAGTTCTTTCACTACACACATTTTTTTATGGTTGATATAGTTACTTCTAATAACCTCAAGAGCAACCTACCATATTTAGCAATGTTAACATAACCTGTCAGTTAGAGGGAATATCTATGAAGGAGTCTGAGTTTGTCATTCACTTCCTGAAACATACCACAGCCTCTGACCCACTTCTGTAAAACTGCAAACATCCAAGAGCAGCTGCAACAGCATGATGCATGCCTACACTCCACCAGGCAGTCTGCCTATTGTGCTCCCCCTTCTCTTTGAGACTCCTATCTCTGCCAGCATGAAGAACTCTCCACCTCCAGCCCTCTCAGTGTGTGACAATGGCTCTGAAAATGTGTGCCAGATGTCTGAAGTGTTTATAGATCCATGAATTTCTTTAAGACACAGCAGTTTGTGTGGATTAAACATAACAATTATCCATACAACATATCTTTCCCTGGCATCCTTCCTCTGGATTGCTGGCACATCATGTGAGCTGTGATAAATGAAGGGGGGAGGGGGTGAAGAGAGGTAGTTCCCTTTGATGGACATCCAGCCATCCAGTTAGCTGTAAAATCCCTCTTGGTAGCTGTTCTCTACTTGCTTTACCTGTAAAGGGTTAAAAAGTCCCCCAGGTAAAGAAAAAAAAGTGGGCACCTGACCAAAAGAGCCAGTGGGAAGGCTAGAACTTTTTAAAATTGGGAAAAACTTTCCCTTTGGGGGTTGTTCTCTCAGGGCTGAAGAGATGGGCAGCAGGAATGTGGTGTAAAATTTGAACCAGATATGAAAACAATCAGATCATATCTAGAACGACTTTTAACAACCCAAATATTTAAGTAAATTAGGAATGTTTAGGAAAATGCCATTAGGTTTATTTCTGTTCATTTTTTAAGGCTTGTGGACTCCTCTGTGTTAACCCCGGTTGCGGTCCTTTGCTTGTACCTTTAAGTTAACCCCCAAGAAAGCTGTTTTGGGTGCTTAATTTTTGGAATTGCGCTTTTAAAATCTGGCAAAATCCTAAGTTCCAGATGTATTTTTTTCCTTTTTGTTTTTAATAAAATTTACCTTTTTTAAAGAACAGGATTGGATTTTTGGTGTCCTAAAAGGTTTGTGAATGTTTGATTAGCTGGTAGCAACAGCAAATTTCCTTTGTTTTCTTTTTCAACTCTTTCTTGGGGGAGGAGTGTGAAAAGGCTTGAGGGTACCACACAGGGAGGAATTCCCAAGTGCTCCTTCCTGAGTCCAAGGGTTTTTTTTGCATTTAGGTGATGGCAGTGTTTACCAAGTCAAGGTCAGAGAAAAGCTGTAACCTTGGGAGTTTAATACAAGCCCGGAATGGCCAGTATTAATTTTTAAAATCCTTGTGGGCCCCCACCTTCTGTACTCAAAGTGACAAAGTGGGTATTCAGCCTTGACATGAGCCTAATGATTTTTGGCAGTCTGCCAGAGGAGGGAGAAAAGGCTTTGAGGAGAAAAGGTTCATAACTGGCATTTGGGGACCACTAAACTGATTGGGGGTCATGGATGAGAGCTCTCATGGAGCACACAGAGCACTCTCTTATACAAGTGGGGTCTGAAGTAAATGACGAGGACAGTTGTTAGTGTGTGTAAAGTATTGTTGATGCTTATTACAGTGACTCAGGGGAGGCTGTTAATTAGGGGATTATGGGGTTAAGACAAACCTGTATAATCCTCTCCCTTGCTTTATTTCTTTAAACAGATAAAAAAACCAACCAAACAAAAAAAACAACAACATTGTGACAAATATCTCTCTCTTCTGCCTTCTTTCCATCAGCACAATGGAGAGTGTGGCAGGGAGCTAAAACATGCCAGCTTAACCTGACTTTTCGCCTAGTGTTGATGCAGGGTAACACCTTGTAGCCCAATTCATCTGACTGAGTTGTAATGTAGGCTTCCATGAGACTCATACTTTTGGATCCATATCTCCAGAGTTCAACCTCAATAGATGACTGAACTAGGGTATCACATTCATGATCTAACGACTAGAGATGAAATAAGTGAGCCATAGTGAGGCAGTGGCAGATCCACAATTAAAATCAAGGAAAGTCTTCATCAACACCTGCAGAGGCTACTACTTGTAACAGTTGCCCTTGTTGGATTATTTTTGCGGATTTGAGATCCAGGAGTCCTTGGTTAAAACACAAGCCTCTATTGACAGAGATAAAAGACCACTAGCTCAATGACTATTTGAAGCTATCAGTGGCATATTCCCTACACAAGGGCAAAGTCAAGCTGTATTTAGGTGGGTTCCAATTTCAATTTCTGAAGTCTTCCTTTGTCATAAGCACCTGATTGTCTGATATACATAATCTTAAATCTTCTCTCATAGGAGTTACTTTGACACAATGGGAAAATTACAACATTTTCTCATCCTGATTTATGCCATCAGTAATTATGTCATTGTAACTTTTGCCTGCAACATTGTGAATGCATCTTGTCAATATTCAAAGCATTAGTTTTTACATCATTATAAAGTAGTCATACAAAATATGTTGCAACTTTACAAAGCAAAATTAGAAGATCGGAAATTAATATCAGAAAATGTAACTACAGATAAGAAAGTCATGCAGGCAGGCCAGAATTTTGATTGTGAGATAGTAGCAATGTGAAAACCTAAGGAAGGCAACAACTTTTTCAAGTAGTGTAGGATTACATTATTAGGCAGTTTGTGAAATAAACTTCATGGTCACATGAAACATACACAGTTTAACAAAGCAGAATCTAGACTACAGTTGCCACTAGTGCTGGATGAACCATTTCAGGCCAAATACATTAAATTATCTTGAATCCCCGAACTAAAGTGACATAAGCTTTGTTTGCGTGGTTGACTAAGTCAGCTCCTCCTGCAATTATGAGAACCTAACAAGTGTCATGTAATAGTACAGAACTACAGAAAATGTCACTTTCTTCAAACATTGAACAAGAACCTTCATTAGAATAAGGAAAACAGTTACACTTTATTTTATATCTTCTGCTTAGTACTTCCCAAGCCCCTCTTGCTTTTATGTCTTGACTGAGTAAAATCAATAGTACAAACATACTGACAATGTCCACAGCTTTCTTAAATTACTTCTTATAAAAGGATGTCCTTTAATTCACAATTTTTTTCAAACTAGCTAAAATAGCTGTAACCTTTTTTTTAAATCTTTGTTACCTGTTAATAATGTGGGCAACTGCATGAGTAGAATCCATCTGAGAGACATATTTTATTTAATGAAAAAATTATACCTCTGGTATTCTTTCATTATTAGGGTTCATCAGCCCTAATCACTTTCAGTCCCCAAACCCCAAAGGCACAGGCTAACAAGAGTAAAAGAAATTGCTTTGGGGAAAGTCCTTCTAGGAGAAAGTCTGATTATTAGATTATCTTTTCTATATTGACAATCTATTATCCCACAGAGAGTTATATTTTAATTTAACTAGGCTAATTAGACATACAGCTCTAAGGATCTGCAAATACCCTTAAATGCTCTGGGTGGTAGAAATCTGACTGAAAATAAAACTACAACATTAGTTTGTAATCGAGTTAGATATTCTTTGTCTTCTAAATATTTGATTTAAAAAAAATCACTTCCTTAGAGGAAGTTTCATCTTTTAGCACTCTAAAAAGAAGGTCACAATAAGTCTCCCATTAGATCTCTTAGAAAATAGTTTGATACAATTGGAGAGTTTATCGTAATTTTATTTATAAATATTATCGAAGATTAGGATGCTGTGTATGAAGTGCAGCAATGAGTTAAAAAATGTGCTATTGAGAAGACAATAGTTCTCTGATGTGTAGACTTTCTAGGATACTCCATATGGAGTATCGTCAAACAATCACAACACACCCTGAAAGAAATCTTTCCCAACCCCCGCTATTCAAACAACCTCTCAACCTTGCCAAGTTCATCATAAGAGCATCAGAATGACTGTACTGGGTCAGACAAATGGTCCATCTAGCCCAGTATCCTGTTTTCCAACACTGGCCAATGCCTGTTGCTTCAGAGTGAATGAACAGAACAGCAATCATCAGGTGATCCATCCCTGTCATCCACTCCCAGCTTCTGGCAGTCAGAGGCTAGGGCACCTAGATCATGGAGTTGAGTCCTTGACCATTTTGGCTAATAGCCATTGATGGACCTATTATCCATGAACTCATCCAATTATTTTTTGAACCATGTTAGAGTTTTGGCCTTCACAACATCCCTGGCAATGAGTTCTACAGATTGTACATTGTGTGACAAAGTACGTCCTTTGGTTGTTTTAAACCTGCTGCCCATTAAATTCATTGGGTGACTTCTGATTCTTTTGCTCTGTGAAGGAGTAAATAATGCTTCTTTATTCACTTTCTCTACCCTATTCATGATTTTATAGACTTTTATCATATCCTCCTTAGTCATCTCTTTTCCAGGCTGAATTGTCCCAGACTTTTTAAATCAGAAGAAGCAAGTTCCCAATAGACCAGGGTCCCCCAGGTCCAAGTGGAACCATTACCTGCCAGAACAACAGATGTAAGACCTGTAGAGACAAATTTTTACAGATTGACAGAGCCAGAAAGGTAACCAGAAGTCACCTACTACAGGACAGGCCCAACAAAGAAAGTAACAGAACACCACTAGCCATCATCTACAGCCCCCAACTAAAACCTCTGCAGTGCATCAAGGATCTACAACCTATCCTGAAGGACGATCCCTCACTATCACAGACCTTGGGAGACAGACCAGTCCTCGACTACAGACAGCCCCCAAACCTGAAGCAAATACTCACCAGCAACTACATACCACACAACAGAAACACTAACCCAGGAACCAACCCCTGCAACAAACTTCATTGTCAACTCTGTCCGCATATCTATTCAAGGGACACCATCATAAGACCCAACCACATCAGCCACACCATCAAGGACTTGTTTCAGAGTAGCAGCCATGTTAGTCTGTATCCGCAAAAAGAACAGGAGTACTTGTGGCACCTTAGAGACTAACAAATTTATTTCAGCATAAGCTTTCGTGGTCTACAGCTTACTTCTTCAGATGCATAGAATGGAACACACAGACAGGAGATATTTATACATACAGAGAACATGAAAAGGTGGAAGTATGCATACCAACAGGAAGAGTCTAATCAATTGAGATGAGCTATCATCAGCAGGAGAAAAAAAAACGTTTGAAGTGATAATTGAGATGACCAATAGAAGGTGTGAGGAGAACTTAACATAGGGAAATAGATTCAATTAGTGTAATGACCCAACCATTCCCAGTCTCTGTTTAAACCATCTACCAAAGTTATATGTGCCAGCAATGCCCCTCTGCCATATACATTGGCCAATCTCTACACAAAAGAATAAATGGACACAAATCAGACATCAAGATTGTAACATTCAAAAACCAGTATAAGAGCACTTCAATCTCCCTGGAGACTCAATAACAGACTTAAGTCATCATTCTTCAACAAAAAAACCTTCAAAAACAGACTTCGACGAGAAACTGCAGAACTGGCATTAATTTGAAAACTGGGCACCATCAAATTAGGCCTGAATAAAGACTGGGAATGACTGGGTCACTACAAAAAATAATTTTCCCTCTGATACTCATACCTTCTTGTCAACTGCTGGGAATGGGCCATATCCACTTTGATTGAATTGGCCTTGTTAGATTGCCCCCCGACTTGGTAGGCAACGCCCATCTTTTCATGTGCTGTATATTTATACCTGCATACTGTATTTTCCACTCCCTGCATCCAGTGAAGTGGGTTATAGCCCACGAAAGCTTATGCCCAAATAAATTTGTTAGTCTCTAAGGTGCCACAAGGACTCTTTGTTGTTTTTACTGATACAGGCTAACACGGCTACCTCTCTGAAATTTCTACAAGAATCAGCACCCGTACAACACACCTTTCAAGATTGATGGGTCCTACAAATAGCTTTCACAACATGTGGTGTACCATATTTAGTGCACTAAATGCCCAACAACAACTTTTTAGGTGAAACCAGATAGTCACTATTCTCTCAAATCACTCACACAGGAAAATGATAACAGACAACAACACTGTGGGTGAACACTTTTCACAAAAATGATCACTCCATATCTTACCTCTCAGTCCTCATCCTCAAAAGGCAGCTGCACAATTCCTTCAAAAAAGGAGTCTAGGTGCTTACATTCAGAATCTTGCTAGACATTAAAAAATCAGTCTTAATAAAAGACATTGGATTTATGGTTTATTACAACAATCTGTAATCCACTACCTTCCCCCCCCTTTTTTTAATCCTATGCCTGCAGAGGTGTTAACGGGCCACTTCACCGTGATTGATCCCTTTGAATGTGTGTCAACTACTTATGCTAAATAATCTGTTCCAGTTTGTATTTAGCTGTGACACTCTGGGTACTTTTCTCAGATCTAAAGAAGAGCTCTGTGTAGCTTGAAATCTTGTCTTTCACCAGTAGAAGTTCGTCCAGTAAAATATATTATATCACTCATGTCTCAGAAACATAAAATGAAGATAACCAACTAATATGAGTGTATGCCTTTTTTTTAATATAATATATATAACCTCCTGAATAAAAGGAACAACTTTTTATGCCTTTCATTTTAAAATTTTCAGTAGTCACTTATATCCAAAATGTTGTCAGAATGTGTGTGGAGATGGGAGATAGGGGGCTTTGAGTTTTGTGGGGACTGTGAGAGTTTAGTTAGGGAAACATGAAGAAGTGTAAAGGAAACAATGCAATTTTTTTTTTAAATCTATATAAAATGTTTCCTTTGCAAAAGTCAGTAAGTGCTTTACTAAAAATTGAGATAGAAAAATCAGTGGTACCACACTTGAGACAGTTATTCTGTAAAGTGTGAAACAGGGATTTTAATCTTGTTTTTAAAGGCACGTCTTATTATAAACTTGACAGTGGAGTCACAATTAATGCCTTCATAATACAATATGGCTTTGTAGATATATGTATAAACCTAAATATAGGCGATTAGTAGGACTAAATCCAAATTTCATATGATAATGAAGTGGTGATTTTAATTGTACTTCAACTGAAATACTTTAAGGGCTTATTCATGTTATTTTTATGACCTAAAATTTGCCATCCAGATGTGGAGTAAAAGAAGAAAGGAAAATATTTATCTATTACTCAAGTCTCTGAGTTCCTCTGAGGAAAATGAAAAAAGAAAGAGTCACGTAAGATTATCTTCCTTGTCTCAGGAGAAAATATTGAAAAATCTTGTTTAAAAAAAATAGCCTGAAGAAAGGACAGCCATGGCATTTGATAATTCTCATTCTCTGACTCTTAAATATTAATATTAGTATTTACAATTCTTATCCCAACAACACAGAGAGGCCCCTACATATTTTTCAGATACAGGCTTGTCTTGTTGGCATTACACTTGGCCATCCAAGTAAGTATTTTTTTGCATTCATGTTCAACCCAACAAACAAAGTAAGATTGCGAGGATATCAGCTTTTAATTTTGGTAATGTCTAGAGCTGGGTGCACAGTAGGGGAACAAGTGTTTAATGGATATTTGCTAAATCTGAATCATGATTTCATCTGACACCCCTTTTATTTACTTTTCATGAACATTCATGCCACTGTTTTGTTTAGACAAATGTTTGGGAATGAGCTTTCATTTCTATGGGTATTGAGGATACAAATTAGTATATTTGAACAAACGGTGTGTGCATTATATTATCCAAACAGAAAACAAAAAACATGTCATGTAACTCAAATGGCTACTCACACAGCTCAATTAGCAAATTCTGAATATCACTTAGGACCCCAATTCAGCAAAAAACTTATGCATGTTCTTACCTCCTATTGATTTTAAAGTTAAGCAAATGCTTAAGCATTTAATGATACGGATACGTTAAGGAATATGCTTATTTGAAGTTAAGCATGCACTTAAGTGCTTTACTGAATGGGGACCCAGGAACAGTTTGAAAACATTTAATTGGATCATATATATGTTTGTAAAAACTATTTGTAAAATAATTACAAATAAACTAATTTCTACATATAATGACCTGCTTGTAGACAGCTTATAAACGAAAAAAAAAGGGCCAAATCTCAAATTGTTATATCAGCTCTACTGCTGGCCATTTTCCATGTCAAGAAATGTTAAGTCTCCTCTTCTGGATGACAGCAGCCACTTCTGAAACTGATGTCCTCTGCTACACAATAAATCAGGAAGCAGATGGTGACCATGCAGTGAGTGCCTGTCACTCTAGCCATTAGAATCACCTTCAACCATGAAATAAAGCACATATGCTCTTTACCTGATCACCACTGAGTCTTTCATGCCAAACATAGATGCTAAGCCACTCAGCTGTCCTCCTTATGCAATAAAAAACCCGAGTTATGGGATATCTTTAATCTGAAACTTTAAAAATATCTTTAAGTTGGCAGTAACTAATGACATTTTTCAAAATTTAGCAAAAAAGAAAGTGGAGATATTAGATGAAAACATAGTATGAGGAGGAAAGAATGGACATGAGTGATGATTAATATGCAGTTGAGGCATTGTAAGTAAATGAACTGTCTAATGCCCAGCAACTGAAGCAGTGAAAATAATAGTATAAAAGCATAGCAAATTTTGTAGGTGTAATTGAAATTTTGAAAATCATCACTTTTCTATTAAGAAGTCTCTCATTATGACTGCACAGCAGACATTTTTCAAGTGCTGTTTAATCTTGCTATTTTTATTAGGTGTCTCTTAACATAATATTATGTTATAAAAGTCCATTTTCTCCTTTTATTTTTCAAGGTGTGGGAATATACTTTGACATATTCGTCATTGCTTTGATTTCACATTATAGCTTAGGTTTAATTCTCAGTTTTATTCTACTTTTTGAATGTTTAGTCTCTTTCAGTGAAATTCATTCCTTTTACCATCTGAATAAATGGGTCTTATGCAGTGAATTAAAAAAAGATTTGGAGGCTAAGCAAGGTGCTGCTCTTTCTAAAATACTATTGCTTGTTGTCTTTTTGCAATGGACGATGGCTGTGAGACAAGGAGCACAGAAGCCACCGTGGCTGGAGAAGTTGGGTGGCACAGATTCAACTGGGGAGAAGGAAGAGAAGTAGGACAGACTTGATTAAAAAGATAAGGGGACTCTCAGAAGTAATATGTCACCTAAGGATGTCAGAAGGATTGGGAAAAATCCTACTGTTTACTCCTTGAACAGACCAGATGTGGTCTGTTGAGGGAGGGGTTGTTGTTGTTGGGGAGAGGCTTGCAGGGTCTCCTATGTGTCTGTATTGTTTCAGAGTAGCAGCTGTGTTATTCTGTATCCGCAAAAAGAACAGGAGTACTTGTGGCACCTTAGAGACTAACAAATTTATTTCAGCATAAGCTTTCGTGGGCTACAGCTCACTTCTTCGGATGTTCTTTTTATTGTTAAGATAAGCATTCAAATTTTCTTGCATCCTTCTACATCATCCTCTTGTTTTCATAGTTATGATTACAAGCATGGGAGTGCATTTTATTTTGATTTTTAAATTTGAAATGTTTTTCCTCCCAATAAAAGCCTCTTTCTTTGTCTCCTAACTAAAACTCACAGCACTTAACTCTGAGCTATGCAGAGCTGAAGTATGGAATATTACAGGAGGAACTGAGAATCCCATAAGCAGAGCATAAGATCCAAAAATCATTTCCACAATGACATTCATCTCTAGGTATAGGAGACTTGCAAGGGCCTCAAACAGATAAAAAAACATGGTGTGTTTGGTATAAGGAGAGAAAGCGGTTCAGAGGAAGCACGCAGAGGGAATCCATAATACCAGCGTATGGCAGGTCAAGACTCTGCACCAATTCCTCATAAATCTTTGTTAAGGTAATGTGGGGAGAAAGAGTATAGCAACTTTGCTCATTTCTTACATAAAGGAGCAGTCTTTCTCACTACCTGGATGGTTGGCTATATTCACACCAGCTATGAAGCAAGAAGGTTTTCTTTTTAGAACAAGATGGAAGAAGTGAGTCTGGCATCAGGTTCATATGAAGAAGATGGATAGTGATAGCCACCAGGTGGGGGCAGGAGAGTATAAGGAGTGAAGAAACTAGCATCTCATCTAAGCAATTTGACATACATATTCATATTAGCAACAGTTACCATATATCTGTAGGCTAAACAAACAAAGCAAATAGATCATAAAATGAGAGACACATTACTGAAGAGAGAGAGAGAGAGAGAGAGAATCTCTATGTATACTTAATGACTTACTTTTAAGCTTTAACAAAGAAATTCACAAGAAATAACTTGCATGGTGTCAAGTATCAGGTTCTAGAAACCTTCTCAATGATTGGTGCCACAAGACTCTGTGCTGCTTTTTCAAGAAATAACTTGAATTTTCTTGCAACTGGATTATACTTTCATACTATTAAGTTTTGCACAAATTTAATATGCTATTAATTTTTCAAATATCTAAATAGAAGTCAGTTGATGACCTATGGTGGATATGCATAAAATTAAATTGCAACTGTACCTTTTGAAAAGTGTTGTATGCAGAGCTGTATTTAGCTGCCCTCTCACGCTCCAGTATGCTGCATCTTACAGCATCTGCCTTTCTGACACACAATCTAATTTAAGTAGACATCTAGTGATGCAATATTACATATTGTGGAAAATTAAGCCATTTCAAATATGAGCTTCTCTGACATCCACATATTTTGAAAACTGTGCATCTCAGATAAAAGACTAGGGAAAAGTTCAGGTAATGCCATCTGTAGGCATACCACCCAAAATACACCAATTAAAAAAAAGTCCCAAAATCACAGAATAAATATTGCTATTTTGCATATACAAAAAAGGCATGAAATATTAGTCACATTATTTGAGAAACCATATTCATTAGAGGAATATACAGTAGAGTGATTTTTCAGTTGCTCGGTGAAGAAACCCACATTCAAATGGAGTCCTATATGTGGAGTGGCTGCAGACTGGTCATTAGAAAGCTAAATTAATATTATTTTACAATTATATATTGATTTAGGTATACATTTAGAAATATTCAATAAATATTTCCTATACTTATAAAAGGTTCTAGAAACCTTCTCAATGATTGCTGCTATTTTACAGAATAAAATCAAAGACGGCATGCACAGGAAACCTAGAAAAAATGCAAGCAACACTGGCGGGTGTACAGATATGCAGAAGAACCATGTGTAGTTTCCTTGATAGATTGCCTGGAGAAATTGCTGTTGGAAGAGAACATCTTGGGGGATAAAGAAACAGGGCTAATAGTAATGAAGATACAGCAGTGCTGGACAGATAGTAATACGTTTGCATATATCTGTGTAACTACTTCATGCTATGACAAGAAGAAAAGGGATGCTGATCGCCCACATGTTCTGACTCCTAGCTGCTAAGTGTTTTTGGAGTGAATGCCTATCTGATGCATCACAAGTTTCTTACATGTTTCCTGTGAGCACCTATTTCACCTGTACAAGTTTGCTGAGGACTAGAGGCTCAATCATCATTGTGCTTAGGCTCAACCAGATCAGGAAGAGAGGGATGTGGCTTGAGGTTTCTGCACCCTGAAAAGCCCCATAAGGACTACTGCAGCAAAGGCAAACACAGTAGCTGAACGAATCCATTAAAAGAGATAGCACAAGCTGCCTCTGTCCTGTGTCTGTGCTGGTAGTTCTGCCAGTATGCAACTGCCCCTGGGGCCATAGTTTGTGATAAAGCAACTGTTGATATGGAGATGAACACATTATAAAGTTTTATTTAAGGTTGATATAACTAGAACAAAACATTTTCTAATAAATATTAAACTGTGAAAGTCTGCAGCTATTCTCAAACATTCAAATACTATGGAATATTTTTTTTCACTATACACTAAGAGCATGATTTTACAACTGGGTATAATCCCACTGTAGCAATAAGCATTTGGAGGATGGATCCTTCCACCCACAGACCAGCAAAAATTAAAATAAAAGGCTTTCCTTTTCTTTAATCAGTTTTCATTTTCATGTTTGCAAATAGTTGTTTGTTAAAATATAAATTCTAACATTTTTGCAGCTGGATGAAAGAAAGAAACTTCAATTTGATTGCAACTTTTCACGTGAATTATGAAATTTCTTAGGGATTTACTGAAGTAACTGCAATAGAATCAATTCTCTCATGGATGCAACTCTGCTGTATGCATACACTATAAGACCATAAGAAAGGCCGTACCGGGTCAGATCAAAGGTTCATCTAGCCCAGTATCTGTCTACCGACAGTGGCCAATGCCAGGTGCCCCTGAGGGAGTGAACCTAACAGGCAATGATCAAGTGATCTCTCTCCTGCCATCCATCTCCATCCTCTGACGAACAGAGGCTAGGGACACCATTCTTACCCATTCTGGCTAATAGCCATTTATGGACTTAGCCACCATGAATTTATCCAGTCCCCTTTTAAACATTGTTATAGTCCTAGCCTTCACAACCTCCTCAGGAAAGGAGTTCCACAAGTTGACTGTGCGCTGCGTGAAGAAGAACTTCCTTTTATTTGTTTTAAACCTGCTGCCTATTAATTTCATTTGGTGACCCCTAGTTCTTGTATTATGGGAATAAGTAAATAACTTTTCCTTATCCACTTTCTCAACATCACTCATGATTTTATATACCTCTATCATGTCCCCCCTTAGTCTTCTCTTTTCCAAACTGAAGAGTCCTAGCCTCTTTAATCTTTCCTCATATGGGACCCTCTCTAAACCCCTAATCATTTTAGTTGCCCTTTTCTGAACCTTTTCTAGTGCTAGAATATCTTTTTTGAGGTGAGGAGATCACATCTGTACACAGTATTCGAGATGTGGGCGTACCATGGATTTATATAAGGGCAATAATATATTCTCAGTCTTATTCTCTATCCCCTTTTTAATGATTCCTAACATCCTGTTTGCTTTTTTGACCGCCTCTGCACACTGCGTGGACATCTTCAGAGAACTATCCACGATAACTCCAAGATCTTTTTCCTGACTCGTTGTAGCTAAATTAGCCCCCATCATGTTGTATGTATAGTTGGGGTTATTTTTTCCAATGTGCATTACTTTACATTTATCCACATTAAATTTCATTTGCCATTTTGTTGCCCAATCACTTAGTTTTGTGAGATCTTTTTGAAGTTCTTCACAATCTGCTTTGGTCTTAACTATCTTGAGTAGTTTAGTATCATCTGCAAACTTTGCCACCTCACTGTTTACCCCTTTCTCCAGATCATTTATGAATAAATTGAATAGGATTGGTCCTAGGACTGACCCTTGGGGAACACCACTAGTTACCCCTCTCCATTCTGAGAATTTACCATTAATTCCTACCCTTTGTTCCCTGTCCTTTAACCAGTTCTCAATCCATGAAAGGACCTTTCCTTTTATCCCATGACAGCTTAATTTACGTAAGAGCCTTTAGTGAGGGACCTTGTCAAAGGCTTTCTGGAAATCTAAGTACACTATGTCCACTGGATCCCCCTTGTCCACATGTTTGTTGACCCCTTCAAAGAACTCTAATAGATTTGTAAGACACGATTTCCCTTTACAGAAATCATGTTGACTATTGCTCAAGAGTTTATGTTTTTCTATGTGTCTGACAATTTTATTCTTTACTATTGTTTCAACTAATTTGCCCGGTACCGACGTTAGACTTACCGGTCTGTAATTGCCGGGATCACCCCTAGAGCCCTTTTTAAATATTGGCGTTACATTAGCTAACTTCCAGTCATTGGGTACCGAAGCCGATTTAAAGGACAGGTTACAAACCTTAGTTAATAGTTCCGCAACTTCACATTTGAGTTCTTTCAGAACTCTTGGGTGAATGCCATCTGGTCCCGGTGACTTGTTAATGTTGAGTTTATCAATTAATTCCAAAACCTCCTCTAGTGATACTTCAATCTGTGACAGTTCCTCAGATTTGTCACCTACAAAAGCCAGCTCAGGTTTGGGAATCTCCCTAACATCCTCAGCCGTGAAGACTGAAGCAAAGAATCCATTTAGTTTCTCCGCAATGACTTTATCGTCTTTAAGCGCTCCTTTTGTATTTTCATCGTCAAGGGGCCCCACTGGTTGTTTAGCAGGCTTCCTGCTTCTGATGTACTTAAAAAACATTTTGTTATTACCTTTGGAGTTTTTGGCTAGCCGTTCTTCAAACTCCTCTTTGGCTTTTCTTATTACACTCTTGCACTTAAGTTGGCAGTATTTGTGCTCCTTTCTATTTGCCTCACTAGGATTTGACTTCCACTTTTTAAAGGAAGTCTTTTTATCTCTCACTGCTTCTTTTACATGGTTGTTAAGCCACGGTGGCTCTTTTTTAGTTCTTTTACTGTTTTTCTTAATTTGGGGTATACATTGAAGTTGGGCCTCTATTATGGTGTCTTTAAAAAGGGCCCACGCAACTTGCAGGGATTTCACTTTAGTCACTGTACCTTTTAACTTTTGTCTAACTAACCCCCTCATTTTTGTATAGTTCCCCCTTTTGAAATTAAAGGCCACAGTGTTGGGCAGTTGAGATGTTCTTCCCACCACAGGGATGTTGAATGCTATTGTATTATGGTCACTATTTCCAAGCGGTCCTGCTATAGTTACCTCTTGGACTAGCTCCTGCGCTCCACTCAGGATTAAATCTAGAGTCGCCTCTCCCCTTGTGGGTTCCCGTACCAGCTGCTCCATGAAGCAGTCATTTAAAGTATCGAGAAATTTTATCTCTGCATTTCGTCCTGAAGTGAAATGTTCCCAGTCAATATGGGGATAATTGAAATCCCCCACTATTATTGGGTTCTTAATTTTGATAGCCTCTCTAATTTCCCTTAGCATTTCATCATCACTATTACTGTCCTGGTCAGGTGGTCGATAATAGATCCCTACTGTTATATTTTTACTAGAGCATGAAATTTCTATCCATAGAGACTCTATGGATTCGCTTAAGATTTTTACTTCATTTGAATCTACACTTTCTTTAACATATAGTGCCACTCCTCCCCCTGCACGGCCTGTTCTGTCCTTCCGATATATTTTGTACCCCGGAATGATTGTGTCCCATTGATTGCTCTCAGTCCACCAGGTTTCTGTGATGCCTATTATATCTATATCCTCCTTTATCACAAGGCACTCTAGTTCACCCATCTTATTATTTAGACTTCTGGCATTTGTGTACAAGCACTTTAAAAACTTGTCCCTGTTTATTAGCCTGCCTTTTTCTGATGTGCCAGATTCTTTTTTTATGTGACTGTTTATCATCTGATCCGGCCCTTACATTATACTTCTCATTCCTCTGCTCCTGACTATAACGTGGAGATTCTCTATCATCAGACTCTCCCCTAAGAGAAGTCTGTGTCCGATCCACACGCTCCTCTGCGGCAGTCGGCTTTCCCCCATCTCCTAGTTTAAAAACTGCTCTACAACCTTTTTAATGTTTAGTGCCAGCAGTCTGGTTCCACCTTGGTTTAGGTGGAGCCCATCTCTCCTGTATAGGCTCCTCCCATCCCAGAAGTTTCCCCAGTTCCTAATGAACGTGAACCCCTCCTCTCTACACCATCGTCTCATCCACGCATTGAGACTCTGAAGCTCTGCCTGCCTACCTGGCCCTGCGCGTGGAACTGGGAGCATTTCTGAAAATGCCACCATAGAGGTCCTGGATTTCAGTCTCTTCCCTAGCAGCCTAAATTTGGCTTCCAGGACATCTCTCCTACCCTTCCCTATGTCATTGGTACCTACATGTACCACGACCACCGGCTCCTCGCCAGCACTACACATAAGTCTATCTAGATGCCTCGAGAGATCCGCAACCTTCGCACCAGGCAGGCAAGTCACCATACGGTTCTCCCGGTCATCACAGACCCAGCTATCTATATTTCTAATAATCGAATCTCCCATTACTAACACCTGCCTTTTCCTAGAAACTGGAGTTCCCTCCCCCGGAGAGGCAACCTCAGTGCGAGAGGCAACCCCAGCACCATCTGGAAGGAGGGTCCCAACTACGGGAAGGTTTCCCTCTGCTCCCATTGACTGCTCTACTTCCCTGGCCCCTTCTTCCTCCTCAACAGCACAGGAGCTGTCTAAGCGGAGGTGGGACAATTCTACAGTGTCCCGGAAAGCCTCATCAACATACCTCTCTGCCTCTCTCAGCTCCTCTAGTTCCGCCACCCTGGCCTCCAAAGTCCGTACATGGTCTCTGAGGGCCAGGAGCTCCTTGCACCAACTGCACACATACGCCACCCACCCACAGGGCAGGTAATCATACATGCGACAGTCAACGCAATAAACTGGATAGCCCCCACTCTGCTGCTGGGCTTCTGCCTGCATTGTCTCCTAGTTAGTGAAAGGGTGGTTTACGGAAAGTAGTATTGGAATGTGGTTCGGTTTATAGGTTTTAGGGGGGGCCCACGGGGAAGGGGTTAGGGCTGGCGAGGGGCTCCCACTCCCTTCCCAACTCCCTTGCGAAACTCCCTGTTAGCAGCCCCTGTTCACAAAGCTCCCTGGTCGCTTGTGCGCGGCTTTATAAAGCCCTGGCCTGAGTGAATGCCCCACCCACTGATTAAGGCTCAGCCAATTACCAGAGGCTTCGAGCTTTCAAACCTGCCTCCAACTGCCAGCCAGAGCACACGGTATCTCAAACAACCAAACAAACAAACAGACTGACAAACACAAACTCAGCACACAGCAAGTAACCCCCAAACACAAACAAACACACACTACAGACAGTCACTTACCCCACAGATGCTGTATTAGCTCCTCCTTCACCTGGAGAACTCCCTTGCAAAACTCCCTGTTAGCAGCCCCTGTTCACAAAGCTCCCTGGTCGCTTGTGCGCGGCTTTATAAAGCCCTGGCCTGAGTGAATGCCCCGCCCACTGATTAAGGCTCAGCCAATTACCAGAGGCTATCACACTACAATGTAGAGGAAACTAAAAATCTATGGATAGTCAGGAAAAAAATATATATATATCACATTTACTTCTGTCATATTTTTACTTATCCCAAGCATTTCAGTTCCTCAGGGCATAAACTATGTTTTTGTGTTGTGTTTGTACCGAGCATAGCAGAAGAGGGTCCTAGTCTATGACCGGGGTCCCAAAGCACTATTGCAATACAATAAACGATGATAATGAAGTATTGAGTTTTACAGGTATGCTTGGTTGCAGAAATCAAATTATGAATTCACAGCCAAGAGTTTTCACACAACGTGTTTTTATGCTCATTTACTCTGAGAAAAGAAACATCATATGATTTTATCTGGTTAAACACTTAACCAACAGTTTGAATAGGATCAAATACTTGCAGAAATCTGTTTGGGATTAATTCATACAGTTAAAACTAAAACTCTGGTAAAAAAAATAATCAAATAATAAATTTAGGGGAAATTGCAATCTGTTCATGATATTTCACAAGAAGAAAAATAAACTTAATACACTGGTACATAATGAATAATTTATTCAGACTGGGGTGAATAATTCATATAGTGAAATGTGAACATCTCTAAATCTGAAAATTCATCATGTAGTTCTTTCATGGAGACTCCTTGAATACTTAAATCTTTCTTTGTCTGCCCATTTCTTTTTCAGAAAGTGGACTAACATAAAGGCTCTTCATGTACAGTATCTGCTTTCAGAGAATGCAAATAAAACACCAAGCTGGCCTGTGTCAGCTGACTCACCTTGGGGGAGGTTGGGGAAGAAGTATACAATTTCAATGTAGGTGCCCAAGCTCCCATGAGATTCCACAGCCCTGGCTCCAGCCTAAGCCTGAATTTTACAGCCCCCCGAATCTAAATCCCAGAAACCTGAGTCAGCTGACAAAGGCCAGCTGTGGGTGTTCTATTGCAGTGTAGACATATGCTAAGAACAAAAATTCATGTAGATTTTCATGTTCAGAAAGCCTGGAAGAAACATAGGAAGCACTTGCCTGTGTGTACAGATCTGCAGAAGGACTGATTGTAGTTTTCTTGATAGACTAAATAGAGGAACTTTTTTTCATAGATGGAAGACAACATCTCGGGGATAACTCTCTCCCTAGGTCCATTTAAGTCAATGGGAGTTTTCCCATTGGTTTGAATGCATCAGGATCAAGCATATGATCCTTCCTCACTCATGTCAGCTCTTTACTGTGTCAGTATAAAGTGGTTATAAATGTACTTTTTAACTACCTGTGTATTTATTTGCTATAAATAAGGTCAGAGCTAACAAAAATTCTGCAATTTTTTCTAATATTAAATCTGCACTTGAAGAGAAAA
This sequence comes from Mauremys mutica, assembly GCF_020497125.1. Taxonomy (NCBI): domain Eukaryota; kingdom Metazoa; phylum Chordata; order Testudines; family Geoemydidae; genus Mauremys; species Mauremys mutica. The sequence goes on along the minus strand of NC_059076.1, from coordinate 52,855,474 downwards.
TGATCATGGAACATATCTAAAATAAGCACAAAGTCTTTTTCCAACAGCAAAAGTAGATATTCTTTTGTTAAATCTAGATAAGTGTTGTAGAGAACATGGGGCAGATTTGAGTTTGCGCCTGGATAATTTCATTTGGTCAAACATTAAATGAAGGTTAGAATTAATAAGCAAGGCTACCTTAGTTGAAAGGGTGCTGGAGAAGGCCAGGCACTCACTGAAGCTTGGCTCCCTCCAACTCCCCTGGGGCTCCTTTTCTCTTGTCATGCTTACTATCACAATGGATGCATGAAAGGGTAATTATTTAGGTAATTTAGAATGGGACACTAGATGGAAGTCTGTTGAGAACTTTTTCTCCCGTGGGCCTCTCAGATTTCTTGCATGCAAAGTCATCTTGTGGTCACCAGCAGTTTTGTGCAACAGAATAGCCTTTTCAGGCTGGAATCTGCTACTATGATCTCAGATCAAGTTACCACATTACTGGTCTATGATGACCTATAGCCAACATGCTGGAATATCTAATTGGACAAAGGTGATCCTTGAGGTGGAGCTAAGGGACACAGAACCCAACAAAAGATAAACCATGCAGAAGGAAAGGGGAGGATTTTCTATCCCAACTAATCACACCTGAAGCTGTGAAGCCGAAGTTCTCCTCCCTTTGGAGTGGCCATCCACAAAAGGAGAAATGACAAATTCTAAGTATCAGCTAAGCCAAGTCTGAAGAGAGAGAAAAGATGAACTATCTCCACACATTCAAAATGAGCTCAAGTTATTTACACCACCAGATTTTTTAGACCATTAAATAAGACCATTCACACAATTTAGATACTGCAAAGCCTTGTTTATACTTGCAACGGTGCCTAGAGTAGAGTAGTTATGTGCAGCAGTGAAAGGCAGGCTGCATCTGTGGTGTGTAGCTACACACAGCACTGAAAGGTTCTGGCAGGGGAAGCAATAAGGGAAAAGGCTCTGGCACTGCTGATGTGGGAGGCACTGCTTGTTTTTGTAGGGAGCTGAGTAGGGTATACATGCAAGGGACTGTACTTTACTTGCCTAAGCAGTCCCTCACCATCTTACTGCTATTTATACCCATGCTAACTGGGTATGCAGTGTCTATACTCTACAAGCCACTCTAAGTATAGACTTACCCTAAGATGATGATGATGATGTGAGAGTGGTTTTGTATGGATTTCTCCCACATTCCATTAGAGCACCTATGCATCACTAACTGTTTTCACTTATAGATATTAAAGAACTCCAAATCTGTTATTTAATTAGCAGGGAATTTAGAGAGAGAGAGTGTGTGTCTGTGTAAAAAGCTTGTCAGTGCACAGCTGCTAAGATCTCAATTTAAGAATTATTTCTGCATTTGTATAAAAGTGCAAGAAAAAATAATATGGTAAGGGGGAATAAACTAAATAAATAGAGTCTAACAAATTTTGTACGTTCAGAGAACCTTAACGCAGAACAATACAATTGGCAAGCTAGTACTTTGTTAAAACAATGGCAAGTGTCAGCTTCTGCTTTTAACACACTTTTAGCCCAATTGATTAAATTAAAAGAAAGGCATTCCTTCCTTAACTTTCCTGTGAAGTATCAAAGTAATTCTTGTGTTAGCCTTATAAACAGATGTAATTACTTGTTGTAATAATTGGCAAGCCAGATCAGCTGAACCATTGATCTATTGATTGAATTTCAATTGTAACCTTAATTTGTGTTATATTTGATTAGTATAGGGAAATTAGAAGTAAATGAGTTAGTGACATATTTGCTTAGATTCATATTTGTTTGCATATTCTTTTAAGAAATCCATGAAAGGATAATAGACTGGTTCCTGTCTCAAAACTTCAACATGGAAATGGTAAACAAATGCAATGGTAAACAAATACATTAAATAGCTCCTGGACCTATATTTTATTATTTGAATAAAATCTTATTACCACTACAGTGTTATTTTGTTATCTGTGGGGGTGAGAGGGATGGGGAAAGAAAAATGGACTTATTTTTCTTTAGCATTTTAACCAAAATCAGTATTAAATCAAATGGAACACATTCAATGATTAAAATGATCACAAAAGGCAGACAATAGCTTTCCTCTGATTGCCTGCCTCAGCTGGGTAGCACTGCAAAAGTTATAAAAGTCATTTGTATCAACTCATTACCATGTCACCTCATTTCATGCCCATGCTAGATAAGTAGCAATAAGCTCTGGGTTAGCATAGTCCACACTGTCACCGTTAGTACGAATTGTAATAGCACCCAGCTGTCAAAGATTACCCTAGACAGTTATTGAAATTTAGGAGGGGCAGTCTTCTTCTGATTTAGCACACATTCCTTAGAATGTTCTCTCATTTATTCTAGAAGAGAAAGATAAAGCTAATTTTATGAATAGTACTCATGAATTATTTTCTTCATGTAGGATACCATAATGCTCCCAGTAGAATGGTCTTCTTGCACTTTAATTCAAGGTAATGATGTTGTTGCATCTTATGCTGGCACTTAAAATGCAGTTTAATGCCACATCGACAGTCAGAACTCCTGTGTGATTTCCAAAGGCATTAAATTATCTGAAAACCCGAGCTGAGAAATGAGCAGCTTTGATGTATTAAAACTTCTCCCCCCCCCACAGCCCCCAGGGTTACTGGATGAACAAGGCATTAGCCTTTTTAGTATATATAAGAGAAAATCCATTTGCACAGAAATCTACTCATAGTTTGATAAGAGGTATGAGAAGGTACAACTATGGGTGCACCTCTATAGTAACTTCATGGCTTTTTAAAAATATGCCTCCATAATCAGCTATATAAATTGCAAAAAAGGAAAATTTATTTTCAGCTAGTGACACTGATAAAATGCAATTAGTACGGCTTTTTTCTTTTGTTTTGCTTTACATTAATATATTCATGATTAATATTCCATGAAATTTACCATGGGATTGATTTGTAGATTCCAAGGCCAGAAAGGATCTTTTGATGACCTAGTCTGACCTCCTGAATAACATAGGACATAGTACCTCCCCCAAAATAATTAACAGAGCATATATTGTAGAAAAAAAATCTAATCTTGATTTAAATATTGTCAGTAGAAAATCCACCATGATCCTTGGTAAATTGTTCCAATGGTTAAGTACTAATTTAATGCATATTCAAGCCAATGGGAGTCTTTCCACTGATTTCAGTGTGCCTTGTATGAGATCTCATATTAAGCCAAATCCTAAAGTCCTCTATTCATTTATTTTTTCCTCCCAGACCTTTTTCATCCAAAAGTTCCTATGACTTTGCATGGAATTTTGCCTGAACAGGGGACTGAATAAAAACTGAGCATTAACCTCAATTCTAGACCCCCAACTGTGGCCAACATATTCCTGGTGCATCTGGGATATGGCACAAGAGAGAGGGGTAGAAATATGGGGGCAAAGATGACTGTAAACCATGTTTGAAACATCTCTCCCCAAAGGTGTATCACACCGTTGGTGTAATTTAGAGTTCCTTCAATGGGACTGGAGTAAAAATAAAGTCAATCACGTATTTATGCATATATTCATTTCTAGTGGGGCAGAGGAGGTTGGTGGCAGAATGCTTCTCAGGCCTGGGGGGAAAAGTTAAATGCAGACTGGATTCTGTTTTCAATTACTCCAGTGAAATCATAATGTGGTTCTAAATAATAAATGGGCATGGATCCTTTGATTTTGTGAAAAATAAATAATATTCAACCTAAAATTTTGTATGAATTTCCCTAATACTTTTCAATTTTGTGACAAAAGGGAGGGTCTACTTTGCTTTGCCCTGGAGAAACTTAGGCAATATGTTATGCCTGTCTTTCTGGAACTAAATTAAATATTTTCAGTGCTAGAAGAATTGTTATTTAGAGTTCTCTTATTTCCACACAATTCACCAGTCAGTTCACATAATTTATTTACCAGAACAAAGCATATACTTTAGCAAATGGTTGATTTAGGACCATTTTATTTCATGTTATTGAACATAACAGTAATATGGCTTCAAATGTAATCCTATGCTTTTATCACATAATAAAAAGCTAGAATATATTAATCATGCTTTGATGATGTCATAAATAACTATGTCATTTATTTAAAGGGGTATTGCAGGCTATTCCCTTCTAGGAGATAGCCAGGTCTGATGGTGGTCACGTGAGGTCTGTGTCATGGTTCCACCTACTCCCTTCCTGGTGAGAAGATCACAGAATCATAGCCTTGGTCTACACTACAGAGTTAGGTCGAATTTAGCTGCATTAGATGGATTTTATAATGAATGCGTCTACACAAGCAACTCCGTTCTGTCGACATAAAGGGCTCTTAAAATCGACTTTTGTACTTCTCCCTGGTGAGGAGATTAGCACTAAATTCTACCTTCCTGGGTTGAATTTGGGGTAGTGTGGACACAAATTGACGTTATTGACCTCCGGGAGCGATCTCAGAGTGCTCCAATGTGACCGCTCTGGACAGCACTTTCAACTCCGATGCACTAGCCAAGTACACAGGAAAAGCCCTGGGAACTTTTGAATTCCATTTCCTGTTTGGTCAGTTGTGAGCTCAGAGCACAGGTAACCATGCAGTCTCCCCAGAATCGCAAACGAGCTCCAGCATAGAGCTAACGGGAGACACTGGAGCTGATTGCTGTATGGGGAGAAGAATCTGTGCAGGTAGAACTCCGATCAAAAAGAAGAAATGCCAAAATCGCACAGGGCATGATGGACAGGGGCTACAACAGGGACATACAGCAGTGCCGCATTGAAGTCAAGAAGCTCAGGCAAGCCTACCAAAAGACAAAGTAGGCAAACGGTTGCTCTGGGTCAGATCCCTATACATGCCACATCTATGATCAGCTGCATGGCATTCTTTGGGGGGACCCTACCACTACCCCACCACTGTCCATGGACATCTGCAAGGGGGGAGTCTCATGCAACATGGAGGAGGATTTTGTGGATGAGGAAGAGGAGGAGGAGGAGGAGGAGAATGCGCAGCAGGCAAGTGGTAAATCTATTCTCCCCGGCAGTCAGGACCTTTTCATCATCCTGAAGCCAATACCCTCCCAAGGCGAGATCCCCGACCCTGAAGGTGGAGATGTCACCTCTGGTGAGTGCACATTTGTAACTAAAGTACAGGGTTTAAAAGCAATAGTGTTTAATGTTTGATTTGCCCTGAAGACTTGGGATGCATTCATGGCCAGTACAGCTACTGGAAAAGTCTGTTAACGTGTCTGGGGATGGAGCGGGAATCCTCTAGGGACATCTCCATGAAGCACTCCTGCAGGTACTCTGAAAGCCTTTGCAGAAGGTTTCTGGGGAAGGCTGCCTTATTTTGACCTCCACGGTAGGACACTTTACCATTCCAAGCCATTAGCAAGTGGTCTGGAATCATTGCAGCACAAAGCATGGCAGCAAATGGTCCTGGGTTTTGGTTGCATTCAAGCAACATTCGGTCTATATCTGTCTGCATTAGCCTCAGGAGAGTGATATCATTTATGGTCACCTGGCTGAAATAGGGGAATTTTTGTAAGGGAACAGTAGAAGAACCCAATTCATGCTGGGCTGTTTGCGCTTGGCTAAAAGGGATCGTCTCTGAGAATAGCCATGTGGCAGGGGGAGGGTGAAGAGATCATCCCAAATAGCCACACAGCGGGGCAGGGGCAGGTGTGTGCTGCACATCCACTCGAAAACTGCAGCCCCTCCTTTTAAATGGCAAACCCAACCAGTATTGCTTGCTATGGGAAAGGAGGGCACTGCAGTTTGAAAACATTCACAGGTTATGAAGGCATGAGAAGTCAAACCTGTGTACCCTTTGGCTTACCGTGGCTGCCTGGAAACCGAATTCTGTTGCCCAGCCACGTGTGATGTGTCACCATACCAGCAGGCGCTCAATATAAAAGGCAAAATGCGACCTTGTACCTAAACCAAATGTGCTATCTGTTGTGAATTGCTTGATTCACTGTGAGTCTCCCTTTTGTTCTCAGAAATGTATCATCTTAAATTTTATTCTCCCTTTATATCCCCCCACAGGTGCAAATGTTTCTATGCTCCCCCTATCATCTCCGAATAGAAGGCAAAAAAAAGAAAAAACAAAACAAAAAAAACACACTTACGATGATGCTTTCTGAGCTCATGCAGTCCTCCTGCACTGATAGAGCACAGCTGAATGCATGGAGGCATTCTGTGGCAGAGTCTAGGAAAGCATTAAGTGAGCATGATGAAAAGAGGCAGAATGCAATGCTGAGGCTAATGGGGGAGCAAACAGACATGCTCAGGCGTCTGGTGGAGCTGCAGGAAAGCCAGCAAGAGTACAGACCACTGCTGCATCCACTGTACAACCACCTGCCCACCTCTCCAAGTTCCATATCCTCCTCACCAGGAATGCGGGGGGCGGGGCGGAGGAGGCTCTCGGCACCCAGCCACTCCACTCCAAAGGATGGCCCAAGCAAGAGAAGGCTGTAATTCAAACAGTTTTGATTTGTAGTGTGGCTACAATGAGCAATGTGGTCTTATCCTTCCCTCCTCGCTTCCCCACCCAAACCCACTCGGGCTACCTTATCAGTTATCTCCTTTATTTTATTTTTTTAATTAATAAAGAAAGAACGCATGGTTTCAAAACAATAGTGACTTTATTTCCTTTGCCAGCTGTGATCAAAAGGGGGAGGGTGGTTGGCTTACAGGGAATTAAAATCAACAAAGGGGGCAGGTTTGCATCAAGGAGAAACATACAACTGTCACACCATGGCCTGGCCAGTCATGAAACTGGTTTTCAAAGCCTCTCTGATGTGCAGTGCTCCTACCTGTGCTCTTCTACTTGCACTGGTGTCTGGCAGTTCAAAATTGGCCACCAGGGGAGTTTGCCTCAACCTCCAACCCCGCCATAAACATCTCTCCCTTACTCTCACAGATATTATGGAGCACACTGCAAGCACTAATAACAAATTGGAATATTGGTTGTGCTGAGGTCTAACCTAGTCAGCAAACAGCGCCAGTGAGCTTTTAAACATCCAAAGACACATTCTACCACCATTCTGATCTTGCTCAGACTATAGTTGAACTGCTCCTTACTACTGTCCAAGCTGCCTGTGTATGGCTTCATGAACTATGGGATCAAGGGGTAGACTGGGTCTCCAAGGATAACTATTGGCATTTCAACATCCCCAACAGTAATTTTCTGGTCTGGGAAGTAAGTTCCTTCTTGCAGCTGCTCAAACAGCCTGGAGTTCCTAAAGATGCAAGCATCATGCACCTTTCCCGGCCATCCCACGTTGATGTTGGTGAAACGTCCCCTGTGATCCACCAGTGCTTGCATCACCATTGAAAAGTACCCCTTGTGGTTTATGCACTTGTTGGCAAGGTGGTCCAGTGCCAAGATAGGGATATGTGTTCCATCTATCTATCCCCACCACAGTTAGGGAAACCCATTGCAGCAAAGCCATCCACTATTACCTGCACATTTCCCAGAGGGACTGGTGGATTTAAATCAGGGAGTTTTAAGTTGTCACAGTCTCTGATAAAATCCACAGGAAGCAATGGAATGTGGGCCAACTATAATGCATGGCTGTCTTCATGTGCATTCATGATGCAGATGCAAGTACATATGATTTCTTCAGCATAGACTGCAGACTGATTACAGTGCTTTCTGCTGTATATTGATGCATGCTCAGCTAGGACTCTGCTGATGCATAAGAGTACATTACAGCAGTCAGTCATCTCTCACACGAGTGACAGTAGCTGTAGGATAAGAAATCCTATTCAACTAGGTTGAAATTCAGTGGAACAAGCATATTTGCCTTCTCTCTATTCTTCTTTACATTGTCACCTCTATCACCCCACCAAAAAAGGTTTTTTTATCTGGAAAGTTCACATTCCAGTGAAAAATTATTTGCCTTTATTCAGACTGCAGAATCTTAGTCTCTGAGTAACCCTATTTAAAATAACTGGACTCCTAACAAAATAGGTGCTATTCAGTATTAGTAAGAAGGGCAGAAGCTGTTCCAATATAATGAGTAACTGTTTCCTCTAATAAGTAAATGTAAGACAGAAATTGTTACCAGTTCAAGCAAAGACTTGACTACACAGAAAAGATAATCATCATCTGTAAAACATAGCTAGAACGACATTTTCTAATACAAAAGAGTTAATAGATCCTGGCTTATGTAAAACATATTGGAACCATGCTCCAGTAGCACATTTCAGCTACCACTAGCATATTATGGCCAGATTGTGACCTTTATTACATGGCTTTACTGTTGGAGTGAAAGGGAGAAAGGAGACAAAGGGAGTAAGGAGCCATCCCCCAATTGCATCACCCATGTAGGAACTGTCCAGAGTTTCATCCCAGATCTTGAAGATACCAAGATACTTCCCTTCCCATCCAACCCAAGATCTCAATAGAAAGGAGGTGAGGAACAGTCAGAATCATGCTCCTGCTCTCCCTGCATCCCATGCACCCACCAGCTGGGTGGGGGACAGCTGGGTGAGGGAAAAGAGGGAAATTCTGCACCATGTACCACTAGGAAGATTCAGGAGTGTGGGCTAGATCTTTAGCTGATGCAAACTGGTGTAGTTCCAGTGAAATCAATGGATCTCTATGCCAAATCACACCAGATGATGATCTGAGCCTTTATATCTTTCATGATTCCTGATGCACCCTCTTGGGTGGATGGAGCCACACTACCCATAATGTGAGGCTATAGTAATGCTATTACCCCCCTTCCCCCTCCAGCCAAAAACAAATCCCTACTTCAAATCTAATTTAATCATTTCCCTTTAGTAAAAGGAAAGGCGTGGCTTATGCATCCTCTTATTTTGAAAACAAAGGTGCAGAGACATTCTATGTAGATGTTGTGAGGGGCTTTCCAGGGGAAAAAATACATTCTTTTGGACATATCGCCTGGGACTGTTTAGAATTGGCCATTGTGCTCAGGAAGGAATAAAAGGAAGGTAAAGAGGCAGTATTAAAAATAAAATAAAATAAAAACAATATAGCAAGACCTATGGACCCATGATATGGGATAAATGTTTGAGTTGCTGAAGACCTAGCTGGCTATTGATGGCTTCAGGGAACAGATATAAAAAGAGACACAGAAGCGCTCTCAACTTCTGGTCATATTCTGTCAGTCAAAAACCTTAACTTCCTCTGTTAATCATTTTTATTCACTCTTCAAGTAAAAAGTATAGATGTCACTAAAATCAATACAGAACTATCTATACTTCAGAGCACCAAGAAGGTTAAAGAAGCTGAAAGTAGTGAGCCTTGGTATGCAGCAAACCCATTTTGTTGCTGAAAACTTTACCTTTAGTAGAACATGTTTTAAATAACTGGATTAATGTGGTTGTTCCTTTCTATGTAAATCATGATAACATATCTCTGTGCATGACTCTTAGTAACATAACTAAAAGGTATGGTTTGTAAGCAATTTATGCATCCTAAAGAGTAAACACTTCAGATTTTGTCCCATCAGCACTCACTGTGTTTGTAACGGTCTTAAAAGATAAAACAAATGTAACAGCTGATTTACATTCAAGGGTACACCATTAAGTGTTTCAATATTGTGATTCAGAAAGATTAGCCTGCATAAAAAAATGCATAAAAAATAGTTTTAAGTATTTTGCACAAAAGACCTCTTTCCTGACTATAGTTCTTCGAGATGCAAAATACAGCAGCCATTCTGAGGCAAGGAAGCTAGAGTGAACATCTCTATCAACATGTTCAAAGAGCTTAGCATTACTCACTCATAAGCTAAGGTAATCTCCCTCAAACATTCTGGCAAGTCCTATGTTGGTCTTAACACCAAATGAACCTTGAAAAAAAATCCAATTATTTATTTATAGAACATCCAACATGTGTCAATCAAAGTAAAGGATAAATGAGGAATACTAACTCCAGGAGCTTTTGGCAGGCAACGTCTCTGAACTTCATAACACTTTCATATAAAGAGTTAGAGTATAACTAAAAAATCCAGTTACCTACTTCCTGCTTATTAGCACTCCCAACCAAATGTACTTCACATCCAGAACTGAGCAGTGACATTTTCACCTAATGAAAAAGATGTCAATGTTTCAGTTCTTATTAGGTTGCTCAATCTGCAGATATGTGCTACACACTAGTCTGGACAAATTCTGACTATTAAAGAATAATTTACTTTTCCTGTAAGCTTCCAAATTTCATATTCTACAAATAAGAACATATATATATATATATATATATACACACACATTATGTATAAATGTTCTTATTTGTGGAATATGAAATTTGGAAGCTTGCCGGAAAAGTTATATTATACATAACTGAAGCAGTGGAAACTTGGAAAACATCAAGTGGCAAACACGATCTTTTTTTACTCTCTAAGGGCTTAATCCTTTCAATTTCTAAGTCTCTTTTAGGAAGAGTTGAACACCTACAACACTGATTGAGCTCCAAGTCACAAATGTATAGGAAGAAGTTAATAAAAGTCAGTGAGAAGAAGAAGAAAAGTTGGGCAAAATCAAAGATCTGTCAAAATTTTGGGATGGAGGGAAGGAAATTCTTTTCACTGCATTCTTTAGTTGGCCAATTGCACTTTCTGAAAAAGGCATTGATAATTTCCCGCCGTAGTTGACCTAGTTATTCTTTGCAGACATCAGTAGCAGGGAAGGACAAGAATATGTTTCAGAAGTAGTGGAATGGATCGCTTTCTGAGCTTTCATGTATGTGATGGGGCTGCAGTTCAGTAAAGGGTATTGGTGAAAAACCCTTCCCTCCTTCCTCAAGGTGCTAGATACTAGTCCCCACATTTCCTTCCTCCTACCAGCACAGGAAATGGCATCTGAAAGCTCAAGGTGAATCCTCGCCCTTCTGCAACTATAGATGCTTTCAGCATCTACATCCAGAAATGATGTCCACAAACTTGTGGTAAAACCCTTCTTACAACTACTGTTTCAGTTTCTTACCTATAGGTTCTAGTCTGAAAAAGCTTGTTCCCATGCCCTGAAAAATTCTGTCTTTTCAGAAAAAAAAAGAACATTTTCAGCATCAAACCAAATTTTGAAAAGTGTCTTGGTTTTTGAAGAAAAAGTCAAAACTTTCTTACTCTGTTTAAAAAACAAAACAAAAAGCAATTTTCTGTTAAACAGTGTTGACAGAGGGAGGGGGAAATCAGTCCTAGATATGGTGTTTTTTTCCTCTGTTTCTTCATGTGCTGTTTATGATGATTATCATTTTTGCATCATTAGTTGGCTTGAGATTCATTGGCTCATGCATCTCAAGCAACCCATTTTGGGAATAATGTCAGTATTTTATGCAATACATTTAATTTGTGTGCACCTTGACTTCAGAAGCAGGGCCGGCTCCAGACCCCAGCGTGACAAGCACGTGCGTGGGGCAGCAGTTGTCGTCAGGGGCGGCAGATTGGTCCGGCGGACCTGCCGCAGGCATGACTGCGGGAGGTCCACCGGAGCCCCGGGATGACCGGACCTGCCGCAGGCATGACTGCGGACGGTTCGCTGGTCGCGCGGCTCGGCTGGACCTGCCGCAGCCAAGACTGCGGCAGGTCCGGTTGTCCCGGGGCTCCGGTGGACCTCCCGCAGGCATGACTGCGGCAGCTCAACCGGAGCCGCCGGACCAGCCAACCGTCCGCAGCTGCGGGAGGTCCAGCCGAGCCGCGCGACTAGCGGACCCTCACCAGTCAAGCCAGCAGGAGGTCCGCTGCTCCCGGGGCTCCGGGGCGTCTCCCGCGCATGACTGCTTGGGGCGGCCGAATATGTAGAGCCGGCCCTGTTCAGAAGGCACTAGTCTTCTGTTACTTCCCTTGAAAATCATTTGGATTTTAGTAGTGAGGCCTTTTCTGTATCTCAGGCAGAACTTTGGGGAAGGGGGAACTTCCTCTTGGCTAGTTCTCCATTTTGTTGTACTGAGTAACCACTGGGATCACAGCTGAGCCAATATTAGGACATAAGTGGCAGTAAGTCAGGTCTGGCCAATGTGAGTGTGTCACCTGAAATTAGATACGAGTGATGGTGGCAGGAGAGCTGGAATTAATGCACTATGAAGTACAGAATACTGAAAGGCTAAAGGAGAATAGTTTAGTGCTCAATGACATTAATATTCTCAGAGCTAGTTAGCCCTTTTCTTTGGCCTCTAGTTTAACTTCTGAAGTTGAATATAAAGCTTTTATAACAGCACAGATTTTCAAATAACTTTAAATTTCAATAATTAAAAAAAATCCCTTCAATGATTGCATTATAATATAGGATATATAGCAATTATGGATACTGAGCTTCCAGAGGTAGGTTGGGTATTTTTGAGTACTTACAGACAGTTCAGAAATCTAGACAGTTCAGTATTAATCTGCTTTATTTGCCAACTAGTAGCCAAATCCTACCATGGATTTATTGTTAGCTGAATTTCCTATCTGGTGACTAGGAAATGTATTTGTATTTGGGTGGTGCTACACAGAACTCTTCTTCAGGTCTGTACAAGTAGATTGTAAGATTTACTAATGTTTGCAAACTTTCACAGGCAAACCTGGCTCAATTTGTGACGTAAGCTGGGCTGATTTATTGTTTTCCTTTTGAACAATGAGAAATGATTTTTGCATGGCATGGTACAAAAGTAGGTGAAACACAATCAGTTCAGCTGAGTTTCACTTTGAATTAGGTTTGAACACAAAACTCAGTGCAAAACTCCTGCTTTGCAAACATACTTGAATTGAAAACAAAGCAAAAGTTAAACTAAACACTATGAATTAAAACTGGATAATGCCTCCAGAATACATTTGCCTGACAGTGAAAGGTATTAATACATATGGTTGTGTCTTCAGAATAATGTGTAAGGATAATATGCATTTCAGCAAAAAGATGTGTGTGCGCGCGCGCATCCATCTGTACTGTTCTGTGTACAGAATCACCCTACACTAGCTAGGCAGGTAATTGAAACTTTCACTGATTGCAGAGGCTGAAGCAAGTGCCACTGCAGTAAAGTGATTTTGCTTGTTGTTTTAGTTAAGAGCACATGGAATTTTAGATACTGTATTTTTTATAAAATGTAACAAAAGTAAACTGAATCCTGAGATCCAGATACATCATAAGCCATTTTAGCGCTAGTATAGTAGTATAACCATTTTGTATGTGATTTCTCATCTATTACTTAATTTATATCTCAGATGATAAGATAGGCAGGAAGAGTCTGATACCATCCCCTGAAGATAGGGAGAGTATCAAGAAGCAACCTAAGAGAACAGATATATTTGTGTTGCAAAGATTGCAGCATACATGAGAAAGTACACAAATATCCTTGCTGTTCTAAATTCATGGTCCTACTCCAGAGCCTGCACTGTTAACGAACAGAAGGTTGGGGCAAGACAATTTTTTTACCTAAGACAATTTGATTAGCACAATATAAACTAAACAAAGTTAGTTAATTATATGTAGTCATCAAAGCTCTGTCTAGCAGAAAATATGTGAATGGAGGTTTTGCAAAATCAAACCTCTAAATTACATTAATTTCTTGAGAAAATTGATGCAGGCAATAGGAAAAGGAAATTTTGGGGGAGGAAAACAGGAGGAAAAAAAGGGAGGGGCTTGATTTATAAAGCTAAACCAAACTGAGCTTCATTTTATCTGAATTATACAGAATGCCCCCCTCCCCAGTTCTAAGACAGTGGTGGTAAGAGAGGGAGGATTAAAAGGTTATGATTTGTGTCCTCTCTAATTAGACAAATTTTCAGTAGGAAAAAAACCTCTTCTGCCTTTATGATCCTCTTTATTAACAAATGTGTATGTTTAAGAAATGCATTGTAATATGTACTTGTAAAATGTATTTTTCTAGTAATTAGTATTATTGAGTTTTGGTTTCTACCATCAGCAGCAGAAATTTTTCAGGGTAATATTACACTGTAAATTTTCATCCACTTCTAACTGGAGAATCAAGTTGTTTGAGTTATCTACTGGGTGCTATATTGGAATGGAATATGTGCTTTAAATATACATTTATATATATTTCCAGAAGAAGTTCTAAGATAAAATGATTGCTTTTTCTTCTGCATTATGACAATTGTGAACTAAGAGGAAGAACAAGAGGTGTTTAAAAAAAAACAAAACCACAAACTCCTTATATTTAAGTATAATAGATTGTATAATATTCCACACAACTGGATGATTTATGTTTTCATAGATATAATTTATCAGTCTATCAACAAAGATTTTTTTTCAAAGTCACAATCATGGAGTTTGCAATAGAAATTTGTAATCATGGGTTAAGGCACCATCTTTACTTCTGATAAAATGGTGTGAAAGAAAATTTACAACGCAGTATTTTTCCCTTGCTTTCATCACAACACATTTAAAATGTATATTATAGTTATGGCTGGAGGGTTGAAAACCTTTAATCTCTCTTAGGTATTTATACAGCCCCGATTACCGAAGTATCTGAACATCTCACATTTTAAAATAATATTTATCCTCAACACCTCTGTGAGGTAGGGCAGTAATATTATTCTCTTTTACAGATGGGGAACTCCCTTTGAGGATCTGGGCCTTGATGACTAAGGGTATGTCTGCACTGGAGCTGGAGGTGTAAATTCCATCTTGGGTAGACATATCTGCATTAGCTCTGATCCACCTACCACACTAAAAATAGCAGTGCAGCCATGGCTGCATGGACAGTGGGATGGACTAGGTCCCTGGGGTTTAAGACCGTATTGTACTTGAGGCATCTAGCCGGTTATGCTGCCAGTAGCATAGCCACTACTGCACCACTGTTTTACGCATTGTGGCTCAATCAGAACTAGTGGGCCTATGTCAATCTGAGATAGAAATTATATCTCCAACTCCAAAGTAGACATACTCTGAAGTGACTTGTCCAAAGACACACAGGAAGTCTTTAGCACAGGAAAGAATATCTGCTGGTTCAAATGAATGCCAGGCTACTGCTCTAACCACTGAATCATCCTTCTTCTCATGGTAGAGACTATATATGAATAGTATTACTTATTACCGAATATAGCACACATTTCCCCTCTAAACAAACAAATGCATTTATAAAAAAGTGTTTTGCCTTCAAAGATCAAAGGAGTGTGGGGTTTTTTTCCCTCTTTAAATTTTGCAGAATTAATATAGATGGGTCTGAGGTATAACACTATATCTGCACTCCTTTTTCCAGAACTTTAGGAGGCAAGAAGGTTTCAGACTAAAAGGATGCCATATCTGAAACATCTCTGGTTTTGTTTTGTTTTGTAAAACAAAACTCCCAAGCAGTCACAGTTTTGCCTGCTACCATTTGCACACATGGAAATTTGATAGAAGTGGGAAAAACAGATTTCACTTTGCAAAACTTTGTTGTTGTTGTTGTTGGTTCGAATGGGATTTAAGGATTACCTACAAATTGCCTTCTTTTTATATATATTATCCTAAAATATTCTTATGTAAAAAGATATTCTTCAGGTTTCTTGCATTTATTAGCAGTGCAGGGTGCAAAGAGGACTATGAGTTTAGAATAGAAAGGGTATTTGTGCACCTCATATTTGTTACAATCTTTGAAAAATATTTGCTGATTACCTTGCCTGCTAAGCATTTTGCAACCAATTTACAACTAGGTCACCTGATCTGATTTGCTGGTAGCTTAGATAGGTCTTATTCAACCCTCAGATGACACAAGTAATTGCGACACAAATAATATTCCTAGAGTCAATAACATAGTGCCAGATAACAAGCAGGCAGAAATAAGAATAATTGTTTATATTTACCCAAAAAAATCTATTTTTAAATTTATCATTGTCTGATTAATTCTAGTCTACAATAAGCCCCTATTTAGTGAATTCAAGTTCTCAGACACTAGTCACCACAACCTTATAAATTGTGTACAGTACACTATGTAGATCTTACTTACTGAGCCCCCAAGGACCATGCACAAATATTCAGAGTACAAGAATTGTAAATCATCACTTTACAGGAACTGCACATGAGGCTGCCAGGCTAACAGCAGACAGATAAATAAATACATAATTAAAGTGAAGTATTAAAAAAGTGTTTTATTGAGAATTTAGCAAGCTCAGACAGACATTCTCTAGAGAAACACTTATGCAAGATAGAGCGGGCCAAATTCATTCCTGGTAGAACTGCATTAAAATAAATGGGATAAAATCAACCCACTGGACCAATCAGTTACATCCGTTGTATATGAAATAACTGCATTGACTTCATAGCAGTGCTAGGTCTATGCTGCAAGGTTAATTAACAAACTGAACTTTTCATGCTCTCGCCACCTACACATTTTAAAAATATGTTAACTGTTTTACTAGCTCACTGCCACCAAACTCTTGTATATAATATATTATCGCCTTGTGGTAACATTAGCCTCTGGTAGCTGTGCAACACCATCCAGATGTTTGATCTTTGCAAGAGAAAACAGTGGGAGAAAAAATAAATATAAAATTAATGGACATTATTGGGCTGACTGATTATCTAGTCTGACCTATGCAGTGTTGTTGTAGCTGTGTCGGGCCCAGGATATGAAAGAGACAAGGTGGATGAGGTAATATATTTTATTAGACCAACTTCTCTTGGAGAGAGAGACCAGCTTTCAAGAATAGCCTCTGTATAAGTTGATGTCTCTCTCACCAACAGAAGTTGGTCCAATAAAAGATATTACCTTCCCCATCTAGTCTGACTTATGCAACACAGGCCATAGAATTACCCAAGTGATTTTTGTATCAAGCCCCCAACTTCTGGATGCACTACAACATATTCTTTAGAATTATATCCAATCTTGATTTAAAGACTACAAGTTAGAGAGAATTCACTGCTTCCCTAGGTAAGTTGTTCTAATGGTTGAATACCCTCACTGTGAAAAATGTGCACCTAATTTCTAATCTGATTTTTTATATCTTCTGCTTCCTGACACTGGAACATGCATAATCTATTGAAAATTTGGCCTATATTTTGAATTTTTTTTTTGAGAGAGAGAGAGAGAATGAAGTGAGAACACCCACAGCAGCAGAAGAGAGACTTCAGAAGCCATTGCTATGGACCAAGAGGTAAATTGAAGCCATTGAAACCAAGTAAATTATTCCAGATTTGCACCTGCAGAATTTGGTCTAAATCATTAAAATAGTTTTGCTCAAACGAGGGATGTGAGCAATGACCAAAAATAAAATTTGCCAGTTCAAATTCTAGGCACTTCAGCCCCAAAAGCTTACATAGATGCACAGAAGAGCCACAGTACTGACACCTCTGTTTCTCTCTAGCTCTCTCTCTCAATTTATGTATATTCAGTGACCTTATCAACCTGTCTCATGAAACTCATTTAAACTTTATTTCCCCCCTTCATTTGTGCCTTCTATGCCAGAGGCCCTCTGGAAGCTACTGAGAGGCTTCACAAGCAGCCTCCACATACAGCATTCTTTTATTTGAGAAATGGCAAGACCATTGTGCACCTCTAAAATGATTTATGTAGGTTTACAGTTTTTTTGTTGCCTTGCTCTTTTATTTATTATTTTTGTCATCTTGAGATAGGAATTTGGAGCTACAAGATGCATCTTGTTTAGGAATATATTATCTTTGGCATTATCTTGGAAATAACATTTAACATTCCTGTGGTGAGAAGAACACCTCAACAGCCCAATATTGTGGCATTTAATTTCAGAAAGGGGAACTATGCAAAAATGAGGAGGTTAGTTCAACAGAAATTAAAAGGTACGGTGACTAGAGTGAAATCCCTGCAAGCTGCATGGACACTTTTCAAAGACACCATAATAGAGGCCCAACTTAAATGTATACCCCAAATTAAGAAACACAGTAAAAGAACTAAAAAAGAGCCACTGTGGCTTAACAGCCATGTAAAAGAAGCAGTGAGAGATAAAAAGGCATCCTTTAAAAAGTGGAAGTCAAATATTAGTGAGGTAAATAGAAAGGAGCATAAACACTGCCAAATTAAGTGTAAAAACATAAGAAAAAAACAAAAAGGAGTTTGAAGAACAACTAGCCAAAAACTCAAAAGGTAATAACAATGTTTTTTAAGTACATCAGTAGCAGGAAGCCTGCTAAATAACCAGTAGGGCCCCTGGATGATCAAGATACAAAAGGAGCACTTAAAGATGATATAGTCATTGCAGAGAAACTAAATGAATTCTTTGCTTCAGTCTTTACGGCTGAGGATGTTAGGGAGATTCCCAAACCTGAGCTGTCCTTTGTAGGTGACAAATATGAGGAATTGTCACAGATTGAAGTGCCATTAGAGGAGGTTTTTGGAATTAATTGATAAATTTAACAGTAACAAGTCACTGGGACCAGATGGCATCCACCCAGAAGTTCTGAAAGAACTGAAATGTGAAATTGTGGAACTGTTAACTATGGTTTGTAACCTATCCTTTAAATCAGCTTCTGTACCCAATGACTGGAAGATAGTTAATGTAACACCAATATTTCAAAAGGGCTCTAGAGGTGATCCCGGCAATTACAGACTGGTGAGTCTTAACGTCAGAACCAGGCAAATTAGTTGAAACAATAGTAAAGAATAAAATTGTTGGACACATGGAAGAACATAAATTGTTGGACAAAAATCAACATGGTTTCTGTAAAGAGAAATCATGTCTTACTAATCTATTAGAGTTCTTTGAAGGGGTCAAACATGTGGACAAGGGGGATCCAGTGGACACAGATTTCCAGAAAGTCTTTTGACAAGGTCCCTCACCAAAGTCTCTTACATAAATTAAGTTGTAATGGGATAAGAGGATTGAAAGGATTGAGAACTGGTTAAAAGATAGGGAACAAAGGGTAGGAATAAATGGTAAATTTTCAGAATGGAGAGGGGTAACTAGAGAAAGGGATAAACAGTGAGGTGCCAAAGTTTGCAGACGATACTAAACTGCTCAAGATAGTTAAGACCAAAGCAGACTGTTAAGAACTTCAAAAAAGATCTAACAAAGCTAAGTGATTGGGCAACAAAATGGCAAATGAAATTTAATGTGGATAAATGTAAAGTAATGCACATTGGAAAAAATAACCCTAACTATACATACAATATGATGGGGGCAAATTTAGCTACAATTAATCAGGAAAGATCTTGCGTCATGGTGGATAGTTCTCTGAAGACATCCAGGCAGTGTGCAGCGGCAGTCAGAAAAGCAAACAGGATGTTAGGAATCATTAAAAAGGGGATAGAGAATAAGACAGAATATTTTATTGCCCTTATATAAATTCATGGTATGCCCATATCTTGAATACTGCGTGGTCTCCTCATCTCATCTGCCATTAGAAAAGGTTCAGAAAAGGGCAACTAAAATGATTAGGGGTTTGAAACGGGTCCCATATGAGAAGAGATTAAAGAGGCTAGGACTTTTCAGCTTAGAAAAGAGGAGACTAAAGGGAGATATGATAGAGGTATATAAAATCATGAGTCGTGGAGAAAGTGAATAAGGAAACATTATTTACTTGTTCCCATAATATAAGAACTAGGGGCCACCAAATGAAATTAATGAGCAGCAGGTTTAAAACAAATAAAAGGAAGTTCTTCTTCACATAGCGCACAGTCAACATGTGGAACTCCTTGCCTGAGGAGGTTGTGAAGGGTAGGACTATAACAGGGATTAAAAGAGAACTAGATAAATTCATGGAGGTTAAGTCCATTAATGTCTATTAGCAAGGATGGGTAAGGAATGGTGTCCCTAGCCTCTATTTGTTAAAAGGTGGAGATGGATGGCAGGAGAGAGATCACTTGATCATTACCTGTTAGGTTCACTCCCTCTGGGGCACCTTGCATTGGCCACTGTCGGCAGATAGGATACTGGGCTAGATGGACCTTTGGTCTGACCCAGCATGGCCATTCTTATGTTCTTATGCATTAATTTTATGATTGTTTACTTGGAGATTTCCGCTCTGCCCCAAGAAGTGTAACCAGAATAGTTATAGAGTTCTATTCTCCTCCAGGAGATTACTGCCATGTACGGCAAATTCACAATACCTCTGAGAACTTGCAGGGAAAAAAACAAAACAAAACCAAAAAACACCACAACCATCTTTATTATAGGACAGATGAAACATTAAGGCTCCAGAATTGTATGTTGGAAATCCTGGTATTATTCTCTGCTGCATATGGATATATTTCTGTTAAAAATAATTTTATTCCAAAGCTATTGGACACACCAAAATCATATAATACCTGCAGATAACTTCTGTCATCACAAGAGAGTAGAACCAATGTTACGTATTGATTTTAGTTGCTGTTGGAATATACTAGCCAGATGACTCTCATGAGGTTCAAAATTATTTGCCTGATTCTCCCCTCATAGCAGTTTCATAACTCCACTGGACCAGATCCTTGACCGTCCTTTCCAGTTGCTTCTTGCTACTCCGGCAGCAAATTAAGAGCTGGAAATCTACTCCAATGGAGCATCTCAGGCAGGGGTGGCTCTAGGAATTGCGCCGCCCCAAGCAGGGCGGCACGCCGCGGGGAGCGCTCTGGTGGTCGCCGGTCCCACGGCTCCAGTGGACCTCCTGCAGACGTGCCTGTGGAGGGTCCGCTGGTCCTGCGGCTCCGGTGGACCTCCCGCAGGCACGCCGCCCCAAGCACGCGCTTGGCGTGCTGGGGTCTGGAGCCGGCCCTGATCTCAGGATTCCAGTGATGTAAAGGAATCATTCTGTGGCATAAAGCCAACATCAGTTCTATGCCACCCAGTCTTTGCCCTGGGACATAGGGGGAAAAGGAATCAGCAGTTAATGGAAGGGTTCTTTAGAGCAGGGGTCCCCAACCCCCGGGCCGCGGACTGGTATCGGTCCATGGCCTGTTAGGAACTGGGCCGCGAACCGAGCGCACAGCAGGACATGAGCGGTGAGTGCACAGCAGAACATGAACGGCTAGGACATGAGCGGTGAGTGAGCTAGCAAAGCTTCATCTGTGTTTAGAGCCGCCGCTCCCCGTCGCTCACATTACTGCCTGAGCTCCGCCTTCTGTCAGATGTTAGATTCTCATAGGAGCGCGAACCCTACTGTAAACTGCGCATGTGATGGAGGGAGTTTTGCACTCCTTATGATAATCTAATGCCTGATGATCTGAGGTGGAGCTGAGGCCATGATGCTAGCACTGGGGAGCAGCTGCAAAAACAGATTACATTAGCAGAGGTTTCACTGCACAGAGACCATAATAAATCAATCGCTTGCAGACTAATATCAGAACCCTATCAGTGAGTGGCAAGTGACAATTAAGCTGCATCTGGTGGCAGGCTTTATAGTGGCAAGTGAGTTGATGTACTTCAATTGTACAGCTGCATCTGGTGGCAGGCTTTATAGTGGCAAGTGAGTTGATGTACTTCAATTGTACAGCTGCATCTGGTGGCAGGCTTTAAGTCAGAATCCGACACTTATATTAGTCCGCACGTGGCCCGCCCATTATTTTATTTACCACTTCCGTCCGTGCCTCTTTCCCGCACAGTTTTGGTAAGCCCACAAGCTAACCCTGGCCAAAATGAGTAAAAAAAAACATCGCTGCAAAGCTTCTTTGAAAAGGGGGAAAGACCCAATGATGAGACAGCAGAAGACTCTAAGACAGCCAACAAAAAGAAAGCTGCATTTAAAAGAAAATACCAAGAGTCCTACTTAAATTACGGGTTCATTGCAACAGGTGACTCACATTCTCCATGCCCGCTTTGTATAATATGTGGCGACCGGCTATCCAACGAAGCCATGAAACCTTCAAAACTGCTTTGCCACATGGAGACCAAGCACCCTGCATTAAAAGACAAGCCTTTGGAGTTTTTTAAAAGAAAAAAACGTGAACACGAAGAACAGAAGCAATTACTGAAGGCCACCACTTCATCAAATGTGTCTGCACTGAAAGCATCATTCTTAGTGGCTAACCGCATTGCTAAAGCTAAGAAGCCCTTTACTATTGGTGAAGAGTTGATCCTGCTTGCTGCTAAGGACATTTGTCATGAAATTTTAGGATAGGCTGTAGTTCAAAAGGTGGCACGTGTTCCTCTTTCAGCTAGCACCATAACTAGACGAACTGATGAAATAGCAGAGGATATTGAGGCACAATTGTTAGAGAGGGTGAATGAGTCACCGTGGTACGCAATCCAGGTTGACGAGTCTACCGATGTTGACAACAAGGCAACAATGCTTGTTTTTGTGCGATATATTTTTCAGGAGGATGTGCATGAGGATATGTTATGTGCACTTTTGTTGCCAACCAACACCACAGCTGCAGAACTATTCAAGTCTTTGAATGATTACAGGTCAGGAAAACTGAATTGGTCATTTTGTGTCTCTATATGCACGGACGGAGCAGCTGCCATGACTGGACGGCTTTCTGGTTTCACTACTCGGGTCAAGGAGGTCGCTTCTGAATGTGAGTCTACGCACTGTGTCATCCATAGAGAAATGCTAGCTAGCTGAAAAATGTCATCTGAACTTAACAAAGTTTTGCAGGATGTGATTAAAATTATCAGCCACATTAAAGTACATGTCCTTAACTCACGTCTGTTTGCGCAGCTCTGTGAGGAGATGGACGCAGAGCACACACATCTTCTCTTATACACAGAAGTGAGATGGCTTTCTAAAGGTAGATCACTGGCCAGAATTTTTGAGTTACGAGAGCCGCTCCAGAGATTTCTTTTAGAAAAACAGTCACCACGGGCAGCACATTTCAGTGACACAGAATGGGTCATAAAACTTGCTTACTTGTGTGACATATTCAACCTGCTCAACGAACTCAATCTGTCACTTCAGGGGAGAACGACAACTGTGTTCAAGTCGGCAGATAAAGTGGCTGCATTCAAAGCCAAACTAGAATTATGGGGGCGACGAGTGAACATTGGGATTTTTGACATGTTTCAAACATTAGCAGAGATTTTGAAAGAGACTGAGCCAGGGCCTTCTTTTTGCCAGCTGGTGCATGATCACCTATCTCAGCTTTCAAAAGAGTTTGAGCATTACTTCCCAACCACAAAAGACCCCCGACCTGGGAAGGAATGGATCCGCGACCCATTTGTGAATAAGCCAGGTGAATCGACTTTATCCGTGCTAGAAGAGGATCAACTGCTTGAGATCACAAATGACGGTGGCCTTAAAAGTATGTTTGAGATGACTTCAAATCTCCATATGTTCTGGATTAAAGTCAAGGCGGAATATCCTGAGATTTCCACAAAAGCACTGAAAAGCTTACTTCCATTTTCAACATCCTATCTTTGTGAAGCAGGGTTTTCTGCAGTGACAGCAACCAAAACGAGATTATGGAGTAGACTGGACATAAGCAACACACTTCGGGTGTCACAGTCTCCCATCACCCCTAGATGGGACCGTCTAGTTGCAGGAAAACAAGCTCAGGGCTCCCACTAATTCTGCATTATGGTCAGTTGTATAATTATTTCATTATATATTACAATAATAATAGAAATAAAAGTAAAAAAATAAATGTAATGCGCTTGAATCTTCCCAAAACCATCCCACAGGTCCGCGGAAATTTTTTTTTCTACGAAACCGGTCCCTGGTGCCAAAAAGTTTGGGGACCGCTGCTTTAGAGGACCATTAATGTTACAATAATTCATAGCAGCCCCAGGCTCTCTCCAGGTTTGGGAAACAGAATTGTGGTTTACAGCCACTTTCTATCTACCTTTTAGATGTTACACAGAGAGCACCTTGGCAGTACCCAAGGATCTAGTCTATTGGTTTCAGTTGAATTACTCTTAATTTGCACCATATCATATTGAATGTTAGCTACAGCTAGAGCTGTTTAAAGTTTTCAGAGAGCGGGGGATAATCCCCTTTTATTCCCCTTTTTAATCTGCAGCCCATGTCAAATGGCAAGGGAAGAAAAGGGGGAAAAGACTGGTGGGGGGGGAGAGGAGAGAGAGAAGGAGAAATGGAGGAAAAAATGTGAACATTTAAAAACGGATTTTTTTTTTTAATAAAAATGTCCATGTTAAAAAAACCAACTGAACTGAATCGAAACCTGTGGAACAAAGTGATTCGTAATTTTTTGAGTAGGCTCTCTGCTGCCCACTCCATCGAATGGTCAACATCGGCAGGTATCCTTCAGGGAGGGACAAGGACACCTAGATATTCCTGCCTGTGCTGAGGGAGTAAGTTGCTACACCCATTAAGTGGTGCCTCCCTGTTGCTATAGAGGGGCCAGTGGCGGCTCCAGGCACCAGAGCTCCAAGCACTTACCTGGGGCGGCAAGTTGTGGGGGGGCGGCCTGCTGGTCTTTGCGAGGGCAGCAGTCAGGCAGCCTTCAGCGGCTTGCCTGTGGGAGGTCTGCCAGTCCCGCGGATTCAGTGGCAATTCGGCGGTGGGTACGCTGAAGCCATGAGACCGGCAGACCTCCTGCAGGCATATCGCCGAATCCGCAGGACCAAAGGCAGCCTGCCTGCTGTGCTTGGGGCAGCAAAAAAGCTAGAGCCACCCCTGAGAGGGGCACAACAGCTTCACCTTCTTCCCTCCCACAGAAGAGTTTTTTCCAGTAAGGAGCAACTTGCTAGTGGCCTCTGACCCTCTCCAAGTGCACAGGCTGCTATCCAGCCCTTACCTAGGCCAGCATGGGTCAGGACTCTTTACACCCTCCTCCACCATTGTATGGTCTCCTAAGGTGGGATGAATGGGAAATTATACTGTAGCTTATGAGAGTGAGTACTACTTGAAACAGACGCCACTTTTCAGAATTCTGTGCAGAGTTACATTAACTGCATGAACCATAGCAGTGGACAAGGAATTGCTCAGGCTATTGTACACTATGTTCAAACACTAAATTAACACTGCAGTCTCCAAGACCGGCTTCAGATTGGAAGAGTCATAAACACATTATGGTTCATATATATAGTAAGCATCATGAATGTCAGCCACTTCCATGCATCAGTCATGCTCAACATAGCTTGCAATATAGGATTCTTTGCAAAAGATGATCACAGTCATCAATGCAGGGGGGCGGGAGATTTTGCTTAAATATGCCTCAACTTCTCACCACAGAAATCAGTTACATGAAGTTACTGCCCCTTGGCATTAACGGTCCTTAGTGTAGATAACTGCAGTTCACCTTAACCTGTTCAAAAAATACTTTGCTATCTTGACATTTGAACCTCTGGAGAAAATACACACTCCAATAAACTGATGCTAGATGCTGATTTAGTTGTGTCAATCCTAACAATCTATTTACCTACAATGTTTTCAGAGTGCACAGCTTACAAAATCTCATCTGTGCTTTGTGACTTATTTGAAGAAAGCAATCCCTGTGCTTTGCTGCCTTAATACACTGGTGACACTTGTATACCTGCAGAGTTTTCAGATCTGAAATTTGAAACTGCTAATGGTCCTTTTTACAGATTTAAGCCTACAAATTGTTAATGTCACTGATGTTGAAAGGCCAGTCTAGGGGGTTCTGGATGCTATTAAAGTGTACAGAAACACTCTGACATACCATAAAGAAAATTTGAGAGCTGTGGTTAAATGTGTAGATAAGGCTTTACTGAAAAGGAATGTTTTTAAGTATCATGTTAGACAGATAAAGCTTTCTTGTTTGAGACATGTGATCTCCGAAAGGGGTATAACCTTTGACCAGAAGAAAAATGGTAATAGTCACACAAACACTCAAATCAATATATATGATCACTGTACATTATTTTAGTCAATGTAACTCGTGGTCTGCCACATTTATTCCAAATTAGGAAACATGTGTGGATCCCTGAAGATCTGCAGTCTCTATTACTGGATATCTATGCCCCAATACTGTTCAACCTAGACTTGAATAGGTTAGGGTCAAAACATATTGCTTACCTTGTTTGATTTTATTTTGCCTACACAGTGTTCACAAGTTTTTTATACTATGACTCCATATTACAACAGAACCTTTAGCTACAAAATAAACAGGGAACTATATCTAACATAAATGGGTGAGTGATCAAAACCCGCTATAGACTGGTTTGTGATCACTTTAGGAGTCAACTCTCAGGCTGAGAAACCATGGCCTAGAATCATAACCACAGTTACTTCTGCATACTCACAATGAATGAAGTCCAGTCTAATAGAACAGTTTCAAGGATGTTAAGTGGGGCTTAATTAATATATGTAATACTATATATAGTACATGCCCATTGAAAATGGAGAGTCTGTATTTGTGCTCTCTTGATATTCAGAGCAACAGTGTCTCCTTACTACCTACATACATTTCTCAGTGAAATGAAGTTTTACCAAATTACCGTAGCATTTGAATATGAATGCTTGGTCCTGCCTCAGCACAGGGGCTGGACTTCATGACCTCTTGAAGTCCCATCCAGCTCTACATTTCTATGATTCTATGATACACAGCTGACTGGGTCAGAGACTGAAGTGTGTGTCAAAAGAATGTAAATACATCTGTTTTTTAATGTATTCATGTTGAGTTTTCTCTGTTATATTTGAACATGGACAACATTTTGAGTAATTCATACCTACTTTTTTGCTTTTGACATCTGGAAACAGTTTAATATTCTCTGAATTTAATAGCGTTCTAATATAATCTCTTTTCTGCTAAGCAAAGGGAAATATGTGGTGATATAAGTATAGATACATGGTATTAGATTATATTTCACAGTTACTAGGCAAACTGCGTCTTCCACTCCTCTGGGTCTTGTTGAGTGCTCCCCCTTTCAATGTCTCAGGCCTCAAGTTGCCACCTGGCTTAGAATGGAACAGAGTCCTCCTCAGAGCCTGTCAGACTGCTTAACTGTCAGAGTTCACTGACAATTGAGCCCCCTTCTTTTGAGAAGAATTTATGTAACTTTTTAGCTTTCCCTTTTCTCTCTTGTTCTCAACCTGGCAAAACAGCTGGGTCATTTCAATCTGGAAGTAAGCAATTGTCTTACACCTGCCACCTCAAGTGTTCAGTTGGAGATTACTTTTCTGGGCAGCCACTGTGTCCCCTTCCTGTTCATTCTTTCCACTGCCCCCTATTAAGCTAGATCAATGCAAATATAGTGTGATAGAATTCAAGGCAGAAAAGACCACCAGATCATCTACTTTGATTTATATATATATATGTCTCATAGGCCACTCACACACTAAACCAAACAACCTGAGGTAGACAAAAAGTATTACAGTCCTCAGGAGACTAAACTATTGTGTGCCAAGTACTGAGAACAGGAAGGACAGAGGTGTACCATTGCCTGAGGCTCCTGTAATGGCAGGGAACTGCTTAAGTGAGAAATACCCAGGTGATCCTGGCAAGTGATCTGCACCCCATGTTGAAGGAGACCCATCCCCTCCCAAAGATCATTGTCAATCATACCTGCAGGAAAATTCCTTTGTGACTCCACATATGGGATAAGTTAGACCCTGAACATGTGAATAAGAACAACACCTAGCCAAGCACCTTAGAATTCTCAGGACCATTTCAGAGTCCTGGCCCACCCCATCTAGGGTCCTATCTCCAGCTGTGGTCATCTCTGAGGTTTCAGAGGAACAAAACAAAACAAAAACCCAGAATGCACTGGTGAGAAAAATATCCCTTTCTGACCCCTACAGGTGATCAGCTGAAACCATGATAGATGAAATTTTAGGAACATAAGACATGAACTGGAAGGGACCTCCAGGTCTGCCAAGCCCTTCTGTCCATATATACATTCATACACAGCAGTCTTTTAAACCAATATACAAAACTTCCCCTCACTAACCAGGTCATCTATAGGGTTAATAAAATTGTTACAGCTCAGTAGTCTTAGATTATTGTGTAATATCTCCTACGTTATTCATAACAATATTATATATCAGTTCTACTTCCATCACATCATACTTGTGTGAGCCACATTTGTATATCATATTTTATACTAAGGGCACATTTATAAATGGCTTATAAAGCATTAATAAATGATGAATAGATGTTACAAGCATGTGACTACATGAGTAGTACAACTTTTAGATAATGTTTTCGCTTCTCGACTCTCTGAGCTAAGAGGTGAAAACATTATCTAAAAGTTGTACTATAGATAGTTATACAGCATAGCTATAAGCCATTGATAAATTGTTTGGACATTAACAACCTTGTTAGCCATTTCTTCAAACATCTATTCACAGGGGAGGGATAGCTCAGTGGTTTGAGAATTAGCCTGCTAAACCCAGGGTTGTGAGCTCAATCCATGAGCAGGCCATTTAAGGATACAGTGCAAAAGTCTGTCTGGGGATGGGTCCTGCTTCAAGCAGGGGCTTGGATGGGATCTCAGGAGGTCCTGGCTAACCCTGATATTCTATGATTTATTAACATCTTATAAACCATTTATAAATGTAACCTTAATATAAAGTATGACACAAATCTGACTGACTGGAATACAATTCTGCTTTTTGCTTGAGAAGTTCCTAGAGCAAGTTTTTTTGCTGCATCATGCTATTCCTTTTTTCTAATTAGAGCATATGGCACCACTGCCCACTGTACTGACAAAGCTAGACCTTGCAAGATGCTGAGCAACTCCTGAGAGGAATAGAACACACTCATCTCCCATTTAAGCCAATGGGAGTTGAGTGTGCTTGGCCCCTTGCACAGCTGTGCCCAGCATTAGGAAGACAAACAGGTTCACAACATTGTCAAGAGACAGGGAATTCACAATGGTACTGAATAGCATATGCCATGCTACAGAGTTTTCAAAGAATGACTTTTCTGCTTTCCATCTTTCATTGATACTGAAGGGACAAGAAAAAAAACAACAAACAAAACACAGCCTGATTCTCCTCTTACACCAATTGTAGAGCAAAAAGTAACACTTTTGAAATCAATGGTGTCCCTGTAAAACCAGAGTACATGAGAGGAGATTCAGACTCATTCACTTCCCTCTATTTAAATGCTTGTCTATTGATGGTTACTAGGCAACACATCTCATGCAGCCCACCTCTGATTTTTCCTCAACAGGTGTCACCAATTTTAATTTCTCTGCTTCTGAATCATCATCCACCACAAAACTTTTATTTTCAAACCAGAAAATGAAAGGAAAGGGAAAACAGAAGCCATCATTCCTGACAAATGTGTAAAACTGGCTTTTTGAATTCCTGCCCAACAAACATAATGCTATAATTTACAGCACATTCCCTTTTCAGCCTGTATCAGGAATAAAAGACATTCTAATTTCTTCATACACATAAGAGCAGAGCCTGTCATCCTTATGCAAGGCACACTCAAGCAAAACTGACAACTTAAATGAGAGCGTGGTCTGTGTAATTCTTCAGTAAGGACTGCAGGACCTAGCCCACCGAATAGTATACAGGGATAGAATGAAAGAGTGTCCTGATTCATTAGTGTGTTACTCTACTTTTAGACTGCTATAACTTCAATGCAATTACACCACTGTGAAACTGGAGTAATATTATAGTGAATTAGGTCCAGAATTCAATTCTTGATCTGGATCTCAAACACTTGTAAGTTTGGATCTGGTGTTGTGATTCAGCTTATTATGAAGATACATCACCAGAGATTTTTAAAAACAAACAGCCAGGACAAACATCTGTCAGTGATAGTCTACATTTACTTGGTCCTGTCACATTGCAGAGGGCGGGACTTGATAACTTCTAGAGGTCTCTTCCAGCCCTAACTTTTTATGATTCCATTTGCAACATTAAGATCCGGATACAGTGTTCAACAATCCCATAGTTTGGGGTTGCTCTGATGGGGGCCCATATCTAATAAGATGTGATATTAATTCACACTTACATTCCTCTGGGCACTACATAGAAATTTAAAAGTGTCCTTTTACATGAAAACAGAATCTGATCTATAGGTATGAAAACAGGCAGTGGCTGCCACATGGACTATAGAGGCATGTTCATTAGAAATTTGGCATGAGAAGTATGATACTGCACTGAACTCTGTCAGGCAAGCAAACATGACTGAAAAAAAGCAATCTGAATGAAAAGGAAAATGTTGGAAATTTGCTTTTGTTTCTGACACCTGTTTGTTTCCTGGGGGGCTCCAAATGGAACCCTTTATTGCTTTTTTCTAATCTGTCTTGGAGTTGACAGAGGTACAAGTTGTGAACCACAGCCTGCATGCTGTGCTAGAGAATGACAGAACTCAATAAAAACAATTATTTTAAAGCCTATATCTCATCTATTATTAAACCTGTGAAAAGAGTTTTAATTTCCTGTGCAGTTACACAGTGAAATGTCATACTTCAGAGGGAAAAAAGATAATTGCTTTTGATCAAAAATGTGTTTTTATTTTACATTTTGGACAATCCATGTAACTCAGGAGCTCATTTGGAGCTCATGCCCTTCTCATCACTCGGAATTAGTATAATTCTGCTAGGCAAACTTCAAATATTTCTATTTTTTTCCTCATAAAGAAGGAAAGATAAAATATTAATGTTTTGCAGCTTGAGATGCCACAAGCAAACATTGTCTTTTTATCACTGTGTAAATACTTTGCAAATGTGTAGTAGCAAAGAATGATTAATGTATGTTGATTGCCTTGACTAATGTTTATGTCCTGTATCTGGCAAACCAGATTCTCTATTACTTTTATTTGTTTTCTACTTATCAGTGATTATTAAACAATCTATAACCATGAATCAGTCACTTTTATTCCTTTACAAATAACATCAATTTATTTTCTTATTGGGGATAAGCTCACAGCAAAACAAACAAAACAAAACAACTGTCCAAACGCAGAATAACTCTGCATAGTGACAGAGCCATGGAGCCCCAGTGGAGTTGGAATCTCATCTGTGAGACAGCACAGAAGATGATGATTCTGACATTTAGACCTCTCATAACCAGTCTAAGCTAAATGGTACATCATTACTTAATTTAATTCTTTCACTCTGCTCTCGTGTTCCTGCAAACATCTGGAATATTCATTTAACAGAAAAATTAATATTTCCACAGTTCTACAGAGGGAATTCACCTTAACATTTTTTTTCTGCTCAGTATTCAAGCGTATGTTCACTTGGACTAAATACTAGATAATAAAAATACTGAATAAATATTTATAGGAATTTAGGAAAGAGTTATGAGACAAGGAAATGATTCCATTATTTATCTGGCACAGTTTGAATTGATTAGGAGTCTCATATCAGGGAAGGTGTTGCTGGAGGTCAGCACTGAAATTGATTGGTAGACAGGTAAAGGCAAGTTTGCACATCAGGCAAAAAAAAAAAATACAGAAAATGCAAACCCCAAGGTCACTTAAAAAAGTAGTATTCCAGTTCTAAAAATGGTCCTAAAGGAGTACAAGATCAACAATGCTCTAGGAGTACAAGGTCAAAAATGCTGCAGTTGTCTCTTGCATGGATGGGGAAATAGGGAGAGAGGTTACATTTCAAATACTTCTAAAACTGTACCAACTTGTTGCCCAAGTTTTAGCACAGAGAAAAACCTCAGATTTGTGCATGCAAACTGACCTTGAAGCACTAATAAAGTACCCAATTAGAGTACCCCAAATATGTCTGTGTATACAAATCAAAATATTAGCATACACAGAATTGTTGGTGTATTTGCATGAGTACTAGCAATGGAAAGGTTTGTGTGGCCATCTTAAAATTTTTTGTGAAGGGTTGAGAATCATCCAGTCAGGGAGCAGAAACACCACCAGGTGACTGAAGTGACCAATCAGAATGAAAAGCAAATATTCAAAGCAATGGTTTGTGATCATTCCATACTCTGATATTTGTTTGATAAACAAGTTGTTAAATGATTTGACATACCAAAAATTAGTACAATTATCAGTATTCACTGTGAACAATTTATCCAGTTCTGACCTCTATGATATTACTGTGTTTTGCATAATTTGGAATTGTTCACACTTTTTTGGGGGGTGGGGTAATTTTGAGAGCCAAATTTTATCCCTAGCAATACCTGTGTAACCTCCATTGTCTTCACATTCTGTTTTAAGTTACATTTGTGTAGCTCCACTGTCTTAAATAGGGATTCACAAATACAACGGAGGGAATAATTATTTCTTGAAATTTAAATTTAAATTCGGATTCAGATTTGCTGGTATGTGCTAGTTACTTTTTACTGCTTCAGCAATGCAAAGCAGCCATAAACCTGGTGTAACTAACTGGTTAAGATGGTTTTACAGCTGTTATGCATCCCTAAGGCAGCACGTAGTAGCGAATCTATCCTTCTGTTTAACGTATATGAAAAGGAATAGAATCTAGCTCACTCTTTTCCAAGCTGTGTGGGCTCCTAGGGCAAGCAGGAGGAGATATACTAAATCTTATTTTAGTCACGACAGCAAGATGGAACTGATTCACATGAACACTAAGACCCCTTTTTACTGCTCAGGCAATGTAAAGCGAGCATACAGTGGGAGTGGTGGCTATATAAAAAAGGGCCGGAGGAGGGGAGAATGTAATTTACTCCCACTAAGTTATGTTTCTGTTTAAAGCTAAATTTTACATCTTCAAAATGCAGCCAAAAAAGAGTTGGATTAAAGGTGCTTTTTTATTAACATTATTAAAAGAAAATGCAAAAGCACATACAGTTTAACTTAACATAGCATAGTATAATCTTTCATTATTTTATAAAGATCACCTAAGTATCAGCAACATTTATTAAATAATTGCTACCATTTTGTTATTGTTATAGGTAGTTGAAAATTTGTCAAGATTTTTTGATAAACAGATTTGATTTATGAATTTATTTATTTTGGGGGACAATTTTTCAGTCAGGTCCAGTTATTAGTTAAGTGCTGAACAGAACAAAGTACAGAACAAAGAAGAGTCATGGCTTAAGGTCTATGTAGCTATAGAAATGTAGAGGAACTGTAACTATTACATTTTCTTTGTACCGCATATTTTAATATAAAAGGCAAAGCTGTGGGTCTCCTTTCATATCAAGAAGATAGCCACACTGAAAAAAGTCATACTATATACTCAATATTTACTTAAGTACACACTCTAGGGTCCTGTTCTGCCCTAACTCATGCAGCTAACATAGATTAGCAAAGCAATACACACACTGCACAATCAAAGAAAAATGAAAATATCACAGGTCTGTGCAGTATGGGATTTTTGTTGTGGAAAAAACCCCATCAAATTTAGAAGTGCATTATTGACATTTGACACATTTATTTCTATAAAGTCAAAACCAAAGATATACGTGAAAAGACCAAACAACTCTTAAGTTAAAGGAAGAAAGGAAGAGGTTTTTAATTCTCTCCTTACCGTTTTACTCCATAGTTTTCTCTGCTATTGTATCCTGAAAAAACAACATTTTATTCTTCAAACCTGTCTTCTAAATCCTCCAAACTGTTTATCCTCATTTTTCTTTGTTGTACCTAAATTTCAGTGCAATATTAATAAATATGGATAAAACCCCCTGAATTATGAGAGACAAGCTTTCACTATTTTGTGTGAGGGTTTTATTTTTTTATATAGTACTCATAACAGCATACATTATCTCCATCGATCATATTGAATTTCATTTACAGTTTGCAGGGCTTACCCTCAGCCTTCATTATTCATTCATTTTCTGAGCCTTCATTAGAAGGAACCATTTGAAATAGTAGAATTTAGTGACATCACAATGTACTTGTTGTAAAACCACCATTATAGAATAGCCACCAGTAAGATAGAGCCTTTCTAAAACAAATGTTTATTGAATTATTAGTGCCAAGGGCTGTGTTCGTCTAACAAAAATTAGAGTTCTATGCCTCTAGCCACTGACATTTTCCCTCTCTAAACAGCCATTATGTGGCAGCGTTAATGTTATGGACAGCCATTTGTTCATTATTTACTGTAACTAACTGACATTATTATATTGGGCACTCTTAAAGTTCAGAGATGAATGTATGCTGTAAGCTGGTGGTGCTCCTGAGATTTAAGATATAAAACTAGCTGGCTGCATGCCACAGTATTATATTGTTAGATCAGTTTATGTTCAAGATACTTTAGATAAAGCAGTTGCTGTGCATTTGTTACCCAGGTTGCCCACCGTAAAGCTGGCTACAAGGATGAATTATTACTGCATTAGCCACTTTCTCCTCCTTCTCTCTCTCTGCCCCCCTTCCCCCATACACAGCTTGTCTTAACGACACCCATGTAATCATCAGTTCCAGGACTTTAGAGGGTCTTTTCCTTACATCTTGTTAGTCAGATTTTGTTATCAAGACAGTTGCTAACAAACAAAAGATTCTCTCTTTCCCTGGAAAGAGAAGTGATATTTCAGTGGAAGCTGACAGTGAACAAATCTGGATCATGAACTTAAGGTTAATGCTATGCTGGAAGAAAAGATTTGTGATCTGGAAGGATAAGGTACAGATACTACAGTGATGGTGAGGAATTATTGGACAGCCAGTTTAGGAAATCACCATCCACTCAGATTTAGGCCAGAAGTGACCATCATGATCATCTAGTCTAACCTCCTACACATTTCAGGCCACAGAACCTCACCCACTCACTCCTATAATAGACCCCTAACCCCTGGCTGAGATACTGAAGTCCTCAAATCATGATTTAAAGACTAAGTCTTCAATTAAAGATGTTTCTATCATCAACAGAGGTTGGTCCAATAACAGACATTACCTCACCCGCCTTCTCTTTCAAATTAAGGACACATTTTTAACAGTGAGGGCATTAACCACTAGAACAACTTACCAAGGATTATGGTGGGTTCACCATCATGGGAAAGTTTTACATCAAGATTTCATGCATTTCTAAAGTTATGCTTTAGTTCAAACAGAAATTTATTTAGGAAAGTTGTATGGCCTGTGTTATACAGGTCAGATTAGACAATCAAAATGGTCCCATCTGGCTTTATAATCTATGAACACAAAATTGCTATGCAAGCTACTGCATGTAAACCTATCATACCCATTCATGGTTTCATAGATTCCAAGGTCAGAAAGGACAACAGTGATTATCTAGTCTGACCTCCTGTATAATGCATGACACAGAACTTCTCCATAATAATTCCTTGGACATATATTTAAGAAATATCAAATATTGATTTATGTTTTTTTAATTTCCCATGATTGGGAATCCAAAACAGCCATTGGTAGATTATTCCAGTAGTTAATTGCTCTCTTTACACCTTATTTCCAGTCTGAGTTTCTCTAGCATCAACTTCTAGGCATTGGATCACATTATGCCTTTCTGTGCTAGACTGAAGAGCCCATTATTAAATATTTGTTCCCCATGTTGGTACTTACAAACTGTAATCAAGTCACCTCTTAACCTTTTCTTTGTTAAGCTTAATAGTTTGAACTCTTTGCATCTATCACTGTTAGGAATGTTTTCTAACCCTCTAATCGTTCATTGTGATTCTTCTCTGAACCCTTTCCAATTTATCAACTTCATTCTTGAGTTGTAGGCACCAGAACTGGACACAGTTGTACCAGTGCTAAATATAAAAGGTAAAATAACATCTCTACTTCTACTCAAGATTCCTCTGTTTATGCATCTCAGGATTACATTAGCTCTTTTGGCCACAGCATCACACTGGGACCTCATATTCAACTGATTATCTACCCTGACCCCCAATTCTTTCTCAGTCACTGCTTCCCAGAATAGAGTCTTCCATCATGTAAATATAACCTCCATTCTTTGTTCCTGGATGTAAACATTTGCATTTAGCCAAATTAAAACATATATTGTTTGTTTGCACCTAGTTTACCAAAAGATCCAAACCACTCCGGATCAGTCTTCGTCATTGTTTATCACTCCAACTTTAGTGTCATCTGCTAACTTTTTCACAGTGATTATTTCATGTTTTCTTCCAGGTCATTGATAAAAATGTTAAATAATGATGGGCCAAGAACCGATCCCCGTGGGAGCCCATTGGAACCACACCCACTCAATGATCATTCCCCATTTACAATTACATTTTGAGACCTATCAGTCAGTTTTTAATCCATTTAAATGTGTGTCATATTTTTTTTTAATCTAAATGTTGTGCATGCGGTAACATTAGAATACACATTGACTGTGGATAAAATGCCAATATTGTCCCATACACAGTAGGAAGAAAGACAAGACACCAAGAATGTAGTTTAACTAGAATGCAAATACATTTTTAGCAGTAAGGGTGATTAGAAAAATTAGTCATTAGAACAAACTACTAATAGATTTTCTCTCTATTTCTTCAGATCAAGACAAGATACCATTCTGGAAGATATGCTTTAGCCAAACACAAATTTTTAGGATCAGTCTAGCATAATTAAGTGAAATTCTATGGCTGGTGTTATACAGGAAGCCTGACTAGATGAACTAATGATCCCTTCTGGCCTTAAATTCTACTAAACTGGAAACTATTTGGCAATAACTAGTTAGCACAGGTTATGCTTCCCTTCTAATCCATACCATCTGGTCATGTCAACACCCCTTATCCACTAATCTGGTGCTAGGACCCCATTGCCCTCCTGTCATATGAAAGTAATGGAGGGGGCAAATAGGGGGTTATATTCTCACCCTACCAGACATTAGTTACCCAGCCCTATTCTTCTACTTTGCTTCTGATATTAGTATATCAGGAAACTGGACTCAATACTGAACAAATACCTGCACTAGGCACCTGTCAAATTGTGACATGTATTTTACAACATAACCTACCCACTGTGGCCCTGGCTCCTGAGAGGAAATTGAAAAATGCCACTTCACCCACCTCAATCTCTCTGTGAAGGGAAAATTCCTTTTCTAGCTCAAAAAAGATGACTAGCATGATGCCCACAGCAAGGACACAACACCTGGTCCTACTCTAATCCCAAGGGTGGGTGAAGGAGAATTTCAACCCAGCACAGAATGGTGTTCTTGGGCAAGGCTTTATAAATCTTGGGTGCCCAGAAAACAGTGGGCTTATGCTGCACCCTTCTATGCAACCAATTGCCACAGAGATCCCCTCCTACTTCCTTCAAACTGATTAGTGGGGGAGGGTATGCAGCAACACAAAGGGCTTTTTTTTTGCCCTGCTGTCCCAGACAAAATCCCTCCCTCCCTCTGAGGCTGGAGATGGGGAAGTTGGGGCATTAACTTTGATTTAAAATTGTACATTAATCATATATACCACAGGTATCAATTAGAAGCAAACTTGGAATATGAATACCTTTGCCTGTCCTAACCTTACAGGTTTAAAGTAGAAGTGATTAAAATATAGCATAGTAATCAAATGCTTGTATAAGAGCCCGTTAGGAATCATGGTGAAAAGGTGTGTTAAAAAGTATGAGCAGCTTCCACCATGACAGGATTTCATGGCATTGGTTTTAAAAAAAAATTCACAGTATTAGTAATTTGTTCTAAATTTACCAAAGACACAGGTAGTATGGCTTTATGCACTGAAGGAGTACATAATATTACATAATGCTGAACACGATAGCATACATTCCATAAAATACTTGGATTTTAAAAAATGCTGATTATTAACAAAAATAATCACTGTTCCTATTTAATCACAATGGAATGATACCAAATAAAATGCAAATTTGTTCTTTAACAGTCAAACTTATTTTACACTTCTGCTTGGTATAAACCCCGAGGGCTTTATTTATTTTATTTTATTTTATTAAATAAAGCACTCCATGCATGCAATTGTGTCAGCCATAGTGACTGTATTTTAAAAGGGCAACCCCAGTTAAAAAAAAAATTCCTTATGAGCTGTATATTTTCTCTTTCTTTGCTGAATCCAGATGAAGATTAAATTTGTCATTAAAAAGGCAGATCTCTTTCTTTTATTCAAGTTAGCAAAGAAAAATATATTCTGGTAATTACCACTACATCAAACTGCATGATAGAGTAAAGGAAGGAATATATGTGGCTATCTGTTGTATTTAAAGTATAATAAATTACTATATAGGCCGATAAATTTACATATTTTTATATCTTCCTGCTTAACAACATCTGGAAAGATAATAGTAATAGTTAGCATATATACACTCAAGTTCTGTATGCAAATTTTAATCTTTCAAACACCACTGAAAGTCTGATAAATATCTTCACATTTACTGAAGAAACCATCCTTTTGTTTCTTGGTTTGACAATGAGCCAAAGACTCATACTGAGGACGGAATTTCAAGTCTATTCTTATAATTTTTGTGTTCAATACTTGAATGTGGGCATTAGTATGCCAGCAGAAGGCAAACAAAGATGATGGTGGGAGAAATAGTCAGTATGAATGAAGAGTGTTTCACCGAATCAATAAAACAAAGAATTACTAAATGTGAGGAGAGTGGTGCCAGTTGTGCATTTTGTTAAATTTGTAAAAGAAATTCTAAAGGAAACATTTATTCAGAATGAATAACCCTCAATTGAAGAAGAATTAAAGAAGAGAGGAGGAAGGGGGAAAAGTAGAAAAGAAACATCCTAGTTAAGTTTAAGACAACAAACTTGGAGGGCAGCAAAATTAATGTTCATTTTTAAATACAAAATTGTCAGGAAATGCAAGAATTAAGGACCCAGATCCTAAGCTGCCTGACATCAGCTTAGGGGGAGTGGGAAGAAAAAGGGAATTTCAAGCTATCTTTATGGTATCACAATTCATGCAGCAGCCAAGGACTGAGGCCTTGTCTACACTGGCAAGTTTCTGCACAATGAAGCAGCTTTCTGTGCTGTAACTCCCATGGTGTACACACTGCCAAGCCACTTTGTGGTAGAAACTGCGCAGCTGTAGCGCTCTAAAAAAACATCCCAACGAGAGGCGTGCGGCGTTCTGCACTGGGGCTACAGTGCCACTGTAGACACCATGGGAGTTACAGCACTGCAATTGGCCTCCAATCTCCCAATAATGCCTGTTCTCACTTCTCTGGTCATCAATTTTAACTCGACTGCACTGCCCTCAGGTGACCAAGAGTCATCTCCACCCTTTGCAAATTTGAAAGTCCCCTTCCTGCTCGGTGATGCATGCAGTGGTCTCAATGCATCTTTCCAGGTGGCCATGCCTGCTCCATGCACCAGGTGATCCCATGTCTGGAGCAATACATAGCTGATGGACCTCATCAGCATTTGAAGAGAGGAGCTTGTGCAGTAACAGCTGCACTTCAGTTGTAGGAATTATGATACCTATAGACAAATTTCACGACACATGACAGAAAGGGGCCATGACTGGGACACATTGCAGTGCAGGGTCAAAGTGAAGGAGCTGCAGAACGCCTACCCCAAGGTGCGGGAGGCAAACCACTACTCCGGTGCTATGCCCATGAGCTACCACTTCTATAAAGAGCTGGACGTGATACTCAGTGGCGAGCCAAGCCCGGAGAAGGAAATCTTGGAGGGAGAAAGAGGGGGGGACCCAGAGGCAGAGGATGACTCAGAGGCCAGAGATGCATACAGCCTGGAGCTCTCTTCTATCCCAGTGGAGCCTAGCCAGTCACTGCAGTTGGATCTTCGCAAAGCGCAAACAGGAGAGGAGGCCTCTGGTAAGTGGATCTGATTTGGGGAATTGCTGAAGCGAGTTGTTGGGGGAAGGAGGGTTGCAGAAAGCAGGCTTGTCCCCCACCGCATGCCTAGTCTGAGCAGCAGAACAGACTGTTGATAGACTCCCTCACTTTATGGGAATCTCCCTGAGAGATCTCCAGGAAATTCTTGTGGATATACTGGGCAATCTGCTGCCGCAGGTTCCTTGGCAGAGCTGCTTTGTTTCTTGCCCCATTAATGGTAACTTTCCCGCACCATTGTGCTGTCACAGAGTAGGAGAAGACACACCATTGCCTGCACACAGGTGAGCTGCATAGGGGCCAGGGTGGAAGCCGCAGGCTTGGAGAAAACCCTCCCTTGATTCTCTGCTCACCCTCAGCAGTGAGATATCTTCCATAATGATCAGATCATTCCACACTGTGGAAAGTGTGGGGACAGAAATGATTATCAGCCCACCCCCATGCTAGCTCTCCCCAAGAGCCATGTGCCCATTGTACAGCAGGGTACAGGAGGAGTGATTGACCCCATCCACCTCCCTGCTGATGTTTTTTTTCATTTGACTGTCTCCTCTGGGTTTTGTCTTTTATTAAAAGAACTGTATTGGTTTGAAAGCAATCTTTATTCTATTAAGTGAAAGCAAAAAGGAATTTCAACAGAACAATTTGCCACTGGCAAGTTTGTTTAGGACAGAAATTCAGACAAGTGCCAGGTAAGGTTGTTTTTATTAATTTTAAATGCTTAGTTTTGGAATAATATCCAGTGTTTTAAAATCCAGGGAATCGCACCCATAATTTCTTGAGATACTACTTCCCCGAATGTTTTGTTTGTTTTCACTCCCTACTCTTTGACGACTGGCTAGTAACCCATTAAATAAAGAGTAGCCAGAGTGGTACATTTGAATAGCATCACAGTGTAAGATTAGACCATGCAGTAGATAATCAGGAAGGCTATGGCCTGCTAATTTAAAAGTAGGAGGATCCAGAATTGGAGGCGTCTTTACGAATTTCTGGAAATTTGTTAGAAAAAAAACACATTATGTTTTTTCTTTTATGCTCCTCTTTGCTTCTTTTACTACGGTCTTCCCTTCCCTCTTGTATTCTCTCCCTTGTAGATGTGTTGGACATCTTTCTTTGTAGTTCTTTGATGTGAGTGCATTATTGGGACAGAACATGAAATATCTTATTAAAAGTACAGTCCTGTATTTTCACTTAGAATGATGCAAGATATGTAGCACTGCTTTCTTTCTGAGAGAAAAAAACACTTCTTTTTCTTTCTAAATGCTAAAAGTCTTTTGCTATTTTCTACCCATAATTTCTTCAGTGATCAGTCTTACCTCCATTACTAGTCAGAACATGGCACACTAATTTATTATAAGATACAGCATTTTTAAAGTCTTTTATAATGATATTTATCAATATTTTCCTTTTTCTTCAATCATTAAATATTGTGATGTAACTGAGTAAAACATGTTTTACTTTAACATAAATAGACTCTCTAGAGTATTAAACTAAAATACATGAATGACATTGAAATGGGCAGCCTGTCATTATGCCATTAGATTTTATTCTTTGATTAGGAAACAGCAGCTCATTAGTTAAATTTCTGCTGCATATATGTGCTCATCACTTTAAAGAATGTGAACACTTGAAATTGGACAATGTTTCTCCCCCTTCTCTCCCCATCTTGAGTGTGTTTCACCTCTGGGCTCGTACATAAAATCAATCATAATTTTCCCCTCTAATCTCTTGCACATCACTAGGACTCTCAAAAGTAGGGATCTGTTTTCTGTAACAAATTACTACATGTCAAAAAAAAAAAAAAAAAAAAAAAATATGATGCCATGTTAAAATGAAACTGACTCAATCCAACAAATCAGTTTCATTTATTTAGTCTTTCGATTCTTTACAGCTAGAATTATTTTAATTTTATAACCTTGTTTTCCCAAAAGCTTTTTGTTTTTTAAATGTTTAATTATACAGGTGTTCAGACTGCAAACCATTGTGTGCAGGGATACTAGACAGCAAATTAATTTTACTTTGATTTTTCAAATACAAAAAAAAGCATACATCCAAATGGTCTGGGAACCTTGCCACCACCTAAAATCACATACAAAGCGGCAAAATACAACAAGACTCCCTGGTAGGCTTCAACTCCTAACAAAAATTAATGTATAATCAGATGATAAAATGGGGCATTGGCATGCCTATTTATCCAGCTCAGATGCTACCCCTCCGCAGTCCCAGATACCCCAGTAAGATGACGGACCTC
Organism: Mauremys mutica; assembly: GCF_020497125.1. NCBI lineage: Eukaryota > Metazoa > Chordata > Testudines > Geoemydidae > Mauremys > Mauremys mutica. Next base: position 52,813,955 of record NC_059076.1, on the reverse strand, counting down.
ATGGTATTTTCTGAAGGTTAACCATATATTTTGGATCAAAGCAGAGAGTGAAATCCAAATTCAAGGGTTCTTCTGGGAGAATGTCCTGCCTGCAGTTGCCTCTCTCTTATATAGAGAGGGTTCCAACTTAAACACTTTTGCTGAATAAAACTGTGGCGACAGAGCATACAGAGAGACCCAGTCTCTCTAACAACACAAAATTGTACAGCGCAAAACTAACATTAAAATTCTATCCAAGAGCCAAGTGGCCACAATTGCTGATTACAAAGCACAGGTATCATGTATCCATTACAAAGCATGCAATTTGTGTACGAGTTTCAGGTTCCTAATAGATGAAAGACTGAAGATGCTGTTCTACGTACAGCATGTTACACCAGTCTAATTGTGAACTGAAAAAAAGCATGAAACTACATCTAAAAGAAAGGACCATATGTTAACACTGTCTGGAGTGGATCACTACTGTGAATGCCAACCTCAGGGCAGATTATCAAGAAGCAGGGCAGACCCCCAACCCCTATAGTGGCTCTATGTTCTATAATTCAATTTCATCAATTCAGTGATAAGTGTGAACTCCTGAAACACTGTAACAGTCTTACGATGGATTCACAGATAGACTGGAATGTCCGAGGGGACTATTTTGCGACCCAGACAAGCTGGACTTAGCGATAGATGGTTGCCATACACCAAAGATCATAAAATATTCAGGTTGCTCACAATCCCAAGAAACCAGTCACTCACATCTGGTCAATTTGTAACTTCAAAGACAACACTTGTAGCCAATCCTATAGTAAATTATGTAAGAATTTATCAACTAAGAAAGTAAGGCCTGGTCTACACTAGGACTTTAATTCGAATTTAGCAGCGTTAATTCGAACTAACCGCTCAACCGTCCACACCAGGAAGCCATTTAATTCGAACTAGAGGGCTCTTTAGTTCGAATTTGGTACTCCACCCCGGCAGGTGGAGTAACGCTAAATTCGACATGGCTAGTTCGAATTAGGCTAGGTGTGGATGGAAATCGAACTTAGTAGCTCCGGGAGCTATCCCACAGTGCACCACTCTGTTGACGCTCTGGACAGCAGCCCGAGCTTGGATTCTCTGCCCAGCCACAGAGGAAATGACCCGCGAAAATTTGAATTCATTTTCCTGTCTGGGCGGTTTGAATCTGACGTTCTGGTTGCACATCGGGGCGAGCTCCGCAGCACCGGCAGCAATGCAGAGCTCTCCAGCAGAGGAGTTCATGTAATCTCTGAATAGAAAGAGGGACCCGGCATAGACTGACCGGGAACTCTTCGATCTGATCGGTGTGTGGGGCGAGGAGTCTGTGCTTTCGGAGCTGCGCTCCAACGAACGGAATGCAAAGACCTACGAGAAGGTCTCCAAAGCCATGATCCAGACAGAGGATACAGCCGGGATGCAACGCAGCGCCGCGTGAAAATCAAGGACCCCAGACAAGCCTACCAAAAAATCAAAGCGGCCAACGGACGCTACGGAGCCTGCCACCACTGCCCCACCAGTGACCATGGACTCTGATGATGGGACAGTGTCGACGGACAGTTCCTCGACGATGTTCACGGACGGGGAAGATGAGGAAGGGTTTGTGGAGGACGAGGCAGGCGACAGCGCTTACAACGCTGGTTTCCCCGACAGCCAGGATCTATTCATCACCGTCACGGAGATCCCCTACCAACCCTCCCCGGCCAGGAACCCGGATCCTGAATCAGGGGTAGGATCTGTCGGTAAGTGCTTTAACCATGTTAACTTTTATTCTTAATATAACAGGAATCTGAAGTGTGTGAAAAGGAGGTCTCTGTATATATGGTGATAGAACAGAAATCCTCCTGGGAGAATGCCACGAAGCTCTCCTGCCGTTAATCGATAAGCATCAGCAGGAGGTTCCTGGGGAGAGCTGCCTTATTGGGTGCTCCGTGGTAGCACACTTTTCCGCGCGAGGCTTTCACGCGGTATTCAGGGAGCACTGCCTCCCAGAGCACGGCTGCATAGGTCCGTGGTTCGTGCTAGATTTCACGCAGCATGCGCTCTCTATCTCCTTCAGTGCCCGTCCTCACGGTGATCTCGCTCGGAGACTCCTGCATCTAAGTAGGGGAAGAAATGTTACGTTACGCCTGGTCCAAAGTATTTTTAATAAATAAACGGACAGACGGCATAGCACAGACTCAGCACGCAGCTGCGTGACGAGCGTAACGGAAAGCCAAAGAATCAAATGGACGCTCATGGAGGGAGGGGGGAACGAGGACGCAAGGTATCCCACAGTTCCTGCTGTCTCCGAAAAGCATTTGCATTCTTGGCTGATCTCCAAATGCTTCTAGGGTCAAACACAGTGTCCGCGGTGGGTCGGGGCATAGCTCGGCAATTTACGCAGCCCCCCGACCCCCAGAAGTTAAAGGGAAAACAATCCTCTGTTGACTCTTTTACATGTCACCGTATCTGTACTGAATGCTGCAGATAGACGCGATGGTGCAGCACTCAACACCAACATCCTTGCTCCCCCCACGCTATGGATGGCTGATGGTACAATAAGATGGAAATCCATCCTCATCATCAGCCTATTGGCACATGGGGCAGTGCAAAAGGACTGGTAACCATAACGACCGTACCAACTTGCTTGGAACAGGTCGGTCAAGGCCGCCTGTTGCTAATTTTTCATGGTAGATGGTGCAGTATGGCTGGTAACCGTCCTCATCATTGCAACAGGGGGCTGAGCTCCATCAGCCCCCACCCTTCATTGTAAAGAAAAGATTCAATTGCCCCTGGACTAGCAGAGGGATGAGTGGCTCCCTCCTCCACACCCCTTAATGTCATCTCTGGACTATCATTGCAGCTGGAGGCTTCCTTCCACTCATTTCTCACAAACGACTACCTGTGTCTTATTCATGCATTCTATATTACTTCATCACACAAGTGGGGGGACAATGGTATTGGAACCCAGGAAGGCTGGGGAAGAACGGAATGAACAGCTGGGGTTGTTTCAGGAGCACACCCTGTGAATAGCGTTCAGCTCAAAATTTATGCAGGATTGGACAGAGAGCAGCTGTGGTCTCTGGTTGTATGATACAGTGGTTCTCTAGTACACTTGCCCATAATCTAGGCAGGACTGATTCTATTTTTAGATACCCAAAAAGGAGGGATTGACTCGGGGAGTCATTCCCAAATTTTGCTTTTGCGCCCCTGGCTGATCGACCAGGGGCACTTATGACAGCACCAAATGGCGCAGTGCAAAAGGACAGGTAACCATGACCATCTTATTACCGTCTTCTTACCAGTTCATGGTATGGTAGACGGTGCAGTATGCCTGGTAACCATCGCTGCTGTCATGCAAAAGCATAAGCATGCTGCTGTGTAGCGCTGCTGGTCCGCCTCTGTCAGCGGCATCCAGTACACATACGGTGACATATACAAAAGGCAAAATAGGGTCCATTGTTGCCACGCTATGGCGTGTGCCAGGGCATTTCATGGAAAACGTGCTCGAAATGATTGTCTGCCATTGCTTTCCCGGAGGAAGGAATGACTGGCGACATGTACCCAGAATCCACCGCGCAAATGATTTGTGCAACAGCAGGCACAGGGGTCTCAACAAAAAATTCACAGAGACAGCCTAGACTCAGTTAATTGTTCGCAAAAAAGTATCATTGCAAGGAATTAACTAACTGTTTCCCATCTCACAGCTTCCACTGTCTCCAGACCTGCCACAGCATCCACCTCGCAGAGGCTGGCGAAGATTAGGCGGCGAAAGAAAAAGACAAGGGACACGATTTTCGATGAATGTGTGGGCTGCTACCTAGCCGAGGCGGACCAGCAGAGGCAGTGGAGGGAGAAAGTCTCTCTGTACCAGCGCTCACACAGCGAATGGGAGGAGAGGTGGCGTGAGGAACACAAGCAGGCGACTCAAGCAATGCTTGTACTACTGAGGGAGCAAACGGACACGCTCCGGCGACTTGTGTATGTTCTGCAGGACCGCTGCAGGACAGAGCCCCCGGCAGTATCTCTGCAACTGCCCTCCCCCGCCACAAAGTCACATTCCCCCCTCACCTCAAATAACCAGGAGGATGCCCGCCCTGGGCCGTGAATACTGTCACTGCACCCCAGCAGAGTGCTCAAGTAACCAAAAGCTCTCCTACCCTACATTTGCATAAGTCCTTCCCTTCCGGACTCAAACAAGTCCCAATCCCAGTCCCATCCCATAACTGTGTACTTAAGTAATAAAAATACTTTGCTGTTAAGTACTGTTTCCGTCATGTTTCTTCACTGAAGACTGTGTTTGAATGGGGTGCGTGGGGAAGTGCGTTGCTAATTGCATAGGACAGGCACCTTTCGCAGGGTACAGACACGGGGGCCGGATCAGCAGCGGGTAACACACACAGTGCAGTCAGCAGGCACCGTGGTCGGTATGGGAGGTGGTTTCCAGGTTCTGTGTGGGCGGTGGGGATGTGACTTTTTAGCGGGGGAGGGCAGGTACAGATCTTATACAGCGGTCCTTGTCGTGGACCGCTGAGTCACGCAGCAGAGGAATCTGTATCCGTCCTCCTCCGCCACAAGGCCACATAGCCCCCCGCACACAGAATCCCAAAAAGGAGGGATGGCAGGCTCCGTTGAAACAAGCAGTCCGGCAATGCGGACCGCTGTAGGAGCAGGAGCCTGTCATTCCTTGAGTTTAGAGGCGGTCTTTACATCAGCGCACACCCTACCCACCGCAGTCTGCGTTCCAGTTTCGACCCTTTAACGAAAAGTCATGAATAAAGAAACCTCTCCTCAGTAACAGTGTGACATGTATTTTATTTTTACACGTGTCTTGGAAGTGGAGGAAACGGGGAGAACGGAGTATTTAACCGAAGAGGAGAGTCAACAGTAACTGGGTAAAGAAACAGGGGCAGGTTCAGCTTCTCTGTAAAGAAACTGAACAGTCACAGGTCACGCTGCTCGCTGGTATTTAAAGAGTTCCTTGTCGCTGTCCCAGGCGCCTGTATAGGGCTTCATGAGCAAGTGCATTAGCGGGCAGGCTGGGTCACCGAGGATCACTATAGGCAAATGCACATCCACAACAGTTATTTCGTGGTACGGGAAGAAACTACCTTCCAGCAGGCGTCTGAGCAGCCCACAGTTCCTGAGAACACACGCATCAGGAACCTTGCCCGGCCATACGACGTTCATGTTGGTAAAACGTCCCCTATGGTCCCCCAGTGCTTGCAGAACCATTGAAAAGTAGCCCAATTTCTCAGCAGCTGAATGTGGAAGAGGTGGACGATAAAGTGCGAGGAGGAGAAAACGGCGAGGATCGCAGCGGGCTCCATGCTTGCAGTGCTGTGGCGTCCACGCTGTCACTGACCAGAAAAGTGCACGAACAGATTGCCCGCAGGCGCTTTCAGGGAGGGAGGGAGTGAGGGCGTGATTGACGGTTCAATGACGACAGTTACCCAAAACCACCCTCGACACATTTTTTCCCCCAGCAGGCATTGGGGGCTCTACCCAGCATTCCAATGGGCAGCGGGGACTGCGGGAACTGTGGGATAGCTTCCCACAGTGCACCGCTTCGAAAGTCGACGCCGGCCCCGTTAATGTGGACTCAGAAGTTCGAATTAGTGTATTTAGTATGGATACACAAATTCGACTTCATAAGGTCGAATCCACAAATTCGAATTAAGTAGATTCGAAATAGTCCTGTAGTGTAGACAAGGCCTAAATGAGAGAATTATTTCAACGTTAAAGCAGGCAAGCATATAGACCATATACACAAATGAATCACGGTTTCAAAAGATGACCAGACTAGATGATCTAGTGGTTTCTTCTGGCCTTGAATTCTATTATTCTGACTCTGGACCAGCATTGAGTCTGTCAGCATTAAATGTCTTTTAGGGGTAACCCAGTCTGACCCTGGGGATCTCTGCTTCTGTTTTATAGCTCCAGTTCATTGAGTATAAACTTAAAAAGATGAAATAATTTCTTATCAGCTATTCTTTATTTCCTTCTTTCAGAATTCAAGATGATTCCTAGATTATTAATGGTTGTTCCCAAAGGTGAGCACATGCTCTCTGCTCTGGAGGCTATATCAAGCTTGTCCGTTACTTCCCATTGTTTCTCTCACCTCACTGAGGATTTTTTTGACTGCTGGTACACTGATACCAATTTGAAAAGGGTGGTGGCAATAAAGGAAGGTCCTTCCCTCCCAAGGAGGCAGAGGCAGTAGCATGGGCCCCACTGACCCCTTTTATGAGTAGCAATTGGATCCTCTCTCCTTTGCCACCAGCAAACCCAGAAAGGCAGAGTAAGCAGCAAAGGATGAGGAGAGGCAGTAGTTCAGAAATCAGCTTTGGTGAGCAGACTGGGCTCACTACATTCTTTTACCAGAGTTCTCTCCTGGGGTAGATAGTCAGGGTATTTGAGTTAACCCCAATGAGATGCCTGTGACAGTACATAGCTCTTGTTCAGGCTTTCTGCAGAATCCAGAAGTCATCACTGTTGATTATGCTCAAGTCACATTTTCAAACTTTTCTTCCTAAACTTGAAGAACAGAAGCTTACTTTTATTTAGCACACTATACATATAATAAAATGAAAACACTGATTTAAATCACATGCCTTCAGGAGCCACCACTCCTGGCATGGATCTGTGGTGATTTTGCTTAATCTGGCCCTGATAAAACTGCTCAGACTCTTTGGGGAAAATCTTACTTAGTCCCCAAAAGGACCGAGAAGGCAGGGATTGAGCCTGCTCTGATCGTATCCCTGTTCTCTTCTTTCAATGGAGGGAGGCACTCTCAGAGGCTTAAGGCCCACCAGCCCCCCCAAGACTGCACTCTATAGTCCTGCTTTACTGAAGTGGCTAGTATATGTCAGCAGCTACTACCCATGCCTCACTTTCAGCTACTGCTACTTTCTCCATTTCTCTGGTGGGAGGAGGGAAGAGGAGAGAAAATGATGCATCTGGCACAAAAGTTTGTTTGTTTGTTTAAAGAAAGACAGGCAAATGGATTTAACTGATGGGAGATATGCAGTAGCAACTGGTAATGAATGCTAATGAATAGGAGTGATAGAATGATGTAACCCCTATAACACCTTGTATGAGGGTGTCATAAGTTTTACCCCCACTCTGAACTTTAGGGTACAGATGTGGGGACCTGCATGAACACCTCTTAGCTTAACTAGCAGCTTAGATTTGATCTCGCTGCCACCATCTAGATTTTTTAGTACCTGGAAAACTCTCTTCCCCCCAAAAAACCTTCCCCTCCCTGGGTAGCCTTGAGAGATGACTCCACCAATTCCCTGGTGATTCCAGATCCAATTCCCTTGGATCTAAAAAACAGGGAAAAAATCAATTAGGTTTTTAAAAAGAAGGCTTTTAATTAAATAAAAGAAAGGTAAAAGAAAAAAAAAACCTCTGAGAGACAGCATACCAGCTAATTTCACAGACAAGATTTAAAACACAGGGTGTTTCCCTGGGCAAAAACCTTAATCCACACAATAATACCCAATTTGATAATTTCCTTAATTGCACAAAGACAAGTTACAAAAGAAAATAAACATAAACCTATTTATTCCTTTCTAAAACTTACTACTCTGATAAGAGGCTGGTTTCTTGATCTTTTCCACTCTGGCTGAAACTGAAACTGACTAAACAAAGGAAACTTCCCTTCTTCCTTTTGAAATATCTTGTTCCCCCATTGGTTCCTCTAGTCAGGTGTCAGCTAGGCTAGGTGAACTTTTTAACCCTTTACAGGTAAAAGAGGCATTAACCCTTAACTATCTGTTTATGACAGAGGGTGCTCTCAAATTTAATGGGCAATTTCCCAACACAACCTTTTGGGTTCTCCCAACCAGGAAGGAATAGAACAAGTCAAAATCAGCCCTATCAACTCCTACATACAACAGCAGCTAGCAGCACCACCTCATGATCAATGATATCCAAGCCTGCTGACAAATCTAATAGCTTCAGGATAGACAATCAGATCATTGTGCATTAGTAGGAGGAAATTGTCAGCCAAAGAATAAGCGTGGTTTCTGTATCATACATCCATAACCAGGTGTGTCTGTGACCAGGGTAACGGATAGCTGAAGTAACAAAGCTGTAACAAGTGTCTTTCCACAACTTTCTCTGCCACCTTATCCAAAAAGGGAAGAGTGATAACAGATAGATAATTGGTTAGATTGTTCAACATATCACTTGCCATTGACAAAGAGGGAATACAAGCCTCCTTCAAAGCATTTTTTGTGACACAGGTGTTGACCCACATGTTCTTTGGGCTAGTGTACAACTCAGCTGAACTGGAGAATTAGAATAGGTTAAGCGAAGCCTGCATATAAATATGCAGAGTTTGCTCATTAGGCTTTTATTACAAATACATTTTTGTAACCGTAAGTTTAAAATAATTATTTTACCTAAGAAAAGAAAACTGACATATTCCAAAGGAAATGGTGGGCATTCTAAGTACAAGAAAGAAAGGAAGAGCAGAGAAAAGGAGAAACAAACAAATTCTGACAAAGCCACTTTCAAAGTAACGTGTCAATGATAATTAAAATCTAATTATGCCTGATAGCAGGGACCTTTCTTAGTACAGGTTTTTGGAGAGGACTTAGCTTGCATCATAAACATCAGTTCAAATAGTTTCAGCACATATTCTGTGGGCACTAATAAGATATGGATTATTCACAGTCCTAATGAAGATTGGGAATTGAGTGTAATGACTGACAACGCACAGAGAAACTTCAGCCAAACCATAGTGTAAATAAAACAGTAATCCAAATTCGGTCTTCATTTATACTCTGAACAGCCTCCCTCAAGTCAATATCAGCATAAAGTGGGGAGGAAACTAGCTCATAGTTCCACATATTTATAGACACACACATTTATCATCATTTGTTGGGTGTATTTTTGGAAGGCTAGGGAGATTGGTTCTAAGTAATACACATCATGCCCAAACTGGCGATTATTAAAATCTTGACAATTGCCATTTGGAGTCATGTGGTATAAAAGGTTTTATTGCTATTTGTTTAAGGTGAACCACACAACTAATTTGTGGTTACCATATTTTGGCACATTTTACAGAAAAAAAAATAGAGAAATGCTGCAGACTTGTGGTTTTTTTTGTTTTTTTTTTTAAATAACCTCCGCATGTCAATTCAGATTGCCTCAATATAATATTGAGCTGTAGTGTGAATCTAAAACCTGCAACAATACAAGACCATTTTGTTTTTCTAATGGTTTGAAAGATAGTGGACCTGAAACTATTACCAGTACCAAATATTTGCCTATCCTGCAGCTGAATCGTGTCATTTTATTGGCACTTTTTAAAAACTCTAATTAGTACTAAGAGGTTTGAAATTTTTACAATTGTCCTCCAATACATCTCAGTTAGGACTAAGTACCATATATATATTTTACACACACACACACACACACACACTAAATATAAATATGCCTTTCCTCATTTAAACAAAACAAAGAAATAGTAATAGCAGCTGAAACTCACAGTGAGGGAACTTAGCTATCCTATATGCATTTATTCAAAATTATATGTTTATTTACTCATGGGTATGCAACCAAAAGACCACAGCGATGGGGACATTTGGAATACATAGATATACTCAATATACATCATATGTATTTTCTCTTTTGTAAATCACTATTTGATATGTGTTGTTCTGAAGAATGTGATTATATAGTGTTAGTTGTGGTGTGAAAGGAAATAGTATTTCAAACAACATGATTACCCTGGTATACAATTCTATTTACTTCAGTCTAAATGAGGATAATTTGGATCATAGAAACACTAAAATCTGTCCCATTGAAAGTAAAAGGGAATAACCAATGCATAGGCATATTCATTGCAAATACTCACTGTCTTTTTAATTATCAGCAATAGTCAACATATTAATACTGACAGTAATGCCCAGCTAATTGCATTTAAATTGCCAGCCACTGTTTAGCCCATAATTTCCATTCCTCTTCCCTTCCATCCTCTCCAAAAGAGTGATTTGCTGATGGCTATGTTAGCTATGACTCCAATAGTTTTATTGGAGATGAGCACAATATCAGTTCATTTTCAGCAATCAGACATACGGTTTCGAGTATGTTGGTTTGGTTTTGTTTTGAAAAAACAACATGATTTTTAAAAGTGCATACAATTTATAAACAGAAGGAAAGATGAATAATGAAGTGTGATATTCTAATTAACACTAAGCTATCCTTCAATGAAACTTTATCAAGGTCAAGTCCAGATTTTAGGACTTCATCCTACATTCTAAGCTCCCACTGCGCAGGATGAATAGAGTTGTGAAGACAGTGGACTATATTCAGACATGTGAGTCACTCCTCTATTTCTTGTTTATATATCTTTTATAAAGACAACCTCAACTGTTCAGTTTTACACCAGGCACATGAAACTATCAGGCACATTAGAAAACTATTTTAGTTTTAGTAGTTAGATTTTTTTAAAAAGTTCTCTATGCATACACACATATGCACAATCTGAATGACAGCAGACAGTAAGTACAGATACTTTAGGATCTCCCTTATGTCTGAGACATTATCCGTGATCATCCCATAGCAGAACTAGAAAAAACTAGCGAATTGTACCATCATTCTGCTCTGCTCCATTTGACATTCCAATGGCAAAGAACAATTTAAGATTCAATTTCCCAAAATAAAATTCCAAATACTAAAATATTCTACCACTTAAAGATCATTACCCATGATCATGTACAGCACTAATAGCTGTGATAAAATGTTACACTTGCTGTCAGTAAGTGTGCGCGTCATCCACGCACTCCTGTTTCACAAACACATTCATCTTGTAGATACTCAAATACAGGTAAATATTTGGAAGTCAGTTAGAAGGGTGGGGATGCTACCTCTTAAATAAATTATTATACAGAAAATATAAAATCATCAGCAGCAGCCCGATCATGTTTAATTTGCTGATGTGAGGAGGATCCAAGCAGCATTTTTAGAAAACACTAACTAAAATGTGTGCCCACGAGATTTTATAAGCATTAATAAGAGATGTCATACAAGAGTCCTCCAAAGACTGAAGAATTAGCAGCTAGAACTGGAATTGAAGGTTTCAACTAAATCTAAACACATACATAAATTCAACACATTCATTATAGGGTATCTTCTATTCCAAACATTTTTCCCCCTTTGTCAAACAGTGGTGAGCATCTCTCTCTCTCTGAATTCTGCGCTAATTGTAACAACCTTAAGATTTCTCAATCCATTTCTTTTCTATTACTAGAAGTATTATATATACACACACTAAGAAAAGGTAGGCAGAACCTTAATGGTCTGATAATTTTGAATCAGGGGTTAGTGTCACCAAAAACAGTAATCATAACTACTTATTTATCTTGTAACAACAAATTCTTGCTATTTCTCAAGTTTTAGTTAATAAATGAAGACAGTAATTGTTAAAAAAAAAAGACCTCCTCACTTGCAAAGATTCACTCTAATACATACAGTTCAAAACTTTAGCTGAAATAACTATACTGCTGCCTCTCAAAGCTACCTGGATACAAAGTCCCCCCTCCTGTCTCAAGCAACATATAACTAACTATTTCCCCAGCATCTAGATCTCCATAAACATCTTAAACTTAATATGCCAAAAAAATGCACTTCCTATCCTTCCTCTCCACTTTCTTGTCTACCAGAGACAACTACAGTATCAACTGTTATAATCGGGATCACAATGTATGTGTCATCTTCATCTCCTGTATCCTCTTGGCCTCTGTACCTTGGCTCTTGGAAAGTGCTGCTACCACTTCCTATACATTATCAACAAAATCCATCCCTTCCTCTCCATCTCAACCGATAAAAGTCTTATCCATAGCTTCATTGTTTTCCACTTTTCTTCTCTGGTCTCTCTGCTTTTCAATACTTTCTCCTCTAGTAAACCTAAAAGCCACTCTTTTCCTAGCAGTGTCTGTTACAGCTCCATTTTGTTTCTTAAAGCTGTCCCCTTACTCCATTTTGTTCTTGTTCTCCTCTGTGGCCGCCCCTCCCTGGCTGTTAAGTTGTTTACCAGGGCCTCTGCCCTTCTCAAAGGGAGGGCCCCTTAAGTTGTTTAACAAAAGTCATTGCCCTTCTCAAAGGGATGGCCACTTGCTAAGTGGGACCACTGCCCTGTTCAAAGGGTTAGTCCTGTTATCACCTTGTTAAAACCTGGGCTTGGTGTAGGGTAGGCTCTATCCAGAGCTGCAAGACTATTGTGTTTTTAAGATCCTGGGCATGAGTCATACCTCTGGGCTCAGGACTAGTCCAAACATGTCTTGGTGGCTGCCTGCAGTTTTTTTTTTTCCTCTGCCTTCTCTCCTACCTGTAAGAGGGGGAGCCAATCAGAGTTACTGGCGGGAAGCTGCCAGGGTTTGCCGTTATAAACAGACATTTTTTGAACAGACTTCAGAAAGGTTCTTGCATTGCTGCCTGGTCTGATCAGCCAGGGGTTCTGGGGGTCCTTTCTCCGCTCTCGTTTTATTTTTGAGCGTACCCCCGTTTTTTGAACCCCCTCCCACGAAGAACAAATTGCTGCCTGAGAGATCTCCTGATTATCAAGACTGTACCGAGCCTTCTGATGTTCTTGCTGCTTCTGCCTCTGTTGCTGCCTTGGGGGATGGTAAGAATCCCTCTGTGAAACTTTCTGTACTTTTATTTTAGCTGCTGGCTCTGTCTCCCCAGCACACAGACTCAAGCTAAACCTTGGTCTGTGTTTTAAAACCTCTCTCTTAAACCCCGTGGCACTCTGCCACTGAAAATAAGTTTGTGCTGCTGCTAAGTTCTGCTCCTGTGGGCTTTGCCTTGGACTGTTTTCAGCTGTATCCACTGCTGCAGTCACCCCGCCCCCCCCTTAGGAGCTGTGTCCTGGACACACACCACTCAGCCCTCTGGAACTATCCTTAGCATAAGGTGCACCCATTAAGTTAAGTTTAGCATTATACTTTGTAAGTTAGGCTTAGAGAATTGTTGCATTGTGTTTTAATTTGTGTAGTCTTGGTTAAGTTAGCTCATAGATAAGATTTTGCTGTGTTCTGTATAATTGTAATTGTCTGTCTTCCCACTGCAAACACCCCCCCCCCCAGCTTCTCTGTGTCTTTCTACCTTGTTACACTCTCTCTGCTGCTTAAGCTTGCAACCTGTTTGCTCTGTCTCACTAAGTTTAAATCTCTAGCATAAAACCCCATTGGTTACTTTCTTCCTTTCTGGTACCCCTCACATTCTACATTTACACCACTGTGACACATTTTTACCTGGAATTGTTTGTTATTTAACACATTTTATCCATAACTGTTAGTTGGTTATATGCTGCTGTGACACACCTTTTTACATAGAAATCGCTAGCTACCTGTTACATTCATACCTCAGTGTTAACCGATTACCCACTGTATTGTATCCTACTGTGTTGTACCCCACTATTGAAACCCCCTATACTGTTTACCAAAAAAGAAACCCCTGCCCAATTGTCTACCTTAACAACCCCATACCACTCACTATTGAATTTTCCCTGTTTTTGTATTTTCTTAATAAAGTTTATTTTGCACCCCACCCGTGTGGTAATTGTTCCCCAAGATCCCATATACCTGCTGGCAGGGACAAGCAGCAATTCCCTGCCTTCATAGGCCTCCATTGAAGTCTTTCACTCCAGCTTCACTCCAGTTGTCTTTCTTCCCAGCTTCCTGCTGCTCTTCACAGGGAAATCAGCAACTCCTTAACCAGCTGGTTCTACTAATTAAACCACACACTCCATCCCAGGTGTGGTGGACAGGGCTAGCCAGCTCCAGGCTTCTGGTCCTTAAAAGGGGCATACCATATTACATATGCAAAGGTGTTAATGTGATTCTTCATTACTCTATGTCTAATCAAATGTTTCCAAATCAGTGCAAATCTGAAATGTTGTTGCTAATGTATTTTGTTTGATACAGGTTGTGAACTCTTCGGGCAGGGATCATGTCTTAGTCTGTGTTTTGTAAAGTGCCACATACATTTAAAGCATAACATAAATATGCCATATATATAAATTCCAATTCATATTACATTGACAAGTCTAAATCTAAATATTTCTCACCAGATCTTTCAAATCCAAAGAGTTTCAGGGGTTGATTAGTACGGTCACTGATTTTGCCTTAAAAAAAAAGTTCATGAAAGTGAACCTTCTGGGTTCTATCATGACCATTTCCCCCTCACATTTTCATTCTTAATTTAATTTAATTTCTCAGATATTTTTTACTGAACAGTAAGTGACAATATTTCATATATGCAGCTTGCTTAAGCAATAGGAGGCCAGAGTTTTCTTTAAAACATGTAGAATAGAATATTAGGTCATGTTTTCAGAGATGGGGTAGGATATTTCAAATTATTTGCATGCAGTTCAACTCTGCAAATAGCTACCCACCCATAAGCCACTAGTAAAAATCTTCCAGGTTTCGCAAAATAGAATATGATGGTAATTGGATTCAAAGGTCAACTGTTACAGGGTGCTGCATAACACTGTCACTTATGATACCTCCTAGGTGTGGACACCTCTGAATTAATGATATTTTTGATTATCTCTGTGTTGAATTCTCCTCTGGATGTGGGGCTATATTAATCCACATGGACCCATTTTAGTTCTTACCTGGGCAGCAGTCATTCGGCTGAAATCACATCCTGTCATTTTGATCAAAATGAGATTTGAAACTAGGTCCCAGAAATAAAAATTGAATGAACAAAATTGCACTCCACTTCCAGGTTCGACAATAACCTACCATAATTCTAATCCCTTTTTTTAGTACTCCAGTTTGCTTAGCTGTATTTTCTGCAGAACTGCTTTCTCAGTCACATTTGGATGAACCAAATGCTAAACATTCTGCATGCATGAAGCACAGTGTAAAAAAAAAAAGTTTCTCCAGAGATAATTTTTAGGAGCATTTTTGCTTCCTTTAAATAGCACAATTCAAAATTGCCTCTATTTTTCTACACCAGTCATTCTGGCATTCCTTACTAAAGATACTATAGTATTACACAACAACCAGACACTTGGTATAGTAGCACTATTGTAAGATTGTTATGGATCATTTATGTAAGATACTGTAGTACATTATAAAGGATTAAAAGAAAAATCACATGGAAAATATTCCTAGTGATATTTCATTAGGAGTCTGGTGAGTCAGTAAAAATAGGGAAGCTGACTGACGGGGAGATGATATATAGAAAACAGTTAGTCAAAAAGTGAGCAGATCAATCTTCTTTATTCATTCATTCATTTTATTTTATTTTTTTGCCCCTGAAGGGTGTCAATTTGAAAATCTTGAATTGATGAAGCACAGACAGTAAAAGTACAGGATTGGTCATGGGGGCAGGTGAGCAGGGAGTTCACCGTAGGAGACAACTTTCAGGGGGTGTCATTCTGCTTTGCCACTGGGCTTTTGGGGCTGTATTTTTTTGGGGGGGACAGAAAGGAAAGGGGAGGGGAACACCAAAAATGTTTTCTTCCTGGCTTGCAAAACAGCTAGGGCTACTCCTGTAAAAAGTGTCCCCCTAGAATTTCTCCATGTCTTGACCTTGATTAGGAAGTGACACTCCTGGGAAAGAGGAAGAAACAGTCTCCATGTGTATTCAGCCTTTAACTCATTTTTTTAAATACATCCAGAGAATGGATAGAGCAAGTTTTATAAATCTAAATAAAAATAAATACCCCCAAGGTGGGACAGCACTAAATGGTAGTGACTAGAGCTAGTCAGGGAAAGGGGACAGAAAATTCAGCACAGTTTTCTGTGGATTTTTTTTCTCCTGTCTCCTGATTAGTTCTAATAGCAACTCAAAGCTACACCTGATCTGGTCTAGATTTTAACAGATAACCTAGTGCCGAATAGTTTTGCATCCAATTGTCAATACCAAATACTGTACAGTTAAGGTGAGATAAGGTGATTCAGTCACAAGTGAGCATTAGGCATCACAATTTTTTCTTGTCTTGTTTAGCATTATAATGTTAACAAAACCAGAACATACATTTAGTGAGAACTCTCTAATTACACCTGGATCTGAGTCTTTTTTTTTTTTAAAACATGATTTACAATCCAGGATATCAACATCATCATAAGAAAATTCAAATATGTGCAGAAGCTTATCTCAGTTAGTCTCTTGTTCAGATAATATCTTTGATAGACTCAAGTTAATGAACTCCTCTGTGGCCTTAAAGTCAACAAACTCAGCATGCCTTCATGAAGATGTATTCTGAGTCGTATAGCTTAGCCTTCTTATAGTGAATTTTGAGGCCCCCTTTCTGCATAGTTACCTATTTTATACAGGTATCTTTGTGTTTATTGGAGGGGTGCATAATATGGCATAAGTAATCAAAAAGCCAAACAAAAAAACAAAACAAAAAACATAACCCCTCAGTGCATATTAGCATCTGCACACCTTATAACCAATGCATAATGGGGCATGGGCTGAGTAAAGATACATAGAAAGTTGTTACAAGGAGAAGGAAGAAAAAAATGTTCTCTTTAATCTCTGAGGATAAGACAAGCAGCAATGGGCTTAAATTGCAGCAAGGGAGCTTTAGGTTGGATATTAGGAAAAACTTCTTAACTGTCAGGGTAGTTAAGCACTGGAATAATTTGCCTAAGGAGGTTGTGGAATCTCCATCATTGGATATTTTTAAGAGCAGTTTAGACAAATACCTGTCAGGGATGATCTAGATCAGTGGTCCCTAACCTCTTTTGTCTGGCGGTCGCCAGACGATGAACCACAGAGGACTGTGGTGGCGGACAAGCATCCGCTGTAATTCTGCTGACAAGCGGCAACGTCCATAGGCGTCGCTGCCAAAATGCCACCGACAAGTAGCGTCATCCAGATGCGTTGCTGCCGAAATACCACCGAAAATTGGCAGCATTTCTGTGGTGACGCCTCTGGATGACGCAGCTTGTCAGCGGCATTTTGGCAGATGCTCATTTTGACAGTACGCGGGTGCACTTAGACACCCCAGCGGGCACCATGGCATCCATGGGCACCACGTTGGGGACCCCTGGTCTAGATAATACTTAGTCCTGCCAGGAGTGCAGGGAACTAGACTAGAAGACCTCTAGAGGTGCCTTCCAGTCTTATGATTCTATTCACAGCTCAGCTACTTCATTCCTTCACAACTCTTGGATGAACACCATCTGGGCCTGGTATTGCTGTTTCTTTTCCTCAGTGGAACTCACAGAATAAAATAAAATATTTAGCTTCTTTGCAATGTTTTTATCCTCCTTAATTACTCTCTTACCTCTCCAACAGAGACTTTTTGCTTCTGATATACTAAAGATGAATTGCTCTTCAAAATTTCACTTACTTCCTGATTTTACATGTACCTGCTAGAGTTTGTTCCTTTCTATTGGCACTAGTTGGCTGCACTTTCTGAAGAGTAGTTTGGCTGAATATCTTTTTGTACTTTGCCATTTAATCACAGTTCCCACCCTCCCTTTTAGCTTCCTTTTTCATGAATAAGTACTGTCAGAACAGCACAAGCATCATAACAAAAAAAGATTGCCCAGGTGTCTAATTGCTTATAATCTAAGTGGTTCAACTACAGTTAATTTGTGAACTAACTCCTTTGCATTACCTAGGACTCATTGAGAAAAGCATCACCTTTTGTAAACTCTCTTTATGTTACAGAAGGAAATTGAGGTGTTTATAGTCCTTCTACAAGTTGCATATTGTGACTTGCTTCTCCCTCATAGAAACAGAGACACATTGAAAAACCATTCTCAGAGATGCCATGGCCAGATTATCATGTCTGTGATAAATGCAGGACATGCTACTTTCTCAACCCAGGGTTGTGAGTTCAATCCTTGAGGGGACTACTTGGGGATCTGGGGCAAAGGTTGGTCCTGCTAGTGAAGGCAGGGGGCTAGACTCGATGACCTTTCAAGGTCCCTTCCAGTTCTAGGAGATTGGTATATCTCCAATTATTATTATTTTGTATTTATTCTGTTTTAAAAGAAAAGAAAAAATACAAACCCAAAGGATATTATTCTTGTTTTAATCATTTCTGGGTAGTTGTTTCTTTTGGCTTAGACATGGATGAGGTTATATTTTTAAATCTAGTGCCAGACACATTGATTGTCTCTCGCCCCAGTTAATTGTCCAAGGTCAAGGCTGATAGATATAGAATCCTTATTTAGATAGAGGAGTACTCACTCCAGTGATTAAGATGCCTTATTTTAATAAAAACCTAGTATACCTCATTGTCCTTTACTTCACTAATGAAAGCTGGATTGTTTCCAGCTGGCTCCCTTAGGTCACATTTCACAATGTTCAGGTGCAGCATTGTCCAGTGATTCTGGCAAGCTGATTCCTCAGTACATAGGATTGGAGGTGGAAAAAAAAACAAAAATGAAAAACACACTATGACAATCAGCTGTTAAGTAGTATGGTCACTTTAGGAGATGTTCAAAAAGTGGAAAGTAGACAGAGAGCTCCCATTTCTTTTTTTAAATCAACTGATGTAAGTTGTAAGATGTAAAGTAAGGTCTAACCAAAACACAATAACGTCTTCTTTCATAAATTATATCAAATATGATATAAAGTGACTTCTTGGGGCAGCAAAAAGTAAATTATCCAACAAGGCACTCGCACACTAGTCTACAGCAATGGGCATACCTACAGCCACCATCTAAAAAACATCCCTCTACACATGTGAAGACCTATCTCCAAACTTGAGAATTCCCCTCAGTTATGAAACCTCTTCCACCCAATAGTGCCAAGCCCCCAAAGCTCAGAATATTCCTCCCAATCACACATTGAAGAAAAACTATTACCATTCTGGGAATTTAAAGATGTTATTTTTAATAGCAGAGGGCACCCATATAAATATAACAAGGACATACTGAAACATTATGGAGATGATGTTACCTCTATTAATGGTATTGGTGAGACTATTACTAGATTAGTGATCACAGCTTTTTTTAAAAAGGATGTTGAAAAACTGGAGAGGCTTCAGAAAAAAATATATATATAAGAAATATCAGTGACCTGGAACATACTGTTTATAATCAGAGAATTAAGGATATCAAGTCATTTCACTTATCAAAGTGAAGGTTAAGAAACAACTTGAATGTAGTAGATACATACATACATGAGAAGAAAAAAATCTTTTAGTATCATATAACACACAAAGTCATAACATGAACCAGTGGATGTAAGTTGAAAATACACTAATTCAACTGCAATTAAGGTGCAAATTGTTAGCCATGAGGGTAATTAGCCACTGGAACAATTTAACTAGAGAAGAGATGATTCTCCCATCACTTGAAGTCTTTATTTAAAGATGGGATCTCTTTCTAAAGGACAGGCTCTAGTTCAGTCAGAATGTATGGGCTTGAGGTAGGACTCATTAAAAGAGAAATGCTATGGCCTGTGTGATTGCAGTAGGTCACAATAGATGTTCCTTGATGTCCTTAAAAGTCTATGGAAAAATATAAAATTGAACGTAATGGATATCACATTCAAACAAAATAGGTTCCTTTCTTCATGCCATAGTGTAATATATTTCATAAAAAACTGATATAATGTATGAGATGACTAAATGAGCCAAATGCTCCCATTCAGCTGCCACCTAACCCTGTGGCTATCTAGAGGGTCAGAGGTTCAGATGACAGGAACAATCAATAAAAATACTAAGCTCTTATATAGAATTTTTCATCCATAGATATCAAAGTGCTTTAGAAAGGAATCAATCTATTCAATCTCTCACACATAGTAATCTGAGTAACCATTTGAATTTTAGATAAAGCTTAACTCTTAAATTATTACATACAAAATGGTGGGAATGGAAAGCATCTAACCATTTTCCTGTATTGATGCATGTTAAACACACAACAACAAACACCACATCACACTCTCAAATACCATTGTCCAGTTTGGGTTTTCCAAAGAATGTGTGTGTGGGTAAAACTTGATATTTGGAGACCATTTTTACCTGCATTGTATCAACAGTTTGATCTCTAACTCTGAAAAAAAAATCCACCTTAAACCTTTTTTGAAAAAAAGACTACAGTTAT
The DNA here is from genome assembly GCF_020497125.1 of Mauremys mutica. Classification (NCBI taxonomy): domain Eukaryota; kingdom Metazoa; phylum Chordata; order Testudines; family Geoemydidae; genus Mauremys; species Mauremys mutica. The sequence continues at coordinate 52,793,934 of NC_059076.1, read as the reverse complement.
ACATCTATATCTTCACAACCTCTAGCTCAAATGAGCTGATATTTGGATCACTACCTATACCCTATATACCCTTCTGAGGCTCACCAAATTTCAGAGGAATCTCACCAAGGATGTAATTTTTAAAAGGTGAACTTTTAAAAAGAAGTTGTGATGCAACCTTATAGTGGCTCTGCTGTGCCACTATAATATGGTTATTTGTACTGCATTAGTACCCAGAGGCTCCAGCCAAGATTATGACCTGATTGTGTTAGGCATTGTACAAATACACAGGAATTAATCCTGAAAAGTGCTGAAAACTCTTAACTTGCATTAAAGCCAATGAGAGTTAAGGAAGCGCCGCACTTTTCATGACTGAACACCCATTGTGAATGAATGTCCTTACCCTGAAATTCTTAAAATCTAAACAGACAAGTCAGACAAAGGGTGCAATAAAATAGTATAATGTCTGTGCTGATCCCACAATCTAAAAGTGGTAGAGTCATAAAGAGTGCTATTATTGTCAACATTTATATCCTAAATTTATAAAGGTTCAGGCTTATCCTTGCAAGAATCTGAGTAGCACATGCACAATTACCCAAACCCCTGCGAGTGCACAACCCCAACTTGTACATGTTTAATAGGTCTTGTATATGCACAAAAGTGTGTTCACACCTCTGAAAATTAGAGCCCATTTATGTAACAGAAAAGAAAAAGGATAGACTACTTCTGGAGGTGAGGGGAGAATGCTAATAATTTTTCCCGCAGAACAGTGTGGCAACCACAAACAGCACTCCACCTTGTTGAATGAAAATATGATTAATCTTTTATTCCAAGAGGTTTTGTACTTTATTCCAAACATTCACAGAACATGTTTTATTATCTACAATTTTGAAAATAGAGTTTTACTGATTTATGAAGGTGTGTTATATGGTGGCAGTTTTGGGTGAAATATTGTCAGGAACCGGAATGTGTTAAAGAATGTTTCTGACAGAAGATACCAGCCTGTTGCACATAGCTATGCCAACCTAACCCCAGGTGTCGACACTGCTAGAGCAAGAGATGAATTCTTCCACTGCTGCTTAGAGAGGTGGATTACCTACAGTGACAGAAAAAACCTTCCTTTGCTGTAGGAAGGGTCTATAATAGCATAGCTGAAGAGACATACCTGTGCTGCTGTAGCACCACAGTGTAGGCATGACCATGATATGTACAATATAAAAAAGATTTCATGATGTCCAGAGTTACCTGGTTATTGCATAGCTTCTTTTCTTTGAAAAGAGAACTCCATGTGATTTTAGAGAGAGACAAATTTCAGCAGTTTTGAGCTGCAAGCTTTTTTTCAGTTTCATTTCCCCAAGGAATTATAAAATCCCAGAGATTAATTTAGATTTAGAGTATGAACCCATAATTCAAAAAGCAGAACAGCCCAAACTATTGTGTTTAGCTTTTTTTTCTTAACTCAAAGGAACACTTCAGAGTAACACCAGAGTTTTGCATATTCTCCATAAGTAATCATACATCAGATCAGGTTCACTGGAAGGTTGGCCTTGTCTCACTGAAAGGTTTGAGAACCTTGGCTAATATTTTGGCAAAATTGTCCTAATCTTTGAGTTTGTAACATAACCAGGTATTGGGTAAGATTCATTGGCTATTTTCATCATACAGGTTTTGCATACCTTCATGGCCTTTGATCCAGAGAATCCTTTATCTGAATCTCAAACATATGGACCCTTCTCTTCCACCACATCATATGGTTAACTCCCACTGAAGTTGATGAGATGGTATTAGTTACTAGCATCCTATGGCAGGAGAACAAGATCTTAAATTCCAGTAATATACCTGCACTTAATTTTATCTTTTCTCTTAAGAGTATGTGCCAACTGAGAGAGAAGGTTCTGTTCTCCCCGTAATACATTTACACACTTTAACTTCAATTAAAGAGGAGAATCAATCCCTGTACCTTCTATAATTCTTTATTCATGTTTCAGACATCACATATCCTATGCACAGAGAAAAGACGCAAATGCTGACAATGACATGACACCTTGCTGGTAGCCCAGTCATATCACATATGCTGATACTGAGAGATAACTGACAGTTATTACAGGACATCAGTTACTGTCATCCGGCCATGAACAAAACCACACGTGGGTTCATTTCAGCTTTCCTGTCATATGAGTAAATGCACTCATTAATTTTTCCTTATTTAAAGCAGTCCCCTCCCTTTAGAAGTCTTAATTACCCTAATTCTAGTTGACATGAATTCTCAGCACAGGTTACTATGATGGAGTCTACAAGTGCTGTTACAGTTAAAGTTGTGTCTGCATTGCTATTTAGAAATCCATTCTTCGGGGAGTTTCTATTGCAACTCTTACCTGTTTGAATTCAGTCAGGGGCTAAAAAAAGACTTTGTAGGTGTATGTATATATATGTTTAATTAAATCTGACAAAACGTTTGATTCAGCTGTTCTAAATATATTTTAAGTTAGTAATAATACTCATTTTAAAGGTATTTAGGGACTTTCATTTGAATCAGGACATTTCCCAGAACAGCACACACAAAGCGATGGTTCAAAAACTTACTTGAGGTTGTTGTGGGTGCCTGCAGTTTAGACCAGTCCCCTGACTGACATTGGCAGGTTCAATAGTTATAAATCCAACTCATAGAAGTCGTTTTAGGCGTTTCAATCTTATGTCATTATTGCTTGATTATCTTACTTTTTCTGGAATACATTTTTGCAGTTAGTGAAGAATTAGCACTAACATTCTAAAGCATTTTACATTGTAATGAACTTCACATGTTAATTGGTGGGCTCTCTCAATTATAGAGTAGAGCTAATGTGCTAAAAAGAATCTATAAGAGATAAAGGAAATTTTTTTATTTTGGTAATATAGAAACAAACAAAGAAGACAGTTGAAACATTTTCCAGAGTCCTTATATTGAAAAATCATTTTACACAGAAAAACAGAGATCCCGAAAAAAATCACATCAAAATAGATTTGTAGATTATTTTTTCCTTTGACTGAGTAGGACAACCGTTTTTAATCCATTGCTAGTTTCTTGAATGATCTTGATGATTCTGTACCTCCCATTTCAGCATGAATATGTTCTCACATGCTAACAAGTATATTGCTTCTGTTACTTTAAACAAATCTCTTCAACCACCTTCAACTTGTAGAGTTTCCCCCCCCACACCAAATTAAAAAATTGGAAAAAGGATAAAATGAGAGGAAAAAAACCTATGGTGTTTCTCCTGCTGTTAAGGCCACCAAAACTCATACAAATACATTATTCTCTCTGCACAATGATTCCCCCTCCCCAGGTTTTACCATAAGTATTGTATTCAACAAACTTGTGAATTACAAGAGCACAGTTTTTTGGAGTGTTTTTCAGAACAATAATGGTGCAAGAATCATTTTGACCTCAGAGAACTACAATAAAGAAACTGAAAATGGAGCTATTTCAGGCAGATGTTTTAGAAGGTGTGTGCTTAATATTTGCATTCTTGCATAAGCATTTTTTCAAGTCCATATACTGAGGTAAAAAAAATCAATTGTGCTTTTGGATACATCATTGAAGATTTGAAATAAAATTTTCAAAAGCACCTAACTAACTTTAAGTGTCTATGTCTGATTTTCAAAAGTGATTTTGGCATCAAGAGCCAAATTTTTTTTTAAAGTACTTATGTACTTAAGATGCAAATTGGCATTTAGATGCTTTTGAAAACCCCACTAGGTGCCTAGCTGCATATTGCTGCACCTAAATAATTTTTAAAAAATCTGTTACTTAGGACCTTAAGTCTAAAAGGATCCTAAAGCCACTTAGGATATTTACCTTAATAATACACAAGTTTACTACTTAATCCGCTCCCCGCCCCTCAAAAAAAAAAAAGAGCTCATCTTCACACTTCCCTTTCTCTCTCATCTTTTGATATTTTGCTTGTATCTTTAATAGGCTTTTACTCCTTTCAGGCAAATTGTTTAAAAAATGGATCATCATGTCTTATAGAAACTTTTTCTGTGTTGGTCCACACTGTGGAGTTTATTTCTTTGTGATTTTTTCTCTTTAAAAAATGGGGGGTGGGAACTTAAAGGGCAAAAAGGAAACATTGAAAGTTCTACCAAGATGTGAGCCTCTGAAGATGTCAGTTAGGATTTCAATGGGTATTGATTCAGTGACTCAGTTTACAAGATATAAAGAGTATTTTTGTTTGATTCCCTTGTTTTATGTTTTTCTACCAGGGAGACACCCACACTGTGGAGGCAGACAAAGACACTGGGTTCTTTCCTTTCCAAGCCTCATCAATACCAATAACAAAAAAACTGGAGTCAAAATTCTGCTCTCACTTACCCCGGTGCAACCTCACTATCTTCTAACTATCCCCTCAGTTACACCAGATGGTAATGGGCTTCACAAGTGTAAGTGAGGGCACAGGCTGGCCTGAGAATGTTCAATAATTAACAATGGAATAAAAATGGAATAACTGGTGCAAATATTCTATAGCAGTGTATCCCTCCAACTAGAAGGTCAGGGTGACAATTTTGAATAGTCACCTCTAACTCAGTTGAGAGTTGTCAGCACCTACTTAAAAATCAGGCCCTACAGTAGGTTTCTAAAGATGGGCACCCAAAAAATGAGGAACTGAAGCATTTGAAACCATTTTTGAAACTTGATCTTAATTATGGTTTGGGATTTGAATAAACTGGTGCAATTATGAAAGTACTGAAGAGTTTTAAAAACTAAAGCCCAGACATTTTCAAAAAGGCCTCAAATGGAAATTCAATTTTTGGCTTGCAATTCATATTTCAGGTACATTGTCTCGGTATACCGAAAGAAGGTCAGGAGACACTTGATATGAATTTCAATCAGGCTGCAACTTTATTATAGAGATGTCTGGGACTACCTGGCACATGAAGTGTACAGTGCAGGCAAATCCATGTATATTAAAATAATTACCCGGGGCTTTCACCAGCCCCCCTTCATTTTCCATCTAGATCACCCCCAGCCAACCCACGGCTTGGACCTTACCATCCACTTCCCTCATAGGAGGATTAAGGTGGGCTGTGAGAATGGGGAGGAGGTTCACTCCTTACAGTACCAATCATAGGAGTTCCTAACCCTCCTCCCTTGTTCTGTTCCTTTATCCAGCACCTCCTGTAAGTCCTTTATCAGACCATTTATCTGGTCACTGGATGCCTTCCTTATGGACTACCTGCACTGGACATCCGCCACAAGGAGGCACCAGCAATATGCTTGGCTACCTCCCTCTCCGACCCAGTTGGGTTCCCAGACATCTCCCAGTGGCCTCTTGTATAGCAGTCCCAATAGGTGAAGCCTGCTGTGTGGAACAAAGGGGCTTCCCACTCCCAGGGCTTGCACCTTTATAGCCTTCAGACTTCACATTTCTGGGAGGGTGAGTCAGAGCAGCAAAGCTGACCACCATTCACCTTTTGCAGCTGTCTCTGGCCTCATTCCCCCCTCTCCCTTGGCCATAAAGCACAGCTGCCCTCCTTTGACAAGCCCAGCCAACGTTTGCCCAGCTTTAGATGCCGTGCAGTCAACCTGGTAGTCAATATTTTAAATGCTAGCATTTCCACCCTTTGAAGCCCTCAATTGACTGGGGATGCAAAATTAGAGGCCATATTTCAAAGTGTCCCTAGAATTTTATTGAGATATGCAGTGTTGTACCCATGTTGGTCCCAGGTTATTAGACAGACAACGTGGATGAGGTAAGTGTTATTCTGACCAACACAGCTACAACACCTATCTCACCCACCTTGTCTCCTTAGAATTTTACTATTATTGTTATAGTGTAGAGGTAAGCGTAACTGAATAAGATGGTGGCATTGCAACAACAACACTTAAAGTCAGTTGTGTAGCAGTGTTTTTAAGACACTGAATGACTGAATGGAAAAGAATATCCAGAAGACACTCAGAAATAGCTAAATATGAAATAATTAGGACAAAACCAGAAGTTAGGCTGATAACATTCACTGTTTAACATTTAGACATGTTATGAAGGTTAAACAGTCAGTAGCAACATGATTTGCGGTATCCATACCCAGAGATGAAGAACACTTTGAGTATTAAAAAAAAAAAAAAGACTGGATTGGATACAAATGGAATTAGAAAAAGAGTGAAAATTAGCAATGAGATGAGGATCAGTTGAAAGGTTTTGTTTTAGTAAGTAGCACAACAGTGTGCTTGAATACAAAGTGAAAGACCACTGCAGTTAATGATTTATAATAGCAGTTATAAGTTTAGGTACTCTGTGTAAAGAAAAGGTTGTGACAGAATAAAGATAGATGTGTGTCTGACACTATTCAAGGCACCAGTTCAATAGCCCATATGCAAAGAATTTAAACAAATGCTTAACATTAGACCTATATTTTAGTCCCATTAACCTCAAATGACCCTAAAGGAAGCAGCAAAGTAACAATATAGGAGCAAGAATAAGAAAATGAGAAATTTCATAGTTTTCATCAGAAAAATGGTGAAGCCTATCAATTTTGTTGAGCAGCAAATATAAATGATACATTCAGTTGGACACTGAATTGGTATGTACACTGAGACTGAAAAGACTGAAGAAGGAACTTTGATTAGCGATTTTTAAATCTTTCATGCTGTGGTTTGAGATATCAGACGCACATAAAAAGGGCTGATTTTATGAGTGCAATTATTGCAAATACATTTGGCAATAAGGCATTTATGAACATCAGTGTCTATTTTAATATGGCATGGATAAGAAGTAGTGGTAAATGAATATAAATATCAGGCACAAAAGTGCACTTACACATATACACATGGACTTGGGCCTCAGCTTTATGAAAGTCAAGTGTTATTTTTTGGAGGGCAAAACATTTTTATAAACTAATCATCTCAGCTGAAAAGTTTAGAATCCTGAAGCAGGTGTGGACTTCCAGTCCTTTCCTCAGTAATTCACCAGACTGATATAATGAAGAAGGTCCTGACCTCTGGAGCCACTGTTAGAGAATGTTTTCCCACTTTCACAAAGGGACAGAAATACAAATCCCACCAGTGGATGCTGTGGGATGGGACTAACCATAAGGACCCACTGAAATCCCACCCAAAGCAGCAGGCTCCTCTTCACAGGACTGAAGAGACAGCAATTGTTCTATAAAATACAAAAATTAAAATGCAGTGTAAGTACTTGTGCAGTAATTATAATTTTCAGCAGTTTCATTTCTTTTTAATAAAAATATATATAACTATATATTTAGACCTGATGATCTTTACAGAAGTATACAATTTGCCTATTAAATCCCACCTTTATTCAGGACTTGATGAATAATGTGCCTGCCTGTTCGTTGGTCTGCACACAGTTACCCAGCCTGTAAGTATAACTACCTGTCTGTGCCTTCTTAATAGGCTGTGCCTATCAAGCAAATGATCTAGGGCTATATTGCATCCTTCATCTATGTGCACAACTCTCTGATGTTCAATATCACAAAATGATTTATGACCAAAAGGACAATGACATTTGAAGTTAAGACTGACACATAATCCTTGTACTAAGATAGAAGAGAGAAGATAGGAATTTTTGCAATGGATCAGACCAATGGTCCATTTAGGCTAATGTCCTCTCTCTATCAGTGGCTGAATGAGATTCTTCAGAGGAAGATGTAAGAAACCCCATATGGGTAATTATGCAACATACTGATAGGGGGAATTTCTTCATTGTTTCCCAGTGGCTAGAGGACTGTTTATACCCCTTTTTAAAATCCTGTCATATTTAACTGTTGATGTTCTTATTAACTATATCTAATCCTTTCTGAATGGCACCTAGCTCTTGGTCTCAGCAACATCTAGTAACACATTGTTCAGAGCTGGGACTCCACCCCATGGTATTTTGAATGAAAATGAGTTAAGAGGGGAGTTCACTTTAAATTACCTGCCTTCTATGAGTAAATGTCACAAGCATAATCACAAACAGTTTTGTGTCATAATCATATATATAAAAGACAAGGTACAGTTTCAAATATTTTGCAGTGAAACTAGAGTTTACATCAAAGCCCTGCTTTTTACCTGCTCAGTTCATTGTTCTGATGTAGCTCTGTCATGGCAAGGGAAATATTATTGACATGCTGTGTACACCAGTTTTGAATCTGATGTTACATATATATTTAAGCCTTCACTGCTGCCAGGCACAGCAGCATACTAATATCTGGATGGCTGAAGAATTCGTTTTCCCTTTCTAAAATGTTCATCCTTATGCTTTAAAGATTGAATGATACAACACTTCAGCTCACAACAGAATCCCAAATAGACTTATCTCTGCCTTTTTGCTCCTCTGTCTGACTGATGACATATCTGAAATTTTCTGCTCCAAAATCTGACTCAAGATTTTAACTTGGAGCTAAGTAGCCTTATTTGTGGGGTTTTTTTTTAATTTTATTTTATTATTATTTTATTCTGCAATGACTTTAACTCTTTACTCTTCCAGGGTGAAAGTCCCCTCAAAGGAAGTGTATGTAAGTACTGTATAAATCCAGTTCTTGGCTTTTATATGGGGATGAATTTCATCCAATATCAGTAAGGGTGTCAGAACTAGAACTCTTTGACGGCAGGAGAGATAGCTTAGTGGTTTGAGCATTGGCCTTCTAAACCCAGGATTGTGAGTTTAATCCCTGAGGGGGCCACTTAGGGATTTGGGGCAAAAATTGGTCCTGCTAGTGAAGGCAGGGGGCTGGACTCAATGATTTTCAAGGACCCTTCCAGTTCTAGGAGACAGATTTTTATTCTATAATAAAATATAGAATATTTATATTTCTTTAAATTCTTCTTAGAATTTATATTATATATTCTAAAATATAGAATATATAATTTCTTATAAATTATAAGAAAATAATAATTCTCCAATTATTATTATTTCTTATTAAAGTTACAAACAAGTATGAATCCAGATCCTATTGAAGTCAATTGGAGTGTTGCTATTGACTTCAATGGAACCAGGATTTCCCACCAAAAGTGGTATGATGGAAATTTCCAACTCTTACACATGACACAGGTTTGGCTCTTGCCATGCATTACTGTCTACTGCCTTCAGCAAACCAGATCAAGTTTTCACTATCCTAGCCATCATATTGGAGAAGTCATAGATTTTACAGCATCCTGAATGCTCATTGTTTAGTTTTTCAGCAGCATTAAAACCAGCAATTTCTAATATTTCAAATATAGGGGGAGGGGCGTGGCGGAATGGTTCTGTCCAAACACTCTGCATCTCTAAATACACCCAATTCACGTGAAAACATTTGTTGTAGAATTTACTCTGAAGGGCTATTTTTCAATAGCTGTGCTTGAATGCAATATTTTTGGTCCACTTTAAACCAGAAATGCACATTTTTAAAGCAATTTTAATGTAGCCACATGAAACAACTTGATCTTTGGCTTCACTTTTGCACCATTAGTTATGTTTTCTACAATATTTCTCAGGGTTTGACTTCCTCTTAAAATTGTTCTTGATCAGTAGTATTGCTAATAAGCCCACCAACAGGTTTTACTTCCTCAACTATTACATCCATTTTCAACAGATTAAAAAAATACTCTCCCCATGTGCTCATTATCTTCTCCAGTTTGGAAAGGAGGCTGTCAACCTTGACAATTATACTGCAGTGTTTTTTTTTTTTAATATATATATAATTTTCTTCCATGTTTTTTAACTCTTATGATCTTGATCTATAGAAATGTTCTCTCAATCCTTACTTTATCTTCAAAGAGCCTTCTTTTTTTAAGAGAGTTTCATATTTGCTTAATCAAACTTCATAGTCTGCAGGTAGTGTCTCTCTATTATTCCAATGTGCTTTCTATCTTTTATGAATTAAATTCTCCCTTTGAGTTACATTCTTTAGAGCTATTGTCATCATCACCTCCTCAGTTCATCATACTATTTAATCCTTTAGATCTGTGTGTCCCTTCTCCCTCCTATGACCTTTCCCAGTGTTTTAAAGTCCTCTAATTTTGTGTCTCAGTCCATCAAGTTCACACTGCCACATTTAAAAATAATTTTGCTGACTGTAGCTTGAACCATTCTTTGAAGATTTGCTTCTAAACCGCTCGTCAGACATTCCAATTGGACGTTTTTTTTCTGGGTTAAGTATCTTTTAACGTAATGATCAAGCAAGCTATTGATGCCATGTAATTCATATTTTTGATAGCTATTTAGGAAGTCCTGCCCTCTCAGAAATGTTTCAATACATATGGTCAGTGGGTAAATGTGCATAAAGGTATGTGTGTGAGTACAAAAGAGGGGAAGAGAGAAACAAGGGTAGCAGGTATTTTATTTAGAACATTATAATTGAATATTCCCCTTTTTATTTTTGTGCAATTTGAAGTGAACACATCCTACTGATACTTGAAAAAGTCTCTATGTAGTCTTAGTAAAGATCAGATGAACAGGTTTAAAACAATCTGGGTATCTGCCTAGAGGTAGGTAGACTGGCCACCACTTCTCGATTAGGCAGACTTGTCTTTAAACCTCATTCCAGTGACACTTCTAGACAGACAATTTTAAATACATTTAAGCAATAAGATTTTTACCCCACATTTGATAGTAGGCTCTCCCACTCTGCTGGGAATCAATGTGTGCTGGGAATCAGATTGCTCATTTACCAAATAACTTCTTTAATATTTAATGAGAGGCATCTTCTCTTTCTTCTGCTGCCTTTTTTCCTCCCACATCATGCCTATTATTGCAGTTTTATCTATGGAAGTTTATAGTTTAAATAAATAAAAAACAAAGAACATGCATTTTCTTTTATATCAGCCTGGTAAATCAGATTTCATCTTACTGTTTGCTTTACTAGCTGCAAATTTATGTAGAAAAATCTCTCAGTACCCTGGCTTTATATTTTGACCTAATTTGCTCCTTCACTCTCTCTTGGGCTATAAAGGCAGATCTAGCATCAAATAGTAATCCCAAATGATTTTTCTATTTCCTGATGTTCCCTCTTCTCCCACCCCCACATTTTTAATCTTAAATGGAATGGAACACTTTAGTGAATATAAACCATTTTATGTCCAAATACCAGCTTAATCTGAACTCAAATTAAATATGTCTTTCTTTTTTCTTGTTCCCCGATTCTAAAGTACAAGTTATAATGATCTCATTATTGCTCCCTTGTCTAATACAGTGAGTAATAACAGTATAAAGTTGCATCCTTTTATTCTTCATTTTGCTAGACTTTATGCCCCAACCCAGAGTTCTTTTCATGTCTGGCTCAGTACTGTTTATAAACTACGTCTTTGTAATAGGCCTTCAATATCTTCAAAGGCCTCTGTTTGGTCGGCAGGATGTCTGTGTGACAAGATAAGAATGTTCAATGGGGGAGTGATGATAAAGCAGAAACATGGCTGTTATAAACAGCCGAGGAGAGGAAACTAAATGGTTTTCAGTGTCAAAAGTTAAAGTGTATACTTAACATCCATTGGTTTGATTTTAACACAAATGAGTCTTGGACCAGTTGACAAAAAGATGATTTTAATTCTGGGGTCATGTCCAATGTTCAGAAGAAGGTATATTTTTACAGAAGGTTTATAGACCTGAGGTCAAAGAAAATAGAGCATGAGTCTGTCCACAGTTGAGGTTGGAAGATGAATTTTTGAGGGATTTAAGAAGTCTAAATGCTCCCATACTGATCCTTGCCAAAAGACAGCTATTTGCATGGGACTGCTCAAGGTCAAAGTCCATTCCACTTGCCACCACAGCTACATCATAGCCATATGAATCTGCTGCTACTTCTATTTTGTAGATAGATCAATCTGTGCATATACCCCATGCTACTTTTAGATTCATAGAATAGAAAGCTATAGTCTGCTGACCCAGAGACTCCAGATCAATGACTATGCCTGGAATTGGAACATTTTAAGCAATAAATCATATGTCTTTTTAAGGTGGAATCATTCACTGCAGGCTCTCTTTCATTTCAGAACTCAGTATATGGAATATCTTAAAAGCCATTGCAACTAAGCAGAGAGTTCCATCTTTAGTAATCAAGTAGAAATAAACCCTTAGAGAAAAAACAAAGTCACTATACTATAATGTATAGGTCTCAAATATTTAAAGTTCAATGCAATCTTTATTTTCAGATGTTTGTTTCAAACTTTCAATGAGAAAGTATTTTCATATTATAACAGTCACTAGGAGTTCAATGCTACAGAAGAACAGAGAGCTTCATAATAATGGCACTAACTTCTGAAAAGCTCTGTGACCTCTGTTAACAAAGATGAAATTTCAGTTCATAAGGAACAGGATTTCTGTACATTTGCAGTGATAATACAGCTAAATGGAGACACATTCAACTAGTTCTATTTAAATTATAAAATAAGTTGATAAGGTTTAACATAGTTAATTTCTTTTTGTATAAACACATTTGGGAAAATAGAACACTATTATAATTTTTTCCAGGCATAAAGGTAATTACTCTCTTCTCTTTGAAGATTTGTATCCTATACTATTTAGTTAGTATATTATAGTTAACTTCTCCCCCTTCCATGCATGACGAGGAATTAGTTCTCCTTTTTAAACTACAGACCACGTAGTACAGTCAGTGCTTAACTATTTAAAAATATGTATTCTTCACTAGCTGGTCCCCAGCTACACAGAAACAGTGTCAGGAGTGGCTCAGCTCCTTTCTTTCTGAGTGATTACAGAGAGTAGTAGATATTGGACAGCTGTTCTTACTCCACAGGGATACAAAGGTTCCACGGTGCTTCAGATCACACCTCTTTTTCAACAGGGAAAGGCAGCCATTAGTGAGAAAATATGGCTTGTAGTATCTTCTACCTCAAGTACTTGTATGGCATCCATTATCACAGTACCTGAGCAACCTCCAATCTTTAATTTATTCATCTTTAACATCCTGAGAGGTACACAGGTACTATTACCTACATTTCACAGCTGAAGAACTGAGACAGTGACTTGCTCAAATCATCCAGGAAGTCTATAGCAGAGTAGGGATTCAAATTATGGTCTTCTAAGTCCCAGACTAGCATCCTAACTACTGGACAATCCTTTTCCTCAGCCCTCTGCATGCCTGATAAAATCCAGTTGATTTCTGGCGCTTCAGACCATCTCATGAACAAGATATCAATACCTAATAAAATATGGCTAGTATCATTGCAGACACACCATGAAGGGCCTGATAGGGAGAATCTAACGTCATTCTCCAGCAACCAGCCCAGCAGGCTTAAGAAAGATCAGTAACAGCTGCCTTATGACACAGAAAGGATTACTAAAACATAAAGGGCAAAATCCTGGCTCCCTTGGGTATGTCTACACTTCAACTGGGAAGTGTGATTGCTTAGCTCAAACTATTGCACTAAAAACAACAGCTTGGATGTTGCAGCATGGACAATGGCTCAGGTAGCTGCCCAAATTTGGATCCAGGGGGTCAGGTGGGATTGGACATGGATAGTTGGCCTGAGCTGCCAGCAGTGCTTCAGTATCCACTCTACAAGTCTGTCTACCTTTAATTTGATTCACACTTTTCAGCTGCAGTGTAGACATATCCATCAATTTCAAGCAGGCCGGTATTTCGACCAATGTCTTAATGGGGGAAAGAAGTAGGGTGACACTGTATAGGATACTTAAGGGTTTGAGAGGCAATCAGATATCCCCCAAACGGGGGGGAAAAAAACAAAAAACAACAGTGAATCTAGTTTTTGTAAGTGACAGGTATAATAAACAATAAGCAATTATTAACAACGGGTATAAATAACCACAGACATTTCTGGTAGAATGAAGTCAGAAGGTATAACTGAACTCCTGCATATCTGACAACCCTCTCCTTATTCACCACTTTTTCTGCAACAGCTATCAACTCTCAACACTTCACAGTAGTGAAATTCACTATTACACATACACGCTTACAATTTGGAATTCAGGTCAGCAAATTTTATCACAGATTCTCTCTCACTCGCTGCAGGAAACCAGGGCTAGATTTAGGGGCAAGCGACCCAGGCGACTCCCTGGGTGCTGTGCTTGGAGGGGGCCAGGCTCGAGGTGCTGTTTTTGTTATTAGCAAATTTATCATCTTATATGACAAAGATAACTCATGCATGCAAATTGTGCATCAAATTTGTGAAATGGGCTACAAATGCAATACAAAATAAAATATTCAAAAGTTTTAAAAAATTGAGGGGAGAAGGCACCAAAGATGCTCCTTGCCTGGAGTGCCATCCTGTCTAGGGCTGGCCCTGAAGAAAACTGTGCTTGCAAGGACTGTGTCCCACTTTGTTTTGTTGTTGTTGTTTCATTCACTTTCTTCAATGTTTATTTTGTCCTAGCTTTAATATTGTGGTCATACTTTATGAATGTTTTATAAATAGTTAATTTATTATAACTTAATATTAAGTTAACAGTTGTTCTAATGATTGGTTAATTGTTACAGAGTCCAAGAGGTTGCTTATAATCCATGGTTATAAGTATAACATATTTGTAATGCTTATAGACCATCCATAACACACCATTCATGTCTGCAACCTTATTATAACATCTACTAGTCTTAACTCTCTGTTAACAGAATCTTAATATAAAGAGTAGTATTTCTAAGGTGTGTGATGCCATATATTATCTAAGCATAGCACACATCAATTTATTTAGCTTTCAACTAATCAAAGAGTGCGATATAAATTTCTCCACAGTACCAGGGTTTACTCATCCTTATCCCAGTCTCCTCCTCCTCCTCCACACTCATTTCATATCCCTCAACATCCTCATCAGAAGCACTGTCAGTTTGTTTTGTCTTTGATCTAGCTTCAGGGCCTGAACTTGCAGTGCATGTTGTACAGGTAGACCTTTCCAGCCGTGGAGAATCACACTGAAGTTAACAGGGCTCCTTGCTGACACCAAGATCTGCTCATGTGTAATACACTGCAGGGTCAGGGCCATAGACTGCAGTTGCCTTGAGGCATGGACCTTTTCTTATTTATGCCTATAAAATGCCCTACATAGTTATGGAGATATATAAAATGATCAACAACATATTTTTCTCTTTGTATGTAAAATCCTTCTCTTTGCAATCAAAATTTAGTTCAGCTAATAGAAATCCTGACAGCACTTTCAACTACTTCATAAGTGTATCTACTGTCAAATTACATTTTTCATACACTATTTTACTTATTCTGCATTTGTTATTTTTGTTAAATTACATCAAGATGAGCTTTCAACTGAACGACAATCATGTTCCCATGGAATTATCAGACATCTGTTGTTGTTTTTTTACTCAAAGGCATTTTTCTAACCTCAGCTTTTTAAAAATCCTGGCCCATCCTTCTACAAAGGGAAACAACACTAAAGTGATATTCCTCAGAGGATTTTTTTACTGTACAAAGCATAGATTGAGACTGTGAATAAATTAGTCTGTGATTACAGTTCAATGAATTCAGAGTTGAAGTAAAAGGATTTTCCTCCCTCCTCTGTGGATTGTGTGATTGAAAATGTATACAAGGGAAGCTGGCCACTGGCTGTTAAAGCAGGGTATAGTAAATCTAAACATCATTATTCTGCAATGCTTTTTCCTTTGCTGCTTGTCACTACATTCCTTCAAGCTTGAGTTTATTTTCAGTGGCTTTTCTTCCCCATCATCTGCAAACTGAGCAAATCATCACCCAGTTTCAGGGAAGTATAGGACTTCTTGAGGTAAACCATGATTGTATGTATTTACCTTCCTTTCCCAAGGAAAAGTCAGTCCGCCAGGTCAAGCTCAGTGTAACAAAGCCCACACATTTCAAGTACTGGTATATATAATTGATAAACTGGAGAGAAAGTGGGTGTAAATTCTGAAGTGAAGCCATACCATCTATCCCAGGGTGGTGAATGTGGGTTGTTGTTGATTTTTCCTTTGTTTGTTTTTAATTACTCAAGAGTGCATTAATTACCTACAGTCATAGACACCCCCAACCCCACTGCTATTAAGAATTGTATGCTTTACAAGTTAATAAAACTCATTCTTTCACTCCCATGTAACGAACATTTGTCAGTGTATCCAGAGTAAGATGCAAGCATGGAACAGACAGACCTAGTTAGCATAACAGGATACTTAGTTTTCCCTGTAGCGTAAAGTATGCCTGTTATAAAGACTGAGAACTGGTCTAGATTTCACTCTGCCACTAAGTATTAAACATCTGTGTTCATGAACCATGGAGTTGAAACACTGGTGGAATCAGAGATCACTATAATTCCTTATAACATTAACTGTAGTTTCCATAAAACCCCATAAACTAGATCAGGGGTCGGCAACCTTTCAGAAGTGGTATGCTGAATCTTCATTTATTCACTCTAATTTAAGGTTTTGTGTGCCAGTAATACATTTTTACGTTTTTAGAAGGTCTCTTTCTATAAGTCTATAATATATAACTAACTATTGTTGTATGTAAAGTAAATAAGGTTTTTAAAATGTTTAAGAAGCTTCATTTAAAAATTAAATTAAAATACAGAGCCCCCTGGACCGGTGGCCAGGACCCGGGCAGTGTGAGTGCCACTGAAAATCAGCTCGTGTGCCGCCTTCGGCAGACGTGCCATAGGTTGCCTACCACTGAACTAGATGGTTACATATAAAATTATTACGGCAATATTTATAGCCTTGCCAACTGTAGCACAGTTACTCTCAAAACTGTATTAATAAAACCACTATTACCTTAGCATGGTTGCTAAGTAGTGGTAGGCATATACATGAGATTCTGTAGCAAATGAAAACTGCAGTTCAGTTTCTATTAGAACTGATAAATACTTTTGAATTTTTTTGAGAAGATAATGAAGATCTTCCATGAACTATCCTTCAGGGAAGAAGGGAAAAAATGAAAGGAGGTAATTATAGATGACCTTGCTCTTGTCAGCAAGCTTACATAGCTGAACCAATAGCTGGCATAGTAAGGACTTAGTGTGGGAAGGTTTGCCTATACCAAAATCTGTAGATATTACTTTGCACTTGAGTGAAGTAGTAAGTAAGTAAAGAATAAAAAATAAAACAACAGCAGCAGCAAACAAAGCAATTATTGATTCAGGCCAAACCTTGCTTACCTTACTCATATGAGTAGTCATATGGAAGTCAATACATCTGCTTCTGTGAGTTACAGATGAAGTATCTAGCCCTCAATCTTTAAATAAGGGATTCACATCTTTCTAATAGTAGTTTTAGCTTAATACCGTTGTCTTAGTTTTCACTGTCTTGCAAGTAGTACATTAACTAAAACCCAGTGATCCTCAAAACAGTCTGAGCACTGTCTAATCTTGCATTTCTCATATTCTGCTTCTAAGCAGGTGGAGTCTAAGAAAAACTACACACATACAAAAACGTCACACATGTTAAGGTTTGGATTATTTACAAAATGTAATATGAAAACAATACTATATGAAACTCCAGCCTAATCCTTCTTTACAGGCCTTGCTGCTCCTAGTCCTAGATCTTTCCTGTCCCAAACCCTAGCTTGTAGTCACTGTAGCACTGGGGGAGTCTCATCTCCTTTATACTTGGGCAGGGTAATGACCCAGCTGCACCAGTGAGATAGCAAAATCCATGCAATACTTTCCCAGCAGGATCAACACCTGTTAACAAGGTGAAATGCTTCAGGCAAACATTGCCATCATTACATTGCTTTTGTTAATATTCAGGACAAATATACCTTTATTTTTCTGTTGATCTGGGACAGTGCCTATGATAATAAAATGTCTGAGCTTTCATCAAAGGTTCTGGTTTTCTGTAAGCCTTTATATATGTGCAGCAACATTGTTTTGGTCTATTAGTTGTCCTGGAAAAGATTACTCAATAACCAGTCTCACATGCTTTCTAGCAGAGGATAAGGCTATTGGTGTTAAATGTTCTTGAAGACACCTTTAGTTAGTTTCCACTGAAATTGTCTCTCCAGGATGGTGAGGAGGTAGTGGAGTGGTCATACTGGAAGATATTTTCGCATACCATCTTCTGTGGTATGCTGACATTCTTTTTGCAATATGACTCTTTCCATTCTTGTTTTAGAACTACATAGAGAAGTGATTTGACCTTTGCATCCTTTAATAATAGAGATAATCAACATGAACTGGTTTTTACACAGAAATAACCCAACTCTGTTGTCTACATAATGTCATCAGACTGAAGCCCTCTGTGATTACAAAAGTCACCAGAACTGGATTGTTTCATGATAAACAGAAAATCCCATTGAGCTAAATAGAGATGTACAGTATCTGATTTAATGGTTCAGGATAACAGGATACAACATGAAAGCTCTTTTAATGAGAAATATTGTGATCATGTTCACTATATGGGGACACAAAGAAATATTTTCCATAAATACTTGATAACTGTCTTTAGAGATTGTGAAGTAGTTATGATTTAGAAGAGCTGACCTACTGTATATAAATAGTCAAGTCTTAAATTTTGTCTAAAGAATAATTCAGGCCATCCAAGTAATCATTTTTACATTTGTTTGTACTTTTAAGTGACCCTCTAAAAAGAATCAATCTTCACAGATATTTTCTCTTTAAAGTTCTGCTGTTATCTGTCCCTGAACTGAGCTTCACCATCAGACATCCAGTTTAGAGGAATGAAGATCCATTCTGAAAAATGTTAATAAAACCTTTTTTTTTGTGCTTAATAAATAAAATAGATTGTTTCTGCACTAGATTGGAAAAGAGAAGGAAGATAATATGGGCCAGAGTACATTGTAGATTAGAGAGATGTAGTAGGAATGGATGGGGAAACCTATGCATAGACAGACACAAAGACAATGATAGGGAGAAAGTCAGTGTCTCCATTGGAGGTGAAGGGGAAACTTACACCTGTATCTTATTTTGTGTACAAGCCTTTATAAAATTATTTGCTTAATATATTTCAATGTATTTAGTGAATAAATAAGAAATGCCTTTTTGTACACAGGCATCAGCAATGACATCCACACAGCTCATAAAACAACATTTAATAGGATAATCTCATTTTATTTCCTGCAGAAATATTGAGTGGATCTACCCAGGGATCTACCACCTTTCAAGTGAGTGCCCTAATCACTAGGCTATGAGATAATCTTATGATGAGGGTGTCACTCAGTCTTTCCTGTGGAAGCTCTTCCACTGTGGATACATTTAAAAATATATAGACATTGTAGTTCCTGGGTCACCCACATCATGGGTGAATGCTTTAACTAACAAGGTATGGAATCAGTCTCATGCTATCTCCCACTCTGACCCAATAGCCAATTTTTTTTCTACAGTGAGCAGCCTCAATGAGAGAGAACAAGGGTGTCCAACAACAGAACACGTCATATCCCAATGGTTAGGGCGCTCACCTGAGACATAGCAGATTCCTGTTCAAAGCCCCTCTCTTCATCAGGAGGGGTTAGGGGGAGAGGGGGCTGGAACTGGATGTCTTCCACATCCTATGTACCCTAACCACTGGGCTAAAAGTTATGATTCATAGACTCTAGGACTGGAAGGGACCTCGAGAGGTCATTGAGTCCAGTCCCCTGCCCTCGTGGCAGGACCAAATACTGTCTAGACCATCCCTGATAGACATTTATCTAACCTACTCTTAAATATCTCCAGAGATGGAGATTCCACAACCTCCCTAGGCAATTTATTCCAGTGTTTAACCACCCGGACAGTTAGGAACTTTTTCCTAATGTCCAACCTAAATCTCTCTTGCTGCAGTTTAAGCCCATTGCTCAGTAGAGGCCAAGGTGAACAAGTTTTCTCCCTCCTCCTGATGACACCCTTTTAGATACCTGAAAACTGCTATCATGTCCCCTCTCAGTCTTCTCTTTTCCAAACTAAACAAACCCAATTTTTTCAGCCTTCCTTCGTAGGTCATGAAGGTCAAGACCTTTAATCATTCTTGTTGCTCTTCTCTGGACCCTTTCCAACTTCTCCACATCTTTCTTGAAATGCGGTGCCCAGAACTGGACACAATACTCCAGTTGAGGCCTAACCAGCGCAGAGTAGAGTGGAAGAATGACTTCTCGTGTCTTGCTCACAACACACCTGTTAATGCATCCCAAAATCACGTTTGCTTTTTTTGCAACAGCATCACACTGTTGACTCATATTTAGCTTGTGGTCCACTATAACCCCTAGATCCCTTTCTGCCGTACTCCTTCCTAGACAGTCTATTCCCATTCTGTATGTGTGAAACTTATTGTTCCTTCCTAAGTGGAGAACTTTGGATTTGTCTTTATTAAACTTCATCCGGTTTACCTCAGACCATTTCTCCAATTTGTCCAGATCATTTTGAATTATGACCCTGTCCTCCAAAGCAGTTGTCCAAATCCCTCCCAGTTTGGTATCATCTGCAAACTTAATAAGCGTACTTTCTATGCCAACATCTAAGTCGTTGATGAAGATATTGAACAGAGCCGGTCCCAAAACAGACCCCTGCGGAACCCCACTTGTTATACCTTTCCAGCATGATTGGGAACCATTAATAACTACTCTCTGAGTACAGTTATCCAGCCAGTTATGCACCCACCTTATGGTAGCCCCATCTAAATTGTATTTGCCTAGTTTATCGATAAGAATATCATGTGAGACCGCATCAAATGCATTACTAAAGTCTAGGTATACCACATCCACCGCTTCTCCCTTATCCACAAGACTCGTTATCCTATCAAAGAAAGCTATCAGATTGGTTTGACACGATTTGTTCTTTATAAATCCATGCTGGCTATTCCCTATCACTTTACCACCTTCCAAGTGTTTCCAGATGATTTCCTTAATTACTTGCTCCATTATCTTCCCTGGCACAGAAGTTAAACTGTAGTTTCCTGGGTTGTTTTTATTTCCCTTTTTATAGATGGGCACTATATTTGCCCTTTTCCAGTCTTCTGGAATCTCTCCCATCTCCCATGATTTTCCAAACATAATAGCTAGAGGTTCAGATACCTCCTCTATTAGCTCCTTGAGTATTCTAGGATGCATTTCATCAGGCCCTGGTGACTTGCAGGCATCTAATTTTTCTAAGTGATTTTTAACTTGTTCTTTTTTTATTTTATCTTCTAAACCTATCCCCTTCCCATAAGCATTCGCTATGTTAGGCATTCCTTCAGACTTCTCAGTGAAGACCAAAACAAAGAAGTCATTAAGCATCTCTACCATTTCCAAGTTTCCTGTTACTGTTTCTCCCTCCTCACTGAGCAGTGCTCTTGGTCTTCCTCTTGCTTCTAATGTATTGATAAAAACTCTTCTTGTTTCCCTTTATTCCCATAGCTAGTTTGAGCTCATTTTGTGCCTTTGCCTTTCTAATCTTGCCCCTGCATTCCTGTGTTGTTTGCCTATATTCATCCTTTGTAATCTGACCTAGTTTCAATTTTTTATATGACTCCTTTTTATTTTTTAGATCATGCAAGATCTCGTGGTTAAGCCAAGGTGGTCCTTTGCCACATTTTCTATCTTTCCTACCCAGCGGAATAGCTTGCTTTTGGGCCCTTAATAGTGTCCCTTTGAAAAATTGCCAACTCTCCTCAGTTGTTTTTCCCCTCAGTCTTGATTCCCATGGGACCTTACCTATCAGCTCTCTGAGCTTACCAAAATCCGCCTTCCTGAAATCCATTGTCTCTATTTTGCTGTATTCCCTTCTACCCTTCCTTAGAATTGCAAACTCTATGATTTCATGATCACTTTCACCCAAGCTGCCTTCTACTTTCAAGTTCTCAACAAGTTCCTCCCTATTTGTTAAAATCAAGTCTAGAACAGCTTCCCCCCTAGTAGCTTTTTCAACCTTCTGAAATAAAAAGTTTTCTGCAATGTAGTCCAAAAACTTATTGGATAGTCTGTGCCCCGCGGCGTTATTTTCCCAACATATATCTGGATAGTTGAAGTCCCCCATCACCATCAAGTCTTGGGCTTTGAATGATTTTGTTAGTTGTTTAAAAAAAGCCTCATCCACCTCTTCCACCTGGTTAGGTGGCCTGTAGTAGACTCCTAGCATGATATCACCCTTGTTTTTTACCCCTTTTAGCCTAACCCAGAGACTCTCAACACTTCCGTCTCCTATGTCCATCTCCACCTCAGTCCAAGTGAGTACATTTTTAATATATAAGGCAACACCTCCTTCCTTTTTCCCCTGTCTATCCTTCCTGAGCAAGCTGTACCCATCCACACCAACATTCCAATCATGTGTATTATCCCACCAAGTTTCAGTGATGCCAACAATGTCATAGTTGTATTTATTTATTAGAACTTCCAGTTCTTCCTGCTTATTACACATACTTCTCGCATTTGTATATAGGCATCTAAGATACTGGTTTGATCTTGCCTCCCAGTTTTGCCCTGACCCTCCTTTCTCTCTGCCATTATAGCCCATGCTCCCTCTTGTTTCCGACCCATCTTCCAGGTCTCCATGTTCCCCACTTACCTGTGGGTTTTGCTCACCTGTCCCCATCAAACCTAGTTTAAAGCCCTCCTCACTAGGTTAGCCAGTCTGTGTGCAAATAGGGTCTTTCCCCCCCTCGAAAGGTGAACGCCATCTCTGCCTAGCAGTCCTTCCTCGAATAGCATCTCGTGGTCGAGGAAGCCAAAGCCCTCCTGGTGACACCATCTTCGCAGCCAGGCATTCACCTCCATGATGCATCTGTCTCTGCCCGGAACCCTACCTTTGACAGGAATTATCGAAGAGAATACCACCTGCACTCCAAACTTCTTCACCCGTACTCCCAGAGCCCTGTAGTCACTCTTGATCCGCTCAGTGTCACACCTCGCAGTATCATTTGTGCCCACATGGATGAGTAGCATGGGGTAGTAGTCAGAGGGCTGGATAATCCTCAACAATGCCTGTGCAACATCTCGGATACGGGCCCCCGGCAGGCAGCATACCTCCCGAGATGAAATGTCAGGGCGACAGATGGGGGCCTCCGTCCCCCTCAGCGGAGAGTCTCTGACCACCACTACCCTACATTTCCTATTCGCAGTGGTGGCAGCAGACCTCCCAGCCTTAGGGGTACGAGGCTTCTCCTCCTTTACTGTAGGGGGTGATTCCTTCTCTCCTGTATTAAGAGCATAACGGTTACCTATTACCACGGCGGGAGGGTTCAGAGCAGGGGTGGAGCTCCTCCTCTGTAAGCACCTAATTCCAAAAGAGAATCCTGCTGAGAATCCTAAGCAGCAGGAGGCACCTTTCTCTAGCCCAGAATTAGATGCTGGGGGATAGTTCAGTGGTTTCAGCATTGGCCTGCTAAACCCAGGGTTGTGAGTTCAATCCTTGAGGGGGGGCCACTCAGGGATCTGGGGCAAAATCAATACTTGGTCCTGCTAGTGAAGGCAGGGGGATGAACTCAATGACCTTTCAAGGTCCCTTCCAGCTCCATGAACTAGGTATACCACTCTCCTCAATATCTCCCAGGGGCTAGTTTAGACTGCTTCCCCACTCAGTGTTCTGGCTTTTGTGAATCCCATTCTGAGGCATCTATTTTCCTCCTTTCATTGCATAGGAAGCCTGATCATTTAACTCAGGTTTTGTAAATCCCAGTAATTTTCTAGGAACTTCAAAATTAGGTGTACTGACACTGAGCATTGCTACACCCAAGTTTCTTTGTGAATCTATCCCTTACTGTAATTTTAAAGCTATGTTGTAAGGAATGGTGTCCCTAGCCTCTATTTGTCAAAGGGTGGAGATGGATGGCAGGAGAAAGATTACTTGATCATTGCCTGTGAGGTTCACTCCCTTTGGGGTACCTGGAATCGGCCACTGTCGGCAGATAGGATACTGGGCTGGATGGACCTTTGGTCTGACCTAGTACGGCCATTCTTACGTTCTTATACCTAATAATCTCAGAAAATGAAACAATGCTCACTGTTAAATATTTGTTCCTCATGTGGGACATTAGAGACTGTTATCAAGTCACTCCTTAACCTATTTTTTGTTGAAGTATTTGCTAGACTGCAGGGAAATGTTGAGACTCTGGATTCCTTGGTTAAATTCCAGATTCTGAAAGTGAGTGTTCTCTAGTGGTTATAAATACCCTCTTTCCCAGTAGTTCCAACTGCTGCTTCCTTCATGTTCTACTAACCCTAGTCCCTCCAGGCTCCAGAGCCTGTCTATGAATTCAAGTCAGGGAGCTTCCTCTTCCTCCTTGACACACCGTTAGTGCCACCAGCCAGAGCAGTGAGAAAATAGGAGAGTGTGTGTCTAGAGCCACAGTAGCCTCTGGCAATTTGGAGGAGCAATTGCAAGGGGAAGTCCTGCTCAGTCCCTGAAGCTCTGGGATACAGTATGCTCATCTGCTTTGTGTATATGATACCTGCACAGTCCATCTGACAATTAGGAGCTGTGTTGGAACAGATCATGCTCAGCAAAGATGAGAATTTAGATGCCAAACTTTAAGAAGCCTCAACTAAGCATGCATGAACTCCAATTTTACAAAGGTTTATAACTTGGCCCAATTTCGGCCAATTTTCATGGGTACACCAAAAAGCACAGTCTTGACACCAAAGTGCTCCTGCCTCACCCTTCCCAAATTTTAAATCTCTTCTCTAAAACATGGAGGTACTAGAGCTTCTCAGTGAAACCATTAACATTTTTTCTTAACATTGGCAAAACCTAATATTTTTCCCTAGCATCATTCTCAGAATGATACTTGAACCCTTTCAGTTGAAACTTACAACAACAACAAAACTCAGTCTGAGGCAGACATGGAGGGCTTAAACCTACACCACTGAAATCTAACATAGGGTTTTGAAATAGAAACTGGTAACCTTAACAATGAGGTGTGTTAGTCACACATTTAGGACCCACCCTGGAAGTGTAACACTTTCAAAAACATCAAAAACATTTAAGTGATGCAAGTCCCACTTCCAAAAGCTGACTTTTAATGAGACTTAAAATCTTAAAAGGCCCAAGTCACTTTTGGAAATGGGTCTTAGGCTCTTGGGTCACTTAGGGTATGTCTACACTTACCGCGAGTTCGACTTCTCGGAGTTTGAACTATCGCATCTAATCTAGACGCGATAGTTCGAACTCCCCGCGCGCTCTGGTCGACTCCGGAATTCCACCACTGCAAACGGCGATGGCGGAGTCGACCTTGGAGCCACGGACTTCGATCCTGCGGCGTCTGGACGGGTAAGTAGTTGCGTACCCTAGTTCGACCCCCGCCCTTAGTGTAGACCAGGCCTTAGAAATGTTTGAAAATGTTATACGGTTATATCTGAGATATCAAAATAAAATAAAATTGGTAAAATTCAATGGTAAAGGATAGTCCATTTCCATTCTTCCAGAAAAAAAAAGAAGATTTTTCCACTCCACTAAAATTTCTCAAAGCACAATTCAGACAGTTTTTCCCTGGTTCTAATCCATATTTATCTAGTTTCACACTCAGGGCCGGCTCCAGTGTTTTTGTCTCCCCAAGTGGCAAAAAAAATAAAAAATAAATAAATTAAATTAAAAAAAAAAGCCATGATCGGTGGCACTTCGGTGGCAGCTCTACTGCCGCCGCTTCATTCTTCGGCGGCAATTTGATGGCAGGCCTTTCCCTCTGAGAGGGACTGAGGAACTCGCCGCCGAAGAGCTGGATGTGCCACCCCTTTCCGTTGGCCACCCCAAGCACTTGCTTGCTGCGCTGGTGCCTGGAGCCGGCCCTGTTCATACTAGAACTGATCTTTTGTCAACTTTGCAGCCTTTACTGGATTTGTATTCTCTGTGCTTCTTTCTATTCCAGAGGATGCGTTTTCAGACTTGCAACTGTGAAATACTCCAGGATGTAAATGCTAGTATTCTTTTCAGAGTGGCTTATCCTCTATGTACTGTTCAACAGTGAGAAGCAGCTCTTAAACATTGAGCACTATTTAGGAAATGGCCTCTGTGACAAGGTGTTCATGAAATAACAAATTCACAGTTTCATCACTAATGCAACAATGACAAAGACTTATTCTATTGCAGGTATTTTCAAACTTCCTTGCTAGAGTCTCTTATTGTCCCCTCCTATTCACAATTCAAAAAGACCACCAACACTCTTCCATTTGTGAGCATCCATTTACTGGATTTCTTTTCCACAATATGCTTGTCTGATAACAGGCTCTTCAAATAAGTGTGTGTGAGAGACAGAAGCACTCACAAGGTGGCCATTTTGTTTTTAGGTTCTGCCAGCTAATAATTTCCTCCTTTCTAACTGGCTGAGTAACAAGATTGTTAATCAAGTTATGGCAGATCACCAGGTGAACTGCCCCAGACCTGGGACTCCATTTCCTTTCATGGAAAATTTCCAAATATTAAAATATCAGCATGGCATTACTGTTGTCTGCACAGCTCTAAATTAGAGCTGGGTGAATAACTGATTTTTTCAGTTCACAGGCAATTCTACAAAAAGGAAAAAAAAAGTTTTGATTCAGGTTGAATCAAATCAAGAAATAATAATTAAAAAAAAATCAGCAAATTGAAATCCTGCATTCCAAATCTGAACCTGGTTGGGGAGGGGGGCAATTGTAGATGGTGTTGTAGCCTCCCTTACAACCTTTAGCCCAGTAGACAGAGCACTCACCCAGGACATAGGAGACCTGGGGTTAAGCCCCACTCTGCCTGAGGTAGAGAATGGATTTGAACTTGATTATCCTATGTAAATGGCCTAACTACCAGGCTGTAGAGTCATTCTTACTCTCTTTCTCTCTCTCTCTGGAATAATGACTACTCATTATGACAATGAATAATCATTAAGCCAGAGCAAGAGCAAAAATTACTCTTTAGCTTGGTGGTTAAGGTGCTCACATAGGTTGTGGGAGAAACAAGTTCATGTTCTTGATCATATGTCATAAACAGATAGTTAAGGGTTAAGGTCTCTTTTACCTGTAAAGGGTTAACATGTAGTACCTGGTGACCACCTGACCAGAGGACCAATCAGAGATAAGATTTTTTCAAATCTCTGTGGAGGGAAGCCTTTGTCTGTGTGAGAACTGGTTTTGGTTTTAACAGAAGACAGTCATGTCTCCAAGTTCTCCTGGAGTAGTTTCTACTAATTAATAGTGAGTATTAATTAGAAAGGCGAATTAGTCTTATGATTTGATTTCTATATTTGCAATTGTGTGTTTGCTAAAGGAAATGCTTTATTCCTGTTTGCTGATATTGCTTTTACTGAGAAAAGGGGGAGAGGGGATTCTCTCCAGAGATTGATAAGGTTATCCCCTATGAGTGTCCAGCTTGGGCTCATAGAGATTCTGTATTTTTCTTTTTATTCTTTAATAAATTCTTTTCTTTTCTTTGGACTTGGTTAATTCCTTCCCTTGGGGAAATTCAGGGGAAGGGGAGGGGGAAGTGGGCTGCTTCCCTGTGTGTGTGAGATTCAAGGCGTTTGAATCCAGGCACCTCTGTCTCCAGAGCAGGCTGGAGAGAGGGGGGAGGGGGAAGGTTCCTCCTCTGTGAATTGATCTGTGTTCCCAAGGGGGGAAACAGGGGTGTCTCGGCCCACGTAATCGACCGAGTGGTGGCAGCCTGAAGGAGACCTACCCTAGGATTTTGGGGTGGGGGAAGACATGCGGGTCCTCACTTTGAAACCGCCCAGTTTCAAGTGAGGGTAGACTCCTGACATGGTGGCAGTGGTGTTTCGGACCCAGAGAGAGAGGCAAGGCTTTTCTACCAGAGGCACTCTGAGGCAGTTTCAGGGTTACAAGTATTTTCAGTTTTTTGCAGGGCTTTCTGTTACAAAGCCTCCGGTGGAGAGGTACTGGCGTCCATTGTGATACAAGGTACCACTCAGGATTCCTGAGGTGGGGGGAAGTGCTCGCCAAGTACATTCCCATCCAACAGGAAAAGCAGGTTTGGGGGTTGCAGAGAGAAACCCTCCAGCCAGGTTTTTTTTCTCCCTGTGTCTTTTGAAAGGATCAGAAGACAGGAGAACACAAATCCCTCAGGAATAGACCAGATTTTTCTCAGGGGTATTGTTAGCAGCAGCCTTTCAGCTGGGCTGCTGAGTACAGCAACTCAGAGCAGAGGCAGTTTACAGTTTCAGCCAGGTTGGCTGGAGGCAATTTAGTTTCCAACAGGCTTTGTTGGAAGCAGTTTTCTTCTGTTTGCTTGAGGCAGCTTGAGGAAAAGGCAGTTAAAGCAGTTTTCAGGGTTAGGAGGAGGTTTTTTTCTCTGCTGGCTATGTTGAGGAAAAACTCTTCCCTAGAGGTGTGTCCTTCCTTTGTGATATCAGGTATCACTCAGGATTCCTAAGGTGGGGGGAAGTGCTCGACAAAGTACATTCCCATCCAACAGGGAAAATAGGTTTGGGGGGGGGAGACAGAAACCCTCCAGCCAGATTTTTTTTTCCCTGTGTCTTTTCAAATCCTCTGGAGCCAGGGAATACAAATCTCTGAGAGGATTTACTACACTTTTCTGCAGGTACTAAGTAGCACCAGCCGGTCCGCTGGGCTTATTAGGAAGATTGTTTTTTTGGGAAACAGATTTTCAGCTGGGTTTAGCTGAGGCATAAGGTTTCTAACAGGCTGTGTTAGAAAAGGATTTTTTTCCTTCTTCTTTTCTTTTTTCTCCTTTTTTTCTTTCTGTCTGCTTAAAAACAGCTAGGAAAGAGGTGCAAGTTTTTCTAGGAGGCTTGTTAGAAAGGACCCCCACTGTGAGGTACTTAGCAAGTGCTAGAAACAGGACAAACCAGTTTTTTTTTGGTCTTCTCAGTATATCAGCAAACAGCAACTACACATTTGCAAATGAAAAGGTTTTGTTTCTTTTCTATTCAGTCTCTCGGGAATAGAAAGGGTTAGGAATTGGAGAAACCAGTTCACTTACTGCAGAGGGGTGTGGCCAGCACCAAAAAGCAACACCAGCAAGCCACACATAAAATTCACTGACTGCAGAGGGGTGTGGCCAGCACCAGAAGGCACTGTTCCCCATCCCAAGAAATTTCCCACCTACATGGCAGGTGAGGACACTGAGGCCTTCTTCAAAAAGGTTAAAAGGACCTGCCATGGGTACAGCATCCCTGAAGACCAGTACAAGGACTGGTCAGGAAAAAGGACTTTTGCTGTCTATTACAATTATTCCATCCCCATGCTACTGGGGGAAGACTTGGCCAACCATGTGCAGCTGGCCAAGAGGGGGGGAGTGGTCACCCGCGGCCAGGCCAAACAAGCAGGCACTCCCATCCCTGTTCTGAGCCATCCACCAGGACCCTGTCTGTGTTACCAGAGACCCAGACAGAGGTGGTGGAACCGGATCCCATGCCAACAACTACAGCAGCCATAGTACATCCAGTCCCAGGACCGGAACTGGAAGAGCAACCAGCGGCACAACCAGCGCCAGCACTGACGCCAGCGCTTGCAACTCCACCGCCAGGGGGCGCCAACGGGCCTAAACTGGCAGAAGCAGCAGACAACTCTACCCAAGAGGCTCAGCCAGAGCCTGAAATATCACCTTGTGCACCAGCAGAAAGCGGTCCACAGTCAATGGAAACAACCTCATCACCTACATCGCTCCCAGAGGAACTGGTGTCTCCCGCCTCAAGGGAACAGTTCCAGACAGAGCAGGAAGCCGATGACAGCCTTAAGAAAGCTTGGGCGGCGGCACGCAGCAACCCACCGCCTCTCAGCTCTTCTACCCAATTCCAGTTTGTTGTAAAACAAGGACTTTTATATAAGGACATTCTTTCTGGTGGACACCAGGAAGGCCAGCATCCTCAAAGACAGTTGGTAGTTCCAACTAAGTACTGGGACAAGCTCTTAAGCTTGGGCCCTGACATCCCAGTGGGCATTCTGGGGTCAACAAAGCAAAAACAGGTTAAAAACATTCCTTCCACTGGGAGGGGATGGGCAAGGACAATGCCAAGTATGTCCGCTCAAATGCATACAAAGTGTTCTTCAGTGTCAAATATCTTGTTGTTTACATACTTAGTAGTATATGTAATAGTGCATGTGTTTTGTTTACCTGTTTATGTTACAGTGCTAGGAGGAAATCACCACCAGTAGTTCCCACTGTTGGCGATTTGGGGGGCGTGTCATAAACAGATAGTTAAGGGTTAAGGTCTCTTTTACCTGTAAAGGGTTAACATGTAGTACCTGGTGACCACCTGACCAGAGGACCAATCAGAGATAAGATTTTTTCAAATCTCTGTGGAGGGAAGCCTTTGTCTGTGTGAGAACTGGTTTTGGTTTTAACAGAAGACAGTCATGTCTCCAAGTTCTCCTGGAGTAGTTTCTACTAATTAATAGTGAGTATTAATTAGAAAGGCGAATTAGTCTTATGATTTGATTTCTATATTTGCAATTGTGTGTTTGCTAAAGGAAATGCTTTATTCCTGTTTGCTGATATTGCTTTTACTGAGAAAAGGGGGAGAGGGGATTCTCTCCAGAGATTGATAAGGTTATCCCCTATGAGTGTCCAGCTTGGGCTCATAGAGATTCTGTATTTTTCTTTTTATTCTTTAATAAATTCTTTTCTTTTCTTTGGACTTGGTTAATTCCTTCCCTTGGGGAAATTCAGGGGAAGGGGAGGGGGAAGTGGGCTGCTTCCCTGTGTGTGTGAGATTCAAGGCGTTTGAATCCAGGCACCTCTGTCTCCAGAGCAGGCTGGAGAGAGGGGGGAGGGGGAAGGTTCCTCCTCTGTGAATTGATCTGTGTTCCCAAGGGGGGAAACAGGGGTGTCTCGGCCCACGTAATCGACCGAGTGGTGGCAGCTTGAAGGAGACCTACCCTAGGATTTTGGGGTGGGGGGAAGACATGCGGGTCCTCACTTTGAAACCGCCCAGTTTCAAGTGAGGGTAGACTCCTGACATCATATGACAAAATTATTTATACACAATGGAACAGCTTCAAACAAGAGAGACAGAGACCTATCCCAGAATAGCCCAGTGGCTGGGAACTCCTGCACTGCAAGAAAGTTCCAAGTTCAAATCCTTTCTCCACATCAGGCAAAGGGGGCAATTGAATCTGTGTCTCCTACATCCTGGAGGATGTGCTTAAGGTTATAAGGGAAGCCACCTCCAAAAATGGCTGAAAATTATTTACCAAATTCATGAACTTTCAGCTCAACTTAAAAAGTGCATTTTTCCAATGAATAAATTATATAGCTGAAAAATGTTGATCAGCTCTGCACTAGGTAATACCACGATCTCACTTCACCTGGGTGTTGTGAAGATAAATCCATTAATTTTGTGAGGCACTGACGTACTATGATGACAGCACCATAGAAAAGCCTATGAGGAAATTATGTTGTATTAAATGCAGGTTTAGAATGGTGTACAGTAACTACAAATATAAATGCAAATGGAATCCTTTCTGCCATATCATATGATATGGAGATAAAACAAATATGAAAGGAGCAACTAGCTCACAATATAAGTCTAGTCTACAACTAGACTCTGAAGAACCAAAGAACCCGCGTAGGAGGAAAGCATAGAAGAGCTGTGGCAAGACATTGAACCACAGCCAAAAGCAATGTCCAGCAACAGGGGGAGGGGAGAGTGTCCATAGGCCACAAATATGACATTTTGCAAGAGCACGCAAATCATCCAGATCAATGAAACAATCTAACCATCTGATGGAATATGAAACTACGGAAGGCTACCCTTAAAATAACAGACACCTGTATGGGTTCTAGTATCTAAAGATCGATCTAAATGGACAAATGGAGTCTGGCACAGTTATCACTGCAATGAAAAAGCAAAACACACACACACAAAACAAAACTTGAAAATACTTACAAGATTCTGTATGAGCCAGTAACATAGGCTTGGACATTTGTAGAGAAAGAAACAGAAGAAAATTCTTCAACAAATGCTATGCATAATACCAGCAATGATAGGACTGACAGCAATATGAAATTTATACCTAGAAAAGAAACTTGATAGCACTGAATTTAAAAAGTAAAGCATACACATCCACAGCTGGAAGAGCAGATGGAAGAAGTACATAAGTAAGGCTGGTGTCATCAGCTAGTTCCCCGTTCCTATCACAATTACATGACATCTCAATGTCCTTGTTGGGAAAAGAGAAATGATTGTGTATTTCCCAGCTAGACAAAACTCCCATACTGTGGGTAGGAATGATTGGGGTGCCAGGGCCATAGGGAAAATCTGCTTTTACATGGGCCTCACACAATTAAAAATAAAAGCACACGAAGAGTAAGACATACACTTCCTGCAACTGGCCAGACATTTCTTGCAGATGAGCAGGCAAAATTTGTATTATTAGAGACCAACATAGTTTCAAAGTTAGATATCACAGCATGCAAATCCCTTTTGCTAAAGAATATACACCATTCACTGCATTCAACTCCATATATTACTCCTGGGGGAATTCTGTGCCACTGAAGAGGTGAAGAATTCATACTGTCTGCAGACATCTTTGCTCCTCCACACAAAAATGGGGGAGCAAATAAATCTGTAGGAACACATGCTCCTTCCCCAGTAGCCAGGTGTCTGCCCAGAGCAGCCAGCAGATATGTAAGTCTCAGAGAGTGGGGCAGGGAGTCTGGTCATGCATTCCTGGAGAGACATTAACAGAGCCTGCCTGCGTATAGACCAGTGGGAGGGACTCTGTCCTTCTCCCTCTCTAGTGCGATACCCCCAGCTTGGAGGGGTAGGTCTTTGTAAGCCCGACACATTTCTGCTCTGCCTCAGGGGACAGCAACAACTAAGCAGGTCGTCAATTAATTGTTCCCATTCTTAATCAATTTCCCTGGGAGCCTAAAATACATGTAAAAAAGTTTTAAGTTTTACATTTCCAGAGTGGTGTAAATGAGTCTTATCGTCAATGTCAGTAAGGGAATCCTCAGCTAGGAAGATCTATATGCTTTCTCACTTTTTTTCCTGTGCCAGAGTGGCACACTGTGATTAAATTACAGCTCAGGATCTATTTTACTTATCCATTTTTAAAAAATGCAGGACAATGATTAGCAAAACAGTATGACTTATGTGTGAGAGTCTGAGCAATTTAAATGACATTTTACTTTACTTTTATTTTGGTGTTCTGTAACATAATTTAAATGAAAATCCAAGACTATACCTGGAATGCAGAGTATTGGTTATCAAGTATTTGTAATTTAACTTTCATGTGTTTAAGAAATGCTGAAGAGTTATTGTGATTTTTTTTCTGTATGGTAGTTTAAATAAGTTATCAAAATAAGTGAAACTGGTGTGATTATATTCCATTATTTTGACAAATAAAATATGCAGAATTTTTTAATTTTTGGTGCAGACTTCCACAGGAGTAATATATGGAAGGTACAGTTTTAGTGAGTTCATACTCAGCATACTTTTAGTCCCAGAACATTTAAAAAAAAATCATGACAAAACTGTTTGAAGTTTTTATAAGGAAGTTGTGTTGTTATGAGGAAGAGACAAAACAGCTATGATGTTTTAGTTCATGCAGTTCTGAAGTGCTTTCAACATGATTGTCTCAGCCTGAACAAGAACTGTTAATTTTGGAAGGAACAAATAATGTGTTGAACATATAATTAGCAAACGGGTAACTGAACCTGATACAGAAAAAAATGAAGGCATTACTTGTCTGTTTCCAATTTCAGAAAATTAATGGGAGTGTCCATTTACACTGAAAATTTTTACTATCAAAACCTGTAATAGATCTTTGTAATGGCCGTTACACTTGGACCTGGGGGAGAGTCCACAACAAAAATCTTTAATAAAAAGAACTGGCATTGCACATGTTTTATAATATTCATTAGTAAAATCTCCAACCGTGGTAGCAGCTATTGCATTCCCACATCCAGCAGGTTAGTAGCAGTCCTCACACAGAAGTAGTCAGTAGGAGACCAGAAATTTCACAGAAACAGAATAGCACTATGCCTCTTTGGGAAAGGAAGATCTAGCAGTTCCTTGAATGATTCAGTGCATATCTGTTAGGCTTAGATTTTACAAAAGAAAAGAACCACATGCCCTTAGGGTCACTTTTGGGTTCAAACCCACTAAGATCACCTTTAATCCAGACTGCATAGTTGTTATGATTTTCTTTCAAAACCACATCCAAGGAGCACTCATAGCAGCAAACATTATCAAGAGCTCCTGTTAAAGTGCCACTAATGGAAGAAGCAGCAACTTGAAAGACAAAGAAAATCATTATCTATATCAGAGCAATTCCAGCCTCAGGCATCCAAGTTCAGCAAATTAGAGATGCACAACTAAAGGATGAGACTTGTCAGAAACTTGAAGAACTCTTCTAAAGAGTAAAGTCAAAGGACAAATTCTCACAGATCTTCCACCATATAGAAAGGCCCACAATGACTTCACATGGCAGATGGACTGCTTATCAAAGGGCAACACACATTTGTTTGAACAGTACTTCAGAAAGAACTGTTTACCAAAATTCATGAGGGACAAGCCTAAGTGCAGGACAACAGCACAACAATCATTAAGGTGGCCATGACTGAATAGGCAAATTCAGACCCAAGTAGAAGCCTGTGATGTATATAATATGGAGAAACACCTACTTTCTACAAAATTATATGACCGAGTAGCAAGAGACTATTTTTTTCTGGAATGGAAACAGTTTTGTAGTCCATTATGTCTCTAGATAGGTTGAATTGCAATATTTCCAAAGAGTTCACCAAACACTTGCAAGACGTGGTGTTCCTGAAGCCCTGATAATGGTCCCCAGTTTACAGCATCAACATTCATAGCATAGTCACAGGATTTTGATTCTGTACTAGTAGTTGACATTTGTACCAGGCCAACAGTGAGGAAAAAGAATAGCACAGATCTTTCTAATACAGAAAGCAGTGGACTGTACAAAGAACTCTGGGCATCCTGGTCAACCAGCACTCACTACAGGGCTCTCTCAGCAAGTCGTCTGACAGAAATAATACTTTTGTCAGTGGTATCAATACATCTTAACCCTAAGTGGTCCAACTTGGCAGAATTCTGAAAGAACGATGCTGCAATAGATGTTTGACAGCAGAAACCTTTAAATGTTTGCTACAGAAAATTAATAAGTGTTCCTAGAGCTGAGACAAGGACAGAGAGATGTCTATGGATGAGTTCTGCAATCCCCAAATCATCAATGCTGTAAGCTCCAAAAGGACTTCACCACAGAAATCAAGTCCATCTCCACTATACTTCCACACAACAAGGAGGGACTACTGAGCTTTCTAGTAATTTGCTGGAAAGCAAGTCTCATGCTTTCCAGAGAAATCCACAACGAAGATTTAAGTAGTGAGAATATGGTGTGGAAGGCAATAATACCTCATAAAGGTTTAGATCTTTACAATAGACTTTTGTATTAAGTTTTAAGGAGATATCTGTTTAAATTGTTTTGAAAGAAAGATTTAGTTCAGGGTGAAAAAATTTAAATGTTCTCTTACATAGCTGTTATTTAATGGTTTATATGCCAAGATAATGGGCTTAACGTTTTAAAGAAAGAGAGATGTAACGTTAAAAACTATAAAGTCCTCTATTTCCTGGAGGAAACCACAAAGTGTTGTGATGGAGATTTTAATAAAGTCAGAGAAAATGTCTGGTTCAGAGGTATCTTTTCCTAGAAGCATGCTTGCTATGTCTCATTGAGTTTTAAAGCGATTTTTAAAAAAAAATCTATTAATAGGATAGTTTAAGAGCCTCCCTTTTCCCCACCCCATTAAGTGCAATTCATAACTCCTTGTAAACTTGCTCTTCCTTATAAATATTTGTGGGCACTTCTAGCACATTAAATATAATGCAACCTACTTATATGTGTGCCTTTTTATAGTACAAGTGTTAAAGAACTAATGAAAAAAAGTTTAAGAAGATCTTTGTTGTGATTTGGGAAACAACAATACAATACAACAATATATTTAGAGTGCATACTTTTTAATAGCAACAGATGTAATAGCAACAGTTACTCCAAGGAATCTATAATATTATGATAACACAATATTTATATTGTAGCATGCATCATACAACTTGTATATAAAGTCAAAACTATTTAAAATAAGTTTGACTGTACCATCGTCAGTGACCATAAACTTATTAACCTAATGCCATAGACAAAAACTAAACCTTGGATGAGTCCATACAAGCACGCTGTGAGGAGGAGAATTCTCACATATCCATAATCGCTTGAAATTCTTAACAGAATTAGTAGTAGATTTAGTAACAATTATCCTTACTCCTTCGCACATTGCAGGGCATATATACCTTTGACTGCTGGTCTACCAGCAATCTAAACCAATCTCTAAATTTGAAGAAAGTATCAAATAGTATGCCTATTATTTCCTTATCTGGTTATGAAATACCAACCTGAATATTAATTTTCTAATGAAAGCACTATTAAAGAAGACTGTCTAGCTTCTCTTAGTTCATAATCCTCTCAAATCTTGGATTATATTATATTTATACACACACACACACACACACACACACACTTATGACCAACATACGCAGCCTAGGGGATTGAGTGGGCTTAAGAGCCCAAGCTCCAGAGCAAGCTGCAATGTCGACATTGTTGCTTTTAGCATACTATGAGGCTCGACCGAGCAGAAGTCTGACTACCTGGGCTGGGACGTTCACTCCCAGCTGCTGTGGAGACATAGCCTTGATGTCCCAGATAGTCTACATACATAGACAACTGGAACAAATAAACCTTTATGTGCACTTCAGGAGAAAGAAGTTACTGCCAACAGCTGGAGCCAAGATGCAAAATTAAGTTAGTGCTGGCCCAGATTTAATTTTGCCAGACATTACATGGGTCAGACATTACATGGGTTAGCAAGAACTCCATAATTCATGAAACAGCTACTCCCTGACTTAGGGTGACCCGATGTCCCGATTTTATAGGGACAGTCCCAACTTTTGGATCTTTTTCTTATATAGGCTCCTATTACCCCCCACTCCCTGTCCCAATATTTCACACTTGCTGTCTGGTCACCCTACTCTGACTCCCCCCCTCTCCCTCTTCTTAAAACACTACTAGGGCTTTTACAAATTTCTGCCACCAGATATGTGCGTGTGAGAAGCTTATTTTCACCCTCATATTGTATTTGTAAGCACATTTGGTCATGAGGTTCCACTTTTTTGTGTGGTATATAAGCTGTGAACATATGAAGACTTAGGCCTATGAAGACTTAGTGTCTTCACACAGGTAACCCAGGGTAAAACTTAGCAGGTTTAAATAGGGATTGAGGTAAAGGTAATCCTTAGAGGTACAAAAATAAAGGCAGGGATTGTCATCCTTTCTGGATTTTTGTTTGCAAACTCAAGAAGCACATATTTCATGGGGAAAAAAAATCAGAGTTGAACAATACTGTTACACTCCAGAGAATTTAAAAAGGTGTTTGAAAGTCTGAACAGTGCAAAGATAACATCTTTGTTTAATAAAAAAATTACTAAGCATATTAAAGTGCACTGTAAAACCTCCCATACAACAGTATGCTTTAGTTTGGACTTAGAAATCTTTGTTTGTTTGTAAGTTATATACTTTATGGATAGTATCAGACATAAGAGTTATTTTCCTTCCTTTTACCAGTTTGTGCCATGACCTAAACGTGAAACAAACATATTGTTGTTATTGACTATTGAATCCTTGCTGAAATACAACAGGGAATATTAATGAACATTGCTACAGTTTGTGAGGAGTGAAATCTAAAACCATCAGTGAGTGGTCTGGTTACAAATGAGAGGAAATTGTGCTCGTATCTATAGATCAACATGAAGAGATGTAATGAATATCTACCATGTGCTCTTTCAAGAATCTATATAGTTTACACAAAAGGACTTGTTCATATATTGTTCTACCATAATGGCCTATTGAATTCAAATTAGCAAGGCTTTAGAGAAGGAAATTTTTGCCAATAATGGAGTTTACTGATAAAATCCTCCGTAGTTGTGATAAGGTTGATACTCTAATACTACTTTTATTGATCTTAAGAAGGAAAAGTTTGATAAGAGGTAGCACAATTTGATGATTTATTGTTTTTTTACAGATAGGTATGTCTGTAAGTGAAAGCTTATTTCTGCAGAAGGGTATGCATCATAATAAACTGAATTTGTATGAAGCTAACTGTGGCCTCCCCAGTCCTCTCTCCTTCATTGTTTTCCTTTCCTTAATTTGTATTCAAAATTCCTCAAAGTATTGAAAGGCACTGTTCTAAGTGGATGAGGGGTTGGTGTTCTTTTTAAGATGGCCGCACTTACGTCCTGAGAGACATTGTTCAAAACCTGATTATTTGCTGAAACTAAAGTTTGTTCTCTTTTCCATTACAATTGATAAAATAGTTAACTTATCCAGATAGTGTAAAGCAAAATAGTCAATAGAAGAACAGTGACTAACACCAAACTTAACATTTTTAAGACAACAGGTTTTCACCAGAGAATGCACTTTCATCACAATCAAAAAAGTTTCACAGAATCATGTCAATTTTAGTGCAATTTTTGAAAGGAAAAAGTCAAAACAAACCATTTCATCTTAACTTTATCATTTTGTTTCAACTTTTATATTATATTAGAATAAATATAAAATACACTACATATGGAAATTCTAATATTATGTGTTATTATAATGTTTTGACATGTCCAAAATAAAGTGATTTGACTGTTCTTTATCAAAAGCTGTTGAAATCTTTGTTCTGTGATTTTGGCTTTTCACACAAATTTGAAACAAAACAAGTTCTAAACAGTCAGAAACACAATGTTTTAGTGTTAGAGACTGTTAGAAAATGGACAGGTTTTATTTATTTATTTATTTATTTAAATGTGGAATCCACACTACAAACAATGTAATAAAAAGGTAGTAATGCACATTTCTCCAGACTGACAGCTGTATTTTTGCTAACCATTTGCTAATCCGCACCCCCCCACACACACGCATAGTAAATAAAAGCAGTCTTTACCCTAGAAAGTTATTTCAAATAAGAGAGATTTACTGAAATCTTCTTTATTAGCTTATTCCTTTGACCTATGGTAGAGTATTGTCAAACCAACATACTATTTGATAACACAAAAACACTATGATACACTATCACATAGTATATCTCTAAAAGAAAGAACCTTCCCATCAGCTATGCCAAAACTAAAATTTTCTATTTAAAAGAAACTAGTCAACCTCACTAAATTTCCTAAAGAGAAAGATTAGAGATATTATGCTAAACAAGTAAACATCTTTAAGGGTTAAGGGCACTGAGTTACTGTTTTACATAACATATATAATGGTCAATTCAGAAGGAAAAAAAATGCCACCCAGAAGCTGGACCATTTGTTTTTCAATAGATAGCTTGTCTTCAGTATGATCATACACATATGGGAAAATTTACACAGCAATTGATTATTTTGTTTTGTTTTTATAGATAATTGGCTTATTTAAGAGGAGGATTATTATTTAATAGAGCTGGTAAAATGGCAGATGTTTAGGAAAAAAAGGATTTTCTGATTTTGGGGGTGATTTTTATTATTTATTTATTTTTATTTTGAAACCAAAAACTTTTTTTTTTTCATTTTATCATAGAACAAAAATATTTTAATTTTATTTTTTCCTCCCAAAATATTAAATGTAGAAATTGTGTGTAAATCTTTGTTTTTGTAAGAAAGCCATGTTTTGTCAAAAAGTTTTAGAATGAAAAATGTCAACCAGTTCTCATTTATTATTTTTTATTAAAGTAGTACCGAGATATACAAACCAGATGAGGGTCCCACTGTGCTATTGCTGCATGGACATAGTTAAAGTCAATATCTGCCCCCATATAACTTAATATTTTAGTTTATGACAAAACATAACAGGTGAGTGAACAATCAAATGGGAAAAGAGGGAGGATGACAGAGCAATGGTAATATAACACTATTTTTATAGACTTGTGCACAATGTATATGTCTAGGGAGTGTTGTGATTTTTTCCCCATCAACAAGACATTAACATCAATAGCAGTAGTCTCAGCTCATATCTGCTAGCAATTATCAGCTGGTAGTGTTACATAATCATCACCATTGTAGTAAGTCTGAAGGATATTTTATGACCTGAGCAATAGTTTAAATATGTTACCTGGAAGGATGATTTCAAAGAATCAATCTAGTTAGCTGGAAAAACTCATTCCTTTTGTCACATGTAACAATTATGAAATGGTTAGTGAATGAAATTATCTTCAGTGAAATGTCTGACTGAGGCCATTATGTGACTTGTAGTGGTCATTTTAATAGTTATTCAAACTAAAAGCACTAGACACATTATAATAAAATAATATTTAGCTCTACTGTATAGTATTATTTTACATCTCTCTCTCTCTCTTAGCATAGTACAAAGATAGGCAGGCATTATCTCCATGATAAAAATGGGCATATTGAATTGCAGAGTTTAAATGACTTGACTAATGCCACAAAGAGAGTCAGGAACAAAAAAAGACAAAATTTCCTGGCTTTTAGTCCAGTGCATCATCCTGGGCAGTGGAGAGGGCAACGTGTTGTCCAACTTACCTTCTCTGTGACCAAATCAGACTACCATAGTTACAGAGATAATCAGTGTGTGCTTACTGAAAACACTAAAATATCCAGTTGTAAATGTAAAAGTTATTGACAAGGATGGGAGGGGCTTAGGAAAGAAAACCCTTTATACTGCCTTATGGATTCTACTCACAAAAACTAGATCCTGATCAGAAAGTTAAGGCTATAACATCTGACTGCTAGGAAAGTGACCAAATATTTTATGTATCCAGAGACTAATATTAACTAAATATATTTGATCTAAGGCTATTTATAATAAAATAAAGTTAATAAAAGAGCTAAGAAAAAAAATCACTGCTGGAAATGACTGCTTAAGCACTTAGAAAACATCGTTCTTGAAGAGACATCAGCCAGACAATTGAAAAGAACCTCTATCACTCAGCTGGAAACATATACATTGTGTCTGCTGATACCCAAAAATCACTCCTCAGAAAATAACTGAACACTTAAGAGAACTGAGCCATTTTTCATTCATGATTGCTGTAATGTAACTATTTCATATTTATACATTTTTCACCTAAGTGAAACATATAATTAACTTTGGAGTAGTCAATAAAGCAGTGTAACATGTTTTGCAGATACTATAGGTACATCAATACTAGTGCGCTTCCAGGTTACTTGTCCATGTAGTGCTGGTGGGGGTATCAGGTAATTGCACTGAGTGTCCACATATGCGGTGATGCGCATGTGTAGAAGCTCTGCACAAGAATATACCTGCATCTGCACTGCCCCTTTGAAATAGTAATGGTGGCATTACCATTTCAAAGGTGGTATCTCACAGTCCTGTGCATCACAGGAGACAGTAGGAGCTGCCTTGCTGCATGTTGCTCATACTGTACAATACTTTTACACATTTGGTGATGGCAGCTCCCACTTTGGTGATGGCAGCTCCCTTCTGCCCAACTGAAGGAAGATGTGGAGCAAGTCCCTGGGGATGTGGTTTTGCTCCTTCTGCTGCTCACAGGACAAATGATCCAGCTAGTAGCTGAAATCATTCCAGAACTATTTGAAATGCTGTAGGCAGAAGACCGAGAGGGTGAATGAAAATCCACTGGAGTACCATGGAATAGATGTTTTCAATGCAATGGTAAGATTATGCTAATGCCTCTGTTCTTCGAGAACTAGCATGGTGTAGTGGGACCACATAATCTTGGAAATCTGGGACGATGACCAATGGCTGCAGAACTTCAGAATGAAGACACAGACCTTGGAGCTTGCACTGCCCCTCCCCCCAGCACCAGACTACTAGAATTGATTTTGGAAACCCACACTAGTGCAGAAGCAGGTGGCTATCACACTTTGGAAGCTGATAACCCCTGACAGCCACCACTCATCTGTGAATCAGTTAGGGTTAGCAAAATCAGCTCTTGGGGTGGTCGTTGTATAGGTTCACCAGGCTATCAACACTGTCATCTACCCATGGGAGGTTGCCACAACTCAAGTCCCTGAAATTATAGCTGGATTTCAGATGATGGGGTTTCCCTACTGTGCCTTTGATGGAACACACATCCCAATAAGTTGCCCACCAAAAGGGGTGAGAGAATATATTAACCAAAAAGGTTACTATTCACTTGTTCTCCAAAGCTGAGTGGACTACAGGGGTCAGTTCATGAATATGAATGTATGTAGAGTCTCTAGCATGCCAGGGTGCTCAGAAATTGGGGATTGTATGGCAAAGTAAAAAAGGGACTTTATTTCCCAAAAATGATATGGTTATGTACAGTATTTGTTTC
This sequence comes from Mauremys mutica, assembly GCF_020497125.1. Classification (NCBI taxonomy): domain Eukaryota; kingdom Metazoa; phylum Chordata; order Testudines; family Geoemydidae; genus Mauremys; species Mauremys mutica. Next base: position 52,751,893 of record NC_059076.1, on the reverse strand, counting down.
TGCAGTTATTTTGGGGGACTTTACATATCTGGTCCTAACTGGGCTCATGTGGCTATACCCTGAGATCACAAACTCAAGAAAAAATAAAGGGAATTCTACTACAGTACAGACTGAATAGCTGTAGAATGGTGATCGTGTATGTTTGGGCAGATGAAAATACATTGGTGATGCCTGCAGAACCACCTGGATAGCAGGGTGGCAAATGCAGTCTGCATTAGAGTAATATATTTTGCCTTTCTCAACATACATGAAACTAAAGGTGAATACTTTCGGATAGAGTGGGCACAGGACAGATCCAGTTCTCAAAGCCTACACAGGCAGCTGGATCCTGGCCATGTGCACACTGCTCCCAGTTCCTGGCAGGAAAGGGAAATACATTATGCCATTTATTTGCACATCATGGAATAACAGGGAGGCAAAAGTTAATTTTGGAGTGAGCCATTGGACAGTATGTGACACTACATTGCTGCTGGAAAACCTCAATAGACAATGGCTATTTGTTGTGTTCCATGGGTGAATTTCGATCGGCTATAACCCACTTCAGCATTCCACCTGAGAGCACACAATTAGGTTACAGATTCATAGATTTTAAAGGCCATAAGAGACCATCATGATCATCTAGTCTGACCTCCTGAACACTGCAGGCCACAGAATCTCACCCACCCACTCCTGAAATAGACCCAAACCCCTGGCTGAGTTACTGAAATCCTCAAAACTTGATTTAAAGACTAACTTACAGAAAATCCACTGTTTACTCTACCACAAACCAGGAAGTGGCCATGCCCCATGCTGCAGAGGACAGTGAAAAGCCCCCAGGGTCTCTACTAATCTGACCTGAGGGAAAATTCCTTCCTGACTCCAAATATGGCTTGTCAGTCTTGCCCAATTTAGGATGATGGTTTGTGCTGCTCAGATGTTCACTTGACAACCCAACAGTTCCTCTTCCCTTCCTGGACCTATGCAGGCTAGCATACAAGCCACCAACCACACCTATCCCCTTCTGCTTGGTTCCTACACATAACACGAAGAAAAGATGTGGGATGGGGTGGAGAGTCACAATAGGGATGGTTTCAGATCTTTTGAACCAAAGTACATATCACAAAACTGTTCTTTCCCCATTGGGCCATTTCCAAACCTGCCCCCTCTCACTCTCCTGTTTCTCCCCCCAGGGACTGTCACTGCAGGAGTGCTGGCTGAGACATGCCCAGACAGAAGGGCACAGTGACTGCTCATGAATCTGTTATAGCATGTACTATATGGTTTACAGTGATCATAAGATTTCAATAAAATCATTAATTTACAGCCATGTTTTGCTCTGGAAACGTTGTGGTGGAGCTGGAGTGGGATGTAGTGGTGGTGCATGTATGTATTATGAGAGCAAGAGGGGATATTTCCAGAGAGGTAAGGGTGTATTGTAATTTACCAGTTGGTTCCTGCCATAGTTCAGGGACCTCCTTATTTGTTAGGTCCTCACTCTGAGTGACTATTGAAGTCCTTCACCCTCCAGTACAGGAGCCTGAGGCAGTTCATGCGCTCCCAGCACTGCAACAGAATCCTGTGAATGCCAGCCTCCTCAAAATCTCCCAGGACAGGTGAATGTTCCTGCCAACACAGGCAAATTCCTGGAGGATAGCATACTCTGACCACAACTTCTGTTCCAGAGGCCAGGTGGCTTCTGTAAGACCAGGATCAATGGTCACCTGAACTGATCAATGGATTTCAGCAGAAAACTGTTCTGAAGTGCTCAGCACAAATTGCTACGACCACTGACAAGAGTGAGGTGAGTCAAGGACCTTTACACTTTTGGGTAAGTGTCAGGCAGCAAAGGGATCAAAGTGTTGTGGGAATGGCCCTGTAGGAACATCAATATCCGTTACTTGGTACACACCCCTTGCCCCCATCCACACTGAACTGTAAAACAGGTTCAGGCATAGTAGAGGCATGAACATACCCACCCCCAACATGCATGCAAGCTTTCACACGCTAGATTGTGCTTCAGGAATGTGCTTCTGGGAGTGAGATGGACAACGTGGACAATGGGGGGGTTATGACAACCATGCACATGTACGTTAAATCAAAGTAGTCTAAAAGATTTATTTTCCTTTTAAGAAAAGGATGTAGTGCAGGGCTTGTGAACTTTATGTATAGTTTAGTACAGCCCTTATGAAATCTCTTAGCCTATGTTCATTATATAATCAACGTCATAGGACAATTGAGACTATAACATAAAGCATGCAACATGTGATCCAAATAAATTGCTCTCAGTCCAAATACAAGTTACTGAAGTATATTTATATAATAAACAGAAAGAGATAACCAATATATACTTATTAAAACAGAAATATGCAACTATATGTTAATATCCAAAACACCCCGCTATGGATCTAATACTATGCAGCATTAAATGTGTCTTATTTAAGGACACAAAAGAGTTTCAACAGTGCTAGCATCCATCCTATCTTAAAAATTTCCTTTAATTATATTCCCTGAATCAATATGTTATGAAAGAGGAGGACAGCAATAGCTGCTTAATGGACCAGCAGTAATAGAGTGTAAACAAACTGTGGCCTCCTCCGTGTCCCTGAAAACATGGATTTTTTTGATTTTTTTAAAAAATATTTTGGGATCTGCTTTTAATTTTGCTAAGAGACTCTTTCCAAAGCAGCTGCAGTTCACTGTACACTCCTCAAGAGAGTCAACTGTTATGTTGATTTATTAATATTACTGAGCGTATCCTTAAATCAGATAGCATGCACTTACCACAAACCATTTAGCAGTACCCCCAAATTTTCCCAATAAGCTGAGTCATATGGGCTGTAATAAGAATATCAATCATGTTGAAGACAAGTCATGTAGTGTGAGCAGTAGCAGTAATAAAGACTGTCACACTGACTAAACTGATTCTTCAAAACTTATAAAGCAAACTAAAATCATCACTCATTAGTGATGGAATCAATCTCTGAGTGTAAGTCAAAAAATAAAACCTTTCTTCTTACAGTACAAATTCTGTTCTAGTCACACAAGTGACCACATACAAATAATCATTTTATGTGTATTCAGAGTATTCCTAAGCATGAGTGAGTTATCTACAAAGGGGACACTTGATATCAGCGGCTTGGAGTTTCCTTTGCATTCACTGGCATAATGTACTTGTGTCTTTGAAAGAAAGGTGGGCATCTGGTCACTCCAGGTATGTTCAAACATTTTCAGCATTAGCATCCAAAGACTATACTGAACTCTTCTATATCATCGGAACTAGGATAGTTCCTACACAGCCAGGGAAAATGGTAGCAGAGCTTGTAAAGTAAGTAAGTATTCCTACTCTTTCGGCACATCATCAAAATGCATTTATTTCTACTATGTTAGTCACATTATGTTTGTGGTAGAAACAAGACTCTTACACCAAAACACTCCCTATTATTGTCTAAGAGTTTAACAGCAGATGATATAATACAAGGGTTTTTGTGGGGAGAGGGTTTTGAAGAAATAAAACATTCCATGAATTATCCCATCATACTGCTTTGGACACTGAGGTAGCAGCACTGGTTTTGCCCTGTCTCTGATTTCAACCATAATTGACTGTACAGGTCTATGTTTCCACAAATCCTATTGACTTGAGGTTTGTCATTCACTGGGTGTAATTCAATAGAAATATTTCACTTTTTATGCCTTATTTCTTTAAAAAAAAAAGTACTGTGGTAAGTATGACATTTAAAAAACTACCATTTTTAAAGCAATGGTTTACAGACATCAGCATTTAAGAGTATGTGCATTTATGAAAGAGCATATAGGACAAGACCCTAAACTTTTATTTATATATGCATTGTTAGGGCCTTACTGACTTGACTGTTAGTCTTCTGGTAGAGACTGTGTTACAATAAGTTATCAGTTAGGAAGGCTTCAGATTCCCCTGCTAGGTTCCCCACTCAAACCTTTTGCAACTGCAAATAGTCCTTCATTAGTTTCACCATTAATATATTTGTTGTGTTCCAAACGCTTTGTTTTAAACATGATTTATTGTTCAGAGAGTTGAAAGAAAAATGTCTACACTCCATTCTCAAACTGGAGAGTAAATGAAATTTTTATCTATATCGTGTCATGTATAAAAACACACACACTTTTCAACTAGACAGTACCAGACACATACACACTCTTCAGCTAGAGACTAACAAAATTATGTACAATATATTTTGTGAAACTTTGCCCCCTAAGTTACTATTGAAGAGAGTGATGTTGGATGTCAGAAACAATGATTGACACGGATATTCCTTGGTACATGCTCATTTGGTGCAGTCACTTTAGACTAGAGGACATTTTCAAGGCAGCCAGTGAATCAAAGTGGTTACTTTTGCTTACTTCTATCATAAACCAACATCAAATAATTTTACTTTAGTGGCTTACTTGCATGCTTTGAAACTGATGCATCATTCACTGAGCAAGTATCTGTATCCTGAAGTAAAATTTGGATTTTTTCCTCTCCAGAATGGAGTTTGGAAACAATAGGAATCATAAATATGTGAAGATTAGAAAGTATCATCAGTATTTATACATTTACTGATCCCTCTCCCCCGCTTCCTTTCTTTAGAATTCTATGGATCAGGCCAAGCTAATTAAGGCCCACCCAGAACAGTCTTAAGTTCTGGTTGCAATATAGGAGAAACAGTCAAAAGGATGTGTATATTTCCTATAAAAATCCCTTCCTGTCATAATTGGTGATATTGGCTGAAATTCTGTCTTCCTTTACATTCCTATCGCTCTCACTAAAATTCCTGAGTGTAAATGATGGCATAAGTTAGTACCGAGCAGAGATGTCACAAACACACTATTAGATATTTGTTTGAATATGAAACTGTAACAATTAGTATTTTATAAGTTAAAAATCTGAATAAGCTACCACCTTTTCTAATAGAGTGATCAATATTTTTCTGTGCATTTCAACCAGTTAACAGGGATATCAGAGAACAAAATGGATGAATTACCAAAGGGAGATCAGTACTAGCTGCTGTGGCTGAAACTGGAAAATTATGATTCTTCGACAGTTTTGTACCCTCAAAATGTGCTTTTTTCCCCATGGGTGATATTTTAATAATATTCATCTTTATCTAAATGTTGCCAAGATACAAACCGTATTCTATAAACATATAATGAAGCACAGATGTATGAAGGTGCAGAAATTTTGGCAAAGAAACAAAACATGTTCCTCACCCTCCAGGATTTATCATCACACACTATTGGTAGCACACGTGAGAGATGAAGGCCACATATAGACAAAATCATGGTATGAAGCTTAGAAGACCTTTTTATGGGGAGAAGGGAGGGTTTGCGGCCTGGGAACAGAAGTGGCAGGATGGAACTCTTCAGCATAGCCATCCCTGTCCTGGCTCCCAACTCACAAATATTCCTTCCTCCTCTTCAAATCTGTCTCTAAACTTTGCCTCACATCCTGCTGCTGCCAAGTCCGAGAGGTTCCCTGCCTCAAGGAGAGTGGGGAATAGGAAGGATGGCCTCTTTTACTGACAACAGAGGACACGTTAGAACTGAGGAAGGGAAGGAATGAACAAAGAGAGAAGAGAAACTAGGGCACAGGTAAAGCAGGACAAAACAGAACCAAAACTAATTTTGAGCACAGGTCTAGGAATAGGTCTGTATTTTTATTTATTGATCAAAGAAAGTGCTGATCAATTTAATCTAGCTCAAAAAGCTTTCCCCACCCCCGTCCTATTTTATAGTGAATAAAAAGTAATTTCCCTTGAGGAAAATGTGTTTCTCAGAAATAGCTTTACATTTTTTTATTTATTTTAACAAAACACTTGATACTTATTTATAAACCTCTGCAGGTTTTATGAAATCTCAAATTATATTCCTCCAGTCTAAAACAATTTGAGTTGAAATGCATTTCTCTGATAGGCAGAAAATTCTGCCTGGAAAGCTTTCTATGTTTTCAGATACAGAAACTCAAAAGGGTTTTTATTTAACAAACACCTCAATAATTACCTTTTCTACCTTCCCATCTTTCCACTATTGTTTCTGGCATATTAGTTTTCAAGGTCTCAAAGTTCACAGAACTTCCTCCCCCCCCACGAGAACAGTGATAAACTGCTTGCAACATGAATAGTAATGTTATTTTCTGCTATTGTAGCTGAATACAGTGACATGTAGGCTACCTGCTTTTCAATATCGTACTACAAATTCCTTGGAGTTCTGTGTCAGCATCAGCAGATTTAGCAAGGTTGAAGAATTTTTTTATGGTTTTATTTATTTAAGAACTATCCTCATCAGGATAGCCACATGACATGCAGCAACTCACTGTCATGAAGATATATTAGGATGGTAGGCATTCTATTAAACAGCACTTAAATCAAGTTAAGCAATAGAATAATTTGAAATGTTATTTAGATATTATGTTTTAAATAAAGAGGCACACAGCCTCTACAGTTATATTTTGCATTTCTTTTGAACTTGAATATGATCAGAAAGTACCTTACAAATACAAAATGTCAATTAGTGTTAATTAAAAATCTCTCTGTGTGTGAAAAAAGTATTACTATCACATTTTCTAGATGAAAGCATAGGCACACTTATTTCTCCCTAAACATTTCCCATAGACAAATTACAGCTACATTATACAATAAAGAAATATTTTTACAATTCAAGGCAGATCCAGTTATGTGCACAAATATTTGATCCAGTTTAAGTCTTCACTTAAAATCAAACACCTTCCTCCATTCACAGAATATAATGCAAACAACAATAATTATTTTGACAATGTAGTATAGAATTTTTTTAGGTTCGCAGAATAAGTTATCAAGATCAATCTGTATAGCAGGCAAACTTTGGAAGCAGAACAACATTTTTAATTTGATTAAACTAAAAATATTCTATATAGTTAAACTGTCACATACAACATATATTTAAGAAGAACACCTCAAACTTCACAGAAATACAAGTCTAAGTAGGTCACTAATATAAAAAATTATTTTCATTATACAGTCTTACCATGTCTGTGATTCAAAAAAAAAAGCACCCTTTTTAACCTCACCAAAATTGCCTTCCACAACATACCAACAGTTAAGAAAAATAATGTTGGACCTTTGAATTACTAGTCATGATTTTGATTTTTAAGATAATAGCTACAGAACAGTGTTAAAACCAGAGGCTCTATATTCATCTCTAGCAGATCCTGTTAACAAGGGATTTTCAATCAACATCTCAGTTAAAGAACATGGGTAACAGGAACCCACTGACCCTTATTTCTCTCTATTATCAACTCCTCAGCATTTATCTAGCAGGCTATTTGCATAGATTCATGGATATTAGGAAATCAGAGTAGATTAGGTAACTAAAGTTTTCTATAATAATCAATTTTTAATATTTCTAAAATGATCTTGAAATGTACTTTGGAAGATTTTCATATTTTCTAAAGAGTTATAAGCACTTAAAGACAGGTGGCAACAAGTGATATTCAGTTATTCCTGGTAATTAGCTACTTTAAAAAATTGGGGCCAAGTTCCTGGTGGTTGTGAGTGAAACTATTAACTTCAGCAGAACTGAACCCACTCTACATCTGGGTTGTGTTCCTTTAAAGGCAGCAGGGCTGATATCTAAACCTAGAGCCATAATTAGAAAAGTGAGTATAGGAGACTTGTTTACTGATTTTCTATAAGAATGTTTGGCTAGATGTTGAAGCAATGTTCTGTGACAGTACTGCAATTCAGCTTGGTAAAAATTAAACTCTGTTCTGTCAGCTTTGTGCACTATCATTGTTAGGGAAAATCCAGCCCACACATCTTCAAGGGCAGAGGTCTCTCAGGCAGTAGAACTGGAGCAGTTCCACTACAGATGGGATATGTGGTGTGCTCGCCATGCATAGTATAGTGTCTCATTGCATGTGAACTACTGCAGGGATAAGGGGAAGGGGGCACAGCTGGGCCAGTTTAAAAGAAAAAGTATTTCATAGAAGACTGCAAAATTCCAAAGCTATTTCCATTTCACTAGATCTGAAAGACGCATTTTTCATTTTGTGTAGAAGGTTTTTTAACCAACGTTTTGTAATGAAACATGAAACTTTTTTGTACTGAAAAGCTATTTTTCAATATAGGTGAAATATATAAACTCTCTCACACACACACATATGGTTTGATTTAGTCAAAATTCAGCTCTAAGACAAAAGTCTGCTACTGTGTGGGTCTCACTAAGGCTTCTCCAGCCATTGGACTAAAATAGTTTCCCTAGAGTAATTCTACAGTAATTCTAGAGTAATTCTCCCTACAGTAATTCCATCCAGTGCTGACCCTGACCCAAAAAGTGATAATCAATAAGACATTAACAGAAACAAAAGATAGTTGCAGACTACAAAATTCAGATCTGGGTTTTAAACATGTAAGTCTAGGGGAGTTCAGATCTGGAACTTCGGTTTGACCTTTTTTCTCCATGGACAAAAATAGTAATAAGGTTCATATGTAGGTCTCACAAAAGAACTTGTCAATACTACCAGCTATTGCTTAACATAATAACAATTAAAAAAAAGTGTGTGTGTGTCAAAATTGACAATGTTCCCAACATTCAAACTATTTCAGACACATTCCTGGCAATGTGGTAAGCAATTAAATTACAACTTCATTCAAATGAATTGTTAAGTTTGTAAACATTTATCACAACAACATCTGTGGTTCTCTCTCTCTCTCTCTCTCAAAAAAAGTGGATATGCATACATTTGCTATTAGTGTCGTTCCTTTGCTATAGAACCTATATGGGCAGTTATGATTTAATGTATTTTATGAAAATAAAAAAGAAAATTAAGGATAAGAAGGAAGAAATTCATTTTTTAGGAATGATTAAACTAAATTTAATTCCTCTAAGGTGGAATCACCAGCTATTGACTCTACTTTCATATCACATTGTATAGTATGAGCTATTCCAATAGATTATTTGTCAGGGTATCTGAGCTGTTGATACTACAAGGTATGGATGACTTAGGGCTGGTCCACACTAAGAAGCGGGGTCGAACTAGGGTACGCAAATTCAGCTATGTGAATAGCGTAGCTGAATTCGAAGTACCCTAGTTCGAACTACTCACCCGTCCAGACGCCGCGGAATCGAAGTCCGCGGCTCCAAGGTCGACTCCGCCACCGCCTTTTGCAGTGGTGGAGTACCGGAGTCGACCGCGGCGCTTCCGGAGTTCGAACTATCGCGTCCAGATTAGACGCGATCGTTCGAACTCCGAGAAGTCGAACTCACCGCATCGACCCGGCTCGTAAGTGTAGACTAGCCCTTAGATTCCAGGGAAGCTTGTATGACTTCTGCTCCCATACAGTAAAATCTTTAACTCACTTAACCAGATGGAATTCCACAATAGCTACTACACAACTGAACATGCTACTTTCTGATCAAGGTACAATCACTGAATACATTATGTAGAGAAACACAAGAGAGACCCATGCTCTTCCCAATAGGATTGCCAACTCTCCAAGATTGTCTTGGAGTTTCCAGGAATTAAAGATGTCATATCATGAAACCTCTAGGAATACATCCAACCAAAATTGGCAACCTTATTCCCTATGCTTGATGACCATGCTGGTTAGCCTACCTTCTATTACACACCCTGACATTTATAGTATCTCTCCTGCACCCGGTTTCAAATTTCTTCATATCACACAAGGTAGAGTAAGTAATATCTTTTATTGGATCATCTTCTGTTTGTGAGAGAGACAAGCTTTTCAGTTGGTTTAATAAAAGATATTACCTCACCTACCTTGTCTCTAATATCCTGGGACTGACACAGCTACAACAATACTGCATACAATGTTTCACACAGTGATTTTCAATTGCTTTTTTGTTTGTTTTTTACCCCTTTAAAAAAATCTGGATTCAAAAAGTCAGGATATCAGTATTGCCAACCTCTACAGTCAGAACCCACAAAAATCACAAGATTGGCCTTAAAAACATGGGATTGTGTTTTTTGTAAATAAATAAATAAATAATAATAATAATAATAAAGAATAAATTATTTTTTCAATTTATCTTGTGGATTTTTAACTCCCTCTGCCCACCTCCACTGTGCATGAGTGGAACAATTACAGTTTGAAAATACAACCTTAAAAGTATGCAAAAATTTTGACCCTAGGTCCCCTATGCACCTGGTCTGACACCTCCCTCCCTCATCTTCTCTCCAACTGCTCAGATAACTCTCCATCCCATTACTTCCACATACCCCATACGGTCCCTGCCAGCAGATTCTCTGAACCCCCTGCTTACCCACAGCAGGCTCCCTCACTGTCCCTTGACCATCACAGAATCATAGAATATTAGGGTTGGAAGGGACCTCAGGAGGTCATCTAGTCCAACCCTCTGCTCAAAGCAGGACCAACCCCAACTAAATCATCCCAGCCAGGGCTTTGTCAAGCCACACCTTAAAAACCTCTAAGGATGGAGATTACACCACCTTCCTAGGTAACCCATTCCAGTGCTTCACCACCATCCTAGAAATAGTGTTCCTTAATATCCAACCTAGACCTCCCGCACTGCAACTTGAGACCATTGATTCTTGTTCTGTCATCTGCCACCACTGAGAACAGACTAGCTCCATCCTTTTTGGAACACCCCTTCAGGTAGTTGAAGGCTTCTATCAAATCCCCCCTCACTCTTCTCTTCTGCAAACTAAAAAAGCCCAGTTCCCTCAGCCTCTCCTCACAAGTCATATGCTCCAGCCCCTTTATCATTTTCGTTGCCCTCTATTGGACTCTCTCCAATTTGCCCACATCCTTTCTGTAGTGCGGGGGCCCAAAATTGGATGTAATACTCCAGATGTGGCCTCACCAGAGCCGAATAGAGGGGAATAATCACTTCCCTCAATCTGCTGGCAACGCTCCTATTAATGCAGCCTAATATTTCATCAGCCTTCTTGGCAACAAAGGCACACTGCTGACTCATATCCAGCTTCTCATCCACCATAATCCCCAGGTCCTTTTCTGCAGAACTGCCACTTAGCCAGTCAGCCCCCAGCCTGTAACAGTGCATGGGATTCTTCTGTGCTAAATGCAGGACTCTGCACTTGTCCTTGTTGAATGTTGTTGACTACATCCAGAAGGGGAAAGATCTGCCCAAGCCTTCACCTTCTTGTACTCTGGTGGGGCTGGAAAGGCCCCTTCAACTGAGCTCAGAGATTAAGCTAGTTCAGTTTTCATGCACTGAAGTTCTGCCCTGCTCAGTGAGCAAAGGAGTGCCTGAGTATTGCAGGAAGAACAAATAGTACAGCGGCCTCTGGTGGCCATAATGGAAAAATTCAGATAACTTGTACAAAATTCCTCGGCTACTATTTATGTTTTATCTAAAGAACCCCCCAAAATTGGCCCAGTAACATTCACAATACCACCACATTGTTGGCAATACTGAGATATGTTCAGAAAAAGCATCTGAAATTTGTAGGTATTATTTGAAATGGGTATTTAATTCTAGAACCTTTGAACATGGTTTATTTTAACTTATTTATTCACCAACAGAACTAGGTGGTCAGATTTTTAAACTGTACAGGTCCACTCATGTAGCCATTTTGCATGTACAAGTACCTACCTATCTTTGTGTGTACAATACTTTAACTTTATGCACAAACGGGGACAATGAATAGGCAAACACACACCCAGCTAGCCATATTTTCCACATAAATGCCCAATTTGCATGTGCAATCGGACCAATTTCACAAAGTAGTTGTGTCCCTTGTCAATTACCTCACTGAACTGTATATGTGCTTTGAAGTTTTGTACTGTCAAGGCACAATGCCAGAACAAGATTGAATTTCACTGGCACAGCAGAAAGGACAGCAGAGTCAACTGTTCTTGACCCTTTTCAGATGCATTATTTTTCTTAAAACAATAAAATGTCCAAGCAAAGCATCAACACAAACTATGGCAATTACATTCTCATTTGTCTTGTTATGGCTTTTTTAATTCACTATTTGCAAACAGTGTGTGTTTCCTTCTCGCATATTTCTTATTTCTTTACATTAATCCTAATGATCTCTCTCTCTCTCTCTCTCTCTCACACACACACACTTTTTTTGGTGCATTTGAAATTTCATGCAGAAATGGCAATTTTGGCTAGAGAAGGAATATAAAAAAAGAGTCAGAACACCACCTAGACTTTACACTCAAACACCAAAATTACAGCTGTAGACAAGTCAAATAGGGATAGAAGGAATCAGGGATGTATGAATTCAAGTTGCACCTTTGTAAGTGACTAGAAATGTCCACTAGGAACTGCACACTGAAGACTTCATTCCCTATAATACAAGCAGGTCAGAGCTCAGAGGGCCATCAGAAGCACTAAGGTGTTCAAAACTATAAGTTAGGGGAAAGGAAGAAACAGCAGTTGCCCATTTTAGACCCATTCTCCCAGTGCTTTGCAACTGCTTTCACTCATCTTGACCATGCAGAGCAGTCAGACCTAGAACCTAAATGCCCAGGAATGCCCGCAATACTTTAGGAGAGGCATACAAGCCACTCGCTGCAATTTTGCAGACAAAGACAGATGTTCAGAACCTAGGAATGCAAGTGGCTAGGCAATGGTAATCAAAGTGGGCATCTCCACTACTGCATCCTTCTTAACAGGATCCACATCTTGCACTGCCCCTGTCCCTCTTCCCAATAGATGTCATGGGGATGTATCAATGTTTCAGGAGGGAAGCTATTCAGAGACATCCATGTGATTTCAAACTGGAATTCGGGGCAGCTAGTGCAAGGGAAGCAATTTGAAGGCCAAGAGTGTAATAGTTATTGCTTGTTAGCTCTTAGTTTCATAATTTGGCAGCACATTAGGCAGCTGTTTACCACAATGATTTGACAGTATACCCACAGCTTTACTGATTTTTACAACCTGTATTCTATAGTTAGATTATTTTTTTAAAAATGCAAACATTAATCTAGCCAAACTGCATACAAGCACACAGTAAGTGAGTCAAACCACAATGGAAATATGCATACATATGAACAACCTAAAATGAAGAAAAGACCCCACAAGGCCATGTGATCCTGTCCCCACACATCCCACAATAATCCCTCACACCACACCCACCTGGGGATGTCCTTTTTTCTCTACCTCTGAGAAGGACCTATGTACTGATCTCAGCATCTTCAGCATATGAATTGACCTTCAAATTCTGCATTATCTTTGGGGCTGGAGAACTAAGTGATTCACCTACACATGAGCTGCAGCGCTCAGTGACTCCCTTTTTTTGTGATTCAAGAAGAGTAGACAAAAATCAGCCACTTCCTGATGGCAAATGAGATAAAATAGGGTCTTCTAGCAACTTTGAACACACTGTGTATTTTCAGCCGATCAGGGAACTAAAACCAAAATCGCATGAGTTATGTGACTAGTTACAATTAACCAACCTAGCCTTGATTCTAAAAGGTGAAAAAAGTGAGGCAAGAGGGGATAGAGGATTGTTTGGAGGGTTTGGAATGATCATCTTTTTTTCAGAACTCCATATATATATTTGTAGATACTGAATATACATGTTCCTCAATTAAGTAGATGCACTAATGATTAAAGGGCACAACCTAGCTGAAGACCGTGAACTTTTGCCTGATTAAGAGCATGATAATTGAGCTCATAATAATTCAGACTAGGGCCCCAAACCTGCAGGCATTTTATGCACTTGATTTCAGTGGAACTACTCATAGCAGTAAAGTTAAGTACCTAAGTAAATGGTTGCAGACTGCATTATGATCTATGAAATACTGTTGTCTGTTACAGCTCCATTTTGTTTCTTAAAGCTGTCCCCTTACTCCATTTTGTTCTTGTTCTCCTCTGTGGCCGCCCCTCCCTGGCTGTTAAGTTGTTTACCAGGGCCTCTGCCCTTCTCAAAGGGAGGGCCCCCTAAGTTGTTTAACAAAAGCCATTGCCCTTCTCAAAGGGATGGCCACTTATGCTAAGTGGGACCACTGCCCTGTTCAAAGGGTTAGTCCTGTTATCACCTTGTTAAAACCTGGGCTTGGTGTAGGGTGGCCACTGTCCAGAGCTGCAAGACCTATTGTGTTTTTAGGATCCTGGGCATGAGTCATACCTCTGGGCTCAGGGCTAGTCCAAACATGTCTTGGTGGCTGCCTGCAGTTTTTTTTTCTCTGCCTTCTCTCCTACCTGTAAGAGGGGGAGCCAATCAGAGTTACTGGTGGGAAGCTGCCAGGGTTTGCCTTTATAAACAGACATTTTTTGAACAGACTTCAGAAAGGTTCTTGCATTGCTGCCTGGTCTGATCAACCAGGGGTTCTGGGGGTCCTTTCTCCGCTCTCGTTTTATTTTTGAGCGTACCCCTGTTTTTGGACCCCCCCCCACGAAGAACGAATTGCTGCCTGAGAGATCTCCTGATTATCAAGACTGTACCGAGCCTTCTGATGTTCTTGCTGCTTCTGCCTCTGCTGCTGCCTTGTGGGATGGTAAGAATCCCTCTGTTAAACTTTCTATACTTTTATTTTTATTATTTTAGCTGCTGGCTCAAGCTAAACCTTGGTCTGTGTCCTAAAACCTCTCTTACCACCACCACCCCTATCCTGGCTGCTGGCTCTGTCTCCCCAGCACACAGACTCAAGCTAAACCTTGGTCTGTGTTTTAGAACCTCTCTCTTAAACCCCGTGGCACTCTGCCACTGAAAATAAGTTTGTGCTGCTGCTAAGTTCTGCTTCTGTGGGCTTTGCCTTGGACTGTTTTCAGCCGTATCCACTGCTGCAGTCACCCCCCCCCCTTTTTGGAGCTGTGTCCTGGACACACACCACTCAGCCCTCTGGAACTATCCTTAGTATAAGGTGCACCCATTAAGTTAAGTTTAGCATTATACTTTGTAAGTTAGGCTTAGAGAATTGTTGCATTGTGTTTTAATTTGTGTAGTCTTGGTTAAGTTAGCTCATAGATAAGATTTTTGCTGTGTTCTGTATAATTGTAATTGTCTGTCTTCCCACTGCAAACACACACCCCCAGCTTCTCTGTGTCTCTGTGCTCCTACTGCCAAACCTCGATTATATTGCTGAAGTCCTTGCTGCTTAAACTTACAGCCTGCTTGTGTCTTCCTAGCCTGCTTGTTCTCTGTGTGTCTGTGCTCCTACTGCCAAACCTGGATTGTATTGCTGAAGTCTAGCACAAAACCCCATTGGTTACTTTTTTCTCTCTGATACCCCTCACATTCTACATTTACACCACTGTGACACATTTTTACCCAAAATTGTTTGTTATTTAACACATTTTATCCATAACTGTTAGTTGGTTATATGCTGCTGTGACACACCTTTTTACATAGAAATCGCTAGCTACCTGTTACATTTATACCTCAGTGTTAACTGATTACCCACTGTATTGTATCCTACTGTGTTGTACCCCACTATTGAAACCCCCTTACTGTTCACCAAAAAGAAACCCCTTCCCAATTGTCTACCTTAACAACCCCATACCCCTCACTATTGAATTTTCCCTGTTTTTTGCATTTGCTTAATAAAGTTTATTTTGCACCCCACCCGTGTGGTAATTGCTCCCCAAGATCCCATATACCTGCTGGCAGGGACAACTGTAACCTGGAAAATATATACCTGAAAACTACAATCAAACATTAATGGATTAACTGGTTCTTAACAGAATTTTATATGAGTAGTTGTAACTTTATTGGGATGTTTGTAAAAACTAACTAATTATAGTCTTTAAATTTTGAGTGGTGTTTTCAGACATTGTTTTCATATGCAAGTATGTCCATTTTAATATTATTTGCTATTGACTGGGTTTGGTTGTGTTTGTTAAGAACCTAAGTATTAATAAGTAACACTTTCCCCAGGACCAATTATAAAAAGACAGATTATTTTTAAAAAAATATTGTGAATTATTCATGTATCACACTTCCCTGTAAATCAACTTTGTTTTTAGAATGCCATTACTTCAAGCCCATTTCTTGTTTCATTAATAGAGCAGCAGCGATTACATTAAGTATCTTTTAGCGTTTCCATTAGAAAACCATATTTTTCAAGTTTTATTATTTTTGCTGTAACAGTCTCAGACTGAAATACTGAAGATATCACTGTAGATACTATATAATTTTCTTTATAAACTATTTCTCTTACAGGATTGGCAACTTAATAATATATGTTGAGAAATGCTTAATTATGGGTGCTGTTACATTACAGTTAGAAATGAGTTCCAACTTTCAGCTGAAATCCACTACCACCATTTTTAGCTGCACCTAACTTTCTCATCATTTTTGGTGTTAAACTAGAAACCTCAAACTTGGCTTAAAATCTAAGATTTATGTAAAGCTTGAAAGTAATTGACATAATCTTTAACAAAAATACCAAAGCAAGGAAAGTATTTAAGCACATCTTAACTTTTAAGCAGAAGGGGCTAGATCTTCAAAGGGATTTAGGCCCCTTACATCCTAAATTTCAATCCTCAAATCCCCCATTCAGCTGCTGCCTAACCCCTAAAATTCCCTAAATTCTTGCTAGTGAACATGCTCATTGTTGTGTAGGTCCTAATGTCTGGCAACTAGCTCACTCCTAAACCCCAGCAGGATTCATAAAGTAGCCATTCCCCAGTTTGTCTTGCCTGCAGGGCCCAATTTGGCACATGCGTTCAGAGTATGCCTCACAGATTAGTTTTCTTTTAATTTTATTATTTAAAAAAATATGTCAAAGTGGACAGAGAACTCAACCATCAGGTGGGAGATATAGAGTGGGGATTCAAACCTACCTGATGTTGAACAGATGACTCATATCCAGGTTTTGTACCTTCTTGGAGGGTGCCCTAACCACTGGGCTATAAGCTATTTGGGAATAAGTTGTTCTGAGTGTGTCCTCTTGAAGCTCTTCCAGTTTGTATAAATATTCCAATATTCATTACGCCAAAGAGTGAAAGAACAACTCTATAGCCTAGCGGTGTAGGCATTCACCTGGGAGACCCTGGTTCCATTTTGTCCTCCAGTGACTATTTAATTATTTATACAATGTAGAACAGTTTCCACAGAAGAGAGTGAGATAATCCCACTGTAGAATACCCTGCATCGTGGTGCAGAGGTGAGAGTTAAAGCTCCTGCCCCACTTGACTTCAAGAAAGGGTTTACATCCACAAATGCCACGTGAAGGGCAGCATCTAACTTCCTTTGAGTTAGGGGCCTGAGGCCACCCTCCTGTACTCAGCATTTTCTATTGGCTAGCATTTAGGCAGCTCCCTACTCAGTGTGCTGGCTTTCGTGAATCCCATTTTTAGGTGCCTAAATCTCCCAATGCTTTATATATGGAACCTAGACACCTAATTCGGGGCAATGAATCCCACTAAGCAGCAGGATCTTGCAATGATGAACCTAAGTCTGCTTTGTGGATCTAGCCCAGAGGTGGGCAAACTATGGCCCATGGGCTACATCTGGCCCGCAGGACCATCCTGCACAGCCTGCTAGCGCCTGGCCCCTCCTCTGCTGTCAGCCCTCCCTCGCAACATCAGCACACTCGCTCCGCTGCCGGTGCAAGGCTCTGGGCAGCAGGGCTGTGAGCTCCTGGGGCAGCGCAGCTGCAGAGTCTGGCCTGACCCAGTGCTCTGTGCTGCATGGTGGTGGTGGCGGTGTGGCCCAGCTCTAGCTGGGTGGTGCAGCTGTAACGCCGCCAGCCACCGGTGCTCCAGGCAGCGCAGTAAGGGGTCAGGGAGCAGAGGGGGTTGGATAGAGGGCAGGGGAGTTTGGGGTGGTGGTTGGGGGTGAGGGTGTGGATAGGGGTTGGGGGCGGAACGGGGTTGAATGGGGGAAGGGGTCTGGAGGGGCAGTCAGGAAGGGGGGGGGGTGGACGGGTGGCAGGGGAAAGTCAGAGGCAGGAGTTCCGGGGGCAGTCAGGGGACAGGGAGAAGGGGTGGTTGGATGGGGCAGTGGTCCAGGGGGCCATCAGGAATGAGAGGAGCAGTTGGATGGGGTGGTGCACAGTCAGGGGACAGGGAGCAGGAGTGTGTGGATGAGGCAGGGGTCCTGGGGGGACCGTCAGGGAACGGGGGGGTGGATGGGGCAGAAGTCGGGGGGGGACAGATAGGAGGTGGATGCGGGGCCATAACTCCCTCTCCTAACCGGCCCTCCATACAATTTACAAAACTAGATGCGGCCCTCAAACCAAAAAGTTTGCCCACCCCTGATCTAGCCCATAAGGATTCATGTTGAAGATAATGAAACTACTCGTATGCTTAAAGTTAGGTACAAGATTAAAATCTTGCTGAAACATGATGAAAGAAAACACATTTATGCACCCAGAACATTTCTTCTCTTTATTTGTAGAGGAGGGTTTGTTTTTTGTAGCTCCCTGAATACAGTAATTTACAGTATTAATTATGATCAACCATGTTTTAGTTTAGTGGTACTCAAACTAAAGTTCTTAGCAGTTCAAACTATCTCCCAACCTAGTTAAGGATACACTGATTAAAAAACTTCTGCCAAATTTTAACATAAATTTAAAATTATAGAACCAACTTTTTTCAAATCTGGCTGATAGATCAGGTGGAGTTTTAGCATTAAATACACTTTTAAAGAGAAAAAAGGTAATCTGGGACTATGAAATGGTTTTTGGCAGACTAGCCCTTTTTTACCTTTCCTTCTGTGTTTACTCAAACATATCCAGTAGTGTCATTTGCAGTGAATCAAAACCAGCATTCTTTGCCACTATTCATTAGTATCATCATTGCTACACATTAATTGTTATCTGACATTTTGTAACTTCCAGCCTCGTAGACATAGTGTGACATAATGAGTATAACCTTTAACATGTTGCTTCCGGGCTAGTGAGTATCAAACTGACTGACTTCATGCCATTGCTTCTTGAACTTATCAGTTTTAAGGTCTCCGTGGCTAGCAATAGATATAAGCTATGAAACTCCAACTCCTCCTCTGAAATAAATACAATTACACAGCTGCAACTGAATATCACCACTGTTTACAGAAGAGTGACTGTAGTCACTAGATCTGAGACACACTGTAGCATGCTCTCATGGTTGTGCTGTTAATAGTTCATTAAATACAATCCACACCAGTACTCAGCTGGTGCAGTGTGATATCATAAATGCCCACCTATTCAAACATGGTCAAAACACAGTAATGTTTTCATTTATATCATAGAAAATAGTGTTCATTATTTATGTAGTACCTTTCACCCAAAATAATCCAAAATGCCTATATAAAGAAATCACTTAACTCTCCATTGAATC
Organism: Mauremys mutica; assembly: GCF_020497125.1. Classification (NCBI taxonomy): domain Eukaryota; kingdom Metazoa; phylum Chordata; order Testudines; family Geoemydidae; genus Mauremys; species Mauremys mutica. The sequence continues at coordinate 52,732,696 of NC_059076.1, read as the reverse complement.
ACAAAGATCTATTTGTCGGAATGCATCACCTATACAACAGCATACAGAGAAACTACATAATAATTTAGGAAAGGAAAGTATCCAATTTAAACTCCAGGGGAAAATAGGTAGGAAAAATGTAATTACCAGCATTGGAATGGCGGGGGGAGTACTAAAAGTACTACGGGATCTTCAACAGGAACAGCAGTTTGGGATGTTTGTTTTATGTCTCATCTATTTATATCAGGGGTGGCACACGAGCCGATTTTTGGTGGCATGCATGGAGGGCTGAGCTGCTCAGCCTGCCGCTGCTCTGGGGTTCCCGCTGCTGGCCCCTTGCCAGCCGGAGTCCCACCACTGGTCCCTCTCAGTGCCCGCTGCTGGCCTGAGTGAAGGAACCCCAGGCTGGCAGTGGGCTCAGACCCCGGCTGGCAGGAGCCGGTGGCTGAAACCCCAGAGTGGGGACGGGCGGAGACGCTCAGCCCATCGCCTAAACCCCAGAGCTGGGCAGGCTGACTTGCTCAGCCCGCTGCCACTCTGGGGTTCTGGCTGCTGGCCCCTTGTCAGCTGGGGTCCCCGCCGCAGCCCCACTCACCTTGCTTCCAGTTGGAGTTCCAGTGCAGGCGCCCTGCCAGACAGGGTCCAGGTCTCCGGCTCTGCTCAGCCCTACCAGCCGCCAGCTCCACTCACCTCAGCCGCCGATCTGGGGTTCCAGCCGGTTAACAACTGATTGCTCAGAAGCCTGTGTGCAGCTTAAAGTATCTAAATAGGTGCCACCAGACATTGGAAAACTCAGCAAGGAAAAACAAGGGCAAGGATCACACTAAACTAATAAGATCTGCATTTTAATTTAATTTTAAATAAAGCTTCTGAAAGACTTTGAAAACCTTGTTTACTTTACATATAACAGTAGTTTGGTTATATATTATAGACTTATAGAGAGACCTTCTAAAAAACCTTAAAACGTATTACCGGCACGCGAAGCCTTAAATTAGAGCCTATACATGAAGATTTGGCACACCACTGCTGAAAGGTTGCCGACCCCTGATTTATATGTTTCCAGTTCACTCTAAATAAAACCCTCCTATCTATGTTTCCCAAATATTAAGTAGTTGTGTTATGGATCAGGAGTTCACATAGCCTCTGGAAGTAGAGAAGAAGTTAACCAGAGCCCTGCACTAATGTTTCTAACCCACAAAGATTTGCTTTATCTTTAAATTCAATAAATCAAATTGCCTTTGCTGTTATTTACATGGAAAAGCAAGGGAATCTTGGATATACATCCAATACACCTGGCCTATTGGGGTTTCTCACAGATCTAGGATAGGGCTCAGGAAATGTAGATGAAATATAGTGATAACTATAAAAAAATTGTTTGAATACACACGTTATATAACACTGAAGCAGATGTTCTATAACCAAGAAAAAAAAGGTTAAAGAATAACTTACTCTGTTTAAATATCAGGTATTCATTTTGATTGGAAGGCTCAGAGTTGAAGACTCACAGAAATCTGATAAATGTGAAAACATTAAAGTCTTTACTGAAATCAAGTGGAAAAAAAAGTCTTCAATATTTTTTAAACAGACATACAAATTGAAGTATATTCCCACTAAGGAATTTGGAAATCAGCCATGGTAGATACGGGTTAGTAAGTCAGAAATTTATTCAGGAGACATAGTTAAGCACCTTGAAAGTCAATATGTTCATTTTGATTTCAGTCTTCCCTTTAATGGTCACCTAGGGTAACATTCCTATCAAATTGATGTGATGGGAACTGCACAGTTAGACTGAATGATGCTGTTTTTTACACTGTTAGAAGTTGAGGCATACGTGGGAGGTGTAATATAGAGATCTGCATACATTAGGGAGCATTAACCTTGTGGTATAAAATAATATTCTTGAGCCATGAAAGAAGGCATGAACAGAGGAGTTGTCAGTGCATTGAACAACTTGGAGTGTGCTGTAAAATCAGCAAATAATAAAATTGCAGATCTCCAAAATATAGGAAATTAGAAATCATTTGACACACAAGCACCTGTCTACGAATGAACTTCATAGACAAAAAACAACAGCGACAGGGATTGTGAAGTAAATTGGAATGAATAATTGCAACTGAATTGTAGATTTAAAAAAAAAGCCCTCCATTTCTTATTCATCATTCTCTCAATAGCGTGCTAGTAGAATTTTTTTCATCAACTCATAAATACAATTTTATGCAGCTCTAGTATTCTCCCATACTGATTACTAGAGACAGCATTTCAAGTTCACAAACACTCTGACCCCATTCATGATTTTGGGTACCTGCAAAAGTAAAGGGCGAATGAAGCTTTATTTTTTAAATGAAATTTCAAGCCATTATCCTTGCAAAAATGGCCTTGAACACATACTAATTTTATAAACTGATCACTTAAAGTCTCTCATTATGTGCTCCACTGACCATAGGTCATTCACAATCTCCATTCTTACTACGTGTCTGGCCTATAGAACCTGTGAAACCTCTGCATGAGCCCTCTAAGTTTTGGGGCACAGCTATTGGGATCTGCCTGGGAACTGTGGTGCTGCCTGGACTGCAACTACCATAAAATCCCACCCAGTTGGCTTTCTGTAGCTGAGCTGATCAATTGATATATCTAACTCATCTACTGATCAATTGATATATCTAACTAGAAATAAAAAAATACACAGCACAACCTCAGCTGGCCTGGATCAGCTGACTTGGGCTTGTGGGTCTCAGGATATGGTGCTAAAAATTTCAGTGTAGACATTCGGGCTCAGCAACCCCATGAGGGGGTTGAATGTCAAAGTCCAGCCTCCAGTCTGAGCTTAAACATCTACACTGCTATTTTTAGCCCCCCGCAGCCAGAGCCCTGTGAGTGTCATTTAGCTGACTTGGATCTCAGACTCAATGCCATGTTTTTTTTTTAAATGTCAGAGTAGATATATGCTCAGGGTCTAGTTCCCCTGCTCCAATGAATATTTAATTATTTATACACAGTGGAACAGATTCAACAGAAAAGATTGGGAGCAACCCACGTCAGAATACAGCCACAAAAAAGTGACATCCACTGCTGTGTACTACATCTTTATCATTTTTTTCTATTCTCTTCTCCCTCACCCATTGTTACCCGTTCTTGGAATCAGCCAAGAAATAACCACAAACAAAGGTCAAACTAGACCAGCATCTTCAAAATGTGAGAAGGAGCCTTTTTAAAATGTGTAATTGACAGCAAATTATCTTGGCAATTCTCATGCCAGCCTTGCACTTGACTCCCTTTGTGGCCTTAGTTCAAGTCGTTCAGGACCCCATTTTCAAAAGTGCTCATCACCCAGAACTGGAATCAGATTGTCAAGAGGTTTTTTTTCTCCCATTTAGACACTTAACTGAAAGCACTAAATGGTCCAGCAGCTCCTACTGAGAATGACAGGAGTTGCTGAGTGTTTCTGAAAATCCGGTCCCTATCTCTTCTGTCTTTGTTTCTACCTCTCTACAGTAGTGCATAATACTTGTCTTACATACTAATAAATGTTTTAATTAATCAGATTGCATGTAGACAGAGCTTTCCTACTAGTAAGGATAAATGTCCCCTGGAAATCATGTTTAAATGTTGCCAACTGTATCTGGGCCCCCCATCACAAATGAGTCAGTTCCACTTCTACAGCAGAACATTGGGAAGAAGTTGACTCTCTTATTTAAAAAGGTTTAGATAAGTATTCAGATGTCCCAAAGAATCATCTTACTGCCCAAAGTCTGAAAGCCCACCATGTGCACTTAGTGGTGTGAACGTGGTGGATAGGAAGCCAATTATTTTCACAAGGTGGGTGCCTGAAAAATTTGCTAGATACAATTAATTGTGGCTGTGTGGGGAAGTTTTCATTCTTAGTGTGAACCACCATGATGAGTGAAGGAGCATAAGGGTCTCTTAAGATATTAATTGGAGATTCATTTGCAAGGAATTTCAAATTCAGGGAGATTTCATTGGCTGAACAAGCAATATGGGTGTTAAAGTGTAAATCAGAGATAAGCCTCTCAGTTATCTGTCAACAATAGGTAAAATCCACCCAAGGTAGGGTTATAAACTCCTATGTTTGAGTGGCAGACAGGAAAAATTAAAAACTGGTCCCTGTAATAATGTACTTGAATCACAGAAAATAATTAAGATACAGAAGAATTAATTTCAGAATCACTTCAGGGTGGATGCCAAATGTATGGGATCAGGACTCCCACAGTTAGGAATGATATAGGCAGTTGGTAATCCTTCCCCACCTAACCGTCAGAAACAATGCTGTACAGTAGCACCAATCTCATGGTTCTGCCAGTGATTCTAGATTTATTTATGCCAGCTCTGATTCCACACACACTGTTTCCATACACAAAATAATGAAATTCCACAGCACAAGCTTTATTAGCGATAGAAAAGAATAAGTTATCAAAAAATGCATCTAAGCTTCAGCTGCTTGTAGTCAGATTGACTATTGCAGTCCACTGATGGATTCAGTTGTACATTTTATTTTCACTTCCTTTATGGAACTTTCTGTAAAAAGAAAAGTCCTCAAAAAGAGATGATCTTGGAGCGCTTCACTAAGAGTTCTTAAGGCTCATTCGTGGAGTTAGTTTTGTCGTCTCCCAGAGGGGGCAAGTTGGTGAAGTAGTGCTCAAAGCACATATTGACTCTCTGCTAATCTTGTTTATCACACTACTGATTTCAAAGTTACCTCACAGACCTGCCCACCTGTTCTTTCCCTCAAGTGGCCTTTGAAGAGATTCCAATGCTACAAAGCAGGGATTGGCAACCTTGAGCATACGGCTCATCAGAGTAATCTGCTGGTGGGCTGCGAGATATTTTGTTTATCTTGACTGTCCGCAGGCATGGCCCCCCACAGCTGTCAGTGGCTGTGGTTCGCTGTTCCTGGCCAATGAGAGCTGTGAGAAGCGGCAGCCAGCACATCCTTGTGGACCACCGCTTCCCACAGCCCCCGTTGACCGGGAACGACAAACCACGGTCAACAAAATATCTTGTGGCCCGTCAGTGGATTACCCTAATGGGCCACCTGCCAAAGGTTGCCAACCACTGGTACAAAGAGTTGTTGGTTCACAGGTGAGGACATATTGACAACATGTCTTGGTGCTACTGCACTGCATAATAGTACATTCTGTAAGCGGCAAGCTATAGGAAGAGGTGGAATATGACAGACTCAAAGACGTAGTTTGCAGCCCAGAGCTGGAATGATATTGGAGAGGATGCCAAAGTAAAATTTCATAAAATTCAAAAATATATGTCAGTGGTGAATGACAGATATAGGAAGTAAATACTATCAAAATGGCAGGAACTAAACTTTCTATGTGTTGTGTTTGGATCGTGCAAGTTTCATGAGATGGAAGAAGATAGAGAAGACAAATATATGCATCCCAACAAAATGCAGATCTCAAAATCTCAACAAACAAGAACAATAATTAAGGGTAATAACAAGATAACATTGGCTTCCCTAAAACTCATATATTTCACAAAACTAGATTAGGCTCATCAGTTTTTCCCCTGAGAACAACAAACTGGTTTAGTTTTAGCAAATTTAATTATCCAATTTGGCGGTGCATCACAACTCCCCTCGCCCCTGAAAACAAAATATTTCCCGTGTAGTGTTTGAAATCCAAACACTGAAGCACTGAAAATAAGAAAGTGAAATAGATTATATAAAAAAAGACTAAATAGATAAATATATTTTTCTATAGCATTACTAGGATCTGAAGACAATTTGTACAGTATAAGATTGTAAACTTGACAGTAGAAGCAGCAAAGAATCCTGTGGCACCTTATAGACTAACAGACGTTTTGCAGCATGAGCTTTCGTGGGTGAATACCCACTTCTTCGGATGCAAGTCAGTGTCTTGACAGTGTCTCTGTAATCTGTTTTTCACTGTTTAGTCTTAATGGTGCACGCAACTGACACAGAACAAGTAATTAGAGTTGCCTGATCTCTTTCTCGGCCAGCGTGTATTGTTCCCAGGTTCTGCATTTACCTTATAATGCATCAGTTTTGCCCTGTGTCCCTTACTGGGGGAATATTTAATTATCTCAGTTTAGATCTAATATGCTAGGGGTGGCTGCCTTCTCTAGCCTCATCCTCACTGTTCTGTCCTAAAGTCTTCCTTGCTAACATTTCTTTCAGGTTCTCAGTCAAGATAGTCTTTGGCAATTTGTCAACCCTTGGTGCCGCACATATTCTGGAAGCCTTGGCAACATACTTGCTTTTGCTTACCAAGTCATTATCTTGAAGTGTCTGACACCTTTGTTTTGTGCCTCGATTGGTAAAGCCGTGGCAGTGGTAACTGGTACCCCAAAAGATGGCACTCACTGCCTAATTGCCTCCTAGAGGTTACTCACAAATTCTAAACAAACCGTGATAATGAAGCAGTATCAGAGAAACAGGTATTATTGTAAAATACTTAATGGTAGGAACTGTCTAATCATGTATAAAAAAGAAATGTCCTCTTATGGCTGTGGATTTTCATTTTTTTTCTTTTTTGGGGGGGCCTTCAGGTAGGAATTAAACTTTTACTTTTAAAAGTAAAAGTATATTATATATCTATATAGATACACATTCACAGAGAGAGAGAAATCCCCCATTTTTACATCAAAAGAATATTCATTCAATCAGCTAGAACTTTATTTGCAAAAACATTGAATTAAACTGCTACAAATATTCTAGACTGTCACCAAACAAAATATACTAGTCCAAATCCTCAGCTGCTGTAAACTGACTGTATACTTCCTGTCAAGGCTGAATCCCCACTCTGGCACTTCGAGTGCAGAAGATGGAGGCCCGCAAGGATTTAAAAAAATAATACTTGCCACTCCAGGCTTGCATTACACTTCCAAGGTTACAGTTTTTCTCTGACCTTGGCTTGGTAAACACTGCCACCACCCAAATGCAAAATAACCCCTTTGAGCCCAGGAAGGAGTACTTAAGAATTCCTCCCTGTGGGGTACCCTCAAGCCTGATCACTCCCCTCCGGGGAAGAGCTGAGAAAGGAAACAAAGGAAATTAGCTGTTGCTACCAGCTAATCAAACATTCACAAACCTCTTAGGAACCCAAAAATCCAATCCTGTTCTTAAAAAAGGCAAATTTTATTAGAAACAAAAAGGAAGAAAAAATACATCTGGAACTGAGACTTTTGCTAGATTTTAAAAGAGCAATTCCAAAAATTAAGTACCAAGAATAGCTTTCTTGGGATCCAGCTTAAAAGTTACAAGCAAACAAAAAGCACCTGGGGTTTAGCACAGAGGAGATCCACAAGCCAAAAATAAAGAAATAAACCTGATCACATCTATTTAAACATTCCCTGTTCAAAGATTTCTTCTAGGTATGGAAGATGATTTTTTATAGCTGGTTCAAGCTTTACACAGCATTCCTGCTTAAAGCATTACTATTCCGTGTCTCCTTCTATGGAGAACAGACAAAGGGGAAGGCTTTTTTTCCCCATTTTAAAAAGTTCTAGCCTTCCCATTGGCTCTTTTGGTCAGGTACCCAATCCCTTTCTTTTACCTGTGGGCTTGTTAACCCTTTACAGGTAAAGCAAGCAGATAACAGACACCAAGAGGGATTTTACAGCTAACAGGCTGGCTGGGTGTCCATAAAAGGGACCTACCCCTCCCCCCTTCATTTATCAGAGTTTCACTGAAGACTGAGTTATTCCCCAGGTCTCCCCAGCCAGCTGCAACCAGGATGGGTGCACATCTGATACACCAACACTATAATTGCACAATTGCCCAGAGCTAAAATACAGGTAGTTCTCTCAAACACAGGCTTGGAAACACCATCTCCGTATGCTGGAGTCCCACATGTCCAGGCTGAGTGTGCCGTGTAGATATACCCTAAAGTGTCTTAACCATGACATCAGCCTTCCTTTAAATTGCACTGTTTCCATTCACACTAGGATATGTCTGACTTACCCAGCTCCTCTGAGCTGCCCTTATTGATTAGCCAAGTAAATGACAGTGAACATGAATTTTTCATTCTTCATTTTGCAGTCCTCATTTTGCCACACCAAACATACCATTAAATTGGTGTCCCCATTCTCATTGCTCAAAATGCCCAATTGTAGAATAAAAGGGTTTCCAAAGTTCTGAAAAGTGTGTGCTTGGCTGATTTTCTCTATTTAATTATTTGTTTAGAAATATTACACCATTTTTAAAAGTCCAAGCAACATTCAAACCTCTCAATTTTCAATGCTTTTTTTCCCCCTCCATTTCATTTAGTAGTATATGTTTAACATTTCCAGTCATAACTATATCTGAAAATTGGTTCCAACACTGCTAGCAGTGTTATTGTGGAAAGTATGCTATATTCCTGATGTGGACACAAATCTGACATCAGGAATCATAACATTCAAAAACCAGTAGAACACTTCAATCTCTCTGGTCATTCAATAACAGACACAGAAGTGGCAATTCTTCAACAAAAAAACTTCAAAAACAGACTCCAACATGAAGCTGTAGAAGTGGAATTAATTTGCAAACTGGATACCATCAGATTAGGCTTGAATAAAGACTGGGAGTGGTTGGGTCATTACAAAATCTAAACTTAACTTCCCCATTACTAATTTCTCCCTACTGTTACTCACACCTTCTTGTCAACTGTCTGTAAGGGGCCACTCTCTTACCACTTCAAAAGTTATTTTTCCTCCCTTGGTATCCTGCTGTTAATAGATTTATCTCATTAGACTGACCTCACCCTTGGTAAAGCAACCCGCATCCTTTCATGTATTTATACTTGCTACTGTATTTTTCACTTCATGTTTCTGACGAAGTGGGCTCTAGCCCATTAAAGCTTATGTCCAAATACAATTGTTAGTCTCTAAGGTGCCACAAGGACTCTTCATTGTTTTTTGCTGATACAGACTAACACGGCTATCACTCTTAAATACACGTAGACGTACATAATTTGACAAACATCACACAAGGTCTCTTAAGCAGATCCGGGAACAGTTAGAGTTGGTTGGTGGCTGCACTCTGAGGCCACCAAAAATTTTTGTTGTGTGGAGTATCCCTGATTTACACAGTGCTCATTACTTTCACACATCACCACTGCATTCACTTAGTTTCTTTAAAGTGTATGTTCAGGTCTCACATTAAAAATATTGAACTAAATATGTGTAATTGTTGCAAAATTCATATCCATGGAATCAATGCAAACTGACGTGTACTGCAAATAACCATGTATGTGTCTTCCTTCCTGTGCATTAGCAGGTATTCCATCATAAGTGAAAATAGCTGGCAGCAAGTATTTTGTTTATTCTGATCATTTGAGAACCATGCTCATCCCATGATGTTCTATTAACCAGTAGATGGTGGTCTGCAATAGTTCAGTCAGTCACTGTCAGAAACAGAGAACCATCTCCTTTGCTTTTCCCTGCTGCCAGTTTTAGAAATATATATGAGCTGTACATAGCACAGACTAGAGAGAAATTTCTACTAGCAGAGATACAGTCTAAATCAGCAAAAGAAAATTCAAAAAAGATACAAGACGACCCATGTGGATAATCCAAAAATAGTGGGGATTATCTTCCATTGTGATTTTTCATTCTAATTTGTGATTCAGGTACTTTCATTTTTGCTATCTACCTTAACACATCTTTAATTACAATACCTCTTCTGATCATTATTTAGGGAGTAATAGTGGCCTCAAGTGAGTTTCAACCCCCCCCCCCACACACACACTTTAAGAAGTGTATTTGATGGATGTTAGTGTTTATGAAACTGAATGACAGAGTGACTGGGGAGGGGTGGGGGGGATGTTCTATGCAAGTTCTAGATCCCTTGTCAGAAAGGACTGATAATTGCCTTTAACCTAGTGGTACGTTTATGATGTGTACAAATGTATACTGTAGACTGAATTCAGACTAGAGGATTTTTTTTAAGTTTTAAAAAAAATCTTTAAAAATAGGTACCTAAATTTAACTTTATAACTATGTATTTAAATAAGAGGCCTGGTTTTCAGAAGTGCTGAACATCTGTCACCTTTTATTTTTCAATTTTATTGTGACTAGTCACGGACATGCACAATACTTTGTGTTGAAGGATTTATTTTTTATTTTATTTTTTTTGTGAGGGGTGAGGTAAGTTTTTGGGTCTTGGATCAAAAATGTGAAAATTACACATATTGGTAAATTGAACACAATATAAACATTGACAAATATTTACCAAGTTATATATTAAAATCTATTCATATTAAAACTCTACCTCTGAGTTTTGTAGGCATTCATATTCCATACATATACCAGAGAAGCAAAACCTTCCAAAAGTTTTTAAAATAATACTCATTCTGTGTACCTAAGTTATCATTATGGGATAGACTGAAGAGGTTTGAGAAATTCATAAAAAAAATAATCAAAATGCAGAAGTGGGAGAAGGGGGTTGGCTTACACATTTCATTAATATCTCAGAAATAGAACCATTGTAGATAAAATTTTGCTTAGTTACACTAAGTTTTTGAGGAAATGGGGGTTCCTTTCCTCATGAATAATGGGGCTGTCTACTAAATAAGGAAGGCTTCTATGTTGAAAAAAATTAAAAGTCTAATTTGTATATGTTTTTGATATGAAAGTAAATATTTCACAGTTTCATCTATTATTGTGAACATTTTCATCAATACCCACTTAAAAAATAGAGGAAGTAGAAATTTTTCAGTTGAAACATTTTCCTGTCAGAAAATGTGATTTCATCCAAATGAAAGTTTTATTTTATTTTTTGTTAGGAAATACAAATTATAATTTTGAATTGACATTTAAAAACAAAAATATATTTCATTTTGAAATAGACATTTTTCTTTTTGATATTACCAAATTGAAATTTTGGTAACATTTTTCAATCTTAACATTCTAGATTTTTTTTTAAATTCTGATTTAAGCTGAAAACAAACAAACAAAATATTACTATTACCCATAGGAGAAAATTCTGACCATCTCTAAAAAGAACGAGAAAAAAAAAACCCAGACTCGTGAAAGCATAATTTAATTGCTTAAAAATTTTGAAAATGTAAAAAAAAGTAGTAAAGTGCTATTAAAATGGCCATTCCCTCTTTATAATTTGTTTATTTAAAAAAAAAAGTTTATCTGCCATAGTTCAGGGTAATCTTCCATTGTTTAGTGTGGCATTTTGGTATCTGAACATGGTTGATTCTAGCCAATCCTGTGACACTTTTGTTCTGACAGGTCTGTTCCTCCACATCTATACTAGTACAATTTTTATATTTCTCTTTGTTTTATTTATTATTACTTTAATAGTGACAGTATATTGATATTTACGTACAGGGAATGATGGGAACTCTGTGCCACACCACCTCCCACAGTGCCACTTAGTAGAGAAGAAAACAAGATAGTCTAGGGCTGGCTACCAGGCTGAACATATTCATGGGGTTGCTGCATCCCTATCAAGTCTGAGACCAGCTTTAACCCCAAATATTATGTGAGGGATGAGTCCCCCTAAAAATGTAATTGAACCTGGCTAATTGTAAGTGCTTGTAGCTTTCCTGCACTTAAGCAAATTGCGAGAAAACTCTATATGCATCAGCAAACCAGATAACATCTTGTGTTTATCTTATTTAGGCCAGCACCGAGGAGCTCAGGTGTTCATCCCACCTTTCTTACAGAAGAATGGTCAAAACTCGGAGCTTAAAATAGAGACAACATAATAATCAAAATGAATAATAAACTGGCACTAGTTACTCAAACCCCATAGTTTCAAATCAGTCTAAAACCATTGTACAAAATAGCTTAAATCAAGTAAAGTAATTTTTAAGCCAACAATTGAAAAAAAACCAAAACAAAACATCAACACCAATTAAAAACAATGTTTCTAGGCTTCAAGCACTGCTGTTAATGACTTATACTGCAACCTGAAAAATAAAGCACAAAGGGACAAATCCTCAGCTGGCATAAATCTGAACCCACTCACTGAAAATCTGTCAAAGACTTTTTTTTTGTTTTAATTGAAATGATTTGCTAGATGAGCGAGCAAGATGTTGAAGGATGTTGAATATACAGCCTGTGGAATGTGAAACATGAGTACTGACAGGCAGTTTGTGAGTCAGCCAACCATCTTTATACAACAGCTTGTCATAAACCTTTATTATTACAATGGTTGCCATTAAAAAGTCATTATTTACCAACACAGTGGTACACAGACCTGTGAATAACTGCAGTAGTTCAGACGTAGTGGAGTATTTGGAATATTTATTTTATTTTGGCAATGGTGACCACTGCATAAGCAGTCATATATACCAACATATACACATCACTATTAGATCAATGGAAGACACAGAAGCTTACAGTTTGCTGTGTGAACATCTTTAATCTTGATCCACATGGACTGACAAATTTGTTTTAAATTTCAAATCAGAACAAGCCAAAAATCTCAAGGTGAAATTCAATCAAGATGTCCTGGCTTCTCACAAAAATGGTATGCATTCACAAACTTTACTTGATTCTGAAGGGGTTACTTGATAAGGGAAGTGATCCACTAAGCAGTCCAAAAATATGTTCTGAGATTAATTTGCCATGAATCACCCAAAATAAGATTTTTTCATATGGTTTTGTGTTAACTGATGAGCATTTTGCATAGCTCTAATCTGTACATTTTTACCAGAAACCAACAGAAAAAGTGACCCTGGTTGCTGAAGTGAGAATGTTACTGTGCTTCTTAATTACTACTTTTGTTCTTTTAAGATACTGCTGTTGCATTTGTTCCATTGTCTCTTCTTCAGTATGCATACAATTTTCATTGTTGCTTTCATTCACATGACTTTATAACAACTATTAAAGTAAAACAAATTATAAATAAAGCCTTTTTCTCCTGTCAAATCTGAAATATTTAGTATGTTTTTCTGGCAAGTCAGAATTATTCTTCCTCTTAATCAAATAGGCAAAATTCAGTACTTGCAGAACTTGACTACAACCGTCTTTTCTCCAGTTGTATGGAACTCCCACTGATGATGTATATGAATGCTGTCTGCAAAATGTTTTCTATGTGCTGAAATTCAGTTGCTGGTTTTCATTTGCCATCTGAATTTTAAAAAGGCAGAGCCACCTACTATTTACTAACTCTTTGGCAGTACTTTTTCAGATTTGTCATGTATCTTTTTGGTTTTCTGGTTGTACTTCCGATTTCTAATGGGTTGGTTAATTACTGTTGACTTGTCAATAGCATGTGTTTTGAACCATATCATTTGGGTTCAACTTTTGAACTGATAAGCTATACAAGTGGCTTTTAAAAAGTTATTGTCCCAAGATTTCTCACAGCATAGAACTCATAGTTGGGTTTACAGTGTGAATGGCTATGGGGGCCGGTAATATAAAGAATATCAGACTAGACGGTTTGGTGGTACATTCTGACCTTAAGCTCTGACCCATAATCCAGTGGGAGGTGGGGCAAAGATGTCTTTGTACTTTGAGAATTCTGTGTTGCTCTGGAGACCAAGGCAGTCCCTAGTATAACTTAAGTAACTCAAAGCAGAAGCTATTCTAATTTAGAGCAGCCTGTCCTAGGCTGCCTATAGATGACTGGACCCAGTGCTGCTCAATCTATGCATTGACAATCTGGAAAAGTGGCAAAACAGTGAAGTGGCAAAATTTGCAGATGATACAAAATTACTCAAAATAGTTAAGCCCAAAGCTGATTGAAAAGAGTTAGAGGGATCTCACAAAACTGGGTGACTGTGCAAAAAATGGGAGATGAAATTCAACATTGATAAGTGCAAAGTAATGCACATTGGAAAAACATAATCCCAACTATCCATACAAAATGATGGAGAAGTAATTAGCTGTTCCCACTTAAGAAACAGATCTTGGCATCATCTTGGATAGTACTCTGAAAACATCTGCTCACAGTGCAGCAACAATCAAAAATGCAGACAGACTGGTAGGAACCATAATGAAAAGTACAAAGAATAAGATAGAAAATATAGTAATGCCACTATATAAATCCACGCCTGGAATACAGCTTGCAGTTTTGGGTCCCCCTCCCGCTGCCCTGGTCTAAAGAGAAAAAAAAATATTAATATTGGAAAAAGTACAGAGAAGGGCAACAAAAATGATTAGGGGTATGGAACAGTTTCCATATGAGCAGAGATTAAAAAGACTGGGACTGTTCATCTGAGAAAAGAAATGACTGAGAGGGGTTATGAAAATATATACAATCATGAATGGTGTGGAGAAAGTGAATAAGGAAGCACTAATTACTCCTTCCCATAACACAAGAACCAGGGATCACACAATGAAATTAATAAGCAGCATAAGTAACATAAGGAAATACTTTTTCACATAGTACACAGTCAGCCTGTGGAACTCATTGCTGAGGGATGCTGTGAAGGCCAAAAATATAATGGGTTCAGAAAAGGAGTAAATAAGTTCATGGAGGATAGGCCACTAGTGGCTATTAGCCAAGATGGTCAGGGATGAAACCCCATGCTCTGGATTTCCCTAAACCTCTGATTGCCAGAAGCTGGGACTGGATGAGTGGAGATGAATCACTTGATAATTGCTCTGTCTTGATCATTCCCTCTGAAGCATCTGGCACCAGACACTGTTGGAAGGATATTGGTCTAGAGGGACCATTGGTCTGACCCAGAATGGCCGTTCTTATGACAGCAGCACCCAGTCTCCTTATAGTGCACAGCAATACAGACCTACCGCCTTCCATCTCAACACGCCACCCTCTAGTTCCTGTCCTCATTCCCTACACCAGGCTTTTGAAGGGGCAACAACTGTAAGCGGCTCTAAACAATGCCTGCACCAAGAGATTTCTCCCCTGACCAGCTGCACAATTTTGCAACTCCTACATGCCATTATACAGGTGGCATAGTGGAAGGGAGAATCTCTCCCTAAATGCATATATACAATCACATTAAAAATAAAGCTTTGTTAACTTGAAGTTAAGGCTGATCAATGCATTTGAGTCCTCATGATATTATCCAATATGTACTACATGAAACAGCCTCATTACTAGATGGGGACAGTACAACTGAGGATTATAATGATGCAATCAAGGCCAAAGCATTTGATAAATAGTTTAAGCATTTGAAAAGAACCATGATATAATTTCCAGTTGATTAACAACTAAAGGAGGCTGTTAAGCAGCATCTACACTTTTCATATGAACACTTTTCAGTCGGACAGATAATTTGCTCCCAAGACTCCTAAAAGTGTTGGTTGTGATCCCTGGCTCGTGGATATTAATATTTAATAAATCTTGCAAAACCAGGGAAATCTCAGGAGACTAGAAGAGTGTAAATGTTGTTCCAATATTCAAAAGAGGCAAGCAGGATGAGCTGGGTAACTATAGGCTGGTTAGCCTGATATTGATCTGGGTAAAATAGAAAAGCTGATACAGGATTCAATTAATAAAGAATTAAAGTATAGGAATATAATTAATGTCCAGAAACATGATTTTACCCAAAACCGGTTTTGTCAAACAATCTTGATTTCATTCTTTGAAGAGATTACAAGTTTGATCATGTGATAGCATCTATCAGGCATTGTTGGACCCTTGCAGGAGGTATCAGCACAGTCTTTTGCCTAATGAAAGCTCACTCAGGCTGGGCTACCTGTGAATTTTAGTCCTCAAAGTACCTACCAGGGCCAGGAGATTACAGAGAACAACAGGGAGCCAGCAGTGCTGAAGTGAGACTGGGACAGTGGAGGTACTCTGCCATGTTAAACCAGAATCCCAGGACTTTGACTTAATATGCTGTGATAAAGTGTCTGTCTTTTACATTGTTTAAGATACATAGACAGCCACATTGCAAGTTGGTCTTTAAATGTTTAAATAACCACAATCAACTGTGTATACAGTAGAAGCGACCCTTCTACAGGCTGGCTGCCACACCTTGTAAACTGAGGCAAAAGAGTGCTTGCCATGTCACATCCTGATGTAAGGGGGTGCAACAGCAGTGAATGGAACCACTTACAACTTGGAACTAGAAGTGGGATCCCAAGACCACCTCCCATTAGAGGGTTGGTTCAACAGTGATGCCGGGAGGCTATATCACTGGCCCTCCTCATGAGAGAGAGACAGCCTTATAACCAGAATGGAAGTGTTCTACATCTGATGGCTGCAAGCCAACAACAGGAGGAGTAACAGAAGCAAATTCAGGACCTCTTGTTAGAGATCCTGGAAACCCAGCAAAAACAGCAGGGGTTGCACTTCATTGTGCAAGAACACTGGTATTTTTATTTCTGCAAACGTGTATTTTGAAACATGGTGTTTCCCACTCACTCTAGAGCCTAACAGACATAGCTATATGCATAGATATAGATTTAATTAAATGTTCTTTATCAGCATTTCCAATTGTCATTGTTTAGTTTGTTGCCCTCTATACAGTCAAATATTGAAGGAGCTGTATTCTGCTCACATCATCCTCCTCCTTACCTCACCATTCACCTTATAATTCTAATCCAAATTATACTATCTGTAAAATACATACTTAACAAAATGGGTGAATATTCTCTGGTCTACAACAAACCAATCAAACTTTTTTGGGGGTGGAGGGAGGGATTTTCTTTTTCAGTATTGACTATATTGTGCTCAAATTTTCTTAGTAGCACAATATTCTTCAAGTGCTTTGAACAAAGTATCAATTTCTCCCTTTCCTCCCACTTCTTCATTTTGAACTACAGATGTAAAATAATCCTTCTGGCCTTTCCTCTGCACAGTGTAATAGTAGGGCGCATGGACATTTATATGGACTGTCTCACTGTTGTGTTTACATGCAAGTTGTGTGTTATATTCTTTTGAAAGAATAACTCCTTTTTAGTGGGGTAAACTTCACGTACTTTGAACAAAAATCGCTAAATTTCACACTGAAACCATATAATATTAACAATTAAAGCTCAGACTTTTTGTCACTCAAGACTTTTGGTCTTCAATTGCTTTTCGTGCACCTCCTCTACCACCTGGCAGTATAATGGCATGCACATTATATACCCAAGGATTGTTAACTGAAAGGAGTTACATTTTATGCCAATTTAAAATACACATTGCAATAGAAAAGTGTGTCTTTGATTGAGCTATGCCATTATTCAATATTGAACTCTTTTTTGTTCAGCATAATTTGGGTGCTAGTGTGGGTATCCAGTCATGCTAGTAGCCTTAGTAATCTAGTGCTAGATTTTCAAAGTGTTTCAAGCATCACATTGTATCTGAATGTAGATGATGTAACTTCAGTATATAGTTTGACGTGCATGCTTTTGAATGATAATCTTTCTACTTATATGATAGGTGTCTATTTAGAAAAGCACATGCAATGTTTATAACAAAAAATGTTGTTTAACTCAGTCCAGTAGGAGGCTTCATTATTGTGCTGATGCTTTAAAAATTGCCCATTGCCTTATGGACAGATTATGATACCCTCACTCTCATTGATTTGAGCTCTGATTGAACAGAACTCATTCCCTGATTAGTCTCATCAAAGCTAGTCTGATTACTTGTAATGTTAAATGCTACTAAATTAGGGTAAAGGCACTAGGACCTGGTACTGTCTTTGACAGCTAAATAACATTGCCAATATTCAGAGTATTTCTTAAACTAACAATGGTATATTGCACATACTAGGTAACTGTACCTATCAAATCTGGGAAGCTACAGATGTTTGGGAGTAGGTAGAATTTTTTTTTTTCTGGTCAAATAATAATTCCCTGAAGAATGCAGTTTGAGGGCAACAGAAACTGTTTGTGAATTTGGGTATAATTTGGTGAATAGCTTGTGCTTAATAAAAAATGAGATAAATTTTTTTCTTCATTCCTTTTTAAATTCAAAAAGGAATAAACCATTCATTTTGACATTTTCAACTTTTTGTTTTATAAACATTTCATTTTAAAGTTTAGTTATTTGTTTTTAAGTAAAAAAAACTGAAAAAAGTAATAAACCCACCAAACATTTAATTTGACACAAAATGTTTTTTTTTAATTTTTTTGTTCCAGTGAGCAAAAATAAAAACAAAATTCTATTTTCATTTGAAAATTATTCAGTAGTTCATCCACTGAAGCTAAAAAATCTAGATGGGAGGTCCCGAGCTCTAATAGGAGCTTTAACATGGACTCACTGTGCGGCTTTGGGCAAGTTATTTCATCTTTTGTTTCAGTTTCTCCATCTTCCTAATGGGCATTCTACTCCTCATAAACCTATTCAGAGGTGTCAGGAGTAAGAACTATATGAATGCTTAGTATTATTGTTGGCACATTTTTCAGCATCTCCATATTACTCAGTGATGTGGTAATTAGAGCCTAGCAAATGATTAAAATTAATAATTTGATTGGTATTTCTTTGTTCCCAAAGCGTTCATGAAAAAATTATGTTTTTCTCCTATTCATTATTATAAATTCAGTTATTTGTGAAATTTTTTTATTCCTTCCAATCTGAAATGTAAATGGTTATTTAGTTTGAATGTGATGTTTCAATTCTGTGATTACATAAGCATGATTTATGATAAATTTTCAATTGTGACTGCTTACAGAAAGTAAATGTATAGTATACTTTCCAGATGTATCAAAGTGAGTGAGATTAAAATTTACTACTTGTGACTTTTTGTGCTAGTAAAAAGTGAATTGTACAAATGCTTGTGAAAAGCGAACACAAATTAGCACAAGCTCTGCTGAAGCAAATTTGTTTGAAAATTAAATAGTGAAAAATTGTTTGCAATGCTTACATTGCTTTTGTTCTGAGTATTATATGTACAAACACATATTTTACTATATTTAATAATTCAATTAACCTACCCCAAGACCAGAAAAAGTAATGCATCTAAGATGTATGTAAAGAACACAACCAATGCTAATATAAAGCAACCACATTCTTCCCGTATCATATTAAAATAATTAGATCTGCCACATGAACTGAGCGTAGCCTCAGGGAGGTCCCTCATTTAATAGCTGAAGGGCACAGGAAACAAACTTATACAGAAAAATAAAAAGCCACCAGTAACTAGTAAATATACATTTTACAAGATGTAATATACCTTAATTTATTAAAAAGCCCTGCTTCATGAAAAGTTAATATTTCACATTTTAAGAAGTTATCTTCTAGACTACACAAAACAAGGTCATTATATTACAAATGTTAGTTTGTAGATGATTTTTCTTCATTATGTAAAAATATTAAGTTTCCTGCTCAGATGAGCAGAAGGTGGCTTTGCATAACTCTATATTACTAAAATTGATTTTCACAAAAGCATTATAAAATCACTTTTCTATCATAATATTCTACATTGGTCATAATTTTAATGGGAAAAAAGAGGATTAAAGTAAGGATTTTGTGTCCACTGTCTATCATCGCCAAGTTTCTAAACTGCTGGTTACTCATAAAAGCTGCAATCCATTAGCTAAACATCATAGGAATAATAATGGTTGCCATTTTGATTATATATGGAATGTTCTTTCAATATTGAGTCTACTATGTGAAATTCTGTTCTTAAGTTGGCAGATCCATGAGGTTTGCTAATCCCAAAGTTCCCAACCCACTATATTGCATTTAAAAGAACTAAGGGCAGCCAATGTTTCATGTTATTTCTAGACACATTACTTTTAAAGTCTGAAAGTATTGCTGCCTGGATAATCCTTGTATTTTGTAATTAAGGTGTTAGCCCCTTAAGTATTACTCTCAGGTGAAATACTTCTACAAATGGTAAGGGATCATAGAATATCAGGGTTGAAAGGGAACTCAGGGAGGTCATCTAGTTCAACCCCCTGTTCAAAGCAGGACCAATCCCCAACTAAATCATCCCAGCCAGGGTTTTGTCAAGACTGACCTTAAAAACCTCTAAGGAAGGAGATTCCACCACCTCCCTAGGTAACCCATTCCAGTGCTTCACCACCCTCCTAATGAAAAAGTTTTTCTTATGATCCAACCTAAACCTCCCCCACTGCAACTTGAGACCATTACTCCTTGTTCTGTCATCTGGTACCACTGATAACAGTCTAGATCCATCCTGTTTGGAACCCCCTTTCAGGTAGTTGAAAGCAGCTATCAAATCATCTCTCATTCTTCTCTTCTGCAGACTAAACAATCCCAGTTCCCTCAGCATCTCCTCATAAGTCATGTGCTCCAGCCCCTTAATCATTGGTACAGTGGTATCCACTGATTTGTTTAGGTTCTTAAGTACACAGGTGAAAGTATCCTTTTTTCTATTTTTCTACAGACAACAATCTGTGATGACTGCTGCCCACACACACACACACACACACACACACACAATATATATATATATATATATATATATAATTTTTTTTTAACGAAAATTATTGTGGAAGGTAGACTAAAGTTCTTGCATATCCTAAAGTTCTTGCTAAATTCTTCACTCTTTACTCAAGCAAAATTCTATTGAGACCACTGGCCCACTGTGCAAAGCACTGCAAAAGATTATTTTATAAAACCCATCTGCTAGAAAGGTAGCCATTTAAAAAAATATTCGATCTCTTCTAGGACTCTGAACCTGGTACTTTCATTTAGGAAAATCTTTTTCTCCCATTCAGTACTGGCATTCACATTTTTTTAAAGAAAATGAATGTGTCTATATTTTGGAATTTCAGTTCAATTAATTTGTGGCTTGATGTGCAGGAATATAGTCATTTCTTACATAAAGCTTTGAAAGCACATGCACATTTCTCCTGTTCATTATCTCTATACTTTTTAACTTTGCTCAGTATCTAAAAATCACTCTACCTATAAGCAAGGATACAAAAGAAGTGAGAGCATCCTCAAAGCAATCCATTGCCACTTATCAAAAAAATTCTATTCCAAAATTTAAAGGGAGTTAGCTATGTCTAGCTGACAATGCTGCCCACCCATACATTCCTCCAAGAATGAGACAAAACTTGCAGGATTCAAGAGTAAGAAAGATATATTGAGAGAGTCATTCAAGTATTCCTAACCTCAGTCCTCATGTTTCCTATTGGTCTTCAGGTGCTTTCCCTGATCCCAGGGGACTAAAACTAGAGGCTCAATTGCACATCTTGGATTTGTGCTTCTTCTTTGAACAATTAAGTTGGTGCCTCAACTTTCCTCTGCCTCTGACTAGAGGACAGACATTTGTTTTTCTTTTTCTGTGAGCTGCTTGCTGTAATTGTTTCTAGGAGCAGTGCATAAAACATTTTTAGATTAAATAAGATCTATTTATCGTAGAAAATAGAAGATAATTAATGCAAATGCAAATCAGATGGGGCACATCTGATTGAATCTAGAGATTACATAAAAGCTTTTCTTGCCAGGCTGAACATTTTTTGGATTACAGAAACTGAAGCCTCTCCATTTATTTGACAAAGTTGCCAGCTTTCTCAGTGCCCGACTCCACCCTGTGTCTGATCTCTTCTCTCTAGCTATATAATACTGTCTTTTGTTAACCCAAGTCACATCCCTCTCACTGTCTGACTTTCAAATCCTATCTCAAATTAACTTTTAGATAATGTAGAACCTCACCAAGCCTATTTGATGGGTAACTATTTTATCTCCTAATCTCTAACATGTATGGTCGGTAAATCCTGTACTCTATTTTTTAATCCTACCTTGAAATTGCCAATTTTAGTCATTTTAATGATCTTTCAATACAGCATCTGAGCTTGTCTTTTGTTCTTCTCAGACAGCCATATCTGTGTTAGCTGATTATCCCAGACTTCTCCAACACAAGTTATTCATAGAACAAGCAACTAAGGATTTATAAATATTACACACAGAGCATTTATTTCTTTCTATCAAATAGACTCAGAGTTTAAGGCCAAAGGGACCACTACGTCATCTAATCTGACCTCCTGTATAACACAGGTGAATGTCTGATCTGTATTTAGAAAGGATTTCACCAAGAGGCCTCATATAACGCATTGTACTTGCAGATGTGGTGTGGGTGTATTAGAGATGAACAGATTTTTGAAGTCACATCTGTTGCACTCACTTTTGAAATGCGTACCCTTGAAGTCTAAAGGACTAAGACATTAACTTGTACCATCTGCATAGTGACAGTAACTAATAAAGGTTGTTAAATTGCGGTGCTCTTCAAAGACAACATCAATAGGTTTGTAAACATTTGACTGAGGCTATGACTGAGCGTGAGGGTCGTGATTCCCCTGCTTGCATACACTCTTGTGCTTGTTCTCATTGAGCTAGCACAAGCATAAATAGACATGGTAGCACAGGCAGCAGAGGGCTGTATCGAATTCATACCAACTGGTGTCCGGAGAGTTGTACTCGGCACAGCCCAGCCATGCCTCCATTGCCTCTACCAGTTCTACTGTGGTTACACTGTGTGCACAAGCTGGGGATCCCACCCCAGCTCATAATGTAGACATTGCCTGAATGCCCCTCAAGATGATTTTTAAAAAAAAGTAATTATTTTGTCAAAAAATCATTATGCTAAATTTTCAAGTATAATATGATAAAAAAGCCTTAACAATGAAGGGACACTTTAATAAAATTTCTCTTTTCATGTCACAAACTGAGCTTAGTAGTTCAGCATATCATGGGTGGTATAAAATGTTCTGTACTACGGTAACATCATATTTAATACAGAGATCTGATGATTATATTACTATATGTTTTAAAGCTCACTGTTGTAATGACTATTCTTTTGTACAATATTTACATGGCAAGGATTTGTAAACCTGTGAAAACTTCCTAAATAAATAAATGGGGAATACTAAGTAATAAAGATTTTGGTTTAAATTTATGAGCTTAAAAATGTTGTTCCAGATATTTTGGAAAGTAGCCCATTATTGTGAATTTAATATTTAAATTCTACAAATCTCAAGGAATTCTGTTTCCTTTTCATGGGCTGCTTTCAGTCTAAACAAAATGCTGGATAAGTAATGATATATGCTGAAGTTGCTGGTGGTCATAATGGACTGTAGAAAGAGCTCAAAGATTACAAAGACTGATCTAAGACACCTGAAAGGAAGACAGTCAGAAAAATGTATTAATTAAGTTAGGTTACCAAAAGGCTGAAGGCACAATATATTTTTCTTTCCTTCAGAATGATAAAAGCCAGCGTCTGAAGGTCATTGTTATGTGCAGAAGTGCAATACAATCTATTTCTTTGGTTCTATCACATGCAAGATATGTGTATGAACAATGAGACATTGACAGCATTACTAGAAGGCAAATGTGACACTGGACTTAAGGTTTAACCTATATCCACCAAACAGTTACAGTCTTATTGATCTCAGATGGAAAATGGTGGTCAACTTTTTTTTTCTAGTAGCTGTCTTATGTATGTTGAAATTTCTGTGTTTCTCTTTATTTGAGATCACTAGACACATTTGCAGGACTTTGATTTCTTACAAGTTTATTGCACCCTACCATTGTTCCTCACCTAGTATCATAGGGCCAGATTCTCAGCTGATATCAATTGGCACAGCTTCATTTAAGTTAATGGGAATCTGGCCCATTATTGCCATGGAGATTACTATGTCACTAAAATCAAGTGAGGCGTAATCTAGTGAACATCTAAGCAACAAAGGTATTTTCTCATATAAATACTCAAAGTAAAGGGTGAACAGAAAAGAACTGCTGTACATTCCAGGTAGAATTGTTTCCAACTAGAAGCTTCTTCTAATTTCTCAGAGGCATCGGTAGTGAAGTTATATTGTACATATTACAGATTTTCAGATATTGGCATTGCAAGTTACATGAGATGGTATTTTAAAGACAGCTAAATCAAATTAATGTCCTTGTCTTTTCTCTCCTCTGTGGGTTAGGTCAATGCTAACAACTTGGTGATAGGTCAATACACAAAGTGCTAAAATCCTCATGAACGCTGCTAGGATAATTTGCTTAAAAGCAGCGCACACTTAGGTGATAGAAAAAGTCCCTTCCTCCTGGATGCAAACACAGAAGATAGGAGGATGAAGAAGAAAGTTTGTATTCCATGGCCCAAACCTATTTTATTCTCCTTTGCCGAATACTAAAAAAAATCTAAAATAATATAAGCAGTGCTTTGCTGTGGTATCAATCAGTTCTGTCGCAGAGGATGCCTTGACATGGCTCTTCATTTACAGCTTAATGCAGCAGATAGGAATGAAGATATGCTGTTTATCATTTTTAATTAAAATATTAAGCGTGTTGCTCAAAATCTGCTCATACATTATTTATTCAAGCAAAGATAGATGGTTCAGCCACATGATTCACTATCAGATAAAAATTGGGACCCAGGAGCTGACAGCTTTCTGTGTTTTGTTACATAAAAGGTCTAAAACTGAGACTACTTGGTGCCAGTTCAGTTTACTATTATGCGTGTCCCTGTGGCATGATCATGAGAGAATCTTACAGCATCAGGAATCCGCTTAGCTTTACTTGAATTGATATTCAATAGTGTGGAAGTAGAGAAAGAACTGACAGGGATTTGTAGGGGATTGCAATTTATGACAGTTTTAGCAAGAGTCAGGCTAACTGTAACCCTAATAACGCGAGATTTGTAGAAGCGAGGATTGTGTGAGGAGAGTGGAAAAGAACTGTGTGGGAAGTTGTTTCGACCTTTTGTAGATAATACGAAATGTAGACTGGCGTCTCTTAAGTGAGAAAAACAAGATATCAGGATGACCTATGTATAAACAAAATGCAGCTGTTGCTTATTATTGTCTGTAACAAAAGTATAAATGCTTGCTGTAATTGCTGTTGAGAGACCTGTCTAGGATGGGGAGACCTTATGTCCTAGTGCACTCTCTCCCTGCTGTAGCTGCTAAACAGAATAAAGTATCTGACTTTGCTGTATCCAAACAAATAAGTGAGAACTAAGTTTTTCTCCAACAATAGTAAGTAAAGTTTAACTTTAGTCACTATAGTGAGGGTGATGGCGGGGGGAGGGGGGGAGGGGGGGGAGAGAGAGAGAGAATAGATAAAATGACAACCACTGCTGTGTACTACATCTTTATCAAGTTTTTGTGGGTAGGACTGGATTCACAAATGGGAGGTGCTGGTGTAAGTTTTAGTCTAGTAGTTATGGCTCCTCCCGGGCAGAGTGGACACCAGGTTCAAATGCTCTGGAATACAGATTTGAACACAAGTCTTGCTGATAAGTCACCTAACCCTAAGGCTATCTTGTATTCTGGAGTGTATTGCTCTCAATCTCTCCTATGTTCCATTGTGTATAAATAATTAAATACTCATGGAGCAGAGGAATTGCACCCGGGGTCTCTCTACTCCTCAGGTGCATGCCCTAACCACCAGACCGGCAAGTAATTCTCTCACACATCTGTGGCTATCCAATTATTTCATACAAACTAGAATCTTTCCTTTTAGAGATGTTAAGAGAGACCAACCCCAGGATACCCTATAGCATCATAGTTAGGGCAATTATCAGGATATAGAGAAGAGTCCCAAGAATGTTTAAAGGATTGGAATAAGTAAAGACTCAAGGAACTTAAAGTATTTAGTTTATCAAAAAGAAGGTTAAGGAGTGACTTGATCAGTTTATAAATACCAACATGGGGAACAGAAATTTGACTTTAAAGTGTAGCAGACAAAGGTGTAACAAGATGAAGCAAGACAAATTGAGATTGGAAATAGGGTACAAATTTTTAACAGTGAGGGTAATTAACCAATGGAACAATTTACCAAGGATCATGGTGCATTCTCCATCACTGGCAATTTTTAAAATGAGATTGGATGGTTTTCTAAAAGATGTGCTCTAGTTCAAACAGGATTAATTCAGAGAAGTTCTATTGCCAGTGTTATACAAGAGGGCTGATAAGATGAGCACAGTGGTCCCTTCTGGCCTTACAATCTATGAACCTAGGAAAACAATTTTTTCCTGCAATTTTTTGAAATAACCGGCAAACAAAAAATGGGGTACTCACATAACTGTACCCGCTATTACATATTCCCTCACCCTTCTGCCCTGACCCTTTCCTTTCCTCTCCTCTAGGACCTCAGATCTGCTTCCCTCTATTACTTGCTATTCCCAGGGCTCTGCTGTAATTTTTGCACACATCTCTGCTTCCTTTATCTCAGCACCCTGCCCAAATATTAATGGGAGGTTAATTTTTTGTTAACCTTCATTCCTCACACTGCACATACAGCAATCCTGAGGCGAAGCACAGTACAGCCCCAAGTCCTCTAAACAAGGCCATTATCTCTGTGCTCTTGTGGAAAGGAAAAGTATTAAACTCCTCTTGTCATTGTAAGGACAAAGGGTGGGGGGAGAGGGGTGCAGTTGGGATCAGACTGAGATTGATGAGAAGTTAGAGGGAGACAGCTGAGGAGGCTGGCCTACATCCTCCCATATCACAGACCTGTAGTTGTTTTTTGTAGGCCTTTCCAGCTGTACTGAAAGCAGGGAGACCCCAAAAGTTTAGATTTTTCAGACATAAGTAACCGAAATGAACCAAATTTGCAAACGTTTTGCATTTCATCCATCAATGGCCCATCTACTACATACTTGAGCTTATTAACAGCCATATACTGCAGCGGTTGAAAAAAGTTATTGCCATATCACAGTTGTAATTGTATTCTGAAATTTCAAAACAGTGTGAGGAAACATAATATCATACCGTGAATGCTTGGAAAGTTGTGAAAATACCACACTAGACATTTTGGGAGCTATTGAAACATCTTACTCTGTGTTTTTTAATCAGTCATTGATTATTTGAAAGCGGGTAATCGCCATTATAGGGAGATTTTGAAAGGAGGCTAAAGGAGTTAGGTGTCCTGTGCTCAGGCTCCAGTCAAAATTTGTAAGTCACACCAGTGAGGACAACTAAGCCCTAATAATACTTTGTACTTCTACAACATCTTCCACCCCACAAAATACATTACAAACATTAAGGTGTCAAAAGATGCCAGTAGATGAGGTTGGTATAATCTCCATTTTATATATGGAGAGATTGTGACACACAAAGGTCAGTTAAATGGCTATCTAAATGACTTAGCCAAAATCACGAACAAGCCAGTGGTAGAATATAACTTTTCTATTCCCCAACTCTCTGCTTTAATCACTAGACCATCCTTCCTGCCCTAATACAAAGGGATCCAGACAAATTATATAATGCCAGAAAACAAAAACAATTAAATTGGATAAATACCAGCTTATCTAATGTATCCTGGGACACAGGGAAAGCAATAATGATAAAAATGTCCAATATGTGATGGTGACCTGAAAGAGATATTTAAATTCTCTCAATTTGTGCTAGAGTAACATTTAAGGGTTGGTGAAGTTATTTGTGAACAAAGCTTAAAAGAAGTAAATGTTGGCCTAATCATGACTAAGGAGGCAAGGATAACCATATACATGTTTGGAATGTGTGTATACACACCAGGAAATGTGAGGGGTTATACTCTTTAGGATGATACAAAGGGGATACATTTGATGTGATGGGATGAAATTATGGAAATATTTAGGTTAAGCAACAAGAAATGCATCCTACTAGCGATATTTATTAGGCTAGAAAAATGATGACGTGCTTTTGCTTGAGTTATTAAAAAATGGACAAAGCACTAGAAAATACATCATCTCCCCAATGCATACCTCTAATTTCTGGAACACGGTCAATATCTTCCTGTTATATGACTATTTTGCAGCATATGAATTAAGGCACACATATAATATACAAAACACACAACTGAAGCTTACTTCTCCGTGACCTAAGTAAGTTGACAATGGAAGATAATGTCTGTGGTTACTTTGGTATTTTTAAAGTCCCATTCCCTGCTTTCTTTATAGCTATATTTTTAACATCTTGAATAGTTTACACAAGTGGGTGATGGGAGCTTTCCCACTTAACTCCCACTGACTACTAAATATATTACAAGCATGTATAGATATTTTAAAACAAGCAATAAATGCACAGATTTACAAGGCTATATATATATATATATATATAGGTTTAATAAATTTGCTCAATCCATTTGATAGCTTTCTATAGTAAGAAGAGGTACAATAAAGATTAAAGAAAACACAAACCCTGACTTTGCTATTATCGCAAGGGATATAGCATGTATTTTGCAGACTATACTTTGCATTTACACAGTGTTATAAATATATAGAGATATATAGGGATTTGTGATGACTCATTGGCTCTGTAGGGAGCCACTGTGATCTCCCGCCAAACCAGAGAGTGATGAGCCGTTCTCTCAGCCTGAGTGGGTGGAGCCAGGCCAAGATTACTCCACCTCCTAGAAGGGGAGGGGTGGAAAAGGAAGTAAGTACAAAAAGTGGGGCCCTTAGCCCAGTGCGGGCAGCCCTAGGGAGGAAGACAGACACAGGCTGCTCCCTGTGGACCCTGCTACCAGACCAGGGGACACCCTGGACAGGGGAAAACCTGACCCAGAGGAAGGACTAGGATACCAGGACTGCTGGCTGCAGAGTACCCCGAGGAACTGGAGGAGCTGGGCAGCGACCCAAGCCCGAGCGAGTCCGACACCGAGGGTGAGCTGGATCTACCGGGGCTACTGGTGGCTGAATACCCCAATGAATTGGAAGTGTGAGCAACAAGGGTAATGTCGTGGTGGGAGTCTGGTGGTCTACAGCAGACACCCACCACAAGGGGGATGAGGCGGACGAGGCTTTCTTCTGGCAACTAACAGAAGTTACTAGATCACAGGCCCTGGCTCTCATGGGACACTTTAATCACCCTGATATCTGCTGGGAGAGCAATACAGCTGTGCCCAGACAATCCAGGATGTTTTTGGAAAGTGTAGGGGACAATTCCCTGGTGCAAGTGCTTGAGGAACCAACTGGGGCAAAGCTGCTCTTGACCTGCTGCATATAAACAGGGAAAAATTAGTAAGGGAAGCAAAAGTGGATGGGAACCTGGGAGACAGTGACCATGAGATGGTCGAGTTCAGGATCCTGACACAAGAAGAAAGGAGAGCAGCAGAATACAGATTCTAGACTTCAGAAAAGCAGACTTTGATTTCCTCAGAGAACTGATGGTCAGGATCCCCTTGGAGAATAACATGAGGGGGAAAGGAGTCCAGGAGAGCTGGCTGTATTTTAAAGAATCCTTAATGAGGTTGCAGGAACAAGCCATCCCAATGTGTAGAAATAATAGTAAATATGGCAGGCCACCAGCTTGGCTTAACAGTAAAATCCTTGCTGATCTTAAACATACAAAAAAAAGCTTAAAAGAAGTAGAAGATTGGACAAATGATCAGGGAGGAGTATAAAAATATTGTGCAGGCATGCAGGAGTGAAATCAGGAAGGCCAAATCACACTTGGAGTTGCAGCTAGCAAGGAATGTTAAGAGTAACAAGAAGGGTTTCTTCACGTATGTTAGCAACAAGAAGGAAGTCAAGGAAAGTGTGGGCCACTTACTGAATAAGGGAGGCAACCTAGTGACAGAGGATGTGGAAAAAGCTAATGTACTAAATGCTTTTTTTTTGCCTCTATCTTCACAAACAAGGACAGCTCCTAGACTACTGCACTGGGCAGCACAGTATGGGGAAGAGGTGACTAGCCCTCTGTGAAGAAAGAAGTGGTTCAGGACTATTTAGAAAAGCTGGACGAGCACAAGTCCATGGGCCAGATGTGCTGCATCCGAGGAAATTTCGCGACGGAGTTCTCCAGGTGAAAGAGGAGCAAATACAGCACTATTGGGGTAAGTGGCTGTCTATAGTGTGTGTTTGTGTTTGGGGGTTACTTGCTGTGTGCTGAGCTTGTGTTTGTCGGTCTGTTTGGTTGTTTGAAGGACCGTGTGCTGTGGCTGGCAGTTGGAAGCCGTGAGCTTCAAAGTAAGGTTTGTAAAAGCAGCAAAGAATCCTGTGGCACCTTATAGACTAACTGACATTTTGCAGCATGAGCTTTCGTGGGTGAATACCCACTTCTTTGGATGCAAGTAGTGGAAATTTCCAGGGGCAGGTTTATATATGCAAGCAAGAAGCAAGCTAGAGATAACGAGGTTAGTTCAATCAGGGAGGATGAGGCCCTGTTCTAGCAGTTGAGTGAAAACCAAGGGAGGAGAAACTGGTTCTGTAGTTGGCAAGCCATTCACAGTCTTTGTTTAATCCTGAGCTGATGGTGTCAAATTTGCAGATGAACTGGAGCTCAGCAGTTTCTCTTTGAAGTCTGGTCCTGAAGTTTTTTTGCTCCAGGATGGCCACCTTAAGATCTGCTATTGTGTAAGGTTTGAAAGCTAGAAGCCTCTGTTAATCTGCCTGTGGGTGGGTGGCATATGTTGCATTCGCTGCAAGGAGCTCCTGGCCCTCAGAGACCACATACGGGCTTTGGAGGTCAGGGCTACAGAACTGGAGGAGCTAAGGGAGGCAGAGAGGTATGTTGATGAGGCTTTCCGGTACACTATAGAATTGTCCCACCTCTGGTCAGACAGCCCCTGCACTGTTGAGGAGGATGAAAGGCCCAGGGAAGCATAGCAGTCAACGGGAGCAGAGGGAAACCTTCCCATAGTTAGGACTCTTCTTCCAGCTGTTGTTAGGGTATCCTCTTGCACTGAGGTTACCTCTCCGGGGGAGGGAACTCCAGTCAGTAGGAAAAGGCAACTGTTAGTAATGGGAGATTCGATCATTAGAAATATAGCTGGGTTTGTGATGACTGGGAGAACCGTATGGTGACTTGCCTGCCTGGTGTGAAGGTTGAGGATCTCTCAAGGCATCTGAATAGACTTGTGTAGTGCTGAGGAGGAGCTGGTGGTTGTGGTACATGTAGGTACCAATGACATAGAGAAGGGTAGGAGAGATGTCCTGGAGGCCAAATTTAGGCTGCTAGGGAAGAGTCTGAAATCCAGGACCTCTATGGTGGCATTCTCAGAATGCTCCCAGTTCCATGCGCAGGGCCAGGTAGGCAGGGAGAGCTTCAGAGTCTCAATGCGTGGAAGAGACGATGGTGTAGAGATGAGGGGTTTAGATTCATTAGGAACTGGGGATACTTTTGGGATGAGGGGAGCCTATACAGAAGAGATGGGATCCATCTAAACCAAAGTGGAACCAGACTGCTGGCACTTAACATTAAAAAGGTTGCAGAGCAGTTTTTAAACTAAGAGATGGGGGAAAGCCGACTGCTGCAGAGGAGCACGTGGATTGGATAGAGACTTCTCTTAGAGAAGAGTCTATTGATAGAGATTCTCTAGGTTATGGTCAGGAGCAGAGGATGGAAGAGGATAATGCAAGGGCCAGATCAAATGAGAAACATTCAAATAAAGAATTGGACACAGCCGAAAAGGGCTGACAAATAGATAGTGACAAGTTTTTAAAGCGCTTGTACACAAATGCTAGAAGTCTAAATAATAAGATGGGTGAAATAGAGTGCCTTGTGATAAAGGAGGATATTGATATAATAGGCATCACAGAAACCTGGTGAACTGAGGACAATCAATGGGACACAATCATTCCAGGGTACAAAATATATTGGAAGGACAGAACAAGTCATGCGGGGGGAAGGGGGTGGGAATGGCATTATATGTGAAAGAAAATGTAGAATCAAATGAAGTAAAAATCTTAAGTGAATCCACATGTTCCATAGAATCTCTAAGGATAGTAATTTCATGCTCTAATAAGAATATAACATTAGGGAATATAACATGATAGTGAGGATGAAATGCTAAGGGAAATTAGACAGGCTATCAAAATTAAGGGATTTCAATTATCCCCATATTGACTGGGAACATGTTGCCTCAGGACGAAATGCAGAGACAAAATTTCTCGATACTTTAAATGACTGCTTCTTGGAGCAGCTGGTATGGGAACCCGCAAGGGGAGAGGCAACTCTCGATTTAGTCCTGAGTGGAGCAGAGACTCTTTCCGGTACTCCTGTGTCTCGCCAACTGCAACAGCACACCTCCCTCCGCTAATTTCACGTCGAGAGAGAGGGATGACCAGGGCCTTTTGGCAAGGCAGTAGCTTCCTGCCACCGCCAGCAGCTCCGCGGACCAACTGAGACCATGCTACACATGGTGGAGAATACAGGCAGCTGACTCTATCCCGGCACTAAGGGATTGGAATGAGATGGCCTCTGAAGCTCCCCTAATTGAAGCATGGAGATGGATAAGCTTCTCAAGTTCCTGGCCAAAAGCCAGCAACAACAGCTAGTACAACAGCTGGGTGCTCAACAGCAGCAGTTGCTTCAGACCTTGGTGGGACCAGCACTACAAACAACTACAATGCTTTCAGCAATTTGCAGCCCTGTGGCCTGGCCCACGTGGGGCTCAAACTGAGGGGGCAGCCAACCTCCCCGCCCCAGCCACACCGATCTGTCTGGCCAAGATGGAGCTTGAGGCCGACTCAGAAGCCTGTCTGGTGACCTTTGAGTGGGTTGCCTCAGTGGCTGCCTGGGCACCTGACCAATCGGTGACCCTCCTCACCTCCTATCAGATGGGGCCTGTTCAGAGGGCTTACCGGGGACTTCCAGATGATGAGGGTGAAAGCCACGATTCTGGATGCTTTAGACAATCACCCTGGAGACATTTCAGAAATGGTTTCAGGGGAAGATTTACCTGCTGGGCGCCCGACGCCAGGCCATGGCACAGGAATTAAAGGACAGCTGTTGTTGATGGCTACAGCCCGAGCGCTGGACAGCGGCTGAGATGACTGAACAGGTCATCCTCTACCAATTTGTACAAATCCTCCCGATCTAGGGGAGGGCGTGGGTTTTGTGGCACTGGCTCCCAACCCTGAACACAACCATCACGCTTATGGAGGACTTCCTAACGGCGGACGCCCCACCCCCCAGACCCAGCACACAGAAGCCTGAAAAGGGGACCACACCCAAACCTCACGGGCAATCCCATACCCAATGACTGGATGACAGTGGGATCTATCTTCCCCAACACCCAGAGCCTGCACCTTGCACTGCATCTGGGTGCTTGATCCAGGTATCAGGCTCTAGCCAACCCCGGGGTCCCACCCAGAGTAGGACCTTGCTTTCAGAGGTGCGAGTACGGACATCTGCAGTGAGATTGGGGAGGTCCAGATCCAGTGCATCCATGGAAACATGAAATCGTACTCCACGGCTGAGGTCCCTCTCATGGTAATAGGGGCAACCCAGTTAATGACCATGGCGCTGGCGTCCCCCCCTTGGCCTACCTGGTTTTTTGGGGCCATGACTGGCCGGACTTCATTGAGGTAGTCCGATCCCTACCAATGGAAGAGGCGTTTGAGGGAACTCCACCCGAGCCAGAGGTAGCCCCATACACGTCTAAACCCGGAGCTGCCCCAGTTCCCACACATGATTGGGACCACACAGAGTGCGCTAGCCCCACTCCTGGCCTTGCAGACTTTAGTCTAGACCAAAGGGAAGATCCTACACTGCGGTTCGCCTATGAGCAGCTGGCCCGGGTGGATCGAGAGGTTGTTGAGGCCCAACGTGCGGCCCAATGGCATAGGTTCGAACTGAATCATGATCGGCTCTACTGCATTGACCGAAACCCCCAGACCCAGGAAGTCCAGACCCAACTTGTGGTTTCCCGCACTCATTGACGGGCTGTCCTGAAACTCGCACATGACATCCCAGCCATTTAAAGCAGGAGAAAACTGCGGCTAGGGTCCTTGCCCGGTTCTTCTGGCCCGGGGTCCACCATGAGGTGAAGGGTTACTGTATGTTATGCCCGGAGTGCCAACACACGGCGCCGGCTGGGGTATGGAAGGCTCTCTTGGTCCCTTTGCCTGTCATCAGTGTACCCTTTGAGTGGGTTGCGATGGACCTGGTGGGGCCCTTTCCAAAAAGCAACGCAGGTCGTCAATACATCATCACCCTGATGGACTATGCCACCCACTTTCCCAAGGTCATCCCCTTAAGGAGTATCATCGCCTGCACTATTGCTGCGGAACTCATGAATATCTTCAACCTGGGGGCTTCCCTCAGGAGATACTTGCTGATCAAGGGGCCAACTTCACATCTAAGCTGTTGCACCAGGTATGTGCCCTTCTAGGGATCAAGAAACTGCAGACCTCGGTCTACCATATCCAGACTGATGGGTTGGTGGAATGCTTTAACCAGACTCTAAAGGGAATGTTGCGAGGCTTCCCCACTGAGGACCTCCACCAGTGGGACCAATTGCTCCCTCCTTTACTGCTGGCCATCTGAGAGGTCCTCCAGTCATCCACAAACTTCTCTGTGTTTTAGCTCCTTTATGGGTGGCAATCTCGCAGGATGTTGAACGAAGCCTGGGAACACACCCCTTTCACAGTGCAGGGACTCCTACCATATGTCTAACAGCAGCCGGGACGTCTGGCATGGGTGGTCGAACTCGCGAAGGAGAATTTAAACACAGCACAAGGAGCCCAGGAGCAAAACTACAATCGGGGCACTCAGGCCTGATCCTTTGCACCTGATGACTGAGTCTTCCTACTGCTTCCCTCTGAGGAATCGAAACTTTTGGCCCGCTGGCAGGGCCCAATATGAGGTCCTTCACTAGATAGGACCAGTCACATACAAAAATCAGGCAACCCAATTGCCAGAAGAAAAAAACAGATCTATCATGTGAATCTCTTAAAGCCCTGGCAGGAACAGGAAGGGCTATTCATTGCCCCATACCACCCCAAGCCAGACCTGGGGCCTCAACCTCCAGAGGACCCCAATGATGGCACGCCCCAGCTAGTGGAGACTCTTATGGTCGGGCAGTGGGAGCAAGCCCACTGCCTAGTGAGCGTGTTCCCCAAGACGTTCACCACAAAACCCAGTCGGACTGCCCTCGCCTACCACGTGATCCAGAATGAACCTGGGGTGGTGGTCCAAGAGGCGACCCAGTCCTTGCCCAGGCAGATGCGGAAGGCCACAGAGGAGGAAGTCCAGGCGATGTTGTAGCTGGGTATTATTGAGTGCTCCCAGGGCGAATGGTGGAGCCCCATTGTTCTCTTCCCAAAGCTGGATGGGAGCCAAGGGTTCTGCACTGACTTCAGGAGAGTAAACACCATTTTGAAGTTTGACACCTATCCTATGCCCCGTGTTCTCGAGCTCCTCAACTGGCTCGGGGAAGCCCACTATATTACAACACTAAATCTCACAAAGGAGTACTGGCAGATCCCCTTGGACTCCAAGGAGAAGACAGCGTTTGCCACCCATTCAGGGCTCTACCACTTTGCCCAGATGTCTTTCGGTCTCCATGGGGCTCCGGCAACCTTCCAGCGCTTGATGGATCGGATTTTGCAACTGCACACCAAATACACCATGGCCAAGTTGGACGATTTGGTCATCTACAGTGGCCGCCTGGAAGAACATCTCAACCAGGTGGCGGCTCCAGGTCCTCTGGGACCTCCGTGCAGCTGGGCTTGCAGCGAATCCTAAAAAGTGCTGGATTGGGTGACAGGAGACCACTTACTTACCTGAGGTACACCTTCGGCCAAGGACAGGTAAAACCTCTCATTGGGAAAGTCCAAGCACTCCAGGAATACCAGGTGCTGACCACGAAGAGGCAGGTACATCAATTCTTGGGCTTGGCTGGATGTTACCGGCGGGTCATACCCCGCTTCGACCATTACCGCTTCGCTTCCCTGATGGAGCTCCTGACCCCCACAGAGTTTGCTGGTCCGATGAATGCAAGGCAGCCTTCCAAACCATCAAGGAACGGCTATGTAGTGAGCTAGTACTCTTCAGCCCTGACTTTCAACATCATCCAGACCGATGCCTCAGGAGTGGGGATGGGGTGGAACACCCTATTGTTTCATCTCAGTCGGAAGCTGTTCCCCAGAAAAAGGAATTACTCCATCATTGAGAAAGAGGCCCTCCACAGTTAAGTGGGCAGTCGATGCCCGCTGCTATTACATCCTTAGGGCCCCCCATTTTACTGGTTACAGACTATGCACCCCTGAAGGGGCTCAATAAGATGAAGGACATGAATGCTGGGCTTATACGGTAGTATCTCGCTCTACAACTCTACGCCTTCACCATTCACCACCGGGTGGGTAGGGACAACACCAACGAGGACTTTCTGTCCCGCTTAGGGAAGGATGAGGACACCAGCTCTGAGAACCGGGCGCTGGGTTTGATAAGTGGGGTGTGTAGGGAGCCGGTATGGTCTCCCTCTGAACCAGAGGATGATGAGCCATTCTCAGCCTGAGTGGGCAGAGCCAGGCCAACTTTACTCCACCCCCTGGAAGTGGAAGGGTGGAATGGAAAGTACAAAAGGCAGGGCCTTTAGCCCAATGGGGGCATCCCCAGGCAGGGAGACAGACACAGGCTGCTGGCTGCTGCCTGTAGACTCTGCTGCTGAACCAGGGGATGCCCTGGACCAGGGGAAACTTGACCCAGAGGAAGAACTTGGGTTACCAGAACTGTCAGATGCAGAGTTCCCCGAGGAACTGGAGGAGTCAGGCAGCAACCCGAGTGAGCTCGACCCTGAGGGTGAGCTGGAGCAACTGGGGCTACCAGCAGCTGAATACCCTGACATTGGAGGAACCAGAGGGACCCACTCGAGAGACTGGGTAGGAAGTAGCTTGGGGTGGAACTGGACAGTGCGGTGAGTTAGTGTGTGATCAGCGTGTTGCGGACGGATCCCCGCTGACCCAGTGGCAGGACCCCTCACACCCTTCTGCCACTGTCAGGGCCCTGGGCTGGAACACAGCGGAGTTGGGTGGGCCTGTGTTCCCCTACCCCTGCCACCTTGCCTCAAGTGGCAGAACCCTGAAAGTGTAAGGACTATTGCGGGCACTCTCCTGCCTGAGGGGTGCATCACAGACTCTTGCTGCTATTCCCGTGTCATGCCAACTGTGACAGCACATCTCTCTCTGGTAATTCCCTGTCGAGAGAGAGGTGACCAGGACCTTTCAGCGAGGCAGTAGCCCCCCCCAGTGTCTCAGCAGACCAACTGAGACTGTGCTATAGGCTCAGCATCAGAGTGATTTAGTTTAAAATCATCCACTGGATTTACTTACAATGAGTCTCTTTGATTCAAATATATGTTGGAAATGTTCCGAGGAACAGTGAGACCTGATGCTTTTGCTATGGGACAGTATGCTAACTGATCTTTCAAGAGTAAACTCCTCTTAAATAATTGTGCAAATCCTCGTGCTCACTAGGGCTTATTTATGCTACTTCAGTTGCACAAGGCAGCCTTAAATCCAGCATAACTGGACAATTGAGGTTTCCCCTGGCAAAAGGATCCTCTGTCACCCCTTCTAAGTTCCTGCAGCTTAGTGATGTTGCCAGCAATTGGAGGCCTGGCCAAGGAGTCACAATATTAGGGAAACCCTTGCCTGCGGTAATGGCCTTTGGAACCCATTACCAGATGGTGCAATTCAGAGAGGACCTGAGGTTACTTTAAGTTGCTTCTTGGGATCAGACTGGTCCACAGAAGATTGAGGAGTGTGTAAGGGTTGCCCAAAGATATGGCCCAAAAATTACTTTTATGAGATCCAGCTAACTGTACATTTATGACCAGACCTGACAACCCTTTCTAGATATGTATGCTGAATAAAATATCAGTGGGTTGATGTGATTTAGTACAATCTACATGCATTTATCATCACACACAGCATAGGACAAACCATTCACTTCTCAGCCACACTTTGTCATATTAAGGTTCAGCAAGTTTAAATCTTAGCTGTAGATTTAACTTAAATCTCAGTTTAAGATTTAAATACATCTTAAATATTATATCCTTGGTGTCAATATTCACTTGAAGCCCCAAACACTAACAACCTTTAAAAACTTCTTTTCTTAATTTAGATTTTCCAATCACTGTATGAAAGGAGGGTGTTTCCATACCAATATGTTTATTTAGAAATGTGTACTTCAGTATTCACAACTATTTCAATTTTATCACAAGATATACAATATTTGGTATTTTTCTTAAAGCATCAGATCCTAGAATTCTATGATTACATGAGATTCAAAACAAAAGCTTTTCTCCTTCATGGTCATGGAGAAAAGCATTGAAATGTGAACTCAAAAACCAGGACGCAAATAAAAAATTCCTATTGTTTTGATGTTATGTTCTTATGTTTCATTATGTAAAATCGAGTAACAAGTTACTGAATTAAATGTATGTACATGACACGATTTCCTTAATAAAAAGCAAATCATCCCCTATATTAGGAGCTGGATGCTCAGTAACTCATGTCCAAGTTACTTATGGAAGTGTCTATGTTGGATTCAGTCAGCTGGGGATGGAATTGATCAGATTCCGAACCTCGTAGTCCTGATTCACTGCATTATTTCTATTTTATTTCAATGGAGTTAAAATGGTATTTCAATGAAGTAACACTGCAGTGAATAGGCCCCTTGTATGTAGTGTCAATAAGATTTGAGATTGGAACAGTTTTAGCAGGTGGAACTTGAGAGCAGAAAAAAAGCATGTTGTTTGCTTGTACATACTATGGACAAAGCACAACATTTGTCAGGTTTCAGGTGTCAGTTCTTGCTTTTATGTGGGAATCTATTCCAGGCTTTGGCAAGCCCATACACTGAACTTTAAGCAATGCTCATTACTTCCTACACTGCTAGCCTCTTAAAATTCCACCAGGAAGTTTTTTTTGTTTTGTTTTGTTTTTTAAAACAGGAGCTCAATGCTAGTCAGTAGAATGCTAGTCAGGCAATTTGAATCTTAGGAACTATATATTCTTGCTTTAGCTAAACCACTATCACAGCTCATCTTGTTTACTAGTTTTAACTATAACAGGGTTGGTCAGACTCTAAAGGTATGTCTACACAGCAACTAGATACCCACGGCTGACCCATGCCAGCCAGCTGGGGCTCGCAGGGATCAGGCTGTGGGGCTGTGATATTGCTATGTAGACTTCTGGACTCAGGCTGGAGACTGGGATCTGGGACCCTCCCTCCTTGCAGGGTCCTAGAGTCTAGGCTCCAGCCCTAGCCTGGAAGTCTACACAACAATGGAACAGCCCTGCAGCCAGAGCTCCGTGAGCCAAAGTCAGGTGGCATGGGCCAGCCGCAGGTGTCTAGTTACAGTGTAGACATACAAATTATTACTCAACCGCAAGTATTTTATACCAATATGTGAGATCCACGTGTATCTTATTAACTAGTTCGTCAACTGTATTTGTCATCAGGGAACAGAGAAGTAGCAACTGATGAGGAAGTTCCTCAATGCATTCTGCTCATGCAAGGCGAAACATCTCAAGGTCGCTTGGGGGTAGTACACACTGTACATTGCCCTATGATCACTATTTGAGGTAGGTATGTTTTTCACTCCTCTCTCCTATATTCTTAACAATACTAATGATGCCATGATACCATAATATTGCTGCCATTCCCTTTATTGTCCTTCTTGGCTGACATGCTATGGTCTGATTAATTGTTTGACTGGAAAATGAATTTACCACTCAAATTCTTGCCTTTACACCCCTGGTTTAAAACCTACATTACCTGAAAAATTTGGTTAAATATTATGAAAAACTTTCTCCCCTTAAGACCAATCATTCTTTTCATTATATTAGAGAGTTTTCTTTTTGGTAGCTAAGAAGAAATTCTTCAAAAAAAACCTGAACAATATTTTGAACTGTTGAAATCAACCTTGGCTGAAATGAAGTACAATCAGCTCACTGTACTTCATGACCACTTTGCTTTGTTAATAGACCTAGTTAATAGTCCAAGAAGTGTTGTAACCTTCAACAAAAGAGATGGTATAAAAGATGTGCTAACTCTGTTTATTTTATTCATGGATTTCGAACTACCTTTTTCCACATAAAAGAGACATAGGTTAAAAATCACACACACACACACACACACACACACACACACACACACACACACACACACACACACACACACACAATTCTTAACTGTGTTACTAGCATTTATGATTAAAATTGAAAATATTTTAAATATCTAGTTTACTTTCTGTATTTATGCTGAGTTTTGTTTGTTTTTGCATTTAAAAATAAAAATCAAGTAGCCAATTAGCTAACCAGCTTGAGCACTGAGGACTGATCATGCATTCTGACCAAGATGGACTTAAACACAAGAAATTTCTACAAAAGTATGGCACAATTGTCATGGAGACAAAGACAGCCTACCTCTCCACTGCCACAGAGGAAGTAATGTTAGGCCCTGAAGAGGTTTTCTGGACCATAAATCACTTTGTAAACTCAGACTGACTCTACTCTGTCCCAGAACACCACACCTCTAAATTTGGGGGGGGAAACAAACAAAAAAACCCACCTCTTATTTATCAGAGATCACTCACATATAGGATGGCCTCAGGGGCCTCAAAGAACAAAACACGATGTTATGTTATTCAGGAGGCTGTCCCTATAACCATGAGTGATGAACTTTTGGCTGATAGCAAAATACTCACATCTTTGTTTCTATCCTCAGAATTTCTGAAATAGTAATTTTATATATGTTTATTTTGTGATGAACCAACATCACCATAATATTTCTTTAAGGAGTATGTCCTACCATACTATTTGAAAAAAGTTGCTGTGCAAAA
This sequence comes from Mauremys mutica, assembly GCF_020497125.1. Taxonomy (NCBI): domain Eukaryota; kingdom Metazoa; phylum Chordata; order Testudines; family Geoemydidae; genus Mauremys; species Mauremys mutica. Next base: position 52,692,411 of record NC_059076.1, on the reverse strand, counting down.
TGCTTCCATTGCAAAATTGTTCAACATGTCAGTCATAGAACGTTGCCTACATGGAGTTCCTGTCACATTTGAAATAATACCGTATGACTCTACCTTCAGGGCAGAATGCTGAGTTCTGCAAGCAAAGAGTGGCTAGAACTTACATCACTGCAACCAGACAATTCTTCCTCCAGGGCAGGTCACTCTCTATCTTCATGGCATAGTTCCTAGTGGTACAGTTACGCAGCTCTGCATCCAAAGCACAAGTGATTCCAGAGGCAAGATTCCCAGCACTGCAGTGATGTAGCTCTGCTTCTAGTATACAACTTTCAGACCATGCTCTGCCTTCAAGATAGGATCTATATCATCCCTTTCATCATTGTAATGATTTAACTCCGTCTCTGTCATAGACAGCTATATGGAACTTTGCCTGGAGCAGAAAACCCCAATAATATTACATTGATACAGATCAATCTTTATGGCAGAACATAACATTTTCATTATAGCAAGCCTGCATGCTCAGACTGATGTTGCTCTGCTTCTAGGGCAGGAGCTGCCCCTAGGGCAGAAATCTTATCACATTCAAGCTCTTATGTGAGCTCTTTTCCCCTGTCTTTTTGTCAACCTTTACAGTACCTTAGTCTTAAAAGCTGTGCTATAATGATGGTTGGACTCCTGCTTTGGAAGCACACAGTAAAATGACACTTATGAGTTTACTGCCCGGAGGGCAGATTCCACTTCGGAGGTAGACATGGTGTACATCACAGTAATGACTGAACTATTTAGGACAATATAATGAAATTCTGCCCTGGAGCAATAGCACTGGAATTTCTGCTTTTCAAAAGGTAGACTTTTTATTGCTAAGCAATGTGTCCTACAGGTTTAGATATACCACTGCAATGAAAATCTGGAGGCAGTGGTGCAGTGCTTCTGTAAATATAGCTACTGAAACAAAACCATAAGAACAACCATATGAATGGAACCTCATTAGAAGTGATAACTTTTCTGATACTGCAAATATAGTTTTGAGTTAGAGGTTCTTTCTGCTGGAATTGATAAATTTAGCCAATAAAAAGAACAAATGAATGATAAACCAAACTTTAATCTTTCAAATCTGGGAAGTCCTTCTCTGAGGCCAAGCTACGCTCATCATTGAAACATAATTGTAAACATTTTCCATACTCAATCTTGAGTACAAGATTATCCAAGAGCTGTTTGTAGCCTATCTGTTGACACAAGAATCCCCTACAGCACAGGCTAGATTCCTCCACCTTTACTCACACTGGTTACGTAGTACCTTGCTGTTTATGTATTTACTGGGACTACTTGTGGAGAAAGGTACTACTCATGCTTGCTAAGAGTGGCAGAACCCGGTTCTGTCTGAGGGCACTGCATCTGTAAAGATGTGTACAATGTTTATTTAACTAGTACCATCTGTTCCTTCATTGATGAAAGACTGTTCAAGGTAGAAATTTAAATATTAATAACTATGATTAATTATGACTGATTAAAAAAACTTTACATGTTACAGTTGTTGCATTTCTCAGGTTGATCTGCAATTTGAAAGCTGTAAAAATATTATCTAACTCAGTTATAACCCCACAACAACTGACCTGTGCAGCTGTATTACCTGAACTTACAGAAGAATCAGCAATGCCACAAATGACTCAGTACACACACAAAATATCCTGACTTTTGTGTTCATGTGTCATATTTCATTGGTCTAAAAGGAGACTGACAAAATAAATACAGTCTATAAAATTAATAGAGAAAAACAAAACAAAATAAAGCTTCCCTTCTTAAAAGTATAACAGAACAGTCAATTTTCCAGAAAGTCTTATATCACATTATAGTACATCTTACTTGGCAGCGATAGATATCACCTCCTCCAGGTTTATTGCTTTATCTCAAACCACATATTTTAAAGCAATAGATGAATTATCCTTACATTATTTGCAACAATCTCATCAAAGAGTCCAATTCTGTATGTATTGTTTACAAAGAAATTGAAAGTACTATATCAGCAACCTGCACGCAAACAAACAAACCAACCAACAAAATCTTTCAAAGTCCATTTTTTTCCCCTTTGAGGGTCTTAAGTTATTCTGAAAGTTTGCCATAGTAAATACTAATCAAAGGTCCTCTTGCTTTGCAGTGTGATTGCTCTCATTCGAGCTAGGCTAGACTGAGGGCAGTAATTTTAGTGTAAATACTATTTCAGTGAAGACCAGCCCTTAGAGTAGACAATGGAGCTGGTAAGCTGCATAACGGGGAATATGCTGTACCACACAAATGGGTTGTAATAGTGGGAGCCCTGATCACCTGGGCTGGTGAAATTCAGCGTTGCTTCTTACTATATGCCTTGTTTAGCCCATAGATTTTTTTTTTTAAACAGGAATATCAAAACACAAACATGTTAATATATGTTAAAATTACGTTGTGAGTATTTAACCTGATTTTCAGACATATATTTCAAACCAAAAAGGTCAATAAATAGCTTTAATTTAAATAAATGCCGAAAACAAAGTTATGTATTTCCCTGGAAACAATGTTTTCATCATTGATACTGGTGATATTTCTCAGCAGGAAAAAACTCCAGCTCATTTTTATTCTTGTCAATTGTGATTTAGCAAGGACTTCAGTTTCTAATATTAAGCTGATGGCAAAACCTAGATTTAATGGACAATTTTATTCATCATTTCATACACAGCAAAGAACAGCTTCCTAGTGAGTGAAAAAGACAAACAATATGATTTTCAACATGTTCACAGAATTATTGCCAATGGGGTAAGACAATTATTCCTTTGGAAAAAAGATAAGATAGCTCATTTTAAAATGGGTTTTACTGCATGACTTGTATCTTAGGAAATAAGATAATACATCTAAAAATACATTATATTACATCTAATATAATCAGTATTAAGTTAAACATTTGAAACAGCAAAACTATATTTCTCCCTAGATAAATATCTTGGTAAGTTGCTAAAATATTGTTTAAGTATTTATACTGCCACTAAAGCACTTTGGGTCAGATGTTTAAAACTATTTAGATATCTAAAGGTATAAATAAGCAAGACATGGGATTTAGGTGCCTATGTGCTTTTGAAAATCCCACCTGTCTGCATTTTTAGGTGATACATACCTTTAAAAATCTGTCCCTTTCTTCTTTTAGGAAAAGCACACTTTAATTACTTAGGAAAAGATTCTGAAAAATACATACACACACACACACACACACACACACACACTCTGCATGGGGTCCCAAGGAAGTTAATGGACATCAATTCAGGAACTATGGCTCACACAAGAACATATCTTTTTTTTTGGTACAGGAGTCTTAAAATGTACATAAAAGAGTGGTTCCACTTTGACAACTTGCCCTTTTTAAGGTCCTGATCCTGCATTATCACCAATGGCAGATTAATGAGTAAGTTAAATGGGATCTGGCTGAGATCATTACCCGGCTCCAATTGTAAACTACTCTAAACTGTTTGGAGTGGTAGAGTAGTTTCACTGTTCAATCCGTTCCAAAATGTTATGCTGAAAGACTAGACTAAGGAAGGACAGGGGGACCACAAACAGAAGCCACTAAGCATTGGTGAGCACATCCATCCATAGTCTAAATGCGGTACATGGTAAACTACTTTATGTTATCAGTTTCTTTGGCTCAGATGAGTGTGTGGGAGAAGACAGAGTCGATGGCTGAAAATGATTTACTACCCATCCCTGCTTATCAAAATAAAATAAGACCTATCAGTCATCTCAATGTACTATTAAATGACAGTGTGATATTTTCTAATTGACTGATTTAAATATTTGGGGCTTGATTCCCCATGAACTTGCATTTTCTAATGTCATTTAACCCAGTGCAAAATTTGTGTAAAAAAGACTACAGTTCTGATTTTCAAATGTTTTACATCCAACACTTTGCACAGGTATAGATGACAACCTAAGGTGAAAGGCACTGGAAAATCATGTTATTTATGTTTTTAATGGGAGATTTACAAAAGCACAAATGTGAATTAGGTGCTCAACTCTTATTTACTTTCAATGGAATTTTGGAATTTAACTGCCCTTGTAATTTGTAAATACTAACCCCACAATATAGCTCTGTTTGAATACAGACTCTCCCCGGGTTACACAAGCCTGACTTATGCAAATTCGCACTTATGGAAAAAGTTCCATGAGCCAGAAATAGGATTTTCAAGTTGCGGAAATTTTTCCATAACATACGGGTATACATTTCCGACTTACACAAAATTTGAATTACACGAGGCTTTCTGGAACAGAATGATTGCGTAAGTCGGGGGGGGGGGGGCGGTGTCTGTATTGTAATCTGTACTTGACACATGTTCACGTTGTTTGGCACAGAGTACAGAAATCTTGCTTTTCAGTCCTACATCAGCATGGAAGGAAACTTAATTTATAGACGGTTCAAATTATTATATTTCCTTACTTTTTTTCCTGATACTACATTTTTAAGAAAATCTAAATAAATATTACATTTCCATCACACTATCTCACACATTACCCCTGCTGAATCTTAAAAGATGATCAACTATTTTGATTTAAAATACTGTGTCCTTTGTGAAATCAAAATTTACATTTAAATATAATTAATCAATGAAATGTGCAAAAGAGATTCAGTCTCAGCAATACACATGATGAAATATTCTGGTTCAATAATTTAATTAAAATCACACTTGCATTGGGTGTCCTTTAATTGTAATATTTGCTAAAATGTCAACAACTATGAGGGGAAAAAGGATGAAGGCGGATTAACAAATACAAATAAATCAGGGAAGAAAAACCTTGAGTCCAAGTTTCAGCACTAAATGTCAGGCTTCCATTTTTCCCCATCTGATGGGGAGACCACTGGGAACATTGGCTCAGGACCTCAGTGTCTGCAGTAGCTAGTGTTATTTATTTTGCCAAAGGAGCCCCAAGGTCTAGCAAATTTCTATAGACCATCCACTTGAATAATCCTTAACTGTTGCTGTCTTCCCCCATGCTGGTGCTGCTAACCCTCAGGCTTTCTCCACCATAGAAAGAAGAGTGGTGGGCTCGCTTTGCTCTAAAATAATTATGAAAAATTAAGCCACCTATGGAAGAATACAGGACAGAGGCAAAAAAGAACAGTTTTAAGACAGGGGAAAATTAAAAAAAAAAAAGAGAATGTTCATGGATATATAGAATGAATGGGTTAGAAAAACATACAAGACCTTCAAAGGGGGAAATATTATGGGAAAGTGAGAAAGGAAGATGTGACACTGCACCTCATATTCTTCATAATGATATCCTGATATGATTGTCATAATTCTGATGTATTTTAGGTCATGTGAGATATCATTGGAAAGGTCTGATTTACTGAATATGATTATGCTATTTGTATGCCTGTATCATTTTTGTACCTGAAGTTAGGAGTATTGACTATATATCTGTATTACAAATGTGTTTACATCTGGGGAACGCCCACTAGGCAGAAGACACTCAGGCTAGATGGATGGCTAGGCCCATTCAGGTTAAAGGGCCATTAGGAGAATAAAATAGGCCTTAGAAGAAGCTAATCTCCCACCAGGAAGCCTTCCTGAGTATTCTTTAAACAGTCTCTGACTCATGGCTGCTATGACACTACAGAGTCATGTGACCAGGTCACCTGGTGCTGGACTTCATCTTGGAATACCAGTGTTTTTTCACTGACTGGCATGGGAACCAAACTTTGAAACAAAGGGTTGCTGCCATATGCAAAAGCTATTTAAGGCAGGGGAGTGACTTCATTATGGTTATTCACTGACTCCCCACTCAGAGAGACTCCTGGAAACACCTGAGGAACAAAGACTGAACTGCTGGACCCAGGCTTAAGGGATTTTTAGCCTGTGAATGAAACCCTTGAGGATTCCAAGCTCTAAGTTATTGCAGCTTGCCCCTTAAGAGCCTGTAGCCTGCTTGCATCATAATTTAGGGTGAGAATTTGCTATTCATATCCCATCTATATAGTATATTAAGCTTAGTTTGTACATTTTGTTTATTTGCTAGGTAATCTGGTTTGATCTGTTTTTTATCCCTTATAATAATTTAAAATCTATCTTTTGTTGTTAATAAACTCGTTTTTGTTTTGTCTAAAACTAGTGTGTGTGGCAATCACAACTTGGGGCAGAAAGCTGTTGTATATTTCCTCTCCACATTGAGGAAGGGGGTGAATTTCATGAGCTTATGCAGTACAGTTTTCTGTGCAGCGCATGACAGTATTATTTTTGGGTTTACACTACAGAGATGAGGTGCGTGCCTTAGGAACTGGGAGGTGCCCTGGCTGTGCCTCCCCATGCAGAGCTGATCACAGCATCTGTATGTAACTGCAGCTGGGTGTGTCCCTACCTGTATGTGTGCAGGCTAGAGCCCAGGAGAGGACTTGGCAGGCTGGTCACAGCAGCACAGTACAAAGGGAGCCCAGGCTGGCAGGTCAGAGGGGCTCAGGGGCTCCCCAAAGGGAACCTGTCACAGAATAATTCACAAAGAGGAGATGAAGGGCCTAATCCTGCCACTGTAGCTTTGTGGCAGGTGAGATGAGAGAAAGATAGATGTCGCAAAGGCCATAGGATTTTTTTTTTTACGTTTACATTGCAGTGCTACCGAAACATCTGCATTTGAGGCCCCATTGTGCTGTAATCTATCTTAAATGACAATTCCTGCCCCAAAGATTATAATGGCACTTTAAACTTACAATAAAATGAACACCTCACTGAAATGTGATAAACTTCATATAAATGAGGTGGAAGGGCAGCCGTTTTTTAAAACCTGGGTGCAATCTGGACTCTTATGAAGGCAAAATAATTGTTCTTCAGAAGCATTTGTTAACTCCAAAGATAGTGCTGCAGGTGAAGGCCTATCCAGCTCCAGGGTGCGGGACTCTGGCAGAGTGAAGGAAATCAACCTGACCCCTCCTTCAGTCTGGTGGTAGAATTTAAATGGAGGCTTCTGTGAGCCACCCATGAGCCCTTCCAGCACATCACTGCTAAAACGAGCCTCAAAGCAATACCAATTATTAACCCAATTCAATTAATCACACAAATAGATTTTACATTTTTGGCAAGTGCTGATAATACTGCTACCCTCATAAGAATGCACAGAACATTGAACAAATGTTCTACTTTAATACACACACACACACACAGACACACACTCTTCAGGTGTCTTTAGATATTTTATTCTGAATTTAGAATTGTAGCTAGTTAACCAAATATATGTCAAAATACGTTATCTAGAAAACACTTTAAAGTTAGAGAGGCCATGACTCATGCTCTCTTGCTGTCAGTACAGACAATTTTTAAAACTGTATTTACTTTTGTGTCAAATTATGCTGAATTTTAAGTTGGACTAACAAAAGGAGAAAGTGTCAAGATAACTATGCCTTTAAAAATTATTCTATATTTCAAAGTTTTCCTGAACATAGATGATGGAAAATCTGAGTGATGTTATTTACTGATGTTTCCCAACATTTTGCTATTATCCACTTTTTTTTCACCTACACATTTCTTGGAGTATAAATATATTGATTGTATCTTTAAGGCCAGGTCTACACTATGGTTATATCAGTACACTACAAGAGCAAAGTGCTCCTAGTATGAGTGCAGCTTAGTAGTACAACATTGTCAAAAAATATTTCTAGTCATTTAGAATTGTATTCAACTCAGATTTTTCCATTTTGATCTGGGAAATTAAAAACAAAACACACTTTTGTCCCTATATTTGTCCCTTACTGACATCCGCAGGAGTTTTCAACAATCACGTTTTTACTGGATTTTTAAAAAAGAAGAATTATTAAACACACCTTCAAGAAACGCAGTAGAAATCTAGAAAAAAGTCATTAATTTTATGCTGTTGAGATTTTCTATTCTCTCCCTTATGGATAAAATATTTATCACAAACCATTTACAAATTAGACCTCTTCTCAACACTCACTGTATTTACCCTATGTCCCTTTGATGCAGAATGAACAACATTTACTGCACATCTGTGTTAAATTCACAGATCCAGGGAGTACTATTTCATTCATTCACATTTCTCTTCTTTATGTCTTTTATGCAATTATGGTGTTTTTAGAGAAGAACATAGAAATCTAGTTGAATGCACACATTTAAGAGGGAAGCAAGTGTATTCACAGCTGTACAACATTTAAAACTATAATACATATATAGAATCTTTAAGCTACTGCAAAATGCCTAACACCTGGCAGATGAGATTGGAACTCACAGTAGTTGAAAATACTGAATTTTAAATTATTTAAACTGAATATATAATTACTTAGTCAAACTTGAAAATATAATTGCATAAATCATTTCCCCCCCAGAAATATCTGCAAGAATGCACAGGTAACATTGAACTAGATGTCTTGTCTAGCATATGCCTTTTTCACAATCTTGATTACGCTTTTCAGATCCTTCTTTTACCAATGCATCTTAGCTTTCTAACTCATCTTTTATTATTTAGTTGGCACATTACTGCCATAATACTGAGTTTTCCCCTTTCCTTCAATCACATTTTACTTCAGTCAGTTTCATTCAATAATTTCTACATTCATTTAAACATACACTGCTGAAAATTAGAGTCTGTACTCTTTAATAATTGCTTTACAACTAGACTGAAGCTTTGTCTAATGCATCTAAGGGAGCAAGGCCTTCATGTTGTACAGTGTTGTGATAGACTCACTCAGATTGTGAATCCCATGCACTGCTATAGACTAGGGACCGAATGGCTGGGCAGCAGTTCTGCAGAAAGGGACCTAGGGGTTACAGTGGACGAAAAGCTGAATATGAGTCAACAGTGTGCCCTTGTTGCCAAGAAGGCTAATGGCATTTTGGGTTGTATAAGTAGGGGCATTTCCAGCAGATCGAGGGATGTGATCATTCCCCTCTATTCAGCACTGGTGAGGCCTCATTTGGAGTACTGTGTCCAGTTTTGGGCCCCACACTACAAGAAGCATGTGGATAAATTGGAGAGAGCCCAGCGGAGGGCAACAAAAATGATTAGGGGGCTGGAGCACATGACTTACGAGGAGAGGCTGAGGGAACTGAAATTGTTTAGCCTGCAGAAGAGAAGAATGAGGGGGGATTTGATAGCTGCTTTCCACTACCTGAAAGGGGGTTCCAAAGAGGATGGATCTAGACTGTTCTCAGTGGTAGAAGATGACAGAACAAGGAGTAATGGTCTCAAGTTGCAGAGGGGGAGGTTTAGGTTGGACATTAGGAAAAACTTTTTCACTAGTAGAGTGGTGAAGCACTGGAATGGGTTACCTAGGGAGGTGGTGGAATCTCCTTCCTTAGAGGTTTTTAAGGTCAGGCTTGACAAAGCCCTGGCTGGGATGATTTAGTTGGGTTTGATCCTGCTTTGAGCAGGGGGTTGGACTAGATGACCTCCTGAGGTCCCTTCCAACCCTGAGATTCTATGATTCCAGACACTGGATAGAAAGCCACACACCAATTATTCTGCCCCAGAAGGAATGAGAGGGGCAGGAGTGGACAGACAGGGTTGTTGCAAAATGCATCATCCCTGGAGGCAGAGGTGAGTTTGGGGGCTGTGCAGCTTTCATGCTATGCAGGGCTGAACTCAAAGGCTCAGTCTGGCACTTAGAACTAAATAAAGCCAATTAAATGTTAGGGGTGGGCACATCCACTTGGAGAAGATAAAAATATATTTTCAGGTTTAGTCAAAGTTCTAGACAAACTTGAACAAATTGTCAGAAGCTAGGGGACATTTGGATGACAAACAAAAACTGCTCTTTCACATGCTTCTGCACTTTGGGGTTCTGACAAGAACGTCAAGGTTACATGAGTGGATGCTCCTCTAATTTTCAACTCAGGTGAATTTTACCAGGGAAACTTTGTTCTCGTGTGATTTCTGGCCCAATTTTGCTGTCAGAAACTTTTGGATAAGCCATAATGCTTACATTTATCTAGCATCAACCAACTCCTTTGCTTTATTCAAAATGAAATCTATAATTATTCTATGTTCCTCTTTCTATTCATGATTATTCATTCAATTCTGTCATCAGGTTTGCACGTGCTTCTCAACAAAATGAAGAGTACTCTTTGAGGTAAGGATGGAGAGGCTGGCAACATCATCCACACAAAAGCATTGCTCTTTCAGGATTCTGTCATTCTCTGAAGTGTCTGTTTGGTCAGATGTGTTTGAAAATAAAGGAAATGGGTCACTGCTATACCAACATTGGCAGATACTAGTGATACACACACCTTCTCAAATGCACGTCATGCAAAGCGATCTACCTGGGATTTTTCAGACTTTCTGCTATGTAAGAGATCCAAACACTAGCAACATGTCAATTCTGGCACTGCTTGGAGGAAGTATGGTCTTCATGAGTGGATTCTACTAATTTATTCATATACCTTTATGCTGTATTTTCTCCCTGTGACAAGTAAAATATTGTTAATATTTTAATGTAAACCATTCAAATAAAATTCATGGTAAGTTAAAACAAGTATAAAATATTCTTCATTTTATGACTTACATAAGAATGGCTGTACTGGGTTGGACCAAAGATCCATCTAGCCCAGTGTCCTGTCTACCGACAGTGGACAATGCCAGGTGCTCCAGATGGGGTGACCCCAACAGGCAATAATCAAGTGATCTCTCTCCTGCCATCCATCTCCACCCTCTGACAAACAGAGGCTAGGGACACCATTCCTTACCCATCCTGGCTAATATCCATTAACAAACTTAACCTCCATGAATGTATCCAGTTCTCTTTTAAACACTGTTATAGTCCTAGCTTTCACAACCTCCTCAGGCAAGGAATTCCACAGGTTGACTGTGCTGTGTGAAGAAGAATTTCCTTTTATTTGTTTTAAACCTGCTGCCCATTAATTTCATTTGGTGGCCTCTAGTTCTTGTATTATGGGAACAAGTAAATAACTTTTCCTTTTTTACTGTCTCTATATCACTCACTACATCTCTATCATATCCCCCCTTAGTCTCCTCTTTTCCAAACTGAAAAGTCCTAGCCTCTTTAATTTCTCCTCATATGAGACCTGTTCCAAACCCCTAATCCTTTTACTTGCCCTTCTCTGAACCTTTTCCAATGCCAGTATATCTTTTTTGACATGAGGAGACCACATCTGTATGCAGTATTCAAGATGTGGGCATACCATCGATTTATATAAGGGCAATAATATATTCTCCATATTATTCTCTATCCCATTTTAATGATTCCTAACATCCTGTTTGCTTTTTTGACCGCCTCTGCACACTGCGTGGACATCTTCAGAGAACTATCCACGATGACTCCAAGATCTTTTTCCTGATTCGTTGTAGCTAAATTAGCTCCCCATCATATTGTATGTATAGCTGGGGTTATTTCTTCCAATGTGCTTTACTTTACATTTATCCACATTAAATTTCATTTGCCATTTTGTTGCCCAATCACTTAGTTTTGTGACATCTTTTTTAAGTTCGTCACAGTCTGCTTTGGTCTTAACTATCTTGAGCAGTTTAGTATCATCTGCAAACTTTGCCATCTCACTTCTTACCCCTTTCTCCAGATCCAGATGAATAAGTTGAATAGTATTGGTCCTAGGACTGACCCTTGGGGGACACCACTTGTTACCCCTGTCCATTCTGAGAATTTACCATTTATTCCTACTCTTTGTTCCCTGTCTTTTAATCAGTTCTCAATCCATGAAAGGACCTTCCCTTTTATCCCATGACAACTTAATTTACGTAAGAGCCTTTGGTGAGGGACCTTGTCAAAGGCTTTCTGGAAATCTAAGTATACTATGTCCACTGGATCCCCCTTGTCCACATGTTTGTTGACCCCCTCAAAGAACTCTAATAGATTACTAAGACACTATCTTCCTTTACAGAAACCATGTTGATTTTTGCCTAACAATTTATGTTCTTCTGTGTGTCTGAATTTTATTCTATACTATTGTTTCAACTAATTTGCCCGATACTGATGATAGGACTTACCAGTCTGTAATTGCCAGGATTACCTCTAGAGCCCTTTTTAAATATTGGCGTTACATTAGCTATCTTCCAGTCATTGGGTACAGAAGCCAATTTAAAGGACAGGTTACAAACCATAATTAATAGTTCCGCAACTTCACATTTGAGTTCTTTCAGAACTCTTGGGTGAATGCCATCTATTCCCGGTGACTTGTTACTGTTAAGTTTATCAATTAATTCCAAAATCTCTTCTAGTGACACCTCAATCTGTGACAATTCCTCTGATTTGTCACCTACAAAAGCCGGCCCAGGTTTGGGAATCTCCCTAACATCCTCAGCCGTGAAGACTGAAGCAAAGAATCCATTTAGTTTCTCCGCAATTACTTTATTGTCTTTAAGCGCTCCTTTTGTAACTCGATCATCCAGGGGCCCCACTGGTTGTTTAGCAGGCTTCCTGCTTATGATGTATTTAAAAAACATTTTGTTATTACCTTTTGAATTTTTGGCTAGCCATTCTTGAAACTTCTCTTTGGCTTTTCTTATTACATTTTTACACTTAATTTGGCAGTGTCTATGTTCCTTTCTATTTACCTCACTATGATTCGACTTCCACTTTTAAATAGATGTCTTTTTATCTCTCACTGCTTCTTTTACATGTTTGTTAAGCCACAGTGGCTCTTTTTTAGTTCTTTTACTGTGTTTCTTAATTTGGGGTATACATTTAAGTTGGGCCTCTGTTATGGTGTCTTTGGAAGGCGTCCATGCAGCTTGCAGGGATTTCACTTTAGTCACTGTACCTTTTAATTTCTGTTTAACTAACCCCCTCATTTTTGCATAGATCCCCTTTCTGAAATTAAATGCCACAGTGTTGGGCTGTTGAGGGATGTTAAAATGTTATTATATTATGGTCACTATTTCCAAGCGGTCCTGTTATAGTTACCTCTTGGACCAGCTTCTGCATTCCACTTAGGACTAAATCGAGAGTTGCCTCTCCCTTTGTGGGTTCCAGTACCAGCTGCCCCAAGAAGCAGTCATTTAAAGTATCGAGAAATTTTGTCTCTGCTTTTCGTCCTGAGGTAACATGTTCCCAGTCAATATGGGGATAATTGAAATCCACAACTATTATTGAGTTCTTAATTTTGATAGCCTCTTTAATTTCCCTTAGCATTTCATCGTCACTATCACTGTCCTGGTCAAGTGGTCGATAATAGATTCCTAATGTTATATTCTTATTAGAGTATGACAATACTATCCATAGAGATTCTATGGAACATGTGGATTCACTTAAGATTGTTATTTCATTTGATTCTACATTTTTTTCCACATATATTGCCACTCTTTCCCCCACCCCCGCATGACCTGTTCTGTCTTTCCGATATATTTTGTATACCAGAATGATTGCATCCCATTGATTGTCCTCAGTCCACCAGGTTTCTGTGATGCCTATTATATCAATATCCCCCTTTATCACAAGGCGCTCTAGTTCACCCATCTTATTATTTAGACTTCTAGCATTTGTGTACATGAACTTTAAAAACTTGTCACTATTTATTTGTCTGCCCTTTTCATAGGTGTCCAATTCTTTTTTAGGTGAATGTTTCTCATCTGATATGGCCCCTAGATTATCCTCTTCCATCCTCTTCTCCTGACTAAAACCTAGAGAATTTTTATCAATAGACTCTCCTCTAAGAGAAGTCTCTGTCTGATCCATAGAGAATGCCACCATAGAGGTCCTGGATTTCAGTCTCTTCCCTAGCAGCCTAAATTTGGCCTCCAGGATCTCTCTCCTACCCTTCTCTATGTCCAAACTCCCTTGCGAAACTCCCTGTTACCAGCCCTGTTCGCAAAGCTCCCTGGTCACTTGCTCACTGCTTTATAAAGCCCTGGCCTTCTTGATAGGCCCACTGACTAAGGCTCAGCCAATTAACTGAGGCTTCTAGCTTTCAAACCTTACTTTGAAGCTCACAGCTTCCAACTGCCAGCCACAGCTCACGGTCCTACAAACAAACAGACTGACAAACACAAGCTCAACACAGCAAGTAACCCCCAAACACACTACAGACAGCCACTTACCCCAATAGTGCTGAATTTGCTCCTCCTTCACCTGGAGAACTCCCTTGCGAAACTCCCTGTTAACAGCCCTGGTCACAAAGCTCCTTGGTTGCTTGCTCACTGCTTTATTTTGGAATATAATGTACAAAAATACAATAGATATTATTTATACTAAATGGTAGAGAGGGGGACTTCTTATCATTACCCACCGGGACTGAATGTGAAACAGATATCTGGTAAAAGTTTAACATATCCCATTAGTTACCAGTACCCTTCAGTCATTCTAATACAAGAGTTTTAACAGAAAAAAATTAAGCAGCATATGCTTCGCTGTATCTGAGATGAGCTTAGTGCAACCAGGGAAGAATACAAAGCTGCCCCTCACAGTCATGGAGTTTAAGGCCTTTAAAGACCACCAGATAATCTAGTCTGACCACCTGTACATCATAGGCAAATAAATACTTCCCTACCATGTATGCACCCAGCCTAACAACCAGAATTAGACCAAAGTAATACAGCCCTTAGGTGACTAAACAATTTTGTGCCACAGAAAGAGAATAGGAGGCACCTGATCTTGGGACAAATCTGTTCTGGTCTGTCTGGAGCCAACTGTATTTGCCAAGAGGTAATTAAAGTAGCTAGGGATCACTGGGGAGCCAGCATAGTATGCACACGGTGGTGTAAAACCAGTATAGATCCTTCATGAACCACATCCTGTCAGTTTAAAGTCTCTGTCTTTGCACTGGTGAAGTGACCCAATGTGTCTAAAACATTGTGCAGCATTGGGATCTATCTTTTTAATGCATTAATAATGTTGTATTCCTTTGAAATATTGTCAAAGTCTGAAAAGCACAGAGCACTGTAATACTACTATAACTTGCCTGATGGATGCTGCTTTTTCCATAGCAACTTTGTATGATACACACGCTCGTATTATTTCAATATGGTTCCCTTAGTGCACCTTCACTATAAAACAACTGTGTTCTGTTATCAATAGAACCAGCATGTTCTGATTCTGTATGCATAAAGATTGTTTTAAAGCTCTCCATCTATCTCCTTTGGATGAAAACAGTGGTCTTCTAGCATGAAGTAACAGAATTGAGGAGGGAGAGTGTAATGGTGATTATGGAAGCAATTTTTCAAATAAAGGGTCCCACCAACATCATTACATCTTCCTTAGTGAATGCACCATTTAGGGTCAGTGGGAATATCATATATGCAATTCTTTCTCTGCCTACAGCAGCAAACAATTGCCAATGTCCATCAATTCTGGTATTCAAACAAAATTATACTAATACTTTATCATTTTAAGTAGCATATTCTAATAAAGGGGTTGAGAAAGCTTTGTGTTAATCCACATTATGGAGTATCACCCATTAAAATAATGAAATCAATAGCTGAAACTACAAACAAACTCTACTGTATGTGTGTGTTTGTGTTTCTACCAAAGAAAGAATCCATTTATAAAAATAGGCCATTTGGATGATTAAGCAGATGTGCACTTTGCCCTATACTGGGACAAATTTCTGAAATGAATAGTCATCTGCTCCTACAGATGGAGGGCTGAGAGGGAGGATTAGTGCTTTCCCATTGCTCATTGTAAATGACCTTAGCACCAGAGAGAATCATGGAAGGAACTCTGTTGTCTAACTATGACCAGAGGAGCAACTTAGAATAAAATGAGTGTTCTTGATTGCATAGTAACTGGCCTACATAGTAAAATTCATTCAGTTTGTTACTTTATTAAACAAAAATGCAATAGACATTTTCTATCATCATGTGAACTGGGAAGCAACTAAATGCAGTGTATGGTTTTCAAGTAAATTGCTTGGCTGCAGTTTATTTTCACACATTTAGAAAGTGGAAGAAAAGCCCATATAAATATTTCAATAAGGGTTGGGATACCAGGAAATAATTTAGCTTTTTAACTGACTGTGGTTGAGCCAGAGAAATAAACCATATAAGTACAGAAGTAGGAAGAAAGGCAGTACTGAAATGTGAAAGGATTAGCAATCTGTCATTTTGCTTGTGATCACTGGGTCACTATAGCTATTATGTTGTATTATGGACAATAAAGAAGCACATGAGCCAAGGTGTTAATAATATTAAGTTTGACAAAGGCAGCAAAACAACTTTCCCATCCATTCAAGGAATTTAAAATTGCTCTGGTTTAAAAAAAAAGTCGTGTATAGAACAACTACACATTGATTTGAATTATGTCCTAAAATGCTAATTTTATTGCTTTTTAGCTTAAAGTGCATTTAGGTAATGTAGATAATATTGCATTCTTCAGAATGAAAACTAGGGATTAGGGGAGACTGCACTTAATCCTCAAGGAGTTCACAGTATGTTTATTATAATCTGTAGTACTGGCTTCATTTCTGTCACTGCAGCCCCTCTGCTACCAGCTGGGCTGAAAATTGCAAACACTCAACATTGCTGCTGGAGCCCCTTGGCTGAAATACACATGCAGAAATATAGGGGTGATGTTTTCTGGGAACCCTGGGGAACATGTTTATATTTCTATAGCAGAGAAAAATCTCAGAACAGCAATAGTAAAATCTGGAGCACTAGAGAAGATTTTAGTGTTTAATCAGCTAAGTTTATCAAAATGCAGACAGATTGATAATGTTATGTACATGACTAGAATAGGAGACAAATTTATATAGAGTCAGGGTTCTTTATGCTACAATATACCTGAAAAAGCTAGTATAGAAAATACTAATACATAAATTAAGTAGGCAACAAAGTCTTAAATGATTAGATTATAAAAGTTATACTGGTTGAAAAATACCTCTGCTTGAATAGAGGCCATTTTCCCCAAAAACAATTTACAAGCTCATTCATTTGGTTTTAAAAGAGAAAATAAATAAAAACCTAAACAACATCTGTACATGGTGTCACTCAGTAAAGAGAGTGCAAGGAGAATTTGAATAGCTTGTTAAGATACATATTAGAAAAAAAAAAGTGCTGATCCATTACAGTTAATGCTAATTCAACATCTTTGAATACCTAGATAGTTATGACTGCTAGTTCTGCATCAATGTAACACACAGTAGATGACACAAGTTTGAAATGAAAAATGATACAATCCATTTTAATTGTATTGAACTGAAAAAAAACCAAAACATCTACAACTACATATCTGAATATAGGCAATGTACCATATGGACTTGTATATTTGCCATTAATTGCCACAAAACTGCCTGCAAGGGCAAAGTTCATTCTAGCAATTCATTCCCAAAGCACATGCATTCTGTTTGATAATGAATTATGTGGTTCTAGTATACAAAATATGTTCTAGCAAATCTGCAGTCCATACTCTATCATGAGAAATTAGCATCAGGCTAGAACTTGGTAGTGGGAGAGAGACATTCAGTTCCCACATGCAGTGCTGCCAGCACAGACCAAAACATTCCTGAGATGCAAAATTTTGCTTGTCCGGTTTTGGGACTTTTTTGAGCAGACACTGAACTTCCTACTGGCCCAGAACATTCCCCCTACATCTGCAACCAGAAGGCATCTTCTCAATGAAGAATTCCCAATTTGGTGCAGAAGTGAGGCTCAATTGCTTCCACAGCACTATACTTTTCCCTTCCATAGAACCCCGGGCCTTGGGCTAGCATCCATGTTGGCATAAGAGTGAGAACTGATTAGGCCTGGGATAGGGGTGAAATGTACAACTTTCCCCCCTTCCAGCCCTTTGGAAGCAGGTCAGAAAAGACAATACAGGCAGCTGCTGTCTAATCTTTTCTGCAGAGTCCTTTTCTCCCTGTGGATCCTGTGAACAAAGACAGGCTGGGTTATGTGTTTCCAGGGTCCTAAAGAGAAAGGGAAGTGGGCTACCGGGATCAGAACCACATGGATTTGTGAGTATCTGCCAGCTTTGAAGGCAGGCTCCACAGTCTTTTCTGTTGAAGGGCAAATATAGATGTCCTCCTCCCATCCCAAGGGGGTGTTATGCGGGATCTCTATGAAGAAATCCTTGCAGAGAATGCCTTTCAGACCCCTCTTCCAACTTTTATTATGCAGGAGATGTTAATCTGTGCTACTGAATGGTTTTGTGACACTCACAAATGAGAACCAAGGAATTAATCACCAAACACATTCAACCTGTGATTGAGTCATTTTGAACTGAAAGCTTCAGAGCTGGAAGTACAATGTGTCTCTCTATGACTGGGTAAAATGTTGGACATATATACAATGCTATCAATTTAAAAAATGAATCTTAGTGCTATATTTGTACATGGCCCTATACAATAGTTAAATTGTTCCATACAAACAAGAAGGTATGTTCTTCAGAGACCTTATATGCTAAGGGTAGGATTTTTAGAAGGGCTCAACATTGAAATTCACACTGATATCACGTGGAAGCAGATTTAAGCCAATGCTGAGTGCTTTGGACAATCTCATCCTAAGAATGTAGGCTTGTAATAGTAGCCACAGCCTCTCTACACTCATTTTGTGAGGGTATTGGTGCCACTGAATCTACAGAAATATGAATTAATGTTCCCTCAATATCCTGTCCTGGTCAACAGCAGTTGGAGCCATCCACTCTGATCTATATCAGGAGACTATTTTTGATGAACATGGTGTTACTACCAGAATTACTGTGCAGTCTCTATATGGGTCTGAAGTGAGGCAGAGGGTCTTCAGCAGAATTTCACAGTGAAGGTCTAAAGCAATGACAATGTCTCACTATTACATTTATATTATACAGATACATTTCAATTGCTGCAGTGGTACTACTTATAGAGTAAGTTATTACACAATGGGAATAAGTATAGCAGAATCTGTCCTCATGGAGAAGAGCATTATTTTACCTTGTGTGGTTTGCCCACGCCTATTATTTATTCACTGAATTGCAGAAGCACCAAGAGTCCTAGTCATGGACCACGATCCCTTTGTACTGGGCATTGTATAAACACAGAACAAAAGGACAATGTCTGGCCAAATTGCTTACGGCTTAAGTAATGTCAATACACAAGAATGACTGACAAGTATTATTTAATTAGGTCAAGCAAACACCTAACCAACATTTTATCTGGGAAGGTTTATAGTACTGACAAGCCAAGTCACTTGTTTTTGGAGTACACACAGATATAGCACATTCTCACATAAAAGACTGTATTCCAAATGTTCTCTTTATTTTATTTTTCCCTCACAAATGATAGACTTGATTCAGCCTGGGGTAACTTCAGTCACTTCAATGGATTTTGTACCAGCAATGAATTTGGCCCAAGGTGTCTTATGGCTTATAGTGAGAATGACCCACCTTTTCTGGCATTTACTCTGTTTTATAGTTACACATGGCTTTCTTCTCTTCTGGAAGTCTTTTGAAGATGTATAAAGTAGCTATTCCCAAGTGATTACTTCCTTTCTCAATCGATGTGACAAAAGATCATCACATAAAAAAAAAGTATGTCCCACAGTGACTTATCTTTTGAACATATTGGCATTGCTGAAAACAAATGCATGTGTGCAGAAGCTGTCATCTCATGCTCCTGTCTGATACCTATTAGCTCCACAGGACACCAAAGCAAAGAGAACACATTAAACCTCTCTGCATTGTCAGAATGAAACACTCCTTTTATGGCTATTGTTGCAAGAATGCCATTGATAACTGGTGAACAAGGAGAACATACCTGCAGTTCTCTAAATGGTTATATTTCAATGTAATGTCTAGAAGAAAGTTAAAAGGGAAAAAAAATACAACTCACCCCTGAGTGGAAGTTTTCTGCTTTTCTTTCCCTATCCTGCTCAGTACAGCAAAGCAAACATCTTTCTGGATTTTCTCCTTCCTTTTTCTTTTCTCAAATGTCTCTTTATTGATTATTCTTGTATGGTCTGACCTAAAAAAGTGTACAAAATTAAAATGTGTAATTAGTTGAAATTAGACAACTTCAACAAGAAAGAAGATGTAATTTTTTTTAAACAGTAAGGGTAATTAACCATTGGAACAATTTACCAAGGGTTGGAGTGGATTCTCCATCATTAGAACTTTTTTTCATAGGGGTTTTCCCCCCCGAAAATATACACTCTAGCTCAACCACAACTACAGATTTTGAAACAAATTGTTTCAAGGAAGTCTTATTTCCTGTGTTACTCAGATCAGAGTAGATATCAGTATGGCCCCTTCTTGCCTTAAAAATCTATGAATTAGCATATACAAGTAAAACTAACTCCCCCCTGTTTCTCAGAAAATAAGATATTGGGGCTCCCCTTTTTTCAATCCTTTACGATGTGTGCACTTTGTTTCAAAAATTTGCTGCTGAACAAACTTTTTTTTTAAAAAAGGAAAGATCAATACAACATGTCTAAAAATATAGTTCTACTTCCTTTTTGGACAAAATGGCTCCTTCAAAAATATGAAATGGTTGCTTAACTGCTTATTGTAGGCCTGGCTTGATATGAGAAATCAGACATGGGTGAGACCTCATTTTTTGGGAGACAGGATAGAGGTAAACGAATCAGCAGGCTGGAATCAGAATGTCTGGGCAAACTAAGGTAAATGGGTCAGTGAGCTAAGAGACAAAGTCTGTACTAGCTAAGATAAAGGGGAATACTCAAGAAATCATTTACAGTGAACAAGATAAGTCTGGAACATAAGGTGACATAATATTGTACATGGACAGTGTGGAAAGAGCATGCTGTAGAGGGATTGGTTCCTACAGAGTAACAAATGCTATGTGTAGTAAATGAAATGGAATGTGTAAATGTACACAATGGAAGAGGTTTTCTGTGTAACTTTGGATGTATGGTATACCCTATACCCAACCCCTGTGCTTGAGTCTGATCAACCCAACTTAGCTTTGCTGTATGCCAAATAAAGATTCCTGAGTGACAAAATCTGGAGCCAAACTGAGTTCCTGGGAAGCTGAGTGGAAAGAGGTCTTGGAGGGAATATCAATACTTACTACCTGTAGAGAGAAGCCATGAACTGGGTTCAACCCAGTTCAAAGAGGATAGCTGAGTGATATCTACTGGACAACATCTCTGGAGAAACAATTTTATAAGATTTGAAAGGAGTGTTAGAATGGGAAATGTGGAGAAAGGGCTTACATTGCTGTCTTGAAATTATTTCTACATATTGCTATTTTCTGCAAATTAGGGATTGGAGGACTGGGAGGTGGGAGGATCAATTCTAAGAGTTCTGGACCTTTTCAACCTTATTGTGATAGTCATTATGATATGCATGGTGAAATTAGGCTTCATGAGACTATATTACAGCACATTAGCTAATAGAACACAGGCTAAAACAAACATGTTTTCAGTTCCACTGTTCTCATCTATGTAGAAGTGCCAGCATCCTTCCAATAAGCAGTTGCCTTCCTTGCTCAAGAAACCATTTTGCTATCTTATCAATTATAACCCTCTCTCTCTAGATCTCCCTTTTTTGAGGAAGGTGGTGGAGACATCTGAGCTAACCCTCTCTTGCACCATCTGGAACCCTTGACTTCCAAGACTATCTTCAATGTAGCTTTCAGCCTGGGTACGCTACAGATTCTGCATTTATTTAATTGGTCCGTGATCATCACTTGGCAAAGTACAGAGGTCAAATTTCTATGCTGATTATTTTAGGTCACTCAGCAACCTTTGTTAATATTAACCATGAAGCCTTTGAATCATCTGCAGACATTGGCAAGGATGGATAAAAATAAATGCAGTGGTTCCATTCTTCCTCTCTGAAAGGTCTCAGAGGGTGATATTGGACATTGCTTATCTACCATGAGGACTCTCTCTTGAAGGTATTATAGTGTTCCACTCGGTTACCTCTCCTATTCAAAGTTTATGTGAAGCTGTTCAGGGCATTAATTAGATGAATTGGGCTGTTTTGTCAAAATGTAGATGACACTTAGCTCGGTTAATTACTCTTTTTCATGGGGTCCACATGATGAAGTTAACCCATTTTCTCAGTGCTTGGCTAGTCTGGAGTATAGATTGGCTGAAATTCAGTCCAGATTGAAGGAAAAAGAAAAAATGCGATATTGGCAAGTGTCAGAAACGTGCCTGGCTTGGTGTCTGATACAAGGTGGTATGTGCAACATTTGTTAATCAGGTTTACGGTATGGGAGTATTAAGCTTAGACATATAGAATATGCATCTTGCAGCTAGAGTACTTGTCCTGGTATCACTTGAGAGGAGATTTAAGTACGATGATTTCTTTTGATGTCATCAAGGAACAGACAGTAGTATAGCTAGATATCTGACCATTTTTAAAATCTTCATATACAAAGTACACTTTTTTTCAACTGTGGATGCAGGCACTTCTCTTTTGATTTAAAAGGTGCACAAATCTTGAGATCATAAAATAAATGGCACTAACCAGCACTTTCTTTCAATTGATTTAAATTGCTTTTGAAATAAATAATTGGTGTATTAAACAATAGTGGAGATATAGCATTATCAATGAAACAGTAATTGCTTGCTCATTAGAAAAGAGCTAAATGAGTCTAAAAAGTTTGAACAGTCATTACATTGTTTTAAATTAGGATACTGGACAAACCAGAATCCATTTATTATTGAAACAAAATGCACCTTATTGTCCACTCACCACAAACTAAGATAAATGATGATTAATACTAATAATAATTAGTCTAAAACTAGTTAACCACTTACACTACTCACATCTTAAAACAAGTGAAAACTGGCCAGAATTTTCTTTTTTAAATGTTGTTTTTAAAAACACACAGACAGGAAATAAGTTTCATCACATCATAAAGAGCAGAAAAATCAATATCTGAAATGTCAGGTTCTCAATTGTAATTATGCCATGAATTTTCCAGTTAGTCTGCAGGACTGGTCCACAGACACAGCATTGTAGTCTAAGCAAGATGTTAGTTTAAAATTGACAACATTTAAATGTTTAAACAGGGATGCAACTAGGCACGGCTATGCAGAATAGAAAATGACCATTCTTTATCCCCAAGCTCTCTTAGTTGGGACATGGGAGAAAGTTACAGACTTTGGGGCACTCTGCTTCAAAACAAAATACTCATATTAAAAACTGTGCATCTATTAGAAATAAATTACTATTCATTTGCATAAGGCCCAGCATTTGGCTATTTTGAATGTTATGGGTTGAGTTAAAACTCTTTTGAGATTGAAGTGTAGACTCACCCTTCAGTTAACATTGTAAGCATGACAAAGTGTTATACCATAATTACAAAATTTTCCTGAAGGTCCTTAATATCAATGGTTCAAAGAATGTCCATCTGAACTCTAATACCTCTGATACACAGGCTGGGAATGGTGTGTTTTGTGCAGTTTGAAATGTGAGGGTTTGTGCAAAATTATTTTTGGGGTCTTTCAAAATCAGTATGAGACTCTTCTTCCCCAGGAAATTATACACGAGTCAAGAAGGGCATTATTTTAAAAACAATGGAATCAATCTGTTTATCTATTTATAAGGCAAATCTGCACTATTTATCAAAGACAAAAGAACATCCGCTTCCCTACAAAAGCCATGTAAGTTGGTGTCCAGCATACAATATGCATAAAATATATTCAAACACACTGTACATTATATATGGAATATATATTTCCACACTTCTTTCCCTCACCCCCAGAAAAGTCAAACTAACCAACCAAAAAACCACCTGTGTCAAGATGGTCTTAAGGTTTGGAATATATATCAGTAATTTAGGGATAGAATACATTACAGTGATGTGATTCTCCCCAAAATAAGCATTACAAACCCAGAAAGTCAGAGTTAACGTATGGAAATGCACACTTACAGCACACAGAACCTTAACTCTGCCCTGTTAATGATACCATGCAATAATCATACAATTATAAAATATATTTTATCACTTATGGTGCTGGGTTGTTTGAGTGCCTTAACTGTGCATTTCTATAGCTTAATATGCTTAGATTTCTGAATGCTTAGTTATGGGGAAAAAAACAAACAAACAACAACAACAACCCCCTAATGTTATTTACTTTTAAAACTGAAAGTATATAGCAATAACTTAACTCCATCATAGTTAATAAGGTAGGGTGTGTGTGTGTGTGTGTGTGTGTGTGTGAGTGAGAATATTACACACACTTCTCCTCCCTCCTAGTAGTTTTTCTTTCCCTCTCTGCTCATATTTGTACAGCTGTGCTTATGAATTCAGCCATCTCCAATATAAAATATCTGAGAAATGTATGAGTAGATTTGCTCATCCCTAGTAAGTTCATCTCCTCTTATAAGAAAGAGTCTTTGCCATCCTATGGTATTGTTGAATACTACAGTACTCAATATATATTTTCCCCTGGAAGCTCAATTTAATTATTCTTACAGTACATTAGGCACCACAGAAGCATAGGCCATGTTACATTATAAACTTTGGTTGGCCAAGTTCCATCAGCATAAAGCCACCACAGTTAGTCTATTACTTGTGCATTGTGCATGTGCATACTTGGCTTCATGCATCAGTGCTGCTTGTACTCACCAGAAGCACTTGGGTTGATGCATAGTGTGGTGCACCATGGATTAGTATGCTGCACTGGCTTTTGAGAACATTTGGCAGTGCACAGGAGGACAGAAAAGTCACTAAGGGATTACTGGGAACAAGGGGTCAAGTTCTCACCATGCAATTTTCTCCATTCCATAATGTCGTCATCTATATACCATTATTTTCACAATTTAAAAAAAATCTCACAAGAATGCATGACAATTCTCACTGTCCCTCATCTCTGATAAAAGCATGGAGCCTGCTCAGCTCTATACTATTGTCATGAGCATTGCAAACACAGGACAAACGTCCTCTGGCTCTGCAAATACCAGAGAATTGAGGGGAAGAGGGAAGGAAACATGATTTTGTGGAGGATGGAGTGCTGTGGGACACAGCGAAAACCAATGCAATTTGTTAGTAGTGCTCATGGAACAGCTGCAGGCAGTGTAGTGTTGCTTCTGGGCCTGAGAAAAGAGCGCTGATTGGTGGGATGATATCAGAATGCAGGTTTGGAATGATAAAACAGTTGCTACAGAACTTTTGGATCTGCAAGAGCAGCTTCCTGGATCTGTGCCAGGCTCACAACAGCCCTCCAGTTCAGGGACAACAGAATAAGAGCTGCACTGACAGTTCAGAAGTTAGTTGTGATCATGCTGTGGAAGCTTGCAACACAAAGTGCTACTGGTCAGTGGCTTTTTCAACTCTAAAATGATTTCACACAGTGGGGTTTGTTGTCATTCAAGTGTTAAGGACCATTTAATTGTCTCCTGCTGCTTAGGACTGTGACTCTCCATA
Organism: Mauremys mutica; assembly: GCF_020497125.1. NCBI lineage: Eukaryota > Metazoa > Chordata > Testudines > Geoemydidae > Mauremys > Mauremys mutica. The sequence continues at coordinate 52,667,191 of NC_059076.1, read as the reverse complement.
ATGTGCAAGACAGAGTGGATGGATTTGCAGCAATGGGGTTACGGAACAGCAGCAAAGCGGTAGATGGCACATATATCCCTATTTTGGCACCAGCCCACTGTGCCACAGTACATCAATAGAAAGGGCTACTTTTCTATGGTTATGCATGTGTTGGTGGATCACTGGGGATGCTTGACTGACATCAGTGTTTGCTGGTCCAAGAAGGTGCATGATGCTTGCATCTTTAAAAACACAGGACAGTTCAGGAAGCCGCAAGCAGGAACATTCCTGACCAGTGGATTAACCACTGGTAATACTGAAATGCCAAATGATCTGGGAGACCCAACCTCTTGCTCCTCTGGATCATGAAGCCATACACAAGCCACCTTGACAGGGATTCAACTACAGGTTCAGCAGGCACAGAATGACAGTTAAAATGTGCTTTTGGTAGATTGACGAGATACTGGAGTTGTTTATTCACAAGACTGGAAATATCACAGTAGTTATAAGTGCCTATTGTGTCCTGCATAATATCTGTGAGGCAAAGGGGAAAATAGTTGTCTGGGGGTTGGAGGGTCGAGGTGCAGCAGTTGTCTGCTAAGTTCAAATGGCCAGATACAAGGGCTATTAGAAAAGCTCAGTATGGAGTTGTGAGGCTGAGGAAGGCCTTTAGTCTCTCCTTTAGAAAGAGCAATTTAACAGTCAGCCACAGTAATTCTGTGTGGTGCCCTGAAGTTTTGAGGGCTGTTAAATGTACAGCAAGAACCCCACAATTCTTATGAACAGAACACTGTTCTTGCACCTATTAATTTAGTGGTGTTTGCTAGATATTTATAATTATTACATTGTGTTTGCAACTGATCCTGTGTTATTGTACAGGGCAACAGAACTAAAACAGCGGGTGCTTTCAGTATACTAGGTATTCTTCAGCATGTGTTGTAGAGTAACAAAGATGAAATATTTACCAAAAAATAGATTTCTATTGTGTACCAAACCAGTGACAAACATGTGCAATTAAAAACAGATACAACAAGAAAACAAACAGAACTTAACAAGATGGAAAAAATCATGTCCATTTCAGTTCATTCAGGCTACACATACAGCAACCACTGCTCTCACAGATCAATGTATGTGAAGCTGTAGTCATCCTAATTGTCCCCCAGCATGAAAGGGGGAGGGATATGGCCTCTAATGTCATGTGAAATGTTGGAGAGTGTAGGGAGGTCCTAAAATGGAGTTCTTCATTGACTGCCGAGGGAAGTGAGCCGATGGTTGTTGAACCTATAGGTCACCAAGAGTCTGCAGCATCTGTGTTTGCGGACAGAGAGATGCTATTATGCCCTAGTACATCTCCCTCTCCTATTTGGTCCTTCCTTCTCTAAGTGTCTGAAATATTCATCCTCCAGGACCGCTATTCACCATTTGATACAGAACTGACTTGCAAGGTCTAACTGAACATATTCTCCTGTGTCCTTTTCTTCTCTATCATTATTGGGCATTCCATGGGCATGGAGGGAAGACTCCTCCAGGTCATAACAGCAGCAGCTACAGATAAAACGCACAGAAGAATCATTGCATGTATAGTTACAATGGAAAGCAAAAATGTGATTTTCAGAATTCTCTTCCCTTGCACCTCTAAAGTTTTTTTTTTTAAAAGACATGCCTTGTAATGCCTGTTCACAGCACTACTCTCCAGCCCCAGCCCATGGTGAGCACAGCCCAGCAGGGGCAAGGGGGATGAAAAGGGAATTATTTTTGTCCATGAAACAAAAATTCAGCTCCTGTTTCCATGCGGTCAAGGGCCCTGGCAGTATTTTCCAAGGGTGATGATGATAATTGTAGCTGATGCCTTACTCCTGAGGGTAACAAAGGCACAGAAAGCACAGCTGCTGACGATATCTGAAGCCTCCAGGTTCCGTATTGCAGTAGCCTGTTTACTGCAATGGTACTTACCAAAGTTATTGTGGACTGAGGGGGGAAATGTGTCTGATTACCAAGGAAGACATAAGGCTGCTATCCCTAGGAACCTTCAGGAGAAGTTTGAACCTCCATGAAAGTTTCATGGAGATCTTTCAAGGGACATCCCTGTGTATATAAACCATTCCACATGGTCCTCCCTTCCTCCAGGGGAATGAAAAGTAGAGAACTCTACCTGTTTTTGTGTTGTACCTCTTCTAGTATGAGTAAATTAATGCAAAGTCAATGCCTCTGTCCTGATACATTGGGGTCAGGTGCCATCTGCCCATTTAAACATTGTAATGGAAAATGCATTCACATGTTTATCCAGCTCCCCCCCCCCACACACACACACAGTATTGGGCTTATCTGTACTTAGCTACCAGACTGACTAGACTGCAGTGGAGTCTCAAACAGATCCTGGCTTGTGGAATAGCTGGACACCACCATTTATGTGTTCCCCATTCTTCTCCTCCTCATGGTTCAGAGCAGGTGTCTATCTTGGGCTTCTTGGAATTATCCACGGTGCTCTGAAGGGTGGTGGCAGGATCTTTGCCAACTATGACATGCAGCTCACTGTAAAAGCAGCAGGTCTGCAGCTCAGCACCAGATTGACTGTTGGCCTCCTTGGCCTTGTGGTAAGCCTGCCACAGTTCCTTGGCTTTCATGTGACTAATTTTGATCACTGTTGAATCTGCTTGTAGATGTCCATGTTCTGAGACTGCTCCATAGCTGCCTACACAGACTCTTCTCACCACAGGCCCAAGAGATCCAATACCTCCTGTCTACTCAAGGCACCAATGCACCTGGAGTGTGTAGCCAACATGGTTGGTTGGGCAGTTGCACATGACAAAAGAGCTCACAAAGCTGGGCAATCAGAAAAAAGGCATTTAAAAAAAATACATGGGGGTATTAAGGGATGGCCTCCAATCTTCATGACCCTTGGACAGTGGACTTCACAACTGTGACCAGAGCAGTCAGTATTGTGGGACAGCTGCTGGAGAACTGTCGGGGTTGATATAGGTCACACAGCATATACACTTGGGCTGCATCAACCACAATAGGTCAACCATGGCTCAGTGCAAGGGAGGCGGTGTTATTGTGTTGCTGGAATGGGGTGCTTTTAATCAATGGGAGACAAATTTGAGAATATGCACATGCACAATAGGTCAATACAAAGCAACTTACGTCAACCTAACTTTGTAGCATAGACCAGGCGAAAGTAGGTTCCAATCTTAATTTTAATATCTTTTTATAAGATATTGCCCTGGTCTACACTATTTTACTCAAGGGTGTGGAAAAATCCACACCCTGAGCAATGGAGTTATACCAACCTAACTCCCAGTGTAGACAGCACTATGTCAATGGAAGGGCTTATCCAGTCGACATAGCTACAACCTCTTGGGAAGGTGGAGTACCAACAACAGGAGAAGCTCTCCTGTGAGCATAGGTAGCATCTTCACCAAGTGCTCCAGTGGCAGTGCTGTAATTGTAGATGAGTTTAATGTTCTATAGTGATCACCTTTAAAACTGTCTTATTGTCTTAGTTAGAATATTGAAATTATAGAAAATATCTGAAATAACTAAATAGAGTAAGTCTGAGGTGGTTTTACTTGTCAGTACTAAAGTAATCTTATCTTTTATCTAAGGAAATGTGGCAAGATTTTAGGGTTGATCACTCTATGTGGCACCTGAAGAATTCGGAGAGAAAAATCAAACCAGGCTCCTGAATCACTAACATGAATAAATATAACAAGTATAGGAAACTATAGTGAGAGGGATGAATAGTTTTGATTTTTTTAGCATTTGGTTGGACGTGTGCTGCATGAAGGCCTCGATTTCAGAATTCTAATGAAACATCAGTATAAAGGCCATCAGTTTTTCTTTGAAAAAAGTTGAAATCTTCACCCTACATTCATTATTCAGAGTTGTTTGCCATTCTCCACTCCCAAAGGCGAATACAGCAATGTGGAAACCTTATTTGCATTAAAATACCAGATCATCTGCTGTACTATTGTTAGAAACCTTCTGTGTTAGAAGTACTTCACAGTGATTGGTTGCAATAAAAAAATTGACACTGTTAATGCATAAAATCTGAATATTTGTGTTTTAAAGGTATTCTTGATATTTCTTGTGCAATATCTAACAGCATAAAGAGTTTACAGAAATATCACAAATGATGTAATTATACAGGTCGATACAAAATTTACATTTTAGTAGTGTGATTCATTGTCAAATTCTGGTGGAATTTAATAGCAAAGTTTGGTCCTCCTTTAAAAAAAGGCATCACGTCACAAAATTAGCCTACTATTTGCAGAGAGATTTAGCTGTCAATCTTACCTATACAATACAACTAATGTACTTATATGTAAAGATAAGCAGCTGTGTATTGTGGTCACACAAGAGGAGAGCGGACATTGCTACAACATTTATCTAAGCCTTGCCTGCACCCTTCCCCCAATCTTACAGTGTGCGCACATAACTAATTATGCATCTTCATATTACTCTTACCCCATCCTTCCTCCACTGTGACTTGCCCTTTCTCCCTATTTGTTTGTTACGCTTACTATTCATATCTGGTCTTAAACTTAGATTCTTAACCCTACAGGACATGAGCTTTACTAAGTTTATACAACACCCAGCATAATATGTCCCTGATCTGGTTGATACCAAGAACTTGGCTAGTTTTAAAAAGGGACTGGATATTTATATGGATATCAAGACTATCCAGGTACATTAGCTAATGGCAAGTGGGGGGGAGGGAACCCATTAACCCAGCCTCTAACTATCAAACATCAGGCTGAGGACTAATGTTAGGGGCAGATTACACCAGCTCCTGCCTCTGAAGCATCTGGTGCTGGCTACTGTCAGAGACAGGATAGAGGACTAGACAGACATTGAATCTGAACCAGAGTGGCAATTCCAATGTCCCTCTAGCATTACTATAATATAGTGGGTTGAGATGTACCCACTGGAGAGCCACAAGTGTTGGCTTTCCCTTAAGTAATCTGAAAGTGGTAAACAGTTGGGCCCAGCTCCTTTGAGTACAATTCCCCAATGTGGTGAGGTCATTTTACACTGCACCACTGCAGGAATCTGGCCAATAGGACAGCTTAACCGAAACCACGTAAGGTGATCCTTTAGGTCTGAAGACACAGATGTGAAATTTAAATTGTTGAATGTCAAGTTACTTAAAAGTTATAATATTGAAAAACAAGACATGATAGGCCAAATATCAGTAAATTGCCTTTCACTACAATCCAGGTATGTGACTTTTGGTCACAATGGGGCTCTATGCCTTAGGGGACAACATGATTAAAGACAAACAAAATAATCACCATTAATTATGACTACTTTATCACTAAAGAAAGAATAAAACATAACAGAACATGAACTATAAACAGTGGTTATTTCAGTCACAATTCCTTCTGTATTTCTCACTGTGTAGAGCTTTCAAGAGAGATTACACCTTTAAGAGTGGATCTACTGTGGTGGGGACACACTTCTTAATGTGAACTAAAACAAAAAGTACGTGATTTTCAAAATCTATAGTGAGTTCTGTGTCAGTGGATAACAAACAGTTCATAGATGGAAAAAGGAATTCCATTAAAAGTTGTTGACTCCTGTTTGATTTATCATGGATAATCTAAAAAGTTTAAGTGGGCAGAGTTAAGTGATTTTAAGGAAGTCTTATGAAACTGAAGTAAGTTTTTAGCTCAGTTACTTAAAAAGCCATTCAAGGACCAGTTTTTGAGACAAACAGATGACTCTTAAGAATCTTAATTTCAAATGATATCCCACTACTTTTCTACTTACCAAGGTTATCTTAGGTCTTCTTTCCAGACATCACTGCCCTGACAATCAGGTATTTAAATAGGAAACTATTAAACTACACTATCATTAAAACATACCATTAAAATTATTACAAGAAAATTTGAATCTAATCCCTTCCCATCTCCAGTAATCCTGCAGTCTGATGGCCTCATGCTCAGAAGCAGCGTTGGGCTGGAAGGTTGCTTCTTCGTTCTTCTTAGCTGTCTGGTTGCTGCTGTTAAATTGCTTCTAGAGATGAGGTGAACAGAGTGAGACAAGAGAAGTACTAAGAGCGTAAGAGAGGAAGTGTGTCTAAGAGGGCATAAGAATAACATTATGAATGTCAGAGTGTAATAAGTGTGAGTGTAATACTATGTATGTTCAGTTTAGAGGAATTCATACTCTTCTCTTTCCATCATCGTATTGAAGGTGGGAGGCCCACCTCCTTCCAGGGCATGGTTGCGTTCAAATATCAGCTGTTGTCACCTTTCATTCGCTCAACACTCTTTTGGGATGGCTTTGGCAGGCTCATTCATATACAACCTGCTAATGCATAGGCAACAGGGTTGTAATTCCTTGTGTCTTTGTGGCAAGGAACTCTTGACATCTTTAAAGTTAAAACTGCAACTCTTTTATTCAGTGCATTTTTTGAGATATTCCTTCAGTACCATCAGGAATTTAGTAGAAGTTGATTTTCCCCACCTTGAATGATTCCATATATATTTTTCCCTAAAAGTCTTTCAGCTCAAAATATTTTTTACAATTAAATGACTCAAAGTCTATAAACTCAAATGATCAAAGAAGCGATTGTATTTTTTCCTTTTACCATTTTCTTGTGATGTTCTTGTCTTGAGTTTCATGAGTGTTTGCTTGAGCATTGCCAGATATCTTATTCACAATCAAAAATATTTCTATATTCAAATGGATTCTTATAACCAGTTGCAGCTACTTTTGTACATAAAACACCGACTTATTACACAAAAGCTTGAATTTAGAAACAAAATGTTTGCAAATATACCTCTAAAGAAGCTTATGTCATCTTTAACAGCAAAAAGTTCTTCCCTTTAAGTGGACATACAATCCAATATCTTCTTGTAGCAAGGCAATGACTCACCGGCACAGCACCTCCTGGTCATCCTGGGAATTAGCTCTGTCTGAATTAGCTGGGGGTTCGTTCAAGCTTGGTATTGAGTGAGGAAAAGACAGGCAGGACCAGGGTAACACTGAAAAGCCAAGTGGCTGCGTTTATTTGGGGGTTTCTTTACACTGTGGGACGGGGGAGGAGGCACTTCCCAACTGGGACTCAGATAAACAATGCAAGCAAATTCAAACCAATAACAATGTACTGTATACTGCTCGCCACACCACCAAATAGACAGGGACACCAATCTCTCAAGGTAGGAATCGGGTTCGTCAGGGCGATGCCCGGTGCAAACACAGAAAAGAGACCCACGGGCCACTGCCTCAGCCACCCTGGCGTTCACACAGAGGATAAATCCAGAGTGTGGTGCGGCTGCAGCTGGGCAGATTCCACTCACTCAGACCGCGGGGACTGGACCCCCTTGGTCAGCTACCCTCTAAGTAGAGGCAGCTCACCAGTTTGAACACACACACACTGGACACAGACAGAGCAGTGATTCATTCACATAAAGCAGTTTGCAATTAACAATTCAATAACAAATAGAACAATTATACAAGCTAGCTAAGCAATTGTGCAATTCTGAGCTCACTAATACAATCCTGATATCCTGAGTAGTTATTTGGTACCAAGTTAGGGAGGGGAAAAGTAAGAGGCTAAATAAGCTAACTGTCAGATATCAAAAAGCAAATACCGCACTCCAGGCGCAGCTGACCAGCAGAACAGACACCAGAAGCATGACGAGCTGACAGGGATCGGGTCCAAACGACAACGAATCCAAACGATACGACACGAGTGCACTTTACCGGGAGGAGACCCTGGCCGAACGAGTGATCAGGTCCTTCAGCTAACACGCGGATGCTCCACACAAATTTTGGGGGGGAACCTAGTTTTATAGACAGGTCTCACTCCCTCGTGTCAGTATCTGATTGGCTCCCTGGTCCCTCCTCCCTTCAGGTTTCGAGCTGTTGCCACCCCACGTCGGAAGGCTTTGCACACGGCACACTGGAGTTGACGAGTAAACAAACCTGACCCTTAGATGACTGGGTCCAAAAAGAGCGGGAAAATGAGTCGCTGGGCAGAATTAAGTCTCTGTATACAGTACTCTGGGGTTGCTGGGCAGAACTAGCCTGACCTCCAGACGACCGACCAAAAAAAACAGGTTGCTGGGCAGAATCAGGCCTTCATACATAGAACTAGCCTGACCTTTAGATGGCCCAGCAACAGAAAAAGAAAAAAACAAAAAACACAGGAGAGCACAACTGACTTGGTTGTGGATTCTACCTACTACAGAAGTTTTTACCAGAGTTTTTTGCCCTCTCATATACAACAAGAACCTGGTCCAAAATGTAGGCTGCCTTGTCCTTTTAGCAGGACAAGATGGCCGTGGACCGACAATTGGCCATACAGAGCCATAACTATGAATCGGATTGCGACACTCTCCAGCTCCAGAGGACCTCTGCTGGCCGATGCCTTCCTTGCCACTAGCCCCCTTACCTTCAGTGCTGCCCCCTGGCAGTACCCTGACTCTGGGTCTCCCCACCTAGGGGAATCCACAACCCTCCACCCCTACCTTACCTCAGTGGGTGCTGCCAGTCACCAGAGAGCAGGGGCTAGATGCAGAAGACTGCAGTCTATACCACTCATCAGCAAGGTGGGTTTGGACCTGTTGCCTTTGCCTACCCTGGGCCATACCTCTGCAACCCTAGAACCCTTCCTGGCCTTTATTAAGGCCTGCAGCCTGGGGCTTTCCAGCCTGGAGCTTCCCAGCTCCTCTGGCCTTTTGCCAGCCCTGCTCCACTCTAGGTACCCTGTGAGCTCCCAAGCAGCCAGGCCCGTCTGTCTCCACAGCTAGAGAGAGACTGCCTGAGCCCCTGGCCCACAGCCTTTTATAGGGCCATCTGTGGCCTGATTGAGGAAGCAGTCACAGCCAAGGCCATGCCCCAATCAGCCTATTCTTATTGGCTCTCAACCCCAGCCCTCTCCAAGCGCTGGCTTTTAACCCTTTCACAGAAGTGGGGTTACTGCCCCGCTACACATCTGTAAGAGATTTTCCAGTCAGAAATGTACTCTAACATTTAAAGAATGGAAACTTTAAAGTGTTTAGAAAAGAAATCAAATTTCAGTAAGGATATTTCTAAAATTCCTTATGTGGGTTTAAATTAAGGTTTTTCCTCCCTCTTTTTAAACAGTAAGGGTAAGAGAGAAACCCACTTTTATGACCTAGTTTATAGCTCTGATAAGACATCCCTAAGCATCACTTCTCTTTGATCCTGAATAGACAGCATCCATACAAAATCTGTTTTCTTGAAATAGAGATAATCTCTACACCAGACAGGTGTCTGAGATAAGGGGATGTACCCTGTCCTTTGAAAAGACACTCCTGTTAGTTTGTTTGCCTTTCCACTAAGAGGTTTATAGATTGTGATTGTAGTAAAATTTACAACTTGCAATTAAAAACTCCTATCAACTATTTGGTACAAGGCAAAAAAGTCACACAATGACGACACTTTTTACATCTTTCAAAAGAAATTATAAAAGAAAATACTATAGACTATTAAAGCAAATAAAAGTTATATAGTTAAGGAAGTGCCCCTTCTGTCACTTTAGGGCCTGCCTATTGTTGACAGAAAGCAGAAATTTAATGGGAATTTCCTTATTAACTTCAATATTTGGTCTCATAAGCAAGGGAGTTATATTCTTAATATTCAGTAAAGTCAAGTTGTAACAATAATAAATTAATAACCATTTTGCATCAACATTGATGTTTACCCCCCACCACGCATAGGAGCTCTTCTGCTATCTCCCCCTCTCTGATGCTACCAGTGCAGTAGGGAAAAGTGGGTATGGCTGGCATGGCACTGCACTACATAAATCCCATCAGTTAGATAAAGCAAGTGAATTTCCAAATGTAAATTCATAATCTTTAGAAGAGTTTAGATTTCCTTTAAGATCAAGACAGAGTTAAAGTTGGGAAGTTCACGATGTTTTCAAAGCTAATCTAGAGAGGCTTGTCCAACAGAATTTGTCTCTGGCAATCAGCTCATTGCAGCTCTACTATAATAAAGCACTTCTTTCCAAGAACTTGCCAGTGGTGGCATAAAAATGGATTATATAGTATATTGGAAAGGACACTCAGCTATTTTGCCCATCCCAGAATATCCCTGCTTCTGTCATCTGTGAAATATTTCTTTGCCTAAGCACAGCCCATACCCAGCAGCCAGTCTTAAAGTTCCACTTTGCTCTTTTTTCATATTTTACCAGTATGAACTCTCCCTGGGTGTAAATGTTAGCAACGAAATAAGGAAGCTAATACATGAAGATCTTCCTTAGTGAATAGGACACAATGATGAAATAACCAGACAATATATTGTGATGGTGCAATGTGTCATATCTACTGTCAAGTGTGTATTTTTATATTTATATATAGCACACACCAGAAAAAATGTTCAGATCAGAGATGTAGGGATATTTCTTTTTACTCTGAGTCACTACATCATTCTTTAAACAATTAAATCCTTCTTTGTACAGAGTATCAGTTTCCACTGGGGAACAAGTAACAGGTTAAAACCAATGACAAAGAATTTGCCTTAAAATACATTTGGCATGGGCTGAATTTGTCAGAAGGAAGAAACTCTTCAATCCATTCTGTAAATGCTTCCACATCCAATTGATTGGGAAGGTATGAGGGTAGCTTCTGCCTTAACCTAGAGGCAATAAAAAACATTTCAAAAAGCCATAATATTTCTGGGAAACAAACCGTACTATATATCTTGAAAGCTTTCTAATGACTGAAATTAGATGTGGATTAGAGAAGTGGAAATGGTAACTACCTGAGTTTAATTTGAGTAGTTGTGAACCATGTTTTGCAGAGATGTCAGGCATGTACAGTACCTATTTGCTCGGTTCCCATGTGTTTCACTGAATTTGTAATCATATACTGGCAGATCTTGGTTACCAATCCTGAAAATATTGCATTTTTCTTAAAATTTCTGACAGTCTTATATCCCAAGATGACTATTGCTTATTACCCACAATTTATGACATTCAATGTAATATAAGACTCATAGTAATAACACATGCTTCATTACAGATTAAGGGGCTGATCCAAAATCCATTGAAATCTATGGAGAAAGACTTATTAAAATTAATTAATGGTTTTTGGATTGTGCCCTAAAAAGAATAAATACTGTATAATGGCTACATGGATATCCAGGAATTCACCATTTTCTTTTTGCTGCTTTTTAATTTTTAGTGAAGACACTTTGGATTTTATGAGAATAATCACATGTTGGACTTAGGCCCTTCTCTTCCAGGCAGAATATATGTCACTACCACTTGCAAAACAAAAAACAGAACCTTTGTTATTTGTAATCGAGCTTGTTGACAAATTCCTTTTCCATGAAGAAAATCAAAAATTCAAAGTTGTTTTCATGCCAGTGCTTGAACAAAAAAAATCGACCCTCTTCTGTTTGTTTAAATCGTTTGCCTTTTTTTTTCAACATTTTGATGAAAAATATAGTTAAGCATTTTCATTTATTAAAAACCACTTTTGGTAAACAAAAATCCCATAACCCTTTCTATATTTTCAAGTAAAATTTGAAAAGAAAAAAATAGAAGTTAAAATAAAATTTCACAAAATCAAAGTTAAAATAAAATCTGAAAGACCTTTTGTTTATGGAAAAAGTACATTTTTTCCAACTAAACTTTTCATCCCAAAACTTTCAACTGAATCCAGCAGTTTGACCTTTCATCTGCTAGGGGTGTAGGCAATAGCATAAGTACAAATTAGCCAGTATTTCACTGCTATCATGGTACAAAAAATACTCTACCTGTTTTTAGTGGTCATTTAAGGTCCTTCTATTAGTGGAAAGAAACATACAAGAAAAGGATATCTTGGGACCTTTTAGGACAGTTTTTCCTTCTTCCACAAATGATTAAATCCTTAACTCTTGCTGTAAAAGGACACTAGAGTCCCTGGTGCTTTTAATCTTGAACACTGAGGATGAGTAAATGTGTCTTAAATTTCTAAGATGAGATCTAGGTATTGAGACAATTTAGCTCCTGTTTCTCTCCTGCTCCTTCTCTGCTCCCATGCCTTTTCCCTACCCACTTACTCTAGCCTAATTCTCCATCCAACTATAGTTCTAGAAGAGCCTTCCCCCTCACATCTGACTCATGATCCATACCCCCACTGTCTTCCTCAGTTAGCAAAAAGCCCTTAAAACAAACACACACACCAACAAAAATCTTAACCAAAACAAAGCACAAAAAAAACTCTAGCTGGGACTGACTCTGCCCTGGAGACCTGACCAAAGAACTGTTCCCTGAGCATCTACCAATCCATCACCTACAAACAAACTGCATTACTATATTGCAGGCACGCAGGCGTGCACACTCCCAAATACACTTGAGGAGTGGGGTTCGAATCCAGTCCCTTCAAGCTCCAAAATTACAGGCCTCTGCCACATGAGATAAAGGTGAATTCCTTGAAATAACAGTGGTAGTAAGCCTTGTTATTCTCTCCATGAAGGAGCAACAAGAGTATAGCATTACCTATTTTCCTAACCTGACAGCCAGACATAAAATCTCCCCCCTCCGGTACTGTTTTCCCAGACATTTAGGAGCTGGCCAGTCCTGAGAGTTTAAAAACCCTCAGCATTAACCAGAATCCTAAGGATTAAATTGATTTACGTACCTGCCCTCTTTAACTAGAGCCTTATAAATGTTTCATCTCCTTTTGGCTTTAAGTATTCTTATATCCTGGAGTGAGTTTATTATTTCAAAGGCTGGCAGACATCTACTTTTCTCAGCATAGTCTGTGTATTTTGGGAGGAAGGATGATCTTGTGGTTAAGCACTGGACTAGGTCTCAAGAGATTTGGATTCAGTTCCCAGCCCTGCCACATATTTGGTGTGTGACCCTGTGCAAATCTCTGAATCTTCAATTCCTAATCTTTACAGTTGGGACAATATTACCCATTTCTCACTATTTCGCATCCTTATGTATTCAGAATGCAAATTCTTCAAGACAGGGACTGCCTGACTAGTTTTTTCAATGCCTAGCACAACAGAGCTTCATGTTGGTTGGCACTACTACAAATAATAAATTGCAATACAAGTCATAGGTTTCTGTGCTCAACTATTCCAACCTAAATAATGAAAATAAGGAGACATGAGACTTCTAGTAAGAGTAGAGTGTCAAGACAGGGACAAATGATTAGGCAACTTCAAGAGCATCCAGGCTAACTATTAGGCTACTAGGGATTAGCATAAAGACAACTATTCTTACAAGAAAGTTCCACGTCAGAGGCAGGAATTAATGCCATCAAATGATTTTCTTTCAGACTGATCCTTTTGAGGCTCACTCATTATCCAAGAACCCAGATCCTTTATTTATTAGAGCCATATTTGAACTCTGGGGTCAATCAACAAAGGCTGGAAGTCTCATGAAATACAGCTCCTTGAATGACTTCTGGACTTCCCTGCTTCTCTCTGGAATGGAAAACAGCCTTGCCTGGCATTCTAATATTACAGTACTTTGCACTTTTACAGTGCTTTCCACCTGAGGATAAACAAAGTGCTTTACAAATTGCAATGAACTAAGCTTCATTGCCACCCTATGGTACAGGTGGAGAAACTAAAATAGAGAGGTTTATGTCACTGAGCCAAAGTCATTAAAGAAAATCCATGGATTCTATTATATCATTCTAGTTTCTGGTTCTAGGTGGAAATGGAATAGATAATCATGCAAATGTGGAAAAAGAAATGCAGGATAGAATTTTCCTAACACTTCAGTTTGAATTTTAGGTGAATGTGTATAGATTCTTACAATATCCAGTCTAGTTACCTCACTCCTAGCTCTATTACTTTCTGAGTTAGTTTTAGAAATAAGTTCTCAGTTTTAGGCCTAAAACTGAGACCTTAAGGAGGATTCCCACAGGGAAGTATGGGTGAATAACCAACCCCCCCCCAAAAAAATACTTTACTATTGATGTCAATTTTGTGAGAAAATTCTCCAAAGCCCACCTTGTGAGTATTTTGTCAAAATTATTGATGTAATTAATGTCAAACAAAGCATGGATGAGTCTGATAACAGAGGTACAGAAGCATACCCCCTTGGGTTTGCACAGGAATTTCAGGGGGTACATCAACTCATCTAGATATTTGTCTAGTTTTATAATAGGCTACATAAAAAGCACTTACAAAGTCAATACAAACTTAAATTTAATACAGACAAAACAGAGTAAGCAATTTTTCAATAATGTGATGTGACGTCTATTTTTATGTCTATTTTGTAAGCAAGTAGTTTAAGTGAGATGAAACTTGAGGTACACAAGACAAATCAGATTCCTGAAAAGGGTACAGTAGACTGGAAAAATTGAGAACTGCTGGATTAGATGATGCTATAACAGCATTTGTGGAAATGACACCTTCTGGAAGTAGAACACCAAGAAGTGATCTCAAAGCAATTCATTAGAAAACAGTTATACAGTATATAGGTGTTGTGAAAGATACTCTGGGATAACAGGAAGCATTTGAACAGTTCATTCCTAAATTGCCATTATACTGAGATATATAACAAATCAGGAGATTTAGGTGTGCAACTAAGGTCACTTTGATTCAGATTTGTGACAATGATGTAGAAGATCTTAGTAACTTGCATAGGACTTGTTATCCAGGATAATATTGTATTAAGCCAATTTAAGTCTGCAGAAAAGCAGAAGTGCAAAATATGCTCAGTTTCCCTAATATAGGTCCTCTTCTTTACCACTTCTAAGGCTTTTAGCAGGTTTTTAAATAAACTGTTTTCATTTACCAATTGACAGATGCTGCTCTTGGGGAAAAGCCAGAATTCCCATCCAGACTTCTCCCTACAGCCAACTAAGAAGCGTTTCACTTTTAGCCTCTCAGACACACTGGTTGCATGCTCGTAAGTGGCACAGATGCTTGGAAACAGGCTTTCCTTCTTACTCCAAGGATTCACTATATTATTTATACTTTCAAATGTATGTGTGTCTTGTGGGTTCCCATCAAAATAAGCAATACTTACGGGAGAACTGACGAGTATGTAGTGATTTAACTGCCTTAAATATCTTTTCTTATTGATACAATCTTTAAGATACTGTTAACTGTGTTTAGAAAAGAAAATGGTTCAAAACCCCTTCATTACAACTTAACCTTATAAAGTAGGAACAATAGTGTTTTGCTCTGAAATATAAATTAAATAAATGTAGAATAGATTTATCTATTTATGATTTTTAATCTTCACTGAATTCCACGGTTGGGATTTTGTGGTTCCCAATTAGTCAGATGCCGGGCAGAATCAAGGATCTTCGATTCAATGCAACAAGGCTTTATTCAATGTGTACAAAGGGAGAGCCCCTGGTACAAAAATCAGGAAGAGTCCCTCCAAAAAGGAGCCCCTCCCATTGTTATTTTATAGCACATGGCAGTGACATAACAAGTTACATAACACAAACCTCTAACCAATCATATTTAACCTTTCTATATATGGATTTGTTCAGCACATGCTTATACTTTTCCACTCCACATGTTGAGCTCAGCCCCCCACTCCCCCAGCCTTTTCTAGAATGTTCCCTATGCATAAACACCCTCCAAACCACATTTCATCCAAAATGAACACAAGCATATCCTTCACTCCACACAATTTATTCACCGCCTGGTATCCTTTCTAGAACCTTCTCTGTCTTATTGCAGAATCTTATCTAAGAAGATTTGGAAGGCCACATCAGGTCTTCCCAAACTCTTCTTCCACATCACTG
The DNA here is from genome assembly GCF_020497125.1 of Mauremys mutica. Taxonomy (NCBI): domain Eukaryota; kingdom Metazoa; phylum Chordata; order Testudines; family Geoemydidae; genus Mauremys; species Mauremys mutica. The sequence goes on along the minus strand of NC_059076.1, from coordinate 52,651,520 downwards.
GTGAAAACACTATCTTCCCTTTCAGTTAGGCCTATACCCTGCATGTCATCTTCAACTCCTCCTTCTCCCTAGACCAACACATCTGGGACATATCTAAATCATGATGTTTCTTCCTCCCTTTTGCTCTTTGCCCACGTGACTAAAATTCTGGTTGGTCTTCATTATCCCATCTTGAGTACTGCAGCATCTTTTTTGGCCCTCCTGACATACACCTCACTTCCTCACATACATTTAAGAAGATGCTCTTAGCAACCATTTGAGCCTTTTGGACAATGTAACCCCCACCTGCCTCTTAATTTTCATCCAGTGCCTTTCATCACCACATACAGACAAGATTCTGGTCCTTATGTTTAATGTCTTCATCCCATCTCTACTAATTCAGTTTCTTATTGCCTTGTCTCCTGCCCCTCTCTGCTGTTCCACTTATGCTGGCCTCTATTGTCCAATTGCTGGATTCCCTTACAAGCATCTTCAGCTCTTTGGCATGAAGATCATCCATAAAGTAGCCCTTATAACCACTACTCTTTCATCCTGCGAATTCCTCCTTAAGACCCACTTCTACCGTGATGCCTACGAGAAAATGCAAATTGAAAACAGCTAGGTGGATGGCCACTACGGACTTCTGATCTGAATTCTATTGTTTGATCTGTATATGCTTGGGGTTTGATTCTCACCTACTCCATTCCTTTGCTTGAGGCATGGGTGAATGGGAAAGCAAAGTGGCTTTAAGATGAGGACTGGGAGCTGGGCTACCTTTATGCCAACTCTACACAACTTGGTGAGGCCTACTCGGCCGAGAATATTATCAGGGTGCTGTTTCCATCTGCTGTGAGGGGGCAAAGAAAAGCTTTAGCGTAAACTGAGTCAAGCCCGTGTTATTTGGGATTTGTTCTTCCTCATTTTTTGCTTTTGTCCCTGCTCCAAATAGCTTTCAATTTAATTAAGGTCATCTTTTTCTCAGTATAGGTACAACATGTACAGCACCTAGAACTACTGGTTCAGACTGGGGACTCTCAGCAGTACCAGATTACCAAAAGCAGCAGCAATTTTCAATTATGGTAGCTCCCACAATGTGCTAGGCACTCTCCAAGACATAGTCTCTGTTTCAAAGAGCTCACAATAGTCACAAATTTCAGGTCATTACCAGTTCAGACTGGGTTTGAACAAAACATAAAAAGCTTCATATACCTTTATCATCTCCCATCAACCGTCCAAGTCTCTTCTTTAACATATATTGACACAATCTGTGTAATTTTTTTTATAAACTATAAAATCCTACAAAATGTTTATCAGAAATATTTTCAGTAAAAAAGGATAGATTACATTATAGTGCATGAATTAATTTGTTAGAGGAGAAAAAAATATTGTCTTGTGACAATACAGCATCTGATTTTTTTCTTTTAAATAAAATTGGTCTCCATACATCTCCTTACCAATGTAGTGCTATAATGGCATTCATGCACACAAAAAAGTGATAATTAAGTACTTAGCCACCTTCTCTCTCCATTTCATGATCTGCTAGATGTATTAAGTGTGGTTAGCAGATTATTGCATGTCATATGCAGCTGTGCAGAGGTTTTTCACTAATAATAATGTTGAGTGTGTATTGCTCATGTAACTAGACATGCAGAAGGCCATGTGGTGCTAATTGTAAAGCACAACCAGGAGATAATTGCAAATAGTAAATTCTCTGCTAGTTGTAAGGTAGGCAGGCTGTCTGAATAACCCTTCTGGCTTTAAGTTCCTTCAGGCAGTTCAAACCTCTAATTTTCAGTGGTTTCTCACTGGACGTGATAAAATTTTAAAAACAAAAGAATGCTACAAGTGAAATATAAATTATTTTTTTCATAACTGTCCTGACTAGGGCAGTCATGAGAAGACATTCTGGGACTGATTTACCATTACCTTATTTCATCTACACCCAGGCAAAGTGAGCACAAAAATGTGAGGGTGGCTTTGAATAGATGACTCATCTGATATTGTTTTACACCCACTGTGAACAGATTTAAATAACTGCACAACGTAATAGGGAAATCAGCCTTACACTGCTTAGAATTTGTTAATGCTTTTCAGTGCTACCATAATACTAAGAACAGCTTTCTATTACTGTAGCTCCCACAACATATAGATTCTGTCTACATGGCAACTGGGAGGTGTGAATGCATCAAAGCTATTTCAAACAATAGCAGTGAAGCTGCAGAAGCATGGATGGAGGCCACTCAAGCATGTGTCCAGGAGGTCAACATATAATGCAGTGACACATCCCAGTTGCAGGCTAGACATACCCATACAGACAAGCGAGGAAGAATAGTACAGTGGTCAGAGCACTCCCCTTGGCTTGGGAGACCCACATTTATTTCCCTATTCAGCCATAGGCTCTGTGTGACCTTGGGCAAATTGCTTAGCCTTTCTGTGTCTCAGTTCCCCATTTTTCTGACCTCACAAGGGTATCATGAGGATAAAATCTATTAGCGATTGTGAGGCATTCTGAGATTGACAGATGAAAAAGCTAGGTATTATTTCACCTGTATATAAATGTTAATCCCACCATTTGCATGAATGTGCTATAATCTATGATGCTATGAGAAATATTTTATTGTGGATATCAAATAGTGACTATTAAATAAAGAGAATTTCCAATGGAAGTATATCAGAACATCCCATTAGAAGGATATCGCCTAATTGCCAAACATTTGAAATTCAGTCTCTCAAACTTCATAGCTAATGAACCACCATTTGTATATATCAGAGAGAAATAAGATTATGTGTATGCATGGTGATCCCCATTTCTTGGCCCTGTCTGTAAAAGGAAAGATGCAAACTGTTTAATTATTTTGAGCTGATTAAGTTAAACTGGTGCAAACTCCTATGATGATTCACTTCAAGGAGCATAATCCTTGCTTAAAATCAGTTTAACTCAAGTCACTAAATTACTGACTTTAAACTATTTTAAGCAAAGTTTAAACCAGTTTTTAAATGTGCCCTGAGAGGGTTTGCACCAGCTTAACTAGATCAGTCAGAACTGAAACTAGGCATTTTATCACCCAGAGTGAGCTATCATATGTGCATCCTCTAGCAAATTTTTTTTTTTGGTATTTTTTTCTGCCGCATTCAGGGCAACATGCAATTGTTGATGGGGGGAGGGTACAATTTAAAAGTTCTCAGGAGGCATGTGACCATTCCACAGAGGTTTCCAATATGTGAGGCATGCCTTCCTAGGTCTTGCAGAGGAATGTTCAGGGGGGAAGGTGTGACGCGAGGTGCTGCATGGCAGGACTTGGAAAGAGTGCCCTTCCATCCCCTTACTCACCTCAGTGGACCCTCCAGCCTGACTGGGTTGTGGGGGGGTGCAACCAAAAAATCTTGGGGGCAGAGTCATATGACCCTGAGATCAGTTTAAAATCAACTTAGTTAAAAATTGCGCAACTTTCCTTGCATAGACAAGGCCCTACTGTCTAGTGACATTTGCTAAACAGTGCTAATGAAAACCTCAAAAGCAGTTAAAAACCCACCTGCAGTTTTGCTGCATGGGTGTCTCATCTGCAAAGTGGCTGCATAGGAAGACTAATTCCCTCCAACTGGGTTGGTGTGATGGCAGTCTAGGAAAAGGGTAGTGCCATTGAGCCAGAATAACATAACAGATCACTAGTACAATTTTCCTGTAGGGGCACACTGGAGTGCAGTTGATGTGGACACCTACTACAGGTCTAAGCCATTCTATAGACTCAAAGTGAGGATCAATTGCACTTGCTCCAATCCCATTGGAAAAGAACAGCATAAATCCTATTTATTCAGAAAGTATCTTTTCAGGAATTGACCCTTTGTAATTATGTACATATCTGACATAGTTTTGTGTGCTAGCCTAAAGACATGGGAAACTGGGTTCTGTTCCAAAGCAGGGAACTGAGTTCCTGCAGGACCTTGGGCCAGTCACTTAGTCTCTGTAACTTGACTCTCCATCTGTATAAACGGGGATCATGCTTTTCTATGTCAGAGGGTGTCATAAACAGACAGTCCAGGGTTAATTCCTCTTTTACCTGTAAAGGGTTAAGAAGGTCATATAGCCTAGCTGACACCTGACCAGAGGAACCAAAGTGGGGACAAGATGTTTTCAAAGAGGGATAAGGGAAATCAGTCTTTGTCTGTTCCGAAAAGTGTGTGCCAGAGTGAAGAATCCAGGAATCAGCCATCTAACATTTCTTAAAAGTAGTGTGTTTAGAGAAGGAATGTATTAGATTATGTTTCTTTTCTTTTGTGACTTCGGTTTTGCATAGAGGGAGAATCAAATTAGGTGTCTTTGTGTAACTACGTTTTTTGCTCAGAGGGACATCCTCTGTGTTTTGAATCTGTTGTCTGTAAGAGTAGATTGAATGCTAATCTCAGAGGTATTCCTTTCACCCTCTCTCTTTAAAAAGTCTTCTTTTAAGAACCTGATTGATTTTTCCTTGTTTTAAGATCCAAGGGTTTTTTGGATCTGGGCTCACCAGGAATTGGTGGGAAGTGAATCAGTCTCAATCCTGCCAGAAAAAGGGGGATAAACACTGGGGAAATATTTGAGGGGGGGGGAGACAGTTTCCAAATGACTCTTCCAGAAACGTTTGTTTAAACTATTTGGTGGTGTCAGATACTATATCTAAGCTGGTAAATAAGCTTAGGGGTTATCTCATGCAGGTCCCCACATTTGTACCCTAAAGTTCAGAGCAGGGGGTGACACCTTGACACAGGTGTTTTGCAAAGATAACATTTTCAATATATTTAAGGCCTTGCAGATCTACTGATGAAGAAACACTTTGAAAGATCTAGGTTTTTTCATTTTTTTCTCCCATGAAATCAAATCCTTGGTTGGCATTTTGTTTGTGTTTCTGCATTTGTGTAACATTATTCTGAATATATAATCTAAACTTTGTTAACAGAAAGGGAACCTGTGAAATCTCTCTGCTTTTAATTATGATTTGACATACAAGTCACATGGTATTCTTCCACATCCTGACTGGCTAAATAACTTTTAGAATCATATTTAAAGTAAAGTAATGACTGGTCAAGATTATTTTTTTTGTCAGAAAGTACTTCCTATTTTAAAATGTCTTCTTTCCATAAAACATTCTATATAGTAAATCCACATACTAGAATAGTCGTGGAAAAACAAAGATATTGCTAATGAATTTAATGAACAATTCTAATCTGAGGATTGTGAAATTTCTTTGAGGTATTTGCCCAGCTCTAATTAATTTCACGTATCATTAAGAGAGCATGTGTATTAAATGATTTCTCAAAATGGTCAAGAAACATAACTCACAGTGCTCCATAACCAACATTGCAATTAAACATGTTTTATTGTTGCCAAAATACTGAAACGCCATGAACTTTAATTTATAAGACTACAGGCATTATTTTATACATCACTGATGGAAAACAGAAATATTTTCATTTAGTGATAATATACTACAAATAGGGACATTAAAACAAAATCAAAGCTTCCTTTCTGTTATGGTAAATCATAATGGACAAGTTGCTATTTATTCAAATGCAGTATACCTCAAATTATCTGTACTTATGAATAACTAGATTTAGTGCAGAACTGAGTTAAGAAACAAAGAATTGTGAAAAAAGGCAGAATAGCATTTAGCACACACTTTTACAGACCTATATACTAAAGGCCAGTCAAATTGTGCTTCAACCAAATTTTTTCTATAATGTATAATAGAGAACCTATATATGATCTGGGTACACAGCTTGTACGTGATGGGAGACTACCAAAATAAAAGTTTTAAAAGCTAATTCACATACGAGTTTGAGTGTTAATCTACACCATTTTCTAGAAAATGTGGGTGCATGTGTGAATTAAAGGTGCAGAATACATGCACATGTTCAGTTTTCTCTGCAATTTTTCACATGGGTAAAACAATATATATGTTGTGTGATGGTGTATCTGTGTGTATACCAATGCACATACAGAGGCGCACAGTCACATATGCTTGTTTCTGCTAGTGTCCAATTATGTTGTTTGGACACACCAATATAGCATTCAGGAACCAATCCATGCAACAAACCTCGATGCCAACTCTGCCCACATATCTACACGAGGACCTAACCAGATCAGCCACACCATGACTGGTTCACTCACCTGCACATCCACCAATGTAATATATGCCATCATGTGCCAGCAATGCCCCTCTGCTATGTACATCGGCCAAACTGGACAGTCCCTACGTAAAAGGATAAATTGATATAAATCAGTTATTAGGAACGGCAATATATAAAAACCTGTAGGATAACACTTCAATCTCCCTGGACACACAATAGCAGATTTAAAAAGTAGCCATCCTGCAGCAAAAAGAAACTTCAGGACCAGACATCAAAGAGAAACTACTGAGCTTCAGTTCATCTGCAAATTTGACACCATCAGCTCAGGATTAAACAAAGACTGTGAATGGCTAGCCAACTACAAAAGCAGTTTCTCCTCCCTTGGTGTTCACACCTCAACTGCTAGAAAAGGGCCTCATCCTCCCTGATTGAACTAACCTCATTATCTCTAGCCTGATTCGTACCTGTCTGGAAATTTCCACTACATGCATCCGACGAAGTGGGTATTCACCCACGAAAGCTCATGCTCCAATATGTTTGTTAGTCGATAAGGTGCCACAGGACTCTGCCGCTTTTATAGATCCAGACTAACACGGCTACCCCTCTGATATTTGACACCAATATAGGTGTACAGGCATTTTTCTGTAGGGGCAAGTGGGCCTGTAGTTTTAAAAACCTGACCTTTAATAGCTGTTCATGATAGCATCAGCATTATTTGTTGACAATGATAAACTGGATCTTGGCTAGCTTCCAGTCACTCAAAGAATTATTAATCTGTCAATGTAAAATGAATAATACTTTTTCATTGAAGAGTGCAGCTTTTCGATTTCATTATTTCTGATCTTGATGATTATACAAGTTATATTTTATGCTTTGAAAGCCTAAAGGTCAATAACATCATTAGCTTGATTACTAACTTGTGCACATTTAATCAGTAACATACATTGCTGAGTCTCTGCTGTTGATGTTACATGTGAATAATCACTTGCTGATCTGTCCAGAATTGCATTTCTAATTTTGCTTTGGTGAAATACCATTAGCAGCTATTCAGAAATTGTCTGAATACTGAAGTTAGATATTTGATATCCTCATTGGGCCTAATCCTGCGAAGTGCTGAGTACCTCCTGCATTTTGCTGAAGGCCCTCAACTCCCACAGATGTCAATGGGAATTTATGGTGATCAGCACTTCATAGGAGGCCTCAGCAGAGGATAGGTCTCCATGTTTGGGATGAAAATATTTAAGAGTCTGGACAGCAATAAGTAAAACTAAGAGTTTAGAATTCATTCAATTCTGCTTAACTGAATCTACACAAACAAGTAATCTCGAGAAAGAAAGCTTTCCAGAGTAGCATATCCTATTACAAGCATTCAGTTATCAAAACAAATTATTGTTGATCACAGTTGAAGGTATGGCACTAGTATATAGCTATTTGTGGAAGAAGTAACCACATATAAATTGTCAGACCAGAAATAGCATAAATTGTGTCAAATACATAGAGAAATGCAAAGTAGTCATGCCACAGTGTTCATATAGAAGTGTTAATCATAATAGATTAATAATTTTCATTAAGCAAGTACTTTTACATTTCATTAAAATTACAAAGGGTGGACCATTATCTTTTTCAGATCCAACCTTCACATTGTCAATATTGCTTTGTAGGACTGAAGTAAAAGGGAACATGCAATGTACTTTTTTGAGGGGGGCCTATGTCCCATTTTCAAAAGCAATGTAGGCACTGTTTAGCTTAATGAAAAGTTGGTAATTAGTGCCCTGTCCCTGTAAACACCTATGTACGTGACTGCTTTATACAAGTGAACTCAGTGGGTATACTCACATGTCCAAGTGGTCGCAGAATGTGAAGAGGGGCTTAACTACCGTGGGCCTGATACTGCTCTCAATGAAACCAATAGCATATCTCTCAGTAACTTCAGTGGTGCAGGATCAAGAACTTATATCCTGAGCGCCTCAAGGCGCCAAACTTTTTTTCTTAAAAGAATGCCATCTGACTACTTTATTTGCAGGTCTTTTAATATTATTCCAATCCATATGGGCAGGCTTTTCTAGGATGGTTGGTGCCAAAGCATTTCTTCCATTCAAACAGCTGAGCCACAGTAACATCAGCAAGACAACCAAACTCCCATATTACTTGTTTACAAATATATTTATTTCAAAGCACAACACCTTTGTTTGGATGTTTCCAAAATTACACAAAACTGAAGCAGAGAAACAGATCAGGAGTCATTAATGAGACACAGTGAACAAAATGAGATCATGTAAATAATAGTTAACCTAATGCACGTATAACAGGATGTGTGTGAATTAGGCAAAGAAAGTGTATTTTGATTCCCCGAAATTTGCAGTTACATTGGTGTTGATACTGTAAAAGTCTGGCTACAAGAGGTTATTAATTAGTATTAACAGTTGGAAGAAAGACTGAGTAAGTGATGGATTGTAAGAAAGCACACACTTCATTGACGTCATCCATATAGGTCTGTATTAGCTGTACTAGCCAAGTGTCCTCCTGACATTAAGATTCTTGCTGCTACAAACTACTCCCCTTGTAGAAAGTGCCATCAAATTCTAACACAAATTGTTAGAGGTAAGAAGAATCTTAGGGTACGTCTACACTACAAGACTATTTTGAATCTACTTAACTCGAATTTGTGGAATCGACCTTATGAAGTCGAATTTGTGTATCCACACTAAGTACACTAATTCGACTGTCTGAGTCCACAGTAACGGGGCCAGCGTCGACTTTGGAAGCGGTGCACTGTGGGAAGCTATCCCACAGTTCCCGCAGTCCCCGCTGCCCATTGGAATGCTGGGTAGAGCCCCCAATGCCTGCTGGGGGAAAAAATGTGTCGAGGGTGGGTTTGGGTAACTGTCATCATTGAACCGTCAATCACGCCCTCCCTCCCTGAAAGCACCGGCGGGAAATCTGTTCGCGCCCTTCTCTGGTTGGTTACAGCGCGGACACCACAGCACTGCGAGCATGGAGCCCGCTGCGATCATCGCTGCACTTATGGCCGTTGTCAACTCCTCGCACCTTATCGTCCACCTCTTCCACAGTCAGCTGCTGAGAAATCGGGCGAGGAGGCTCCGTCAGCGCGGTGAGGACAGGAAGTCACAGAGTGGCGCAGACCTCTCACAAAGCAGGGTACGCCGCGCAGTGGAGATCATGGTGGCAATGGGTCAAGTTCATGGTGTGGAACGGCGATTCTGGGCCTGGGAAACAAGCACGGACTGGTGGGACCGCATAGAGCTGCAGGTCTGGGATGAATCACAGTGGCTGCGAAACTTCAGGATGCGTAAGGGCACTTTCCTTGAACTCTGTGACTTGCTGTCCTCTGCCCTGAAGCGCCAGGACACCCGGATGCGAGCAGCCCTGACTGTGCAGAAGCGAGTGGCCATAGCCCTCTGGAAACTTGAAACGCCAGACAGCTACCGGTCAGTAACGAACCACTTTGGCGTGGGCAAATCTACCGTAGGGCTTGCTGTGATTCAAGTAGCCCACGCAATCGTTGAGCAACTGCTCTCAAAGGTAGTGACCCTGGGAAACATCCAGGTCGTCATAGATGGCTTCGGCGCGATGGGATTCCCAAACTGCGGTGGGGCTATAGATGGGACTCACATTCCTATCCTGGGACCGGCCCACCAGGCCAGCGAGTACATTAACCGAAAGGGCTACTTTTCTATGGTGCTGCAAGCACTGGTGGACCATAGGGGACGTTTTACCAACATCTACGTCGGGTGGCCGGGCAAGGTTCATGACGCGCATGTGTTCAGGAACTCTGGTCTGTTTAAACGCCTCCAGGCAGGTAGTTTCTTCCCGGACCACAAAATAACGGTTGGGGATGTGCAGATGCCTACAGTGATCCTCTGGGACCCAGCCTACCCGCTAATGCCCTGGCTCATGAAGCCCTATACAGGCGCCTTGGACAGTGAGAAGGAACTCTTCAACTACCGGCTGAGCAAGTGCAGAATGGTGGTGGAGTGTGCTTTCGGACGTGTCGAGGGGAGATGCGGAGCTTACTGACTCGCTCGGACCTCAGCGAAAAAAATATCCCCATTGTTATTGCTGCTTGCTGTGTGCTCCACAATCTCTGTGAGAGCAAGGGGGAGACCTTTATGGCGGGATGGGAGGTTGAGGCAAATCGCCTGGCTGCTGATTACGCTCAGCCAGACAGCCGTGCCAATAGAAGATCCCAGCGGGAAGCGCTGTGCATCCGGGAGGCTTTGAAAGCTAGGTTCCTCGGAGAGCAGGGTAACCTATGACTCTCCAGTTGATTTACAGAGAAGCTGAACCTGAGCCTGTTTCAGTGACTGTTGACTTCGATCTGCGGTTACATACCCCGTTCTCCAGGTTTCCCCCCTTCCAACACACGTTTTAAAATAAATTTAATGGAACACTGATTATTAATAAAGTTTTCTTTAATTATGAATTCCTGTTCAAGGGTTGAAACATGGACGCAGACTGTGGTGGGTACGGTGTGCACTGATGTACAGACCGCTTCTACACTAGAGGAATGACAAGCTCCTGCTCCTACAGCGGTCTCTGGGGGGAGGACGGTTGCAGGTGGGTGTGCAGGAAGGGGTGGGTTTGCAGGAAGGGGTGAGGGGTGCCGTCTTTGGGACGGAGTTTGGATGCAGGCTCTGGGCTGGGGGTTGGGGCGTAGGAAGGGGTGAGGGGTGTGTGGGAAGGGTGAGTATGTGTCCGTGGATGAGGGCTCTTGCTGGGGCTCAGGGCATCGGAGAGGCTCGTGGCTATGGTGGAAGGGCATGGTAAGGGCAGCCTGCCTTGCCATTTGTGGATGGCAGGCGCTAGGACCCTGGGGCAGCATACACCTCACAGACTGACCCGGGGCAGCATTCACCTCCCAGACTGACCCTGGTGCCTAGTGACTGCATTCTGTGTGTGTCCTGCTGTTGATCCTGCCCCCAAGTCTGTACCCTGGTAATGGAGGCTGTCCTATGCAATTAAAAACCCCTCCCCCCCTTCACACAAAGTCTTCTGACAAGGAAAACGTGACGGAAACAGTGAATAACAACAAACTACTCTTAATACTCAACTACACAGTGGGGGGATGAAACTTGGATTTGGGACTGGGTGATCCAGGAAGGGAAGCACTTCTCAAAATTTTTGGCATGAGAGCTGTTTGGTACATGAGCGCTCTGCTGGGGTGGAGTGACAGTTTTCACGGCCCCTAGCGCCCCTCCTTCTTGTGATTTTGGGTGAGGGGGGGACAGGACTTTGCGGCGGGGGAAGGCGGTTGCAGAAACAGTTCAGGGGGGCTCTCTGCTCCTGCCTGCGGTCCTGCAGAACATCTACAAGGCGCCGGAGCGTGTCCGTTTGCTCCCTCATTAGCCCAAGCAGTGTTTGAGTCGCCTGCTGGTCTTCCTGCCGCCACCTGTCCTCCCGTTCGCTGTGTGAGCGCTGGTGCTGACATAGGGTCTCCCTCCACTGTCTCTGCTCGGCCGCCTCGGCTCTGGAGCAGGCCATCAGTTCCGAGAACATGTCGTCCCTAGTCTTTTTCTTTCGCCGCCTAATCTGCGCCAGCATCTGCGAGAGGGATGCCGGGGCACTTCGTGAAAGAGCCGCAGCTGTGTGATGGGGAAAAGGAAGTGATTTCCTTGAAAAGATACATGTTTGCGAACACTGAACACAGTCTACTCAGTTTCTGTGAACAAGACCATACAGGGCACCTAGTCTCACGAGCTCTCAGGACAAGTTCGAGATTTCGGAATACGCTTTCATTGGCTGCGGTCTTGCACAGGAGATCGGACAAGCGGGGCGGTACAGCTGAATCCGTGTAGCAGCCAGGCCTGGTAAGCACTACACTATAGGCTGCTTAACAGTTAATGGATAGCTGTGCCCTCCCGCTGAAGGCAATCTGGAAAGCATAAAGTCTGACCCTGTTCCAGCCCCTCGCGGCTGTGCCCGGGAAAGATCACTGTATGCTTTTCCTCTGCGGCCTCCAACACGTGGCTGTTAAACGAAGGTCATTGCTATACAAAGTAAAAGTCAAGCATTCACAATAGTAACACTACACTAATTGCCCTAATTAGATGCAGCAGTCGCCGAACGAGATTACCCTGAGGCGGGTCACTTGGAGAGAGAGAGAGAGAGAGAGGATGCTGCTAGAATCCCTGCACAGACCAGGACCGTATGCTGCCATGCTGGTGGAGGCAATGATTCCGCTGTACGTTAGGATGGCCTGGCGCGGAAGAGTGTGCTTCCACGGAGCACCAAATAAGGCACCTCTCCCCAGGAACCTCCTGCGGAGGCTTTTCGAGCTCCTGTACGAGAGCTTCGTGGAAGTGTCCCAGGAGGATTTCTGTTCCATCACTATATGTGTGGACCTTCTTTTTATATAGTTTTATATGGAAACGTTTTTATATAGTTTTTATATAGTTTTTATTCCTGTTTTTTAAAAAATAAATGTTTCCATGTTTATAGCACTTACCGACTGTTCCTTCCCCTGATTCTGAGTCCGGGTTAACGGCCGGGGAGGGTTGGTAGGGGATCTCTGTGAGGGTGATGAAGAGATCCTGGCTGTCGGGGAAAGCGGTATTGTAAGCGCTGTCGCCTGCGTCGTCCTCCACAAACCCTTCCTCATCTTCCCCATCGGCAAACATCGCCGAGGAACTGCCCGTCGACACTATCCCATCCTCAGAGTCCACGGTCACTGGTGGGGCAGTGGTGGCAGACCCACCTAGAATGGCATGCAGTGCCTCGTAGAAGCGGCATGTCTGGGGCTGGGCTCCGGAGCGTCCGTTTGCCGCTCTGACTTTTTGGTAGCCTTGTCTCAGGTCCTTGATTTTCACGCGGCACTGCGTTGTATCCCGGCTGTATCCTCTGAGTGCCATGGCTTTGGAGACCTTCTCGTAGGTCTTTCCATTCCGTTTGTTGGAGCGCAGCTCCGAAAGCACAGACTCATCGCCCCACACAGCGATCAGATCCAGGACTTCCCGGTCTGTCCATGCTGGGGACCTCTTTCTATTCTGGGATTGCATGGACTCCTCTGCTGGAGAGCTCTGCATCGTTGCAGGTGCTGCTGAGCTCGCCCCGATGTCCAACCAGGACATCAGATTCAAAGTGCCCAGACAGGAAAAGGAATTCAAATTTTCCCGGGTCGTTTCCTGTGTGGCTGGTCAGAGAATCCAAGCTTGGACTGCTGTCCAGAGCGTCAACAGAGTGGTGCACTGTGGGATAGCTCCTGGAGCTACTAAGTTCGATTTGCATCCACACATAGCCTAATTCCAGATAGCCATGTCAAATTTAGCGCTACTCCCCTCGTCGGGGTGGAGTACCGAATTTGAACTAAAGAGCCCTCTAGGTCGAATTAAACGGCTTCCTGGTGTGGACGGTTGAGCGGTTAATTCGAATTAACACTGCTAAATTTGATTTAAAGTCCTAGTGTAGACCAGGCCTTAGTTTACATCTCATATCAGCAGCATAGTGATTCCTAATATTCTGCTGGGCCCCATTGCAGACTGATCTAGTTTGATCAGATGAGGTCTAGAGAACTAAAATATTTTTGTGAAGGCATTAGCCACTTTTTCTGTAGCAAGAAACGGACCTGTCCCACATTTAAACAGAATAATATGATGGAGTGGGACCTCTGCAAGGAAGTCTTAAGTCATCTCCATATCCTACATCCCTCCTAGTCGGAGTTCTTCCTGTTGGAAGGGATGATCTGGGCTTTTTTAAAAAAAAAAAAAAAAAACCAAAAAATCGAAACACACACACATCTTAGTTAATGTGGTTTTTTCTTAAACTGTGGCCTGAAAATTTATTCCTTCATTCTTCAAGAAGAAAGTTATGATTTTTTATTTTTTTTTCTTAAATTTGCAACAGCCTACTGAGTCAGGATAATTCTTGAATGAGAAAATTGGAAATCTACTGTAAAACAAAACCACAACCATCTGTCATTTTCAGTGTGTGTGTTTTAGAGCATAATACTTCCTTAGCACTTATGCAAAACAGCATGATCATGGGTTTTATGCATAATTCTATATTTAAATATTTTTCATAAGTTTCATTAACATTATCTGCTTCAAAATTTCATTAAAACATGAAAATAATTCATTTTTTTTTTAAAACAGGTTACTTCCTATGAAGTTTTTCTGCTTTAGTTGCATTGATTAGATTAGGAATATAGGAGAAATACATTTCTCCCAAAATTATTAGCTTGACACAGATACTTTTCCAGAAGAGAAAAGACAGACGAGAGTTAATACATTTAATCATTTCAGAGATTCCATTGTGCCTGATCTTTTAATCGATACTCATGCCAGTTGCACCATTGAAAGCAATGGGATCACATTAATCGTGTAAGTAAGAATTGAATCTGAGTCTGATGGCCTGCATAAGGATTACTCACAGGAGTAAGTTGCATAATTATAAGAAGTTTGTGACATTCTTTCTGTTCACACAGAAGACACTTCTTAATTTTGTATTTCAGTTTGAAACTTCTGTGATCCAATCCTGGAGAACTGGTGCACTGGGGGGATTTCCAAAATCTTGTCATGCAAAGATTTGCATAATGGATTAGAACGTGTCTCAGTTTTGTCCACTCCTCTAGTGTAATTCTAAGGAACATGAGCTGGGATGCCATTAGATGACTTTATATTATGCCTCTGTCAAATTGACATGAATGAGTTATCCTCACAACTCTCTGTACTCTTTGTGGATTTAAAGATTATCTCTCTTTACCGTCACAAAACCTGTTTTACATCTCATTGGAAAGACAGCACCAGTGGCTCCTATTTTATCTTTTAACGTATCATTAGCACAAAAACATGACAGTTCTAAACTGCTGAATGTTGAACTACTTTCCCTTCACATGGTTCTCTCAACATAACATCTCCTCCATCCCACTTGCAGCTTCCTTTTAGCAAATGCTTTTCCCTCCAAAGTGTCTGCGGCAGGGAGGGCAGGGGCGAAACCACACACCCACACATCATGACACCACAAACAAGGTGTTAACCTGGGAGGAGATAAACCAAGTAACTACCTTCCATTTGAGATTTTTCCCCTAAGCTTTTATTTAATACTAGACAAAATGACAACGTTTGCTAACATCACTATAGACAGAAGCAGAGTTTCTCTAACACTAACATACAGTGCTCTTTGAGGGTAGTTTTGATTTAATTATACACTCTAACACTGTAAATTAGCATCTAAACGCTTCCTCTGCTAGTTGCTACCAAAATAGGTGCTCACTGAATCAATACCATGAACAAACACCACAACAGCTACACTGAACTGATTTTCAGGTCTCTGAAAAGTTTAATCTTCACATCTCCCCCTATGAATAGGTCAACAAGAAGGATTCTCTCCCCTCCCCAGTTACAGATGTAGAAATGAGTCTGAGAGAGTAAAGGCTAGGATCTGAGCAACTGCACTATAAGTAGGGGAAGTTTGCCCTCCTAGAGCACCTGTACAGAGGTCAAGCATGATTATAGTCCTTGATGACCCTTGAGTGGAGGGGGTTGTGTAAGGCTAGTGTTGCCAATGATACTACACTGCCCAAATGACACAGGAGAGACGGGGGTAATGCTCTCTCCTTTTCTGTGCTGGCCACATGGGGGTGGAGGGTGAAGAGAGGTAGCACATCCTCTTGAAGGCATGGTGCCTACAGAAGCTCCTATTGTGATGATGTCCTTCATTAATGTAATACTGCAGACTGTGGCTTAATGGCATAGTTTAGTTTTAGATGTTTCCAAGCCATAAAAGTTGTTGGACCAAAATATTGAATGGGTGCCTAAATGTATACTCTTAAGCCCATATTGAGGCAGTCAAGAGGCTCCAACTATGTTCATGGGTCCAATCTTCAGAGGCCCTAAGCATCCATGACTCCTCATGAAGTCATAGTTACAAGTGCATAGTGTTACTGAAAAAAATCTGATCTCATATAGATTTATTACTCTAACTTTAGGCACCTATTTCTGAAGAACTTGGCCACAGTGACTAAGTAGGATGGAGATTTTTAGGCGTACTGGGCTAACAGATCACTAGAAAAAGCCTCTCAAAAATTGGGGGGAAAAAGAGGATTATTGGGAGCCACATGGATAAACATTTTCACATTTCATTGAACTGTTACCCCTCCTGCATTCTTTTGATTACACTGTGACACAACGTAAAGATGAGACAACTTCCATTCTCTCAAAAACCAATGAAGTTTTAAAAAAAACACCCCTCCCTCCAATATTAAAGTAAATGAACAAAATATGTATTTAAACACTTCACTGGTAGATATTGTTTATTCATTATTCAGCAGTGCAAAAAACAAAAAA
The DNA here is from genome assembly GCF_020497125.1 of Mauremys mutica. Taxonomy (NCBI): domain Eukaryota; kingdom Metazoa; phylum Chordata; order Testudines; family Geoemydidae; genus Mauremys; species Mauremys mutica. The sequence goes on along the minus strand of NC_059076.1, from coordinate 52,635,135 downwards.
ACCCAACCCATTTTGCATGCCAAGTTACAAATGCCTAACCAATAACTCTATACTGCCTGCCAGGCAAAGTTACTGATGAGATCAGCCATGAAATATCTGACTTTTTTCCTCTAACAAATAATAAGCCAACTGATTATCAGCATAACTCACTAGGCTGCAGAGACTCATCTGTCTGCACTCAGGATGCATGACAGCAACTAGTGAATCTTGCTTATCTAGTGCGTACCTTGTGGAACCTGTTTAACAACTATGTTGCATTTTGATGGATGTAATGTTAGGAATTAAACGAAGTGAATTTACCTCTTATTTGTAAATTTAAAAAAGGGGGGTTGTTCATTTTTACTTTGTCAGAGATGAAAGATTAACCACATTACATACATACATACCATGCAGCCAAAAATATCTGTACAACCAATAGGCAGTTTTGGAGCCAGGCATTGATACACTGATAAATCATCTTATCTCTGTATCTACACAGAGTTATTGAGGAATAAATAAATGGAATTATTCTAGAAAAGCTATGTGGTGACACTTATTCAGGAATACGAGTGCCTTGTTCTGGTTATTAAGCCAGTGTCTCAACCTTCCAGACTACTGTACCCATTTCAGGAGTCTGATTTGTCTTGTGTACCCCCAAGTTACACCTCACTTAAAAAATATTTGTTCTCAAAATCAGACAAAAATACAAAAGGGACACAGCAAACTATTACTGAAAAATTGCTTATTCTCATTTTTTCCCATATAATTATAAAATAAATCAATTGGAATATAAATATTGTACTTAAATTTCAGTATATAATATATAGAGCAGTATAAACAAGTCATTGTCTATTTGAAATTTTAGTTTGTACTGACTTTGCTGGTGATTTTTATGTAGCCTGTTGTAAAACTAGGCAAATATTTAGATGAGTTGATATGCCCCCTGGAAGACCTCTGAGTACATGTAACACTGGTTGAGAACCACTGGACTAAGCTTAAATGAACTGGAGCAAGACACTCTTATTCCAGAATGAGTCCATATGGAGTTATTCTGGAAGATATATTGTGTTTTAAATGTACATCTTCTACCTTAATCTGAATTAGCTTTCAAGTGTACACAAGCCCTTATACCTTAGTGAATAATTAAATACAATTTTCATGTATTCAGCATTGAAAAATAAACCATGACTAGCAACACCACCACAAAAAGGAGCAGATAATAGTATGCCATTAACTATTTCTCCTTTCCTTATTGAAATAATGAAAACATGTAAATATTCATTTGAAGTCAGATAAAAGTGAACAGAGTCAGTTCTAACACAATCCTCCCACGTCTCGATGATTACTTTTCTACTAATCCAAGCAAAGATAATTACTCTATGACAAACACTATAAAATTCAGATTTGTGTAAATTACATTTTTCCTTGAGATTTGAGGCCTTATTTCTAGCCAAATGCCATAAAAATCAGAAACAACAATTCATGTTGTTTTCTTTAAAATTTTTGTTTCATTATGAATTAAAGTCATAATCAGTAAGATGAATTTATAAATAAAATGTAATATATGAATAAGCATTTGGAAATAATCCTGTTGAACTCTTCTAATCTCCCAGGAAATCTTAGTTTCAAATGTACTAGTTAACTGTCTTTTTGGACAGAACTGTTACTTTAGAGCCATGGGGCATGATTCTAATCACATAACAGACTTCATTTGTGCTACAGCTGCTGAAGTTAACTAAAATTGGTGCAAAAGTAAAAGATTTGAATCAGTTATATTCAGCTGGTTACGTGTTATTAAAATGCACTCTCCACCGCCCCTCTCCCAAGACTAGACTAAGCTAAGCACTAGTAGAGAGATACAACAATGATCAGACCCATATTAGCAGGGTTTAGGACTGGAATACTGACCAGTATGACCTTTTCCATCTCTAGTTTCTATGAACAGGGAGATGAAAGTTTTCCTGATCAAAGTGTAATACAATGGACTATTGTTATTGTAACTGATATATACTTATTGAAAATATGATTAGCATATATGTGATCAACAGTTCTGAAAACTGAAAAAGGTTAGATACATAATATGGACTAACATTTTATAAGTTTACAGTTTATGCACTGGTCATTTGTAGTGTTTATATGTGCCCATGAGGCCATAGCCAACACATTTCTTAGACTCCCGCCCCCACATTTATATATATGCAACTTTAGAACAGCCGATTTCATTATATTTTGAAAATTTCTTTTTAAATTCCCAGATCAAGATGTTTGTATTCTAAATGTTAGCCTGGCATCACTTACAAACAAGTTATAAACTCGTAGAACAGGAGTTCAGAAAGGAAATGTAGATAACTTTAATGGGACTGTCTAGAAAGTAACAGAAAGTTGGTTCTAAGAAAACTCAAACTGTACAAATATTTGTTCTTTAGTAGTAATAAAGCAACATGGTAGGTGATTTTCTCACTTACACATGTAAATAATGAATGTCAGCATAAACAGAAAATTAATCCTTTAACAAAGACACGTGCTATAAGCAGAGTTATATTTACTCCAATAGGTAAGATAATGGTCTTGCCTTGACTTGAGTAGAGAATTACATGCAATATTTCACAAGGCTATCACCAGTGTATCTTCTGACATAGCTGGGCTAATGACACCTTGGCCAGCCTCCCAGCAGGGCTGCCCGGGGGATGGGGGGGGGCAAGTGGGGCAATTTGCCCCAGGCCCTGGGCCCTGCAGGAGCCCCCGACGAGAATATAGTATTGCAACTTTTTTTGTCGAAGGGGCCCCCAAAATTGCTTTGCCCTGGGCCCCCTGAATCCTCTGGGCAGCCCTGTCTCCCAGAGGCTGTTTAGTTTTATTAGAAACTAGAGGTACAGAGTGATAAAATTGTTCTCCTTTTAAGCTTCTTTATAAAGTTGCCTACAGAAAAAAACAAAAACACTGATGTATTGAACACAAGAGACTGAGGAATGTAATTTACAAGTAGCTAAATAAAATGAAATAGAGTTTAAATATTCTAGAATTTAAATAAAGTTCATCATCACTTTAGAAAATACTTCTGAAAATACAGTTAGCTCTTTCTTGCCCACACTCTGCCAATGCAGAATTTGGGGTAGATCACAATATGACTAACCCTAAATTAAAAAATAAATAAATAAATATGTCAGGCCACCAAAAAAAATTGCTTAAAAATTATTTGTAAGTACATTATTGTGGGGTTCTTGTTATGTGTCCTCTGGGAGCCTTTAAAGGTATGTGTTTCTAGATTTTTCCTGGAGTGAAAAATTAAATTAAAATTGAGATTTTCCTATAGCTACTTGACTCCAAGAGCTGGGGCTTTAAGTAAACAGAAAATATCATGAGACTTGCAATAAAATTACAAGAGATGGGAATGCTATTACCGTGCGTTGTGAGAAAACCATGTACTAAATAACATGGAGGGCAACTTAAACATTAGGATAAGCACTATACAGTGCTCAATATAGCTATAAATAGTCACCATTGAGTAGGGACAACTGTCAAGTTCTTCTTAAAGAAGCAAAGAGTCCTTGTGTTCAACAACCCAGGTATTAAATTGATAGTGCCCGTTTACAAAGTGTAAAAGATGTGCAGAATGTGTTGTGAGGATAAATGCATTAAAATTGCAAAGCGCTTTGAGAGCTACAGAAGAAAAGTGCTGCATAGGAGATAGGTATTATTCTTAAATTGTTGTGGTCCTTTTTCATTCAAAAGCCATGTTAATGGTCTTCATCTGCTTTGTTAAACCTAAAATCTTGAAGTTTTTGGCAAGTGAATAGAAACAACAAATTTTGTCTTTTCAGAAAATAATTATTCCAAATAAAATAAAGCCAAACTATACTTAGGACTTATCTACACTTGAAATGCTACTGCAGCACAGATGCAGCCCTTCAGTGTAGATATTACCTATGCCAATGGGAAAACCCCTCTTGTTGGTGTAGATAATCACCTCCCTGAGGCACAGTAGCTAGGTCGATGGAAGAATTCTTCCATTGACCTAGCGCTGTCTAGTTGGTGACTTAGGTCAACTTAACTACATCACTCAGGAGTGTGGATTTTTCACACCCCTGAGTGACCTAGCTAGATCTAATTTATAATGTAGACCTGTCCTTTGTTGTAGTAAATATGATTTTGCCAAAAAAGTAACTGACAATTCTAGTTTTCAAACTGTACTGTATCCTTTCTGTGTGAACATTATTTTCCTTGTGACATTGCTAGTATTTCTTCATTCATAAGAAGATTTGTTTTTACTGAAGTCTGTTTCTTTCTCTTCCTTTCCCAGTCCACCCATCTGCCTTCTCAGTGGCTCTCACAGTGACATCCAAGATATTAGCAGAAGGCCTAATCCTTTTCTGAAGTGCAGAGATATTTTCTAGATAATTATATATTTGAAGCATTTCAGATAAACTACATTAAAAAAAATCTATTTATAAGGGGAGGAGAGAGAATGAAAGCAAGGCTTTGTAAAACTCACCCCATAACAGCAGCACAAAAACAACATTAGCCCACTTTAGGAAAATGCTAACTTAAATGCTAGCAATTTCTTTGTTCCTGGAAAAAATACAACCGTCATTTTACTTGACCGTTATGGGAATTTATCACTCACAAACCAAATAAAATCAGTCATTTCATTTTCCATTCTTTGGTAACCAAATCCACAGCCAGACAAGAGACAGCAGTAAGCATTTCTCGCCAGGTATACTGGCGATCAGTCTCTGATGTTACTGTAGCTTGACTGGTTGTAATGCTCAGCAGGGAGCATGTGTTCCTACATGCTTTCTGAAATATTAATACACAAAATTGTACTGAGGTTTCTGATAGTAGCAGATTGGCTGCTCTGCGGCTTTCTGATTAGAGGTGTATTGGTGATTCCGAGAAGCTAGTGGCGCCTAAATGGGTTAAGCCTAATCAGGTTTTGAAACTTGATAGCATAATTTAAAAGGGCCCAGAGTCACAAAGATGCAGACCTGGCTGACCCCAGCAAATTACAAGTTAATGCTCTATTACAGACATCTTCTAATCAACCAAAAGCAGATATATTAAGTGAAAAATTGACTTGTGGTTCCTAAAGATATGCTAGCCTCCTGTCTTATTTTTGACAGATGGTCTACTCCAATGTAAAGGAAGGCATCACAGCTTCTATTTCTTCCAAATGCTCTTGGGAATGTAAACTTCAAAAACATTCACTTTCCTACTAAAGAAACATAATTACCTTAAAAACTTGATCATCATTATCTTACACAATATGTACCTCATGGGAAATCTAAAAACAATTTAAGGAATGGAAGGCAAGGGAGAAATCCCTTTTATATTGAACATGGTGATTATAATCATATAAACTTTAGACTCAGTACAACTGGAAAGAGTGATTAAAAAGAACACTAACATTTATATTGTATTTTCAGAATCGATGTTAAGTAAATCAAGTGGTGGCCAACTAATGTTGTTTTATAAATGAATCTTCTTACTAAACATTTAATATCTTTGCTTGGGAATATTCCCTGCATACCTTTTAAGGAGGATTTTACAGAAATTCAAGGAAGTTTTGAACGAGTCAGTTTTAAAGAATCTAGTAACTGAGTGGGAAGAAGGGATTTTCATAGCCAGTGAAACTAAGTTATTGTAGAAAAATAGACAGAGGTATTTGAGGTTCATGACTTCTCTTATGTTTGTGCTTTAGGGATAGTGCTGTTTCAATTTCCCCTTCTATGATGCAGGTGAAATCCCAGTGAAGGACAATGTCATCTGATAACACTAATCTGACAACACTAAAGTAAAAAAAAAAAGTCCTCTTTTTGGCTTAAATTGTAGAGCTGGACACTGTCATCTCTTTTATGGTGCTCTAACACTGCTTAAAAAAATTATCTTCACTGCTTGTAATCTCTAGGTTCAAAATTCAGTAGGAAAAAAAATCTCCTTTAATACTAAGAGAAACCTTCCCCAATCTGCTGACATGTCCCTTATCAAATATTATCTGAGTTAAAATGGAGCAGTGGGGAAATAAACTACATATATTTCAAATGGCATTGGGAACCAAAATGAACTCTTTTAAAAAAATCTGGCAATAGTGTTCATTATGAAGCTAGCACAATGAACACAAAAAGTAGAGTGATGTATTTTTTGATCAGTTAAGACATAAGAGGTATTAAGTAGTTTTAAAGCAGGTGAAAATAGCCAGTGAATCCTCCCATGCCAGCTTTATCTCAAGCAAGGGGAGGTGAGTGGCAGGTCATGATGGAGTTTCAAGTGATCATAGAGGTACAGTTTCCAATATGCCTGATCCTTTAGTACAGATCCTCAGGCTAAATGCTAGCTCAAGTTCCTGTTCCAAAACACACTGAAGGCCATTTTACTTGGGGAAACAGCATCTACTGAGAGGTCAATAAGGCTATTATATGGAGCTCACTTTATAACTGTACAAAACAATATTGCCTCCACAAATACATGTTGACCTCTTCCCAACTACTTCACAGATTTAATGAATGTGCCTAGTGTTAGAAACTGAAGGTCAGTTAGAGGGTGCTTTTTAACCCTGGCATCTACAGTGCTGAATGAGGGGCATGCACACACTCCCTCAAATGCTAGGGGCCAGATCCGCAAAGGTGACAGTGAGCATCTCTGCACCTAAAAAAAATTATCACAGGAATAATATTGTAATCCTATGCAGCCTGAGTTAAGCTCTTATGTAATAAATGGGAAGAGACAGGCACTATTATAACATGATCCACAAAGCCAACAAGCTAACCAATATGCAATGATGACCAAGAGGGGTGTAAAGTAAACCCTGCCTCTCTTGGAAGTAGGCATCTAACTCTTGGCTGCTATAAGGTGCCTATCTCTGTTTGCAATCCACAAACCAGGAAAAGATAGGCATTCAAATGTACCATGGAGTGTGACATGAAATCACCAGCAACAGCAACCACTGCTGCTCATTTATAACTTTTAGCCTAACTGATAGGGTTCTTACCCAGATGTGGGAGAATCCTCCCTCCTCCTCCACCCCATCAAGTCACCCCTTTTCCTGAAGGGGAGAAAGGATTTGAATGGGGATCATCTACTTCTCTGGTGTGTGCTCTAACCATCAGGTTATGCAATATTCTGATGCAAATCTCCCTCAATGTCTCCTACTGCAGTTGTTCCACTTAAAATATTAATTGGGCCAGAGAAAAAGTGTAGAGGGACTAGACCCTTGAATGGGGGTCTCCCACATTCTGGATGAGTATCCTAGTCACTAGCCTAAAGATTGTAATGGAGGTTCTCCTTCTCCCTGCTCCTCCCAGCTGTTTTGTTGCCCATTCATGATTTAGGCAGCTGATTGGTGAATCATTCTGGGGCTTAGGTGGAAGATATGCATCCAGACACCTACAGTGAGACTGCAGTGGGTGTCCCCAGAGGCAAAATTTTAGGAGTTGAATGAGTTTAGGCATCTACAGGGTTAGGTGGCAGCCAACCAGGAGTGTTGTGGTGCCTAAAAATGGGACTTGCATGCCCAAACATCTTCATGAATTGCACCCCCAACTGCTTTGAAATGGGACCCATCTCTGTGCAGCAGGGCATGCATCCTCACAGTGGGACTCCAAAAACAATAAGTTCAGAGGTAAACTTTTATATCTCCATTTTAGAAAGAACTGAATTGGAGTTCTGAAGTGAGTTGCCAGTGATCACAACTGGAGTTATGAACTCCTGGACTCTAATGCCAGCTCATAGCCTAACTCAGTGTTTTGCTCGGATCTTCAACTACACCTGTTTGAACACAGGATTTTGCTGCTGGGGGGGGGGGGGGATTTTAATCCACAAAAATAATCTTTTAAGGAAACTAAGATTTCTGTGGGCTTTTAACAGCTATATGCTGTACTGAATAAGCATTGGTGTCAGTACTTGGCACACAGACAATATGGGTGAAATCCTGATCTCACTGAAGTTGGGGAAAAAGGATTTCACTCTTCAATTTTACATATATAAAAATTAAACCAAAAAAAAGAAAGCAAATGAGAATGAACATGGTCTAGCTTCCTCCCACCTCCATGAACCCAGTAACCCATCATTTATTTTATAGATCTCTCTACACATAAAAGATAGGGGCTGAATGTCTGCAACCACATTTTCATAGAAATTAATTTAAATGCTCAGAATCATGCAAGAAGTGAAAACTGAGCATTGCAAATCAGTAGGTTTCATAATAGTTTATTTCTAAGGAAGATAGAGAAAATAATTCTGTGTAATATCATAGAACAAAATTACTGTTTTCAAATTATCCCAGTTTCCATATTGCTATGAATTTCAATGGGCAGTCCATTTCTGACAGTGTAAAAACAGCAGGCAAGTATAATAATGAAAGATGAGATACATGTTGACATAGCATTCAGTGACTAGTTTGTCACTCCTCTAGGATGCAAATTGACTCTAAATAGTAAGGGCAAAAACTAACTGCTTTTTGCAGCCTTAGCTCAGCAAAATAGTCTGCTAGTAGTTTTAACAATGTTTCCACCCACCCTCATACCATTGGTGGTTAAAATAAAAACTGCCTTGGTGGTCACAGCATCTTAGAAGTTAGCATCGCTTCGATAGTCATTAAGCTGCATTCCCCTCAAATGAAATATACAACTTTAAATCAAATTAAATATATTGTCTATTGTTAATGCTGCAAAACTGTATTTAATGTGATATAAACTGATTTATATAAACAGGTGGTTTTATGGGTTCATATCTTAAAATACGCATTTTCAGTCAATGGCTATGGATTTTTATTCCTATTCACAACCACAAGAGATTGAGTAATACCATTACTGATCTAGTATTGTGTACCAGAATGGGGGCAGCTGTGATGACAAAAAGAAAATTAAACACTACAGAGTTTTCCCAAGAAACAGACAGGACTGTTGGAAAACAACAACTGTCCTTTATTATCACAAAAGGGTATCTTTCAGAGACATACAACAGGATCACGCTGTCCATCAGATTAAAAAAATCAAAACACTGAACTTGGAAGTGGAATCAAAAGGCAATAGCAGCTCTGAGGAGAACGCAGTAAAGTTAACTCAGCAAAAAAAGGATAACCAGGAGAGAGAGCTTTGAACACCAAAAGGTGCCATCTCTGGAATTGACACAATCTGATGCCATTGCTTTGTGAACTGGCTCAGGAGCCACAGCAGAATTAAAATGTACACAGGCCCAAACAAAGCTTTGTTTTTTGTTTGCTGTAAACAGGAGTTTGAACAAGTAAAGAAACAATAACCTCTGTTTTACTGAAGCTCTAGTGATATTAAACCAAGGTATGGAGCCCTTGGCAGTAGAAAGCCAAAGTGAGACAGTTATAGCAATACAATGGCTGCAACCTGTCTTTTAACAGAGGGCTCAGAAAGGGCCAGCACTGCATTCATAGTGATTGAGGTGTATAGGAAGGCGATATGGCCAATGTGGCAGGTAGATGTGCTGATCTAGTGTGTTCCCCCTCACCAACAACCTTCACCATTAAGGAACTCCCTGACTAGAGACTAACGTTTTTCCTCCCAGAACAGAGCTGGTGTTAAAAAACAACCTTATTTCCTCAAAACAAAACAAGAAGTATTCACATTTAAAACACACTGAAGTGTAAAATTTCAAACAAAAAAGTAACTTTTCTTTTGGTTATCAAAAATTGATTTCCCTGCCCCACCCCCAAATAGAAACCAGATTTTTTTGGACCAAAAACACACTCCAAAATTCCATTTAATCAAAAAGCTATTTTTCATTAAAAATAATAAGTCCCCAGCTCTGTGCTGAAGGCAAAGGGTGGAGTAAAAACACTGCCTGATACCCTTCAGTTTGGACCCCACAGAGGATGGAATGGGTTCTTCTGGAGCAAAAAGGCACAATTTTAAATGCCCATCAGCACTGGATTTCATCTAGCCCAAGACTGGCAGTGGCATTAAATGAATTATAAAGTCACTGACTGCAACATGTAGAGCAAATATTTCCTAAATAGGTTGCAAAAGATAGTAGGCTCTGAATCCTAATCCAAACATATAAACAGCTTTAGAAAGGATGAAAAAAAGTGTATGCTTGTATTGCAAATGACAATACCGATCACTATAAGGTGTCCTCTTCTGATCCCAGAAAAGAGCTGCAATTAAACTGATTGGAACTGAACTCTGAGGTTAGCTTAGTTCTCAGTTGTCTTCCCTAATCTCGAAGTATATTCAGTATCCACTGTGGAACCAATGATAATGTTCCTTCAGTACAGTACAACTCTTGGTCAAGTCTCTGTCTGATCTCTGAATATCTGCATGCAGAGTAATACTGACATGGACGGACACACACATACACACACACATATAAACAAACACTACTGTGTGTGTGTGTGTGTATCAAATGTTCCAATTATATGTAGCAGTCAGCTGAGTGTTGTTATGCAAAGTTTGCCATTAGCAAGCAGTTTACTGCACTGAAACTTGATTTTCAATTAACAAAAATCAAGAGATATGCAATACAGCTCATGGAGTTTAGGAACAGAAGTTCACAGGGAATATCCAGCTTGCTGCCTCAGGTGGTCAACATCTATCTTGTGCTCAGGACTCAGCTGAGATGTTGTAGAGCTGAGAAACAGCAGTAATGATAGCATTGCATCCTTCAAAATGTCACTGTAGAATCACTTTTGAAGTTTTCTGGGACCAAGTGCTGATCCTCCACCTGTTAAAGCTCCCATAGGTTTAAATGGGAACTAAAGGCATAGCTAGAGTTTATTTTTAAGTAATAAGATGTGTTTGATAAATTGTCCAGCTATACCAGAAGGACAGGACACACTGGATGTGCTTTAAACAGGCAGCAACTTCATCATCAACTGTCTGGGAGTACCCTGCAGATAGAGTGTAGGTGACTCCATGATTATTTCAATATCTGCCAGGGCATCCATTAGCCTCCATGTCCCTTTTCCATCCTGGTCCCCGGCCAATCCACTGCTGGGACCTTACCCCTTTTGAATGGTTGGTTCCCTGCTGTGCCAGTCATAGGAGCCCAGAGCACCATTTTTGCTCCTTTAAATCCTTTACCGCCATACACCTCCTTTAAATCCTTTACCAAACTATTTATCTGATCACCTCCCTATGGAGTACCTGCACTGGACATCTTGCCCCTTGCTTACAGAATGCATGGTGACATCATAGCCTAAATCCTATTCCATGCTCACCCAACCTAAGCCCCCACTCACACCGAACTGTGTGAAAGTCAAAAGGCCCCACAATGCCTTGCCCAATCTGGTGGTGAGGGAGGAGTCCTTCCCAGTCTCCCCCTCCAAGAAAGGAGTGGTTTGCAGAATGCCCACATTGGATCCTGACCAAGCCTGAATTTCACCAGTTTCAAGGGCAGGTGCTGCTCCACTAGGTCCAAGTGAAAGAGGGCTTCACCTGCCCAGTTTGCACTTATGTATTCTTTCCTGCATCTTTGGGTCACCTCTGTGTGTGGGAGGGGTGAGTCAGCATCCTCATGCTGACGCTCTGCATCAGTGACCATGCCTCTGTCCTTAAAGACAGGGGTGAAAGTAAGCAGGTACAGGCCGGTACAGTGCATCGGTAAAGAGTGGCCGCTGGTAGTGGCCCGTATACAACTGATGTAAAAGCGCTGCCGTGGCAGTGCTTTAAGGACCCTGCTTAAAGCTCTTCAGTGCTTTAATGTCACTGCCTCTTTTGCACTCCCTGCCTCTGGGGGAGGGGGGGTGGGCCACAAAAGAGGCAGCTGCTCCAGGGCCAGTGATTTAAAAAGGGCCCTGGGCTCCGCAGCAGTGGCCGGAGTCCCAGGCCCTTTAAATCACTGCTGGAGCCCCGGGCAGAGCGGGCTGGCTGTAGGATGCTGAGCCCCAGTCCCACCCCTTCCGTCAGAGGCCCCATTCCTTCCGGAGGCCCGGAGCCAGCCTCTGTACCTGTAAGTGTTGAATGTTAGTTTCACCCCTGGGTATACTCCTTTCCCTGGCAAGCGAGACAATACTGCCTCCCTCCCTCCCCTTAAGGTGCAGCACAGTCATCAACAATCACAAAAAAAAAATCACAAGAGAAAAAGTTAACTCAAACTTCAAATTGCATTGGTCAGGTACAGTAACTAATTAAGGACCCATTTTCTTGTGTGAATGATTATGTAACTCCCACTTCTATGAAAAGGAGTTTACTATAGACATGGTAATCCTGGGCAGTTAGTTTCAGGTATCTACTTAGGAGTGACTAAAACAAGAAAATCCCTATGTATATTTTTAAATTTAGTTTTGGGGCAATCCCCTTCCTGGCATTTCTCTAACCAAGTGCCAAGTAGTCCTTTCCTAACCAACCACTAATTGATTTAAATTAGGGCTGTCAAAAATTAATTGCAATTAAAAAAATTAATCGTGATTAATCAGTTTTAATCACACTGTTAAATAGAATCCTAATTGAAATGTATTAAATATTTTTGGATGTTCTAAATTTTCAAATATATTGACTTCAATTGCAACACCAAATATCAAGTATATAGTGCTCACTTTATATTATTTATTACAAATATTTGTAGTATAAAAATGATAAATAGTCTTTCAATTCACCTCATACAAGTACTGTAGTGCAATCTCTATCATGAAAGTGCAATTTACAAATGTAGATTATTTGTTACATAACTGCACTAACCCCCCCCCCATTTAAAACTTTAGAGCCTACAAATCCACTCAGTCCTACTTCTTATTCAGCTAATTGCTAAGAAACAATTTTGTTTACATTTACAGGAGATAATGCTGCCTGCTTATTTATAATGTCACCTGAAAGTGAGAACAGGCATTCGCATGGTACTTGTGGCCAGCATTGCAATGTATTTACGTGTCAGATATACTAAACATTCACGTCTCTTCACGTTTTGGCCACCATTCCAGAGGACATGCTTCCATGCTGATGATGCTCATTAAAAAAATGAGTTAATTAAAATTTGTGACTGAAATCTGTGGGGAAGAATTGTGTGCCTCCTGCTCCGTTTTACCTGCATTCTGCCATGTATTTCATGTTATAACAGTCTCGGATAATGACCCAGCACACGTTTATTTTAAGAACACTTACACTGCAGATTTCACAAAAAACACAAAGAAGGTACCAGTGTGAGATTTCTAAGGATAGATACAGCACTCAATCCAAGGTTTGAGAATCTGAAGTGCCTTCCAAAATCTGAGAGGGATGAGGAGTGGAGCATGCTTTCTGATGTCTTCGAAAAGCAACACTGCGACATGGAAACTATGGTACCCAAACCATCAGAAAAGAAAAATCAATCTTCTGACTGTGGCATCTGACTCCGATGAAAATGAACATGCATTGGTCCGCACTGTTTTGAAACATCATCAAGCATAACCTGTCATCAGCATGGATGCATGTCCTCTGGAATAGTGGTTGAAGCATGAAGCAACGTATGAATCTTTAGTGCATCTAGCATGTAAATATCTTGAGACGTGGGTCAAGACAGTGCCATGCGAACACCTGTTCTCACTTTCAGGTGATACTGTAAACAAGAAGCAGGCAGAATTATCTCCTGCAAATGTAAAACTTGTTTGTCTGTAATTGGCTGAAGAAGTAGTAAGACTGAGTGGACATGCAAGCTCTAAAGTTTTAGATTGTTTTATTTTTTAATGCAGCTTTTTTAGTATGCAATTCTACATTTGTAAGATCAACTTTCATGATAAAGAGATTGCACTACAGTACTTGTAATGGGGAAATTGAAAAATACTATTTATGTTTTTTTACAGTGCAAATATTTGTAATAAAAATTTAAATGAGCACTGTACATTTTGTATTCTGTGTTGTAACTGAAAAATATTTGAAAATGTAGATAACACCCAAAAATATTTAAATAAATGGTACTCATTTAACAGCACAATTAATCACATGATTAATCAATTTTTTAATTGCTTGACAGCCCTAATTTCAATCACACCTAAGCATATGCTTTAACTTTAATCAACTCCTTACATGTGAATGAAAGCACGATTTGGTCCAATATGCTTAAATCCAGTAGGTAGACTTTTATATACTTTTTCAGGGCTTTACATCTAATGTTACTAGTCTACTTACAGTAAACTACTTCTATTATTACTATTACTATGATGAGAAAGTGTTTAGTTTACCCTCAAATGCCAGAGATTTCATCCAGATCAAGTTCCTTGGCAATTTTCATATGGAATATCATTCAAATTTCCACATAAGTGCATATGTTATATATTCTTGATACATATAGTATCTCAGATTGTACAAGAACAATTAGAATTTTAAAAAATGGACATTCTTTTGCTTCTAAGAACAGAAGCCAGATCATCTATTATATAAACTGGTATAGGTCCGCTGACAAAGTCGGTTGAGAAACTGGAGGCATGTCTGTATACTTTCTCATTTTTTTCTTAAGGACAAAAATATACATTGAGTGACGTGCCTAAAAATAGGACCTTATGTAGCACAGATGATCAATATAGTATTAACTAGTACATTGAAATGAGAAGGCCAATAAAAAAGATTTAGTCCGAGCAGGGGAAAAATAAACCTCTAATGCAGAGATTTTGTCCTTATGTGAACTAGATTTATTATAAAGCACTAAGCCTCAAGCAAGTGGCAGACCTGAGGGACACAGTCTGAAGATCAGCATATTTTGGGGAGCACAGGGAGAAGAGAAAGGGAGCCCAAGGATCTGCACCATCCCTGCCACCCACTTTGCAAGAAGAGATGCAGCCCTATTGAATTGGCTCTTCCTGCTACCTGCAATATGAGTAGTTAGCTCATGGATAGTGACAATCAGGACATGCAATTTGTTGTAAACTTGGGCAAGACCTAAACATATATGAAGAAAAAATAAATCTTCCACATGATACAAGACATATAGTGTAGACATATTGAGGTGAGGCAATCTGAACAAATGAGTGAAGTGACAAATTTCAAGCAGCAAATAAAACAATGCAAGAAAGGCTATTGAATGTGAATTGTTTCATTGAAAATGATATTGAATAAGACGTTAAATAAGAGATGTGACAATGGCTGATGAACTATTGTAGAATATTTTTAGGAACATAGTATATTGTTCGAAGTTTCCCTCCCCTCTTAGAAAATAAATTTTACAAAAACAACGTTGCAAGATAGCTCAGTAGAAAATCTGAAGATCAAGGAATCCTCATGAGTCTAGAAGAATCAGAATCACTTCTGATCATTTCATTTATATATTTTAAAGATGTCCGGAAGAATAAGCAGGGTGAATAAGTTATGTACAGAAATAGAAAGACGAAAGAACATTTATATGTATGTTACAAATAAATAGGTGTTCAGATAATTAGATTCAAGTGAAAGCAAAAATCATTTGATCCATTTGGCTATGCATATATAAAACACTTTTCTTGCTTATAATATAGACAATCCTCCTTGAAATTAATCAGGTTCTAGGCGATGTGTATTGTCTCCCTTCTCTTTCAAGGTTCCAAATACTTCCTTCATCTCAATAGCAGCATTGGTGTTTCACAAAAGGACCCTCAACCTGTTCCCATTCAGTTTGGGCATAATCTTACTCTGATCAAAGATGGACCATATTCATGTACTATTATTTATCCACAACCTAGTTTATGGTACCAAGCATCTCACTTGCTCTGTTTTCATCCTGTTTATGAGACTATCTGTGGTAGTTATATTGCAAACTCCTTCCCTCCGCGTATTTGAAAGTCACAGCAAACATTTCTCCCACACATCAAAAAATAGTCTGTTTTGGCATGTCACTCTGGAAGTAAGAGCCCTTAATGCAGTACAAGTGATCAATTTTCTGTATGAAGTGAATATTTTACAATTTACTTGTGTATTAAATTTAATACTTACGTATTAAAAACAAAGCTAGATTGTAGTTTCAATGGGGGGGAGGGGACAGATGAAAAACAGTTTCATCACTTGAGAAAATTTAATGTACATTTATAATTTTCCATTTTACCTGCTGTTTTTTTCTACAAGTATCACCTACCCAAATTTCAGATCAAATTCAAATATATCCAAACTGCATGCAATTAATGGACACACGTTTAAGTTAAAGCGCTGTGCAAGGAAACTTCCTCTCCCCTCCAAATTTGCAATAGCTTATCCAAATACAATTTTATCTGAGTCTTAATGTGCTGTCTGAAATTTGGCTCAGCTTTAGTTACAACATTATGAACATATTAGAAAGAGTGTAGGCATAACGTTCTACAGCTTTTAAATGTGTGCCTTAGGATTAGCTTCTTTTCCATAAGGTATGGGTGTAATTTCTCTGTTTAGAATCCTATGTCCTTGAAAAGGAGAAAGTTTGGCCCAATGGTTAGGACACTAAACTGGGACTTGGAAGACCCTGACTAAATTTCCACAGATGCATTACATAACCTCAGTCAAGTCATTTTGTCTCTGCTTCAGTTTCCCACCTGTAAAATAAAGATAGAAGCACTTCACAGAGAGTTGTGAGGCATAAATAAGACTGAGTGAATGGAATTATCAGCACTCTGAAACACTCCCCCCCACCCAAAAAAAAAAGTAGGGGAAAATAATTTTGGACTAATCAAAAATTCAACCTGATTCTTTTTATTTTGAGCATTTTAAAGCATTCTAAATCTTTAAATAAATTCAAGTTACAATTAAGGAAGTTCCTTAAGAAAGGTAGTTTGAATAAAAATTAAAACATTTCAAAGTTTTCAAAGTGGACCATTTTGATTCTTTAAAAAAAAGTGTGCCCCCCCCCATTGAGAGTTTGACAAGACTGACATGAACAAACAAAATGTTTTGGTGTTGCCAAATCTGCATTTTCTACCAATCCCCCCCCCCAAAACCCAAACATATCAATAGCATACAAAGGCTGCCCTAGAACAGAAAAGTAATTTGGTTACAGTATTTTGGATTCTTCTCACAATTGTTGCTTCTTATGTTAGTACATTTTGCATACTGTAAAATTCTACTTCTGAAAACAGTTTGTGTTCCCCAATGCATATTTTTTCCTCAGTGCTAAAGCATGAATATTTTCCTGAAACATTTCAGTTCTATCAAAAACTGAATTTTATTGAAATGTATATTTTATGAATGCTGCTTTGCTGGAGCAGTTAGTCCATTTTGATTAGAGATGGCTTTGTAAGATGTCACTTGTGAATGCATTTGAATCTGAAGTCCATTTAAAACGGTTTTCTTTCAATAGCACCAGAAGTTCACAACTTGTTCTCATTATATTGTTTGAACAGGCAGAATTCTCACATGATTTAAAAATATTTCTATCAATTAAGATCACTTTTGAACCAGTTGCAGAAAACAAATTCATCAGTTTTGGCTAAATCCACGAACAAAACAAAAACAAAACCAGAGGTGCTTTCAGAACTGGAAAATAAGAGCAATCCTTTCTGCATATGAAAATCCAAGCAGGTGGATTTCAGGTTCTAATTCAGGCCCATCTTTAATGGTGATCATTGTCAATATAAATAAGAATGTAACAACAGCCATGCTGGGTCAGACCAAAAGGTCCATATTGCCTACTATCCTGTCTGACAGTGGCCAATGCCAGGTGCCCCAAAGGGAATTAATAGAAAAGGTAATCAAGTGATCCAACCCCTGCGTCCATTCCCAGTTTCTGGTGAACTGGGACTAGGGACATCATCCCTGTCCATCCCAGCTAATAGCAATTGATGGACCTATCCTCCATGAACTTATCTAGCTGTTTTTTGAACAGTCTTGGCCTTCACAACATCCTCTGGCAAAGTTCCACAGGTTGACTGTGTACTATGTTAAGAAATACTTCCTTTTGTTTGTTTAAACCTGCTGCCAATTAATTTCATTTGGGACCCCTTGAACTTGTGTTATTGCATGGAGTAAATAAAAACTTCCTTATTTACTTTCTCCACACCAGTCATGATTTTATAGACCTCTATCATATCCCCCCTTGCTCATCTCTTTTTCAAGCTGAACGGTCCCAGTCTTATTTCTCTTTCCTCATATGGAAGCTATTCCATAAAACTCTAACAATTTTTGTTGCTCTTTTCTGAACCTTTTCCAATTCCAATATCTCTTTTTTGATATGAGGCAACCATATCTGCATGTAGTATTCGAGATATGTACACACCATGGATTTATATACAGGCAATATGTTATTTTCTGTCTTCTAATTTATCCCAACATTCTGTTAGCTTTTTGCTTCTAAGATGTATGAAAATGAAATAAAAGTGGATACAGTACATTTTCAGTGCCCTAGGCAACATTTCATGTTTGACTTGTACTGGTGAAGAAAACAGGCCCGTAGTCAAATTGGCAAAATTGTGATCTAGTGCTATGCCAGATACCTGGAATGATGAAACTGCTCAGTTTCTTCCAGTAGTTGAATTAAGTTGAGTTGAGTTATCTGTGAAGCTCCTGGAGTATGCTAGATGACCAGGGTAACATTAGTAATACATACTTAAGTTATGACAATTCTCAAAAGCCTCAGTAAAAATTAGGTCACCATTGTAATAGTTCAGTACAAACATGGATAAGAGAATGCTTAGCCCAGATGGCACACACACTAAAAGGGCACAAGAGGGATGAAGGTAAGAATGTATGACTAAATATACAAACATATGACTCTGGTGAAGAATTGGCATAGGGTTTGTTACTTTTTTCTCCATTTTTGAATGGAGGAGAGAGATTAGGGTGAGGAATGGCAGGAATGGATAATTTACTAAGATAAGGGAGTTAATAAGGGCACAGGAGTAAGAAAAAAAGAAGGTGAGGGAAACAAGATCACCATCTGTCTAATAGGAAACAGCAACTAGAGTTTTGTAAGTCTCATAGTGCAGGAGAGAGTCTCCAGGAGGATTTGAAGAAAATCTAAAGCTCGTATAGATCATCTCAGGGCATATTTTCCATCTTATTTGTATATGCACACACAAGTGTATATACATACAACTCCTGTCCTGTACTGATAGGGTCACATACCCGTAACAAGCTGATAAAGCCAAAGAGAAAGTGATAGTGACATAAGATATGTTCTATTTGTCCAATTCTTTTCAGATGTAACATTTTTCAAATATTCTCATGGATACATTTTGCTTATTTGGTTCACAGGGATCTGCATTCTATAGGGAGAGTGTGAAGATGTTTAAGGTAGAAACTGGTGGATGGTAAAGGCTGGAAATTGTCAGGGTGAAAGTGGAGGTCAACATAATTCAATAGATCATCCAATAGAGTGAGCTAAACTGTGAATGGTCTTAAAAGGAAAGACAGTAAGCTTGTGTTTGATACAGAAATGAAGGTGTATGTGGAGGGGGGGCACGATGGCAATGGAGGAACTCAAAGAGGGAGTTCATGTGATCTCAGCAACAATCCAGAGATATGGTGTTAGCAGCATCATTTTGAATTAACTTGTGTTTACACTGCAACATCTTTGACTGGTGCAGTCAAAATACAAAATAAGGGACTGTCCAAGAGTTTTAGTTGGAAGAGGAGGAAAATCTGGATATTAAAGTTGTTGTGTAGGAAGAAGATACAAAAATGCATCATCCTGATTACCTGGGTCTAGAGAGAGGATCAGATCAAAGATGATGCCAAGGATATTGGGTTGCATGTTTAGGGAGGATGGTGATGATATGCAGAGTGATAGACAAAATGGGGAGAGGAAAGGGCTAACACAGCAAGATCAAGAGTTCAGTTTTAGTTAGCTATGTTTTATTCAAGATGATTGGACATTTATGATAGAAGTCAAAACAAGGTTAAGGTCCTAGATAAGATAGAGAAAAAGCTCACCAGGAGACAGGTAGATTTGGGAATCATTGGTATAGAGAAGTCAACATCATGCTTTGGATTAGATCACCTACATATATGGAGTAGCAGGAGAAGAGGAATGTGAAACCAGAAATTATTTTTAGCTGTTCTGAAAAACCTTGCAGCACTTAGGTCAGAGATATGCTGTGGGGGAATGGACAGCTAGAAAGAGGGGTTTAAAACATCATGAAAATCCCCTCTCCAAGTTGCATAACAGTGATTTGACAGTATCATAATGCTTAAGCTGGCATAAAAGCATAGTTGGTTTCAGAATCAAGACTTTAATACATTATAATTCATAGTGAAAAATCCAGAATGGCCACTGCAATGATTCTCTATTATAAAACAACATGCAGGACACAGACTAAGTTGACCAACAGCAGATAAGAGATAGGGTGAAGTAGAGTTCAAAATACATGACTCAGCTTCCTCTCCAAAATGCCTGAAGGGTGTAGATAGGAGGATTTATGCTAATAGCTAGAAGGAGGATCTAGACAGGATTAGTGTCCATGCTGATAAATTCAAGTTGATTTGCTGAGCTGATATAATTAGGCAGGGAGCAGCTATGCTAATTTCTGAGCTTGGAAAAGCAACCAATTAGAGAAGGCCACACACTGAATATAAGGCTGACAGCTAGCAGGCTGACGGGGACAGTGGTTGAAACCAAGCAGAAAACATCAAGTAGCAAGGAAAAGAGACGCAGCAACTTGAAGCAGCAGCAGCAGCCACCAAAGCTTCTGAGGCAACTAGAAACTTCTAGAAGGCAGCACCCACAGAAGCAATCTGAGGTGGCAACTGGAGAGAGTAGCAGCAACTGGAGCCCCACAGCCGTCAACCATTTTTATTAACTTGACATAGGAGAGGGACCCCCCAGAGACAATTATAATCCCTCTGTAAAGGAGTGCAAGATTGATTTTCTATTTTGAAAAGAATGACTGGATGTGCCTGTAAATAAAGCTGGATACCTGTATTTGTATGAGACCCACCGCACCCATCCTGTGACTGCTTGGCCACAGCTCACAGGATGATAGTGTTAAATAGTAATTATTTTTCTTCTTTTGTAATATTGTAATGCTTTCTTATGCCTATGTTTAGAAACTCAGCTCAACTACAATATTGAAATAACATTGTATACATGTGTATAAAAGATCTCTATGTACTTTAAGTATTACATAGTAACTGCTATATGGTTTATGTATGCTATGCTTCCTATGCTGTCTGTATCTCATTTTATTGTGCTGCTTTAAATGTATGATTTCTAAAGTATGATATATTCTTTCTTGCTTTATTGAATATATTGTAACTGCTTATTTCCTTTAAAAAATTTTTTAAAGACTTACTGCTTGAATGTCAATTTGAGCAGAGGGTTGTGTCTGTGTCCTCCCAGGGTTTAGCAGGATTAACCTGCTCTGTGGAGTCCTCTGCGGGTTGGAAACAAACCCCCTGGTAAAACCCTGGCAATTCCTTTAGGGTGGGCCACCACCTAATTTATTCTGCCCAAAGGGGTAATAGATAATTTATAGGTATAGGCAGGCCAGTATTAAAGTGTGTGAGATACACATTTGGGATAACAAAGGGACCAAGGATAAAGCCTTTGGAGAAGTCCACAGAAAAAGTGGAGACAGGATAACAATGGCCCACCAAATAAGACTGATGAAGTTATCAGAAAGGCAGTGGAAAATCATGATAAGACAAGACCAAGGCAGCCAATAGAGAATAGATGTTCAAAAAGAATGGAGTGGTCAACAAGATCAAAAGCCATCAAAAGGTTAAGACCAAATGTGGAGTACAGGCCCTGAGATGTTGCCAGGAACTGCTCATTAGACATTGGTGAGAACAGTTTTATGGAATACCACAGAAGCCAGCTTGGAAAGAGTCAGTGATGAAACTGGAGAAAAGTAACTGAAGAGGGGGGTTGTAGATGTGACATCTGAGAAATTCGTAGATGAGGGGAGGAAAATGATTGTTTGAGGGTGAGGCAGAGCCTAGGGTGAGTTTCTTTAAGAAAAGCATACTCGTACTTTGAGGTGAAGGAACCCCATGAAAGAGATAAAAGTGAGGGTGAAGTCTGAGGGCAGGGATAAAAGGGAGGTAAGGTGATAAGACCATTGGGGAAGTATGCTTGACATCCCTGGGTCCTGTGCTGGTGATATACTGTGGGAAGGTGCAAAAATGTGTCAACTTCACTACAGAGCAGCAGAAAGCAGAGTTGCATGTAGGAGTCTTAAATAGGTTCAGTTTGGAGGCAAGAAGGGGTGCTTTAGCCTGTACACTGATGTGACTAGGGTACTTAACTATGGAAGAGAGGTTCCACTCTGGTTCTTCCTGGAAAGAGGTCAAGAAAAGTGAATGATATGCTGTTTCTTAAGTCAGGGCTTCAAAGCTCCCACACCCCAGAAGTTCAGCTATAGAACTGGTTCCTGGTGGCAGAAGAGGGTTCCTGTTCTGCTTTATGCTATGAGGGACAAGGGTAGGGCTTTTCTCTATCTATTGGAAGAAAGTTACTGGAAGTAGGAGGGTTAATGTATAAAAATATTTCAGCAATTGTTTTTAAAGATAAGCCCCAGATATTTACTTTAGAAGTGTTACCTATTGGACAACTTTTTTTTTCCATCATCTGATATATACCCAAATGTTCATTATCCAATATTTAATCAGTTATATATTTTAGCAGTACTTTGTGTTTAAGAATAGGTTGATGTTCTTTAAGAGTGACTAGTGTCGGTGTAGTTTTATATGTTTAGAGAAAGCAGCCATTTTCCTCCTATGCATATGAAACTAATAACACTGCTGCCATCCTCTGCCTTTCATTCATGTAAGCTCATCTTACACTCCAGCACATCTTACTGCTGCTACCCATGCATACTTTGTGGTCACTGATTATATTAAATTTGATATTTGCTCTGCTTTTTTTTTTAAATACAGTTAAATAAATTGTATAGAAAGCTGGTAATATTGAAGAGTAGAAGCTGTACAAGAGGTAGGTAACATTTTAATATATGGTACACATACATATGTGCCATGAGTATGCATAGCTGATTAAATAAGCGCATGCTGACTAAATTAAGTGAAAATGAAGTGTATAGTCTAATCCAGTGGTTTTCAAGCAGGGGTATATGTACCTCTGCGAGTATGCATAGATCTAGACCACACACATTAACTCAACTAGATATTTGCCTAGTTTTACAACAGGCTACATAAAAAGCACTAGTGAAGTCAGTACAAATTACAATTTTCCCACAATTATTTGCATATAGAGCAGTATAAACTATACACTGAAATGTAAGTACAATATTTATATTTATTCCAATTGATTTATTGTACAATATGGTAAAAATGAGAAAAGTAAGCCTTTTTCAGTAACAGCGTGCTGAAGCAGGCTGTGACACTTTTGTATTTTTATGTCTGATTTTGTAAGCAAGTAGATTTTAAGTGAGGTGAAACTTTGGATTCACAAGACAAATCAGACTCCTGAAAGGGGTACAGTAGTCTGGGAAGGTTGACAGCCACTGATCTTATCCAAACCCAAAAGGTGTTTCTCCACACAATTCACACACAATTCAGCATGTGTGTCATAAATGTTCCAGGATATTCTGGAATGGAAGCAGTTACCAAGGTTCACTAGCAAAAGGCATACATGAGTAAATTGCACAGCAGCTAACAGCACTGTGCACTCCTGTATCTAGTGCTGTTAGTATCTTATTTGCATGAGAAATCTGTGTGCTTGCTCTTTGACACACAAAAGTGGTTATATGTAATACTTTATTTTAAGAAACATGATTGAGTATATACTAATATTTTGACTCTAGTACATCTTTATGAAGAGTGTACATTTTAAGAGTCAGTGCAATTTACTGCTCAAAAAGATGCTTCTCCCACAAAAAAAAGTACAACTTTCTTCTAGTTTGTACCCTGGTGTTAGTAAAAACAGATAGAAACAGTGATTGCTGATACATAGTTACTCACCTTTCCAGTAGATGGTAGTGCAGATGTGCATAAGAGAAAATTGTATTGGGGACTGAAAAACAATATGTAGACATTTTCAAATACAGATTATGGAGGCGTTTTTAGATGCTTCAGTTTTTAAAAGTCAGTCATGTGAAGCTGTGAAATCTGGGAAAAATGCACAATCTGACCTTTTCATTCTAGATACTAATCCTTAGCAAGCACCTAATTGTTCTATTTTTATAGAAAAGCTTTGATGAATTACAAATAGACATGAAAGACAGGGATGTGCAGAAATCAATAGCTATAATTATGTAGAACTGTAAATCTCAGTAGAGGCACATGATAGTACATTGAATTCTGAAATTTTTGGTAGTATATTTCTTCAGCCACACTATGTTACTATCTTGGTAGTGAGTGAGAAGGAGCAAAATTCTTTGTTCCTCTAGCTTTTCCAATGCAAAAATTCTCTTGCAGACTTGTTATGCTTAAATTATAAGCTGATTTTAGTAGCAGTACTTATTTTAGTGTGATAATATATCAGAGGCAACCTCTTCATGTTCTCAATAAATGAAGGAAACATGCATCACAGCAGTGGGAAATACATTTTTCCATAGTTTTATTTCAAAATTAAAGACTTAAAAAAGCTATTTTATTTATAATTTGTAAAAAACTAAAAACCAAAGAAAGCAATAGTTTTAATACACAGGAACAAATGGAGGAAGTTAAAGAAAACTTATTGTAGGACACAGAAACCAGAATATATAGAAGCTATCTTACCTTGTGTGTGTTATATAAGGTAAGATGCCAACAGATTATTTGAACATATTGAATTTCTAAGCTTGACAGGGCAAGTATTAACATACAGTCTTTTAAAAAAATTAATGGAGATATACCTAGCTCCTAGAACTGGAAGGGACCCCAAAGGGTCATTGAGTCCAGGGTTCACTAGCAGGACAGACCAAGTACTGATTTTGCCACAGAAACCTAAGTGGCCCCCTCAAGGATTGAACTTTCAGCCCTGGGTTTAGCAGGCTGATGCTCAAACCACTGAGCTATCCCTTTGCTATCATCTTTGAAGATTCCCTGCAACATTTTCATTAAGCACATCCATACAAACAGTTTTGTCTACCCTTAAGATAGCAGCAAAGGTGGGAAATAGTAGCAAAACTATCAGCATGTGGTCTAAACCTCAGCTGAACTATCAGATACAGCAGAGGCCACTGGCACATTAGCACTCCCAACATTGTTACCACCAGTGAAGCTGAACTTGTGTAAACAATGCTACAGAATGTAATACCCATAGGACACCACCTCATTACTGTGATGACCTCGTTATAGGCAGACTATGATCTAAAAAGTGAAGTAGAAGTAGTTTAAGCTATTTTTCCCCTGCAGAAATTCTCAACTGTGCTGATACAAAATGATGAGCCCCTATGACAGCTATGGAGACTAATACGTAAAATGTAATCTCTCAATGAAAAGTAGGAGGTACATTTCAAATGATGTACATATAGCTGGCCTGAGAGCAAGGAAGAAGGCAAAAAATTCTGTGGCAGATTATGAGAAGCAATATGATCTACTCCTGTGGAGATAGCTAAGAAGGGCTGATGTTACAGCAGCTCTGGCTCTGCTAACGCAACATGAAATCTGACAAAATTGTTAAATGGCAGTCCTGTCTAGATCTAGCAGACACAGAAAGGTTGGGTTTCTGAGTTTGGACTATACCTTTGCTATCATCAAATTGCACATAGTGTAGTGCTGACAGATTCTGGTTGTCAGCAGCCAGGGTCAAACCTGGGAGCTTGGGAGCTTAATCCATGAGCCTCTACTGCATGTAGCAGACTCAATCTCTGGCTGATCTAGCTGCCACTAGAAGGGGACTGTAGCGAGTCGGTGTGGTTCCCCTCCGGCCCAGCAGAGGGAGCTCCTTGCCAGACGCCCAAGTGGGCTGAGACACCACTTCCTGTCCCCGCCCCCCGGAAGTCAAGGGGCGGGACAGGAAGTATAAAAGGAAGCCGCCAGAGCTCAGTCAGGAGCCAGCAGCCGCCGGGAGCAGACGTGCCGGCGGGAGCTCCTGCCTGGGAGCCTTCTAGGAACCAAGGCAGCTGCCCAGACTGGCCTCCGCTTCCCCGCGCCCACTACGAGGAGGAGGAGCCGCCAGAGCCGCCCCGTGACAGGTACTGGGACCACCCGCCGGACCGCCCCTGCGCCCCCCCCGAAGAGGAGCCGCCGGGGCTTCCCTGGCCCTGCTTCCCGGAGGAACTGCCGGAGCAGGCCTGGCCGGACTTTCCGGAGGCACTACCCGACCTCCCCCCAAGCCCGGACCCGGAGGAGCCGAGGACCTTTGACTGGCCCGAACCTGATCCAAGTGTGCAGGTAAGCCCCGAGGGGGATATGGAGTATAGCCCGGGGATAGCCGACCCCTGTCAGGCTACGGACACTGAGGTCCCCATGTCAGTGTGTTGCGGTCAGGACCCCACTGACCAGCGGCCGTGAGAGCCGCTACTAGGGCCCCGGGCTGGAACACAGTGGAGTGGGCGGGCCTGTGTTCCCCCTGCCACCCCACTCGCGGGTGGCAGTTTCCCCCTCACCTCCGCGCTCAGGCACGGAAGCCTGAGCCTATATTGACTTTGCTGCGGCTCAGCCCCTGCTCCAGAGGCCTGAGCCTATATTGACTTTGCTGCGGCTCAGCCCCTGCTCCAGAGGCCTGAGCCTATATTGACTTTGCTGCGGCTCAGCCCCTGCTCCAGAGGCCTGAGCCTATATTGACTTTGCTGCGGCTCAGCCCCTGCTCCAGAGGCCTGAGCCTATATTGACTTTGCTGCGGCTCAGCCCCTGCTCCAGAGGCCGGAGCCTATATTGACTTTGCTGCGGCTCAGCCCCTGCTCCAGAGGTCTGAGCCCAAGGACTGCTGTCCGGCTGCCCGCCCTAACTGAGGGCCGGGGCGTATACTTAGTGACTGTGTGCCTTGTGCGGCCCCTGCCTGAGGGTCTGGACCTGGACTCATATTGAGACTGATTGCCGTTATCCAGCCCCCCTGCTCCAGAGGGACTGGACTCATATTGAGACTTTTTGCTGTTATCCAGCCCCCCTGCTCCAGAGGGTCTGGACTTCCCACGTAGAGGGGACAAGGAGCGAGTCGGTGTGGCTCCCCTCCGGCCCAGCAGGAGGGTTGAGCCCCGACACGCCAGCTTACAGGGACATGCCACACCAAGCAGGCCTTGTTTATACAGGCCAAGGGGAGAAGGGTAAAATCAGGTTTGTCCCACACTGTAAATGCTGAATGATAATGGACTCAAATGCAGCTGGGGATTGGCACAACATTGGAACTTACCACCAAACCACTTTCCCTCTGATTCATGAACGAGGGACACAATGTGGATTCAATTTTCAGATAGCCCACAGAGTTTGACACACTGAAAGAGGCCAAATTTAGTCAGGGCCAGATTCTGTTCTCATTTATGCACATATAAATCTGAGATAACACCACTGAAGACTTTGGCTCTGAACAATTCTTTGCTTTTAATTATGTAAACTGAAACTTTGTAAAGCACTTTGAAATCATTGGATGAAAATCATACAAGTGAAGAGTATCATGATGACTTTAGACATCTCTGGCTGTGTCAGCCTGAATGTATTTCCCATTCTATGTTAATGCTCATTTGAAGGTCAATCATTTGTCTTCCTCCCTTTCTGTATAGTTTTTCCATCTAGTGAATGATGATGGGTAAGCAATGTTCCCTCAAGGCTGGCATAGCTTCTTGATCTTGGCTGGCTATCATGAGCAGCCTTCATGAAGGGGAAGGGAATCCATGGTAGTGTGTAAAATTTATCACTAGTATTACTATAGTGGCTATGAGCCCTAGTCATGGATCATTGTGTTCACAGTTATTGTGCTAGGCATTGAAAAAAAAAATCCCACAAAAGATGTCCCCTGCCCTAAAGCGCTTACCATCCAAGTACCAGACAAGAGACAGATAAATATAGACATGGGAGTATGAGGAAACAATAAGTCACTATTGGGTAGTATGATAGGAAATGGTCTCAGCACACCAGACTAACAATTGCCAAGCTCTTCCTAGACATCATGGCAAATGAGAGTTTTGTGGAGGGTTGTCATGGGATCTCACCCCCACTTTGAGCTTGTGGGTTCAAAGATGGGGACCCGCATGTATTCTGCCACCACCCTAACCCTTAGGGTGGGGTTCCTTCTCGCTGCCACCACTCAATTAAGAAATGTGAATTGAGACACAGTCCTTCCCCAAAATCCTAGGGGATTCCAAGAGCCCCAAATCCATGGAGTTCTCACACCCAGGAGAAACAAACCATTCCCCCTGCTTCCTCCCCCCCCTCCCTTTTCCTAGGAGAGATACCGGGATCCAACTACAGAGGGATACCTCCCCCTCCCCTTTCCCTGAGAATCCACCCAAGGAAAGACCAACAAGTCCTTAATAGAAAAGAATTTATTAAAGAATAAAAAGAAACTACAGAATCTCTATGAGCCCAAGCTGGACACTCATAGGGTATAACCTTATCAATCTCTGGAGAGAATCCCCTCTCCCCCTTTTCTCAGTAAAAGCAATATCAGCAAACAGGAATAAAGCATTTCCTTTAGCAAACACACAATTGCAAATATAGAAATCAAATCATAAGACTAATCGCCTTTCTAATTAATACTCACTATTAATTAGTAGAAACTACTCCAGGAGAACTTGGAGACATGACTGTCCTCTGTTAGATTCAAAAACAGTTCTCACCCAGACAAAGGCTTCCCTCCACAGAGATTTGAAAAAATCTTATCTCTGATTGGTCCTCTGGTCAGGTGGTCACCAGGTACTACATGTTAACCCTTTACAGGTAAAACAGACCTTAACCCTTAACTATCTGTTTATGACAAGGGTTTTGAAGGAAAATAATAATAATCTTAACTGGTGATGTGCTAAGTCTTCCAAGAGACTTTCTGCAAAAATTATGGATGACTGAACTACGTCAAAGAATAAGAAACCCTCCATTGAACATTCACCAATTTTTAAAAATCAATTCATTGAAACTTTTACTGGTCTGATGGTAAGAACGTCTTGTTTTCAGTTGGGACAGAAGGTGAATGTGCTAAAAGTCTCGCCAGAGCCTGTTTATATGGTGTTTTTGCCCAATTTTTGAGGATTAAGTCCTATATTTTTTTTAAAAAATGGGATATTGTATTTACTGACAAAACACCTAAGGTTTTTAGAAGCCTAAATCTCATTTTCAGAATTGATTTAGGCATGTGATTCTAAATTCCATTAATAGTCAATGGAATTTGGATTAAATGCCTAAATTCCTTCTGAAAATGTCATAGCAACACCTAAATACCTTTAAAAATCTGGGTCCAAGAGATTTAAATAATTTGACTGAGCTCAGATAAACACCCAAGCAAACAGAATTCAAAACCTTTTGATGTTCACCCATGACTAGCAACAGCAGAGAAGTTAAGTTGTACAAAAGCACTCAATCAAAATAATGCTAATAAAACATACAGGCACCCTAAAATGAACAGAGTAGCCTTTAAAGTTCCACAATAAGTACTCTTTTAGACAGAGCCCATGTAATAAAGACTAATTGCATTGGGATAAAATTAGAGCTCAGCTGCTATAGCTGTCAATTTCTTTATCCTGAGGAATAAACATATGCACTAAAAACTGTTAACATAAAACTATAGGAAAAACATAGGATGAAAATCAATAAGGACAAATGTAAAGTACTAAACTTAGGAAGGCATAATCAGTTGCATAAATACAAAATGGTCAATGATTGCTAGGAAGGAGTACCGCAGAAGAAGATTGAGGGTAATAGTGAATCAAACAAAATAGGAATCATTCTGGCATGTATTAGCAAAAGTAGTAATTCTTCCACTCTACTTAGCATTGATGAGGCCTCAGCTGCAGTACAGTCACAAATTCTAGGAACACACTTGGGAAAGATGTGGACCAACTGGAGAAAGTCTAGAGGACAGCAACAAAAATAATTTAAAAGTTTAGGAAGACCTACAAGAAAAGATTGGAGAGGGGGAAAAAAAGGTTGTTTAGTCAGGAGAAGAGAAGACTGAGGGGGGACCTAAGTCTTTAAGTACATAAAATGCTATTGTAAAGAGGAGGGTAATGCATTGTTATCCACCAAAGACAGGACAAGAAGTAATGGGCCTAAATTGCAGTAAGGGAGATTTAGTCCAGACATTAGGAAAAGCTTCCTAACTGTAATTGTAGTTAAGCACTGGAACAAGTTATCACTGGATGTTTTTAACAACAGATTAGACAGACAAGTGTCAGAGATGGTCCAGAGATAATTCTTCGTTCTGCCTCAGTACAGGAGACCAGAGTAGAAGGGGACCCTGCAAGCAGGGTCCCTTCTAGTCTTATGATTCTATAGGTGTATGCTGTAAAAAAAGCTACGGTGTTTATGAATCAGCTCACTGCTCCACTCATTTTTATATATTTGTTTCCTAACGAATATCATTGCCCTATGTTTTTCTTTTAAACATTTTATTATCCATGCTTTATGGTGAGTTTCTCTTGTTTTGATATCTACTTGTCATAGCAAAGGCAAAACAGACATACTTCAGTGTGTGGGGGGGTGGTAGTGGGGGTGTCTATTTTTTATAGTGGGAGGCTTCAGTGGAGATAAGACTTTGATCTATCAATCCTATCAGATGATAAGAGATGTAGTTAAATTTTTACCTTCATCCTTGTCCTCTGTAGTTAATATAGTACTTCCTAATATAAGCTGCTAAATGTCCCCCTTTTCTATTCTTATTTAGATTATGATTTGACGATATATTCATGAAACTGTGTAGTTATTTTTTTTTAAAAAGTTTCAGTATTTACCTGGCCAAATTCCAACTTGAGTAATTACATTCTGCCTGCTTAAATGCCCCATGTGGTTTCAATTAGATGACGTATAGAAGAATAACTTGTCCTAAAAACTTCTGCAGTATTGCTGCTCTATTAAACAACTTTTGAATTTCACCCTAGAGTGACTGTACGGATCCCTATATACAATAAGTAAAACGAACTGGGACCCCACTAGATGAAAGTTGTTACTAGAGCTAAAGATAAGGGGGGAAATCCTGACTCAAACCAATTCCACTTAGTCTGAGGAGCAAATGGTATATCTACTGTTTGAGAAGAGGCAACTGAACTTATGAGTTCATATTGCTTGGGAAAGTGTGGGGGACAAGATTTAGGAGCACAGAGATGTTACCTGCACCTTTTGAACTGAATTCCATGGCAGCCTCCTGCTTGCAAATGAGCAAGGGATGGGTTTTAAAGATCTGTTATACAGACCTTTGTCTTCTGCAGATAGGGGGCACGTTAAAAACAGTGGCTATGACTGTCCCAGGCTAATCTGTGGGGAGAGTGTGGTGGAAACCCCAAGGCAGCTGCATAGTATTAGGTAAGACATGTACAGGAAGAAGTTTGGGGAATAGGTCCTTTATTAATGAACTTTTTCCTCCTATCATTCCCCCCTCCCCACACACACACCCCTTCTCCCCATGGAAAAGTTCCAAATAACTCAAGGAGTTACTAGTCCTCAGGCCACCAGGGAGTTGTATAAACGATTAGATTAATTCTAGGTTAATTTAAATATGAATACCCTAATTCAGAGCAGCAACAAGGTGGAGGGAGTCTAAATAAAGATCCATAAGTTTGAATATTGTTCCAGAAGTATGGAGCCCTCACAATTTCCGATTTCCAGGAACACCATCCTGCAAAAAGCCCCCCTTCCTGCAGGTGTATTCTTGGTAGGCAGCCCACAGGGTGTGTTTGTGGGAGAGGACAGTCATTCTAAGGAGAGGATAAGGTCTGCTCTCCTTCAGCAGTTCCTTCTCTTAAGGAAAGCTGGGTTTCACCTCTCCAAGGAGTGATGAGGTTTTGCTCTTTTCTTCTTCCCCTGATGGGGCTTCTCCTATTGCAGATGCTCATGTTTGAGGTTCCTCCCATTTTTCTACTATTGAATATTTCCCCCGTGTCTCTCTGGGCCCCCCTCCCTCCAATACTTTCCCCTTTTCTATGTTCCCCTTGCAGTGTGCGCCTTCTCCTTTGCCGTCTCCAAATTGCCCCGTTCAGTTTGTAAATGCATGCCCTCCTTACAGGTACTCCCTCATGGCTTCAGGGCAGTCTTGCAAATGGCCCTCACCACAGTTTCCCCCTTGATTCCCAAAACTCAGTAAAGCCTTAGAGTATATAGATAGCCTTTTTGCAGGGCTAATCATCAATGAAACCAGAATTGCCCTAGTGTAGTCCAAACAGTATAGTCATCCCAACAGTCCATCACAACGTATCAGTCCACTCTCTCTCCCCACACCCCTCTAGCTGGGGAGTTGCCCAGCTCCATTTCCTTCCCAGGTAGGATCTTCAACTCTTGCCTGGAAGACATCAGTAGGCTCAGCCTCCCCCATTATTCCCCAGTTTTTAGCCTTCTCAGGTCTTTTGTCTTCACCCCTCTGTCTCAGAGCCAAACAGGCAACTCCCTGTGCTGCTTTCAGCCTTCAGCCCTTTCCAGCCCTGTGACAATTCCTAGGGTGCCAGGACAGTGAGTCCGCTTGTTACCCCTTGACTTGCTGGTGTTTAACTGGGTGTCAGCTCCCCGACACCACCACTTAACCACGCAAGTACTCCTCTGGGCTATGGCAGCCTTTACTTTGCCTACTTTACTTTACCCTACTCCCTAAGCCCTTCTGAAGCAGTCTCCTGCAGTACCTAGTCCCTTATCCACTGAGCACTCAGTAATACCAAGTCTGCTGTCTCCAAAGGAACAGCGTTCTCCAGCTTGGATGATTCAACTTGGGACCAGCTCCTCATATACCACAGCAATGTGATATTTATAGTGAAAACAAAAAAAAGTTTAAGATTTAAGTGATAGTGAGTAAGGATAATATATGTAATCCTTCTGTTTCTGAGACAAAATTATTCCTTGAGACTAAACTTAACTTTAACAGGCTAACCATCTAAAGAAGCTTATTTTATGCCAAGTGTCTTTTCAAAATAAATCCCCATTGTGTTAACATGTGAAGCAAGCATTATAAGGTAACTGAGGCAGACCGGTGAATATACATTCTTTGTCTAGCAGAAACCTTCTTATTAGCCCTGTCTTAATTCAGCCTTTAGGAATGTGTTTTCATTGCACATACATAATTTATACAGTATCTGTACACATATTTCATACCAATATTAATTATTAGCATTATAATTTTCATTATTCTTTCTGGATAAATACTAATGCTAATGGATAATGCTAGATGTTAATTTGTCAGGCCAATTAGGAGTCACTGTTACAGAACAGTGAGCCATTTGTCAGTTGGCACCAATGGGTCTGTGTCACAATCCCTCTCTGACCTGGTAAAGTTAGTAGGTGACCCTTTACCCACCATCCTGCCTCCCATTTCACCAGCCTGATCTGACACTTCTGCTCAACTAGGAAATCCTTCAGTGCTCCCTCCTTCAGGGGCATCTCGTCCCAGATACCAGCATAGCAGGGGGTACCCTGGAGCCCCCATCAGCTGTGGGCACTGGACCCTTTTCACCTCATTTTGTCGAGATATTTTTATTAAAAGTCATGGATAGGTCACAGGTTTTTGTGAAATTCTAAACAAAAGTTCACAAAAGCCTGTTATCTGTCCATGACTTTTACTAAAAATATCCCTGACAAAATTGCAGCCTTACCTATGATGCAACGCTCTCTGGCAGTGCAAGAGCACTGACTGTGGACACATACCACTGACACAAGGAGCATTGTGTGGACATGAACAACCAATGTAATTAAAGTGGTATACAATTGTCAGCATAATGTAAATCAACTTAACTCTAAAGTATAGACAAGGCCTAATTCTCCTTCAGTGCTGTCATGATTCTGGACTCTGGTGTTTGAATTCATTTAAAACTCTCAAAAGCAGCCCAACCTCCTTGGTTACACCAAACGAGGCTGCAGTTTGACTGGAACAGAAAAGCTGAGCCCAATTTTGTTTAAAGGGGTTAGCTACCCAGTTACAGTCCCTCTTCCACCTCCATTTCCTTTTGTGCTATAGCAAATGAGAGACTATGCTGACCTGAGAAGAAAATAGAAAACATTGATCCTGCTGCTATGCAGAGCTTTCAGCAAGCAGGCACCATCACCTCTCATCTCTCAGCCTGGCCTGCTTGTGTCTGAGTGCCCAGAAGGTCAGGGAGCTGCGTCCAGCTGCTCTGCATCGTATCATCTAGTGAGCACAATGCAGCCACACATACACAAAAAGACAACTGCTCAGTAGGGTGACCAGACAGCAAGTGTGAAAAATCAGGAGAGAGGGTGGGGGATAATAGGAGCCTATATAAGAAAAAGACCCCCAAATCAGGACTGTCTGTATAAAATCGTGACATCTGGTCACCCTACTGCTCAAACAGGAACTGTGGGCATTAACAGGACAGCAAAATCCCTGGAAGTGGGTGCAAGAAACTGGGGAAGTTTGAGTCAAACAGGAACAAATCATCTAAGGCACACTACAATATGCAGTACACAAGTCCACATAATTGGATTTAGACTACACCTGCATCATTCAAGAGTTTAACTAAACAGTATACATCAAGTATCAAAGATTAAAATTGGTAATAAAACTAATCAAATCACACTAGGGTACCTCTTTTGGAACTGAAGTTGTGAGTATTTCAATAAAGTATCTATATTAATAAAACAGCAAGTGGTATCTTAATATCTACACTCACTGAAGGGAGAGCAATGACAGTGCTGTGACAAAGCAGCTCTTAAAAAGTAAACAGTGCTACTGCAACAAAGACTGACTTTAGTGGTTCTACATGCTTAATGTTCTAAAACTTCCAAAACATCATTGTTAAGTGTGTGAAATCCATTTTAAACCATAGTTACCCTCTACAATTTTCAGTAAATCCCAGAATTTCTGATGAATGCTTTCTCAAGTTTTAGACATCTTCCTGGCAGAAAATCCCAGAGTGTAGCTGTCATTGTTAAACTTTCTGTACATAAAAAAGGAAAACATACATCATAAAAAAGTCAACATAAAAGGATACCCATAATTTTTATATACTGCCAACTGAGGGCTCCAACTCTTAGTACATCACCAAAACAGCAGCTGTGCAGGCCAGCCAGACAATAAGTATTCTGTGGAGCCCTCTTATAATGAAGTATTCCTATCCCTTCTCCCCCAAACTTTTCAGACAAATACCTGCAATGAAACATTAGCCAAGATTTTCCAGTTTAACAACATTGAGCACCTAACATTTGAAAGGCTGGCTGCTTTCTGGTGTCTCAAATTTGTTACTAAAAGTGACTAGTGACTTTGGAAGATTTAGCCATTACATTTGGTTTAATTACAATCTGATTTTTGAAAACTTATTTCATAGCTTACTTAATGTACATATTTCCAAATACAGGATTTATCCAATCATAATCCAGTTTCAAACAGCAGGAAAGGCTCTGGATCTCAACTCAATGGCTCACTAACCTATTCTGAGAAAGTTCAAGCCTATTGAAGCTAAAAATAGATCATACTACAAAAAGATCACAAGAGGAGGAGTAATATCCTTTTTATTTGGAATGATTCCAAAATAAGTTCTCTTTTGTTTTAATTATTTAAGATTAGATTTTACTCTGACAAAAACCAGAAGTAATTCATGTACCTGCTCACATTTAACCATCTGGATTCTCACAACATTGTATCCAAATTATGCATAAAAATTGTGCCTCTTTACAATTAATATAAACACCTTGTTACACAGATTGTCATATATAGAACAAAGCAAATAAGACAAGATAGGTTTCCCCTTAAGAATGGAAGTCTATTTGCTGCTTGAATATGTAATTTCCACATTTATAATGAAGCTTGGCTTTAAAAGTCTCAGTCTGTTACACAGAAAGTTGTTCATACACTACTAAGTTAACTGTGCAAATGTAGCCTCAGACTGATACTCCATTTTCACAAGAGTTGTACATTCACATTGGTTCAGTTAACTGATTTTAACCTTAGTGTAAACAAATCATAGTTTGACTGGACTCTTAGTTTCTCTTGAGCACACTATTGCAATAAAATGCAGAAAACAACTGTAAAGGAGATTACCAGA
Organism: Mauremys mutica; assembly: GCF_020497125.1. NCBI lineage: Eukaryota > Metazoa > Chordata > Testudines > Geoemydidae > Mauremys > Mauremys mutica. The sequence continues at coordinate 52,599,350 of NC_059076.1, read as the reverse complement.
CCCAGAAATGTTCACCACAGAATTCCTCAGATCTGCCTACCCTTCCCTTATATGCACCTCATTGTCAAATTACAGCTTACTGCCATCTAAGCACCCAATGGGATGGAATTTACCTTCTTAACTCTACTCTCCTAGTAGAGTTTGAATTTCTATAATGTACATGTATATTTTGTTTTCATAGGCTGACAGTAATATAGCAAGACTATCGTTTATAGCTGTAAGGATAACACCCCATTGTTACATATTACAAAACATATTCAATGTAAAGATCTATACAAGCCTTCTGAGTTACCATGAATTTATATTTTCATGGTACTGTAATTAATATGAGTTATCAATCCCTTTTTTCATATCTTGTCTGAAAGAAAGTGAAAGTTGTGGATTTAGATTTAAGATATCCTGAAGTTTGCATAACAATTTGATGCAGGCATTTGGTTTGTACAGCCACCTCAGAGGTAATTATAATATAACTGCCATTTGCAGGTGGCATACTATGGTAGGGTTCACTCACCATTGTAGACACTGCCTTGTGGCTAGGTCTGCAGATCAGTTGTCATCCAGTCTAGCAGCTCCTTCCATCATTCACCTCGTAGTCCCACTCACTCACTAGGATTCAGGGTGCTCTCTCTCTCTTCCTGACTCAACCCTCTAATTAGGTAACTCTATAGTTTCCCCCACTTCTGAGATATCAGAGCCTCTCCAGACTAACTGTGTCGGTCACAAATAGCCCTCCATGCCAAATCCTAGTCTGTGCCACTTCCCAAGTGGGTGATAGGAAGCTACAGGCCTTCTACTCACTCCAAGTTCCAGCCCATGGACCCTATCGCGAATGTCTACACTCTTTCAAATGTTCATTCCCTGGGCTTCTGAATATTCCATCTTCTATAGGCTTTATTCCCCACAACTCCTCTGGGTAAACCTCCTCCATGAGGGACAGAATCCCAGGACTTTTGCAGGTGAGTGTGTTGGCTGGTTTATTTCTTCCCACCCTGTTTTCAGAGAATAGCTGTTAATTCTTTCCCTAAAATCCCCCAGTAGTGTCAGCTTCTTGGCTTTGTACAAGCCTAGCCTGTTCCTGCCCAGTTGGACTTCATCTTCAATTAGTGCTTATCAGTCAAGCCTGACTCTCTCCCAGGTGAGGCCTATAAAGTTAATTGGTTGCTTCTGAGCCACCTTAACCCCTTCAGGGCTGGTGTGGGGTGAATGTCCCATCACTTACACACAATATATTTTTCCTTTAAAATGATCTTATTTCCATCTTATTAATACTCTTGCATTCGCTAGATATAGGACAGAATTTGCTCATCTAATGTAAAGAGAAGATATTAAGACTGTGACTAGGACTGCTTCAATCACTAAAGCCTGTTTTTGCTCCTGAAAATGCCAGATTTTGTATATAGTTACTTATTTTCACATGCTTGTAATAAATTTGCATATTCTTATTTTGCCTAAAAGATACCTGACAACAGTTAGACCACTGGGACTAAAGCCACAAAGGGGACATACACTTTGTGATGGAGTATCTAACATTGTATAAAATACTTAAGTCTTCATTAGCTCAGTAGTTTGAGCACTGGCTTGCTAAACCTAGGGTTGTGAGCTTAATCTTCAAGGGGGACATTTAGGGAACTAAGTAAAAAAAAATCTGTCTAGGGATTGGTACTGCTTTGAGCAGTGGATTGAACTAGATGACCTCCTGAGATCCCTTCCAACCCTGATATTCTATATATTAGTGCAAGGACTTGAACATAAATGTTCTGTAGCCCTGCTGAGTGCCCCAACCACTGAGATATAGTGTCTCTACCCTCATGAATATTTAAGTAGTTTATAAAAAGTGTTACAGCTTCAACTGGAGAAATTGAGAATATATTACTTCCCACAATCCCCTATAGGCCAGTGGGCAGGGCATTCACATGGGAGGCTGAAAACTTGTGTTCAATCCCTGTCTCACATCAGACAATCTGGGTGCTTGAACATGGTTCTCTCACATCTGGGTGAGGACTGGCCACTAGACTGGCAGCTATTGGGGGCACCACTGCTTCTGCTTTTTTCAGGCAGGTGGTGAGAATATTTATTGTTTTTGGTAAGATAGGTGGGGGAAACACCTAGTTCAAGAATCCCACTGGGGTCTCAGCACCATCAGGAGGTAGGTGGCTGTCCATATGCCTACCGGCAGAAATTAAGGCACCTATGAGATTTTACTAGTGGACTGGAAACATAAGCACCTAGGGAATTAGGCACCTAGAATGTTAGGCGGCAGCTGGATGGTGGATCTAAATTTTATAATTAGCCACCTAAAGTAGCAGTTAGGAACCTAGTTGCCTTTGTGGATCCAGCTGCTGATGTGCTGTAACCACTGCCTATCATGCTGACCGAGCTTCTCTTTGTGCTGTCTATCTGTATCTACCCATTGTATCTTGTTTCATATTTAGATTGTAAATTCTTCTGGGATAGAGAGCATCTTTTTGGTCCAGCAGTGCTGGAACAATTTTTATAGTGGGGGTGCTGAGAGCCATTGAACCAAACTGTAAACCCTGTATATAATGGAAATCGCTTCAAACCAGGGGATGCTACAGCACCTATAGTTCCAGCACCTATGTTTTGGTCTGCATTTGTACAGTGCTTATCACTATGGGGTTGTGATCCATGAATGGGATGCTTAGGCAATACTGAAATTTGAATGATAATTGTTATTATTAGAGATGAGTCTTATCGAACAAGCTCATATCCAAGCTTCTCTGAAGTTCAGACCTAGTAGTATTCCATTTCTGAACCATTGTGTTTCTGTTTAAAACTTTGCTTGTAGTCATTGTAATATTATATATGTTGTTGTGTCATCCCAGACACATACTGAGTATGGGAAAACAGTCATTTGAATGTGTAGTGTATGTCTATCTGCATCTGGAACCCATTTAAAATAAACAAGTTAGGTCACATAGCAAAAGGCGCCAAAAGGATGAAATGAGAGGCTATGAGGCTTTAAAATATATCCCTTAGTCAACCATTTACATTTTAAAACAGTATTTTATTATTTCAAACTGATGTGCTAACAAGACAGTATATCAATACTATCTGCAGGCATATCAAGAATGTGGCACAATAATATAACTACAGTCACATTTTTTCCTAACATTTGTTTTTGAAACCTTCCACAAACAAACCTAACAAAATATTTGTTGCTATTTTCTAAAACCCTCAATGGGTTGTATTTTCAAATGTAAATGATTCCTCATGCATGTTTCATATGTAATGTTTACTCAGACATTGTGCAGTGTATTTTTCAATGTATGGTTCTGGTGTTGCAAAAGAGTGAGAATAATTATTGCTACATACTTTTTTTCAATATACAGTTCAAAATTTCCATTCGTGCTAGAAAATTTCACACACAAACACTTGATAATTTGCTGTATGAAGACAATAGGGTCCAGCCCTTTTGTGCCTTTCTCATGATTAAAATGATCTGGAAACTGGCTGGATTGTGCCAGTTTTGAATTCTTGTATGGGAGATTCCTTAGCTGTCATACAACTGACATAACCAGCTCCTAAACCACCTATCTTCCTGGTTCTGCCATAGGTGGTACACCAGAGCTGGAAAAGGGGTATGGTCAATTACTACTATTTGCTGTCTAGTCTCAGCTGGCCGATGGTTCTTTGGAGCTGTAGTAGATTAGAGCAGCCTCTAACCTGGATGCAGCCAAGAATCTGAACAAATGGAATAATTAATATATCTGAGTATCAGAGGGGTAGCCGTGTTAGTCTGGATCTGTAAAAGCAGCAAAGAGTCCTGTGGCACCTTATAGACTAACAGATGTATTGGAGCATGAGCTTTCGTGGGTGAATATCCACTTCGTCGGATGCATGTCCAATATGTCTGTTAGTCTATAAGGTGCCACAGGACTCTTTGCTGCTTTTAATATATCTGACTAACTCTTACCCCCATGATCTGACTGTCTCATCCCTTGTCTTGACTTAAGGTACTGGGGATCTTGAACACTCAGTAAGGGCAAAAACTGAATAAACATGGAGTCTAAACTGCTTTCTGACCTCAAGATGTGGACCCTCCAGGTGAGCTGTCAGAATGCAGGGAGTTCCTGTTGCCTCTACCCCTGATGAACCTGTGCTATAGATGAAGAAAAGACCTCAGTCCCCAGGTCTGTCAATCTATCTCCTTTCATCAGAATGAAAATTTACCCAAAAATGTAGAGAGGAAAAAAAAATCAACATTGTTGTTAACCTACTGTGTGATAAAATTGTTTTGTTATTGCAGACAAGCTCACAGATGCTAAATCACTGGTTTTGATTTTATGTTTGTATAAAATACCAAGATACTCAAATATTCATGATCAGTATTTATATGTACTTTGCTAACCTATATTCAAAACAAGAAGTTTAGATCTAGTGGCCTTGACAATGCCCCTTTTAATTGTTGTCCGAGGTCACCAACAATTTTACATTGAGTCTGGCTATGTGCTGATATAATGAAGACCAAACATGGTGCTTATTGTTATTTATTAATAAGAATTGGAGTTCCACTGTGCTTGAGTAGTCTAATCAGTAAAATGCTGGAAAGTAAAACTATCTGTGGATTGCACTAGTTTTCTTTTTGCAGTTTAAATGGAGAGCATCTGATCTCCAGTTGTTTGCAATGGATAAAAGGAAGCTGAATGGTAAAGGATATGACATATTTGTAAAACCTGCAATTATGGCACATACCCAGCAATTTGAAATATTTTTCAATTGTTCAGCACATCCCCAAATTGCACATCTAATGAAAGCACATCAAAATGTTATCATTGTTTCTAGTCATCTTCCATTTCCCACTGAAGACTTTGTCAGCTTAATACATTTATGTTTGTTTTCAGCTCTTGCTTTATTTGTTTTTGGTCCTGGAATGAAAATCAGCTAATAACACCTTTTCAGACTTCGTCTGTTGAGCATAACTTGATTAGTTACACTGGTGCATGGTCCCAGAATGAGACTGATTTTTTTAATGAGGGACTCACAACACAGTGTTAGAAACCAGCTTTTTCTTGCACTGTTTAACAGATTATTAGTAAATAAATAGTCTTCAAATTTATGAAAAAATAAACCCAATAGTATCTGCATCTCTAGGATGATTTTTTGCAGGATAATAATAATAATAATAATAATTAATAATGAGACTCAGTAAAACTCCAAGAACTTTTTCCATAAGGCCATACAGGCATGTAAAATAAAATCAATGTTTCAAGAGTTGGGAGTCTGAATGACCCACAGGACTGATAATGAGAGATGAAGCCTTTAACCCCTTGACTGACAGTTTGAAGCCAGTCCAGATTGGTAGGGACAGCACATAGCAATATTACACAGTAATTTAGAACAGGACATTTAGAAAAATAATAGGGGCTATTCACCAGTGCCCCAAAGACATTTGGTGCCTCACTGGCAACATAAATCAGCTGTAACCCCATTTTATAGAGCCCTGGGATGATTCCCCCTGCATAGGAAAATCTTCTTGTGGAATGGGGCTGCAGTAGCTAATCCTGTATAATGTTACTTACTGTTCTTTAAGACTTACAAGTTGGCATAGGTCCATATGCCTTGTGATCCCTGGCTGCCAGAATGGCCCCTTGGGAACAATGTTAGCTGGCTGTAACACAGAGTAGCTTTCACATTGCTATGTCTTGAATGGGATCAAATTTGCTCACAACCATACAATTGAAGAGCCACAAAGGCTTACACCAAATGCAACTCAGTTGGTTCAGAGAATCACGGTGTCCAACTGAAAGCTCATAGAGAATTTAGGCATACAAACTGTTGCTATAAGAGCAAATTTGATCAAGGGTCGACAATCTCACTCCTACAAAATGTGGCATGGGCTCTGTGAAGACCACTGGCATTTAGGTTCTCAGATTTGCATGTCATCTGAAAGACTGAATAATCCACATCTAGATTTTAGCACTCAAAATATGTACCTCATACAAGTGCATTTACATGCAAAATTGCATGCCTACAAATGGAAGTCAGATTTGAAAACATAACCCTTTGACTGCAGTGCAATCAATCAGTTGACAGTACTACATTTGTCAGTGTGTTTTGATGTTTGGATATAAAAAGGGGAGGGTAGGAAGAGGGGAAGAAGGAAAATTAGAACTCTCAGACCTGTGAAAAGGTAAAATCTGCACAATTTAAATTTTACTGGAAAAAAGGAGGCACAGCTCTAGCAAAACAATTATAAGATGTTACAAGTTCTTACAAGGCTACTGTACCTTCATTTTCAGAACTTGTTGAAACACACTATAGCAAAAATACTGTAGACAAACACTATAGAAATAACAGCAAAGAGTTCTGTGGCACCTTATAGACTAAAACATATTGGAGCATGAGCTTTCGTGGGTGGACGCCTCCGATGAAGTGGGTATTCACCCACGAAAGCTCATGCTCCAATACGTTTGTTAGGGTACGTCTACACTACGGGACTATTCCGAATTTGCATAAACCGGTTTTGTAAAACAGATTTTATAAAATCGAGTGCGCGCGGCCACACTAAACACATTAATTCGGTGGTGTGCGTCCGCGGTCCGAGGCTAGCGTCGGATTCTGGAGCGTTGCACTGTGGGTAGCTATTCCCTAGCTATCCCATAGTTCCCGCAGCCTCCCCCGCCCCTTGGAACTTCCGGGTTGAGATCCCAGTGCCTGATGGGGCAAAAATCATTGTCGCAGGTGGTTCTGGGTAAATGTCGTTAGTCACTCCTTCCTCTGGGAAAGCAACGGCAGACAAGCATTTCGCGCCTTTTTCCCCTGGATTGCCCTGGCAGATGCCATAGCATGGCAATCATGGAGCTTGTTTTGCCTTTTGTGACTCTCACCGTATGTGTACTACATGCCGCTCAGAGAGGCGATTCAGCAGCGCTACACAGAAGCATGCTTTTGCTTTTGCATGACAGCAGAGATGGTTACCAGTCATACTGCACCATCCAAACCCTTCCATAAATTGGAACTGGTGAGGATGATTATGGCTACCAGTCCTTTTGTACCATTTGCTGCTGTCATAAGTGCCCCTGGCTGCTCTTAGCCAGGGGCGCAAAAGCCAAAATTGGGAATGACTCCCTGAGTCAATTCCTCCTTTTTGGTATCTAAAAATAGAATCAGTCCTGCCTAGAATATAGGTAAGTGTACTAGATAACCACTGTATCATAGAACCAGAGAGCACAGCTGCTCTGTGTCAGATCCTGCAGAAACTATGATATGTATGCTATTCACAGGGGGTGCTCCTGTAACAACCCCACCTGTTGATTCCGTTCTTCCCCCAGCCTTTCTGGGCTACCGTAGCATTGTCTCCCCACTTGTGTGATGAAGTAATAAAGAATGCAGGAATAAAAAGACATGGTGACCTGTTAGTGAGAAATGAGTGGAAGGCAGCCTCCAGCTGCTATGATAGTCCAGACAGGACATTAAGCAGTGTGTAGGAGAGAAGCCCAGCATCCCTCTGCTAGTCCAGGGGCAACTGAATCTGTTCTTTACACATGAAGGGTGGGGGCTGATGGAGCTCAGCCCCCTGTTGCTATGATGACGATGGTTACCAGCCATACTGCACCATCCACCATCCACCAGAAAAAATTAGAGCCAGGAGCCCTTGATTGACCTGACGGATGCTAGTCAGCATGGTTACTGCCCCATGTGCCAATAGGCTGATGACGAGGACGGTTACCGGTCCTTTTGTACCATCAGCCACCCATGGCAGGGGGGGAGTGAGGATGTTGGTGTTGACGGCTGCAGCATCGTGTCTATCTGCAGCATTCAGTAAAGATAGGGTGACATGTAAAAGAGTCAGAGGATTGTTTTCCCTTTCGCTTCTGGGGGTGGGTGGGGGGGGGGGGGTGAGTAGATTGCCAAGCTATGCCCTGACCCACCGCGGACACTGTGTTTGACCCTAGAAGCATTTGGAGCTCAGCCAAGAATGCAAATACTTTTCGGAGGCTGCAGGAACTGTGGGATAGCTTCAGTCCTCCAGTCCATGAGCGTCCATTTGATTCTTTGGCTTTCCGTTACGCTTGTCACGCTGCAGTGCGCTGAGTCCCTGCTATGGCGTCTGTCTGGAGATTTTTAAAAAAGGATTCTGAATTTCATCTTCTGTAACGGAGCGCTGATAGAACGGATTTGCCTGCCCTTACAGCGATCACATCCGCATGGTCCGTGCTGGAGCTCTTTTTTTATTTTGATTTCGGACTGCATCGCCACCCGTGCTGATCGGAGCTCCACGCTGGGCAAACAGGAAATATTCAAAAGTTCGCGGGGCTTTTCCTGTCTACCTGAGCACTGCATCCGAGTTCAGATTGCGGTCCAGAGCGGTCACTGCTGCACTGTGGGATACCTCCCGGAGGCCAATACCGTCGATCAGCGTCCACACTAACACTAATCCGATATGTTAATACCGATACTAGCGTTACTCCTCTCGTTAGGGAGGAGTACAGAAACCGGTTTAAAGAGCCATTAAAATCGATATATGGTGCCTCCTTGTGTGGACGGTTGTGGCGTTAAATTGGTTTTACGCTCCTAAAACCGGTTTAAACGCCTAGTGTAGACCAGGCTTTAGTCTATAAGGCGCCACAGAACTCTTAGTCTGGATCTGTAAAGTGGCAAACATGGCTACCCCTCTGATACTATAGAAATATACTCTGGTATGATATGAAGAGTTCAGTGATTTACATTGTGGTCAGCTCATTCACAATGGCTGATCCAACAGTGCAAGTACTTTGAAACTTCCAAGCTACACATGAATCAGATTTGCTTTCTCACAAGAGTCTGGAAGATCATTTAAGTCATCTGCCAGTAAACCATTTCTAAATGACAGGAGATAATGCATCAACAAAACAGAGGCCATGTGGTTCCACCAAGAAAGGCAGAGGTAGATATAATGATGGTTCCTCCTCCATCTTTGTCTTCCAAATGTTACCCCCAAAACTAAAGCACCGCTAAAGCACATTTGCCTCATTTCAGAAAAGAAGGTAAACTCCAATGATTGAGCCTGCTTTCTAGCTTCAACCACAGGAATTGACTCAAAACTCTGATCTAATAAAATTTTGGTTGTAATATGCATATGCCAGACTCCCATTGTTGAAATATTTTATTATATGTATATGGGGAGATGTTCTCTCCAGCTATGAAGTGCAAATTAGGCTCACAGTGTTCTTGCCTCCTTATAAAGGTTATGAATACATATGCACTACTGTTCCTGGCACTTTAGAAAGGCTATTGAATGATTATTCTAGAAACATGTAGGTATGAATACTTCTTCAGTGCATAGAAGAGTGTTGTCCCCCCCACCACCCATGGTTTACAATTAGGATTACCAGATGTCCCAATTTTATAGGGACAGTCCTGATTTTTGGGTCTTTTTCTTATATTGCCTCCTATTACCCCCCTACCCCCTGTCCCAATTTTTCACACTAGCTGTCTGCTCACCCTATTTAGAATGGTCTAAATTTATCATAGAGTATGTGGCTGCTTTACATAATCCTGATTTTCACTCATCTTCTCAGTTGATAGCATCCACAGTCGGTGCTCTTGCATTGCCAGAGTGAGTGTTGCCTCGTAGATAGCAATCCCCCTGTGCAACTTGCCACCCTTTGCCTCTGGGAGATCTGGACCATTTGTTATTAATTATAGTAGTTAGGTGAGTGTCTGCTGCTGAAGACAATGACACATTATCTATTTTGCTGTGTCTACATGATTCTAGTAAAGTATCAATTTGTTGCCTAAATATTCATAGGAAATTAAAATAGTGTCTGTACATTTTTGATACAATATTTGGAAAAACTGTATTGGTCAATATAATGGTATGTTAGTTCAACAAGAAGCATGAATCACATATAAATAATGAGATGCTGTATTTTAAAAGTCTTTAAATATGGTTGCCATTTATAAATATAGTGTTAAGAGTGGCCATGTTGTTGAAAACTATGTCATTTGCAATTCTTTCAAAGTTTCACCTTCTCATTTGTGACTCTCAGCTAAATTAATTATTTTCCTCTTTAAATGATGTTTCCCACAATCCTGGGACTACTGTGCAATAATATTAAAAAGCTTGCAAAATACATAATTCATTATGTAAACTAGAACATGCATAAAAACAGCATCAGCATGACAGCCATACTTATATATACTCATCTGCATTGTTGATCTTCTTCTTCACTTTCTTGATTTCTTGTGATCCTGTCCTCCTTGGCTCTCTTCTGACCTTACTCGAATTTCTTTCATCATCTCTTGTGTTCCTCCTCTTCCACTGCCACTCTTTCTGTTGATTTATTTTTCTGCCTGCAGTTTGAGGTACTGATAATCTATAAAGCTTTAAATGGTTTGAATCCTTTCTACTTTCAAGATTGCTTCTCTCTCTCTGTGATAACACAGAAGTTAAGATCAACTAGCTGTACAAACCTCATGGTTCCCCCGTTTACTTGGGAGAGAGTTAATAGGAGGATATTTTGGATGAGGGTCGGTGACTGAAATGATACCCTCTCTTTAGAGAGATATAAAGTGGGAGAAATAATATCTTTTATTAGACCAACTTCTGTAGGTGAAAGAGACTAGCATTCATGCTTACAGAGATCTCCTCTTCAGGTCAGCTTCTTCTTAGTCAGACAGAGTCTGTTTGTTAACCTTCAGGGCACATGGAAAGGCCTATCTGTTTTCTTGAGCTTTGTTTCAGAGGGTAGATTGAATAGATTGGATGAATTGAGAAAGTTCCCAATTAATCTTTTGTATATATTTGTCAGGCATTTAGGGAAAAGGATAGCTATATTTAAAAAGAAATAAAAACATAAATGAGACAGCAAGCTTAGATCTGTGTGTGCATAGATATTAATTGTTCAGATTGCTTTCCATATCAGTAGCAGCCAAAGAAGTTGGGTATTCCCTTGTTTGAAAACAGACAAACAAGACAGACTTTAGATATATTTCTATTTCATAGGTTCTCTGCTAATTCTAACAGAATACTAATTATCTTAAGTGGATTTCACAGTTGACAGAGATCTTTGTCAGGAAGACAAGCTTGACATGGGCAATTGAAACTTAGCTAATGAAGAACACTGAAGTCACCTTTTAGGAATGTTAATAAGTGCTTTGCTTTTTGCAAAAGGTACATCTTTTACATGTAAAGTAACCATAGTAATGTCAACATTTTATTCTGAGACTCCTCGGTTAATTCTGCAGAGGATTATCAAATTACCGGTAGGTTTTGCCGCTCTTTAATTATATTTATTCATACAGCATTCTATCTCTGAGGCTCTGTGGGCCAACCCTGATGTCAGACTGCTGCACACATAATTTTCCTATCACAGCTTAATCAAATAAGTCTTTATCCTATCAGTTGCAGTATTTCAGAATTTTTTTCTTACAGTTTTTTTTTAATATGTTAGGTATTTGCAGATTTTTGTCCAATTATTACGTTTTTGCTTAGGAGTAGAGATGAGGGTCTAATAACTTGTTTTGTGTGGAATGGATCTCTGAGTATGAAAACATCTAATAGATTCAGAGATTCCAAGGCCAGAAGGGACCATTGTGATCATCTAATTTGTACAACACAGGCCATAGAACTTGTAAATACTTGTAATAATATAAAGGGTGGCTCTCTTTTTTTAAGGTTACTGAAAATACAGATAAAACCCTATAATCTCTGGCTTCCTAAATCATAGATTAACCAAATGCTTGTTGTGCAGGGGCGAGTGTATCTCTCCGAATAATACTTTCCTTGTTGTAGCAAAAGTTTCCTGTTTGGCATTAGAAGAATGTGTCTTAGTGTAGTCAGCAATCTTGGGAGAAAGGTGAAGAACCATAAACCCAACTACCTTCTATTATACAGGTGTGTCTTGTGGTTCATATAGATTTCATGTGGAATTAAGCTTCTGTTTACTTTTTTCAGTTTATAGTGTCATAGTCATAGAATTTAAGGCCAGAAGGGACCAACAAATCATTTAGGCTGACCTCCTGTATATCATAGAGCAACAACATCACCCATCACTCCTCATTAAACCCCAAACCCAAAATTAGACCAAAGTATTACAGCTCTCAAGAGACTAAACAATTATTTGCCAGCCAGAGAACAGTAAGGACCAATGTACACCAATGTCCAAGGCCCCTGCAATGGCAGATAATTGACTAAGTGAGATATACCCACATAATACCTATACTCCATGCTGTTGAGGAAAGTTAAAACCAAAACAAGATCACAGCCAATTTGACCTATGGGAAAATTCCTTTGTGATCTCACATGTGGTGATCAGTTAGACCCCGAGCATGTGAACAAGAACCAGACAGCCAAGCACATGAGAGAGAGAGAGAATGCTCAGTGCCAACTCAGAGCTCTGACCCACCTCATCCAATGTCCCAACTCTAGCCATGTCTACATCTGATGCTTTGTAAGTAGGTGAACAAAAAACCCAAGAATACAATGGTGGTAGGGAATGTTTTTCCTGTACCCTGAAGGTCACGGGCTGAAGTCCTGAAGCATGAGCTTTAGGAATATAAGATATAAACTGAAAGGGCCCCCATTATGCAAGCCGACTCATAAATTGCTCTCTCTCTCTCTGTTAAAATTAATGAAGTGTTTGCTCCCACAACCGCTAATGTGATGCTTTTCCAGCACCTCACTCCTCCGATGATTAGAAACTCTGATTTCCAGCCTGAATTTGTTACTGGCCAGTTTATATCCATTTGTTCTTGTGACAACATTGTCCTTTAGCTTAAATAGCTCTTCACACACCCCCTGATGACTATGTAGACAGGAATCAGATCCTCTCTCAGTCTTCTTTTTGCTAGGCTAAACAAGCAAAGCTCTTCCAGTCTGCTCTCTTAAGATAGGCTCTCCATTCCCCTTCTCACCTGAGTAACTCTTTTCTGCACTTGTTAACCTTTCTTCAACTTGGGGGATAAGAACTGTACACAGTATTCTAGATGAGGTCTTACTACTGCTTTGTACAACAGCTTTGACGCTTTTGTGTCTAAGGGAAATGCCTCAGCTTATACATCTGTGGATTGCATTTGCCTTTTTCTCAGCCACATAACATTGGTGGTGCATTGTCATTCTGTGGTTGACCAACACAGCCAGGGGTGTCTTCTCCTCTGTCATTTCCCAGAGATAATCCCCTATCATGTAGCAGGAATTCTTATTATTAGACCCTAAGTGTATGACCTTACACTTTGTACTATTGAATTTTATACCATTTCTGTTACTCCAGTCTTCAAGGTCATTCAGATCTTCTTGTATATTATTCCAATCCTCCCCTGTACAGACTATGCCACCCAGTTTTTAATAACCAACAAATCTGATTAGCACACTCCTACTTTTTGTCTCAAGGTCTTTAATAAAAATATTAACTAACATTGGCCCCAAGACCAGTCCCTGAGGAACTCTACTAATTCTATTAAGATGTACTGTACACACACTGTTTAGTGTACACACAAATTTTCAAAAACTTATTAAAGGCTGAAAATGGTCTCTCTGCTCATTATTCAGAGGGTTTTTTTTCCCCTGAAAAGGCCAATCAGATAAGGATCTCTTTGAAGATAGCAGCAACTTTGAAATAGTCTCTCTCTCTTTTTGGATCACGTCCTACATGATAGCTTCAATTATTTACTATAAGGAAATGGTAAAAAAGTGTTAATTAGCAAAGATGAAAAAGACTGACTCAATGGGAACTCTTGTTGCTAATGCCTGAGGTGACCAGTAATTTACAGCTTCTGATAGTTTGCATACATGGTGCACAGAATAAATTGGTCTTGGAAAAGCATTTGTTTGTTATATCTTTATTCACTGAATAAAATGAAGATTTTTTTTTACTTTTTTTTTATGTAGAGAATTTTGTGCTCATAAAAGGATTAGAATTGACAACCATCAAAACTAAAAAAATACAGAACAGGTAAAGCATGGGCAGTGGAAGTGCAAGAGCTTGTCTTCATGCACAGCTGCAGTGCTTTAGTGAAGATGCTACTATATCAATGGAAGAGCTTTTTCTGTCAGCATAGTTAATCCACCTCCCTGAGATGTGGTAACCTTGTCAGCGGGAGAAGCTTTTCCATGGACATAGCACTGTCTACTCAGGAGGTTAGGTCACTATAACTATATCACTCAGTGGTGTGAAAAATCCATGCCCCAGAGCACATAGTTATACCAATATAGATCTGTAGTGTAGACCTGGCCCAAGCTTTCCACTACCGCCCTACCAAAATGACTTACTCCTGACCCAGAGAGACCAGTTCTTGAGACAATTCCATTTAATGCCCTTACATTCTGTGGGGACTACCAACAATGGTTCCAGTCAGTATCAATTGTGATGGTGGTTTTTGTACTGTGGATAGGTGTCCACTGTCATAGTTCATTTTACATACTATTGAAATTGAATAGCCACCAGATGGGAATCACTAGAAGTCACTGCTTACCTGAGCTGGATTCAAACGTGTGACCCAAATTCAACAGTTGCTATACTCCACTACAAATTATCTGAGCCTTCCATTCCTTTTCATGATAAAATTTTTACTAATCACCTTCATATACATATTTGTCTAATCTTTACACATAACAGGGAGTTTTGCCAATATAAAAGTAACAGAATAACAAAATTCTCACATGGCTGAGACCTTTATAAATATTTTTCATAGTGTTGTTTAAATAAAAGTATGTACTAGTCTGGATTCCTAGTGCCACCTTGCAAGTGGGTATGCACTGACCTGAGATGTGTCCTTGCCCCTATCACTGACTTGCACTTTTTATTTGTAACAATCACCCTTCTGTCCTGTTGAGGCAGCAGAGAGGAAAGGCATTTGTGCTTCTTCATTCCCTTCAGGTGGCTGGATGTGGAATAGAATTGATAGAGAAAGAGATAGAGAGAGATACATTTTCCCCCACAAAAATGTTCTTACATGACTTTCTTTTTCAATAAAACTTGGGGAAAAATATTTCTTGGGGGGGGTCTCCTCTTTTTTTTTTTAAATGTTTTTGCCCTTTCCTCCCCTCCCCTTCCATTTTTAAATTTAAAAATAAAAAGGGCAGAAAAGAGGAGAGAAAGGGGAGAATTAAAATTTAAAAAATGATCAGAACAGACATTTTTGAAAGACAATGAATAAAGAAAATAAATCTTCATTTTGAAACCTTAGAAATAAAAATGATTGATTTTATTTTATTTATTTAGGTAAAAAATCGAGTTGATTTCTCTCATAGAGACCCTGTTTCTTCCCCTTTACCCCTACTGACTGGGGAACTAATAAGTAGCATCTGTTCACCTATCTCAGAAGACATTCTGTTTGTATGAGATCATATTGTAACTGTGTGTATTGGTTTTAGATAAACATTGTGAGTACATGGCTATATAAAAAAGTACTCTACATCCACTGGCATGGACCCACCTTCCTCTATATGAACCAGCACAATGGGCAGCAATTGGAGAACACCCAATGCACCTCCTTAAAAGCTGTAGTCCCCTTGTCTTCTGTGGGAAGCATTGTGCTTTCCTTCACCTAAAACATCCAGTGAGGGGTTCAGCTCCACATTTACCCTGGAATGGACTGTGCCAAATAGGCACACCTGAGGCAGTAATGAGAAACCTGCCTCACCACCCCATCTCTTTCATCAGTTGTATTTATTACCCTAATGCCACTATATAGCCTGATGGTGAGAGAAACAAGCTTTCAAGCTTACACAGAGCTCTTCTTCAGGTCTGTGTAAGATCAAAAGCTTTTCTCTCTTAAAAGTGGAAGTTGGTCCAGTAAAAAATATTAGCTCACCCACTTTGTCTCTCTACTATCCTAGGACCAACACAGCTACGCCAACTTTGCATACTACTATATATTTTCTCTCATTAACACCACAGCATGCATGAAATGTAAACAGCAGCATCAGTTGCTCATACCTACCAGTAGGTACACTCACTTCAAGAACACTTTCGCTGCTTCCTTCATTCTTTAAGTTCAGATCTTGCAAGAATTTCAGATGTCCCTCAATTAACACCTTTTCACTTAGCCTGTTTTCCTTGTTTATTTGTTCATTTTGTTGTTGTTTTCTCTATTAATGAGGTATTAATTGATAGTCTCTGTGGTGTTTGTTGTGCTCCAAGCTTTTTTCATCTCCTGACTGAGCTTTGCCTAGCATGAGACAATGCCAATGAATAAAGTCAGCATGAGAATTAAACTTAAAAGAACTTAAAAAATAGCCAGGGATCAAAGACTACAGATGAAAGATTAACATGATGATAATGTTGTCAGGACTTCATTTATCACTTCTTTACTAGTCAGAGACAATGTGTGAAAAGACAGAAGGGCTACAAGTTTGAATGTCATTCAGAGTGAAACTATGTGCAGAGCTGGTAGCCCATCCTAAGTGACTGTGGGCTTCAGGACAATAGAGAGCAAAAATTGTATTTCCTTAAGAACAGCCCTACTGGGTTAGACCAATGGTCCACATAGCCCAGTGGTCTTCCAACAGTGACTGGTGCCAGATGCTTCAGAGTGAATAAACAGAACAGAACAATTATTGAGTGGTCCAATCCCTTCTCCTCCAGTCACAGCTCCTGGCAGTCAGAAGGTTAGAGGACACTGAGAGCATGTCGTTCCATCCCCGACTACCTTGGCTAATAGCCATTGATGGTCCTATCCTCCATGAACTTACCTCATTTTCTTTTGAATCTCATTATAGTTTTGGCTTTCACAACATCCTCTGGCAATGAGTTCCACAGATTGACTGTGAGTTGTGGAAGGAATTCCTTATGTTTGTTTTAAACACGCTGCCTATAAACGTCATTGGATGACCAATAGTTGTGTTATTTACCTCTTCACATAACATTTCCTTCTTCACTTTCTCCACACCATTCATGATTTTATAGACTCCTTTAGTCATCTCTCTGCAAAGCTGAACAGTCCCAGTCTTTTTAATCTCTCCTCATATGGAAGCTGTTTCATGACCATAATAATTTTTGTTGCCCTTCTCTGTACTTTTGCAAATGCTAATTTATCTTTTTTGAGAGGGGGCAGCCAGAATTGCATGCAATATTCAAAGTGTGGGTGTACTGTGGCTTTACCTAGTGGTATTATTATATTTTCTGTCTTACTATCTCTCCTTCTCCTAATGGTTCCTAAGATTCTGTTTTTGACTTCTGCTGCAGGTGGAGCAGATATTTTCAAAGAACTATCCATGATGACTCCAAGATCTCTTTTTTGAAGGGTAACAGCTAATTTAGACCCCATTATTTTGTATGTATATTATGTTTTCCAGTGTGCATTACTTGGTATTTATCAACATTGAATTTCATCTGCCATTTTGTTGCCCCATCTCCTAGTTTTGTGAGATCCTTTTGTAACTCTTTGCAGTCAGCTTTGGACTTAAGTATCGAGTAATTTTGTATCATCTGCAAATATGGACACCTCACTGTTTACTCCTTTTACTAGATCATTTATGAATATGAACAGTTTTGGGTCCCATACTGATCTTTAGAGGATCCTGCTATTTACCTGTCTTCACTGTGAAAACTGACCCTTTCTTATTACCTTTTATTCCCTGTCTTTTACTCAGTTACTGATCTATGAGAGGACCTTCCCTCTTATCCCATTACCTACTTTGATGATATAATATACTAGCTGACAGTAGTCCACTACTTAAATTGACAGGCAAACTACTGTTAGTTTCTGTAACACATCTGCTTATCCTCCACAAATTTTGACTTTTACTGGTGTGGCATTGTTTAGCTTTATCATTTTAATCTGAAAGAAGCCTGTGTTCAAGAAAGGGATGTTTTTAACTTAACCGTCGATCCCTTATTCATGAATATGCAGATTTTAGCCTCCTAGTAACACTGCTTATGTTTTTTCAGTGTACACTAAAAATAGAAAGAAGTGATGATCCACCAAACTGTGGGCAGCTGCAAGCAGGGCAGTAGCTGCCAGATCTTTTGGGGGAGTGGCAGAAGGTGGCGATCCAGCTTATATCTCCCATCATGTTTGGATTATTGTCACTCAGCATCTTGTACTTGAGGGCGGCAAGCTCTAGATGATTAATGAGAGACATGGGTCCACTCTACACCCAAAGGGCAATGTCCTGCACCTGACAGTGATGGTGTCTAAAGTGCCACAACTGGGATATAAGTGCTATAATGGGATAATCCTACCATCACAAACTCCTCTTCCTCTTGGTGGTCTGCTGCATTCCTATGGATTGCAATGGGACCGGTTTAAGATATATATTGCTGGGCTGCAGCAAGAGGGATTTGAGACTAATGGCATAATAACTGAAATGTATCATTGTTATAGAATAGTAGCAGATATAAGATTAAGTTTCTGACCAGGATCCACAAATGCATCTAAACCATTAGTGACTCTTGAGCTGTGCTTTGGGACTAAGAAAAATAAAACTAAGAAAGTAAACCCTTGCACTACTTTTATAAGCATGCTGTAAACTAGCTTTAGCATAACAATACTGCATGTGGAAGCTCACTATAAAGTAAATTAACCAAAACAGACCACTCAAAAAACAAGGGGCAGATCCTCAAGTGATGTATATTGTCATGACTCCATTGACTTCAAAGAGAAAACTTCAAAAGGCTCTGGTTTATCCAAGCTACCTATGAACCAATCTAAATCTATAAATAGCCACAACAATTTATGTGGCATTCTATTTACACAAAATCCCTCCCCAGGAAATAAGTCATATGGCAGAAGCTCCACAACAACCCTTCATTTGTATCTGGTAGTGCCATATTGTAGCAAAATGCCAGATACAGCTTATATCTCTGGTTTCTTTAGTGGAGTTCCAGGCATGGCCAATGACCATGGCCCACCTCCAATATTCTATGATCATTGTTTTCTACCCCTTCCTAGGAAATGCAGTCATGGAGCAGAACAAAGCCAGTTTCTATAGTTGCTGTTTTCTGTTCTTGGCCCACTCCCATCCCCTAGGCTGTAAGACAACATACAAAATATAGCCATTCCCTTTGAGAAAAATGAATAAAAGTGGCATTAACTTTTCTGATTGCACTGAGTGGGTTTAGACAATCAGGAAACCAGGATCAATAGCATTTAATTTGTGGGTAATCACATCTAATCAATCAAGGTAAAGTTTTGGAACTGTAAAATGTTATTTAATAAAGATATTTGTTAAAAATACAGAATTTGAAAACAATAAGAAAGAAAAACAAAGAAAACCCCACTTTGAGACAGACGGTGACACCCTCACATGTGTAGTCCTAATGAAGTGAATAGGATTATTTCTGGGAGTTACTCTTCACTAATATGAGTGGGGGGGGGTACACAGTCTAGCCCCTTGCTGTGTGAATATCTTGTCCAGCTCTCTGTATTCTCATTCATTTTATAGGCACAATCAAATCAGAATCTTTCCCCTGTATGTACATGGAGGTACTTTTAAAAATTGCTTCATGAACACAAAATGTTGGGGGAAATGTTATGAATATGAGGTTTATAATTAGAAAAATTGCTAAACAATTCTAATATCTTCCATTTGAGGTGACAACTTTGATCCACCAAGAGACACTGAACTAAAAGTGCATGATGTATTTCAATGTAAAATAAAATGCAAACTATTTCATGCAGGGTGTGTGTGTGCGCATGTGTGATTTACATAAAACATAAAACTGGGACAGCCAGGTCAGTCTTATGTGATCTGAATTACTGAACTAATGATATTCTTATCCCCTGGTGTCCTCTAGGCACTACCATTGAGAAATAAAGCTTGTGTAGTGAAAAGTGAAGCATTGTGGGAAGCAATGTTTCCATTGCTTCTTTCTCCTCTAGTAAAACTATTTGTGCATCTCTCCCTTTGGATAACAGAAAACTGATTGCTTAAAGTGGGTGATAAAGCCATAAATGCCTAGAGCAAAAAATGAAACAAACAAACAGGTCACTTTCTGGTACTATTCCACCTATATTTTACTTATGCGTGTAGTTATCTGAAAGTATGCACATAGGAATTTGGTTCTGGTGCAAGCTTGTAGCATTGAATAAAGACCAAGATTGCATTGCATAAAGATACTAAATGGGGTCTGATAAAGTGTTTTGCATGTAGAGAGGACTGCATATTTAATAATAAACACTTGAGAAAAAAAACAGTCTCATCCAGATCCAGCCCCAAAAAGACTTCTCTGAATAGCTCCAGCTAATATTCCAGCCAGCAGACCAAATTCAGTGATGAATTGTGGCCACCTGAAGCACATTGCGGATAAACTAACAAGAAGTGATACAAAGCAGCCTCGAAGCTAGCCTAGGTGGTCAGTGTGGGATTCCAATGGCACACTGGAATGCCTGGGTACTGTATAGCAACTCTGCACTCTGGCAATCCCTGATGGCTATAATGGTACCTCGGGACCCTAGGTTACAGCAGCTCTGAGGAGCATAAAGCCACCTTTATGACCACATCAACGGCAATTCCTCCCTGGATCAGTGTTATAAGTTGTAAGTCATTTATGGACTTTGTTAGTTTTAAGACTGTAACATTTTAACTCAGTTCTAGAAATGTATCCCTATTGACCTTTAGGACTCTCATGTGGGACATTGTGTTCCAAGAGATTATTCAGTGATCAAAACTGTGGAAAACTTTCTATCTGGCTTGTGTAGGATTGCTACAAATATGTCTAATGATGAATTAATCACTGGAATGGAAATCGGTGGTTGCCTACCGACTAGTGATCATGACTTGGTTACATTCAGTATGGGAACACAGGGAAGTTCCAAATTTTTATATATTTGTATATGTATATGGTGCTTTCAGAAGGGCTAGTTTCTCAAAGTTGACCAAGAAAATGGGAGTGTAGAGGAGCGGACTCACCCCTGTGGTGCCTCCTGCTGGTCTGTTCCAGGAATTAGCTTGTTCCAGCTCTGGAGCGCCCTCTGCAGGCTGGTGATCTGCCTGTCCTCTGGCCCCCCTGTCCCTCCCTGGACCCCGGTGCCTCTTTTACCTGGGGTGCTGCCCCTTGCCAGTACCCCTCCGTCTTAGGGTCTCCCCTCCCCGGGGAACCCTCACCCACTATTCCCACTTCACCTCAGTATAAGGCTACTGCCAGTCATCTTCTAGCCCCACGTCCTGGGGCAGACTGTAGTATCAGTCTACTCATCACTGGCAAGGAGGGTTTGGACCTGCTGCCTTGGCATACCCCTGGGCTGCCCTCTGCAACCCCCAGTACCCCTTGGCCTTCTGCTAGGCCACAGCCTGGGGCTTTCCAGGCTGGAGCTCCTCAGCCTGTCCCCAGCCCTGCTCCACTCAGGTACCTTGTCTCTAGCTCCCTGCAGCCAGGCCCTTCTATCTCTGAATACAGAGAGAGAGTTCTCTGGGCCGCTGGCTCACAGCCTTTTATAGGGACCAGCTGGGCCTGATTGGGGCATGGTCCAGCTGCAGCCATTTTCCAATCAGCCCACCTTAGCAGCTCTCAGCCACAACCTTTCCTCAGGGCTGTTTTAAGCCCTTCAGGGCAGGAGCAGGGTAAACCTCCTGCTACAGGGAGCAAAATTGATTAGAAAGAAAATAGACAGAAAAATGTGAATGAAGACTGGGAGCTCTGGAGGTAGAGTTTATTAGATGGTCAAAAATATGATTCCGCAGTGAAGAAAGCTTGGCTAAAAGGCATTCTGGTTCAGTGGCAAAGTGAATGCAGCAATGAGAAACAAATAACAAATGTAAAAGGGGGAAATAGATATTAGATGTTGTGAAGTGTAGAAAATTGAATAGGAAAGCTAAGATCTCAGGGAAAAATCCCAGGCTGGTACGGCAAAGGATGCTAAGAAAGAGTTTAAGTACACCTCTACCTCGATATAACGCTGTCCTCAGGAGCCAAAAAATTTTACTGCGTTATAGGTGAAACCGCATTATATTGAACCCTCCAAGAGCACTGCTTTACCGCATTGTATCTGAATTTGTGTTATATCGGGTCGCATTATATCAGGGTAGAGGTGTATATTAGGATAAAAAGAAATCTTAGAAATGGTGTGAGCAATTTACTAGATGGAGATGGAAAGAATAGTTAATGATTCATTAAATGCAGAAGTGTTCACTAAATATTTCTCTTCTGTATTTGAAAAGAAACAGGATGGTGTGCTTTGATCAGATGAGGATGAAACACTTTCCAGACCATTGGCAATATCTACTGGGGAAGAACATTTCTAAATCAGCCCACCCAGTCGATTTGTACCCAAGAGTCCTACAAGAGTAGGCTGAGGACATCTCTGGCCCACTGTTGATTTTTAATAAATCTTGGAATAGTAGGAAAATTCCAGAAGACTAAAAGAGTAAAAATTTGTGCTAGTATTCAAAAGGGGCAAGTGAAATGAGACAAATTGGCCTGAGATCAATATTAGGCAAAATAACAGAGGAGCTCATACAATTTTCAATTAATAAAAAATAGGGATATAAATAATTCCAATCAACATGGTTTTATAGCAAATTGGTTTATTTGACAAGATCTATTTCACTGTGATGAGATGACAAGTTTTGTTGATAAAGGTAACCACATAGGTGTACTTTTCTTGAACTTTTGCGAGGTGTTGATTTAATACCACACAACATTCTCACTAAAAATATAAGCACTACACAATATCAGTACAGAACACATTAAATGGATTAAGAACTGGCTAACTGACAGATCTCAGAAAAGTAGTTGTCAATGGGTAATAACATGAAATGGGAGTGTTTCTAGGAGGATTTACAAGGCTAGGTCTGACATCATTTTCATCAATTATCCACTGCTGCTAATATTTGGGGATGGCACAAACATTAGTCAAGTGGTAAACAATGCTGAGCACAGAGCAGTCATTTAGACCTATCCGGCTCTTTTGTTAACTGAGCCCATTCAAACAAAATGAATTGTAATGCAGCCAAAACAATAGTTATACATCTAGGAACAAGGGATGCAGAATGAGGGGCCTGTATCATGGAAAGAAACAACTCTGAAGAGGCTTTAAGTGTCATAGCTGACAAGAAACGTAACTTGAACTCCCAGTGCAATGCTGTGGCAAAAAAAGCTAATGCAAGCCTTGGATGTATTAACAGGGAAGTAGTGAGTTGGAGTAGGGAGGCATTACTGAGACCAATACTGACAATACTGCATCCAGTTCTGGTATCCATATTTTTAAAAAAGGATTAAAATTCAAAATGATCTGGACAGACTGGAGAAATGGTCTGAAGTAAATAGAATGAAATTCAATAAGGATAAATCTAAAGTACTTCATTTGGGAAGGAACAATCAGTTGCACTCATACAAAATTGGAATGACTCCCTAGAGAGGAGTATTGTGGAAAGGGATGTGGGGTTCATAGTGGACCATAAGCTTAATATGAGTCAACAATGTAACACTGTTGCAAAAAAAGCAAACATCATTCTGAGAGGTATTAGTAAGGGTGTTGTAAGCAAGACATGAGAAGTCATTCTTCTACTCTACTCCACACTGATTAGGCCTGAACTGGGGCATTGTGTCCAGTTCTGGGCACCACATTTCAGGAAAGATGTGGACAAATTGGAGAAAGTCCAGGGAAGAGCAACAAAAATGATTAAACATCTAGAAAAACATGACCTCTGAGGGAAGATTAAAAAAAATGGGTTTGTTTAGTCTGGAAAAGAGAAGACTGAGAGGGGACATGATAACAGTTTTGAATTACATAAAAGGTTGTTACAAGGAGGAGAGAGAAGAATTGTTCTTCTTAACCTCTGAGGATAGGGCAAGAAGCAATGGGCTTAAAGCGCAGGAAAGGAGGTTTTGGTTGCACATTAGGAAAAACTTCCCAACTGTCAGGGTGGATAAGCACTGGAATAAATTGCCTAGGGAGGTTGTGGAATCTCTGTCATTGGAGATTTTAAAGAGCAAGTTAGACAAACACCTGGCAGGAATGGTCTAGATAATACTTAGTCCTGCCACAAGTGCAGGGGACTGGACTAGATGACCTCTCAAAGTCCCTTTCAGACCTTTGATTCTATGATTCTATGAAAAAATTGGAGAGGTTGCAGAGAATAGCCATAAAAATGATTCAAGGACTGGAAAAAAATGCTTTACGCTGAGAGACTTAAAAAGATCAATCTGTTTAGTTTACAAAATGAAGATTTAGAGGTGACTTGATTAAATTGTGTAAATGCCTTCATGGGAAGAAAATAGAGGGGTTTAAAGGGATATTTAAACTAGCATGGGAAGTGGGAAATTCTCCATTTGTTTCTTCAGATAAAGACTAGCTGCTATTCTGGAAGATATGTTTTAACCAAACAAGTAATTTGGCTCAATACAAGGGAAACTGGGTGAAATTTAATGGCCCTTGATATACAAGAGGTCAGGCTAGATGGTCTAATAATCCCTTCTGGCCTTTAATTTAAATTATGCAAACACAGATTTATAGAATTAAAGTTGCATAATAGAGAATAATTTACTACCAGTAGGATTTTTGTGTGTTAAAATTACATATTTTGCCCCATATGAATTTGTGTATGATGTGCAAAAGGTGCTGCAGCAATTCCATAGCTCCCAGCTGTGAGAGAACATAGGCTTGTAAAAAGTCTCTAAATAGGAAACAATGCATTTATTTATCTTGTCAGTATAGATTTTCTGTGTTTATATACAAGCCTGTGGAGAATGTAAGAGTAGTTCAGTGTCAAAATAAACTATGCTCAATGACAATTTTTATTGTTGAAAGCATTTAACAAGCATGGCCAAAATTTTCAGGATTTAAGTGATATTTTCACTGTTTGAGCATTTTTTTCAAACTTACTATTGAAGGAGGATTTTATCTAAAGTGGATCAACATACAGCAGTCAAGTTGACTAGACTTATTTCCTATTATTCATTTTGAAAATAAATAGCCTAAATGTTACTGCTGTCTTATTAATTTAGCTTTTAATTGGATTTCCAATTAACACGGCAATAGTTCCTTATGGCAAGTGTCTATGTACAATCCATTTCAATCAAGCTAAGTAGAAAAGGTGCAAAGAGTTAAATTTAACAATTAAATGTAACAATTACATTGTAATATTCAAAATCAAAAGATAAAGATACTCAACATTTCCAAAACTCCATTTAGAAACAAACACAACAATAACTTTGTTCTTTACTGTAAAAAAAAATATTGGCTTATTTTTTTCAAAAATGACTGGTAGTATTGGGTTCCTTAATTTTTGGGTGCCCAATATAAGACACCTTTAAGGAGCCTGGTTTCAGAAAGTTCTGAGCACCCACCCACTGAAAAGCAGGTACCTAAGTTTTCTAAATTAGTCATCCAAAAGTGGAGGCATCTAAAGTCACTAGTCACTTATGAAAATATTATCTCTCTCCAATAGCGACTGAATCATTTGAATGTTGTCAGAAGGTGTACAGCATACAGTGCAAAAAATAAAATGAAAAAGCAGTTGTCTGTGATGCAGAACTTTAGGTTCTGTCCATTAATTGATTCCACTATGACATTCATACATATTATATTTTTAAAGAAACAAATCCTAAAAGTTAGCAAGTACAGATGATTGATTCATAGTCTAGGGCCAGAATAGACTGCTGTGATCATCTAGACTTACCACCTGTATAACAAAGTCTATGGAACATCCCCAAAATAATTCCTCTTTGAATTCCTGATTAGTATTAGAAATGACGGCCCCAATTCTTATATCCTTACTCAGGAAAAACTCCAGTGATTTCACCAGAATTTCACTGGGCAGTTCTAACTGAGTGACTGAGTCAGGACTGCAGGTTCAGATCTGGATTTACATTTTAGCATATTGTCTGATCTAATAAATAGAACACCAATCATGAAAACTGGTTTACACTCCCATTTTGACTACTACCTTGACTTTTCATTTTACCACTGTTCCCCTATCTGTAAGATTGGTATAATGATATGTATAGGCATTTGTAAGATGTTTTGTAAAGGACTATGAATGTATTTTATCCTATTAATATTATCTCATTTGCATTTCAGTACAGTAACTAGAAGAGGTGCAGTGGAACTAAACTTCGAAAGTCCATAAAGCAGTTACACACTAATCACACACCCTAAAAGCATGTTCACAATGAAAAGAGAAGTAACACCTAATTAATGGTCTGTCTGATTTATTGATTTTTGAACTCTTCAAAATATCAGGACAACTAGGGAGAAAATGTTTCTCTTCCATGATCAGATATCAGTGCCAGAATACTACATAGCAGGTTGCTCTTTCCTAATCATCCACATCTATCACTACAGCTTTCTTAGTTCTCTGTCCTAAAGAGGGACAACTTATGAAAGATTCCAGCCTGTCTGGCTGCTGGCAAGTACTCCTTTAACAAACAAACAAACAAACAAAAAATCCAAGAACATTCTGCATTTGTCATATAGCACCATCACTCCAGAAACTCATTTTAAAATGAAAATTCTTGGGAATCATAATATAACTGGCAATCAGCATTAGCCAAAATGTCTGCCTCTCCACAGAGTAGCATATAAGTGATTGGAATTTACTACTGTGTTGTAAGTTTAAATTTGTAGTGATTACTGTTTCAAATATTAGATGACAGGTCAAGCTGCTTTGTTCCCCAGAGTGTGTCCTTGTTTGCACCCACAGGAGAAAGCATAGAGGTGCTCCAAACAGAAGTTATATTTTGTATGATCTAGTCTGACTCTGGGGCCTGATCCTCCATACGTGCAAATCATTGGGGTTCCAATTAAGTCAGGAGTCAAAACAATCTACATGAGCTGAAGATGTGGCCCTTTAAATAGATAAATCAGGCTCCCTTAAGTTAAATTAACACAAGCAAGTAA
The DNA here is from genome assembly GCF_020497125.1 of Mauremys mutica. NCBI lineage: Eukaryota > Metazoa > Chordata > Testudines > Geoemydidae > Mauremys > Mauremys mutica. Next base: position 52,572,623 of record NC_059076.1, on the reverse strand, counting down.
AGGGTTCCTATTACTGGAATTACCTCCCCGGAAAGTGATACTGTATATGTCACTTCTGAAAATAAACATCTGAGACTGAGGAATATAAATATCACTTGATTCTCACCAGTAAGTAAGTTATTTCATAGATACAAGTGGCTATACAATTGGGTATATGCCCTATTTGACCCGTTTCTAATAATAAGAAAGGTGACTCTGGATTCAGTTGTGCTATGACATTGCACTAAACATGCTTTATGGTTTGGACACCTTTGTTGTGTGAAATCCAGGTTAAACAAAGAATCATTGAGTTTCTGTCAAGAAAATTGCTTACATGGTAATACACTTATTGACTTAATCAGAAAATGCAAAATGACTGTGCTTTATAACACTTAGTGCAGCATTAGACTCAGTATATTCCTTCTGACATATTAACCTTGCTACAATTATGGCAATATATAAATGTCATGATTTTTTTCTAAGGGATATGAAGTTTACTGCTACACTGGGTTTTGTTGGAGCTGATTTAGGAACTGTGGACAATTTTATTTGCATTCCAATATATATATATATATATATATATATATATATATTTTAAATGGCTGGGCTCCTCTTCATTGTTTCCCTGCCGTTTTCTCCACCTGTCTTCCTAGGAGCTCCAATTTCCATTAGGCTAAAGATTCCCAAGTATGAACTACACACCAAAAATTTCAAAGTTGTTTTAATTTCTTCTGATACCAGGTTTCTCCAAAGTCATATTAACAAATTACATTTTTTGCCCTGAATAGTCAGAATTCTGGCATTTATTGAGGCATCTTTTGCCAGTAAATGTAACCCCCCAGAACTTGATATTATTGTGCGTAATTTTAGACCTGATATTATTGCAGTTAGCTATTTTGTGTGTTTAGCTATTTCTAGTTGAAAATGAAATACCATATAGCTAGAAATGTTAGATTTTGAAAGGCAAGGCCAAATAGCTGCATGTTTGTAGTTATGCTAATTAGAATGGGAGGATGGGATAAAGGGTTACTGAACCATTCCTAAAATTGCCTAAAAACCCCAAAACACTTACCCCCCACCCCAAATAACACTGTTCAGCAAGTTTTCCTTATGATTGAAAACTTGTAATTTCCTTTTCTTGCTGAATAAAGGATTGTTTTCTTCAGAGCCACATATATTGAACCAGATTCCTCTACCCTTTGGGAGAAGATCACTGCACTTTTTACACAGGTGGAACTGTCTAAGGCATTCAAAGTGCATCCCAGGATCAAGACCATTTGTCTTTCACTACAGACATTTACCGTCTGATTTTCAGAAATGGCATCCAATTTTCTTTCATAAATAATGTAGGTGCAAATATTTGTAGGTGCATATTATTGTATTTAGATATGACTATGTGGTTTTAAAAATTGGTAGATATCTAACTGCTGTAATCTGAACCCACAATGTTTTGAATTGACAAAGTTACATGCTTAATTTTCAGGTGCAACATCAGAAGCCAACCAGAAGATATTTGGGGGGAAAAAATCAGGAACCTTCTATTTTTGACACTTGCAATTATGGATAGGAAAACTAGTTGGGATAAAATAAGAACCAACACAACACTCTTCTCATGAAGAAGAAATGAAAGAGTACGCCAGTGCATATTTATACATTCAGATTATAAAGCCACCAGGAACCATTGTCACCATCTGGTCTGACCTCATGTATAACACAGACCATATAACATGCCTTAATTTGTTCCTGTTTGAAGTAGAGAAAATCATCCAATCTTGATTTAAAAATCTCTGGTAATGGAGAATTCACCACAAACTTTGCTAAGTAGTTTACCCTAATTGTTACCTTCACTGCTAAATTGTGCATTATTTCTAGTCTGAATTTGTCTAGCTCCATTTCCATCCATTGGATCTTGTTATATCTCAGTCTGTTAGACTAAAGAGCCCTCAAATTTCTCTTCCACATGTAGGAGCTATGATCAAGCAACCCATTAGCCTTCTCTTGTTAAGCTAAACAGATTGAGCTCCTGGAGTCTATCACTATGAGGCACTTTTCCCAGACTTTTAATCATTCTCATGGTTTTTCTTTGAACTCTCTCCAATTTGTCAACTCTTCAAAAAAGGATGTTACCACTAGAACTGAACAGAGCATTCTAGCAGTGGTTGTATCAGGGGAAATCTACTTCTGCTTCCCCTTCTATGAGGGTGATCATTTCATCTATAGAAATACCTTGTTTCAACAAGCAGACTGGAAAAAGTAGGCATAAAACACTGTATGTCCAACATTTCCTGGGTAGAGTAAAGTATGGAAAGTTGAAACTTGAAGGCCACATTCTACTTTCAGTAGCTGCTTTTTGGCACCAATACCAAAATGCAGAGGTAATGTAACCTCCCTATTTCTCAATATTGCCCTGTGTATGCATCCATAGATCACATTAATCCTTTTGGCCACAGCATCACAGTGGGAGCTCACGTTCAACTGATTAGGTTAGGCTAATGGACACAGATGCTTTTCTAACTCCCTGTGTCTGACTAACAGGCTATTATTGCCTATGCCTGTTACTACACAGTGGGTCTGGGCTGAGCAATCATGGAATGGATTTCTGATAACACTCCAGAGTCAAGTCTCATCATAACACTCAACAGAACCTGAACCTGGCCATAATTCAGAATTGTTCAATTAACTTGTTTTTTCCCCAAAAATTCTTTGTTTCAACTGGAAAATGAAGAATGAAGCAAAACTACAGAAATACTATGAAATCAGTGCTCTTGAAGTACTCTTGGTAATGCAAGAAATCTCAAGAGAAAGTCAGACCCTATCCAATTTACAGGACAAGGAAAGTTAAACAAGAACATAGTAAAACGTGAATTTGCGAGTACTCTCTTAAAGCAGTAATTGTTGTGTAGGTGGGAATAGCTTCTTCCCTCTCACCACCCATAACAATGAGATCTTGTTTTTACCATCAATACTCTATTTTCTACTGGGGAAATAAAGTGCAACACCATGAATGAATTAAAGATTCACTTATTAATCTTAGCATTTGTGTTTCTTTCCTGGTTTTTCTCTTTTCCATTCCTTTGCCATTTTCTTTCTCTCATTCCCACCCCTCTTTCTTGTTCCCCAAAGTTCTCTTTTCTTCACCACTACCATGTCTGCTAACCTGAGTCCCCTTTATATACAAATCACTGATAATCCATGCCAGCTGCTGCATGGGACATGAAATGCGAATCCTCAGCCTGGTGCCAATATCTTTGTGACCGCTGTCTGTACTCTGGAAAAACTTGCTTGACATGAAATCTCCAGGCGGTAGGCCATACCCATAACACCTGCTCCCTTGGATGGGGTCCCTAACATCTTTCCCCCCACTGCAGCTTTCCTTTAGTAACATGGGAACTACCTAAGTTTCTAGTGTGGGGTATTGCTTCTTGTGACTGATGAACCTAATTCAAGAGCAGGAAGGTCTCCTAATCAGTTTGGGTGAATAATATATCCCTTCCTCACTTTAGCTCACTCTGTAAGTATAATAGTTTAAATAAGATTATAATGATGGACAATTAGCACAATGGGACTGGGGTCCTAGGCATCAATAATAATTAATAACTAGACAATAAAGAAAGAAGCAACATCTGAAAGGTTGCTTTAGGAAGCGAAATTCAAAAAATTTAACTCAGCAGATATCATAATAAACATAGTGCCCATTATTTAAGTCTTACAAACAACAACTTAATTTCATTAAACCAAGAATAATGAAAGAAAATTAGCTGACCGTCACATTTCGAGAAGAATGCAATAACTGCATTAATCTTAAGAAACATTTGTAAGTGTCTACTATCAATTCACCATGGTGATGATAATAGTGTTACATCACTCCTCTTTACAGTACTTGGTCTAAAAGTATATATGTATTTATCCATTATTAAAAACACTTGATATTTATAATATTATATATGCAAATATATTTGTAGCAAAAGTGCTAAACTTAAAATCACTACATTTGTTGATGTTGAAATAAATAACTTTGATAAGAAAGATTTTACATAAGGATATTGCAGGAGATTTTCATAAAATCTGCATAGGTTCTTTGTAATGTCTTACATGAAACAGCCCTAGAGTGGGCATGAAAAATGCCTTCATATCACTTTTGCATCTCTGAGATTTGGGGCTGAGTCAAGGGCCTACTCAGCCCTTGGCAGAACTTACAGTAGTCCCAGGGATTGCTCTACATTCGGACAATTTATGGGTTCCTTTCTCACTCGGTTAGCTAATTTACAAGATTTGATTATAATGTCTTTCACCCCGACACACTTCCTCACATTGTTATGCCAGAAGATATGGTTCAGGGTGGTTATATTGGTCCTTTTGCATTCAGAGAACACTTCCCCCCAAGCTCCTTCTGAGACCTCCTTCCCCCACCCACTACCCCCAACACAATCAGGAAGTCCAAATTCTACTGGTTTACAAAGGGCAACTTGGAATAAGAAGGGGAGTGTTTATTTCCATTTTAAGATTTCTGCTAAGAAATCATGTATACAGAAAAAAAAAGATTAAAAAGCATAACTTCATGGTATATTTTAGTTGCTGTTTTAAGTGATTTTACTCATAATTTGGTTTATGTTAATTGCCTACTTATCACATTCTAATCAGCTAATTGTGAGTAATTATTACATCTAATTGACCAACAGCTACTGTATCTTGTTTTGTTAATTAAATACTTGTTTAGAAAAACATTTAATTTGATAACATTTTTTTTCTTGGCAAGCAAGTCAATATAACTATTATTATTCTGTCTGTATAAGGCAATGCATGCAAAGCTGCTAAGAAGATTATGTAGAACACCTTATATCTGCCATAAAGGGGCTCAAATGGAGCTTATGTTATTGTTAAATGGCTTGTAAAAAGAATCTGAAATACAGTTTAGGTTATGATATGTAAAGCTTTCCAGTACAGGAAAAACTCAAGGAAGTAGGATAGTTTCTACTGTAGCTAATATGTTAGGAATCACATTTTTAGTTAGCATCCAGCTTATGCAAAGCATAAATGTGCACATTACTGGATTCTAAAAAATAGTGTCAAATAATTAAAGGCCTGAATTCTTTATTCATGAGCTGCAGCTAAAAATCTCTGTTATCCTGTAGCAAAGCTTTACCTTTAGGAATATCAGGGTTTTTTGGTCATTTGAAAAGATGGACTGAGTCCTGAGTGACTTCATTCAAATCAGTGGGATCACTCTGGGTTCACAATATGACAAGAGAAAACAGAGTTTGTCACTGTATATTCAGAGTTCTGCACAGACATCATTGTATAAACAGTATATCTCCACCTTGTTTTCATCTATATGAATATATAGAAACATCTACTGCAAAATGTCACAGAAGTGTATTAATAATCATTCGATCTGGTTTAGCTTCACTACATTTTCACATGGGGACCTTGCAGGTTTTTTTACCTTCCTTTGCAGCATGGGATTGGGTCACTTGCAGGTTTAAACTAGTGCCACTGGTGGATTGTCTGCCTGCAATGTATAGGAGGTCAGCCTAGATGATCCTGATGGTCCATTCTGACCTTAAAGTCTATGAGTCTAGGAATAAAAACTATGAACAACAAGACCCTACCCATATGAATTATTATTACTACCAGCACTTATGTTCTTTCACATTACTAGCATACTAGTGTGTAGTAGAAAGAAAAATGTTGTATATTGGAAGGTTCTTTGAATCAATGTCCTTTCTATCCATAATCTGGACTATGCTATGAAACATTGTGATTAAAATAGCACTAAATAGCCACGCCAGCATTTCTTCTTTCAGTTGTAATTTTCTGAACTGTGTGAGCTGAATACATGATGGCTGCCATATTTTCTTAGGCCTGGTCTACACTAGGGTGGGGGGTCGAACTAAGGTACGCGACTTCAGCTACGTGAATAGCATAGCTGAAGTCGAACTACCTTAGTTCGAACTTCTTACCTGTCCAGACGCCGCAGGATCGAAGTCCGCGGCTCCCCCGTCGACTCCGCCACCGCCGTTCACGGTGGTGGAATTCCGGAGTTGATGGGAGCGTGTTCGGAGTTCGAACTATCGTGTCTAGATTAGACGCGATAGTTCGAACTCCAAGAAGTCGAACGCTACCCGTCGACCCGGCGGTAAGTATGGACGTACCCTTACAGACTTCGTACTGCATTTATCAAATTTCATTTAATGAGATGTAGTCCTTAGAATTGTCAGAACTGTGCACTAGACATTAATTAACTCACAACACCATACTGTAATATACCTAATCATTTTATACATGGGGAAGTCAAATGATGGCCCCTTACAGTAAGACAGTGGCAGTACTGGAATTAGAATTCAGAACTTTCTGGCTCCTAGCCTTTAGCCCCATGTTCAATCAGCTATAGGACTCATTACCTCATTTTATGGAAATTGCTGAAGAGTGGAGGATCTATGAGTCCTTCTATTATGCAACACAATTTCCAAAAGTTTCAGCTCTCGTATATTTCCACGATCCATTTCTTTTTTACGGAACATTTTCTTGGGATGTTGTCGCTATGTGGATATAACGCCTGTTAGCAACCATGGGAATTATGCCAATGAGCATGCATGATAGGCCGTAGTTTACAAAAACAAAACAAAACAAAAAGTAAAAGGATGGATTTCCGGTCCTATTCTTGTTATAACAAGTAAAATCCTACCTTCGTTTCTTGACATTTATCTATGAAGTTAATCTTTATACTGAACAAACAAGGACATTTCTTCCTCAGACAAATTTATATAAACAAATATAATACAACAGGAAATATAGAACTGGAGGCATTCTGCACAAGGTTGCCAAGATTTAAGTCCTGTAATCTCTAATATAATAAAGTATAGCCCTTTTCTACTCCACATGTGACCACTGGCAAAGTCATGATGTGTTTCATTCATAATAAGCTTACTAATGTATTGTGGGGCATGATCTACAGTGAAAAATTAGATTGACCTAGCTAATTCACTTAGGACTGAAAAATGTCATGCCCTGTGCAAAATAGATAGTTCTATCTAATCCCTACTGTAGATGCAGCTGGGTTGATGGACGAATTCTTCTGTCAACCCAGCTACCTCCTCTCAGAGAGATAGATTACCTACATCAATGGAAAACCCCTTTCCATCAATGTAGGAAGTGTCTATGTTAGAGCAGCACTGTAGCCATGCAGCTGTAGCCATATTAGTGTAGACATGTCCTGAGAGGCCACATTTTGCATATCCTGTGACTCAATTCTGCTGTATTTGACTTCTAAATGTAGCAGTTCCTCTGAATACAGGAATACATTTTCTGACATTCAGAATGCCATGCTACTGATGCACACTCAATGGCAATATCCCAAAATTTTCAGAAAACATCCATACAAGGTATTATCAGGTTCTCATCCTCCCAACCTCCCCATATACTAATTCTCAAACTTGTTCATATTGTGCCCTAGAAGAGAGAGATCAGTGGATTACTGGACTCCACAGAGCATAGTCTGAGAATCACAGAGTTTAGTAGGAGTAATTATTAATTGCTTACTATTTACCATCATTTTAATAATGTGATATACAGGGATGCCTTTTCTCCCCTACGTGTGATACATGACTAGATCAAGTGCTGGCACTTGGTAGAGGCTACTTCTGTATGTTTTCACGTCAGCTTTGCTGTGTAAGGGCAACCTGTGTATCTAGGTTATGTGGTCTTCTGAATCAGTCCAAGTTGTAGAGATTTTGTTTTTAACCTTTCAGGAAATTGGACTATTGTTTTGAATTTATTTATCACATTTGTCTTGGAGATTTCTCATAATTTTTATTTATTGTGGTCTAGTCTTATTCCTAAGGACAGAGGATCATGGAGTTGGAGGCTCTGAGGAGGGACTTAAGAAGGACAATAAGCCCATAGTTCCTCTGTTAGCTCTGTCTCAGGGCAGGCCTATACTATGGGTTAGGTCGACGTAAGTTATGCAACTCCAGCTACATGGATAACATAGCTAGAGTCGATGTAGCTTAGGTTGACTTATTGCGGGGCCTACACCAGGCTGGGTCAATGGGAGAAACTCTCCCATCGACTTACCTTATGCTTGTCATTCCTGTGGAGTACTGGAGTCGACCGGAGACCCGCTAAATCAACCCCCGGTGGATTGATTGCCAAAGCATCGACCCACAGTAAGTGTAGACATGTCCTCAGTTTCAAAACCCATTCTAGCTGCACAGGATTGTTCATTCTTTTTAAGTAAAGAAGACAAATAGTTATCAAAGAAGTTTACTATAAAGGCATAAACAACACTTTAACCCCTCTGCTTTTTAGTGATTTATTTCTGAGTAATTCTTTTTTCTATCACCATTATAACAACCACCCTTCAAAAACTCATCTTTTCTTCTGGTGAGTAATTTCCTAAAGCATTAGTGTAAATTCTTCTCTGTCTAGATTGTATATCATAAACATATTCTGTATACATGATGGACAGCAGCAAAAACCTGTAACACTGGGGTTTGGATTCTTTTCTCTGTTATATCCCACAACTTGAGCCCACTAAAGTCAATGGAAACCCCATGTCAGGCCTCATGTCAGGGTAATCCCAGGTTCTATGATGTCCCTTGTATCTCATGGCTTCAGAAATACATCAGTCATCCATATTCCCAGCATAAATATTATTCCATCCGCAACAAAGCAAAGCAAAAAAGGCAACTCTTGCCAATGCCAGTTTCCTAACCCATCACCTCCCAACCCCTCAATCCAAATTTGGATCTCATTTTGATCTTTTGGATCACTGCTGCTTCCTTTCTAAGGCTCCATCTTGCTCTAAACAGCAGGAAGGGAGGTAACTTTGGGACTGAAAGGTAGAAAAGGGGAAGTAATGAGTGATTTTGTGTGGCATCTAGAGGAACTGCTACTACAATTGGACAATAATAGCTGGAGCCACTGAAAAATAAGAAGAATAGGCTGCAGGTAGATGGGAGGACTGGCAGTGTAAAGGGGGTTGTTTTCTGGCCATGTTCTCCATTTGTATCAGCTCCAAAAGTGGGAACTCCTCTTTGGGGGCATGATAAGAACATAAGAATGGCCATATGGGTCAGACCAAAGGTCCATCTAGTCCAGTATCTTGCCAATGCCAGGTGCCCCAGAGGTCATCATCAAGTAATTTATCCCCTGTCACCCTTTCCCAGCTTCTGGCAAACAGAGTCTAGGGCCACCATCCCTGCCCATCTTGGTTAATAGCTATTGATGGACCTATCCTCCATGAATTTAGTTCTTTTTTGAACCCTGTTATAGTCTTGGCCTTCACATATTATGGCAAGGAGTTTCACAGGTTGACTATGTGTTATGTGAAAAAATACTGCCTTTTATTTGTTTTAAACCTGCTGCCTATTAATTTCATTTGGTGACCCCTTGTTCCTGTGTTATGAGAAGAAGTAAATAACACTTCCTTTTTACTTTCTGCACACCAGTCATGATTTTATAGACCTCTATCATATCTCCCCTTAGTTATTTCTTTTCCAAGCTGTAAAGTCCCAGCTTGTTAATCTCTCCTCCTATGCCAGCCATTCCATACCCCTGATAATTTTGTTGCCCTTTTCTGAACCTTTTCTAATTCCAATATATCGTTTTTGAGATGGGGCGACCACATCTGCATGCAGTATTCAAGATGGGGGCATGCCATGGATTTATATAGGGGCAATATGATATTTTCTGTTTTATAATCCATTGCTTTCTTAATGATTCCAACATCTGTTTATTGAGTGGTAACAGCTAATTTAGACCCCATCTTTTTATATGTATAGTTGGGATTATGTTTTCAATGTGCATTACTTTTCATTGGTCAACACTGATGGGGATGGGGAGAAGAACAGAAGCTTTCCTTGTTTTTGGCTGATCATCTTCACCTCCTCTACCCTGTTTCCTGGCAACCAAAATAGGTATAGTTCTTCTCCTGAGGATTCTGGGCCCTTCAAAGACAAGGAGACAGTAGGAAAGGGATTTTGGTTTTAGTGTTCCATTTAGGGTTCAATGTTCCAGTTAGGGATATAAGGTTCCCCCAGTGGAGTGTACTCCTCCGCATGGGTTTCTTCTACCAGATTTCTTTTTTTCTCACTCCCTTCCCAGGAGCCAGTTTCCACCTGTAGGACTCTATGAGGCCTATGTGAACTCTTTTTCCACAGCTTAATGAGAGGATCTCCACCACTGTCTCCCTTCCCCAGAGACCCTGATATTTTGTGTGGGGCTCTTACTGTCAACTCCAAGCCCTCATTCAGGACATGCCCTCACAGAGCTCTACTCTACTCCACCCAGCCTACAGGATCAGTCCCTGCAGCACTTCTCCAGAGAGGACTGCTTTTCTCTCCTCTTCCTGCTAATCAACTTTTCCTTTATACCATCCTATCAATAAGCTTAGCTGCTTCATTACTAAGTAGTTAAAGGGGCATCATCTGGAGCACCTGGTTGCTCCCAGGTGTAGCTCACAGAATCATTATGGGCCGGTTAGGCCCTAATTCACCTAAAGCCCCATTAGCCTCATAAAAGGGCTGTTTTCAAATCCAAAACTAAAACTGAGGGAGTATGTGTGAACCCACATGAACAGAAACCAAAGAAGAAATGTGTATTAACACATGAAAACCAAAATACCTGTTTGGCCTTTTTAGATAAGAGGATGGTTACATAAATTGTAGATCTTTGGTGGTACCTGTGTTTATTAGTGAATACTACCTATTTTTACATCTAGTTCAGTTATCCATAATTTTTATTCTGCCGATATTTCTTACCTTTTCAAGACATGCATACTACTAGATGAAACCACCTAGAAATTGATTCACAGGTCTCTCCCATCTACTTAGCCAAGGATCTACAACTAAGTTAAAATTACACCTTAACCTTAGTAAGGTTTCATGCTACAGAATTACACATTTTAAGCATAAAATTGAGTTTTATAAATATAATAGTAGTAGTTTTAACCTCAGTAAACACCAGATTTCCCACCTGTTCAATCGAGCAAAGGATGTATTTTGCAAAATAAGGCTGAAAAACTGGTTAGTAATGTGGATCTGGGACTTCAAATCAACATTCATGAATATTTGCATTTAGCTCAAAAATATCAAAATGAGCTTGCATTTCTGCTCAGGGCATCGGTATGTCTGAAGCTGCATACCATACAGAAGCAATGCTAGAAAGCAGAGGGGAAAAAATGCTTTAAAATGTGAATAGCAGCTGTTTTTTGGATTTGCTGTAGGTATCTAAATTCAAATCAATTGGGGCCTTATTTTTTAGATAACGTTCACTTGGGAATTCACTTAATGTTATTTTTTCTCTCAAATTGATGCAGAAAGACTGTGGAAAACATTATTATTTTCAAAATTTCCTATACATATGAAACAGAGTTGAGAACACTGAACCTTGCCAGATCTGAGTCTCATCTGGAGTAGATCAGTCTCATCTGGAGTAGAGCCATCCCTACACAGTATGTTATGAATAATAATAAGCAATGCAAGTATTATCTGATGTCCCTGCTCCAGCAATGGACAGATATCAGAATCTTAATAAAGGAGTCACTTGATCCCAAGGTAGCAGTAAGAATTAAATGTGTTCACTGTGGGATAACACCTATAAAGCCAAATAAATCTGCAGAAGAGTAGAAATAACTTATTTCTGAGTGTATTAAAAATAAATAATAAGCAAAACACTAATAACAGAGAAAGGGACTACAGACCCAGATTTAAATTATGGTTATTTCAAAATCAAACTTGTAGCATTCCAAGATAACTTATGCAGAATTTGTATTTCAGATATAAACCCAAACTAAGATTTGATGGAAAATATATAGTAAAATTTACTCTAAATAGAACCTCACAGAATAACTCTGCTCCTCCCAACATCATGGGTCTCAAAACCAAATAAAATCCTAGTGCACTTGGTGCACCCACCACCATCTTAGCTGATACTGTGCAGAAAACCTTTCAGCACTATATCTATGAATCTCTAAAGCATGACCTACAGATCTTCAGCATTATATCTATGAATCTCTACAGCAAGATATAAAGAACCATTTCTCAATTGAGAGCTATAACAGACTGTAGCCAATTATTTTAATTTATTATTCATTTATTGTGTGGTGTTATTGTTAACTAGCAAGTTATGTTATATATAATCATTGTATGTTAAATAGAGTTAACTTGTAGGATTATAGAACTATAAGATTGATTAGTAGTTAGAAGGGATAATTATGTATTAGGTACCGAAGAAAGTAAGGCTGAAATGCAAGGCCTACAGGCCTCACCCTGTTTGATTTTAGCTTAGCCATACTAGGCCATAGGTTTAAGAAATGCTTGACATACGTGACCAAAGAATGACCCTATGCCACAAGATTACGGGAAAAGATTTACCAATGGGTGATATTGTGAAAAAATAACAGTAAAATAACTTTTTGCTTAGAAAGATATCCGGTAGTCAAACTTTTCTAACTGTGATAGACCCAGGCCAGTTGAGTACAGCAGAATAGCAGAAGGCAGATATATTGGCCACTGGATTAACAGTTTTCTGTTCCCTGACTGACCAGAGCAGGGGCTGTTCCAGGCTAATGAGAACACCTGACTCTAATTAACCTGCAAAGAGTCAGGTGAGACCATTAATTAAGGCCCTATAAAAAGGGCTCAGTAGACTGTAACCCTAGACCTAGAGAGAGAAGGGCTGCGTGGAGGGTCACAGTGAGCCACTGAGGCTAGCATAAACCGCCTAGAAGCGCAGGACCCATGAGGGCAAGGTCAGAGCTCTGCCACATAACATATGCCCTAACTATAGCGTATACTATGTGCATAAATGCTAATGAGGTATAATCAGAATTACATCATAAAAAGAGAATGCCAGATTAGGAAAATTGAACTCCCTATAGGAAACTCGAGCAGGAACCCTCCCCTTACTGATGATCAATCCATGAGGGACTCATCAAATCCTAACACTATCTAGGAGGATGTGAGTTTAACTATATTTATAACTTGTGCTTAGGACTTTATAGAATTTCTATATGCTTGGGTAATCATAACTTTACCTGTAACTTTAATAAAACGTGTAAAACAGTCTATACCTTGTACTTGTAAATGTATGTATGGTTACTATCCTTCGTCTTTATGTGGCCCTAGGGACTCTAAATCTGAAGCAGGTAACAGAGGTCACTTCACTATGTTGACCTTGAAATTGTATCCATCAGAACCAAACCCACATGTAATACCACATTACTAAATTAACTTTAAATAAAATAAAAGGTTACAAGATCCTTATCTTATATGTATCAAGCACAGTGGGGGACACAGAATACATACTGACCAATGATTTACAAACACTGGTATTTGAAAAATACATTCCCTCTCAGATTTAACTCCCACTACAGGATCTTTCTGAGATGAGGTAACACAAGTAAACTTCATGCCCTACGATTATCCTTTTTGAGCCTGCTTCTTGTTCAACTTGTACGAGGTTAAACTTTATGCAGAAGACAGAATAGTTTGAACACATGCTTGGTGGGGAGGAGATAGACATCAAAGGAAATAAATGGATGTGACAAACAAAGTGGGATAGTTCATTTGTAAAATGGATCTCACTAGAAGTTAGGAAAATGCAGCTATTACGTGTAATTGACTTACTGGCATGTGAGATTTAGATCTTTCTGGGGAGTGAATACATTTATTCAGGACTCATGCACATTTAGCACAAATTCCATTATTATCCAAGCTAGCATTTAATTACTTACCATTACATTAAAGGCCAAATTTTGACCATGGATTCATGTGAAGTGCTTCCAATGTCTTCAATGAGAGCTACATATATATATTGAAGGTTGGAATTTGTCCATAAGAGAAGATAATTTTCTTTCAAGAAATGAAATAATATTTCAGTAATATAGTACTGCAAGCTATTCTTGTGCACACTAAATAAATAGAGTAGGAGGCTATTTTAACATATTTCTGCTATTTTTAAAAAAATCATTAAACTAATAATTATAGTTAATGCATAAAGGATGTTTTAATAGCATAAACATATTCATAGAAAGGCAATCAGTAGGATTTTTAAAAAAACAACTAAGAATGTAAGGTCTTATTTTCTTTCCTACTAGAAAAGAATCAAATTTGTCTTTTGTCCCATCTTGGCATTTTTTCCACACTTGTTATAATAGATCGATCGATAGATAGATCTCTAGCTTTTCTATACCAAACTGCCATAGACTGGAGCATTTTGAAATGAAGCCAAATTTCAGTACCATCACACTTGCACATTTACCCCGAGGCATAATTATTCTAATACACAATTTTCCTACTGTAATGTAAAGTCATGTCAGTGGGTCTTTTTCCTTTCAGCAACCATCATAGGTTTTTCATATGTGTATGATAAATAAAAATCATATACTGTACCCATGGAAATCTATAGCAAAAATTGAGTTCTATTAGGGTCTAGATAATTAAGGCCTGATCCTATTTGCTTGCTAGCTGTTAATCTAAGATCAATGGAATTGCTTGTCAGACAACCATAATATGTCCCCAATGGTTAAATGTTGCAGAGAATTGAAATGGTTGGCCAGATCTTGAGCTACAGTTTAAAAGCAGTTGGCATAGCTCCAGACTCAGAGATGTATTAGTGGCCTCAAGCCACCTTTATGTTCTCCTGACCCTGTGGTAATCTGAAATGCACTAGTCTCCCTGGCCCAGCAAAGAACAATCTGATGGCTGCTTTGTGTAAGCTACATATGGACCCAAGGGGTCATTTCAGCAGCAAGGGATCACCAAAGTGTCGAGATGCCCTGGCAATACATCCTTTGTTCTGGCAGAGCAGCTCAAAACTGCCCTAATGCAGCTGGGGATCTGGTATTACACATTTAAATAGGCTATTGATAGAACTATATGAAGCTGTCACTCACATGTTAAATCAAAATACATCAACCTGTCATACTGGGGGGTGAGGGGGGAAGTGACTGATTATTTTCCAAACACCCATTTTGAAAGTTTTGCAAAGGATAAGCATCATATCTAGAATTACTTGTAGTATGCTGCAGCAGCAAGTTTTTATTGAATAAAAGAAAGTTGAATTTGTCAGATTTGCCAATAATGGAAAGGTGTGTACTTGCTCAGATTCAACCTAGTAGCAAGATTGTTGATTAGGATGGCAGATGGTGGCAGAAAAAAAACTAATTGAGACTCAATCAAATGAAATGGCTGACTTTTCAAAGAAATGGTATTCAATTATTGATCAGGTACAGTGTGGTCAGAAATTTGACAGGCAAACATTGGCACTAACCACCTGAGGGCTATTGCAAGTTTTCAATATACTGTAAGTTTTTTGCCCTCAAATAACATTTTCTATGAGTGACAGAAACTAGGATCAAGTTTTGTAGCATTTTGCAGAACCCATACAAATTGCATTCCCTTCCTGCTCTGTGTCTGTGATATACTTACTCTGAACATTCTGACTGCACCAGAATTAAAATTGTGTATGCCTAGAACTCAGTTAGTTGTAATTCTCAAGATTTATGTAGCCTATTTCATCTGTATTTAAATGAACTCCTGCAGTAAGTATCTGTCTTTAAAAATATGACAACTCACATCTATGAATATCCTTTAAATTCTTCATAATCAATTTTCTGTATTTCTAAACTTTTTCTGTGCTATCAACCACATCAAAACCATCACTTCTAGGACATACGTGTAAAGAGGAAATATAACTTCCTGTAAAGGTTTCTACAGTGAACAACTAGAATATCAAACACTCTACCAGACTGTTCAGTATGTAATTGGTGTACATGATCAGTGATTTAACAGCAAGAACCTGAAAAAGAGAAGAGGGAGAAAATCAAGCAAACAATAGTAGCACACCAAAACCCACTATTCTTTTAACCATAAATAAACTCTTTGGTAATATTTAGTCACAGGACAGGGAGAGTCATTATTCATCCTTCTAGTACTCCCTACTGGGCTCTGGCCAGACATTGAATACAAGTGAGGCTCAGGGGTGCAGGCTCTGAGCAGCACTTACCTCAAGCAGCTCCTGGAAGCAGTGGCATGCCCCTTCTCTGGCTCCTATGCGGAGGCGCAGCCAGGTGGGTCTGCATGCTGCCCCATCTGCAGGCACCACCCTTGCAGCTCCCATTGGAGGGTGTAGGAGCCAGAGTGGGGCCATGCAGCGGCTTGTGGGAGCTGTGTGGTGTGGCCCCAACCCTGCACCCCATCTGGAGTGCCAGAGAGGAACCAAGCCACGTGATGCGGCCCCGACCCAGCACTCCGGCCAGAGCGGGGCCAAGCTGCGTGGTGCGGTCCTGACCCAGCGCTCCGGACGGATCCAGCCTACAGGCCATAGTTTGCTGACTCCTGCTTTAAACCTAGCAAGCCTTCAAGGTAGTCATTAACGTTATTTTATTACTTTGATTATATTTACATAAAGCACATAGTATTCTCTGCAAGAACAAAATCTGTTACATGTAACAAATGAATGTACAGTATTTTTTACAATTGTAAATAACACAATAAAAAATGGCTTGACAATTAAAGAAATAAACATGAAATATATTGATGTCCTGCCAGCCTTTCAATGATGAGTGTATGGATAGTGCCAAGGATCCAGACCATGACTAGGAAAATTAATTATTTTTAAATGCACTGTTTCTGAAAAATGCCCTTACATTTGAGTGTCTTCAGTTCACTATCAATATGTGAAATTTTAAGTTACAGAACTATTGTTCTGTTAAAAAAAAGTATAATGACATTTCATGATAGCCTGCCATTTGGAATTTAATTAAAAATACTTGAATTATGATTACTCAGCATATAACACACTTCAATCCTAAACTGACAAAGCTACATTTATGTAAAATGTGTATATTCTTGATGTGCATCAAGCTGAACTCATTGCAAGATCAAGGCAAATTGTTTTCTCCAATACATTGTTAGAGGGAGGAAAATAGGGCATATTATGGAGATCTGGACACAATCCTAACTATGAATTAAAAAACATTTTTCCATAATACTATGATTAGATTGGAATGATGATATACAAAATGATATTAACATTAAAAGACATAAATCAAGTGAGCATGAGAACCAGCTTGTGGTATGTATGTATATATTAGAATTTCACATTTGCGGTTGTGTTGTCGATATTTACATGGTAAAAACATAAAACAAGAGAGAGATGAATGTTGTGAATGTACTTCCTTTAATCCAAAATGAATTATAAAAAACAAATGTGACTGTGCGTAAAATTGATCAATTAATGGTGTAAAATGAGCAAAAGAGCCAATGATGCAATTCAGAAATATAGCGGTTGCAATCCTGACACTACAGAAGTCAATGGACGTTTTTCTATTGAGGTCAATGCTTAAATATCTTTGTATAGTTCATGTTGAGTTTCCATTAATAAATTAAACTCAGATATTTCAGAATTTTATATAATGTATGGTTCAAAGAAAGACAGGGTAGGATCTCAGAGGAAGATTCCGATTGTCAAAAGCCTTGTGTTCGGAGGCTTAGTGAGCTATTTGTCAACCTGACATTTTATCAGAACATTTCAGAATAAGTGGCAAAGGAAATTCAGTCCCATGATGGTTCATAGGTAATCTGTTCATTTATTTATTTGTTTGTTTATTTAGTGAAGATAAAGCTTGCATTCTTCTAATTTTGAAAAGAAGTAAAGTTTTAGCAAAGAAAATATAGAGTGTCTTTCAGTTTTATTTTCTTTCTGAGGGGTAGATAAATTTCAGGGATCTCTTTAATTTTGTATTCTAAAAAAGAATGTTTTATGGGAAAAGGCAATCAAATTATTTCTCTTGTAATTTGAGATTTTTGAAGATAGTTCCTCCTTGGCCTCAAGGTAACACTGACGGATCTATAATGATCCATTACAAAGCTAGGAGACTGAACCACCATTAATTAATTATTCAACTCCATTAAGAAAAAAATGTTAATGAAGAAAATTATCAGACACAGGAAATATGTAAATAACAGAAAAAATCATCTTCTTTTCTCTTTCTTTATATGTAAAATGCACTCAGAAATTTTCAAGTGGAAAAAAAATAACGATGGTCAGTTGAACTTCAATAAGAAAAAAACTATTAGAAAAGTTTGCAGTAGATGCATTTTTTTCACTCATGAAAGAGATTTAATAACACTATGCTATTCTGTGTATTGTATATTGTCCTTTATGTAGGGCTCAGTGGTGCTGAGACCCCAGGCAAATGCCAAGGTTTAGGAAAATGAGTGCAGGGAGTTGTCCCCCTTTGTTTACCGCAGGGACTGGGCACAGTGGCAGTTGTTGCTTCTGGTACTACTATCATGGAAGTATATGGAATTGGCCCTGGAGGAGAGGAGAACCTGATGAACCTTTTTCAAGGGTAGTACAGCAGCCATACCGCTGTTCACAACCTTTGAGTTATGTATTCCCAGTTAGTAGTTTAAAGATAAGGAGTAAAAATAAACAAAATTATTTTAGGTTCAAGCATCCAGGGTGGTTACATATAGTTTAATTTAGTAAAAGACTCTGAATGAAACAAGGAGTAATAAAATTAAATATGTTATTTAAAATAAAATAGTTAAAGCAAACTGGCATTACAATGTAAACATACACTGCATTAATACTTACATTCTAAGATAAAATGATGCATCCAGAGATGATCAGTCCTTGAATGGAAAGATTAGATATAATTCTTTCTCTAATGGTACCTTGATGGTGGGTGGGTGTGCCAAATCTAAAATTAGCCTGCTACTCTTTTGCTAATCAATTATAATAACACCTCTAATTAATTAGCATTGTTTGCTTTTACCATATCTATATTTCTGCTATCATAATTAAAATACCATCTACTCCCTCATTGGCTATTTAATATCAAACTCATCTTTAATTAATATTTATATAAATGCCATACCAATAACTGCCAACATAGACAGCATTTTCCAAAACATTAACATTTTGTCTAAAACACTAGTCAAAAGCCGTTAGGACCCAAACATGTTTACCATGTGATGTGGGGTTATGCCTTAACTTATCTCCAACTAGCCTCTGAGCTGTCTCACTTTACTTCATTCATATTTTACCACACCTTGCTTGACTATCGTCAAGCCTATTTTTAGGAATTAGATTTTTGGGCCTACTTACATTTCAACACATTTCTGTATAACATAAGCAAGTCTCATCTCTATAGGCTCCAAGTTTCTCTAAAATACTTTTACAGATTAACAAAGTTATGTAGACACCTAAAGATTCAGCAGATACATCCTTAACATGATTTGCAAAAGTGTTTAAGTAATTTAGGTACCTAACTCCCACTGATTTCTATCTTTAGGTACCTAAATTTGTTTGAAAATTGACTCATTGTAGATACCTGTGACACAATGTCTCCTGGAGTTCTGCCTGAGTTGGATTACTTCTACACAGAATCATAGATTCTTAAGAATGGAAGGGATCTTGAATAGTCACCTATTACAGTTTCCTGCATTAATGGCAAGACTAAATATTATCCAGACCATCCCTGACAGGTGTTTATCTAGGCAACTTGTTCTAGTGTTTAACTACCCGGACAATTAGGAAGTTTTTCTTAATGTCCAATCTAAACTGTCCTTGTTGTAATTTAATCCCATTGCTTCTTGACATATCCTCAGAGGAAGAACATTGTTTCTCCCTCTTCCTTATGTTCTTAAAAACTTTGATGATGTCCCCTCTTAGTCTTCTCTTCTCCAGACTAAACAAACTCAGATTTTTCAGTCTCCCTTCATAGGTCATTTTCGAGACCTTTAATTATTTTTATTGCTCTACTCTGGACTTTCCCCAATTTGTCCACATCTTTCCTGAAATGTGGCATCCAGAACTGACACAATATTCCAGTTGCTTAATCAGCGTGAAGTAGAGCAGAAGAATGACTTCTTGTGTCTTACTTACAACACTCCTGCTAATACAGCAGAAAAAGATGTTTGCTTTTTTTGCAATAGTGTTACACTGTTGATTCATATTTAGTTTGTGATCCACTATGCCCCCCAGATCCCTTTCCGCTGTACTCCTTCCTAGGCAGTCATTTCCCATTTCCCAACTGATTGTTCCTTCCTAAGTGGAAGACTTTGCATTTGTCCCTTACTGAATTTCATCCTGTTTACTTCAGGCTATTTCTACAGTTTGTCCAGATCACTTTGAATGTTAATCCTATCCTCCAAAGCACTTGCAACTCCTCCCAACTTGGTAAAGTCCACAAACTTTATAAGTGTACTCTCTAGGCCATTATCTAAATCATTGATAAAGATATTGAACAGAACTGGATCCAAAACTGATCCATGCGGGACCCTGCTCGATATGCCCCTCCAGCTTGACAGTGAATCACTGATAACTACTCCCTGAGAATGGTTTTCCAACCAGTTATGCACCCACCTTATAGTAGCTCTACGTAGGTTGTATTTTCCTAGTTTGTTTATGGGTAGGTCATGAGAGACAGTATCAAAAAAGATTTACCACATTGACCGCTTCCCCCATCCACAAGACTTGTTAGTCTGTCAAAGAAAGCTATTAGGTTGGTTTGACAGAATTTATTTATGACAAATCCATGCTGTTACTTATCACCTTATTATCTTCAAGGTGTTCACAAATTGATTGTTTAATTATTTGCTCCATTATTTACTGTATACTGAGCCTGAATACCTCAATTGAAACTTTAGGGCCAGATTATCACCTACTGTGAATTAACATAGCTCCATTAACTTCAATGGGTGACCAGACGTCCTAATTTTATAGGGACTGTCCCGATTTTGGGGTCCTTTTCTTATATAGGCTCCTATTACCCCCCCATCCCCTTTCCCAATTTTTCACATTTGCTGTCTGGTCACCCTACTCTAAACTAATTTGATGAGGAGCTGTCCCTAGATTTTAAATTCCTTGGGGCCAACACCATGATTCTGTGTATTGTACAATACAGAGCACGTTGTGGGCATATAACACATAGTGAAAACATGAATGCTTAAAAGTAAGCATTTAGATCCATATTGTAGGAATCAAAGTGCTGATTTATGAGTATAAATCTGATAGAGACCAAATACAGATGTAGATACAAATTATAGTCACCCACCCAAGCTGAAACAAATTGGTCTCAATGGATACACACTAGAATTGTAATATAATATGGGCTAAGTTGTGGCAACAGCTGGTTTGGATTTTTCAATCAAACTATTTTTCAAGTAAATATTATCAAATTGATTTTCAAAAAGTGTCTGCTTTCCATGGAATATTTTAACATTTTGTTGAAAAACAGAAAACCTAAAAACCAAAAAGTTTTGCCAAACTGTAAGTCTAACAAGTGTCTACTGAGCATTCGTGAATTGAGATTTTCAGTGTCTGATAATTTAACCAAACTGGGATAGATTTTCATGGCCAAATTTCAAATCTGTGCTCAAAGAATAGAGATACTAGACATTCTCTACACAAAAGATGTACGAATCCTTAATGTGGACAAAAAAATATATATTTCTCTAACCTTATCAGAAATAGCTGAACTATTTTGCTGAAGCTTTAAAAAAAATAATGATCCTGGAAGTCTGGAAAGTTTTGACCTAAATTATTCAAGTTTGGTAAAATTAGAAGCAACTGAAAATGTTATCCTTTACTCGAAAATGTTAGCCAGCCTTAACTATAGGCATCACTATCAGAATATCTCTGTATATGCACGCACACACACACACACACACACATTGTGCACATTTTATCTAAGTAAGGACCTCAGGATTGAGCTCTGGTTTGAGCTGTGAGTGATTGCTTAGTCTTTTAAAAAATATATTTATTGCATAACTAGCATAATGACCATAGCATGAAGAAAGAAAATGGAGATGGAAAAGAACAAAATTTTACCTATGACACTTCTAGATATAAAGCCCAGTAGTTAAAAGTAATTAAGAAGGATTCTGATATTGAAATATATGCATAATCTGCCTGAACAGAATACACAAAGTACTGAAGCTAAGACTTGAAACAAAACTCTTATGGTCTGTAGTCTGAATCTGTACAAGATAGGCCTAAAGGGATTTACTTATGGCTGTATAGGCTCTATGCTAAGCTTGTCTAATATAGATATTTTTTCTTATCTTACATCTTTATATATTTAATGCATCTGACACAATGCGCCTGGGCATCTATTTGAATGGTAGGTAATTTTAATTGATTATTGCACATGTCTCAGGAAGGTATTATGATTTTCTTCCTTGGGATAATATGATCTATAGTTATGTAGATTTGCAGGGTTAGATTGCCTGAAAGTACCTATTAAAAACTGCTATATAAAAACATAAGATCAGTTCCTAGAAATGATAGTTAAATCAATAGGATGTGTAACCTATTATTCTGTTTGATATGAGCCTTGAGCATTCTGTCAACAGAAGATTATGCTATGAAACATAATTAAAACAAGATAAAATCAATGACATATATGTCTTGCAAGCTGGAAAGATATTTTTAATTATTATTGAAGTGTTTAATTTATCTTCTGATAAGATCATATCCTAGGAAAATCTGATAAGGCATAACCCACTATCTTCTATTATTCTTTTTATTATAAAAACATGCTTTTTTTTCATTTAATAAGAACTGTTTGTTAATATAGAATTCTCTATGAAATCACCATAAAATATATATCAGTGAAAAAATCAGAAAAATATTTTGATATACTCTCATCCCTATTAAAATATAGAAAACATACTGTACCACAATATAAACTTTAGCCATACATTTGAAGTTGTATGGAATTTCAATATGACCCCCAAATCATAATCATTGCTATTCTTATTTTAGATTAAAATAGTCTCATTTTAGTTTTCAAATAAAGATTGAAAGAACAAGTAGCTTTTCTATAGACTATAGCTAAGGCTGCATGTCTGTCACAGGAGTCACAAAAGTCATGGATTCTGTGACCTCAGTGACTTTTGCAGCATCCAGTGCAGCTGGCTCAGGGACTACCCGAACACTCGGGCAGCCCCGAGCCAGCAGCAGCAGTTTGGGTGTGCCAGGCGGTTGAGGTGAGGGGTGGTGCTTACCTGGGGGGTTCTCCCCGGAAGCAGACAGGGTGTCCCTATAGCTCATAGGTGGAGAGGTCAGGGGCCACCTGCGCACTGCCCCTGCTTGCAGGCACTGCTGCTGCAGCTCCCACTGACTGTGGTTCCCAAACAATGGGAGCTGCAGAGCCGGAACTCGTGGTGGGGGCAGCACATGGCAACCCCCAGCCTTCCTTCCCCCTAGGAGCTGCAGGGACATGCTAAACACTTCCGGGGAGCTATGCAGAGCTGGGTAGGGAGCCTGCCAGCCCCTCCAACCCCTCCCCCACAGCACTAGTAGGGGTCCCAGGCTGCATGCCACTGCCTGTCTCCCCAGCACCTGTGGGGATCCTAGGCAAGCACCCATGGTATCCCCGGACTGCCCCCCCAGAGCACCCCCGGGCCCCCACCCCACCACCTCTTTCCTCCCAAGAATACCCCTGGCCCAAGTTTTAGTTAGGTGTATATAGTACAAGTCATGGACAGGTCACAGGCCATGAATTTTTGTTTACTGCCTGTGACCTGTCCATGACTCTTAGTGAAAATACTCGTGACTAAAATATAGCCTTAAATATAGCACATATGGAATCTTCAGTGTGTTCTAAGATTCCTTAGTTAACTATTGTGCAGGAAAAGGATTTAATACTAGGAAGGAGGGCGAGAGAGAAATGTCAGTGTAAAGGTTCGAGATGACCTGGCCATGAACAAGAGAGATTAAATGGCTAGTACTGCAAGGAGAGATCAGAAGAGAAAGGCGCCTCCTCATCATAACCTTCCCTCTCAGAAGTTCCCACTTTTCACCAGCAGAAGTTGCTATAAGCAAGATGGGAGAAACAATGGCTGAGTAACCCATGTTACACGTACCATGGACAGGGAGTTAGACCTCTCCTAAATATTCAACTTCAAATGGACATTTTAAAAAAATGTAAACCCAAATATCCCTGGGTACAATTATACCACCTTTCTATTGAAATCAGTGGGACATTTCAGCATGATAAGGGAGACAGAATCTGGTTATGAATTCTAAATCCTAAAACAAACCCACCTGAAACAATACAAAAGAAAAAGTTTTCTCAGTTCAAAACTAACTACCATTTCAGAGCTCTAGTTTTCTCACTGAGGAGATAGAAGAGGTTTGTAATCTTTTCCTTTATTGCAAAAGAATAAAGTATGCAGAAAAGTATCAAGAAATGGAAAAGTTTGTCAAAGAAAGAGACCAAACAATACTAACGGCTTTGTTGATTTTATAAGAAGATTTTCAACTGGATCAATAATATAACATCAACATAAATGAAATAAAACAAAAACACTGTCCCCCTCTAAAAGGCACTCAAAAACCTGACAACAAGTTTGATGAATTTTCAAGGACACTTTTTTGTTACTTCTTTACTCAGAATTGCACTAAACCTAATTATGATTTACTCTTCAAAACATCAGGATTTAGTTATGGACTTATGTTAAATACAGAAGACATAAGCATATGAGTGCCTATTTTATCTACTTTGCTATAGGGGAAAATGTAACTGTTCTAAATATTGCATCTCTGTTTATGAAGGAATAGATGTCTGTACAGTGGTTAACAAATACAGTGGTTAATTCTATCAAAGGTCATGAACAAAGAAATCTAACCATGAGACTGCTAAAGTATAATTAATCCTTTAGTGAAAATATCTCAGACTGAGTGTATGTAGTTATGGGTTAGCAAAGAAAATAAAATCAAATTTTATATCGAACAGAGTATCAGGATTTCTACTAGAGGTGTCATGAGAAAAAAATGGTAGAAAAAAAGAGTACATTAAAAATCTGAGCTGGCAGACTGAGAGAAATTTATTTTCAGATTTTAAACAGAGAGTTCCAGACTCACTTTTT
Source organism: Mauremys mutica (assembly GCF_020497125.1). Taxonomy (NCBI): domain Eukaryota; kingdom Metazoa; phylum Chordata; order Testudines; family Geoemydidae; genus Mauremys; species Mauremys mutica. The sequence continues at coordinate 52,547,754 of NC_059076.1, read as the reverse complement.
ACACTAAAAGATGGAAAGAAGTCCAAAGTGCTGGCCCATACAAGGCTCCATAGCCCACTTAAGTCTGTATGGCCAAATCCTGCTCCCATTCAAGAACAATGCAAATTTTCCACTTACTTCAGTGTGGGCCAGCATTTGGCCCTTCAATGAGATTTAAACAGGAGTATTATGTCTGACAATGTTCCAGCTGGCATGCTATTGTTACTCACTATTCTGAGCTGACACAATCTAGCCCTTAGTTTAATTTCCTTCTTTGCAGAAAAGAAGGGTGGGTCAGTTGTCCAAGTATAGAAATGAGTTTCAGGATAACTGGGATCTATTCCCAGCTGTTCCAAAGAGTTACTGTGTCACCATAGGCAATATACATTACCTCTATATGACTCAGTTTTCTGATCTCTCAAGTTGTAATAATATTAATAATACTTACTTCCATGGGTGTGTGGACTTATTTCATTAATATATGTAGGGTACTTTGGGATCATGTGACAGAAGATGCTCTATAGCTGCATGTGCTCTATTACTTTAATGAAAACACACTGTACCTGATTCTCCTCTCAATTACACCCTTTTTATATAAGTATAATTTCATCAATTTCCATAAAATTACTCCAGATTTGCACTCATGTAACAGAGAAGAATCAGCACTATTGTTTGTCATTTTCACATGGTGTTTCCTTCCTACATAACTTTGCTTAATGGAGAAATAAGTAAAAAAAAAAAGACAGGAACATAATGGGTTTTTTTACTCTAATAATAAGGACAGAATCATCTGGCTATAGGAGAATCAACTTTCCATAAGAAGTCTGCCCAATCTGACCTTTCTGACATGTTTAAACTTGTACTCTGCAAAAAAACAACAACAACAACAACAACCTGTGATCCACATTAGTCCTAGCCTTTCAACTGTATCAGAGTGGTGAATAATATACATTTTGCGAGGCTGGGGGAGTGAAATAGGACTAGCAAATGTCTTATAGTTTCCTGATTTCCTTCATCCATTTATATTACACTGATAGCCAAACCTACTGGCTGAAAAATATAGAGGATCATGAACAAATTGTGGCAGGTATTCAACCTGCAAATTTCAGAGCTGTCAAGGTTGAGCGTTTCAATCAATTTTGACATCTCTTGGCATGTCTTTTCAGATTCTGCCTTCTAAAAATAATACCCTTACTTGGGTGTTATTTCTGGTACACATTTTTAACATAGAGAAAGGCTGGTTTTAATTTCATACCATGTCTTTTCTTTCCCCTCCCTATTTTCAAAACAAATGTAAGTTCAGTTAATCTACAGTATTTAAATGATCTGTAGGTCTCAATGAGAACATTCATACTGTATTTTAAACTGATTAATTTTCACACAAAACATTTTGTCTGACATACTAAAGTGGCATCACTTTTTCTCATTTGGGATACACTGAGAGGTTCTTCTCAGCACTGTGGAATGGAGATGCATGTGGTGCAGCAGCATCACCCCAGAAAGAATGAAGTGTGACTTTCTGAGTTACAGTTCATTCCCTGCTCTTCCTCTTGCTTCTGGAGGGGTGGAGGTGGGGGAAGGGGAAGAGAGGTGTAGCTTGTGTCAACCCTTGCTCAGTTCCACTGGCCAACACATTTGGGGAGAGTGGGGGGAGTCATCCCTCTCCCTACCTTCACCATTCCCACCCCACAGGCTTGGAGTGAGCATTAGCAGCCATGAAGAGGCTACTCCATCCACTATGGCTGAAGTCATGCTGGGCTTACCCAGAGTGCAACAATGAAGGTATGTGGGAGGAGGTGGGACATTATTCCCTTTAATCCCCAGCATGGACACACAGGGTCAAGTGGCAATCTAGCCTTTAATTAGTAGATTTGAATATCTGAATATATTCAGAATTCTAAATTATATAGGTAGTAGAAAACATTGGTTCCCTGAAGTCTTTTTTAACATAGTACATATGTCAAACATAGTACATAGTACATAGTACATATGTCAAACTGTCCTAAGGCTTTTCAGTCTTCCTTCGAGGAATTGTCCTAATGAGGGAAATAATATTCTTCAGTCCCTCAGTGAAGGTGGAAAATCTATGGGTTGAAATATTTTTGAAATGTTCTCTTACTGTTATGTCAAATGTTGTGCTGCAACTGAAGTGCTCATGCTGAAAGGAAGAAAGGGGGAAGGAAGAAAGGAAGAAAGAAAGTAAGAAAATTTCTGGGTTTTTTTTGTTTTTGTTTTTTACTTTCCAGAGCCTCTTCCATTTGATGCAGGTTGGATGTTTTGATTCAGGATGGGTAAACTGATTTAAATTTAATGCAGACATTATTTTTTTTAAATTAAATCAAGATACATTTTATTTTAATACAGAGAAATTTGCACTGTGAGAGAACCCAATGGCAAAGTAATAGATTCATAAATTTTAAGCACAAATGGGACTATTATGATGATCTAGTTTTAACTCCTGCATAACACGGCCATATAATTTCACCATGTGATTCCTTCATCAAACCCACAACTCTTGGTTGAAGTAGAGCATATCCACTAGAAAGAAACACTGTCTTGATTAAAAAACTTCAAATGACAAAGTCTACCACACTCCTGCTTCGCATCATTCACCAGTCCTGCCAGTGCTTGCAGAGAGGACTTAATTGAGGTAACAGTCAATTGTGTTGTAGCGGTTCTGGCCTTGATATCTATTGTGTCTGTAGCAACTTTCTCCAGCAGGTGCTCATCAGCAACCATCTTGTTCAATGACTGTGAAGCTTCTGTTCTCCTTGTTTTTTGGCTACTTTTAGAGCTCACAGTAGACAAATCTTTGCCTGCTGACATTCCAGAGATCTTGGGGAACTTTTTTCTTTATTGGGGCTCTGGTGTTGGTCAACGGCCCTGGACTCTGGATGGAAATGGTTATTAGCAATGGCTCTGCAGCTTAAGGGATATGCTCCTCCAAGCCACACAGAGCTCCCTGGAGTGATGATTTTTCATTTATTAAAACACATGTTGTCCAAGAGAGCCCAACTTACCATGTGATCCAGTGAACTCTATGGAACTAACCTGTCCAGATCAATATTTACCACTTCATTAATTTTGTGTCATCTACAGACTTTAACAGCAATGTTTCATATTTTCTTTTAGTGTGGTGGTCTGTAGAAAGTTTAACAGACCAGTTACGGTAATTCTGTAGGACCAAATCCTGCTCCCATTGAGGACTGTAGATTGCCATAGATTTCAGAGTGACCAGATCATTGATAAAAATACTAGATAACATTGAACAAGAACAGATCCCATGGAACTCCACTTGAAATACCTCTATTAGAAGATGATTCCCCATTTACAATTGCTTTTTCAGCTCTATTCAATCTACTATCTATTTGGCTGAATGTCAGGGAAAAAAAGGTTACTTATTTCTATATTGCCTTTGCGAACCCACAATCCTCTCAAGGTATAGAAGAATTCAGATCAATACAATTAGCAGATGCCTGGACATTAAATATGGATCCAAACTGTGGTTTTTCTCATCAGTTGTTCTACCTCAATATAGTATATTTAAAGAAACACAACAAAGAGGGTACAGGATATGTGGTTCTACAGAAACGTCTTCTGAGAACTCTTGCTACTGGTTAGTAGAGCTGGTAGGGAAATATCTGTTTGCAAAAAAAAATTCTCTACATTTTTTATTGAAATTGATGAAAAAAATGGACCAGCTGTATTGATCAGCAATTTTCATTTCTTCCCCATGAAATTGCCTCTACAGAATCAGGGATTGGCAACCAGAAGAAATTAAATAGAATGGAGGACATCCTGCCTTTGTGAAACAAACATCCAACCTAGAGTGGTGTCAAGTATCAGAGGGGTAGCCGTGTTAGTCTGGATCTGTAAAAGCAACAAAGAATCCTGTGGCACCTTATAGACTAACAGACGTTTTGCAGCATGAGCTTTCGTGGGTGAATACCCACTTCTTCAGATGCAAATACCCACTTCTTGCATCTGAAGAAGTGGGTATTCACCCACGAAAGCTCATGCTGCAAAACGTCTGTTAGTCTATAAGGTGCCACAGGATTCTTTGTTGCTCCAACCTAGAGTGGCATACATACAAATTTAAAGAACAGACTTTACAAAGACAACCATCAGGAAATACCTCTGGTACAATATCTTCTTAATTCTCCTTTTCCTGGAACACTAACCTACTGACAACAGAGCTGGATACAAAGCTTAGTCTTCTTTAACAGTCTTTGAGTATATGGCTATTAGTAAAGCCATTGTAAGGAAAAGATCATATTAATCAAAGGAAATTAATGAAAGGAAAGTTCAGAGGTTTTGTTTGTTTTTTGTCTTTTGTTCTTGTTTTTTTTTTTAAAGGGCTAGTAAATCCAAATATCAAAGACAATGGGTGAAATCCCAGTTCTATTAAAGTCAATGGGAGTTTTGCCATGGACTTTAGTAGGTCCAGGATTTCACCCAATGAGTCCACACCAGGATTATAAGAATTACTCATGGTCTTGTCTAATTAACGTTTTTCAGGACTTTTAGAAGAAGACAAAAGGGGAGGTAAAGCATATGTGAGGTTCTTTCCTCAGTGAAAACTAAAATATTAATTATTGATTTTGAGTTCCTGTCAGATTTTGAAAAAAAATTGTGGGTAATTGTTATTGTCTCTCTTCACAAATGAGTCTACCTCTGGTAAATAACATTTTTAAGAAACTGAGTTTGCTGCTGAGGTCTTTGGAAACTATTTGTGTAGTTGTCTGCCATCCTTTATGCCAGGCAGCATACTGATGGGAACACTTCATTCTGGATACATCCATTCCATAGAGGAGGAAACAGGTTCCTCCAAAGATTTAGGTAGAGAATTGCACTGTTTTAATCTGGAGTGATCTGCACTGATTTCTCCATGGTTTGTGTGAGATTTAGGAGGTTGTGCAGAAAGGGCATCTCCTAAATTAGGATCAGCCTGAGCCTTGGCTCCCACTTGCTTGTAGCCCAGGTTGTAAAGGCTGCACAGACTTAATTTCTAGGGAAAGTGGTCCTCACCTAACCATTTTAAAGACTGCAATGGCATCTTGATCTATTATTTATACTTGTTATTGCATAAAGCATAAACTCTGATTTCCAAGTGCTTCTCAGTGCCCATCTTCATGAAGCCTATGTGACAATTTACCAATCAGCATTGCTGATAAATTCTAAACTACTCTAAACTCAGTGGTTCAAAACCAATTTTTAAAAAAATATTTTAAATCAAAAAATGGCCTTTAAACCAAAATGTAATTTTTCACATACATTTGTTTTCACCATTTTTTGAAAAAGCTGAAACCAAAAATATTTCCATAAAAATACCAGTTTTCAAAAACCAAAATCAGAAAAGATTTTGGTATTGGGTTTTGGAAAACCAAATATCAACTGGTTTCTGGTTTTGGTTTTCTTCAAAAACCAAAATGTTGTCATGTGAAATTCTGAAAGCAAGTTTTTGCAGTTTTCTTTTAATTTTTCAAGTCTCTCTCCTCAAAACTTAGCAGAACTATAAAGTTTTTTTTTAAAGAAATAGCTACAATAGCTTTTTAGTACTTCTTGTAGTTTGGTTAGGTAAAAACCAAGAAGATTAATCAAATTGCTCAGAAGCTAGCTCTATGATGGCTGCAGCGGGTGCAAGAGGAAAGTGAGCAGGATAGGCCTTTTATAATTCTGGTTATGAATGCACATCCTCTTCCGATTTACCATTTTGAATGAGTCTGTGCCTCACAATATGTCTTGTTCCTTTCCCATATAGGATCTGCAGAGGCAATTTCATATGGGAGAAGTTATTGATATTGAGGTCAACTGTATTATACTTTGTAATAGTTTCTCAAGGGTAGTTGTGAAAGCCCTATTCTTAGATATTTTTAGAAAGAGTGGAGATATCACTTGAGCATAAACTGTATATGGATAGTCCTGAACTGGTTTGTGATGTGAACTTTTATCAAGTTTGGGTGTTTTCTAATCCAGGATATTAAGAACATCCATAAAACACAGAGCAATCTTGGGTAAAAAAAATAAACTAGATGATTTAACAGGTCTTCCACTGACTTCAATAGGGCCAGGATTTAACCAGTATATTTTGTTTTGTTTGTCCCATTTATCTATGTCATTGTGCTCATATTTATACCATAAACCCTTACTATTTTTTATGGGGCAAATACACACACACACATACGTATACATCCATATACCTAATCCAATGAATCCCTTTTTTGATTCTGTGAAATAAAATCACTGACTGGACACTGTCTTGTAGGCAGAATATTTGCCTAAGAGGCTGAATGGTAGAAGGGATATAAAAAAGGTTCTTTTCCCTAAATGAACAGATTAACTGTGAAAACCGTGTTTTAAATTTCAGTGTTCAGGCTTTCATGACACCACATTGTAATTATCTGTAAAATAGAAGTGATTAATTAGTCTTGCTCCAAACAATGATTTTTATTTTCTATTTTAATGTTCTGGGAAGGTAGAAAATAGGAGAAGCTTGGAGGATTTAATTATTTATGTGGATTAGAGAGGGAAAGCTTTTCTTTTTATAAACTGGCATGTTAGGGGGGTAGAAGAGAAGACTTCTTTTATTTGAACCAGTTCCAGGGGAATTCATGTACTGGAGTGATGCCAGGTGAAATATTTCCTTTTCCCACAGCCTCACTTACAGCAGTTGCAGCAACAAGCAAAGAAAGATCTGTTCTTCTCCATGGTTTCCATTTCTGTTTATATGGCCTTTCCCCTAACCCCCTACTCTTCTCACTCACAAGCTCCTCAGAGATAGTCACTGTTATAAATGCAAAGCTTATAATCAGACTTCATAATCTTTCACTGATTTGATATTCTGTCTTTGCATGAGGAGGTTTAGAATGATACATCATATAGAGCAGATGCAATTCTAAATGTCATTCACTGGATCTGATGCCATGAATATTCTGGTTCTAACTCTGTTCATATCCAATTTCCATGAGATGAAATCACTAATTAGACTGAATCCTGCCTAATGACAGTTAGATTCCCTCAAGCTTGGGTCTCATTTTCCCAGGTTTTATTCCCAGGGTTGCCTTTCTTATATCTTTCCCATATACATATATCTATGTACCAATATTAATAGCAATATAATATCTCTCACTCTCTTTCTAGCAAGTGTGTGGATGTGGATATATTATATACATGTACCTATATTTCTACACATATATTAACATACAATGACAATAACCATGGAAGTGTGGAATGGCTTGTCTGCTAGTCATCCCAAAATTGATGTCTCCTAGCTATCTTCAAAGGTTCAGAAGAAAATTGCTGGCTGTTGGCAATTCATCTGCTTTACTACCAAAAATTCATCTGCTCTAGAAATTGTATATATGGCACTTTGAGAAGGTAATTTTAATATATACCAAAGGACCTAGGGTTAATTCAATATAGTGCTCTACATGTAAGCAATATCAATTTCGGGTATGCAGACTAACTCAACTATTCAAGCAATTTTAGAAATTCTACTCCTTGAGTGTGTCCAAGCATAACCCATACTTCCTCCCCAGAGATTACACATACATAATGTATCAACAGCACATGTGGCCCCTGCCATTCTATAATAAGTGACAATTCTGGCTCACAGTGATGTAATCTGAGGTTACCAAGACATGTTAATCCTTTGATCCTCACTTCAGTTATGAACAATGAGACTGAGAACACATGTAGAAGATTGAGGTCAGCTGAAACCAGGTTTTTTATAGTCACTCTCTTGACATTTTCATAGCATCAAGTAAGGTTTTATCTGCATTTTCATCAGATACACTAGTTTGCTTTGGGGAACTAACAATGTGACATGGCCATTTACATGTATTTGGAAGGAGTATTTGGCATATATGCTCTCTGACCACATATCTGGACATTCTACACATTTCCCAAAGGAGGTGAAAATATCCATTTAGCCATTTTTTAATTGTAAAAACACCCCATACAAAAACAAAAACATTTACTCGTATAAGGATGTAGAAGGAAGAAAGGGTTGATATTTATATAATTAAAAACAGCTCTCACTTTTATTTTATTTTCAAAATAACATTTGGCAGGGGATTAGCTGTTTTTATGTAATCCCTTTGGCAGGTTAGAATCAGGAGGTTTAAAAATAAAGGAAATATTAACTGTTTTACTTTTTAAAGTACCTGCTGAGCGCACTCACTAAATATTCTCCATAAGGAATTATATTATACATACTTATTTCCTTTGTTTATAAAAAGAATCTAATTGTGCAAGTATATGGCAGACCATAACAGCTTCAAAGGAGTAACTACTGTCCATGGGGTAAATAATATGTGTTTTAGAATTTGTATGGATATCTTTTAATCTGAAATGGCTATTAAGTTCCACTGGGTATATAATCAGGGAAGTGGGATGAAATGGAATGGTGTAACAAGAAGAAGCTCAAACTGGCACATGGCACATCCTTGTTTTTATTGTTTCTCCATAAGGTGTTTGGATAATAAGACATTAGCTCATATTTGCTTTTTCCTTGGTGCACTCTGCATAGAGTGAGGCTGAAATAGTCCAGGGAAATGATATTAAAAGCCAAATTACAGAAGGAAATCACAAACAACAGTTTGTTGCAGTTAAAAAATTAAATGCAAATACAAAACATTCCTCTGGGGCCCTGATTCAGTATGCTTCTTTAGTACATACCTGATTTTAAGTACGAGTAGTCCCACTGAAGTCAAAAGTAAAGTTAAGTATGTGTTTAATACCTTATTAGAGAGGTGAGAGAGCTGTCTATTTTGTAAAGAAAAAGCTGAGACTGACCATTTCATGTCACTTAGGACCTATTACAGCAGAATAATTTCATCATTTAGAATTTTAAGTGCCTAGGTGAACTTGCATGTATTTAGACTCAGAGACTGTAGTCTGACCTCTTGTACATTGCACACCGCAGAACCTGACCCACCCACTCGGGTAATAGACCCATAACCTCTGGCTGAGTTACTGAAGTCCTCAAATCATGATTTAAAGACTTCAAGTTACAGAGAATCCACCATTTACCCTAGTTTAAACCGTGCACCATGCTGCAGAGGAATGTGAAAAAACCCCAGGGTCTCTGCCAATCTGATCTGGGGAAAAAATTCCTTGCCAATCCCAACTACGGCAATCAGTTGAACCCTGAGCATGTCAGCAAGACGTACCACACATAAGCATACCACGTACCACACATAAGCATACTTTCCCAAAATAGGCCAAATCAAATGATACCCAAAAATATTGTAGTTGCTAATGCATTTTAATTTTCAGGACTCAGAAGAGACAAGGAAATAAAACATCAGCTGTTTCTATTCCTCTGGGCATCTCTCAAAGATTCCTTCTCTCTCTCTCTCTCTCTTTTGGGTGTGTGTGTGGGGGGGGGTGGGGGTGCTTAGAAATTTTAACCTAAAAATAAGTTATATTTGCATTAAAAGTAAAATATCATTGGAAATCTCAAGAATACAATTCTACAGTGTAGAAGAAAATACAAATCTCCTTTAATTAAAGCTGAACTCTTTTGCTGATTTTTTAAAATAACTGACAGAAATGTAGATTTTATTTATTTAATAGGATACTTAGAGACAGATCCTCATTCTTTATTCCCCTGGGAAGTGTTTTATTATTTGCTTCCTTTTTCTTGCCTGCTTGCTGTGTGTAATTTAAGACTGATGCCTCCCTGTGGGAAACAAAACTTGATCAGAGAACAGCCTGCACTGCCACCTAAACAAATTATGTTTTAGTCGCTGCTGATGTTGGCTCTGTCATAATGGAAATGTATAATTAATGCCTTTTCTTCAATGGCTTTGGAAACAGAACTACCTGAAACTGATTCAAGAGAGGGAGTGTTAACACTGCATCCTTTCCCTTTCTAACCATTAACACAATGGATCACCAAGGACATCACTTACTAAAAATGAATGATTGGATCCTTGATAACTACAGTTAGTTACTCAGTCTGTAGTTGAGACACTAAATAATAGAAGCTGCTGTGCAATAAGAATTTGGCCAGGAAATAAGAGAGGAGGGAAAATTCACAAACACATAGGTGAAATCGTATGTTTCTCCTTTTAGAGGAGCATGAAAAAGATTAAACCATTTTCGATTAACTTCCTGCAGAGTTGCAAGCAGTGATAATAGACATGTGTTAATTTCACTGTTGCATACTGTTATGAAGCAGCATTCCAGAGTGTCTTTTACCTGCACCATAACTCCACATATTCCCAGTTAGCAGTTGTTTGGGTTTTTTTTTGGTTCATAGCAGGGGCTAAACATTTCATATTATGATGGCAAATAGAATCCATCCTCTCACCTCTGGGATGCAGTGTAGCTTTAGACTATTTATACTTTCATCTAAAATTCTAAATGATGAAATTATTCTGCTGTAATAGGTCCTAAGTGGCAGGAAATGGACAGTCTCAGCTTTTTCTTTACAAAATAGACAGCTCTCTCACCTCTCTTAGCCACTGCACTGCATGAAAAGCAATCCGTGCTCAGCACAATGAAAGTCAGCATGACCAGTTTTTAGCACTGAAATAACCTCTGATTTCTACAAAGGCAGTAATATACCACATAAAACCAAAAGCCACACAGTAAATTTACAGCTGGATGAGTTTAACATACCATAAGTAACATACCATATTCCTATTTATGTTGTGCCTTCAATATGCATGGTGCTGTACAGACGAAAGGGGAGAAAATGGATTCTAGTCCCAAAGAGTTTGTAATCTAAAGTAGAGGGTTAACATAATAATAATGGATCAAGGGTTGGGTGGAGGGAGAAGTTTGTAGATAGGGTGAAAATTGACAAACAATAGGAAAATGGAGTTGGATTTGCTGTTACAGTGAAGTCAAATTGCTTCTGTAAGCTGTGGTTATGTTTTGTTTTCCTTCCCCCCTCCTCCGACGCAGATAGGGGTAGATATGGTACTTTTTATTTTCATAGCTGTTTCTATCTAAAGATCTCAAAGTCTTTTTTGCACATTAATGAATTTTAACCTTACATTGCCTCAGTGAAGTATGTAATTATTATTTCTTTTTTACAAGGGATGAAACTGAGTCACAGCATGAATAGATATCTTGTTCAAGATCATGAGGGAATGTCTGTGGAAGACCTAGGAAATAGAATTCAAAGGCCAGATCCCCAGCTGATGTAAATTGGTACAGTTCCATTGGAGGCAAGGGAGTTTTGCTGATCTGCATCAGCTTTGAATCTTGCCCCAAATGTCCTGACTTGCAATCCTGTACCTTAACCACACAGCTGTCTTGACTCTCAAATGCAAAATAGGCAGGTATAGTTACAGAAGATGGGACTGCTCAAAGACACTTTGACCCTGGCATTTATAACTAAAAATAGACAATACAACAATACAACAAGTTAATATACCAGTTAACCTTGCAACAACAATTTTTGCTAAAGATCAACTGGAGAAATTGTCAAAAAATAAAATGCCCTTTACATGTTCAAATATAAAAACTGGGCCTGAAAATTTCAAACAAAACTCATTACAGGCATCAGTTTAAGACAGTGGTGGGCTACCTGCAGCCTGCGGGTCACTTGGGGCCCATCAGGGTAAGCTGATTACAGGCCGTGAGTCATTGTGCTGACGTTGACCATCCACAGGCATGCCCGCCCCCCCCCAACCTGCAGCTCCTAGTGGCCATGGTTCCCGGCCAATTGGAGCTGCAGGAAGCAGTGGCCAACATGTCCCTGCGGCTGGCTGCTTCCCGCAGTTCCCATTGGCTGGGAATGGCATACCAAGGCCAGTGGGAGCTGCAGAGGGCTGTGCCTGAGGACAGAAACTTCAGCAAAATGTCTTGCAGCCCGCAATCAATACTGTGATTTAAGAGGTGAGTGAATCAGCTTAGAAGAATCATAAATAAGCAAATATCTTTTTACATTCTCAAAAATCAATCCCCCCCCCCCCTTTTTTTTTTTGCATTCCCACATCTAAACCCCAGGTGTTATTATTAGGATTTTTAAATGGAAACTTCCCCTCTATTCCACTCCTTTTGCCCACTCCTATCCAACCCCCAGCTTATGCATCAGGAGCTTCTGGAGAAGCAGTGCAAAGCTTGGGGAGAAATAATACGTTATGCTTGCCGTACAGTCCTTTGCACTGGCTAAACAGTCTAGCTTGCACAGAGGCCATGGGACAATAATAAATTCCCTCCCTCTACCTGGTGTACAACCCCTCATCTTACACACAGCAAGGGACCTCTCAACTGGCTGTTAGTACCTTAAAGCATCTTCAATAATATTTATAGGATTTGGGCTGATGTGGGTTAGTAAAGGTACTTCATAGGTTGCCTGGGTAGGATGAATTTTCAGTCCATCTAGCATACCACTGAAACAGTGATATCAATTGCCATTTGAATTTTTTTATAACCAGAAATGCTTAAAAAGGTTCTTCCATTAAACAACTATTTCTCTGCTCCCCACCTCTGCTTTTAAATTATGGTAGCTCACCGTCTTTTTCCTCGGCAACAGCTATATACACTGCACTTTCAGGAACATGGGCAAAGACACTAGAAATCCTGTATGTGCAGAAAGGCTATAAGATTCCATGTGTCCTTTTCCTGCTGCAGTGCAGGAGCAGCAGAGTGGTGAGAAATAGATAGACTGCCACAGACTAATGGCCTTAGAGATAATAAGAACATAAGGCATATTTAAGGACAGGAAAAGGCCACCTAGCCCGTCATGCTTTCCTTTTTCAAATTCTTCCCTGCTTTTTCATACGACACCACAATCATCTCCTTCTCTAGAAACATTTGGAACCAGTAAATAGACATGTAAATACAGACAAAGCCTGAACGAAAATGGCTGTCCTGAGATGGGATTTTCTAGTTGTTTGTAATGACTCCACGGCTATGAGAGACTTCACATACACCAGCACATTGAAGATGCCTGTGTATCAAAGCAATCAGTGGGGATAGAACTCAGACCCTTGTGCTTTTAAAACATAGGCACTGACTACTGAGCGCATTCAAAAAACAAAACAAAACAGAAGCAGAAAACAAAAAGAATCTGTGAGGCGAAATGACAGGGGTGATGAGGTTTGCTCGTCACCATTAGAAAAAGTGGCAAGCATTCTAGTAGGTATATATATAAATTGACTGGCAGCTGTGTTAAAAGGTCATAAAGTCTCTCTCAATATAGTGAGTACTACATCGTGTAAACTACAAAAAATATTACAGACCGGAAAGAAAAAAAAAAGGCCAAGTTTCTGTCTGAATGGTTCCAGTTATTGGTGAATGCACAATACCCCTGGGTGCCCATATTTTTCAGAAACCCTATTACTTGGAATTCTGTTTGCTAAACTAAACAGTCTGACATGGAATTTCTCACACACATCACTGCAGGCAGACGGCATGTACAAATCCCTTTGAGGTCTTCATAATGCTGTAAACAGATCTCCCTGTATTAACCTCCCTCTCACACAGCTATTTTTATTCGTCTCCCTAGTTTTTAGACACTGAGGGTATAATTTAATTTTAATTGTTTTGTTTAGATGTCTGATGGCTGCAGACTCCAAACAAGAAATATTATCAGGCCCAGGCACTTCAAGTGATACTGTAATGATGCAGTGCAACCTGAAGGTAAGCAACGACAATATGAGCATCATCATTTAGCATGTTGATTCACTGAATATATTTAAAAGTATAATTCAGTAATCCATGTAACATTAAACTACCTTACAGAATGTCTTAGGAAAGATCTTAAGATACTGGTCCTCTTACACAGCATACATCAAGGAAGAACACATAAAGGTAGGGAGTATTATAATACATTTATCATTTATACAGTTTGTGAGGTTAGGACCCCTAGCTTTCTTATGATGGTCCCACTTGAGTGGTGAAATGATAAATGTATTACACTATCTCTTTGACTGCACAGCTATGCGCTGTTAGAACAGCCTTATACTTACTCACTTTGGGGCGAAGACAGATGCTGGAAAATGTTATAGTGAATTCTTTATACACCAAGTTCCATTCTCCTCATTGTATATGTTATGCTACTAGCTGTGCACCTACATTGTATATCATTATGTGAATTCAGGTGCTTTTGTATCCATGTGCATTGCCATAAGGGACTTTCAGAAGGTCTGATCCTCATCTCACTTTTGTCAGCACAAATCAGCTGTAACTCCACTAGAGGCACTGAAGTAAAAATGGTGTTAGTGACAGGATGATCAAGACCAGAGTTTTTATGTTAAGATGACACCACAGAAACATTGTCAGATTCATGGATTATTTCACTCCATTAGCAGCAGAGTAAAGGCCTGGAAAGCTCGAGGGGGATAGAAAGACACTAAGACTCACAGCAGTTATCCCATAGGACCAATACTAACGAGAGTCTCTTCCATCCTCCTATCCTGCTGCTATTGGCAACGGGTGTGCCTTTCTTGAGGGTGATTTTCCACACTGGTCACAAGAGACTGGGGAAACCTACTGTGTCTTGCAGTAACTGAGTCAGCAAGATAGGTAAGGGAGTTGCAGACATTTTCCACTATTCTACTCCCTTAAGCATGGGAGTTCCCAATACAATATGCTTTAATAGGTAGCTTCCGAATGTGACTCGTGACTATCTGTTTACACGGGGGGTTAGATTTTTAGTATTATGCAGTGGAAAATATGTGTGCAGTTCCTGTTATTGTTATTCTTCTTATAATAATACTTTCCATCTATTCAACATCTTGGAAAAAAACCCTCTCAAGGCACTTTCACAAATTAATAAATTAAGTCTCACAGTATAATTGTGAAGGTACAATGTCCATTTTGAAGATTAGTAAACATATCCATGATTTGTGCATGATCTAATAGGAAGCCTGGGCCAGAGAAAGAAATAGACACCAGATTCCCTGATACCTTGTCTTGCACATTTGCTGCAAGACTGTTTTCATTTAAATCTCTTATAATGCCAGCAGTGTTGCATTGGGTTGGCAATTAAGTAGATATCACATTTAAGTAGGTTTTATCACACAACCCACGCAAATACATTTAAAAAAATTATTTCAACTCAATTTCTAATTGTGCTTAGTGAGAAACTGGAATGCTACACTGAAATCCAGGAGAATATGCTAGAGCTGTAGCTATTTGGATTAGCATGGAAATCAGTTCAAGTCACCTGCATCTTCAGTTCAGTCCCTTACCTAGATATATTAGATGGATCTGCCATATCTAGCAATTACAGCTAAGCTCTTCTGTCCTAATGGGCTGTGCCATCCCAGGACCACACTTATTATTATTTATTTATTTATTATTACAGTAGTGCCCAAAGTCTTCAGTCAGAACCAGAGCCCTCTCATAAGAGGTACAACTTAAGGCCACCAGGACTCTAAACATTCTTTTATTCACACTGGTGCTGCCCAAGGAGCAGGTGCAAGCATCAGGTGCAAGTGTTGCAAGAGAACTGGACTTGGCATAACCCACAGCCATCTTGTATACTTAGCTACCATAAACTGGAAGCGAGGACATCACAGGGAAAATCTGGCTTTGGCTTAGGCAGACAGAACAAAAACATCTGCATGGCTGCAGTGTTACTAACAGCATACATAAAGTAAAAGGACAAATTCATGAAAGGGGATGGGGAAGTATGAATAGTTAACATTAGTCTGGATGACTGTGCTTGTAAGTTTCTTGCTGAAGTTGCTTTTCTGATAAGTAGAATAATAAATTATTATTTGCTGTTGCTAGGGCTATTGTTAGCCTATTAGGGACCATAATGAGTTATGTGCTTGGTCCAGAGAAAACCTATAAAAAGTTTAGTTAGAGAGTGTACTTTGGAGAAGTTTGGATCTTCTATGAGCAAGGAGACTGGCATCAAACTTCCCATTGGCTAGGAGAAAGGCTGCCACCAGAACCCAGGAGCTGAATCACTTGACACCACCTCAGACTTTGGGTAGCTATATTTATTTTAGTGCTCTAGACCATTGGTAATTTTGATGTGTTCTTTGTACTCAATAAAAACAAGATTTTTGAGTGGAAGCACTCTTGTGTGTACTGATCGTTTATCAGATGAAGGTGCTGTGTGCCTCACTGATTTATTTCCTTACGTCGCCTAGAAAACCGAGACTAGTTACCATAGCTTTGGGTTCAGATAATCCAGGGTAATGTAAGAGAGCAGAAAGTTAATTTTGGAATATATGCCTGGATGTCACTGCAGTCTAGTGATTTTAAAGTGCTGCCAGAACCTACCCATTACCACTCATGTGCTCAACTATTCCCCTTTCAATACCTCTCAGTCAGTCTCCCAACA
The DNA here is from genome assembly GCF_020497125.1 of Mauremys mutica. Taxonomy (NCBI): domain Eukaryota; kingdom Metazoa; phylum Chordata; order Testudines; family Geoemydidae; genus Mauremys; species Mauremys mutica. The sequence continues at coordinate 52,531,511 of NC_059076.1, read as the reverse complement.
CCACAGATTCTGGAACTGCTCACATTATAGGGGCTCTTCTGGCTGTGAAGATGCCACTTTTTGGCGCTGCCAGTATTGTGTATCCTCAAAGACCTGTCTCTAGGAGGGATACTGATGAGGCTCAACTAGACCTCTTTTCCAGGCAGGTTATCTAACATTCCTGCCTGAGTTTATCCTGTATGATCAAGAAAGTGAATGCAACTTAGCAGAAGCCATTATCATTTGCTGTCTTTGAAAGTGAGTGTGAATTTTAATTGAGAGCTCTGATACCAATTGGAAAAGTCAGGACAAAAAAAATAGTCTAAATTCTGCATTTGTCTAGTTCTAGCAGTGGGCTAATACCTTAATAACTTCTGTGGTTTCTCCAGTTATTGGTCCTGAGCCATTATTTTATATTTTGGATAATATGCTAATTTTAAAAGGAAAATCTTATGTGAGGTTACAATTCTACTGCTGTATTGGAAATTATAGAAACATAGGAATTACCATGCTGGGATTTCCTTGAATTATTTTTAAATCTTCTCCCTTTCAATTTCATTTAATGTGTCCTAGCTCTTGTACTACGAAAAATGATGAACAGCACTGCCTAATCTATTTTTTCTAGGTCATTCCTTTCAAGTGTAACTCCACTCACTTCAACGGAGTGCATGACAAGGCTATTTTCTGTGTATGTGGTGTTCAGTGATCAGTCTGACTAAGATGCTGTCGCAATCCAATACATAGTTATGGCTCTGTATGGCCAATTGTCGGTCCACGGCCATCTTGTCCTGTTAAAAGGACAAGGCAGCCTCCATCTTGGACCAGGTTCTTGTTCTATAGGAGAGGGCAGAGACTCAATCCTGCCCAGCAACACTAGCTGTGTATGCTCTCCTTTGTTTTTGCTTTTTTTCTCTCTCCTGCTGGGCCATCTAAAGGTCAGGCTAGTTCTGTGTGTGAAGGCCTGATTCTGCCCGGCAACCTGTTTTTTTTGGGTCGGTCGTCTGGAGGTCAGGTTAATTCTGCCCAGCGACTCACTTTCCCGCTCTTTTTGGACCCAGTCATCTAAGGGTCAAGCTTGTTTACGTATCAACTCCAGTGTGCCGTGTGCAAATCCTTCCGACGTGGGGTGGCAACAGCTCAAAGCCTGAAGGGAGGAGGGACCAGGGAGCCAATCAGATACTGACGCGAGGGAGTGAGACCTTTCTATAAAACTAGGTTTCCCCCCAAAATTTGTGTGGAGCATCCGCGTGTTAGCTGAAGGACCTGATCACTCTTTCGGCCAGGGTCTCCTCCCGGTAAAGCGCGCTCGTGTCGTATCGTTTGGATTCATTGTCGTTTGGACCCAATCCCTGTCAGCTCGTCATGCTTCTGGTGTCTGTTCTGCTGGTCAGCCGCGCCTGGAGTGCGGTATTTGCTTTTTGATATCTGACAGTTAGCTTATTTAGCCTCTTATTTTTCCCCTCCCTAACTTGCTCAGAATTGCACAATTGTTTAGCTAGCTTGTATAATTGTTCTAGTTGTTATTGAATTGTTAATTGCAAACTGTTTTATGTGTGTGAATCACTGCTCTGTCTTTGTCCAGAGTGAATGAATCTGGGAGCTGTCTCCACCTGGAGATTAGCTGACCAAGGGGTTCCTGTCCCCGCAGTCTGAATGAGTGGAATCTGCCCAGCTGCAGCCGCACCACACTCTGGGTTACCCTTAGTGTGAAAGCAAGGGTGGCTGAGGCAGTGGCCCGTGGGTCTCTTTCTCTGTGTTGCACCGGGCACCGCCCTGACGAACCCGATTCCCATCTTGTGTGATTGGTGTGTCTGCCTATCTGGTGTGGTGTGGTGAACAGTATAAAGTGTATTATTACTGTGTTTTGGGGTGTGTTTGTACTTTTGATACCATCCCTGCCAAAGTTGCCTACTCCCCCGGCCCAAGTTGTAATTATTCCCCAAATAAACGCAGCCACTTGGCTTTTCACTGTTATTCTGGTCCTGCCTGTTTTTCCTCACTCAATACCAAGCTTTAACGAACCGCAATCTATTTCGGACAGATGCTTGCAAAAAATCTGGTATATTCTGTGTCTGGTACCAATTGGCTGTGCATAACAACAAGAATGTCACAGTGCTCTGCCCAGACTGTCTGTCTGGGAAGCTCAGCCCTTAAAGGCACACTCCCTGATACAATAATGTAATCCTAATAGAGTGCCATATATTCCTGAAATTCCACCACTTTATGGAAAATTAGCCTTTATATTTTAAAAATAATTATATCCTAATTTTACATGGAGAAAAATTTTTATACCGAGGTGAGAGTTGTTGCATCAATTGTTTCAGTCCTCTCTGGCTTCAGTAAACCAACATGAACACCTGCAAATGGACATGAAGCTAGCATTGCTAAATTTAGCCTATTAGTTTATAAGAAAATTTAACCATAAGGAAAAATAGTTTGGTTTCAATGTGACCTCTTTCAGACTTCAGGACCTGCAGATTATGCAGACTAGATCTCATACAAAATTATGTGAATTCCTTACAAAATGAAATTGAAAGCATTAATCTAGTTCTGGTTTCAGCAAATATTAGAAGACTGGATATATTTTCAGTGAACCTATGGGTAGCTGCAGATGGTGGACATTTCCCTGGCAAGTCATATCTAGACTAATCATCACACACTGTCTCAAGGTTTACATTGTTATAAACCTCTCTTTTATTTCTCGTCTGCTTCATATGGAACTTATGGTTCTCTTTCTCCCGTTATGCTCTTTTTATACCATTGCTACTCTTCCAGCTTTAGTGATTTTACCTTTGATTTTCACTGGTGTGGGACAAGAAGCAGACTCTATGTAAGCAGTACAAAAACATTGACTCTAATACTTACACTGTACACACCGGGGAAAATCAAGAGTAACTTTGTGGTATTTAATGCAGCTGCATAGGTGAAAAATCAGAGTCATGCCCACAGTGTGAAGATGTTGTTATTATTGTTGTTTTTAAACAGAACGGTTTCTAAACTGGTGTCTATTTAAGAGGACTCTGCTTGTTTAATAAATTGTTTCTGAAATAACAGTTGTGCCCACAGGAATGGTGATATGCAAGATGACACAACCTACATCAAAGATCTATGACTGAGAATTAGGTAAGATGAAATGGTTTGGTTATATGAAGTCTGAGAAGGATAGCTCAGAATATTTGTATTCACAAGATTCCCAATTAAGGGAAACAAATTCATTGCTGGTGAAGCACTACATAAGTCAATGGAGTTGGACTAGAAATGAATAGGCCCAGTGTCCTTGGTCAGTTTCGCTAAGGGTCAGATAGGAATCTTAGCTTTTAGACAAGTATTCAGAATGACCTGATCCTCTGAACCCTTTGAGGTTTATTTATGACTATTTACTAAATAGTATTTAGGAGGTATTTGTATACACTAACTTCAGGATGAATGAGTCTCTAAAGAAAAAGGTGCTCATGGAGGTATTTATTTCTAATCTAGTTAAACTGGAAAGGCTGTAAGTGGCACATTTTGCTGTAGATGTGGGAATCACCATTGATATCAGTATACAAGACAGAAAAATGAAAATAACGTGGAGCAACTCTGACAAATATTTATTTATTATGATTCATCATCCCCTTTTAGCTTCTACCTGATTAGCAGGTCAGGACCAACCAGAACTGCACAGAGTAGAATGGCAGGTCCTGGGTAGGGAACACTCATGGTTCTTGGAACTGCCACTTTTTATACATCTACAACATTTGTACTTTAAACAGAAGAATATCACATGCTCCTTTTGTCTAATGTAGATAAAAATCAGAATTCTCCAGCTTCTGTTTTTGATAGTATAATTGGAAACTCTGACATTATATGACAGTGATGCAAGTTTAACAGCAAGTAGGAAAGGAGTAGAGGAAATAGGAAAAAATAGAAGGCAAAAAAAGATGAGTATCTGTCCCAGATTAGCTCTTTAGACAATTCATAGAATCATAGAATCATAGAACTTAAGATCAGAAGGGACCATTATGATCATCTAGTCTGACCTCCCACAAGATGCAGGCCACAAAAGCTGACCCACCCACTCCTGAAATAATTCTCTCCCTTGACTCAGCTGTTGAAGTCCCCAAATCCTGATTTAAAGACTTCAAGTAGCAGATAATCCTCCAGCAAGTGACCCCTGCCCCATGCTGCTGAGGAAGGCGAAAAACCTCCAGGGCCACTGCCAATCTACCCTGGAGGAAAATTCCTTCCTGACCCCAAATATGGCGATCAGCTGAACCCCGAGCATGCGGGCAAGACTCTCCAGCCAGACACTCAGGAAAAAGACTTTCAATATCCCAACATTGACCCTCGGTACTAATTACCAGTGGTCGCACGTTATTGACCTATTAACTAAATCACGTTATCCTATCAAACCATTCCCTCCATAAACTTATCAAGCTTAATCTTAAAGCCAGAGAGGTCCTTCGCCCCCACTGTTTCCCTTGGTAGGCTGTTCCAGAATTTCACTCCCCTGATGGTTAGAAACCTTCGTCTAATTGCAAGCCTAAACTTCCCGACTGCCAATTTATATCCATTTGTTCTCGTGTCCACATTAGTTCTGAGCTGAAATAATTCCTCTCCCTCCCTGGTATTTATCCCTCTGATATATTTAAAGAGAGCAATCATATCTCCTCTCAACCTTCTTTTGGTTAAGGAAAACAAACCGAGCTCCTCAAGTCTCCTTTCATACGACAGGCTTTCCATTCCTCGGATCATTCTAGTGGCTCTTCTTTGTACCCGTTCCAGTTTGAATTCATCCTTCTTAAACATGGGAGACCAAAACTGCACACAGTACTCCAAATGAGGTCTCACCAACGCCTTGTATAACGGGACTAGCACCTCCTTATCTCTACTAGAAATACCTTGCCTAATGCATCCCAAGACCGCATTAGCTTTTTTAACGGCCACATCACATTGCCGACTCATAGTCATCCTGCGATCAACCAGGACTCCGAGGTCCTTCTCCTCTTCCGTTACTTCCAACTGGTGCGTCCCCAGCTTATAACTAAAATTCCTGTTAGTCATCCCTAAATGCATAACCTTACACTTCTCACTATTGAATTTCATCCTATTACTAATACTCCAGTTTACAAGGTCATCCAAATCTCCCTGGAGGATATCCCGATCCTTCTCTGAATTGGCAATACCTCCCAACTTCGTGTCATCCGCAAACTTTATCAGCCCACTCCTACTTTTGGTTCCAAGGTCAGTGATAAATAGATTGAATAAGATCGGACCCAAAACCGAACCTTGAGGAACTCCACTGGTAACCTCCCTCCAACCTGACAGATCACCTTTCAATACGACCCGCTGCAGTCTCCCCTTTAACCAGTTCCTTATCCACCTCTGGATTTTCATTTCGATCCCCATCTTTTCCAATTTAACCAGTAATTCTTCATGCGGTACCGTATCAAACGCCTTACTGAAATCAAGATATATTAGATTCACCGCATTTCCCTTGTCTAAAAAGTCTGTTACTTTCTCAAAGAAGGAGATCAGGTTGGTTTGCCATGATCTACCTTTCCTAAAACCATGTTGTAATTTGTCCCAATTGCCATTGACCTCAAGGTCCGTAACTACTCTCTCCTTTAATATTTTTTCCATGACTTTACATACTACAGATGTTAAACTAACAGGCCTGTAGTTACCCGGGTCACTTTTTTTCCCCTTCTTGAAAATAGGAACTATATTAGCTAATCTCCAGTCAAACGGTACAACCCCCGAGTTTAGAGATTCGTTAAAAATTATCGCTAATGGGCTTGCAATTTCACTCGCCAATTCCTTTAATATTCTAGGATGAAGATTATCCGGGCCGCCTGATTTACTACCGTTAAGCTGTTCAAGTTTGGCTTCTACCTCGGATTCTGTAATTTCCAACCCCGCACCTTCATTGCCATCAGTCACTCTGCCACTATTCCTAAACCCTTCATTAGCCTCATTAAAGACCGAGGCAAAATATTCGTTTAGATATTGTGCCACACCTAGCTTATCCTTAATCTCCACTCCGTTTACAGTTTTAAGCGGTCCCACTTCTTCTTTCTTGGTTTTATTCCTATTTATATGGCTAAAAAACCTTTTACTATTGGTTTTAATTCCCTTTGCAAGGTCCATCTCTACCCGGCTTTTGGCCTTTCTCACTGTATCCCTACCCTCTGACCTCAATAAGGTAGGTTTCTTTGCTGATCCCTCCCATCTTCCTCTCCTTGTACGCTTTCTGACAGAGCTTTGGCATATTGTTAGGAAATAAATATAAAGTGTTAACGTAGTTTAGGCGGACCCAGCAGGGCTCTAATGTACACAACATATTGAAACTGGTATAATCTATGTTATTGCATGTACATTGATGAATCATTTCAAATTTTCTATCTATTAAAATATAACAAGTATATTATAAAGCTGAAGTATTTTGTTAAAAATTTATGTATTTGAATGCCTTTAGCAGAGGACTTCTCTTCTTTCTCTGTCTCCCACTGAGAACTTCCTTGGGCCATCCCAAGGACCCATATCACAGTGACCTTTCTTGGTGAGTTCTTTCAGATCACACCAGTGTTGCTCCCAGGATAGCTCAGCGACAAAGATGCAATGAGTAGTGACAGGAGGTACTCCCCTAGGAAGTGAATATGCTGCTTCAGTAGCACTCCCAGCTTCTGCTGACCCTAGTGAGAGTCCAGCCTGGAGCACTGGCTGGCTTGTGTAGTAATTTTCAGTACTGTAAGAAAATGCAAAAAGGGACTACAAATAAATTAATATTTGCTGAGACAGAGGACTCAGCCCTGCCCTGTGTTTAATCCTCTTTGTACTACTCAACTGCACTAACAACTTAATTTTTTTTCTTGCCTTCCTCTGCAATATGGGGTGTGGATCACTTGCTAGGATGTGGTGTCCTGAGGACTAAAATGCTTTGGTTTAACTGAAGTTGTTGAGCACAGTGTATGGGGAATTGGGTGGAATTTGATGGCCTGTTATATTCAGGAGGTCAGATGAGGTGATGAAATGGTTTCTTCTGGCCTTAAGCTCTGTTGGGGGTGTAGGGAAGAAGAGGGAACCACCTAAGGATTCCCCCAGCATGGAGTTTGATGCCACCTACTCCGCTTCCAGGATAAAGAGGATGTCTTTGAGTGACGGGGTGGGGTTGAGTGCACAGATGATCCAAGGCTGGAGGAATGGCTATAGAGAGCTGTTCCTGCTAGTAGAAATAAGAGCAGACTTGTGGCTGCTCTACTTCAAGCCAGAAGCCAAACCAGCCACTGGATTGTATGGAGCAGAAAGTAAGTATACCTCTGTCTCCCCCACTAATCAGGTAAACTGAGCTCAACTGCACATGAGCAGTGAGCCACAAATGAGTACCATGGCCTAGTTCTGCTTTCATTTACAGAAGTGAATTTCTCACTGAGTTCAATTGGAGATGCTCCATGTACAGTAACTCCTCAATTAATGCCGTCCCAGTTAATGGTGTTTTGTTGTTACGTTGCTGATCAATTAGAGAACATGCTCATTTAAAGTTGGGCAATGCTCCCTTATAATGCTGTTTGGCAGCTGCCTGCTTTGTCCATTGCTTGCAGGAAGAGCAGCCCATTGGAGCTAGCTGGTGGGGGCTTGGAACTAGAGTGGACCGGCAGCCCCGGTATCAGCTCCCCTAAGTTCCCTGTGTGGCAGCTGCCCAGCAGGTTATCAATTGGTGGGCAGTTCAGCTGTGCCTCCCCCACTGTGTGTGCTGTTCCTGTCCTCTGCCTTGGAGCTGCTCCCAGGTGTCTCCTGCTTGCTGGGGGGTGGAGGAAGAGGGGTGCTAATGTCAGGGTGTCCCCTTCCCCTGCTCCTGTGCCTCATCTACACAGAGCAGATGGGGACATGACAGTGCTCAGGATCGAGGGAGCTTGCTGGCAGCAGCTGCTGTCTCATCTTGCTGATCTACTTAAAAAGCTACTTAAAGGGGCACTGCACTCTCTCTCATACACACAGTGTGTGTCTCTGTCTCTCTCTCCCTCCCTTCCTCTCTCTCTCACACACTCACTCTCTCTCACACACACAGAGTGCGTGTCTCTGTCTCTCTCTGCTATTCTGTGTTTCCTGCCTCCATTGTCTCCTCCCTCTATTGCCTTGTGAGGCTACATTAACAACAATGTGTTAACCCGTGAGGGCTCAGCCGAGTGTTAGTTCATCATTTAGCAGTAAGGCATTCCCTGGGAAATATCCCACCCTCTGACTCCACCACCTCAACCAAGCTTCACAATTATCATTGCTGGGTGCAGTATTAAATTGTTTGTTTAAAACTTATACTGTGTGTGTGTAGTCTTGTCTGGCAAAAAAAAATTCCCTGAAACCTAACCCTCCCCGCCCCGATTTACATTAATTCTTATGGGGAAATTGGATTCACTTAACATTGTTTCGCTCAAAGTAGCATTTTTTTCAGGAACATAAATACAACGTTAAGCGAGGAGTTACTGTAACTGAAGGCAGAATTTGGCTCCATCATTTCAGTGTGAGAAAAGATGTAAATCTCTCTGAAGGTGGTACTATGGGTAGAACAATACTTTAGAGAATGATTGTGCTTCTCCTTTGTGAAAATCAATTCTGCTCAGAATTAGGAAACAGACAATTATGCCACTGTCTCACTTTCCTGACTTAGTTTAAGTCTATCTGTATGAGAATAAATTAAAACTATTGAGAATTGTTGTTTAATACAAAAGCAGGCTCAGAATTACAAAGGAGAGGGTGTGATATGTTTGCTGCAGCTTAGACAGGACTCCAGGAACAATTTAAAAGGTAGAAATTCTTTTTTTTTCAAGTGAACAGGCACAGGTGCTTGATTTTAAAATCAGGCTGATGCAGACATTGACATGTGTTGTTCCTTCATACTTGGACTCTGGCATTTCCAAACAAACCCTAAGTAGTAAGATATCATGTCATAATATATTTTCTAATTTTGCACGGAATAAGGATTTCACACATTGGTGACACAGCCACCTGAGTAAGATGAACCTACCAATATTCTGAAACACAAACACATTTCACTGAAACAAGTAGTTTATTACCATTTTCTAGGTGGAATTATGTGCAATAAGGTTTTGCGCCAGAAGAGGTCTGTCCATCTGTGATATTCACAGTTCTGGCAAATTTAGAATGTATTTACTTCTTCCACAGTATCTGTTTATGTAGGAGTAATTTAAGCATGCCTCAATGGGGGTAGAAGCCCATGTCATGATCTGTTCAAGACATATTGTTAAGGAAGCTGAGATAGCCACTGACTAGAATTTACACTTGTGTTGTTATATCTGCCTATCTATGCTATTTGTGATCGTTCTAAAGCACTTTCATTATCATATATAATCACTGATGGCCAGATCCTCAGCTCTGTTAAGGAGCTGAATTGTTCCTGCAGAACAAAGAGGTCATAAAGACAGTTTAATCAGCTTCCTGGGGGTTCTTTCAGTGCAGAGGAATCCCCAGGTGATATAGGCTAGGTTTACAAACCCCAAGCCACACCCTTTATGACCCAGTGATATAGGTAGCATGACCAGAAAACTGCTGTATTCCAGCAATCCCAAAATGTCAAATTAGGCCCTTGGGGGGCTATTGCAGCCAAGTGAAATTTAAAATACCCCCAAGGTCCCCAGCTGTTCCTAAGATGGGGGAGGGAGAAAAATAAAGGTGAAAAGCCACCTTTCCTTCTCTCCCCAGCTATAAAGGGTACTGCTCCTATCCAGTGGAAGATTGGTCACTAAATTTCCATCTAATCCTATCACAATGATGAACAGGAAATTAATCACAAGATTTGGGGCTTCATTGAACTTTTACAACTAAAGAAAAGGTACTCAGGACATTTGGTTATGGGAGTTGTTGAAATGCCCAGTTTTAGCCCCTTTCCTCTCATTTATTTAGTAACTGCACCATGCAGTGTTTATTCACTTGTTCAGTCCTCTTTAGGATCCCTACCAGCATATTTCCTCTATAAACTTTCTCTTCCAGAAGGATTATGTAATAACCAATAATTTCCAGAGTCAGCATTATGTTATGCAGTCAGCAATGGCATGCCAGATATTAAGCAGGAGAAAACATGTAACATCCTGTAGATCAACCAGTGGCCAAGAGAAGAGCAAAGGGATCATTATCCATGTTAGCTGTGGAAATGCACTTAGTTGGACACATGGGAAAGGGATTTGTCCCATCAGCATGACTCAACAATCATTGTCTGCCATACATGGCTTACTTGGACCCCTATTTCCAGTTCCTGTGGGAGCTCACCCCAGAGTGAGGTTGCTTGTTTTGTCCAGTGTCCCTGACTCACACTGGCTCTTTTCATCTGGATTGCTGTCATTTCTGCCCTCCCATTCTTTCCTTTGAGGACCATATCCTCAACAGTATTTGATTTCAATGGGAGTTGGCTCTGGGTCGGAGTCCTCACTGAATCCCTCTGTCAACTAAGGATTGTCCTTTGTCAGTGCTATTCAATACCTTTATATAAACATTTTGCTTACTTCTGGTCCTTCCCCTTTTTGTTGAACACAGACCAGTGGGCAACCTTTTAGGGGAGTCTGACATGTAGCTTATTCGCTTATATTTTATCAGTTTTCTCTCCACATTATTTTTCACACTGCCCTTTATCTTCACCAGGATTTTTTTTTTTAAAGCTTAACTCCTTATATAAATAATACATGAAATAATAGCAAAAATATAAGTGCAATATTTGTGATAATGAGCTAATGAAAGTCTGAGTATTACAATATCACAATGATGAGTATTTGTATGTTAATGGTTGTAAATATTATATTGAAACAATTAGAAAAAAAATAACAGCTAAAGATCTACTGAGCTTTGTTCCCACAGTGATTTTTTTTCTTTTAGTATTGTTATTATGTTGAATGTGTACTTACCTACCCTGCTTAAACTGAGCTCCAAAGTTATCCAGCTCTCCAGCCCTGCAGGCTTCCTGACTTCAGTGATGAATGGTATTAGCTATCCTAAATCGGCTTACCTACCACCCAAGAATTATTACCCAGAATAGAAGTTTTCCTACTAAGATTTATTTTGATCAATGGATGGAAAAAGCTTTGGGATTTGGGACCCCTTGATCACTGTGCAACAGTAGCATACCTGCTAACTGAAGCAATGAGGAAAAATAAATAACCATAAAAAATAGTCAATTGAGACCAAGCCAGCCATTTGAATTTTTCAGGCATAGCACCTTGGAAGGAAAAGAATGGCTGAAAGAAATAGAAGAAAAACAAGTTCAATGCATCCTGCAAATCCAAATAGACAAGATTAGAAGCTAAACATTATTACATTTATTACAAGCACAGCAATGTTTTTGAAAGTGTTTAATGTGAAAGGGATTGCTAACAAATAGGAAACAGGTGAGCTAAAATCAGTAAAATATAAATATCTCCTAAATATTTTCTCAGACATGTAGCTGAGACATTCTTTAGGATATATTTATAATTTACTGAAGGAGTATTTTAGATATTTTCCAGAGTACTAGCTGATCCAGTAGAAATGGTTTTAAAGTACCTATTTAACATTGTTATTTCCCAGTTGTTCCTTTCCAAATAAGTGAAAGGTGGGCGGGTTGTTTTGTTTTTAAATGGGAATAAGAGAAGAAAGCACAATCTGCTAAAATGACCTGATAGAATGAAAATAAAATTTCACTATCATGCCTTGGTTAACTAATGATGAGTGGGGCTGGCTCCTTCACATCACTGGGTTCTGTATATTTGGAAAGTCACTTATTCATTTTCTGGGTTAGAAAGTTGTTAGTCATCCTATGATGTTATTAATTATAATTGTTTGTGATTTTTTTTACAGCATCCCAAAGTGTGATAGATTTGTAACATGACCTTGGCTTACAATCTAGTTTTTAAAGATGGCACAAATCAGGGTAAGAAACAAAATGGGGAGGGAGATGGGATGAGGATGGTAAGGTTACAGGAAGAGATCAGGTGTCCTTCACCTGCTGGTGGCTGACACACAAAATAACACAGGCATTGACTTTGAAGTAAGACAATGACTTTGTGGTAGACTATGTCACCCTCCCTTTGCATCCCTCCACTCGTTCCTTCTCTATTGTATCAAACATAAGTTACTTGTGTTTACTTTCAAAGCTCTTCATGATGTAACCCACCCTACTTATTATCTCTGTCATTCAAAAGATTGACTAAAATCTCCAACTACCCCATGATGCCAGCCTTCATTGCCCATTTGTTAATTTTTTTTTAAAAGCACATTCACGCTTTCTCCCATGCTGCCCCTCATGGTCCAGATATGCCCCCTATAAACATCTACAAAACGAAATCATAAACCTCTTTCAAATCTCTCCTTAAAACTCCTCTGGCATGAAGCCTAAAAAAACCTTTTCAACAATTAGGCCGCTGGTGTGCTGAGACTACTTCCTATCATGCTGACCAATATAGTGTCATTGTTGCTTTTAATTCCCCTGTCTCTGTCTGGATCCATCTGTTGTCTCTTGTCTTATATTTAGATCATCAGCTCTTTGGAGCAGGGATTGTCTTTTTGTTCTGTGTTTGTACAACATCTCACACACCATCCTGATCCATCACTGGAGATCCTAGATACTACGATAATACCAAGAATAATAAATAATAATTACCATATAAATGGGTGTGATGGGGCAGCCCCACCCTGCAGTAACCCCAGCAGTGTCAGACCAGTAGCTCTGATGGTGGAAGTCCCACCCCGGCCATACTGGGCATGTTCCAAGTGCTCTGAGAGTATAAAAGGAGGGAACTCTGCTCAGTCTGGGCTGGCAGCCGCAGGGGAAGGAGCTAACTGGGAAGCTCATGCAGAGAACCAGCCACCACCCTGGAAGTTGCCGGGAACTGAAGCTTCTGGCCAGCACAAAGCCCTACTACGGGAGCAGCCTGAGGAGGCGACGGACCCGGAGACCCATGGAGAAGCTAGGGACTTGTGGGAGACCCCAACTCTCAAGCTGGTAGGAAGTGACCGGGGGGTGTGTGTGTTATGGACTAGTACCTTGCCCACAGTAAGCCTCAGTGTATTTCGGTAGGACCCCCCCGCTGATCCAGTGGCAAGGTCCTATGTCACTGTTAGGGTTGCGAGCCAGGGCCCAGCAGAGTGGGAGAGACTCTGGCCACTAGGCCGCGCTGCCCTACAACCAGGGGCGAGTCTATGGACTCTGGCCACTAGGCCGCACTGCCCTGCTACCAGGGGCGTAAACCCTCACACATACATGGTGGAGAATGTGAGCATCGATTCGGGCCTCTTGAAAGGTCCAGGGGAAGTGTGTTAAATCGTGGGAACCCCATGAATCCTCAAGATGGAGATGGAGAAGCTCCTAAAGTGGATGCTGGAAAGGCAGCAGGGGCAGGCAGCCCAACACCAGCAGCAGCAGGTGCAGATGATGCAGCAGATGGCCAGCCAGCAGCAACTATTGATAACCCAGCATCAAGAGCATCAGCGGCAGCTCCTCCAGGAATTAACAGTCCAGCAGCATGTGGCCGTGCTATTATGCCCGGCGGGAGTCACAGCTGCCATACCTGCTGGTACCGGACCCAGAGAGACTTTGGGGGAACTTCTGGTATGCCTCACTAAGATGGGGCCAGAAGTGACGGTCGAATGGGTGGTGACCGTTGCCAGGTGGCCTCCAGAGCATTGGGCCACTCTACTAGCCCCCTATTTGACGGGACAGGCCCAGGCTGCCTACTGTAGCCTTGATCCCCGGGAGGCCCTAGAATACCCCTGGGTGAAGGCGGCCATATTGGACCACCCAGCATTATCCCGGAGACCTATCACTGCACCTCCACAAAGAACAGTATCCCCCTGGAGCCTGGCCCTGGGCAGTGGCCCAATGGCTACGAGACCATTGTTGGAAGTGGTTGGCTTGATGGGACCCCAGGTAGTGGAGATGGTGGCACTGGAGCAGTTCACCTAGATCCTGCACCCGGTAGGAAGGGCCTGGGTACGCCGACATCAACCGGCAACTTTGTTGGTGGCGGTGGCCTTGATGGAGGACTATTTGTTCGCCAAGGGGGCCGAGGTGCCACCCCGGGTAGCAGGGAATTCTGGTCGAAGGGCCAGGCAAAGGAAATCCCCAAGGGTCGGGGGCCCAGGAACCATCCTCTGGTGCACGCCCCACACCTCCAAAACTCCCCAGACCCAAGCCCAGACCCAAGGCCACCCGGGTACCGACCCGAAGGGACCAACAACCCCAAGAGCGAGGGAGCCCACTGGGTGGAGGCCCTGGACCCGCCAAAGCCCAAGAGGGGTCCTGGGAGCACGGACAAAAATGGCATTTTTGGCAGTAGTGCTCATTTATTGACTGCAATTATGGACAAGCCTGGGCTGCCGGACGAAGGGCCCAGAAGAGAGGTCTGGGAAAGCTTGTGGTCCCTGTCTGGGTTGAGGGGATCCCCATAAATGCCCTCGTGGACTCAGGGTGCGGTCAAACCCTCATACGGGAAGGGCTGGTCCCAGGCCTCAAACTCTCTGGCACCCAGATCCACTTACAATGTGTACATGGGGACATCTGCCCCTACCCCACGGCCTGGGTGAAGATAGAAGTCTCCTGCCGGGAGGTGGACCTCTGCATGGGCGTGACCCCCAGGTTAGCATACCCAGTAGTATTGGGACGAGACTGGCCAGGCTTCGGAGAGATTCTCCAAAGGTACCAACTGTCCAACCCACGGATAGACGGGACTAGGCCTCCACGAGTGGGGCTGCTTGGATGCATGCCATGGGTCGACCCCGGAGGAGGGGCCTCAGTGACAGGGGATACCCCCCACAATCCCTCCTCCTGTAAAGCCCCTGTCAGTGGACGATGCACAAATGGAACTGGAGCGGGACGTGGACTTTGTGCAGTAACAGAGAGAGGACCCGACCCTAAGTAAGGCCTGAGAACAGGCCACCAGTCCTGGCCCCGACAAAGGCCCAACCCCAAGGCTCCCACAGGGCCCCTGCTTTGAGATATGGCAGGATTGCCTATATTGGGCAGTGCAGGAACCACAGATCCAGGAGACATTCCGGCAGCTCTTGGTATCCAGAAGGCTGCAACAAAGCCTCCTCCAACTGTCCCATACTAACCCCTGGGCTGGGCACTTGGGGAGGGAGAAGACCCTCTAGAGCATAGCTTGCCAGTTCTTTTGGCCTGGCAAACACTGGAAGGTTCGGAACTACTGTGCGTCCTGCCTGGAATGCCAGCTGGTGGGACCAAAAGGTTTATCCTGGGCATCCCTGATTCCTATGCCAGTTGTCAGCGTACCCTTTGAATAAATGGGGATGGATCTAGTTGGTCACCTTGAAAGGAGCAAGATGGGGAACCGCTTTATCTTAGTGGTCGTGGATTACGCGATGCATTCCCTTGAAGCCGCGCCCCTGCGGGCAGTGACTGTGCAAGCGATCACTACTGAACTAGTGAAGATTTTCACCCGGGTCGGGGTACCTGCAGAAATCTTGACGGACCAAGGCACAAATGTGTCCTCTAAACTGATAGCTGAACTGTGTCGCCTCCTCCACATACGAACGCTCCAGACATCAGTTTACCATCCCCAGACAGACGGCCTGGTGGAATGTTTCAATGGCACCCTAAAGTCCATGCTATGGAAGTTCATGGAGGAGGACCCTACACATTGGGATACTCTGTTGCCAGCCCTTCTGTTTGTCATAAGGGAGGTACCCCAGGCCTCAACGGGGTTTGCACCCTTTGAACTCTTGTACAGCAGGCAGCCCAGGGGAATCCTGGACCTCCTGAAGGAGGAGTGGGGAGTCCAGGAGACACGAGTTCTTGGGACCACCCAGTACGTGTTACAACTCCGAGAATGGCTCCGAACACTAGGGGCCTTCGCCCAGGAAAACCTGATACAGGCCCAAGCGAACCAAGAACGCCTCTATAACCAAGGAACTAGGGGGCGGAGTTTTGCCCCAGGGGATCGGGTGTTGCTTTTGTTGCCCTTGGCTGAATCTAAACTTCTGGCCAAATGGCAGGGCCCCTAACGAGATAGTCCGGCGATTTGGGCCAGTAGACAACAAGGTTCAACTACCGGGGCGATGGAAGGAGACGCGCATCTACCATGTGAATCTTCTGAAGGCCTGGAAGACGAGGGAAGCCCTGCTCATCAGCCCGTCCATCCCGGAATCAGAACTCAGGCCCCTAGTAGGGGATTCCCTGGACCCAAGGCCAGTGATGTTAGGGACGGGCCTCACCCCTGTACAGTGAGAGCAACTACAACAACTGGTAGAGGAGTTCCCCGATGCCTTGCCCGCCCGCCCAGGATAAACTGCCCTGATGAGTTATCAAAATCCCCACCACCACCCCCGGTCAGAAGGTAAGAGACCACCACCGACCATTGCCCTGGAAAATGTGGGACATGGTCCGACGGGAGTTGGGGGGGTCATGGAGGAATCGACAAGTGAGTGGCACAGTCCCATTGTCCTAGTCCTAAAGCCCAACAAGACCAAGTGTGATTCTATTGACTCTGGCAACTAGGCCACGCTGCCCTGCAACCAGGGGTGAGGCTATAGACTCTGGTCACTAGGCCGTGCTGCCCTGCTACCAGGGACGTAAACCCTCACAATGGGTTACTGGAAAAGAGGTTAAGAATGTTAAAAGTCGGTATCATGAATGATCCAAAACCAAAATGTGTTTTCATCCTTTTCAAACCTTGTGTGAAGATGCTAGAGACAAACTGATGTTCTTTGGTTCTTCTGTCTTTGTTAAATTAACATGGATGAATTATAGTTGCAGTAATATTGCATGAGAAGAAGAAAAAGCAAAGAAAACAGGCTTCTGTGAGTGAGAAATATAGCAGCTTGCTTTACATTTAACATTTGCATGACACTTCAGAGCCTGATTTCCCTTGCTCAAAGTAAAAGCAAAGGTACAGTAAAATATAGTGCACTTAAACTCTTCCAAATGCCCTAGAGAGATCTTGAGCATGAAGAAAAGTTACATTGTTAGTGTTTTGATTAATATTGTTTTTAGACCTATTTTCAGCTCAGATTGAAGTTTCAGTGATGCATCCACACTCTCACTTTTCCTTCTCTTGAGGGCCACTAGCAATCAAATAGACGGAAGCACATCACATAGATGTGAAGAATTGCAGGGTTAAGCTACATCAGACAGCTTCTTCCCCCACTACTTTGGGGATCAGCAATGGTTGGGCTGGACAGCCTGTGAGATGCAGCAAGAGGGCAGGTGAGGCCAGCACACCAGGCTCCTAACAGCAGGAAAAGGAGAACCACTGTTGTTCTTATTGAGCTTTGAAAATCCTGACTGAGCAGCCTGCCACTTAACCATACCCTTATAAACCTCTAGAAATGCTCAGCCTCCAGAGCGCTTAGAGGTCCATGCACTGCCAGGAAGTGGTTCCAGAAACCTCCTCAGTTTCCAGATAAATACTGATTTCCATTTGGAGAATGCAGTGGGAAACTTGCACTTGAGCAATCTTTATAAAATTCCATCATGTTTTTTTTCAGTCTTGAAGAATGAGCAATAAAAATAATCTAAAGTTGGTGCACTTCTAATCACAGAATCAGTGTACTTGGTTGTGTAAGATTTCTTTTCTTATTATGATTATTTAACATTTATAGTGTGGTAGCACCTAGAGTCCCCAAACAGGATCCAACACCCAATGTGCAAGGTGCTGGCCTCACTCAGACAGCTCATTCCAGTGTGCTAAAAATGTTCATGTTTGTACACCGGTGCTTAATATCTTTGTGCAAGATACTGTTATGAGTTGGGAGGTAAACATGATGTGCAGTCTGAGCCTGAAAATGGAACAAAGTATCTGTCACCAAGGCCAGTTCTTGAAAGAGAGAAAATAAACATTCATCACCTTCATCACCTAATTTTAACTCAGGAAAAATTGGCACAGTTAGCTGAAAAATAAAGGAATATGTAAAGAACTGTTATAATACTTGAATATAAAAATCTTTTACATTTGCAGAATGTAATGCACATTGAATTGTTGATATTAAATATGTACATATTTGAATTCAATTATTATTGAGAATCTTTTCATACTTGTATCAGTTTAATCAGACTCCATATTTAAAGAGCACTAGAAAGTTAAAACTGGAATCCGAGAGCAACCTTTATCTTTTCTGTAAATCTGGTTATACCGAGATATTTCATTAAGGTGGTTGAAATGAAACTTAGTTGTCTTGTGCAAAAAAAAGTGGTTGTTTGTGTAATCCAAATTTATGAGAGGCTGGACCTTATGAGATGCTGAGCATCCCAGTATTACAGTTAGCATAGGCTCACACTATGCCTGGATGAACTTGGGGTAAAGTTCTGCATTGGTGAGACAGTATTTACCTCTGTTCCTAGCATGCATTTGTGTTTTTTCCCTTACTTGGGCCACACAGGGATAGTAGTACGGTAGGCACTTTCCACACTTCCTAACACTGCACACCCATGTAAAGGCTAAGCACAATCTGGCCCTTAGAGAGAGATTTCTTAGAAACAAAACTTATGAGAGGAGTTCTTAAGATTTATGCATGATCAAATCCAAACTGAAAATTTGAACACCTTGAACAGACTCAAACCCTCATCCCCTACTCTAATTCTAGTCTGGATTCTAATAGCCTCCACTGTGCATCTAACCATTTGTGCCATTGTTAGTTATCCACCATCCCAACTGCAAGTAGTTGGCACATTATGACAGCGTTAGAAGAGACAGCAAAATTGGCAATGAAGTTTGACAAGCACAGTTTGAAAAAAAGTTACTTTATATTTGATGTTTTCCAAATTTTGGAAATAGTCTAAATAGGACTAGTGAATGGGCACAGTGAGATGGGAGAGGCTGGAAGAAAACTTTGTTGTTAATTAAAAGGGAAAGATGGGCTGAGCAAAAAGCAGAAAGGAAATTAAATAGCTAAGGGTCGAATCCAATTCTGTATGTAGCCCAGCTAATGATAATGAGAGCAGGGCTAAACAAACATTTTTTGAGTTTGCAAATTTTCTGTTGAAAAAGACATATTTTTTTCATAAATATTTTCATGACAAAAATGTTCCCATTTCAACCAAGTCTGCTTGCAAGTAAGACAAAAAGTGAGGCCCAAAGTGGCCAAATTAGGATTTAAATTATGGAAGCAAAGGAAGATAGCTCCTGTTCAGAGAGTCTGTCATGCTATTACCAGTGAGTGATGTTGCCACAATTTTGGGGGGCCAATTTTGCAATCTTAACTCATGACATTTAGCCTTACATCTCACACATTTTATAGAGGAACAAACTGACAGTATCGGTAGTTCTATAATAATCATTAGATCAGCTATCGGGGTTGGGTGAGGACACAAATAGGAGGCCTTCCTGAGCTACTTAGAAACTTTATCATCTAAAAAGAAATCCCACTGTGATTCACTGAACTGATTTTATAAGGCCAGTGGGACTATTTGAGTAAGTCAACAATGTGAGTAAGGGTCCTACTAAGGGGCCCAACTGAGAGTAGAACCTTGAAATCACTGCTTCAGTCAGGAATCTGCCAGCTCAGCCAAAAACACTTGCTCTGTGGCCATGTGTGTCTCAGAAGAGGTGTGATCATGATTATCCTGTTTTCGTATCACATTTATGACAAAGATCACATTTGCATCTGCTGTCTATTTGTAATACTAGGTTTAGAATGATTTAAGCAGCTGAGCCTCTATAAGACCATAAGGAAGAAAAGGAAACAAAAAGGTGTAGGGGGATGGACTGAGTGTTTTATAAAGGTTAGCAAGTCATTTTGACACTCTCTTTCTATCTCTCTAGGGCTGCAGTTCCTCATCCTTTTCTGGCCCCCCTTTGCACCAGAACAAATGCCAAATGTGTGCAATAATGCACTTGGACATAATAGCACTAGTTGCGTACTGTGATGCTTCCCAGAGGTACACAGGTTTGGGAAGCATCGCCTGTCCATAGCATGAGGTAGCCTTGTTGGTACTGCCGGGATCAGCTCCCTGACTTTCCCAGCCACACGCAACACAAATACTCCCCTCTCAGTCCATGTGGGCTCTGCTGTCCCTCATACAAGCTAGCAATAAGCACACTTCAACTCCTAAGTCCTTCAAACATCCCACCTAGAGTGTCCAGCCCCTTAACCACTGGAATTAACAAAATTCCCAGACCCTCTATTCCCAAAGAAACAGTTCACCACAGCTTACTAATTACTAATTAGAACACAGCTCTGCTTAAGACACACACTTAAATTTGTTTATGAAGAAAGCAAGTATAAGATTATTTAACAAAGACCAGAGATTCAAAAGACAGCAAACAGAAATACTGGAAACAATATTATTACATATTTTACATACAAAAATCATGTACATGCATTCTTAAGCTTAAAAGACTAACAAGATGCACTCTAATGTCCTCTCACTATTAAATCTTGAACAAGATTAAGATGTAGGCATTATTGACCTGTGTGTAGGGCCCCCGTTCCTGGAGTCATATGATTATATTAGCATCTCAGCTTTCATTAAAAAAAAAAGATTTTACTCCCCATTATTGTGAAGAAAACTTTGAAAACATGACCCAAGTTTAACTGATGAAATTGCAGCTGAGTCTGCAGACAGCTTGAAACAAAAGCTCTGAGAGATGTGAACTGCTTCATGCTTCTCAGTAGGGTGTAACCTCCAAGAATCACTGCTTTGGGAGTTCTGGCCAACACTGCCCCAGCAGAGGACTCTTTGCATGGCAGAAGAAGAATGCAGTTTGCCCAACCCACCAACACAAAAAAATATATTGTTCTGCTGGGGTAAGTACTATGCATCCCTCAGGATAGTCTCCCACCTTTCTGGACTGTGTTGCCACCCTGTAACTCTCAAGGGGAGGGTGGCTCTTGCGGTTACTCTTTGGGTGGACGGGAAAGAAGATGGCCCCATGCTGAAGCCTTTTTCCCCTGATTAGATTTCATTCGGTATAATCACACACACGCATTCAGAAGCACAGCAGAATTTGGCTCATTATGCACACACTGAAGAATACTCATCCCATTGCTCAACAGAAGCATGACAGAGCTCCCATAGATTTGTAGAGTTTAAGGCCAGAAGGGACCAAAAATCATAAACCTCTATATCAAGGCCATTTATATTTCACCCAGTTACTACTGTATTGAGCCCAGTCACATGGCTAAAAGAACATCTTCAGAGAGGCATCCAGTATTTGTCTGAAGATGTTAAGAGGTGCAAAAGCCATCACTTCCTTTGGTAGTTAGTTCGAGTAATTAACCAACATCACTGCTAAAAATGTGTGCCTATTTTCTAAATTGAATTTATCTGGGTTTAGCTTCCAGCCATTGGTTCATGTGTCTTTCTCCACTAGATGAAAGAGCCCACTGGAACCTGGTATTTTCTTCCAGTGAAGGTACACTGAACACTGTAATCAAGTCTCAGAATCTTCTTTTTAATAAGGTAAACTTACCGAGATCTTTAAGTCTCCCACTGGCATTTCCTCCAGGCTTCAAATATTTTTGTGGCTCTTCCCTGCACCCTCTCCAATTTTTCACCATCCTTCTTAAAGTGTAGGCACCAGAACTTGACACAGTATTCTAATATTGGTCTCATAAATGCCGTATACAAAGGTAAAATTACATTCCCCCTCCTACTTAGTACTTTCTTGTTTATACATCCAATGATCACATTAGCCCTTTTTGTCACAGCATTGCAGTAGGGGTCACAGATGTATAGATTCTAGGACTAGAAGGGACCTTGAGAGGTCATCGAGTCCAGTCCCCTGCCCTCATGGCAGGACCAAATACTGTCTAGACCATCCCTGATAGACATTTATCTAACCTACTCTTAAATATCTCCAGAGATGGAGATTCCACAACCTCCCTAGGCAATTTATTCCAGTGTTTAACCACCCTGACAGTTAGAAACTTTTTCCTAATGTCCAACCTAAACCTCCCTTGCTGCAGTTTAAGCCCATTACTTCTTGTTCTATCCTTAGAGGCTAAGGTGAACAAGTTTTCTCCCTCCTCCTTATGACACCCTTTTAGATACCTGAAAACTGCTATCATATCCCCTCTCAGTCTTCTCTTTTCCAAACTAAACAAACCCAATTCTTTCAGCCTTCCTTCATAGGTCATGTTCTCTAGACCATTAATCATTGTTGTTGTCCTTCTTTGGACCTTCTCCAATTTTCTTCACATCTTTCTTGAAATGCGGTGCCCAGAACTGGACACAATACTCCAGTTGAGGCCTAACCAGTGCAGAGTAGAGCAGAATAATGACTTCTTGTGTCTTGCTTTCAACACACCTGTTAATGCATCCCAGAATCATGTTTGCTTTTTTTGCAACAGCATCACACTATTGACTCATATTTAACTTGTGGTCCACTATTACCCCTATATCCCTTTCTGCCATTCTCCTTCCTAGACAGTCTCTTCCCATTCTGTATGTGTGAAACTGATTGTTTCTTCCTAAGTGGAGCACTTTGCATTTGTCTTTATTAAACTTCATCCTGTTAGGCTCAGACCATTTCTCCAATTTGTCCAGATCATTTTGAATTATGACCCGATCTTCCAAAGCAGTTGCAATCCCTCCCAGTTTGGTATCATCTGCGAACTTAATAAGAGTACTTCCTATGCCAATATCTAAGTCGTTGATGAAGATATTGAACAGAACCGGTCCCAAAACAGACCCCTGCGGAGCCCCACTTGTTATACCTTTCCAGCAGGATTGAGAACCATTAATAACTACTCTCTGAGTATGGTTATCCAGCCAGTTATGAACCCAACTTATAGTAGCCTCATCTAAGTTGTATTTGCCTAGTTTATTGATAAGAATATCATGCGAGACTGTATCAAATGCCTTACTAAAGTCTAGGTATACCACATCCACCGCTTCTCCCTTATCCACAAGACTTGTTATCCTATCAAAGAAAGCTATACGATTGGTTTGACATAATTTGTTCTTTACAAATCCATGCTGGCTATTCCCTATCACGTTACCACCTTCCAAGTGTTTGCAGATGATTTCCTTAATTACTTGCTCCATTATCTTCCCTGGCATAGAAGTTTAACTAACTAGTCTGTAGTTTCCTGGGTTGTTTTTATTTCCCTTTTTATAGATGGGCACTATATTTGCCCTTTCCAGTCTTCTGGAATCTCTCCTGTCTCCCATGATTTTCCAAAGATAATAGCTAGAGGCTCAGATACCTCCTCTATTAGCTCCTTGAGTATTCTAGGATGCATTTCATCAGGCCCTGGTGACTTGCAGGCATCTAACTTTTCTAAATGATTTTTAACTTGTTCTTTTTTTATTTTATCTTCTAAACCTACCCCCTTCCCATAAACATTCACTATGTTAGGCAGTCCTTCAGACTTCTCAGTGAAGACCAAAACAAAGAAGTCATTAAGCATCTCTGCCATTTCCAAGTTTCCTGTTAGTGTTTCTCCCTCCTCAATGAGCAGTGCTCTTGGTCTTCCTCTTGCTTCTAATGTATTGATAAAAACTCTTCTTGTTTCCCTTTATTCCTGTAGCTAGCTTGAGCTCATTTTGTGCCTTTGCCTTTCTAATCTTGCCCCTACATTCCTGTGTTGTTTTCCTATTTTCATCCTTTGTAATTTGTCCTAGTTTCCATTTTTTATATGACTCCTTTTTATTTTTTAGATCATGCAAGATCTCATGGTTAAGCCAAGGTGGTCTTTTGCCACATTTTCTATCTTTCCTACCCAGTGGAATAGCTTGCTTTTAGGCCCTTAATGTTTTTCCCTTTGAAAAACTGCCTACTCTCCTCAGTTGTTTTCCCCCTAAATCTTGATTCCCGTGGCACCTTACCTATCATCTCTCTGAGCTTACCAAAATCCGCCTTCCTGAAATCCATTGTCTCTATTTTGCTGTACTCCCTTCTACCCTTCCTCATGTTGAGTTGTTTGTCCACTAGGACCAGTAAATATTTTTCAGAGTCATCTCTGTAGCTATGACCTGCCTCCCTTATTCCTAGATATATAACTTTGCATTTCGCTGTATTAAAACACATTTTGTTTGAATAGGCCAAGAGATCCAGCTCACTCATTATAACTGTCATGTCATCATCACTATTTATGACTCTGCCAATCTTTGTGTCATCCACCAATTTTATCAAATTTTACTTCCAAATAATTGATGAAAATGTTAAATAGAATCAGACCTAATGCCAGTCCCTGAGGAATCACACTAAAAACATCCTTATTCAATGATGATTCCCCATTGACAATAGCTGTGTGAGATCTGTCATTTAGCCAGTTCTTAATCCATTTAACATGTACTTTATTGATATTTGTATAGTGCTATTTTTAATCAGAATGTCATACAGTATTAAGTCAAATGCCTTATATAAGTCTAAGTATATTACTGTATGAAGTTACCTTTATTCGCTAAACTTGTAATCTTATCAAGAATGAAATCTGGTTTATCTGACAAGAGCTATTTTTCATAAAACCATGTTGCTTGGCATTAATTATATGCTTATCCTTTAATTTTTTATCATCTGAATCCCATAAAATTTTCCATTGTTTTGCCTGGGATTGATGTCACGCTAACCTTCCAACAGTTACCTGGGTCATCCCACTTGTCCTTTTTGAATATATACACACCATAAGCAATCTTCTCAACTTTTGAAATTTTCTTCGTATTCCAATATTTATTAAAAATTAACATCAGTGGACTAGAGATCTCTGCAGCCAAATATTTTAGGACTTTTGGGTGCAAGGTATCTGGGACTGTTGATTTAAAAAATATTTATCCCTAGTTGATGCTGTTTAATATCCTCAGTTACTAATGGACTGGAAAGTACTTCATCATCCTTATGTGAAATGAGTAAATTATCCTGCTTCTTTTCAAATACAGATCAGAAATATTTATTGAACTCTTCTGTTTTTTCTGAATTATTATTAACAATGTAACCATTTTTATCCAATAATGGGTCATTGCCAGGATTTATTATATTCCTAATATACTTTTCAAACTGCTTCTTTTTAGCCCTACAAGCCATGTTTTTTCCCTGTCTTTATCATCCCTTATCAATTTTCTGTACTTCATGACTTCTTATTTATATTGATTGATAATATTTCCCCTTTCCCCCCCATTTGTTATGTGTTGCTCTTTTATTTCTAACTGCTGCCTGCACTTCACCATTGAGACAGGTTTGGCTTTTAAGCAAAGTTGACCTCTTTCTTGATTGTGGATTCTTGCCTTATTGGCCATCGAATATAGACTCTTCTTCAACGAATCCCAATTTTCATTCATATTCTTCTAATATTTTCCTCCAATCAATTTCACTCATAATTTTCCTCATCTTTGAGAAATCAGCCCTTTTGAAGCACATTTTTAATATCTCTTACTGGTTGGGACATATATCCCATATTGAATATAGTCAAGTCATAATCACTAGTCAGACTCAAACAGGTGTCCTTTTTACTATTACAGTGTCTGGGGAAGCTTGCCATTTTTTCATATCCATGCATCATGGAGGGAGAATGGATGAAGGGTCTCCTCCCTATTTCTCTCTCTATTTCTCTCTCATTTTCTGTCTCACATGAATGGTCCTGTTCAAGTCAATGGGAAATTCAATTGGATATTACAGCATGTTCAGGTACCAAACCTTTGAGTGACCCTCACTTTTTTCACAGATAACAAGTGGGATGATTTCCCTCAGGGTATAAGAGCAGGTAGGCTATTTCAGCAACTATCCCTCTCCAGACATAATACATATATGAACATTTCTTATACTAAAATGACCTAGCACTTATGAAAGTATAAGGCAGGAAATTGAGAAAGCTAGTTTTCTATAGCAAGCAGACAACAGTGTGAGCTCTTATTGCATTGTACAAATAGACTTCATTTAATTTCTATCAGATTTCCTCAGATTCCAATTGCTTATTCTGCTGTTCAGTTTTTGTGAGTCATGTCATACACTGTATTTATAGGTGCTCTTTTCAGAAAATGCCAAAACTAATGATCTTTTGGGTGGTATAATTATCAACAGAGAAATTGTTCCAGGTATACAGTAGGCGTGATATGAAAAATAGTGTATTGCACTAAATTCATGACTTTTTCCAATACTACAGATAGTGGTAAAACTAGGATATAAAATAAACTCTTACTGCACTCAAGTTTCATTTTAAATATGGTAAAAGTGAAATCAGTAGAATTTGCTGATGTCATTATATGATCAATTTGCCAAAGGTGGAAGAGTGGCAAATGGTAGGATTCTGCCATCTTTACACACATTGGGTAGTACTTTACTCTGAGCCAGATATTGATGTCCTTATTCTGCAGGGGCTAGGAGTGGTCAGAGGGAGGCCACTCCACTTCGTTACACCACTGTGGTGTTTAATTGTAATTATTTAATTGCTTGTAATTATTAGAACGGGGAGCACTGGCTGTTGGGAGTCTGCAAGGACAGGAAACAGGAAGGAAGGGGGAGGAGTTGAGGAGGCATAGTGAGAGTTACAGAGGATGCAGCAGCATCTTGATAAAGAGGTTTCCACTTTAAAAATAAAGTCCTGTTGAAGTTTGTTAGTACTTTGCCTGGTTGATACAACAACCACTTAGTGGCTGAAAGTCAAGCAACAGGGAATTACCATGATTGGAGAAAAAACAGTCTATGGTCCAGTTCGCTGGCTGGGGCAGACAGGAAACAAATGTAGGCTGTCTGGCATAAGGTGGGTAGGCTGCCAACACAGGGGTGAGTTAGCAGTGCAGGTAGGAGGACCCAGGCCCACCCTACTTCACCATGTCCCAGCCCAGGGTCCTAATAGTGGTGGGAAATCCTGCCACTCAGCAGGGATCCTGCAGAAACACACTGACTGTGGCTTCAGCAAACACAAGAAGACTAATGGCTGGTTTCTCTTGGCTACTTAATACCCATACCTGTTCATAGGGCTTTGTTACTCATGGGCCCTTGAGCTCCTTGAGGTTCCAGCAGCTACTTGGGGTATTTTCCAGGCAATTGCTCCTCTGGATACTTTCCAGGCAACAGCTCTTCTGGATGTTCCTCCACAGGGAGGGGTTGATAGAGCTCAGTCCCTGGTCCAGGGGCCAGACCCATCCAACTCCTTCCTTGGCTCCCCCTCAACTGAGCTGGAGGCCTAGCCTCTTATACTTCCTGTTCTGTCTCTCCACTTCTGGCACAAGGGGCGGGCCTGGGCTGGCTCCACCTATGATGGGGCGAGGAGTGGTTCCTCCCTGTCTGCATCAGAGAGAGGCCAATCTGCCTTGCTACAACTCACAATGACCATAGGTGTCCCCATTGAGGTCAATGGGATTGTTTTTGGAATAAAGGACTGCTCAATTTGAGTAAGAGGATTGCTATCTGGCCGTCTAAAAGTAGCCCTATTGATTTCAGAAGACAAGATTGTGCTTTTAGTGGTTACTCAGTGTATGAGTGGCAGGATCTGGCACAACATTAAAGCCAGATCCTGAGAGGTACTAAAACGATGAAAGTCCTATTGAACTAAAAGGAAGTTGCAGGTTCTCAGCAGGTTTCAGTATTTGGCCTTTAGTCTGTCTCTGAAGACATAAGTCACCTAGATTCTCAAACTAGTTCAAGTGTTGTTCATTTTTTCTAAGAGCAAATGATCTTTTGCTGTCTCTTGATTTTATTTCCCCTTAAAAGTGGGGAAAACATTAGGATAAAGATGGGAAAGAGAAGAAAAGAAGACAAAGAGAGATCACAATATTTTAATTTGGGAGAGAAATATATTAACTAAAGATGAGTCCCTAGATGTCGGACAGACACTAGGACAGATTTAGTAATTAGTAATTTAGTAATTAGCTAGTAATTAGTACACGCATATTTGGAAGAAAGAAAGAAAACAGAGTATCCTTTTTACTTCATGAGGCTGTAATTGGTAAAGCTTTTTTTATTTGTTTCTGTCAGTTTTCATCGTCATTGTTTAAGAAAAAGCAAACAATTTGCTGTATTCATTTCATAAATATAATTATAAACTTGCCAGAGCCAGGTTAGCCACAAATTAACATGACAGCAACATTCACCTTCACATAGATTATTTATAAACTAACTTCAACAGTATATAGCTACCTATAAGACCAGGTGTTGAAGTATAAGCCAGTATACCAGTTGCCATAGTGACAGTGAGGCCACAAGCGTGGTCTAAAAGATATGATAAACTGCCAACATCTTGTAACTCAGCAAGCTAGCAAAGTTTAGTATTTAAAAAATATTGGGTACATCTGCAGATGGAGCCTCACTCTAGGGAAAAGAAGAGTATATTCTGTTTGGGCTACATGTAAAGGTTACCTAATATATTACACAGGTTTTCTTACCCCTATGAAAACTCTGTTTGATGACCAAGGGATTTTTCCCCACAAGTACCTGTTCACATTTTTGGCAAAACACCTTCCACGCATTAGACTTATCAAATATCCACAAGATGATTGTTCCCTATATCTGTGGAGTTAGCAACACATCCCTATTTGTGGTAGCACTGGATTTTAAATAATTTAAATGGTTTCACCTTTTTAGATCTTTGAGCTGCCATGGAAACTGGAAGCATATTTTCCAAAGAAATAATACAGCATAAACTCATTTTATCCATCAGTTTGCAATTCCAAACATACCAACAAAAATGCAAATAAAGAGAGAGAGAGAGAGAGAATCTGTTGTTTTTTTTGTTCTATTTAGTGCAATTGGTAGCTTTGCAATTCCAGCACAGATTTCTGCATGGACTAATGGAATATCCATAGATTTACACATAAAAAAAGTGTGGACTTTTGGTGTTGTGAGAGGTCAGGGGGAGGACATAGATGCTGTTAACAGTACTAAAGAGCCAACCAGAGGAATCATAAGACTAATCCCTGGACTACAGTACAACTTATGTGAATATAACTATGTTGCTCAGGGGTGTGGAAAATCCACACCCCCTGAGAGAGGTAGTTATACCAATCAAACCTTTAGTGTAGACAGCACTATGTCGATGGGAGGGCTTCTCAGGGCACTGGAGTACCTACGCTGATGGGAGAAGCTCTCCCTTTGGTGTAGGTAGCATCTTCACTAAGCAGTATAGTGGCACAGCTGCATCAGTGCAGTACTGTAAGTGTAGACAAGCCCTAAATAACAAGGGGGAAATAATAATAATAATAATAAAATCTATCCCCTTGCAATGGCTTAATATGGATCACTGGCACAACAGGCAAACACCATAAAAGCAAACTGTTCCAAAGTTATGTTGGCTACAATGGGTTCACATAAAGAGTTCTGGAACATCTCTAAAATTGAAATGAATCTTTTAAGAGCTCCCACTATTATACATACCTTGAAAGTTCATTATTTTCTTTCTCAGTAATCATTCCTCTTCTTCCCTTTTACATCTTATGGCATGAAAACAAAATTTAAGTAAAAATGGTCAGAATGTACATCACCCTTTCCATCTGGACATACTTCTGAAGTCTAGAAACTTCACTGACTCTTATCAGCCTAATTATTCTGGGCCTGAGCATCTTATCCATTGCTAGAAAGGGGAAAAAATGAAAGTTGATCAAAACACCTTCCTGTGAAATACAAAGGATATACTATGACACTGCCGCCAAGTGTTAAAACAAGCACTTCCCAGTGAGCACAGGATGCACCAAGTGAGATTGGTTATGAAAAACAGAATCACAATCAAAGTGTTTATATTTCAGCACACAGCAAAACAACATACATAAAGCACAATGTGATTCTGACTGCTTTAAAGTAGCCCTTTTCAAGTCAACTGTAAAGTGAGATGTTGTATCTTCTTCAGTATGTACAGCAGGCATATGCTGAGCGGAAAGTTCAGAGCTCTTAACACTGATCATCATGTGTACCATTGTGATTCCAGGGTATGCAGAGACAAGAGTGACTATGTTACAAGCCTGAACCAATGACTGGCAAATGCATGGCTGTATAGGCAATGACTAATGGGTGGAATGGAGCACAGACCTATATTTGTTGAGCTGTTATTTGCTGAGTGATTATTTTCCTGGCTATTGTGGACACTCTGAGACAATTTGCAATGCATCCAAACACAGATCTGGATGGAGGTCACTCTGTTATTATCATCTACTAGTTAGTATATAGCTCTGTACTAATTTCCCTTTACTACCTTGTACAAGTGTAGTTTTCCCCAGTCATCCTGATATTCTGCTCCACTAAAGTGCAGCAGAGCCTACCATAACTGTGGATTAGGCGTGATGACCTAGCCCCTTAGAAGGTAGCAACTGCAACATCTGTTTAGTATTGGTTGGCAAAATAGTGCTGGTGGTGCCTTTTACAAGCCTGTTGAATTGTCCCCCCTTCAATCGTTGCTGCTGGCATCCATCACCTTACATTGTACAGCTTGCTGTCATCTTTGGCAAGCTGCCATCAGACGTCTCTTTATTGAGGCTCCAAAGTATCATAATGTGCTGTTAATCACAGACAGTTCAACAATACAGTTTCTGTACTGTGCCTTTACTGGCACCTCACCTGTTAGCCAAATGGAAGTTAAATTACTAGCATTAGTTACTGGCAAACATAATCTTGCAGATCGTTGGACTAGATGCTCTTTTGTCACTATCTTTTACCTTTACTCGTCCATAAAATATTTAGGTAACCACAAACACTGGTGCCTCTGCATGACAAGTTCTGAGCATACTTTGGAGAGATGCTATGGTGTTCATTACAGTTAGTGTTTGCTTTTTCTTTCTTGCTTACTTTCCAAATTAGCCATTTTTCTATCTTCTCCGCTGACAGATAGAAACCTGAGTCTATTAACAGAAACAAACAGACCCAAACCCCTGTATTTTATAAAGGTTGGAGAAGCTTAAGAGCTTGTTCTGTGTTTAGCACTGGCAGCACATGTCAGAATTTGGCATGCAAATGAGCCAACCAGAAAATTATTGAGACCACGCTCAGCCACTAGAATTCAGAAGAACAGCCTTGGAAGACCCATCACATAAAAGGCTGATGGTTGAAAAGCTTTGATTCTTTTATTTTATATCAGACCCAGACATGCAAACTATTTTTCACCACATTAGAACAGAAAGAGACTGTTAAGGCTACAGGAATTTTTTATTTGAAAAGACACAACAAAATAAACATTTATGGGCAGAATGCCAATTTTGTTTGGCTTTTTTGAAAATTTGCAAAATTAATATTGCTGCTTTCACTGTCTCTGTACATTCTCCCAGATATTTTCAAATATATTGTACATAAGCATATCTTGGCAATAATTGATTTACATAATTCAAAGAGGTATTTCAATAAAATTATTTTTCTTTGAGATACTGTGTAGCTGATTAAAATGTTATGAGAGATGGACTCATTTTGAAAATTATGCATTTTATTTCAAAATAATATTACTTTTAATTGAACAATTAATAATAATGTTACTTTTCAAAAAAAATTCAAAAGTTCAACATAAATGTAAATAATTTTCCACAAAAAAAGTTGATTCTTTTGACGGGCTTCTCTCTAACATTTGATTTCAGCATTGTCACATAAAATAAAAATTTCTCTTGCTTTATTAGCTGTCACTTCTTTTGGCTATAGTATGACAGTCAGTTAGGAACATATTTTGCTTCCATGTAGCTTTTATAATTATAGGAATGCAGACTGCAGAGACTTCTGTGACCCATTATGGGGGAAAAATACTTCTGCTAAAATGCCAATGGTGCTGATGTAAAAAAGGCACAGTAGGCATAATCCCAACTCTCCCATTCAAATTCTTCCTAAAAAATTCTGATAAGATATGTGTGTGTTATATAATTACAAGGGATACATAAAAATAAAATACAACCCTCTATGTAAGCCTTATCTTTCAATTTCTCAGTGTGTCCTGCCTGCTTTGTATTTACCATTTATACTTCAAGCTTCCCAGGACAGGGACTGTATTTCTTTTTCTGTATTGCAGATCAGTGTCTTCTTTCTGATATTTTGCAAGCAGAAAAAAGAAGGTAGATTTATAAGATAAATTATTCATTGTAAACCATAAGAGGGTTCTTTGACAGGGTTATTGGCCTAGTGCAGGGGTCGGCAACCGGTGGCTCGCGGCTCGCCAGGGTAAGCACCCTGGCGGGCCGGCCCGGTTTGTTTATCTGCTGCGTCGGCAAGTTTGGCCGATCGCGGCTCCCACTGGCCGCGGTTCGCGGTCCCAGGCCAATGCGGGAGGCAGGAAGCGGCATGAGCCGAGGGATGTTCTGGCCGCGGGTTCCTGCCTCCCGCATTGGCCTGGGACCGCGAACCGCGGCCAGTGGGAGCCGCGATCGGCCAAACTTGCCGACGTGACAGATAAACAAACCGGGCCGGCCCGCCAGGGTGCTTACCCCGGTGAGCCGCGATCCACCGGTTGCCGACCCCTGGCCTAGTGGATAGGGTGCAAGCTGTAAATGAGATAGATGTGATTTGAGTAAGGGTTTTGACACAGTCCCACATGACAGTCTCATAAGCAAACTAGGGAAATGTGATCTAGATGACATTAGTGTAAGGTGGGTGCAAACCGGACTCAACGAGTAGTTATCAGTGGTTTGCTGTCACATTGAGATGGCATATCTAGTGGGGTCCTGCAGGGTTCAGTACTATTTTATATTTTAATTAATGACTTGGGCAATAGAGTAGAGAGTATGTTTATGAAATTTGTGTATGACACCAAGACGGGAGAGGTTGCAAGCACTTTTGAGGACAGGATTAGAATTCAAAATGCCCTTGATAAACTGGTGAATTGGTCTGAATTCAACAGGATGAAATTCAATAAAGAAAGAGAAAAGTATTACACTTGGGAAGGCAACATCAAATGCACAAATATGCAATGGGGAATAACTGGCTAGGCAATAGAAATGCAGAAAATTATCTGGGGGGGGTCTAGTGGATCACAAATTCCATATGAGCCAACAATGTGATGAGTACTGAAAAAAGGCTAATATTCTGGAGTGTTTTAATGGATTGTCCTATGTAAGATGTGGGAGGTAATGGTCCCACTCTTCTTGGCACTGAGCCCCTGCTGGAGTACTGTGTTCTGGCTGAAGCTTCCTGTGAATGGGGGATGAGGAGCAGAGGGATAGGAGGGGGAGTGAGAGGAGTTACTGAGATTGAAGGAGCAAGCAGCTGGCTCCAGGCTGGGAAGGAGAGTCTCAGGGATTCCTAACAGTTTACTGGCCCAATCCTGGGCTCCACAGTGGCTGCTCCAGCTCCTCTGGTTTCCATTTCCTGCTCCCCATGGCCCAATCCCAGGTGCTTACACAGCTGTTCCAGCTCCTTTGAGTCCTACTCTTGCACCACCCCAGGCATGTGGAGCCCCTGCAATATTTCCATTGTGGAGATACTAGCCCTCTTGCTTTCCCTGCCCCCCCTCCAGTTTTGCCAACCCAGTTCTGGAACCCATACATTAGGAAAGATGTGCACAAATTGGACAGAGTCCAGAGGAGAGCAACAAAAAGGACAAAAGGTTTAAAAAACTCTGTATGCTTAGTCTTGGGAAAAGAGGAGTCAGGGGGGATCTGATAACAGTCTTCAAAAATGTTAACAGCTGTTATAAAGCAGACAGTGATCAGTTGTTCTTCATGTTCACTGAAGGAAGGACAAGAAGAAATGGACTTAGGCCTGGTCTACACTAGCCTGTTATTTCAGAATTAGCCAAGTTATTTAAAAAAAAAAAGATTCTGTCCACATGATCAAGCTTTTTTTTTTTT
Source organism: Mauremys mutica (assembly GCF_020497125.1). Classification (NCBI taxonomy): domain Eukaryota; kingdom Metazoa; phylum Chordata; order Testudines; family Geoemydidae; genus Mauremys; species Mauremys mutica. The sequence continues at coordinate 52,497,937 of NC_059076.1, read as the reverse complement.
GATTTAAAGGGCTCTTTAATTCGATTTCTGTACTTCTTCTTGGCAAGTGGAGTAGCGCTTAAATCGAGATCACAATCCCAGGTTAAAAATATTGTGGACGCAATTCGATGTTATTGGCCTCCAGGAGCTATCCCAGGATGCTCCCTTGTGACCACTTCGGACAACACTCTCAACTCCAGTGTACTAGCCAGGTGGCCAGGAAAAGCCCCGGGAACTTTTGAATTTCATTTCCTGTTTGGTCACCAGCAGCACAGGTGACCATCAACACAGTTCTAAAATTAGCACTGTACTGTTATGTCACATCTGCCATCTGAACACAATGGCTGTTATAGGTCTCAGTTTTCAAGGAAAATGCATGTAGGTCAAGCTCAGCTACGGCACCCATCAAAATTTAAAACAGTAAAAAACACGATCGCCACTAAAAATGTAATTAGTAACACAGTAGGCTAGGAACTAGTCATTATTAGACACACACAGGCTAAATACTCTGGAGTTGCTATAATGTGTGTACTGGTGGTCCTATAAGATCTTCATTGTGATAAAAAAAGTAAATCTTTCACACTTAGAGTGAGATGGTTGGATAAACACAATCACTTGCTCTGAAAACAGGAGAAAATAACTTTGGCCCATTCTGATCACATGGGCTAGGCTCACCCAATGAGGGATACAGCAGGAGTTTCATGTGGTTTGACCTACTCTTCTGAAGTTTTCCAGTGTGCATGGTACAAACTTAAAATGCACCAGTAAAGAACATACTCTCAATATTTATGAATCTGACTAGAGCAAAATAGTTTGCATCCATAGTCATCAAAATTTGGGAAACACACATGCACAATAGAGTAAAATGCAGCAGTTTCACAAATGCAGGTTGAAACTGAAGTAAAGCTAACTCTGAATACATACATAGGTAGAGCTTATACTTTATATGGCTTTCTTTCTCGCCCACTTTTTCTCAGTCAGAGAATTTTACTTCCTTTGGGTTAAGTTCATATACAGTTTAGATGTTCATCTGAAATGACCATCTTAATTTTGGAAAGTTCATTCACTACTTGGACATGTTTTCTTAAACAGAAACAATAAATATTTGATATTGCTTTGGTTTGCTCTGTGTTCTGTAGACTGACATTTTAAAACATAAGAATACGTCAGTATAGAGCAGGGGTAGGCAACCTATGACACGGTGCCGAAGGCGGCACGCGAGCTGATTTTCAGTGGCACTCACACTGCCCGGGTCCTGGCCACCGGTCCGGGGGGCTCTGCATTTTAATTTAATTTTAAATGAAGCTTCTTAAACATTTTAAAAACCTTATTTACTTTACAATAGTTTAGTTATATATTATAGACTTATAGAAAGAGACCTTCTAAAAATGTTAAAATGTATTACTGGCACGCGGAACCTTAAATTAGAGTGAATAAATGAAAACTCGGCACAGCACTTCTGAAAGGTTGCCGACCCCAGTATAGAGACTTACAATTAATCATAAGGTGTCATGCATTAAACAAATAAAAACTACTAAGCCATTCAAAATCAAATACTACCAAACATAACATGAAGATCAAGAGGAAAGGAATTGCTCAAGAATTGTAAGAACACAAATATTTTGCTCCACAGAAGGGATAATACTTCCATACTATTATCTTTTGTACTGTCGAAGATCTCCATAATCCAAAGGAGGGAATCTCCTTAAAAAAAAAATCTCAACAAGTACACTGTAGCTTCCTTCTCTTTGAGTAGGCTGATAAAGTAAACTTGGGTGCTTCAGAGAGCTGTAAGAAGAAAAGATAAAATAAAGACTCAGGGTTATACATTAATCTCCAGGAAAAGTTTCATTAAAATGCAATAAAAGCAAACAATAAAAATATGTGATATCATAAAAATTAGATGAACTCAAAGTGTTTATCCCAGTGTTGCTGCTGGAATATTAGAGTAGCAGATCTTCATTCAAACCCAGGTTATTACATATACACATTCAATAGTCTATTTCAGTCATACCATTTGATCTGACTGGAGAGTTGGCAGTTCACCCTGAAATGTCAGCTCAACTTGCTAACTAATTTTAAAAGGATAAGAAAGACGTGTGAACTGATTAGAATCATCCATTTTTTAAATGCATTGAATGCTAATAAAACCTAATGATGGGGGAATTTCAAAATGTCCAAATGTTAAGTTTAGATGCAAACTGCTTGTATGCTTATCCCAAGCTTGACCAAATGTTCTGAGTTTTCAGGTGTAAGCACCACAGCTAGAAGCCATGGAGGGATAGAACTCTCTGTACCCTATACATGGGAAAAGGGGGCAGGGAAACAGCTCTGACCAGCTTTATTTACATGTGCTTATCAATAGTTTCACACTGTGTTTTGTCACGGTAGTTGGAATTTATATGTGTTCTGACTGTATAAATGATAACAGAGTGCTACTGTTCATGTACTCATGAAAGACATAGAAATAGCACAAAATAAGCCCTGGAATAAGTGCGTTTGCAGGTAGTGGACTCTGGTTTGGGAACAGAATTCAAATCCAACAGGAAAGGCTAGAGGATTCTCTTTTAGAGACCAGGAGTTTTATCCCAGGAAGCAGTGGACTCTGGGTCCATCAAGATTCTTTCCCGTCTGGTAGCTCCCATTATATCATTCCTCGGTTAGCAGAGCCAGATCACCCGGTCCCTCGAGGTCTTCCTTTGACCAGCTGAAGAAGGCTTTTACTACTGATCCCATCTTTGTCCATCCAGACCCTACCAAGCCTTTCATTGTGGGGGGGCCAATGAATCAAACTTCCCTATAAGAACTGTGTAATCCCAACAAGTGGGACCCTGTAACCACACTTGTGCCTTCTATTCCAGAAAATTAAATTGAGCCAAGTGGAACTAATACATCTGGGACATGGAGCTGATTGCAATTAATGTGACTTTTGAGGAATGGCATCATCTCCTTGAAGGAGCCCAATTTCCAGTTCAGGTCCTTATGGACCACAAAAATCTGGAGTACCTTTGTACAGCCCAAAACAATTTGATTTCAAAGTGACATACCACCCATATATGAGAAATGGGAAGGCAGATGCCCTGGTCTTCAAGGAGAATTTGCAAAGTCATGGTACGATGTTCAGTCATCCTTAAAAAAAACAGGAGTACTTGTGGCAGCTTAAAGACTAACAAATTTATTTCAGCATAAGCTTTTGTGGGCTACAGCTCACTTCCAATTTAGCCCTTGGAAGAGTGAACAGGATCCTAATATCACTCATTCAGTCCCCGCTGCCTTGCTATCCCTTCACCACCCAGACCTGCCAGACCTTGAGTGTTATAGACACCCAGCCTGATTCAGAGTTTTGGTTACAGGACGGAATTCTCTACCACCAAGACCACATTTATATTTCAGACAACCCCCCTAGACTCCAGGTTCTTGAATTAAGGCATGATTCCTGGCTCACTGGTCATTTTGACCAAATTAAAACCGGGAACCTGGTTTTACAAAATTTCTGGTGGCCAGGTATGCACTCATAAATTAGGAAATGCATTGACTCCTGAAAGATGTGTTCCTGGACCAAGAACCCTAGAAAAAGGGTATTCAGTCTCCTTCAGCCCCTACTTAGCCCTTCTCAGGGTGATCTACTGTGTCCCCAGATTTCACAGGACTCCGCTCCCAGGTATGTACACTTGTGTTGGTTGCCATTGATTTTCTGAGCAAGATGTCAGTTTATTTCCTTTTGCATGGTTTCTACTTCCCTGGAGTCTGCCTGCCTCTTTCTTGAACACATCTTCTGACTCTACAGACAACTGTGTTGGATGGAGGCACACTGTTTGTTTCCTGTTTCTGGTGAGAGCTCTCCAAACTCTTGAAGATAGAACTCTTAGTCTCCTTTGCATATCATTCACAGACTAATGGGCAGACAGACCGGGTGACCCAGATGCTAGAACAGTACCTCTGGCGCTTCCTGAATTACCACCAAGATTACTGGGTCTCCTGATCCCATTTGCCAAATTGGCTTATAAAACGTGTTCCATGCCTACATTCAGCAAAGCCTGTTTTATGCCAATTATGGCTTCAACCATCACTTCCACCCAGCACTGCCTACAAGTTCCTCAATTTCTTCAGTAGAGAACCTGGTCACCCATTTACATTAGATCAACAAGAGCTCATAGAACATCTAGAAGCTGCTAAAATCTCTTAATGGACCTTATCTGCAGAATGCAGATAAGGTCCATTAAGCCACACCTACCCTAGCTGTCAGAGACAAGGTCTGGGTGTGAACTTGAAACCTCCAGTCTCTTCAGCCTGTGGTTAAGTTAGATCACCAATTAGGGTGACCAGATGTCCCGATTTTATAGGGACAGTCCCGATTTTTGGGTCTTTTTCTTACATAGGCTCCTATTACCCCCACCCCCTGTCCCGATTTTTCATATTTGCTGTCTGGTCACCCTATCACCAATACATGGGACTATTCTAAATCATTGAGCAGGTTAATACATTCTGGCTTCATCTGCCTGAGCAAATGAAATTCCACCCCATGTTCCATGTTTCCCTCCTGAAACCCTATCATGAGAATGCTCTTGGGCTAATCCAACCCACTGCTATCACTCCTCATGGTCCAGGGACAAGCGGAATACCTCGTCCATCAGATTCTCAACTCTACATGAGTTTGGGGAAAGCTCCACTACTTGGTGGAGGGTTATGGTCCTGATGACCGGTTGTGGGAACCAGCAAAAAATATCCATGCCCACAAGCTGGTGAGAGCATTTCACTGAGCTCATAGCAGGAAGCCTGGTCCAGGGGACCCTAGAAGGCACCCTTGAGAAGGGTGATATTGTCAGTAATGAGGGATTACAGCTGTACCTGCCCAGTCTATAAGTTGAGCCTCCTAACTGACGACTGTGCCTGACAGGCCAAGGAAGTCAGCAAGCCTGTTTTTAAGCTGAACTTCAACAACTGATATCTGGCTGCTCAAAGCATACACCGGCAGCCAGATCTCTCCTGTGCCCGCCTTGCTCCTAGCTTTGCTCCAGCCCTGATCCTGTCTTGTTCCCTGCCTTGTTTGTCTCCTGCCCAGTCCGATCCAGCCCTCCTCCCCTGCTTGGTTCCTGACTCTGGCTCTGACCCTTGGGTCTGACTCCTGGTTCCTGACTCTGGCTCTAATCTTTGGCACTTCTTCTGACCTCTGATTCTGCTCCAACCACTAGGCCGGACCGCCCACATCCTGGTTCATGACAGTTTCAGACTGACAGGCCTATAATTACCTGGATCACCACTTGGGATGTGGTGCTGGCCAGATACATGCATTGGTTTAGTTGATTTAATGTATGTAAATATACATATTGGGTTATGATGTTTCTTTTGTTGGATTTTCCCCTTCCCCCAAAAAAGAGGTACCTGTGATGCCATGTTCCAAGGACACCCAAGTGCTTGTGATTAGGGAAGACCCACCTAGAAACATGACCAGACTAAGGAGGTTATATTTTAATTTTCCAGAGTCAGAAGTTGGAATAAGGGGCTCCTTAGATAGAGTGAACCTGGCCCTTGTTGATGCTATTGGCACACTATCACATCCTGATCCTCACTCTTTACCTACTCCTATTCTTTTTCTCCTTCCTCACAACCTCATCTTTTCTTACACCTGACTTCCCCCTCCTTTCCTCAACTCCAACAAACTCTCATATTTCCCTCACAGAGTGAACTAGATTCTAATTAATTAGCAGTCCAGGAATTCAGCAGGTATATGCTGGATCTGATGGACCTTCCGATTTTGTATCTGCAATTTTGCAAGTGCAAATAGTAGGCAATCATGGAACATAAAACTAGGAGATACTTTTTATTACAGACTAGGGGGCACATGCTGCCCTCTAAGCAGGTTTATTCATGTGGGGGATTAGGAGAATACAGAAGAATACTTTTCTCAGGGGAGAATTTGCTTCTGAACAGAACAGGAAAGAGGTTCATCCCCTCTAGCCCACAGATCCTAGCACACCTGGACAAAGCTAGGTTGTCCATACTACCCACATTCTAAACAGTCATAACTCTTGGGCTGATTCCGCTTGAAAGATGGAAATCCTTTTATATATGATGGGAGTATGCCATGGAGAGCCACTCCTCATCCACATCTTTGTCCCAAATCCCAAACCTATGGAGTTCCAGTCATATGAATTAGTAGTTGTGGGACCTCCAGGGTGTCTTACGGTCCATCTACACTGCATACGTACTTAATTGTGGCGTGTAGAGTACATACCTTGCATGCCCACCTACCACGGTTATAAATAGCAGTATAGACAGTACTAGAGCCTTTCTCCACTACAGAAAGCTGCTGGAGCCTTTTCCTGATGCAGGGTCACACTCCTGCAGCAAGGAAGCAGTGGGGAAAGGCTCTGGAAGCTCTCCACTGCAGAGTATTTCCACAGCACAGGGAAAGGCTACAGCAGTGGGGAAAGGCTCTGGCAGGGGTTAGGTAGAAGAGCCTTTCCTTGCAGCATCCCCACACCAGAACTATTTACTACCATGTGTAGCTACACACTTCAGTGTGGATATAGCCTTCCTTTCACTGCAGTGTGTACTTACACATACCCTGCATGCTACTGCCATTGGCATGCAGTGTAGTCATAGCCTGACAGACAGGCAGAAGTATGCAATGGAATTGATGTTTCCCTCCTACCCAGACCTGGGAACTTTTGGACACACATTGCTATCGACCACTATGTGTAGGGAAGAATAGAAATTATTCTGCAATTTTATCATGCAAATTCTATTGGCATAGTGAAACAGTAAAAGTAGTTTTAAAATGGTATTAAAATAAATACAAATTCCTAATTATGTCTTCAAATACTAATAATTTCTCCTATAATATTTCTTAGAAGGAAACCTAGTAAAAATAATTATTCTCAGATTGCAACCAAGCATGGAAAGTGTCAGACTAAAAGAGGCATTTTTGCTACAGTAATATGAACAGTTACAAAAGAAGGATTTTGGAGAGGACCCTTCTCAGTCCTAACTATAGCACTGTACATGTGACAGGGTCATCTATCATTTGAGTAACCTAGACAAAAGTGAAGGCTCTGATCTTTCTAAGACTTATGCAAGAACTTAAGTTTATGAGCTGTGTGCAGTTGTGTTGGGCGAGATTATCAACTGATGTATATCAACATACATGGACAAGTTCCATTGATTTTAGTGTACTTAGGCCACTCTATACCAGCTAAGGATCTAGTCCATGCACTTCACAGGAATATTCAGAGTAGATAAATTTAAACACTTTATTTAAAGTTAAACACTATATTTTTACAGGATTGGGGCCTCAAACCTACTTTAGCACCCCTTTTTGTTTCAGCTCTAGCTGAACTCTGTGCTAGTATTTGACCTCTGAACTGTAACAGTTGATTTTTCATGAAATTATACTTAGAAGACTCTAGTTGGCAAATTCAGTACAAGCTCAATACTGAAACTATTAATATAATTCCCATAAAATTAATTAATTTGCTAATTAATTAAAACAATAAACACCTGTCTGACTAATTATACATATAACAATAAATGAAAAGCTTTTTCACATGGCATATTTTCACATGGTTTATATGTGATGTCTTCTTGGCTATATTATTGTATGTCATTTGGTTAACAAAATATACACATTTATCCTAAACTTCATAAGCAGCTGTATTTTAATTTATGGGAATTATGATGAAAGGTAATCTGAACAAAAAGTAGAAAAATTGGACTGGTAATTAGCAGAAGCAAAGAAGTATGGATAGGGATTAGGGATAAATAAAATTAAGTAATTTTCTGGTAGAAGGTGTCAGAAAGGTTCTAAAGAGAATTTTAAATGAGTCAAATGTGCTTTTGTGAAAAATGCAGTACTATTATATGGCTTAATGGTCCATCAGTGTTTATCATTTATAATCATAATAAAGTTTACTACTTGAAGTAAAATGTAAGATATTACATTTTATATATTATCATGAAGATTTTTGGGAAAACTGTGATATTGAGCTGCAGACATGAATAGGGGGCAGTGCAGAGTTGCACTGACCCATAGGGAACCTGGGAACAACTTGGGCCTCATGGAGGTACAATCCTGCCTTGAGCTCCCCCATATGCTTGACTGAAACTCAAAGTACGCTATCCTTTAGGATGGTGCAGTCTTGCTCCTGCATCAAGGCCATCCTGCTTTAAAAGCCAGTAGACAAAATGGAATTGGGCTGGAGAGAGCGTGGATTAATCTCCTCTCCACTGCTGAAGATTCACCAAGACAGAAGTCCCTGAACTCCCCTGATTGACCTGTGACAGGACATTGTGTGGGTTATAAAAGGAGTAGGGGGATCCTTACATACTCCCACTGAGTGCCTGAGTATGGACTCATACTCATCTGGCCCTCATATTATTCACATTCTATATTGTCCCTCTTAATACATTTTGCAAAGTATATATGCATATATTTTGCATTAGTATAGAGTAGACAAACAGGACAAAATATATACAGTACACCTTAAATAGACTAAAGGTATTGGAACTGATTAATTTCATGATATGGATATGACCTGATAGGTTCCAAGTGGTAACTGTTGCAGGTGATAATTTGTAATTACATTGGGAACAAAACACAGTCAAAATACAAATTAAAGATTGTTGAACCTCTAAAAATTAAGATTTCAGGTTTGGTCATAGAGTCATAGATTTTTAAAGCCAGAAAGACCATCAAATCACTACTTGACCTCCTGTGTAAAATAGCCCATAGAATTTTATCCAGTTATCCCTGTACCAAGTCCAAGAATTTGCATTTGACATGATCAGATGATCATTTAAAAATTTTACTCTTATTTAAATTACTTTGACCTCATGACTCTGCAAAACAGGGTTGGAATTTTCATAGCCAAGTCTTGTTTTCACGATATCCTGGCACTTGTATTTCTTGTCCCAGCTGGAAATTATAGAAAAGCTTTCAGTGTAATTTTTTCATTTCCAAATCCAATACTACATAGACATTGAAAGTGCAATAGAAAAATGTCTGAACATTTCAGAACATTGTTAGTTAATAATAATTTCTGTATATGCTTTCACATAGTGCCTGCCACTGAAACATCTTTTAAAATGAAACTATATTTATTTGACTACAACCAGAATAGTAAAATGTATAATGCATTTAAAAATCTGACTCAGGCCACTGGGTCTGGCAGTACCAGATACTGATGTCCAAAAAGTGAATGGTTTTGGCTGAAGGTTCTGGAACTTGCCACCTTTTCAAATGCTGCGCTCAAGTAGCAGCCTAAATATTTATGGATTAGTTCATTAATTGTTGGTACCATGGATATAGTCAATTCTGGTGTAATTTCATGGTACTCATATTTTGGGTCTAATCCCATATGCTCCCAGTGAATAGAACTCCCTTTGATTTCAAAATGATACACATTTGTGAAGCACTTAGCTCTTTGTTTGCATAAATCTTCTGAGTCTGTTTCTCTGTTGTTGTTTCTCCTTTGGTCAGGATCTGATTCATGACGCTAGATTAGCCACAAGATTTTTTTTTCATTTGCCTCTTTTTCTGTCTTTACACTGGCAGTTTCCTATGCAGCTGTTGTGGCTTGTTGTCAATGTAATAGAGATCACATTTCAAGACACCTTTCAAAATAGTTTGTTCCAAAAAACTAACCTCACTGTTATTATTTCAGTTTTTATTATGTATGTATGTATATATTTATTTAAAATTTAATAAATGTAAGACTTTAGGAATATGTTGGATACTACTATTACTGTTGTATTGCTACCATAGTAACACATTAGGGGGAAAGATCCTGGGCCGTATTTTCGCTGGTTTGTGCAGTGCAGGAGCGCTGAGGCTTCTCCCTGTGGAAAGGAAGCCTGGAGTGACTTATGCTACACTGTCCTGGCCCTCTATTGAAGTTGACATGACAAGAAAAGGATATGGGTATTGGAGGTGTCATTAGGCCCCAGCAATCTCTGGCTGTTGGCAAGCCTCTCATGGCTGTGAGCAGCTGAGCTCTCAGGCTTCACTTATCTACATAAGGAATCAGACCAGTTTTTGACTGGCCTTGGTATCAAGAGAGTGTAATGGTGGTTCAGAGCCACCCCCAATCACAAAAAGCCCTGGTCAGCTAGGGGATAAGATTTGATCTTTAATTTGTGAAAACTAGACAGGTGGTGAAATTACCTACTACTTAAAAAAAAAGATTGAAAGTAATGTTGAAATTTGTTTAGTTGCTGTCTACAAAATAATGAAAAGAACCCAAATAAAGTGGTGAATTTCAGTGAATGCAGTATTTCTGGCTTTTTAATCACATGACCATATTTTTTAAAAATGGAAAAAAATAAAAAACTGTAGACTTGATCCTTGGGTCCTGAAAGAAAATTCATAGGTTGCATGCACTGTGTTGGGGAAGGGGGTAAACTCATCTCTACATGCTGTAGCAAACTGAAGTTCTTACAGGCCCCAGCAGAGTTTACATGGGGAGAAGGAAGCTGGAAAAAGGTAGTAGGTGTGGACCCATTTATAATAGGTTCCCAGTGTGCACTTTTAATTTGATTTAGACCCAGCTTATAAAAATGTAGCTTAAATTGATTACTTCCCAAATTAAACAACATCAATGTAAACTTGGGCTACATTAATATCAGAGTGTCCATAGAGGCATTTGCCATTGTTCAAACAAATACAACTGACATTTAGTTAAACTGGTGCAACTTTTTTAAGCAGACATGATCTCAGATACTATAGTAATGGGCAGCAGTAAGAATTTACACTGACAGTTAGATAAGTTGCCTTAACATGCACCTATTCTATTCAGTTTTCTTGTGTGTGCCAGGATACTAAGGCCCTAATCCTATTCTCATTGAAATTATTTGCAAAACTCTCACTGCCGCCAGCAAAGGCAGGATTGGGCCTGTGCTGTTGATATTTTGTTGTTTGAAGTGTGTGTGCACATGTGTGTGCACACAGACAGAATTCACACATATGCTGTATTATTTAGACCATTATTGTCTGAAATTTAGTTGTGAAATTTAGTCTATTTCCTCTTTTCCTACAGCTCTGGACTTGTGAAAACCACAGTTCCTTGTCCAGCACACCAGGGGAAGTAATTCCAGTAAATCACCATCATGTGCAGCAGTCTCTCCCAATTTCAAACAACTTCCCCATGTTCTAATGTGGCAGGGAGACTGCATAGGAATCCGCTCCATTTCAGCCCCAGGACCCTCTCTTCCCTACTGCTAGCTACTATAATAATTGCTCTTCAGGCTTTCATCCCCTCTGTTATTCTCCCATTGAGAAGAACATCATATCTTCTGTCCACAGGTACTCTCCTAACCACTACCTGTGAGAGGCTAAAAAAAAGGTGTGAGTAACAGTGGGTGGCTCTGTAGGATCCGTGGTTGTCTAACATCTGGGTATAGACAGTATGGAGAGGAGTAAAATTGTTTCAATGTGTGGTAGATATTCACAGCAGTAACTTCTCATGCCCTTAGGATTTTAGGAGTAAATCTACAGTACAGACTATCAAGCCAATTGTTCCCTTTGCTGAGCATGGATTTCTTGGCACTTTAATTAATTCTCCCTCAGCTTGAGCATGGCTGTGTTTGATGCATACTTGTTCTTGAAGTGCCAGGGCATATAACTGCTACCACGAAACAAAGAATAATGGACTGTTGGAAACAGTAGGCCTGAAAATGCTGGAAAATGGACAGGCAGAAATTTAGTGAGACAGGAAAATTTAACTTCAACCTCACATCTGGCAGTAGCTGTCATCACAAAAATATAGATACATTTTTATTCCCAGTCATTTCCCAGAGAATCCCAAAGCTTTTGCAAGGTTGAAAAATGACAGTTTGCAGTTTTAGTTTTCCCCTGGAGTTGTATTTTAAAATTATGTCTAGTTATATTTTTATTTGATGGTTAGGGACATTTGTGGGCAGAGGGGAAAAAAAGGAAAATCATAGTTTTCATTTGCCTTTCCTTTTGAAAAGCTGGTTTATGTACTGTACCTGACAAAAGAAAGAACAATTAACTCATGTCAATAAAAAATGTAGGCACTTTCCTGATTTGCCCATTAAATGTGCTATTCCAAATTAAAAGGAAATGTGTATGATATGTTAGCATAATTTTTTAATATGTGCAGCTTTTTTCCTTTCTCTGGATTCTACTACAACAGGTCATAGCCTTCAAACTATTGCCAGTCACATATCTGTAAGACTCCTGTCTTGGTGAACTTCATGCTTCTCTTTTCCAAAGCAAACAACAGGAATGCAAGTTTTGTTGAGATGTTTGTTTTCTTATTTTATGAGTTGGACCACACTTCTAATAGACAATGCCACTCTCATGGATAGTATGTGACTTTCTGATGAAAAAGGAATGGCTAATAAAATACTGCAGCATAAAGGTCTGAATTATGCACTTAGCATGAAGGTTTAAGCCAAAGAAAGATTTATGTATCTTTACTTGCAGATTTTGGTCAAATCTTTAATACTTCACAAAGCTACAATAGAAAGTTGAGAAAACTCAGAAAATGTATTTTGGATTAGAGAATATTGCTGAGGTACAGGAAGTCAAGAAATAAGACCAGGAGCTAACATGTTCAGATTTTAGCATTATTTCTATCAATATTCAGTGTTTGGATTTGTACTGTTTTTTGTTTTTGTTTTTTTTAAGGGAGAGACTGAAAATGAGCTCCTGCAATATACTGGCATTTTAGAGCTGATTGAAACACATTATTTTTCTGACATATGACTACATTATTAAATCTGTTATGTCTTTGATTCTGAATGAGGAGTAACTTCATTGAAGTCCCTGAAATATTACCCTTGTCTGAGGTCCAGCCCCATGAGTGAACTTCATTGCAGAATTGGGACATAAGACTGCTCAAATGACAGACTAGTCAGGCCCAGACTGTGAGAGTATTGTCAGTATCCAGCATTTAAAAATAATGAGTCATGCTCCAAAAAACCCATGAGGTTTGCTTAAAAATTGTAAGATTTTTTAAAATATTTTTAATTATTAATTACTATTATTATTATTATTATTATTTGCCTTCTGTGTTTGTTTTTAACCTTTAGGGTTCAGGTTTTCAAGCTTTTCTCCACAATCTGAATGAGGGCTAGAAATTTACTTTTCTAAATATGAAAGCTGAGATTCTTGCATGCATGCAGGACCCCAGGAGCTGCATCTCTCAGTAAAATAAATATCATGACAATTGGCAGAATTGTAATGTGTTTCTTTATAGCTATGTACTGATTGCTCTCTGTGTAGTGTACCACCCTTTCGACACAGAATTTTGACTATATAGATATCCCCAATTCTAATTAGCAACACTATCTAGTAAGTGTATAGGTGAGGCTGATAAAACTTTGTCTGGTCAGAAGTGCTGGGTTTCCTATCCATTCCCCAGACTCCTTGCCATCTGCCTCTTTAAATATCTGATACTGCAAGATGCTGAGCACACTCTGGAAGTCTCTAGTAGGATTTAAGGGCTAGGAGTAGCTTCTAGAAGGTTCTCTCTGCTTTGCAGGAGTGTACTTCAAGGGCTAAATCCTGGAAATCCTGGTCCTACTGAAGTCATATGCATTTTTGCCATTGTACATAAGGAAAAGATTTGGACCAAATTTTTCAAACTTGAATGCCTAGAATTTAGCAGATAAATCCATGTTTAGGTACTCGATAGTTCTGAAAATCAGACCACTCTAGGCATTGAATATTTTGGCCTTTATCTTTTTCCTCACTCCCAATTTCACTTGTAGACCTAAGGAAGATTCCTTGTCAGCAACTACCTATGACCAATACCTTTTTCACCCTGCTCCCCACTCCACTCCAACGAAACTCAGTTTTCCTTTTTACCTCATTCCAGACTTTTCCCAAAAATACAACTTTACCATCCTTCTCCTGGCTATATATCTTTAATGAAATCTCCACTGTTTGTATAGATACCTCTGCTTCGGTTTGAGGCCATCATACTTGCCTGGATTCTTCTCTACATTTTCACACTCAGTGATGCTTTCCACTGAATGCCTTGGAGAAGACCAACAGAGCATAGCATTAAAGCAGCAATGGTGGTGAACTACTTTAAAAAATTTAGATGTTTCTCAGATAAGGCCCCATTCATGTGGGGTTTATCCAAACCTTTCAAAATATTAATATAAGAAGTTTGCTAGTCCTTACTGTTTATATTGAAAAACTCAGCTGGTACCTTCTCCTGCATTCACTGTCCCAGCAAGGGTGCAGATGAACTCTTGATTTAAGAGAGAGTCAGTGAGAGTTGCCAATCAGCACATTTTGCGCTTCTCATCCTATCTGATTCATTTCCTAATAGACAAACAAATCTCTAATTTGTCTGCTTCTTTATTCTTGTGTTTTTTTCTGTTGCTGATTCCATATTTTCTTGTCTCTGTTTTAATCTCACTTGGTTAAAGCTGTTGCAATCTTATTCACATACTGCATAGTACATATGCATTGCAGTGGCTGGTGTTCAAAAGCTATTTGTTATTGTCAACATTTTAATACACTGTTCTGTAACTGCATGCTGTCAAGAACTGTATTTCATGTTATTAGATTTTATGTCTAAAGAAAGAGACCTTGTATTATTATTTAATAAAGTGATGATAATAATATTGCCTTACATTAAAATCCTTTTCTTCTCAAACAGTTACAAAGCACTTTATAAACTTAAATTTTACAAACAATACATAAGGATCACTTCACCTAGTACTGAAATACAGCAACCTCTGGGGTGTGACACAGCAGCTGCTCAACAGCGTGGAGTGACACTACAACATTTTATCTCTAATCCAGAAGATTATACTGTGTTGGGGCACTGGTTCTGCATTGACTCAGCAGGAAGACTACCATTCACAGAACCTGCCCCCACAGTTCCTGAAGCACCTATTACGGATGTTACTTGAAGGTTGGCTGTACAGATATAGATTCAGTCTGACCCTACTTACCATGTGAGAGCTTTCTAAAAAAAAACCATAGCAAAGTCCAGAACAACAGCACTGCCACACACTCTGCAGGACCTGAAGTCTTTCTCAGCAGACTGACATTTTCTTATTCTGAGTAAGAAGGGACAAGATAAGCAAAGTGTAGCTCTGTGTCCTGTCCTCTAAAGGCTACATTAAGCCTTTCCTTTGTTCCTCCTTCCTCCACTATAAACTGGGCATATATATCGAATTTCGCAGTTATTTGATCTGTGGATGAAAACTCTGTGAGAGAATGAAGTATTATCAGTGATTTATTATGATTATTGTTACAAAACATAGCCGCATGGGGGAGGAGGAGGTGCACTGCCTCAGCAGCAGGGAGAGGAGGCATTATTTAAAACAGTATTAGCTGCACCACAACCTGCTCCTGTGCTCCCCAGCATGTTCAGACAAACTGTAGCTCTTTACTGAGAAAATGTACTGCGGGATTTGAAGAAAAGGTTCCCTGTGCCATCTGAGTTTACTAGTGTACCTGTGCAGAGGCAGGCATGCTTTGGTCCTGTGTGTTATGCTCTCATCTGAATGAGAAGGGTTGGTTTGCATGCTTAACTCCTATTAATTTTAGAGGATTTCCCTCTATCCCCCCGCCCCCCAACAACTCCTTCAGTATCTAGATGGCAACAGAAGAGCCCAAAATACTTCTTTAAATCTGCATGCAAGGATTCACATTGACCTCTAACTGAGTCATTTGTGCAGATCAAGGGCAGCATATGGCCCTAAATTTGTCTGAATTGTGTTTTTGTGGAAGAAGTATTGGCCCAGTTCTTATCTCTTGGAAACACTGGCCCAAATTCCTTTCTGTTACACAAGTCCAATCTCACATTGATTTCAGTGAGTTTCACTGGCATAACTGAAAACAGAATTTGGCCCATAATCTCTGACTTTATCATATAACTGGTAAGTGCTTACTTAAGATTAGATTCAAAGGTAGCCAAGGTGAAAATTCAAGAACTTGAGACACTTTTTATTTATACCAAGGTCCTCTGGTTCTAAAGTCTTCCTTTGGAAGAAACTGTGTTTTATACACAGTGACACAGTTTATCTTAAAGGACCTGAATAAAATACAGATTGGTACTTGCTCCCTCCTTTTGGAAGGAAAAATAAAATAAAATAAAATAAAATATTTTTTTTTTTTGTAGAGCAATGCACCTTCTCCGGTTGTGATTTCTTATTTCATAAACTTAAATAAGGACACATATTACTTCTTTGAAGAAGAAAACATGTAGTAAGTCTCTCATCTGATACATTTTTTGTTCCTGATGATAAGAAAGGTATACATACGGACTGATTCTGATTTTAGACTAGTTTTATATTGGTCTAAATACATTGGACTAGCTCCTCGGGTCTGCTTTAGTGCCTCTGTGCCACTCCAGGACCAGTGACTGTCCTAGACCCGAGTGGTTTGGGAATCAAAGTGTTTCTTGCAGCTTGAGGTACTGAATCTGGGGAATGAGCAGAGGCAGTCTGGGCTGACAAATCAGTTTACAAATTGGACCACTGTGACAGCAATGACTTTGCATGCTCTGCAATGGTTGAGAGGAAGCTTATTTGACCACCATTGTCCCATAGCCTGTCAAATTTAGCTCTTTTGGTCACTGGTGTTCTAGTCTCCTTCCCTTAGCTTCAGTGAGATTTTTGAGTATCTAAGGATCAGCCCCAAGGAGTTTTAATCGGTGGATGGAATTCTGACTCTATTGAAGTAAATGGAAATTTTGCCATTAAATGCTGTGGGGCCAGAAATTAATCATTTTCCCCAAAAATAGTCTTCATAGTCAAAATATCTGCTTTCTGTGCATGTTTGAGTCAGAGCTGATCGCTTGACTTGCAGAAAAAAGTTTTTACTTCTGGAAACTAAGGAAGACCATTATGGTTTTTGTTCAGCCTTGTGCATCTTCAACAAAATTATCATCTAAATTCCAGCTGCAGGTTTTTTTTTTTAAACTTGGTGGTGATACGAAAAAGACCTAAGTGAGACTTTGCAGCACTGGCAGCTGCAGAGAGAGAAACATTAGTTAAGAATCATGATAATATAATTTTATTTAGAAAGTAAATCAGCTACTGAGCAATTTTGGATAAGGAAATGGTTGAGAGAGTAAATGTGGGTATGACATATGGCCAGAAAGGGTTAAGCATCCTGCAGGATAAATAACTCAAATTCAACCTTTAGGGACACATTGGTAGATAATGTTTGTGTTTTGTGTGTTTGATTACATTGTTAACCTTTAACAATGTATATATATATATGTCCCTGTCTATGCTGTATTCTGTTAATTCAGAGATCAAAAGGAAATCTTAACATTTAAATGAACTGTAAGTGTAAAAATATAATTAGAAAGGCCAAAAAAGAATTTGAAGAACAGCTAGCCAAAGACTCAAAAAGCAATAGTAATTTTTTTTAAGTACATCAGAAGCAGGAAGCCTGCTAAACATGATTGCCTATTGTTCACCTAACGACACTGGGCTGTCAAGAGAAGGCCTGGAACTGTATAAAAAGTCCGTGGGTCCTGATCATTTTTATCTCAAACCTGCTTGAGGCTTTATGCAGGGGAAGCTTGAGTCATAAGACTGAGATCTCCAGTCCCATCTGGATCACCTTGAATATGAACATTGGACTATAACCTATGGACTAATTCTGAAATAACTCTTTGCAACTACAAAGCTCACCATATCTACTATGGATCTGATCTCAGAACTATACTCATGTCTGTGTGTATACTGATCTTTTAACCAATACACTCTCTTTTCTTTTTAAATATATTTTAGTTTAGTTAATAAGAATTGGCTATAAGCATGTATTTGGGTAGGATCTGGAATATTCATTAACCTGAGAGGTAATGTGTCCGATCCTTTGGGATTGGTAGAACTTTCTTATATGATGAATAAGATTTTCAGTAATCATCATCATATTTGACTTGGGTGTCTGGGTGGAGGCCTAAGACTGGGTTGCTTCAAGGGAACTGTGTTATTAGCTTCTGGGTAACCAATAAGGTATTATAGAAGCTGTTTTGTGCTGGCTTGGTAAATCTATGTTTTGGAATATCCACCAGCTTTGGGGATTGTCTGCCCCATTCTTCGAAGTTTACCCTAATTGAGTAACCTCAGTGTGGCTCCCCTGGGATCCCGCTGACAGTGGGCTATTGTTTTTACAATCACTTTCCAAAGTAAAACAATGCTTGAAGGCCAAGAGGATGTAAAGGAAGGTGCTGGTGGTGGGGAGGAGGGAGCATAACAGGGAACAAGTAAAATCAAGCCCACGGATAAGGGATAACTCATAGCTGCCTTTTTATTCTTTTTTAATTTTTTCCTTGTGATTTTTGGGGAAAAGTACATGCCCTGGGAGTTAGAGTTGTGCAGATGTACTGCGTAAACAGTGTTGTTTGGAAACATATTCTTTTGTAAGCCATAGTGCCGCTGGGGGAAGAGCATACCCTTTGAACCAAAATATCCAGTGCTCCAGTGCTGTCCAGAACACAAAGGGATCGAGCTGTGGATCCACTCTGCTCACACATGCCCTTTAAGGGCTCCTAGCAATTTCACTGTTGCACCCCAAGGCAGGCTACCAAATTCTAGCTGTCTTAAGTCCTGTCTGTAATTTTGCTCTTGATAGGGAGCGTAGGGGCAAGGTTGCGGAAGATTGTCGAGGAGCTAAGTGGCAGACCGAATATGTAATTGCATGTGGGCGGCAGATGCAGGCCATTCAGTGAACTTTGCCTGATAGACCTTGCTAAGATATGATTTAGTACAGTTCAGTGTGATTTTGTCTGTAAACAAGTCAGGTTATATAATATGTACACTTTATGAATGTAATGAATGTAGCCAGCTGTTGACCCCTGAGATAAGCGCAGGGGATATAACATCACAAAGACCTCCCTTTGGTGGAGTCCTGCCTGGCCAGCTGTCCCAGATGGCTAGAATCCCCCACAGCCCCTCCACGTGCCTCAGGGACTCCCCGCGCAGCTTGGAGTATAAGTTCTTCCCTTAGTAAAGCCTTGCTTATTATTCTCGGGCTGAGTGTCATTCTTTCGCCGGTATCTCGGCCCCCCTAGCGGGTACAGAATATGAATAAATTGGCCTTTGGAATCCACAAAATCTATTGTTTTTTCCCATCTATCCTCTATCCATGCATTGGTCCCTCAGAAGTTTAAATGCACATGTGTAAACCCAGCAACAGGCTTGGAATTTAAGTGAGAGAGAGAGAACTTCTATGTCACTTTTATGCTGATTCCCAGGAAATCCCCCAGGCTCTCAGCAAACCATGTCGTATACCTGGGGCAGATTTTGACTCATATTATTCTTTTCCCTTTTGATAATTTAGACCTGTGTTAAACCTTTTTTCTGTCTATTTGAGCAGCATGATAAAAGACAGCTAGTTTTATTGTTTTTAATATTCAAGCTGTGCATTTTTTAAATTATTCCAGAAAACACCCCCTAAAATACACCCTATCGCCACTGGCAATATTAAATTTGCTGCACCATTATAGAGGACTATATGCTGCCAACTCTTTTAAATTGAGTAGCAGTCTCTTTCTAACATTGCTACTGTTGGCCAACTTATGTTCATATTGCTTTGCTACCATCTGTGCTAATAACTGAATCCTTCATGTTTAAAATGTATATTGCAAAGTCTCACTTCAATTCTGTGCTCACTCCTTATGGTGGGCTACCCTGATTTGGATGTTTACATTCATTGGTTTGAGGAGATTCAATGACAGGAAAAAGAGTAGAACATCTGGAGGCTTTGTAGTACATTCATTTTTTAATTACTACTGATAGTTTTTTTAGAGAGTAAGAAACTATCCTCAGACAAGTCTTTACTCTTCAGATATCTATGTGGTTG
Source organism: Mauremys mutica (assembly GCF_020497125.1). Taxonomy (NCBI): domain Eukaryota; kingdom Metazoa; phylum Chordata; order Testudines; family Geoemydidae; genus Mauremys; species Mauremys mutica. The sequence continues at coordinate 52,478,151 of NC_059076.1, read as the reverse complement.
AGTGAAGTGGCTGGTAGGAGATCGTCTTATGTCCTTTGGTAGAGTAATGTTAGGAATTTCTGGCATGAACAAATATAGCCTTGATGACAAAGGTCTCACCTAAAGTACCGACTGCTGGAATGTAATTCAATTCCATGGGGCCAAAGATGCAAGTTCTGACAAGTGTTCTTTTCATTTCAAAAGGAAATCCTGAGACATTCACAAGATCTTATTCTGGTCCTCACACAAGACCCAGCTCTTTTTCCAGCAGGCAGTATAAGAAATTACTAAAAAAGAGTTTATAGTTCAGAGCTGACTTCAGTTCATGAGTTGAGGACCACTATAGTCCTGTATTTTTAATTAGATTGATTGTGGCCCACAGTCACACATGTTTGCATGGAAAACCTCATACTAAATGAAAAACCTAGGATTAGCTGTGCCAACTAATCTGTACACCAGATAAGTCATACAGATAAACCATACCTTTTTGTCACAAAATGGATTGCAAAAAATTGTTTTCCAGTTAAATGAAGAAGCAAGAAAATGGAACGTTTAGGTAGGGATTGATAGGGAAATTACCAGAGGAAATTAAGGTAAATTAGTAATTAATTAGGGAGTAATTATGAGATAATTAAGTAAACTAAGGACCTTAGAATGTACATCATATTATGTGCTAGTTAAAATAATGGTTTTATCTCCAAATCTACAGTCATTAAGAATTCTTGTAATGCTCAATGACATATTTTAGTTTCTGAAATATGGAAGTTTGTGTCTTTTGGGTGGGTCTCATTCCTAAACAGCCTCTCTGTGTTGGGTGACAGTGGGATGAAAAAAAAAGTTTTATTATGGAATATCGCTAGTAAATGTTCAACACCACAAAAGTGATGACATTTGTATATTGAAGAAAGGGTGAGTCAACATGCTGCAAGGACTCCAACTAGTCTCTGGTACAATATTTTGTTATTTTCACTAGCAATTTTGTCTGGAAGTAGAAAATGCTAACAGACAAGAATATTTGTGCTTGGTTTGTATTTCAGACAAGGTTCAAGCAAGTTCTAAACTGGTTCATCCATCCATACTGTCAGGGGAGTACTCAGTGGTTTGACAGAAAACTCGATGACCAGAGTTCAGAAGTATCAGAACAGAACAGAAATACCAATCCCACTTACTGGTCTCCAAACACTACTAATAAAAGAAGAAATAGGTTTTGTTATTCACCAGTCTCCAGGGTTTAGAGTCACTCAGATATAAGATTTACTTCTTGTATACATTATTTAATACTTTACAGTTCAACCCAGATACAACTAGAACAGGCATTACACACAGTTCAGAGAGTGAATGCATATTATAGATTTAGCCACTCAACTTCCTTTTCTACCAAGTTCTTGGTCTTGTGCAAAGTGCCATGGACTGTCCAAATTGGGGGCGGGAGAAGGGGGACATATTCAATTTTCAGGATCTATATGGTATAGTACTCAAAATATTACAGAATAACCCAGTTTCCTTCATAGGTGTGACAAAATGAGAATTTTCTCTAATATTTTTGAAGCCTATGTGTGCCTCAATTTCCTCTATATACTGTATAGTTACCTAAGGGAGGTCTGTTTGCTCTCAGGACAGGAGGTGTGAATGGCACCTAGCTGTCGGGGCAATGTGGGTCTTAGGTCCCAAATCAAGGGCGCTCTCGAGAAGACAATGGTGAATCCAATTGCCTGGACATGGAAACCTAGCAACCAATGAGCCAGCGAGATATGTACTTCCCTGCCTCTCAGCAGGGAGATTGCGAGGTGGAAGTTAAGCACTGGCTCTTGAAATCAGGTGGGGGACACACCTGGGAGTCTGACAAAGGAGGTCGGATGGATGGGGAGACAGAGCTTGAACAATGGAGTTGATTCAGCTTGATTGGGTTCTAGCTACCCAGAATGGGCTATGCTGTAAACTTCATTTCTCTCTGGGGGGAGGGATAGCTCAGTGGTTTGAGCATTGGCCTGCTAAACCCAGGGTTGTGAGTTCAATCCTTGAGGGGGCCACTTAGGGATCTGGGGCAAAAATTGGTCCTACTAGTGAAGGCAGGGGGCTGGACTTGATGACCTTTCAAGGTCCCTTCCAGTTCTAGGGGATTGGTATATCTCCAATTATTACCTTACCTTGCTAACCAAGGATTTCTTACATTGTGTTTCAGTCAACTAATAAACTATCCTGTTTGACAACGCTGGCTGAGTGTCACTACAGATGCTGGCAAAGGTGAATTTCTCCCCAATATTGTACAAGTTTCCCTCAGGAGTCTGTCTCAGTGAGATTCACTGAACAAAACTCACATTGTGACGCAGGAGGGCTGAAGGTCCAGACTAAGGAGGTGATGCAGCCATGTGGTTTATCCTGGGGGAAGAGTGGGACCCTAAGGGGTCTGGAACTCTGAAGGGGTCCTCCAGAGACTGTTCCAAAGCTGGGGCCATAGCACCGATCCTGTGGATCCATGACAATTGGGTATCACATTTAGCACAGGCGCCAACTTTCCTTGGCACCGGTGGGTGCTCGTACCCCCCGCCCTGACCCCGCCTCTTCCCCGAGTTTGCCACGTTGCTCCTCTTCCCCCTCCCTCTCACTGCTTGCCATGTGAAATAGCTGTTTCGTGGCGCAAGCGCTGGGAGGGAGGAAGGGAGAGAGGGAGCGGGGAGAAGCAGGATGCGATGGCGCGCTCAGGGGAGGAGGCAGAGGTGAGCTGGGGCGGGGTTGGGGAGCAGGCAGGGAGCTGCCGGTGAGTGCAGAGCACCCACCAATTTTCCCCAGTGGGTGCTCCAGAATCAGCGCCTATGACATTTAGCATCATTAGCTTTCTTAACTGCTATCCCCAGAAGATGCCAAGACCTTCTAGGAGCATATAGTCACAAAGGAAAATCTTGACTAAAAGGGGGAAACACCATTTAATCTGTAGCAAAATTCATCCCAGGGGAAGAGTCTCTGGGTCTCTCCAACCTAGCCTACAATTGGGATCTGGGGACTGATGTCAGGCAACTCTTCTGAACATGTATCAGCAGGAAGTCACCAATGTGCATATATGGGAAATTGGTTCTTCCCAGGAGTTTGGGAAGGGACAATAGGCCAAATAGGGGATCTGCTATAGAAAGTAGCTCTGAAGCCACCCATTGAAGTACAGTCATCCCCTGCATAAAGGTGACAGCTATTTAGCAGGGCATAGTAGAATTGCATGATATGTTAGGACAGGAAGTGAAGAATAATATATTCAGCTGTAATGGCTGTACCCGGAAATTTAGGCAGGCAGTATATGATTAGCCAAGTGAGGGTTGAATGTAATTTCACAGAGTGAAATATCCACATAACTCTTTATTTTTTTTTATTTCAAATGATCCAAACCTCATTAAACAAAGTGCTACATTTGGAAATAGAGTGAATATCTTTCATTTTCCCTATGATATTCTGATGAATACAAGTAATTAATTTAACAAACTATGGCAATTTGCATAATTCATACTTAGCATTATCAGACAATGAACACACTTAAAAATGTAGTTTAAAAGGATGTTGTGCCCACTAATTGCCCCCCTGAATATTTTTGTATGACTCTTTAAAAAAAATCTGCTTAATTTTTAACACTTTTCTGCTTCTTCCTATATTCTTACAATAAAAAAATGAAAGACATTGGGTAGATAGAGAATATTAGTCATAACATTTATGTTATCCAAGTGTTCTTCTTAAAATAAAAATATGAGTCTGGTATGTAGCTGAACTGCCAGGAAGAGCTAACATTGATCTAACTCAATGTCTTGTTAATAAAATACTTTATAGGTACAATACCAGAAGTGGTGGCCATTTGTTTATTTATGTTATTCTTTTGTTTCAAAATAGTGACTTGAATGACTGTGTCAGTCAGATACTATTGCCTAGGGTCATATAAGTACCTAGGTAGACAGATAAACAAATAGACACACCATCAAACATAAGATTAGGTTATAATGCAAACTACCAGAGAGAATAGCATGAGAGGGCTTCGGTCTCTGAAATGGAATTGTCAGTCCACTGAACCATAGATTACCTCAGAACTTCAGCCAAAGAGGACATATTATAGCATTTGCTTTTGATGAGAGAGGATTTGCTATTGAATGAATATATAAGATATTAAACACTAGCTTTTTTAGTATTTTAAGACCCATGATTTTAACAATAAATTTTGTTAATACATACAACCAGACAGTGAACTTTCATTGTGTTGTTCAGAGGAAAAAATATTTAATATTGAATTAATCACACAAAACTCTAAAGGTTTGATCCTGTGGCTTAATCATTAAATCTCTGGGGACTCAGGTTTTTTTTTTCACATTAATGCTTATTTTTTTTTAAAACTTAAGCATCTGGAAGATTTGTTTAGGATTTCAGTTAAAAACAATCTCATTCAAAGTATGATTATTCAGAGAGGTATCCCTACTTTTAATGATATGTAGAGATTGGAGCTATGGTGTTAAGATACAGGAATATGCATGCTCACCACCTGTCTATTATTTGGAAGAAAGGTTATTAGTTGCAAGAATTGTGAGTGAGTTTCTCAACTTGCTTTTTATCAGCTTACTATGCTCTATGTGTGCTTAGGTTGGTATAGGAGCAGAGCTTAATTTGATAATCTCAGGAACGGAGATCCCATATTATTTATACTAAAACTACTAAGACCCTGAGGGAAAAGTTCTAACATTTACAAAACAAGAAAAATCCACCCAGGAATTCTTACCCACTCACATTTTATATTTTATTGTTTTGTTGGTAATTTAGAACACTTATCAAATCCTTGACATTTAGAGGCAGGATTTTCTACAGATCAACTGGGTAGAGATTCCAAGCTGTAAATAATGTATCTATATATGGGTGGTCAAATAAGCTTCCTCTCAACCATTGCAGAGCATGCAAACAATTCTATCTGGATGACTTGGCATCATTAACAGGATCAAAAATGAGCTCCTGGGACTAAATCCTCAGCTGATGTCAATGTGCAGTTTCTGATTTGTATTAGCTGAGGATCTGGCTCCGGATTCCCGCCCCCCCAAATTTCTCTCTCATTTGTAAGGCAGTAAGTAACTGTAAGATCTGAGGGTGTCCCCCATTTGTCCTGGAACCAAAAGAGATGCACCTTCCTTGATTTGTTTCAGTGGTAGCCATGTTAGTCTGTATCAAAAAACAAAACAAAACAAACAAAAAACAAACAAACAAAAAAACGAGGAGTCCTTGTGGCACCTTAGAAACTAACAATTTGCAACTCTCAAATCCTACCAATATGTGGAGACATATACCTGTAATCATAGCAAAACTCATGCCCGTACCCAGTAACCTCCCTCCATTATCCTTACCACACTTATTCTGAAACCAGTTAAAAGGGGTTATGGGAAAGGAGGCCTTGAAAATAGATGTCTACTACAAGGAGCTCTTGCAGCCCATCTACAGGCAAAGTAGCCCCCACCCTTGGGCATTAACCTGTTTGCATTTGTCTCCACCAGATCATCTATGCAGAATGCCAAAAACAAAACCATTAGTCTGGCTAATGAGCTGTGGGAGGAAAAAAAATTCTTCCTGGACCGAAGTATGGTGATGATTTTCACCCTGCATATAAGCTTATAAAAATGATCAATATAAATGCCTCAGCTTGTGAAAACAATTAGATGACGAGATGGAAGAAGTAGAAGCAGGCAAGGTGTATGTAGTAAGGTGTAAGACAGGGTACGTGTAAACTTTCTGGCACTATACCACAGGTCACTGTAGGAACACTTGTCACCCCCAGGATTTGAGCTGGATTTTGTCTGAATTTATTAATTCTTGAATTAAAGATAAAATGTAATGCCTATATAAACTATAACTTAAATTTCCTCTGATAAAAATGCAAAAGCTTATTAGAAAAATTTCCATTAGAAAAATTTCCATTTTAATCCAGAGCACTGAAAATAAATAATTGATTTCATAATGTTTAAAATTTAATTAAAACTAAACCTTACAAAATAAATTAGAAAGGCATACATATTTTGTATTAAGAATACCAAAGGATTGTTCTCAGAAGGCACGATGTCAGAAACTCTGCTTCTGTGGAGAGGCATAGCAATATGTTTTGAGGTTCCCTCAGCCCTATCTTCAGTTCATGATCAAAGACACTTGATAAATAAATGTTGCAAAACAGTCACTACATTAAATATGAACAGAATTTTTTTAGATGAGCCAAAGTTATTACAATTAGAAACTGCCAAATGCCCCAAAACACACTAATGAGGGCATTTCAACTTAAAAAATATTTTAACTTGCCTGTTTGTTTTCCACATTCAGCACAGCAGATAATTCACAGTTGCAGAAACTGTGTTCTCCAGATGTTCCAGCATTCACTTCTGTTGATATTTGCTTCCTCTATAACCAATACTAGAGACATCTGTCTATAAGAGTAATGAAAATACTTTTTTACATAATAGATACTCTGTTTGTGAAATTTTCAATCTTCTTATTTTATATTCACATTTATAGATATGAAATATCAAGCCAATTATTTTAAGTAAAAATGATCTAATATTATTACAATCTTTATATCCATAGGGGAACAAAATATTGATCCATTTTACAAGACAATGAAAGGAAAATCTAGAGGCACTTCAAATTTTGTTTCGTTTTTAAAGCTGACACCTAAACTTTACTAATAGTTCTTTAAGCCCCTTTTCTTATGCACTTGAGTAACTTTATGAGTAACTTTATGTAAATAAGAAGTCCAATTAATTTGTTGAAATTGCAGCTTTTCACGTGAATAAAGTTAAGCATATGTATAACTATTTGCAGAATCAGGGCCTTAGTAATGAAAAGATGTGGTGAATGGTCCCTGCCATTTTAGAGACTACTTTTTGAATATGTAGTCCTTTGAAAGATATGTACTTCATGCTCATTGTCCAGTTCTTTGTAAAGTTCTTGCTATTTTAAAACTACAAAATTCTGATCTGGACCCATACTAAGAAGCCTAGAAAATTAGGGTAGGTTTTGTGTTTGGATGTTGCTCAGGTCCTTCTCAAGCATATTACAAAATAAAATAACTATTAACAAAATGCATTCCATATCGTCCATTGATGTATGCTGTATAGTTGTAGCCCTGTCACTCCCAGGATATTAGAGACAAGATGGGTGAGCAAGAAGAGCTCTGTGTGCCTTGAAAGCTTATCTCTGTCATCAATAGAAGTTGGTCCAAAGCAAGATATTACCTCACTCATCTTGTCTCTTGTAAACAAATAAGTCAGTTCCCACTGATACCAACAAGGAAATTCTATTTTATTCTATTCTATTCTGGCAGTGCCACCTTTAGTTAAGGTGCCTTTCACATTATGAGGCCCTGTTTTCTGTTGCTTATAACTTTGTCAAATTTTAACCGTGCAAACTGAATTTTTACATGTTGAATGTCTGCTCCAAACTGAATATTTTTAGAAAGTTTCTGCAAAAATGGTTCCAAGAATGAGATTAGGGAAATATATTTTGTTTTAACCAGGTTAAAAAAAATTCTTACACCCTTTTCACCCTAGCACCACTAATTTCAGAGCATGTGTGATAAATGAAAGGGGGTTGCAGGTAGCTCCCTTTTATGGACCCAGCCACTCAGTTAGCTATAAAATCCCTCTCAGTAGCTGTTTTCTACTTGCTTTACCTGTAAAGGGTTAAAAGGTTTCACTGTGATGCCAAGTAAAAGGAAGTGAGTGAGCACTTGGCCAAAAAAGCCAGTGGGAAGGCTAGAACTTTTTAAAATTGAAACAAGACACCCCTTTTGTCTGTCTGTGCTGTTCTCCCGGAGAGCAGAAACAGAGCTGGAACTATACTGTAAAAGTTTGTGCCAAGCATGAAAAATCATCAAATCATACCTAGAAACTACTAATTTGAAACCCCAGATATGTAAGTAGACCAGGAAATGTCTAGGAAGATGGGATTAGGTTTATCTCTTTTATTTCTTTATGGCTTGTGGACTCCTCTGTGCTAACTCAAGGTGCTTTTGTTTTGGTCATAACCTTTAAACTGGTCCTCAAGAGAGCTATCTTGATGCTTAATAACTGTAATTTTTTTTTAATCTAGAAAAAAGCCTAAATTCCAGATATATTTTCTCTCTTTTATTTTAATAAAATTTACATTTTTTAAGAATAGGATTGGATTTTTGTGTCCTAAGAGATTTGTGCATGTTGTTTAATTAGTTGGTGGCAACAGCTGATTTCCTTTGTTTTCTTCCTAAACTCTTCCCCAGAGTGGGTGTGGAAGGGCTTGAGGGTACCCCACAGGAAGGAATTCCCAAGCGTGCCTTCCTGGGTTCCAAAGGGGGGTGGGTTGCACTTGGGTGGTGGCAGTATCTACCCATCCAAGGTCAGAGGTAAGCTGTAACTTTGGGAGTTTAATACAAGCCTGGAGTGGACAGTATTAATTTTTAAAATCCTTATGGCCCCCCACCTTATGCACTTGAAGTGCCAGAGAGGGGAATCAGCCTTGACAGCAGGGGGTTGGAATTTGGCAGGGAGGGTTGTCTTTGTATCAGGAACATGCATTTTGAGGGCCCCCTGAAAAAAAACACACCCAAATTTGGTCAAGTTATATGTCTTTGAAAACTCTCAGTTCACATATAATCAGACTGGTTAGAGCAGGATTAGGCAACCTATGATACTCATGCCAAAGGCAGCATGCGAGCTGATTTTCAGTGGCACTCACACTGCCCGGGTCCTGGCCACTGGTCCAGGGGGTTCTGCATTTTTATTTCATTTTAAATGAAGTTTCTTAAACATTTTAAAAACTTTATTTACTTTACATACAACAGTAGTTTAAATTATATATTATAGACTTATAGAAAGAGACCTAAAAATGTTAAAATGTATTGCTGGTGCGCGAAACCTTAAATTAGAGTGAATAAATGAAGACTTGGCACACCACTTCTGAAAGGTTGCCGACCCCTGGGTTAGAATTTGGCAGTTAAATTCTCTGAAGATTCCATCTGAACTGAGCATGATCCAGCCCAGGGCTACAGAGCTGAGCAAGACTTTATCTGCAATTGCTTCTCTTCACTGCTGCAAGACTTTTCCCCAAAAATATTATCGAAAACATAATTGAAAATCATTATTGAAAAATTAAATTGATCAAAACTGAAATTTATTATAACATTTGATACCACCTTCAATAAAAAGGGCATAGACTTTTTCATGAAAAATAAAATATTGCAAATGTTTATAATTTTAATGAAAATTTTAACTTTGGGGGGAAAATAAACATTTTGTTCACAACGTTTTGTAAATAAGAATACGTAATAAGAATAATTATACCTATTTTGGTGTTCTGTTCCATTTGACTCATGATCTATAGGGAAGGGTTGTGGGTTGGAAGTGTTCTTTCCACATGCTGTTGCCCGGGGAAATTTCCTGTAATTGAAAGATGGGTCTTTTATACTTCTCATGACTGACCACTTCCCCTTGATTAACAGTTCTTAAGGGTTCTGTTAGTCAATGAACTTTGATTCAGGTGGGCCACATCTGTAAAACGTTCCATCCTCTATTGCTATTTATATTGCAGAGGACCCAAACAGTAATCATACGAATGGTCATACTGGGTCAGACCAAAAGGTCCATCAGGCCCCATTGTGCTAGGCACTGGACAAACGCAGTAAATAGATCCTTGTTGTCCTAAACAGCTATGTTTAGTGCATCCCCAGTGTAATTCCAATGAGCCAATTCAGTTACAGTATATGACAATTCTCAGTATATGACAATTCATGCCACTCTTAGGAAGAGGACAGATTTGGGCATCTACAGAAAGCTGAATTTAGAATGGGGAGGTACAGCTGGGAAAAATGAAACTTTTTTCAGCCAAATATGCAGATTTAGCAAATTTGTGTTGATTTCAGTGAATTGTTCAAACTGAAAGAAAAAAATCCAAAGTCAAAACATTTTCTAAATGAAATCTTTTGATTTTTCAGTTTGAAATGACTTTTCAATTTGAAATTGGTTCTTTAAGAAATTTAGAATGGTGAATGATCGTAGTAATCAAACAAAGCAGACACTTCAGACTTCCCATACAGTTAAATCTCACTGAAATGCCTGACTATATTTCAATATTATCTCTATGTTTAATGGTTATTTTTGCTGATAGTCTTCATAACTGAAATTTTCTCCTTCAGCAGTGTCTCATGACTAATAATTATACAACAGAGAATTCTGAAAACCACTGTGCTTTACTTCAAAGTGGCTACCATTTTCTATCATTCTTATTGTTATGAAAGCTTATGAGCTTCATTTAGGAATATACCTATTTTTAAACTGGCTACCATCTCCCATTTTTGCCAAAGGGGGTGAAGTTAAGACACCTCAGGAAAGATGATAGCTCCTGACAGCATAATATGTTCCACCCTGTAGTCACACCATGTTGGGAAAGATGGGGAAGGAAAATATCAAATGTGTGTTTAAAAATCAGTTTCTTCTAATCTGGGACCACAACCATTACTATATACTAGTCATAATTTTCTTTGTTATTTCCTGTCACAATTTAAAATTGTGTGAATGCCCTAACTCTTCATTTCCATACCCCACTGCTTTTAAGTTTAACTTTAACTGAATTTCCTGGGCTTGAAATGCTTGTTTTGGGGAAATCACAACATCTCTATAATGTTTTTACTCTTAAATTAGCGATATATTCTCAAAATTAACTCCAGTTTAATGTTATTTTTTATCTATCTGTGAATATATTATTATAATATAATGAAAATAAAAATAAATTTAGTCACAATAATGAACAAATAGAATATTACGGTCAGATCTCCTTTCCATTTACAGTGGAAATATTATGGTTAGGTCTCCCGTCCATTCACATTACAGTAGTGTAATGTGGGGTGAGGTGTTAAAAAAGTCAAAAGATTTTTTTTTTAATTAAAAGGGAAAGTGATTTTTTCACCCTTAAAAAGGTGTATTTTTTTCAAATGCTGGAAAAAATTAATATTTGGGCAGAGACTAACTATGGCAAACTTCACCCACCAAAGAAAAAATTTCCAAAAGTTTTAAGTGATGAAAACAGGGAGTTGGAATAGGAACAATAATGTAGCCTTAGCCAAAGTGGTTATTGCCATATCTGCTTTAATTATCCTTTGTAGTAGTAATAGTAAATAGTTATCCAGCTACTCATTCCAACTGCTCTCATTTCTAGTATGAATTTTCTGATAGATAGTTATTTATCCCAAAATTTGTGAACCTTTTGGGATTTGTGAACTTGCTGACGGATACCTGGCAATTGTCTAAATACTCATAAGTAACAAATAAAATGATCCTCTTGAATCATTGTGAACCCAAAATAAAAAACAAAAAAAAAACAAAATCACAACCATATATCATGACAAATTCAGACCTTACAGCTATGAGACATTAGTGGAAGGCAGGTATATCAGTGCTAGAAAGGTGAAGGCCCCTTTCCCTAGGAACTGAAAAGAGGTTACCTACATTAATTAGAGACACCTGAATACAATTAAGGGCTTTAGAAACCACTCTTCTGGTGAGAGAAAAAGAGGAGAAATAAGTTGATGCAGGGTTAATGGCAGCAAGGAAAAAATGATTCTTCTAGGTGGAAGGCTGGCCTCCTCCCTTTAGGGGAAACAATCATGTTAACTTCTGTATCGGGAAGGACTGGCAACTAGAAGCCAGCATAATAAGATGATGTCCCAAGGGAAATGTTTCTTTTGTGTTGTGAGTTTATTTGTTTGTTTTTTGCTTAAGAGAACTACTTGGGCCTACCATGAGCCCCACCTTGTAAATACTGAAAAATAAACCCAAATGAACAATTAAAAACCTTGAGAGTAGAACTGACTTACTCCAGGCATCCCACCACCAGAGAGAGAAACACTGAGGCCAATGAGGCAAAGGAAGTGCCTTGCCACAATATATTTGGGGTCCTTTTTTCATTTTTTACAAGTCAACCAATGCTAATAATAATAGATAAGAATATGGAAAGCTCATTGTCTGTGTAATATGAACAATTACCTCAAGGATATGGCTGGGAAGAATTTAAGCCCTCTTTAACCTATGTAAATTAATTTACCACTTCCCTGTACAATGTAGTTAGTGATGAATATGCCTCCAAAGAGAAATGCAAAATCTTGCTTTAGAGCTGCTGCCACAGTATGAACTTTTTAGAATTACTATCTGGTAAAGGAGCGATCTCAAGCTGCTTTGTAAAGTTCAGCTACACAACAATAATGCTCTTGTGTTTGTCCCAAACATCTGTAGTTTTCTATGACATCTTATTCCTGTGAGGCCAGTAGTCTATATATCTTATTGTTGCAGACTAGTAAAGATTGTGCAAACAATTAAATATACATTTCCAGAAGTTACATGGGATTTTATCCTTATGATTTCTGCTGATTTTCGCAGAACCATGTGGCTAAAAACCTACACTGAAAATTAATTGCCAGTTTGTGACCTTCTTATTCTAGTTGATGAGCAGCTACTCTCATGAGTCTTTCCACTGAAGTCCCATGGAAGTTAGTCAGCTGAATAGCTACACATCAGAGGGAGTAACCAGCATTAAGGAGTTGGAAAAATTACATCAAGGGTCTTATAGCTTTTATTCACATACAAGAAAATTATGCAACCCTTCTCCCAACCCACACAACTATTAATACATTGAAGATACCTTCAAATCTCAATCGAATATACAGCTATTTTACTCTATTTCTACATTCAATCCTACCTCATTATAAACATGACCTTAATTAACCTCTTAGCAAAATGGAGATCATTGCCTCTCAAGGACAGTCTCATTGAAAAACTATGTTGCACTGTCACTCAAAAGCTAAAGTAATGCTGCTTTATAAAGGGATTTGTGGTAATAACCCTTGAATATTAATAGCTTCTTATGCCATGCTGCTTATACAAACATATTAATGTAAACTTCATTCATGGCTTGCATAAAAGAAAAAAAGTGGTGGGAGGGGGAGAAAAAGCAAAAGAAAGGAAGAAGCAAATACAAAAGAGACAAAATACTTTTTAAAGTTCCTTTAGCAAAATGTGTATTTCTCAATAATGCTATGGTAATACATCACCTTTGTTAAAGTATGATTAAATGTAGCCTTAGAATTATATATGATAGTTTAATTTCACAAGCTAGGATTCAGAGCTCTCTCTAAGGAAATTGGGAGGTTATCCATCTACTAAACTGACTGCACCACACTGAATTCTCTAAAAAAAATCAGTTATATATGCAAAAAACCACCCCAGTTATATATGCATCAAACAGCTGGGCCAGGTCCCCAGCTGATGTCAATCACCATAGCCCATTGATCTCAGAAAAGGCATGCTGATTTACACCAGCTGAAGATCTGGGCCATATACTGATCTATTGTCAAACGAGCTCTGTATTAGCATTTGATCGTATGTTGCAAACTTGACACAATATAATTTAGCAGCACTTAAACTTTTCTTAATGCAGTTTTTTAAAGGCAGTAAGTCTAGTTCTTATTAAAATAATTGAGAGCACTTGAGACTAAATTGTTTTTGTTTGCCCACAGCCTAAAGGTAGAGACTGAAGAGTTAATAATAGGCTTTTCTCACACCAATGTGTGTCAGACTTCACTTTGAAGGACCACTGCATAAAGCCATAATTATTACTCACACCATTTAATGGCTGAATAAAGGTTATGAATTGGTTTAACAATGAATATATACATACAGGACATATATCTGGCTGAAGCTGTAAGTATTCCAACTGGTATTTTCCCAAATGGTATTTGAATGTTAATGGGTTTTGTATGACAAATTGCAAACACCAACTGTTTTATAGTTGTACAGTACATTTATTATCCTGGCATTAAACACTTTTTATCCCCTTGATTCTGAATACAGCATTTTTATATAGCATTATTGAAAAGCAAAGGGATTTGAGGCAACATTTATATACTGGGGAACTAAAAATGCAAGCTACCATTTACAGATGTATTAGTATGCCAGTGTTTCCAGTATTCGGCTCTGAATCTGAGCTTCTAAATAACCTCAGATTTTCATCCAATTTTGCTGCAATGATCTGATCATCTGGATAAAGGGTGCTTATCACCTTGAAAGTGGCTTGCCATATCACATGATTCGGTCCTACCATGTGTGTGCTCCTTACACAATTTATTTTATTTATTACTGCTATCTGTGCTCAAATACTGTTCTGATTTTATTTAATCTCTATCAAGTCAATATTGTGCTCACGAAAAGTGATGTGCTAATATGCAGAGACAAGGTGCACCCAGGGCAGTGACAGTGCATGCTATCTTTATGTCTGGAGGGATCAGTTGATGAGTGGCACACTAACTCAGTTTTCAGTGAATACTAAGGATTAGATTGTGGCATGTAGCCACAACCCTGTGCAGTGTGGAGATGCCATGCCCCAGGGAGAACTTAAAGAAGGATAGTCTCAGTAAATACAATGCTCATGCCAGTCTGCCTGGGCAGCTAGCTCTATGGATCAGTGCATACCACCTCATCATTCTGTCCTGCCTGAGGAGATTTGCATTCCCCATGGGAGGAGGATGAAGGGGGTAATTATTATGCCCAAGTCTTGCGCAATACTCAGTAGGGCAGGGAAAGCTCATTTTACCCCCATGAATCCATGTAAAGACCAGAGGCAATCTGGCCCTAAATCCTCTACTCTGTCATCAGGGATTCTAACTACTTCTTATTATGATATTGAAGGTTTCTATTATGTGCAAGTTTGTTCTCTCCCCCGCTCCCCACACTCTCAGGTGCATAGACCATCCACCAGTTTCTGCCATTTATTTCAATCTTGTGCTGGTCTACTCAGGCTTTTGAGTGTCTCATTGCTGGATTAGGCTTCTTTCTCCATTGTTCTGCATAATGTTTTTCTCTAAGTTGCTGTCTTTTACCTTTTTGAGATATTATCCATATTATCACTTTATGTGGAAGTTACATTGATGGTTCCCTTACAGTGTTTCCTAAATATGGCAATCACTGTTTTCTTATCTTATCTAATGTTTTAGATTGGTTAGTTCTACTTAAACACTTTCCAATGGCCTCTGAAGATCTGCAGGCATTTACTTTGGAATGAGATGATCTTCTTATCAATTTCTGTTTTAGAGTTCCATGACTTTACTCCATAAAGAAGGACAGACATGATGCTGGTGTTAAAAATTCATATTTCTGTATCAGTTTCAATCATGGTACTTTTCCAAATCATTTCAAGTTTATGAAAGTTGTTTGCTTGGCATCTAGCAGGTTTCTCCATCCCTGCATCACTCCCTAAAGGGAGATAAATAACTTACTTCTTCTAGTGTTTCTTTGTCCACTCTAATAGTTATTTTTGGGACTTTGATAACCATATATTCTGTCTTCACCTTCTTGCTGAACAAGACAACTTGTTTTGCTATGCCTTTGCTTACATTAAGCAAGTTTGTTCAGTAGGAACTAAAGATCACCAACTCATTTCCTGAAGGCTACCAAATAACCATTTGATGTTAACTTTTGGATGTGATTGATGACATAGAATATATTCAAACAGATATTCTTTAAGTGAAAGTGCAAGCAATACTATGCCTACTTGCCTAGGTGAAATTTGCCTTCAGACAAATAATTTAGCAGAACTACAATCACTTTAGTAGAGAACTGCACAATGATCATGACAAGAAATAGCATGTTGGAAGCATTACATGCTATACATTATTAGAAAACATAAGACTTTCAAGGAAAATCTCTTCCAATTTTCCTAAGTGTTCAGAGCAGCTTGGCAGAATTATTTAGAATAAAGTTGTAATTTTACCTACAGTGTGAAATTACCAGCTGTCAGAGCAGGACTTTTTAAAGTCACTGTTGAATGAATTTGTTTTAGTCATATCATCAGTGACCTTGAATGCTTTTCAGACCAGAAATTCTTCTTTTCTGAGTCATCTACACACACACACAGACACACACACTGCTTTAATCAACCTCTTTGTGACATGAAATTGGCTTAAGTCCAGCATTTAAAAAAAAAATTGTACAGTTTCCAAAGGAATTTGTGTTAGCATCTTTCGGTATGCACTGCAGATTATTTTTTTCCTGACTGATAGTTACTTCATTGGATTTCATCTTGGGGGACATGATCTGCTGAGTACTACAATGCTACAATGTCTAGTTATAGTACAGATTGGCCTTTATTGATATATTCTGGCATGTGATGAAGTTCAGGACTACAGATCTGAGTTGTTTATGTACCTGACTCAAGATTTATCGTCTTTACAGTCTTCATTTGCCATTCTAGAATACATACAATTTTGTTTCTCTGTAACAAATAATCTTTTGGATCTAGGATTCAATTTTTCAAATATGTCAGAGTACTTAGCAATGCTTAAAAGGTAAGATTTCCGTATGTGGGATGTAAACCTTTTTGTTGTTGTTGATTGCACCCTTCTGGAATATTTAACCCAGCAGGAAAGTAGAACGCAATGAAGGAGGTGGGATATGGTGGGGTTTTGTTTATTTGTTTTTTTCCATCAAGATAAACAAATTATGAAAATGTATTAATGATAGTTACATCTTATGTGAATACTTTCAGATGAGTATTAATGTTTCTCATGTAAACACTTTATAGTGATCTGAATATATCATTATTATTAAAAATAAAGCCAAAAATAATAAATAATAAAAAAACCCTAATATAGATGTGGTCAGGTAGCAGACATTTAATGCAGGTTTTCCTTTTTCATGCAGTGTTAGGACAGAAGACCATTATGTTTATGAATTGGCAGCTTCTTTGTGAAAGTAAGCTGTGTCATTGTTTTCTGCAAAGCATGCCCTATTTTATTCTCAGAGGTTTACAAATCAGTAGAAACGTGCTTTCAGGTGCTATATTATGAGTAACTTATCTCTGGGGCACATCTGTTTAAAAGCCATTTGGTCCTTTTTGAGTAAACAAAGTAAAACAAATTATTTTTTAAAATAACAGTTTCTTTGCATGGATTTTTAAAAATCTGTATATTTAATTTTTTTGTTTTATATGTGGCAAGTCAATTACAAGCTTTGGATTTTGAGAAAACAAGAAACTGACAAATTATTTCCTTTTCAAAGATGAAGAAGGGTATTTCCACTCTAACTAAAATTGCATTTAATACTTGGAGGAAGGTGGGGAAGTCATATGTTGGAGCAGCCGTATTTGCTTTCTGAGGACAGTAGTTAGTCAGAGCAGAGAGATTTGTATAATTACTGTATGGTTACTGAGAAATGCACACCTCTTGTATATGATTTGCTAATAAAGATGATGAGTCAATCACAGTACTAGGATCTGCATACTTTTCAGTTATCAAGAAATAACAGGACAGCCATTAATCCAGTCCCACTTAGAGTGCAAAGATTTGCATAACTGAAAACTGTATTCATACATGTGGATATATACTTCCTAGCACTCTGGCTGAAACAATTCAATTTCTGTATAACATTATCTGACCAGTTGTACATTGTTCACAGTACAAAATATTACCACTACGGCAGTTTAATGAGTTGCTTTGCCACAGTAACTGAAGCATAGGAGACTGAAATCTCTATTGCAATGCCATGGGCATCATGGCAAGGCAAACTCATTTCATTTGCCCAAAGGGTGTATGATAATGACACTTTTTATTTACTGGTGAACTCAAGAGGTTTGATTTGGATATACATCTAAAAGTGTGGATGTTTATCCACATGATCTGAACTTGTTGAATCTCCCATTAATCTCTCTAGTATTTCATCTCCCTGTAATCCTCCAATATTTTCTATACTCTCTCCTCTCCCCTCCCTTAACAGTCTTCTGGCTACCTGAGTTGATTTTTGATTGTTGAAATATAACAAGTTAAAAAAGTATGGATTGGATGAATGGACTATAAGGTGGATAGAAAGCTGGCTCGGGCTCAATGGGTAGTGATCAATGGTTCGATATCTAGTTGCCAGCCAGTATCAAGCGGGGTGCCCCAGGAGTTGGTCCTGGGGTTGGTCTTGTTCAACATCTTTATTAATGATCTGGATGATGGGATAGATTGCACCCTCAGCAAGTTTGCATATGACACTAAGATGGGGGGAAAGGTAGATATGCTGGAGGGTAGGGATAGGGTCCAGAGTGACTTAGACAAATTGGAGGATTGGGCCAAAATCTGATGAGGTTCAACAAGGACAAGTGAAGAGTCCTGCCCTTAGAACAGAAGAATCCCATGAACCGCTACAGGCTGGGCACCGACTGGCTAGGCAGCAGTTCTGCAGAAAAGGACCTGGGAATTACAGTGGATGAGATCCTGAATATGAGTCAGAAGTGTGTCCTTGTTACCAATAAGGCTAATGGCATATTGGGCTGCATTAATAGGAGCACTGCCAGCAGATCGAGGGAAGTGATTATTCCCCTTTGGCACTGGTGAGGCCACATCTGGAGTATTGTGTCTAGTTTTGGGCCCTCCTCCGCTACAGAAAGGATGTGGACAAATTGGAAAGAGGCCAGCGGAGGGCAACAAAAATGATCAGGGGGCTGGGGCATATGACTCACAAGGAAAGGCTGAGGGAACTGGGCTTTTTTAGTCTGCAGAAGAGAAGAGTGAGGCGGGATTTGATAGCAGCCTTCAACTACTCGATGGAGCTCGGCTGTTCTGAGTGGTGGGAGATGACAGATCAAGAAGCAATGGTCTCAAGTTGTAGTTTGGGAGGTCTAGGTTTGATATTAGGAAACACTATTTCACTAGGAGGGTGGTGAAGCACTGGAATGAGTTACCTAGGGAGGTGGTGGTTTTTAAATCCTTAGAGGTTTTTAAGGCCCGGCTTGACAAAGCCCTGGCTAGGATGATTTAGTTGGTGTTGATCCTGCTTTGAGCAGGGGGCTGGACCTCCTGAAGTCTCTTCCAATTGTAATCTTCCATGATTGTATGATTAACCTACCCTGATTTCATCTGTGCTTCTTTACAAATCTTTCACATAATCTTTGTAATGAAGCATTCTATGATCAAATTTCAGGGAAAATGACAGCTGACAGAAAACAAAATGACATAGTTTTGCTGCTTATGACTGAGTGTTCCCTAAGATGACTGCAGGGAAGATCCATGGCCGGGTAAAAAGAAAATGCCTGAAGGAGAGTGGAAGTAGCAGATCTGAGCTCCTGGGCTAACACACTGCTCAAATGTGTCTTTGTCCCCTTCTAGTGGCTGGGCAACATGAACAGGTTTATGGGACTGTGTCAACATTCTAGCTATAGCTCAAGTAATAAAAGCTCATGCTTTTAGATTCAGAGGTGCAAGGCCAAACCAGGAAATGATGATGACCCATATGGGGATAAGAATTGTGGATTTCAGAAGCTCCAGATGAGTTTTTCTGGCCAACTGGTATCTGTGTTCATGCTAGTCTTTGTTGCTGGTCAACAGAGGACTTCTGCCTCCTTCTATTCATAGCTAATAGATATAAGGCAAAATTAGGTTTAAAAAAAGTTTTGGATGACTCATCTTAATACATCACAAAGAGGCCTGATTACCAGAGGATGGGAACTCAAGGCCTTTCTGGAAATCAAGTCAATTTATGGTGTAGCAAGTTGGGCAATGAAAAATGTAGGCATCCAAAATCATTAGTTGCTTTTAAAAAATCTTGGCAGCTCAAAGTAATAGAAAGGGTCTATACTTTGAAGCTTGTGGTCCTTAATTAGGCCCCACACTGTTGACCAATCAGGGGTTTTCTCACCTGGGAATAAATCAGAGGATTCTTTATACTTGGAAATGACAAAAGAGAGAGCTGGATTAGAAAAGGAAAGCAAGGAAATGATAGGTGTAATTTTCTTCTTTCTTTGCCTAAATCTATCTATTTAAAAAAAATCTAAATTAAATTATCAGTGTAATGTTGAAAATATTCATTATTCATCTAACTTTAAAAACTTTATAAATGTAATGTAAAGACAATTCCCACAACTTACTTTGCTATTTGAAGAAAGGACACCAGACCAGCAATTTTTGAATTGTTCTCTTAAAATGAGCAATATCATTTTCCCATTTTCTTTCTTGTCTTACTCATTGTGTTTAAGTTGAAGAAAAATCCCTTTAAATTATGCAATTCACATTCAGCTAATTTAATTGTAAATTAGTTGGTAAAACTCCCAAGCTTTATACATACTATACACCATTACTGCACAAAAACACAAAAGTGTTTTCTTTTCTGGAAAGATATTCCACGTTTATTTTGAAAAGATGGGTGTAGTTGAAAACTTTTAACATTTAATTGATCCTGCCTAAAATTTTCACGTTTATATTTTCCACAGATTTCTGCGCTTGCTCTAATATAGTAAATAGTAATGAACTTGAAGTATAATTGTGTTCCACTTTGCTCTTAGTTATTTTTTTTATTGTTGCAACAGAATAGGAAGAAGAATTAATCTACTTCATTTCATGCAAACGGAGGCCCTTGGTCATGATTTCACTTTGTTCTCTTTTTTTTTTTTTTTTTTTTTTTTTTTTGGAAGTGCTTTAACATTGGGGAAGGAAATATTTCTGGAGATATGAAACTAGAAGTAATGAAGCGAGGAATCAAGTTTAAAAGTGTTTGTTTACATGCCTCCTCATACACAGATATGAGTCTACTCTCAAATAGGGTCATCATTTTGATAACATTGGTTTAGACAAGGTTGTGAAATAGCCTTCCTCTGTCCCCTGGGATGTGGCATTCAAAGTATTTGACATTTTAAAATTTCAAAGCAGTACAACCACATGGACCCCTATACACTCTGAACTTCATCAGCATCAAACTCAAGAAAGACACAAAAGGCCTTTTTTTCTTTTTTCTTAAATTAAAAGACTAAAGCTAGACACTAAACTGTGGTGGTAGAGGTGTGCATTCATGCTATATAAAACCAGTGTGAATAGCATAGCCCTCAGTAAAGTACATAAGATGATTTTGCTGGTTCATTACCAGCCTCAGAGATGGCTGAAAATTGTGACAAATAGAACCAAACTTGACATTTTGGGCAGGCTTGAGAATTTTTATTTATTTATTTGCCAGCATGCCCTTACAAATGTAATTAATTCTTATCTCTAATGATTTCACTGTTGTATGCAGGCTGGTTCAAGGACATCGGGAAGGTTTGGTGACATGATTCTTTAGGATACACTCCAGAATTAACTGACTTGTCTTAAGTAGAAAGTGTAGATGAGTGTTTAGAGAGGGTTATGAAGTCCTCCAACTTCCTGCTGTAAAAGTGAAGCATAGCTACTTGTTCCTTTCAACCACAGAGATCACTGAACATTGGTTTTGCAGCCAGCTGAAAATACCAATTGCTTTCCACAGATTTTTTTTAATTAATGTTTTTTAAAAAAGATTCCCTGGGGGGGTGGAGGGGAATTATTTTCTGGCAGTGTAAACAGGGCCGCCCAGAGGGGGGGGGGGGGCAAGTGGGGCAATTTGCCCCAGGCCCTGCAGGAGCCCCCATGAGAATATAGTATTCTATAGTATTGCAACTTTTTCTTATGGAAGGGGCCCCCGAAATTGCTTTGCCCCAGGACCCCTGAATCCTCTGGGCGGCACTGGGTGTAAAGATGAATGACTCAGCCAGAGGCTTAATCTAAAACCAAAGAAGACAATGTAAAGATGACCATTGATGTCAATGGGCTTTGAATCAGGCCCAGCCAGAAGATTTGCCTGTCCCCGTCCCTAGTAGTGGGGAATCCATATGTGGCATAGAGTTCAGTAGAGGGTATATCCCAGTGAGCAAATGTGACCATCAGAAACTGCTGTAATGAGCCTGAGGAGAGAGCTGGCACAAGTTAGAGCAGTCCTGAGCCTGTTCTAACTTGTGTTAGAGCCTGAACTGGTCTTTGGCTGCACCAGGATCAGGGAAAGGAAACTAAATGTGACTTCTATCATGCAAACCAAACACCGCCTCCTGCTTACATTCTCAAGGCTATGCTGAGTATAGTTCATTAGGACCTGAATATTGGGCCCTACATGTGCATTAAGTTATTCTACTGGTATTCAATTGCCTGGGTCTTTAAAATTTTTCTGCAAATATAAAGTATTGCACATATAAAAGCTATTTTCAGTCTCATTAATATAATCAAGGCAGACAGTTCATACTTTCAAAGAAAGATCTAATAGTGGACTCATAAAGAGCTACATTATTAATGTGGGTTCTCTACTTGTTAAATACCATACTTCCATCTGGGATACACAGCCACCTAGTGACTAAATTATATCAGTTGCAACAGTTATGTGATGGCTACTGTTAATTACATTTCACTTTCACCATTTTATAAATATTCTGAAACTGCTGTCAAGGATGCACCAAGCAGTCTGTAATTGGTAGGTATGAAATGTATATCCCTGTTATTGACTGGATTAAGTTTGTGTGTGTGATTCCTATGGTATAAGTATTAAGCATTATATAATCAACAGCATAAACATGAATACACAACCCCCCACGCAGCTGACTACATGAAGATTCTTCATGAAAAATCCAAGATTTAAACTAGGAAAATCAGACCAACCTGATTAGTTCTCTTAATTTTTTTATATGTTTAATTAAATGATCAAATAAACACTGACTATACAAATGGGCAAATAGTTCCATATAAAACATGAACCAATCTGATCCTTCACCCAAAACATGAATCAAAATGTTTGGAGAGTTTAAAAAAGTCTGTTCAACTATTGTCTGTGTATAGTGTGTGGGAGCATGACCTTTGGGGTTTTTTTCCTACTTTGCACACTTCTGCAGCGGCAGGTTTGCCCAGGTTTACAAACACCTAAATATTAAGGTTCCCAGAATGTAAGAAATAATACAGAAAAAAATACAGAATTCATCATTTGGTTTTGTTCAGCATTGGGATGAAATGGAGACCTTAAAAAAAAAAGTAACACTTTCTGAAAAACCAGAACGAGCCACCCCCAAAATAAATAGTAGCTTAGTGCATTCACCTGGGTAATAGGAGACCCAGGTGAATGCCCTAATCATCAGGATATTGAATATTCTGGGTGGGGACTTTCTGAATCTCTTCTGGTGATCTGGTCCTCTTTGCATAATTAACTAATATTCATGGGGTCAGAAAGACAAGGGGACAAAAACACCAACTCTATAGCTCAGTAATTAAGGTACTTACATTGTATGTGGGAGACCTTGGTTCAAGTACCTGCTCCAAGTCATCCCATGTGAGTGTCCTAACAACTGGACTATTGGTTATTCTGGCATCCTTCTCTAACTTTGACCAGAAATTCCATCCTGGACTTGAGAATCCCAACAAAAGTTTCATTTAAATCGCTACATTTCTGCTAATGACCGCACCACACTTTTAAATGGGGGACTTGTCTAGCTGGCGGAATGAAGGGAACAGTGCCTTATCTCTGGAGAGTGGAGAAAGAGATGTCAAACTGCTGCGAAAAGGGGCAAGGGGCAACACTGACTAATACCCTAGGGTGGATGTCCAGTGCAAGTATTCCATAGGGAAAGTATACAGTGATTGGATAAATGGCTTGGAAAAGGACTTTAAAAGGAGGTTTGGTTAAAGGAATGGAATGAGGAGACTCCTATGATTGGCACAGCAGGGAGCCAATCCCCCTTTCTTATAGCCCACCTTAACCCTCCTATGAATAGGAGAGGATGGTAAGGTCTCACTGTTGGCTGGGGACCTTGATGGAAAAAAAGAGGGAGGGGAGGGTAATGAAAGTCCCCCCCCTCCCAAAATTATTGAATGAACATGGGGTTACCTGCATTTTTATCTGCTGGATAGACCTGGACATCTAATAATTAAGTTGTGGCCTGATTAAAACCATGTGTAATGTCTCCTGTCCTTTTGCTATAGCTGGGTAATAGATTTGGTTTTGATAAATAGTCATTTTCTAACAACAAGATAATTTTGTGGAAAAATTCCCAACTAGCTACTAAATAATACAATGCAAAATAAACAAAATATAAACCAACCATTCATGTGGTATTTATAATCCAGTTAATTCCAGTCAGGAGATGAGGTACATTTGAGATGTACCTGGAGCTGAATTACAAACTTTGTCAGACTTTTCTAAATAGCTTCTAAAACTGCATATAAAACAGCATGTGTGAGGGCAAATAATTATTTGCTTGTGCAAATTAGATAACCATAGAATTATAGAATCATAGGACTGGAAGGGACTTCGAGAAGTTACGTAGTCCAGTCCCCTGCACTCATGGCAGGACTAAGTATTATCTAGACCATCGCTGACAGGTGTTTGTCTAACCCGTTCTTAAAAATCTCCAATGATGGAGATTCCACCATCTCCCTAGGCAATTTATTCCGGTGCTTAACCAGCCTGACAATTAGGAAGTTTTACCTAAACCTCCCTTGTTGCAATTTAAGCCCATTGCTTCTTGTCCTATCCTTAGTGGTTAAGAAAAACAAATTTTCTCCCCCCTCCTTGTAAAAAACTTTTATATACTTGTAATTGTGCCTTCAGTAACAATACTCAACTTTCATAGTGCTTTACCTTTGCAAAAATTAAACCACCAACTTTAAAAAAATTAAAAATAAAAATAAAACACAATTGGCTGCCTGTTTTGCAAACATAGTTATTGTGACTCCAGGCACAATATGGGTATTTGAATGGAAGATGCATAACTAGTCATTTGTGCACAGAGATAACAAACTGCACCACAGTATTGTGAAAAATCCCAGAACCATCATCATTCTCACGAATTAAAGTACAGGGGACTACTGTGAGTATTATGCTGTCCTCTATCTGCTAAAACTGGAGAGAGAGCCCTTCTCTTATTTTTTCCATGTCCCAAAGGAGCTCATCTCCCCCTGGACTCTGCCTACCTCTACCTCCTCAATTGCTGATGAAGAGAGAACTCCCCAAGCAGGCAAATTTGAAGTGAGAGCAACAGATACAGCTGTTGCCTGGATGACTCTCAGCCATCTTACCATTAGTAACACAGCAGTAATCAATAAGGGAAGAAGGCGCGTCACTTACATGCTTATATGTGAAATGTTGACCTTTTCCCAGAGTCCTCTTCCCTCCATTAGGAGAGGAGAAGATGGGGACCTCTCATTACTGATTCTTAACAGGAAAAGGAAACCATGTCCAAGATCACAGGGGGGAAAATGGCCTGTGAATGCCTTCTTTGGTCCTGGCTCTCCCTACTCTTTGGAGGTTTGCACATTTCCAAGGAATTGGCTCACATCACTTACATTTTGGCAGCTCTATTATCACCTGCCTAGGGAAAAGATTGAATTCCCCAGCACTGTGACTTTTTATATTGAATTTATTAATTAATTTTGAGTTTATTTTGTTTCAGCATGAGCTTAATTTATTCATTCACAGTGAAAATGGGGAAGAAAGCTTTGAGGGGCTTAATATAAACCTGAGTTTCCTACTATTCTGGGAAACAATTTGTTTCAATTCTACATTAAATTTACTTTTCAGACTTCTGTTCTACAAAATATATATAATTAAGCTCTGCCAAGGACTATGAAAGTAGATTATAATCCAACAGAACTAATTATGTTTGATCTTTATTTGCTGTGTGATTTGTATAATAAAAAGAGATGGGAGTGGAACCAGCAGTCCCAGAGGATGAGTGTTCCCTGACAGAAGAAATAGCTGAAAAAGCATAATACCTTGTTTATCATATGTTTCCATTGTGTTTCCCATGTGAAAAGCTATTTTTGTCACTGGCAGGGTAGCTATCAATGAGTCAATATCAAACTGGAACCTATTGTGGGTATATTTTTACATTACAACGCAACTCTAACTGATATTTGCAATAAGAGAATAAAGCTTCCTTTTTTTTTCATTATGTAATTGTGTCACTTGGAAAACCCAGGCAGTTTCCTACCATCTCCAGGGACTTTGCTTTGGGAGATGAAGGAGGTGACACATCTCCACTCTGGGATTCACCAGTGCCTGTTACAGGTGAAAAAATATTACTTCAGAAATTGTTCCAAGTAAACTAACAGACAGAGGGAGTCCTTTACCTATCTAACACAGCTACAGTATTCCTTAGACAATACAGTTCACCTGTGACAGTCACAGGTAAATTCATGAGAGTCTAGGTCTTTTTTTGTTTGTTTGTTTTTTGTTTTGTTTCTTCAAAATGCATTCAGTCAATGCCCCATCTCTCCAGAAAATCTGTAGCCTACCTACTTTGAAAATTCTCATTATTCAATAAAACCTAATTATTATTAATACCTGATGTAATATATAGCCCTTTGCCATTCTGCTAAATGGCAAAGACAGTACCTTTGAGAGGAGAAGACATTATCTTTTTGTCTTGGGATTAGGCCATACGCCTCTCAGAATGGCAGAAAGCTAAGGGGCAACTGAAAGGAAATCAAACACACAAAAACAAATGAATAAAAGGGATATTGTCAAACAAAGTTTAAAATCTATAATAATATTGCCTTAGACTGTCAGAAGGTCTAAGCTAGAAGACCTTCCAGGCACAGGTTATACAGAAAATACAGAAAGGCATCAGCCCCAAATCTGGATCCTATTTTTTAAGAACCTAAAGTTCTGTGATGTCAGGATGCTGGATGATTTTGTCTAGGCCATTATAGGGTTAAGTCACAAGGTTAACATCAGGATTCTGATCTGTATTGTTTTGGTATGAACCCATCCCTAGAAGCAAATAACAGTGTTGGTACCATAATGCTCTTCTCCTTTGAATGAATAACTCGGCATTGTATAAATGAGCATTGTGTTACTGAAGTTCCATCTTTCCGATAAATTGCAAAACCAATCGCCCTGACCACTTGTGAATATTAAAGATCACTCTGCATAAGAGTAGATGATGTTCCAGACTAATCCCATTTCAGGTAATTACATTCTGTTTTTCTGTATTCCTCTGATGATTCCCTTCATTGTAGTATGTATTTTTTGTCCTAAAATGTTTGAATTTTCATCTGTAAGATGGCTATATTTAGTTGTGTAAGAGTGAAGTGAACCATACATATAGTTCAAAAAGTACTTGATTCTGCACCATTGAAATCAATGAGAGTTTTGCTATTGACTTTAATGGAATTAGAATCAAGCTGTAATATAAAAGAAAATGCTACTGAAACAATTTAAGCATGTTATGCTGTTTGTACATTTAGAGAGTCAGGCATCTCATATAAGAAAGGAAGTTAACTCACTAACTAGTTAAGTTTCCAGGAATGACCTTATAATTTATGAGCACAAGTGAACATTGCTCGGCTCTACATATGATATATACAAAGCATTTTTAATGCATTGTTGTTCAGTGTTTGACATAGGAATGATTCTAATTGGAGAATACTGTTTAAACTTGATATGTTGAGCATTCTATCTTTCTAAAAGTTAAATGCCTTTACTGTTCCTAATTAAGCTATTTTCCTTTTAAGTTTTTGTCCAGAGAATTATGTGAAGGATGGCAGTACTGATGAAGATTAATTGGACAAAAACTAACTTTCTGTCACAGCTGCAAACAAGGCTATTCTGCTGATTACAGTATGAAAATCACAATCTTGAAAAGGATAAGAAAGGAAGGGTTGGGCCTAGTCAGTGCATGAATGACATATCTCAAGGAAAACCCAGGTGCTGCAAGGGTTTTTTTGTGAATCTTTAGATATAATGGCATTCTTCCACTTGAGCAAATGATGTACTGATAACTGGAGATTGTGAGTGCTGTAAATTAATTTCTTCTGTATTGATATTGTAGTTGGGTTATTTGATTTGGTCTTTGGAATTGATGGGTCTTATTTAGTGTATTTTTAAGAGTTTCTCAAGGGAGTGCAGAGCATTGGATAGGAACACTTTTATTATAGTTGTAAAACTACAAATAAATAAATGAACACATTGCAATACATTATGCTAAGGGTGATACAGTCTTTCAAATGAGATAAAAAAACAGTCTAACCATTTGTGGTCATGAAAGATGTCATAGAATTCTTTGCAAGGCTAGCAATGTGTCTCAAATCAAAATCAACTTTAATAAAATTTAAGCTGGAAAAAAGGAATTATTTCCTTCTCTTCCTTCAAAACTGCTTGCTGATGCACAATCACTAGCACATCTGTGACCTCCATATCTCTGGCTATATAATGTGACTCTAATAAGGATAAAGACTATGAACAAGTTCAAACCAACATTATGGCGTTATCATCAGGCCAATCAGCATAGCTTCCTTCACAACATAAATGCTTAGTCACTGTTAATTCAAATTTGAATAGCTAATATATTTATACTGCTAAATCCAATTCATGCTGAAATCAATTACATTATTTCTGATTTACACCCATATAAGTGAGAATAGGATTATGACCATAAAATCCTGAGTAATCCATATGCACACAGTTTCAGACCAGTAAATAGTTTGTTTTTATACCTCATGCAAAGTACCCTCTCTCTCTCTCTCTCTCTCTCACTCTCACACACACTTTTATGTAATTCTATATGAACAATAATGAATTGTGAGGATGATACACAAATTGCTTCTTGTTAATTTAATAACATTTTCTAATTTCTCCTCACTGATCTGTGCCAGTATTTATTTTCTATGTGTTTTTTTTGAGAACTTATTAATTTCCCCATTAGTATTATTATAATCAATAACATATACAATTGCTATTCACCTTTAAAAAATTCTTGGATAAGATTATAATAAGTTTTATAATTGTTCGTATTCTGCTTTGTATGTCAATGATCTAGATCTTCAGCTGCCCTGAATCCCATAGGAGGATGTTCCTGTGCATCCCCTCTGAAATTAGAGATGTGGGAATCAGAATAGTTCCTGAAAATTGTCAGGTGATATTCTGTAGCCATGTCTTTGCATGTGTTTCTAGGGCACTTAACTCACTGAGGTTCTGATTCTGAATGGGCTCTCTGAGCACTACCGCAATATAAATATTGAATAATAATATACTATATGCACCTGAAGGCATGTGGCCTGATGACTGGATCTCTCTCTGGAACATTTCTCTCTCCATTGGGAGCTACACAAGGTTGGAATACCTCCATTGAAGTCTATTGCCCTGGAGTGGTGAAAAGAAGATAATAGGTCTATGACTTTCCACAGGCTTGAAGGGATTCACTATCATAGCTGGTGATTTGCTGGAATAACTTCCATCCTCAACCCACATACATCCACATCACGTTAAGCACTAAATGGTTTCCTTAGCAGTCTCAGAGAAGCCAGTGATCAAACTGACATGCAGAATAAAATACCTTTATTCTTGTAAGCATTCTTCTTAATCCAGATTTGTGGCAGGACAGCAGGGCTATTGTCAGGGTACGTCTACACTACGGGATTATTCCGAATTTACATAAACCGGTTTAGTAAAACAGATTGTATAAAACTGATTGTGCGCGGCCACACTAAACACATTAAATCGGTGGTGTGCGTCCACGGTCCGAGGCTAGCGTCGATTTCGGAAGCGTTGCACTGTGGGTAGCTATCCCATAGCTATCCCATAGTTCCCGCAGCCTCCCCCGCCCCTTGGCATTTCCGGGTTGAGATCCCAGTGCCTGATGGGGCAAAAATCATTTTCGCGGGTGGTTCTGGGTACAGCCTCACCCCTCCCTCCCTGAAAGCGGCAGACAACCGTTTCGCGCCTTTTTTGCTTGGTGAACTGTGCAGACGCCATAGCACAGCAAGCATGGACCCTGCTCAGCTCAATACCGCAATCGTGGATGTTTTAAACACCTCGCGCACTCTCGTGCAGTATATGCTGAACCAGGACCTTCGAACCGAGGCTAGGAGGAGGCGGATACGGCAGCGTGGCGATGACAGTGATGAGGACGTAGACACAGAATTCTCTCAAACCGCGGGCCCCGGCGCTTTGGAGATCCTGATGGTAATGGGGCAGATTCTATCCATTGAATGCCAATTTTGGGCCCGGGAAACAAGCACTGACTGGTGGGACCGCATTGTGTTGCAGGTGTGGGACGATTCCCAGTGGCTGCGAAACTTTCGCATGCGTAAGGGCACTTTCATGGAACTTTGTGACTTGCTTGCCCCTGCCCTGAAACGCCATAATACCAAGATGAGAGCAGCCCTCACAGTAGAGAAGCGAGTGGCGAAAGCCCTGTGGAAGCTTGCAATGCCAGACAGCTACCGGTCAGTCGGGAATCAATTTGGAGTTGGAAAATCTACTGTGGGGGCTGCTGTGATGCAAGTAGCCAAAGCAATCACTAAGCTGCTGCTACGAAAGGTTGTGACTCTGGGAAACGTGCAGGCCATAGTGGATGGCTTTGCTGCACTGGGATTCCCTAACTGTGGGGGGGGGCGATAGATGGAACCCATATCCCTATCTTGGCACCGCAGCACCAGGGCACCCAGTACGTAAACCGGAAGGGGTACTTTTCGATGGTGCTGCAAGCACTGGTGGATCACAAGGGACGTTTCACAAACATCCACGTGGGATGGCCAGGGAGGGTTCATGACGCTCACGTATTCAGAAGCACTACTCTGTTTAAACGGCTGCAGCAAGGGAATTACTTCCCAGACCAGAAAATAACAGTTGGGGATGTTGAAATGCCTGTCGTTATCCTGGGGGACCCAGCCTACCCCTTGATGCCATGGCTCATGAAGCCATACACAGGCAGCCTGGACAGTGGTCAGGATCTGTTCAATTACTGGCTGAGCAAGTGCAGAATGGTGGTGGAATGTGCATTTGGCCGTTTAAAGGCGCGCTGGTGCACATTACTGACTCGCTCAGACCTCAGCCAAACCAATGTCCCCTATGTTATTGCTGCTTGCTGTATTCTCCACAATCTCTGTGAGAGTAAGGGGGAGACCTTTATGGCGGGGTGGGAGGCTGTGGCAAATCACCTGGCTGCTGATTACGCGCAGCCAGACACCAGGGAGATTAGAAGAGCACACCAGGAAGCGGTGCGCATCAGAGAAGCTTTGAAAAGGAGCTTCATCAATGGCCATGGTACAGTGTGACTGCTGTGTTTGTTGATGAACACCCCCCCCCTTTATTGACTCATTCCCTGAAAGCAACTCTCCCTCCCCCTTCGAGTACAGCTTACTTATGCAAATAAAGTCACTCTCGTTTAAAAATCATTAATTCTTTATTAATTCATTATAAAAAGAGGGAGAGAAGTAAGGGTGTGGTTTGGGAGGAGGATAGGAAGGATGGAGAAGGCCATTAAAAAAATTTCACATTAACGACAGCCTTCTGGTTGGGCTGTCCACGGGGGTGGAGTGGGCGGGTGCATGGAGCCTCCCCCCACGCGTTCTTACACATCTGGGTGAGGAGGATATGGAACATGGTGAGGGTAGAGGGTGGTTACACAGGGGCTGCAGCGGCACTCTGTGATCCTGCTGCCGTTCCTGAAGCTCCACCAGACGCCGGAGCACGTCAGTTTGATCACGCAGCAGCCCCAGAGTTGCATCCCGCCACGGCTGATCTTCCTGCCGCCACCTCTCATCTCGGTTGTCCCTCCTGTCCTCACGTTCATCCCGCCTGTCCTCACGTTCACTGGCCTCTTTCCTGTAATTTGATACCACGTCCTTCCACTCATTCAGATGAGCTCTTTCATTGCGTGTAACTTCCATAATATCTGAGAACATCTCATCTCGCGTCTTCTTTTTCCTCCGCCTTATCTGTGCTAGCCTTTGGGATGGAGGAGGGATGGTTGAAAAATTTGCAGCTGCATGAGGGAGATAAATATTTAGAAAGATACATTTTACAGAACAATGGTTATACTCTTTCACAGTGAACAGCACTATTCACCTAGCACATGTGATTTCCCTACAAAGTCGCATTTTTCATCTTAATAGTGAGTGCTTGCAGCTCTGGAGTTACAGATCTCACAGACACAGATCCAGGCATCAGAATTCAGCTTGCATGCGGCCATGGTAAGCCACTGTCTTTTGGCTTCTGTAGTGATTTACCCCTCCCCCCCAACGCATGGCTAATACCACGCTAGCTCCCTGCTAATCAACAACCTTCCCACCCCCCCCACCCACTGCGTGGCTGGTAGCTTGGGGAAGATCGCCGGTGACCAAACACAAAAAAGATCATCGGCATTTCACTCCTCCCCTCCCCCCGCTTCGCTACGTGCAGGAAAGGTTTTTTTTTAAGCTGCTGCAGTCCACGAACCCATTAGAAAAATGGCCACCCCCCTTACTTAAATTCCTGATTTTTAACCAGGTTATCCTGAACGATATCACTTTGCTGAGGATAACACAGCAAGATAAAGAACGGATGCTTCTTGAATGCCAGCAGTCACCGGGACCATACGCTGCTATGCTTTGCCACGCAATGATACCTGATTACTTGCTACATGCATGACGTGGTAAAGTGTCCTACCATGGTGGGCGGAACAAGGCTGCCTTGCCCAGAAACCTTCTGCAAAGGCTTCTGGAGTACCTACAGGAGCGCTTCATCGCGATGTCCCTGGAGGATTTCCTCTCAATCCCCGGACATGTTAACAAACTTTTCTAAGTAACTATACTGTCTGCGACCGCATCCCAAGTCCTCAGGGCAAATCAATCATTAAAAAACGCTTGCTTAAAAAACAATGTTTGCTATTTACAAAGGTACACTCACCAGAGCTCCCTTCCATGGCGTCATTGTCTGGGATAGTTGCTTGTGAGGGCTGGGAGCAGGGTAATTCCGTCAGGGTGATAAAAAGCTCCTGGCTGCTGGGGCTCACGGAGTGCTGTGTGCTCTCTGCTAGGTCTTCCTCCTCTTCTTCATCTTCATCTTCCCCGTCTGCATAATCCTCAGACATGGCAGAGATTACAACCCCCACCTCGGAATCCACGGTCAGGGGTGGGGTACTTGTGGCGCAGCCCCCTAAAATTGCATGCAGCTCAGCATAGAAGCGGCATGTTTTTTGACCTGCCCCGGACCTTTCGTTTGCTTCTTTGGTTTTCTGGTAGGCTTGTCTGAGCTCCTTAACTTTCACTCTGCACTGCACTGAGTCCCTGCTGTGGCCTTTATCCATCATAGCCTTAGAAATTCTTTCAAATACTTTTTCATTTAGTCTTTTGGAACGCAGTTCTGTTAGCACTGAATCCTCTCCCCATATAGCGATCAGATCCAGTACCTCCCGAGCGGTCCATGCTGGGGCTCTTTTTCGATTCTCAGGAGACTGCATTGTTAACTGTGCTGATGAGCTGTGCATGGTCACCTGTGATGATGAGCTCTCCACGCTGGGGAAGCAGGAAATGAATTTCAAAAGTTCGTGGGGCTTTTCCTGTCTACCTGGCCAGTGCATCCGAGTTCAGAATGCTGTCCAGAGCGGTCAGTGGTGCACTGTGGGATACCGCCCGGAGGCCAATACCGTCGATTTGCGTCCACACTAACCCTATTCCGATATGTTAATCCCGATATTAGCGCTACTCCTCTCGTCGGGGAGGAGTACAGAAACCGATTTAAAGAGCCATTAAAATCGATATAAGGTGCCTCCTAGTGTGGACGGTTGTGGTGTTAAATCGGTTTTACGCTCCTAAAACCGATTTAAACGCCTAGTGTAGACCAGGCTTCAGTGTCAATACCTGTGCTGTAATGTCGCATGGATAGAATCAGATTACTTTTGATGTAAAAAATACAGATGTTTTGGTGGGACATTTGTGATAGCAATTTTATTTCAAAACAGATATATAAACACCCATACGGCAGAATGGGGCCGAGAGGCAACCAAACTACAACTCCCATGGGACCCTGTGGCAGCATGTTTTTAAATGGTTTTCACTAAGAAATTGAATTTTCCACATAGAATAGATACATTTCACACACATACACACACACACAAAATTTCTTCAAAACCCAATTTTCTGTTAACAAACAGTTTTGACAGAAGATTTTCAACCAGCCCTATGAAGAAAGATTTGTTTAAGAATATAAACTTTTGGATCCTTTTCCAAAGTAAAGTGAACCTTCTGAGGATGTCCCACCTATAACATAAAAAATGTTTCTCATTAATATTGAACATGAATATATGTTAACATCCACAGAATCCCCTTTAACTGTCTGTCTCTGTTACCATTGGAAATAGCATACCCCTGTTATACAAAAAGTGATCACTCTATTCCTGGTTCACAGGAGATAGCAAAGAGAAAGGACCAACATTTCCAAAGAGTTACACATCAATTTTAGTTGTACACTGAAAATACCTCCAGGTCCACTTTGAAAATTTACTTTTATGGATATGATTTACATATGCCGACTCCTAATTTTTTTCCATGCAAACAATATAATTATTCTGCGCAAGGATTCACAAGGATTCTTATGATTTGACATTAGGTGATTCCATAATGGAGAGTGTGTCAGTTCAGCACAGCACTTGATGGTCAATAGAACAGAAAAATTACTCATCTGCTCTGGTATTTTGTATCCAGTAATAAAAATGGCCAGTACCAGGTGATTCCATAATGGAGAGTGTGTCAGTTCAGCACAGCAGTTGATGGTCAATAGAGTAATTCATGTGCTTAAAGTTAAGTACATACATAAGGGGGAGCAGGATTGGGTCCTTAGATTATAAAGAACATAGAGCCCCACAATACAATTGTATGTCTATGAATACATTTCTTTCTAATCCCAGATTCTACTGTATTATCACCTGTATGTGGAAATTTTATTTTATGAAAAATTTAGGTATAGCACAGGTCTTCTATCCTGTGACAAGATGGCCGATGTTCATATGGTGAGTCTTGTGCTTTTCTTGTGGGGTGAGGGGGCCTAAGATGCAACCCCTTACCCCTGGTCTTGGGCTCTGAGGGAAGGTGGTAGAGGAGGAAAGAGGGGGAGGGTTCTGGGTTTGCGCCTCACTTTGAGTCCCAGCCCCTCTCCATCCCTGTGGGTCTATTACCCTGTTCCCCCTTGGGTGGGGTTACCCTCAGTCCTTAGACACTGGGGGAGGGAGTCTCCCTGCCCTGCCGGGGTAGGGTCTCCCTTACTTCGGTTCTCTGGTCTTTCAAATCTCACACACACCTCCAAACTCCAATCCTCTCTCCTTCCTTCTCTTCCATTCTCTCACTGCTCCCTGGCCCTCCTCTATCACACTCCCTACAACATAAATGTCCTTCTTGTGTAGTTTATGTCCAGTAATGACAGTATACTGTTTATTATTATCCCATTCAATTTCAGAAATGCTTGTTATATCTGGGTAACGTTCCATTGACAAACATGATTAGTCACCAATTTTTCTTGTAAGTTTCTTGCATTAGTATGCA
This sequence comes from Mauremys mutica, assembly GCF_020497125.1. Classification (NCBI taxonomy): domain Eukaryota; kingdom Metazoa; phylum Chordata; order Testudines; family Geoemydidae; genus Mauremys; species Mauremys mutica. Next base: position 52,443,071 of record NC_059076.1, on the reverse strand, counting down.
TATAGATCTTTAGGGCCTGAACGTGTGCCCATTAAAGTCAATAGCAAAGCTCCCATTGACTTCAGTGGTGCAGGATCGAGACCTGAAAGCTTTTCTTACCAGTGCACCTATTTTTATTATATTGTCTGTTTATGTCCTCGACATGTGCTTCCCCAGCACAACTGTATTTTCTAACCTATTCTTTACTACTGGATTGTTTCTCTTTACTAGAACTGGTTGAAAATGGCCATTCATGGGTTTCTTTTGAAAAATAAGTTTATGAGATTTTGTTTTTGTTTGAAATTTTGTTGTGCAAATGTTTGGAATTTTATTCTGTTTGGCTGGGGAAAAATCTCTCTCTCTCTCTTATCTCCTCACCCCTTTTTTTTATTTATGGGGAAAATGAGGTAGATTTCGGAGAAACCACTTTCTCTCTCTCTCTCTTTTGCTTCCTCCTACCCTTTTCCTCTGACATTTTAAAGTTGTTTTCCACTCAGGATAAAAAAAACCCCCAACAACATAAAATGTTACTTTTGTTATTGTCTCTCAGAGACAGAGTGTGTTAATTTTAAAAGTGAACTTAACAATCCCTGATGTATTTGTCTGCAATGAGTACTACTCAAGACTTGCCAATTTTCCTCCAGCTCTTAGTTTAACTAAACCCCACAAACCTTCTTGAATCTTTATGGCAACAGTACATCCCTTCTGTACAGGCTCTCCCTTCCCTGAAAGTTTGCTCAATGCTTAATACATTAAAACTGCTCCTCTTTACATCACTCTCAACACCATTTTTTTTCATCTATCAGTGTAATATATCCTGTCTAGCTTGCCTTTGTGTGGAACCAGAAGCATTTAGGAGAAATCTACCAAAGAAGGCCTTGATTTAATCCTTCTTCTCTGTAATCTAAAATTGGCTTCCACAATATCTTTCTCAAACTTCTTGGATACAGGCCCTGCATCAGTGAGTGTCGGTGTGGTGTTTGTTGGGGAGAACATAAAAAAGCTGTTTTTGCTTTATGAAATTCTTGAAGACTAAGATGTACAGTTTAAACCCAAAAATTGTAATCTGCAAATGTTTTGAATGCCCATTCTGATATCATGATTACCATAGAAATTCTAGTCACTACAATACAATAAGGCATTTTTATGGGAGGGGGAGGGGAAAGGTTAGTATGATATATATTAAAGATCCATCATCTACCATATATGAGGATTTGATTTTTTTAGATCACAAAAATACTCATGCAGAGAAAAATAAATGTTAGGCAATTCCTTGAGTAGGGCAGGCTATGTATCTGTCAGGTAAGGTAGTAAGTGACTAAGGGTTAATTTAAATATCTGCTTAACAGGTATCAATGAATGGAACTATAACATAGTGTGTTGACTAATGGTACAGCGCAAAGCTCTCGTGTATAGTGCTGAAGTGGATAGCTGGCAATGGCAAATATTATAATTAATTAAAAGATACTGATGAAGGATGTGTATCCAGAAGGCCATTAGCTAAAAAAGGGGAAAAGAAACATAAAGGTTATAAGTGTAAAGAGCTAATGTGGACTATGGCTGCTTTCTCTTGCAGATTTGCCTCCAAAGATATGGAAACATCATGATAATGAGACTTGGTGGATACATTTCTAGTTTCTTTTTAACTAGACTTACAACAGAAATGAAGCATGGAATAACAATTCAGTTAAAAATCTGGGCACTTTAGACTTAGTTTTGAATGCTTTCAGAATATATTTTCCTTTATGTGAGATCTGTATTTCTTTAATTGTGAAATCAGGTTAAAGAACCAAACCATTATTTCTGTACATGCAGATGCGTAAAATGTACAATTTACATTTCAGTATTAGTTTTGGTCCATCCTGGCATTCAGCATTTAATATAAATGTATAGGATGAAATCCTGGCATAATTTTCATTGACCTCAATAAGATCAGGATTTTATGTAATATAATGAATAAACATTTTTATTCATAAATAAGCAATAATGATACATATTCAAAATAAATATGTAAGAATGACACAACTTTCCATTCTGATGTTGCTCAACCATTTCTGATAGTATAAATCTCTCACTTTTAGCCCCTCAGATTCATGAGCTGTCAGACCTCCAACCCATGAGTGGCTCAGGGCCTGCAATATTGTGCATGAAATTCTGCATTTGGGGAAAAAAAGGGAAATAGTTATCAAACTTTTTTTTAATGGTATCTGTCTGAAGTTTCTTAGTAGTTTTCATTTTTAGATTATGTCCCAGAATTTTTTAGGCAGAGTGCAGGTGAGATAATGCAACGTGCTTGATAAATTCATAAGTGTCACATGGCTTATCACTTCGGCTCACATCAAGCTCTTTTAGTTGAGCAGGTCAGTGTGACATTGGATAGTAAGATTTAAATACAAACTGTTATTTTAGGGTTCACATACATTTTTTATTGTTTTCTGAGTCTAAGCCATATGCACTTTTGATAACTAAGGAACCTGGCGAGGTTGATGGAAGAAGTCGCAATAAAATGCTTAAATAGCTCTTTAGACCATTCCTAACAGATTTTATTTTTGTGTAACATACATGTGATATGCAGAATTTGTGGTGCAACATAAAAGGTTTTACCGGCATTCTTTTGCAGTATAACACACTCATGGCTTTAATACTTGTGAATAATGTAATCATCTCTCACTCATGCCCATGAAAAACTTTATACCTCCCAACCACTATTTTCACCATAAAATTAACCTTTGCAGAAAGCCAGTATAATACATAGTTAAATTTCACGTAAGCCTAAAATAGGCTTTAAGTGGCACATAGGCCTCTCTGAACAGGGATGATTTTCACCATAATGCTCACAGAAAGGTCCTTAAGAATTTATTAGAATATTCTTTCTATAGAATTGTTAATCATCAATAGACTGTACTAGAGATATGTAGCTTAGCTATAGAATTCTATTGTTTTTAAAAAAATCAGGATAGAAATGATAGAGAATATAACAGAGAACTGATTTTCTATTACATTCTGTAGGTTTTTACAGCAATTTATATGGAACCATATTGCATTTCAAGGGAAATTGGTTCCTCCCTATTAAACTTTACATGTCTTTTCCGTAAAGAAAGAACAACTAGTTTTGTGTGTGTGTGTGTGTGTGTGCGCGCACGCGTGCGTGCAGAGAAGATAAAGGAAAGAATGGTCATTAAAAAGAAAAAAACCCATAGAATTATGTCCACACAGAAATGTGTATTTGCACTTTCTTTTTTAAAAAAAATCAGTAACTGCAATGATAGATGTTACAGCAGATGCTATTTTCTTTAATGATAGAAGCCTTTTAAAGGCAACCACTTCCTTCCATAACCACTAGAGCAGCTGTCAAGAGTGAAGCTTCAGGATCTGTTCTGTGTATGTACAAGCAGTTTGTTTTTTTGTTTTTCCCTCTGTAAGTGAAAAACAGATGGCTGATTCATTATAAGAACTAGAGTTTGTCACTTTTTCTGTACTTAACACACTTAAAAATTTAAATGCTATTCAAAACAAAGAGCGATTGTAAAACCAAAAGGAACTCTAATGAAAACTAACAAGCAGATAAAATAAATAATGTATTAATATTTAAACTGGAACTATAAATGCAGTTCTTCAAAACCCTAAGTGGACTCTGTTTGCACAGGTTTTGTAATGAAAAACATGTAATCAGGTAGAAAGAAAGCTCACAGTACCCCCACTCTGTTTCACTGAATGTGCCAGTGTTTTGGAATCTGTTATTCCTCATGTTTTCTCATCTGCTTCTTATCTGTAAAATCAACACAGAAAATCAAATTACATGTTTTCTCTTAACTTTGGCATTGTTTGTATTTTTTTTTCCTTTCTGCAGTTTAAAATCGGTGGGACGGAGTAGAGAACCAGGCCCATCATTTTCCTGTATGTACACTGCTGCCAGTCAGTCTCTCTCTCTCTCTCTCTCTCTCTCTCATTTAACTTGAGGTATTATTTGTTCTATCAGATGAAAGACAAGTCTCTTGCACTAACTAGTGAATTGTTTGACAGGTTACTATGAAGAACATATGAAGGGACCAATATAGGTAGCCTTAAAATATTAGTTAGGCTTATCAGAATATAACGAAAGAAAAAAAAACATTGCCAGATATTTTAATACATATTTAAAATCTTTGTATATTTTAATTATAATATTACTTAGTTTTAATAGCTGAAAGTGGATGATAAAACTGCATAGAAAACACAGTGAATAAATGTAAGCTTTTCTTAGACAACCAGAAAAAGTGAAAAAAAATCACATATTGTCACCACAACTTCAGTGTGTTTTTTCTCTTACTGAACATCAGTCATCACATTGTACAACTCAAAAAATATCACAAACAAGGCAGAGAAATGTGGTGTATGACATTGAATTCACACAATGCAGTAACACTAAACAAATTTGCTCACTGGGAAAAAATTTAAAAAATCTGTTTTTCTTGTTTTTTTAAAAAAATCTATATAGAAAAACATTAAGTTATTTTCTCATCAATATGCTCAGTGGTCTGATTGTTCTGTTACATACATTGAAATCTCCTTGGGTCATAGACCATCTTTTTTGTTCTTTGTTTGTACAGTGCCTAACTCAGTGGGGTCCTGATCCATGACTGGGGCACTTAGGTGCTGAAGGAATACAAATAGAAAACAATCATCTATTACTCACAAAACTTACTGACCCCGTTTTGTGGAAGGTTCCCAACATTCCTGGATTGTCCCAGAAACATGTCAGCCAGCAGATGTGGCATCTAATACACTCAGCTCAGAGTCTGATAGGCCCTTGCACAGCATAGCAATTCCTCTTCTCCTATGGCACACACAACACCCATCGCAACAGCAATGCATGTACTTCCTCTGGAAATCAAATAATACAATAAGGGGCACGGAGGTCCAAAAAGGAGCAGGGCCATGGCTCCACCCTCACACCAAGCTGCAAAATGGAACTGGCATACTAAGGTGAAGCAATCTGCCCCATCCATTAAGATAGAATAGTGTGTGCATTCTTTGTACATCAAATAGCCCCATGTGGCACAATCCTCTCCTGCATCTTGCTGGATGTGATGGCTTCACATCGCCCCCTTCATGGAATTTACTGCAAATGCACTGTCTAGCCCATAGAATGTTCTCAGCATTAGCTAAAGTAGTTCATACTATTCCTCCATGGTAAATTCCTCCTTTTCTTACTCTTCCAGTGTGAATTATATGCATTACCATAAGGATCCCATCAATATTATCTAAGGTAAGGAGACATTCTGGACAAAATAATATACTGTATGTTTGTTTAATACTTCATTACATGAAAGCAATTGGTCACACATTTTTCAAATGCTTTCCCTTAACTCCAGCAATAAAGCTCTTGCTCTGAACAGTATTGTGCTATGACAAGACTAGTTTTCAATCCTGCAGTAAGTGGCCCTTTGAGTTTTTGCTTTCCCCTCTCTCTTTTTTTCTTGTGGGTTATCTAAACCTTATCAGCTTCTCCCCTTTTAAGTTTAGAACAGTTCAGCTCTCAGGCACCTTGTTCTCTTTCAGATGGGGGTAGGGGGGAAAACAACAGTCTGTCGGTTTTAAAATCTATTTCTGAATTCATTCATGAATCCTTATTAAAAATGAAATAGACTTATGAAGGCAGAGAATTGCTGAAATAGAATCCTCTGCCAAATCAGACTTTACCCCCCTACTAGACTCAAATGTCTGTTATCCATAGCGACACAGTTTCTTCCGCATTGATGAATTTTAATTTTTGTTGCTCAAAGGTAACACTTCAGGAACAGCGTGAGTGGTCATTATATCACATACATATTAGAGTCTGTCTCTCTTTAAACTAGATGCCTGAATTAATAAGGTTCTCTTCCTGTATAGTGCTGCCATACTGGCAAATACTTTTTGACTGGGTGAAAACTAAAGTGCAAAAAAGTGCTTTCCCAACTGTCATATGCAGTCAAGATCAGAGAATGGTATGCAGGTTTCTGATATTTCACATTAAGATGAGTTTTCCCTGGAGTTTGGCTCATCACTTACAAAGGCCGAGTTCCCTGAAAACCTTTTGGTTCTGAGAGAAAAAATAAAACACTGGCTTAGACCATAATAACAATATTTATTTTAAGAGAAAATCTGTGGTTTTTGCAGTGTCAGGGCCAATTTATCTCCAAATCAGTACATGGTGTTTTGCTTTAAATTTTGTATATGACAAAATGTACACCTGCAATTGTGTATTGGTGACATGTGTCATTATGTTTCTCCTTTGTTAAGGATTTGATCAGAACTAGACAATGTCAAGCGCACTCTCATATGGTAAGTTCAAAAGATCAGCAACCTGCTGATTCAGGTTTACCATTTGCTTAAGAGATCATAGAGAGGGTGAAAAAAAAGTCTACTGAAAAAAATTGTGTGTTTACCCCATAAACTGGACAAACACTTGAAGCAGCCTGGTTTTATTTATTTATTTATTGGAGAAAGGTTTTTTTTTTCATTTTTTGAGATAAACAGTTCAAGCTTCCCATTAGTTAAAACAAGTACATATTTTAAAATTTAATTTCCTTTGAAAGAATACATCACATTACATTATATGGGGAGAAAACCATCTCAGAAACCAAAACTAGTTTTGCAAACTTTGTGATCCCCCAAAATTGTTTATAAGGTTCAGAAACATTGCAAGGTTTGTTCATCCTACTCAGAACCCATGTAGAGGAGGGAAACTGCCTGGGTGCTCACAATCACAATTTACTAAATTGATAAAATAGTATTTTACATTTCTATGAAACACAAACATACTCCTGACAGAATCCAACAAAATAAACCAGGATTGGACTACATGAGCTTTTATGGGTCTAACAAGTGTATTTTTTATTTGGGGGTTAAAACCTTCTTTTAAGAAAGTAACTTATTCATAGATTCCAAAACCAGTAATGATCCTCATGATCATCTAGTCTGACCTCCATACAACACAGCCTATCGAACTTCCCCAAAATAATTCGGAGATCTTATCTTTTAGAAAATATCCAATCTTCATTTCAAAACTGTCACTGATGGGGACTCCACCATGACTCTTGGTATATTGTTCCAATGGTTAATTGCTCTCACCTTTAAAAATGTATGCCTTATTTCCTGCATGAATTTGTCTAGCTTCAATTTCCAGCCATTGGTTCATGTTATTCCTTTCTCTGCCAAATTGGCAAGCCCATTATTAAATATATGTTCCCCATGTAGATACTTTTAGACTGTAATCAAGTCACCCCATACCCTTCTTCTTGTTAAACTAAATAGATTGCCTTCTTTGAGACAATCACTGTAAGGCATGTTTAGTAATCCTTTCATCATTCTCGTGGCTCTTCTCTGAAACATCTCCAATTCTTCAACATCCTTCTTGAATTGTGGGTACCAGAACTGGACACATTATTCCAGCAGCGGTCTCACCAATCCCAAATATAGAGGTAAAATAACTTTTCTCTTCCTACTCAAGATTACCCGCTGTTTAGGCATCCCAGAAACACATTGGCTCTTTTAGCCACGGTGTCACTGGGAGCTCATGTCCAGCTAATTATCCACCATGCCTCCCAAATCTTTTTCAGAGTCATTGTTTCCAAGGATAGAATCACCTATCATTTAATATGACCTATATTCTTTGTTCCTAGATGTATGCATTTACATTTAGCCATATCTAAAAGGATGCAGGGTTTCTTCACTACAAATCTGTCTGGATGATGAAGGGAATAGAGTTCTGGGAGTAAAAAAATAGTGGAAAAGTAGAACTATATTACCAGTATGTAGATGTACACAATAAGTTGTATACTGTGATTCAACTGTAATGTTTGGAACTTGCATATTTCTTTCTACTACAGTCCATTCCAAATACAATTATGACAAAGTAGGAGCATGTATTCTTTCGATAGAATTGAATTTGGTGTTTTGGCACCAGTCCCATCAGCTAAACACTAGCTCTGGGTGCAAGGTATTTAACAAAGAAAAATGTAAACTCATTTTATTATAGTATAGCACTCTCTTCCCGCCTTATCAAGAGCTAAACTGTAAGTGTGCACAAACTGCTGATACTTTTCCCTTGTAAGTGATCAGTCAATACCTGATAAGATCACAACATCAGCAGGGGCAGTCTTCTGATATTAACCAGTTTGAGATTTTATCTCCCCCCAGGTAATTGTACTGCAACAGGATGCAAGCAGTCAGCATTAGCAGCAGTAGCCTAAACCAGAGTGTAAGGATGTATGTGCTGCATGTATTAGAGTAATTTGTTCACCTTTCCATTTCTCAATATGTTCTTTAACTTTACTCTGCCATAATGCATGCTGCTAATAGCATTCTGGAGTGACAGTTTCCTAATGTATACTCCCAATGCTAGACAATTCTGTTAGAATTTGAAACTGACTGACAACTGGACAGATTTAAGAGGAGAATAAATAGAATTGTGATAGCAACTATGGAAACTTAAGAAGTGAGACGCGTTGGACACCTGTGATCAAATCAGGTTCTGTCAACTAGTAGATGATACTAGGCTTTTAAGGGCATCAGAGTTCCCAGGTTGGTCAGGAAAACAGCAGATAAAAACTAATGGCTCTAAATGGGTTTAAGAGAGTGTAAGGTGGTGCAGGGGCATAGAAGAAAGTATAAATTTCATCATCTTACCATCACCTCTGAATTTGGAATATTTTGTGTGGCTAGTTAAAATCTGGTTAACAGGAAGCAAATACTGTATAAGTATATAAGGGAAAAATATATATACATATTTTAATTATATCTCATACTCAGCTTTTTAGCATACATTTGAATGACAGATTCTGCAATAGTGAGATTTTTAACACTCAGAATATACCCAAGTAAATATTATTCTTGATTCTTTTCTGTTGTCCCTCAAATTAATTCTAACCACTCACAATAATTACAGTGGCCATTCTAAGTGATGTCTCACATTAGTGATAGAATATACCAGAATCACAAATCCATTTTTGCTTGCTGATATAATAAAATATCTTAAATGGTCAGATACCACCCAACTTGTAAGACAACTTCCCTCATTATGTTATGCTACTACACTAACAAATTGTTATGGATTGCATTACATTAGCAGCTTCAATTGAGTATAGGGACCCATTGGCTAAGCACTGTATGGTCAGAAACATTCCCTACTCTGATGACCTTAGAGTCTAGGAAAAAGACAAGACAGATAAAGGAGAAAGGAAGTGTCTCTACTGTATAAGAGGAGAAGCTGTCAGTAGAGTGTACTCTGTGAGCACATCAACTCATCTTTAAAATTCCTTTCCTCAAACCTTTGTTGAAAATGGCTTCATTTTTATTTTATTGGCTCTCAGGGGAGGCTGTAAAGCCCATCTTTTTGGGCAGAAATTTAGGTAGGACTGAGACGTATTGAAGCAAGATGCTAAGGGATGGAGAGGGATGAGGCGATTCTGCAGTGATTTTCTTACCAACTGGTTGTTTATGTATGCAGATTTGCTGCTGTTTTGTTTTTTATTGTTGTGGACTGTTTTTTTAAATGGGGAGCCTAGAGCCAGGGACAGACATTTATTGAATTCCTGAACTGAAAATAAATAAATATGTGGAATCTCTGTAAGTACCATCAGGAAAAGAAAACAATGGCTCTTAGTCTAAATTTCAGGTGGGACAGTGTAACTTGCCTTAACTGTACATGTGACCATTCTTTAAGAGCACTTTTTAAAGAGCTGCTCACTGATGCATTGTGTCCAATGACAAGCTTCTCACTAAAGTCCTGCTGATGCTTTAAACCCCCTTGCTAGAACGTTTGCACATATACTATACAGTCAGGGGAACCAGAGCATAGATTATTCAGATGAAAGAACTATTCCATTAAATTAACAGCTGACAGCAGGACACTGAATAGTGACAAAGGTAAATTTTTTTCACTCATATTTTTTCCATGCCCCAGATCCCCCATAAGTAAAGCAATCTGAAAAAAACTAAAAGATAAAAAATGGAAGACGGGTGCTGCTAATGCTTCACAGTGCGCATATAGGAAGAGACTCCTGCAGAAGTGATGGGATTTCCTGTGCTCACCAGACTGGCTGTCTCAAGGTAATATTGCTGCATGGTCTATAACCCAGCAGGGTAGTTTCAAGGATTATTTGCTATGAAGATGCTGCAGTCACTGGAATGTGGAAAGGATCACTAACAAAAACAAAACAAACAAACAAAGAAACCCTTAGGGTGACCAGATGTCCTGTTTTTATAGGGCCAGTCCCAATATTTGGGGCTTTTTTTTATATGGGCTCCTATTACCCCCCCTCGCCCCCATCCCAATTTTTCACACTTGCTATCTCGTCACCCTAGAAACCCTAGAACAGCATAACTTCAGTGTAATCCAACTAGATGATAACTCATTTGTTTGAAATGTCTGAGTCTAAAACCCCATCTCAGTGGCAATGATTATGCAGACACATGTTTTTAAAAAGTTGGCACAAAGTTTATTATAATTACCTGACTTGGGGGACCTGGATACTTCAGGGGGGGGGGTCTAATAGATTTGTTTGGACATAGATTGAATTGATAATAGATCAGGTGGTTAGATGTCAGTTCTCAGTCCCTGGTTTAATCTTGACCAAATTGCTGGTGACCAAAATTCATGTTGCCAACTGTTTGATAGCTTATGTGAAATGACTTGGTAGTGTTAGTCTAATCCATAGTAGTCAGAAGTCTAAAACACAAAAATTACCATTACGGTAGGCATTAATTGGCAGCCTTTTCTGGCAGTATCAAGACAGAGGAACAGGATTAAACGGATATGGAAACTGAATTTTCCCTGACACCAAGAGATGGCTCCTCCAGATCAGATCTGAGACTAATTTCCAGGGCAGAGTGGGGAAAGTTGAATTGCTATTGTCCTTGGCACACTTATGCTGTTAATAAACAGAGAATTTCAGTCGCCAAAGCTGTCAATCTGTCACCTTTCATGAGCAATAAATTCATTATTTAAAAAAAAGAGAAAAAAAATTGTCTGTGCCCCAGAGAAATACTCAAATCAGCTTGTGAATGGGCACTATTCCATCATAACAGATGGATTTAAGTTTCAGCCACTAAAAGACAATTAGCCAAATTGAACCATTGCATAATTTGGCCTATAATACGTGACACAAATGTACCTTGTGAGGACAGAATTTCTAATGAAGAATATTTATCTATATAGTGGTGTATTCTAAGCTCATATTTTAAATGGAGAGAATAGATAATTGCTAATCCAACCATTGGCTAGATATATTTAGAAAAATAAGATGTTTCCTTAGTTATATTTTTTTCAAAATCTATTCAGTTAAATGGAAAATTGTATGACATCAAGATGGGGAGAGGATATCTTATGGGTTCTTGTTCTCATCTCCTTGATTCATCACAAGAATGAAATGCTTAAAAATGTCCCCAACCTGTTTAAAATAAAACACCCCCACCTTCCAATGGCAATATTTCCATTGACGTAATATAAAGAGGACTGGATTCCAGATTTTTCATCATCTGCAACTTTTATTGAATATTCCTAGATCTGCAAGGCTTCATAATATATTGTCTCAATTATAGGGTTGAGACCAAAAGCCTGCTAGTAGAGTGGATAAGCAGTGGTGGGCAACCTTCAGCCCATCAGGGTAATCTGCTGGTGGGCTGCGAGACAGTGTTTACATTGACCATCCACAGACATGGCCGCCTGCAGCTCCCAGTGGCCATGGTTCGCCATTCCCGTGGTTCACTACTTCTCACAGCTCCCATTGGCTGGGAACAGCAAACCATGGCCACTAGAAGCTGCGGGAGGCTGTGCCTGCAGATGGCCAATGTAAATATTGTCTCGTGGCCCGCCAGCGGATTACGCTGATGGGCCACATGCAGCCCGCGGTCTGCAGGTAGCCCACCACTAGCATAAAGGGAAATCAAAACAGGATTATCATAATCATCAAATTTAACTTTTGGTATTTAGAATACATTTTGTTAATATCACATATTACACTATTCACTAGTTACTAATGTTTGTCTATTCACACCACAGTCAACACTGAGTGAGCAAAATAAAAAAGATAACATGCAATCAGTGGGAGAAGATATTCTTACTGTGATATAGAAATGGATATTTCAAGCTTTATAACATCATTTTCTTTGCGTTTGCATGTATGTGTCCAAGCACATATTTCATTTAATTATATCATGACAAGCTACTTTAGTCAACTACCAAACTACTGCTACAACAACCTATTAATGCAACCTTATAATTTTGATTTCTACACATTTTCCTTTCCTTTTGTATGTATATATCTCAGTGAGTTCTCATCTCCCCAATCCTCTGCCAAAAGCTACCAGAGTGTAACAAACCTCAGGCTCAATTTCAAACAGAATGAAAGAAGGGAAATCAAAACAGTGAAAACTGGCCACAATTACTCCAGTCAGCTTTACTCTCACAGGCTCTATTCTGGTTCATGAACCAAAATCTAGCCAGAATAGAATGGCATGATGCCACCTTCACTGCTCAGTATGGTGGCACTGGATACTGTTTCTCAGAAGGACACATCCATAAGAAGAGCAGTGTGTCAGTGCTGGCTACACTGTATGAGAAAATTAGCCATCTAGTTAACAGGCCCAATCACCTTTTCTCAGGAAGAAGACAAATGACTGTAACAGGGATAATGAGAAGCTTGCAGAGGTAACAAATAGGGGCAGTGAACATTACATCTCCTTTACCATACAGTTACAACCCACTCCCCTCCTAATAAGTCTCTTCCTTACCTAATTACAGCGATGAGTGGAAAAATCTCATGGCAGCACAGCACAATGGAGAGGAAGGGAAACTGAGGGTTTACCACCAAATTAGTCAAAAATAAATGGATTAAAAAATATAAATTTGGAAGCAACTCAATGCAGATTGTGTCAGTGGCTAGATACTTCAAGTCACATTCATTTCTGGCATAATTTCAGTGGACTTCAAAGGAGATATTCTAGGAATAAATTTGGCCTATAGTAAAACATAATCCAAAATCATCCTGAAAAAAATAGTTTCAGTTATAATCATTTTCGCAATCTGTCACTTTATTAATATTTACCTACTACGTGTTGCTTCTTTAAGGCATAACAAAGAAAATTTAGCAGTCTGCCTTTTTAAACAAAACATCATTTCAGATGTTGATCTAGCTATAAGAGTGGATACAGGGGCATGTCTGTGGTTTTTTATATGAATGTTTTTCTTTTTTCATAGTTCCTCCTTGAATTAAGCCCTTCTTTAGATGGCAGAAAATTAAAAGTTTTGGAAAAGCCAACATGACCTATTAGCTGGATTACAAAACTAATTGTGAATATGGTATAGGGATGATAGTTTGTGACAAACATCTGTCATAACCTATGTGCTAAGCAAAGCATTGAAAATCTTTGTGAAATAACACATGATATGTGAGGACTTTCTCCAAGAATCTAAAGCTGACTAAACTGTACCCAGACAAAAAATAAAAATCTGATATAACTGGTAATCTACCATGAGATTTCATCTTATTTGAAGTGCATGTGCTATCTAATTGAAAGTCTTCTGAAAGAAAAAAAAATAGATTCACATAGATACAAATGGCAAAGCATTAGATGGATGGGGAGAGTGTAATTGCTAATCACAAACCAGCCTCCAAAGGTTCACAGCGATTCCTCCAATTTTGCTGTCTCTGTTCATTTCACACAAACAGATCCATCTCACCTTTACCCTTCCTTATGTCTCATAAAGAATGTACTATTTTAGCATGTTAAGTGTTATCACCAAAAGCCTTGTAAGAAAAAAGAGTTGGAGTTAGGTTATTCAAACCTTGAACAAGAGGCTGGATTGCATGCTCCACTTTGTGCTGCATATGTGGTTGGAGATAGCCAGTGGAAAATTCCCCTTGTGCAAAAGAATTCTCTGCCATCAGAAAGCCACTCATACCCAGCATATGAGAGGGGACAGGGGGTGGCAGTGTAATATCCTTAGAAAAATTTTCCAAGGATTGAAGTGGATTCTCCATGATTAGCGATTTTAAATTCAAGATTGGGTGTTTTTATAAAATGATATGCTGTAGTTAAAATAGGAATTATTTCAGAGAAGTTCTATGTCAGTGTTTCCCAAACTTGGGATGCCGCTTGTGTAGGGAAAACCCCTGGTTGACCAGGCCAGTTTGTTTACCTGCCGCGTCCACCGGTCCGGCTGATCGTGGCTCCCACTGGCCGCAGTTCACTGCTCCAGGCCAATGGGAGCTGCTGGAAGCAGCGTGAGCCGAGGGATGTACTGGCCGCCACTTCCAGCAGCTCCCATTGGCCTGGAGCGGTGAACCACGGCCAGTGAGAGCTGTGATCGGCCAAACCTGTGGAAGTGGCAGGTAAAAAACCAGCCCGGCCTGTCAGGGGCTTTCCCTACACAAGCGGCATCCCAAGTTTGGAAAACACTGGCCTATGATATAGAGGAGGTCAGACTAGATGATCACAGTGGTTCTTTCTGGTCTCAGAATCTATGGTGTGTAGAAGTCTGCTATGCCCAATCATCCACGGGTGTAAACTTCCTGACTGCTCTCCTCTGTAACTCTAGCTTGCATTGGGGCCAGGTGGCTCAGAATCACAGAGACATAATTGGTTCCTTCAGACCCTCTCTTTCTCCACTGAGCCCAGCTTCCCTTGCTTGGGGTGTTGAATCTGTAAACAAGGTGTTAAAATGTACTGCTTGAAATTTAACTTGTTGGGATTCACCTCTGTGAACAGAGCACAAGGTCATTGCACCCTGTAAAACTAATACAAGCCTTTAGGATAACAGGATATAACTGGGGCATAGACCTTTTGAAGGCATCATTTTACCTCCCCCTATAGTGCAGCAGTCTCTGCTTAAGCTGTTTCTGCAGCTACTCTGCCAGAATATATAAATGTTCTTTCTTCAGATATTCTTATGGTTTAAGGCCTCTCTGAAAAATCAAAAGTTATTTTCTTTTCAGATTTTAAATCAAATACATATCATCTGGATATATTTTTATGGATAACAGAAAGAATACCATGATAACACACTCAAATACAGAACGTAGGTTTTAAGGTACTCTTTCTCTCAATCTACAGTATTAAAATTAGCTAAAGAATTTTGAGGAGAAAATGGTCTGTCATTGAAAGAGAAAGAGGCACCTCATTAACTTTTCCTGCAATGCTCTGAAGGAAGAAGAGGTGACCTTGCCGTGAAATGTTAATGATAAAGGTGATAACACTCAGTGAGTGTCTCATACCCCTGAACATAACTTCTGGATTTAATTCAGCTGTTCTTGTCTCTTCCACTTTCTGCCACACTCTTGTTTAAGAGTAATGTTGTCTTGGCATATAACTTTGACCTCTGAAGTTGAGGGGCACACAGTCAATCAATTCTTTAGACCTTAGACCAACCTACAGGACTCTATTCCACGCTGCCATTGCAATTTCTTTTTCAAAAAAATCTCTTTGAATATTAGAACATTTTTTTCATCACCATGTTACTGTAAAGAACACAACAAATGCTCCAAAATAATTTCAAAATTGAAATCCAATTTTTATCCTGTGAGCTTTGTCAAAATCCTTTTTTAAAGCAGAAATAGTAGTAAGATAGCAATATGTTTTATTTGTATGTTATAATAATTTTTGTCACAGTGAAGAAAGATTTAAATGCTTACAGGTAGAATTTTGAAGAATAAACAAATTACCCTTTTCTCCTAGGCATACCCTCACAGTTAATGCTCTGGGTTATTTATAGTCATAGGTAACAGACAAGAAGAAAGGGAAGATTCACTAGCTTTTATCTAGATGACCCTCTATTAAAAGGTTTGCTAATGGGACAGCCCCCATTTCCATAGCCAATATGGCTCTGCTTAATTCTACTGTTCCAGTTCGTAATCAAAGTTATTTTAATTTCTTTAGACCCTATTACAGACCAGGTAAACAATTAGATAAGCTGTTGTAGGTATTAACTAGCTAGTGAAAGTGCAAATCCTCCTACATAAGCAAAATGACATTTATACACTTTGCCTTCCTGCGTTCCAAAAGACATGTATATGTACTGGAAGGTCTGAAAGAAAAGACATGCAGAATCCACTGTGGGCCACATTCTACTCACAGTTACCAAAGTCTAAACAGGTACACCTATTGTCTTATTCAGGATGTATCTTCATGTATATGACAGCCAATTTGGCCCTGGGTGTATGTGTTTTCAGAAATGACAAGAAACAAGATATTTCAATCATTAGGCAACTCAGAACTATCTGTGTCAAAGCCAACTCTCTTGGCAAAGGTACAGTTTTCTCTGTAGTGTGTTTGCTTCTACTAGGCAACTTATTGGATGACATTTATCCCCCTTAAAAAAACACATAGATATTAGTTTTCCTACTAATTAGGAAAAACTACGTGAAAGGATTCACTGACCCTTAGAAGAACCTGATAACTGTCAAGCTTTGTATGTGCTGCCTAGGAACATAATTTCTTTCTAGTTGTAGATTTGAACTGCTATTAAATTGAAGGAAAAGAACATTAAATAATGCCTTGCTAATTATTATGTACTATAAATCAGAATTTAATAAGTCTAAACAGGGTACACCTATTGTAATTTCAATCTATGTAATTTTACAAACACTTCCATACATTTATAATAGCCCTGATAGCATACACAGTAATTTTCTGTAGTTTCATCAGATTACTTGTAATATAAAAGTGCAAGTAAACTTTTCAATTTTGTATTTTACTCACTATACTAGCATAGAGCCTAAGGAAAGCTCCAAGTGTAAACTTACTGAAGGAAAGGAAACACTTTGCCCTATGATATAAATATAGATGGGTGTGAACTAAAATCCATGACTTGAATTACTCTGAACTTTGGGTGTGTTCAGAATCCAAACCTGGATTTGATATTTGCAAATACCTTCAAATCTGGTTTGTTAAGATCCAGATCCACTGTTTTTGGCTTGAACCCCTTTTTAATATAAATATTTTTGAGAACTGTCTGATAGCGAGCCTAACAGTTTGAGTGCCCAGTCATACTCCTATTGAAATAAAAAGCCAAATCACATCCTCAATTCCCAGCAACCAAATCTGCTACCTTAATCACTCCCATTTGGTAATTTCTTGGAACATCTTGTCACTATTACATGAGGAGATTGCTCCAAAGTTGTTTTGGCCAATGTATTTAAATGAATTTTAACAAGAGATAAGATTTTTTAAAGGACAACATACTTACTGTCCAGGCGCCAAATTGTAATGCACTGGCATGCTGTCTCCAGTTTATTTGCAGACACTCAGCAAAACTATGACAATTTGGTGGAGCACTTAAGCATTTTACCTTTACTAAGTGGCTGAGAGAGCTGCCCCTTTAGTTCAGAGCAGAAGGTCATTGGTTTCAATCCTATTTCCTCATATCATTTTAATAGTAATGATGTTGTTCAAGCTATGGTGTAGAATAAGATTGTGCTTAATGCTGTTATTACATTGAACCTTGTTCAAGAAGTACCACTATTTATGAGATACTTCTTTACTAATTAAAGCATCTACATTATGCTGATCCAATGATACCACAGCTCCTTTTCCAACCGTAACAAAATACTGGGATACAGTAATGCTCTGCTAGAACATAGAACCCCCAACAATTAGGCAGACTCTCAATGATTTCTTCCAACACTGTTTTAAAGTGTTTCAAGGAACTTTGGTATTGCCTTGGGAAATCAAAACCAGCCTGATGCTGAGCCAGGTCAGCAACAAACTGCAGTGAAGTTGCAGCTAATTATAAGGTAAGCGGTTCAAAAAATCCCCCAACTCCCGGTGTCATGTGCAAGCTAGTAGAGTTCCCACCTGGTTGAAGACAAAACAACACACTCAGTTTAAAGTCAAAAGTCACCTCTCCTTGAATCTCATTTTATTAAGAAACATGTAATTAAAACCTATTGCTACATTAAATTCCAGGTTTATTCCTTAACTTACTTTGCCAAGGGTTTACTTCCACATCATTTAGATTTGGGGTAGATTTGGGGTAGAGGATTCCAACACCTGCTAGCAGGGTGGGGAAACACAAAAACCTTTACCCCATTACAGTTAGTAAATGGCTTTAATTGTCTATTCTCCTATCCCTACATTAATATACCACTTTAATGTTAATGTGAGTTTCAAGTGTACAAAGAAAAGAGAAAATCCCTCACTGACAAAAGGTTGATATTTCTTTCTGAAATGTTAGTTCATATCAAACATATATTAAATACAAAGTTTTTGAAACATTAGGAATAATTTCTAAGAAGACAAGCCTCAACTCTGCATTTCAGAAGAGATGTCTTATTTTCATAGGCAGCCTGAAGATCTATAGAACTTCTGCTATATGTCTCTGATAAGCATGATTGTGACCCAAGGTAATTGGTGTCTTATAGGTGATAGTGACTGACATAGCTCACATCCTACCCATAAAAGCTCACATCAGCCTATGTCAGGAATGCTCATTAAAAGTAACAGTGATATCGTAGTTATAGACATATTGGTTTCAAGCATGCTATTTGAATACAGTGACAAGTTATTGTATGTAATGTAGCAAGCAAAACTCCATATACTATTTTATCATTTATGATTTCAACACCGGTTTGATATAAAGAGACACAGTCTCTCTTGCTCCAAAGCTCTGCTCAGTGCAACTGGAAGCCAGAAGCCTATTCCAGATCCTTGGCTCTTAAGCCTAGCCTGGTCTGGATTTTACTTACAGCTGCTGCCAGGCAGCTCTAGGGCAGTGGTTCTTAAACTGTGGTCCATGGACCACCAGTGGTCCATGAGCGCCATTCAGGTGGTCCGCCGATAGTTCCCTCTAAGGTGTGTGCCTGGTCATCCGCACATGAGAGAATGAAGGACCACCCACCTAATTAGTGGAGTCACGCAGGCGTGGCTCCACTAATTAGGTTCCTTGGTGCTGGAGAAGACACATATGTAAGTTGAGGTGGTGCCATGGAGGGAATACGGTGGCCGGGGTAAGGAGCAGTGGGGTGAGAAGAGGGGGTGGGTGGAATTTGGGACATGCAGGGCTGCGAGGGCTAGAGAAAGAGGCAACTTTCCCCAGCTCCAGGGCTGTGGCTGACAGGGAGAGACCCACCTCCTTCCCAGCCTCATCCATTGCATTAGAAAGGTAAGGCTATTGATATTAAAATATGAGTTGTGTGCTTTTATTTGTAGAAAAAAAAAGTTAATTATTATTAAGTTTTTTAATACAGTGCTTTTATTTAAAGTGATTTACATTTGGAAAGATCATTAAGTGGTCCACCGAGACCCTCAGCAATTTTCAAGTGGTCCGAGAAAATAAAAAGTTTGAGAACCACTGCTCTAGGTTATACCACTCGTGTAGAGGACCTGTGGCCACAATGTGATAGACTGGGGGCATGTCTCTTTTAAATTGTGAAGTCCATCTTGTTTTGTGAATACTATTTGTTTATCGGGGCCCCACTTTGTATTGTAACCTTCATTTTGGAGTTTGATCATTTTGTATTGCAACCACCTTTGTGGATTAGAGCATCCATTTTGTAGTGGGAACTTGACACCTAGTTGAATGACTGCCTGAGAGGACGGCACAAAGAAATCTACTGTTTCTCTACTACTGACCCATCCACAGAACAATGAGCTCTCTATGCAGAAGCCTGGCTGGGGGAAGGGACTGGAGTTCTTCATTTTGGGTACATGGCCATAGAGGTCAGATTCTATAAGGGAAAAAACTGGATAGGAGAAAGAGAAGGCAGTAGGTCCCTGCCTAACCTATGGACACTGACCAAATACAGGACTCATAGGACTGAGATTCTGGGGGAGTATGTTCAGGACAGTTTGTTGTTTTCCAAAGATCTGTAATTCTCTATTGCTGTTTAAAGTAAAATACCTGTAGTTAAGAAACTTCTTTGCTAATCCTCTAGTCCTTGCTTGCCTGCCACGTTGTTTGTGAAGGGATTAATTGAGAAGTTCATCATGCCAATGGCAAGCCGGGATTCTGAGGGAACACGTATAAGCAACTGGGGGCTCAGGAGAGTTGAAGAATTGGTTCTAATATTAAAGGCAGCAGGGCTGCAAAGCTCTGCCTCCCAAGGAAGTACAGAGACATGAGGCTGGCCCCTGAAATGTCTCTTAGGGACTCACAGGCTAGGAATAGTGTCCCGGCTCTACCCAGACCTAGTTGGTATAGGAGCATGTGGAATCCAGTGGTTAGGTCCACTCACAACAGATTGATGTGTGACTGAAGAGAAGAACTAGGCCAAGTTATGACGCCAACATCAGTGGAGTTTTGGCATCCAGCTCCAGACTCTTTCCCTACATTTAGGAGAGCAGGAGTAGCTGACATCAGGCCGGGTTCTAGTACATATGTGCTAGCAGGGTATTTCCTACCCACGGAAGAATTCTGTGCTGGTCATTTGTATCCAGTTTCCATGCCCATGTTCCTAAGTGGCACACAAAGGGTTGGATTTCAATCCACAATCTTTCATTGTATACACAATTGAGGTGTATTTTAAATTAGAAAAACAGCCCTACTGTAAAGAGACGTACAAACAAATACAGTGCTCCCTTTCTGAAAGAATGTCACATACACAAAATAATTCTGGATTAATTGGGCCAAAGGATTTCCCTATATTATTCTGTGCACATCCTAGGTTTCTGTTATTATATGTGTCATCTGTAGTGACTAGTGATGGTTCCCCCCCATAGCATGTACTCATGTTTACCTTCTTATGCAGAAGTGAACCAATGAACAAGAAGTAGGTCCCTGTCTTTTCACCCAGGGAAAAAGAGGAGTGTACCTCTAACAAGAGGTAGTCACTTGTCTTGGTGCCAAAGAAGAGTATTCATGCACCATTAAACAGAAGGTAGATTCCTGTTTGTTGCCTCAGATTGTTAAGCAGAGCAAGGGCACGCCTGTCTCCAAGCACCTGCATTTAATTGCAGCTTATTGCATTCCCCACAGGGAGGCAGGAACAGCTGGGCAAGGAACACTGTACTGATGCAAGAGAAGAAAATATAAAAAAAAAAAAAAAACCTGTGCACTCTGTTTTTCTGCAAAGAACCCTATACAAAACTGCATTATTAAAAGGACTACTATTTCCTGGTTTCTACTTATTCTTGCTCAAACAGGTGAATAAACTGCCCTGAAAGCATCATAATCTGAAAGTCAATACACTAAGAAATATATATTAAAACCTCACCTTTACAGAAAAATAATGTAGCTGGCTGAGTTTTCAACCTTCTGTTCATTTATTAGTTGAAAGATTTCCCATATAGCTCTGACTGGTAGTCAGGCTCTACATTTAAAATGCATATAATTCAATAAGACCAGCACATTGCCTACTTCAGGGATACTTTATTTAGGCATGATTTTTGAAAAAAGTAAATCAGTGAATTTATTTGTCATCCTCCTGTCTATACGAAACTTTAATTGGTTATTTATGGAAGGGAATGTAATGGAGCTTTGAAAAAGCGTGCACATTTTCAGCTTCCTTATAAAAGCTTTCAATCTTTGCATCTTTTTGTTAAAAGAACTATAAATAGAACATTTTTTAAAAAAAACAATGTACGCACAAAGATTTCTTTTTTCTTTGTTCATGGGATTTCCTCTCCCTTTTTATTTTATTTTATTTATGTATTGTAAGCTATTCACCTTAAGGGAGAATCATATAGACTCAGCATGAGAATTAGCCTGTAGACCTCAGACACAGCATCATCAGACACAGTAGTTCCCTTTTGAATACTGAAAGTTCATCATCTAAATTGTGTTCATTACTTACATTTTCATCTCAACAAATATGAGATATTTTGTCTCCAAAGTTAGCTTTGCAGGGTGACATACAGATTTTTTACCACGCTGGAAAGATTCAATTTGAGAACTTCTGCTCACAATTGAAGAAAGCAGAGAAATACTGGGAATTCGACCTTTTGGTTTGTCAAAAATCAGCAGGATGCAAGTCACAGTGATCCAAGGAACTACACATGTTCATCTCAGGCTTGGCAAGCCAGTAGGAGAGCTCTGCCTGGTACATTAAGTTCCCAGGGCTCTCTTGCCTAATTAGGTCACCACCCCCACAATCACATGGAAACACAATAATTCTAGGTTTTGGGAGCCCCAGGGCCTCCCAGCATGGTCAGAACATCTCTTTTAGATTGCAAAAGTTTTCTGTCTGCCAAGTCGTAAAAGAAAATCTCACTATACTCTATATTGTCTTCTGTTTCCTGGGGCACCATTGTGAAGAGTGTAGTCACAGCATCTCTCAAGTTCTAGATCTCCTAATACAATAGGTGTCATTGAGAATTGATTTTTGTTATATAGTTGAAGTGGGATCCCTTTTATTTGAGGAATTTAGAAATAGAATATTGAACATTTACCTATTTCCTCAAAATAAAATCAAATAAAAATAAACAAAAATATTGCACTGGGCAGTTTGAGGTTTGTTAGATTTAGAGAGACTGTAATGTTGGCTAAATCAGGTGTTTATATTGCATGCTTCCTGTTAATTTTTATTTTCAGCATTCTAGGGGTTTTATGGGTTTAAATAACCTAGTTGACAAACAACTTCCTCTGTAATTGGCAGAATTCATACATATTTGCTAATCCTATTTCAACTGCGCTTTTCTAGTTGTCCTCAACTACACACTGTTACAACCTTTTGCAACTCCTCTGAATATTTTGTATGGGTCAAATGACTCATTTGTTGAAATTTATTTTTCATTATTTAACCAAACATGTATGTGCTTAGTATATGTTAGTAACATATGTTGACATTTTCAGCAAATAAATATTCACCAATAATATTTTTCAGTTCCAATCAACCACTTGTCATTTGTGTCCAGATCTCTAGAAAAGATCTAGTATCTAGGGAGAAAAGACAAGACAAGAAAAGTTGGCACAACCCAGTTGCATTTATGGGACAAAGTCCTGTCCCTGCTATTATGAGCCACACTATAGATTTTATAGGTTTTCTATAGCACTAGCTGTTGTATAAACACAATAGCTCAGGCATCCCAAAGCCCCAAGGAGTAGTGGGTTTGCATCCCACCCTTTCCAGTATATGATGCCAAAGATAGTGTATGTAAAGGAGGACTACGTCGTAGATCCTCAAAGGTATTTAGGAGCCTAAATTATCTCTGTGTCAGTGATGTGCCCTTTGCTGTTCCTATGAAAAAAACCCCAAATCAGGCCAAATTATGAGACTTTGAAAATTCTTAGTTAGCATGTGCTCAACTGAGACTTGTTAGACTTTGGTTGCTAACTTCTCTGAAGCTTTGTCTGCACTGTACATGTTCCATCCCATCACAGTTTCTGTGTACTGACTGGATAGAGCATGCACCAACCCTACAGAGCAAATGATCATGTTCCAGCTTTGGGCTGCAGGAGTTAAGAAGGACATTCCCTGCAATGTCTCAACGTTGGCCAGAAACTGGAATTCCTGTTCAAGAGGAAGTTTCAAAAACCTTTTCAGTATATTCAGGAACAAACAAACAAGTCAATAAAAATGTTGAAATTTCCCAGGAAATGAGAATTCCAAAATTCTGTATAGAAAAGACACATGTAATGCCCACCTTTTCTAAATGTTTCCAAGCCTCCTTGGGCTATACATAGTCCCAGCACCCACCAGGTGGGGAGCTGGACAGAAAGCCTGGGAGCCTGGCAGTTCAGGGGGCCTAGAAACTTGGGAAATTGGGCTCCCAGGGCGTCTGAGCTGTCTTGGAGCCAAGATCCTGGAAGCCCTGGCTCCTGGTCAATCTATCTGGTAGGCTGCCTTGGAACTAGGAAACCTGGAATCCGGAGCTCCCCAGTAGCCTGCTAAGTGGGCTGCTGAGGAACAAAAGATCTGTGGAGCTGAGAATAATTTTCTGACTGAAATTCCAGTCATTCACTCTGATGGAAAATTCCTGACTACTTTTACTAGTTTTTCTCCTCCCATCTTCTGTAGGACATTATGGAACCAGGAAGAGGAACTGAGATCAGGGAGACTGTCTCTCTTGTATTCTTTGTGTTTCCTCTCTACTGGCTCTCAGACAGCATGGAGCTTTGGAGCAAGATTAGTCAGATTTAAATGCTGAGGGTTGAGGGTGTGACAGAAGAGCGAGATGCAGGAGCCAGAGGAGAAGGAGGAGTGCAGAGGGGGATAGGAGCCAGTGCAATCACATATAAGAGTGGAGATGGAGAGAGGTATTTAGGCATGGAGAGGGAAGGGAGTAGAAGCTAGGGGCGGGGGGATAGGAGTAGATGCCGAGAGGGACAGTAGGCAGGGTGTGTTAGAGTTGGAAAGGAGTAGAAACCAGAGGGTGAGTAGTAGCAGAGGGAGAAGGTGGTGGGAGCCAAGGGTGCCATGAGCAGGAGCTGAGCCATCCTGTGCACTAAATGAGGCAGGGATCCTGTGAAAAAAATAGCATGTGATCATGTATCATAATACATATATAAACCAGGGGGCTGAATTAAGATTGGATGAGCACCCTTAATACTGGCATTTCCTAATCTGAGTTGCTTGACTTGCAACCTTAACATTCTTTTACCACAGGTTGGTTTTTTTTTTGGATGTAATATTGATGTAGCTTAAATTGGCAGAGAACTGGCTTAAGATAAATCAACATAAACCAAATTTAAATTGAATTAAGAGTGTCCACAGGATTTTGTACCCATTTAACAACACTGATTTAAAATCACACCTCAGTTAAACTGTTGTTATCCAGGTCTTAGTTCACGGATTTGTAGGGTAACAGGGCTGGGATGGCTGTGAAGAATTAATTAACTTTCCCCTCTCCCTTTCCTGCCACCTCAGCATGCTAAAAAAGAGATTTGTTCTGGTAAGCTGTGGGCTGAGTTTGGCAATGAGAATGTGTGAGATAAAGGAAGGCACTCTAGGGAATAGGTTGGCACTCTGCAGAGAAATGGAGGACACTCAGTGTCAGTTTTGCTTTCTCTTTCTTTCTGGACCTTGCTTGACATGTGTTTACTTGTGTACTTTGAAAAAGGGAAGCACTGTTGTAGTTATGTTTGACCTTTAGAGGGACAGGATACTTTTTATGTTTTAATTTTTTGTTTTACAAAAAACCTCAGAGAGCAAGATTACTTCCTGTCTCAACTCGTTTCCACACCACTATGTTCTAAGATACTCATTTAACTTATGTTCCATGTCCAACACAATCTAATCAGATCATTAAACCTTGAAACCAAAATGTTCCAGATCAAGACAAGAAACACACTATGATGCCTTAGGCCAAATCCTGAATCTAAATATAAAAGGCAGTATAGCTTAAACACCACAGTGATGAACGCTGTGCAAAATCCTTAAATGGGTAAGTAGCACAGCTTGCCCAGCAGTGGTCACAGAGATAGTGTCAATTGGCAGCACAATTCCTATTATACTATACAGGCTGACAGGTTTTTTATTTATATATATAAAATAATAAATAATTATATAAATCCTGTAAAACATTCATTAAATACCCATATATATAATTCTTTTTAGGGGTATTTAATGAATGTTTTAATGTTTTACAGGATTTTTTTGTTTCTTTGATGTCTTGTTGGGTGAAACAAGCAAAGCTAATTCCTTGGCAACAGAATCCTGAACCCAAATTACTATTAATGTTGTGGCCATACAAAAGGACAACTACAAAATTATAACCTTCTAAAAACTGGGCTATCTTGATTATCACTTCAAAAGTTTTTTGTTTTTTTTTCCTTACTTAATTGGCCTCTTAGAGTTGGTAGGGCAACTCCCACCTTTTCATGTTCTCTGTATGTGTATCTATATCTCCTCAATATATGTTCCATTCCATGCATCCGAAGAAGTGAGCTGTAGCCCACGAAAGCTTATGCTCAAATAAATTTGTTAGTCTCTAAGGTGCCACAAGTACTCCTGTTCTTCTAAAAACTGTGTCTGATCCTCAGAGAATCTTGGTGCACTAGCCACTCTCAACACCAAGCTCACCCTGAGAATATCAGACTCTCTTTTTTTGAAAAGTACAGAGACAATATCATATGACTTATGCAACCAATTATACCGGTCAAAGGAGATTATTATATTTTTATATTTTTACTTTCTAGGCTGGAACTAAATCTGAAATATTTTAAATATTTTATCTTTGCTCTAATGACAAGGGTTTTTTGTTTTGTTGTGGGGTTTTTTGTTTTTTGTTGGTTTTTGTGTGTGTTTTCTTTCAGAACATTCACACTGCGCAAAGGCTTTTACATTAACGGTCTAATATATAACATATAACATCTTAGGTTCTTGTTTTTTGTAGTAATGCAGTCTGTAGGGCTAAGTCTAGTGGCAATAGTGGAGAGATACATACATTTTATCTGTGCAATCATTTAGCCAATGATCAATAAATGCCTGACAATAAATCAATATGGGCATAATCTCTAATCTGTGAATTTCTATGAACAATCTCTTGAGTATTCTTATCACAAAATCTATTTTTAGTTCCGTCCTTATTTTGGCTGATTTACACTTGGATGCTGTTTGCTCTCAAAGACTTCCATTTCTCTAAGTGCTGTCTCGTAGGTATACGACTATCCATCGATGCACTACTAATATTCAGAAGGCTAATATTTAATTACAGATAACAGACCCAGTGGGACTGAGAACAAAGTGGCCATCACTGAGATGTTATATAATGAAATATTAAAAGATAGAAGCTATAAAACCAAAAAAGTTGGTAGTATTTTGATGTTGCTCTTAAATCCATAGAAGTTAGTGCTGGGTGGACACTGCAGTATGCTATATTATCAATTGTTTTCTCCAAATTTAATGTTAAATTTGTACTATAGCAGAAATATATTTGGACAAATAAAGCAAAGAAGAGGAATTTGTAAAATGAAAAAATGTGCATTCTGCCAGGTTTCATAAATATAGACTTTTCCTATTCTACTTCTTGGCTGATTCTGCATTTGTTATTTTAGACTCAGAGTTCCTGCGTGTTTCCAGTAAGATTGCAAATATTATTACCAAAAATTGATTTTTTTCATTCTTGGAGTGGTTGCTATCTAAGAAAAGGGATTATATATATAATATAACACATTGCCTAGGACACTGTCTGGACTGTTGAATAACTGTTTCCTCAGTTCTCCAACTTTGGGTGCCAAGGACATTGCTTTGCTGTAAGAACATCAACTCCTGGCCTGTTCACATATAGGCTCTAGCATATAAAATCATTTCCAGCTACACTGTATTGAGAGCTACTAGTTAGCCACATATACATTAAACTGCAGAGCAACACCAGCGAATACCTAGCCATAAGAACATAAGAATGGCCGTACCAGATCAGACCAAAGGTCCATCTAGCCCAGTATCTGTCTACCGACAGTGGCCAATGCCAGGTGCCCCAGAGGGAGTGAACCTAACAGGCAATGATCAAGTGATCTCTCTCCTGCCATCCATCTCCATCCTCTGACAAACAGAGGCTAGGGACACCATTCCTTACCCATCCTGGCTAATAGCCATTTATGGACTTAACCACCATGAATTTATCCAGTTCTCTTTTAAACTTAGTCCCAGACTTTCCCCCCAAAATGTGCATCTTGTACAGCTCAATAGCTTCCTGAACAATACAAGCTCATAGAAAGGCCATCATTTCATCAAAGGAAAATGATATGCACCAGCCATGTTATCCTAAATGGCGTTTCCCACACACTTTAATCCAAACACACTGGTTATGATAAAACATAAGATAAGTTTATTAACTACAGAAAGATAGGTTTTTAATAGATAGATTACAAATAATGATGCATAAAAGTCAGAATTGTTTACAAAAGAAATGAGTAAAACACAAGCTAATACCTAACTTAACTAGCTAAGTGAACTTAAAAAGCAAAAAGATTTTGTCTCATCATATGTTTATAGCAGTCTGTACTGGCTGAAAAGTCTTCCAGCCAGGATCACCCCTTTCCTAGTTCAATGATGCTATATTTGTCTTTCAAACATTGTAGCTGCCATGAGTAGAGAGAGGCAATTTGTTTTGTGTGTGTTCTCCATTCTTATAGCCTTCTCCCCTCTTCGATGTTATCTCCACTGTTTCTTTGCCAATAAGTCCTCACTCACACACTTCTTCTTGCCAAGATGATTGTCCAATTGATTATTCTGATACCTGGCTGGGGGGTGCCAGTGTGTCTTTATCTTTGTAGGACAGGTTTGGGCCTTCCTTTTTAACTCTGGAACATGTTACAACAAAGTTATAGAGTAGAAATGTATAACTTTACATACAATGTTGATACACATTTTACCACAACAATATTGCACAGTGGATTATGACATTTCAAATGATATCTCACAAGACATACTTTGTACAAAATTTATCATAGCCTTATAAAAGAGGTGGATATATATATATGATTGTTGCAGGATGTATGTTATCTGTACAGGTGAACTTGCATGCCTATGTAACAGGGCTATTACTTAAGTGACTGTCAAATATCAAGATATATGCTAAGATCTGAGGAAGACTATTATTCTGAGTTTATCAGTCATTAGGTTTACTTCTGAAGCATACCTGATACTTTTGGTTATGAATAAGCAATCCAGCCCAAATATGAGATTTCGTTGAAGGATTCAAAAATTCTTTGTGGGTGCAAAAGTACAATTATTTACAGGATCAAAACTACTTATTTATTTTATTTATTTATTTATTTTTCAAATTTAAGTCCTTAGACATTTATTGACCTGATTGTATCTACAGAACATCAGATTGTTATATGGGTGAGTGCTATGAAATGTACCCATAATTATTTGCAAAAATGTGGGAGCATACATAGAAGCTACGTTGAGATCTTTTTGAAAATCAGGGCTCCCCTGTTCATATCTGAACAAAGAAACAGAGAAGGATACTTATAGCCTTTCTAATTGTCAATACTTACTCCTGGTCCAAAAAATTTAAAAATCTGCGCACAATATTTTAAAATTCTAAAAAATATCTGTATATTTTATTTGTCAAAATAACACAATATAGTCATGCTGGTTTCAATTATTTTGGTACTTTATTTAAACTACAATACAAAGGATGGAGAATGGGAGGGGGAGCATTGGAGGAAATCCCCAAGCCTCCTTTGTCTAATAGTAATGTAGCTAGGTTTGACCCTTTATTTCTAGTTATTAATCAACAAATATATGCAGCCATATGCTCAGGGTTACATCACAGGCAACTGAAGAGCAAGTGAGGGCTGGGGAATCAAACTCACAGTTTATATTGGCTACTGACCATCTTTAGTAAGGTCAGTAGCAAACAGTTCATGGAGCATATTTTGATAGGAAATGCATTCAGTCCAAAAATTTAGACCATTTCTAATCACTAAAACACCATAAGCATTTATAAATCATATTATCCTTTAAATAAGAATCCTTTTCACCACTCTGATAATGTAAAGGAGGCTTAAAATTTTTACACCAATTTTATACTCCCAGGGATTCAGAAAGACAATGGAAACAATCCACTAAGAACGATTGACTAAGCAGTCAGGTTGCTACATTCTGCTCTCCCTGAGGGGACAGAGCCTGCCTCACACCTACCTCCTCAGAAAAAAACCCAAAGCCCTGCCCCTCCATGCTGAGAGTGCTGCAATAGCATGCAAGAGGGACAGAGTGTCTTTCTTTCACACACACAAGACTGCCCAGCCTCCCTGGCCGCTGCTCCAGGCACCCAAACTGACCTGCCTGCACTGCAGGGGAGGGGTGCGTGATCACTCGTGAGGTTTCCCCTTTGCTTCCCCGTCAGAACTAATTTTTCTGCTGGGAAGCAAAGAAATCTGCTGGGGACATGAATTATGTGCACGCAAAGTGATGCAGAATTAACCCCAGGAGTAAATACTGGGAGTATTCTAGCAAACTAGGAAGAACTTGTAGTATTGTAGTAAACTACAATAGCAATTTTTTTTAGCACAACCCAGTGAAAAAAATACAGATTCATCATTGCTAGAGGCAATACATATAATATTGTCCAGGACACTTGTCTCCTTCCTTTGAAATGCTTTAGAGTCCCTATATGTTTTAATGAATGTGCTATAATTTGGACAAGGACTGCCCTATAAAATGTACCACTTACAAGTATTCTAAGTATTCATTCAGGGTGTGAATTACTCAACTTCTAAATCTAACAAGAATAATAATGGAGAATCGGGTTTTGCCACCTTTACCTACAGTGAATAGCAATTATTACTTGATGTGAGTAAAACTGACAGACTCTGGCTCTTGGATAACAATCTCCAAGACAGGTGTCACTCAGTTTAGAAAATAAATAAATAAATCACATGAAGTTATGTTCCTTGGTTGGCAAACAGCATTTGGCAGATCTACTTAATTTCAGGCATTAATTAGATTTTACAACTCCTCAGACACAACATATTCCAGGATGATCTGAAAAAGCAGGATTATCAGTCATGCTTGGTCAAGTCTTACTGAGGTTGTCAGGAGGTTTGTAGAAGGGAACTTGAATAAGAGATTAAAAATACTTAGAATTCAGAAGCAATACAGCAGACTATCTCTAAGGTTATTCAACTTATTTATCACAGAAGCACAGATACCTCAATTTCTCTGCATAAACTAAGATTCTTGCATTGCTCACTCGATATTCTGATGTTGTATGAACTCTTAGCACAATCCTGACAGAAATAAGTATACTTTTGCCTTGCACTAGTGATTTGTCCCCCTGCCCCACCTCTCACACATTCAGGTGAATAATTTAAATATACTAATTTCTACAACTTAAGTCACCATAAACAAGTGAACTGGCTGCTCATCTTAACAGAAGCTACATGGGTTCCCACTACTATTCAAAAGGACCCTAGTGAAATCTTGAAATTCTGGACTAGAAGAAAAGATTTCATATGAGTTAAAGTGAATCTCCTTACAATTCCCAAGCAAATCTGGACATTTTTGTTAACAAAGTAAAAAAGGCTTCTTCCTGGAAGAACTGTTGCTGTAATAGTGCTTAACAAACAGCAAAACAAAACAAAAATATTTGTTCTTTCTGACCCATAGGGATAATAGCCTAGAGAATAGGAAATCCATTGTTCTTTCTTACAGGGCAGTTAGTTGTATCAATTGATAAAGCAGAGATCTCTGAGTCATGCAAACCTTGGACCTAATGCATACCATTTTGATTTTGTTTTACTCATAATTGGTTCAAGTTTGCTTACTCTTGTGCAGATTTAAGATGAATGTTAATTGTTTTCTTGCTTCAGCTCATCATTTAAGAAAAATGAAATGTTGAACAAAACCTACTAATTCTGAGTCTATTGTATATTCATGTACATGACTAGCATTAGCTTCCTGTGGATAGTGCATGTGGCATACAGTTGTAAGAATTTTTTTTAACATGAGTAAAACAATGTATTTTTTCCTAATCTTATTCTTGAAAATGGCTGAACTGATACAGCTGAAACTTTCCAAAATGCTTTAGCCTCAGGCAGACACCCAACATGGGAAAAAGATCAGATAAAACAGTTAAAGTTTGGCAAAGTTATAAGCAACTGAAAACAAGGTCTTAAAATGGAAAGTATCAGGCAGCCTTAAATATATAGGCAGCACTACCAGTTCTGCTTGTAATATCCCAGCAGCTACATAAGAGTTTACAACAAGCTGTGTGAACACTCTTATTTCAGTTTAAACTAAGTTTATTTTGCTTTAGGTTAAATCATTTAAGATATAGATTTAAGCTAAACTGAAAAACAAAAACAAACAAACAAAAAAAACCCTTTAATTAAAATAATAGTGTCCAAATAGGAGTTTGTGTCTGTTTTATCCAAACTGATTTAACTGTAGCTATTCAAATTTATATGTAGACAAGGCCTCAGGACAGGTGACTATGGTGCTTCATCTAATCAGAAGAAAAGAGTTAACTGCTTCCCTGACAACCTCTGGATGGAGTGAATCTATACCCTCCATAAAAAAGGGTTAGATTAGACAGAATGAAGCTGTTGTGTTGTGTTCTGGGCTTGCAGGTACAGTTACAGCTAATAGATACATAGCAATTTTCTATTTGAGGGATCTGGAAGGAGAGGATAAAAAGTCTTTTTTTCTACCTCATCCTTGCACTGTAAGTAAGGAGTATTTTATTCATTCTGAGGCTGCCTGAAATAAGCATCCTCCACATTCCTCCCTGGATTTTCACAATAGCACAAAAATCCCTTGTGTTTACAGGCACTGTCTTTGTGACAACAACAAAGACACATTTCTACATATGGGAGGCAAAGTTATCTAGTGAATAGAACTGGGAGTCGGGGCCTTCAGATCTGTTCCTAGCTCTGCCACTGAGTTGGGATGTGACACAGAGCAAGTCATTTTACCGCTCTGTGCGTGTTTATCCATTTGTAAAATGAGTTAAAATATGTTTACTTTCCTTTGCAAAGCACTTTGAGATCAATGGATGAAAATCGCTACATAAGAACTGAGCATTATTAGAAAAGGGAAAACTTTTCTTAAGAGTGGAGCAGGATAGACAAAGTGGCTTTCCAATTGACAGTAGCTTGGGATGATGAGTGCTTTGTTGATACCATTTTTTCATCCCTCTTCATATAATTGACATAATCGTAGCTACATTCTTTAATATGAAGAATTAAATTTGATGAGACTACTTAGTACTATGATTTTAGTTGAAGATCTGAGTAGCATTGAGTGAATTCTGCCCCTCCCAATACAAGATCAGTATCTGCCAATTCTGCTTAGATGTTCAACTAAAACTGAGTGAGTTATTGGCATATGTTATAAATAGAAACACAGATAAAAGGATGTGTTTATTTTCATAAACCTTTACTAAGTATATCTGGTAAGCACAGTACAAAAGTAGTTAGTGTTAATATTAAAGAATTGAGGGAAATATGATGTGAAAAAAATTTCTAAAGCCGAACACTATTCTACTATTTTATACTCAAGTTTGTATCCTTCATGCTACAATCTAGCTGCACAATACTGAGCTGTTAACTTTATTTTTTGTTTGAATGATAACAGCTAGTAGTGCTGGCATATTATAAGCTGCCAGTCACTTAGAAAGCTATATCTGTGACCATTAAGTAAGCATCAGTTATTAAAATTAAATCCTTGACATCCTGAGCTGTCTATGTTTATGTTTAGATTACAAGCAAAGCTGTTACATATGTGAATAGTGTATATGTTTTGCGCTTTCTCTTCTTTTTAATAGTAAAAGGTATTATTATAGCACCTATAGTAACTTGAATGAGCCACGTGATCATCAGTCATAATAGATAAACTGATTATAAAGGACCAATATCAAGATAAAATGTCATTTTAAAATGCTTTTCCTGTGTTAATAATATCTTATGTGCTTGAAGTTGAAATAAGTTTCAAAATCCAGTTCATTTTATGATGATTTATGATGTGCATTTAGTTTTTGCATTTTACTCAGGTTGGGCAGTGAAATTAGATTGGTTGGTTTCCCTTTTTAGACATAATTATTTTCATGTTCTACTCCCTTTAGTGGTGAGGCAGTGCTGAGCTAGCAGGGTAGGAGCGGTGTGCTTTGAGGTCAACAGATTCCTCTTTTCCGTTAATGGCCAGGGAGGAGACATGTGAATGATTATTAATCATATTTACTGTGGTAGTGTCTAAAGACCATCTAAGAGTGGTGCCACATTGTGCTAGGTGCTATACAACAGAGCATAAAAGATGGTCCCTGCCCCATAGAATTTACACAGGTGCATCTGGGGGGAAACAATTTGGGGACTTTGTAAAGATATTGAGTTAATGATTGGGACAAAGAGAGATCAGAGGTGGAGCCAGGTCTCTTTCCTGGGAGTAGCTATAACTCGGTCTGAGATGCTGCAGTAGATAAGCTGGCAGTGGAGCTGCTATGCTTTTGCAGTTGTATAGACAGAACAGGGGTAAGTTGGGGGGTGGCTAAATTACATGAGCAGAGAAGTCTGATAACCACCATGAAACAACACTGAATAGTCTGGGGAATGAATAGATTGTGACCAGAATTAAGGAAAGAATTGTTAATAATATGGGAATCCAGCTAGTGATAAGTGGGGGAAAGCAGCCAAATGAATTGCAGGTTGTCATAAACAGATAGTTAAGGGTTAATGTCTCTTTTACCTGTAAAGGGTTAAGAAGCTCAGTAAACCTGGCTGACACCTGACCTGAGGACCAATAAGGGGAGAAGATACTTTCAAATCTTGGTGGAGGGAAGTCTTTTGTTTGTGCTCTTTCATAGAATCTCAGGGTTGGAAGGGACCTCAGGAGGTCATCTAGTCCAACCCCCTCTT
This sequence comes from Mauremys mutica, assembly GCF_020497125.1. Lineage (NCBI taxonomy): Eukaryota > Metazoa > Chordata > Testudines > Geoemydidae > Mauremys > Mauremys mutica. The sequence goes on along the minus strand of NC_059076.1, from coordinate 52,408,894 downwards.
TGTTTGGGGGTTGTTCGCTCTTGGGACTAAGAGGGACCAGACATCAATCCAGGCTCTCTAAATTTTCTGAATCAGTCTCTCATGTTTCAAACTTGTAAGTAATAGCCAGGCAAGGCGTGTTAATCTTATTTTTGTTTTCTCAACTTGTAAATGTTCCTTTTTGCTGAGAGGATTTTACCTTTGTTTGCTGCAACTTTGAACCTAAGGCTAGAGGGGGTCCCTCCGGGCTATATGAATCTGATTACCCTGTAAAGTATTTTCCATCCTGATTTTACAGAGATAATTTTTACCTTTCTTTCTTTAATTAAAAGCTTTCTTTTTAAGAACCTGATGGATTTTTTCCTTGTGTTAAGATCCAAGGGGATTGAATCTGGACTCACCAGGAATTGGTGGGGGAAGGGAGGGAGGATGGTTAAATTCTCCTTGTGTTTAGATCCAAGGGGTTGGATCGGTGGTCACCAGGAACTTGGTGAAAAAGCCTCTCAAGGCTGCCCAGGGAGGGGAAGGTTTTGGGGGGACAGAAAGTGATCCAGACACTGAAATTTCTGGATGGTGGCAGTGTTACCAGATCTAAGCTAGTAATTAAGCTTAGAAGTGTCCATGCAAGTCCCCACATCTGTACCCTAAAGTTCAGAGTGGGGGAGGAACCTTAACACAGTTGCTTCCCAATAACAGGTGACCAGCACAGTTATTCATTCAGTAGAGGGTCTGGTTCCCTGGTAAACCAGAATCACAAGTGAATTTGGAGAAGACATCTTCTAAAAGAAGGTGGGGAATGGGGTTGGACTCCTAATATCTGATACAGCATAGGGCCAATCCCTTTTCTCCATACCCTCAACTTTTGAATGTCGAGAGAAAAGTGGGGATTTTAGCAATGGGGCTGAGACCAGATTAAAAATTTGGAAGGGTGAGCTGAGGGCAGCCCTTCCCCACATGATACAGAATATGGAAGGAAGGGTGACCTGCAATAGGCAAGTTATGTCTGAGTAATTTCCCAGATGTGGTAAGTAAATAATGTTGTGGCCTCATTTAATCCACATACCTAAGGTCTTGTCCATTTTCCTGCAGTGTACAAGATGAGGGTACTACAATCTTCAAGGGAGATCTTGGGAGGTATGAGAGGAAAGAGGACTTAAGAAAGCCTTCACGGAGCTCTCATTGACATCAGAGAGGCCAAGATTTCACCCTAGATGTGCATTTAGGTATCTGAAGAAATTATTCAAATATAATTTATTCTCATTAAAAAAAACTTATTTACATGGTAATGAGATGATTGCCTATTTAACTTGTTGATTATGTTGACCCTCTCTCTTATTCCAACTAATTTAACTTATGCACCTACATATTCTAGATATTTTGGGCCTGATTCTCAATTGCATTAAGGTCTTTTCCCCCCGATATGGAAACATAAAAGGGGTGGAAATATATTGCTGAGAATACCTTCCCTGATCCTAGCTCCCAAAGTAGGAGCTATATCAGGAGTGGACCGGGAGCAGGGAAGGGGTATGGCACCAGCACACTGCACTATGACTATTCTCTGTTTCCCATGATGCACGGGAAGCAGAGCATAAGCTTGAGAAGATGTAAGATAGAGGCTGGGCAAAGCCTCACACAGGCCCAGAAATACAGGTTGCTTATAATCATCATAACCTCCTTCCCCATCATTCATGCTGCAAGCACATGAACCAAGTTACTGGAAACTGTATCTTTAAATTTTGTGGTTTTCAGTTAAAATAACTTGATTCATACACTTACATTCCTTTCTCTGCTCCTTTTTTTCACATACACACACACACACACACACAGAGTAATAAGCTTCCCAACATGTGCAGCACTGACTGAATATCCTGTTGTTCCTCAAGAAAACCATGTTAATCAATACCAATTCCCTGTAACTTGCTGTGTGTTCTTTTATTCTTCTCAACTGGTTATTATAAAACCATATCCCTGTGTTAGTCCTTCATACACAGAACACTTGGCTTTGAATTCTGCAACAGTGCTAAAAGCCCAAACTGGAAAAAAACAAAAAACAAACAAAAACACCATCATAATTCTATCAGAAGCAACAACATTGACAGACATATTTTTAAAATGCTTATCACCCAGGTTTCTAAGTGTTTTCTTATCACCTAGGTTTCTAATACAGCTTTTTTTATATTTCTTCTATAGTCCTAGAATTCTTGGAGTCCAAATTAATATTATGATGAAGTTTCTTCACTTTTATGAGACTATTTACAGTAATTTATAGATTTGTCAGCTTTGCATTACGGGGTATATGAAAGAACCTGAGATGATGCCCTATCCACAAAATAATAAATATTGTATTCATCTCAGGTACTTACTAGACCTATTTGTGAACCAAATTTTGTTTTGGAAACTAAACAGATACTGGGTGTGTGACACAAGAGCCAGGGGCCACATCCTAAACTGCTATAAATTGGCATCACTCCACATAGTTCTATGAAACTACTCTGATCGACACTGAGTGAGGATCTGGCCCTATATACACTCCACAGATTATTATAAAATTTAACACCAAGGCAGATCCCTGCACAGTAGATTAAATGTTGGTAATCCAAGAGCCAGGGAATCCTAAAGAGACCCAGGCCTGGTCTACACTGTGGGGGGGGGGGGGGAATCTATCTAAGTTATGCAACTTCAGCAACGTAACTGAAGCTGATGTACTTAGATCGATTTACCGTGGTGTCTTCACTGCAGTGAGTTGACTGCTGCTGCTTCCCCATCAACTCCGCCTGCGCCTCTTGTGGCAGTGGAGTACAGGAGTTGATGGGAGAACGCTCAGGGGTTGATCCGGCAGGTAGTGTAGACATACCCCCAGTGTGTCATTTTCTTCCGGTTTAGCTGTTCACCTGTTTCCTTGCCTATTCTCCAATACAAGCTACAGGTTGATAAGAGAATCTTAGCTTCCACCTAATTTTATATACCTATTGGTAACAAATTAAAATAGTGGACTCTGCCACTGTGTCTACCCAAAATTCTAGATACGTATTTGATTTTCAATTATAACTCAATTCTGAGGTTTTTAAGGTTCACTCATCCCTAAGATCAGCCACATAAAGCTTCAGTTTATTTTACATTTATTAGTATTACAGTAGTATCTATAGAAACTCATTGTCCAGTATACACAATATGAGGGAATCTCAGCCTTGAAGAGCTTACAATCAGGACATACCAAGGGCGGGAGAAAGGGAATAGTATTATCCTCATTTTACAGATGGGGAACTGTGACATGGAGAAATAAAATGGCTTTCCTAAGACTGCATAGAAACTCTATTGCAAACTTGGGAATTAAATTTGGATATTCTGAATCTTAGTCTTGTACCTTAACTACTAGATCGTTCTTTCTATTGTACATAATGTTATATATACTCGCTTTTATAAATGATGTGAGTGCATGGAATATTAAGCTTATCAGAAAGAGAGAGAGAGAAGATTTTTATATTTCTATCCTATACTGAATGATTATTTCTACCATTCATTCAATAGTCTCCATTGGTATACATGATATGTGTATAGTTTATATCGAATATATCTTTCTAATTTTATATGAAGAAAAAACATATGACATTATTGTACATATCAATTTATTTTTAATTTGTCTTGGATTATAAAATGCATATGGAAATGAATATATTTTTCCCTTTTCAGTGTTGCTGAAAAATACAACATCAGTTTGTTATACATCTTATTCATGAGCACATCCAGAAAGGATGAATAGATGGCTGATTGTAATAAGGAATAGCTAATGATACACACCATTGCTGACATTTTCATTATACATCACTTCACTACACTGGCTTCACTCCTAAAACTGTACTCTAGCACAAGTGATGGGGGATGGGGCACGTGTAAAGCTAAAAGGTTTGTTTCAGTTCATACAAATACCCTAATTTTCAGTTGTTTATCAATAGTTTATAGGGACTATCTGAACTTCTTATATCTCCAGAATTAGAAATACAGAATTGTGGACAAATAGACTTCATTAGTTTTCAGGTAGGAAAACTACCTGATCTGGATTCAATTTGCAGAAAGCTGATTGTGAAAGACACAGAGGATAAATAACTCAGAGTAGAGACATGTTTAGTATCAGTTTGAACTTTTTCTGCATATAGGAGCTGAGAGAGAAGCAGAACAGTTCAGAGAGTCTCTCATTAACTCCCACTCCCCATGCAGGGAGTCTTTGAACTGCTTTGGGATTTAGTGCTTGGGTCAGCAAGTTCCAGCCCTACAAAGACCAAGTCTAGAATGTCAGAGATCTGACCCACTGCTGGCTACTGACAGCCAACTGAGACCTCCACAGGATTCCAGACCAGGCAGCTAGGAGAGGACCCTGGGTGAAGACACTGTAAGGAGACCCTTTTTTGTTTCTTTAATCTAGCCAATATTCACAGCACTCCAGCACTCATCTCCAACTCATCCTCAACCTACCATCTGTTTGGAAATCTGCCAAGAAGTTAGATGAGTTTGGAAGAGTGTTGATATGTTAGTACTTATTAGTTAACCCTAACCATTTCTTACCCTAGATCCTATTTTCCCATACCAAGAAAAGTTCTCCTTTGTTCTATTGCTATTTTGGGGGGTGACATTTCTTTGCTGGTGTTGTGTTGATGTTCTTTATTGTTTCTTGTGAATTGGGTTTTATACTCCTTGTCATCAATTATAGCATTATTCATTTTCCCAAGGGACAGCTCCCCTTGTGTCCTGGGCACAGTGAGGAGTCAATTTGGGTGGAGGCACTGAGCATCACAGAAAAGAACCCAGAACCCAACCCATGTGAGGAGAGGGAAAAAGCCACCAAGAAGAAAGCAACAGGGAAGAGGCTTGAACCACACTTTGGGGAGAGCTTAAGTGCTTCGATGGATCAGAGCTTCAATATCCAATAATGGGGAATTCTTTCAAGTCCACACATTTGATGATCAGTTTTATTCTGTGAATATGCAGAAGAATCACCATAAAACTGACAATCTATGTCCATTTATACCTGGAAATAACAACAGCATCCTGGCACTTGCACATGTTTTCTCTTGATTTTAAGTTACAATAAACAGATAGTACAGTAAGTTCCAAATTCCTCTAAAAGGGATTGGGTAGTTTGGGGAACCCTTTCATATATTCAACCAAAACTTTTTTTCTTTCATATTCAAGAGTAGCCACAGATGGGATCATTCCCTAGGTTTGATAAACTGCCTGCACAGCACTATCTCATCTGCTACAAACCCTGCACATTGCCCCTCCAACCCAACAGGAATGCCATCAAAAAGCTAATATGCAGCCCAAGGTTATGTGATCTTTTTCATGCTGTCCCTTTTCAAAATGGAATCCCCTTCTTCCCATTTGCAGCAGTCCTATGGAGTTGTGCTATTAGGGAACAGGAAGATATTAGGGGGTTCATGGGATTTGGGACCAGACTTTTTTTCTTCTTTAGAGGAAAGCCTCTCCCTCCTAAAGGAAGAATTTGGAGGAAACCATGTCAGTAGAGATGGGCAAATAAACTTTCTGGTTCTCTGGGAAGTTCAAAAATTTTGGGAAATAAATATTTCAAGTCCAAACTGTGGTAGAGAGAGAGAAATCCTGGAGCACTGGGCCTAGTGCAGGATCTGAGGCCTGAACCTTAGGCTGTGAACCAAGTCAGGCCATGTGTTAAAGCAGATGTTTATAACTTCACTGTCTGGTATATGAACTTCACAAAATTGCTGTGAGTGTTGCTAAAACATAGGCACTCCTAAGAAGTACCAGGCAACAGATATTTATGCAAATACATTTCAGAAGTCTAGTACAGATATACCCAATTAGATACAAGATAAGATGGTTTGACAGAATGAAGAATAGTGATGTTTTGTCCGAGATATTAGGAACAAGGTACAAGAGGAGGTAACAAACCGATGTCATGAAATACGTAAGGTGGTACGTAAGTTTATTTCAGTCGTTTGAGTTTATAAATGCTGGGGCATCTTACCTTAAACCCTTTGTGTGGCCAAGGGGACAGCAGAGACTCTTGTAGCTAACTGAGCCACTCCTTGCCATAGGGGGGACTCATGTTAATGTACTTGTGCAAGTTGTTAGGACTGTGCCTTCAGGACAATAAACCTGGCCGAGTGCCTTTGATGTTACGCATAGGGAAAGACCACAGGAATGGTTCAGTGACAAAGTCTGCTGAATTAACAGACTGCACTCTCTGCTAGTGCTGATAACACTGGAGCTCCAAGGACAGAAGCACTGAGCAGCTGTAACAGCTCAGCAGCCTTCACAGTGTCACAATGACAGCATTCCACCCTCTACACAAACCAAAAATGAAAGATTTCAAAATATTAGGCAAATCAAAAAGAAAAAAAGACCTCTTTTAATTTCATGCATTTTTTACATTTTTATTTTTAAAAAATTAAAAAGACATTTCAAAATGAAAATGTATTTTGAATAAAAAAGTTGAAACATTTTGTTTTGAAAATATGGAAACAAAGCATTTTGATTTTTTCAGACCCCTCCCCCATTTTTGATGGCAATAATTGGGTGAAATTGACACAAATTCATGAGTCTCCAATTCTGCATTTTTTCATTGCCAAAAAAAAAGGTTTGGTTTAAAAAATTGACCTAGTTCTGATCAGGAGAACTCCATTTCCTCTTCCTTTGCTTCATCCCATGATAGGGCATTTTCTCACGCTATATGTTTTTCTGGAACTGCTTTATTCAGATAGAATCTGGCTGAAATTCTTGTGGAAATCTAATAAGAAATGGGTTTCTTATAAAAATGTCAGCACTTGTGTGATTCCTGTCAGGAGTCACAAGCTTCATGGGAACAACCATGTTCAAACCATCCTGTTGACATCATCTTGCCTGAAACCCATGAAGTTCAATCTCATTTTGCAGCTCTGCCCCTAGGGTCCAATTGGCAAAGTCCCACAGTGGCTGACTGGGCCACTGTCCTTACTTAAGCCAGCAGCAGAAACAGGAAGCTGTCTGAACAATTTGGCCCCTGGTTTCCTTGCATCCCAACCCAACTTGACTCCTGACTTGTGGTTCTTGAACTCCAGTTTGTCTCCTGCCTCTGAACCTCTGGTATCGTGACCCTGCATGACTCTACCAAATTGTGGTTCTGATCTCCAGTTGTCTCCTGTCTTTGACCCAGCTTGACTCTGGTTCCTGACTCATGGATCTAATATCCTGTTAATCTCCTGTGTCTCACCTCCCTGTATCTTGACATAGCAGACTCTTATCTTATGACAGTAGGCTCTGGTTCTGACTAATAGGTCTGTCTGTCTGTGACCTGGATGTGACACTTCAATTCAGAACCAAGAAATGCAATGTCATGCACTCACACATGGAAAAAATATATAATGAAAAGAAACTGTCTGAAGATCCTCTGTATACTGAAATCTCTTACTAGTTAATGAAACTACTCATGCACGTCCAAGGATTCTCTCAAGGAAATAATTTCAATCAGTGCCCACACAAACTGACTAGACTGTATTAAACTAACTTCTTTAACTTAATTGTATTTATTGTTCTAAATAAACATGCTGTAGATATTTGTTCCTAAAAATTACCTCACCTTCGGAACATATTTCCTTTAATGTTAAATACAGGAATTCTGATCACACTTTTTAAGTACTTTATAAACTATTTATAAAGGATTAATATATGTTTTAATAGATGGTTAATCAATTATTGTATGTTTTTACAGAGTCCAAAAGGACAACAGGCTGCCTATTTGCCGAAGCTTCTAGCCATCTATAATACTGTCTATTGATGTTCTTCTAGCCATCTATATAACACAAAACTACTCATGTCTGCAACATTCTTATAATATGAATTAATTATTCATAAGCCATTTGTAAGTGAAATCTTAATATAAAGTGTGACCAGAATTCTCAGTATCAAAGAATGGAGGTAAACAAAATAAAAGTCTATGGATAAAGTTACTTAGGAGAAACAGGACAAAATTTAAACACAGAATAAGGGCAAATGGATGATATTTTCTGATAGTTTAACTTGCAGTATGTGTAGGAAAGAGAAGGTTCTAAAAGGAAGGAAAGAAAACTGGAGGAATCATTTTGCAAACAGCTACCTGAATGCCTAATTAGAAAAGTTATTTGGAATAGACTTCCATTGAAGCTACAAAAGAACAGACCAAACATCAGTTATATCCAACCTGAAGGGGGGCAGAGAAGACTTGCCAAAATGTCAGATTTCTGAGCAGTGGGGGTTGTTATTTCACATTATTTCTGTTCTAATGCATAAATAGAGTTTGGTATGAGCTAAATTAGATTTGTCATGTAAATTTATAAATCCTTAACAGTTTATGACTTTGCTTTCTATTCTAATCTCTTTTTCTGCTCCTTTCTATACACTTAATAACTTTGAGAACAAAACCTTGTGAATGTGTTACTGCATTTTTAACGATGAATAATAAACTGTTAAACTGCATTCAGTCATTCTGTTGCATCCCTGAAGTGCTATAGGGTTATCAAAATTTGGTTGATAAGTAAACAAGAAGTAATGCAAGCATCAGGATATGCTTGTTTCAGATACTAACATGTCTACCAATGGCTAAATCTTAGTCTCTCTTGAGTGATGAGTCCTGGTTTTGAGACTGTGAATATTTCAGGAATTTCCATGCATAACCCAGACTAGAAGGGTATCTATGTCTCCCTCTTGTGGCAGCTCCACTTATGACACTAAGAACCTACTACAGCTTAAATTGTATGAGTAACATTTGAAACTCCAGCGGTATCTATACGCCACTGATGATACATTCTGGCAATATCATGGTCAACTTCCATTTTCAATTAAAAACAAACAAACAAAAACCCCAACAATTAACAAAAATCCTTGATATAGAACCCTAACAACAATAAACAGAAATGAGCCTAAATCATAACATTGCATCCAGCCACCCTCCTTCTGGACTTTGGGATCCAGCTTTAGTTCTGAACATTATAAATCAGCCTTATCTGTATAACTTATAATGCTAAATCCAAACACACCAGAACTTTGAGGAAATTTGACTTCTGACATGCATCCAGGCCTGAAGTGTATGACCAACATGGATGTCTCAAATTAGGCATCTAACTTGATATTAAGCTACCTAAAAATGGTATCTAATTTTCAGAGGTGCTGAACACCAGCATCAAAACAATGAGAGCGACGGGTGGTCTGCACCTCTCAAAACCAGAGTAAGATGAGCTATCCATGTTTCAACAGAAGATTGTTTTCCAGTGAGGATGGAATTAATGACAATCTGGCTCCCAAAACTGGAAGTCAAATGAAATCTGCCAGCACTGAAGATGAAGTATACTCGAATCTGGTTTTAGTGACCACCACCTAGAGTGATTATTCAGCTATTTGGCACAAACCCTTCTTTCCTAAAGCCATTTCTTAATGCTGATGATGTGTGTGATCTCTCTTACACTGATAAATGTTTGATTCAGAAGGGAAGCAATTTCTCAGATATTCTTTGAGGTTCTCAGAGTTAGGAAAGAATTGTTTGAGTGCCACTCAGCTGCAGGCCAATTATGCTGTAACTTGGTGTGCTTATGATGGCACTGAAAAGTTCTCTGATCTTGCAAGATAATATACATAGGTATTTAATTATTTAACATTTTTACAATCATTAAGGCCTTCATTGTGATTGTTAGTCCAGCTGTATTTTGAGAAGGAGGTGGGCGGAAAATGGAACCTCATTGAGCCAGCAGAGGGAGCAGAAGTCATTGTGCTTCAGATGCACACAATTTCTCTTACAGCTCCCAAACATGTAGAGGGAGCACACTATATTAGGATATATATTTCCATATGATCGGCCAGCTCCATTGGCCAGTGCAGGAGGGTGTTTGGGGCCATTGCTCTACAATGTCTCCACCTCCTTTGGGTATATACCAAGGAATATACTGAGGATGGGTCAGAACCTGCACTCAGAATTGTTCAGATCCTGCAAATGTGAACCTGTCTATAGGAGAAGAGATTTCCCACAATCTCCCATTCCCTTGTACGTCCATGTAGCTGCCAGTCAAAGTTTGACTCTAACTGAACAATCCTCATATTGATCCTTTGAAACAGATCATTACATATGGAGAATAAAAGTGAAGTGACTTACCTAGAGTCACTCTATGAGTCATTGGATGATGAGAGATTTTTCTTAGGACTCTGAAAGCCATTGTCTAGTTTGTAACCCGTGTAATTTTGATCCACAAATGAACACGAATCCTATAATTTCATATTTGCAGAGCCATTTCTCAGAGAAGAACTGCATTTCAGCTAAGATTTTCAAAGCCTCTCAAGATTTGTAGATAATTCCAAAGCATTAGGAAACCCAGTTCATGGGAACCGGGCATCTAAATCCCTTAGGTGGTTTTGAAAATTTCAGTCTTTAAGTACATTTTTTCTGTCCTTTTATTTAATTACAGATATTTCATTTTCTATGATTAGTTTTTAGAGATCATTTTGGTATTCTTAGGGAGGAGGGATTTTTCTTTCTTTGTTCTTTCGCTAGTGTAATTCTAGTGAAGTTGAACTGTATGCAGAAGGCTTCTACAACTTCAGAAGCAATAGGAAAGATTCCCAGACTTGCTCTGCTCCAAGGGCACAGGTGGTCATCCTAGTGGAAACACATCCTGCTTAGCTGGCTCCTACCCCTCTGCTGCTCTCCAATTAAACCAGGCTAGCAAAAGGTCCCTTGGGGTCTGTTGTCAGCTGGAATAAGTTACTGCAGCACATCTGCTCTTACTACCCCCAGGCTGGGGTAGTGCTGGGCAGTGAACCACGGAGTCATAACCAGCTCCCCTGTCAGCTGTACTGAATGGATTTGTGTTTGGAGAAGAGGGAAACTCCTGGGAGGAGCCAGCCTGAAATTCAGCCAGCAGCAAACACAGAAGCAACTGTGACAGAGATATTTGGACATAGATGATGTCATTACACTCTTTTCCCAGTCTTTACTCTGGATATTCTCTCCCCTGTGCTGGTTGGCTTTTTAATCCTGCACAATCACTTCACCACAGCCTGACTTAACCTGCCCTCTACGTCTTCTTTTCCTCTCTCTTCACCTGCCCCCCTCAACGTCTTCTCTCCTTTCTGTTTGTTTAACCACCCCATCTATCAAACCCTCTGTCCCACAAAAAAAAAAGTACCAACATGATGCTTGCAAATCATCACATTGTTCCTCTGTACTTGTGTATTACAAATAGAGCAGGGTGGAGAATGTTAATTCTGGTTTGAAGAGGATTTCAAGATTCAAAATTTGGTTTCATTCAGATTTGAAGGCCCTGGGATCCTTTGCTCAAGGGCAGGCTGTATGGTAGACTGTCCTACAGCTGGAAACTCTGATATCCCTGATAGTCCTGGCTCTGGACAGTCAACTTGGGAGGATGCTGGGGAGCCAAGGACCCTGGAAGCCTTGGGACCCCGGAGCTCGGAGTCTGGAAGACCTGGGATCAAGGGCTGCAATGGAGCCACAAGCCTGGGAGCTTGCAAGAAACCAGAATTTCATCAAAACTGACACAGTCTCACAAAACATTCCAATTAAAAAAAAAAAAAGACAAATTCTGATCAAAAAATGTGTTTGTCAGAATTTTTTCCAACTTGCTCTGATTTCTATTTCACCTCATCTGTCTTGTCTATTTACATTTTAACAGCAAGGCATGCATCTCACTCTTTGCATAGCACCTAGCAAAATGGGGCTCTGGTCCAGTCTGACCCAATGGAGTTACACTTGCTTCTGCAAGTTTTATGGAGTGCACAAGCAGGCCCAATTTTAGTCAATTTTTATTTAATATTAAATTTAATCAGCTAAAGATGTGTGGAAGAAATAAAGGATCAGCATTGTAGTGATGATCCTATATGTAGCCTTCTGCAGAGCAGCTTCTTACAGCATTGCAGGCAACTATGCCATTGCCTGCTTCTATTTACCTCTGTTAGTGCCATAGGTTAATAAAGACATTACTCAGGAGACAAGCCACAGAGTGTTTTGCATGAAAATTAAGTGAGTGATGAGAAATGCAATGAGCTAGTAAGCAAACAGTTGGATATTGTAGCATGGTATGAATGACAGAAAGAGCATCCTCCCTGGGAAAGCAGTGACCTGTAATTACCATGCAGCCCACATGAGAGAAACTCCAGTGAAGAGTATTACCTAAACAGTTAAGAGAGTTTAGTTCTCAGATTTCTGTCATCCCCTGATCATGTTACTTTAAAAAGTGTTTGCACTTGGAACAAGGAGAGAGTGCTATATTATATTGTTTTTTATTTATTTACTTACTCCTTTCAGTGTACTCAGTGCTTTACACAGTCCCTGCCCCATGGAGTATACATCTAAAGAACCAATTGAGGTCAATAATAAAACTCTCACTGACTTCAGTGAGCTTTTGTGCCCTGCATAAGGAGCACTGCCCTAGAGGCAGAGGGGAGACCTAACTGTGACTTGGAGAATCACTGTTTGGTCCCTGCGTCCCCTTTGTTAGTTAGTCATGCCAGTCCTTTTTACTGGTGCAGCTTACTTCATTCATCATGCCAGCTCAGCTCCAGTGGCCCAACACAGTTTGTTGGTGAAGACAAAACCAAGACCCACCCACTCATCCACTCCTCACCTACCTGTGCAGGAAAGGGAGAAGTGGTCCTGGGAAGACTGCTCTCCCACCTGCACTGCGATCCACATTGTGAATAGCCGGCAAAGGGGAACAAGGGAAACCATGGTCACAAAGGCTGGTTCACAAATTAGCCCAATGGAAGCAGTGTCAGTCCCAGTTCAGACACAGCTAAATACAAGTCAAATACAGTATTTGAAAATGTACTTCAGATTGGTGTAATAGTTCACATTTTTGTTTCACTTTAAGTCTATTTGCTGGATTTTACTGTTGAAAGGCAATATATGCATTTTAAAGTAGGGTTTGAATGAAGAGAGCAAAAGGACTATACATTATATTGTCTAGTTTTCCAATCAGCTTACTGGATTTCTTTGTTTTAATATGTGCAAGCAGCAAGAGTTTATTGGGTCAACTAGCTTATAATTAATTATTGATTAGATGACATAGACCAATGCTGAGGCTCATTTGGAAACCAGAATGCTTCTTTAGTACTTATGTTAGCATTTATTAAATATGCATTATTAATCTGAATTATGTTGTGTTCAAATACAAGCCTCTAGAGCAAAGATAATGATCACAGCATTAGTATTACTAAAGCAGAATTGATTTTCCAGCTTCACCAAATTTGTTGAAATATGGTATATGCTGCAAGCATTGAAGAATGGCTGCCACATAAGAAAGTGGTCAGGTTTTTTTTTTTTATACATTCCTCACTACGCTAAATGTAAAAAAGAGGCTTATTTATCCAGCTATGTATTGTAGGCACAAGAGAATGCTAAATATCTATTTATATTTATTTAAATTAATTTTATTAATTCATCATAGATTGTATATATTCATGCATTCCAGTGGGAATCCTTCAAGTATGTTGTTTTAAACAATATAATTAATTTTAATTTTCCATACCCAGCTATTACATTAGAAAAGCTAGTGAAACTTAACTTCAGTGAGTATTTGGCTACTTTAGTTTGCTATACTTGGATGTAAAATATGTAATTTCTCTTATTTTCCCTCATGGTAAGATATTGCTGTAAATGAAAGAGCAATGATTGCTGAGATCAAATAAAGGAGAATTTTTGGGAGATAATATTGATGAATCATTATGCTTGTTTCATATTCCTTAAATTAGTAATTGATGGACCCTTTTCGTGACATTCATGAATCACTAAGCAACCAGGCTGAGTAAATAATAAGTATTCTCAATTTCCACAGGGCACATTTCAAATTAAGTGACATTAGTACTACATTACAGATAATATATATTAAGGAATATAGAACTTCCCAGTGCCAGCTATGAGTGGACAGGTAGAAATTAACTTAATTTTGATTAAAGCAAACATAAAAAATGAGCCCTTGTGTATAAATATGGTAGGGGTTTATGTAGACAGTGTTTCAGATAAGTATTAACTTTAAAATTATTCACCACAATATGAAAAGCAATGAGACAAAACTGTAAATTAAAGGAAAAGTCATACTTTACAAATTTGTTTTACCCACTATCTTTTCACACTAAGTTTTCGATAGCCAACAGAGATTAGAGGGCAAAATATTTTTCCACTCCAATTGCATAAAGCCCAAGTGTCTGAGTTCTATGCAATGGAACTGTGGAACACTGAGGATAGTGAAATCCCCAAACCTCAACCAGAATGAGGATGTGGAGCTTCAGCATAATCCCCCATGCACAGAGGATGTGAGGGAGCCAGTCTTTTTAGGTGATAAATTTGAGGAACTGTCCCAAATTGAGGTGTTCTTAGAAGAGGTGTTGGAACAAATTAATAAATTAACCAGTAATAAGTCACCAGGACCATATGGTATTTACTCAAGAGTTCTGAAAGAACTGAAATATGAAATTGCAAAACTACCAACTGTGGTCTGTAATCTATCACTTTAATCAGTTTCCATATCAAATGACTGGAGGATAGCTAAAGCTCAAAGGTAGAGAAATATGCCCCTTTGGCTGAAACCTTGAGAGCTAAGGGTTACCAGGTCCAGACACACGCATTGATCGTCGGAGCCTTAGGCGCATGGGACCCCAGTAACGAGTGAGTGCTGAAAGAATGCAGAATCAGTTAACGCTAGGCTCAGCTGATGCAGCAATGCATGGTGTCAGACACCATGAGGTGGTCGAGGGACATCTACATAAAACACATCACCAAACATCGGCAATACCAGGAGGGATGAGCTGGAGTGCCAATGAGCAGCACAGTCAGGAAAGTAACAAATACTTTCCTCATGGATTGTATTTTCTAAATGGACAACCTACCTAATTCTTAATTACTGAGGCACAATCTCCATTCATTGATATATTTTGCTTTCCACAACCAAATCTCCGTACAACTTTTCATGAGTGATGTACCAGAGTATTCGGATTCTAATATCTAAACTGTATTGTTAAATCTATTCACTTAAATTTGGGTTATTGCTGATTATGTATTCTATGTATTATATGACTTTTAAAAAACTAACTTTGAATTTGTGGGTTATCTAAGCACTATCCCCAGATGTACAGACACTCTTTTCCCAACCTATGTATTATATATATTTTCAACATTAGCTTTAATCAAATATTTGAAAATACTTATTCTTTTTTAAGTTAATAGGTTTAAAGTTGATGGTGAAGTGGGAAGGAGAAACAATATTATTTTTGTATTATGAATTATGTAGGGTCTTTGGCAATAGGTCCGGAAATGTACTGAGCAACTTTTGATGGTGCTGAAATGATGGTGCAGCATCAGGACGTAGACTTCTAAGGCAAAATCCTAGCTCCATTGAAGTCACTTGGAGTTTTCCCACTAACTTCAATGGAGAGGTGTAGGGGTGAGGAGGAAGGATTTCACTTGTGATATAGTTTGTTAGGCCTAAGATATATAAGGGATGGATGTTGAAAAGAGCTTTGGGAGCTTTTACACTTTGGTGTTGATATGTTTTGCCTGACTACTAAAATATTAAAATGTGTATTTATACAATTTTTATTAAATCAAGGGGAAAAGAAAGTTCCTGTCTGAGAGTACTTGTTTTTAGAATCTGAGAAGGACACATACGTAGTACTCAATGTTTGTTTGCATTACTTCATCAACTCTAAAGGATACAAAAGAAGTGACAGAAGAGCAGCAGTAGAAATTATAGTTAGGCAAGATAAGTTAGCAATACTGATTTGGGGGTATAGTGGTGAATGGAAGCAACTGCTGTTATTACTACCAAGATCTGTTAGTATCTACTCTGAGAAACTACAAGAAAATAAACATGCGAGTGAGAAAATGATCCATGCATCATACAGCAGTTTTAACTGCTGTGCAGTTGAGACATGGGAGAAGAAGAACTGTGAGTGTGTGCACGAAACAAAATGAGGGTAGTAGGAATAGGTCAGGGATTACCGAGGCATGCTTTTTAGTTGCATGTAGTTGTGTATATACAGATAACTCATATTTTATGGCTGAACTATGTTTTTTTTCTTGCTTGGCTTTTTCCTACTTGTGAAATCTTTTGGATCAGTTATCTTTTCTTTTTCCTTCTGCCTTAGATAAGTGATACAAATTAATTGATAATGACATTGGTAGGAACACAAAGATAAATGTTAATAAAAAATAAAGTTTGATAGAATTTCCACTCAAAGGCCAAATTAAACTCATTTTAATATTTAAAATATAACACTGTTTATCCACTAGTATACACAGCTCTCCATTTGTAGCTATGAACATTTGCTGGCATTAAATTAGGCACAGAAGAACTCACCGTTATTCTGTAAATATAGTAAAATAATATTCTGAATTAA
This sequence comes from Mauremys mutica, assembly GCF_020497125.1. Classification (NCBI taxonomy): domain Eukaryota; kingdom Metazoa; phylum Chordata; order Testudines; family Geoemydidae; genus Mauremys; species Mauremys mutica. Next base: position 52,392,532 of record NC_059076.1, on the reverse strand, counting down.
TCAAAAGCCCAAGGAAAACATTTTACCTAATAGGCTGCAAAACTGTTGACTTACACCCTGGAAATTAAGTGGAATTATTTTACAGTAAAAACATTTATACACACATCGCACATACACACTTATTCTAACATATATTGTGGCTTCACTATTGCTAAAGGTTAATATTGTGCTGTGTTTGTTCTGCACAGTTAAATGGTTAAATTCAATCTCCAAAATTGCTATAATTTGAATATGGTCTCATATTTTTCAGATGCCTGTTGCTTAACAATCACAGTCATCATAAACTGAAATCTTCACACACATATCCATCCTCATGAGAGCTTTGACTCTGATTTTGTGCAATGGTTGTATGCTGAATGAGAAAGGAAGTTTGTTGAGAAAGTGCAGGGTCTGTAAAAATGTTTCAGTATTGTGGTGAGTGGAATGGTAAGGTTTAAAACTCGGTCTGAACAACTTTAGTTTAGGGTTGTGTGTATGTGTCTATGGATGTTTAGAGATGGTACAATTACACTATAAACAAGTTAGTGATTTCCTGTATAAGCATACCAAGGCACACTATTATTTATTCTATATAAATACATATACACAGAAAAATTAAATACTTGTTTGTCTTATTATATTCTTCATACACTCTGTTCTTTCTATCAGTGACTTAACTCTGCTGTCCCAACCCTCCTGTTCAGCACCACAGTGATCATAGGACAGCATCTGAAGGATGAGAAAATCTAGAGCAGGGGTAGACAACCTATGGCACCTGTGCCAAAGGCGCCATGCGAGCTGATTTTCAGTGGCACTCACACTGCTCAGGTCCTGGCCAGGGGGCTCTGCATTTTAATTTAATTTTAAATGAAGCTTCTTAAACATTTTTAAACCTTATTTACTTTACATAAAACAATAGCTTAGTTATATATTATAGACTTATAGAAAGAGACCTTCTAAAAATGTTAAAATGTATTACTGGCATGTGACACTTCTGAAAGGTTGCCTACCCCTGGTCTACAGTGATGAAGAAATAGAGGGGAGAAGAAAGGAGATATCTTTTTGATGTTACAATTCAAATCAATTTATGAATTTTCCTCAGATGAGGATGAACATGATGAATAAAAGTTCTGGATTCAGATCCTGAGCTGATGTAAAGTGTCATAGTTCCACTGATGTCAGTGGAACAGCTAATGATCTGCTGTTGCCTGGACCTTTGGTGAAGTATACAAATAATGAGTAATATATTTAAAATTATCTCTCATATTTATACAGAAGTAAATCTGAATGTCAGATTCATTAATTCAAATGTTTGAGAGTTTGGGCCTGTGCATATCCCTACTTTACATAGCATTGTGCAAATATGTGTTCATTGGCAATTACGGGAGTGCAGGGCGAATAGTTGTTGATCAAACAGACTGATTTTTTTCTTTAAAAAAAAACAAAATAGTGAATTGATCAGTTAGAAAAACAGTTTCAGGTAAAATAAAATCCCCTCTCCCAATTTTGACCATTTTAAAACATTTTTTATTAAAAAAATACAATTAAAGGTAATTTTGAAACAAAATGTCATTGCAACCAAAAAAAACCCCCCAAAATATTTCTTTTTTAAAAACAATGAAATGATATATAAGAATATAAGAATGGCCCTACTGGGTCAGACCAAAGATCTTCTGACAGTGGCCAGTGCCAGGTCCCCCAGAGGGAAAGAACAGAACAGGTAATCATCAAGTGATCCATCCCCTATTGCCCATTCCTAGCTTCTGGCAAACAGAGGCTAGGGACAACATTCCTGCCCATCCTGGATAATAGCCATTGATATACCAATACTCCATGAATTTATCTAGTTCTTTTTTTAACCCTGTTATGGTCTTGGCCTTCACAATATCCTCTGGCAAGGAGTTCCACTGGTTGACTGTGTGTTGTGTGAAGAAATACTTCCTTTTATTTGTTTTAAACCTGCTGCCTATTAATTTCATTTAGTGATTCCTAGTTCTTGTGTTATGAGAAGGAGTAAATAACACTTTCTTATCTACTTTCTCTACACCAGTCATGATTTTATAGCCCTCAATCATATCTCTCCTTAGCCGTCTCTTTTGCAAGCTGAAAAGTCCCAGTCTTATTAATCTCTCCTCATACGAAAGCCGTTCCATACCCCTAATCATTTATTTTTTGCCCATTTTCTGAACCTTTTCCAATTCCAATATATCTTTTTTGAGATGGGGTGACCACATCTACACACATCCCAGATATGGGTGTACCATGGATTTATATAGAGGAAACATATTTTCTCTCCTATTATCTAGCCCTTTCTTAATGATTCCCAACATTCTGTTTGCTTTATTGACTGCCGCTTCACATTGAGTGGATGTTTTCTGCAATTTCAGAACTATCCACAATGACTCCAAGATCTCTTTCTTGAGTGGTAACAGCTAATTTAGACCCCACCATTTTATATGTATAGTTGGGATTATGCTTTCCAATGTGTATTACTTTGCATTTATCAACATTACATTTCATCTGCTATTTTGTTGCCCAGTCTCCCAGCTTTGAAAGATCCTTTTGTAGCTCTTCACAGTCTGCCCAAATCTTAACTATCTTTAGTAATTTTGTATCATCTGCAAATTTTGCCACTTCACTATTTACCCCTTTTTTCCAGCTCATTTGTGAATATGTTAAAGAAGATTGGTCCCAGAACAGACCCCCTGGGGGACACCACTGTTTCTCCATTCTGAAAACTGACCATTTATTCTTACCCTTTGTTTCCTATCTTTTAACCTGTTACCAGTCCATGAGAGCACTTTCCCTCTTACCCAGTCACAACTTACTTTGCATAAGAGCCATTGGTGAGGGATGTTGTCAAAGGCTTTCTGGAAATGTAAGTACACTATATCCACTGGATCCCCTTGGTCCACATGCTTGTTGACTTCTACTCAAAGAATTCTAGTAGATTGGTGAGGCATGATTTCCCTTTACTAAAACCATGTTGACCCTTCCTCAACAGATTATGTTCATCTATATGTCTTACAATATTGTTCTTTATTATAGTTTCAACCAGTTTGCCTGGTACTGAAGTCAGACTTACAGGCCTGTAATTGCCAGGATCACCTCTGGAGCCCTTTTTAAAATTTGGTGTCACATTAGCTATTCTCCAGTCATCTGGTACAGAAGCTGGTTTAAATGATAGGTTACAGACTACAGTTAGTAGTTCTGCAATTTCACATTTGAGTTCCTTCAGAACTCTTGGGTGAATACCATCTGGTCCTGGTGACTTATTGCTGTTGAATTTATCAATTTGTTCCAAAACCTCCTCTAGTGACACTTCAATCTGGGACAGTTCCTCAGATCTGTCACCTAAAAGGAATAGCTCAGGTTTGGGAATCTCCCTCACACCCTCAGCCATGAAGACCAATGCAAAAAATTCATTTAGTTTTCTCTGCAATGGTCTTATCCTTGAGTGCTCCTTTAGCACCTCGATCATCCAGTGGCCCCACTGGTTGTTTAGTAGTCTTCCTGCTTCTGATGTACTTAAAAAATTGCTATTACTTTTTGAGTCTTTGGCTAACTGTTCCTCAAATTCTTTTTTGGCCTTCTTAATTGTATTTTTACACTTCATTTGCCAGTGTTTATGCTCCTTTCTATTTTCCTGACTAGGATTTAACTTCCACTTTCTAAAGGATGCTGTTTTGCATCTCACTGCTTCTCTTATGTTGTTGTTTAGCCACGGTGGCTCTTTTTTGGTTGTCTTACTATGGTTTTCAATGTGAGGTATATGTTAAAGTTGAGCCTCTATTATAGTGTCTTTAAAAAGTTTCCATGCAGCTTATTTCTGTGTAGTTCCCTTTTCTGAAATTAAATGCTATTGTGTTGGGATGCTGTGGTGTTTTTCCTGCCACAGAGATATTACATTTAATTATATTATGGTCACCATTACCAAGTGGTCCACCTCTTGGAGCAGATCCTGTGCTCCACTTTAAGACTAAATCAAGAATTGCCTCTCCTCTGGTGGGTTCCAGGACCAACTGCTCCAAGAAGCAGTCATTTGAGGTGTCAAGAAATTTTATTTCTGCATCCCATCCTGAGGTGATATGTACCCAGTCAATATGGGAATAACTGAAATCCCTCATTATTATTATTGAGTTTTTTATTTTAATCTCCCTGAGCATTTTACAGTCACTATCACCATCCTGGGCAGGTGGTCGGTAATATACCCCTACCGCTATATTCTTATTATTAGAGCATAGAATTTCTATCCATAGAGATTCTATGGTACAGTTTGATTCATTTACAATTTTTACTTCATTTTATTCTGTGCTTTCTTTCACATATAATGCCACTCACCCACCAGCACGACCCGTTCTATCCTTTCGATATTATTTGTATCCCGGTATTCCTGTATCCCACTGATTAGCCTCATTTCACCAAGTTTCTGTGATGCCTATTATTTCAATATCCTCAGTTAATATGAAGCACTCTAGTTCACTCACTTTATTATTTAGACTTCTAGTATTGGTTTATAAGCACTTTAAAAACTTGTCTCCTTTTAGCTGTCTGCCATTACACAATGTAATTGAATGGGACTCTTTTATTTGACTGTTTCTGATCAGACCTTGCCTGTATTTTATTATTTTCCATCCTCTCGTCCTCACTAGGACATAGATATTCTCTATTAATAGATCTTCCCCTAAGGGATGTCTGAGCCAAGTACTCCTCTATACCTGTCAGCTTTCCCCCAGCCCTTAGTTTAAAAACTGCTCTACGACCTCTTTAATGTTAAGTGCCAGCAATCTGGTTGCGTTTTGGTTTAGGTGGAGCCCATCCTTCCTGTATAGGCTCCTCCTTTTCCAAAGGTTTCCCCAGTTCCTAATAAATCTAAACCCCTCCTCCCTACACCATCGTCTCATCCATGCATTGAGACCCTGCCGTTCTGCCTGTCTAACTGGCCCTGTGTGTGGAACTGGAAGCATTTCAGAGAATGCAACCATGGAGGGCCTGGACTTCAATCTCTTACCTAGCAGCCTAAATTTGGCCTCCAGGACCTCTCTCATATCCTTCCTATGTCACTGGTACATACACCTTCCACGACCACCGGCTCCTTCTAGATGTCTATCTAGATGTCTCAAGAGATCCACAATCTTTGCACCAGGCAGGCAAGTCACCATGTGGTTCTCCGTTCATCGCAACCCAGCTATCTATTTTTCTAATGATCGACTAGCCCATTACTAATATCTGTCTCTTTCTAATAGCTGGAGTTCCATCCCCCAGAGAGGTACCCTCAGTGCAAGAGGATACCACATCATCATCTGGAAGGAGGGTCTCAACTATGGGATTGTTTCCCTCTGCTCCACTTAGATGTTCTCCTTCCCTGGGACTTTCATCCTCCTCAACAGCACAGAGGCTGTCAGACCGGGGCTGGGACCATTCTACTGTGTCCCAGAATGTCTCATCTATGTACCTCTATGTCTTCCTCAGGTCCTCCAGTTCAGACACTCTGGTCTCCAAAGCCTGTACACAGTCTCTGGGGGCCAGCAGTTCCTTGCACCGAATGTACACATACATGGGGGAGGCAGGTGAAAGGGTTTAGGTTTTTTAAGGTTGTTTTTGTCCTAAACAATTCAGAAAAACTGACACAAATTGGTAAAACATTTCAGCATCACCTAATCTGGGCACCATATTTTGCTCAGCTCTAACTGTACAATCATTTATTTTTACATACTTAGCCAATATAGATGTGTGTATTCTTCTATGAAAGTCAGCATTGCTTGATATGTTAAAGGCTGATTTCCCAAAAGAGCACAATATTAAATCACAGGGTTTTGGTCAGATGTACCTATGATAGGTCATAAAGTGGCTGATAATTTCTTATCTCAGGACAATGCCTTCACAACAATTAGGCAATTGCAGATAAACCTTATAGAAAGAGACTAGAAGAGCATGTGTTGTGGAGGTGGGGGTATGGGGACAGGGAGCACAAGGATTTTCTTTCCTTGTGCAGCTGTACAGGGCCCTGTCATAGCTGGTTGCTAATGCTCCCTAAGCATTAGGGTGAGGGACCAGTTAACATAGCTGGGTGTAATCTATGCTCCAAAGTGGGTGTATCCAGCCAGTTTGTCATATGTCTAGGCTCAATGCCCCCTAAGTCTGCTACAAAACATAGGATAACTACACATCAGACCTTTCAAGAGGTGCTGTAGTGATGCTGTGGACTGTGCTGTCCCATGCTCCTTCCATAGCAGCCTGCCTGCATCGTCGCAGTACAAGCAAAATGCTTCCAGCCATCTTTGTTTGACTGCCACAGTACCTTATCCCCCACACTGTGGCTATTGTACTCAAAGGCACAATTTAGCCCATAGAGTTTAATTAAACTGAGCATGATTATGAAAGTATGTTCTTTTCAGTGTTTATTTTAAAATGGTAGAGAAAATGAATATTGATTTCAAATTGGATTAGCCGATGAGATTTACAACTTCCTGTGTTCAGCTGTTACACTGGAGTCTTACTTATTTGCTATGCATTGCACTAAAAGATAATGGGTGAATTCATTATGATGCTGTTTTACCACTCTCACTTTTCACAATCGTTTTAGTTTCATTTTAGATCTGGTTCTACTGAATTTCTCCAAATAGGGCTCAGAATCTTCTTGTGAGGAAGCAAAAACAGAACATGACCCTTGAACAGAGTCAGGCTTTGGCTACACTTGCATTTCAAAGCGCTGCCGCGGCAGCGCTGCCACGGCAGCGCTTTGAAGCGCTAAGTGTAATCAAAGCGCCAGCGCTGGGAGAAAACTCTCCCAGCGCTGTCCGTACTCCACTTCCCTGTGGGGAATAACGGACAGCGCTGGGAGCACGGCTCCCAGCGCTGGGGCTTTGCCTACACTGGCGCTTTGTAGCGCCGCAATTTGCAGCGCTGCAGCGGGTGTGTTTTCACACCCTGCTGCAGCGCTGCAAATTTGTAAGTGTAGCCAAGCCCTTCGTACTTCGTAGAGTACAGCTTCCAGTCTCCAGGACACAGCCCTCTGCCCTTTTCTTTTTAAACATGACTCCCATTCTCAAACTAGATTCCACTATCTATAATCTCAGCTTTTCCAGGACATATCTTGCACAATTCCTGTGCCTTTTCATGAGTGTATTCATAGTAACAATTTGTTATCATTTATACAATCAGAATGTAAGCAGAGTCAGGATGAGATCTACCCTGACATCTGGTGGTACATTATGAGGAGTGGGCAAAGGAATTTTAGGAATGTGCATTTGCATTGGTAAACCCACTCCACTTAGCATAACACACAGCAGCATGGGATGGTTATTTTCACACTGTGGAATCCCCAATTTCTTTGTTATTGGGGCAGGAAGGAAAAAAAGGGGCTGTTACCTTAATTATGTGAATGAGGAACTATGAGACTGCTTTATGACAGAAATGACTCAACTTACATTAAATAGTACTTGCTAGACAAGGGACATCGGTTCCAAAACCCAGTGAAGGGAGAGAGGCTGGGGACTGGTGTCTGTACCTGATGGTATGGGCCCCTTTTGAGGGCCTGGAACACCAATTGCACTTCCTCCTCTCTCCACTGTTAAAGAGCAGAGCTAATTTTGAATCCTTTAGGAGTGCATCTGGAGGTTGCTGACCTGAATTCACGTTGGGCCATGTGGCAGTGGGGCTCTCCTACTACAAGTTGAAATCACTAAAAGAGTTAAGCTTACTAAGCTGAGATCACTGAATGCTGTGTTAAGTAGTGGGAGAGCCTGAAGATGTATCACCAAGCCGCTGGCAGAGCGGAGCAGTCTGCAGCACGTTGGAGCAGCCCATGGAACAGTGAGCAGTGTGGAGCGGTTTGTGGGGACGGCTGACATGGTTCACGGGTCTGCTGGAGGAGCGGCACAGCTGGTGGAGTGGAGCCAGTCGTGGTGAAGGCTGCAGCAGAACTCCACGGAGAAGCGGGGCAGTCGGCCCTGGCCCACGTAAGGTGTCCCTAGCACCCTGTGTGTGCGACCCCCCCCCCATTTCCACCCAGGCTGGGGGGGGGGGGTAAAACGCTGCAAATACTCTGGGGTGGCATTGACCGGAGACTGAGACTTTTGGGTTGTTGGACTTTGGGGTGATTGGACTTAAGACCCTAAGGACAGTGCCAAATGTACTTGGAGGTGGGTTTTTGCATATGGTTTGTGTATAGTCCTGTTTGTGGTGTCTCTCCAACGTGATGCCACATTGTTTCCCTCCTTTATTAAAAGGATTTTGCTACACTCAGACTTCGTGCTTGCGAGTGGGGAAGTATTGCCTCCTAGAGGCGCCCGGGGGGGTGGTATATAATTGTCCCAGGTCACTGGGTGGGGGCTCGAGCCGGTTTTGCATTGTGTTATTGAAACGGAACCCCTGGATACTGAACCCGGTCCTTGTTGCTGCCAACTCAGAGGGGCAGAAGGGTTACAAGAACATAGACAAATTCCAACTAACGCAACAAAATACAGTATGTGGAACTTTGGATAAGCAACATTAAAATTAATATAAATGAGGCTGGCCAGAGATATCTTTTCCCCTTTCCCATATAGAGGGTACAGAGAGTTCCATACCTAAGTCCTCTAACTCTGAGGTTTACATATATTTTAACTGAATAATATGTAAAGTAAAAAATGTACCGTTCCAGATGCAACTACTTTCTGAAACAGCACACCTCCCAAAAATGGATTTGTTTTTAAATTCTAAAATAATATCTTGCAAGTTCTGCTTAATTCTTATTTCTTGTATTTTGAAATCTGAAACATAATATCCAAAATCTATATGTTGATATATTTTAGATAGGATTCAGCAAAAGTTTAGGTAACAAATTCAGATTTGGACAATATTTGGCCATTCTGGAAAAGTGTGTGCACATTCAAAATAAAACAACAACAACACAATCCACTCACCCAGCTGTAATTTGTATTATTGTATTTATTAAAAGTATACTTTACTGATATATTTGAAAATCAGGCAGGTGAAATTTAGATAAATAAATTGAACATTTGTATCTGAAATGGAATTTTGCTCCTTTGCTGAGCCTTATTTTCATGTCACTATTTGTGTACAGTGCTCGTGTTCATTTAATCTAAAATGTACGTGATGCAGTATTGAATGATCATGTGTGACTAAGCTTTTCTAAAATATCTCTTTAGCACTGTATTTGATTTAAAGATATTTAGAAATGTTATGTATTAGCCTTCTGCCATGCTTTACCAATGCTCTTTTCACCCCTCTGAAATATGAATTGTGCACATATAGTTGAGATTCAAACCAGAACCTTTGCTCTTGTATGAATCAGAAGCTCTTCTGGATAAACCGAAATGAAGCCTGGTATGTCAGGTAACAATTACTAATGTGAGCATCAAAGCAGAAGCCTTGACAAATATAGACAAAGTAATCTAGAAACAGTGTAGAATGGTGTCATCCAGTTGCTTCTAAACCTTCTCTCTCAAGAGAGTCAAAAGTTATTTTCAGTTGAGATAACAAACATTAGTAGGGGACCAGAACAGCTAATGGATAACTTGTCAAGACCTGTAAACTTTTGCTTCCAGCCAGATGAAAAGCAGCAAACGAGAATACATGAGAAATATTTACACTCCAGTTGCCAGCATGATCTATATAGTATTAAGAAGAAATAGCTATTATTGTTATGCTCTTGAAAAACAACCTTTATCCAGTTTGAAGAATATTTCAAGAGCTACCAGTAGCAAAACCAAGAAGCTATTACGGACAGCATATTGGCATTCTTAGTTCATATGTCATGATTTATAGTGGTCTATCTGGCTAAATAAAGTGCACAGATTTAGAAATTTTCAAAAAAAATCAGCCACAAACATTTCATTGTTCAATACTTTATGGAGTTGTAGTGAAGAAATACTGGAAGAAAAAAATATATCTACTGTGTGAATTGCCGATCATCTGTGTACCATTTGTAGGCTCTAAATTACTAACCTGAAGCTTCCATGCTAACACCTATGGTAAAGAAAAGTAGTTGAGGCAGACTGATCAAAAGAGAGAAAGAACTAAAATTGAAAGAGGGATGGTTTTTATTTCATACTGCATATCCTCCAGCTATAAATTTGCCATATTGGCAATCTTTATTCGTCTGGATCCTGTTCTAATTCTTACTGAAGTCAATAGAAAATTAACCAAATGTATAGATTATACAAGTTTAAATAGTTTAACAAGAAGCCACTGGTTTCATATGGTATTTAGTTAAAATGGTAATTTATGTAATACATATGTATGATGTTGCAGAAAATATCTTTTGCTTTGGTCAAACCAAAACATCACTTAACTGAGACATTAAAATATCATAGTTATATCCTTGTTTGCAACTAACTAGTAGATCTTTGTAAACCCGACCCCCTATTTCTTAATTTTTCTCAAAATAGGAGGAAGTGGATAAGGGACTTGATCCAACATCTACTGGGACTAGTGGAAAGCATCCCACTGACTTAAATAGGCCTTGGATCAAGCTGTAGTAGACAGTGGGTGAAAGCATGGTGAAATGGAATTAAAAAAAGAGTCAGAAAAGATAAAGGGGGGGGACAACATGCTGGTGAAAGAGAAGATTGAATGGTTACATTTTAAGATCATAAAGCTCAAATAAAAGTTAGATCTTAAATTTTAAGGAATATAAAATGGGAAAGAGATAAAAGCACTAAAGAATTATAAAATAGAAATATATGGTGTTAAGAAGTAATAAAAATCTGCAAATAAATTATGAAATGAATAAAACCATGCTTACAGCATTTGACTTGGAGAGAAACGTCTAAAGCATGTTTTAGCTCTGACCTTGCTTCTGCAGACTTCAATTTGATTTTGTACCTCAAATTGACACAAAAACAGATTAGAGTAATTTTTTCAAGCACTGAAACATACTGTCCCTGAGTAGAATTATTTAAAATGTTATGGCTACTTGTATATTCTATTGATACAGCTTCTCGAAAAATATCAATGTTATGTAATTCTTATTTTATTCTATGAAAATACTGAGGTTCAAGTACTGCATTTGAATCAGGAACAGCTACAATTCATGGAGCTAATTCACAAACTTGCTTTTTTCATTGGATAAACTGTAACAAAGAAGCAAATCATCTATATCTTTGGTATTCATTATTCAGATGTAATTTCCCTTGCATTTATGTGTGAATATGTTGTTTAATTCTATTTCTGACTACTGGATATACAGTGTTGCCTGTCAGGTGATAAGTACAATGTAACTCATTAATGGGTTATTCAATATCATGGGTAACTGATGAGCCAAATTCTACATCCCTTTGCCTGTTTGTCTATCATTATAAACAATATTGTGCCACTAATTTTTAAACAGAGATCCTCACTGGATCCAGCAGAGAGATGTGCTTAAAAATCAATAGCATAATCTGGCCCTAAGTATTTGATTCAGTAGCATAGATGGATGGAACTGGTTAAAAAAAAAAGATGGAAATTACACCAGCCTGGGCTGCAGATGGAACAAAAAGAGTATTTGCTCTTAAATTGATGATTTCTGGAAACAGGCAAAGAGAGGGTTCTGTGAGGGCAACATGTGGGAATCCTGTAGAGCAGTGGTGGGCAACCTGTGGCCCATCAGGGTAATCCGCTGGCGGCTGCCAAACTGTTCGTTTATATTTGCATGGCCGCCTGCAGATCTCAATGTAGCTCCCACTGTATCTTGCTATGTTAAGTTTTAGTCTTTTAGATGTGGATTTTCACTTTTGCTTGTAACCATTTCCACCTTAGTCCCTTTCTAAGATTCCATGCTGCTTTGTTGGTATTATTCAAATGCAGAGTGGAAAGTCTGTAAATCAGAAGAAAAACTCTAAGGTTCTCTAAAATAAGTCTTTTCTTCTATGTCTTCTGTAGTCCCTATTTGGGTTATACAGTCATCCAGTATTAGGTGCTCAGAGAAAACAGAGTCATCTTTATGAATCACCTACTTCCTTCTTCCACAAAATAGCATCTGATTTTGCCCAGAACATGTTTTAATTTCCAAAGATGCAATTTCCCTTATGAATAATTTGAATACAGCTGACTTTTTGACTAAGCAAGTTTCCTTCAAAGCTCAAATGATGTGTGCACTGTGAAATATGGAAACCACGTGGCATGTTAGCAGAAGTAAAGTGATGGAAGTATAACTTATTAATTTTAATGACATTTAAGAAATCACTCAAGATCTGTTTCTGTCAGGGACACATGCCTCTCTCCAGATGTGTAGCCTACATTTTAGTTCTCAATCACATAACCGTTCTTCTAGCAGCTCCATTCACACTAGAGTAGTTAAGATTGTATCTGTTTTTCCATTATAGACTCCACAGTCAGTAGTTCATAAATTGGCTGCAAAAATCCACTCTGGATTGAAGCTTGGCTACAAAATCTCTGCCTAATAATCTCTCTTTCTTTCCCTCATATACTACAGTCCTGGGGCCTTACAATCATAGAAGATTAGGGTTGGAAGAGACCTCGGGAGGTCATCTACTCCAGCTCCCTGCTCAAAGCAGGACCAACACCAAGCTGGGCCTTAAAAACCACTAAGGATGGAGATTCCAGCACCTCCCTAGGTAACCCATTCCAGTGTTTCACCGCCCTCCTAGTGAAATAGTTTTTCCTAATATCCAACCTAGACCTCCCCAACTGCAACTTGATACCATTGCTCCTTGTTCTGTCATCTCCCATCACTCAGAACAGCCGAGCTCCATCCCCTTCAGGTAGTTGAAGGCTGCTATCAAATCCGCCCTCACTCTTCTCTTCTGTAGACTAAACAAGCCAAGTTCACTCAGCCTTGCCCCATAAGTCATGTTCCCCAGCCCCTTGATAATTTTTGCTGCCCTCCACTGGACTCTCTACAATTTGTCTATATCCTTTCTGTAGTGGAGGGCCCAAAACTGGATGCAATATCCAAATGTGGCCTCACCAGTGCCAAATAGAGGGGAATAATCACTTCCCTTGATCTGCTGATAATGCTTCTACTAATGCAGTCCAATATGCCGTTAGCCTTCTTGGCAACAAGGGCACACTGCTGACTCATATCCAGCTTCTCATCCACTGTAATCCCCAAGTTGTTTTCTGCAGAACTGTTGCTTAGCCAGTTAGTCCCCAGCCTGTAGCAATGCATGGGATTCTTCCATCCTAAGTGCAGGACTCCGCACTTATCCTTGTTGAACGTCATCAGATTTCTTTTGGCCCAATCCTCCAATTTGTCTTGGTCACTTTGGACCCTATCCCTACCCTCCAGCGTATCTACCTCTTCCCCCAGCTTAGTGTCATCTGCGAACTTGCTGTGGGTGAAATAATTCACATCATCCAGTTCATTAATAAAGATGTTGAACAAAACCGGCCCCAGGACTGACCCCTGGGGTACTCCACTTGATACTGGCTGCCAACTAGACATAGAGCTGTTGATCACTCCTCACTGAGACCTCAATGTAGCCATCTCTCTATCCATCTTATAGTCCATTCATCCAATCCATACTTTTTTAACTCGTTTGCAAGAATACTGTGGAAGACCATATCAAAAGCTTTGCTAAAGTCAAGATATATCACGTCCACTTCTTTCCACATATCCACAGAGCCAGTTATCTCATCATAGAAGGCAATCAGGTTGGTCAGGCATGACTTGCCCTTGGTGAATCCATGTTGATTGTTCCTGATCACCTTCCTCTCCTTCAAGTGCTTCAAATTGGATTCCTTGAAGACCTGCTCCATGATTTTGCTGGGGACTGAAGTGAGGCTGACTTGTCCGTAGTTCCCCATTTTCTCTTTCTTCCTTTTTGTAAAGATGGGCACTATATTTGCCTTTTTCCAAACATCTGGGACCTCCTCCGATTGCCACGAATTTTCAGAGATAATGGCCAATGGCTCTACAATCACATCAGCCAACTCCCCCAGCACCCTTGGATGCATTAGATCTGGACCCAGGGACTTGCATATGTCCAGCTTTTCTAAATAGTCCTTAACCTGTTCTTTTACCACTGAGGGCTGTTCAGCTACTACCCATGCTGTGTTGCCCAGTGCAGCAGTCTGGGAGCTGAACTTGTCTGTGAAGACCAAGGCCAAAAAAAGTATTGAGTACTTCAGCTTTATGCACATCACCTGTCACTATGTTGCCTCCTCCATTCAGTAAGGGTCCCACACTTTCCCTGACCTTCTTCTTGTTGCTAACATATCTGTAGAAACTCTTCTTGGTACTCTTCACATCCCTAGCTAGCTGCAACTTCAGTTGTGCCTTGGCCTTAATGATCACAGCCCTGCACGCTCCAGCAATATTTTTATACTCCTCCCTAGTCACCTGTCCAAGTTTCCACTTCTTGTAAGCTTCCTTTTTGTGTTTAAGCTCACCAAAGATTTCACTGTTAAGCCAATCTGGTCTCCTGCCATGTTTGCTATTCTTTCTGCACATTGGGATGGTTTGTTCCTGCATCCTCAATAAGGCTTCTTTAAAATACAGCCAGCTTTCCTGGACTCCTTCCCCCCTCATATTAGCCTCCCAGGGGATCCTGCCTATTAGTTCCCTGAGGGAGTCAAAGTCTGCATTTCTGAAGTCCAGGGTCCATATTTTGCTACTCTAATTTCTTCCTTTTGTAAGGATCCTGAACTCAACCATCTCATGGTCACTACTGCCCAGGTTGCCACCCACTTCTACTTCCCCTACCAATTCTTCCCTATTTGTAAGCAGCAGGTCAAGAGGAGAACGACCCCTGGTTGGTTCCTCCAGTAGTTGCACCAGGAAATTGTCCTCAACACTTTTCAAAAACTTCCTGGATTGTCTGTGCACTGCTGTATTGCTCTCCCAGCAGATGTCCATGTGATTGAAGTCCCCCTTTAGAACCAGGGTGTGTTCTGGAAACTTCAGTTAATTGTCTGAAGAAAGCCTCATATACCTCATCCTCTTGGTCCAGTGGTCTATAGCACACTCCCACCACACCATCATCCTTGTTGCTCTCACTTCTAAACTTCACCCAAAGATTCTCAACAGGCTTTTCTCCAATTTCATATTGGAGCTCTGAGCAATAATACTGCTCTCTTACATACAG
This sequence comes from Mauremys mutica, assembly GCF_020497125.1. Lineage (NCBI taxonomy): Eukaryota > Metazoa > Chordata > Testudines > Geoemydidae > Mauremys > Mauremys mutica. The sequence goes on along the minus strand of NC_059076.1, from coordinate 52,377,518 downwards.
TGCAACTCCTCTACCTTTCCTCCCCTGCCTGTCCTTCCTGAACAGTTTATACCATCCATGACAGTGCTCCAGTCATGTGAGCTACCCCACTAAGTCTCTGTTATTCCAATCACATCATAGTTCTTTGATTGTGCCAGGACTTCCAATTCTTCCTGCTTGTTTCCCAGGCTTCTGGAGTTCATGTACATGCACCTAAGATAACTAGCCAGTTGCCATGTTTTCTCAGTATGAATCAGGAGGCCTCCCCTGTTGCACCCTTCTCCTTGTGTTTCCTCCTGGTATCCAATTTCCCCACTTACCTCAGGGCTTAGGTCATCATCCCTCAGGGAACCTAGTTTAAAGCCCTCCTCATTAGGTTAGCAAGCCTGCTTGCGAAGATACTCTTCCCTCTCTTTGTTAGGTGGAACCCATCTCTTCCTAGCAATCCTTGTTCCTGGAACAACATCCCATGGTTGAAGAATCCAAAGCCCTCTCTCTGACACCACCTGTGTAACCATGCATTTACCTCCACAATTTGAGCCTACCTGGGCCTTTTCCTTCAACAGGGAGGATGGACAAGAACACAACTTGCACCTCAAACTCCTTTATCCTTCTTCCCAGAGCCATGTAGTCTGCAGTGACCCGCTCAAGGTCATTCTTGGCAGTATCATTGGTGCTCACATGGAGGAGCAGGAAGGGGTAACAGTCCAAGGGCTTGATAACTCTTGGCAGACACTCTGTCACATCCTGAATTCTAGCTCCAGGAAAGCAGCACACTTCTCAAGTCTTTTGGTCTGGTTGGCAGATGGATGACTCTGCCTTACTCTCAAGTCTCAGAATACATACCAAAAAATTATCAAAGTCACTGAAAGTGGCTCATGCCCTGAAGTGGGACAACTGGGCTCTTGCAGCTGTAATTAAAATTATTTTATTTATCTTTAACTGAAGTATTATGAGACATTATTCCATGACAGATTAAGGGAGAAAATATTATTAATTAGCATTTCTTCTGTTAAGGAAAGAAGTTCCTGTGAATTTTCAACAAATCATCAGATTGATAATTAAAAATGATCTTAGAGTCACAGATACATTTTAAAATAAAAAGTAGACTGCTGTAGTTATTTAAACAGAATCAGGTTTTAAATGGCAGCTTTGATGACACAACAGACGGCTAATGGGTCAATAAAGCAATTCTATTCTACCCTGTCAATAATCTATAGAATACAGACATTTATTATCAGGCCCTGAAATGGTCTATCATAAACACTCTTTTGAAGTTATAGGAGTTTTCTGTTTCAATAAATGAATACAAATAATAATTATTCTTCAATCTGAAATGATACTACATTGTTAAAAAAAAAGATTGAATGTTTCATTACTGGAAGGAATGATAATTTTCAGGGATTGAGTCTTTGGAGGATTTATTTCATCAGAGTTCACCAACTAATTTTGCATCTTCATAAAATGGCTTTTAAGTAATCAACAACCAAGATTTAATCTAATTTCTAATTATTTATATTTTTACTGAGCCATCTCTTGCACCTCTTTATCTGTTTATCCTGAATATTTTTATTTTTTCCTCCTATCTATGAAACGTTACACAGACTATTTTATCATCTATGTATTCTATGGTCCTCAGCTAAACTGTACAGCTGAGTCATGGGGAACAAAATTCAGGAATTTCTGCTGTTTATTTCAATGTCTGATATGAGACTTTCATATACTGAACTCCAAATATATGTATGCACCAAAGTCTGGCAGTACTATGCATATGTGTCACTGAGTTGATTCTCTTCATGAGATACACTATGCAGAATTCTTCACATCAGTTCAGAACAGTTAACTTTAAAAAGATATAGTTGCTTATTCCCCAAAACTATAGCAATGACTTATAATGAATGGACCTCTATGTACACTATGTACCTATCAATTGAATAATTACAGTGCAGGAGTTTGGAATAGCCTGAGAAATAACTTGGCTGATGAAGCAGAAGCACTTTTCTCCTTGGGTGAATAGTGACTTCTTAGAAAATAAGCACATAGTGTAGCCATAACTTATACTAAGGCAACTGGTCTTAGCCTCCTGTTGTTTAAATATAATATACTGCTGACCACGTTGGGATTTTCCCCAAATCTGTTGGGATAATGTGTTTTTTCCAAGTTTGTAATATCTCTAAGAAAATAAATATCTGTATTACTGCAGTGTCATTCAATTCTGTTTCTCTCGTTGTGGGATTTCAAAGAAATCTACATTACAGCTTGCAAAAGCTTGCCTCTTAAAAACAGAACTCATTAATTCTGACATACAACATATTAGCTAGAAACTATATCTATATATTTAGGTCTATCTTGTGAGCAGGAAACTATTTTTTCTTCTCTGAGTGCTGGCAAGACAACCTGTTCTCAGACACTAATGCATCAAAGCATCTGACAGTCACGAGGAAGTTTAGTGAAACTGGTAAAACTCTGAGGAAAAAATAAAGTGGATCCCTAAACTGTTTCTTAGTATAGAGAGTTTAAATATTTAATAGGTACAGAAGCTGAAAAGTGTACATCGGTAGGTCCAGTCTTCCTTTTATGATTCTTTTTTTTTTTTTGTTTCCTTGTTTCTTAGCATTTTCTTTTGTTAAAGTTTAACAGTTTTTGGCAAAATCAAGCCTCCCACTCCAATGGGCATGGAAGACAACTGAACGGGCACAAATCTGCCTAATAAGTTAGATGCAACTATATGTGAGGAGGCACAGGAGGTAGGGCATGGCTGGATCATGGAAGGGCCATGTAGAAAGCTATGGAAGTTACTTTGGTTATTAGGCTGGAGTAAGCTCCATGGAACAGCTTCACAGCATCTCTGCAGCCTGGTGGGGAGGATTCCTTACTTTTGCAGCCTGCCCACCCAAACAGGGCTCTGAATTTTAACCTTAAAGAATAGGAATTTTAAAAGGTCAGATCATATTTAAGAGGCAGTATATTAGATAAACACTAACATGATAAACTGCAGCAGCCCCAATGCTTTGAACTGTGGATGAAGATACAAAATCTTGGATAACCCTGTTTGACAAGTTTTGTGTCTGTTTATCTCTCTCCCCCACCCACCCTTTTTTTATTTATTTATTTATTTTAAAAAGCTCTATTACCTTACAACCCCTGAGAGGATTTCACTGAAGTCAACAAAGAATACACCAGGGCAAAAACCTCCTCTTTTATAGCATAGTTTATGTTTGCTCTTGGTTCACAAGGACTTTCTGTCTCTGACTAGGTTCATGCTGAGATAAATCAACTGATTTTAATTGAATAATTCCTAGAGTTTTCACCATTGTGCAGATTAAAGATGCACCATGACTCATTCTTTTTGGAAGCTAGAACTCAGTTCTTGAGGTAGCCAAACTGGCTTTCTTTTAAAAAAAAAGATGTTGACAAAAATATATTGTTTTAGGATTTTTTTTATTAAAAAGGGGTTGGTTTTAATTGTTTTGCTTTCCTCCTGGACCTTCCACATGCACCCACTGTTTTTTTTCTTTTTAGAGAACAAAGAGGGGCAGGGATAACAAAATTAAAAACGTTTGGTTTGATTTTTTGAAAATAAATTATTTTCAAAAATGTCTGAGAACACTTTCCAAATTAATGTAGATAAGATCCATGTGAGTCCTGAAGACTGATGATGTTAGTGAGCAGACATATTGCCTTGTGTCCACATAGGAGATGCTGTCCTCAAATTAGTTTTCAGGATATTATAAAGTTTTAAAGAAACAAGAGTTTGAGTCATTCTCTGAAGAGGGAGTGGAATGGAAAGTACCCTTGCTTAAATAATTGCAGAATAAAAGGGAAAGAAACAAGAGCTATAAAAGGAAAATTTCTTGCTAGAAAAACACCTTGGAACTCACTAGGACGAGCATCAAGGGAAAACAGTGCATTCAGTGATCAAAGTATTGAAATTAAAGATTAATGGTTGAAGTCTGAACGTTTGTTACTCGTTTTTCTTTTCTTTCCTTCTCACTGATCTTCTCTATTTAGAAAACCATGCACACTTCTTATACAATCTAGTCTCATTTAAAAAAAATCCACTTGTTTGATTTCAGAAGTTTATATCAGAAGTGAAAGACAACTATTTCCAGCCAAACTATTTGTTTTGCAAAATCAAAACTAACCCAGGGACAAGGGTGAATTGAGAATTAAACTGAATCACTGTCAAAGTCATACATGAAATCAAATTCTAACTTTATTTTTTGTTTCGTTTTTTTGTGGCTAGCAGACATTTAATGTTTGTCATAGCTTCCACACTGCCAGAAGGAGAAAGAGGAGCATGTGTTGCTCCCAAACAGCAATGTCTGTAATCATTGGGCCTAATTCTCTATTGCTTCTGAACTTTGTATAGTCCTTTACATCCATGCAAAGTGAATGCAAAATGCTACCATTCTGACATTGTGGTATTTTATACCTACTATGTGTTCACTCTGCATTGACCTAAAGGGCTACAGAATATATAAGGAACTGGAGAATCAGTCCATGGGGTTATCACTATGGATCCTTTGTGACTCTGCAAGTCCAAAGAGGAAATCTAGTGGATTTGTCCACATGGAAAGTCCTATAGAATAGGGAGGAATCCCAAGAACCTATGAAGTTCTGGATTAATTTAAGTCTCCCGAAAACTCCCTTACCTCTGCTGCTGGATTTTAGAAAAGATCAAATAATGAATATTCATTCACACAAAAATAATCTGCAAATCCAGATGAAATGTATTGGAGAATTTAAAATCATAGTTCCACCCAGCTTTAGTTCAAAATCAAATTATTTTGCATACATCTGGCAGAATAGATTAGAGAACTATCAAAACCTGATCTGTATAATGAGACTAAATATATACAGACTTCATATGGATCAGGTTCAGATTTGATCAATGAACAATTCATTCTAACCTCACAGTAAATATTACAAGTCTGTATTAAACATCTCCCTAAGTAAAACTCTGTTTTAGTTAAAATCATTTGCAGTATTTTATAGACAAAGAAATATTTGCCTAAGGACATTAATAAAGGTAAGCAAATAAACCTGCTCAACTGCATTCTGGTGTTAAACTGCCTAATCGGTCATAGAACATTTGTTATAAGTAAAATCTATAGTGCTTCTGCTTGGAATAAAGGTCTTTGAAGCAACATGATTTGTTTGTTTCCAAGAAATGTAATGTAAAATAAAGACAGGTATTCATATTTTTGGAGCACCCAATAACAACCATAGACTCTCACACGACACTTTACAACAAAATAATACTGTATGCTGTAGAAGTTATAAAGCTCAGAGGAAAGACAGATGGGCAGAAGAAACCTTCACCTTCCCTGCACAGAGTCTCGACATTGTCACAGTAGTGGCTGTGCCAGAAACAAAGGACTCTGGGATTTCTTCACTGCAGAGTTAATTTGAATTATAATTTGAGTGTGCTTCTAACTGGAATTCTGTCCCTACACAAAATCCCTTAAATCAAGTGTGGCAATGCTTTTAACTTGAGGTGGCTGGCCTGTCAGGGATTGGCTACAGCTGAAGGTAGCATCACTTGTCAGCTGCTAATACAACCACTCTGTGCAGCAAATCCAATCAGTCTGTCCAGCTGGACTGGTTGTTTTGCAATATGGCTGATCTTACTCAAGCTAGGTTAACTTGAGAGGAGTTAATACCAGTGTAGATACCTCAAGTTAACTCTATATTGAATTCATAGCCTTTCTGAGGCTAATGTCTACAGTGAATTTAGACACCAAAATAGTTGGGGTGAAGCAGTGCTAACACCACAATGCACATCAAACAGTGGAGCTTGATTGGTGCAGGTTGGGGAGAGAATGCTGCATCCTACAAAAACATACCAGTAGCAGGAGGCACTCCTCAAGTTGCTCCCTGGGCCATAGGGCCTGATTTAGGCCCAGCAACACTAGGAGGTGCCTCCTGGGCACTATTCCACACTACTCTACTACAGGGCTATGGCTGGAGAAGTAAACCCTTGCCCTTCAACTGAGAGAAGGAAGAACTATTTCTACCATTATTAAGAGCTGAAACGGTCTGGGACGTTTCCCTACAAATTCCTAACAAGGACTTTAGAAAGAAGAGACTGCCTCCAAGGGGGTTGTGGAATGATGTCATACATGTTGGAACAGGACTTTTGGAGCTATTAGGTAGAATCTTAGAATATCAGGTTTGGAAGGGACCTCAGGAGGTCATCTAGTCCAACCCCCTGCTCAAAACAGGACCAATCCCCAACTAAATCAGGTACTGATAGTATCAGCATCAACTGATGGGTCTGTTACAACTGTACTGAGCCACCGTGCTTTGAGATCTATGAATGAAAAGTGCAATATAACAGCTAAGTATGTATTTATGATTATTAGTGTTAGGAATTGGAGCTCACAGTAACATGGAAAGCTACAAGGGCCTTTCATACTGTTGTGGTTAAGCAGGATAAGAAAGGGTGACGAAAGATAAACTGCAATGCAGTCAGAATGACCTTGATCAGCCAAAGGCATGGACCCCACAGGCACCAACTTTTTCTGCACTGGTGGGTGTTTGCACTCCCGGCCCTGCCCCAACCCTGACTCCACTCCTACCCCAAAGTCCCCGCCCTAACTTCACCCCTCCCTGCCCCTATTGGACCCATCCCCAAATCCCCACTCCAGCCCTGCCTCCTCCCCCAAGTGCACCATGTTCCCCCTTCTCCCCCAACCCTCCAAGGCTTGCAGCACGAAACAGCTGTTTTGCAGCGCAAGTGCTGGAAGGGATAGGGGAGGGGAGAAGCAGGATGTGGTGGCATGCTAGGGGAGGAGGCGGAGCAGAGGTGAGCTGGGGCAGATGGGTGGGGAGCTGCCGGTGGGTGCAGAGTACCCACCAATTTTTCCCTGTGGGTGCTCCAAGGCTGGAGCACCCATGGAGTCAGCACCTATGATGGAGACCCAAACCACTCATATTTTTGAAGTGGGGGAGGATATGAGGGTGTTACGGTTTTCGGGGAGAGGTACAAAAGCTTGATTCACATGAAATATTTAGGGGGGAAGGACTGCAGGATAAATCTGGGGCACAAAAGCCTCAGTCAGCCAAGCAATTTGATCTTTTGTTGGGGCTCTATTGTGTCTTTCGGCACAGGCCTGAGCAAGGGGCCATGTATCAATTGCAGCAATACTAGACTAGCTTAGGGAAACAAATATCCTCCACTGATTCTGTGACCCTCATGCCTAATAGGGAGATATCTCTTTGAGAGATGGGGGGGGGGAAGAGAGTGAGTTGTGTCTGTTTCATTGTTGCTAGGCTGATGCACAATTAGTTCTCCACACTCAGAAGTTTCTGGATTTGGGTGTGACATTTCGGAGTATGCTTAATATGTTCCCTGTTGCTAGACTCAGACTCCATGAGGGTAAGTAGTCTGGGCAGGTGCTTTACAAAAACCCACATGCCCTGTGTGAGTCATGAGAAGCTGAGCCCTAAGAACGCAGGCTATTTTCCTTAACTCTGAAGCATTTTGCAGCAGGTTATTGATATTGTAAACCCTCCAAGAGGGAAGCCCGGGCAGTGTCAGCTATAGAAAGGGAAAAATGGGAGGGGAAAATAAAGTTTTATTTTAATTGTATATTTTGAATTTTGTTTGATTTTAGCCAAACTGTTTTAGTTAAATTGTCTCAACAAGTGTAGTTCACCAACATTTCTCTTATTTAAATATGATGGGGGAAGTGGGTTTTTTTTTTTTGGCTATTCTCAGTTTTGTATTTTCCTTGTAAGAGTGTTTTAAAAAAAAGTCTATATACTTAACTGAGTGGTTGGTGAATTAGTGAGCTGACTTCCGCAAAGGAGGAGGAAGAGTCTGTATCGATTCCAGCTGAAGATGTCTACATGCAAGTGGAGGGAAGATGTTGCAGTGCTTTTAACTGAACAGACTGTATAGATTTTGGTGATAAACTGTAACTGAGACTCAGACGAACCCAACCTAAGCTTTTGGGAACTCTGAGTTTCTTCTCACTGTGTTTCTGTGGGGACTGACCTGTTCAGGTTTAATTAGTTGTTTTTATTTAGGTTTATGTATCATTGCGAAGATAAAGTATGTGGATTATAAAGTGTCTATGTTATGTAGTGAAAAATAAGTTGCTGGTAGTTATGTTTCTTTATCGTAAGACTGTATAAAGTTGGTACCTAAAATTAAGTTAATTCCTTTTGTTCTTTTTGGACTTGGATGTGAGGAGGTTGACCCTGTGCAGTCCTTACTGAAAATCTTCAATGATTGAATTTTGGCTCTCCATGTGCTTTTCTTTGGGAGTTGGTTTTAGGAACTGGGAGAAGGGCAGTGAAGTAAATCCTAACCCACCCAGAGGTTACACCTCATTACTCCAGGGGTAATACTGTGCTGCTTCTGTAGACATTCCCTTGCATAGGCATATGCAGGCTCCACCCACTCTTCTTCCCATGTTCCCATTCACTTGCTCAAATGGGGGAGATAGTGGGCATGCAGTATCTGCTTAGCCCAGGTCACTGGACTCAATGAAGCCCATTCTATAGGAGTAATTAAGGTCCTGACTCCCCCTTATACTCCTGTGAATGTATAAATAGTCTATGTTGCAATATAGCCCTTAATTTGCCACAATAAACAAGGAGGTAGAAAGAAAAATTAGAAGAACTGTGCAGAGTTTGCCTGACTGGCAAAAATGGCCCAAATAAATAATCACATTGTAGTCAGTTTCTTGACAAATGAACTATTTTATGGGTTTGCCTTATTTTTTCCATCATCTTCCAAAACAAGAGAAGTCAGGTCATTTCTCTAGTCATGCAGAATTACTTTTATGGACGCAATGGTGAAATTTTCACAGGAAAAAATCAAAATTCCATCTGGGACAAATAGGTGTAGAAATGTGATATCCTTCAGTGTGTAATTGCACTTTTATTTTTATTTCATGAAAAAATAGAGAAACTGTTTATATTCTTGCTGCAAGAGTGTACAGTAAAACTTCCCCTTTGGTATAACTGGTGATTTATTATCTTGACTCTTACAACCGCACAGAATATTGACTCCAAGGCTTCTGCATATTCACTGGTAGAGCCTTGGGCAGTGCTGAGGCCTAAAACAGAGTTTCACACAGCTATAAAACTAACACATGCAAAAGTAGATTTAGAAGTGGCATTCATGTTAGTCCATGGAGCAAACAATAATTAATACAACAACAAAAGAAAAGATAGCCTAGCCCTTGTAATGGGCTAATGAAAAACAACCACAGGAGTGGCCAAGCATTCAAGAAACATACTCTCTTCACTGGAGCAGTGAAAGAGACTGAAGTAGAGCAATAGCTAATTTCTGATAAACTAACAGGGAAATATGAATAAAACAGATATAAATCTAATGAATAGACAGAAAAAGGGAGAACGCCAAATATTACAAAAAGCATAGTAATGCTAATCTCCTTCTTAGCATATGCACAATGTGCCTCAGGTGACATGTGACCAGGAATTATCACCAAATTTCGTCTGCTGGTTGGATCATTAGCTTCCCTAGCTTGGACCAGGTACTGACAGGGAGTGCGATGTGAATGCTGACCCATCCTCCCGCCCAGTACTAATTAACATACAAAGATAGGTAAGAGATGTTATTTTACTGACTCTGTATTCAAATTAAAAAGTGGTAAATGAAATGGCTCTGGAATTAGATTGTACTATTGCACTGAAATAACCCACACCAACACTAAAAACTTAGATCTCCACTGTCAAAATCAAAAGACTAGCCTTGATCAAACATTATACAGGCACTACAGAAAACAGACTCTAGCTGTGAGGCAAACATCAAAGGGGAAATAAAGAGAAATCTGTATGGAGTCTGTTTTAATATGGCTTACAGTAACTTCTAAAATTACTAAATAGTCCATCAAACAGAATATATATTATACCTGGCCCAGTCAATGAGTCAGTGGTATTGCTACTACTTACATAGAAGGAATATACATTAAGGAAACAAATACCCAATGGAACTAATTTACACTTGCCGACAATCTCAGCATAGAGGCTAATGAAGCACCGAGTGAAGAGGTGATCACTTGAGTTCAGAGTTGAGGTGCATAAGTGAGGCAGTATGAGGATGCTTGTCCTGCCAATGTTCATTCATTACCTGTCCTTACTATAAAGGTTGTAATTCACCTAAATATATAAGGAATCCAGAAGACTCCCAGTGCAGCAGAAGCATTACCAGAAGTATTTTACTGCCTAGGGAGAGGATGACTATAAACAGTCTTTTCAGCAAGACTCTGTACCCTGATGCATGAAAACTGTACAGAAGGAGCTTGGGACCAGGTGGCTTATAAGGGAGAGAACATGGTCACTTTGACAGCAAAATCATGACTCCTGGTAACCACAATCCATAAATTCAATAATCCGAACAAGTGGGTCAGAGAGCAACCATGAAGGGTCTGTGAGGTAGCACAGACCCTATCCAGAGGTTGGGGAATTTGAATCTACCCAGTTCCTGTTTACTGAAAATTTGTGCTAGGTTTGTGAAACATGAACTTCATCTAAAGAGATCACTTCAGTATTCAGGGCTGTTAATCTGATACCTTTCGCATGCATTCAATTTGCTATTTAGAAAAACAAAACCACACCTTACCCAAATATATTTCTTCTACTATAATTCTATAAAACGTCCTAGCTATGTTATTCAGAGCCAATTTGTTATAAATCCCCATTCCTTAACTTTTGAAAATTTCTTTTAACAGCTAAACAGACTACTTAAAAGTTTCAGCCAAACTGTCCATTATGCCCTGACACCTTATGGTGCTCCTGTTTTGTGAAAAGGCCACAAAACTAGACTGGTGTGGCTAGCAGTGTAGTAGTCTCCTAGGGATGTCTCTAGGCAGGTTAGATCCAACATAATAGCTCTAAGCCACACAGCCACTCAGGATGTATAAAAGGATGTGGCCCTGGACACGAACATATAGCTGGGATGCAGCTGCGCTCCAACTTTTCTCAGCAGCCATAACAGCCCCTTATGTCATAACTTATGTCAGGGGCCGAGTCCAAAACTGAAAAAGCATAAAAGTGGTATAAAGCCAGTTTTGCCCCACATCTCCTTTAAATTCTGTGCTGAGCAGAGCTCAGTGAGACCCAAGACACATAATATAGTGAGAAATCAAGTTATCTACAACACACTGCATTATGGTTCAGTACATGGCATTTAGTATTTGGCAGGGGAGTAAGCACTGTTAGCCTACTTGATTTTTGTAATTATCTGATGCTGTCATAATACTTTTGAAATGGATAATATTGTGATATGTGATAACACCTTTGTATTTTTTTCCTATCTACATTCCAAATAGCTTACTTGACCTTCAAGAATGAGCCAGATAGAAGTGCATAGATGGCATATACAACTCTCCTTGAAAAGGTCAAGAAAGGACCCATCTGTCAGCTGGGTAAAAGAATAGACTTCCACACTGAGATACTTGAATACGCTCAGTTTGCCAAGAGCCAAATTGCCTTTGTAGCATGAGGGACTCTGTCTCAGGTTACACCTGCCCTATAGTGTCCCTTCCTGATCTAGTATGGTGCTGCAGGCACTCCCCACCTCACTTTCCCTTCTCTTGGGTCCCCTTAAGAATGTCACCCACTCCAAAAGGGTGTAAAACAAAATTCCCTTGCTGGGGTTTTACTTCATTAAATTCATATAAACTTGAAATACATCTCCCCTGGGGCTCAGGGGTTTCACAAACCTCCTCTTTGGGCCCTATGAGCTCAATGGACACCTCCCTGCAAATCCTTTTATCAGGCTCAGGTGCTCATTATTCAATTAGCTGCCTAGATAAGCTTATTATGGGGAATGAGCCTATCATCCATAGCCTAGGCTCAGATTCCTCTTAATGGGGTCAGCAACATTGTGACAGACTCCATGCTGGAGTGGGGCAGTATGTAATATGGCATTACATGGCTACTGAAGTTTGGGGCAATTTTACAATTCCTCTTAAGAAGCTGGCTGTTAAGCTTCAGTATTTATATATTTTTTACTGAAATCTCTTTTGTTTCTTTTATCTACATAGGATCACATTACATTACTTACACAGCCAGAGGCAGGGATTTTTAGGTCAGGTCACATTTCTATGTGATATTCAAACTTGACTATAGGGAATTTCAATTTTTATCTACACAAGTCTGTGTCACTTTGCAAATTTCACAGGTGAAATTTGCAAAGTCTAAATGATAGCACACATATGAACTGCCAAAGGCCAATATACCTCTTCACTGGTCCCACCCTATATAATTCCCCACTCAAAAAATAAATTATTATTATTATTATATTTACCCAGAGATAAGGGATAGTCAAACAAATTCTAAAACAAAAATAGTGAAATAAAACATGAGAAAAAATAATCACTCCTAAAACATTGTAAAACTAAACAACTTCAATTGGATATGAGAAAATTAACATAACCAGCGTATTTTCTGAGTTCTATGGGCAGCTCTGACCTTTGGGAGTGTGAGAGACCTTTAGGAGTATCATCTAAGCTCTGTGGACAAAGTTAACCACTGATGTAAATAGAATTCAACTGAATTCTATTTGTGCCATCACTTGAATGGAGAAACAGAAATGCAGGACTAATTCATCAGATGGAGACAGTAAGGCTTCTCTATTTAATACACATCCAAGGATTAATTAAATGTTTTTTAAGACCTTTCAGATTCACACTGGATTATCTGAAGTCCATCTATTCTGTATAGGCAAATTCCACAATGAATAATAAATTAAAACTACTCCTGTCTATATCATCCTCCATCCAAACATTTGGTCCCTGTCTAGGAACTGGAAGTGTTTCAGAGACAGAGTAAGCTGCAGAAGAGGCCATTTAAGTTCTCTTCCTAAGAATTTAGTTTAGATCTGTAATAGTGTACCCACACCTTGCAGGTGTCCCTCGTGTCTGGAGATAGCATTGCAGAGATTGTTGCCCTCCAGTACTCCCTTTGGGACATTTGCCTTTTTGTACCATACAGGCCTCTGGCTGAGAAGCAGTTAGTTCAGACTGCTTCCAGGGTAACAAATAGTCCAGAGAATCAACCTGTCTTCTAGGCCCTGTGCTCAATCTGTTCTTGGGGTTCCACTATCTTTTCCTAGCTCTGCTATCAAGTACCATCCTACCCACTCTAAGTCTTCTTCAGACATCTAGTCTCCCACTTCTCCCTGTTTTCTTCCCCTGACTAACTGCTCTCAGCCTATTTATAAAGTCCAGGTGTCACCTGATTATTCTTTAGTCCTGCTCTTGCTGGACTAAACCTAAACAATTAACCTAATTTCTGCCCAGGTGAATTGAATGTGACTAACTGGACCTTTAACCTTTCTCTCTTTCACTCCATCACAAACTCCTACTCCTTTTACAGTTTTCTATCCCATGTAACTACAAATATACCACAGCCACGGGCTCCTTCTCATGTCTATCTAGAAGTTTGTAAGAACACTTGGAGATACCCACCATACTCAAGTCCATTAGCCAAGTCATTCAATGATTCTCCTGGTCACCACATATGCCACTATCAATATTTCTAATGATAGAATGACCTGATCAACCTGACTATTTTTGACAACTGTTTTCCAGTCTTCTAGAAAGACACTTGTTTTGGGGGAAGGATCAGTCTCCTCTAGTGCTATTAGAAAGTAAATACCATTGAGAGAATTTGTCCTTTCATTTTACCTTGTTCCTCTCACACCATAACAATGACTTTCTTGTTTGAAGAATCAAGAAAGCCTCTTTTGAGGTGGTCTTTTTGAAAAACTGACAACATCTTGTGATGGCCTAAACAAATCTTGTGGAATTAGGATAAACTGTATTTAATTAAGTTAAACCATATTGAATTAGGGTTAATACCTTTCGGGTGCATTGCATTTAAAAAGCAATTGTTTATATGTTGTTATGGCATTGTATGTACCTTCTCTAGTAGGCACAGGTGATGCTAATGAATGTCCTCCATTATCAACTTTTAAAGCCATCCCTCCTGGAGAGATACAAATATGCTAGTTCCAGCCAGTTTATCCAGAGATGAACAGACAATGAAAATACTTTTTAAAATAACTACCTGTTTTTAAATAGCTCAGGGTCTTCCTGATCCAGCAAAAGTACAGAACCTCTGGTACATGGAGGGCCCCAATCTTTAGGGAAGGATTGGAAGGACTTGGCCTTTTGAGACATCATAAAACTGGGTGCTTGTTCTGAGCTGAACCTGTGGTGAACTTGTAACCACAAGGAAACCCAAAGGGTGGGAGTTGAAAGATGATTCTTCCAAGAGCCCATGTTAGATTTGGGATGAATTCTGGTAGGCTTATTAGCATGTGGTTCTTTTATTATTTTTAATATATATTTTTCTGTAATGCAATGTCTCTGTTATCAGTCTCTGAAGAGAAGGCAACTAGGTCTGTTTAAGCCGACTGTCTTTGCTGGGAGTAACATTTAGGGTTACCAACATTCTGATTGCACAAAACTGTAAACTCCTGCCACACCACGCCCCTGCCATGCTCCTTGTTGGAGGTCCTGTCCCCCACTTACTCTAGCCCCCCTCCTTCCATTGCTCACTCTATCCCACCCTCACTCAGATTTAGTGGGCTGAGGTAGGGGTTTGGATGTGGGAGGGGATGAGGGCTTCAGCTGTGGGGTGTGGGCTCCAGAGTGGAGCCAGAAATGAGGAGTTCATGGTGCAGGAGGGGGCTCAGGGCTGGGGCAAGGAGTTGGGGTGCAAGAGTAGGTGAGGGCTCTGGCTGGGGTTGCAGGTTCTGGGGTATGGCTGGGGATGAGAGTGTTGGGGTGCAGGAGGAGGCTCTGGGCTGATGGAAAGGGGTTTGGAATGCAGGAGGGGGCTCAGGGCTGGGGAAGGGGGTTGGGATGCAGGAGGGGGTTAGGGGTGTGGGCTTCAGAAGGAAGTTTGGGTGTGAGAGGGGGTGTGGGCTCAGGGTTGGGGTAGGGGTTGAGGTTCAGGATGGGGTGAAGTCTTTGGGAGGGAGTTAGGGTGCTAGAAGGGATTCCAACCTGGGACAGTGGGTTTGGGGTGTGGGCTCTGGCCGGGTGGGGCTAAAGCAGGCTCCCTCCCCACCCTGGCTTCATGCTGCTCCCAGAAACAGCCAGCATGTCCGGCCCCTAGGCAGAGGCGCGCTGCCCCCATCCACAGGCACCACCCCCACAGCTCTCATTGGCCATGGTTCTTGGCAAATGGGAGCTGCAGAGATGGTGCTCGGGGTGGAGGCAGCATGTAGAGCTTCCCTGGCCTCCCCTGAGCTTCCCTGGCCTCCCCTGAACCTATGGGCTGCAGGGACATACCGGCCACTTCTGGGAGCTGCGCTGAGCCAGGCAGGCAGGGAGCCTGCCTTAGCCGCGCTGCACTGACGATCAGACTTTTAATGGCCCGGTCAGCTGCCAGGGTCCCTTTTCGACTGGGTGTTACGGTAGAAAGCCAGATGCCTGGCAACCCTAAATATAGTGAAAGCAGGAAACAATTCAGCCAGGACATAACCTGGTTGGAAGCGAGTGAGACATGGGTCTCCATCCAAGAGAGGCAACATCTGGGGAGCTAGAAGCCTGATATTGGATGTCCTGGATGAAAAAATGTGGGGAAGTACAGGTGCAGTAGCCTCACTATGTAATTCCCTGAATTCTGTACTTATAATTATTCTGTCATTCATTACTCTTCCACTTTGGCAACTCCAGTGTCAAGATGGCATTCTTCTTCTTCTTCTGCTTCTCCTTCTTCTTCTTTCTTGCCACTTCTCTATTCAGAGTCAAGAACTTATAGCCTTCTTCCTAAACTCATAATCATATGCCAGGTTTTCATGCAGATTGGTCTCTCTGAGGCCTGCTGATATACAATTCATGTACTGAGTCTTTGGAGTGCCCTTTGGTCATGTTCCATCCATCATCATTGCAAGAGCCATATTACCGAGACAGCGCTCAGATCTATGCTAGATATGCCCATACCACTTGTAGCCTAACCTCCCTCAACATATCTTCAGTTGGAGCAACCTGAATTAGTCCTCTTACCACCTCATTCCATAGCTGGGTTTAGTGTGTGGGGGCTGAGTGGTGCTGGTGGCCTGTGATATATATGTGGTCGGACTAGATGATCTAGTGGTCCCTTCTAGCCTCTAAATACCATGCTTCTAGGACTCTATATCTCATCTGAGTAGCCATTCACCTGGTAACTTGGTATATATCTTTACTGTTAGGTAAGTTCCCAGACATTATGAGGATGAGTCCCATAGAAATGACTGTATGTAAATAAAATTATTTTTAACACAAGAACTAGTTAGAACTGTGTTTAATGTTCAAATATAAAGATTTTTGCCAAGTTCACATTTGAGCATTATCAAATGTTCAATAAAACCCTCTATATCTCAGTGCTTCAATACATCCTGTCTTGGAGAGTGATCAGTTTCAAATAGTCCTCTGTGAAGGTGAAATAAAGTAAAAAATAATTAAACTGCAGATTATGGACTTAAAAAGCAGCTGGGAGGCAGGGCCGCCCAGAGGGGGGGGCAAAGGGGGCAATTTGCCCCGGGCTCCGCAGGGGCCCCCAAGAGAAGAGCGGAGGCTCCCGCCTCCGCCCCTCTCCTGGAGCCTCAGCGTTTCCAGCAGGGCCCCTGAGCCCCGCCCCGCTCAGAGCGGCGTGGGGAGGGGGCGGGGCAGCTGCCTCCGCTCGGCGTGGAGCTCACAGCCCCGCCCCCTCACCACGCGGCTCTGAGCGGGATGGAGCTCAGGCCCCGCCGGAGACACGCTCGGTAAGAGGCCGAGGCCGGGGCCGGGACCGGTGGTGGGGGGGAGGAGCGGGACCCGCCGGGGCCGGGGGCATAACCGGGGGTGGGACCCACCGGGGGCGGGGGCGGGACCGGGACCGGGGGCGGAGGGGGGGGGAGCGGGACCCGCCGCGGCCACCGCCGCCGCCGCCGCCGAAGCACAGCCCGGTCTTCGGCGGTGGGGGGGCCCCTTCTGTTCCGGGACCCGCCGCCTAAGGGCCCGGAAAGCCCGCGGCGGGGACCCCCCCCGCCACCGAATTACCGCCGAAGACCGGGCTGTGCTTCGGCGGCGGTCCCGCTTCGGCGGTAATTCGGCGGCGGGGGGCTCCCGCCGCGGGTCTTCGGGACACTTTGGCAGCGGGTCCCGGAATGGAAGGGCCCCCCCGCCGCCGAAGACCCCGGGCCCCCGGAATCCTCTGGGCGGCCCTGCTGGGAGGTATTGCAAACATTGCTGGGCTTTTATCCTGGAGGGGAGTATGTATTAGCACCATCCCAGGAGTTAGGCTTGTCAAGACTTTAGACTTGTCTGGACTTTAGCAAAGCTTTTGATACAGTCTCCCACAGTATTCTTGCCAGCAAGTTAAAGAAGTATGGGCTGGATGAATGGACGGTAAGGTGAATAGAAAACTGGCTAGATGGTCGGGCTCAACGGGTAGTGATCAATGGTTCCATGTCTAGTTGGCAGCCGGTATCAAGTGGAGTGCCCCAAGGGTCGGTGCTGGGGCCGGTTTTATTCAATATCTTCATTAACGATCTGGAGGATGGTGTGGACTGCACCCTTAGCAAGTTTGCAGATGACACTAAACTGGGAGGAGTGGTTGATACGCTGGAGGGTAGGGCTAGGATACAGAGGGACCTAGACAAATTAGAGGATTGGGCCAAAAGAAATATGATGAGGTTCAACAAGGACAAGTGCAGAGTCCTGCACTTAGGAAGGAAGAATCCCATGCACTGCTACAGACTAGGGACCGAATGGCTGGGCAGCAGTTCTGCAGAAAAGGACCTAGGGGTTATGGTGGACGAAAAGCTGAATATGAGTCAACAGTGTGCCCTTGTTGCCAAGAAGGCTAATGGCATTTTGGGTTGTATAAGTAGGGGCATTTCCAGCAGATCGAGGGATGTGATCATTCCCCTCTACTCAGCACTGGTGAGGCCTCATTTGGAGTACTGTGTCCAGTTTTGGGCCCCACACTATAAGAAGGATGTGGATAAATTAGAGAGAGTCCAGCGGAGGGCAACAAAAATTATTAGGGGGCTGGAGCACATGACTTATGAGGAGAGGCTGAGGGAACTGGGATTGTTTAGTCTGCAGAAGAGAAGAATGAGGGGGGATTTGATAGCTGCTTTCAACTACCTGAAAGGGGGTTCCAAAGAGGATGGATCTAGACTGTTCTCAGTGGTAGAAGATGACAGAACAAGGAGTAATGGTCTCAAGTTGCAGAGGGGGAGGTTTAGGCTGGATATTAGGAAAAACTTTTTCACTAGTAGGGTGGTGAAGAACTGGAATGTGTTACCTAGGGAGGTAGTGGAATCTCCTTCCTTAGAGGTTTTTAAGGTCAGGCTTGACAAAGCCCTGGCTGGGATGATTTAGTTGGGTTTGGTCCTGCTTTGAGCAGGGGGTTGGACTAGATGACCTCCTGAGGTCCCTTCCAACCCTGAGATTCTATGATTCTATGATTCTAAGCCTTGAGGGTCTGTTCTGATTTAAATATAAATGAAATTGTTGGGAGGTTATGGAAAGTTATCTTTTTAATCATACATACTCAATTATTCTAGTATCTTTGAGGAAACAGACTTGCAATACATTTCTAACACTTACACTTGCCTTTTGTGATTAGAGCAATTCCACAAGCTACTACTCTTAAGATGACTGCTCTACCTCACATTTGTGATCTACTTCAGATCCCCACATGACACATCAAATGATTGACAGGAGACTAATATTACAGTTATCTTAAACATAAAATATTAGTCTCTTTAATAGATCTTGGTTCCGTACACTGTTAGTCATATGTGTAATAGATTGAATATTCAAGCTATGGCCATAAAGGATTGTAATTTTGATAGATAGATTAGATCAGTGGTTCTCAATAGGGGTACACAGAGGTCTTCCACGGGTACATCAACTCATCTAGCTATTTGCCTAGTTTTATAACAGGCTACATAAAAAGCACTAGCAAAATCAGTTCAAACTAAAATGTCATACAGACAATGACTTGTTTATACAGCTCTATATACTATACCCTGAAATGTAAGTACAATATTTACATTCCAGTTGATGTATTTTATAACTATATGGTAAAAATGAGAAAGTAAGCAATTTTTCAGTAACAGTGTGCTGTGACACTTTTTTATTTGTATTAGGGCTGTCGATTAATCACAGTTAACTCATACAATTAACTCAAAAAAATGAACTGTGATTAAAAAAGATTAATCACAATTAATTGCACTGTTAAACAATAGAATACCAATTGAAATTTATTAAATATTTGTGGACGTGTTTCTACATTTTCAAATATATTGATTTCTATTACAACACAGAATACAAAGTGCACGGTGCTCATTTTATATTATTTTTTATTACAAATATTTTCACTGTAAAAATGATAAACAAAAAAATAATATTTTTCAATTCACCTCATACGTACTGTAGTGCAATCTCTTTATCATGAAAGTGTAATTTACAAATTTAGATTTTTTTGTTATAACTGCACTGAAAAAGAAAACAATATAAAACTTTAGAGCTTACAAGTCTACTCAGTCCTACTTCTTGTTCAGCCAATTCGTAAGACAAACAAATTTGTTTATATTTTCAGGAGATACTGCTGACTGTTTCTTATTTACAGTGTCACCTGAAAATGAGAACAGGTGTTCACATGGCACTTTTGTAGCTGGCGTTGCAAGCTATTTATGTGCCAGATATGCTAAACATTCATATGCCTCTTCATGGTCGGCCACCATTCCAGAGGACATGCTTCATGCTGATGATGTTCGTTAAAAAATAATGTGTTAATTAAATTTCTGACTGAACTCCTTGGGGAAAATTGTATGTCTCCTGTTCTGTTTTACTTGCAGTCTTGGATGATGACCCAGCACATGTTCATTTTAAGAACACTTCCGCAGCAGATCTGATAAAACACAAAGAAGGTAACAATATGAGATTTCTAAGGATAGATACAGAACTCAACCCAAGGTTTAAGAATCTGAAGTGTCTTCCAAAATCTGAGAGGGATGAGGTGTGGAGAATGCTGTCAGATGTCTTAAAAGAGCAACACTCTGATGTGGAAACCAGAGAACTCGAACCACCAAAAAAGGAAATTAACCTTCTGCTGGTGGCATCTGACTCAGAGGATGAAAATGAACATGCGTCAGTCCACTCTGCTTTGGATGGTTATTGAGCAGAGCCCGTCATCAGCACGGATGCATGTATTCTTGAATGGTGGTTGAAGCATGAACGGACATATGAATCTTTAGCACATCTGGCACTAAATATCTTGCGATGCTGGCTACAACAGTGCCATGCGAACGCCTGTTCTCACTTTAAGGTGACATTGTAAACAAGCTGTGGGCAGCATTATGTCCTGTAAATTGTAATCAGACTTGTTTATCTGAGCAATTGGCTGAAGTAGGACTGAGTGGACTTGTAGGTTCTAAGGTTTTACATTCTTTTATTTTTTAATGCAGTTATTTTTTGTACATAATTCTACAATTGTAAGTTCAACTTTCATTATAAAGAGATTGCACTACAGTACTCGTATTAGGTGAATTGAAATATACTATTGCTTTCATTTTTTATAGTGCAAATATTTGTAATAAAAATATAAAGTGAGCACTGTATGGTTCGTATTATGTGTTGTAATTGACACAAATATATTTGAAAATGTAGAAAACATAAAAAAAAATTAAATAAATGGTATTCTATTATTATTTAACAGTGTGATTAATTGCACGATTAATTTTTTTTTTACTCACATGATTAATCATGATTAATTTTTTTAATGGCTTGACAGCCCTAATTTTCATGTCTGATTTTGTAAGCAAGTAGTTTTTCAGTGAGATGACCCCTAGGGGTACACAAGACAAATCAGACTCCTGAAAGGGGTACAGTAGTCTAGAAAGGTTGAGAGCCACTGAATTAGATAGGTAGATCACTTTCTAAACATTCAAAGTGTAGGGGACTCGACCGCCGGAGGGGTGTTGGGGCACCACACTGCCTCGCTACACACTCTTTGCTGGGTTGGGGAATACCCAGACTATGTCCCAGACCTTCAAGCAGTACAAGATAAGCCCAGGCCCTGGGTCAGGGTGGGCAGCAAACAAACAGTCAGAAGCTCAGGCCCTCGGGCAGAGACTGAGCAAATAGTTTAATAGCAAACCCCAGGCTCCTGGCTTAGAGCGACCTGGGAGAGGGCGAGACTGCGAGGTGGGTGGCAGGGGGGACGCAGGCCCACCCACTCCACTGCATCCCAGCCCGGGGCCCAGCAGCGGCAGAAGTGGGGATTCTGACCGCAACACACTGGCTTTGGCAGTGTTGCAGCCAGACTAGGGTCAGCTGCCCCCCAGGCTACTTCCAGACTTCCCCTCGTACAGTACCTGGGTCTGGGTGGTGTCCTCAGAGGGTTCCAGCACGATGGGTTTCTCCGGATAGCTAGAGAGGGGGTAGGCTTGGCAGCTCCTCTGGGTAGGTGGTGGCAGGTAAGCTTGGTGGCTCCTCCAGGCACTGGTCGGCATTAGGCATTGGCCAGTCCGGCCAGTCCTCAGGTCGGCTGCAGATCGCTGGGGTCTCCCAAGCCGGAGCCAGTCCACAGGCATCTGGTCTCTCCGGTGGCTGCCGCCTAACTGAGCTCTGCGTTTAGACTTTTATACTTCCTGTCCTGCGCCTGGACCTCTGGGGGGTGGGCGCAGGATCCACTGGCTCTGCCCGCTTTGGTGTCTGGGTAGGTTCTTCCTCCCATGGGGTGGTGGGGCAGCACACCACCTCGCTACACACACACACCCTCAAGTCTGGCTCTCATTCATCAGGGCCAGACCCTTCTAAATCTCCCAAGCGGGACAAGAAGTCCACATTCGCGTGGTCCTTACCTGCCCTATGGTGGACAGTAAAAACATAGAGCTGTAGTGCCAGGTACCGGCGCATTATTCTCATATTATTATTTTTCATTTTAGCCAACCACTGAAGCGTGGTGTGGTCGGTGACCAGCATGAATGGGGCCCCAAGGAGGTAGTAACGCAATGTGTCACAGTCCCATTTCACTACCAGGACCTCCTTCTCTATCACTGCATAGTTCCTCTCTCATGGAAACAATTTCCGACTGAAGTATAAGACCGAGTGTTCTTCTCCCTCCACTTCCTAGGACAGGACAGCCCCAAGTCCTACCTCTGAGGTGTCCATCTGGAGAATGAACTCTCGGTTAAAGTCAGGGCTGTTTAGAACGGGCCCAAGGCAGAGACTGTCTTAGAGTGCTTGGAAGGTGTCCTCGTACTCTGGGGTCACACTATACGTCAGGGGCTGTCTTTGGTCAAAAGTCCAGTTAAAGGGGCTGTGATAGATGCAAAACTGGGAATAAACCACCGCTAGTAGCCCGCAAGTCCCAGGAACTGGTGCACTTGGCGCTTTGTGGTAGAGAGTGAACAGGCCGCCAGGGCCTGAACCTTTCCCACGAAGGGTCGCACCTGTCCCCTCCCGATAGTGTACTCCAGGTAGGTGGTCTCTTGCCATCCAATGTGGCATTTTTTTGGATTGGCGGTTAATCCTGCTGCCCACAGAGACCTCAGGACTACAGCTACCCGCTCCAGGTGGTTTTCCCAATGGCAGCTGTAAATAACAACATCATCCAGGTTCGCAGCAGTGTACCTCTCAGTGGGGTTAAAGGAGGCGGTCCATCAGATGTTGAAACATTGCCGGAGACCAAAGGGCATTCAAGTGAACTGGTACAGGCCCATGGAGTTGGCAAATGAGGTCCTTTCCAAGGAGGCAGGGTCGAGTGGAATCAGCCAGTATCCATTGCTCAGATCGAGGGTGGTGAGAAAGCGAGCCTCTCCTAAGCGGCCTAGCAGTTTCTCTAGGCATCAGGAACCTGTCAATTTTGGAATGGCATTGACACGTCAGAAGTCAATGCAAAAATCGCTGCGTGCCATCGGGTTTAGGTACCAGGTCTACCGGGCTGCGTCATTCACTTTGCGATGGTTCAATGACCCCAAAGTCTAGCATAGCTCGGATTTCCTCCTCAACAACTTGCCGCATGCGGTGTGGCAAGGACCTATTCAATTCCCGGATCACCACTCCAGGCTCTGTCTGAATGGTATGGTGAATGAGGGTCATGTGGCCCGGCTGAGTGGTTAAAGTTCTGGGGAATGCCTGCAGGAGGCACTGGGTCTGCTTACATTGCTCCTCGGTCAAGGTTTCTCCGAGCTGGGGCCCCGCTCAATACAGGGTACTTGGGAGCCCAACTCAGGCTCCAGGGGGCAGGAGTTAATTAGAAGGCCCTCTTGCTCTCGCCAGGGCTTCAGGAGGTTAATATGGGAGCACTACGTTTTCCTGTGCCGGTCAGGCTGGTTAATCTCATAGGTGACTGGTCCCACCTTTCAGACCACCTCATATGGGCCCTGCCAACAGGCCAGTAGTTTTGATTCGCTGCAGGGCAGGAGGAGCAGAATCCAATCACCGGGTTTGAAATCATGGACCCGGGGCTCCCGGTTGTATGTTTGGGCCTGAGCTTCCTGAGCCGCCCTCAAGTTTTCCCGAGCTAGAGCTCCTGTCTGCATGAGGCATTCTTGAACCTGGAGGATGTACTTCAGAAGGCCCTGGGTTGGTGACGGGGCCTGCTCCCATGTCTCCCTCATGAGGTCCAGTAGCCCCCTCGGGCAACATCCATATAATAGTTCAAAAGGGGAAAATTTTGTGGAGGCTTGAGGTACCTCATGGATGGCCAGAAGCAACGGCGGGAGCAGCTGATCCCATCGGTGTAGGTCGTCTGGGGGAAATTTGCGCAGCATGTCTTTTAGGGTATGGCTGAACCGTTCCACCAAGCTGTTGGTTTGTGGGTGGTAGATGCAGGGGCATAGCTGCTTAATCCCCAGGAGGTTGCACACCTGCTGAAGCAGCCTGGAGGTGAAGTTGGTGCCCTGGTCAATAAAGAGTTCCCGGGGTAAGCCCACGTGGGCAAAGACCTTCATGAGCTCATCAGCGATGGTTCTGGTGGTGATGCTCTGTAGCGGGACGGCTTCAGGGAAATGGGTGGTGTAATCCAAGATGACCAGCACGTACTGAAACCTCGCCATACTTTTCGGGAGGGGGCCCACCAAGTCCATGGCCACTCGCTTAAATGGTGTTTCTACAATGGGCAGGGGAATCAGTGGGGCCTTGGGCGTCCATGGGGGCACAGCCAGCTGACATTCTGGACAGGAACTACAATAGTTCTTCACCTCCTAGTGCACACCGGGCCAGAAGAACCATGTCAAAATTTGGGTGAGGGTCTTTTCATGGACCAAGTGCCCGGCAGCTGGGATGTCATGGCTGAGTTTCATTACCACTCGCCAGTGACATCGAGGCACAAGCAGTTGAGTCTGGATGTCTCCGGTGCAGAGTTCTTGTTCCACCCGATAGAGACGGTCATGGCGTAACTTGAAATGGGGCCACACCTTTGCCCGGCACGAGTCGATTGGGGTCCCATCAACAGCTGCCAGCTGCTCATACGATCGACTAAGGGTAGGGTCCTCCCTTTGGTCCAGGCAGAAGTTGGTGTTAACCCTAGGTTTGTCAGCAGATGTGAGCGGGGGGTCCTCAGGCTCTCCTCCCTGTCCATTGGGGTTCCTTTCCTCTACCTTCTCTGCATGGGTCTCCAGGCAGCCTCCTTCCAGTGCTGGGGTTATCTTGGGGTCTTCCTTGGCGTTCGAACGAAGGACCCTTGGGAACTTTGGCCAGTCACATCCCAGGATCATGGAGTAGGCTAGTCACGGAACCAGGCCAACCACCATCAGCTGTGTGACCCCGTCCACAGTCAGCCAGACTCGGGCACTGGCGTAGGGCCGTACATCGCCATGGATACACTGCAACCGGATGGTCCTCAGATGGGGGTCTGCCGAGAGGCCTAAGCTTTGTCAGATTAGGGTCTGGCCACAGCCTGAGTCAATCAGGGCCAAGGGAGGGTGATCTTGATGGTCTGTGGCCAGTGGGTGCAAGTTTCCCCTGTGCAAATGTGACCGAAACTGTAGTCCATCTCAGTGCAATCCTGTTGCAAGTGTCCATATTTTGGCCCTACAAAGGGTTTCACAGCTCTGTCCGGGTGCTTCTCTTTCTCTCTAGGTTAGGGCGTTCAGGCCCTGGCAGGTGGGTTCGAACAGCCAGTCCCACTGGGGCTTCAGATGCAAGGAAATCTTCCATTAGAGCAATGGTGGTGGCTAGTGTGGCAGGCTGATGGTGGAGGACCCAAGCACTTCCTCGTGGCAGGAGGATGTGGACGAACTGTTCCAGGATGACTTGCTCAGTGAGCTCATCTAGGGTTTGCCTCTCGGGCTGTAGCCACTGCTTGCATGCCTCCCTCAGCTCCTGGACCACCAACCAAGGTCAGGCGCCCGTGGAGTAGGTCAGACTCCGGAACCGCCACCGGAAAGTTTCGGGCTGACATCTAAGGCATCTAGAATTGCCACCTTTACCTGGGTATAGTCCCGCACATCCTCTGTGGATAGCCCCCAGAACACAGCTTGGGCAGTCCTGGTCAGATTCGGGGCCAGGAGGTTGGCCCACTGGTCGGGTGCCCACCCTGCGACCTGCGTCACTCTTTCAAAAGTCACCAAAAAGGCTTCGGGGTCATCCTCTGGACCCATTTTGGTTAGCTGCATAAGCAGGCATGCATTCCATTCTCTTCAAAAGAAATGCTACTCTCTTACATCATGGATGAATTTGATTATTAGTCTCTAATCCACAAACAGATGGATTTTGTTTGGTAATGGGAAAACATAATCCAAGCCAGCAAATTCTACCCACAGTCTAGCTAAGTAAATTGGGAGTTGATCCTTGTCCTCTTAACCTCAGTAGCAAAACTCCCATTGACTTCAATGATATAGAGTGAAGCCTTTACAGAGTAGAACCACTTGATTATTTTGTGCTTCTGCTTTATCAAAGGAAAAGCTTTCATTTCCCTTAGAAGAATAGAACTCTAATGAGAACACAACCCAGGCTGCAGAGTCTTGGAAACTAGTATCTTTTTTCATTCACAGTTTTGTACAACCTTCAAGGTCCAACAGTGTATCTTAAAATCTGTAAGCCAAGTTCTCACAAACAGTTTTCCTTCAGCTTTCATCACTGCAGCATATGGTCAGTGATAAGAATAAGCCTAGTAAGGATCAGGAAACAAGACTGTTCCCAGAAGGTTTGGTAGCCGTTGAAAATATCCAAACTTTTATCTCCCCAATCTTTCTAACACGCTCCTGGATTCTCCACTAAGCCCTGGTCTACACTAGGCGTTTAAATCGGTTTTAGGAGCGTAAAACCGATTTAACGCCAAAACCGTCCACACTAGGAGGCACCTTATATCGATTTTAATGGCTCTTTAAACCGGTTTCTGTACTCCTCCCTAACGAGAGGAATAACGCTAGTATCGGTATTAACATATCGGATTAGGGTTAGTGTGGACGCTGATCGACGGTATTGGCCTCCGGGAGCTATCCCACAGTGCACCAGTGACCGCTCTGGACCGCAATCTGAACTCGGATGCAGTGGTCAGGTAAACAGGAAAAGCCCCGCGAACTTTTGAATATTTCCTGTTTGCCCAGCGTGGAGCTCCGATCAGCACGGGTGGCGATGCAGTCCGAAATCAAAATAAAAAAAAGAGCTCCCGCATGGACCATGCGGATGTGATCGCTGTAAGGGCAGGCAAATCCGTTCTATCCGTTCTATCAGCGCTCCGTTACAGAAGATGAAATTCAGAATCCTTTTCTAAAAATCTCCAGACAGACGCCATAGCAGGGACTCAGCGCACTGCAGCGTGACAAGCGTAACGGAAAGCCAAAGAATCAAATGGATGCGCATGGACTGGAGGACTGAAGCTATCCCACAGTTCCTGCAGCCTCCTAAAATTATTTGCATTCTTGGCTGAGCTCCAAATGCTTCTAGGGTCAAACACAGTGCCCGCGGGTCAGGGCATAGCTTGGCAATCTACTCACCCACCCCCCACCCACCCCCAGAAGCGAAAGGGAAAACAATCCTCTGACTCTTTTACATGTCACCCTATCTTTACTGAATGCTGCAGATAGACGCGATAGTGCAGCACTCAACACCAACATCCTTGCTCCCCCCCCCGCCATGGGCGGCTGATGGTACAAAAGGATGGAAATCCATCCTCATCATCAGCATAAGCTGATCGTACAAAATGATGGAAATCCATCCTCATCATCAGCCTCAGCTGATGGTACAAAAGGACTGGTAACCGTCCTCGTCATCAGCCTATTGGCCCTAATTTTTTCTGGTGGATGGATGGTGCAATATGGCTGGTAACCATCCTCATCATAGCAACAGGGGGCTGAGCTCCATCAGCCCCCACCCTTCATGTGTAAAGAAAAGATTCAGTTGCCCCTGGACTAGCAGTGGGATGCTGGGCTTCTCTCCTACACACTGCTTAATGTCCTGTCTGGACTATCATAGCAGCTGGAGGCTGCCTTCCACTCATTTCTCACTAACAAGTCAGTGTGTCTTATTCCTGCATTCTTTATTAATTCATCACACAAGTGGGGGGACAATGCTACGGTAGCCAAGAAAGGCTGGGGGAAGAACGGAATCAACAGGTGGGGTTGTTACAGGAGCACCCCCTGTGAATAGCATACAGATAATAATTTCTGCGGGCTCTGACACAGAGCAGGTGGTTCTCTAGCACACTTGCCTATATTAGGCAGCACTGATTCTATTTTTAGATACCAAAAAGGAGGGATTGACTCAGGGAGTCATTCCCAATTTTTGCTTTTGCGCCCCTGGCTGATCGGCCATGGGCACTTATGACAGCAGCCAATGGTACAAAACGATGGAAGGTGCAATATGGCTAGTAACCACTCTTGGCTTTTGCGCCCCTGGCTGATTGACCAGGGGCACTAGCAGCAAATGGTACAAAAGGACTGGTAGCCATGATCATCCTCAGTTCCAATTTATGGAAGGGTTTGGATGGTGCAATATGGCTAGTAACCATCTCTGCTGTCATGCAAAAGCAAAAGCATGCTTCTGTGTAGCGCTGCTGAATCGCCTCTGTGAGCGGCATCTAGTACACATACGGTGAGAGTCACAAACGGCAAAAAAAGCTCCATGATTGCCATGCTATGGCATCTGCCAGGGCAATCCAGGGGAAAAAGGCGCGAAATGCTTGTCTGCCGTTGCTTTCCCAGACGAAGGAGTGACTGACGACATTTACCCAGAACCACCCGCGACAATGATTTTTGCCCCATCAGGCACTGGGATCTCAACCCGGAAGTTCCAAGGGGCGGGGGAGGCTGCGGGAACTATGGGATAGCTAGGGAATAGCTACCCACAGTGCAACGCTCCAGAAATCGACGCTAGCCACGGACCATGGACGCACACCACCGATTTAATGTGCTTAGTATGGCCGCACTCCACCCGATTTTATAAATTCTGTTTTACAAAACCGGTTTATGCAAATTCGGAATAATCCCGTAGTGTAGACGTACCCTAACTGTCAATTACACACGTTATCTTTTTTCTCAGAATTATCCATCCAAACATTAGCAAATATAGTTTTCTAAATAAGCAGCACAATAATGACTGGATGTCTGAAAATATTAGTGTCTCTCAATTTCAACGCCTCTTCCCACAGCTGGCTGGTAAAATTTTCCATCGTATAAACAATATTATTTAAAAATTCCTGCACTGAGTTTAGTCCTTAATCACATATCCCTGAGCTTCCTGTAACTGACACATGCAAAACCTGCAGGCCAGCCTTCACCAATAAATTCCAAAGATGCAGCATCACCACTATCTATTCCTTAAGTCAGACAATGACGGAGAAAACTTCATTCACATTCAGCAGGTTTGGAATTTAGCATTTCAGTTCTAGCTGCTCACTTTCATTGATGGAGAATCTATAAAATAATAGTGAACCCGTCAATTTAATCAGGTAAAATTACAAATAAAAGTGAAACCAAAATGGAGCTCCAGCCTTGTGTGTCTGCTCAGATTCTCACTACATATGCACACCCACGATGTTTGATTACATTAAAATTTTAACATTTAAACATTTGTGTACACTTTTGGCTACCGACTGTAGTGGTGCTTTAATTATATCTACTTATTATCCATGCCAATGCAATTCAGTCTTTTAAAATAAAATGATTTTTAGAAACAGTATCTCATGGTTTCCAAAGTGATGTGTTACATTCCATTCTGTCACTAGTATTCTGCTATGTCAAATAAGTCACAGGAGGAAATTCATAATGCAAGGCTATATGAAGTGCCACAGTGTGTCATGCCATCCAGATACATTAATCTGAAAAGAAACAATACACACATTTTCTGGGGAAAAAATGTAGTATTCTTAGCAAATAAAATACAAGCTATTCTGGCATGTGAGTAAAGGTAAGTTCTATCTTCCATCTTACCTATTTAAAATGTTATTGGAGCAAGTTTGAAAAGCCACATTTTTCCCATGGAAATTTGCATAGGAACCCCACCCCCCAGTGAAATTTTCCCATGGAATTTCCATGAGAATTTTCATATAGAAATGAAAATAAATTTTTCATTTCATTTAATTTCAAAATGACACTTTAAAGTGAAAAAAATATTTAGTTTTCATTTTGGTTTTTGGAAACAGATATTTTGTTTTTCTAGTTTCAGCTTTTCAATTTTTCAGCTTGCTCCCTCTTTCTATGCTTTTTTTTTTAAAGAACATAGGAACGGCCATACTGGGTCAGACCAAAGGTCCATCTAGCCCTGTATCCTGTCCTCTGACAGTGGACAATATCAAGTACCCCAAAGGGAGTGAATAGAACAAGTAATCATCAAGTGATCCATCCTGTCACTCATTCTCAGATTCTGGCAAACAGAGGCTAGGGACACCATCCATGCCCATCCTATAATAGCCACTGATGCATCTATCCTCCAGAAACTGATCTAGTTCTTTTTTGAACGCCATTATAGTCTTGTCCTTCACAACATCCTCTGGCAGGTAGTTCCATGGGTTGACCGTGTGTTGTGTGAAAAAATACTTCCTTTGTTTGTTTTACACCTGGTGCCTATTAATTTCATTTGCTGACCCACAGTTCTTGTGTTATGAGAAAGAGTAAATAATACTTCCTTATTTACTTTCTCCACACCAGTCATGATTTTATAGGCTCCTTCCCTCCCCTCCTTTTTTTTTCGAGGGACCAAAGGTAAAAAAAGTTTGCACAAGTAAAAGAAAAAAAGCCATTCTTCACTCTTTATGGAAAAAGTTGGAAAACAATAGGAAAGTATGTGAAAAAAGCTAGATACAATAGTTACTGGTGTGATACAAGAATCAACATAGAACAGAACAGATCGAATAGATTCACCGAAACAGTATCTCTGCTTCACAAACCTTCCATGTGAACCTGTGACCATTTTTTAAGAACTTTGGTTCATTGATGAGCAAACATAGGACCACTTTGGGGGAAATCTCTATCTTCTCTGATTTTGCATTCAAAACCTGAGAAAATCATATTTTCACATCGTTTTTATATGGAACCTAATGAGATATTTTTACAAAATTTTACTTTGAGTTTTTGCATTTGTTTGAATTAAAGTCTGAAAGCAAAACTTGAGGATACAAACACATTCCAATCAAAAACCAAAGAAATGTTTTGCGGAGATCACTACAAGCAAAACTATTCTGTTTTGCACATCTCCATTACTGAGCCAAAGCATGCAGCTAACCAATCCGCTTGATTAGACTTATTGTGATATTGCAGCCTACCATTACCGAAAATTAGTATCTAGCATCTACAGCAAGCTGTGGGAAGGAAAATGTGAAAATAGAAATACCTTGATTGCATTCATTACACTGCATGTAGTTGGCCCTTGATTTGTCAGTAGTTTTCATGGTGTATTCTATTTCGTTTTGTATTGCAGCAAGTCTATTAATGTGGCTTTAAAAGGCATCTTGTGTAGTTCAGCATTTTTAATCTCTTTCTATATAGGTCTATTGGCCTTTCCTATTATAATTTTACCACTTTTCAGTTAGTTGTAAAGCTTTTTGCTTGTGATAAAAAGGTATATTTTTTCTCAGGGAATATAAACTCTAGTTATTTGTCACTGGTTGAAGGAATACATATATTACTGTGACTACAGGATATGGTATGCAATTTAATCTCCATTCTGGTTCAGTGCTGAGTCCTGGGAAGTAGACGAAAAATGTGTGGTAAATCCCTCTTAAACTCTAAAAGGTTACTTTTATGCCCAAAGTTTACTTGGTACATTTAATTATGTTTTCCTTGTTGAACAGGTTCCAAGGGGTAAAATTGATAGCTGAATGAAGTATAAAGCTGCACTTAGAAGGCCAATTTTGTTAAAAAAAATAGAGGCCCACTTATATGTACTATGTGGAGCTTACAACTGGGGGTGTAGTTAGAGACTGTACATACAGAGTAGGGGATTGCATGTGCTAAGGGCTACTTCAAAGCTGAAACAATTATTTTCACATCCATATATCTGATTTGCATGTGCCATCATGGTAAGGGCACACATTATTGTACAATCAGCAAAGATTTATTTTCATTACCGCACAAGCATCCTAGCTTAACAGCCTATAATTAATGAAATCCTAGCCCCAGTG
This sequence comes from Mauremys mutica, assembly GCF_020497125.1. Classification (NCBI taxonomy): domain Eukaryota; kingdom Metazoa; phylum Chordata; order Testudines; family Geoemydidae; genus Mauremys; species Mauremys mutica. The sequence continues at coordinate 52,345,997 of NC_059076.1, read as the reverse complement.
AAGTCAATAACAAAACTCCCCTTGATTTCCATAGGGCCAGCCTTTGAAACTATTTCCATAAGTTTCAAAAGCTGGATTCAGTGTGTCTCTTGAATAGCTATGCTGAGACCCAGGGAAGATGTATGGGGAGATGAGAAGAATCTTCCTGCTCCAAAGCTGTAGAATGGTTTCACAAGCACTACAAGGACCTTTACATGCCCACCCACTGTTAAGTGAGATAAAGTGGATCCATGCAGGAGGCTGCAGCCCCATCTATGCCCCACAACATAGGTACTACATGCTGGAATACTCCCCTATTTTGGCTCCATGCTGCATTGGGGTTTGCACCCCAGGGTGATTGAACTACATTGGTTCTGAAATTCAGGGAGTCTCAGCACCATGGAGCAAGGGACTGGATTTGGCCCTAGATATTCACATTCATATTGAGGTATTGTGGGATACATCCAGCTCAGTTGGAAATCAGTACATTATAAGTTAAACTCTCTGGGAATATCTTATCTCACTTTTCAATGTGGAGTGTAAAAATTCATGAGTAGGGTGGGGTTTTTGTGTGCAGAAGTTTTCATTGCTTCAGTTGTGGCAAATGGTTGGTATTCCAGAATAACAAACAAACCATTTGAGGAGATTATGAGGATAACTACTGGCATTCCTGTCCATCTCACTCCCACAAATCAGCAGACTCTATGAAGTCAACCAAAGATGAGTAAATGCCATTCTGTTGCTACTCATACTGCTCCTGCTGTGTTGAATGTCACTGGAATGGATTGTCCAATTGAATAAAATAATTTTCTAAAGGAACAGCTTGGTCTCAGCATTGATTGACAATATAATTAACTCAGTGAACAATGGAATGTTCTGGCCCTTCTTGTCTCCTACTTTCCTAAGCAAACTTTTTAAAGATAATAAAAATGTTTTAGAAATAATAAAACACCCTTGCAGGAGTTATGCATAAGAGTACTAAGAATTAGTGGTATTATACCAGTCTAATTCCAACCAAAACTCTTTCCTACAGTTGCTTAGAAGGGTAAAAATATCTGACAATGACCCAATTGTGTGGGAGTGTTTTAAATGACACCTCAGGCAGTGAGCCTTTGGAATCAAGAAAATCTTGCTAATGACTAACTAAGCGGTATGTTTTTCAAATAACTGCATGCCGGATATATTGTATTTGTGCCACGAATCCATCTTCAGTTGAAGTCTCATGCCACCTGTCTTAATATGAATGAGTTGGGAACAGTAGGGAATCTATTGAAAGAGAATGGATATTATACAGATGAGATGTCACGGTTTGTTTTATTTTGTTTTGGTGGCATAGTTGGGAATCTCCCATCTTTACCACTTGACATTTTTCTCATATGATTGCAGTGATTCTGAATGTTTATGAAACAACATCTATTCCAACCCCTGGCAGATTACGTTTTTGGTGAATGTGTGTGCAGAGAGGTGGGTGGGGGGAAGAGGAGGGAAGGGTAATTGGTTTAGCTACCAATGCATCCAAAACAGTTAGATAATTACTAAAGTTGTCTACTTAATTTTGATGTCTTCCTGGGTACCAGTGACTCCATTTAATCTCTCATTTTCATAACATTCCCTTGTGTGTACAAGCAATTGAAATGATTCAGCAAACATGAAAACAATATGTAATTTAAATAAAGCACCTAATTCTCCACTGCTGCACAACAACATTTAGATAAAAGTTCAAGGAAATTAAAATGTCTCTGCCCATAATGGGCTACCTACGGTCACTCAATCTTGATGGCAAGTGTAATGCCTTTAGAACCACTCCATATCACTGTAACATCTAACAAGCCCTGTGGCACTCCAGCAGATTGTTTAAAGGAGAGGCGTCATTGTTCAAGTTCTCACATATCAGGTGGTTTCATGCCGGAGGCAGGAAAGGAGGGGGAAAGGTGGTAGTTCAGCCATATCTGACCATCCTTAGATCATGCTGCATGTTTGCACAACTTGCGGAAGGACATTGGTAGTTGGAATGTTTTCTCTTTCTCTCTTCTCCTTTCTATGGTACTAATTCTTAGAACACTGAGAACAAGGATTTTGCAGTGAGGTACTGAAGATGAGTTTACTTTACAAGGTAGCTATTTCTTCTTCCTCCACACCCTCTCCTTAACATGAGCTCTGCCTCTTTCCCTGCACTGTTTTCTTCCCTGAAAAAAAGGGACCCTCTCTATCCAACTTCCCATCCTCTGTCACTCTTAAGAGCACAATCTCCTTCCTCAAGCAATTAGAGAGCCTCATGTTTCCTGTCTGCCTTTGACATGCTGCCAGCATGGTCACCGTACCTGGAGCCACTCTGGCTTCTCTATCATTTTTTACTGTTCCTGACTTTGCTAATTTTCCCTGCTGGGAACCTGCAGCAAGCAGGAGGGCAGGCTGTGGGGAGGAAGGGAGAGTTCTCTGCAGGGAGGCTCTTATGAGTCCCAACCTAACCTTATCTCCCAGCAACCAGAAACAGCACCATAGAACATCTGCCTGACATCTCACCCTATTCCACTCCCTAGCCACTTCTCCCCTCCCTGGATAATAGCCAGCCCTCAGATGGCATCCACCTATGTATTAGATAGTTTCCAAAGTGATAAGGTACTTACAGAATAATTCTCATCTCAAATCTTTATTACAAACTCCACTTTCATTCCATGTGCCGAGCTTCCATTGATATCAATAGGAGCCCCATGCATAAAACAAGTGCTGAATATGTAATAGAGATCTACAGCGCTGATAAAAGATCTGCACTGTGGAATGGAGAGCAAGCTGTTGCCATTAATATAAGTATTTGAGTTATGATGATGCCTCTTTGAACTATTTGCTAGAGTGCCACAGGATTTGTCAGATGTTTCTATTAAATTTGAATAAGGGAAAATGACATTTCTATTCATTATTTATCTACTTTCAACGTGACTAATATTTCTAGTGATAATTACTGACTGTCTATGTTAATGGCAAACCAACATACATATAGATATTAGTATGATTTGAGATTCACGAAGTGTCAGTTTTCCATACACATACAATATTCAGTAATTTTCATTAGTACTATCTTTTAAATTTTAAAAGTGGATTTCATTACTGCTCAAACATGTTTTTACAAGAATAATTGTAATAAAAGTACAATGTCTGTACTAAAAATGTTCCATAGTTCCCTTTACAATTATATAATAATAGCACAGTATTCATACAATTATCTAAATCTCAGTACAGTTTGCTTAGGGAATACCTAGACAATACTGAAAATATGGAGGCATTGCTATTTAATTACTTCAGGGAATTGAAACAATGCTAACAATGCAAAAAACCATAGTAATATAACAAAAACATGAAATTAAATAAATTATTTTAAAATCAATAAGAATGTCTTTAATTCATTAAAAGGTAAAGTTGTTAAGAAATGGAAGGATAAAAAAGTATAAAAAAACCCTTGAACTTCTTCTTCTTTACATTTCCAAAATAATCCAAATTATGCGGGTGGGGTCTGGGGTGGGGAGGATTTGTGCTTTTCTCTCAAAAGTGTGTGTATTTTCAAGGGAAAATTGAATTTTCCCTAAAATGAAACATGCCTCTACATGTGATAATAGAAATAGCAATAATTTCATTTTCACCAAATTATCATGAAACTGGCATTCTGGGTCATAAACTGGCCTGCAATGAAATGCTGAACATTTTTATCAAATTCTCATTATATCTGTTTTGTCACTCTTGTACAGCACTATGTTAGAATTAAAAAGTTCCTTAGGAGGTGACCTGATGAAAAAGATATCTCACTTATGCATATTCTGACTGAGTTACAAACATGCTTAAGTCATGCTTAACATATCTACCATTGTGAGACAGGGAAGTATTAGAACAGTATCTCTATCTTTTAGAAAGGTAAAATGAGGCTAAGAGATCTGTCTCAGAGCAGGAAAAGAAACCAGATTCCTTGACTTCTACTCTTGTACCTTAGCCAAAAACAAGCCTGCTCTTGGGTTAAATACAAACCACACACAGAAAACAGCATGATGATATTTCATATAGTTTAAGACAAAACATGAGAAAGAGACATTTGCTGTTGTTTGTTTTGATGTGTAAAGCAAAAGCTAAATGGAACAGAGAGTCCTGTTCTTTTGTTAAAATATTTTAAATCTTGAAAAGGACTTTACAATGGTGGACCACCTAATGGTGTAAGAAATCCATGCCACAGGTTAGATCCTCATTGGGTGTAAATCAACATAACTCTATTGAAGTCAATGGAGTTATGCTGGTTAATGGTAGGTGAGGATCTGGCCCTACATCTTCCTGATCAGAAAGGCTGAATGAGAGCCTTGTATATTCATTCTTGTTTTGTCATTTAGGAAAAGGGTTCAGACTTTAACAACAACAGCAGCTCCAGCCCATTTCCACTAACTTCTTCTCTTTTCCCCAAAAGGACAGTTATTACCACCTTTCGTACCATCTATGAGACTTTCGAACAAGGGTTTTTTTGTTTTTGTTTTTTTCTTCTAAAATCTCTCTCCAACTAAAGAAAAAGGGAACAAAGGATGTTGTTAAAATGAAAACCTTTCTTAATATTATACATTTCAGTTACTTTAACTGCTTTCCCTTCTTTTCTATATCTTTAATAAAAGGTTAAAAGGATTTTAGTGGTATGTCTGCCAGGCTGAGATCTCTGAATGCAAAATCCTGAACCTTGTTTAAGCCTGTTTCAAATTGGAGAGTCGGGGTCATGTTAACACTTTTGATTCTTTGGGTCTCTTTATGTCATGTAAATTCATACCACATACCCTAAGTTTCAGTGGACTATGTATTTCAGTTTATGGTTAATAAAGTTCCTGAAATTTGAGAAGTCTCATGCATGGCAAAATGAAACTATTATGTAGTCTAAAACAGGCATGGAGACAGAACAATCCTCTCCTTATTAGAAGAATCCATCCAGATTGGATTTGAGACATATTGGCAGGGTAGGATGCAAACCTTGTACTTTCTACTGCAAGAGATGTGGGTTAATAGCTAAATTTAGCCTTCAGGTACAGTCCACTAGTACTAAATTAATTTAAAAATAAACAAAGCCCAAGTTCCATTTAGAGATTCTCCCCAGCATTTAGGACACTTTGAATTCCTGTACAATCTGCTTCCCTGAAACCAGTCCTACTAGCTATATGAGTTTATACCAAGTCACTATTGCCTTGTACAGTCAAATTTCTACCATCCATTCATCATGAGATACTTCATGCCATTCTCAGCTTCAGCTAAAGATCTGACCCTATATTTTATTGTTACACAAAGATGGAAAGAAATAGCTAAAGAAAATATATAAGGAAGACAATAATCTGCTGTATTGAAAAGTATAGCGTCATAGGCTGTAATAGAACTGAAATTAAGGAGAGATTTTTATCAACTTCTGTTCTTCATTTTGAGTCCAAGACAGTGGAATAATAAAAGCTCCTAGAGATACAATGACTTAAAATGATAATAAATAAATACAATGCTCATGCAATGAATAAATAAATAAAATATTTCCACAATGCCGCTAGTCAACGGAATATCTAACAGAAAAGCTATTCAGAGTATGGCTTTTTAACTCATTGTAAAAATAGGTTACCTGGTACCTACTGTGCGTGTGAAACTAGTGGGTGATAAGGTTTTAGGCTATGGGCTAGGGAGGTGTCATTAACTTTAATGGGAATAGGATCAGGCCTTTAATTTCTCGGCTATGCCTATGGTCACTAGGGCAAAAAAACAAAGTCAAAATAATTCTCATCCCTCACTGACTTGTTTGTACTGTTTCCCAGCTATCTAAATGGCAGATTCATTTGGATGTTAATACAGCTCAGGTTTATATTGCCTCCCTCTGTATCTCCTCTCCGGTTATTACTGTGCAGTTCCAAAAGAATCCAAGCAGTCTGTCTCCTGCATGAGTCTTGTTGCTGGGAGGTAGGGGGCAGTGAGTCAGGAGACATCCATGTCTCCGCATGAAAGGAGCATCTCTCCCCAGAAACTTTAAAGCTTGGAGGTGGAGCAGCCTTCAAAATTCTCAGTAGGAAGAATATTTCTACCACGACCACTGCCCATGAGTTTTTCCATGGAAGGGGGAGCTCCGGATCACTTGATGAAGCAAGCTATGCTTTCAATGGGCATAATAACTATCAACCTCACAACGATGTTGTGAAACTTAATTCATTCACATTTGCAAATCGCTTTGAGATTCTTTGAGAAAAGATGCTGTATAAGGGGAACATTATTATTAATAACAACAATAATATATATCTACATATATTATTATACAATAATATATATACAATATAACAATAATAATAATAATAATAATAATAATAATCATCATCATCAAAGCAGTAGCATAATTTAACTTCATTACAATTAGACCAAATGATCTGAAGAACATCTGTTTTGACATAAACTTCCTTTTAGCTCTACTCAACATTATTATCAGTGTCTTGTGTTGCTCTCTGTCTTCTGTGGACCTGACCCTGAGCCTGTCTAGCTATAATGAGAGTTCTGCATGCTGAGGGAATGCAGAATTAGGTCCTTTTCTAGAGAGTCTCATTGCTTCTTGGCTGTTCTATAGCCAAAGGCTCCCCTCCCACGCTCTCTTTCCCTTTCTCCCCCTCGTAATTGTTCGGCTTTGCAGAACAAGAAACTCTATAGGCTTGCACAGCACTTTTTGCAACACATTTTATTGTCTTTTGGCAAAGAAGGGCAATTGTCTGTCCCATTGAATACATAGGCCACAAGGTGATTTTGCAGTTAACAGGATTTATAGGGCTAATCAAAGCCGATCAATAGCAACCAGAAGAATACATATGAAAACAATGGAGTTTGCAGAAATATAATAAGTTTACTGATTTAATATCTTCACCTATCAAATCACTTCACATCATATTATGCAGCCAGAGCAATACATGTCATAGGTTCCAGAGACAAACTGGTGCTTAGCCCCAAATTTGATTGACTGAAACCTTGCTGAAGAATGTACATGATTAGGGAAAAAAAACTATTAAGGCAACACAGTCACCTTCTTGATAGAATACAGATTGGGCTTTTCTACTCAGTTCACGTTGTGCTATCTTTTAGCTGTTACAAGGTAGCATAGTACAGAATTAAAAGGGAGATTTTGCCATACATTGGGAGGAAAAGATATTTATTTTTTGTTTATGTGCAACCAACTTCAGCTAATAAAAATGCAGTATGTTACTGTACTAATCACTGAGGTATAGAGGTTATATCTATGTATAAAATCTATGCACTCAAAGAACCAGAAGGTTATTATAGCAAACTCTGGAACATACTGTTTCAAAATATGTGTATCTATATTAGAAATAAGTGAACAATTCACAGTGAGTAGTTCACTGACTAAATAGCTCGCTGACTCTTTTTTCACAGTAGATTGTGCTTTCCTGGAGTATGTTTGTTATTTGAATTTACCTGATGACCTTCTTATGGGTTGGGCACAAACAATTCATTGTGACTATTCAGTAAGCAGGTTTTAAAATTAAAATTGCATTATCTGGTGATGAGAGATCATATAAGTCCAGGGGTGAAAGTGGGCCGGTACAGGCCCGTACCCAGCCAACATTAAAGTGCAATAATGTTGCTGCCCCTTTTGCCCTCCTTCCCCCACGTCGGCAGCCCTAGTGGTAGAGACCCTACTGGCAGGGCCGCTGATGGGGGGTGGGGAGGGCAAAAGGGGCCGTGATGTTAAAGCGCCAACTTTAAGGCAGCACTTTAAGGCAGAGCTTTAACATAATTGCCCAGCTTGCTCCCCCTCCTGGGCCACTGATGGGGGGGCAAAAGGGGCAGCTACCAGGGGGCTGGCGGTTTAAAAGGTCCTGGAGCTCCTGGCCGCCGCCACCATGGCAGCAGCCAGAGCCCCTGCAATCCAGGCAACGCAGATGGGCTGGCTGGAGGAGGCTGACCCCCATCCCCCGCTTTCACCTGAGGCCCAACCCACTCTGGGGGCCTGGAGGCAGGCTCCCGTACCCAGGGGAGGCTCCAGGCCCCAGTACGCCAAGCGCGTGCTTGGGGCGGCATGCCGCGGGGGGCGCTCTGCCGGTCGCCAGGAGGGCGGCAGGTAGGCTGCCTTTGGCGGCATGCCTGCGGAGGGTCCGCTGGTCCCGTGGCTCTGCCGAAGGCACACCTGCGGGAGGTCCACCGGAGCCGCAGGACCAGAGGACCCTCCGCAGGCATGCCTGCAGGAGGTCCACCAGAACTGCGAGACCGGCGATCAGCAGAGCACCCCCAGCAGCATGACGTCATGATTTGGGCGGTGAAATGTCTAGAGCCGCCCCTGCCCGTACCGGTAAGAATGTATTATTACTTTCACCCCTGTATAAGTCGTGTGGAATTGCTACTGTTCCCTGACTAGATGATCGTAACTCAGAATCATAGAATATCAGGGTTGGAAGGGACCTCAGGAGGTCATCTAATCCAACCCCCTGCTTAAAGCAGGACCAATCGCCAACTAAATCATCCCAGCCAAGGCTTTGTCCAGCCTGACCTTAAAAACCTCTAAGGAAAGAGATTCCACCACCTCCCTAGGTAACCCATTCCAGTGCTTCACCATCCTTCTAGTGAAAAAGTTTTTTCCTAATATCCAACCTAAACCTCCCCCACTGCAACTTGAGACCATTACTCCTTCAGGAAGAAGGATTAAATAGAATGTTGGAGTTTGAATCTCTCAAGGGAAAGTGCCATAGCAGTTTAGGAAGAGGAAGCAGCTAAACAGGATTAGAGAAATTTAGAAAATGTTTATCCTTTTCTTTTCTGAGACATGTAAGCCTTGAGCAAAGCATCATTCCTGAAGCAGGTGGGGGTTGGGGGAAGACTACTGAAGATTTCTTCCTTAAATGGACAGTTTAAAATTTAATTTAAATTTCTCTTGCAATATTAAAAAGAATAATTGCATATGTGTGTGCATCTTTAGGCCCTAATCCTGCAAAGACTTATTCACGTACTTAAAATTTACACACTCTGACCGTTCCCATTGCCTTAAATAGGAATATTCACAATGCATATATTTAAGCATAATTTTTTTTCCGGGATTGGGGCTGTATCTGGGAAGAATGGTTTGATATCCTTGTTTGGTTTGAATAATCGTTTATGTGTTAGGCATCTGTGTTAGAAACATTATTCACCTGCTGCGTTACACTTTGTCCCACTTAGCATATACTACTTGTAGATATTTGTACATGACATTTAAAAATAATTATCCACAAATATTCAAGTGCTCAAGTTGGAAAAAAAAAATCTGAGATCATTCAGGTAAGTCAAACTCGATCATCACAATATTTATGAAAAGTAAACACAAAAATTCTGTGTTAGGCGCAAGAAAATTTAGTTTTATTTATTTATTTTAAATGGAACTAAATAATCCAGGATCATTTTAGTTTTATTCACCCAGATTACAGTAATGTTAAAAGTGCTTTATTTGCTTATGAGGTGAGTGCTGCTTAGCACTTTCTAAACATTTGGCCATTTTAAGATGTTTCAAGTTGGGCATCCAAAATCACTAGACACTTTTGAAAATCTACTATATTTATAGATGTATTCCCTAATCCTGCAAAGGAATTCACCAGGGCAGACCCTTACACCCACACATAGTTTTATTAATTTTAGTGTGACTGTGTGGGCATAAGGATCCACCCATGCAGATCCCTCTACAGGATCAGAATCATATAATGTAAATGCATATGCACACCAGAACAATTATTTGAAAATATGGCGCAATTCTAAGGTTTATGTAGTTCTCATAAAATATTTTACAACTATTCTATAACATATTTTTACAATCCATATAACATGAAAAAAATAGTACAATTCATCTGTTGATTAAAACTAATTTCCTTATGAAGCTGTTCATGAATTGTGTCTTTCTAACACAACAGGTATATTACAAAGAAGAGTGACAAGAAGTCTGGACATTTTAAGGATGAAATCATTCCAAGCTGTACATGTGAAAAACTGGTTTGCTTAAGCACACTTGGCATCATTTTTCTCAGTATGACCTTTGTATTTATAATATGGCAGGAGCTTGGCACCTTCCAGTCTCTCAGTATAGACTTGAATGTTTGCCAGTTTGTGTGCCTTGTGATGTATATGTGATGGGTTTAGTCACAGAGAGCCTTCTGGGACTGTCATCTGACATGCTGAGATTACTTCTGAGCCTGTTTTCTCTGCCAGTTTGGGACTCCAGAAGCCTGCCTTGTTGAGCCAGACATGCTAGCCTGCTGCAACACAGAACCAGGTCTGGTCCATGCCCCCAAAGCTGCAGACTTTAACTAAAAACTGCTCAGCAGGTTTCCTGTCTCCAGCACCCTGAAACCCACCTCCCAATGGGATCCAAACCCCAAATAAATCTGTTTTACTCTGTATAAAGCTTATACAGGGTAAACTCATAAATTGTCTGCCCTCTATAACACTGATAGAGAGATATGCACAGCTGTTTGCTCCTCCAGGTATTAATCACTTACTCTGGGTTAATTAATAAACAAAAGTGATTTTATTAATTATAAAAAGTAGGATTTGAGTGGTTTCAAGTAATAACAGACATAACAAAGTAAGTCACCAAGCAAAATAAAGCAAAAACACACAAGTCTAAGTCTAATACATTAAGAAATTAATTACAGATAATATCTCACCCTCAGGGATGTTCCAATAAGCTTCTTTCACAGACTAGATTCCTTCCTAGTCTGGGCCTAATCTTTTCCCCTGGTACTGTCCAGCAGACATCTTAGGTGGAAAACAGGGGTGTTCTCATGACGGACAGCCTCCTTTGTTCTATTCCCCCTCTTTTATAGCTTTGACACGAGGTAGGAATTTTTGTCTCTCTGGATCCCCACTCCTCCTTCTAAATGGAAAAGCACCTGGTTTAAGATGGATTCCAGCATAAGGTGACATGTTCTGTGAGACCCCAACCTGCATTCTTCCAGGGCTGGCCTGCACGTACCCAGGAAGGTTTGCAAGTAAACAGATCCATTTACAGGTCAGTGATTCTGAAGCACCCTTAATGGCTTCCACTTAATATGTTTACATCAGTAGTAGAAGTTTATATCTTATTCTCCTAACTCACATAGAAATAATACATAATAAAACAAATAGGATGAACACACTCAATAGATCATAAGCTTTGTAATGATACCTTGCAAGAGACCTTTTGCATGAAGCATATTCCAGTTACATAATATTCACACTCATAAGCATATTTCCATAAAACATTGTGGAGTGCAACGTCACAGTATAATCATTTACACTAATAATATTGCTGAAAATGAAGATGAATTCATGTAGCCATGTGACCCTTTTCAAGCATTAGAAGACAAATAATTGTTTCAGTTCAAATCTAGAACCAACTTCTTTTCAGCATCCCACTTCAAGTAATTTCTAATAGTGAAACTACAACCTGAATTATGTAGCACCTAATTCCTAGATTACAAAAATAAATAAATAAATAAATAAATATCATGTTTCCTTTAAATTGAAATTGTGTAAAAAAAACAACCTTGGAGCCAGAATTTCAAACTCAGGCTTCCATTTTTCAGGTTGAAATCACAATATATTAATCCACTTGGTTCTGATTATGATTCAAGAAGTTCTATTTTCAGACCACATGACAATTTTCCAACGGGATGATTTTATAGAACCTTTGACCATGCCTGGAATGTTGTCATCAGAGTCTTTAAAGATGACTCCCAGATTCACAATTCCTTCCCTGGATTGCTTGTAGAGTGGTGCAGCTACAGTTCCCACCACTCTGCCATTCCACACACAGCCGCTTTTATCAAGACTGAGACATAAATCTTAATGTAGCACTTATTAATTCATCTAGAAATAGTTCTAGTTCCTGGGCCCAAATCCACCCTGAAGAAATGAGTGGTAATTCTGTAATGAAGTTGGAGTGTAAAATTGGGCCCTGTGTTTTTAATAACAATGTAGTCAATATATTAAAACTTGGTTGGCTAAAGTTAGGCACCTAAATGTATAGATATCTGTCAAAATAAGTGTCTTGAATTGTAGAGATGCTTCACATCACAACTCCTGTTGAAGTCAATGGGAGCTCAGCAGCTCTTAAAATCAGGCCACTTTAATTTAGGTGCCTAAATATAGATTCAGGGGCTAGATCCACAAAGGTGCCCTGCTGCCCATTGGGATCCTCAGCCCTGAATCAGGTGCCCAGGATCCCTGTACAATGCATGTGGAGGATTAGGCATCTCAAGCCTGGTCTACACTAGGCGTTTAAATCGGTTTTAGGAGCGTAAAACCGATTTAACGCCACAACCGTCCACACTAGGAGGCACCTTATATCGATTTTAATGGCTCTTTAAATCGGTTTCTGTACTCCTCCCCGACGAGAGGAGTAGCGCTAATATCGGGATTAACATATCGGAATAGGGTTAGTGTGGCCGCAAATCGACGGTATTGGCCTCTGGGCGGTATCCCACAGTGCACCACTGACCGCTCTGGACAGCATTCTGAACTCGGATGCACTGGCCAGGTAGACAGGAAAAGCCCCGCGAACTTTTGAAATTCATTTCCTGCTTCCCCAGCGTGGAGAGCTCATCAGCACAGGTGACCACGCAGAGCTCATCAGCACAGGTAACAATGCAGTCTCCTGAGAATCGAAAAAGAGCCCCAGCATGGACTGCACGGGAGGTACTGGATCTGATCGCTATATGGGGAGAGGATTCCCCAGAACTGCGTTCCAAAAGATGAAATGAAAAAGTATTTGAAAGAATTTCTAAGGCTATGACGGATAAAGGCCACAGCAGGGACTCAGTGCAGTGCAGAGTGAAAGTTAAGGAGCTCAGACAAGCCTACCAGAAAACCAAAGAAGCAAACGGAAGGTCCGGGGCAGGTCGAAAAACATGCCGCTTCTATGCTGAGCTGCATGCAATTTTAGGGGGCTGCGCCACAAGTATCCCACCCCTGATCGTGGATTCCGAGGTGGGGGTTGTAATCTCTGCCATGGCTGAGGATTATGCAGACGGGGAAGATGAAGATGAAGAAGAGGAGGAAGACCTAGCAGAGAGCACACAGCACTCCGTGAGCCCCAGCAGCCAGGAGCTTTTTATCACCCTGACGGAATTACCCTCCTCCCAGCCCTCCCAAGCAAGTATCCCAGACAATGACGCCATGGAAGGGAGCTCTGGTGAGTGTACCTTTGTAAATAGCAAACATTGTTTTTTAAGCAAGCGTTTTTTAATGATTGATTTGCCCTGAGGACTTGGGATGCATTCGCAGACAGTATAGTTACTTAGAAAAGTTTGTTAACATGTCCGGGGATTGAGAGGAAATCCTCCAGGGACATCTCAATGAAGCACTCCTGTAGGTACTCCAGAAGCCTTTGCAGAAGGTTTCTGGGCAAGGCAGCCTTGTTCCGCCCACCATGGTAGGACACTTTACCACGCCATGCATGTAGAAAGTAATCAGGTATCATTGCGTGGCAAAGCATAGCAGCGTATGGTCCCGGTGACTGCTGGCATTCAAGAAGCATCCGTTCTTTATCTTGTTGTGTTATCCTCAGCAAAGTGATATCGTTCAGGATAACCTGGTTAAAAATCAGGAATTTAATTAAGGGGGATGGCCATTTTCCTACTGGGTTCGTGGACTGCAGCAGCTTAAAAAAAAATCCTTTCCTCCACGTAGCCAAGCGGGGGGAGGGGAGGAATGAAATGCCGATGATCTTTTTTGTGTTTGGTCAGCGGGGCTTCCCCAAGCTACCAGCCACGCAGTGGGTGGGGGGGTGGGAAGGGTGTTGATTAGCAGGGAGCTAGCGTGGTATTAGCCATGCGTTGGGGGGAGGGGTAAATCACTACAGACGCCGAAAGACAGAATACGCATGCAAGCTGAATTCTGAAGCCTGGACCTGTGTCTGTGAGATCTGTAACTCCAGAGCTGCAGGCACTCACTATTAAGATGAAAAATGCGACCTTGTAGGGAAATCACATGTGCTATGTAAGGTGAATAGAGCTGTTCACTGTGAAAGAGTATAACCATTGTTCTGTAAAATGTATCTTTCTAAATATTTCTCTCCCTCATGCAGCTGCAAATTTTTCAACCATCCCTCCTCCATCCCAAAGGCTAGCACAGATAAGGCGGAGGAAAAAGAAGACGCGAGATGAAATGTTCTCGGATATTATGGAAGTTACACGCAATGAAAGAGCTCATCTGAATGAGTGGAAGGACGTGGTATCAAATTACAGGAAAGAGGCCAGTGAACGTGAGGACAGGAGGGACACCCGAGATGAGAGGTGGCGGCAGGAAGACCGGCAGGAAAATCAGCGGTGGCGGCAGGAAGATCAGCGGTGGTGGGATGCAACTCTGGGGCTGCTGCGTGATCAAACTGACATGCTCCGGCGTCTGGTGGAGCTTCAGGAACGGCAGCAGGATCACAGAGTGCCGCTACAGCCCCTGTATAACCACCCTCAACCCTCACCATGTTCCATATCCTCCTCACCCAGACGTGTAAGAACGCGTGGGGGGAGGCTCTGTGCACCCGCCCACTCCACCCCCGTGGACAGCCCAACCAGAAGGCTGTCGTTAATGTGAAATTTTTTTAATGGCCTTCTCCATCCTTCCTATCCTCCTCCCAAACCACACCCTTACTTCTCTCCCTCTTTTTATAATAAATTAATAAAGAATTCATGATTTTTAAACGAGAGTGACTTTATTTGCATAAGTAAGCTGTACTCGAAGGGGGAGGGTGAGTTGCTTACAGGGAATGAGTCAATCAAGGGGGGTTGGGTGTTCATCAACAAACACAGCAGACACACTGTACCCTGGCCATTGATGAAGCTCGTTTTCAAAGCTTCTCTGATGCGCACCGCTTCCTGGTGTGCTCTTCTAATCTCCCTGGTGTCTGGCTGCGCGTAATCAGCGGCCAGGTGATTTGCCTCAGCCTCCCACCCCGCCATAAAGGTCTCCCCCTTACTCTCACAGAGATTGTGGAGAATACAGCAAGCAGCAATAACATAGGGGACATTGGTTTGGCTGAGGTCTGAGTGAGTCAGTAATGTCCGCCAGCGCGCCTTTAAACGGCCAAATGCACATTCCACCACCATTCTGCATTTGCTCAGCCTGTAATTGAACACATCCTGACCACTGTCCAGGCTGCCTGTGTATGGCTTCATGAGCCATGGCATCAAGGGGTAGGCTGGGTCCCCCAGGATAACGACAGGCATTTCAACATCCCCAACTGTTATTTTCTGGTCTGGGAAGTAATTCCCTTGCTGCAGCCGTTTAAACAGAGTAGTGCTTCTGAATACGCGAGCGTCATGAACCCTCCCCGGCCATCCCACGTGGATGTTTGTGAAACGTCCCTTGTGATCCACCAGTGCTTGCAGCACCATTGAAAAGTACCCCTTGCGGTTTACGTACTGGGTGCCCTGGTGCTGCGGTGACAAGATAGGGATATGGGTTCCATCTATCACCCCCCCACAGTTAGGGAATCCCAGTGCAGCAAAGCCATCCACTATGGCCTGCACGTTTCCCAGAGTCACAACCTTTCGTAGCAGCAGCTTAGTGATTGCTTTGGCTACTTGCATCACAGCAGCCCCCACAGTAGATTTTCCAACTCCAAATTGATTCCCGACTGACCGGTAGCTGTCTGGCGTTGCAAGCTTCCACAGGGCTATCGCCACTCACTTCTCTACTGTGAGGGCTGCTCTCATCTTGGTATTATGGCATTTCAGGGCAGGGGCAAGCAAGTCACAAAGTTCCATGAAAGTGCCCTTACGCATGCGAAAGTTTCGCAGCCACTGGGAATCGTCCCACACCTGCAACACAATGCGGTCCCACCAGTCAGTGCTTGTTTCCCGGGCCCAAAATCGGCATTCAATGGATAGAATCTGCCCCATTAACATCAGGATCTCCAAAGTGCAGGGGCCCGCAGTTTGAGAGAATTCTGTGTCTACGTCCTCATCACTGTCATCGCCGCGCTGCCGTATCCGCCTCCTCCTCGCCTCGGTTTGAAGGTCCTGGTTCAGCATATACTGCACGAGAGTGCGCGAGGTGTTTAAAACATGCACGATTGCGGTATTGAGCTGAGCAGGGTCCATGCTTGCTGTGTTATGGCGTCCGCACAGTTCACCAAGCAAAAAAGGCGCGAAACGCTTGTCTGCTGCTTTCAGGGAGGGAGGGGTGAGGCTGTACCCAGAACCACCCGCGACAATGATTTTTGCCCCATCAGGCACTGGGATCACAACCCGGAAATTCCAAGGGGCGGGGGAGGCTGCGGGAACTATGGGATAGCTACGGGATAGCTACCCACAGTGCAACGCTCCAGAAATCGACGCTAGCCTTGGACCATGGACGCACACCACCGATTTAATGTGTTTAGTGTGGCCGCGCGCAATCGATTTTATACAATCTGTTTTGCTAAACCGGTTTATGTAAAATCGGAATAATCCCGTAGTGTAGACGTACCCTAAGAATGGGAGTCACAGAACCCAGCAAGCTGAACAGGCAGATACCTAAGCTAGCCAATAGGAAATATCATGTAAGTACCTACCTGGAGAGAGGCACCTATTTCTGCTAGGGATTCACAGCCATGAACCCTCTCCCAGAGTTGGGCAATTAAAAAGACCACCCTTTCTCACAAAAAAACAGGAAGACCCCACTATAGTCAATAGCCCAGTGGTCAGGGCACTCACCTGAGATGTGGGAGACCTGTTTTCAAACCCCTTCTCTTCCTGATTTGGAGCAGGGACTTGAACTTGGGTCTTCTATGTTTTGTGTGCCCTAACCATTGGGTCACTGGACACATACACAGGCATGTCCCAGCCCAGAAAATTCCTGACCTGATAGCCCATCGCTGTCTCTTGTGGTGGGCCTAATCTGATAAATATGCTCAGAACATGCCTACTGGCTCAAGCCCCACAGTTGAGATAGGCATGGGAACACATAGCCTGAGAATTCTACCGTGGCTGAGATGTGACCTAGGGCATGGAGCAACTCATCAGTGTCAGAACTGAAGTGATTTTGTGCATGCCCACTGGTAGAAACTTGGTGGACTTTGTCAGCAGAAACTTGGATGGAATCTGAATGGGGATGTTGAGGACCTCTGTAGTGCCTAAATATTGGACTTAGGTATCTAGAGTAGCAGTTATATGCTTCAGGCCCTTTGTGGATCTGTTCCTAGGTGGCTAATTTTAGAGTCCCAAATTTAAACATTTGGCCCTTTTTTTCCTGCAATATTTCTAGTTTCCTTTACAGAAAGATTCTCGACCTTTTAGCACATAAAGTGGCATTACCATCCAAGCCTTGGCTCATCTGACAGTTCAATCCGTGTTTTTAGCCATGACTATTTTGTGTAAACATGTGTATGGGTTTGTTTGTTTTCTCTAACATATAATGCATATTGACACATTTTCTCCATAGGTCACTTTACTTCATGCTCTGGGGTAGGAGAACGTGATGTGATATTTTCTTCACCCACTATGACTTTATTGTTATTTTTGCTCATTTACAGTTGATAAATTTACCGATTAGGGACATAAATCTACTATTTAAAAGGGGACATTCCTGAAAATATTATCCCAGCATTGTATGAGCTACATCAATCATCTGTCCAAAACAATAGATACTTAATAACATAATCTAGAATGGCTCAGTGATGAAAGATTGCCACAAGTATAAGAGCAGGATTCTAAATCCAATGGCTGTGTCAGGCTTTTTGATTTTTTTTGTTTTTTATTGTTGTTGTTTTTTCCTTCTAGCCTCATTTGGCAAGTGAACAGGTTTCATAGTACTAGGCTTGGCTTTTTGTAGTTTTATTTATTAATTTTAAATTACAATAGTGAATTGGACATGTTAAGTAGCTCCAGATTTCTTTCTTTAATAAGTCATTCATACTGAGGGTAAAAGAGGCCTGAAGCAATACATTGCCTGGAGTGAGACTGCCTGCATTTAACTAAATATCCAGAGCTCCCATGGATAGGAGTTATGTGTATTCAAGGAACATAGGCTTATGGCCAGTATGTCTTGGAGAAAAGATACATCATAATACAAAGGGTAGTGGTAAAGAAAGGATTAAAAAGAATCAACACATTTCAATTATATATTATTTCATTATCAATCCTCTCCCCATTTTCTTTCTAATTTTCAAACCATTGTTTGGAACACATTCTCTCTTTACTCTCCACTTGACTTTACTTTGTGCTTCACTACAAACCAAAAGTGTGGAATGTTCAGCAAAGCAGTCTCATAAACCTAAACCCTGCAAATCAGCTCAGTGCTGTACCAGTGTGGAGCTCCAGGATTGAGGCCTTACTCCAAAGGGTTGAAATTCTGATCTCTGTTTTCCTAGATCCCGAGGGCATAGCAAAGATGAGACAGTTCCATTATGAGGACTGTATGAAGATAGCACAGGAGTATTCTGTACCGTTCAGTGCTATAGACTAGGGCTCTATCTATGGCTGCTTTTGGTATACCAAACTTGGAGAGGGGAGCAGGGCAGAACTGGTATGTGTAAGGGACTGTCCTACATATCCGTCACCATGTAGATCTACAGGACACAATTTCCCAAAGATTGCAGGGTGGCAGAAGTTGTAGATGTTACCACATTATGAAACAGCCTTGGAACATATAGGAACATAAGAATTTCAGACCCATGGTCCAGCTAGTCCAATATGCTGTCTCCAATAGTTACTGACACTAAATGCTTCAGATGAAAGTGCAGGGAACCTAATCCATAGTCGTGAGAGATTGTTTTAAACCCTAAGACATGAGGTTTAATATATCTCCCTAAATTGTTGCTAGTATTCAGTATTATAACTCTGAATATTCTTGTTATCCATATAAATGTCTAGTCCTTTTTTGGATCTTTCTAAATGTTTGGCTTCAATGACATTTTGTGGCAACAAATTCCATAATTTAACTATGCACTGTTCCTCAGTTCTCCATCTCCTGGTGATACAGCACACTCACTGCTTCTTTTGCAGTGACTTCTGACACACAAAGAATGTTTTCGTTTGTTTTATACCTTTAGCAATTTACTCTTTGAAATCTATTTTGGTCCTTCTAATGTCCCTCAAACTTATTGCCTGCAGTTATATGTTCTTGTTTATTGTGTTCACTAGAATCAGATTTCCAAATTTTGAAAGATTTCTGTTTGGTTTGCTATTTATCCATATTGGTTTAGTTGTTCAGGAACACTAATATTGTTTTCTTAAGTAGCTTCCATGACATATCTAAGGATTTTACTTCCTTTACTTTTGACTCCTGATTTTATTAAACTCTCTTTTTCTAAAGCTTAGTGTCACTGTGCCTCTTTTTGTTACCTAATTTCTCCGGGCTGTTGAAGTAACTATACTGCGGGCACGATTACTTTTTGGCTTCACTACTATTACAGCTTCAATGAACTCTTGTGTGTTAGGTAAGACTAAATCAGGAATGGCCTCTCTGATTGTGTGCTCTACAGCTAGCTAATCCAGGAAGCAATCACTTCAAGTGTTGAGAATTTTTTTCTCTAAACTTTGACCAGTTGTGCTCTTTGACTAGAGTATATGTGGGTAATTGAAATCCGCCATTATTATAATTTTGTTAGATTTTTGATGCCTCTTTTGATTTCTCTTAAAAACTGCACTGAGTAACATTTTCTTGAATGGAGGCCGTTAGCATACCACCACTAATATAGTTACATTATTACAGTTTGGGATTTGTATCCATACAGATTTGACTGTGAACCTCTCCACATGGAATTTTAATTTTATTTCTCTAGAATCTAGAGTCTAGATTATATAGAATCCTTTAAGTATAGCACTATTACCTCACCCCTGCACCTTTATTGAGCTTTCCTACATAGTTTATACCCAGGTATTATGTTTTTGTCATTCCATGTTTTTGTAAAACCTATTATACCATGGTCCTCTTGCATTGCAAGGCATTCTAGTTCACCTATTTTTGTTTTTAAGCTTCTTATATTTGCATATAGAAATTTATAGGTGGGGGTTGGAATGGTGTGGTGTGGTTTGTTTGCTTTTGTTTGCAGGTTCCTGTTTTTATTTAATTTCTTAATATGACACTATTGATTTCACACAGCTTTTACCCACTAGTCCTTTTCTGTCCATGCTCTGGATGAGTTATATTTTGCAACCTACCCTTTATTGGATACACCAATACTGCTGTATTACTAATATCTTTAACAGATACCTTTGTCGAACTTACGAGTTCCTCAGCTCCTCTTTGCTTGCCATCAGCTCTGAATTTAAAAATTCAATCAAAATTTTATTAATGCTGCAATCTGAGGCCATTTAGGTTTAAGTGGAGTCCATTCCTTACGTTTCCCCTTCTTCAAAATGTTCCCCAGTGCCTAATAAACCTAAAACACCTCCTCTTCTTTCTACCATCTTGTCAAACACTCATTGAGACCCAGAAGTCTAGCTGGGACTGTGGGTGGAACAAGAAGCATTTCTGAGAGCATGTCTACATTACATGCTGGATCGACGGGCTGCGATCAAACCAGCGGGGGGTGATTTATCGCATCTAGTCTAGACATGATAAATTGATCGCAGAGCGCTCTCCTGTCGACTCCGGTACTCCACCGGAGCGAGAAGTGTAGGCGGAGTTGACAGGGGAGTGTCAGCCATCAACTTACCACAGTGAAAACACCATGGTAAGTAGATCTAAGTACGTTGACTTCAGCTATTCAATTATTCACGTAGCTGAAGTTGCGTAACTTAGATCGATCTCTCCCCCAAGTGTAGACCAGGCCTGAGAAAGCTACTAGAGAGGTCCTGGAACCTAAGCCTTCTACCTAATAGTCTAAATTTAGCTCCAGGACCTCTTTCCCAACATATGCCATGATCACAGGCTCCTTGCCATCTCCTTGTAGGTATCTTTTTGATATTTACCACCTTTCCACCCAGTTGACTGTACTTCTAATGATTAAATACCCCATCACCATAGCTTGTCTGCATCTCCCAGCTGTAACTCCATCCCATGGAGTGATGTCTTTGTTACCATAGGATTTGTCACCTTCAATTGTATTAGTTAGAGTGTGTTCTTCCATCCCAGATTGTTGACCTTCCATTATGAGACAGGCTTCTTCAACTGAAGGACTGGGTGACTCATTTTTGAGGTGGGCCTATTCTACAATGTGCCAGTATCCTATCTGTATAAACAATTTAGTCTCTTTCTGCTCCTCTTATTCACTAACTCTTTCCTCAGAAGCTGTACATGGGCTCTGAGGGCCATGAGCTGCTTGCACCAGGTGACTGTGTATGCCACATAGCCATTAGGCAAGCAGTCAAACACTTTCTCCAATAAAATGAGTACTGCCCATGCTGCCTAATCTGTTCTGCTGTTTTTTTGGTGAGGGAGAACACCTGAACAAAGCCCTTTTACTTGAATTTGACACTGGAGTGAAGGATTTGTTCCTAATCACTTCACTTCAGCTCTACTTCTTTGAATCCCAAACTTCTATCAGTTACATGGGGATATGTGTTTTAAATGGATTTAGAGTGGATTTCAGAGAAATCAGAAGCCAAAATAATTGATCTACTACTATAACCTTATAAAAACATTTTGCCTTGTATTCACATTGTGTCTGTAAAAACCTTGTTTTCCTTAGTAATATGTCTTTATAATGATGAGATTTAATCTTATATTCTATATGACCCATGTGGCTATGTTTTTTTTCCTCTTTCATAAAAAGGATATTTTTCCCCACTAAAGTCTATTTTACAGCCAACTATAAAGGATATTACAAGAAGCAGTAAGTGATAAGAGCCTGAGGTGTATCAAATAAAAGTTTTTGAAATAACCTTCTGTGAGCAAAATATAGTCAACCACTCATTTTATTTTTTTTTTTTTTATTTTTTGTAGGACTCCCTGGGACTTGCTTTGGCAAGTTCCAAGGAGTGCCATAAAAAAATTAGCAGTTGACTATATTTTGCTGTTGTGCAGCTGGCCAGTTGTCTGAACTAGTTGCCCTATGGAAAACAACATAGTAGTTTATATTCATATAGGAGAGGAGCCAGTGTTGTCCATTACCATCTGAAAACAGATGTGTTAAGTTTTGACTCATAAAATGTGTATGAAGGAAACAAAGGGGACCATGATCTCCCTCGTATTTCTTAGGACAAAGAAAGAGAGTGGATAAAATATTTGAAAACTATATAATTTGTTTCCTCTGAAAATGCCTTGCAAAATGTTATAAATAAATCACCAGCATCTTCATTATTCTTTGACTTTATGGGACCATCACCATGACAGAACTATAGGAGCCAAATCTCAGCACACTGGGACAATAAAAATAAATATGCATCTGAGACACCAACCTCCCGTCTGCAGACATAAACTTCTGGGAACAGGTATTTCATCAACAGCTTATTGATGACAATTATGTGGTATTTACAATTCAAAAACAATGCAGATAGAGCTCTCTCAGTATAAAACTTTAATGAGCAGCATGTTTTGTTGGAAGTGTCATAAAATTTTCATCAAAGTTCAAAATATTCCCATGAAAACAGCTCTGTCTTTGACAAGAAGATCAGAAATTTACAGTTTAGATCAAACAGGAAGAGAAATGTTGTCTGTTATAATTATTAGGATACGATAATTATACCTTTACAAGCTCAGAAAATTTTAAATAAACATCTCAATAAAAATATTTTAAAAGCTAGTTTTTAAAGCTGGCTTTGTTGGTTTTCTCTTGTAAAGCATGTCAATAAAATTATAGTGGCTTCAAAACCTGACCATAAAAAAAGTTTAGTGCTGAGATTGGAATGCTGTCCATAGGGCACCATCATCACTGAAAATTATGTGTTCATGTAGCCTCTTCCTGGAACACCCCTGATCCCCAAAAGTAATAGTATCCTCTTTCTCTTCCCTCCTACGTGGCTCTGTAGTCCACCTGAGAGGACCAACAGTTGTATACAGGGACTGGCTTCTCTCCCTGCCCAGTGGTTTCAATAATCAAACTATTTCAGGGACAGCTGCTTGAAGGGGAAAACCTTCTGTAAAGCTGGTGTTTCTGAATGGCTGAACCCTTCTGGATGAGAGATATAATAGAGTTCTTTCCCCTACTCTGCAGAGAGCAACTGAAGATTATGTCTTCTTCTGCTGCTGAAGTCTGATGCCAACTAGCCAATTCCCTTTTTCTCAATTGCACTGTGTTTGTCCACAGTCATTGCAGTTGTCTTGGCAGTCTCAGCCATATGTTGGAATCTGCAGTTGATTGCCCTGGAATATCAGATGAGCCACTGAACCAGTAACTCCTCCTCTTTTCTGTCCCAGCCCTCTCTGGTACACTAGGTCTCAAGCAGTGGCTAGCCATGGAGTTTCAAATACCTCTGCACTTAACAAATGCTATTATAGGGATAGAACAGCTTCCATTAGTCTTTCACTTTACTTCATGAAAGATAGGAGTATAAACTGTATAACTGGGATTCCATGGCTATATGCTCTCATGAGTTCCTCAAATTCTGCCCCATGGCACAAAACAGGGAACTGCATAGGCTGGATCCTACAACAAGGGACAAGATTTGCTCGTACTTGAATCATTGCACCTTCTTATCACTTCCGTGCAGCTGTTTAGTCCCCTTTATGCCATCTGAATGAAAATCATCTGATAAATAAATAATATATTTTATGCCAACTCCTTTGGTTAGGCTTTCTTTTCAGTCATTTCTTCTATCTCTCTTTCTCTGTTATGATTGTATTTAAGCAAGTTCAATTCTTATGCCAGTCCTTATATACCAAAGATCCACATTTATTCAATATGTATTTATGTAGATACTATGTTCAAAATGCTTGGCTTAACAGACTTTGGCAAGCAGTGTAAATCTCTATCAGCTATCTTCAACACACAAATTAAAGTAATTGAAGTTTTCTGAATGTCTTAAGAGACTGAAGAACAAGCATAGGAAGGATAGCAAAAGTAGAAGATTTCCGATAAAAACTGAAAGGGTCATCACGTTAAACACTGTTGTAGAAATCTACTTGTTAAATCAACAGTGAGATGAAAATAAATTGAGTTAATTATGCACTTGGGTATGTAAAATAAGGTACAGAATACTTGCTACAAGGAAGTTAAGTTTTGCTAGTTGAGAGTTCATCTTTCCTTGCAGAAATCTCCTTATTTATAAATAACAAAGACATTCAATAGCTGCTGCAAACATCTGGTTGATTAATATCTATAAAATATATCTAAATGACTAAATTGTTCAATGATTGACAGAAAAATGTTAAATAAGTTTTTTGCATTATCCAAGAATCTAGAGAGCTGTTCAAATAATGGAAATATTTTTAGGGAATAATTTATTCATAGAAGAATATGAAAATGTATAGCATACTTTACTGGGAATGAGTAATTTGATCAGCTTAGCTATTGATTATGGTTCATTGTTTAATAACAGATATTCATTTTTCTAAATGTTTGTATCTTTTTAAATGTTTTTTCATTGCTACAATATTTCAGTTGAGATGCAGCTAAGCACTAGAATACATAATTTATAATAAAATGATTCCCCAAAGATATAAGACTATTCCACAATTTATATAAAATAAACTACACATACAGCTTCATAACTGTCTTGGGGGGGTAGGTGGAAGCTTTCTGGGAAGGGGCGACAGGCAGCAAAGCAAAGTCTAATCAATTATGTCCCCCCAAAACATCTTCTCTTTAGCTAAAGTACTTATGTTGTCTAATTGAAATGAACATCAGAAGTAGAACTTAGAATCAGCTACAGCTTGTACTCCTTTAAATTTTCCTTTTCAAAAGTTTCTGGTCCATTTTCTTCCATGATTTCTAGTAATTAGCTGATTTTGAATTTAAAAATATGTTTTAGTTCTGTCATTTAGTTCTGGACTAGACTGCGGAACCCACTAGCTGAGGAGCAAGCAAGAAACATTCTTCCTTACACTGCTACCCAAGGACATCCTGCTTGTTTTTGCTCCTCCCTAGAAGCAAGCTGTCAGAAGAAGTGCTAGATCATAGGTCATTACCTAGAAGATAATAAAGTGATAAGTAACAGTCATCATGGATTTGTCAAAAACAAATTGTGTCAAACCGGTACCTGATAGCTTTCTTTGACAGGGTAACAAGCTTTGTGGATAAAGGGGAAGTGGTAGATGTGGTATATCTTGATTTTAGTAAAGCTGTTGATACTATTTCACTTGACCTTCTCATAAACAAACTAAGGAAATGCAACCTAAATGGAGCTACTATAAGGTGAGTGAAAAACTGGATGGAAAATTGTTTTCAGAGAATAGTTATCAGTTGTTCACAGTCATGCTGGAAGGACAAAATGAGTGGGGTCCCACAGGGATGAGTTCTGGCTCCGGTTCTGTTCAATATCTTCATCAATGATCTAGATAATGGCATACAGAGTACACTTTAAAGTTTGCAGATGATACCAAGCTTGGAGGGGTTGCAAATGCTTTGGAGGATAGGATTAAAATTCAAAATGATCTGGACAAATTGAAGAAATGGTATGAAGTAAATAGGATGAAATTCAATATGGACAAATGCAAAGTACTCCATTTAGGAAGGAACAATCAGCTGTGCACATACAAAATGGGAAATGACTGCCTAGGAAGGAGTGCTGTGGAAAGGGATCTGTGGGTTAGAGTGGACCACAAGCTAAATAAGAGTCAACAGTGTATCATTGTTGCAAAAAAAGTGAACATCATTCTGGGATGTATTAGCAGGAGTGTTGTAAGCAAGACACGAGAAGTAATTCTTCTGCTCTACTCCAAACTGATTAGGCTTCAACTGGAGTATCATGTCCAGTTCTGGGTGCCACAATTCAGGAAGGATGTGACAAATTGGAGAGAGTCCAGAGAAGAGTGACAAAAATGATTAAATGTCTAAAAAACATGACCTATGAGGGAAGATTGAAAAAAATGGGTTTGTTTAGTCTGAAAAAGAGAAGACTGAGAGGGGACACAATAACAGTTTTCAAGTATGTAAAAGGTTGTTACAAGGAGGAGGAAGAAAAATTGTTTTTCTTAACCTCTGAGGATAGGACAAGCAGCAATGGGCTTAAATTGCAGCAAAGGAGGTTCAGGTTGAACATTAGGAAAAACTTCCTAACTGTCAGGGTGGTTAAGCACTGGAATAAATTGCCTAGGTAGGTTCTGGAATCTCCATCATTGGAGATTTTTAAGAGCAGGTTAGATAATCACCTGTCAGGAATGGTCTAGATAATATTTAGTCCTGCCATGAGTGCAGGGGATTGAACTAGCTGACCTCTCAAGATCCCTTCCAGTTCTATGATGCTATGATTTCTATGATAGAGCAGCAAAGGGTTGGAATAGAGAGTAGAGTGCTTACCTCCTTATAAAATGGAGCATGCAGCCACTCACCAACACTTTTTTCCTGTTCTTTTGCTCTTTTAAAACTCATTAGCTCTTGCTACTTCCCACCTTCCCGCTCCTATAATATTACAGACATGTCAATCATCACCGTGACTGACATTGCTTGTATTTATCTTTACCTCCCATCCATCACCTGATTTAGTTTTTTGTCTTTTAATATTGTAAGTTCTTTGGGGCTTTGACAGTGTCTGTATAGCACCTAGCACATTTGGAATCTAGTTTCATATAAACGAAACCCTCCCATCTATTCTTTCCCAGTGTGCAGCGAATTCAGGCTACAATTTATCTATATCTACTTGGT
Organism: Mauremys mutica; assembly: GCF_020497125.1. Classification (NCBI taxonomy): domain Eukaryota; kingdom Metazoa; phylum Chordata; order Testudines; family Geoemydidae; genus Mauremys; species Mauremys mutica. The sequence continues at coordinate 52,319,371 of NC_059076.1, read as the reverse complement.
ATTTACCTTCCTGTTTCCCAATACATATATATAAGTGTAGTATATATCATTTTAATAGGTATTATGGGCTTACTTATATATATTGGTGTTGGGAAGTCATGTTAGCTGAATGCATCACATTCTTCCCACTTCCTGTTCATCCACGTCAAGTACTCCACAACACTTTGAAAAGCTGAACTCAGCATTGGCATTAGAAAATACTATCAATGCCAAGATACATGAATGGTGTGTCCTAAGACAGGCTGGGATGTGCTTCTACACCCAACTGGTTTAGAATATCGTATCCAAAACAGAGACAAGAAAAGTACAGAACAAAACAACAAGGAACAATTGCAAACTGATGGGTTGGATTTTAGTGATGCATAAAGAGCTTTGTAACTTGTAAATCATTCTATAAATATTACTAGCTGAAAGGCAGATATTTGAAGCACACCTTCTGTGCAAGTTGAACACGCTGTGAGAATTTGCTTCACAGAAGGAGGGTATGCGTGTTTCCTTTTTGTATTGTATCGCTTTGTCTTTAGACAATAAATTTGGCTAAGTATGATTATTTTGATCTTGAACATGTTTAAGAGTGAACTACAGTGTTGTAAAACAACTGGCTACACCTTTGGGTCAATATTGTTCTATCTTGAAGTCTGAAGGATCAAGTTGTCTCTGCTAGGATTTCAACTCATGGTTTCAGTACATCTAAATGTTTGAAAAAAGATAGTTTAACTAGAGAACTACCCCTCTGACTTATAAGAATAACAACGTTTTTTCAGTTGTTCCATTAAGATGAACTATATATGCTCTTGAAAATTTAATAATAAAATGGAGGGTTTTTCATTAACATTGAAACAAATATTGTTCATTCTTTTTGCTCCTCAGGCCCTTAAATACATGTCACCAATGGTCCAATAAGTATACTAATGAAGTGTTAAAAAATTAAGGGTTACCAATATTGATGAGATTGCATTATAAAATAGAGAGGCACCGTTTATTTACTTTTATCAGATGATAGAAATACAATGAAGTCCTGAAAGATCTCTCAGAAATAAGACACAAACAAGCTTAGGGTCACTATTAAATTTTCCTTTTTACATCTTCAGTACTGACATCTAAAAATACTATATAAAAATAATAGTTTTCCAGATTTCCAAACAGAGAAAAAGATTTTTAAAAAGTCAGTGGCAACCATAAGTCTCTCTGATGTAAGAAAGTACATAAAGCGGTCTTTTGGTGCTCAGTCACTGCTGCATTTTTCTTATCTCTGCTCTCAAATTTTCTGAAGGTTTAAGGGAAAATAAATACCCAGTGGCTAAATCCATTCTGTCCTTCACTTGAATCTGTTACATCTCTCTAAAGAAAATTTTGACCCCTTATGTACATAAATATATACATAGTATGTGTATGTGTGTGTGTATGTATCCATCTCTGTCTTTCTTCCTTTTGCTCTTTGCCAGTCTTTATCTCTATTGCTCTCTCAACAGTGTGCAATGTACATGTTGCATACTCATTGCAAGTGTTCATATATAAATGCCTGTTCTGTAAAGGAAAATTCTTACCAGAGAAAATTGTTTATCTATTTTTAAGAAGCAACTAGTATTTGTAAATATCAACTGATGATATTTCTTCTTGAAAATTTCAATACTAGTCTCTATTTAGAGTTTGATTCTAATTTCATTTCGATAGGCCAGGTGCATATTGATGCAGATCTTGTAAAAAACAGCTATTATTCCATAGGCATTTATGAAAACATCTGCTGATTTTAGATGATAGAGGAAACCTTTTATGGTGAACGTGGATATGCAGTACTGAAACCATTTATTATGAAGTAGACATGAAAATGTCTGAATGCACCAGAATGCTCACTGTAATTCCACTTACTGTGAAATTCTGCATAAAGTGCTGTTTTTCAGTTTAACTTTGCACTAGGTTCTCTACTTACATAACAAACATTAAATGGTTTAGTTCACCTTCAACTTTAAAAATTAAGACGTCTGAGGGGAGTTGTTTGCTTAATCACTTCGTCCATTCCTAATTCACATCTCATTATGGGGGTGCATATTGTTATATAAAGAAAACATTTAAGTCAAAGATAAACATTTCATTTAGAAGCTTCACTTCACTCTGAAATATTTAAGGTATTTTCTATTCATTTCTGAAAAAAACTCTGCATTGGTGGATTCAGATCAGTTCTGAATTTGGCGAGAACCATCATAACATTTTAAGAGGAACAGTTCCTATGATATTTCTGCCAGGGTCAGAAGCAGAAATTCCTGAAATTTTACCCATCCTCATATAAATTGCAGAGTCATTATTGCAAATTCAGAGAAGGACCCATAATGGTGAATGGCTATCTCACCCAAACTGAAGTCCGCTTTTCTTTGGATTTGTCAGATACCGACTTCCAGCTGTTTCTTTTCATTGTATCCAAAATTTTGTAGCTAGCTAACTAATGCTGTCTCATTCTTGTATCACTTATAGCAATAATTTGTGATAATTTGATGCCTTGCAGAACAGTGTGAATCTACATGTTATCTACTGATTGTAAATGCATATCTAGATTATATATGGGTAAATTCTATAAATGTGATTTTCAAAAGGATTTAAGTGAATTAGGAGCATGAATCCCAGTGAAAGCCAGTGGCATTTGTGTTCCTAAGTCACTTAGGTACTTTTGAAATCCCACCCTATGTCTTCTACATTTGGTACACTGTCAACCACTTAGTTCATGCCTAATAAATAAAACTAAACATCACCTTTATACTAGTATTTAAACAAGTCAGAGGAATAATTGTTGTATGGTTGCCGAAGGAGCTTTGGCTAGAAGTTAAATGATGAAAGTAAGTTTTGACTTGATATGAGGGAAAGTTTTCTAGCCACTAGGTCTATTGAACTTTTGACTAGTCTCAGAAAGAACATGCTGGAAGACCCATTATGACATAACTGGACTGGACAAAATTCTCTTGCAGGTATCAATCTTGTATTTACAAGAGGATAGAGAAGATGACCTAATAAGTCATTTCCATTTCTGTCATTCTCTCATAATTTTGCACATCATCCTCTGGCATCAATGCATAAAGATAAGCAACAAGAATGTGAAGACCAAATTACTTTTTAAGGTCACTGAATTGTCATATGAATAATTTCATTTTACAAACTGAAAAACAAAATAGTGGTAATATTGTCAAACACAAGGTTATAATGCACAATCAGCGCTCGCTCTCCTCTCTTTTTTAGACAAACTTCCTAAGAAATGCAATCATATTGTGAATAATATTTCCTGCATTTATGTAAGAAATGACACTAAAAAAAGATACATAACATTTGATGAGTGTTAATGTTCCAGAAGCACATGGTTTTCAAATGTGATGAGTACTCGTAGCTTCAGTTAACGTTAGTGATCAACACCTCTGAAAATCAGGGACTGTATGAAGTTTATTCACCCTACTAGGATTAGCATTTTCATATGCAAATTCAAAACCATTAGGTAATGTATAGTATTTATTGGATAGCTCAACCTCATGCTGGTTTGGATACTGAATAGCATTCATTAAAGTACTTTATTTTCACATACGCAAATGTTTATGAAGAACATGGCATTGTCTTACATGGGCATAGTCTTTTCAGAAATGCTGCCTGCCAACCACTGCCCAGATGGGAATTAACCCATAGTTTTAGTGTATATTGTCTAACAGCATAACTTCAAAAGACTATCTTTGATGTGATAAATTGTTATGTCACCATCAGAAAAAAGAAAAAGAAAAAAGAAAAAAACCCCACCAATTACCTTGTATAGTAACTGTAGGCAATCGATGATACCACCATTATTTCCCATTCCAAGCATAATCCTCTCTCACATGCACATTTCACATGTGTGGTAGAGCTGGTCGAAATGATGGGGGAGGTAAATAAATAATTCTATTTTTAACATTTTTCCTTGGGGGTGAGGACATTTCAAATTTTTTTTCCCCAAAAAATCTCTCAAAAATTTTAAAGTCAAAATCTTTCAATTAGCTATATAGCTAATTAGTAGCCAAAGGGGAGGGTGAATCATGAAAATTTGGACTAAACTGTTCCTAATTTTTAAAAAGTGTTGCATTTTGAAATTTCATCAAAATGTTGAAACAAAAAGTTTGAGCAGCTCTGCAGTTTGGTAGCTGGGAGTAAATGCTGATTTTTTTAAAACAGAGACTCCATACCTGTACCAGATGGAGTGCTTTTATGAATGAAGACATGAAGGAAAAATCTGAATATTTATTCAGTAAAAACTCCCTTTGAAAGTTTTGGGAATTTTGCTTGACAAGTGATTTAGCTAAGAAATGAGGGCCAAATTCCACCAGTCCATCCAACTCTACACGGAGTTACTGGTTTACATTGGTGCTAAATTGGCTTTCTTACTTGACTATAGCAGATTTTCCAGATTGATACATTCAGGTTAATCAATTCAACTACCTGTTTCATAGATATGTCCAGCTACTGTATCAAAGAAACACTATTTCATTTGGACAAGCTGAGAGAGAGAGAGAGAGAGAAAGAGAGAGAGAGAGAGAGAGTCCTCTGTCCAAGCCTATGTTTGTAGAAAAGAACTATAACAGTTGTTGTGGTAATATTTGATGTGGTTAATGTGGATTATTTTTCAACAGGATTGTTATTAATGCTGGCGTTTTCCTGTGCAGGAAGTGACACATTAAATATTTTGATCAGCTGAGCAAATAAGATTTGGCATTGGCAGGAAGTGTTGCCTAGTGGCTAGGACAGGAAACCTGAGTTCAGTTCCTGGCTCTGCTACTGACCATCAGAGTGACATTGAGCAAGTCAGTGCTGTGCCTCAGTTTACCCATCTGTAAAATGGGGGGAAATGATACTGACTTCCTTGGCAATGTACTTTGAGATTTACATATGGGAAGGATTATATAAGAGGTAGGTATTGTTTTTATTATAAACTTAAATGTATTATGTGCACATGAAGTTTTTGGGAGAAAGGACTGAAGTTTCAGATTTGAATTCCTTTTTATTCTGAAAATGTGCTATTGCACTTTTTAAAAGCCCACGACTATTCAAGGGGTGCCATAATAAGGATAAAGTCTAACTAACAGCTTTAAATGGATATAAAAAAGCTATGTAGGCATCAGCATGAAAAAATAAAGTTTCTTTGATGTGTGTCGTCTTTTCATTTTAGCAATTAAAATGGCTTTTGAAGCTATTTGGCATTTAATTTAAGCCTACAGAGTATAAAATTATGCATTCCCTTGCAGATAGTCCCTATTTAGCACAAACAAGGTCACTAAGATCAATAGGATTCAGAAAAAAAAGTTAATTCAAGTTTTAAAATATAAAAACTTAATTTCATCTGTCTAAACACACATTTGTCCTCAATTAAATTCTTTAATTTCATAATCAGAGTTTGCCTGACATGTTTTAATATCATTTTTATAAAATACAAACTTTGAACTATTGTCACACAGTTTGATTGAGAAAATATGCACAAATAAGTCTAAGGATGCCAGTCAAGGACTCCATCTTTTCTCCTCATCTTATAATATATTAGATTCTGAATTAAAAAGCCATATTTTCAAAGTGGTCAGTCTAAATTTGATCCAGAACCGAGTACCCAGCTTTTGCACACCACTAACCTGCAAATTGTACATGAAAAAATTACAGTTATGCATTCTAATTGAATAGTCAGATATCTAAGTTCCACATTTGTCATGAACATCAAGTTTATATGAATAAATCTAAGTTTAGGGTTCAAAACTCAGGAATAAAAATTAGAGTCACACAAGTTTGAACATGCTAATTTAAAGAAAAGTTGAAAATTGACTAAAAATGATTAAGTAACATTAATTAGAATGTCTACCAAACAGGGCTGCACACAATTAATAAGAATGTTTGTCTATATCCTTCTTTTTGCATGTAATCGTAAGACATACCAAAAATCCTTCCTGGCTTACCTTATTTGAAGTAAATGGTGTTACACCAGGGGTATGTTTGCTCACACTATTTCTTCATGTACCAAGGATCTGGCAAATGAAGTTGTTTTGATTGTTTTTGGTAAACTATAGTGTCATTGAGCTAAGGCTGACAGTAAAACTCTTCTTTCTGGCAAGGGCACATGATTTAATAATAATCAAGTTGCTGAACATATTTTGAATGTAATTTTATTAGTATTTATACCTAGCAGTTATAATTATGAGAGGTTTATTTACTGCTTCTCATTCATAGTGCATAGACAGTTTATGAAACTGAGCTGCAATACTACAAATTGGACATGGAACAATATATTATTTTCATGGTCTCTTTGTATAATGAATGAGACCTTCAAATGGAGAAAAACATCAGGAGCTATGCTACTATTTTTTGTTGTAAAAATCAGGTTCCTAACTACCTTACTATACCATTCTATAGTTTCACAGTGTTAGAAGCACTATACTAAATCAGATTTAGCTAACAGGTGTTCTCTAGGCTGTGGACAATTACATCATAAAAACGTATTACTGTGCTCACTCTTGGGAGCAAAGATTTTTGCTATTATAGTGAAATGTGTTATATGAAGTGGAATTTCTAATGGACTTCAACGGAGCTGCTGGCCTGAATGCAATAGTGATATATCAAGGGTAGCTTCACAGATGAAAACCTCATAGGAAGAGGATACTTCACTTAGCAGAAAGCTTACACTTTCCATTCCAACTGTTTACACTGATATATTGTTTAGACAACATGTTTCTAGTTTGCATTTACAAAAAAGCATTTTAACTGTTGTTCAGATTGTGTAGATATAGTTTTAAAAGTTAATTGGCCACTTATACTTTTAGAGATGAAAAAATGGAGGAAAACAATGGAGCTGTCATATTGAAATGGCTCTTGGGGATATACTATAACATAATGAACAATCAAGAAAAAAATTGTTTATAAAATGTTTGCTTTCACCCAACTTCACTAGCAGAGGATATTAGTAAATGAATCATGTAATACCATTTTAACTTGATTACCATTACCATTTCTAGAAAGAAAGAAAGAAAGAAAGAAAGAAAGAAAGATTTTCTTGGAAAGTAATCTTAAATTTAGAGCTGCCATGGTTTTAGCCTTGCACCAAAGTCATCATGTTGAGGACCATAGAGTTTTTCAGATCCAAAGCCTTACAAATTAGTAATATAATACTTGAGGTAGATCAATATCTCAAGGCCCCAAGCTGAGATTGATTTTGCTCCAGTGGGATTTTTCATCTAATTCATCAAAAATCATTGTGCCCCATTCCATAATAGTCTATTTTTGCTGCAGCGAGCAGAACATCTAATACTGAAATTAAATGGTCTTTAACATCTTTGCTGTTAAAGTTATACTCCACATATTTATTCTTAACTAAAAGCTCTGCATCTCCCATGTCTGATGTGATGGAGAGCAAAATTTATGTGCCTGCATCTGAACTTCAGAATTTACTTCTAGTCATTCTTTCTTACAACTGACCATCCAAAATTATCCTTTCAATATAGATCAATCTAATACTATGACTACAAAATTTTATTTTTCTTACCGTGTCTCTCATCCTTCCACCTTCCATCCTCCCACCTATTACACTCACTTGCTGCAGGTTGTATTGGAAACAGAACTATGTTAACACAAACTAGGAACCTTTTAGTTTGCACCCGCAGGGTCCGCACAGAACAATTACAGCATAGCATACTAATGCATGCTTCAATTCACACGCCATAGTCGAAAGTAGATTAGTAGATTAGTCCTGTGGTTCGGACATGTTAAGTAGCTTGTCTAAAGTATTAGTGACAACGTTTGGCATGATGGTCCTGACTCCCTCTACACCTTATCTCTAGGAAATCTCATCCACAAACACAAATTCAGCTACCACAGATCCACCTCTCTACTCCAGATCTGTCTCTTCTGTACAAACTAAAATGTTGGCCTGTCTCTCTGACAACTTCTTGTAGATGTCTAGCCATCAGCTCCAGTTTAACATTGCTAAAACAGGGTTCTTAATCTTTTCCCCACCTAAATCCTCCCTGCTACTTCCTTTCTCAATCACTGTGGGAAACACCACCAGCTCTCCTGACACTCAGTCCCAAAGCCTAGGCATCATCTTTGATTTAGACCTTTCTATAGTTCTCCAAACCAGGCTATTTTAAAATCTTGTGATTCCTGCTGCATAACATCTCTAAGATACAGTTTTCACTAACCACTTACATTGTTCAAACTCTTGTCCATGCTCCCATCATCTTGCATCTTGATTAGTGCAACATTCTGCTCTCTAGCCTTGACCAGTGCAACCTCGTCCAGCTCATATTCATTCAGAATGCTGCTGCAAATGTCATTTTCCTAGTCTTGTATGCAGTGTTGTTGTAGCAATGTTGGTCGTAGAATATTAGAGAGACACAGTGGGTGAGGTAATATCTTTTATTGGACCAACTTCTGTTAGTAAGAGGGACAAGCTTTCAAGCTTAAACAGAGCTCTTTTTCAGGTCTGGGAAACAAACTAAGAGTGTCATTGCTAAATACAAGGTATATTTATTTATTTCTATTTAGCAGTGACATCTAAGTTGGCTTCCCAGACCTGAAGAAGAGCTCTGTGTAAGCTCAAAAGCTTGCCCCTCTCACAAGAGAAATTGTTCCAATTTAAGATATTACCTTGCCCACCTTGTCTCTCTAATTTTCCTGTTCTGTTGCTTTGATCATGTCAGTCCTCTCTTTGCATCATTTCACTGGCTCCCCTTCTCTATCTCATCAGCCACCAGCTACTTTTCCTCACTTTCAGGACACTTCACGACTTACCCCTACCTTACATATCATCTTTCATTAACTCCTGAGATGTCAGCTCCAACCTTTGATCAGCCCATGATTCCAACCTCCATTGCCTACTTCTTACTTTTTCATACAGGCACTTTCATGCTTTATCCCATGCTGCCCCTCACACTTGGGAGGAGATCCCCACAAATATGCAAAAAAACCTAATGCATTATCCTGCCTCAAAACCCTCTTTAAAACTTTCCTTTGTCATGATGTCTACAAAACGCTTGACAACAGCAAGGTTGCTGATGTGCTAAAAACACTGCCTTGTCATGCTGCCTAACACATTGTCTCATTGTTCCTTGCATTCCCTTTAAATCTATCTGAACCAATCAGTTATCTCATTTTAGACTTAGATTGTGAGGTGTTTGGGGAAGGAACTTTCTTTTTGCTCAATGTTTGTACAACTAGCAGAATGTAGTCCTGGTCCATGACCTGGGCTCCCAGGTCAAATGCTGGTAATAATAATAACAATAATAACTAGAGGTTCTCAAATTTCTTCATAGTTTTGAAACAATCTCTCTATGAAGATGTGGTCAAGAGCTACCTCTCCTTACATTTTTTAATCCCCAAACTACAAGAATTTAGTACATTCAGAAATATATTTACTAAAGATTTTCTGTTTTATGATGCAAGATGGCAGCTGGAAATAAGGCAAAAAGCCAATACAATGTGAACAGCTAGCTCTCCACACTTCCACCAACAGATCTCTCTACATACTACATTCTCACTACTAACAAGTCAACCATAATAGATAGATACAATTTAACTAGAAACATTTTGTAAACTATTTCCTCAAGCCCCAAATCATCACTAAGATATTTTAAAATTATACAGAGAGATTTAAGCCGTATTATTATTAATGTCATCAAAAGCTAGATCTTTTGTCTACATTTTCCCCACCTATATCTTCATAATTAATTCCACCTAACTTAAGACTCTCTTCTTTCAATAGTCTACATCAACTACATTGCTCAGCCACAGTGGGAGAAATCCACCAATCAAATGACTCTCTCAAGTATCTAACAATTAGAATTGCAATAAAATGGAACTTCCTGCTTCAGCTGATATTTTGGCAAGTTCTTTTCTTGCCACAGTTTGATCAGGATTTTTCAGGCAATGAGTGAATTGCCAGCTGTTCTGTAGATTTAGTTGCTACCTTTACCCACATTACACTTTCAGTGTTCCAATCATCACTGAAGGAGTCAATGATAAGCAAATTTAAATAACTAGTTGAATATGTTTCTGTGGTCATATTTTACAGCATTTACTCTTTTATTACTATTGTCAGATACTGTACAATAATCCCACATATAAAAGACTGGTCACTAGGTTACTGACAGCACTATTGCAGCTGTTTTAGTATACAGCTAGTAGTATTTTTTCACAATCTATATCACGTTTTTCTTTTATTTAGACAAGTCTGCTGTGGCCATCAGGCCATGGACATTATGGAGCTATGTTGATTGACACCATCTGAGAATCTCATAGAATCATAGACTTTAAGGTCAGAAGGGACCATTATGATCATCTAGTCTGACCTCCTGCACAATGCAGGCCACAGAATTTCACCCACCCACTCTTGTATCAAACCTATGTCTGAGCCATTGAAGTCCTCAAATCATGGTTTAAAGACTTCAAGATGCAGAGAATCTTCCAGCAAGTGACCCATGCCCCACGCTGCAGAGGAAGGCGAAACCCCCCCAGGGCCTCTGCCAATCTGCCCTGGAGGAAAATTCCTTCCTGACCCCAAATATAGCGATCAGCTAAACCCTGAGCATGTGGGCAAGACTCACCAGCCAGACACCCAGGAAAGAATTCTCTGTAGTAACTCAGATCCCACTGCATCTAACATCCCAACACAAGCCATTGGACATATTTACCGCTAATAGTCAAACACCAATTAATTGCCAAAATTAGACTATCCCATTATACCATCCCTTCCATAAACTTATAAAGCTTAGTCTTGAAGCCAGATATGTCTTTTTCCCCCACTGCTCCCCTTGGAAGGTTGTTCCAGAACTTCACTCCTCTGATGGTTAGAAACTGTCGTCTAATTTCAAGTCTAAACTTCCTGCTGGCCAGTTTATATCCATTTGTTCTTGTGTCCACATTGGTACTGAACTTAAATAATTCCTCTCCCTCCCTGGTATTTGTCCCTCTGATATATTTATAGAGAGCAATGATATCTCCCCTCAGTCTTCTTTTGGTTAGGTTAAACAAGCCAAGCTCTTTGAGTCTCCTTTCATAAGACAATTTTTCCTTTCCTCAGATTATCCTAGTAGCCCTTCTCTGTACCTGTTCCAGTTTGAATTCATCCTTTTTAAATATGGAAGACCAGAACTGCACACAGTATTCCAGATGAGGTCTCTCACAAGTGCCTTGTATAATATTACTAACATCTCCTTATCTTTACTGGAAATACCTCGCCTGATGCATCCCAAGATCACATTAGCTTTTTTCACGGCTGTATCACGTTGGCGGCTCATAGTCATCCTGTGATCAACCAATTCTCCAAGGTCCTTCTCCTCCTCTGTTACTTCCAACTGATAACAGTTTATAACAATAATTCTTGCTATTAATCCCTAAATGCATGACCTTGCACTTTTCACTATTAAATTTCATCCTTTTACTATTACTCCAGTTTACGAGGTCATCCAGATCTTCCTGTATCATATCCTGGTCCTTCTCTGTATTGGCAATACCTCCCAGCTTTGTGTCATCTGCAAACTTTATTAGCACATTCCCACTTTTTGTGCCAAAGTCAGTAATAAGAAGATTAAATAAGATTAGTCCCAAAACTGATCCCTGAGGAACTCCACTAGTAACCTCCCTCCAGCCTGACAGTTCACCTTTCAGAACAACCCGTTGTAGTCTCCCCTTTAACCAGTTCCTTATCCACCTTTCAATTTTCATATTGATCCCCATCTTTTCCAATTTAGCTAATAATTTCCCATTTGGAACTGTATCAAATGCCTTACTGAAATTGAGGTAAATTAGATCCACTGCGTTTCCTTTGTCTAGAAAATCTGTTACCTTCTCAAAGAAGGATATCAAGTTGGTTTGGCACGATCTACCTTTTGTAAAACCATGTTGTATTTTGTCCCAATTACCATTAACTTCAATGTCCTTAACTACTTTCTCCTTCAATTTTTTTCCCAAGACCTTGCATACTACCGATGTCAAACTAACAGGCCATTAGTTGCCCGGATCCAATCATTTGGACAACAGTGCCTCAATGGTGACATGACCATCATGGTCAAAATTCAGAGATGATGTAAGATGAAAACACAAATCCCCAGGAAGACATAGAAACATTGCACTTATGGTACATCCTCCTGTTGGTTACTGCTACAAACTCGCTCTTCTATCTCCATCATTTGCAAATTATACTCACCTCCCAATATTTAATGTACACCACCAAACTATCAAAAAAGTCACCTTTAAGAAGAGATTAAAATCTGGAAAATTTTAACCTCCAAGGCAGAAAATGTCAAAGTTACAAATGATTGAAAACAGGGGTTAGAATGGAACAATTATAGATCTTTAATTATATGTCTGACTGTTGCTCCTGCTGTAATGTCTTGAGTCTTCATGTGAGCTCTGAGTGGGAATTATGATTGACTACTGTCTGTGTTAGGAGTATTAAGTTTTGTATATGAACTTTGTCAGCAATGGAGCATTTCACAATATGGTATAATCTTTTAATCTTTTGCAAACTAAAATGGGTCATCCCCATGGTTGGGGACCTTAAAAAATGCCTAAGAGTTGCAAGAAGTGGCAATGTCATTCAATAGCCAGTGCTTTCCCCCTGTATCCATACTGAACTACTATCTCAGCTAGAGTTTTCTGTTTGAAAATGCTGATCCAACAGAATCAGAACATTCAGAGGGAATTTGTCAATTCCATCAAAACTTTCACTGGAAACCAGGAAGGCTGGCTGGCTGGTCAGAAAGTTGGTTTCCTGGCAACCTACCGGCTACCTGTAAACTTCCATTACACATACAATTTCTGATCTTTAGTTCATATTCAAAATGCAAAATTATCCACAGAACAGAAATGCTGTTTCCTGCACAGCTCTAATCCCAGCATGGTGGTAAGAATGTTTTATTGTAGGTACCTTCTCAGAAGAGATGTAAAAACAATTTCCTGAACACCTATGGTCACTAAAGAGCTCACAGTACTCTGCATAAGAGTAGATGTGTTACTCCTAGTGTCCGAGACAATTGCTCACCTGAGTAATTTACAATACATTCTACTCTGTTGTTTCAACTGGTGATTTTAGACTTCACTGCTTCTCCTGAAATATTCACTATATTGATTTTTATCAGTTATTATTAACTTTAAAGCACCTGCTGTATTTCAGTGGTGGGCAATCTGAGTGTTTTTTGCATATTAGTTTTTAAAGTGCTTTGTGATCATTTAGCATATATTTATATTCCCACAGTTTTACTTATGTATACATTTTAGTTTAAGGTATTTTCCTTCAGTTTCAAATAACTTCATCTGAAGCATACATACATTGTTTACCATTTTGCTACTGAGAAGTTTGAAAGCCTAATTGTTCCTCAGAGAGTCATATATATCAATGTTATAGACAATACATTTTGGAACACTTCAGGAAAGCTTAAAATGAAAACCATACTTTTTAGAGTCATGCTGCATTTATATGACCATGAATGAACAACGGCCTTCTTACAGTTCAACAAGTGTACATACAAAAAAGACACCAAGGATTTGACACATAATTGCCTTCTGTTGACTGACCCAACAATTCTCAGAACTTCTACTTCATTGTGAATATGATATTCAAGCTGCTTCCTGTATACACTGTGCTCTTCTGCTAGAGCTGAAACTCAATGCCAGATGGCAGCTAAAGGTCATACAGTGGTCTGCATTCTAAAAATAGAAAATTAAATTTTAGTTAGAAAAAAGAAATGATTATGCAAAAGGTCACTGAATGCAGTCAGCTAGATACAAACTATCTTTAACAGGGATCTTACCAAAAGCAAATTATATTAAAGGATCATATATAGTATATATAGATCATATAGTAAATGTAAGTAGGATTACTCTAAAGCACAGTTTTAAGCATCTACAATATGAAGGTTCTTTCTAAATAAACCAGAAGAATCTGAGGGCACAAACAATTGGTTTAGATCCACTACAACTGCATATAGACCTTTATAACAATTACTCTTAGCTTGGCACTTCAGCAGGGAGGCTGGTGATTACAAGTGAATGGGAGACAGTGCTGGATTTGAGCTGATACCTCCAATGTACTACAAACTGGGGAGAACATTAATTTTGGAATGGAAGATCTTCCCCAACCCCCCATTGTCATAAATCTAGTACTCTCATATCAGGTATCTCAGCTGATCTCAGCTGCCATGTTGCGGGATAACATGAAGAGAGCAGTGGCCTCTAAGACATATATGTCCCAAACCATATAGATTAAAATCAAGAACTTAAATTACAGCTGAGAATGAACTGGAAGCTAATGTATTTCATGGAGTTCTGATGCAATGTTCACCAAACCATAAGCTCTTCTAAGTAAGTGACCAGCTGCACTATCTCAAAATCTATGTGATCATCAAGCATAGCCCTGTGTAGAGTACACTAGAATCCAATCTGGAGGTCACAAATGTGTGGATGACTTTGGTGAACTCTGTATACAAGAGGAATGGTCATAACCACTTGGACCTGCAGAGATGGAAAGACCCCATTCATTTATCTTATTAAAAAATGGTGAAAGGACACCCTCAGAGAACCAGAAATCACTTCCACCTGATCTGCTTTGGATAGAACTTCTCTTTTTTTTGAACTTCAACAAGTTAGTATTAATCTAAGCATTACAGAAGTAGAGTTACAGAAAGCTGAGCAACTACATGCTGAGGCATATCTGGGTTATATGAAACTCAGATCATATTAATGGTATGACAAGCCAAACCATGCCACTGCCTCTCACTGTAGTCTGATCTAAACCCATCTACACTCACAAAACGCAAAGAAAGTACTAATGTGAGATTTCTAAAGATAGCTACAGCACTCGATCCAAGGCTTAAGAATCTGAAGTGCCTTCCAAAATCTGAGAGGGATGAGTTGTGGATCATGCTTTCAGAAGTCTTAAAAGAGCAACACTCCAATGCAGAAACTACAGAAGCCGAACCACCAAAAAAGAAAATTGATTTCTGCTCGTGGCATCTGACTCAGATAATGAAAATGGACATGTGTCAGTCCACACTGCTTGGGATTGTTATTGAACAGAAACCTGTTATCAGCATGGAGGCATGTCCCCTGGAATGGTGGTCAAAGCATAAAGGGACATATGAATCTTTAGCACATCTAGCACATAAATAACTTGTGACACCGGCTACAACAGTGCCATGTGAATGTCTATTCTCACTTTCAGGTGACATTGTAAACAAGAAGCGGGCAGCATTGTCGCCTGCAAATATAAACAAATTTGTTTGTCTGTGCTATTGGTTGAACAAGAAGTAGGACTGAGTGGATTTGCAGGCTCTAAAATTTTACATTGTTTTATTTTTAATGCAGTTACATAATTCTACATTTGTAAATTCAACTTCATGATAAAGAGACTGCACTACAGTAGTTAGGTGAATTGAAAAATACTATTTATTTTGTTTTTTTTACAGTGCAAATACTTGTAATAAAAAATAAATATAGATTGAGCACTGTGCACATTATATTCTGTGTTGTGCTTTAAATCAATATATTTGAAAATATAGAAAACATTCAAAATATTTAAATAAATGGTATCCTATTATTGTTTAACAATGCGATTAATTGCAATTAATTTCTTTAAATTGCTTGACAGCCCTAGTAGGAAGGTATATGATGTGTGAAATCTAAATCAGCTAAAGAACAGGATGGGATTACAACTAGTAACTTGAATCTGCTGTATCAAGAACTCTAAGCAATTCAATCTCCACCCATTTCCTACGGAAATCTGATTAGATAGCATGCCACCATCATTTTGTGCATGTCAGACCAAACCATTTCAACATGTTAAAATTTTAGCATGGGGGAAACAATAAACATAGGATCTATTTGATATCTGTGCTGCTGGATTTCTAATGTCTGCCTTCATCATACTTCTTTTAGTGGCATAAACTAATGAAAAGGAACAGAAACCACATCTTGAGTTGAATATGAATCTCAGTTTATTTTTGGAGCTTAGGGACAAATCATATGATGGAATTTCTGTCATATTCAAGTACTAGAATTTGAAAGGTTGTTTAGATTGGAAAGGGTTTTTGTTTGTTTGTTTGTTTGTTTGTTTGTTTGTTTGTTTTTTCCCCCCTTTATCTCTATATATAATGAAAATACAAGAATAGATAATAAGAATCCAAAGAATGATTTTTATTTATTTTGGCATTTACTCTAAATATGTCATTTAGCTGCCAAGTATATGCACGCATGCGCATGCACACACAAACACATGCATGCATACAAAGCTTCTTACTATCCTTTGTGTTCAGTTATGCAGCCTTCATAAATACACACGATGTGTTATTTCGGTATGAGTTCACAAGGAATTTCAGTCATTTAAAAACACACAGTTGGCATGATTAAGTTGTTGCATTAAAAGATATAAAAGCCCTCCTGTTTCAAATTGTTAATAATATATTAAATATGTAAGCCAAATGAAAAGCAGTACACACAAAGTCAAACAGCCTGGATAACGGAGAAGAGGAAGCTAACACATAAATAAATTACTTGGGCAGGCAAAGAACAAATCCACAGAGAGAGGTGGTAACATATTGTCAGAAGACAGCTTCAGGCAAAATAGGTGAAAATCACAAAGAAAAGACATGAAGCAGAGAAAGGGAAACAAAATTGCAGAGGAGTAGCAAAAGCAAAGGCCTAATAGTTATTCTGACTAGGACAAGTTGACAGCATGCCAAAAGAATTAGGATCTAATCAGTCTGGAGGGCTGAAGACTATTTGGAAGAGGGAGGATCAGATGAATGGAATATATGAAAAAAAAAAGGCTAAGGAACAAACTGATTTTGAAGTGAATATTATGTTCCTGCCAAAAGTCTCTTGACACAGAAAGGGAGAGACAGACAATTTCTACTGGTACATGACAGTCAGGTCATAATCTCCTCTTTATACTCAGATAAGGTTGCCACTATTTTCAAGACAACCTGTTGAAGTCATGGACTAGCATCCCTAATCCATTGTAGAAATAGATGCAATTATGGAGAGTAGACAAATGCAAAATGGTCAGATTAATAGTGGGACTATTATAAAATGTACATTATCCCTATCATAGCAATTTAAGGTAAAGGAACATAGATACCAACAATCTTTAATTTATGAGATTAGTGGGGATTTAATCTAATGTTTCTTCCCTCAATATTTGGGTTTAAATCCTGGTTACAGTCTCTAATTAAAATTATTTTGGTGGTGTTATCCTAGTGTCTAGTGGCCACTGTGCACATTCCAGCATCACTGCCCAATTCATCATGATTCTAAATTTTTACTCAAGAGAAATTCAGGATTAAAATATCAATTTAATTTCAAGACAGTCCAAAGTTGCATTGATAAAGTTTGGGGATAAACTTGTAATAAGACAATCTATTGCACAATTTCACAAGTACTACATAAACATAAACACATTAAAACTAGGAATAAATCCATAGAGATACTTCAATTTACTCAAACAAGAAATGTGGTTTTAGGTCATTAGGCATATAAATATTAGGATCACCTCAGATATTTATATAGGACTTAAATGGGAGCTGCAGCTACTCAACCCTTCTCAAAATCATGTTACTTTTGTTTAGGTGTCTTATTTTCAGTAAATAACTGAACATTTTTCCTTAGTTTTACCATATTTTATTAGAATAATTTAGATATGTGGGACAAGATTCTTAACTGTGCTTCAAGACACATTGATGCAGAGGAAATAGGACTGAGATGAGGAAAGATGAAGACGGTTCAGTGGAAGAAAAAAAAATGTGAACTCTGCCTCACATAAAGTCCCACTTCAGCTTCCAAGCCCCACATCTTGCACATATTGTCCAATTCAATCTAATGGATGTAGCAAAATAGTGCAAGTAAGAGGCATGGGGTGAAATCCTTTATGCTGGGTAAGAGTGGGGAAAAGGGAGCATTAAAATCCCCTCAAGCTGGTGCAGGATTTCCCTGGCTCAGGAACTGAGGAAGGTAGTTGTAAGACTGCCCTCCAAGGATCCCCTTGCAGGCCATGGTACACGGGATGTGCAGGGAGCAGGACTCGGGCAGGAAAGGAGTGCCATGGTGGTTCTACCACAATCAGTACTGCACAGATTATGGACAACCATAGAATCACAGAATATCTGGGTTAGAAGGGACCTCAGGAGGTCATCTAGTCCAACCCAATACTCAAAGCAGGACCAATCCCCAACTAAATCCCAGCCAGAGCTTTGTCAAGCCTGACCTTAAAAACCTCTAAGGAAGGAGATTCCACCACCTCCCTAGGTAACCCATTCCAGGGCTTCACCACCCTCCGAGTGAAAAAGTTTTTCCTAATATCCAACCTAAACCTTCCCCGCTGTAACTTGAGACCATTACTCCTTGTTCTGTCATCTGGTACCACTGAGAACAGTCTAGATCCATCCTCTTTGTAACTCCCTTTCAGGTAGTTGAAAGCAGCTATCAAATCCCCCCTTATTCTTCTCTTCTGCAGACTAAATAAACCCAGTTCTCTCAGCCTTGCCTCATAAGTCACGTGCTCCAGCCCCCTAATCATTTTTGTAGCCCTCTGCTGGACTCTTTCCAATTTTTCCATATCCTTCTTGTAGTGTGGGGCCCAAAACTGCACATAGTATGAGGCCTCACCAATGCCAAATAGATCTGCTGGCAATGCCCCCACTTATACAGCCCAAAATGTCATTAGCCTTTTTGGCAACAAGGGCACACTGTTGACTCACATCCAGCTTCTCGTCCATTATAACCCCTAGGTCCTTTTCTGCAGAACTGCTGCCTACCCACTCGGTCCCTAGTTTGTAGCAGTGCATGGGATTCTTCCTTCCTAAGTGCAGGACTCTGCACTTGTCCTTGTTGAACCTCATCAGATTTATTTTGGCCCAATCCTCTAATTTGTATAGGTCCCTCTGTATCCTATCCCTATCCTCCTGCATATTTACCCTCTTCTCAGTTTAGTGTCATCTGCAAACTTGCTGAGGGTGCAATCCACGCCATCCTCCAGATCATTAATGAAGATATTGAACAAAACTGGTCCCAGGATTGACCCTTGGAATACTCCGCTTGATACCGGCTGCCAACTAGACATGGAGTCATTGATCACTACCCGTTGAGCCTGATGATCTAGCCAGCTTTCTATCCACCTTGTAGTCCCATTCATCCAGCCCATACTTCTTTAACTTGCTGGCAAGAATACTGTGGGACACTATATCAAAAGCTTCGCTAAAGTCAAGGACTAACATGTCCAAAGAGCCAGTTATCTCATCATAGAAGGCAATTAGGTTAGTCAGGCATGACTTGCCCTTGGTGAATCCATGCTGATTATTCCTAGTCACTTTCCTCTCCTCTAAGTGCTTCAAAATGGATTCCTTGGGGACCTGCTCCATGATTTTTCCAGGGACTGAGGTGAGGCTGACTGGCCTGTAGTTCCCCAAATCCTCCTTCTTCCCTGAAGACAATGCTGAAACCTATAGGGGATCACCAGGAAGGAAGGAAGGAAGGTAATTTACATAACTGAAGTAGCGTGACTTAGGTCAACCCTACAGCTTTAGTGTAGACCAGCCCTAAGGCACAAAACCAACATTACTGTATCTCAGATATCAATTTGTGGTAACATTGAGTAAATGTTAGCATTTTAATGGCAACCAGTTCAGCAGCAGTAACAAAGGCATCTTTTTCTTCTTGGCATAGGAGATCCAAATTTACAGTATAATGTTTTCTCTGATTATATATTACTGTGGTAGACATGGTATTCCCTGCATGAAATAATCTAATTTGATACAGGCTAAAGATCAATTCACCTGTTTCCACCCCACTCATGTAATTAGCAACTGACTAAATGCAGATTTTGGCTCTTATTACTTGGCTTTTTATGTGACTGCAGCCTTGATGTAGTCAGCATATTTTAAAAGGATAAGTGACCTATTTGGCAACAGTAGTTTCATAGGTTTAACTTTCCTCTTTGTTTTGGTTTATGGAAGCTGGTATCCTAAATAACCACCTATGAATGGGCTATTTAAGAGGAACTTGAAAATATAAATGCAATGAGAGGCACTCCTTTTATTATAAAAGTTGCTACTAGAGAGAGTTACCATGAGTACCGAATCTGATTTATGAGTGAAGGTAGATAGTGAAGTAGGTTGGAACATCCTCCTGAGAGTTAAAGAAACCTCTTCTACAACCTACAGTCCTAGTAAAAGTTCCAACAGATCTTACAACTGGGTGTTTATTTCATGGTCATAGTGTGACCCAATGCACATTATGTTGCTGAAACATAATACACCACATAATCTGTACTGTTTTGTGCAAATCTGTTTTGTTTCACCTGTCTGCTTAGAAGTGACAATATTTTCTCTGCAGCTTATTTTAGGACCCAGCACCTTAACAAATCACTCCTGTTCAGATTTGTTTTCTGTGATCACTATTTGCTGCCTGGAACAACCTCCACTTGATTTACGCTTTTATTAATTTTTCCCCGATAAGAACAGTCTTTGAAATCCCTGGAATATTTAAGTTTAAATAGCTTTGATCTTTGGGTTTATTAGAGTCAGAGCTCATTCTTAAAGGTTACAATGTTTCTTTGTTCAAAGATAATTTCTCAGAGTAGGCTTGCTTGGAATGCTTAGCAGACAAATTGCACTCTTATGCTCTGATACTCATCCCACCTACATTGCATTTACACCATTGATGTTAATGGATTCATTTCTGATTGAAAGCATTGTAAGTAGAAGAATAAGGCACAGAAAGTTTAAAATAAAATGAGGTGAAAACATGCTTGCCCAGCATTGTTGTTTTGATCATCATTTTCCATATAGATGAAAAGATATAGGAAGCTTGGTGATTCAAGTGACTGGTAATGGAACACAGGTCCTTTCACCTCTATGTCAATGGTTTAATCAAGCTGGTATTTCTTGCTCTTTAGCAGATGAGTGAAGGGCTTATTGCCTCACAAACCATGGAGGGCTAAGGTGAGGGAGAGGGGGTTGCACTGAAGTCACTACAGATAAAAAAGATAGAATGAGTTTCCCAATGATAACATTATATTATATATCTGATCTGGTTACTGACCTGTATCAAACACTATCATTCTGATTGTACTGAATTTACTACACTTCTTTTCAAGAATGGTCTTTGATGGTTTGTTTGATTTTATTAATTGTCATTAGAAACCTTATTTATAAGTGAGGAAGCATTTCATATTTCCTTTATATCTCCAGTAAACTTCTTTATGCACAGGTCTAAGTTGATGTTGCAGTAATTATTTTACCATTCATAGAACACAAACAGTGCTTGGCAAAATATAATACTGGTAGATAAAGGGTCAAAGAGTATATTATCCAACAAATGGCCAGGTGGGCAACTTAGGCCAGGATTTTTCCTTTGATTGGCTTCTATTCATTGTTGCAGCAGTTGTAAGGTGTGTTGTAAATGAGGCAAAGGGTTGCAGGAAAAGAAAGGATGATCTCATGGTTAAGGCAGTTGAATGCTGTCATTGAGAGCTGGATTCTATCCCCATCTCTGTACAGGCAACCTTAATTCTGGTATTTCCTAATATCTGAGTGCTAGAATTTGCAACCTTAATGTTCTTTTAATATATTGTTTAATGTAATTAATACACACACACACACACAGAAATAAAATACACTTGGTTTTATATATAATTTAAATAAAAAGTAATAGATACATATTTTTCTATGTAGGAGAAGGATATTCCTCAGTAATATAAATACAGTAACTTTCAACACCACTACTAGTATACACATAGGATAAATATTTTATTTCAAAACCTCCCAGAATTCAGGATAAAAAAGTTGTTTTTCTCAATCTGAAATTTTCCAATTTACCTTTTAATTATATATGATTCTTCTACTCATTTAGGTATCAGCAAAATCTGTCATGCAACCAACAGACAGTCGAGGACTGGCCATCTGCTAAGAGCATCTCAACATGTGTATTTGGATTGGCAAAGAACTTTGATTCCTTAAGGTGCATTATATTAACAAAGCTGAGAGAGGAACTGACATTTTCTTTAATGTTGCAGCTTGCAGAACTGTCAAGCTTTGTAAAGTGAACACAGGAAGATGTCGTAGCTGGCTTATTGTGACAGAGCACTCATATTTTCACCCTGTATGGTGGATCATCATGGGATCACATTCCAAAGTCATGTACTGGGTTAGGATGTAGTATGCAGACCTGCTGCAGTAAAGAATACACTTTGGCTAATGAGCTGAACAGCAGAAAGAAAACAAGGTCTGACAGTTCCTTGATACTAAGTGGTGTGACCTAAGCCCATAGCCGTCAAGGTTTTTGCACAGCTAGGAGGGAGCTTGAGGGTAGAGGGGCTTAAAGAAGAGAAACAACTATAATGATTCAGGCTTAATCTCAATGGTATACTCTAGTTAAACATTTTGATAAGTGAAAGAAATATAAGATACTGGCTCAAATTATTCCATTGTGTATTAAAAAATAAGTATACTATTGTCAAAATTGCATGAATATGTCCCTAAAGAGGTAACATACCTGCATATGATTATAGTCTGGTTGACCAGAATAAAAGGGGAAGTACATATACAGATCTTTATCTAACTTCTGCAAAAGCCATAGAAAATATGGCAGGGGGCAGAAGCTCTTCAGCATAACAGTACATCCTTGGCAATAGGACATCAAATGGCTAAAAGCAATACACAAATACTATAAGAAAGCAAGTTTATAGCAAGTAGAAAGCAAGTAGAGTCAGGACTGGGATGCACATTCATGAGTGTGAGAAAAAAGGTAAGGGTGCTGATTGAGAAGTGAAATGGAGAATGGGCCTGAGGTGCCCAAATAGAATCAGGCAAACAAACAAGTTACTACAAGAAATTCACCATGTCATATATATGTTCCAAACCATAATGAGTATATCCTGAATTGGGGTCTTTGTGAGAAGCATTTGTCATCCATGGCGCTGAACAGCAGTCTAGCTGTTTTTTGTAACATTGCAGTGGTGGTAATCTTGGCACTCTGCATGAAAGATCTCCCACAGAGAGCTGGCATGTTGAATCAGGTGTACTGCAGTATTAACAGGGGAGGATCCATATAAGGCCACAAATAAGATGTTAGTCGGGAACCAGGGAAGCCAAAAAATCCAAAATAATTGTACTGTTTTTTTCTGGTGTGAAAGCTAAAATTAAGATGTGATGCTAAGTGACATCTGTCCAAGTTTTCAGATGAGACACTGCATATGCCTTCTACCAAAGGATGCTGGAGTTCCATGGTTTTTGCCTGTGAAACTGGTTACATTTCTTATTATCTGTAGAAGATGAGATATTCAGAAATAATGTTCAGAAAGAACCTAAAGACTATTTAGAATGAGAAGAAAAAAATATTAATGTTAAAAACCAAGGACGAAATCCTTGCCCCATTGAAGCCAAACTCCCATTGACTCCAATGCGGGCCGGATTTTTCCCCCAGTTATGAAAATGTATATATAGCCCTGTGTGGATACTACTTGACTTAAACATTTTGACTTTAACATTTAAAGCCTGAAATGGATGGAGTCTCAGAGCATCTTAATATGTTTCTAGAGCTATGTATACTACCTAGCATAGTAGATCTGAAGAAAGTGGACTATTAGAGATTGTGCAGTCTACATGATTGCCAAGATACTGTCCCTTACTTTGTTTCAGGGGCCCTTGACTTGTGGAAAGCTCACCATTCTATATCTGATATGACATGGTGGTATCTTTTTCAAATGAGGTTGAAGTAGAGCTGTGCAAATAACTGATTTTTCAGTTTGATAAACTACGAATAATTATAATATATATATGAATAAAATAAAGCAAAACATGTCTTAAGTGAACATTAAACATGGATTACTAAAGCATCATCATCATCAACAAGTTAACTCAAAATATTGTTAACAACAAGTCAACCAAAAAGTGTCCAGATTACAAGGCAATTTATAAAAGTTATAATCATTCTGTAGTTGGACCACAATCAGTGTGTGGATCAGCACTAGTACATCACACCACTCTATACCGGACATTCTGTATGGATGAGATTTCAAAACAGCTAGTTATATCTGACCCAGCAAAAGGTTAGCCAGGCAGGAAACCAGCTGAATATGAGCACTGTATCTCAGTCCAAGCACAAACAGGAGCTTGGAGAAAACCAGTCTCAAACTGCTGAAAAGCTGCTGCTGCTGCTGCAAAAACAAACAAACAAACAAACAAACAAACATAATTAAGGAGGAATAAAATAGGAGTGATGTAGGAAAAACTGAAACACCATATCTGAAGTCGACCGTATCTGCACAGACACTTCAGGGGTAGTATGATGCACAAACAGCTTGCTTGCTTGCTACGATGCTATGCAGGAGCCTCCACTGCAAGTCAAGAGAGTGCTTAGGAAGAGGAGGTTTGTACAACGTCCTCCAAACCAGGGACATAGAGTCACCCAGGGACAGGGGCATCCTCCAGGATGTATTAGGGAGATTAAAAGGGGTAGCATTGATGCACATGCCATGGAGCTACTTCTTGGTCATGGTTACAAAAGGAACATTCACCAAACCCTTCCAGGACAACAATCTGCCTGCTTGCATAAGGATCTCATCCACGCAAGGGGAGACAACTAATGAGGGGAACACAAGATTCCCCATAGAAGTAGAATCTCTACAATTTTTTTTTTGTAAATACTGAGCAGACCACTGAGCAAGCACTGCCTGGAATTCAGTGAGGACGTTATCCAAAAAACTCAAACTAGACTCTGGTCTGAACAGTAGATGACTTCCAAATAGTAAGAAACAGATAGGACAGCTTGGTTAACCCCAGCCTGAGTAAAGGCAGAAAACAGGTTCCTGAATGAGAGAGCTTCAGTGGGTAAAAGTGGGTTAAAAAACAATGTTTCCAACATCCATAAACTGGAAAATGTCTGGTCTGGCCCTGGACTTAGCAGAAGCTGCCAAGCATGAACAAGACCATTATAGAATGGAGGAAAATCAAGACTCTAATCAACCAGATGCCAACAAAAACAGGTGAGAGTCAAAGCCCATTCCCCAGTACAATGGAGGAGAGAAAAAACAAGGGATTTTCAGGCCAGTGGGAAGTCAGAGTATAGCAACCACTGAATAGAACGGAGGCAAAAGGCCACCATCCAGCTGACTAAATAATGAGCTCCTTCCCACCGCCACCCGCTTCATCTAATGGCAGGAATATAAAAGCAGGTTGCAACCAGTGGCAACTATTAAAAAATGGTTAATATGTTGCTGAATCTGGTCCATAATGCCTGGTGGAAGATCCAGACACAGTAGCTGGTGCCACAACATTGAAGCTACAAGACTATTGGAAATCAAAACCTGTCTCAAAGATTGTTCAGCCAGGAGCCAGTGCGATTTCTGTGGCAACCTTGTACCTTCTCCTCCACCCACCCACTGTCCCTTAGCACATATTGTTCAGAACTAAAAAAGACCCAATCACAGCGGTGCCCCACTGCAACTAATGGGGCAAAAAGGGGGACTGCTACACTGCCAAGAGCCCAGTAAGATCAAATTGCTCTTTATCCAGTTAGTGCAGGCAGAAGATGCCTATTCATACACTTGTAAACAAGCTCAAACTGCCTGCTCATCACTGTCAGATGTGATACAAAAATGAGATATCATCAGCAAAGGCCTACAGATGAACTGTGAAAGCATCCGACATCCCTAGCTCAGAGAGGCCAATCTGACGGCTTCTGAGAAGATGCAGGAATGGCTCCAAACTAACAGCATACAGTATGCCAGGCAGAGGACACCCTTGATGTATGGCTCTGAGAACTGAGAAGCAGCAGCTAAGACCTCTCTTAATCTTTAGGACGCTAAACATGTTATGGTACTATAAAGGAATATATGAATAGAACACTGATTCAATTCCAAAAGCCTCTACCTTTTTAAAATAACCATGGTTAATGCTATCCAAGTCCTTCTCATAGTCCATTGAAATAAGCCCCACATCCAGATTATAAAAGTTTGCTAACAATAAAAAACATTACACATTAAAAACAAATATACAGCAGTTAGGAATGTATCAGAGAGTCCAGGCAGTCTTTCTGTTAGATATGGCCTGGATAAAATCTTATAATCAGAGCAAATAAGGAATGTAGGTCTCTAATTTCATAAATCACAGAGGTTCCGTTGTTTGTGCTGGAGGGTGATCACTGCCCTGCAGGAACTGAGGGGCAGCTCTTTCTCCTAGATACACTCCAGCACCACTAGAAAAATGTCAGGACTGATAATATGCCAGAAATGCTTGTAAAATTCAGATGGCAGCCCATCAGTACCTTAGCCTTGCTAATAAAGAGCTACTGGATCATAACAGAGAGCTCTTGCAATGACATTGGGATATCCAGGACTGCTGTCTCTCACAAGTCAGACAGGGTAACCCCTGGTGCAGCTCCTCCATTGCCAGCACATCACAGGCTTCGAGTGAGTACAGAGAGTATTGTACAAAGAAACAGCTGCTTTCTGGATCTCAGCAGACTCAGCCAACGCAAAAAATAACCTTGGGGGAATGCTAATTTCATGAAGCTGAGAAGATTGGGCCTGAACTAACTAGAGCTCCTTGCTCCTTCTTTTCCAACAAACACCTCAGGAGCTGGTATTTCTCAGTTAAGATTTGGTGAATATACACTGGTTTCCCACATAAAAGCTGCCATGAAGGCCCAAGACAACTTGTTCCAGGGCACTGATGGGCTGATGCAAAGAACACATGGCAGCCTGGGTATACTGCTGGCAGAACAGTTGGATCTGAACCTTTTCAACAACCCACTACTTTCTCAGAGATACAAACAGTAGCTTGTGCTGCTGCCAGTGCTCCAGAACACAGGAATCATCTGGGTGAATTCAAGTTCTGTGACAATTTGGTATTAAAATGCCAGTGGGACGAACAGGCGGGAAGATGGACAGACACAGTAACAGAGAAATCATGATCAGACAAGTGTGTGGGAGAGTGGAAGACTGAACAAACGTATTTATACTGGCCTTCATGATAAAAAAGTGAGCCAGTGTAGCCCCTGGGACCTGGTTGGGAGTAGCCTTCAGCCAAGAGTACTGCCTAACAGTGGGGTGAGAGTACCTCTAAACATCTATTAGCCCAGAGGTCTTCAGGAGACAATACAGTTCCCTGGGTGACTCAGGTGCCTCATGGTTCCTCTCTAAACCACTGTCTTCAGTGCAGTCTTCTGAAATCCCATCCCAGAACAATAATATTATCAGGATCACAGCCAAGCATGGCATGGGCAAGTGTCTGCAGAAAGGAGACATGATCTCACCCCAGAGTAGGGACATACACAGTAAAATGTTAAACTATAGTGCCAATATGTCTCTCTATCTGGAGGAGCTGGCCATGCACAATCTCCTTCACAAAGCAGATCTGTGCCACTGAACCCCAGGAAAAGAGAAGAGTTACCCCAGTAGTAACATTAGAGTCATGGCTCACCAAAGCTTCCTCTTCAAACTCCTTCCAGCAGTTCCCCTGATTTTCAGGGTCTGAGTTTGTTTCTTGCAAAAGGAGAGCATCAACCTGTTTTTATTCTGAGAAATTGAGAGTGTTGTGCCCTTTTATGACCATTCCATCATCTGTTAATATTTAGAGAGCCAAATTTGAACAGTACCACAAAGACTAGAAGAGAACCAAGCAGCAGAGAGAAACAATGGAAAGTGGAAGTACATTGAACAAATGGAGCCAGGGGGAGACCTGTATATCTTGAACAATCCCAGCCCACTTTCTTAACTTGATCAATAACTTTTTGAGATGGAAATGTTTTCTATGACCGGCCAAGGTCTCTATCAAGACAAGGGGAGCTGAGTGAACAAAGCATTATAAATCAAGGAAATAGGCCTCAACTTCAACTCCCCACTTCCCTTTAGTGCTATGCAAAAAGTCACTAATCTCCTTCGCACTATACCCATCCTTCCTATCTAGTTGACTGGCTGGAACATCAGGAACCAGTGAGGAGTCAGAGAGATCATCATCATCCTTTTCATCTCCCTAGACTACACTAGCTCAGAATAACATGGAGCCGCCACTGTAATACTCTCATCATTCATGATGGAGAAAGGTTCAGTGAGAGCAGCTGGCATATCTACTTTTCTAAGAGGGGTAGTCAGTGCTGCAAGAGGCTTTAACCAGTGTCATCACTTCAGCATGCAGAATTGGGGCTTGAGGACTTGCCATGGAAGGGAGAGACTGTACCCCACTGGGATCTCCTGGCATGGAGCTACTGTGATGCTGTATGATTGAAACATGACCATTAATATCATTGATCTCACTGTTATACAATTGCAACAAATCTTGTACCAAAAGTATATCATGTAAGGTGTCAATGGAAAGGTTATGATTTGCTGAGCATGATTATCCTGTTTGTATGCATATATCACCTTTGTATCTAAAGGTATAAATATCAATAATGTGCCAGTATTTCAAATGTGTCTGTCCTGGGGTAACACCCACCAGGTAATTTGCATCCAGACTGGCCTGCATATTGTGAATGAACCATGCTAAAGTTGATGGCCCATTAAAGAATAATTAAGTCTCACAATGGGCCATCAAAGGGCAGGTCTACACTAAGAATGGGGGTCGAACTAGGGTACGCAAATTCAGCTACGTGAATAGCGTAGCTGAATTCGAAGTACCCTAGTTCGAACTACGTACCCGTCCAGACGCCGCGGAACCAAACTCCGCGGCTCCAAGGTCGACTCTGCTAACTCCAGCTGCCGAGGTGGAGTACCGGAGTCGACCGCGGCGCTTCCAGAGTTCGAACTATCGCGTCTAGATCAGACGCGATAGTTCGAACTCCGAGAAGTCGAACTCACCGCGTCGACCCGCGCGGTAAGTGTAGACTAGGGCAAAGAAACTCATCCTGCCCAGCAAGTCTTCCTGTGGACTCTTTACCTAGAATACTGTTAATGGCTGCTCCTATGAGTAATTAAAGCGTGCAAGGGCATGTGACTTGCTCATATGACCCTGGAGTCCATCTTGTACTTTTCCACAAACTAAAACTGAGAGCATCACTTCCATGTGGGGGAAGGTCTAAAGGACCTTGGACGCATCTCCATTTTGCCTCTTTCTTGCTCTGGTTTCTTGATTATGGACTTACACTAACAGAAGCATATTCACTATTGACTGAGGACCAACAGTCTGTAACATCACTACTACAAACCTGATCCAAGAACTTTGCAATGATTTTATGTATATGATGTCTTTGACCATTTTAACTTTCTCCTTCTCTTTTCTCTTATAAATAAACCTTTAAATATTAGATACTAAATGACTGGCAACACTGTATTGGGTAAGATCTGAATTATATATTGACCTGGCTATGTGGCTGATCTCTTGGGATTAGAGGATGCTATATGGGATGAAATTGGTTTTCAGTAACCACTCATCATAGAGTCCAGTGGCTGAGAGGTGAAGCAAGGGCTGGAATGCCTAAGAAGCCTGCATTTTTGACTTCTTGTTAACCAGTGTGGTGAGACAGAGGTTTATTTTTGTTACTTGCTTGGTATATCATATGATAGAAGAACCACCAGTTCGGGGGTGAGTCTGCCCTATTTCTAAGCAGTTTGTCCTGAATCTGATATTCTTAGCTGTGACCCACTGAGGCACAGGGACAGCTACTATCCAAAACAATGTTCTGCACTTCTCAGGGAACACAACTCCATCATCAGCCACTGCCAGCAGCTCAGTGGCCTCCAGAGTTTTAGCCCTTTAGAAATTGTACTGCATAAATCCATCCCACTGGTCTGTTGTTCAACACAACTCTAGAACCTCTCTCTGCTTCCTCTGCAGGGAAGTACTGCTCAACCTCCAGGACTTGCTTCTGTCCAGGCACAAGTGATGAAGTCACAGCAAAGGGTTCCTCTGGGCAGGCAGCTCCCTGTTCAATGGCTGACCACATATGGTGAGGAGGGGAGACAGAATCTGGCAGTGCAGATGCAGGCTCTGTTTTCTGCTATTCCATTGATGTCCCACTCCACTATCTTAGGGTTCCACATTCTTTCCAGGCACCCCATAGCCAGTAATGAATGGTGAGGAATCCCTCATATGACCAGGGGCACCACACAGGAAACGTTTCATGTTCTCACATGCAGCAAACACCGTATAAGCCATTCCATATATGTGGTGCTTTAAAACCAAGTTCAAAGGGTGTTCAGGGTTATTTAGAACCACATAAACCTGGTGCTGGAATCACATAGCATGCCTCACATTTGGGTTCATGCAGCCTAATGGAGCCATTCTAGTAGCAGAAATTATCTTCCCTTAATGGGAGAGATCAGCATCTCATTGTGAAGGAAGGGGGGGGACATTGAGAAAAAACAAACAATTACTTTAGTAGCATGAGTAAGCAAGGGAAATACGTGAATAAAAGAATCCTTGACCCAGAGTCCCTCCTTTACCAAACAATACACAAATTGCTTCTGGGCCAGGAAAATCACTATAGATTTGCTCATTCAAGAGGCAGTTTTTATATTAGCACATCCAATAACCTTACCTAAACTCATTAACACATCCTTCCCATGCTGGAGGCAACAGGCACACACCGAATCCCAGGCATATGGGTCTTGCTGCTAAACCCATCTGAAGTGGATCTCATAGAGAAACTCCCACCCTCACTCTCTCAAGAAAAAGGGGGGAACCCACAACCCCTGCCCCCAAAACAAAGAAACAGCCAAGTAACAAAACAAAAACACAGACTAATAGAAATCCTGACAGTGCATACAGCACATAACAAACATACCCTCGCTCTCGGAAGGTCCCACAATCCACAGAGAGAGAGAAAGAGAACATTTAGAACCTAAAACAAACATAATTGAAGCATGTGCCTAAGAAATATAATGCTTAATAAAAGTATTGTGAAAATTACACATCACGCTTGTATGACCTTAGTTTTGAAATTAATTTAGTTTAAAGTGCTAGATCAACAAGCATTGGAGATGGAAGTCTGAAGAATATATAAAATGTGGCAGAAGCAGTACAAGCTTTCTCACTCCACCTGCCAATGTTCTTGAGTCCTGACTTACAATAACCAATTTTAGGAGTAGAAAGGTAATTCTTTCTCCATGCCTATTCCTTGTTTGTCATCTGTTGAGACCACCAAGAACCATGGTGGCTAGTGCCAATTTTGATGGTGGATTATGTCATCAAGGGTATGTCTGTACTGGGTATCAGAGCAGTGAACCTGCTGCAGCACTTGCTTAGCATGGGTTGTGCAAGAACCCTGGGTAATTGCTCACAGAGCTAGCCGGTGCTGAAGCAAACTACTCCACAGCTTCACTGCTCTGGTACCTTAACTAGCTGAATTAAAGCTAGCTCAGGTATGGCTACAAAAAACTACAATCACACTGCAGTGCAGATATATCCTAAATGACACTTTTTTTTTTGGTCCTTGTTTGATGTAAAGCAATATTAAAGGACTAGTTATAAGAACAGTTCTTAATAAAAGAACTTGGCAGAGTTCTATGCGAAAATATTTACATCCCCTCCTCCCTTACTGGACCAAAAATATAAACCAAACATAAAAATAAAATTTACCTGCCTGAAAGGAAGGAATTTGTGTACAGACTGGAAAAGAATTTGATTTCTTGAAAAGGAAAGTGCCTATTAGGAAAAAAATGCCTGAGAGGAGTTTGCACACTTGCTTCAAAGGAGCCTGACTGCCTCCAATAAAATAATTTGCCTGCTAGGAAGCAGTTTACCTACTTGCCTGCCTGCTGCTAGAAAGCAAAGCCCTGCAAAGAGCTCCACTGTCATTACTTCTGTTGGTAATACAGAGTCAAAGTAAGGATGTCAAATAATTTTTGCAATTTAGCCTATTAAATTTAAAAATCTACCATTCTTTACTTAGCACTTTTCAAGATGATCCTGGAAAAGGGAGCTCATTCAAGAAGTCCTCATCTATTTTATCTTTGTTATATTGTTTTAGAAAAGAAGGAATCTTCAGAACACATTTTAATGTTAGTCATAATCATATGATGTCTTATAAGGAATAACATGAAATTTTCTCATGCTTTTGAAGTGATTCCCCTGAATATAATGACTAAACTGATGAAAGCCAAGTGTTTACTTGAAAGTCTTCTGGCAAAGGAGTGAACAATATGTCTATGTGAAATATTTAAAGTTTCCTTTTGGGGGGACAGGAGGAGATGTTGGGGCAGTATCTACAGGTATTAGTATTTTTCAGACTGTCAGGTTGGACTGGATTTCCATTTTAAATATTTTTTCTAGACAGTATATTTCTTTTTAGCATGTTAGTCTACATTCTGTTTTTTTTAATCTAATTATTTTAACCCTCAGCCCTATGAAATTTAATACAAAATGAAAAGTTTCCTAAAAGTGATTTGGACTACCTTGTATAATTGAATAAAAAGTTATATCCCTGCTACAGAAGAATTCTATAAGATGGTTAAAAAACACTATAGAAAGGATTGGGTTATCATTTTGAGAATAGTTTATATAGAACCTTATTACACTTTTATACAACCTTCTTCATTTTCTCCTTATTACACTGTAATGGACCTTTCCATAAAGAACAGTGTGCACATGCATGTCTGTTTTGTGCTCATATTTCCTGGTATAGTGACATGATCAATTAGCATGCACAGTTGGCTAGATTGGTACATTGAGTACATGTAGCCATGTGTGAACTCTGGGATTTATAAATGCACATCTAAAGGTATATACACAGATAGTAAGCATGCATTTGCAGATGGGCCAGCTGGCCCTTCCTGGAAGCTGAATGCCAGGATCTATGAGTACTTTAAAAAAAAAATTCTAAAGCACAAAGTATTTTGTTAGTGTTCAAATATTCCATGTTCTCTGTGATCAGTTGTATATGTTTTAGGGGTGTTATTCACACTAACATGCTTGTAAAATACACCAGATTGATTTAATCGATCCACCGAATGGGTGAAGAGAGGCAGGGCAAATTCCCAACCCACTGTACATAAGCACTGTATATAAGCACTGTCCTGAAGGCACAAACTCTGGGAGAGAGAAGGTAGTTCCATCACCACATCCATTCAGTCCTATGGTGGTCTTTCTGTTGGGGCATCTGGCTTTCTGTTATACTGCATGTAACTATTTGGACTGTGTTGCAAATATAACCCTTTCTTCTGCAGTTATAAGGGTCCCTTAGTAGAGGAATTAGTACAGCTCCACTCTGCAAGGTTCAGTGGGAGGCTGGATGCAGAGTGACTATAAAAGAGGTGTTTACTGGTTGCATTACTCAGAACTCAACTCTGTGGGGCCCTTTTGCATGGCAGCTTCCATGGGAAAGAGAAGAATGACATGGCTAGGGCAGGGGAGAGGTAGAAGAGCTGCCAAAGTATCTGCTTCTGCACAGATCTTCCCATCCTTCTCCACTGCAGGGGACAAAGGAAAAGTCCACGGAGGTTACTCCAGCCATGTTTCATCCACTGTTCCCCTATTGCATGTTTCCAGTGCCCTGCCTGACTGCTCAGCTGGACATAGCTCAGGAGACTGCCCCTTACATGCATTTATTTATATATAGTATAGCACCCATTGTGACATCTTCTGTGAAATGAGGGAAAGCACGATTTTCTGAAGCCCATTCTTTAGACAACATGTGTTTCAGAGGTAAAAAAAAAATCAATTTTAAATGTTTAAAAAAAAAGCTTCTGCAATAGAATATTAGCTACATTATTAAAGCTATTTATATTCTTTTAGACATTACCTTATCTATTCATAGTTCAGCAGGTAGGCCATGCTCATCAGTTTCCAAATTATTTGCTGGCTTCCTGGCACACCTCTTAGCTATTTTTATCTGATGTTTCAAATAAATTACAAAATGCTTTGAATTGCATGATTAGTCCATTATGTATTCTGTTTAGTACAATTATATGCACTTTTGATTAACCTCCGTAAGTTTCATGAATAAATTACCTGGATCATGGGAAATTGCCAGTTAATGTTCGAATGTTCCAGCAGGGAGTTTCCAAGAGATTAATCTACCTCTTTTAGAGACTGCTCCTTCAGCCCAGCTTCCTTTAAAAGCAATATGTGCTGCTCTGAGTGATGAGAAATATGTGACTATAGTCCCAACCCACTCAGCCTGAGTGGGTGCAAAATTAACTCACAGAACCAATTTTTTGGAAAATGATTGCGTCCTTTTAAGTATTGATGGTAAAGTTACTCCAATGTGATGAGGATAAATTGTGCTAATCAGACTAAATATCTTTCTAGTTGAACCAAGCTGAAGATTACCTTTCCCTCACTCCTGTGAAAATGTTGAATATTTGTATTAACTGCTTATGGAGGAATCTCAAAGTTTTCAACCTGCAAAAGATCCAGATATCTGGCTGCTCATCAAAACTGATCTTTTAGTACTGGCTCCTTCCTTCCCCACACAAACATCTTCCCAGCTGGTACAATCCTTCAACCTTAAAGACTCATTTATCTAATAGTAAATTTCATTTAAGACATAGGCCAAACCAAACTCTCTTTCTGACCAGGTAAAGGGTTGTCTAATCAACTTGCTCTCCTTCTTTAGTTGCTGGCCGGTGGGTGGCAGGTCCTAGTAATCACTCCACTCTCTCCTATCACTGCAGCCATCTCCAGTCTTCTCTGAACTTCTTGGTTTCTTAGTGTATTTACATCCAAGAACATCGTCACTTGAGCTCTGTGGGGGACCTCTGCAATGCTCTCCTGAGTATAAAGTGGGATTAACTCTGCACAGAAATGGAAAGCATCCTGATGGCAGGATAAATACAATGACATTTGACATCTAAAAGTTTTCAGGAACGGAAGCAGCCAGGACTGGTCAGGAAATAGAAGTGATGCTAAGTGAGCTGCTCAGTTATAACCTATTGGCAATGGACAGTGGACAGATTTCCTTACTGATAATGCTGGATCTTTTGGCAACTTTAATGTTATTGTTACAATTGATACAATTTCAGCATTAGAGGAAATTTTCATTGAGTGATTCTGTTCTTTTGTCTCAGAACGATCCTGGAGGCTAGTATTGGTTGACTATTCCGCATTCTCAGAGGACCATGCTGGGCTCATAATAGTCATGTGTTCTGTTCTATGTGAAACTACTGGGAATGATCACCTCATGATAGTGGGCTATGGTATTATTATTAACATACTGATGATACCCAGCTCCATGTTTCTTTCTCATCAGAGATGATGCCAACTTCTGTCAATGTCTGAAAACCAGCTGGTGGCAGATCAGCCTGAATAAGATGGAAATTATGCTGTTCAACAGACAGAAGTACTCTAGGGGAGGGTACAGCAAAAAAGCTGCCACATGTATTACAGTGAATTCTTTCTTAAAGTTCAGGTGAATTCAGAGAATCTGCAGAGCTAGGATGGCCTGCCAATTAAGAACGAGGATCCAGAGCCCTTAAGGGCTGTCTGCAGTAAATAACTGTATTCTCAGAACAATTCTACTTCCTTTCCTACAAACCCATAATCAAGCAAGTCTGAGTGTATGGCTACACTGGCGATTTGCAGTGCTGGAAAGCCTCCACCAGCGCTGCAATTAGTAAGTGGCCACACCTGCAGGGCACTTCCAGTACTGCAACTCCCTGGCTGCAGCGCTGGCCGTACACCTCACTCGGCATGGGGAATAAGGATTCCAGCGCTGGTGCTGCAGCGCTGGTCATCAAGTGTGGCCACACACCAGCGCTGTGATTGGCCTCCAGGGTATAAGGATGTATCCCAGAATGCTTTTAACTAAATTACTCTCTTTGTTTTGTTATGCAGCCTCTCTTTGTTTTGTTGTGAACGAGCTCCGCGCGGAGCTCCGTTGCCGTTGCTGCTGCTGCTTATCTAAAAAACAAACAGAGCTCCTGTTTGCGGTGATCATCTGTACCTGGCTGTAAACAATCAAATGAGATTGCAGGCAGGGAGTGAATGAAACAGCGGAGAGTCGTGTTGGCTGCAGGCTGTTTGCAATTAAGAGTTAAGACTAAGGGGTTGGAAACGTTCTGATTTTTCAAGGCAGGAAGCTAAACACACAGTGTTGGCTCCAAAAATCCACTCTCTCTCTCTCCCCCCGCTCCCTGTCACACTAGACTCCACTCCACCCCCCTCTTTTGAAAAGCACGTTGCGACCACTTGAATGCTGGGATAGCTGCCCATAATTCATCACTCCCAACAGCGCTGCTAATGCTGCAAATGTGGCCACACACCAGCGCTGGTAGCTGTGAGTGTGGCCACACACCAGCGCTGCTCCTACACAGCTGGATGACCAGTGCTGCAAACTACCAGCGCTGCAAACCGTAAGTGTAGCCATACCCTCATACTGCAGCCAGACCAGTACAGTTCTACTCTACTGGGTGCAGTAGAAGGCAGGATAGTAGGCCTCCACATAAGCGGTTCATACCTCTTTTCCACTGCAGTGATGGGATCTCTGGTGAGTAGGAACTCCCTGTATGCAAGAGTGGTGAAGGTGAGACTATGAGGAGCTGAGAAGGTAATAAACTGCTATAAGAAAGAGGTCTTAAAATGAAAGTGTCACCCCAACCATAGCAAATATCTCTATTGTGATGCTATAAACCAAGAAAAACAGAACAGGAAAGGATACAATTGTAGGTTTTCTCAGTAGCATGTTCCTTAAAGTAAATCCTGAAAGGTAGATGGTAAAGGTTATAAGAGATGTGTTTTCTATGAGCTAAAGCCAGATGCATTAGAAACATAAAGAGGCATGGATTTGAGTAAGGGAGCTATTATAAAAATTAACAAAGTGTGTAGATGAAGTTGACTGGTATCACTTTAGAATAATCTTGGCAAATAATGATAGAAAATATACAGGATATGTACAGGCCTTTTGGTGTAATCTCCTTCTGTTTCCCAGAAACAATAAAAAAAATAAGAAAATACAGGAGTTTTCATTTTCCTCAGTGCAGTGACATTTAGCAAATGGTAAAGCAGTGCAGCACCTTCCGACTTCTCTATCTATTTACAATGGGAAATGTCATCAAGCATTCAAAATGTCACTACTTGCTGGGATGACGTCACACAGCCTGTCATGGAAGTGTTTTTTTCCTCCAAATACTAATATTTTGAATAATATACTATAATCTAAGGATGATAATCTACTTTTGGTTGGCGGTAATAATGAGTATAATGCCCTCAAAATGAATTAAGGAGCAAACAAATTTCACCGGCTAGAAGAGATTTTCCTAAGAGTGCAGACAAATGTGTGCCAACATTGTCTGCTTCTTAAGCCAATTATTATTGCAGTGCAGACAAAGGTGTGCTAACACTGCCTGCTTCTTAAGCCTTCTTATTACAGTGCTTTTAAAAAAGTGTTATGCACACATAAAGAAGCATATTTGTAATCTTTACACTAAGTACACTTCACCTTAATTTCATCACCTCATGGAATAATACAAACACAAGAATTTTGTATTTGTACTAGAGATTTTCTCAAGCTTCAGAATTGGGGTCTGCTTATGAAAACACTCTTCTGCAACTGTTAGGATCCAAGCAGTTGGTGTTTTCCCTTACAGAGATAGGGACTATTTACAAAATCCTTATTCCCTTCCATTTCTAACATTTGCGGTTATCCAGATCCTGGGGGTTGGTTTCTGCCTATTATTTCACATTTCTGCGACTTTTAATAAAAATTACAGCAAACCTTTAATAGGTCACAGGCAGAGACAGGAGTTCCTATTTCCAAGTACATCCCTGTTACATGTTGGGCTATTTATTTACTGCCATTCACATTCATGGCTAAACAAGTAATGCTTGTTTTTGAATACTCTTCTATTCAGTTACAGGGGGTTACACTAGAGCTACACAAACTTATATAGAGCTACAAGAATCAATGTAAATCTGTGCCCAACATTGAAAGGAAACACAAACCTAAACCTTTTATGAGATTCAGAAAAAAATCCAGT
The DNA here is from genome assembly GCF_020497125.1 of Mauremys mutica. Lineage (NCBI taxonomy): Eukaryota > Metazoa > Chordata > Testudines > Geoemydidae > Mauremys > Mauremys mutica. Next base: position 52,281,498 of record NC_059076.1, on the reverse strand, counting down.
TACAGTAATTACTATATTTTCCTTTTGTGATCCTCTGCACTTACTAGTTTAATCTAGGTTTCAGAGGGGTAGCCATGTTAATCCATATCAGCAAAAACAACGAGGAGTCCTTGTGGGACCTTAGAGATTAACAAATGTATTTGGGCATAAGCTTTCGTGGGCTATAACCCACTTCATCAGCTGCATGGAGTGAAAAATACAGTAGGCAGGTATAAATATACAGCACATGAAAAGATGAGAGTTGCCTTACCAAGTGGGGGGAGGGGGGTCAGTGCTAATGAGGCCTGTGACGTTGCACTCCATATGAATTTATGAAAGTATGTTAATAAGTGTGAATATAATGTAACTGGAATATGCTTCATGCAAAATGTCTCTTGTAAGGTATCATTATAAAGCTTATAATCTACTGTGTGTTCATCCTATTTGTATGAATGCATCATTCTTGTATCTGAAATAGAAATATGAAATATAACTCTGAGGTCCTATTGTAATTATGCAAAGTGTGGTCCATTAATGGTGGTTTGGAATCTTGATGGCTCCCATTAACCAGGACAATTGACTGTAGATGGCTCTGTTTATTTGCAAGCCTTCCTATGAGTCAGGCCAGGAAGAGTAAAGGTTTGGGGTCTCACAGGACATGTGACCATGTCACCTGGTACTGGAATCCATCTTAAACCTGGGGCTTTTCCATTTAGAAGAGGGGGTGGGGACCCAGAGAGACAAAAAATTCCTGCCTTGTGCCAAGCTATATAAGGAGGTGGAACAGAACAAAGGGGGCTGCAGTCATAAGAAATCTCCTAGCTGCCACCTGAGCTGGAACAAGGATTGTACCAGGGGAAAGGATTGGTTCCAGACTAGAAAGGAGTCTAGTCTGTGAAAGAAGCTTATTGGAACATCTCTGAGGGTGAGATTTACCTGTATTCAGTTTCTTAAATGTATTAGGTTTAGACTTGCATGTTATTTTGCTTGGTAACTTACTTTGTTCTGTCTGTTATTACTTGGAACCACTTAAATCCTACTTTTTATACTTAATAAAATCACTTTTTGCTTATAAATTAACCCTGAGTAAGTAATTACTACCTGTGGGAGCAAACAGCTGTGCATATCTCTCTATCAGTATTATAGAGGGTGAAAAAATTATGAGTTTACCCTGTATACGTTTTATACAGATTAAAATGGATTTATTTGGGGTTTGGATCCCATTGGGAACTGAGTGTCTGGCTTCTAGAGACAGGAGCACTTTTTAAACTGTTTTCAGTTAAGTCTGCAGCTTGTGGAGGATGTGGTTCAGACCTGGGTCTGTGTTTGTAGAATGCTAGCGTGTCTAGCTCAACAAGACACGGTATTTGTCATAAACAGATAGTTAAGGGTTAATGTCTCTTTTACCTGTAAAGGGTTAAGAAGCTCAGTAAAAACCTGGGTGACACCTGACCAGAGGATCAATAAGGGGACAAGATACTTTCAAATCTTGGTGGAGGGAAGTCTTTGTTTGTGTTCTTTGTTTGGGTTTTGTTCGTTCTCAGGAGGGAGAGGGACCAGATGTCAATCCAGGCTCTCCAAATCTTTCTGAATCAGTCTCATGTTTTAAATTTGTAAGTACCCAGTCAGGAAGCATGTTAGTCTTATGTTTGTTTTCTCAACTTGTAAATGTTTCTTTTGCTGGAAGGATTTTTACCTCTGTTTGCTGTAACTTTGAACCTGAGGCTAGGGGCGGGGATTTCTCTGGCTATATATATTTAAGTGCCCTGTAATACATTTTTCCATCCTGATTTTACAGAGATAAATTTTACTTTTTCTTTCTTTAATTAAAAGCTTTCTTTTTAAGAACCTGATAGATTTTTCTTTGTTTTAAGATCCAAGGAGTTGGGTCTGGACTCACCAGGAGTTGGTGGGGGGGGGGGGGGGGAAAGAAGGGGGATGGTTAATTCCTCTTTGTTTTAAGATCCAAGGAGTTTGGATCTGTGTAAAGCCTCTCAAGGCAACCCAGGGAGGGGAAAGTCTGGGGGGAAAAGGAAGGGGGAATGGTTAATTTCTCCTTGTGCTAAGATCTAAGGGATTTGGGTCTTGGGTTCCCCAGGGAAGGTTTGGGGGGAATGGAAAGTGTACCAAAACACTATATTTTTGGTTGGTGGCAGCGCTATCAGGTCTAAGCTGGAAATTAAGCTTAGAAGGGTCCATGCAGGTCCCCACATTTGTACTCTAAAGTTCAGAGTGGGGAGGAAACCTTGACAGTATTGAAGTCCCAAACTGTCAGGGAAAATGGGCTCAGAGGTAGTCTCAGCGTGTCAGGTGACAGTCCTAAGGGGGTCTCTGTGACCCAACCTGTCACAAGGTCAATTCAATCAGGGTGGATGTGGTCCATTCCCAACAGTTGACAAGAAGGGGTGAGTATCAACAGAGGGAAAATTACTTTTTGTAGTGACCCAGCCACAACCAGTCTTTATTCAGGCCTAATTTCATGGTGTCAAGTTTGCAAATTAATTCCAGTTCTGCAGTTTCTCGCTGAAGTCTGTTTTTGAAAAAAAAAATTGTTGAAAAATTAAGAATTGCCACTTTTTAGTCTCTTATTGAGTGTCCAGGGAGATTGAAGTGCTCTTCTACTGGTTTTTGAATGTTACAATTCTTGATTTCTGATTTGTGTCCATTTATTCTTTTGAATAGAGACTGTCTGGTTTTGCCAATGTACATGGCAGAGGAGCACTGCTGGCACATGATGGCATATATCACATTGGTAGATGTGCAGGTGAACGAGCCCCTGATGGTCTGGCTGATGTGGTTAGGTCCTATGATGGTGTACCTTGAATAGATATGCAGACAGAGTTGGCAATGGGGTTTGTTACAGGGACTGGTTCCTGGGTTTGTGTTTTGTTGTGTGGTGTGTAGTTGCTGGTGAGTATTTCAGGTTGGGGGTCTGTCTGTAAGTGAGGACTGACCTGTTTCCCAAGGTCTGTGAGAGTTAGGGATCATCCTCCAGGACAGGTTGTAGATCCTTGATGATGCTCTGGAGAAGTTTTAGTTGGGGGCTGTAGGTGATGGCTAGTTGCATTCTGTTACTTTCTTTGTTGGGCCTGTCCTGTAGCAGGTGACTTCTGCGTACCCTTCTGGGCTCTGTCTTCTTCTGTTTCTTCACTTCCCCAGGTGGGTATTGTAGTTTTAAAAATGCTTGATAGAGATCCTGTAGGTGTTTGTCTCTGTCTGAGGGATTGGAGCAAATGTGGTTGTATCTTAGGGCTTGGCTGTAGACAATGGATCATGTGATGTGGTCTGGAGGAAAGCTGGAGGCATGTAGGTAAGTATAGCAGTCAGTAGGTTTCCGGTATAGGGTAGTGTTTATGTGACCATCACTTATTTACACTGTAGTGTCAAGAAAGTGGAGCTCTTGGCTGGTCCGATGGTAGTGGGTTATCAGAAATTATTGGGGAGGAGGCATAGCTCAGTGGTTTGAGCATTGGCCTGTTAAACCCAGGGTTATGAGTTCAATCCTTGAGGGAGCCATTTGGGGGAACTGAGGTAAAAATCTGGGGATTGGTCCTGCTTTGAGCAGCAGGTTGGACTAGATGACCTCCTGAGATCCCTTCCAACCCTAATATTCTATGATTCTTTTGTGTGGATTGGTCCTGGCTGAGGTTGATGGTGGGGTGGAAATTTGTTGAAATAGGGGTGGAATTCTTCAAGGGCCTCCTTCCCATGATTTCAGATGATGAAGATGTCATCTATATAGCATGAGTAGAGTAGAGGTGCTAGGGGACAAAAGCTGAGGAAGTGTTCTAAGTCAGCCATAAAAATGTTGGCATACTGTGGGGCCATGCTGCAAACTTGACACCCTCAAATTAGGCCTGAATAAAGAGTGGCAGTGGCTGGGTAACTACAAAAAGTAATAACCACCTCTGTTGATACTCACATCTTCTTATCAACTTTTGGGAATGGGCCACATCCACCCTGATTGAATTGGCCTCGTTAGCACTGACCCCCACCTCGGTAAGGCAACTCCCATCTTTTCATGTGCTGTATATTTATACCTGCCTACTGTATTTTTCACTCCATGCATCTGATGAAGTGGGTTATAGCCCAGGAAAGCTTATGACCAAATAAATGTTTTAATCTCTAAGGTGCAACAAGGACTCCTAGTTTAATCTAGGATCAACACATAAATAGCTAAATATAGCAAGAAGGCTCTTCTCCCAGTACTTCTGACCTGACTGAACAATGAAATACCAGAAATTTAGTAAGAAAGAATGATGATCATTGATGATAATAGTAACCCTTAAAGGCCCTATTCAGGATTGGTGACCAATTGGCCCAGGCAATATAAAAAATAGAAAGTCACAAATAATACTTTCTCCTTCTAAAGAACCTTTCATTTAAGAATCTTTATAAAATTAAGTGAGTCATTAAAATTGGTAATAGTTCTGTTTCTTAATTCTGTGCTTCAACTAACAGATGATCTCTACTGATCTTCTGAGACTTCCATACAGATTTCCAGGACAAATAGCTTTCTGTGAGTTTAGATAAGTATCTTTTGTATGTCTGTATGAAATTTATCAAAATCTCCTACTTTTTGAAGATTGTCCGTCACTGGATTACACATTGATTTTTGGTGGCTGTCTAACTGTTTAATGTGAATGGCACACCAAAAGCCCAGCAAAGTTTAATTCAAATCTTGTGTAGCACTCAGGTTCTCAGAATCTTAAATTATTTCCTCTAGTAGAAGTAATAACTAAGATGAATTTAGCTACTTGAGTGCTCATTTCAGTTGTATAAAATTAAAAAGGTGACTTTTATAAACTAAATTAAGATTAATCCGAATATTCCAGAAAATAAATTAGGAAGCTGGCTCCTAGTGGATTGTCTATGGAATATATAAAATGAAAGTATTACTATGGCTTGCTTAGGCTATATCTTTAATCATTCTTTTTTAAAATGTCCCAGTCTTGTGCTATTATAATCAATGTAGTTCCAACAGTGGTAGAAATAGTGAGACTCTAATGTAAACAAGCCACCAACAGTTGTTGATGTTTTTACCACCACATCATCTAGAGCATCTTACTGCAGGTTTAGACGACAGGGGTAAAATACTGGCCCCTTTCAGTATTTCTACACAGCATTTTGGAGACAGTTGGAGTGAGCCTCCCAGCCCCAGTAAACAGACATGAATTAGTGGGGTTTATGCTAGTGCTTTAAAAATTGCTGTGTGGACAGTACTTTGAAGTTGCAGCACTGGCTGGATCTCTGGATCTGAAGTCTATGGAGGTGGGGCAGGCTTCAGTGCCTGAGCTCCGGCCTAAGCTGTAACTTCAAAGCACTGTTTATACCAGGGGCGGGCAAACTATGGCCCGCGGGCTGGATCCGGCCCCTCAGAACTTTGGATCCGGCCTGTGGCGCCGCCGGCACCATGTCCCTGTGGCCCCCGGGCGAGGGGACAAAGGCCTTCATGCGTTGTCCTTGCCTCCAGGCACTACCCCCCGCAGCTCTCATTGGCTGGGAACGGGGAACCGCGGCCAATGGGAGCTTCAGGGAAGGTACCTGTAGACGTAGCAATGGCAGTGCATGCAGAGCCCTCTGCCCTCCCTCCCCCAGGGGCCGCAGCACTTCCTGGAGCGGCGTGGGGCCAGGGACATGGCAGGCAGGCAGGGAGCCTGCCCTGGCCCCAGTGCGCGCTGCTGCCACCCCAGAGCCACTTGAGTTAAGCGGGGCCGAAGACTGAACCTCTCCTGTACCCCGCTCCCCAACTCCCTGCCGTAAGCCCCCTGCCTGCACCTCGCACCCCAACTCACTGCCCTGAGTCCGCTCATATACACCACACCCATATGCACCCCATTTCCCTGCCCTGAGCCCTCTGTTGCATCCTGCACCCCAACAAACTTCCCGAGTCCCCTCCCACAGTCCGCACCCCTCCTGCACCCCTGCCCTGAGCCCCCTCCTGCACTCCACACCCGATCTGCACCCCAACCCCCTTCCCTGAGCCCCCCCATATACCCCACACTCCTCCTTGCCCCAATCCCTTGCCCTGAGCCCCTTCCTGCACACCGCACCCCCACACACACCCCGCACTCCCTCCCACACCCCAGCACCCTGCCCCAGCCCTGCATACTATTTCCCCACCCAGATGTGGCCCTCGGCCCAAAAACTTTGCCCACCCCTGGTCTATACAGGTATTTCTAGAACACTAGCATGAGCCCCACTAGATAGACTCTGTCAACCCAGGCTGGGAGGCTCACTCCAAAATGTTGGAGAGACATACCACTGAAATTAATGACAAAACTCTCATTGACTTCCGTTGAGTCAAGATTTCACCCTTGGTTTTAAAAACCTCCAGGCTACACTTCTGCTAAAGGTGGAGCTGGACTGCTGAAACAGTGGGGAAATTTAGAGAGAGAAAAAATGTAGACAAAGCCAAAGAGTGGCTCAGCTCACAAAACTCTTGTCATGACAGGATTTTATTTGATTGTTTTAACTAGTGCAATGGCCTTTTCAGCACATTCTGTGTAATTGCAGTACTCTGTACTACTGCAGATAATTAAATAAACAACAACAACAACGAACCCCTTCCCCTCCATCTACTTCCTTTCTGGCAGAAATTAATTAGTGAAAACATGTTTAAAATTTAATCCAACCCACATGCTAAGTTCAATTTTTAGACTATTAATTAATCTTAGAAGGGCTTTTTTTTTCTTATTTACAGAGTTATATTTATATTATACTGGCTTCCATGCAGTCCAAAACTTCTGAAGAGGGTAAATTTCTTTTTACTGGTGCCAGCTTTTATTTCCTAATTTATTTATATTCACTTTGTTCAAGGTGAGCAAACATAAACTATGAATAATTAGTTAGGATAAGTTATAGTTGTGGTGAGGCAAACCTACAGCCAGACCAGGGCTCCTCACTCAGCTACAAAGAGGGGTTCTTTGCTTGGTGTCCCCCTCTGGATACCTGCTTTTGACCCTCTGACCCTCACCCCTGTCCCTGTTTTTCATTAGTTGTCTCCCAAACTCATTTGAGCTCTGGGTTCTGTAGCTCCTCCCCTTAGGGAGCAGGGGCCTTTAGATGTGGATAAGCTTACACCCACCTGTCCCCAGACCCTCATTAGGTACAATGACTCACCTCTCCAACAAAGCCAGCAGTGAATCAGCCTTCAGGTATGCTGCATCAGCCTATGCCCTGGCAGGGCCCAGGTCAGATGACACCCAGGTGTTTCATTCTCATTGCCAGAGTTGCAAACTAGTCTGTTCAACACAACTCAGATAGGAATAATCCTGCTGCCTCATGGTGTTAAGCTTCCAGCCTGTCCTCAGTCCTATCCCTGTCCAAGCCTTGTTCCAGGATGCTTCAGTCTTGTGCATACCTAGGGTGACCAGACAGGAAATGTGAAAAATCAGGACAGGGGGTGGGGAGGTAATAGGAGACTATATAAGAAAAAGACCCTAAAATCGGGACATCTGGTCACCCTATCCATACCCTATTCTGACCTTGATCCAGCTCTTTTCCTGACTTGCTCCAGCCCTGCACCCGCCATCTGACCCCCAGACCATTGTATTAACTCCAACCCAGCTGTTACCTTCAACTTACATATGGACTCCAACCACAATCTTGATTTGGCTTTAGTGTGGTCTTGGGCTGGTCCCAACTCTTGGTAGCTGTTCTCAACCACCACTCCAACTACCATGCCTGAGTGTCTAAAACCTGATAGTTTCACTTTCAGGACTCCAGCTTAAAAAAAAATAAAAATCTGGATTCAAGTTCCAGAGTCTAAACTCATTCTCTTTCTTCCTCTTCTAGTCCATTGATTATCAAATAAAATATTAGTTGTTAGTAAATCCCCTAGCTCTAGTAATTAATAAACTAGTAAATGAACATTGTTCGTCAATAGCAAACACCCCAGGATGTCAAAAAACAAACAACTTATTTGACTACTTTATATTCTTTCTTTTTGAAAATTAACCATAAGTGCTTGCTATTTGACATTATTGAATTAATAGTTTATGGGAGCATATTTCAGCTCTCAAATTGAATGTAAACGATTGTAATGAATGATCTGCTGGGAAAGTACTGGGTCCCTGGTGATTCTGGGAGGAGCAGGCAACCAGGTCAACATTTAGCCAATAGGACATTGTGCTCAGGGTAATCAGGAAAAAATGTCATTCTGGAGATACTGTCTCCCTACAGACATTAATTTACAATGTATGGCATGAGAAATAACAGTTTTAAATCTCCTAGATTAACAACTCCTTTAGTGAGACACATCTCCCATGTGAGATTCTTTGGCATTACTACCTGGAACTTGCTTTATTGTTCTTAGTCTTGATTCTGTTTTTTGTTTCTTTCCTGAATTACAAACCTTATGCAGAATGTCCAGATTTTCAGGTAACCAAAGGTAGTGTAAGGAGCTCTCTCTGATATAGTACACTTGCCTTTGTCCTTTACTTTGTCTTCTGTGCCACTATATCAAGTAGAATAGCCTGTACGTCAAGTGTCTGAGGAGTCTATACTTACGTTAAAAAAGCAAACAAGTATTCTCTATAGGTTATATTCTTGTTTGCAGCATTATCAAATGTTTAAGTGTAAAGGCAACTAAATAGTGACCATGTTTTTCTTCACATTCTGTGTTCTTCATTTTGGGATGTGGAAAAAATATTAAATGTGAATGTTGAGCAGGTTCATAAACCACATGACATGTAAAGTTTCTGTGTACCTATGCATTAGATGCTTTATAACAATATCAGAACTAGGTAGTCTTTTCCATTTCCTCAGGTCAAGATATTCCTCTCTCTCGGTGATTTATAATCAGAGATCCTTCTCCACTTTGGGAAATGAGAATCAGGCATAAGAATTTGAGTTGACAGGATCATCCCACTTCTTTGGGTTGGAACTCAGTTAACAAAAATCAGCTAATTACCCTAGTATCTCTAAATAATACCTTACACTTCTGCAGTACCTCTCATCTAATGATCTCAAAGATCTTTACTAGTATTAATATATTAAGCCTCACTATAAAGAAGGAAAGTATTATTATTTTTTCTGATGTAGTAAGCATCTGATTTTCACAAATGTGCATGTTCACTTAGTCATTCAATTTGCTGGCATAATTATAACAATTGTGTGTTTCTGGTGGCTATTTGCATACACAATTGGCCAATTAGATGCATAACTAGTTTTTTGCATCTGCAAATACCTCATTTATATGCAGGGACACTGTCATTATATCTACATGCACAAATTAAGCATGCAATTGTACACATAATTGTATGCACACATTTATAAAAATAAAGCCCTAAACTAAGCAATATATTAAAGGTATACATCAAATCTATGTCAGAGCTGGGAATAGAAAACAAATTGTCAAATTCCAAATCCTATTGTTTAATCACAAAGCCATCCCTCTCCTCAGTAGAGAAGGAATGAGGAAGGTAAGCAAGATGAGGAGGCAGACAAATCCTATCAGCTCAGTAAGGATGACAGTGATCCATCTCAGACTCTTTTTCAACGTAATTAAATTGTTTAGGTTCAGGAACAAGGATGGTTGTCCAGGAAAATAGCTCACAATAACAGACTGTAGCCTGAAAATGATCATGGCGGTAGAGCTAGTGTGGCAGAGATTCAGTACCACTGCTTGCAAAAGCTGACCAATATGGGCTTATCTCCACTAGGGTTTTTTAATTGGCAATCCTTCAGCTTGAAGTAGTTAATATCTTGTCAAGGCTAGTTTGGATGCTCCCAAATATTTGTTCCCAGCTAGAAACATTTGTAGCTTACCCTTTGCTGATCAATGGGTTAAACCACAAAGATTTGTTGCCCAAAACAACATATTTACAAAGGTTTTAAGTACCTTGAGTTAATTGACGAGTGCCCTTGAAGTAAAAACTCCACATTCCAGTGTAGCCACAGTGGACTGTGCAGTGTAATTTGCTGAAAGGGAAAAGTAGAGGAATCTGAACAGGAGAAGGCTCTGGGGAAGGCATTCCAGTAGAATCAAGAGGTAGCTGGATTATAAAACCACATTAAGTTCAGTTCTAATGCAAACCCCCTGAACACTGAAAAATGTGTTTGAGAATTGTTGAGGACAAAAATGGAAAAGATGTGTTTTGGAATTCCTAAAAGGACATTATACAGAATACTGGTGAAAGTTAAAAGAAATTGAAAGGATGATTTTTTGGTTAAGGTACTGGATAGTGATTCAGGAGATCTGGATTCAACTACTGGCTCACCAACTGACTTCCTGTGTGTCTTTGGGTGAATCATTTAATCTCTTTGTACTTTACTTTCCTATTTGTAAAATAAAGATAATGTTATTTTCTTTCTCCCACCCTTTGTCTTAGATTGTAAACAGTTCAGGGCAGTGTCTGTCTCTTACAATGTGCAGGTACAGAATCTAGCATAATGGGGCCCAATCTCAATGGATGTATCCACATGCTACCGTAGTATACATTATAGTAAATAATTTCAGATAATCCAAGAGCACTCTTTCAAATACAACAGTAAACTAGGTTCTTTATTTCTCCAAGTTTAATTTCATGGCTGATTCAGCACCAAAATCCATCCAGTTTATACTCTGCTCATACACTGGCAAATTGACAAAAGTAAATTTGTTAGAGCTTTCATTGCTTATTATTGCAGTGAAACAAAACAAAAATTTCATCTCAGGCTTACATTTGAAAATATTTATTTAAAAGAAGGCCTGATCAGTAAAATATTAATGCTACTCACCATATTTCTTCCTCAAAGCACTTTATAATTCTAGTCAGTTAATTCTCAAAATATTAAAGGGAGCAAGGTAACTATCATTCCTGTTTTGTAGGACATTAAAACTGAGGCACAATTACTTGTTCAAGGTTACAAAGAAGTTAGGTTAGTAGAACTTTGGAGTTCCTGGCTCAAAAAGTACATGTTTTTTTCTCCGTACAAAGTCTCTTTTAATATGCAGGCACACATGAGTGTACAGTTTTCACTTATTTGTATTTGTCATTGAGGACTAATACAATCACATATCAATGAGCTAGTAGTATTGCCATTGCATACTAATGTCATGATTCTATGCCAATGGTTGATGACATTAAATTATCACATCACAAAACAGCTACATATAGTTATGCTATGTGAAGATGTGTAACCCTTGCATGTTGTGATGACCAGAATACATTGTCCTAGAAGCTTAGCCTTACATGACACTGAACAGACCCTAATAATTGTCTTCTGAAACTTGGGAATAGGTGGCAATTCTAGCCCTAGTTCAAATCATAATTGTTTTCACTTCTGTTATTACAGTAACTCCCAATTTGTCTTAGGCACAGCACAAATATAGGAAGATACAGTCTGTACCCTGAATTCTTACAATTTAAAACCACAAAGAAAGTGAAAGATGGGCAAAAGGAATAAAACACCTAGCAAAGTGGTCAGGCTGATTGGCAAGTGGCCTATTCATTCAGATCTTCCTCCCCCACTCTCCTCCCCAGACTATCCTTATGGGATTATTAGTTTCTCCCACCCCCCCCATCTATAATGTATCATCATCTGTCCCTCTGCCCATCTATTGTCTTTCCTCTCCCCTCGCCCCAAACATATATACAGTGCAGTCACTTAGGCCAAAACTTCCAAGCAAATTAGAGACCTACAGCTATATTTTAGCAGCTAAATAAAAATGGGCAGTTTTTAGAAGGTTTGGACACCTGAAGCTGCCATTGATTTCAGGCCAATTTTATTTAGATACCTGAGTATGGAGGTGGTTGCCTAACCTTAAGTACTCATGATTAAAACCATGTTAATGCAATAATTAGTTACTACAATTTTAAGTAATAATACGTTAAAAAAGTTAACTAATAGTTATTTCTTTAAGTATATTGGACTCGATTCTCCTCTTACTTACATTCATTCTACATTGGTGCCTCCCTAATGATGTCAGTGACATTACCCTTGATTTATGCTGGTGTGAGGAAGAATGATTATTCAATTTGTAAGGATTTGTGAGGCATTATTGAAATGAGGTAGAATTTAATGTTTTGGTGTCTTTTCAGTAAACAGTTTATTACTTTTTTTAAAGGGTATTGTTCTTTGTCTTTCAATGCAGCAATTCCCTGTTTTAAGTTATAACCCATAGGTGATCTTTGTTGAATAAGGAAGATTGTAAAATGCACCAGTGACTAGTTCTAGTGTCACTTATGATTATGATAACCCACTAGAAAAAATCATTTTAATACCTAAATTGGGTGGCAGGTATGTCACTACCTATACATCTCAAATATGTATGTGATACATGTCCTCTTACCCCTTAGGGGAGTCTTGCCTCCTTTTTATCGTTGCTGCCATTTTACTGTGAATTGGTGGAATCCTGCAGGCCTAGTCTATTTGATATAAATTCCAGCAGCCAAAATACTATTCCAGGTTGAACTACCTGTGTATTGCTGCCAACAACAGCACATACCTCTCTCTCTCTCTCTCTCCATGCAAAATATTCTTCCAGACAATGGTTAGGATACCATATATGGCCACTTTCCCTGGGCATTGACCAGACTACCTATATCAAACCAAACTGGAACCTTTTGGTCTGAATATATAATTAGGTAGGTCATCCCATCTCCGTCTTATGGTTTTCTAATTTTATATTGTTTTTTAAAGTAATGGGTATGTTACGCCAGTTTCTGATCTCAGTTAAACAGGTGTAGATCTGGTGTAATTGGCTTCAGAATGTGCTCCGAATATAGAGCAGCATAATTAGAACTCATCAGGTTCAATGGATGAAACTTTAATAACAGAGAAATATATATTAATAAAGAACACTAACATGAAAGATAACAGGAAGTTCACTATCTAAAAAGGCCTAAGGTGCACTGTTAACAGGAAATAGAATTGAACAGAGCAGCTGAACTTAGCCCCAAGTCCCTGTTAATCAATGTTTGAGCTGTCTATAAATTTGGCATGGAGCTATCTAACCAACATGATAAAGTGAGCGCCCATGACCTGTGTTACAAAAGTCATTGATACTTCCTGGAGTAAGTTATAATTAATAACCTTCACTAATATGGACATTTCATATAGCTTTCTTTGCACACACACTGCAAATTCACAAAAAATGCACATACATAAATAAACCATGTTGAAATAACATTATTAAGGTTGAAAAGTCAAGCAACTTTATCCCCCCCCCACACACACCTCACACATAAGCATTATGATACAATCTTTAATTAAAGAAGTACATACTATTTTTTTCCCACAGTGTTCCCTTAATGAGCAGCTATTCAAAATATTGTTTTCTCTTTGTTGTGCAATATATGGTGTCATTCCTTATTTACTGCACACTTTAAACCTATGAAAAAGATTTTATTTTGGTTCACACATTTTTCATTTTTTCTCACTGAAACAAAGGAAAAGAAAAAAGAAAAAAATAATGTTTTGAGTTGAACATAATTTATTTGAACAAACATTTTTGTTTGTTTGTTTCAAGTTGTTTTGGGGATTTTTTCATTTTCTTTTTTGAATTAGCTAAATTTCTAAACCAAACAGTCTTGTAAAGTTAAAGATTAAATATTTAATTGTCAGCTGAAATTACATTCCACATTTAAGCTAAGTCTCTAATAATTTTGTTGGCCCCGAAATAGTATTGTTTGCAGAAAGAAAAAAAACAAAAAACCAAAAAAACCCAACACACTTCTACTTAACACTTTATGATAATGCATGTGCACAAAAAGGCTGAATTAAGGTTGCACAGACAACTTTAATTCTGGCATTTCCTAACGTTTGAGTGCTTGACTTTGCAACCTTAACAATGTCTTTTTTTTACTGTGTGTGTGTGTGTGTGTGTGTGTGTGTGTGTGTGTGTACTAGGGTTTAAAAGGAACATTAATACTAAAAAATCACCAAAACCAAAATAAATTCCATCATGTGTCATCATACTGACATCTCCATGGGTCATTGGCAGAATCAGAACTTTTCAACCCTTTGAACATACCTCTCTGTCACCTGAATCAACAAAATGACTGACAGCAATATTAGGTTGCCATCCTCTGTGTGGACCAGCAGTAGAGAGGATGGGATACTTTGCCTGTGGGTTTCACAGATATTTCATGATGGCTGAGGAATGGTGAGAGTTAGAAGGATTGAGTTTCAGCATGGAGGAGGGCGTGCTCTAGTGAGACAGACTCTTTTGTCCATTCCTCTTAAACTTGACCCTGTCTGCCTTGTCTCATCCAACCTATCCTTTTCCCAATCCTTTCTCTTCCCCATCCCTGTTCCTCATCCTAGTCCAATTATCCTTGTTTACCCAATCCCAGTTACCATTTCTCAGGTTTCTCATCTCACTTCCAGGCTCCGTGTCTAGCAAGTCTTAGTCTTTCTCCTCCTGACCGTCTATTCTAGTTCCAGTTTCCCCGCTAGGAGTCCGAGTCTCTCTCATGCTCCCAGTCTCAGTATCCTTGCCCAGACAGTCACAATTATCCCCTCCTGCCTCCTCATCCTTTATGTCTCCCCCACCATTCATCTTCTCCGTCCCCACTGGCTCGAAATCCCCGGCTCTCTTCCCTGTGCTCCTCATACAACTTCATTGTCCCACACAGCTCCTTGCCCCAGGTCCTTTATCTAGCCAGTCCCAGTTCTTCCATCATGTCGTGCCTCCTCAACAGATCTGTCTCGCCTCTTATCACTTCATTCCCACTACCTCACAGGTTCCTAGTCTCTTTTCTCATTCAGTTCCAGTTTCTGTCTGGATCCTTTTCTGACCTCAGTTTTCTCACAGCCAGTGGCTCTCAGTCTTCTTCCCAACCCATTTCCTTCCCTAGCCTTCAGTCCCAATTTTCTTGCCCAGCCAACCCCAGTCTCCCACCAACTCCCAATCCTAAGCCTGGTCTACACTAGGCGTTTAAACCGGTTTTAGGAGCGTAAAACCGATTTAACGCCACAACCGTCCACACTAGGAGGCACCATATATCGATTTTAATGGCTCTTTAAACCGGTTTCTGTACTCCTCCCTAACAAGAGGAGTAACGCTAGTATCGGTATTAACATATCGGATTAGTGTTAGTGTGGACGCTGATCGACGGTATTGGCCTCCGGGAGGTATCCCACAGTGCAGCAGTGACCGCTCTGGACCGCAATCTGAACTCGGATGCAGTGCTCAGGTAGACAGGAAAAGCCCCGCGAACTTTTGAATATTTCCTGTTTGCCCAGCGTGGAGCTCCGATCAGCACGGGTGGCGATGCAGTCCGAAATCAAAATAAAAAAAGAGCTCCAGCACGGACCATGCGGATGTGATCGCTGTAAGGGCAGGCAAATCCGTTCTATCAGCGCTCCGTTACAGAAGATGAAATTCAGAATCCTTTTTTAAAAATCTCCAGACAGATGCCATAGCAGGGACTCAGCGTACTGCAGCGTGACAAGCGTAACGGAAAGCCAAAGAATCAAATGGACGCTCATGGACTGGAGGACTGAAGCTATCCCACAGTTCCTGCAGCCTCCGAAAAGTATTTGCATTCTTGGCTGAGCTCCAAATGCTTCTAGGGTCAAACACAGTGTCCGCGGTGGGTCAGGGCATAGCTTGGCAATCTACTCACCCCCCCCACCCACCCCCAGAAGCGAAAGGGAAAACAATCCTCTGACTCTTTTACATGTCACCCTATCTTTACTGAATGCTGCAGATAGACACGATGCTGCAGCCGTCAACACCAACATCCTCACTCCCCCCCTGCCATGGGTGGCTGATGGTACAAAAGGACTGGTAACCGTCCTCGTCATCAGCCTATTGGCACATGGGGCAGTAACCATGCTGACTAGCATCCGTCAGGTCGATCAAGGGCTCCTGGCTCTAATTTTTTCTGGTGGATGGTGGATGGTGCAGTATGGCTGGTAACCATCGTCATCATAGCAACAGGGGGCTGAGCTCCATCAGCCCCCACCCTTCATGTGTAAAGAACAGATTCAGTTGCCCCTGGACTAGCAGAGGGATGCTGGGCTTCTCTCCTACACACTGCTTAATGTCCTGTCTGGACTATCATAGCAGCTGGAGGCTGCCTTCCACTCATTTCTCACTAACAAGTCACTGTGTCTTATTCATCACACAAGTGGGGGGACAATGCTATGGTAGCCCAGAAAGGCTGGGGGAAGAACGGAATCAACAGGTGGGGTTGTTACAGGAGCACCCCCTGTGAATAGCATACATATCATAGTTTCTGCAGGATCTGACACAGAGCAGCTGTGCTCTCTGGTTCTATGATACAGTGGTTATCTAGTACACTTACCTATATTCTAGGCAGGACTGATTCTATTTTTAGATACCAAAAAGGAGGGATTGACTCAGGGAGTCATTCCCAATTTTGGCTTTTGCGCCCCTGGCTGATCGGCCATGGGCACTTATGACAGCAGCCAATGGTACAAAAGGACTGGTAGCCATAATCATCCTCACCAGTTCCAATTTATGGAAGGGTTTGGATGGTGCAGTATGACTGGTAACCATCTCTGCTGTCATGCAAAAGCAAAAGCATGCTTCTGTGTAGCGCTGCTGAATCGCCTCTGTGAGCGGCATCTAGTACACATACGGTGAGAGTCACAAAAGGCAAAACAAGCTCCATGATTGCCATGCTATGGCATCTGCCAGGGCAATCCAGGGGAAAAAGGCGCGAAATGCTTGTCTGCCGTTGCTTTCCCAGAGGAAGGAGTGACTAACGACATTTACCCAGAACCACCCGCGACAATGATTTTTGCCCCATCAGGCACTGGGATCTCAACCCGGAAGTTCCAAGGGGTGGGGGAGGCTGCGGGAACTATGGGATAGCTAGGGAATAGCTACCCACAGTGCAACGCTCCAGAATCCGACGCTAGCCTCGGACCGCGGACGCACACCACCGAATTAATGTGTTTAGTGTGGCCGCGCGCACTCGATTTTATAAAATCTGTTTTACAAAACCGGTTTATGCAAATTCGGAATAGTCCCGTAGTGTAGACGTACCCCTAGTTTTCCTCTTCCATAATCTCCCAGTCTTTGTCTCTCCACCCCATGCTAATCCAATTTGCTCCCAACACCCGTTCCCCATGTCTGTTTCTTGTCCCTTCTAGATTTAAATCGGGCAGCTTTCAAGTCCATGCTGCTGGATCCAGCAGGGTGGGGTGGTCATTTAGCATAGAGGACAGAAATGTTCACTGCTTTCAGTTCCCAGGTCTGGGAATGCTCAATGTGCACAGTATCTTCAACGAATTTAGCTGCAATTGCTCCCACAGTTTTCTACTTAGCATGTCCAAACTGTGATTTTTCAAGGGCTTATAATTTGGCCTAATTTGGGCAGAGATTCAGAAGACTGGAAAAATGTACACCTGTGATAGGAAGGCCACACCCTACAAAAATGCAAGTCCCTGCTGCAAACCATATAGGTACTAGAGCTCTCAAAGAAAAATGTTGCAAAAATTATTTGTGTATTTTTCGTTAGCCTTGCTCTCAGAAAAGGTTCAATGGTTTTGTCTGATTTGTTTTTCAAAACAATTCAGTTTGAGACAGATTCCAAGCATGCAGAAAATTTCAGCCCAAATGGTTAAAAGTTTGGCTAAATTATAAGTAACTGAAAAAAGGAATTTATAATAGGAAGTGGCAGGCAATCTCAGTAATAGTCTGTTACCAGTCCTGCTTATGATAATGCTAACCTTCCAAAGTTCCTTTTATTTAATATGTTTATTAAACATACAGACTCATCTGATCCCTATTAAAATGTTATCATTTACCCACAGGGAAGTGATATATGAAATAGATCAGTATTGTCCTAGATTTAGAATAGAAAATAACTGCAATTTCAGATATCCCTTCATGGTGATTTCAGAGTAAACCAATTTTTTTTTTAATCTCAAACACAGTTTAAAAGAGGAAGGACATGTGAGATTATAGGATGTCAGCTTTTATTTGTGTGGTGGAGGTTTGAGTCCTTTAATGACATAGTGTCAAGTTGTCATTATGTTTTTAGCATTGCACAAGTATTTGAAGATTTTGATAAGCACATTTATAAATTAATAACATAACATAAAGTACATAAATTATGCAAAGAGTTCAGAAAGTTGCATCAATCAATGCCATGGGTTCCTGTTCAACAGCACATAAAAATGAGAAGACTCATCCCTGTATTTGCCTTGTAACATATTATTGTGCATTTTTATGCAAATCATTATCAGAAAACAATTTGTCATCTTTCTTAAACAAAAATATACTCTATCCTGACCCTACAAAAAGAATGCATTTTTAGTTTAGGAAATGAAAAAAAAATGCTACAGGCCTTAAAGAACCCCTTGAATTATGCAACATTGCCCTTCAAAGCTGTTACATGTGTAGGCAAATAATAGAGTTCTGAGGGGGAAATTAAAACAGCCCCAAGCAAGGATATTGTTGAACTTGATTTAGACAGAAATAGTAGGTGCCAATGTAATTTTGTGGGTATTCCCTATCTTCTCATAATCCTTTGGCAGCAATTTTTTTCTCACCTATCACAGTGAAAACCTGACCTAATGTAAGGATTTCTAGATTAAAGAATCACGTTGGGACTGTACAGAAGAAATTGCTTTGTACCAAATTGCTTACTTTTCCTTTCCAGTTTGGAGGTGTGGGGGGGAAGTAATGGCAACATAATAGTGTTACAGTTTTATGACCACAGCAGCTTGTATTAACCAGGTACCACTCTACATGGAGAGTTCTTCAGCTAAACTGATTATGAGATTGCTTTACATGAACAGTCCAGTTAAAGAATGTTTTCTCCTCCCTTGGTCCATCAAGGGCACACACTTAGGGGTTCTCAGCTACCAGCCATCACCTCTCCTGGGCAGATTCTATATCTCACTGTTCCTGACCAGTATTTTAAGGCTTCATTGCTCCCTGGATTTAACTGTGATATCCCCAGCAAGACAGACTGCCTAAACAGTCCAGTGGCTGTGTTTTGCTTTCTCTCCAAAGGGTCTGACCAGTGTACTCACTGCTGTTTTAAGCTACGACAGAGCTCCTTCTAAACAAGCACATTTATTCTTAAGGTAAAAGCTTCAGAGAAAACATTAAAACAATAAAAGTTCCTATGTGTATGCTAAAAGACTTACTGGAGGACACCCCTCAACTGCAACCTCTGGGCTTTGGTAGGTTTTAGTCCTTTAAAACCCACAATTGGGTTTTCCCCATGGTTACAAGTTCATATCCATCATAGATCCAGAACCAGTCCCCAGACTGGGCAGATCAGGCATTTCTTTATAGAGCTGTGGCCTTTTATTTTGCTGGTAATCAGCAAACAACAACCCTCTTCTCAGAGTATAGCTTCAAGAGGTTGAGTTTTTGCTAATAACAAGAGTTGGGTAATTTGCATTAACTTCTCCCTAGGGATTCCCTAGGAAATACACTTAACACCTATTGTCCCAAAAGTCCATACTTGTGCACATTATCAATAGTTTTTGAACTCCCAACTCTTATATCAGTCACACCTTCCCTTTTAGAGAGGTTTCATGCAATCCTGAGCCACAATAATACATAAACTTAATATAATAAGGTCTTTCAAGCATATTGCAGAAAATTGACACATCTATCAGTAATAGCATGAGACAAAAAAGACAAAAAAGAAAGTTTCCTGAAAAATGTAAAGACAACAAAACTTTAATTTTAACATGAGTACCACCCTGAAGGAAGCTGTTCACCTATTTATGCAAGACTCATAGAAATCATTGTATTTTTAACTTCAGAATCTGGACAAAGGTAAATATACTTGAAAATGTCAATACAACTATATTTTGGGACTCATGTTCGTGTTAGAAACAGGTTAGAGGGCACTCCAACCACATGTGTTTTTCCCCAACACACTCCCTATATCAGGGAGGGTGTAAAAAGACATGGTATAAATGAGTTATGCCAGTCTTGTATCAACCAGGTACTTCTTTACACTGAGAAGTTCTTCAGCTATACTGTCTACGAAGTCGCTTTACATGAACTGTCCAGTTAAAGTATGTGTAAAGTGACCAGAATCTGCCCCCAGATTTGCAAGAGCTCTTACGATTGTCTCCCTTTAACGATTACTAGTTTTTCCTTAAGCACATATGGTTACCTCGGTACTTACAATAATCCCTATTGTGCTGGTTCTTGGGAAGCAAAAGGAGGATAAGAACAATTTAATCTTCAATTCTCGTTCTGTTTTATAAAATACAATGTGATTTAAGTGGCACCATGTTAAAAGTACAGTTGTTTAAAGACAACTCTGAATGGCTAAACATTTTCCAAGACTCCTATAAAAACATGAAATGAAATAAAAGGGGCTCATACATAACGCAAACCAAAAAGCTAGGGTCTGGATCACTGTAGTTTTGTTAGTAGCTTCTCACTAAAAATTGCCCCAATAGATAACAAGAACCTTAACTTGAACATTAATGTGTGTATACTCTCACTTAATACAGTCTCCTGATTAAATTTACCTCTGTAAAAGTCCTTCAAGTGTTACTGTGGAATATATATGCAGTGGGACAAAATAAAATATCTGTCCTTCCTACAGCTTGCTCAACATTACAAATAAAACAAATCCTGAACACTCTCCTCAATAAAAGAGGTGAATTCATTTTATTGTTATCTGTGGGCTCATATTATTCACTATTCAGGAGTATTTGGACCTCCAGTTTATATTCATGAAAATATTCAGGAATCCTTATAGTGCACATGAATTTCTAACATTCATTTTCAAATATATGCCAATCGTGTATTCATCATTCATTTTTTTCCCTCTTTCATCCAGTCAGGGAGCAGAAACAATACTATGTGACTTAGGTGACTAAATATATTCCACAAAGTGTATAATGAAAGTTGATTTAGAGAGTAGTTAAGAATAACATATATGTTTATATGATTAACAAATAAGAAAAAATAGGCTCCATTTGCCAAGAATATTGGACTGTGTTGAAAGTTTGCACTCAGCACATAGTAAGGGACAGCATGCAGCTGTACTGCTTCAGGAGCAAACCAAGGAGAGATGGTCATTCCAACGGACACATTTTTCCAAAGGCTCAGGAGAGAAATAATCAACTACTATGGTCTATGCTGACCAGCATAGTGAGGAGGGACTCATAGACAAGGTTCTTCTGCCCATTTCCCATAATTGCACACCCACCTACTCAACAAAGGACAGTAGAATCTCCTTGGAAATTGTTCTTTCCCTTATGCTGTGACTCACCTTACACCTAGAATTGGATGAATCTTAGTTTATTCGCTGAAAAATGAAATTTTGGTTGACCTGAAACTATTTACGAATTTGAACTCAAATTTAAGTGTGTAACTTACTGAATATGTTAAGATGTTAGAAGCATGAATTTTATTCTGTTTTAATAGTCTAACATTTCATTAAAAATATGGTGTGACTGCCTATGAATATGCCAAAAATCTTTCACAGAAAACATTTCCTTCCCTAGCCTAGGTGTTTCTGCCTGTTGTTGTTCTGTGTTTGTTTCTACATAAAATGCTAGTTTTCTCCAGTGTCTACTGAAGGCAGGCCTATTTATTTTTTTCCCACTGGAAGGGTTAACCATGTTGATCTTACCTAAGGCTACAGTGTGCAGTGTTTACTAAACTACCTTCTACTGAGAAGGTAAGGCTTGAAAGGAGAAAATTACCTTTATTCAACATTTCTGCTTTAAAAAGGATAATGATTTCATCTGGTTAGAGCTGTCTGTGCCCACTTAGTTTATTGCAGGAAAGAAATTGCCTGCTCACTCATGATAAGATAATTTGTCGCCTTGGAAATTAAATTACCCATCCCAGCTTACCTTGAGGAGGAATACTATATAATACCTATTTGTTCCATTACACCCTTTAAATCAGAAATAAGCTCTACTTTACAAATATGTTTCATGTAATCAGAGACATTAAGGTGAGTTAAAATAGCCCATGACTACTATTTAATCAGGCATCAGGCTCCAAAGATGTCAATTATGTAAGACTTGTACCCAGTGGAACTAAAGAGATATTTGAATAAAGGATATGAAATAAGAATAAAACTCTGCCTAAAATATATTTTAAAAACAGCTTTTTTAAAAGCACAGGAAAACTCACTGCAGGAAACAATGGCCTAGATTCACCCTCAAAGTACCAACTCAGAATGGAATTCAATGGAGCTCTACGCATGCACAAGGGTCCGCTCACGTGGAACCACTGGAGGCATCAAGCCTTGGTTTCTACTTAACATTTTGAAGACCCCAATCCATCATAAAATCAGGTAATCAGGCGAATAGAATTGTTTTTCTCTCTTTGCTGGAAATCTCACTTCTAAGTCAAAAATTAAGAGCTGGACCTGGTTTGCAGGAGGGTGCACTGTGATTAGCAGAACCCCATCGATCATTTTTTCAAACACAATTTTAGTGTCAAGGTGAATAAAGAGATTTTAAAATTAAAAAGCCTCTGTTCATTTTCATGTTTCTTAGCAATCAGCCACAATCTTGGCAACAGAAAAAATATACTTAAACAAACAAACAACCACATTAGTTTGGAAGGGAACTATCTGTGGGGCCCTATTTATACAACAAGGCTTGGAAAACAGAGAAGCTGGAAGATTAATGAAAACACACCTATGGAACTGAGCTGACTCAAGTAATATTCCACCTTCCCCTTTCGCCATAATCCAAATGATTCATTCACTACTTTTCAATTTACAAAAAAAAAAAAAAAAAGGTTAATACAATTGTATTTTCTGGACCATTTTTTCCAAGTTTTTGAGAAATGACACAGAATAACTTTTCTTGTGGTGATGACACAGGATTAGGAATCAGGATTACATTCCTCGTTTAGACACAGACTTTGTGTGAATCACTTAATCCATATGTTCCTGTTTCTGCATTTGTAAAATAGAGCAATAATTCTCACCTACCTCATAGAATTGTTTTGAGGATTAATTAGTTTATGTTTTATGATACTTTGATAATGAAAGGCACTAAATCAGTTATTAATATTATTATTTTAGGCTTTAATACATTTTTAAACTATGGGTATGTAACTCTTTCACTGAAGAATAGGACTGCAATTACTGTGTGGTGGCAACATTTGTACTTTTATGTATTTATTTTTCACACGGACACATACATCAAAGGAGCATACCTGATTCAGGACCCAGTTCTGCATTGGGATTGGTTAGCTCAGATCTCAGCATCTTTGAAGTCCCAGACTCTGTACTGGTGTAAGGGCCCAGATTAGCTGTTCCCACTCTCCAGTGATGAATGGGTTAGTTGGAGAGCCAGGAAATGTAGATTCAACACTTAGTTCCCACACAACCACAGTGGTCTGAACAATGTGATCTCTCTTTGCCTCAGTTCCCCATCTATAAAATGAGGATAATAATATATCCCCACCTCACAGGACAGTTGTGCAGAGGAGCTCATTAGTGTTTGTGAGGGGCTCAGATTATTATTATTTGTATTACTGTAGTGCCTAGCATTAGAGCTGTATGAACCAAATAAACACCTAGATATATTAATCGGGGCCCTGGCGTGCAGTAGTAGTGGTGTATTTTTCATAATATACAGGTATACCCTGCAGTATGGAAGTGGTAAAGAATCCACCTAGGGCAAGTGTGGGAAGAGGACTGCCTGCCGGTAGGTAGATCTGACAGAGGTGGAATGAGGAAGAACAGTTTTAGAATATACAGAAAACTTGGCCCAATTACTCCATTTTTCAAACCAGTTACTAGCAAATTAGTTTAAGTATGCTGTTTGTTTGTTTATATGCGTAGGCCATCACACTTCAGGGCAACTTCACCTGCGTTCTCCCTCAGTGGTCCACCAAGGTTACCCATTCACAGGCTTCCTGATCCCCAGCTCTCGCTTCTCTTGCACAAAGACAAGCATCTCACTCCCTCCTGGCTGGAAGTATTTCTAGGCTGCACCGTTTCCTGCCTACACTGTGAATCACCCCATCAAGTCAGTCTGCCTGAACAGTCTTTTCTTCTCAGAGGCTATAAACAACATAATTGCACACAGTTATAAGGTACCACGCAGCTTTTCCTTAGCATGCATATTTGATCTTAAGGTGAAAGCATCACACTGAAAACATATTCAAACAACAAAAAGAAGCTATTGGCATGTTGATAAGCCTAACGGAGATCGGTCCAACTCCAGCAAGGGCTCTGGCAGGTGACCAACCCTTCAAACCCCACCAAAGTGTTTTTCTGTGGTTATAAGTTCATAGCATCCTTTACTTAGGACCACCCCATGAATCTTTGAGTCACTCCTTTATCCAGTTTGGGAAGCTAATCTTGTCCTCGTGTAACACCTGATCAGCAGACGGAGCTCTCCTCCTCAGAGTGAAGGTTCAAGAGGGGGTATATATGCATATACCTCCTTTTAAGGATTTCCTCAGAAATCACTTTAAAAGTTAATTCTTGTCCAGTACATTGTTTAGGAGAGACATGCTACTTGTGAGGACCTTGTATTATCATGACAGTTAAGGTAAGGCTTCCAGGCTCACAGCCCTCAGAAAGTAATGTCAGGGTGACTAGTGAGAGGGCCTTTTCAGGAGAGAGGAATAGATTTTTGAATCCTCCACTGGTCTGACACAGCTTAATTTTGCTGGCTTTTAAGATATAGCACAAAGGACTATCTCTCTTTTTCACAATTTTTTCCTGGAAGGGAAAGAGGAAGGAGAAGCATTTATTTTGGAAGAGATTTGTTTTTAATTTAATTTTTTTTGTCTTAAAAGTCATCTGTGAAATTAGGTACATGCACAGAGGGATTTTGATAGTGCCAGGATTTTATAACTAAAAATAAATGAATAGCACAAAGATAACAAAATTATAATTGCAGGCAAAGCAACACTTTGGAAGAATCTGTAAATGTATTGTATCTGATCCTTAAAGCTGAACTGCATAGCCTGTAATCTGTTCTACAGTCAGCCAGTACAGCTCATAGTAATCACAAACTTGGGTCACCCATGAGGGATTGGTGGTGTGAGGAAGATCACAAGCTTTAAAAGTCAAAAACGGTGACAGTGAGCCATCACAGTAGGAAATGAAAAATTGATGCAAAAGAGCTGAGGAAATGGAAGGTAATGTTCAAAGGTAAGGTATTGCCTGGAGGAATGAGCACAGTTTTAGAATTAGGAAGGTCCAGATCCATAAAGAGACTTAGGCTCCTATACTCAAAGTCTCAGTTTTAGGCACCACTGCAATCTATAACACTTCTGCTTGGCTGCCACCTAACCGTAAAGGGATTTAAATGCACTCAGTGCCTACATTTTTTCTATAAAAGTTCTCTAAGTGCCAAAGATTTTGCTTCTCTGTATAAGCACTGATGACTCAGGCAAGTGTCTAGACATCTATCTCATGCCTCGGCTTCAACGTAATCCTCAAACCAGGGGAAGAAAGATTTTAAAAAAATGTTCTACCTATCTTGCCTGTGGCACCTGATCATGCTTAACTCCACATAAAATGGCTGGGGGAAGAAGGGGACATCTCTTATAACCTTTATACCAGTTCTTAGAGTACTTACCTGAGATGTTGGAGACTCCAGTTCAATTCCCATCAACTGGATAAAGAGAAGGGATTTAAACTGATGTTTCCCACTTTCCATATGAGTGCCCTGATCCCTGGACTATGGATGGGCTATTCTGATGTGGGGCTCTCTCATCCTATATTGTTGAAGCCATTCCACTTGGTTTCAATAATTAAATATTAATTGGGCCAGGGACAAAGTGAGAGTGATTCTATAGTTCAGTGGTTAGGGCACTCAGCTGATAATTGAAAGACCTCTGTTCAAATCCCTTCTCATCAGGCAGGGGCAGGGCAGAATTGAACTGCTAGCTCTCACATCCCATCTGAATAACTCTACCCCCTGGGCTAAAGGTAATATAGGCTATATCCTGCCCCAGCCATCTGATGTGGAGTTAGGCAGGTGCATAAGCCATTCTTGTAAGAAACAGATTGTGTGCCCAAATTGCCCAATTCCAGGCTCCAGGAGTGCAAGCAGAGATAGGCATATCCCTGCAGATTGGATTTAGGCACTGAACTCTGTGAGAGGTGAGGCTTAGGACACATCCCTCTAATCAGCTTCTTCTGTTGGCTAGCTTAGGTGGCTTTTGTGTCTCCCATTCTCAGATGCCTATCTCTCCTGCATCATTGTTTAGGAAATCTAAATGCCTAACTCAGGCTTTGTGGATTTTTCAAGGTGCCTAAAAGATAATCCTGTTCTGGATTCAGGCCAAAGTTTGCAATTCCAAAGTCTGGCTCTATGACTCACTTATTTTGTGGTCTTAGGCAAGTCATTTTAACCTCTTTGCTTCCATGTCTCCACTAGTAAAATGGGATAATAATACTTGTTATAGTTTTGGGGTAACTGCACCTCTGACCCCTTTGGGGTCTGGTCTGCCAAGGGATATTCAGGTCTCCAGCCTCTCTATAAGCAGAGTCCTTTGACTCTCTGCCTCCAGACTTCAGTTTTAGGGTGCAGTCCCCCAGCAATTCACTGTGTTTATCCAAGCAGATCTGAATTTAGTCTAGCACCTGCAGTTTCACTTTTTCTCCAGGGGACTGAGATAGTGGATAGAGACCAGACATCCTTCATAAAGAGAAGGAGAATTATTTGGGACAAA
The DNA here is from genome assembly GCF_020497125.1 of Mauremys mutica. NCBI lineage: Eukaryota > Metazoa > Chordata > Testudines > Geoemydidae > Mauremys > Mauremys mutica. The sequence continues at coordinate 52,254,959 of NC_059076.1, read as the reverse complement.
AGTCTTACAGAAACAACATATAATAAAACAATAAGCAGTCTATACACTTTGAGAAAGCTTACCAGGTGTCTCCCATCTTCCACACAGAGACTCTTGCAGGTTCCAGTCCTTCAAACACTTCAGCAGGGTTTGCTCTCTTGGTTAAAGGTTCATTTGTTAGGTTAAAGGTAGGGACCTTTCAGTCATGTGAATCTGATGCTTTGTACAATTGTGTGGCCTTTGTATTCCCCCAGGCCTCCCAAAACAGTTAAAATCAGTCAAAACTTCTTTCAACAGGAAGTGAAACTTCTAAGGGTTGGTGTGTGCATAACCAGTATTAAGGGCATTGCATTAATGATCACCAGTGACTCCTGATTCACACAGTAAGCCAGTAAACCAGGAACCCTAAAATACATATAACACTTGTTGATACCCAAGTCCCTGAATATTCTACATGCCTATGGCATCTGGCACATCTCAGTATACAGTCTTTTGAAGTTTCCTTGCTTCCAAAGTTTGGCTCACAAAAATACAGATAACACGTATAAAGGTAATACAATACTCTCAAAGATACGCCTGGGTTCATTATATCTTTCACAATACATATTTTCTTTGCATTGGTTTTCAGAGCACTTTGCAAGGTATTGTAGCATTATCCCTATTTTATATACAGAGAAACTGAGGAAAAGAGAGGAGAAGTGACTTGCCAAAAGTCACACAGCCATACAACAGTACAGCCAGGAACAGAACCTAGTTCTCCTGAATCCCACTTTAGAGCTGGATCCATCACGTCACAGCACAGACTCCCTATAATGGTCAATATGGAATAAAGAACTGAAGTAAGTAATACCACTTAAATGAAGCCAAATCAATAGCTACAAAGTTGTCAGAAAAGAGGAAAGAAGCCAGTAGTGACTAAGAGCCTGTGGATTAGGAAAGAAAGACTGGTAGCTTTGATTCAAACTTTGAGCCAATTGTGCGTGTGTGATCCCTGTTCTTCAAGTCAAGCAAATACAAAACCAAGCCTCATTGTCAGACATACATAGCTTTATGCCATCTTTTAGGGCTGGGCAAACCATTTATAGCAAATAATTTATTTGATGAGTATTTGAGATATTTTTGTTTTCCTGAAAACATTCTTTGGAAGAAAACATCACTTGTATGAATGTGCACAGAAAACAAATAGGCTGGAAAATGCCATTAAAGGAAACTAATGATAGTTATTTGATTTTTCCCCCCTCTGGTACGATAGTCCAAACTTAGTCCAAGATTCTATTAACTTCTACGAATCCAGTAGCAGAATATTATTCTTATTTAGGGTGGGTAATAACAATCATGTTTTCTCTTTCTGGCCTTTTCTCTCCTCAGTTCAGTACAGTATTTATTGACTCTAATTAACTTTGCACCAGAGCAGGAAATCTAATGATGATCTTGAATAACATTTAACAATACCAAACACAAAAATATTCTTATTTGCCTGTCGGATGGGTTTTACTACATTCTCACAGCTCTGGGGCAGAGAAACAATTATGTAGTTTCTACAATCTCTAGGTATATGTAAGAGTGCTGTGGGTGAAAATCCTGCCTGAAAAATAAGAGGGAAGAAAGATATAGGGCTTGTCTATACTTAGAACACTTCAGCAGTGCAGCTGCAATGCTTCAATAAAAACACTAACTATGCCAACGGGAGGACTTCTCCCACCCATGTAGATAATCCATCTCCCCAAGAGGCAATAGCTAGATTGATGAGAAATTTAGGTCTGTCTACACTGGGGGTTAGGTCAGTTTAACTTCATCATTGGGGTGTGGATTTTTCACACCCGTGAGCGAAGTAGTTATACTGACTTAATTTCCTGTTATAAATCAGGCTTCAGTGTCTTCTGAAAATAAAGATGTAGCTTTTAAAAAAATATTAGGTATCTCTAAAATTTATACACACACACACACGGGAAATCTGAGAAATACAAAGGCTATTTTCTTTAAGCATATTAACATTGTACAATTATTATGCTTATTCAATATCAAAATTGTATGTTCTCTCAAAGTTTATGAGATAAGCTGCTAGGTTAGCTTAGACATCTAACAGCTGATTTAGACTAATTAGAATGAACAAGAGATTCAAAACTTTGCAGACTAAACTCAGGAGAGGCACAGGTCTGGTCTACACTGTGGGGGGATCGATTTAAGATATGCAACTTCAGCTATGAGAATTGTGTAGCTGAAGTCAACTTATCTTAGATCGACTTAGAATCACTTACTTCGCATCCTCGTGGCACGGGGTCAATTGCCGCCGCTCCCCCGTCGACTTTGCTTCTGCCTCTTGCCAAGCTGGAGTTCAGCAGTTGACGGGAGAGTGATCAGGGATCGATTTATCACGTTTACACTACACGCGATAAATCGATCCCCGATAGATCGCTACCTACCGATCCAGCGGGTAGTGTAGACGTCCCCACAGAGTATTTAGGTTGGACTACCAGATGCTTCTGTGTATGCAGGGAGGGAGCAAATAATGTTTTTCAAAGAAATTATGCAGCTAAAACTGTGAGAGGGGAAACTTCAAAGGAAAGAGGCTCTTAGAGCTAACATCCTGCCATTAAAGCACAGAAGTGTACTGGAATAAGGATCACGCTCTAATGAAAAATTCAACCTCCTTGAATAAATCTTGTAAAGACTCAGAGAAAAGGAAATAAACTAAGACCCTGACCTAGTAATCATTTAAATTATTTTCAAGAAACCCAATTAGTTCAAGAAGCCTGGGATCAGGAGCCTGTGGCTAAAATGTCATTTTAGTTCAAATTTTCCACCATTACACTATCACCAATACTGCTCCCTTGATTGTAGCATCTGTGGTAATATGAGTTTAAACTGTCCATCAATGTTTTACTAGGGCTAGAGGCCACTGCAGTTAAAATACACAGCAATGCCTGTCTAAATGAGTGCTCCCACCATTTTTACCACTGTTCGAGTTGCACAAGTGGTCATTTTTCAGAGGAGAGCTAAATGTAACCTTCATAGAGAAGGGCTAAATGTAACCTTCATAGAGAAGGGCTAAATGTAACTTATTAGAATGGTTTTACCTTACCTTAGCTATATTTACTGCTCTTGATTTAAAAGATTCTGATTCACTCCTAATCAATCAGATCTAGTTCAAGCCATTCACAAAAGAATTCATTCTGTTTCCATCAGATTCTCATGGAGACCAAGCCATTATCTCAATATTGAGTTTCTTATATATTTTGTCATGTTCTCTTTTATTTAGGAGATCCTATCAGAGGTGTGGGGGAGGTAGGTAGGTCTTAATAAAAAGTCTTAACAAAAAATAAATTCTTTCTTGCTATGTCTTTTGTAATGTTTCTGTAAATTAATTCACAGACTCAAAATGGCAGTTTTATGACTGAAAAAAGAAGTGTTTCATAAATGGGTAATGTACTACTATGTCAACATACAGTGCAGGTGTTTATCTGAATCACATTATAGTTATACAACAAGGATGGTCTATAAGAATTTTTTTTCCTCTCTTCTTCTTTATTAAATACTTAAAATTAAAAGACTCTTCTTGAAATTTCACTGGCAACTTTCCTATTTGTTTTTATGAACAGGCTAAAAACCTTACATTTATCTAAGAGGCATATATATAGATATCACAGATGCTATGGCTAACTAGCAGTAAGTAGATAGATATTGAAGTCAATGGGACTATGTAGTACTCACTCAAGTGCTTTGTTTGACTAGGGTTTATATTACTCTTTTAACTCTAGAGAAGGCTCCTGCAAATTAGGGGGAGAGAGGGGAGATGAACTGGAGAAACATTGTGTAAGAATTGCTGTTGCCCTATTTTGTACCTATCTTGTAGATAAGAGGAATACTTCATTACTACCTAGAGTTGATTATCTGGTGACACTTTTAAAAAATATATAAGTATTGCATTCATATAAGAAAGTTTTAAAAGGTATGGGAAGAAGCATTCCCTTTGGGTAAGCTATTCTAGAATAGTCCACTATATGGTTGCTTGCACCTATGCTAAGCATTTGATACTAGCCAGTGTCAGAAGTGGGCTATTGGTCTGATACAGGATGGCATGTTCCTATATAAAAATATCAGCAAGTAAACATAACACCCGACTTGCACTCAAACAGGTTCAGATTCTGCCCGCTATTTTTGTGTATTACGAAAAAATAACATTTTAGATCTTTGTTTTGCTTTCTTAAGAATCAACCAAGGATATGATTTAACTCTTGACCCACCTCTGAAACACCCCTTAATAGCAATTTGTTTTTGTAGTATGATGAGTGTTAAGGAGAAAGTTATAGTGGTTCCACTTTGCCATGGTTACAGTGATTAACATCAGATGAGGTGTCACAGTGGAGCTGCAAGGTGTCTAACCATAATTCAGGAGACACTTAGCAGGTCACTTAAATGTCAAAAAACCTTAATTCTGTCTATTTACAGAGCTAGTTCTATTTACAGAGCTAGTTCTGAATAAAAAAAAATTGCAAGCATCTCTATATGGGATTATGAGGAGTTTCTGACCGAGAAAAATGAAGTCACCATAACTTCTAACTGTAAAAAGATGAGAGGTGTAGGTGTTGTTCTCCTTCCTCATTTTGATAGATCTCAGTAGCATCACATTATTTATAGGCTAAAGTGTACTTCTCATCTGAAAGAGCCAGCAATATGGGGAGACCTAGACAGAATTAGACCAGAGAAGTCTGAGTTGAAATTACAGCAGCAGCTACAGCAGGAACTGTGGGTAAATGTAAGTCCCCCTATCACTCTACTGCCCACAACCACTGCATCCACAAGTCATGCTCCAAACTGAGATAAAGCCAGGGCCAGCAAGAAGTGCTTCCATAGTGAGCTAGAAAGTTCCCCCAGAACACCCCTACCCGCAGTAGGAGAAGCCTTCAGACCCTCAGCCTCCGGACATCACAATGGACATTTACGCATACACTTATAGTTCTTTGGACTATGCTCCCATCACATGCCCACCTTTCCACCCTTCTCCTTTCTATCAGTGTATGTAGATACTTATATTTTTGGTTCATGCTGCCATGGACTTGTCCAATTTATTTATTTTCAAGGGCTTCTTGAAATTTTTTATTCAAAAATTTTATTTGACCAAAAAATGTCCTTTTGTCACAAATGATAATTTCCATGAAAATTTTCTATTTTTTCAAAATGTTCCCATTAAAAAAATCATAATATCCAAAAATATGTTAACTTCCCAAATATAGATTGGAGAAAAGTTGCTACTAATGACAGTAGGGCCCAGTTATTCCTAGATATTATGACCAACAGATTTCTTCACTAAATGGACATGGAATAAAAATGAGATGATGCTGTTTGTAGATTTGATTTTAGTAAGTGGTGAGTACAATATAGAAGAGCTAGTCATAGAAAACAAACTCAGATAAAGTGATCATGAAATGATTCAGATTAAATTAAACAGAAGGATCATCAAAAACAAGTAGATAAACTAAGGTTTTAGATTTCAAAGGGGCAGATTTTAATAAATGAAATGAGCTAGTAAGTAATGCCAGCTGAAATGAAAATCTCTGGGACTTGAATGTGGAAGAGACTTGGAATTTTTAAGACAAAGGTGAAAAAACTATCTGGATTTGCATCCCAAACTAAGGCAAAAAAATAGTTATCTTAGGGCTTCAGATAGGGAATGGCTCCAGACCTAACTCAATGAATAATCACTTCAAAAGGGATATTAGGAGTAAACAGAGATACTTACAAAGAATGGAAAAAAGGATTGATCAGCAAAGAAAGCTATGTCTTAGGGGTCAGAAAGTGCAGGGATAAAGTTAAAATTGCCAAAAGTCAAGCTGTGTTAGATCTTGCAAAGGAAATTAAAACAAATAGTAGAATGGTCTTAGGGCTCAAGAAAAGAAGAAATGGGGCCGTTATAAAGAAGGATTTGGCTTGAGACTGATTTTATTAGTATTTTCATTAGTGAATTTGGCACAAAAAGTAGGAATGTACTAATGAAATGATACAATGTTGGGAGGCATCATCAACACAAGGGAGGATCAGAATATTATATAGGAAGAATTGGATGAGGACTGGAGTAATACAAATAGGATGAAATGTAACAGTACAAGTGCAAAGTTATGCATTTAGGGACTAGTAACATCAATTCCTGCTATTAGCTGGAGGCTCAACAATCAGATGCACCAGATGAGGAGAAAAACCTAGGTGTGTTAGTTGATCACAGGATGACTATGATGACAGTTTGATGTGGCCAGGAAAAAATGGCAAATGTGAACCAATGATGAAGTAAGGTATGTCGAGTAGCAAAAGAGAAGAATTAATGCCATTGTACAAGGCACTGGTAAAATCTCTTCTAGAATACTGTGTACAGATTTGGCCACCCATGTTCAAGAAACATGAATTCTTATTGGAACAGGGGTGGGAAAGGATACAGTGATTGGGAATCAGTCTGTACAAATCTATGAATTCTGGTTGACATTATGAAGTTATAAAGTTTTACTATGAAAACTCCCATCAGAATGGAATACCTTTAAATGATAGACTGGGTTCCAGGAGAACTAGTTTAGCAGGGGAGAGGTCACCTCAGCAAAGAAACTTTCCCGGCAGAGGTTTTGGATCACCCATTGAAGCTGTCAAGGGAGTCACTTGACAAAGGAGGCTAAAAATTAGAAAAGTGGAGGATCTGATCTATCTGGATTTTTGACCATTTTCCTCCAGTTTAACAGGAGGAAAGGACAAGTGAGGGAAGGAGACTCCCTGAGGAAGAAGCCACTCACCATACAACAGCCTGTGTGAGGCGATGGAAATTGTCTCTGCCTGCCTTTCAGAGCCCAGCTGGCTTCCCCAAGGACACCCAAAGAAAGATGAGCTAGTAAGGGGCATTGTAGTTAGGATGTTTATTGTTTTCTAAATGATTGGCACTCTCTTGTGCATTATGTAATTAAGTAAAAGGGCAATAATATGCTAAGTGTCTTGGTGTGTTACCTTCTTCACAATAACCATGTGCCTCCTGACAGAGTTAAATGGTAAAACAGACGGCTTATACCTGGGGTAGAGTTTTGGGAGATGGTATGTTTAAGCCACAGGGGAACCTGAAGAATCAGCACTGCACCAAGGAGCTAAGAAGCTGGACAGTGGGCTTCAGCACTGAGTGGGGTTCTAGACAAAAGATCTGTGCCCAGCCCTCAAGAGTGTGCCTAGGGATGCCAATATTAGGGCAGTGGTATCAAGCAGCTGGATCCCTTCACAGTAGTCCAGTGGGTGGACAGCTGATGCATTTGACTGGATCTGTGACAAAGGGCTTACTAAGATGATTGAGGTAATGGAGAGCCTATTTTATGAAAAGAGACTAAGAGAGCTAAGTTTGTTTAGCATGAAGGCTGGGGGATATGATTGGTCTCTATAAATATTTCAGAGGGTAAGGTGCAGGAAGGGAGAAAAGTGATTTAAGCTGAAGGACTGTTTTGACACAAGAACAAATAGGCATAAAGTGACCATGAGCAAATTTAGGCTGGAAATTTGAAAAATTTTAACCACCAGAAGAGGGAAGTTCTGGAACAGTAGTGGGGGCAAACAACCGAACTAGTTTTAAGATGGAATATGACAAGTTTACGAACAGAATTATTTGACAAGGTTGCCTGTGATAACAGGTGACTAGACTCAGTGACCCTGGAGGTCCCTTTTGTCCTATGCCCTATGTTCTTAAGAAAACATCGGGTTTTTTGCCCCCTTTTCTCCTTATTTCCTCCCTCCTCCCAACTTCTTCAGTGGCAAATGGAAAAAGAGAAGGGGAATAAAAATGGGTAAACAAGAACAATGGGGAGGGATGGAGGGGAAAAAAGGTGAGAACGGAGGGAAAAAAAATCCAAAACTGAAAACCAATAAAAAATGTTTTCAAACCTGAAAATTATTCCAGTTTTGATTTTTGTTAAAAAATCAGACACTTCTAATTTTTTTTCATGAAAATTTTCCAGAAACTGAAAATGTTTACAATTTTTGGTGACAGAAACTAACCCCCTCTCCCTTTTTTTTACCAACTATAGATTCACATTCTTCTTCTAGTGAAATCACTAACATTTGCTCTATCTCCATTTTAGATTTGATTGCACTTTTCATTTTCTGATGCCGAGGATAAGGAATTGTATAAAGGTTAATCTGAGTGTGAAACAGCATCACCCTATAAGCACTGAGGCTGTAACCAGCATTTTGAAAAAGCCATTCAAATTTTAACAGTTTTCTCCTCTTTTTGTGGTATTCCTTTTCATTTGGTCACTGATTTCTTATAGCTTTTCTTACTTGCTTCTTGTCAGTCTTTGGGCTACAATAAAGGTTTAATTTAAATTTAATACCATGTATGCCTTCTCCCTAGGAATAATGTTTCTGATCCTGCTCCCATTGAACTCAATGGCAAAACTTTCACTGACCTCAGCGGTGCATGATTGAGCCCTATGTTCCATATTTATATAAAGAACATTTGGAAGACATAATAGATCTTTTATCTTTGTCTCTACTTTGGCCCAGAAAGCCAAATATTATGTCTAGCCATTTGTATCTATTTTTAATTTCACTTTAAAAGTGAAAGTGGCTTTAGTACCTATAAGAGGTTTTTATTAGTTGTACAGCCCCATACCACTATGTTTTGCTGTGAAAATGTGTTATCTTAGCACAAAAATATGGTGCTTACAGGTATTCAAGTGATGAGAGGTAATTGTGCCATCCTACTCAGCACTGGTGAGGCCTCAGCTGGAGTACCATATCCCATTCTGGGTGCCACTCTTTAGGAAAGATGTGGACAGATTGGAGAGAGTCCAGAGGAGAGCAACAAAAATAATGAAAGGTTCAGTTACATTTAATATTGAGAAAAAATGACTGAGGTATGACCTGATAATTGCCTTCAATATGTTATGGGATGCTATAAAGAGGACTGTGATCAATTGTTCTCCATGTCCACTGCAACAAGGTTAGGTTAGATATTAAGAAAAAATCTTCTAACTAGAAGGTTAGTTATGGTCTATAATGGTCTAGATTTACTTGGTCTAGTTTTATTTGGTCCTGGCTCAGTATAAGGGGCAGAACTTGATGACTTCTCATGGTCCCTTCCAACCCTACACTTCTATGATTCTTTGCATAAAGGTAGAGTCCACTATACAGGTGCTAGAGGTAATCTTTTTTCTCCTATTTCTACATTTGAAACTTTGTGTTATATAGCATCAGATGATATAAGTATTTGTGGGACATTTTACAGTAGGTAGTATGTAGCCATTCTTGGATTTTTTATGACTCCTTTGTTTTCTCAATTAGATTAGAAATGTGTTAAACTACACAGAAAGAATTCAAATTGACAATAAAGTGTTTATTCTTACATTTGCAGATAATGTAACAGTATAACCTCCCTCAGGGTTTACTTTCCAACCAGATTGCACTTCCTGAACTGTTAACTTATTATGAGGCTAGAGGAGCAAATTAACAAAGCTTATCACATGATTATCATTAAAGAGAAACTTGATGTCTCTTTGCTTGCTGATATCCAAGTTTGACACATTTTCTTCTCTTTGGGGGGTCTGTTTGCACAGTATCTGCATCTTCCATTAACACCAATGAGAGTTACATGCATGAACAGAGAGGAAAATAGTTTCTGTTTGTCTTAATGCATTGCATCTTGATTTTGGGAAAATAAAATAAATTAAGAAAGAGTTAACTGGTTAGGAGCATATAAGAATCAACCAGACCCTTCACCTAAAAATTATAGTGTCCTTGAACTGAATCATTTTGTAATTATTCTTCAGTGTCCCAAAGTTTCAATATTACAAGAGTGGTCTATTTTTGATACCTTTATTGGTTTATGCCTTGTTCTAATACCTAGAATGGTGGGCTTGTAGCTGCTGCCCATACCACATTATAGTAGCAACCATATTGGGAGGCTTGGTCATTGCGTCTGAAGGTCCATAATAGTGAAATTCTATCCATATCCATAACATATGCTATTTTCATCAGCATAGCAGTCATGGATCATTTTCCTTATGCATATAGATACTGAATATCTTTATAGAATAGAATATCAGGGTTGGAAGGGACCTCAGGAGGTCATCTAGTCCAACCCCCTGCTCAAAGCAGGACCAATCCTCAGATTTTTGCCCCAGACCTCTAAATGGCCCTCTCAAGGATTGAGCTCACAATGCTAGGTTTAGTAGGCCAATGCGCAAACCAGTGAGCTATCCCTCCCCCAATTTTGTCTTATGCATTTCTCCTATCACTTCACTAAAACATGTTTAAAAATAATGGAGGTACTTCAATTTGTAAGAGTATTAAACAGTTTGAAATTAGTTAAAGGAGCTCCAATGTATCTGGCTCCACTCAACCATTATAAAGAACACAATTTAGATGGTGTCCTCACTCATGCAGTCTTGCATTTGCTTTTGAATGAGGAAAACTGAAAACCAAGTAAGTGGAACAAAGTCAGATATTTAATTCAATTTGTAAATATCCTGTGTGCTTGGAGGGGAAAAATTAAAACTTTAAGAGCAGAGAGATTTTTACAGAAGGTAAGATTTGAATATTTACAAGATTGGAGAAAACTGTTTTTAACAGATATACCATCTGGAGCAAACTTGTTTGTTCTTTGTAAACACTGGATTAAAGGACATCAACGCTGTAAACTGAGGATTTAGGGGATGGTGATATATCCTATTAGGAACCCTGATGTAACATATACAAAAAGGTTTGTTTGTTTTAATTTTGTTTTATTTTTAACTGGCTTGTGCTTACAAAGACTAATACAGTAGTTGAAAACTTTTAGTGATTATTTTTTAAATGCACAATGTGGTGCCTAGAGGCTAAGGCAAATGTATAGACCCTAATTTATCCGCTCTGTTGTAAAACACTACCAAATCAGAATAGATTACTCCCACTTTGTTCAAGCATAAATGACTACATGCTACAAGGTAACTGTGAACAGGGCTCGAAGTTTCTCAAGCTACAGAATGTAGTCATGTACCATACACAAACAAAGAAAAAACACTGTGAAAATCTGGATCTTTTGTGTTGAGGATAACATGGATAGGAACTGACATTTGCATGTGTTTTTATTTCTTTGAACATTTATTTAAATGTTTCTTGTAAAAGTTCTGACAATTCTGATTTTCCTAGAACCTTTAAAATCTGTAATAGTTGCTGCTGCTGTTTATTTTTTTTCCCCTAGCTGTACAATGTTGATAGGTTACAGGAGAGTGATGGATGAAACATAAACGATCTGGAGGCTGGTTTCACAGGATTATCCAGAATTTCACATGCATGTTATCCAGATTTCCTTATGATTTACCATGCTATGGTAGTTCTGCTTAGGCCTCACAGAACACTTATTTCTACTACTGGTAAGCACCATACTGAAGCTTTTACAGATTTATCAACATCTTACTGTCAGACCCTTGTCCTGTTAAGTGTTCTATAGCAGAGGAATTGGGTGAGAATATACCACATCCCCAGGAAGAAGAAAAAAGGGAAAGACAAGAAAAAGCACACATTTTTCAGAGTGAAAGAGACTAAAGGGAGAGGCCAAGATTTAGCCTTCAGCCTTTGTTTCCCATTCTTTGAAAGACTGCTATAAAAGCATGAAAATGTCTGGTAATCTGCTGCATCTCTCTAATAGAACTTGTTAACAGTTTCCCATGTTCATAGTTTTCCAAAACCATTTACTAAGTAATTAATTCAATGTGGCAATGAGTCTGATTCTGCTCTCAAGTCAATGGCAAACTTTCATTGATTTCAGTAGGAGTAGGACTAAGTGCTAGATAGGCACACTGTAAGATCAGTAATTGTTCAGAAACAGCTCACACAAATCTGAACGTTAACAAGTTTCACTGAAAGAAAAAGGATGTGTGGTTCTATACTCACTGGGACACATTTATTGTTAAAAAACTAGTGGATCACACAAGATCAGGGAATAGCATTGATTATAACATATTACCTTTGTTCCTGAAGTCTGGGTGGGCAGGGTAGTAAAGACAATGCACAGAGTAACTAGAGTATTAAACTTACTATTTGTATATATTTATGGGGTCCTGACCAAAATAGGGGACTCAGAATTTGGATCCATCTGCATAAAAGAGTCAAGAGATTTGCAGTAGGTGAGAAAGGAATACAGATGATTACATCATTCCATAAAGCTTTCAGCATTCCTCCAGTATGGCTCATTCAGCACACTAGTAATTTTTCAAGAGCCTGCATACCAATAACTAAACATTTGTTCTGTTAGAAAGCAAATGTTCCTCATAATAAAGAGAGTCTGTCTAGAGCCCATGGAGGAAGAAGGGGAGTAGGTTAATTCAGTCACCTTACTTTCAAATTGCCTGAGGGTATGTCTACACTACCCACCGGATCAGCAGGCAGTGATCGATCCAGCGGGGTTCGATTTATCGCGTCTAGACACCCGTTGACCCCTGTACTCCACCACCGCGAGAGGCGCAGGTGGAGACGATGGGGGAGAAGCAGCAGTTGACTCACTGCAGTGAAGACACCTTGGTGAGTAGGTCTAAGTATGTTGACTTCAGTTATGCTATTCACGTAGCTGAAGTTGCGTAACTTAGATTGATCCCCCTCCCCTCCGCCCCCAGTGCAGCCCAAGCCTGAAACATTTAAATTCCATACAATAGTTATGCAATCACTTTAGTTACTGGAAGAATATAATGTAAAGTATATGGGCAATGTTCACTTCCTAATGCAAAGCTGACATGTAGGTAATAATTTAGGATTCTGACTGCAATTAATCTTTGTTCTCAACCCATGTTGTGTTTTGGATAATGCTAGAGGGAGAAGGGACTCATTCCCCCAGGATATGCATATAGAGAAGACCCATGGTATGCAGTTCTCACTTTACAATGCAAAAAGCCTGAGTGCACAATTTCAGGAGGGGCATCATTTGCCTCTGGCACAATGCACTCACCCACCTTTCCTGGATCCTGCAGACTCTCACATGGAGTAAAAGAGAAGAGGGATCTTGGAACATGAACTGTGCCTCTTGAAACTATACAGGGCATCTAAAAAAAATCTCATGAAAACTGAAGCTGCATTCTCTTTTGCTCTGCCCCACTCTCATAAAGGGTATAGAAGGGCTGTCCTGGAAAGCATTACTTAAGTGGTGCTGTGCTGCCTGGGTACTAGAGAGCTTCAGAGCTGGTGTTGAGGTATAGGATCTGTCAGTAGATGTCCCTGGGGTTGCCCTTAGATCTGTGGGTTCTTCTTGCTAACAACAAAATAATTGCAGGGAAAAATGTTTATGCTCCTCCTTCCCCTCCCCATATTTGGTAGAGAATATAAAGATGTATACATCTTCCCTCCCGCACACACCCCACTTTGGAAAGCTATTGCAATTTTACAATGTCTTCTTTCGGGTTTTTCTTTTAAGGTAGGTCAGTTATTCATTAGAATTCTCCATCAGAAAATGTAGGGGGTTGTTCATTGTTGTTGTTGTTGTTGTTTGTTTCTTTGTATTTGTTAGTTTTTCCCTACCACGGGCAAACATTCGGTGAGAAAGAATAATGTGCTTCCATGACTCAGCCTCACTTGATCGCACTCCTCAATCTGCATGTACATTGCCTAGATGTAGCAGGCAGGCACCAACTGAGTTCCTCACAGGATTCCTTTGATAGCATCTGCAGCACAACATAAAGAATTCCATTAAATTGGACAGGCTTAAATTGTTTAATATAAGAGTAAAGGGCTTAAAACAGAATAAACATGGCACTGGCAAGCTGATCTATTCATAATTAATGATCACATAGATAATTACTTTTGAAGTATTATATAGCACATAGGAATAAACTGTACTGGTCCATGTTTTCTTTTCTCGATGGTTTTGCATAATTTGATTTATGGAATAGGTCTATCAGAAGCAAAGCTGCCTTCAAAATATAGTAGAATTTTAAATCATGTAGTGCCTATGACAAGGACAATGCGTTTCACTTGATTCCATAGAATCAAACCTCTGCCATAAAAGTGTAGAAGATTCCTTGTGGCTCTAAAACAAAAATGTTCCAAATGCAAAATAAATGTAAACCTATATATAATTGTCTACCTGAGTCTGCAAGCAGTGAAACACACCAGATCTGTGAGTAAAGTGACTCCAAGGACTTAAATGATAGGTTTATTTTGGAATCTGATCTTGAAAATCTCAATATAACTTTCAATTTTGTAATTCAGGAACAAGAGAGCTCTGGTGAGGGAAAGTGCATCAGGGAGGCCCAGACTTTTCCTAAAATTCTCTGTCATTTCTGGGCTGCTGCTGTAGGAGGGAAGCAAGTCAATGACTGTATCCCTATTACATGAAAAGAGTCACTGACTCTAATGGCTACTACTAAAGCAAGGATTTGGATTGTCTCTGGACACCTACTTTTGTTCTAACTAATCAATCCACACAGCACCTCTCCAAGGCAATTATGTAAGACTTATCCTCAAATTACAGAGATGGAAACTGAGACAGAAAGCACCAGGTGTCAGTGATAGAACTAGGGCTAGAAATCAAAATCCCTGGAGTCCAGTGTTATGCTTAGTCTACTAGACCACACAGCTTTTTCAAGTACAGTCAACCTTCTTTCTCCCTTACGTGCAGTGGAAGGACACAAAATGAATTAATCTTTAGGCATCGCCTGGTCTTCCCATACTCTTTGAATCATTGTGTTCTCCCAAGGGTAAATAGAAGATGCAGTCCCTGAGTTGCCCCAAGTTCAGGGACTGTAGTTGTTCCTGATCTTTCTGTAGGATGCCCAACTAAAAGGAAGGCTGCTATTTAAATAATGTAGAATACCACAAAAATGTCATCTGATAATTTATTCCACAAATACTGGTGGTCTTGGTGGAAATTTTTTTTCTAACAACCATACATCTAACCAAATACCACAAAATATATATTAATTGAATAAAGTATGAAAAAATGACAATGTTCACCCAATAAATTGCCTATGGGGGTTGTGGAATCTCCATCATTGGAGATTTTTAAGAGCAGGTTAGACAACACCTGTCAGGAATGATCTAGATAATACTTAATTCTGCCATGAGTGCAGGGGACTGGACTAGATGACCCCTCAAGTTCCCTTCAAGTCCTATGATTCTATGATGAATGTATATGTCAATATTGTTCAGCTGGCTTTATCCATCGTTGTGGGATGCAGAGGGAAGTCAGGGTAAAGGAAACAATCAGTTGTTTCCAAAGGTTGCTACAACAGGCATTTAGGAGCTTAAAATCCCTAAACTCAAGTCCCATCCAGCCTTGCCCACAGGATGAAGGTAAAGGGAAATATAGATCTTTTCCATTGCCTAGAACCCCAACTGCCAAAAACCTAAATGGCCTCCTACGTTTCCAAAATTATAAAACTTCTTAGCTGCCGAAACCTCAAGATTCTCTTGAGTCCTTAAAACATCCTCACTTCACTCATGCTTTGCAAATACAAAAAACTAGTGTCAAACAGAAAATTTTGGCAGCATATAATTAATTGTTTTTAAAATAAAAATGAATAACCAAGATTACTGTATAGGTGGCATTAAATATTTTAATATTTGATTAAATAAAAAGTGTATTATAAATGAACTGATTTTCCTTCAGCATAACCAAGATGCTATAGAATCCATACCAAAGTGACACGTAAAACACAGGTCTTGCTACAGAACTTAGGTTCAGTTTGATCCAATGTGCCCAGGGCCTTTAGTGTGTTAATCAGCAGAGCAGCACATGTGTAATCCTATGAACAGAGGTTATGTGGCCTCAGTTTCAAATAAATTGCTGCTTTACATAGTTGTGACCCCTTACTCATATACAAGATTTTCAAAGAATAGCATGCAATTTGAGACTATGTATAAAAAAAAAAAAGAGTATTGCATACAATCTGCCAGAAAAAGTTAATCGGACACTTGGTTAATGGCTATAAACTATATAAGAGGAATACATTTGATCTCAGAGGTGGGGAAGTAGCACAATACCCCAACAATTCCACAAAATGCAGTGGGATAATAATTCTGGGTGAAGATGATTAATACATTCCCCAAAGGGGAGAATGTTCTATTCCACGCAGGAATCAGAGAAACAATGTAGTCTAGTTGATTGAACAAGGGACTGGAATCTGGGAACATCTGAATCTTAACCCCAACTCTCCCTTTTTATCTGATGTGTTGAATGGAGGTTCCAATGACACTTTGTCCATTTACCAGGCCAAAGCACGATTCAAGGATAGCTTTTTAGTTCACAAAGCCCATCACCCAAAGGAATATCTATGTCCAAGTCACTTCCCTTGAGTTCTTTGTTTTAAAGAGTTATAATGTTTGTTTCCAAGATTAACTAACTAGCTAAAGACAATCTGTTTTTTGTTGTTGTTGTTGTTTGGTTGGTTGGTTTTGGTAGTAAAAGGAAAAATGAGGAGTAAACATGAAGGCCTTGGTCCTACAAAGTTTTACTTTATGATTTTGGCTATGCAAAGAAAAGCCCATGGTTAACCTGTGCCAGCTGACTCAGGCTTGCAGGGCTCGGACTGCGGGGCTGTTTCATTGTGGTGTTTGTAGACATCTGGGCTTGGGCTGTAGCCCAAGGGCTGGGACCCTCCCACCTCACGGAGTCCTATATACCAGGCTCCAGACTGAGCCCATCCATTTACACAGCAATAAAACAGCCCCACAGCCTGAGCTTTGTGAGCCTGGGTCAGCTAGCACAAGCCAACCACAGTGTGTAGTTGCTATGTAGACATACCATATGTGAATAGACCTACTACAGTCAATACGACTAATCATCTGTTTAAAGTTAAGCACATGCATAAACTTCTGTAGCCTCTAGTCTAATAGCTATAAAAGATTAGGCTCTAGATGTTTAGTCTGCTGTTAAAAAGAAAATTGCCTTGAAACCAAACAGCAAAAGTTCCAGTAAAAAAAGTATTTTTACCTAGTTAATTTTCATTAGCAGGGGGAGAAGAGACTTGTCCTTTTACTATAGCAGATAGTATCCCACTGAGTACTTTTCTTCATTTTTAATCTTAATTAAAATGCATCTATGCTTACTGAAAAACACTTTGAATGACAGCAGACCTCCCATCTTCACTATACAAATTGGCTCTCTCAGCACGCTACCTGAAACCTGACAATCACTTATGGTTAACTTCAGATGACGCAGCTGGTCCAGACTTTCTAAGAGAGTGTTTGGGTACAATGATCATATTTGAAAGCAAAAGCCTAGAGCATTGGTTTCACTGGGAGCGAAACTATGGAAGTCTGTGAAGTTACTGCATCTAAGGAAACCTAATTTCTGTTGAACAAAGCCCCTAGTTACTGTAATTTTTCCTAATATTTCAAAACAGATCTTAAAAGTCTGTTACCCCATTTTGCTCTGTAGAGAAGTCTAAGAGTTCATAAGGTTAGGAACACTTCTCACTGAGAATAGTATCAACTGTACTCTACTTAGAAATAAAGTTTAGTTATGTTAGTTAAAATTGACATTTCTGAGTGTAGTGGCTAGTATGACACAGTAAAACGGGCAGCAGAAAAAAGTGTAGGAGACATGATAATTTCTGTTCTGTTTTACTACTGGCCATCTAAATTCTGAGTAAGCAATAACATTTCATTCATATATCAAAGATTACAGGGTGACAGATTAGAAGCATGTAGAGTGCAGGAAAGTTTTGAAAATATCTATTGTCTGAAGGTCTCATCCTTCTAAAGGGAATGGAAATATGTATACTCAGCAGCTTCTAATATTAGGCTCATAGTTTGGAGTTTTATTTATGATTTCATTTAAAACACACTGTATTACATAAAAAAGTTGTAATGTAATTGTGCAGGCTCAGTGTTAGTTATAGACACTCCTCAGACAAGCCCTAAACAAAGCATATATGTATATAGCCTTTATCCTGAATGTATTTTAATTGTAATTCTATACTTCGTGCCTCTTTGTCAGATTAAGCATTTTAAAATCCTGCATTCTGTATATTTAATTTGAAGTCCTATTGTCAACTTAACTCTGATAGAGAATGGTGTGTAGTTAGAAACTGATTAGCAATGTTCTCAAACATCACCTGGCTTCCTAACTAATTAAAAAAGCTTGGTTCTGACCTGCTTTTCAGTTGGTAAGAACAGCAGGGTGGCTTCAGAACAAAAAATAATGAACTTCAAACCATTGCATCTGATCAGTACAGGCTGCTAAAACCATTATTTTCAGACTGAAATTAAACTAATACTATGCCTGTGTCTTTCTCGTGGGAGAATAGTTTCAGCAATAAAGTAAATACTGGATTAAATCTGAAGTGTTTGGTTTTTTCCAGAATTTCCTTTGTCTAATTTTTCTTGTGGTTGTGCAATGGAGATGCCACTAATTTACAGAAAAGAGAAGGAAAAGGAACATTCTTTAGTTTAAATGGGAAAAAATGCACTTAAACAAAGGCTTCATTAACAGTGTTTGGAGAGATTATCAGTTGACATACTATCAGTAGCCACACACAATTATAGTGCCAAGATATTCTGGGGTCTCCCTCTCCTATCAAACCCTATTATAATTTCAGTGCATGACCCTATTAGATGTATAGGTTATGATTTACTTTTCACCTATACCATGTAAATCAGGAGTGGCTTCACTGGAGTCAGTGGAGCTAAATCAGTGTCAAATTGGTGTGAGAAGTGAATAAGGTCCACAGTCTCTATTCTATTCATGTGAGATTCTATTCTATATATTATGTCCTTTGTTTAAGACCACAGAATTCATTCAGCCTGTGGTTTGTGAGTACATGCAATTCAGACTAATCAGTGAATCAGTACTGATGGTATCACAGGTTCAAATAGCTTGCTGGATTTCTAGTATATTTGCTTCCTTGGCTCCTGTTCACTTTAGTCACTTAGGTACACTGTTGGGACTTAGTGGAGGCACCGAATACTGTTTTAATTAACATTACCTAAGATTCCTTTATTCACATACAGAATTTCTTCTCCACTAAGTGCTTTCTGACAGATATGGCAATTTCCTACAAAACCTGGACAAACCTTATTGAATTAAGTTTAAATATTTTAGGAGTTCATTGTAATAAAATTCAAATGTTATATATTAATGTGATATTGTATGTAACATCTCTAAGGGGTGTCCACCCCCTGCAAGGCCTGAAGAGGTTAAGGTAGCTAGGTGGGCCAATTAATTGCCTAGGCTGCACCTGGAGGAGGAGCCAGGGTGTAATGAGGGTAAATTAAGAAGAAGCTCAGCTGGACAGGAACAGGAGGGACCTGTATAAAGCCCAGTAGCTGAGCATGGAAAAGTCCTGTAAAGATCAGAGAGGCTGTGGGGGGTGAGAGAAAACAAGTAAGTTCAGTGATATAGCAGTAAGGGATAGGCCTGTGCAGACTTTGATTGATTGTTGTAGGGTTGCTGGGCTGGAACCCACTTTACTGGGTGAGCCTGGGTTTCTGTACTAGCCACTGGAGATTTGCCAATATTAAGGGGGAGTGAAAGAGAAAGCTACCAGAGTCAGTGGTCCTGAGAGACTGACACATGTGATTTCTCCAGAAGGAGAAACCCATAGTGACCTGGCTGGAGGACCAAGCCATGAAGTGGGAGCAGTTGAGTCCTGGCAGAATGAGACAGAGTGATAGTGCAACCACAAGATGGACATTAGCTCAGCCAGGCTGACACTCCAGTGTGTGTGTGTGAGAATACCTTGAGTCAGTGGTTTGAGCATTGGCCTGCTAAACCTAGGGTTGTGAGTTCAGTCCTTGAGGGGGACCTGGGGTAAAAATCTGGAGATTGGTCCTGCTTTGAGCAGAGGGTTGGATTAGATGACCTCCTGAGGTCCCTTCCAATTCTATGAAAGCCTGAGAGACTAATGAGAACACTACTCTGGTATGCCCTCTGTGGCTAATACCACCAATCAGACAAAGCACCACAGACTTCAGTAAGTGAAGCCTCTGAGGGTTGTCCTGCATAACCTCAAAATACATTGCAGTATCCAATCTGAAAGGGGCTAAGGCATGAATAACTGTGGAAAGGTTCAGATTTTTGGGGGGAAGAGGCAGTCTGGGAACGCACATGAGCACCTAAACAGATGCTAATGGAAAACTATATCTTCATCTAAGTTACCTATTTTTGTATGCTTTTTTTCCTACATATAGTTTCAGTAAAATCAGCCATGACTAGGTGTTTCAATATATGGCATACATCTAGACATTCAATATATTTAATGTGGCATAATTAGCTAGCTGTGAGATAACACAACATATTCAGTCTTTTTTACAAGTTCTCACTTTAGAGTTATGACAAGTCAATAATGCTCATCTGTCATCAGGCATCTT
Source organism: Mauremys mutica (assembly GCF_020497125.1). NCBI lineage: Eukaryota > Metazoa > Chordata > Testudines > Geoemydidae > Mauremys > Mauremys mutica. The sequence goes on along the minus strand of NC_059076.1, from coordinate 52,234,688 downwards.
TTCTACTTTTTTTTTTAATCTTGATGATACTTGACAATATCTGTCTTGCCTCATAACAGTGAGTAAATGGCAAAGACACTTAAAGTGCATTACACTTAAAGTAATGGGAGACTGTTGACAAGACATGCACTGGACAGCTTGTGCCTGTGTGACCCTCTTCAGGGAAAATGTCTAGTCTTGCATAAGTTACTTTTAGTAGAATTTGCCAGTATTTGGAAGTTGATATGTCAATGTGAACAATGGTGAAACACAAAGTTGCTAGTATGATAAATGTGTAATATTAGTGATGTATCAGGCTACTTTAATCTGACATTATTAATCTGTGATGGGCCCACTGTATCTGTGACTGCTTAGCTGTCTCCTAGCTAAGGCTGTAGCACCTGAGGAAGTGCATCTTGCCCTTCTAGAGTCCAGCAAGAGCACAGCTGAACTGGGGAGAGCTTAAAGGAGTAGTGAGATTCCTACAGCCATTTCTGGGTTAGGGAAAGCAGTGAGCAGAGCCCAGGAAGGGCTGGCTGTTTGAAGAGGAGATAAATCATCAGGAATGAAGTCCAGATTGAGACTCTGCTGGGTTTTGTGTTAGCTTGGACTCTGATGGCCTGGAAGGCATGGGCTTTTTCTCTTGTGACTTAGCTGGAGAATCAAGTCACTTCTGCCACTAAGCTGTGTGGGAAGATTGGGTGACTCAACTTGTATGAAGGGAAACAGAGGCAGTGGATAGCCTGGGGCCAGCCCAAGTAGACAGTACTGATACAATCAGAAGCATACAGTTTAAATTCTGCATGGCTGGATTAGTGGTGAATAAATATATGCATATCTTTCTAATCTGAAGGTCTCTAGGCCTCTCTCCTATTAGATTCCGCCCCCTCTCATCCCCCCTGATCTTTCACAATGGGACAAATTTTTCCAAGGATCTCAATACCCAACATATCTGGACTCTGCCTTTGCTTTCCTTCTTCCTCTTCTCCCCCGCTCCACTTTTACTTCAGAGGATTATGTTATTGATCTGTTCCCTGGAAAGAAGTGTTGGCTAGATTTCCTTATCCAGCAGTCAGTGGTATCATTTATATCACAGCAATGCCCAGAGGCTCACATCATTTCAGGCCTGTATTGTGCTATGATCTGTACATAACACATAGTATAGACATTGGTCCCTACTGAAAACTTAGTCTAAACTGAGAAAATGTAGAAGCAGGTGTAACAGAAAAAACAAGAAAAAAGAAGAGAATTGTGACAGGTGAACTTGGTTAGCTACAGGGGAGGCTGGTCACTGTGAGGGCAACAGTCAGGTTGCCTTCAGCGGTATGCCTGTGGGAGGTCCGCCTGTCCCACGGTTTCGGCGGCAATTTGGCAGCGGGAACACCGAAGGCACGAGACCGGCAGACTTCCTGCAGGTATGCCGCCGAATCCACATTACTAACAGAACTCCCGAAAGCCACCTGACTGCCGTGCTTGGGATGGCAAAATACATAGAGCCACCCCTGGTTAGGTAGAATGATCACATGCGCAATTTCCAGATTTCAGCTTTTATTTTAAAGATATAAGTAAATAAGACTGGTCTCACTATTAAAATTATGCAAATAACTTTTTTGTTTTTGTTTTTTAAAGTTCACTGGCAATCATAGCGAGGGCCAGGGTGGAAACCTAACACTTTCTGGGTTGACTGAAAAAAACTTCAAAATTTTCAGCAAATCAAAAAGCTTAAAAGAAATCCTTATTTTGACTTTATGCCTTAACACTTTAGCTGAATGCAACTGAAGGGGGGGGGGAGGATTTTTAACAAAAACACTGAATGTTTTTGGCACTATTTTTACTTGGCAATTTAAAAAAAAAAAAAGGTGCTCAAACCTCTTTTTTTTTCTCTACTTGCTCTTTTCTTCTGGTTAAGTGCTGGGAACTTACTGTAGGCATGCAGTAGATGTAGTTCTTTGGGGTGCAATTTGAAGGAGGCCAGGAATGGCATTCAATGTATTCAAAGGAGTAGCATGGAAGAAAAAAGGTGACTAAAGGAGAAGCTGATGAATGGGTGGTAAATCCAGTATTGTTGCACAACTGGCAGATGTGAGTGGTGATAAATAGGAGAAAGGGATATTTTGAAGAGGTATAATGGTAAGGACCAGCAACTATCATGATGAAGTGGAGAAAGGGAAGACAGTGGAGGGATTTAGTTATGGTGGGTCAGGAAGATAATCCTAGCAGTAGTGTTCTAAATGGACCTCAGACCTACAGTTTGTCTTGAAGATTAGAGAAGAGCCTGCAGTAACCAGGATGGGACTCTGAAGACTTAGTGGTGTGTGTAGAGAGGCCAAATCATACAGATTATGGAGGAAGAATAGCATGAATTGGGTATAGCTAGATAGGTGGTGCTAGAGGAAGGACAGAGCCAAAAATTTATCCAGGAGCTGTTTGGACGGCATTGCTAGAGTGATGGGGAGACAGTCTGTCCTAAACCAACTGAACATGAATGTGTTGACTTTGCAGTACTCAGAAATTACTGATCTCAGAGCAGAGGACCAGTCATACTGGGGCATTGCCATCTAGCTTTTAAAAATAGATTTCGCTTCATTAAAGTCATTTTTCTGCTTGTATTTTGACTTTACATTTCTATAATCTTTACTGATTTGGAAGAACTTTATTAGGGGCTTGTGTATCATGCTGACCTATAAAACTGGTTTTTGGTGGTTAACCAACTAGTAAAAGTGAAAATTTAGGTATATAGCTTTGCTATGCTAAGTCTCTCAATCATCTGTGAACTATTAAATGACTGGTAAGTAATAGTAAACCTCCTTCCTGGTACATTTTTGTACTAATTGCCAGAATATGGAAATCATGCTCTCCTTGCTGCTGAGGAAGTAAACAGGTGAAGTTGTTGCAACAGTCTGGATTCTAAAATACAGAAATGACTTGGGGATACAGAATAATCAAAATTGACATGACCTTTGTAATATTCATATTATGGGTCCTTACCGACATTATCTTGCAGTGATCTCATGACAGATTAGGGGAAATCCATGGTTTGAAGTCTTAGCCAATCATAAGAAAAAAAGATTAACAACAAATCCTCTAGACATATTAACATAGAACAGTACCTATGGGGAACTTTTTTCAAAAATGCTCAGCATTGGCCAAGCTCTTCTTCCATTCAAATCAATGGCAAAACTCTCATTGAAAACTATAGGAGAAGTTAGACCAATAGTGAGGGCTTCTGAAAATCCCATACTTGGTTTCTTGATTAATTTGTTTTGATTTGATTACAAGAAATGATCTTTGTTTTAAGTATGTGATGCACAGCCCAATTCAGAGAACCAAAAATCTACTAAATATTAGCTATTCATGAAAGCCCTGGAACTCAGGCTTGTCTATCCCCAATACAGAACACTGCTGTCCTGAATAGGGATGTATTATTTAAATGTCAACAAAATAGCTCTGAAAATCCTATCCTAAGTGCATACTGACTGTTCTGCCCTATCTTTCTAGGCGACTTAAGGCTCTCATTAACATGGTATCTAAGCACCTAACAGGCTTGTATGTGGCACCTTTGAAGTAGAGAAGTTTATCTCCATTTTAGAAATGAAGAACTTGGGGATAGATTCCCGGGGGAGGGGAATAAGGCCCTGCCATGTAGTGGAATTCACAAATGTTGCCCAAGCTTCCCATTCTTAGGTATTTGACTCTTTCCATTTATTATATGGGATTCACAAAGCTGGCCCAATGAGCAGGGAGCTGTCTTAGCTAGCCAGGAGGAAATGTTGAGACCTAACCCCCACCCACTGAACTATTAGACACTTAACTGCAAGTCAGAGGAATGCACTTTCCTCCACTCAGGATCTGCAGCCTGGAACAAACTCCTGAAGTTAGGTGCCTAAGTCAAGTCAGCCCCTTATTGGGGCAATAACAGAGGTCATAGCATCCCTCTTATCCCCAATATACCAATGATCAGTGCACTTACACAGGATGGGGGACACTTGGGTTCAAATACCCCCCTGGCTGATGTGGAGGAGGGACTTGAACCCCAGTCTCCCACCTCCCAGGTGAGTGCCTGATAGGGTATATAATCACTAATAAAGAGTGAGATGCTTTATAAGGTTAGGAGGCAGAAGTAGGAGTGGGGATTCAAGTCATAGTCTTCTGTTTATTTTTTTTGGTCTGGGGTCCTTAGGCTGAACCTAAGCCTTGTTGCTGCCATTGACACCTAGCAGAAGGGTCACATTGGTTCTAATGTAATTAAACTAACATACACAGCTGAGAATCTGTATGTACATCCCCAGAGACTGCCTAGTTTTCTACCATGTTGACCCTCATGCATGGGAGAAACTTCCAATAAATATCTGCAAAACTAACATTTTATGTGCCTTCAAAACCCTCTTCTGTGATGCTAATAAAAAAAAAACTTGACAATGGTTGGGATATTGTGCCGAGGTCATTTCCTATCAATGCAGAAATCCTGTCCTATCCATTTGCCTGTATTTGTATGAAATCATCTTTTAGTTCTGTTTCTACCATGCCTCATGCAGGGTGGTCCTGATCCATAACTAGAGCTCCTAAGTGCTACTGTAATACTAATAATTTGAGTTCTCAATGAGATTTGACACATTAGTACAAAAGTCTCACTGAAACAGCTTTTTTTTTCTACAGAGCTAAACTGCACCTGTAAAAGATACAGAAGTTCTCTTCCCTTATGTCTCCCCTGCCCTGGCTGGACATACAGGAATGGAGCCATGACTCTACCTACTCTTCCCTTTTCTCTACCCCTCTTACAGTAGGTTGCTTCTGGGTGTGAGGAAAACAGCCTCCACAATTCCCTTTAGTACTTTCAATTCTAGTTAGTTCTTATGTGGCCAGTGGGAGGGGGTAGGGGAGACCCCATGAATTCCCTCCCCTATCGCATGCAGCCACGTAAATGCTGTCCCAGTTTAGTTAAAAACTTGCATCTGCAGTATTGAATAACAATCACCTACAAAAAAGAAGCTTGCTAAAGAAAACCCAAGTTCTTTTTTTCCTTTCATATCTACCCCAATACAGGCACTTGCTATATGGTATGTCCTGTAAAGAGTTGCCAGTTCAATCCTGGCTCCAGACTTCAGTCACATGTCATGTGTAAAATGAATTAATTGATTCTAGTCCAGTTCTTGGAGTCTATCAAACTACGCTCTGAAGTGTCCAAATGAACATACACCAAGGAACTGATGCATGTAGAAACTACAGCACGTAAGAGGAGGGTTGTGGAATTTTAGCAAGGCAATGTGGGGGAACTTTCAGTGCAGGCTTTCTTAAGTTGTATAGGTTTCAGAGTAGCAGCCGTGTTAGTCTGTATCCGCAAAAAGAACAGGAGTACTTGTGGCACCTTAAAGACTAACAAATTTATTTTAGCATGAGCTTTCGTGAGCTGCAGCTCCCTTCTTCGGATGCATAGAATGGAACACACAGACAGGGGATATTTATACATACAGAGAACATGAAAAGGTGGAAGTATGCATACCAACAGGAAGAGTCTAATCAATTGAGATGAGCTATCGTCAGCAGGAGGAAAAAAACTTTTTGAAGTGATAATTAAGATGGCCCATAGAAGGTGTGAGGAGAACTTAACATAGGGAAATAGATTCAATTAGTGTAATGACCCAACCATTCCCAGTCTCTGTTTAGGCCACAGTTAATTTTGTCTAGTTTGCATATTAATTCAAGTTCAGCAGTTTCTCTTTGGAGTCTGTTTTTGAAGTTTTTTTTGTTGCAAAATTGCCACCTTCAAGTCTGTCACTGAGTGGTTAGAGACTTGAAGGTGGCAATTTTGCAACAAAAAAACTTCAAAAACAGACTCCAAAGAGAAACTGCTGAACTTGAATTAATATGCAAACTAGACACAATTAACTGTGGCCTAAACAGAGACTGGGAATGGTTGGGTCATTACACTAATTGAATCTATTTCCCTATGTTAAGTTCTCCTCACACCTTCTATGGGCCATCTTAATTATCACTTCAAAAAGTTTTTTTCCTCCTGCTGACGATAGCTCATCTCAATTGATTAGACTCTTCCTGTTGGTATGCATACTTCCACCTTTTCATGTTCTCTGTATGTATAAATTTCTCCTGTCTGTGTGGTCCGTTCTATGCATCCGAAGAAGTGAGCTACAGCTCACGAAAGCTCATGCTAAAATAAATTTGTTAGTCTTTAAGGTGCCACAAATACTCCTGTTCTTTAAGTTGTATAACCGCTCTTAGAGTGGAAGAATTCCTCTAATACTGACAATATATCACCTAGAAGCATGACAGTGCAGGGGGGGGAAAAGCATTACACAGAAGTGTGGGCTCATGGCTATAGTGTAAGCAGATTTGATAGAGTTCTGATGGAGCAAGAATTAGCCATCAAGATGAAGTCATTAAAAATCTACATGAAAATGAAATAGATTATTTTTGGCCTTTTTCATGTAACTTTAATAAATATCCTTTAATAATTTAAAAAAAATTGGAAGCTTATTCTTTTGTTCTCCTTTCACTGGATGTCTTTCAACATTTCTCCCACAGTGACAGGTAAACTTTGCTGTCTGTCTGAAGTTAGCGATTAGAGAACCATTTTCTGGAGCTTTAAAAGCTACTTTACTAGTTCATGGCCAGTTCAGATAAAAACTCTGAACTATTGCATCTAGCAACATACTAATGTACTAGTAGCTCTAGCATTGCAGGTTTATAATAGAAACACAAGCTTTCCCCTACTTATCACTTTCCTGGTATTTGCTTTCACTGAGACTGATCTTATTTAACTTTTTAAAAATTCATTATTGGATTTTAACACACCTCCAAGAAACTCACTCATCATAATACTTTATAGCACATATATGCCACTGTTATAGTGAAAAGAAGAGCCCCAATATATTAACACTTTCAAGATCCCTGAATTTTTATATGGAGGCTATTTTTGCTGTGTTTGGTGTGCAAGTACTGCATCCAAAAACAATTTCCAACTACAAAACTGTAAGTAAAGTCCATCCAAGAATGGTGCTGCTAGCTTTTTGACAATAAAAAGGTTTGCAGGTATTCAAGAAATGTTATGAGCCACCAGTGCTTTAAAGCAACAAGCCACAAGAATAGTTTCTTCAAATGTCCAGGTATCACTGTTTTGTAAATGTTGGCACTCTGAAAATATTGTAGAATGGATTCAGGCAGAATTGACACTGAATAGTCAAAAATGAGGGATAGGCATTGTGGGAAGGCATTGGGATGCTTAGGCTGAAATTGGATACTTGCGTATCCACTCCAGACTGGACTACAACCACAAGCAAACAAAATAGCCACAAACAAAATTGCTAGATTCATCCGCAATGCATCTTTCTAACTCTTTCTGAGACTATTATTGACATTGTGGGACTTTAGGGTTTGTCTAAATTGCAAATAGACACTCACAACTACCCTGAGCCAGCTGCTCAGGGTAAGGGGCTATAACTGCACTGTAGACATTCAGGCTGAGGCTGGAGTGCAGGCTCTGGGACCCTGCAAAGTGAGTGGGTCCCAGAGCTGGAGCTGCAGCCAGAGCCCAGACAGCTACACAGCAATTAAACAGCTCCTTAGCCCTAGTCAGCTGGCACAGACCAGCCATGGGTGTCTAATCGCAGAGTACTACTCACAAATATTATCCACCACACTGAGATCCCACCTTTTAGCATCAGTCTGCATTCTCGTGGGCATGAGTTATTGCTGGGCAAGATGATTACAAATGCATGCTAGGAAAATTCAAACTGGAAGAAGACAAACTATTTTTTCTTTAGTCTCTTCCACTTGTGAATTCAAGAAATTAGCACAGACTTCTTGTATGCTATACAACAAGCAACTCGGGGGTGAGGGAGGGGGGCATATATTTGAGTCCTACAACAACTAGGCTACCCCTGGATATAATTGCATGCATTCTAGATTTTTTTTTAATGCTGCCATTTAGAAGGGGGAAAGATTGTATTCCTTTTTTTTTTTTACCACTGCAAGCTGTGGTATTTACTTTTTGTCTATTTGAGGTGCTATATCTAGCTGCTGCAAAATTGCAATCAGTGCTTGAGGCACAGCTTACAAATGATGGAACTCTCAAACTTCCCCAACACAATGTTGTTCTGTTTCATAAAGCACAATAATATGAGTGAGGGAGCATAATCTTATTTAGTACTTCGTAAAATTGATTCAAAAACAACTACCTGAAACAGCAAGAAAAGATAAGCAAAGGGCAGAGACTTTCTATATGTTAGTGTCCCAAAATCCTAGCACTCTTGCAACAATACTGAGTTGCAGAAAAATGATAAAAGGTTAGAAGAAAGCTTAAAAATTTATATATTCATAACTGAAACAGATTGATCATACTTTATTTCAGTGAGATATCTTTGTTACTTTCCAATTTTCATCTGAAATTGGCCCTTGGATTTCTAAAAGCAAATAACTCAAGATATCTGATAGAATTTATATTTCATAAAAAACTTTTCAACCAAATACTGAACTGATTTACAAAATTTACTGATTGGTATATTGCAAAAAAGAACACTTTGGAAAAAAGTCCAGCCATACCCACCGTACATAAAATCAATGCCCAAATGTTTAGGGCAAGTGAATTCCTTGTCCAGTGGAGAATGCAGGAAAAACTTAGCAAGGCCAAATATAATTAGTAAAGTTGGAATTTAGTCAGAACCCAAGTTTAACAACTGTACTCTTAGAACAAATGATGTGAGATCTTTAATGATAAATGTTCAGGACCTCAGTTTTATCTGGTCTTTGAAAGATGGATAGTGGCCAGCTTTAAACCAGAGGGTATAGTCTTTTATTTGAATTGTGGGAGCTCTATTGGAAGAATGGAAATGTTTGGGGGACTTATGGGAGAGAAAAAAACAGAGCTAAGTTTCTGGGGTGCATAACAATCAGAGTAAAGATGTCAGTAACTGGGCCTGATCTGCTTTCACTGATATGACTGACTCCCATTGAATTACTTCTGTTTTATACCAGCCTAAGAATGAACAGATAAAGAGTAAAATAATCTGCATGATCCACTTCACCTTGAATGGTCTCTTAAAATGTTACCTACTTTGCTAAACAATCTGTTCCACCTTGTACTATGTGTCACAGCTAAATACATTTCCCAGACCTGAAGAACCATGTGTAAGCTTGAAAGCTTGTCTCACCAACAGAAATTGGTCCAATAAAAGATACTACCTCACCCACTTTGTCTCTTTATCTGCAGAGTTGGCTTCCCTAATCCTAGCAGATATATGAGAATTAACCATTAACTTCCTCTATTTTCTGTCTAAAAACCTGTTTTCTTCTTCTTAAATATTTAACTTGGTAAGCATGAATTATTTTATATTGATATTCCTAAAAGACTCAGTAAGAACTGTCCTAAAAAAATTAGGCTTTTCCAGGACTTTTCCTGGATTGGTACAGCTCATGAGCCATTTCTTTGCATAGAAATTATTAAGCCTCTTGAGTTTATATGCTCAGATACTGAAGGATGTGGAGTGTAAATGTTTCAGAATGATCACCTAATTGAGACAGTGGAAGTTTCTTCTAATTCATATATCTGAAGGCCAGAAGGGTCTACTGTGACCATCTAGCTGACCACCTGTTTAATACAGGCCATAGATGTTTGCTTGATTAATTCCTGTTTAAACTAGATTATAGCTTTAGGAAAACTTTGGGTAATTATCAATGACTTAGAATACACCACAACCTTTCTTCCAATGATTAACTTCTCTTTCTTTAAAAATGTGTACTCTTTTTTTATTTCTAGTCTGAATTTACCTACCTGGAACTTCCAGCCATTGGCACATGCTATACCTTTATCTACTAGACTGAAAAGCTCACTATCAAATTTCCATTCTTCATGTAGGTATTTGATTAAGTAGCCACCCAACACTCTTCCATTTGTTAAGCCAATTAGATTGAGTTCCCTGAGCTTTGCACTGTAAGGGAATGACTTTTGAACCTTTAATCAAATTTGTGTTTCTTCTTTGAACCCTCTCTAACTTTTATAAACCAGGAACTAAAATAGTTCAAAGGATGCTGCAGTGTGTGTAAATGCTTTGCTGAACAGTGGGAGAAAGCATGTGATTAAGGGATCTGCTGAACCATTACCTACAGGAGGATATTTTAGTGTCTTTGTTTTCTCTGGAGAGATAGTCCAAATGGCTGAAACATCTTTTTTTAGATGAACTTTAAGGACCATCTTTTATGGTGCAGTGTATTCACATCTCTACTTCTTGTGATTTCTCTCTGTTACTACAAAAAGAGAATTTTAATGCACTTTGTTATATTGGGCAAATCTTTTGTCATCTTAGCTTCTGGTGGATTATTACAAAATATAAAGGGAGGGGGAGACCAACTTGGGTTATCTCTTACTTTCATCTTTGATTAGGAATTTTTGTACCGAAGGACTCAATTCTTGCTCATAGTATGGAGTAACTGTTGCCCGGTGCTCCACCTATACAATGCAGTTTTCCTAATACTGACAGATAAACCTCTCTCTTAGCACAGGGAAAATTTACAAAGTAAAACAAAAGATAATGTAACATATTTCTTTGCTATTACTTACTATTTCTGTAATACTAGAGGCTTAGTCCAGATATGCTTATGGAGATGTATTTTTCCTGCCCTGGTTCCTTGCTGACTCAAAGAGAACAAAACAAAGACACAAACAAAAACCTTCCCCACAGATTTGAAAGTATCTTCTCCCCTTATTGGTCCTTTTGGTCAGGTGCCAACCAGGTTATCTAAGCTTCTTAACCCGTTACAGGTAAAAGAGGAATTAACTCTTTACAGGGTAAAGAGGGATTTTATGCTACCCTTAGCTGTATGTTTATAACAGTGACAAAATGAAGAAGCTAAGTAGAGGGCTTAATGCTGCTATTTTCCCCTCTAACTTAATCCAGTTTGCTCTCAATTGGGTATTCATGTGTGTAAAAAAGAATCCATTTTTCTCTTAGCTCTCATTGCTGTGTTGTCTGTGCAGGGCTAACAGGACTAAAAAGCAGTTAATCGTATTTTTTTGTCACTAAGCAAGTAGTTATGCCAAGGTGCAGGGTCAGCTTTGAGTAAGGAGGTGTCATTGTTTACTGTCACGTTATAGAGCAGAACCACTCTTTAATATTGTACCTGCTTCATGACAGACCATTTAAACTCAATATGAATTGTGAGTTAAAATGAATCAGTCTGATAGGAATTATCCTGTTTGTCCCTTTTTGGCTATGTTGGGTGGATGTTAATCTCCATGGGTGCCTGTCTCAAAACATGTAGGCTTCAAAGGCTCAGCTCCCACAAATTCTGATCTTAACTTATTCAGTGCAGAGGATGTTGGATCTTGTCTGTTAAATGAAGTCTAGTTTTTTTTGTGATTTAAGGAGCAAATTATGCATGTTGTATTATCTGTGACATCGTTTAGTCCCCCATTATGATCTCTTTGTGAATGCTTTTCCTGGAAGATCATTGTTAATAATCTGAGGCTAATGCCAGTAATAGTGTCTACAGAATAAGACCCTGAGATTTCTCACATCAATTAGTTCTTTGACACCACAGTATGTAAGACCTCTCAGATGCCTGGCAAAGTAGAGTTGAAAGTACACTATTAGAATAGATATTTGCAGGACATTTTTTTTCTTTTAGAAATACATCTTTCATTTTGGCTTTTTCACAGGAATACATGATATTTAAGACTGGAGTAATGTGTTCAAGTAAAATTTCATCCCCCCTTTGTTTTGAGTCACACTTTACCAACTCAGAGAAAATTCTGATTTGATGCCAAAGCTTTGATAAAAAGCTGTCAGCATCAGTATCCCAAAGAGACTAAGATGTCCTAGGGCAATCAAAACTTATTCTAACGTGTCCAACTGAGGCCTGATTCTTTTGCCATTGATGTCAATAGGAGTTTGCTAATGAAGTTGATGGTAATAGGACTGGGTTCAAACTGAGGATGTAGAATATTAGATTATATTATTGGACTGCAAGAAAAAGTAAAATAATGAAGCTAGAAATCGTAATGGAAACCTTTAAAAGAACAGGAGTACTTGTGGCACCTTACAGACTAACAAATTTATTTGAGCATAAGCTTTCGTGGGCTACAGCCCCACTTCATTGGATGCATGTAGTGGAAAATACAGTAGGAAGATATATATATACACACACTGGTCACTTGATTACAGACCTAAAAGACGCAATATTACAACAAAAAAACTTCAAAAACAGATTTCAATGCGAGACTGCTGAATTGGAATTAATTTGCAAATTGGACACCATCAAACTAGGCTTGAATAAAGACTGGGAGTGGATGGGCCATTACACAAAGTATATCTTCTCCCCTTCCCCCCCCAGTTCCTTACATGTCCTTGTCAATTGCTGGAAATGGGCCATTTTCATTACTACTACAAACAGTTCTTTTTCTCTCCTGCTGATAATAGATCACCTTAACTGATCAATCTCCTTATAGTGTGTATAGTAACACCCATTGTTTCATGTTCTCTGTGTATATATATATCTTCCTACTGTATTTTCCACTACATGCATCCAATGAAGTGGGGCTGTAGCCCACAAAAGCTTATGTTCAAATAAATTTGTTAGTCTCTAAGGTGCCACAAGTACTCCTGTTCTTTTTGCTGATACAGACTAACACGGCTGCTACTCTGAAACCGGTCATAATGGAAACCTTGGCTCACAAAGGTCAAAGGCTAATGATATTCAATTTGTTGGTTTATTGAAGACTTGAACATCAGTGTTCCCTTCATTGGCTTGTTGACCCCAATGACAAGGATTCTCAGCTTTACCCTTGATTCTTGTGTCTGCTTACTCCACTTTGCAGCACGACCCTTAAAAGTCCTCAGACAAATTTGGTGCATGGCTACCTCAGAGCCATACAGCTTGGTCTGATCAACTTTGAGTAAGGTCATTCCTAACTTGCACTACTTTTCCAAAAGCTATATTTAAAATATAACCCTTTAGATAATACTCTGCAGTACACAAACCACCAAATAAGTTTGACCCCTAAAAATATCAAAGCTGAATACATGACTCCACTTTTGAGGAAGCTGGGATGGTCATAGCTGGGTGAAAAGATCTTTCCAGTGTATGGAAAGTGTGACTTAAACATACCTGATTGCTAGGGGTTGTCTTTCAGTTAAGTCACTCAATGTTTGTCCATCAGCAAAAATAAGTTCCAATTTAGGACCAATGTTGCTATTCTTGTCACAAATGTGACTCCTTTCATTGACCTTCTCTTTTGGAACTGGGCTGTAAGACAAATGCCTTATTTTCTAAATCGGCATTCTTTATGTTTTTAAAATAGCCTATCAAGATTAAACTAATTTAAGAAACATTCTTATAAAAAGAATATATGCTTCATGGCTTAATTGCCTTCTGGGGTCTATTTACATAGCATTTTAAAATGGACAACTTTACTTTAGAAGTTCCCACGATTTAAAATATTACTTTTCAAGAAGTAAGAACCTGCTTAAGGTTCCCCAGGTTTCTAACAAGAAAAAAAAAATAAAAATAAGTGAAAACATCAAAAGCAAAACAAAAAAATTGAACCAAAGAAAATTTCCATTTTTCAATGGAATTATAAATCAGAAACATACGAGGAAGAAAACTATTTACTTAGCAATGGAAATAAGGGGGAGGGAATAATATAAAATATACAATAAAAATCAGCATAAATGAAACCTCCTGATATTAACATTTCCCCCCCCCCCCCCCAGTTTTCCTTTTAGTTTTACTAAGTATCTGAGTACTGTAGTGCTCCAACTTAAAACTAGATTCCTGTTTCGTACATTTCATACGTATGTTAGTATTCTGGAAAAACCTATCAGCACAGCCTCTCTCTTTCCGCTACAACCTTTTAACTAAAACATTACATACTTACAATCCTGCTCACTACAAATTATATCTTCTAGTGTCTATGTATTGTCTTCCATATTTCAAACCGTAGATCATTTCTATTAAAATTTAAAACTGCTTTAGAAAATGTTTTTGCAGGATACTGATCTAGCTATCAGCATGTGTGTGTGTGTATACTAAATTGATTCCTTACATTCTTGTTAACAGGACATAAATGCCAGAACTAGGTTAAAAAATGTATTAAAACGTAATGTCTAGGACATTCTAAAGGTCAGATTGTAGGTTGTAGCTGAGGAGTGCTTAGGAGGAAGGTGCAATGTTAGTCTTCAGCCTCCTTTATGCGGCCTGACTCTGGGATCATTCAGATTCTGGCTCAGTCCTCAGGGTAAATTAGTGTAGCCTCAGGGGTGTTACAACACCTGAGCAAGAGTGCGCCCTTGCCAAGGCCTCTTATACTGACAGCCACAGAGGGGGGAGGGAGGGCAGGGAAAGGTTACAGCATAAGAACCATTATGGTGGTGCTATGCCATATGAAAGTTTCTTTAGATAAGTGATTCTCTAGTGGCCAGCTTTATGCTATTGGAGTGGTGCTAGCACACCCAGAAAAAATGGGCTCTAAATTGGAAATAATAAACCTCACTGTCTGGCCATCTGTGGGGGGCGGGGGGGGGGGAGAATGCTATTTTATAGCTATTAATGCATCAACAACACAGGGCTGCTTCACTAGAATAACATACTTTGTATCAATTACCTAAGTACTCCTACCAAAAGGACTGAACTAAACAAATGAACTTTTGTTACCTGTATGATGGCTGGCAAGGTCTCTAATATAATCACATCACATACAAACTGAGCACTTCTTGCTGTTTGCAGTGTAGACTTTTTCTTTAAGTACAAAGCAAAGATGCTGCCCCAAAACAGGTGTTCAATATGTAAAAAAGAACTGACCAAATGTTTAGACAGTAAAATATATTAGACATTTTTCAGCTAAATATTTTAAAAATTATCTTCTATCTAGATTTCAAGATTTGAATTTAGAGTAAGATAGCTATTCCTTGCAACAACTGAGTCTTAAAATTAAACCTAAAAAATCAGAATAAACACTTATTGGAGAGCAACTTTTGAGTGCCAACATCTGCAGTGTTCTAAACTAGATGCCCAAAAAAGGTACCTACATCAGCCAGTCAGATTTAATATTTGACCATTTTAAAATATGAAAAATATATTAAGCCTTATGCAGCTGTAATTCATTTGGACCTGTTTTTATCTAGGGCTTTTGTGACAAGATGAAGGTGAACCACAAACTGCTATGTAGTTATAGGCTAAGTTGGTGTTGGCATGCCACAGTATGTTATGAGGAACAAAGCTAAAATTTAATTATTTTCTTCTCAATCCCAATTATTGGGAGTAAATTCAGAACAGGTCAAAGTGACCTCATTCAAATGACAAGTGCAGGTAGCCAACAAAACTGCACTCTTTAAAAGTATGTTGCTGTATTTGTAAGATTTATATATATTAACTACTAAATTGAGTGAATTCAATATTTGAAAAATAGCTTAGAATTCTGTATCATAATCAACCTACTTCATTCTATAAGAATCCTAAAGCATGCAAGTGCTCTGGGGGAACTGGCACTTCCAGCTCTGTGCTCTTGAAATTATTATTATTATTTTTAAAGTAGTTTATTTGCCTGCTGCTGCTTTTGCTACCATGGAAACAGTAATTAAATTACTGAAAATGGACCAAGTATTTTTTAAAACAACCTATGTTACAAAAATAGGGAAAATATTTATCAGATATCTTTCATATATGTATTGGTTTGAGGCAAAGTGGGTAAAAAAACTTGGCCCATACTGTTAACTAAGAACTGGACATCATTGGAAACTCTACCAGTAAATCTGTTTCATCTAGCTTCTTTTCCTAATGCCAGCTTTGTTACTGGGAATGATTTGTGTAATGAACATTACTTCCCTAGGTTCCTGCAGTTCTGTAGCATCATTCCACAGTACTGCAATGATTGCAGCATAGACAGGTTGAGTGGGCTGCAGTGGAGAGAGAGGGGAGTGACGTGCTAAAGGGATACTTTTTCATCACTTTCCCACTGCCAGGTGGGAAACGCCCAACACACTGGGGTCAGGTTGGATATGATTGCATGTTTCTGAATGTGGTTGTGGTGTTTTCCCAGACGAACACTTGGTTCCTTTCCCCTTTTATTTATTACTCCCTCTGATTTTAGGGAAACTGAGATATAGAAAAATAACTTTCCCCATCTGTGAAATCATTATTGGAGTACAAAGTATTGCATTATGCCAGTCCATGCATAGCAATAATCTGATATAGTTATTCCATACCAGTAGGATTGAGCAGATGTTTAGTATGGAAATAAAATAGCATCAACTCAGATTCATAAGAATGAAGCAATTAGATTATTTTCCTCAAAACAAAATAATGGTATCATTAGATCTGACACCAAATAACTGAATGTAGTGTGGTGGAATTAATTTCTTCCTAATAAATGATGAAGACAAATGCAGTTTTATACCAAGCTTTCTCTGGTATGTTTACAGAAATGTCATGTGGCGCAAACATAAGAATTATTTTTAGTCTTTTAAAACCTGAGACTGATGAATTTTGTCTGAGTGGCTTCTGGCCCTTAGAAGCTATATAGGCCTCATGGGTGAAACTATGCAATTTTTCAAGGGAAAACTTTTTGTAGCTCTGAAACACCTAACTAGGATACATACTGTGTTCCTGAGAGCAAAGTGGTTGCAATCTGGTTCTTGAGAATTGGTCAGGGACCTCCACAACATCTATGACATCTTAGCATGGATCAGTCTTCCCCAGCTGACTTGCGTTCACCCAGCTAAGGAAGTTTATTTAAAAGAGCTGTGCAACAAATGTTTGAGCAAGTAAGAACTTAGCAGATGGTCTCAAGTGTGTATGTTTTTTGTTGCGAGTGTGTGTGTGTGTTTGAAGCTGATTGGATGGAGTGGGGACCCCTTGCAGAAGTTACCCAAAATTTCTGCAAGAAATAACCATTCAACAGAAAGATGAGACCTTAGCCTACATCATCCCTATTCACCAAAGGCTATAAAGAAATATTATTCATAGACTTTAAGGTCAGAAGGGACTGTCATGATCATCTAGTCTGACCTCCTGCACTTTGCAGGCCACAGAACCTCGCCCACCCACTTCTGAAATAGATTCCTAACCTGTGGCTGAAGTCCTCAAATCATGGTTTAATGAAGTTTCAGAGAATTCACCATTTACACTAGTTTAAACCTGCAAGAAATATTATTCAAATATTATTCAACTATGTTGCTGCTGTAATCAAAATGTCATCTTCTTCAGTGACTATTGTATTCTTGAATGGGTGGGAAAATAGCTTCAGTGTGAAGTTCTTCTGCCAACTTCTGTGCACTCTTCAGAACATTTTGAAATCCCTCATCTGACTGGTAAGACTGTAGGTATGACTTTGCTTTATCCAGTTGTTCCATTGCTCCAGATACATCAAGTTCAGCACCTTGGAATCTCTTGCTTACAATATTTCTTTCAAACAGTATGTCATGCCACAACACTAAGCCACACAGAAATTTGAAGTTATGTATGTTTGTGGTGAATCTATTTCCCTCTGTCACTGTTCTCCCACGAACAGTTCCTGTCATAGAATTTTCCTCCATAATGGCAATTATGGCATCATCTATCTTCCCAATTTGGAGCTTGATAGGCTTTATTGCCTCCATTTGACTTTCCCATTGTATGGCACTCAGTGGTTTCAGTGTCAGAGAGGATATTCCCAGATGTTGCTTCAAAATTTGCCATTGATGAGCTTATGCAGAGAAAAATACATAGATGCTTTAAATTACATTAAAAAATTCAGCAGCTTCACTAGAAGCTGATGTTGCATCACTGACCACCAAGTTCAATGAATGAGAACTGCATGGGACAAAAATAGCTCTAGTGTTTAATTCTCGGATCCATGTCTGCACTCCTCTGTTCTTTCCTCTGCTTAGATAGAAAAGCTTCCTTTGCTTGCTTTCTTTCTTCTGAATGCTGCCCCAGAGGGGTGTTTTCTTCTTTCACTTATGACTGCTGTTCTATGCCAGGTATGGTGGCTCTCAACACTCAGTTGAAGGGGACAAATAAGCAGGATGGTAGCAGGGCCTGAGTGAGGGAAGATATTTGCGTCTTAAGGGCCTAACTGGCTCCTAATACTTCAGTTGATTGCCTGTTCTCCTCAAGTGGGTTCAGGGAAGCAGCAGGAAACAGGAAGCTCCCTGAGAAACTGGTGTTAATGAGTCCAGGCTCCTGGGGGTGCTAGAGAGGTACATAAGAGGCTCCTCCTCCTCTCTCTCCCTGCAGTTCCTGTTGCTTTTGGTTATTCCCTCTCACCTTTTCTCCTGTCTGCCTGTTATGTCTCTTGTGCCCTCCTTCCTCCAGCACAGCACTCCACCATCTCTGTGCATCTAGAGCAGAGAGAATATATATGCACCAGCAGCAGACACAATTTTCTACACTCTAGGTCCTAGTGTCCCGTGTCCCCCCTCGCCAGCCCCCCCACAGTCTGGCACCTGAAGCGGCCGCCTCAGTTCGTCTCATGGTAAAGTCAGCCATGGATGCTACATGCAAAAGGGCTCATCCCATCAGCTTGAATTCTGGAAAGAAGGAAACAGCTGACAAACTTTTTCATCTTTCTGTTTGTAGCTCTGACCCTGTGAATCGAAGACTAAAGCAGAGATCTCCAGGGTCAACCTGGGTTAGCCCTAAAAGCCTTTCAGTACTGATAGTTTGCTACAACTGACACCTTTTAAAAACCATAGATCGTAACTTATTTGTATATGTTTGCTTGCTTATTTTAGTTTACTATGGGATTGGCAACAAGTGTTGTTTCTGGTGTGAGATCTAAGATACAAATTGTCCTGGGGTAAGTGGCTGGTCTCTTGGGACTGGGAACAACCTGAATCTTTTGTGTACAATCAGCTGTCACTAACTACAGCTTGCTTCAGTTGCAAGATAGACTACAATGTCCAAAGGGATTGTCTTACTCCATGGCAAGACTGTGCTTTAGGAGTTCACATTTGTTATAGGGTTGGTGAAATATAATCATAGAACACACAACCAGTTCGGGGTGTCAGCTCTGACCTTGGCACTCATGGTCATGAGTCTCATCAGACAGCATGACAACAGGGGAGGCCAAAGACAATGGGAATTGCACTCTGTGTCTGAAGTCAACAGGAAAAGCAAATTAACAAAAGATGAGAAAAGGTGACATGGTCCCAGCACTGTAGAGAACAAACACCAAGAATAAGGCTTACTAGACTTTAAGAAAAGGTTGGTGAGGGGATTGTGGCTTTCTATCACAAAAAACGCACCTACAACTGTTTCTTCAGTATCTATAAATGGTGGATTCCCAGCCATGTGTGTTGGTAGTGCTGTGTGGTTTTCAATCAGAAAATGCCTTAGACAAGGATTCCAGCCTATTACTTTTTAGTAACTACAAAGTTTTACACTTGTTTTCTTTCTGGCAATTGTCTGTTCTGTTTGAACTTATTATTGATTTTAGTATATTAAAGAACAGATTTAAGTTCAATATATTAAAGTGTGAATCCTCAGCTGATCTACCAGGCTGGTGTGTATGCTGTGTCCTTGGGGACAGCATACTTGGTAAGCATTCAGTGACAGGTGCTGGGTATTGTTGGGAAACACCTTTGAAGAAGGTATAGGGATGGCAGTGCACCTGAGGTTAACCTTCAAGGCAAAGTAAAGGTGGGGAAAGATTTTGTGGAGATTGTTGAAGGGGGTAATAGACTGGAGAGTGAGGGAGCTGACACAAGTCCCTTTCACTAAGGCAGAGGGGGAACCAGGTGATTCACTCCTGAACTCCTCAAGAAAGCATCAGACTGGCTGAGATCCTGTTATTAAACAGAAAATGTAATGCAATTTTTCTCTAATTATAAACACACACACACACACACACACACCAGCCATACAACCAGCTGTAGCAACCAGAGGGGATTGTTAGCACAGCATGAGCTGAGAGCCACCCAAGACTCTTCCATGTATGACAGACTACACTGAACAATATTAACCAACCTTCACTGCCTTCAGTCATT
Organism: Mauremys mutica; assembly: GCF_020497125.1. Classification (NCBI taxonomy): domain Eukaryota; kingdom Metazoa; phylum Chordata; order Testudines; family Geoemydidae; genus Mauremys; species Mauremys mutica. The sequence goes on along the minus strand of NC_059076.1, from coordinate 52,214,736 downwards.
CCAAGCCATAAAGCTGGCAGCCTAAACTTACCTCTGAACTCAGGAGCTCATTGCTGGACTCCTAGCCAGTCCACCTACTCACCACAAATCACATTTTCTCTCAATGTTTCTATTTCCACATTATATGAAAATATGGAGAAACAGATTTGTAATATTGAATATTATTAGATCTACTCAGTATTTTTCTGAATGAAAACATCTAATTGTCTATTGTCTGCTGAATGGTTTATTTAATGGACATTGAGAACAACTTGGAAGGAAGAGGTATTTTTGAGCTTTGTTTCATGGAAAGTGCTCAGATACAATAACAATAGACAACCATATAACCTACTTAGAAACAAGCTATTCTTAAATCATATTAACTTTGATTCATAGTAAGATCCCCAAAGCCCTTTACAACCATTGTATATACAAGACTGGCTTTACCAGCCACCTCTGATGTGAACTGTGGCTGCTGGTAAACAATACACAACAACTGAGTGAAGAGGAATAGCATATCTAGTTGAAAAGGTAAGGAAAACTCACTTCAGTAAAGCCATTGTACCAGAGCTATCAGCAGTAATAAATAGTCTTCAGGTGTGATTTAATTTTGTGGGGTTTTAGATTTTTCTGCAATGACTCTTTTTTCCTATAGTAATTCAAACACAAGGTGGCTGAAACTTGTTAGCAAGTGGACACAAGACACACTGAGCATATATCTTAGTCACTTTACATCAGTGGGTTTAAAAAAAAACAAATTCAGACTAGAAGCACGTCAATAACTGTTATGTCCTAGGGGCAGCCGGTGTAGGAAGCAATCACTTGAGGCCAGAGAGCAGACAGCTAACCAAAACCTCCATTTTATTTACAGAAACAGAGAGCTCACTCAGCCGGTTGAAACCGGCTGAGCTATCCCTTAATAGTCTAACTCAGTTGCCATAGTAACAAAACCCATGACAACCAAATACACAACATATTCCTCCCCCCCTAATAAGAACATCCCCTAAATAAAACACACACTAAACTAGAGAAGGAGGGTAGACTGCCTCCATTCCCGGCTAAACCCTGGGGATTATTTTGCCCCATAACCGTGGGTTCGCCCTAACTAGAGATCCAGCCGATGAGGAGGCCTTCTGTCTCTAGGTGGATTACGGCGAACTTCTGGTGTTGTTGCACCCGAAAGTACTAGGGGCTCAGGGTCCGCAGCACGAATAGGTGAGGAGGTGGTATCAGCTCGTGCTGGGCAAAGGGGTATCTCAGCTGCCGGCAGTAATGGAGGAGAACAGTCAGGAACAGTCAGTGTCTCACCAGGAGGGGTGAAGTCAGACCCCTCAACTGCAGATGGGTCCTGAAGACTGGCATGACCTGGCAACAGCTGATCTACATGTCGCCACCAGGTAAGATTCTCTGCAGTCCGGACTGTATAGGAAACAGGTCCTGTTTGAGTGATGACTGTGGCCGGGACCCATTTAGCTCTGGAAGTATAATTCCGAGCCAAAACTGGCTGCCCTGGGCTAAAGGTTCGGTCTTTTGCTCTGGGTGCCCGTCTGATTACTTGATATTGCTGCTGATGTTGCACAGTTTGTCTGGGTTCAGAAGGTTTCAGCAGATCAAAGCAAGTGTGCAGCTGTCGTCCCATCATTAGAAAGGCTGGGGAAGCCTGGGTCGTAGCATGAAGTGTGTTTCTATAGGAAAGTAAGAAGGTATCCAGACGCTTTTGAATGGAGTGTTGTCCCTTTGCTGATTTCAAAGCGTTTTTCATTGCACAAATCTTTCAGCTAATCCGTTGGTGGACGGATGATATGGTGCTGACGTGATGTGGTGTATCCCATTTGCCTTCATAAAATTTTGAAACTCCTGAGAGACGAACTGCGGTCCGTTGTCGCTCACAAGTTGTTCTGGCAGACCAAAACGACTAAAGAGTCCTCGTAGTTTTTGGATAGTACTCTCTGCAGTAGTGGACTGCATTATAGAGACTTCTGGCCATTTAGAATGGGCATCTACTGCCACCAAGAACATGCTTCCTTCAAGGGGGCCAGCAAAGTCAACGTGAATATGTTGCCACGGGTTTTCAGGCCAGTCCCATGGGTGTAGGGGTGCCCACTGGGGTGCATTTCTTACACTCTGACATGACATACAAGCTTTTGCCTTCTCTTCAATAGCACTGTCCAATCTAGGCCACCAAAAATAGCTTCGTGCAATTTCCTTCATGCGCACTATTCCACAGTGACTGTGGAATGTAGCTGTTCTAACATCTGTGATCTCAGAGGTGGTGGAATAATGACACACCTCCCCCACAACAAACAACCAGATTGGACCGATAACTCCGTCCGCCTGGACATGTAGGGAACAAGGTCGGGTGAGACCGGAGAGGTTTGTCGAGATTTTCCATGCATCACCAGGTCCATAACGTGGGATAATACTGGGTCAACGCGGGTTGCCTTCTTTATCTGAGTAGCAGTGATGGGTGTATTCTCTACCTGTTCAAAGTAGAAGATTTCCTTTTGGGCACTATCTTGATGTTTGACCGGTAAAGGCAACCTTGAGAGGCCATCTGCATTGCCGTGCAGAGTGGATTTCCGATATTTGATTTCATATGTGTGTGCAGAAAGTATCAATGCCCAACGTTGCATACGACTAGCAGCTAATGGGGGAATGCCTGTGTAGGGTCCAAAAATTGATGTCAGAGGTCGATGGTCTGTAAGAAGAGTAAACTTTCGCCCAAACAGGTACTGATGAAACTTCCTAATTCCAAAAACAATTTCTAATGCCTCACGTTCGATTTGGGCGTAGTTAGTTTCTGCTTTGCTTAGAGTGCGTGAAGCAAAAGCAATAGGTCTTTCTTCTCCCGAAGGCATAATGTGTGACACGACCGCTCCCACTCCATAAGGGGAAGCATCGCAGGCCAATTGCAGGGGTAAGGATGGATCAAAGTGCGTTAGAACTTCAGAATTTAACAATGCATCCTTAGCTTTGTTAAATGCAACATCACAGGCTTCAGTCCACTTCCAGGCCTTGTTCTGCCCAAGGAGCTCATGAAGTGGTTTTAGCAGTGTGGCTAACTGTGAGATGAACTTTCCATAATAGTTCAGTAGTCCTAGAAATGAGCGTAGCTGGCTTACATTTCGAGGTGGGGGAGCCTCCACAATAGCTTTAACTTTTGCAGGGGCCTTATGAAGACCTGCAGAATCGATGATGTGTCCCAAATATTCAACAGAGGGCTTGAAGAATTCACACTTGTCTTTGCGAACTCGTAGGCCATACTCTTCCAGTCTTTGTAGGGTAGCCTCTAAATTCTTTAAGTGATCCTCTTCATTTCTTCCAGTGACCAGGATATCATCCAGATAGCACTGAACTCCTGACAAGCCACACAAGATCTGGTCCATAGCCCTCTGGAACAGGGCGGGAGCCGATGTGATTCCGAAGGGTAGGCGACAGTATCGATAAAGCCCCTTATGAGTCACAATAGTCAACAGCTCTTGGGACTTTTCATCGACGTGCATCTGTAAATATGCTTGACTCAGATCAATCTTACTGAACTTTTGTCCCCCAGCCAGGCCTGCGAAGAGGTCATCGATGCGGGGAAGCGGGTATTGCTCTGCACACAACATTGGGTTGACAGTGACTTTAAAATCACCGCAAATCCGGAGAGAGCCATCTTTCTTCACTATTGGAACGATAGGAGTGGCCCATGAGCTATGGGTAACTGGTATTAGGACTCCATTGGTGACCAGGCGCTCCAGGTCTGCTTCAACTTTTGGCCTGATGGCATATGGCACAGTTCGGGCTTTCAGATATTTTGGTGGACTGCCAGGTTTAATGTTCAATGTCACAGTGATTCCCTTCATACTTCCCAAATCATCTCCAAAAACAGCAGCATGTTTCCTTAGTATAGGGGTTAGACTGGTTTCTTCTTTAGTCATCCGGTGCACTTCTGCCCAGTTCAGCTGAATCTTCCCAAGCCAAGACCTACCCATTAAGGCTGGGTAGTCACCTCTCACCACAAACAGTGGCAATTTAGCTGCCTGTCCATTGAGCTCCACCTTAACATCAATAGTGCCCAACATGGGCACAGCTTCACCTGTATACGTCTTCAGAACAGTTTTTGTTGCCTTAAGCGGATGATGCTGTAGCTTTTCCTTATACACAGTCTCAGGAACCAGCGAGACAGCTGCACCGGTGTCTAGTTCCATGCGTATAGGTTTGCCCTCCAATAAGGGGGTTACCCAGTATTCATGTGAGCCCGCTGCCAAAGACAAAACATGCAGTGGCACGTCCTCTTGTGAGGAGGTGTCACCTTGATCATCCTGGGTCTGCTCTAGGGTATGCAAGGTTCCTCTTTTTGTCGGCCAGACCATAGGCCTCTTTTTCTTGTGTTTACAGGCATACTCAATGTGTCCCTTTTTGCCACAGTGTCGACACACCAGGTCCTTACACCAGCATTCTGATGCCTGGTGACCCAGCTTACCACAGCGGTAACATTCTTGACTCTGCACCGTTTTGTGGGTCAGTTCTTGTGACACTTTTTGCACCCTAGGGGATGCACCGATGTATTGTGCCTCCCTTGTAGCCAGTTCCATGGAGACATCAATATCAACAGCCTTCTGTAATGTAAGCTGAGCCTCTGTCAGTAGGCGCTTCCGTATAGCTTCACTGCAGAGGCCACACACTAACCTGTCACGCAGGGCATCATTTAACGTCTCTTTAAATTCACAGTGTTCTGCTAGCTTTTTTAAAATGGCTACAAATTGTACAACTGTTTCATCTTCCTTTTGGTCTCTTTTGTGGAACCTATATCTTTCAGCAATTACCAGTGGTTTTGGGGAGAAATGAGACCCCAGGATTTCCACAATGTCACTGTAAGATTTAGTCTCAGGCTTAACAGGGTGTAGTAAGCTGCGTAGCAGAGAGTAGGTTTTAGCCCCTACAACAGTTAAGAATATTGGCACCTTCTTCGCTTCTGTAATGTCATTTGCAATACCAAAAAGCTCAAAACGCTCAGTATACACATGCCACTGCTCTGTATTCTCATCAAAAGGCTCCAGGGGCCTGGTCAGAGTAGCCATGATTTTTAGTTTCACTTTCACAGTCAGTGCAAACAAGCAGCTTTTTTTCTTTGTTTGGTCTTTACCTTGACTTCTACTTCCTTCTGTTACTGGAGCAGCACCAGGATCCCACCCTCGTCGCCAGTGTTATGTCCTAGGGGCAGCCGGTGTAGGAAGCAATCACTTGAGGCCAGAGAGCAGATAGCTAACCAAAACCTCCATTTTATTTACAGAAACAGAGAGCTCACTCAGCCGGTTGAAACCGGCTGAGCTATCCCTTAATAGTCTAACTCAGTTGCCATAGTAACAAAACCCATGACAACCAAATACACAACAATAACCTTGACACTGACTTGGACAACAACAGAATGTATCCTGTGAAGAGCCAAACCAGGTGTGATGTTATATGATGAAAACATGACCAGGTAGATCATTGTTGCTACCACTGTTATATAATTGCAACAAATCTTATACAAAGTGTGTCAAAAAAGTTGTTTGTTGAAAAGTTATGATTTGCTGAATACGACTATGCTAATTGTGTGCATGTATCATTTTTGTATCTGAAGTTATGAATATTAACTATGTACTTGTATTTCAAATGTTTAGTCCTGTGGCAACACCAACAAGGTATTTAGCCAGCACATTGTGAAGGAACTATTCAAGTTGAATGGCCCATCAAAGAACCCTTAATTCACAATGGACAATGGAAGGTGCCTATCTACACCTAATGGGTTTTCCTATGGATATTCTAGCTAGAGTCTGGGTGATGACCCCTGCTATGACTCAGCAGAGCATGCAAAGGCATGTGTCTAAACCATGTGACCCAAACTCCATCTTGTTACCTATATTTTAACACAAACTGAACTGAGGGCTTTGTTTGAAACAGTGGGTTTCCCTCCAAATTGCAAAAGCTATAAAAAGCCCTGGAAACAGCTCCTTTTTGACTCTTTTTGATCTCTGGACTATGGACTTATACTAATGGGAGCATTCTAACCAAGGGACTGAGGACCTTCCAATTAATTGTGGAGCAACCAGAGACTTCACAAGCCAGCAGTTTATTCCATCACTGCTACAAGCCTGATCCAAGAACTTTGCAATTACTGTATGTATTTGATTCCTTTAACCAATTTTAACTCTTGCCTTTCTTTCTTTTTATAAATAAACCTTTAGATATTAGATACTAAAGGATTGGCAACAGCATGATTATTGGGCAAGATCTGAATTATATATTGACCTGGGTATGTGGCTGGTCCTTTGGGATCAGAAGAACCATTTGGTTGATGAAATTGGTTTTAAATAACCACTCATCATTAAGTCTAGTGTTTTTGGTGGTGATAAAAGGACTGGAATACTAAGGAGGCTGCTTTTCTGACTTCTTGTTAGCCAGTGTGGTGAAACAGAAGTTTACTTTTGTTGCTGGTTTGGGAGAATAACCACCTTGGAGTGTCTGCCCTAATTCTCAGCAGTTTGTCCTGAGTTTGGTATTCTCAGTTGTGACCCACTGAGGCACTGTGACAGAAGGTGATTAGCAGGAGAACAGCATCCCACTGTGCTTTGCCCCAACCTCAAGTGCCAGAAGACCAAACTTTGTGAAAACAAGGATCTTGTATCAGGGAAGGGGGTGTTCCTGCACTAAAAGGAGCAGTGTGGATGCTCTAGGCTTTCATCTGGATGACCCTGCCATCAGCATATCTCAAAATATCTACGTTTAGAAAGTAGGAGCTACTGCCACTTCCAGCAGAAAAGGGATCAAACCTTGTTATCCTCTAACCCCCCACCCCCAAAATAGTACATTTCGAGGCAATTGCAAGCAGACACTGATTATATTTCACGGACTATATGTGAGTCTTCGTAAGTTAATGTGCAGCAGAGTGGGAAAATGTTTCTCTGCCAGCTGTGTACCCTCTCCTACTGGAAGGGTTTCAAACACTAATTCTGTCTGCTCTCGGCAAGCTACTCTTTTTTTTTGTCTTCTTCCTCACCAGTGAACTACTTTCAATAGCTTTGACATAGATCCATAAAAAGTCTGACCTTACTTGACAAAGATATTATATCTAAGTTTGATGCACTGAAGACTTAATTAGGAGGGCACTTAGGGTCAACAGATGTATTGAAAGACAGTAAGATCATGCTAGCATGGGTCTGTCTCTTAAAAAGACTGAATCAAACACCCTAGAGTCAACATTTGGTTATTTTTACAGGTTCATATATATTATAAAAACTGAACAATGCTATGTGCTGTCTGTGTGACATTCTTTTCTTCATATCTTTGCAAGCCAAGGCATAATATATTTAAATAATATGACATGTCAGTGATCAATAGGATGACTGTAGATGTTAATGACCAAACATTCAAGTATACTTAAGCAGTGCTCACAAAATATGCACATGCAAATGTTATGCCCACATCTCAATTTGCATAAACAAATAGGCATTTATGCACATTATGAGTGATTCTCTCCATTTTGAAATGGAAATACTGCCTTGTGTATTCAGGTTTTGTGGACACAATGGATGTACAGGCACATATGAGCATCTTAAGGCCACGTGTTTGGAAACTTGTCCTGGATTGTCAACTTGAATTGGTGGTTTGGGCCTTTATTCTGTAGTATTAATTCTTTTGATGTGTGGCATCAAGTGAGAATAGGGTGACCAGATGTCCCAATTTTATAGGGACAGTCCTGATTTTGGGGTCTTTTTATCTTATATAGACTCCTATTACCCCCCACTCCCATCCCGATTTTTCACATTTGATGTTTGGTCACCCTACGTGAGAAATCAACTACATAAATAAGAGACGGATATTCTTTGGTTTAGGGAACACCCCTGACAGCGCAATTTTTGTAATTCCTCCCAATTTAGCATCATTTTCATACTTGTTAAGTCTGTTAACCCCTTCTTCCAGATCATTGATGAAGCTATTAAATAAAACTGGATCTAAGATGTATCCTTGCTGTCCAAACTCTGTAGTTTACAGTTACATGTAAATGAGGAATACTGGGGGTAGGGTGAAAGTAGGAAACTTTGTTCTAATTTTAAAAATATTGATCAAATACGTAGTACTGGTTTAAAGAACAGACACTGTAAACTGTTTACCCCCCTCCCCCATCCCTCTTCCATCTTTCTGCATACTGCAATCAGGCGTAATTTAACATACTGCAGAGCCCTTTTCAAGCTAGTTTTCTTTTAAAGAAGCTACATATTTGTAAATACATGTCACTTGCACAAGCAAACTCTATAAAACATCAGTTTAATGCTCCAACTTGACCTATTGAAATCGAAACTAAAATCTAAAGCAGATGCAGCCACTTCTGGCCATCAAAATGGTGACTGGGTATAAGGACTTCAAAGGAACAAGCACACATTTTGAATTGCTGTTTGCTTGCCTTGTTACTGGGAACAAGGACCACTTTCATCTCCTATTTTCTCTGATAATAGACAACAAATCAGGACTATTAAACACTGTGGTTCCCAATTTCTACTGTTGAATACAAAATGAAAGATGAGAGCAGCACGGGTGACACTGAAAAGCTGCTGGATCCATCTAAGTTAGAAAAAGCAATGAAGAGCACAAAAGTCCATAGGGTGCTGTATACAGAACAGATCTCCCACCATTTAGTGCATATTTTACAAGGCAATTAAAACATGAAGGTATGTGACAGTACCTGAGGAATGTATCCATAAATGCTGCCTGCCCACCACTCCCACCCCCGTGCACACACCCAAATCATGCCATGTGTAACTGCTTTATTCCTGGCTTTTGGAAGACAGGCCAAAAACACTAATCACTAGATAAGCTCATGCAGTGTTCCATTTTAATCCTTATAAACATACACAGTGGCAATTTTGATATGTGAGAAATGAATAGGGAAGTGGCAAAAACGTCCTGCGCTCTAATCAGAGTTTGAGGGTCTTCTGTGCTATTTTTTTTTTCCAGGTAAAAGGAGAGGATCTGAAAATATTTCATAAAACTCACTCCTAAAATAACTCATTCTTGTTTACGCTAGTTGAACAATCACACACACACACACACACACACACACTCCTTCCCCTCTCCCCCCTACCCCTCCCCTCCAAATATTGACTGACTTTGAGGAACAACACTTTAACAGTTCTTGGCAGCGGCTACATCAACGAGACCCTGCCGCACGTCCTGTGTGGATGCAAGCAGCACTCCGGAGCCTGGCGGCACCGCCACAACGCCATCCAGAACCGACTAGTGAAAGCCATCCCACCGTCCCTGGGGAAGATCACCGTCGACTCCGCCATCCCCGGGACAGACAGCCGACTGCGACCCGACATCGTGGTGACGGACACAGAAAAGAAGATGATCCTCCTGGTAGTCATCACGGTGCCTTTCGAAAACCAGTCACCTGCCTTCCATGAGGCCCGAGCACGGAAGGAGTCGAAGTATGCCCCGCTGGCCGAGACCCTGAGAGCCCAGGGCTACAAAGTCCAAGTACACTCCCTGATCGTGGGAGCCCTGGGCTCATAAAACCCCCGCAACGAGCCGGTTCTAAGAGCATGTGGGGTCGGTCGATGCTACGCCCGGCTCATGAGACAGGTCATGAGACACCATCAGGTGGTCCAGAGACATTTATACCGAACACATCACCGGACACCGCCAATACCACACTGAGTAATTGAGACAGCCGACCAGGGAAATAACGCACTTCCTTCCCTGAGGGACCAAGGAACGCACCCCACCCATGTACCTATCCGCTCCACCGATACTGACTTGGACTCCTGATTCATTCCATGGGTGGCGAACTCGAGCCCACTTATTCACTGACACTTTAAAAACCCTTGCACCCCAATCTGGGTCTATGCCGGTTATGCGATATGTCTGTATCTTTTCATCCTTGCAAACGATATCTGTAACCCCCCATAACCCAGGCCTGACCCCAGATGTACAGTACCTTCTCTCTCAACTGTGTATATTTCATTGTAAACATTTACGTTAATAACATTTTTAAATCTGTTCTTATCAGTTTAATATCTGATATGTCCTTTATTTGAGGACTGTATATTAAATTGATTTTTGAAACAGAGGGCTGGAATAGGAGCTTGCTCTGTCCACCCCATGCATTGACCTGGTATTGCAGTGCCTCCAGGACCGGTGCCTCTCCTTCTGGGGAGAATCTTCTGGTTAGAAAAGCAGAAAGAATTTTACCATAATGATGCCCCTTTAGAGCAGATTTGTTCAAGTTGTTGAAAAACGATTGGAAACCCTTGTCTTCTTTACAATAAAATATTGTTATGTTATATAAGACAGAACTTTTTACCAGAATATTTTCCCCTCTAATTGCCTTTGAAGTAATTTGGTGTATTTTATTCATATCTCTTATCTTATACCCCTGGCTTATCTGTTGGGAGGTTTTCTTTATGGCACTCACTTCCTTTGTTTTTCCTTTTGTATGCCACTCTGGTATCTCCAAACTACTGTTACAGCTGTTTCTTGGCTGCTATTCAGAGCAGATTCCCAAGTGGTAGATTTTGCCTATTTATATGGACCAGGTATAGGTGTGTGGGACAGAGACAGATGCATAGTAGTTACATGAGTTAGGTGTTATGTGAGTTGTTAGTTACGTGAGTTAGGACAGCCTGCAGGAAATTTTTCACGAACAGTGGATTTTTAAATAATGATTAGACTGGTTGTGTGTTAATGTGGGTGGTGAATTACTCTTATCAAAGGAGTTGTTGTTGTTACCTTCTGAGAAGAGCAGGATATCAGTGCTTACATAATTATGTATATGAAACCCCTGGATTCTTGAAGGATGGTGTTGTATTTCTGGACCTTATTTGCATTCTTGGAGAACCACCAAAGATCTTCAGGCATCCATCCTCTGACACTTCTAAACTCCACCTGGCTACTGTTCCCTTGGAGAAGGAAGAAAGGGCAGGAAACTGTCAGATGCACTGAGCATGTCTTTCTGGGTCTGGTGGGGTAGGTAGGTCGAGAAGACCGTAAGTTTCTGCACTCAGACGCTAGCTGCTTTGAGTAATGCTATGCCTTGTCAAGCTAAATTACGTCCCCCAGAGCTACTTTTGCACAAAACATCACAACATTCCTCCTGATAATGATGGTAGTAAATGCACAGCAGGCTGCCCTAACTCGTATAACTACTATGGAGCTGAAGTAGAAAGAGAAGAGGATGTAAAAGATTCACAAACATTGGGAAATCAGCATGCTCTCAGCCAGCTGGTGTTGCATTACAGTAACTCATTATTACAGTTTTGTTCTAAACAATTCACCTCACTGTGACCATTATCTCTTGTTTTCAAGCAATACACCACTTTTAATGGAGGAATTCTGTGTGTGCATTTTTATTTGTATATAAGAATGAATATTGCTTTTGAGACCACAGTACCTTGGGAAATCTCTCAAACATACATGGGAAAAATGATACACAGTTCTACCAAGATAAGTGGTGGTGTTCTCTATGATTATGATGAGGGTGGGAGTAGGAGAGACTGAGGTGAAGAGAGAGAATAAGACCATCAGTCAATAACACTTAGCAGTGAACACACTAGAAATAAATCTCAGGCATAGCAATGGCTGAGAAATGTAGAGTAACAGCAAGCTATCATGCTAAACATTTCAGGAACCTGTTAGCACATGTTGCACATAAGAGGATACCCAAAAGAAACCAGAGAGGCAACACTGGCACATGAAGGTTGGAAAATGAGCTGGAAATGCTGAAACTTCCTGTTAGCAGAGCTAGGAAGACATGAAAGTGAAATGAAAGACATATTTTTCTAAACTTTAAGGGCGTGGACTGTGACAAGTGCACACTTATCTGTTTATCAGTCTAAAGAGCAGCAGTTCAAGACTGACATGCTCTACGTGCCTCAGGTGGATTCCACTCTTGAAGCTCATTGTAGGAGCAGGACCTGTTATGGATGAAACAAATTCATGGCCTCATCTTAGGTGGGTATGTAGTATGCACACAAGTTTCCTTTTGGATTTTTTTGTGAAATGTGTCACATGATATTTTTTTATATTAAGACTCATAATTTATTCACAGAAAACAATTCAGTTGAGTCTATTCATTTGACTTTATACAAAAAATACCAAAAATACTCCAAGCTTTGCTGTTAAGGAGGTATAAAACACTTCCCTTGGAAGATATCTAGTGCTTAGAATCGTTTCGTCCATTCAAAGACATCCTAAAACTTATGAAGCATACACAACTTATGTTTCAGATTTTCTCCTCTATTCCCTTCAATTACATCTAATTGTGCTCATTAAAGTAATCTAGAAATCATTGTACTTGTCTACCTAAAGACCAAGGGGCATAATTATAAAAGCAACTTTCACTTCATTTCTATTAGAAAAGATTTTCTTAAACCAGTTGAGGTAGACATATTTTTCAGGTAAAAAGTAATAAGAAAAATAAAGGAACAAGAAATTATTTAATGAACATACAAAATGTTATCAAACCATAGGAATTCAAAGTTCCATGAGAAGGTGAGATTAATACAACATGTTGAATAAGGCAAAGATTCCAGGAAAATTTTAGTTCTGCTGAGTTTACTTTAAATTGCCTGCTAGAGTTAAGGGTAAAAAAAATCTAAGAGGAAAAATGGAATACATTCAAAATAGCACATCATTCTTAAACGGTGGCCACTTTTTTGAGAATTTGTAAATAGAAATGTCCTCCTAAATTGCTAGATATTCTGTTGCATGAACATATGTCTAAATAATATACATCCAGCGTAAACTGTTGAAAAGTCAGTGTTAGTGACAGGAGAAGGGAGATCTTGTTATACTTGGGGCAAAGTCAGCAAAATAATGTGCAGGTTGGGAGGAGATAGTAGAAAGGGGTGAGTATTTTGAAGAGGAAGTATAAAGTGGTAAGTACCTGGGATTATAAGAATGACAGTCAACAAAACTAAAGAAGAGGTGTGTTGCTTAACCAGGAAGATGTCAAACTGAAAAAGTAAAGAATGAATATTTAGTAGGTGTGACCATAAGAGAATCCCAGGACAAGAGGGTGACATGTTCACTGGTATCAGGTAATGAGCTTCAGCTGGCCTGACCAATTCAGTGTACTCCCAACTCACTAGGTTTATAATCTGCATCTAAAAGGTGTCATATATGATATTATTGGAAAACTAATAACTCACTGATCATTAATATTCTTGCATTTTTAGACAATGGATGTGTATTTTTTTCTCTGACCAGCCCAGTCACAGAGCAGAGACAATGAATGTCCATGTTCACATGTCAGGTAAACAAAGCTAACAAGCAAACAAATGAGGGAGGAGAGGACACGGTGTCTCCCAGCAGAAGGGAGAAGCTTGGTCTGGCTTTTACTTTTAAAGGAATATATTGCAAAGATATACTGATCTATAAAGATAAGGGGCTGAACCTCAAGTGATAAGCAATTGAATCAACTTACTGCATACAATATTAATGTATTATATAAATGCATAGAGGTACTTTCATAAATGAGACTCTGGTTCTTAATATCATTGTGAAATGTATGTATTAACACTATATGAGGAAATATGGATACTTAATGATGCTTTGAAGGCTATGCCCAAACAGGCAAAGAGATTGCATTCCAGACAGGAGAGAAGGCAGCTATTTACCTGTCTCCTGTGTAAATTTAAGCATAGTTGAATCAAAACAATATTTACATACAGCATGATGGGAAGCCCACAGAAAGGAAAGAACAGCATGAGGTCATTCTGCCTCCTGAAATATTCATTTACATTTGAAAGATATAAGCAAGAAGCCATTTTGGGCATCCATCGCTAGACAGACACAAGGGAACAGATCTCTAGCACACACAGAAAGATGGGTCTTTCAACTAGCTGGAGGTTGAAATCTCTGGGAACTGAATGGAGGTGAGAAACCTGCTTAGGCAAAAACCTTTCACCTAAGATAATAAGGGAAGCCAGCATCTTGTACTTCTGTGGAAGGTTCCAACTGAGGGGAATCAGCAATGGCTGGGAAGAAACTTGACTGTTCAATATGTTTTTTTTCACAAGAGCCTGTATCTTGGTAGATTCAGTTTTGACTTGTAGATGTGTATTCTCACTTTTATTTGCTTGTAACCCTTTCCAACTGTATTCCTTTTACTTGCATAACTTAACCTATATTCTATTGTTAATACATTTGTTTTATTTTTACTATAAACCAACTCAATGCTGTGTTGAAGGAAAGTGTTTATTTACCCCAGTTAGGTTAATAAGCAGTGCTTTTATCTCTTTAGAGGAACAAACAAACTATTATTTCTCTGAACTGTCCAGGAGAGGGATGGACATTAAAGACCAAATGGTTTGGGGAAAAATCTGTACTGCAAGGGTGTTGGGGTCACACAAATACTAGTAAGCAAGTCTGTTGGGAGACAAAATGAGGCTGTAGACAGGCTGCCTGGATCAGAGCTGTTGAACAAGGTCTGTCTAGTTTACAGATACTCAATGTGACCTTCATGCTTGTGGGCCAATTGTGAGCATCCTAATTTAGGAGCTACAGCAGCAAAGGATTGTGAGGGACCCAGGGTTGCTGGACAAGAGGTGACAAAACCTCTCACTTGTCAAAATTGCACCCCAAGGCTTATGACAATAGGAGAAGGCTTTCTTCATAGATGTGCCACAGAGGCAGTTATTGGGACTAAATCATGACTAGGTATTGGTACAGTGAACCCTTATGATGGGTGAAAGAAGTGGTAGAGGAAGGATGGCATTATGATAGAGAGACTGGACTGTGTCTAGGACATCTGTGTTTAATTCCCAGATGTGCTTCAGACCCCTTATGGGAGTCATTTACCTTGCATGCTCCACAAGGGGCAGGGAAAAGGGGAGAGTGGAATTTTTGGTACATATGATAACCAGTATAGTCTGAGCATGTGATTCCATTTCTGTTGTCTTAGCACAATGGAGAAATTAAAATTGTGTCCATTTAATAAGGCTTTTATAGTGTTAAATCATACCAATGGGTTTCAATAGCATTTTACAAATCACTTTGAAATAAAAGCGGTGTTTGTATTTTTATCGTTTATAAAATATATAATTGTGCTAACATATCTTTTTATTGGCCTATTCCTTTGGCAAGCTAAATCAAGAGTGGGTGCCAAACAGCAGAGACTATAAAATTCAGAGTGAAAAAACTGTTGAGATTTGATGGTGTTTTGGGTCCCATAGAAACCTATTCTCTTATGAACATATATAATATCCATATGTGTGGATATTTAGGACATCAGGAGAAATTTATAAATCCATTTTTGTTGCCTATTAATTTTTGGAGCTATTTAAGAACATTTGTGGGGAAAAAAATAGATCAGTTCTACAATGTAGCCTGGTACTCATCCAGATTTAGGGAACAGTGAGTTGAAAATGTTAACAGAGAAGCTGAGTTACACATCTCTCTTAAATCCTCATTTAGTACCATTTTAGGAAAGATACACTGCATATGTGCTAGATTATTTCATTGTTCAGAGAGGGTGGTACAGAGTGTGAACTCCAACTGACCTTGTCATTTGGGATGTGCTGGAAATGTGGTATTGTTGTTCTGACTTCAAAGCAGTCTTTTTTTTTTTAACTGGAGAGAATAAGCTGATAGATCACAGGATGTTGTATTCTGTCTAATTCCTCTAAAAGTGTGTGTTCTTGAAATGAGCTTTAGAGTGGCAAAATCCAAGTGCAATTTATAACTCACAGATATAACCTGCCACATCTTCAGAACTATAAAATCGATCAGTCTCTAGGTTCAGCCTTCAGTCACGCAATTTCTCTAAAAGATTCAGCCCCACTGCTACAAGGGGTTGTTCTGTACAAAGGGGGACTAATCAGTGCTTTCCCAGCAGATATCGGTGCTAGGCCAGGTTCCCAGCCTGAATTTTTCAATCCCACTGACCTACACTTTACAGATCCTTTTGGTTGGTTAGTGGGATAGAGAGGCATGACAACCTAGATTCTCTTCATTCACCTCTCTTCCAGCAGCTACTACCAGCCTGTCCCCCATCTTCAAACTAATTGAAACCTATACTGCAGCCTTAATAGGTGTGACTAGGGGGAGTATATCAGGGTGGGACTACAGGATTTATTCAGAGAATAAATGGCAAATGGCAGAAGCACTGGGTCCAGAGGTTCAGGTAGGGGAACAGTGTGTCCAGAAAGAAAACACCACCAGGTGACAGATGGCTCTCAGGATTAGGGGATCACAAAGGCATCTTTAACACCCTCCCTAAAATCAAACTTTTCTGGTCCTGCACCAAGTATACCTTAGTCAGACTAATGACCTCCATCAATTTCAGTATTTCTTCATATATGAAGTATCATTAGATTTTAAAATGTCAGTTTAACTGATTTCCAAAGAATTAAATGTTAAATTTAGGAAACGTACTTAGAATCTAGTATGTGTATGCTATTGGCCTGTACAAGATTAATCCTTCTGCAGGAAGGCTACACCTCCTCTCTCTCTACTATGTTCTGTGTCCTCCTGTAGATTCAAAGGTGAAAAAGGACAATGTTGATCCATCTAGTTTGACTTCCTTTATAACACACGCCATAGAACAGCCCCCAAATAATTCCTAGAGTGTATCTTTTAGAAGAACATGCAATCTTGATTTAAAAATGGCCAGTGATGGAAAATCCACCATGACCCTTCGTAAATTGTTCCAATGGTTAATTAATCTCACAGTTAAAATCGTACCTTATTTCCAGATTTAATTTGTCTAGATTCAATTTCCAGCATTTGGACTGGGTTATGTGTTTTGCTAGATCGAAGACCCCATTATAAAATATTTCTTCTCCCTACCCATGTGGGTATTCATATAGGCTAATCAAGATACCCCTTAACCTTCTGATTGTTCAGTTAAATAGATTGAGCTCTTTCAGTCTGTCAGTAATGCATGTTTTCTAATCATTTTAATCATTTTGATGTCTTGTCTTTGTACCCTCTTCCATTTCCAACATCCTTCTTGAATTGTGGACACTAGAACAGGTCACAGTATTCTAGCAGCAGTCACACCATTGTCAAATACAGAGATGAAAAAACTCCCTACTCCTTGAGATTGCTCTGTTAATGTATACAAGGATACTTATGGCTAGTATCACACTAGAAGTTCAAGTTCAGCTGATTATCCATTGCCCCTATTTTTTTTCAGAGTCATTGCTTCCTAGACTAGAACCCCACATTATGTAATTATGGCCTACGTTATTAGTTGCTAGATGTATACATTTAGATTTAGCCACATTAAAATGCATATTGCATGCTTGCACCTTGCTTACCAAACAGTCCATATCATTCTGTATAAGTGACCTGTCCTCTTCATTATTTACCCCCTCCCAATTTTTGTCATCTGCAAACTTTCAGTGATTTTTTTAAAAAGTTTTTTTTTCCAATTCATTGTTAAAAATGTTACATAGAATAGGGCAAAGAACCAATCCTTTTGGGACCCCACTAGGAATATACCCATTTGATAATTCCCCATTTGATAATTACATTTAAGACCTATCAACCAGTTTTTACTTCATTTAATACATTACACCTTAAAATTTTAATCAATGTCATATGGTACCAATTTATTGTAGCAGTGTTAGTCCCATGATATTAAAGAGGTAAGGTGAGTGAAATAATCTTTTATAGGAACAACTTTTGACCTAAACAAGAGCTCTGTGTAGCTTAAAAGCATGTCTCCTTCACCAACAGAAGTTGGTCCAACAAAAGATATTAGCTCACTCACCTTGTCTTGCTGTATGGTAGTTTACAGAAGCATAAGTATATGACACCCATACTATTACCTTTATCAACCAAACTTGTAATCTCATCAAAAAAGATGTCTAGTTAATTTATCAAGATCTAGTTTCCATAAACCTGTGTTGATTGGAATTAATATCACATTCTTTAATAATTTGGTTCCATATCAGCTGCCCCATTGTGTTTCCTGGGATCAATGTCAGACTGACAGGACTATAATTATCCATGCCATCCTATTTTTTCTTTTTTAAAAAAATACTGCCACAATGTTAGCCTTCTTCCAGACTTTTGGGACTTCTCTGGTGTTCTAAGACTTATTGAAAATCAACACTAATGGTCCAGAGATCTCCTCAGTCAGCTCTCTTAAAACTCTTGGATGCAAGCTATCTGGAACAGCTAATGTAAAAATGTCCAACTTTAGTAGTTGCTCTTTAGCATCCTCCGGAGATACTAGTAGAATGGAAAGTGTTTTCATCATCATGTTATATGACTACACCTTTTTTCCCCAAATACTGAAAAAGTATTTACTGGACATTTCTGTCTTTTCTGCATTATTATTGGTAATATAACTTAGTGAGTAGCAAGAAACATACATGTAGGTTTCATGTCTTTGTCTTGTTGCTACAGTAATTGTTCTAAATTTTTGAGATAAAGTTCCTTTACAACAGTGGTTCTCAAACTAAGGCCGCCACTTGTTCAGGGAAAGCCCCTGACAGGCCAGAACAGTTTGTTTACCTGCCGCATCCACAGGTTTGGTGAACGCGGCTCCCACTGGCCGTGGTTCGCCGCTCCAGGTCAATGGGGGCTGCAGGAAGTAGCGCAGCTGAAGGACGTGATGGCCACTCTTCCTATAGCCCCCATTGGCCTGGAGCCCTAGTCTGAGAACCACTGCTTTACAATTTCACAAATTTGTATTTGCATTTTGATGGAATTCTGCTTAGAGATTTTCAAAGCATATAAGCATATACCAACAAATCTTAGTTCCACTCAAAAGTACAATTCTGCCCACCTTATGTAGATATGTGCTGCTGATGGCTAACTTAGTGCACACTTAACAAAAACAAAAGGATATGCTTTATTAATATGCATGTGAATGTGTTAATCTTGAGATTAACATTTTCATGTTTTTTAGGTTTTTTATATATATTTTAAAGCATGTAAAGCACAGGAGTGTCTCAGGATTTATTCATTTTAACCACATAGATTTTCTGAGTTATAACCATTTTTTTCTAACATGCATCAGTTGCATAAAGAAATAGGCAATAAACTTAATTAACTTCTAGTTATGAGCTCTAGTGTCAATGATGCTTTAAAATAGAGCAAAACTTCCAATTATTTAGTTGTTGACTGTTTCCACACTTGTGAAGTTTTCTACATAGTGTCTCTTCAGTCTAGGATGTGCTATTTTCAAATTCAGAGTACACTGTAATGTATACATTTCCTTAGCTGACTATAACATGTTGGGGAGAGAGAAGGTGGTTGAGGTAAGATCTTTTATTAAACCAACTTCTGTTGGTGAAAGAAGCTTTTAAGATACGGAGCTCTTCTTCAGGTCAGGAACAAATAGTTTAGCATAAGTTAACACACTGTAAAGGGTGAGGTGAGGTGGCCAGTTAACACCTCTGCAGCCATAGAACAAAAAAGGAGGGCTAGTGGGTTACAGATTGTTGTACTAAACCATAAATTCAGTCTTGATTAAGACCATAACTTCTAGTGTCTAGCAAAGTTATGAATTTAAGCTTCGAGGCTTGTCTTTTGGGAGTATTTTCCAGGTTTCCTTTGATAACAAGGACTGAGAGGTCCGATTATGGAGCACACACTCCTCTTGACAGCATCTCCTAATGGTTAGTTCATGTGGGGCCTTTTTCTGGATTGGATTCTTAGGCATCTATCTCTCCAAATTCATTGTATAGGAGGCCTAGGTATCTAACTCAATGTTTTTGATTACAGTGGTATTCCTGTGACTTTTTTCTAGGTGCTGCAGTAAGTTTCAGTGCTGCAATGCTTAATTCCCTTCATAAATCTCACCCCAACAACCCACCTTTGCCTAACAACCCACCTTTCTCTGCTGCTGCACTCTGGAGACTGAGCAGACCGAGAAACCATATATCTTTTCTTTCACTCTGTCTTGAGTGCTTGATCTCTCAGCCTTAATGTTTTAATGTTAGTGTTTGTATTTACTAACTAATTCTTCTTTCAGTTTCCTGGGAACAAAGCAACAGTGTTCCAGTTATAGTCAAACCTGTTGCTCAACAAAGCCAGAATTGTTTACAATTTTGAGTTTCTTCTATGCTGCAGGTGACTTTGATATTGCTGAAATGTCTCCTCTCATGTTGAATTTTATTGAGTGCAACACTTTTTTAAAAAGAAAATGTTCTTTGACTAATGTCTGTCTTGCTCTAACATTCTCTTTCATCAGTAAGCTGAAAGCCATAGGTAGTTAGAAAAATGAAAGAAATTTGGGCTGTCTCTCTGGCACTAGCTGTGGGGTGATCAAATCATGCAATTTTGCTGCTGTTGGCTTACATATATAACAGTAAAAGCTAGGTATCTTAGATCTTATAACAATCTATCATTTTCTATACTAAGCCAGTTCTTTTGTTAAGTTATGAGTGCACTGGGGCTCTATAACTGAAGCCTTAAAGGGAAGCCTTTTTTTTTTCACTTGGTGTTCCTAGTTATCCTTCATTACCTGTTTGGCAGTTCATATTACAGTACCATACAATGCTGAAGCATGCACAGAACCTACACTGAAGAGGGAATAAATCTTACATTAATCTGTTCTGAGTTAATGTTTTGAAACTCTTACTATTAATTCAGCTGCTGAGAACTTCTAAACCGACGATTTTTTAAATACTAAGACCAGGATTAAAATGTTAAAAGTTCTGTAGCCCATAACTGAGGTGCTTAGTGCCCTCAACTCCTACTGGAATTAATGGGGTTTGAAGATGCTCAGTGTGTTACAGAATCAGGCCTTAAACTGGCAAAACAACTATTAACTGAGTAAAATAAATGTCAGTTACTAGTATAAAATGTAACTATTAATTTTCAGAGCATCTAAAATATGTAGTTCTACTCTGTACAGAATTTCCTTGATTGATTTAAAACTCTTGGCATATCCACTTAACAATGAAAATGTACCATTTTTTTTATATTAGCTGATCTCTAAAACACTGTATTTGAAATGTCTTCCATTACCAAAGGGAACATACAGTAAACATGGATGGGTCTCATTGAAATAAAATCAGCTTGAACTAAAATGTAGGTTGAAGAACTACCAATAGAAACCAAATAATTTCAGTATTAAAAATATCCACAGGAAGGTATAGGATCATGAGACATTAACAAAGAAATCATCATTAATAAAATAATATAAAATCTAGAGATTTGAGAAATTGACAAGTCTCTAATTCTGGAAGTCCATCTTTTTATATCCTATAGCATATTACACAACTATTTTCTTGAAAAGATAGATCTTATCTTTTAAGGAATTTGCCAGGTGAGACTGGGTCACCCGAGGAGTTGCATCCATAACCTGGGCACAAGACTACATCATGAAACTTCTGCCCTATATATGTTTCCTCCCCATTGTCTGTGAAGGAGATGGGTTCCTCCTTAAACCTAGCTGTCAATTTGCTAGGCAGAATTAATGTGTGAGTCCTGGCCTCATTGAAGTCAATGGCAAAACTTTTATTTTAGGACTTCACTGAGAATCTTCTAGCATAATTGCTCTTTCACTTTGGTAAAGGGTAATCTTTCTGGCTTACTTGTCAAAATATAACATTAAACCTATATCCAAATTTTGCAATAGGCCACTATCTTTAAACTGTGCCTGATCAAGTCCTGATAGCTGAACACCTCTTAACAAGATCCAGATGTAGGAGTCAGATTTTGTCTTAAACCCATCTAGCATAATTAAAACTAGATACATAAAAAAAGTAAATCACTTGGATATTTTTTTAAATGGGTCACACTAGGCATATTTCATCAAACCATGAACTAAGCAGGTGCTCTCACAGATTCTTGCAACAAGTCTTTGAGATGACTCTTAGTCACTTGTCTGTTAGGGTAGGTTGGCTGTCATGGAAAGGCATTGCAAATCCCCTCTAAATCCCCGTGCAACTAGCAGTGCACTATCTTTAAAAGATTCAATGGTTAAAGTAAAACTATTAGTATTTTGCAAATATAGAGAACCTTAGGGTATGTCTTCACTACCTGCCATATCGGCGGGTAGCAATCGATTTCTCGGAGTTCGATATATCGCGTCTCATCTAGACGCGATATATCGAACTCCGAACGCACTCCCGTCGACTCCGGAACTCCACCACCACGAGCGGCTGTGGCGGAGTCGACGGGGGAGCCGCAGACGTCGATCCCGCGCCGTGAGGACGGGTAAGTAATTCGAACTAAGGTACTTCGATTTCAGCTACGCTATTTGCGTAGCTGAAGCTGCGTATCTTAGATTGAACCCCCCCCCCCAGTGTAGACCAGGCCTTAGTCTCCAAACACTTGATATGGTGGACATGTACTGGTTTTGTATTACATATGGAAAAACTGTATCTTGCCCTAACTAGTATAACAAAGCAAACCTGGGCAGGGACAGGAATTAGCAGCCACAATTTGCTACTCCTGCTGTTTCACTAACCTCTTAATATGCTACTTTAGATTCCCCTCCTCCCCCTCCAGAAATGCAAAAGGAAATGTGAACCATGCCCAAATTAATTGTATTTCCTGGATATACAAATGCTGAGAATTTATGAGAAGAAGTGTTCTTGAGAGATTTCTAGTGGTTCTTACCTTTTAGTAAGGCCAGAGATACACTAAAAATCTGTGTGTGTGTGTGTGTGTGTGTGTGTGCGTGCACGCTATTTTGGCTCCTCCATTCCACTTCCCTCTGGAGTCATGAAGTCCAGGAAAATAGGAGCAAAAATGTTATTCAGACTTCTAGAGACTTCCAAGACCCATCACCTGGAGGCTTGGTAAGAAGTTCAGCTTTGCTCTTATTAAAACTGAAAAGAACTGCCTATTATTATTATTTTTTTAATTGAGATGTAAATAGATGTGTAGGTACCTACAAAGAAGCAAATCAAACTACTTGTGTGTAATGTGTCAAAAACCCCTGGTTGCTACTCACACTATTATTTCCATTTGTGAGGAATAAGAGTGCTAGTAGAACTGAAAACAGAAAGAAATACCATATGTTAAAGATTATCTTCTGCATGTTAACAGGACAAATGAACTCAATTGATTTGCACAGCTTATAGAAGTTCATATACCTATGCCTGGAAATATATCTATAACTGGAAATATATCTATAAAAAACTGAGCAGTAGTATAGTAAAATACAAAGGTAACATCCTGACCCCACTGAAGTCAATAGGAGCTTTGTCATTAACTTCAGTGGGACCAGAATTTCAACCAAGGAGAGGTGAAGCAGAGTAAAGAGGTTTTATTTTAAAAAAATAAAAAAATAAACTTTTTAGTTGCTACTTTTCAAAAGCATTTGAGTATTCAGTTTGTTTCTGTTTTAATTGCAGGCTAGAGAAAGAAACAATAATTGTGAGGTTAGGTCAAGTATAATTTGGGCATGAGCATGAGGCCAGTTAATTAGCTCTCATTATCTGAGGCATTGTGTCTTGGTTTGATATCACTGATGGCATTTAATACAATTTTTTGACCATGAAATGTATGTTTTCTCTCACATAGAGAGTGACTTAAAATATTGTAGTGAAAATATTCTTGCCACACTTTGCTCTAGTAGGTCAAGGGGAGTAGAGAGAGACAGACTGTAATTTAATAATATGCTGTAAATCAGACATTGTTATACTATTGTTATATCCTAGTATGTACTGTCCTCTTAAAAAACAACCAGAGAAAATTGTGAAGAACTTTACAAACTTGTCCGTCCTTAAAAGGGAATTTTAAAGTTAAATATTGAATACTTTATAAAATTTGCATTCGTTACTTTCTGGCAGCACATAAATCCTAGTTCAGTTTTGCTAAGTTTTGAACATTACCTATAGGTAGAACAGTTAGTAACAGTGGCCTGCCCTTTAAGGGGCTGAGACCAGCCATCCCTGTTCACTCAGGGTACATCCAGACTACCCGCCGTATCAGCGAGTAGCAATCGATCCCCGAACGCGCTTCCCGTCGACTCCGGAACTCCACCAGAGCAAGCGGTAGTAGCAGAGTCGACGGGGGACCTGCGGCCATCAATCCCACGCCATGAGGATGGGAGGTAAGTTGGAATAAGATACGTCTACTTCAGCTGCGGTATTCCCGTAGCTGAAGTTGAGTATCTTACATCAACACCCTCGCCCCCCAGTGTAGACCAGGCCTAAGGCTGTGAGTCTGTCACGGAAGTCACAGATTCCATGACTATCCTGGACCTCCGGGACTTCTGCAGTGGCTGCTGCAGCTTGCTCCAGGACTTCCTGAGCTGCTCAGGCAGCCGCTGAGTCAACTGCACTGGCCTCTGCTGGGGGAGTCTCGGGACGCCGTCTGGCCCCTCTTCTCCAGCACCCAAGACTTAATCAGGTATATAGTACAAGTCATGGACGGGTCATGGACCATGAATTTTTGTTTACTGCCCGTGACCTATCCATGACTTTTACTAAAAATACCTGTGACTAAAACATACCTTTACTGTTCACTAATTGGATGAAGGGACTAGGCACCTGAGGTTATTAAATCCACCTTCAAAATATAAATAGACTTAATGAGGGGGTTGGGAGATAATTGGAGGCTCTAAGTCCAGTCAGGGAGAACCATTGAAGCCAGGAAGACTGCAATGGGTGGTGGTCTCTATGTCTCACTTGAGGATATGATCCACAAAGGTACTTAAGCACCTGTATCTCATTTTTAAGCACCACTGCTATCTCCAAAACTTCTGCTCAGTTGCTGCCTAACCCTATAAATGCCTAAACTCCTGTCTCAATTTTTACCTGTGGGCATGCCCATTGCAGTCTGACTCTAAGCATTTGGATGCCTGTCTCCTGCCTAAGCCTCAGACCAAGTCACAAATGGAAAATCAGCAACCTCTGTCATATGCAGGGGAGGGCCCAATCTGGTAGGTTTTCATCAAAGGATGCCAACTAGGTCAAGCTCCTCAGGCAAGTCCACAAACAACAGCTGGCTGGAGGAGGACCTCCCTTTAACCTTTAGTCTAATAGCTAGGGTACTCTCCAAGATGTGGGAGGTTCCCAGTTCAAGTCCACCTTCCTCCTGAGGGGCAGAAAGAATTTGGACTGGTTTCCAACGCCTCTCAGGCGAGTGGCCTAAACACTAGGATATAAAGTATCCTGATGTGGGTATCCCTTAACCTTCCCTTGATAATCTAATTTAATCAAATAATTGAATAGGATCAGTGAAAGAATTAGAATGACTATATAGCCTAGTGGTTGGAGCACTCACCTGAGGTGAGGGGAACTTGAACTAGGAATTTCCCACATCCTGGGTGAGTACTCAACACATGTCAAGGTATCACTGTAACAAACTCCTTAAGGGGAAGCCAAACCCCCCAAAAGTTTGATAGTTTGATTTTATTTTAGATGAAAATAAAGATTAGGTCACCTTCCTTTGGGGGCAAATTATTTCCCTCAGTCTCTCTCTGGAGCTAGGACAGCATGTTCCAGCAATATCTGAAAATAGGATAATGATACTAGTGGTAGTCTGAGCAGCATGACAAAGAGAACATTGTTACACTGTATTTAAAGTGGTCCACCACTTCTCGGCTTGTGCTGTGGTTGAATAAGGTCATGTTCGAGGTCATTGCTACTGCCCAGTCCTACACAGCCATGCCAGTAAATGCTGCTGGGAGTGGAGGAGAGAAGAGTTTCCAATGTTGCACTCATTAGTGCATCCAGGAACATCATGACTGCTTCCAGTAGAGATGTGACAAGGAAAAGCCTCTTTTGCTCTCTCCTCCCTAGCAGACCCTTGTAGCACTCACCCTAATCTTGCTGTTGTTGCAGAATGCAGTTTTTACCTGCAGATGATAAATCTCTAAATGTCTTTACTACTTCTGGATAGACACCTTGACAGTGCTGGTGAATAACTTCCATTATGTCATAAACCTGCTCTTATTTTTATCTACTTTGAGCCAAGTAGCTCAAAGGTAGCAAGAATAGAGGAAACAGTCCAGTGACTTCTATACATCTAAATGGAAATTTAGTATGGATAAATTTAGAGTTTTGAACCGGCACACAGTATATGCTTAGATAGCAGTATAAGAAGGGTGTCTATCTTTTCTCTATTTTCAACTGCAGTTAATTCTATGTAATCAAAACCATTTTTATTTTCAACCCAATGAAAGGTAATTGTCCATAGAGCAAAATACACATTCCACAAACAAATTTCTGCTGCTTTTCTATAGCTCTCCCTAAAGCAATATGGCCACAGTTCTTTACAATTAGAATACTGTATTGCTTTTACCCTTGCCAAAGGCGAGAACACCAGCTTGAGTATTTGCATGGAATGTAGCTCACAGGAATGTTTCTCAGGAGCCTGCCAGTCTTGGGTTGCTGCCCCCAGCAGGACACCCTGGGATAGACAAGAGGAGTTACAGCTGCGGGAGCCATCTCACTAATCTATGTTGCAATGAATAAAAGACCCCTTTTTTAAAAAAAAATTGTTTAATGAAGTTATTTGCCCTTTACAGAGGAGTAGACAGGAAACTATATTATGGCTTTTAACAGTGTTGCTGATTTCAGGGTTGAAGTACAAAACAAACAAACAAACAAAAAACAGAAGTTACAGCCACAAATGTTGTCCACATTTTGCTGAATATTTTTTTTATTTTATTTTATTTTTTTGCTTAAAAACAAATAGTGCAATGGATGCCTTCCTAAATTGGAAATGTATCTCTCTCTCTCTGTCTCTCGAATATGAATAATGAAAAGCATATGTCTGCACTCTGGACATTTTCCACAATACATTAAAGACTCTATGATCTGACTTCCTAACCCACTGTTTTGGGAGCAACTCATAAAAATGTGAAACTGACTTCTTATAATTTGCCCTTATACAAAAGATACCCTTCATGTTTTCGTTCTCTTCAGAATGGCACCAATCTGTTGTCTCAAAAGATAGACAAGTAGTAACAAAATTCTGCTATATAGCAGCCTTTTTAAATAAACCTCAAGAGCAATACAAATATGCAGGGTGCTTCAGCATAGAAGACAAATATATTTTGTTGGAATATTCTACTTTTTAAAAGGAATATCTTCCAATTAGAAAATATCTTCCAATCTTTAATCACATTGTTAATAATAGAATGCCATTAACTTAAATATTTTGGATGTTTTCTACATTTTTAAATATATTGATTTCAATTACAACATAAAACAAAGTGTACAGTGTTCATTTGATATATATTTTATTACAAGTATTTGCACTGTAAAAAAAAAGAAGAAATAGTATTTTACAGTTCACCTAATAAAAGTACTGTAGTGCATTATCATGAAAGTTGAACTTAATAATGTAGAATTATGTACAAAAAAACCCTGCATTCTAAAATAAAACAATGTAAATTTTTAAAGCCTGCAAGTCCACTCAGTCCTATTCCTTGTTCAGCTAGTCCCTCAGACAAAAAAGTTTGTTTACATTTGCAGGAGATAATGCTACCTGCTTCTTGTTTACAATGTCACCTGAAAGTGAGAACAGGCATTCGCATGGCACTCTAGTGCATCTGGCACATAAATATCTTGCTGCACCAGCTACAAAAGATTCATATGTCCCTTCATGCTCCAACCACCATTCCAAAGGACATGCCTCCATGCTGATGACGGGTTCTGCTCGATAACAATCCAAAGCAGTGTTTTGTCAAATCTACAGTGAAAGTTTTCTTAAAATGAACAACATGTGCTTGGTCATCATCTGAGACTGCTATAACATGAAATATATGGCAGAATGTGGGTAAAACAGATCAGAGGATATACAGTTATCCCCCAAGGAGTTCAGTCACAAATTTAATTAGTGCATTATTTTTTAATGAGTGTCATGGAATCACGTCCTCTGGAATGGTGGCCAAAGCATGAAGAGGCATACGAAAGTTTACCATATTTGCCATGTAAATACTTTGCAATGCCAGCTACAAAAGTGCCATGTAAATGCCTGTTCTTGCTTTCTAGTGATATTATAAATAAGAAGGCAGCATTATCTCCTGTAAATGTAAACAAACTTATTTGTCTTAGCGATTGGCTGAACAAGAAGTAGGACTGAGTGGACTTGTAGGCTCTGAAATTTTACAGAACTTCACTCAAAAACAAAACAATGTAACAAAAAAAATCTACATTTGTAAATTGCACTTTCACAACAAGAGATTGCACTATAGTACTTGTATGAAGTGAATTGAAAAATACTATTTCTTTTAACATTTTTACAGTGCAAATATTTGTAATAAAAATATACACTTTGATTTCAATTACAGCACAGAATACGACATAGATGGGAAAACATCCAAAAATATTTAATAAATTTCAATTGGCATTCTATTGTTTAACAGTGCGATTAAAACTGTGATTAATCGCGATTTTTTTTGAGTTAATCGCATGTGTTAACTGAAATTAATCGACAGCCCTACTTCCAATAAGTAAATTTTCAGTAAATGGAGTTTGCCATAGTGTTTTCCTTTAAAGTACCTCTTTTTCATATTCTCCTATCTATCTGGAAGTTTAATTTTAAAAAATAATAGTGTAATGCACACTGTATGCTTACCAAAGAACAAAAGATCTAGGAAAATTTAAGTCTTCTGTGATATGTCTGATTCTCTGGGGCAAATCCTAAATATAACATCAAACCTGAAGACACAGTGTGATAAAAATATGAATCTCTGTCTTAATGAATGTATTTTCCCCAAAAAGCTGTTTTGGAATCAATACATACCTCTTTTGGGGCATCTGTCAGACTGATAGGGTCTGGGCACTGTAGAAGAAGGTACACAGCTCTGGAGCCCTAATGTGGGGGTGGGGGGGGGGACTAGGCTTCTATATTCTTCTGCACAGGCAGATTTGATTTGATTTCAAATCAAACATGAATGAATCTGCTCTCCCTTTCTTTTAGATGGGCAGGCAAAGGCAGAGAATGGATGGAGCTTTGGCTCTGCCCTCTCCCTGCCCATGCCCCTCTGCCCCCACTTCTCCCCACACACATACTCACTTCGTGCTGCTGGACTGACAGAGTAGCATGTAATTTGAAGCGAAGACAGAAGCCGGGAATGAATTATGACTGAATCTCAGTTTATCCCCTCATCTTTTCCTGGGGCAACGTAACTAAGTGCTGCCCTTTAACTCAGGCAGATTATAAAGTTACAGTGCATAATATTTGTTAGCATTTATATTAGTGATATTTACATATTAAGTAAATGGATTTAAAATCTTAGTTGCAGATTTGGGTTTTTGAAAGGATTGAACAATTAGACCTTTACAAATCACATGCAAATCCATATATTGCACTCTCATACAAACACAATTTATCCAGATATTTTCTTCATGCACTATGGATGGGTACTGCTAGGCCCCTGAGCCAAAGTTATTGTTTATGGAACTTGCTGAAAGAGTCATTTTTCCTTCTCGAGGGAGGGGAAGGCCCCTGGTTCTGATTTCTCAAGTAGCTCCAGGAAGCAACATATTTAAACTCAAGGCCGGCTCCAGACCCCAGCGCGCCAAGCACGCCCTTGGGGCGGCATGCCACGGGGGGCGCTCTGCCTGTCGCCGGGAGGGTGGCAGGCGGCTCCGGTGGACCTCCTGCAGGCATGGCTGCAGATGCTCCGCCGGGAGGGTGGCAGGCGGCTCCGGTGGACCTCCTGCAGGCATGGCTGCAGATGCTCCACCGGAGCTGCGGGACCAGCGGATCCTCCGCAGGCACGTCTGCAGCAGGTCCACTGAAGCTGCGGGACCGGCGACCGCCAGAGCGCCCCCCGCAGCATGCCGCCGTGCTTGGGGCGGCGAAATTACTAGAGCCACCCCTGTTTAAACTGCCATTGCCTGGAGAATCTGAGCACTCTAGTCTGGTTGGAAGGTTTGAGTTTAGTACTAAGTATAATGAATCAAATACAGTTGAGAACCATCTAAAACACACTTGAATATGCTTCTCCAATTAGCTGAGACCAAGGCCGTGTTACAGTTTGATCAGCTGGATGCAAAGGAAAAGCAATAATGTTAGATCCACATGAAATAATCCCACTTGGAAAAGTAGCATAAAATAACAGAACTACTTTACTTTACCTCATGTTGTGTAAGATGCCTAGTTGCTACAGTGATTGAAAATTAGATAAGTTCAAGTAAAATTAGAGAATGAATTTTGTTGGGTTCTCTTTTTTTCCCCCAAATGCAGGTTTTTGAAAAATACAAGGTGAATGATAAGCCAGAAATTATTTTCAGTGGTGGGGGAAAAAAAACAAAACCTATGTAGTCATAATGGACAATAGTTTGTGGAAAGGAATATGAGTAAAGAACAGAGAAAAAGAGAAAATTCTGTAAAGAACCTCATCTTATTCTGAAGTCATTTATTTTAGATGCTAGTAATGTTACATCCAAGCAACAAAGAGCATTCATAGATTTTAACCTTAATTTTATATTAACTTCTTCACAATGTTTGTTCCATTGTTTATTTTAAATATTTATCAAGTAGCTTTGACTAATTTTCCATTTATTTTTGGGCATAAGTTGTCTACTTTGAATATACATTTTTTTCATATGATTGATCCTGTAAGTCACATGGTATTGTTTCTGTTGCCTGAATAACAAACAATAGTTTGTTCTAAAATTTGTGGCGCTTACATTATCTGTGTGCCATCTTAATGAATACAGGTACCTAAATATTCAAGAACAACATATAATATGACCCCAGGAATCAGTCACAGCAAAACAAAATCCAGCGTTCTTAGTTGTGAAAATATTTAAAAATCAGTTTGCTTTCTCCTCACTCCCCATACTCAACCAACTTTAGTTTTGATGATTCACAGTAACAACTGGCAACAGTTGCAAATGCTAGGAAGAGGGGAGGGGGGACTAAGTTACAATGTAGTGGAAGTTGCTTGGCAAATTGCAGTGAACATTTGATTTCAAATAATTGTAGGAAATGTTGAAAATGAGAAAGTTCTGGGAGAATTTCTTCTTGTGAGAAGTCCTGATCTGATTACATCATAGCACCACTTAGACTGAACAAAGATCAGATGGCAGCAGCCAGTTCTCTAAACCAAGTATCATTGAGGAAGAAAATTATTAATTCATTGTGTAAATGGAAATGGAAGATTAGCTCTTCAGCTTGTGTAAATTAATGTAGTTCCAACTTCAATGGAGCTGCACCAGCTTTCACCAGCTCAGGGTCTGGCCTGTAACTACTATATGCACATTATTCTTCCACTGGCTGTGTGTGCTGCCATTGAGTTACTTTGACGTGGGGAAACTAGAAACACAACAAAGAAAATGTGGATAAGACACAGTGAACATACATTTATAGATATAAGATACATTACTATGAATGGAAGGTAGATAGCAATGCTTAATATGGAACATTTTCAGGTAGCTCCTCTGAATCCTCCCATTAATAAAAATAATTTTTTGTTAAATAAAACAGTTTCCTGGGTGTCTTTCCTTTCCTGAATTCCTATTCAAGAAGATAGACAAACCTACGCACACAGGTTAAGTATATTATGACTCAGACTTTGGCTTTTGCTTTATATTCTTTGCCACTCGGTCTAACTTTCCTAATATCCCTATAGCTCATGCTTCCAACTGAGAAAACACTGTTTAAAAAGAACTTATAAGGCCAGATTGTTAAAAGGAGAACATGAGATCCTTGTGCATGCCTGTATGCCGGTTTGCATACCTACTTTTGTGGGTGCATTTTGGCTATATGTGCACATGAACTATAACATATTTATGTATGCAGATAATTGACTTGCATATACAATTGCAGCAATTGCTTGCACACAAAAAATCTGTACAAATGCACTCCTTAACAATCATGCATGCATGGAAATCTTTGGCTTCCCTTTATAAAGCTTAGACTCACAAGGGTGAGTGGACAGGAGAGGATAACAAAGTGTTGTTGCCTTCCTTCCATTGATTCTTACTGGAAATGCAGGAGACCATCACCCAGAAACAGCTCATCAGCTGCCATTGCTGTGTCCTTTCCACTTTACTGAGCTATTAACTATTGTTGTACAAGGCCTGGAAGTCAAATCTGTCCCTGCCCCCAGCTGTGGCAAAGGGGACAGTCAGAAGGAAGCTGACTTAGTAGGTGCTATTAGCTCTCCCCAGCAGGGCTGCCCGGGGTGGGGGGGCAAGTGGGGCAATTTGCCCCAGGTCCCCATGAGACTATAGTATTCTATAGCAACTTTTTTTTATGGAAGGGGCCCCCGAAATTGCTTTGCCCCAGGCCCCCTGAATCCTCTGGGCAGCTCTGCTTCCCAGTATATTGTGGGCAGGAGTAATCTAATAGGTATGCAGAAGTTAAGGCGTGAAAAGAGATGAAGACAACAGTATGGACAACAACTTGGGGGAGAAGGTGCAAAGGTGAAAGATGATACGTTAGTGAGTGATTGTATAACAGATGTGGAGAGGTTCAAGGGACAGAGTCAAGTGGTTGGGTCTCAGGGTAAAATCAAGTGAAGGGATTTTGGAAGATGGATAATGGAATTGAGGGTCTGAGGGGGCACATGGTAATAAGGTTGTTTGGGTGGGGATTATAAAGTGGTAAGAGATGGAGGGAAGAATGACGAGTGGGGCTTTTGTGTTCAGAGATGGGTCAGTTGTCTGGGATTTGGGGAGATGTGAGAGAGCTGTTAAGACTTCTGGAATAGCCAGAGTTGGGATTTTGAGGGAAAACTGTTGATTACTTTCTTATTGTTTCAAAAGCAAGTAACAGAAATTAAATCTCAAATGCAGTTAAGATAGATCCAAGGTAGAAAAAAAATTTTTTTTCTATAAAATTCTGGGTTAGTTTAGTTAGTTTGATGATTCCTTTAATGTGTTTAGGGATACATTGACAAAGGGGATTTACACATTACATTGCACACTAGGCATACTGCTACCCAGTGGAATTCCCAGCCCTGATTTAGCCACCCATGCACTGTATGGGGAGAGTTAGGTGCCTAAGAGAGGAATTCTCAGAAGCCAGCAACCTGAGTGGGAAGCCGCCTTAGACAGCCACGAGCAAAATGCAGAGGGAAGGGACGGTACTTATGACCCAGGTCCACAAAGTTGCTTCTGCACCAAACTCACTTTGCTGAGGGCATTAGGTCCCTCAAAGACATCTCACTCTGGTAAATCTCAGTTTAGGATTCTCAGTCATGAACCTTCTACTAGAAGTTGGTGCCTGTGCCAGGTCAGCCTTTCCCATTATAGCCAATACCCCAAAGATCAGGACATTCACCTGGGCTACGGAAGATCCAGGTCTGAATCCCTAATCTGCCTGATGGAGCAGGGACTCGTCTCCCACCTCCCAAATGAGTGTCATAACTGTCAGGCTTTTGGCTATTGTGGGGTGGGTCTCTTTCTTATCAGAGCTGTTCCACTATGTATAAATTAAATATTCCTTGGAGCAGGGACTTGAATCTAAGTTTCCACTGGTGGGCATGCACAAGGCCACATAAATCCCTCTGCATCTAGTCCTTAGAGCTAATGTATCATTTCTCCTTCCCTATTCCAAATTCAATCTTCCATGTGTAAGTTTATGAACAGATCACTTACGATTGCCTCATTTATTTCGATCATTTGAACAGCAGCTGTAACTAACCTGTCTCAAAGATGTCTATTTCAGTAGATAACATGTTTAAATGACTGTACTTTGTTTCTAAATTGGTGCCCAGGGATAGGGGGTTTCTTTGTGTTAATATTTATCAGCATATGTAATTACAAAAGACAAGGGAAATCATAACTCCCACCCCACAAAAAACCTTCACTTCCTTCCCCCCTCACACAGATTCCCACCAATACCTTCCATTAAGATGAAAAACATTAATCAAATCTATTTTAGAAATATAAGGACCTCTATATTGTGGAAAATCAGGACCACTGCAACAATCAACACCTCTACCCCCACTGTGTGGCACAATTCTTCAGCCTTTTCCTTGCTAATATAAATACATAGAATTTATTAAGGAAACAACTCACATCATTACTCGCATAACTTTTCCCCTGGTAAGGAAGAATGAACCACATGTAACTAAAATTTGTCACATCACTTAATCATAGAAGTGTAGCGCTGGAAGGAACCTCAAGTGACCATCTGTCCATCCTTCTGTTAGGGGTGCTGGAGCAATTTGTATAGTGGACGCCATTGAACCAAACTGTAAACCCTGGAAACCACTCAAGCCAGGGGTGTGGTAGAACCCCTCGTTCCAGAACCTACGTCTCCTGTGCTGAAGCAGAATTAATGCATGGATTAAAGGATACAACAGTGGTGATATAAGAACCTAAAAAGAGTTCTGATTAGATTACCTCTTCTAATCAAATTTGTCATAAAAACTTCTAATTAGAATTCATTAGAATTACTGGATTTCACATTGATGGTTTTAAGGACCTTAAATTGATATGACATTTTAATATCTGCTAGGCATCCATTATAAAACTGGCCTTGTAACAGAGATCTACTTTTTTCCCTCAACTAAATAGCAAGGCACATACCCCAAAACACAAACCTTAAAAAAGTGAACTAAAACACCTTTTTAAATCATGCATATTTAGTGTTACATGCTGGCTGTATATTTTTGAACCTGACTATAATTGAGTCTAACATAAAAAAATCCCTTATGATTTGATGTCTACTGAGATTACTATGTAACTAGGAAGTTTGCATTTCCACTCATTTATAAACAAATAGTACTCTTTCAATCACTAAAATATTAAGTCTCAGATAAACTGTAAATGCATCAAATATGTCCGAGTGGGAATTAATTCAAGGTGACATTAATGTTTGCACAAAGTCCAGCACATTTTAAATTAATATTTTTCTTTTTTCCCTAGTTTACAATGCGTGCAAAGTGCTGATATGATTCAAAGTTACTCGTACAATGCAATAGAAATAGGTTGAGCATTAAGTTAACCCCAGCATATGGGATGTGAAAAAAAAAATCCCCCTCCCCACCTCACTTTTTGCTTCCACCACCCATGAACCAAGATGAAAGGATATGTTTAAATTAGAATTGCAGAATGAACAAGCCCCCAGTACATCAAGAACAGTGTCTGACTCTGACCCATTTCTTTGCCCTTTAGGCTCAAGTGCCTGTTCATGTTGCGTTTTCTCGTTAAGTTTATCTTGCTGCTTGATTTGAATGTGAGGAGATTGGTGATGACAGTACTGACTTCTCTCTGGTGCCATTCTGCAGCAGTCAAAGTGGGTACAAAGAAGCTGCAGTTTGTTTACAAGCAGCATGGGGAAAGATTGGACTTAAGGGCAAATATATATATTTGCCCTGTATAGACAGGACAGTATAGTCAATTAGAGTTAAACAGGTTACCAACAATGCATAAAACAGAAATCAGGTATGAGACATATTAATAGGAAGGCCATGAAATCAGTGGGAGCCTTTCCAATGACTTCACTGGGCTTTGAATAAGGTTCACAATTAGGGTTGTGCAAAATAAGGGCAATAAAGTGTGTGTTTGCGAGAGAGAGAGAAAGGTAGGAGGCAGATGAAATCTCAAGATTTTGGGCACAATTCTAATTTATAGCTGAGCATGAGGCATACAGCAGCCTCAAAGCTTTTGTAAGTTGTTCTGGCTATTAGTACTACCAGAGGGGTCTCTCTGCCAGCCAGGGATCACTGGAACACAGCAAGATTCTCTCAGTGCACCAGTGTCAGTTCCCAACTGGTTGCTTTAAACAGCTTTCTGAGAGCTTTACAATGCTCTGAGAAGTTCAGTGTGGGTGGACTGTGATGATGGGTTAAAATATGGCTGTGAAGGGTTGGACCCTCCTTCTGGGGTGCCACCTGATGTGCTGGGGTCCCACTGAGTCCTCCTAGTCCACCAGCCT
This sequence comes from Mauremys mutica, assembly GCF_020497125.1. Taxonomy (NCBI): domain Eukaryota; kingdom Metazoa; phylum Chordata; order Testudines; family Geoemydidae; genus Mauremys; species Mauremys mutica. Next base: position 52,179,018 of record NC_059076.1, on the reverse strand, counting down.
GGACTTCCTCACCCTGTCCTGCAGCGCAAACACACAAACAGGTAGGGACGCACCCAGCTGTAGAATCTAACACTCTGCAGTCAGCTCTGTGTGGGAAGACTCAGCTTGGGGAATTCCCCAGCACTCTGGCACACACACCCTCTAAGTGTAAACCCAAAATTATATTGTCTTGCACTGTATAGAGATCAATATAGCACAAGCTCATGAAATTCACCCCCTCCCTCAATGTGGATGAAGATATGCACAGCTTTTTGCCTATCCCTCCCCTCCTCCCCCCCATCATGAATTGCATTAACTGAGTTTTGGAATAAACAAAAAACAAGTTTATTAACTACAAAAGGTAATTTTTAAGGATTATAAGGGATAGCAAACAGATCAAAGCAGCTTACTGAGCAAATAAAAGAAAACACACCAACTAAGCTTAATACTTTAAGGAATACTGGCTACAAATAATAATTTCTCACCCTAAATGGTGTTTCAGGAGGGTTGCAGAGTTTCCTAAATTAAACTGCAAGCAGTGCAGTTTAACAACGCCAGAGATTCCTTTTACAGGCTGACCTTTTTCCCATGGGCTCAGACCCCTGCCTCCCCCAGTTTAGTTCCTTTGTTTCTTCAGGTGTTTCCAGCAGTCTTCCTTCTTGGGCGAGGAGGCAGTGGAGAAGAGCCTAGATTAACTCACTCCCCAGCCTTAAGTAGGATTTGCATATGACGGGAATCCTTTGTTTCCCATCCCATGGATAAGTACCAGCATTTTAAGATGGTATCCTATACCAGGTGACATAATCACATGAACCTGCAGTGTCAAAGCAGCCTCCCAGGAAACTTCTCAGGAAGGAGGGAGATTACTATCGTCAAAGTCCTATTGTCCTTCCTAATGGCCCATGCAGGCTGTTTGCATACTGTCTGGTGGGTGGTCCTCAGGTGAAAACCCAGTTGTAATTATTACATAGTCAATATTTCTAACTTCAGATACAGAAATGATTCATAAATACAAATTGTATAATCACATTCAGTAAATCATAACCTTTCATTGGTACCTCACATGACCCATCTTGCATCAAACATATCTTAGTTATGCCATATTCATATTATAACATTTTTTTTATGAAAAAATATGGGGTGTAATGTCACAATGGCCCCTAAATTTTGTTCTGAAATCTCAAAAATGGGACTGTTTCACTCAAAGCAGTCCTTAAACACTTATAAAAATACAGTTATAAAAACTGTTATTCAGCAAAAATGACTTAACTTGAATCTTTGTTTTTCACTGAGGTGTTTTAAGGCAAAATGCAGCATTTGCAAAATAATAATGAAAAGCAAATTTTCTAGTGAAAGGGAAGGAAAAGCTGAATTAAATGGTACATTTTTTTTTCTAATAGAACCTGGTGAACAAATGTCAGCAGTTACAGCCATTGTTAGTATCGCTAAATTTAAAAGGCAAGATCGTATTGTTGCTATCACGAATAAGAGTTATTCAGTAGTTTACAGTATGACTTACCAGTACTCTGGTGGCAGTGTCATAGGTTTCCACAGAATTTAATTTGATTTTTTTTTAATTTCTACTGTAGTTCTTAAGATAACCTTCTGAATGTGAATGAAAGCAATGTTTTAAAGTCTGCAGACAGACATACAGACTAAAATAAGTGAGCAGTTTGGATGCGTAAGACCTATCAATAGAAGTTATAATTATCTCAGTTGTTTTTGTACTCATCTACTAATCAATAGCAAAAGGGGGCACAGTGCAAAGCACTAAAAGAAAACCAATATTTTTCCATCATTACAGCACAGTTACCAGAGATACCTCTTATAAGAAAAAAATGATGTTAAACTCACAAACTACAGTGTAGTAACTGTAGGCCAATGCTGGGTCCAGTTTTTCCATTCTGCTGTGGCTCTTTTTGCAATGGCACAAAGGCCTGAAACTTCAGCTAATAAGGCTACCTGGGAGTTCCCAAAGCATTCAAGTTCCTGGGTGATTTAGCCAAATAAGAACTCCTGTACCATTCATCTTAATATGAAGAAGGGTCTGGAGGAAACTAGGCAGGAGGAACAGCCTTGTTGAGTCGTTGTCTACTTACACAAGTCTGAGCAGGCTGTAACCTCCTCTGTCTTATACTGGAAGGGGAGGGGAATGATTTAGCCTCTTTAAGTCCTACTCTGAATATAGACCAGCCAGATTAAAGAATCAGGTTTGCAGTTTGCTTACTGATGAGAGTTTGACAAGTCATGATTAGCTTACTGTCCCTTTTCCTTTGCACTTGAGCTATATGATAAGACTATGTTTATCAGAACATAAACAAGATGTTATTTTCTTATATTGTGAGTTAACTCTCTCCCTACACCCAAATCTGAATTCTTAACACACATTGTTCTACAGTATTTTAGAAAGTAAAAACAATTTCTAGGGATAACTGAATATTGGCATTCTGTAAATATTGATTTGTGCTACTGCCTACTATCTACATACTCTGAACCAGATTTCTATAAGTACAGATATTAAGTAATTACTATTAGAAGTTTTAGTTAAAATTCTAATACTGATAAAATACCGAATAAGGAAAAATATGCCATTTATTCATTCACTAAACAAAGAAAAAAGTTACTATTTGTTCATTGCCTTAAAATGTTTACTGACACTCCATAAAATGAGTCAAATTCTGCATTGGGTTGGAAGTACATAGTTCCCATGAAAGTCAATAATTACTGTATGAGTAACTGCAGATACCACGGTGCTTTAGAAATGGGAAGAGGGAACAAGAATCTTTGATTTAAGAGCCTATTTTTCTAAGGTGCTGAGCACTTCATCTGTAGACCAAAGTGCTTAGCAATTCTGAAAATCAGACCCTAAGTATAGGAAAAGCACTTCAAAATTCTATTTACACTAAGTGTAAGAAGGGTAGAGCTGTAAGTTTCATTTTGTGCAAGACTAGCAAACTGAATTAGGAGGTCAAACTGAATGTCATAGGGATTCCTGAAGTATGGTGGAATAGCATGCATGGCTGGAATATAGGTATCAAAGGGCATGTGCTGTTTGAGAGCGACATAAAGGTGATGGGGTGGTTGCATACATCAGTGATGCCTTAAACTGTAAAGAAATAATGATGGAGTGGATGAACCAGAATCTGTTTCCATCAAAATCACTTTGAGGAAGAATTTTAATATATTTCATTGGGATAATGTTAGAGGTCTGCTATAGACCCTGAGGTTCAGACTTGGATATGGATAGGTCTTGCTAATGTTAGATTATTAGATATTATGTTAATATTATTAGACATAAAATTATTACTGGGAATTGTGTAATAATGAGAAACTTTAACCTCTCAGATATAGATTGGAGAATAAATGCTATTAATAGTGACACTATGCTATTAATAGTGGTAGGGCCCAATTATTATTTGACATGACAGACAACAGTATCCTCTCCATCAAATAATCACTGAACTAATAAGAAATGAAACAGTTGTAGACTTGGTTTTGGCAAAGACTGAGGATATCTGAAAAGAGCAGGTTTTCATTCATTCATGTTCCTATTATGCCTCTGGCATTTAGGGCAGTGACGAAGCTCCTCCACTCCTGTCTGTTTCTGGCAAGTCTTTCAATGGTTCCCCAGCTGTGCCCCAAGTTTTTCAGCTCGGCTTCCACAGCTCTTTGCCATGTTGTTTTTGGGCAGCCTCATTTTCGCTTGTGTTCAGGTGTCCATCTTATTGCTACTGTGATGATGGAATCAGTTTCCATCCAAAGCACATGCCCGATCCATCTCCAACGCCTCCTGACAACGATGGTGCTCAGATCCTCTTGGCTGCACTGTGTCAATAGATCTTGCTTTGAGATTGTTCTCGGCCAAAAGATAAGGAGGATTTTCTGAGGCAGATTGTATAGAATGAAGACAGTTTGGACATGTCATACTTTCTCATTCCCCAGCATTCTGCACTATAAAGTAGTGTTAAAAGTACACAGCTCTTATAAATATTGAGTTTGGTTTTGGTGTTGTATTTTCATGATTTCCAGACTGTTTTTAAGCTCCTGAAGGTGTTCCTGGCTTTATTGATTTTGTTCCGAATGTCCTGGCTTGTTACACCATCCTGGCTGATGGTGCTGCCCAAGTATGTGAATGTTTCTACATTGGTGAGAACATAATCCTCTATCAGTACTGGTGATGGTGAGGCAATATTAAAGGTCATGATATCTGACTTATTTCAGTTGATTTTCAGTCCAATTTGCTGGCTGAATGCATTGAGTCGATTTGTTTTTTCTTGTATATGGTGTTGGGTATGTAATAGGAGAGCAACTTCATCTGCGAAATCTAGGTCTTCAAGGGATGAGAAGAGTGTCCATTTAATGCCTCTTGGCATGTCTTCTGTTGTATGCCGCATTACCCAATCAATGGCAACGTTGAAGAGGATTGCAGACATGACACATCCTTGATGTATTCCTATTTTGACTTCAAAATTGAACTCACTGTGATCAACACTGCATGTAAAGTTGAAATAGAAGCTTTTGATGGTTTTGATTATATGGAAAGGAATTCCATATGCCCGTAGAATGTGCCATAGGCTGGTCCTGTGAATGCTATCAAAAGTTTTCTCAAAGTCTTTGTTTTGTGGACAGGATGATGGACAACACCATGAGGGTGTTGTCATCCTTTTGACAAATTGAGTGGAAAGAGCAGGTAGTAGGAACTAAATTTGGATTGAGTTATCATGAGTCAATTGAGTTTAAAAGGAAGGATAATCAAAAACATATCATCACCTGTGTGTTTTTTTTATTACAAAAGGATAGATTTTGGTTAATAGTATGTAGGGAAAGGCTCCAGACCCAGCTAGATGAATAACCCCCTCAAAAAGGGAATAAACAGAGAGCTTATAGGGAATGGAAAAGGGAACTGATCAGCAAAGGAAGCTACATCTTGGAGGTTAGATAGTATAGGAATAAAGTGAGACATACTATAAGTTAAGCTGAATTAATTTATACCAAGGAAATTAAAATGTTATTTTAGAGTTCTACAAATAAAAAGTGTCAGAAAGGATGAGGTTGGACCGCTCTGCAGTGTGGCTGGGGGAAGGAAGGGAGGAGGACTAAAGATAATCTAAGATATTGCCCCAAAACTAAATTAATACCCTGCCTTGTTTTTTGATAAGGATGGCAAGGGTGCTGGAACAATTTGTATAGTGGGGCTGCTGAGAGCCATTGAACCAAACTATAAATCCTGTATATGATGGAAACCGCTTCAAGCCAGCGGGGGTGGCTTAAAGTGGTTTCCAGCACCCCCACCTTCCAGCACCTATAAAGGATGAATAATATAGAATATGGACTTAAAGACAGGATGGTTGATGGAAATAAGAGTACAGAGATTACCACACTTTAAAGTAGAAGAAAAACATAAATAAATTAATGTTCTCAAATTGGGGGACTGAATTATTTCCATCCCAGAATACTGAAAGAACTGGTACATTGTACATCAATCCAGATTCTCACACCTCCTCTACCAGCCAAGAGATAAGAGAGCCTACCAATGACACATTTTTCCCTCTCACTTTCCTTGCAATGGATTAGGGAAGCTCAAAGATGGCTTGTTTCTCCCCTGACAAATCTGCTGGGCAGTGGTAGCCCCAGAATCAGAGTGAAAGGAAGGTGCTGCTGCTTTCCAGTGATTTCATTTGTGCACAGGCCTTTTAAAATGATTAGAGAGTGAAATAATCTGTAGTTACCCCCACCCCCCAACCTGGTATAGTTTTGATAAATGTTGATTATCACACTACTCCGTGATCACATACCAAATGAGGAGATCAGAAGGTGTACAGAGGTGACCTATGTAGTGCAGGTGATGTACAATGCAAAGTGGAGATGGACGGGTCATGTTGTATGCAGGCAAGACAATAGGTGGACAACCTGCATTAGTGACTAGACCCTCAGAGACCACAAGCGACCACTGGGCAGACCGAAAACACGCTGGGCCAATCCCGTGACAAAACTCTTTTGGCTAGAAATGGAAAAAATTGTCTCGCAACAAAACAGACAAGGTGATCACACACAAAATCCTTTTTCTGCTTGACCTCATCACGATAATCACGGTAGTTACTGACTAACCAAATCTGAAGGTAGTTCTTTCCTTCATGAGTTCAAATTGTCTTCCTTCAGTTGGACCTTCAAATCCACATCCTATATCAGTGCTATTCACCCCTCCCAGGTACCACATCATCACCATTAAAGAGGCTTAACTTCCATAGCCAGATGCATGGGTAAAGAGGTTCAACGCAGGATGCAAAGGTAGTCTGCAATAACATCAACTCACTCTCCAAATTTGAACTATGATAGGAAGATAGGACCATTCCTAAGATAACTGCCAGTCACAGGCACCCTTCCACTATACTACTCCTATGAGCACTAAGCAAATCTCTCATTCCTGACAAAGTGGAGGAATGAAGAATCTAGGCTCTCTAGTCTGGACTCTGAACCTGAAGGGAACTCTAGTCAAAACTTCTAAAAATGCCTTTCTCCAGGTACCTATTCATCCAAGGATACTATTATGCCAAAGAAATATAGTTGTCAGGACCAAGCCCCAACTTCTGTACCCATAGCTGTCCTGTTCTGCCACTAACCTACCAGCCACACTATCATGTAATGCCACCTGGCTATTCGTCTCACAATATAATCCATGACAGCTAAAATAGCCAAAATTAGTGCAAAAAACCATAATGACACTTTGGGAAAACAGTACTCTGTGCCCTGGGGAAGGCCCTACATTCATTCGTAGCCTTTCTTTCTTCATATTCCTCACCTGCCTTCTTCACCACCACTGGAATTAAATTGGTACTAGCAGGACTACAGCAGTAAGTGGCTAGGCAGTTTGTGTCATAGGTAGGAGGTCTGCCTTTTATTGCTGCCTTATTGGAAATGAGTTTTGGCACTGGGCTTCAGAGATGAGCAACCATGTTGTTCTCACTATCCTAGAAGGAACAGCTTTCATTATCATCCCCTTGTTACAATAGAATGGGCAACAGAGTGGGGGCTGGACTGATTTCACTATATGAGGGGTACTTGCATTTATTTGGTTCCCTCTTCTGGAGTGGAGTAGGCCACAATAGTGAGATGCTGTAAAACCTCACTATCCTAATTTTATTATCTCTACCTCTTCTGAGATGAAGCAGTTCAAAGCCATGGTAGGCACTCTTGAACCATTATAGACTGTTCTCTTTTTGTCGTAGTCATCTGCCAACTCTATGCCATAAAATAATGGAAACTAGGCTAATTTGTGATCTTCTTCACTGATGTATGTCTAGGGTAACTGCAGTAAAGTCACTAGAGGTACTCTGGATTTAAACTGGTGCAACTGAATCAGAATTTAGCCCTCTATTCTCAATATCTACTTAATTAGCAGAATATAGAATTCAATTTGGTAGCTACATTTTGAATAAACGTATGTTGGGGCATATTATACTCTTTTTGAAAATGTTTCAGATGTACAATTACATTTTACAGATCTGTGAAGCAGAAACAGATATGCCTTCCCTTTGAAATGATATGACACAAAACCTCTCTCTTCTCTAGGTTATCACAAACAAGATTAAAAGCATTTGCAAAACTAGGAGTGTTTACACAGCTGTCATTTTTATAGCAGGTACTGCATTAACCCCATTGTCAGTGTAATAATTATGCCCATTTTCAACTTTTTTGACATGAATCCACTTACTTGGAATAAAAATTAAGGTATAAACAATATTAGAGCAGCCTTGTACCATGGCATATAATAGAACTTGTCCTCAAGTGGCTCCATGGCTATATTATTGATGTTTTTAGCTGTTTGTGGGAGAAACAGGATGGCTACTGATTCAGAATTAATTTAAACTCAGTGACAGACATGCATTACGTGCACTAATACGGTACCAGCTGAAATGTCAGCAATAGAGTGGACTATTTTCCTTCTACCCTGTAAATGTGATTCAATTTTTGTCTCTGCTTTCCAAATCCTAAGAAGAGAGATTCATCTGATGCCTTTTTTAAAAGGAAGGATATGATATTTGGTATAAATCCTCTCTTCCCCCAACAGCTCAAACTACCAAAACACTTATTGCTAAAACCCCTACTATCAGAGGGCTAGGTGGCAGGGGCCAAATATTAATCTTAAAACCCTTAGAGGATCAAAATCTCCACAAGGTAGGAATCACTATACAAAAAGTGCTAAACTATAAATCAGAGAAGCTCAAATACCTCTACATGTTCCTTCATTAGTGTTAAAACTTTAATTTTGGTGATTACAGCAGCATGTTCTCCATGATTCCTAATAGGGACTCCAGATCCAGGCCAATGTTTCCTGATATTGAGTACAGCCAGGAGCTGTTTCTCCCTAGTGGTTTTCGTGTGGGTGGGTCGGCGAGGGTAGGTAATGCATATCACCAGGGAAGAAACAACCCATTGCTGCTGCGGATGTTCTACCACAAAACTAACTTCAATGATCTGCTTACATTCCATTGACTTCACATTAACTTTAAGTGTATGCTATAATTCTATTTACTTAATGCAATAACACAGCCCATGATGAAGTGTGCTTTTGAATAGGAATGAACATAAGCAAGTGCTTAAAGTTAAGCATGTGTTTAAGTGCTTTGCTGAGGTAGGGCATTGTATGTTGAATGGATGTTTTGGCTTTAAACATGCTTTATCTATTTTTTTTTTATTTGAAAGTTTTTCTTTTTATAAAGATGGTATCTAGAGTAGAATCTAAACAAGCAAATAATGAACTTTAATGGTGGAATCCTAGTCCCACTGAAATAGATGGTAAAACTCTCACTGACTTCAATGAGACCAGGATTTCACCCTATGTTTTCATCCCACTGTTTTGAATATAATACTGTTATTTCACCACTTCATTTTTTTCCTTTGGTCTCTCACCTTAAATGATCTGATTCATCAATATTTTCTTGTTCTAGGGAAAGTGCTTGTGAAATGTTGAAGTGGATCATTAAATTACTCTTTGTAAAATGCCCTTTTCATCTGCTTCTAATTCCTTTGACATTCACAAGCAGCCCATACATGCTTTTCATTATCGATTATACAGTAGTGCAATACTACTGAGATGATCCTCTTGTTAAAATGTCCTGGGATTAAATCAAAATAAACCAGACAATTTTTACTCAGAGAAATCTGGCTTTGCAGTTCTTCTGTTGGTGAAGCAAATGTAATTGTAGGATAAGTAGGGGAGAACTTTGGTCTCAACTCTCTTTCATATATAATTGACAATGGTAATATGGACTTTGATATGACACAAAAGGAGCTGAGGAATTCTTTGAGATGTCCATGTGGAGAGAAGCAACAGATGTTCAGAAGAATCAGCAAGGCTTCATTGAGGATACATGGAATAATAGTTATATAGGAAACAATGATGGCTTGGATTGGAGGGCAAGCCACAAATTCCTCCATCATCTTTAGCCTGACTTAGTGTAGTTAGACCAAGCCCTGGTCTACACTAAGCTCGGGGGTCGAACTAGGGTACGCGAATTCAGCTACGTGAATAACGTAGCTGAATTCGAACTACCCTAGTTCGACTTACTTACCGTCCAGACGCCGCGGAAGCGAACTCCGTGGCTCCAGGGTCGACTCCGGCAACAACTCCTGCCGCGGTGGAGTACCGGAGTTCGAACTAGCGCTTCCGGGGTTCGAACTATCGCGTCTAGATCAGACGCGATAGTTCGAACTCCGAGCAGTCGAACTCGCCGCGTCGACCGTCCCGGTAAGTGTAAACGTACCCTAAGTTAAAGTTACAGCAGTGGGGAAAAAATATTCAGGTACAGGGCAACTGCTGATTGTTTCTTATGCATGAATAAGAGGATCCAATAAACAAAAGGCCCACAACAAAGTTATGCAAAGGAAAGAGATGAGAAAGGGACTGTACTGGGTAATAGCAATATCTCTGTTAAAATCGGATTTTGATTCAGCAGACCCAAGTTTTGTGATTCATGGCATTTTGCCAAAACACAATTCAGCTCCAGTTCATTCTTAGTCATGTTATTACTAGTAGTGACAGGACAGGTAGCCTGTCAGAAGAGAAAATAGCATTGGAATGTGAGGCTCTCATGGGACTGTCAGAGCTGGAGACAGTGATTTGAGAAGGAAAATATCTTTTTCTTGTGGTCTGGCTCTTTTTTAACCCAGTCTTGCAAAATGTCTGATGGCTGTGCTGCCCTACACTCTTTCAAGCTTTTGAACTGTGGGAAGAGTCTGTAGTGACACTGAGTGCAGAAGGCAAACCTTCAGGTACAGCTAAAAACAAGCTTTACTTTATTTATTTATCCTTGGCAAAAGGATGAGATAAAGTTGATTGCAATGGTATCCGTGCTTTGTGCGATGTTTTCTTACTGCTATCTTATCTTTGATAGTTCTTTGCAGATTTGATAAAGGGGTTAAGATTCCTGCTAGTCTTTCTTGTGCAAGGAGCCCTATTGAAATCAGCTGAGCTAGTTCTATACATGCCAGTTGAAAGATAAGGCCTCAGATCTTGCTCATTTATACTAAGGTGCCTTTTCGCTAATCCAGCAATACATAAATGGCCCTTAAAGTGGTGCAAATATAATTTATGCTCACTTTAGATCCCCTTCAGCCACAAAGTGGCCATAGTGTAAAGAAGCCTCAGTGTAAATGTGAACCAGACCCTTATACTTTACTACATGGCTGCATCTAATATGCCCGCTGCTTTAAAATGCAGCTTTTTTCATATACAGTTTTGTCTCTCAGTGGAACCTCTTTAATTCAAAAGTTAATCCCAGTATGACTAACTCCTGTGATGATCCCATGCAGCTGTGAGGAGCTCCATGCAAATACCTAAAATAGATAAAATAAATATTACCATTGCTCTTTTACTGGTGTGCTATATGCTCCCAAATAGACACAAAAGTAAGGAGTTTTGCAGATGTGTTATAAAAGGGTGCATAGATTTATGTACTAGTGGAAGGGAGTAGACAGTGATCGTTGTGCTAGGTTTAGAATTACATTTTCATTGAATGATGTTTCTCTGTTGGCTATGGTGAATGTCTGATGATGTACTTGTGACATCACTTCAGGCAATATTTTATGAAACGCTGTAAATGACATAGCTGCTTCCTGTAGCTCTGCATACTGCAGGAAAGGCAGGTGTCACAAGACTACCCACAGCTGTGAGCTTATTCTAATTCCAAGCCATTTTAAGTGCCTGAAAATCTGTAACCTGGGTGTCTACACAGCACTAATGAAACACGAGCAATTGAAGTACTGTAAAAGGGATAAAGAAAACTAAAACTTAAATACTGGTCAATGTGATGAGGTGTGTACCCCACACAGGTGAGGTAAGGTTTAATGTGGGCCTGAGAGGCCAATTATGCTACCTGGCTGCACCTGGACAATGAGCCAGGCTTAATTAAAGATGAAGCCCAGCTAGGGAAGAAGCTCTATAGTGATGATAAAGAAGGGAAGTACTGATTAGAAGGGGGCTGCTGCAGGTAAAAACTTTGTAGTCACTTTCTAGAGCTAGAGTGGAGAGATCAGGAGGGTCAAGTTGGAAGCTCTGGGGGAAAGTTCACCCTGGGATTCTCTTCTGAGCAGAGAACTCTGGCAAGAGGCCAGGAGAAACATGGAACAGACAGTGTGTGTGAAGCAGGCCCCAATGGTAAGCTGAACTTCCAGGGAGAGACCCCTGGGAGCTGTTCAGTGAAGGAACAAAGAGAGGGCCTTCAGAGGCATGCGAAGTTATGCCTGAAGTGAGCAAAAGTTGGTTTAAGTTTCTATTTTTGTTTTATGATGTATGGGGTGATTCTAGGGGAGAACCTGTAAGTCCCAGCCCTAAAAGAAGGGAGAATATAAAAGCTGTGGGAAAGGCCTAACAGTTTTGATAGGAACAAGTGCAGGAAGTTTGCAGCAAGGAGTCTGATGGAGTGGTCTTGACTTCCTGTCCTAGGATCACTGGACTGGAACCCAGTGTAGGGGACGGGACTGCATTCCTCTACCAGCCACTAGCAAGGCAATGTGAAGCCCCACAGAGTGGGATAAGATGACTGAGAACCACAAGTCCCAAAGTTTGAGTGCAAGACCTTTTGTAAGGACATTGGACTTGCTGTTATCCAAAAGGGGTGGGACTAGGCTGACCAGACAGCAAATGTGAAAAATTGAGATGAGGGGTTGGGGGTAATAGGAACCTATATAAGGAAAAGACCCAACATCTGGGACTGTCCCTATAAAATTGGGACATCTGGTCACCCTAGGTGGGACTTACACATGACATGGCCAGAGGGCCAAGTCTGGAGAAGAAGCAGACCACCATAGGAACAGAGCAATCATCAGCAGAGGGCACTAGACAGGAAAGTTCTGTTATAACACACACAGTCATAAGAGGGAGCTCTCTTAACCTGAGAGAGATGGGAATCTTCTCAAATGCTTAAACATGTTCACACTTCTGAATTAATTTCCTGGCTCTGCCACTTTCAGACTATGTGACTCTGACCAAGTCTCTTCACTGCTCTGTGCCTCAATTTTCCTTCCCACTCTTTCTTTTGTCATGTCTTCTTAAACTGTAAATTCTTTAGAGCAGGACTTTCTGTCTCAGTGGTTGCTATATAAAGAAGTCTACTGAAAATTTCCCAACACTATTTTTGATGAAAACACTTGGGTTTTGGCTAAATTAATATTTTGGTGAAAAATTACTGTTTTCCAAACACCTGAAAACCAAAATATTATTGCTTGTGGCCAAAATCTGTTCGTATTCAAATTTCTGCCAAAAATAAATTTTCTGGAGGGTAATGCTTTTTCAGCCAGCTGTACTCTACCATAGTTAGCATAATGAGACTATGATCTAGATTGGGTCTTTTGAGGTACTAGTGTAATACCATAGTAGATTACCTTGCCCTCCCCAATATGAGTTTTCATATATGTGTGCAGTATTTTTATAGAATTATTTACATGGAAGTGCTGAGTTCTATCAACAGCCATCTACTGTATGGCCTACTTGATTGGGAACTGAATTGAGACTCAAGAGACCTGGGCTCTATTCTTGGCTCTGCAGCTTCTTACCTGGGCAACCTTGGGGAAACTGAGGCACAGAGAGGGACGTGACTTGCCCATCTGTAAAATGGGGAATAGTGATAGTGACCTTCTTTGTAAAGAGCTTTGAAATCTATGAATGAAAGGTGTTGTAAGAGATTGTTGCTGTAATAAAAAGAAACTGACTTTATGGGTGTGGTACACCTATTTGATCCTAATAAATGAGCTCTGATCAATAGTTCAAGAAGAAAAGGCCCAAGATCCTTGTCAATATATTGAGGAGTAAATTTTTCTTTTTTACCCTACCTTTGGTGAGGTCAAACACAACTACATCATTTTCTCCCTAGAGTCCCAGAAAACTTTGAATTTCCCCTCCCCCCACCCACTCCTAGAAGTAGTGAATGGAACTTGAAACACTGTTAAAGGAACATTTTTAAATAGAATTAATTTTAGTGAGAACTCTTGGGATGTTGCTACAACTGTAATTGTTTGTTTCCTGTTTTGTTTTTACCCTCAGTCTCCTGTCTTACATACTCACTAAAGGCTGGGGAATAGGGGAAGCAATCAGTTTCCCTTAGTCCTTCTTAGGCAAAAAAAAATCTACATGTTTAAAAGTAACTGATTTCCTCCCCAAACAGACCACACTTGGATACCCAGCACTTTTGATTGTCATAGTTTCTCTCCAGGTGATATGTATTTCTGCCCATGGCAGTGCATAAAATACATAGTGCTGATTCACAGCCTGGTGATACCAATGAAACTATATCTGCCCCTTCCAAGTTCTCAGTTTGTAGATAAGGACAATCTGCAACTTCAATCTGGTAAACTGGTCTACAATATAATGTCCAGCACCCACATTACTGATGAGGACATTCAATTGCAATGCACTTCCCCCTCCCCCCGCCACCCCATTTCTCTACCCTGTACACTGTGACAGTCTTCCCCACACACCTCTGGGTATTGTTTTGTTCTAAGATTTATTTTTATTTTACACTATATCTGATCACTGGCAGACTTTATTTTCTGAATATTTGAAGTGTTACCATTTTTAAAAAAAAAAACTTAAGGCTGAGATTTTATTCTTTTCCAAAAAAGTAGTAAAAATGCCTTTGTTAAATTGTTTCTCTTCCCACCTCTAGCCATTTCAGTATAATATGCAATGCAAGAGACTTCAAGAATGCAACATTAAACAGCTTGCTTGTGCATACTGTGATATTTTGTATTTCTTTAAATGTCATTATGCATTTCCTTTAATGCCAAAAATGTTATGTTGGTTCAGCATGGTTGCTGTGGGAACCAACAATATTGAATTTCTAAACTGCCGTGGGAGAAAATTCCACTTCATAACATAGGCATACCCAAACTAGCTTTGATCTAGCTAGTTCAGGTATCAATAGTAGTGAAGCCACAGCAACACAGATTTCAGTGTGGGCTGTACAAGCCCTCCCAGAACCCTGAAGTTGGAACCCAGGGTGTTGTGGTTTAATTGCTTTTGATGTTCAGTGCTTTGGCTAGCTAGCTTAAAGCTAGCTTGTGTATGGCTATATGTGCTGCAATCACCCTGGCAGTGTATACATCCTGGGTCTGAGGAGGAGAGAATAATTTACTCCACAAAAGGGGGCGATATATCTTACTGTCCCCTCTTTGGGCCTGGCCAGCTTACTCTGGTTAGTGAGGGAAGGGATGGAATTAAGGCACTTCTCATTTCCAGCCCCTCTGCCCGCTTCCCTACCGCCAGAGTCACAATTTGAACAACCTTCACTGAGGAAGGGGTGGGCTGGGTGGTCAGTCTATTAATTCCCTCTGTGGCGTATAAAGAACTATGTTATGGTAGTCCACTGGGAGTTGTGTGGGGAACATAGATCAAAAGAAGACTTATGGAACCTTGATTTCTTTCATTATGAGTCAATGGCATCTGAAAAAGGGCAGGTAACAGTGGACTGCTTACAGCAGCAAATAAAAGTTATGCTGGGTCAACACAGTGCTTATGCTGTGTACCCTGTGTAGAGCCTCCACTGGGGTCCATCTGACTTCATGGTACAAATGAGGATAATTGTCTTATTGTACCCCAGAGTCTGTTGCCCATCCCTATTGGATTTACACAGAGATTTGGGTGAAGAAAGTCCCTAAAGAAACAAATAGGACACTACTGAATTGGGATAAGTGATGGATAGGTACCCAATGTTGTTGACAGAAACAGGAATGATAGGATGCTGACTCTCAGAGCAATAAAGAATGTTGGTCATATCATTCAGGACTTCCTGAAATTTATAAAATATTCAGACACTTGAAAACCATCATTTAAAAATTCTGCATTCAAAAAGTGTGTGTGTGTAGGGGGAAATGGTGTGAGGATAGCAGAGGTGTTCTTATACTCGGTAATACTGAGAGACATGTAATAGTAATGATCATCAGGGGATTGTTCAGTTCTAATCTCTATGACAATCCTCAAAATATTATATTCTGAGCAAAATAGAAAATATCTCCAGGTATGACTAATACCATTCATTTATAGTAGTGCCTGGTATATAAATGTCACTACAGCATCCCATTGCTCAATTTGCCCTTTAATCTCCCCAAAGTCCCAGAAATATTTTCCTATTCTGTAAAAACACCTTAGATCAGAGACAGACAGAAAAGTGAAAACATTTGAAATCAATTAATTAGGAAACATCAAAGCCATCTGATGTTCGCTGGTCAGTGAATTGGTCAGTGATTGGCTTGATATAATTTGTTTTAAAAGTTGGAGTCCATATGCATTAAACCACAACTACTGGAATTAAGTTTATGAATAGGGAAAAGTGGTAAAAGCGTAAGAGATAAAGAAACATGATTTCTGTGTACAGTCGAGAATGCCATTCAAATGGTAGTGTGCAAAAAGAAATGAAAAAGTAAAATAGGAAAAAGAAAAATTCAAAAAAGTTGTTTCATAAAGAGAGGGGGTTTACTTTTCATTGTTGTAGTAATTTCAGATTCTGTTTCATGTGTGTTAAAATAGACGAGGCAGTTATATTATTCATCAAAAGTGAAAGGAATAATATTAAAATTAATAAGCTGTAATGCTCCTGATTGGCTTCAGAAGTTTAACACAATAGCAAATGGGTTTCTGTATAAATGAAGGCAGAGAGTTATTATGGAAAACTGTTCCAGGAATAATTTTAAGGCTGAGTTCTATGCATTTTATTAAGTGTGTAGAACGTGAGATGCCATTTTAATAGTAATTTCTTGTAGAATGATATCTTGCTTCCATCATCTGAAATTCAAATCACTAATGTGTACAAAAATCAATATAGTTTCTGTTATAAAAATTGTTGATTCCATTTGTGTACACTTTTATACTTTTGCCAGCTTCTCCAGCTTTTCGTAGCTATGTCATGTAGCTATAATTCCCTTTGACCTTGCAGCTTAAGCAGTACTGGGGCAGGTCTGTACTTAGGTGAAACTCAGAAGTCTCTTCTCCAAGTGCTGCTGAATTTGGTCTTGGTAATTCAGTAGTAAGTTTTCTTTTTACTTCTAAGTCAATAGTGAATCAATGCCCAAGCAAAGTGTTGGGAGCACTGTATTGCCAGAGATACCAACTCTTGGATGAGATGTAAACTAAAGCTGAATGTGCTCATTCAATACACTGGCACAAATTAAAAAAAGAATTCAGTATATGAACTTCGATGTCTTGAATGAAGAGTGTGATAAACCAACAGTCCTTTATTTAGAGGAGAATAGTCTTTATTTCCTGGCTCTGGTCAGATGACAAGTGTAGTCATATGTAACTCTGACAACCAAGTCACATAAGGGGTTAGTATACATTGAATCCAGTGACTACTGTTTAATCATCCCCTTTCAATTCCTGCCAATAACTTTCCACCTGCCCTAATATAATAAAAACCTAATTTAAATTGGATTTCTTTTTACATAACTTCCTATTCTGCAGTGCTGCTACGGCCTGTTAAACAACATCTGAATCTTGTCCCAAATACAACTGCATTTCAGTGGTTTGGTGTAATAATCATTACATTTTTTTTTACACAAAATTTACAAAGTGACAGTTTGAGATGAAATATACATCTTAATATAGAGGAGAGGAAGCACACAACTCCTAGAGTTGAGGCACGTTTCATGCCCATGCTCTATTGATTATGGCAAAACTGAATGACCTTTGTTTCTCCTTCTGTAAAATGAAGATTAGTACAGGGTGGCATGATGTTGTGAAGTCTTTACTGGGTGAAACTAGAACACATTATGAAATTTAGTTACCTGATCTTCCATTCTGTCTACATCTTGCCTCACATATAGACCTTATTTTTTATAGCCATTGCCTTGAGTTGTGGCTCAAACCTCTCTGGAATAGCTTCTTGCATGGATTGTGTTTAGTAATAAGTACTAAACATTAACAAGTCAGCAAATACCAACACTCACAATTCTTCCCAAAACCCAGTTCCCTCCTCGACACCACCTCAGGCAGATGGTGCACTGAGAATGAATCCAGAGTTGAGTGCTGCAGCACTGTGAATGCTGGCCATCTTAAACAACAAAGCTCTTACCGTTTCTTCACCCACTGGATGGGGCAGGGTCCTCTCCTGACTCTCTAGTCTGGAGACCAATGAAGGTCTTGGTTGGGCTTGGTAACTGCTGGGGAGCGGGGGGTCAGATTTCTTCCACTCTGGACTCTTGTCTCTGTAGAGATGGAACTCCCTGATCCAAAGCAGGTCAGACTCTCTTTTGTGGGGGACTAGGAATTAATCAGAGACTCCCTGAGCTGCTCTGCTTCCCTCTCAGCACCCAAACTCAATGCTCAATGCTGAAACTTAACCTAGTCTTTTGTCTCTGTCAGGCTGTCCCTGCCACTGAAGGGCTGAGCAGCCCTTGTTCATCATTGGCCCAGCAAACGGCTTGACCATACGACTCTATGCAGAAGCCTCCCAATTGGCCACAAAAAGAGTTTCTAGTCCATTCTGTCCACACTCCTGACTCCAAACATGCAGGAAAATGGTGTCGGAGGGATGTGGTAGTCATTGTAGCCCATAGGGTAGCGTGCCCTAGAAGCTCAGTCGGGAGTTCCAGAAATTGATGCCTTCCAAATGAGTGTTACATTTCATTACAAATTTTAGTTAAAATAAGCACATACAGGAATCTTATACTCTAGTTACTGTCATGCTGTTGCCATAATAGTCACTTGCTAATTAAGATATGTTTTAGAAAGTGATTGAGCTATAAACTGCCTTTTCACATGTTAAATGGACATTCTTACACTAATCACCTGCAATTAAGTCAATCAATCAGGAAGGAGGTATTTTTGGAGGCTTCTCTGGTATCATAGATGCAATCTATTTAATCACTCACTTTCAGTGAGGAGGTATGGTAATTGTACATCACAGCTGAACAGGAACAATACTGCATGGAACAATGTGCTTCTAAAATCTTTAACTCAGATATAGCCAAAATGGCAGCTAATTTCACTGGCTCTCAAATTGTGTATGTGTAGCTTTTTGCCCATAATCCAGGGATTGTCGATTATTTTTTGTCAAGGTACACATTTTTTGTTGAAGGTTCAGACTCCAGAGAAAATAATTTTAAAAATCACAATAAATAAATAAATAAAAATCCAGGATCTATTCAAAAGTATGTGCTGATACAGATTTGGCCTGCAATCTGCCTGCTGACTACCCCTGCCATAATCTATACAATAAAAGGTGTTGAGAAGTAAACCATTGGGGACTGGACTTTTGGGAGGGAAGATCCTCAATATGATCAACCTCAGGCAAAGCTCTCTGTTGAACAGGGGAGCAGGAGAAATGATTTCTTTCTAGCAGCAAAAATAGGCAAATTACATTATGAAAGGGGAATAAGTCTCACCTAGACCTTTGTATAACTTCTAGGTTTCTCTTTGCAATTTTTTTCAGAAATATAGTGTATATTATTAGCTTACCTACACACACACACACACACACTGTGAGATATCAATTACATTTTACAGAACATTCTAATAGGTAGCAAAATGTTAAAATCTACTGGCTTCATTTTATGTTCAAAACTTGTCAACATCGCTAATGCTAAGCTTTTATGTTATGTTTTTAGAAAACTCACAGAATGCATCATTTTGCTGTAAAGAATGTAAAACAGGCATTTAACAAACTGAATTTTGCTGTCTATAGCAGGAGATTTGTCTGGTAGGACCATAATTTATGCCAGAAAGAGGAGTGAAGACTAAAATAGCATTAATGCTGGTATAAGCAGTTATTTATGGTTTCCTGGGTTTAGAACCATAGACAACCTTCATGTATGTCAGCAATATCCATCATGTGGGCCAAAGGTAACTAGCCCTAACTGCCTGATCTGGAAACTCTCTCATTAATGTGCACTTTTTCTATAAAAATACTTATTAATAACCAGGTCTGTGCTTGAAGACACAACTGTATATTGTATTTTAAAGCATAAACTTTTTATTCTCTCCTTGCTATGAACTTTGTGCTTTTATCATCAATGGAATAGTTAGCAATTCCAACGATTTTAAATTAAAGTTAGGTTTCAGAATCAACATTAAGTTGAGATGAGCAGCTCTCATTCTCAACTCTCTCACTTGAAGCAATCGTTTCAGGCTCCTTACAGACTCAGGCAAACATCAGTTTACACATGATTCACATTTTGACGGATTTATTTGCGACCTTAAGAGCTGAACCACTCAGAATGTTTCTTTTGCAAAATCATAAAGACCTTTTAAAGTCTGATTGCCCTCTTACTTACATGACTAGGTATCAGGCAGAACTTCACTGAACTGGATGGAATTGTCACTGCTCTAAAATCAGTGTAAGTAAGAGGAGAATCAGCTCTAGGGACTGTGCTGAAAGGAACTTTATTGTAATCCAGAATGCATAGTCACTTCATTTTACTACAACTGAGAAATCATATAGGAGAAAGGCACTGGAGGGAAATAGAAAGAAACATGAAATCTTGTTGCGAGGGGGATCTCTTCAGTTCTCCAATTAGAAATAAATATTACAGGAATAAAGACTTACTTAAATAAATCAGACACATTAGGAAATAAGGTAAAGAAATCAGTTTAGAAATCTATTATCAGGGAAAGAGGATACTGTATGGATTAAAATGAATACACAATAGTCATTGGAAGTGGGCCATGCACCTGGGAGGTCAGAGACCCAGGATCATGTCCTAGCCCCCAGGCTATAGTCATTCTCTTGCTCTTTCTTTCTGGCCCAATGAGTACTGAAGTATTTTATGCAAAATGGAAGAACTAGCATGCCATATGTCCAGTGGCTGGGACACTCTTCTGTAATGTGAGAGACTCAAGTTTAAATCCCCTCTCCACATCAGGCAGAAGGGAACTGAAGCTGGGTCTCACACATCCCAGGTGAGTGCCTTAGCCAGTGATCGGAAGGTTATTAGGTACGTACTGCTACCACCTCTGGCAGTTTTGTGAATAACGCTTAAGTCTGGGGGGAAGGCAGAAATTGGCCATAAGTATTTAGCAAATTCTGTCAAACTTACAAATAGTTTCACAAAACTGTATTTTCTGTGGAATAAACTATTAATTTGAAAAACCTCACCTGCTGCTAATGAGGCAGTTAGTTAAAGCACAGGGAGAACTGCGTGCACAGGGCTACACCAGGTTTAGGGTAGTACAAAGGAGAGTTTTAACACTCTTTAGCACACTAACTCCTGACTTGTGTGCTGTGCATTTAGGCTGTATCTAAGGATCTGGCCCTTTATTTGCAAGTTTGGAATACTGAAGCAAAGTGGATGGTGGGTATGTGCCTTTCTTTCTTTCTTTCAGAGGTTGACAGAGGAGATTTGAATTTTGAATGCAAGCTAGGAACCAGATTGCAAAGTTTGGATTTGGACTCATCTGAACATTTCAAAAAGATCAGTTTGGCTCTGGTGTTTTGTTTCTGGCTTATGTCTAGCTAACATTTATTTTATACTCAAATTATAAATATATATTAGGAATTTAGAATGTTTAGAAAATGGGAAAGGCACTAAGCCTTGGAAAATATCTTAGCATGGGTACTATAGCAAGAGTTAGTGAAAAGTCTTTGATGGAGATTTCTACTATCTGCACAAAGGAGAAGCAGCAGAGGACTGGAAGGAGGTTAGATTAGAAAGTATTTAAGGGAGACCCAAGAGGCTAAAGACCTATAAGCCTAATTTTATGAACAAGCAACTAAAAACATTAAAAGGTTATACAGCATTAGGAAAGAAGTAGATAAGTTAGTAGCTATAGGCATCTTTCACCTCTAGGACCTGAACTTGATTTCATCCTACCTAGGATATCTGCTGAATGTGAAATGACTTTTGAGAGTAGTCTCACCCTGTCCTCTAAAATAGGTAGAAGAAAATTTTCATCCCATCTTTACACAAAACTAGGGCGGGGGGGAGGGTTCAATAACAAAGCATACAAATATGTGTGGTATGCTAGCTCCAAATGAAAGTAAGGTCCCACGTGATTGCATAATCATTGGATATGGAATTACAAAAGTTTGTTGCAATTAGAGGCTATACATTGCTTCATTGGTACAATTATATTAATTCAGAAACGTGTAATTTGGTAAAATATATGTATATAGATTTTGAAAAGCATTACTTCTGCATTTTTTTTAAAAAAAGACATCGTAATCAATTAGAACATACAAAGTTAGTAAACCTGGAATAGAGGGAGCATTATTGAAATGGATTATATATTCTCCTAGCAATAGAAAGCAAACAGAATTTCAGTTCATCATAGCAGTTCAGGGTCAGTATTATATTCACTTTTCTTTCTTTTATATAAATGATGTAGATGAAGGAATAAAAATAGGTGCATTATTTGCTCATGACACAGAAGATGAGCAGTAGATCTGATGGAAGAAAGAAAATAAAAATGGAATTATTGCATTAGATTAGGATTTTGAATGGGCAAATATCTATTTCAGCATAGAAAATTCTAAGGACAGCTAGTTCCTATGATAACATTTTATGCTCACCGTGTAATTCTTTACAGAATATACACTTTTACGAAGAGACCAAAAAATAATGGGGTTGAACCTCCCTATCCAATCCAGTGATAGGGAGAAGCTATAAAAAAGTACTGCAAAATGCACTAGGTTGGGTCACATTTGCAGTACTAGTTATCATTCTGTTCATTATAGCCTATATATCCTTATTACTCTAAAGATTTGCAAGGTACAAAAGTGTAAAGCCCCTTTGGCTGCATTTTTATGACATGGGTAATGCAGAATAATGGGATTTAATGTAATTTTAAGCCACAGCATAGCCACTTTACATCACCAAGAGTATTAAAAAAGGTTTGAATGAAGTTTTATATATCATTTTCTATTTTTATTGTGCTATTCAAAGTGTTCCTGTGAAGCTGTTTTAGATAAACAGTCAAGGACATGCCTATAATATCCTTTTCATATTTTCAATGCATAGGTATAAGCATAAGAAAATCACTTAAAATATGAATGTTATGTTACTGAATCTTGCCCTACACCCCTACTGTACACAAGAGAAGTACATGTTGCAAGTGTTGCCCTTACCACCAGAATAATACACCTACCAGCAGTTAGAGACAGAGACACAAAACCATGAAGATGTATAGTTTCATCTGATAAGATCACTTAAATTTAGAAGTTAACCGTGGAGAATATGCTACTCTGAATAATTGTAAGTGCTGTAGAGAAACTTAACTATAAATGAATACTTAATTATTGAATATTTGGCCTGTTATTGAAGACCAAGTTGAGAGAACCTGACCTGATGGTGGTAATTCATAATAATTAAATTAAGGATAAATTTACAATAGTGTGATGTCTTGCTGTGGTGTTTACACAGTAAAAGAGTGAAATTATATATGTAAACTTTTGCTGAGAAATAATTTGATTGCTTTGTACTCTGGTTTCAACTGCTGTATGGTTATTAAAATTATTGTGTGCTTATTAGGGTTATGTTAATAAAATGTGTTTTTTCTTACTAGGAAAAGAAACAAATGATATTTTTAACATCAAGATATGCAAACAAGAAAGTGGAGCATAAATATCTTGAAACAAGCACATTACATATTACTTTTTTTCTGTTTTTCCTGTTCACTAAGTTTTAAAGAATACTATCTACATACAGAAAAAGTAGAAACCATAATCTGTTTTGCTTTAATGTTTTGAATGTAGCTCTTGACTAGTGACTTCTTTTTTAATATGCCAGTTCCTATTTCCAACACACTTTCAATTGAGATCTGTACATGTTGCTCATAACTCAAGGAACCAGTTTGGCTGTTCTGGAAGGTTTACATTTCAGCATGTCTCAACAAGTGCAGATTAATAGTATACTTGAGAAGTTATACAATCCTAAAGGAGATGATACAACTTATTTACTTTTCACTGTTGAAATATAGCAACAATTTTATATCTTAGAAGTGGCAAAAGACATGATTTTTGGAAAGTTTGAGCTAAAGAAAAAAGGAGGTACAAGGTCTGTCTTTCTTTGTTTACTGCCTGTATTGTAGTTTCTAAAAAAGCATTTTGAAAGATCAAAACTGAAGTTAATAATTTTCATCTGATATTTGTGGAAGAAAGATTATGTAGACTCTTTTGAGAATCTATTTGTTGAACAGATTATCTGCAGGGACATTTATAGACTGGGGGCTGTTACATTTTGTTTTCTTAGGCAGTTGGGGTTTCATTCTTGTTCTGTTAGAGGAGGGCAGGAGCTGAAATACTTCTTAACATGATCTACCTCCTCAACAAATGTGTGGGTCAGGTGTTTTGTTCCTGAACTAACTACTTAATGACTTCTAGGGGTTAGAAGGCAAAAGGCTAATGTTTCATCATCTTCAGAAACATTGCCATGCCATTCAGAGACATATATCAGCAATGTGAAAAAGAAGAGTCGTAAACTGGAAAAAAATAATTGTGGTGTGTTGTGGATTTTCTGGAGGTGATACTGATCTTGCTTACTGGCAGAGCACTGAAATTTGTGCTTAACTCTAAGCAATGAGTAATCCCACTAAAGTCAATGGCACTACTTATGTGTTTAAAGTTATTCATGTGCTTAAGTGAGTTGTTGGATCAGAGCTTTATGTAGGTTTTATACCAGTGTAATGCCAGTGACTATTGATTCTCATTTGTGTAAGGGAGACCAGAATCATGGTCTCTCTTTCTAGTGGATCCCCTTGTCAATATAGTGTAAATCTACTGACTGGCACAATATGTAAAAACATATTGTGCATATTCCATAATACATCAGCAGTGACACACGTACTGCATCTCTGGCATAAATTAATCCATATATATTTGCTAGCAAGCTCATGCTGTTTTCTGCCACAAAGAAATCAAAAGTTCAGACATTCGTGATCTACACAAGTTGACATTACAATTCTAGAATACAGTTTTGGATGGAATGCACCTCCGTTTTACATATCGTTGGATTTTGTCAGTGTCATTTCATGTGGTACTCTGCAGCCAAGAGAATTGATGAGTGCCATGAGAGGTTTCCTGACCCCAGGGAGGCAAAGTGATACCTAAGTGATTTTTCATTTCACTACCATCTCTCAAGACAAACATTTAAAAACAAGTCTTTGTAGGGAGGAAATATTTCATTTTGTTTTGGTTTATAGTAAGTTGTTTTATAAACTGGGCACAGAAAGTAGCTAGCAGCTTTCTCTGGATCTGTCCTAAACTCAACTGGTCCATCTGGTACAGCAGACCCACATGGCTTGTATTGTTTAGTTATTTTTGAATATGTTGGTATTTGGATTTTATTGAACACCTTACAAGTTGAGCATGATAATGTGTTCATGACATAAAGAAAAGAGGAATCTTTGGAACAATTGCTCTGAAATTCCAACTAAATCGATGACACTAAAGCTTCCTCTCTTAATATATATATTTTTTAATTTCCTTTTTTTTGGCTCGGGGGGGTCACATAGTTCAGATCCACAGCCAAGCCTCCCAAATCCAGGTAGTATTGAAAATTTCTTATTTGTGTCCCTATTTATTTAATCTACATTTTTATACTTTTGTGACAGCCCGTCTTCTCAGCAGCTATTTGCTACCATACAATAACTTTACCATACAGTGCAATGACTCTCAAAGTGCACTTGAATAAGGAAGACTGGTTTGTGAATTAATTTCTAATGTGGCTGTTATCACAGTATTTAGGCACCATACACAAGGCTTATTAAAAGAATTATTGTAGCTGTATTTGTCTGTATTCTCTGGCCCTGCCTATGATGAGAGAAATCCCAAACCCTGCTCTGGCCTCCTTGGGTATGTCTACACTTGAATTAGACACCTGCATCTGGTCTGTGTCCATTGACTCAGGTTTGCAAGGCTGTTTCATTGTGGTGTAGACATTCGGGCTTGGGTGAAGCCCGGGTTCTAGGACCCTGGGAGGTGAGAGGATCCCAGAGCTTGGGTTGCAGCCTGAGCCTGAATGTCTGCACTGTAATTAAACAGTCCCTTACCTCAAGCCCTGTAAGCCTGGGCCATGGGTGTCTAATTGCAATGTAGATATACCCTTTATGTCAGGTAAAAGGGCAGGAGCACTGTGATGGGACCCCATAAACCCCTGTTTTTTGTCTTGGGGACAAATTCCTCCAGAGCGGACACTGCAGAATATAGCCATAAGCCTGCTTCTTAAGGACTTCCTCACAAACTCTTGCATAGGAGTTGTCCTAGGGTGGGGCTGGAGAAGCATATTGGGGATTGGGATGCACCACTGCAGAGATTCTACATAATGCTGCCCAAAATAGAATTTGATGCCCCCTTCCCCGAGTCTCCACTCTGTGGGCTTGTCATCCAAGTCTCCTTGCCCAGTAAGTCCTAGTCTCCCGCTCTGGACTCTCTACCCTTGTCCCAGTTTCTCCCCCATACTATCCTGGTTCTTCATTGAACTTTCTCCTTTACCCAGGCTTCTAGTGCTCTCCCACTATGTTCTCTGTCAGTTCTCACTTCCAGTCCCAATCTTCCTCTCTGGGCTCTTTGTCCATTATCAGGGTCTCTAGATCCCTCCTTGGGCTCTTTACCCAGTACCTTGTCCAGCGGTGCTAATTTCCCCCTGCATCACAACTCCAGTCCTTCCTGCGCTTACTGGTTAGTAGTCCCAGTCTCCACCACACCTCAACTCCCAGTTTCAGTTCCTCTCTCCCCTCCAGCTCCTTGTCCCAAACTACTTCACCACCATGCCCCACTCCTGTATGTCTGGCTCATGACCTCTCATGCATTCCTCCTCTGTGCTTCTTGGGCTCAGTGTGTGTGTGGGGGGGGGGGGGGAGAGTATTATTGAGAGCACAAGAGAGATGGTCTCCATGCTCTCCATTCAGGTGCCCAGAACCAGATATGGCACCACCTGCAGCAGCCTAGAGTGGCAACTGCAGCTCTAAGTGTCCTGCACTGTGCTGGACTGGAGCATACTCAGTGCAGTTTGAATCTTTGGGGAATTTAGCTGCTAAAATCTAAGTCTCTACTGAACATACTTTATCTGCAATTTTTCAAAAGCTTATAAATTGGTAGATTTTTACAGGACAGTAAAAAGCAAACCACTGATACAAAGGTTCATCCCTTGCCAAATTTCAATTTCCTGCTTCAAAGCATGGGAGAAGCTAGAGCTTTTTCAAAGAGGTCACCAGAATTTTTTAACATGAACAAAAGAATGTATTTTTTCCTAGTCTGTCTTGGAAACAACAGGACAGTTCTGGCTAAAACTTCCCAAGCAAGCTCAGCCTGAATCAGACAGCTGGCATGGGAGGGCAGGGGACTAGAGGTGAGATACTCTGCTATGTACCCCTGATAAATTTAGTTCAGCCTCAGACTCAACCTCCTATTCTACTCACAGAGCTCTGGGGGGGGGAGGGTAGAGTCTGCTTTAGAATTGGTTGAACGTGCTTTCTGCAGAGGGAGATCCATACACCAAGAGTAATTTCTCCATGCAGATGTCAAAGGCTCCTCTGAGCCCACATTTTTAATGGTTCATAGACAAGTGGAACATTAGTGAAATTATGGTGCAACCCAGACAGATTTTCTGAAGATTATTTCTTTTTAAATCATCCTCCCAGGAAAGAAATAGAGTAAATGAATGTATCATTTCTGGAGCCCAACTATTTCATCTGCAGCACTGGCTCCCTTGATGAGGAATGTTTAGATGGTCATTATGCCAACCATTATGCTAAAGATCTATGGAATAAACAATTTGTAGAAGCTCACTTGTTCAGACTAGTCTAAGTGAACTGAAAAACATACATATGAAAATGTAGCATGCTTTATGTACTTCATCCATTACACGAGAAGGATTAATTTAGGTGATTTAAGAGCTAAAATGTAAATATTTTTTCAAGCTTAGCATTGTAATAAAAATAATTAAATGTGCTTGATAATAAAGATATGGATATTTCATTTTCAAATGGCAATACCAAGACATTAGGAGAGAAGAATAAAATATAACAAATATTCTTCATTGGAAAGCTTATTTTCTACTGTTGCTGTCAGTCCAGGCTAGAATTAAACTACCCACTTGAGCACAATTTCTCTCTCTCAAAAAACCACCCTCTTCTGTATGCTGAATAAACTCTCATGACCTGAATATGCTGTAGCTGCTAGAAGGCAGTAAGTGCTAAAAGGCATTGGAATGGAATTACTGAAGGAGCTAGCAGAAAACAGTTAGACTTGTCTCAAATGTCATGCAAGATATTTTCTCATTTATAACATGTAAAACATGTAGGAAACATCTTTTAACTAAGAACAGGGTGAAAAATTGAAAACTAGTGTTATGTCCATTTATATTCAAAATAGAACCCCTGGGAGTAGCTTTGGACATTTTGAAAAACTTTTGACTAAGGCTTTTTTCTCCTGTTTTGAAATTCAGAACTTTTACCACCCTCATCTAAAAGGCTAAGATAAAGTTGCAACTCTTTCTTACTTTTCATGATTAGGGGGCCAGTTTTACTCAGGAAGGAGGATGGTTTCTTTAAGGTAAAATTTAAAGAACTATATATATGTCTACATATTAAGTTAGTTATTTTACCATTTCCACTGGTGCAATTGGTTTCTCTCTCTCTTTTAGTCACTAGTTTTGAAGACAAATCCTGCTTCAGAGTGCTTTACTGCTGAAACAGGCCGCCTAAGATGGGATGAAATGCAAGGTTTTAGGGGGGAAATGTTAATCTTTTCAAAGCTACTATTTTTTTTTCCAAAATGAATATATGAATATGAGAAGCTTTTTGGCATAAGACTATGCCTTTCAACAATAAATCCCTAGTCCTTAACTTTGTCCACAGAAAATATCTGAAATCCTACTTAAGTATTTAGGAATTATGAACTACTGATTACACATGGCATTGAAACACACTTGGCAATAACTATGCTGTATAGCTGCACAAGCATCATAAGCTTAAAATATTGCAAAGACTCATTGCCCTTCTTTGAAAACAAGCAGCTCAGAGGTATCATACAGCTGTGTACATCTTAAGGTCAGGTATAAGGGATATATTAATATTGGAATAAATCTGCTGGTTTGTTGCTTTGTTAACCCCCAGTTTGTTACTGGCTCAGTGTTAATCTTCATGGAACGTAGTGAGAGAAGTACAGGTTACAGGAGGCAAGAGTTTGTAGGAGGCACAAGGGAAGTCAGTCTGTTTGCATATGACTTGATTGCGATCTGCAGTTGCATCACATCTGTAAATGACTCTCTTAAAGAGCCAGTTTATTTTTAAAAACATGGAGTCCTTTCATGTTTCACTTCTTACCCAGCATGCAGTACATTAAACAATAGAGGGCTCCATAATTTCCAAAGGACAGAAAGGGCAAGCAATATTGTGAGGTCATGGAGGACTGGGCTTTGGAATGAGCATGGGAGTGGTAGTGATCTCAGAGTTGACTGTGGAGAGAAGGCCAAGATCTTGGAAGTGGATACTAAAAAGTTGATAGCTGGGCAGGAAACCAGCCTGCTGCTGGCAGGGGGCTAGTAGCTGTGACAGATGGATACTCAGGAGCATCCTGGGAAAAAAATGGGGGAGAGAGAGGGGGACAAGTACTATAGACAAAAGAACTAAAGTCTGGCTGGGGGATTTGCAGACCAGTGTGTGATTGCCTTCTGGATGCCAGGAATGTATATTTCTGGCCCTAGGGGTGTTTTAATGTGATTGTTAAACCACATTAAAATCAGGCTCTATGCAATTTAACAAAACTTAATAGCCGAATCAGGATAAGGAAAAGTTAAAATGTCCAAAGAAGGGGAGAAAACAACCCAATTTTTTAGTTTGAAATATGGTAAATAGTTTGGAGGATAGAGATGAGAAACTATTTAGCCTCTGCATGCACAACACTGAGATGTTGATGGGAGTGAAAGTATTTGTCATTTGTCAAGTTAATCAGTGAACAGCACAATTCACAAAGTCAGCACCAAAGGCTGGCATCCCAGATGGTGGAATAGAGTGCTGGTATGCAAATGCTCTGCTGTTACTCAGTCGTAGTTTATGGAAGGTGACAAAAAAAAATGTCTGTTCAGCAAGTATTTACTTGCTTAGTTTAACAATGGGGCAAGTACCTGGAGGTGCTGCTTAAATAAGTAGGATGGGCTGGGGGTGGTATTTTCTGATGAAAACGTTTAAAATAAAGTTAACAGTTTATGAAAATAGCTATTTATTGTAGGTAGGCCTGGATGTCTACCAGACTATGGATAATTGAGACTAGGGGCTTGGCTACACTGGAGAGTTGCAGCGCTGGTGGTGGGTTTACAGTGCTGCAACTTATACGCCGTCCACACTTGCAAGGCACATACAGCGCTGCATCTCCCTGGCTGCAGCGCTGGCTGTACTCCTGCTCTGCCTCGGGTATAACTATTGCAGCGCTGGTGATGCAGCGCTGCTCTGCCAGTGTGGCCACCAAAAGCGCTGTAATTGGCCTCCAGAATTTTCCCATAATGCTTTTAACTAAAGAACTCTCTTTGTTTTGTTATGATGCCTCTCTTTGTTTTGTTGTGAACTCGGGGCTCCCAGAGCTGCTTATCTAAAAAACAAACACAGCTCTTGTTTGCTGTGAATGAGGCAGGCAGGGGGATGAATGTCTACAGCTAGTGTTTGATTGAGGAGAGAAACAGCACGGCGGAGGGTTAGGGGGGGAAAGGGAGTCAGTCGGAGCAGCTGCTTATCTGGTCTGCAGGCTATTTGCATTTAAGAGTGAATGAGGGGTCGGGGAAATGGTCAGAATTTGCAAGGCAGGGAGCTGACACAGTGTCGGCTCCAAAAATCCACACACTCTCTCTCTCTCTCTCCCACGCTCCCTGTCACACTCCACCCCACGCCCCTCTTTTGAAAAGCACGTTGCAGGCACTTGAACGCTGGGATAGCTGCCCATAATGCACCACTCCCAACACCGCTGCAAATGTGGCCACACTGCAGCGCTGGTAGCTGTCAGTGTGGCCACACTCCAGCGCTTTCCCTACACAGCTGTACGAAGACAGCTGTATCTCCCAGCGCTGCACACCTGCAAGTGTAGCCAAGCCCTGAGGGTGGCTGTAAAACTCTTCTTGGTGAGGAGGTTGAGTTGAGGGAGGGAGGAAAGGAGATGAGAGAAGTAGTGATATGGGAAAACTCTACTCAAAACAGCATTTGTTTTGTAAAAGGATTGCAGTACTGTTTCTTTTCACATAGTTCTAGATACAAATACTGATCATAAAGAAAAAAAATATCTGATTTATACCTGCATATATCACAGCAAGACTATGTGTACCATAGTTACACGTATTCCTGTCCTCCTGTTACAAAACACCTATTTGAGAAATGGATAGCTTGCTGGTTCTTATGAATTTGCTCTAGGCTGAATCTGGGTCCACACTTCCTCAGCCCAGTAATTAATTGACTTTTTCTCCTATTTACGTTCTGTGAACAAACACTCTTTTTGTCAATGCAAAGAAAGCTCCATTTGGTCCTAGGGGTCATCCCGATATTAGGGGCTTTGCCTTATATAGGCAACTATGCCTCCCCCACACATGCACCCTGAAAATAAGTGTTCCAATTTTTCACACTTGCTATCTGGTCACACTATTTGATCTCCAGGTGGGTTTCAATTGCCCTTAATTACTTTGTCCCTAGGCACTAATAGAATACAGGGTTATTCCAGGCCTATAGCTTTTTTTAGCCAAATCCTCTTCAAGGCTTCTGTGCTCTGGAGAAATAGCCAGTAAATATTTAGTGACCTTCTGTACCAGCAGATCCATCTTAGGGAGTGAAATTATTGTTTGTGTTCCTGGCGAGTGAGATTCTATGTAGTCCATCACTGTTGAAGAGGCACCAGCAGCAAGCAGATAAAAGTTTTGTAAATGGAATCAGCATCAGTAGCAGGCATTCTCAAAACATTTCACCATACAGAAACACGCAGACATTTATTGTCGATGATCTTAATGCTGGGATGTCTCAAGGGAGCTCCATGTGTGTATCTCTTGAAGTGTGAGATACTCAGTTGAGCTCCTTACCACCTAACTGATTAGAGATCACTGATTCAGCACACATGCTTCACGGCCTCTAGGTAAATTCTTTATGGAGATCTCAGTGGGGCTAAGCCTGAAAACAATTATGCATGCATACACCTCAGAGTTAGAAGTTTTAGGGAGGATGGAATATTCTGCTCCCTTTTTAGGGGAAAAACCAGCTCTCACCAGCCTCATTTACATTCATTATAATACCTAGAGTTCTACATTCTCAGTTTTATTGCTTTAGTTGGAAATTGTCTATGTTCTGAGGTGTAAATGACAATAAATTGTTACTATGACTGTACCCCTGAAAGGGCATTGTGGAAGATATGCCTGTGGTTATATGTTGATAGATGTTTGTCTGCGTGTCTATAGTTTTTTTGTGTGCTGCCCCAGCCCTGTGCAGACAGCTCGCACGACAGACCTTAAGTGAACCACCCAATGACCACAAGATCCGTTAAAGGACGAAGGCACCCAGCCAGGTTTATTGTCGATGAAGCACGGTACTAGTATCCCGCACACTTTACCGGACCACTAATACATGCATGCCCATAACAATGGACCAGCTCAGTGAATGGCGGGACTTTCCATTCCCCTTCCTAGGCCAGACAAATATACTTTCTTTGAGATACATTTTTATACCCTGATACAAACAAGTTAGTACTGACCCGCTCACATAGTTACTGCCCCCTGACATGGCTAGTTATTACTTATTACCTTGTACATGTTGGTGTAATTATTTTTCAGGAGGGGTTGGTGTGTCTGTTATTTTTGAGGAATGTTTTTGTACCATTTGTGATATTGGGATGTTTTGGTACCACTTGATATTGGGATGTGTTTGCATGAGGACTTTGTGACTAGCACTTCTTAGGAATGTGTATTTTTGTATTATTAGCCCTGTTCTTGCCAGATTCTGTGAGCAGGTTCTGCTTCATACCAGGCCTTTAATGAATGGGCTTATATCTTAGGCCCTCTTCCTGCTATATTCCTCTTTTGTTTTGTTTTTTTTATGGGGAGGATGTTTACTCATTGTTTCAGAAAAAAACATAATGCATGGACTGAAGATGACCCAGCAGGCTAAACACGTTATTTGGCTATTTTATTTACCTAGAGTAAATGGGGGACACTGGCATGGTAATGGAATTTAAATTCCAACAGAGTAGAAGAATGCTCTTTCTTAGATACCACAAGCTGTATATCAGGAATCAGACTATGTCCCAGAGTCCTACTGTGCT
Organism: Mauremys mutica; assembly: GCF_020497125.1. NCBI lineage: Eukaryota > Metazoa > Chordata > Testudines > Geoemydidae > Mauremys > Mauremys mutica. Next base: position 52,146,334 of record NC_059076.1, on the reverse strand, counting down.
TTAGGTTCCTCCCTGGAGATTCTGAGCCCTGGGTTGATCCTGCCAGACTGGACCAGGTTGGGCTGATGGTGGCATTGTTGTCAGCACACAGCTGACTTCAAGAAGGGGCCCAGCCAGAGGAGCAGCGTGCAGAGCTGATGTCATAGAAGTGGACCAGGTGGCTGCATATCGGAGAGGGACTTAGTGGTATGGATTTCTGTGGACTGCAGCAGCCAGAGGAGAGTCATCCCCTCAGTTCCCTGACTGCAAATGAGTCTATTGGGACCCATGAGTGAGTTTTGGGCAGGTGGGGGCTTATTGTGAGACTGGGGGATTGTCTACACACATACTCAGTTCACAGTAAATCAGAGCATGAATCTACCTCATACTAGCCCACTGTGCACTTGGGTGGCACTGTGTAAAATACCTTATTTAAATGAATTTCAGCCACAGCTGGCAGAGCATCAAAGGATCTTATGATAAAAACAGCTGGTGTATATAAGCGAGCTCTGTAGCCAGTCCATATCTCATACAGAAGAGCATGACATGTTGGGTAGATTCACACTATGGCTTATGAACTGTTTATTTAGATAAGTCCTAAGAGTTCTGGACCTGGGCATGTTTAAAAAAAATACTTGGTACAGTGGTGCTGGCTATACTTCTGATACACTGCCTCTGTCTGTCTGTGTGTCATTTGCCCATTCACCTCCTCCCTTTTCCCTCACACATAAAAAATACTCTATATTGCAAAGGACTCCCGAGTGGGGAAGAACCACTTAAAAAGGTGGTCAAGGAGGCTATATTTTAATTTCCCAGAGAGCAGTTCTGGATGGGTATTCGAGTCTAAAACAAATAAAACTTTGAAAGGTCCCCTAGACATCCTGAACCTGGCCCATATTGCTGTCAGTAGCAGGGATGGTAACAGAAGAGGTCAGCCACCCCATTCCAGTGATACTCTGGCATGTTTTATTGTGGTTAGCTGCACCTTTGGTCTGACCCAGTATGGCCATTCTTATGGTTCCAAGCTGCAACCAAAAAGTAAAACATGCAAAACCAGAAATGCAAAAGTGGGAAGTATTAGTAATGACATAAGTGACCATACTTTTTTTAACCTCTGTTCTGTCTCAAAATCTGTGAGCAGGGCCTTTCATAGTGATAACTGAGTAATCTCTTGGTACCTGGACCTACATAAGTTTAGGGATAGATTCTTACATGCTTGCTTATATTGAAGAGTCCCTCACCAGTAGTAAAGATCTGCTAGTAAGTACTGTACTACTGAACCAGAGTAACAATATCTGAATCTGACCCTTAATCTTTGGAGAATTCAAAGAATAGGAAAATTGCCATTTTCCTGAGGATTTTGTTTCCTTTTTTTTTTTTGCAGTAGGGAGTGACTTTTCATGGGACCTGAATGTTCCATTTTAGAACACAGTTGTTTTCCTATTTCACAAATAGTAATACACATTTTTCTTTTTTAACTTTGATTTTCATTGTTGATGGTGAATATTTTTGCCACTTTTTTCAGACTCAGACATGAATCTCTAACTTGATCCCTGGAAAGAATGATTTCTAAAAGGGAAAACTCACTTGCTTTTCACAATCTGACATTCAGTTCTAATTTTTAAATCCCAGACCTTAATTAGTAATAATGAGCACTAGAGGAGGCACAAGGAGAATTCTTGATGAAAGATCAGACATGTCCCTGAAAATCAAGGACACACAGTCAGAATTTACTTAATAATTAAGAAATGAGCTGTATTTTTTTGTTTTGACTATCTTATAGCTTTGTTTTACTTTGGATTTTCATGATAATTAAAAGAAAAATTATCTTTATCACAGAAACATTTAAAATAAAATTGGTTTTAAAAACCTTGTGTGCATTATTATGTACACCAGCATAAAGAATGAAAAATCAGATCCTCAGCTGGTGTAAGCTGATGTTGCCTCTCTGAAGTCAGTGGAGCTACACCAATTTACATCAAGTAGGGATCTGTAATGCCCAAAATTACTCTTCCCTATTGCAATTAAAACTTTTAAATATATTATTTAGAATGTGTTTTACTGTAAACTAAATGTCATGTTTACCTAGTGGATAAGCCACATACACTAACAATTAAGAAGGAAGGCAGAAAATCATACTAACTGGTGTCAAAATGTGAAAACAGAGTCCAGTGTTTTTTTCTTTTGGAAACTCTCCCAAGGTGGTTGCTGTGTTTCCCATTCACAATAATAATAAAAAGTTCTGCATTTAAGTTTCTGAAGGAGAACACTGAACAGAGTCATAGCTAGAGTCTAGTCATTGTCTGGGTACACTGCAAAAAGGACAGGAGACATGTTATGGGTTTTAATCAGGCCGAAACTTTATTATATAAATGTCTGGGACTACCTGGCAGATGAAGTGTACAGTGCAGGCAAATCCATCCTTATTCAAATCAATTCTCCGGGGCTTCCGCCAGCCCCCCTTTGTTTTCATCCAGGTCCCCCAGCCAACCCATCCTTGGACCTTACCATCCACCACCCTTGTAAGAGGGTTAAGGAGGGCTATGAGAATGGAGTGGGTTTGGATCCCAGCCGTACCAATCATAGGAGTCCCCAACCCCCTTCCCTGTTCTGTTCCATTATCCAGTACCTCCTTTTAAGTCCTTTACCAGGCCATTTATCTGGTCACTGGCTGCCCTCCCTATGGAGTACCTGCACTGAACATCCACCACAAGAGGGTGCCGTCAATTTTCTAGGCTGCCTTCCCTCCAACCCCAGCGGGTTCCCAGACATCTCCAAATGGCCTGTTGCCTAGCAGCCCTACTGGGGAGAAAGAACCCATTGTCCCATGTTTGATCATCAAGGGGCACCAGCAACTGCATTGTCCTTGCCCTGGTACTACAAAAAATGCCCTCCCCAGAGGGCCGCATAGGCAAGCCATTCTTTGGATCCTGGAATTGACAAGACTCCTTAAAAGAAAACAAAATAAACAACTTGTAAGCTGGAGCCAAAATCTCCATTCTGCCAACCACATCACATTCCTAGGTTCTAGAGCGCCAGCAGCATCTGCACCAGGGGCTAGCAGTGAACCTGAGCAATCTCATGAGATCTGTCAACTTGGAAATGAGACAAGGCGTCTGCTATGCTATTATCCGTGGCCGGCATGTGCTTTGAAGAAAAGCAGATGTTGAAGGTTAAGCATTGTAGAACAAACGCCCTTACCAACTTCAAAACCCTGTGCGATCTGGAAGTTTTGCGACTGATAACCTGTACCACTGCCATTCTGTCACACCAGAAGCACACCCTTTATTAGCCAGCTCCAATCCCCAAATCACCACCACAACTAAAATGGGGAAAAAAAAATCCAAGAAGGTCATGTGACTCTCAACCCCGTTGTGTCCAGGTGATGGGCTATTTTTGTGCACACTATTTGCCTTAATAAAACACCCCAAAACCTGTGCCCCCTGCTGCATCTGAATGGATTTTAACCCCCTTTGTAGTAACCATTCCTCCCTCCACAATGATGCTCCATTAAATAGACTCAGAAAACTTTCCCACACCCCCAAGTCTTCCTTCATCTCTGTAGTGACTCGTATGTAATAGTGTGGCCTGGCTATGCCGGCCGTTGCCGCTGCCAGCTGGGCACAAAATGCCCACCCTTCAGCAACAACCCTGCAAGCAAAGTTCAGGTGCCCCAAAATAGATTTCAGTTCCTGCAGTCTGAGTTTTTTTAGCCTCAAGTACTCTCTGGAGCAACCCCAATAGCTCCTGAAGCTTATCCCGAGGGAGCCGAGATACGCCCTCCCTGGTATCCCGCTCAATGCTCAGGTAGATCAATGTAGTGGAAGTTCCTTCTGTTTTCTTCTCTGCTAGGGGTACCCCCAACTTTTTAGCCAGGGCCTGAAATGTGTCCAACAGGTGACCACACTCATTTGATCTGGCTTGCCCTGTGAACAGAATCATCCAAGTAATGCACCACTTGATTTAATCCTGCTGACTGCACCACTGCCCAGTGCAACACTGTACTGAATTTCTCAAAAGCTGCACAGGATATTGAATAGCCCATGGGCATAGCCTTGTCATTAACAGGGCCACCTTGTGGGTATGACAGGTGATTAATTATAATCAGTATGTCCCTGGGGTCATTGTGTGCCCACCTAATTATATCCATATACTTAACCAAGGCAAGGCTCCTCTGTGGGTAGGCTTCTACTATAACACCCACATAGATGAAGAAAGCAGCCTCCCAATTTTCCCATGTTCTAGGCACCCTTGGTCTCTTGGGCAGCTCGCTGTTTTGCTTTCCTTGCCCATGTTTACTGTCTGTCAACACCTCCTTGTGCAATAAGGATAATACATCTATGTATTCACCTCTCAGGATTTTATCTTTAGTTGTACTGAGTAGGTGAACTACCATCAGGTCAGCCATCCCGGCATAACCATACTCAGAACTTCATGGAGGGAGTTCCACAGAGCCCTGCTCCCCCATAGACACCCTGAGATTCTCTACTCTGGCCCATGAGGTTACATGCCCTGATGGCCAATGAGCCCCCGTGTGCCCCAGGGGTTCGTTCCCAACACAGGCTTCGCTACCCTTGCCGGGGGCCTGCCCCTGTCCTGCTGGGACTATTCTGTCACCCTGTGCAGACCCCTCACACCTAGCTGCCTGAAGCTGCTGTAGTAAATGAAAATTAGCTTGCAGCAGCTGTGTAATACCATCAGTGCCCCCACTGAAGGTGCCACCCCTAGGTGGGTCTGCCCAGGCTTCTGGACCTCCCACTCCTGGACCCAGAGTATTTACTGCCCCGATAGGCTGACTCCTGTCCCCTTCAGGTGAACCCACTGAGTGACTGGTTGGGCACCGTCCCTGCACCTCGCTGTGGCCCCTGCAACTGCTGCCCGTTGCCAGGCTGGGAGGCCAGATACCACCTCTGCCACCCATACCCCCAACTTCTGTGTGGTTTAGATCACACTCACCCCTGGGATCAGCATTACCATCATCCCTTGTGTTTGGTGGAAGAGAACATCCTGTTTATGGGTGACCTTGTGCCCTTTGGAAGCGCTGTAATGCTGTGGAGAAAACCTCAGAAACCACTTCACTGACCATTTGCTGCACAGGTCCACTAACTACCCCATTAATTCACACCGCCTGCCCCCCTGCATGTGTGGACGCTTCCTCTCAGTCATTTCCCTTCCTCAGTTCACGAGGCTGCCCTGGGTTATGCCTTGGGTTATTAAACACACCACCCTGGGCATTATCAGCCCTCATACTTGTGAACACCCCCTGCTGCAATACTGTCTGCCTTGGGTCCCCTTCCAGCCTTTGGGCTCCATTGGGACTGTCCTGTGCTGCAGCAGCTGCCTCAGCTTGTCCCTTCCAGCAAAGGTATAGGCAGCTGAGCAGTAAACTGCTCTCTGGTACATGAAACAGTTAAATTCCCTTGTCTCCCCCTCTGAATGCACTTTGATTGTTTTGGAGGGCTGAGAGCCTGAAACCATGTTGTCTCCTGACTGTAGTAGATGTTGAGCTTTACTTGCTAAATCACCCGCCTTGAGTCCCACTTGTAATTGTTCTTTGCCTGCCCTTCCCTGCCTCCAGGGCTGGGAGGAAACAGTCTCCTGTTTTCCTGAGCTCACCTTTCTCCCTGCCCCTAGAGCCATGCTGCTTAATCCTGATTGCTGCTTCCCTGGAGTGCTGGCTTCCTCCCTGCCTGAAGCAAAGGTTTCCTACCTATATGCACATTCCTGGGGGGGTGGGGAGACATTACTGCAAAGCTGACCACCGAGCACCTTTTTTACAGCAGTTTCTAACCTCCTTCCTCTCCCCACCCACACAAAGCAGAGCTGCCCTTCTTTGAGTAAACCCCAGACAAAATCTGCTCCATTTTAGTAGTGGTGCAGTAATTCTGTGCAGTGGCGGCTCCAGGCACCTGCGCTCCACACACGTGCCTGGGGCGGCAAGCCACAGGGGGCGCTCTGCCGGTCCCTGCGAGATCGACAGGAAGGCTGCCTTCGGTGGCTTGCCTGCAGGCGGTCCACTGGTCCCATGGATTCGGCAGTGGGTATGCATCGAAGGCAGCCTGCCTGCTGTGCTTGGGGCGGCAAAAAAGCTAGAGCTGCCCCTGATTCTGTGCACCTTGCAGAAGTGAAGTCTGAAAGCTTGAAAGAATATGGCAGCAGATTAAAGTACTATGGATATGTAGACACAGTTCACCTTTTAGAAAAATGTTCTATGATTAGTATGATTAGTAGAATTACTGTATAAACTGAAGAGCCTCAGTAGACAGGTTGTGCTTTGTTTGATTCAGTGATTTGATTTAACATCTGCCGTGTTAAGCTGAAGGACAATTTTTTTTGAAAGATTTGCTGAGGGGCTTGATACACAGTAATACAACACTATATATGTGTGCTGGAGTCATAAGAAATTACTGAACCTGAAAGAATCTTGGTTGAAATGAAATGTAAACAGTGGCTATTGTATCCCCACTTGCACAATCAATAACCAAACACTGAAGATGTATTCTTCATTAAATAGTGTCCCTATGGGTGCTGCGCTTGAGGTGATCTACATGTTCCCCGAGTGCCTTGATTGGAGACTTTTGAAGCAGTGCTCATTTGGTCCACACATGCACCTTAGCTATGTTTTTGGCTCATATCAAAGCTAAATAGAGCTGAAATGCCCAAACTGCCCTCAGTTCCTTCTCTACCACTCTGCCAGATACGGAGCATTTGGTAGCACTTGCTAGCGCAGATACCTACCTCTTAGCTATTTTTATAGTTTTTTTATTTATATTTACAATAGTTTTACTTAGTATTTATTTTGGTTGAGTTTCCCCCCCCCCATCATCAAGGGTTTGACCTCCCGCTACCAAATCCTACCCTTACCCTGTACAGAGGGTCCTTTTTCCAACAAAACCTGTTTTGTTTTGGGTCATGCCTAATTCCCCAGGCTTCAAACATTGGCTCATTTGCTAGGAGTCCTTTCCAGTTAGAAACAGTCATCCGCATTGTATCCCCTGCCTTGGGAATACATGTTTGCCCACACAGTGAAAAATGGGCACTAGTTTTAAGAGATGAGACAGGGAGATTAAATTTTGCCTCCTTGTGATGGAGTGCTCCCTCCACCCACTGTTGGATCTGGGCTCAAGACACGCCCCACCCGCCTGTACAGTAGCCTCCAAGTGACCATAGTGCCCTGTCAGACTCCACTAGACATGCAAGGGATGTAGGAAAGACTTTTACTAAAAGGAGTGCTAAATCTCTTCAGAAAGAACATAAATCAAAGATCTTCCATATCTGAGACCCTGTTCCCCTCAAAGCCTTCTGAGGAGGCTTCAAGCAATCTTAATACCAAGAGCTCTAAAATAAAATCACATGTCACCCACTGATCAGTACCAAACCTTTTGGTACCCTTGAAGCATGACCAAGGTACTAGAAAATTTAGGGGCTCCTCACTGAAGAAGCCCGTATCAACTGCAATATTTACTGCTTCTTCAGTACTTCAACTGACAGTCCTGCAGATGCAGGTGCATCCTGTTCCTGCACAACTTCACCTAGTACTATAAGAGTTCAAGTTTTCCAGGGATTTATGCATTTCCATTGAACCATCTGAGTCTCCTTTACGGAGTTCAGTTAGGCTTCCAATACTGCAAGTTGTACTATTTTCCTATACCTTGCCTATCACTGGTATAGCCTGATTCCCCAGTAACTATATGCATTATATGTTACAATCATCCCTCCTTCATCAGCCCCTCCATTAGACTATGCAGATGAGAGCTTTTTAGACGCTCAAATTTCTGTTCAGTGTTTTATGATTACCTGCCTAGACTAGAATCTCCTCAACCTGCTTTACTGAGGGATGATTCAAGGCTTGTATGGCGTTGACCATACCTCCATGGTATGATCAGTCCTGGATTCTTCCATCTAATGAACTCCTGACCCCACACGGACTATATTGAGACCCTTGGACTATATACCACCAACATTTTTGCAAGATACCAAGAGACAACCAGAGATAGTTCTCCCCAATCCTCTCTGTCCATTTCCCCCGCCCCGCCCCAGCAATCTCCATTGCAGGAGGAGACATTTGAGGAGCAAGGAAAGAGGGCTGGTGAGGAGGCTACTCCTCAGACAAATATTTCATCATCCTCCCCATATGAAGCTGTTACACCTTCTCCCTCTACTGTTTACAACTTCAAACAATTTCAGGAGTTGTGAAGATGGTGACAGAGTCTCCAAACACTATTAGAAGAAGTACAAGAAACTCAACAAGCTGCTGGAAATTATTTATAAATAATCTTCAGCATGGGTGGCCCGTCCTATAAACTAGGAATTATTGGAACATACCAAGGAAATCTGAAAGGCTCCTTCCACTACCCCCACTAACAGCTAAGAGTATAGACAAAAAGTACTACATTCAAAAAGTACTAAAGGTTCAGAATATTTTTTATCATCCTACCCCCTAACTCTTTTGTCATGGATGCAGTAAACACAACAGACACCATTCAAAGGCTACCATACATGATAAAGAACAAAATATGCTTAAATCTCTTTAGTCTAAAAAAGTTACTTGTCTGCCACCCACCTGTTTAGAATTGAAAACTGCCAGCTGATTCTTGCAAAATATAACCATATTAACTATACAAAATTTAACTCCTGTTTTGAACATCTCCCACAAAAACATAGAGAGCAATTTCAGGACTTTATCACAAAGGAATAGCTTCTGGCAAGGACAACTTTGCAAGCTTCTCTTGATGCAGCAACCTGCTCTATTTCCATAGCAGTAGTATTGTGTCAAGCCTCATGACTGCAGTCTTAAGGATTTCCTTGTGAAGTCCAAAAAACTATAGAGGACCTCTTCTTCGATGGACTTTTAAAATATTCAGTGAGTCTGTTCATTCTCTGAAGGACTCTAGGGCAACCCTTCATTCACTGAGCTTATCTATGCCTGCAAACAAAAGGATGTTTAGTCTGTCTGACAGCTCAGAGGTCATGGCCAATCTCAATTTTCAACCTACCACAGGTCATTGGAGCCACATAAAAAGAATTCCAGAGTGCAAAGGGGAAGATCTTAACTACTGCACCTGGACTGATGCAGCAGCCATTTACAAAGCATACATTTTGACAGCTTGATTAAGGACCAGAATCACCTCTGACCTGGATCTGATGTTGCATCATCCTTCCCATTCCATTCTCTCATCTTGTTGGGATAGTCTCTCTTCTACAACACATGGGAGCAGACTACCCTGTCAGATGAGTCTTTACAGTTATAAAATTACATGAATCCATTCATTTTGATTCTATATCCTCCTACCACTCTTTTCCCTGTCACTTTTAAGGGACCAGTCTCATAAAACTCTGAGACAAGAGGTTTTCTCCCTCTTCTGCATTGTAGCCATGGAACCTGTCCCCACTAAATATAGAGGAAGGGGACTTTACTTCAAGTACTTTCTGGTTCCCCAAAAGAAGGGTGGGTGGAGGCCAATTCTAGATCTTATGATGCTGAATACCTTTGTCAAGGTACATAAATGCAAGATACTAACACTTGTAGATATCATTCTATTCCTGGATCCAGTGGACTACTTCATGACCTACCTTCAAGACATGTATTTTCATGTGGTGATACACTCCTTGAGAGATTTCTACTCTTTGTTGTAGCTCAGGACCACTATCCATATCAAGTCCATTCTTTCAGACTCTACTAATCCCAAAGTGTTTACAAAAGTTATGGAGGTAGCTGACAGGCAGTTTCACTAGTGTGGAGTCTTCCCTTATCTCAATTATTTGGTTTCTCAAGGGGCATTCCTATATCAAAGTTCAAATTGCTACACCTATCTTCCACACACGGAATCTTCAGCTCAATATGGAAAAGTCCTCCCCCTTAACTCTAGAGAAGATAGAGCTCATAGACGCCACTCTGAATGCCACGACATCCAGACCTTACCTACCAGAGAACAGATTTTTCACTCTGAATCAATTAATTGCATGAGTGCAAATAGCCCATCGGTTACTGCCAGATCCTGCCTACAGCTGCTTGGAAACATGATATTGTATACCTTTGTCGTGCTATATGCTCACTTAAACATGTGCTGCTTCCAAAGGTGACTCAGGGCAGCTTAGATTCCCAACAGAGACAGACAGAACAAATTGCTCTCTATCCTTAGGCATGTGTAGTGTCCCTCAACTAGTGCAAGAGTCCAGACAAAGTGGGCTTAGGGGTTCCCTTCTACCATCCCACTATCACAATAGTTTTGGATGCATCCCTCCCAGGATGGTGAGCCCATCTATAGAACCATACTATGCAGGACAGATAGATAGTCTTCTGAGGAATTTAGCCTCCATATAATTCTCTGGAATTCAGAGACATTGTATACTTCTATCCACTTCCTCACAATGATAAATCAGTCCTCGCATACATAAAGCAGACAGACGTCCATAATGACAGATAACAGGGACAGTATGTACTACATAAACTAACAAGGGGGAGTGAAATCCCCTCCACTCTGCTCAGAGGCAATCTGGTTATGGAATTGATGCATAGCCCACGCAATACTTATGGCAACAGTTTATTTGCCCAGCTTCCAAAACACAATAGCTGGTGACATTAGCAGATGCTTCACTCAAAATCATGAGTGGGAACTCAACAGCTCCACATTCAGACAGGCATTCCTTGCCTGGGGTTTTCCCAACATAAAACTTTTCATCACTGCTGCCAAATGAAAATGTGCAAAATTCTGCCTGATGGCAAGTCTCAGTTGTCATTCCCTGATGGATGATTTTCTCCTCTCCTGGTTGAATTGTCTCTTGTATGGTTTCTCTCTAGCACTGTTAACCCTCAGGGTTCTAAACAAAATCAGATGGGGCAAAGCCATGATAACCTTGATTGTCCCAACCTTGATGAGACAAATATAGTTGTCTTATCTGCTTCACCTCTTCACCTCGCCAGCCATCAACCTCTCACTGATGCCAACTCTTCTCACTCAGGACTCGGGGAATATTTGTCATCCCAACCTAAACTCCGTCCATCTCAAGGTTTGGTACCTAAATGACTCTTTCCTCTAGAGAAGTTCAAGAAGTCCTATTGAACAGCAGAAAGGAATCCACCAGGAAAATTTACCTCCAGAAATGGAAACGTTTTCACCACTGGTGCACTTACCATTACTCTTTATCTCCTGCCTACTCTCCCATCTTATAGGTTCTAGACTACCGTTTCACTCTAAAGAAAGGAGATCTCTTTTTGAACTCCAGTAAAGTCTACCAAGAGGCCATCAGGGGCAGGTTTCATGGTATTTGCTCATCCGCCATCTTCCAAATTCATCAAAGGATTATTGAACTTTTTCCAATATGTCAGAGCACTCCCCCATGAGGGATTTGAACTTAGTTCTTAAGTCTCTGATGAAACCTCCTTTGAGCCACTAGCTACTTGTTCATTTATAAACCTTTACAGTAAAACTGCCTTTCTTGTGGCAATTATCTCTGCTTGAAGAGTTGGTGAATAAGGGGCTTTGATGGCTGATGCTACTGTCTTCAAACATAAGGCATTCCTCTGACCACATCTGATTCCTATTTCCTACACAAAATCATCCTCAACTTCCACGTCAGACAATTCATCTGCTGGTTTTCCAACCTAAACCCCATCCAAACAGGAGGATGCTGTCCCTAGGATTGCATAGTGCATCAAACATTTGCTCAACAAATTTATTTCTATAACAAAAGCATTTAGTGTTCTGTTTCCTTTTACAATTTTCTATTTTTGTATTTTACTTATTTACTACTTATCTTCCCCCATAATAATACAAAAGTGAAGTCTGAGACTAAAGAAAAAAATGGAAACATTTAAAATGTTTCTAAGCAAATAATGTAATGAAAGGGCAAATTAAAGTTTGCATAGCAGAAATAGGTTGAAAGAGAGAGGGAAGAGAAAGACGAGCATTTTATTTTCTTCATGTCTGCTTAAGCAATCTGGGCATGAAACTAGAGTCATCCATCATAGTTATTGCCTTAGATACCCAGTGCTCAGGGCCAGCTCTTCCTTAGGCCAGTCTCTTGGGAGTCTTTAAAATGGGGCAGTCTGGCTGGATGAGGAAGTGGCCAAAATAATTCTCCAGCATTAACAGGTACAATTGCTTCTGGAATATGTCAAGATTGTGAAAGTCTGACCTTTCCTCCTCTGTGACTGATTTCATTTCCAGCTAAAGCATTGCTAACAAAAGTGAAAAAGATGAGCTGGCAGGCGAAGTACTTAACTAGTAACATTATGATGATTGTTTCACAAGACAATGATGACAGGTTTGATGTGGAAGGGAGCAAAATATAGCAATATTTCTTTGGAGTCCAATAGTAAGAATTGCTCTACTTATGCTATATATTTTTTCAGTATTTTGCACTCTGTTGTGGGGCGTAGGGAGGTCCTACTATTTTATTAAATGCAATAGCAATCAATTTACTGGTACACACTATGGGCTACTAACCAGCCTAGAAATGTATAACTGAAGGTCAGAGATTCATAATGCAAGCATGAAAAACTGTTTCAAGTAATATATATATAAAAAAAACATGAGAGAGGACTGTTTTTAGTGTGGAATTTTAAGAATAGGCATCACAACAGTCTCCCTTATTAAATCTTCTAAAAGTGCTGGGTCACATGCAGTCTCATTACGTTGAGAAACTATAAAGCTTTGTGGGGGCTACATGTGTATATAGATCAGTTTCATGTGGTGAAAAAGAAGCAGATATAAAATAAATACAAACATAAAACTAAGGAGAATATTAGGAAAATTAGTGATTTCAGATAATGTGGTTTCAACAGAAAATTTTAAGTGTGGGAGGATGAGTGCTTGATGTCTGATATGTGGGCAGGAAAATTCTCTCTCCTTTAAAAATATATAAATATTTTAAATACATGGATGGACAGCTTAATTCCTGGCATTTAATCTGAGAATGAAAAAATGGTACTGTTTATTTTTGTGGTACTTGTTTTGTACCTCCTAGCTAATAACTGAATTTATTCACTTTACTTTTCATTTTCTTTGAAGATTAAAGACATGTCTGGCTTTGTACTGGAGCTGCCTGGACAGTTGACAGCCCATTAAACTAAAGTACTACAAGCCATACATTTTAAGGTCCTGATTTCCAAAGCACAACCAAAGTGACTTGCTATATATGTACAAGAGCAATGCATTTTGAAGACACTTTGAAACTGATTCATCTGAGTTTTTAAAAAACACTCATGGCAAAAGAGTGAAATTGTGATTAAAATCCCTTTGAGGTCAGGGCCTTTGCAGAAGGAATCTGGGGTGTATATACTGGTTTTTGTTTCTATTTTTGATTTTTTTAAATGTTAGTGCTATTACACTCAAAATAAACAATAATAATAAATAATAAAAACTTTGGGGCCAGGTTTTTAAAAGATTTGCAAACTATGTAAATTAGTGTATACTGGTTTACCCTCCTATGAGGATCTGGACACAGTTTCCACTTATCAGATTAGGCTTCGTGTTGATCAACAAGGACAGTGAAAATATTTTCAACAGGTTGGATTTGCTTTACATTCCACTCTTCTTTATGCCTCTTTTTCACAGGGAAATGTAGTGTGGCTGTGTTCCTCCCAACTAGGCCCCAGATGTCCTATGACACACTTTCATGTGTTCACCAGTTCTTTTAGCATCATATGCACACTGGAAATAACTCATCTGGAGCCTGACATTATTCCCATTTCTGATGTTGAGTATAACTTGAGAGCTTTCCAGCACAATAAATATCAGAGGGGATGATGAGACCCAATGTTTAGAAAAGATTTTTATTAAGAAAACAAAAGCAAAACAAAAATTCTATGACAAAGCTGTCCTGGAGACAGTGTAAACTGTTTCAAATGGTGGTCAATAGTTGTCAAAATGTAAGGTGACTTTTTAATAAACTTTTATGGCTTGGAGAAATTGGTTCTCTTTGTAGTGAGGGATTGTTCTGCTTGTAGATTACCCTCCTTCCAGGTGATTTTAATTTAATTTAAAGCACTAGAACTAACGATTTAAGCGCCCAAAGAAAGCACTGTTCTACCCAGGTCCTATGAAGTGCAAAGAATTAGCCCCTTCTTTCCCAGGAAAAAAAGGAGAAAAAAAAAATCAGTCAGGACTACTAGGACCAAAGAAACAGACCCAGAACATAAAACCTCCTAACTGAGGTGTCTTTATCAAGTGTGGACCAATCACAGATTCATAATCATTGAAGTCCACCCTTCCATTAAATAGATTCCTATTCTATATATAGCTGGTGAACACTAACAAAGACCACCTTGCTCCATCATAACTGAACTCATCAGAATCTCTTTCAGAAAATGCAATCCTCTAGCCCAATGGCTCTCAACCTTTTCAGACTACTGTATCCCTTGCAGGAGTCTGATTTGTCTTGCCTACCCCCAAGTTACACCTCACTTAAAAACTACTTGCTTATAAATCAGAAACAGTGGTTTGCATATTGGCCTGCTAAACCCAGGGTTGTGAGTTCAGTCCTTGAGGGGGCCATTTAGGGAACTGAGGTAAAAAAAATCTGTCTGGGGATTGGTCCTGCTTTGAGCAGGGGGTTGGACTAGATGACCTCCTGTGGTCCCTTCCAGCCCTGATATTCTATGATTCTATAAAAAATATTGAAGTATCACAGCACACTATTACTGAAAACATGCTTACTTTCTCATTTTTCCGCAGCCCCCATTGGCCTGGGATGGCGAAACGCGGACAATGGGAGCTGTGATCGGCCGAACCTGTGGACGTGGCAGGTAAAAAAACCGTCCTGGCCTGCCAGGGTGCTTACCCTGGCGGGCCGCATGCCAAAGGTTGCCGATCCCTGGTATATAGAGTATAAAGTAGTCATTGTCTGTATGAAATTGTAATTTGTACTGACTTCATTAGCGCTTTTTATGTGGCCTGTTCTAAAACTAGGCAAATATCTAGATGAGTTGATGTATCCCCTGACAGACCTCTGCACGTACCCCTGGTTGAGAATCACTGTTCTAGCCAGTTCTGCTGAAACATACATTATATTTTCAAGTCTATGTGCAAATTAATACATTGTTTCCAACCTATGTTTTTGGACAAAATCACTGAGAGGGCTGTTTGGGGAGCAAAATCCAGAAGGAACTCTCCTCTGTCAGAAGTCTGGATATTTTAATTGGGTTTCAGACAGAGATGGGTCAGTTGATGCTGAGAGATGTTCTCTTGTCCTTCGATGGAAAACAAATGACCACATTCATAGCTGTATGATTATAGTTATAATCAGCACTGCAACCTTTGATCATGTTGACAGTACATCCGTATCTTACATAATGTGTGACCAAGCAGAAACAAATGGAATTACAGTGAAATGTATCTGCTTATTGATCTCAGAAAACACCAATGCACATCTGCTGTTCCCTTGCAGAGTGCCATAAAGAGCACTATTTCCACCTATGCATTAGAAGAAAGAACACTGGAGAAATATCTTTAAAAAATAAGCACATTTGAAAGAGTCTCTTCAAACTTTGGTAGAGCTGATTGAACTCTTTGAGCCAGATTCTGATATTTTTCCTCATGCTGAGGAATATCTGACTTCAGTGGGAGTACTTAAGGAACAAGGAGCTTGTCAAAAATGAATAGAGATGTAAGAATCTGACCCTCACTTAGTGCAGTGACGAGTATGATATAGAAACCTAGATAGAGCATAAAGTGTTCCTGTTTATCTTTTGCAACATTGGAGCTATACCTATCTCTTAGAACTGGAAGAGACCCTGAGGGGTTATTGAGTCCAGCCCCCTGCCTTCCCTAGCAGGACCAAGTACTGATTTTGCCCTGCATCCCTAAGTAGCCCCCTCAAGGATTGAACTTACAACACTGGGTTTATGCTCAAACCACTGAGCTATCCTTCCCCCCCCGCCCAATGTCCTTTGCACATGTATAGTATCTTTTCTATTCTATTTTCTGGTTAAATGTGGAATTTAATATATTACTGTTTTATAAAAATGTATACCATAAAATATATAGCGTGTAGGCAAACTAGCCATATTAACCTCACTCTGAAACCTGAACTTTTTTGAATCAGCTTATTGTGATTTTAAAGGTCAGCAGTCTTAACTCTTCAGCCATTTAGGGTTGTTCATCTTTTGTTTTTACTTTTAATATAGTTTTAGTAAGATTGATTGTGAACATTTTACTGGACGTATGCTGTATCTCAATGATTCAAGGATATTCAGGATTTAGAACGACTATATTAGACTGAGTTAAGTAGATGTAATTTAGTAATAGATTATTAGTGTCCGCTTGTAAAGTGGCTAACATTTGAGAGGTGGCTATGTCCAGTTGGCAAAACTGAGGACAAATTATGCTTATAATAACAGACCTAATATTACTTTAGCTATAAGTCCTCTTAACAATTTTCTGTTATGAACTTAGCATTTTTGTTTGTTTGTTTGTTTTAATTTGAGGGTGGAGAGGCTTCATTTCTATGACTGCATCATCTATCCGGTAACATTTTGTTCTTCTCCTTTTTTGCAAGCTGTGACTTTTCTCGCATGCTCTTAGCCATAGAATGCAGGCAATTATAATTTCAAATGTATCTGTGGAATAATATGGTATTTTTATATAATCTATATGTTTAGCTTTTTGGAGGTACCATCTATAAAGGAAGCAACCAGCTCTTGCAGTCTGAATCAGACATCCATAAAAAAATGTGTATTTGAATAAATGTATGAGCTTCATTAAAATGTAATCACAGTGGATTCAGTCCTGCAGGAACAGAAGGTGATTTGGACATTTTGAGCATTGTGTTCCATGAGCATATTCCTATAGATTCCTAAGGCCAGAAGTAGATTATCATAATGATCAATCTGACCTCCTGCATAATATAGGCCAGAGAATATCACCAATAATGTATGCATTAAGCCCACAACTTCTCTTGAAGTTATAGCATAGCCTTTAAAAAGACATCCAGTGTTAATTTAATGAAGCCAAGTAATGAAGACTCTACCTTGTTCAGTTGTTAATTACGATCACTTAAAAATCAGCACCATATTTCTAGTCTGGCACTTCAGATTCCAAACACTGGATCTTATGCTTTTTATGATAGATTGCTGTTTAAACTCTTTCCCATGTAGGTGCTTCTGGATCAGGATCAAGTTACCTCTTAACTTCTTTCATAAACTACATAGATTGAGCTTTTTTAGTTTCTCACTGTAAGACATATTTCCAGACATTGAATCAGTCTTACAACTCTTTTTCTGAATTATTCCCAATTATTCAACATCCTTGTTTTGAAGTGTGGATATCATATTATTCCATTAATGGTCTCAGTAATACAACATACATTGGCAATTCCATCTCTGCACTCCTACTCTGTGCTCCCTTGCCTATACTTCTATGGATCACATTCACTCTCTTAATAAAATACACTGGGAGCTCATGGTTTGTTTGGTTATCTAGCATGACAACTAAATTCTTTTCAGAGTTACTGCATTCCACAATAAAGTTTCATACTTAATTGGTTTATTGAATACGTCTATCATTTCTGCATCATGACAGATAATTTTACGATCCTTATCTAGTATCATACCTGTGCCATTGCTAGGATTTTCCTAATATATTTGAGGAGTTTCTTTTTATTGTCCTTGAGCCTGCTGACCATAGATCATTGACTGACACCTTTAGCTTTCCTTATCAATTGTTTGCATTTCCTAACAGCCAACTTGTATTCATTATCAACTTCCCCATTTTTTTCTATTTTTATTCCATTTTATATAAAATGTATAACTTTATTGGTGCCCTTACCGTCTCTCTTTTGCCAGGATGTTTGTTTTTTTTTAACCAAAGAAGTATTTTAAAAGAATTGTGGTACCTCATAAAGCATAAAGCAGTCTCAAAGAATTCCCAATTATTGCTCACATTTTTGTTGTTAAACATTCACTCCAGTTCTGTTTTGCTCAGAATTGTTTTCAGCTTTAGGGCACTGGCCCTTGTATTGCATATTATCCATACACAATATTCAACAAAACTGAGTGGGTTAATGATACTAAAAAACATTAAATGAGAGAGGTACAGATGCTCATTTAGAAGTATAGCAGGTCATAACATTTTTGACAACATATTTGGTTGCAATAAAATGGAAATGATATATCAGTTTTCACTAAAGTTACTTTGGGAAGTGTAGGGGGTGGAGCGCGGTTTGGGGGCAGGGAGAGACAAAGATATTGAGAGAGACAGGCTATAGATGACCTATGTAGTTGGCAGAGTTTCAGGACAAGCTCAGCCATAGTCTTTTAAGGTATGTTTACACTGGAGTTAGACACTCATGGCTGGCCCGTGCCAGTTGACAAATGCTCGCAGGGCTCTCAGCCTGAGAGGCTTTTTGTATTGTGGTGTATACATTTGGTCTCAGTCTGCAGCCTGAGCTCTGGGACCCTCTCACCTTGCAGGGTTCAAGAAATCCAATTATAGTATACTTGCCTTTAGTCCCTGCCAGTACTCCCCATATCTTGCCACAGGTCACCAGCTAACAGCAGCCTCCCATGGTCTCTCACCTGTATTGGGACAGATTATAAACCTATATAGGGTGGGAAGAAGGAAGAAGGGCTCGTAACTGTTTCAGGTTCCGGTCTCCTTGCTCCTGGTGTTTACTAGCAGTCCTCTTTTCTACCCTCTGGGAAAGTCCCCCCATTTGCTGTGGCTAGCCTTACCCTTTTAAGCTCTACCTCTCCAGGTGGAGAATGTTCTGCTGGTGCACCTAATTGGGGCTCCCTTAGTGTAGGGAATGCTCATTAGGCTCTCTACCATTTGCATGGGGCATGTGCCATAACAACCTGGAAGGTGGCTCAAGTTCTTGCTCTAGGATGAACAACTGCTCTGAATTACTCACACATACGTTTGGAAAGTTATAATTTTGCCTTACTGTGGAAAGAAAACAAATTCTGAAAGCTGCCCACAAAATGGAATTGTCATCTCCCAATCAGCTCTACTGAGAATAGAGAAAGAGACTGGCGATGAGACAGAAGCTCTTAAAGAAAATTATAAAAAAACAACAACAAAAAATCTCAACCAGCTGTATATTTAGCATCAGTGGGTCTATTAAATATTGCAGGATTGCATCATCTATACTAAAATATACATGAAAACTAATGAGTTGAAATCTGAATAAGTGAAAAAAACAGGAGAAAGAAAGAATTGTAGTTTTTCATGTAATTTAGTCTAAAATTCCCTTGCTCACCTCTAGCAGGTGACTAGTGAATACAGAAGCAAAAAGGAGAACTAAAGACAGCCAAAATGAAAGGGCATCCTGTGAAAGAGTATGACAAAGAAACCTTACAGGCATAAAAAGTTGGTGTGGATATAACATTGCTGGAGGAACCAAACTCACAAGGTTTCCCAGCCAACTGTGTGCAAAATATATTATGCTATGGGATAAAAAGTAATCTGTTTGGCGAGAGAATATAGTTTTACCAAGGAGTTGGTTTTAGTCTCAATTTTCAGAATTCAGAGTTTGTTTCACCAGTTGGCAGATAGCTCTTCTAAATTTATATCAGAATAGACTGTATCTGTTTTCATGCTTTAATTAATATTTTAATTTTCTGCATTTCAGTGGTTTTCAGGAGCAGATCCAGTTTCAAATCATAAAATTGTGTTAAGTTTATATTTTTGTGAGTGGAATGAGGAGATTGCTTCATTCAGAAATTTCTGAATCCCATTTGTTACCCTTTTTATTCTAGCACTAAATTAGGATCAGACAGTCCTATATTTTCTTTATACCATATTGAGTAGTTTAAGCATTTCTTAGCAAAATGGAACCTGATGTTTGGATTTGTTCTGAATCAGCAGAAAGTGGCTGAATTTAAGAGATAGGATTTTCCTTCCTTTACTTTATTTATGTCCATTGGTTCTCAGTATCCTCATATATCATGTAGCATCATAACATTCTGGCTTTTGATGCAGTAGGTAATAATTTCTAAACTCTAATGTAATAAAACTGCCACATATACACAAGAAAAAATTCTAGCACCACATAAAATTGTGCTATTTTCATCAGCTACATTTCAAATTCAATTTATTCACCATACTTCAATAATCTTGGTCAGATCCCAGCTCCACAGGGGGCGCCTGCCTACTCTTTAGTATCACAGAAGCATGTAATTTTGTTCACAATTTTATTTGTTTAGAGTAATTTGTACAAGTGGCATTTTAATGTAAAATGTGTTACATTTGCTGAAGAGACAGATTTTTTTTTAATAAGGGTCTCTGTTTAAAAAATAGCTTATGAAGACTTATATGGACAAACACCATTCACTGTAATGGGTGAGGGTGTTTTGGTGGTCATTTATTAAAAAAAAAATCTGTCTGGGAGAATAAATGGAAAAATGTCGGTTGTTGCCTAGGCCCTGATTGTTCAAAGTACTTGTACTGAAAGTTAAGTTCCTATTTGTGTGGGGGTTGGTTTTGTTTTGTTTCCTCACTTGGAACTATAAAAAGTAGGGTATCTTTGGATATAGTGTTTCCTACTAAACTTACTTATAGGAAGAGTCTGCTTCATTATCTGTAACATCTTTCAGGACTAAGTTCTGGCACGTTGCATCATTTCCTTTTATAATTCTCAGAAGTAATAGAGTACTTCTGAAAGCTTCAATGTAAAAACATTTGGTTGCACGCAATCTTCCCTTCAGTGTGGTATTATGCAAAAATCAGCAATCACCGGTTGCTCCTTCAGTGCATTTAGAGGTGAAAGGAGATGGGGATAGTGTTAGAAGAGGCAGGTGGAGTCAAGGGTGAGGTGGTTGGGTTTTTTTTTTTCCTTTTCTTTTTTTTAAGCTTGGGAAGGTGAATACTTGTATTGTGAGAAGAAGGAACCTGGCAGTGAGATGCTTAGGAGATGAGGAAGAATGGAGTAAGTGAGGTCAGGAGGTGGAAAGAGATGGGTTCACTAGTACGGGTGGAGGGGTTGGAGAAGAAAAGCAGATGTGAAATTGCAGTGTCAGTTACAGGAAAGAATGATGAGAGGGTGCTAAGCTGAAGAGGCAAATAGCGGCAAGAAGAGCATCAGTTCTTGTCTTTGAGAACAAAACAGCTGGTGAAATAAAATAATTTATCTAGTGCTTTATTTTAATACTGTAATTTTCAGTTTGCTGTGTCTACTACATTCAGGTTAGAATGGCAGCAATTAATTTATCACATAATGAATTCTGTTGTACTAAATAAATAAATAAAGTGAACACAAAAAGAATCCTAATAGTAATTGAGCACAAACTTAATGTACTGTAAGTGCTTCTCCCACAATGTGATTTAAAAGCTAAAGGCCAATCTGTGTTTACTGTTTTTAAAGGGCTGTGGTTTGATTCCTAGGCTGCTGATTGTGTGAAGGCTCATAATGATAATGTGTGGTGAACTTTTATATTTGGAAGATATAGTCATAACACTTTTAATTAGGTACCGGGTTCACCTTAACATTGTGAGAATGTAAGGTTTAGTAGATATAGTCTGACTTTGCCTTCCTAGTCCATTGGTCAGCATCACAGAACTCCACTATATGCAGTTTTTGGCACATGAAGAATTGATGAGTGAAGAAGGGAGATCCTGCATATAATAATATCTATGTACACAACCAAACTTTTATTTTTGTAGCTAAAGTCATTGTCTGCAATGTCACCACTGATAATGTATTAGCATTTTTTAATCTATGAAAATGGAAAGAAAATCACATAGCCTTAATAGGAATATTATGATAATCCTCATATCAGTTAGGATGACTAAATTTCAGCAGGGCACAAATTGCCAATGGGCTTCTTCTGCATTCAGACACACCAAATATTAATGCAGATGTTTTCCGTTCCTTGGAGTTCATCAACATGGTATAATTGTTGATTCAACCAGTGAAGAGGAAGGAGACATGTGGGTCATAGGAGGTTCAGAAATACTTAAAAATACCACTGCAAAGTATCAGAAGTAATGTTGTCTATATCACATGACTGTTTGCTTTTCCCCCCTCTGATATTACTTCCTTC
The DNA here is from genome assembly GCF_020497125.1 of Mauremys mutica. NCBI lineage: Eukaryota > Metazoa > Chordata > Testudines > Geoemydidae > Mauremys > Mauremys mutica. Next base: position 52,124,373 of record NC_059076.1, on the reverse strand, counting down.
ATGCAGAAAAGACTGTATATTGTAATTTCACAGGAATAAGAGATTTAGGGTATTTTCTTTACATTATAAAATAGAGGAAAATCAATCTACAGGCCGAAACAAATTGCCTATGGGTAATAAAATATCCACTTCCTTTGCCATCTAATTATTTAGCAAAACAATGTTTATTCTTTTTTATTATACATTCACTGCGCCAAAGGATGGTGAGTATATAAATGGAAATACTTTCTTTTAGTGAGCAGTAACACCAAAGCCCAAAATGCAACATATCTCTGACATGATGTTCCTCATGCATATTATAATATATTAGGCACTATCATAATAAAAAAATTATCTGATGCATAGCCCAGTGTAGCAGTGTGAGACTCACCCCTGCGGCACCTCCTGCTGGTTTCCTGGGAATTAGCTCTTTTTCCAGCTCCGGAGCGCTCTCTGCAGGACAGTGTCCCACTTGCTGCTGGCCCCTGTGTCCCTCCTGGACCCCAGTGCCCTTTATCCAGGGGTTCTGCCCACTGTAGCAAACCCCCATCTGGATTTCCCCACTCAGGGGACCTCCCTATCCCCACCCCCACTGGCTATTGCCCGTCACCATCTAGCCCCCGTTCACTGGGGCAGACTGCAGTTTGTAAAGGCCACTCATCACAGGCAAGGGGGGTTTGGACCTGCTGCCTTGGCCTACCCTCAGGGCTGCACTCTGCAACCCCAGTACCCTTCTGGTCCCTTAACAAGGCCTGCAGCCTGGGGGGTTTCCAGGCCAGAGCTCCCCAGCTCCTCTGGCCTTTCACCAGCCTGCTCCACTCTAGGTACCCTGTGAGCTCCTAAGCAGACTGATCCTTTCCTCTCTACAGGCAGAGAGAGACTGACCCTTTGCTCCTGGCCCACTACCCTCTTATAAGGGCCAGCTGGGCCCTGATTGGGGCGTGGCTGCATGTGTGGCTGGTTCCCCAATCAGCTAATCTTCCTAGCCACAGCCCTCTCGCCGCCTCATCTCTGTCCCAGGTCTGATTTCAAGCCCTTCAGGGCAGGAGCGGGTGACCACCACGCTATACCCAGGTCCTAGACCTGGTGCTAGGCACTATACAAACACAAAACATAACGATAGTCTCTAGTCTAAGGAGCTTACATTCCAAGTATAAGACAAGAGAAAAGAAGCGTGCATCGATAGAGAAGCACAAGCAAACAATGAGACAATAAAATTTTCTTTTAATTCAAAGTTTTCTGGAAGTAACTATGACACCAACTCAATTTAAACAGGAAAGAGGATGATACTGTAATGATGGAGCTAGTGCAGGTGTGTGAGGGGGATAGCTGAGTTCTGGATCTGATGTTCAAGGGGCATCATTAGGAGATAAAGCTGTGTTCAAGGCCAGCTTTGAGGTTTTCACAGACCATAGTGATTTTATTCTTGTAGTGCCTCCCCTCACCAATGTTCTCAATCTCTTCCTGACAGTGTCTTATCCTCTCTCTCTCTCTCTCTCTCTCTCTCTCTCTCTCTCTCTCTATATATATATATATATATATAAAAAATCAATTGGCTAAATTCACTACTGTGCTCTCTTTCTTATACTCATAGATATTCAGGTCAGAAGGGACCATCAGGATCATCTTCTCTGACCTTCTGCATATTGCAGGCCCCAGAACCTTGCCCACCCATTCCTGTAATAGACCAATAACCTCTGGATGAGTTACTTAAGTCCTCAAATAATAATTTGAAGACTTCAAATTACAAGAGAATCCACCATTTACGCTAATTTAAACCTGCAAGTAACCCATGCTACATGCTGCAGAGGAAGGTGAAAAAAAACCAGAGTCTCTGCCAATCTGACCTGGGAGAAAATTCCTTCCCAACCCAAAATATGGTAGTCAATTAGAGCCTAAGCACTTTGGTGAGACCCAACAGGCAGACACCTGGGAAAGAATTCACTATAGTTACTGACAGCCATCCTCATGTAGTGTTCCATCACCAACCATTGGGGATATTTACTACTGGCAGTTGTAGATCAGCTATGTGCCATCATAGGTAGTCTCATCATACCATCAACTCCATAAATTTATAAAGTTCAGTTTTAAAACAAGTTAGGTTTTTTGCCCCCACTGCTCCTCTTGGAAGTCTGGTCCAGAACTTCAGTCCGCTGATGGTTAGAAACATTCATCTAATTTCAAGGCTAACCTTGTTTATCGCCAGTTTGTATCCATTTGTTCTTGTTTCAACATTGATACTTAAGTTAAGTAACTTCTCTCCCTGACTGATAGTATCCCTCTGATGTATTTATAGAGAGAAATTTTATCTCCTCTCAGCCTTCTTTTGGTTAGGGTAAACAAGCCAAGCTTTTTGAGTATTTTCTAATAAAGTAGGTTTTCCATTTCTCTGATCATTCTAGTAGCCTTTCTCTTCACCTGTTCCAGTTTGAATTAATCTTTCTTAAACATGGGAGGCCAGAACTGCACACAATATTCCAGATGAGGACTCACCTTGTAGAATGGTACTAATGCTTCCCTATATCTACTGGAAATACCTCACCTGATGCATCTTAGGAGTGCATTAACCTTTTTCACTATCACATCACATTGGTGGCTCATAGTCCTCCTGTGAACAACCAATACACACAGGTCTTTCTCCTCTGTCATTTTCAAATGATACATCCCCAGCTTATAGCAAAAATTCTTGTTGTTAGTCCTCAAATGCATGACCTTGCACTTTTCTCTGTTAAATTTCATTCCATTTCTATTACTCCCGTTTTTCAAGATTGGCCAGATCTTCTAGTGTAATATTCCAGTCCTCCTATATATTAGAAATACCTTCCAACTTTGTGTCATCCACAAATTTGATTAGTCCACTCTCACTCTTTGTACCAAGGTCATTAATTAACATTTTAAATAAGATTGGTCCCAAGACTGATACCTGAGGAATTCCACTAGAAAAGTCACACCAGCCTGACAGTTCACCTTTCAGCATGACCCATTGTAGTCTCCCCTCTAACCAATTCCTTATCTGTCTTTCAATTCTCATATTAATCCTCAATTTCTACAATGAAACTAACAAGTTTCCATGTGGAACTGTATCAGTAACTTACTGAAATCCAGGTAGTATAGATCTACTGTATTTCTTTTGTCTAAAAATCAGTTATCTTCTCAAAGAAAGAAATCAGGTTGGTCTGGCATGATTTACTCTTTGTAAAATCATGTTATATTTTATCCCAATTACTGATTACCTCTTCTCTTAACTACTTTATCTTTCAAAATGTTGACCTCATACTATTGAGGTCATACTAATGACCTCATACTATTGAAGTCAAACTAATAGGCCAATAGTTTTCCCAGATCACATTTTTTTCCTCTTTCTTAAAAATAGGTACTATATTTGCAATTCTCTAGTCATGGGGTATGAGCCCTGAGTTTACGGATTCATTAAAAATTCTTGCTATTGGGCATGCAATTTCACGTGTTATTTCCTTTAATATTCTTGGATAGAGATTATCCACCCCACCTTCCCCTGCCATTTAGTCCCACCTCTGTTGAGCTGTTTGAGTTTGACTTCCACCTCTGATGTGGTAATTTCTACTTCCATGTCATCATTTCCATTAAACACCCTAGTACTACCCCAGGCGCCTCATTACCCATATTAAAAACTGAGGCAAAGTATTTGTTTAGGTGTTGGGCCATCCTAGATTATCTTTAATATCTGCCCCATCCTCAGTGTTTAGCAGTCCCACTTCCTCTTTTCTTGCTTTCTTTTTATTTATATGGCTATAGAACCTTTTATGATTGAATTTAATTTCCCTTGCAAAGTCCAACTCTGCTTGTCTTTTGGCAGTTCTTACTTTTTTCCCTACACTTTCTGACCTCCAAGATGTAGCTTTCCTTGTTGATCCATCCCATTTTCCATTCCTTGTAGGCTTTCTGCTTTCTTCTAATCACCCGTTTGGGATACTTGTTCGTCTAGCTTGTTCTACAAGCCTTGCCTACATTTTTTCTTTTTCTTACCCTTGCTTGGGATGCAAACTTCAGATAGTTTCTGAAACTTTGACTTAATCCTTGAGTTCTTTAGTCTAGTCCAGTTCCCAAACTAATTCCCTTGTTGTTGTTGTTGTTATTATTATTTTAAGTTTGCCCTTTTGAAATCAAGGAACCTATTTGCAGACCTATTTTTTTTATTTATCCTTCCATTTAGTTTCAACTGAATTAACCTATTATTACTCAAACCTAGGTTGTCCCCTACGATTAGGTCTTCTATGAGATTCTTAGTACTCACCAATACTAAATATAAAATGGTACCACCTCTTGTTGGTTTGGTGACAATTTGGTGAGGAAATCTGTTTGTTATTACATACAGGAAAATCTTGCCCCTACCATTATTAATCTCCTATCTGAGTGCAGCAGACCATGTGTGGGGCAGGAGGTAGCAGGGAGTTGTCAGGGGAGCCAGTTACACCTCTTTGATCCTTTTTCCAGCTTTGGTGCAAGCCTGGGGGCTACTCTAGCTTGTGCAGCTCACAATGGCTCAAAAGGACAGTCCAAAACCATTTTTGCTCAGTATCTTTATGCATGTTGTTTTTGCTTCTCTGAAAATAGTACTTAAAAATTCAGTCACAAAAAAGTAAGGTTTTTTTTCTTTTGTTTTTTTTAATAGTACAGAATCCAGTTTTATGAGTAAACTTTTTTAAGGACTGAGCTGACTCTTATTGAAGTCAGTTCTCTCTCCCTCTCTCTTTCTAAACTATTAATATGCAAACCAGCACACTCCAGGATGTTCCATTATCAGTCAAAATATGCTTCCTTTTATGCCTCAGCCAATGTTTCATATAAAGAAAGAATCAAAGGACATAGTTTGTTGTACATTAATCTTTGGTTTATGTTAATGTAATTTTTTGTGTGTATGGCTATTGCTATCTCAGGTGTTTTTAATATATTTCCATTTAATGCAACCCATTCTGGAAATGCAATGATATTAACAAGTCACATGTATTTTTGTCCACTCTAAATGCAGTATGGATTGAGAGTTATGAGAGGGATAATGGTGTTTCAGAGCATTCAGAAATGACAGGAGTGATTGACAGTGATGAGGTAATTATTCTGTTAATGCCTCTGTGCTGGACATTCCCAAATAGTGGTCCTTGGACCATGTGCAGCTGTTCTGTGGCGAACAAGCTGATCAAATGATGTTGATTATTGTCTTGGTTTCCAGCTGAGAGACAGAGTCGATGTCTGGGAAGGGAGATGAAATGAAAGCAAACAAGGACTGAATGATAAACTTTGTCAGAATCTAAGCTGTTTGGGTCAGCAACTGTTTCCACATACAGCACCTAGCATCATGGGGCCCAGTTGTTGCTCAGATCTTCTAAATGTCACTGTAATACTCTTTTTTTTTTTCAAAAATGGATAAAATACCATTCACAAAAAATCAGCTCAAATAAACAAATTCTTTCCAAACAGTATTCTTCCATGTGAGCTATTGCTGTAGTTACAAGCTGTTATGTCAATGAGAATGAGAGGGAAGGTAGACCACATGGTCATGAATGCGAGGAGAGATGCTCCATGATATATTCTTCTCACATTTAGCCAGCCCTGTGATGAATTTTGAGATCCCTGAACTACAAAATATGCATGAATGCATAGTAGGTGACTGTGATAATAATAGTTTCATATTAGTTCCTCTCTTTCTGCAGGGATATTCCTCCTCTTTATGATAATAAATGTATTTAGTCAGACCTGTGTGGTCTGACATACACATAAATCCGTCAGTTGCACATACCATTACTAGAGCTGGATGGGAAATAATTTGCGCAACTCACAAAAACATTTTTTTCTGTCTTGAACTGGGACAAAAATTTGAAATCTCAAAATATGAAAATCTTAAAAATAATGCCCTCTCACCCTCTTCCCCACCAAAAATATAAACAAAAAACCCCAAAACACCAAACTCTCTTTGGGTAAATTGAAATGTTTTATTTTGATTTTGACCATTTTTCTTTAGCTTAAATTTTAAACTAGAAAAGTGGATGTCAAATGTCAAAATGAAATGGTTCAACAATTTCAAAACACTTTTTAAAAAATGATTTGAGAAATTAGGTAAAAACTGACCCTTTCCGGGGGCGGGGGGGAGGTGTAATAAAATTGGCATTTTCCAATGAAAAAGCATTAGTCTAAATATTCCTAGCTGGCTATAATCTTTACCTTCTACATGCCATATTTCTCTGAGCTTTAAGTGTAAATGATTTTCCATCTTATATTCCTCTCACCTAGGGTGACCAGATAGCAAGTGTAAAAAATTGGGATGGGGGAGGGGGTTATAAGTGCCTATATAAGAAAAAAGAACAGGAGTACTTGTGGCACCTTAGAGACTAACACATTTATTTGAGCATAAGCTACAGCCCACGAAAGCTTATGCTCAAATAAATTTGTTAGTTTCTAAGGTGCCACAAGTACTCCTGTTCTTTTTGTGGATACAGACTAACACAGCTGCTACTCTGAAACCTGTATATAAGAAAAAGCCCCCAAAATCGGGACTGTCCCTATAAAATTGGGACATCTGGTTACTCTACTCTCACCACCTATGGCAGCAAAAGCTTATATGGAAAGCAACTTTGCATCATCAAAATTTAAAAAAAAAACAAGAGAGGAGAAAGAAATTAGCAGTAGGTGAAGACATTTGAAAGTGGTCACAAGTCCTTTGATTTTACTGCTCCCAAATTTGGAGCTCTATATACCACAATAGACTTGGCCAGGGAGTATCCATGCAATGCTGTATGAAGCCATTACCAAGGACCATTCCATGGCTGCACAGCTCACGGGATCAGTCATGATATTTAGGCTAGGTAGAACTCTGACAGAATTAAAGCCTGATTCTGCCAACCATGACAGAGATGAGTCATCCCAGGATGATTTCACTGAAACTGCTTGTGTGAATCTTGTGTCACAGGATTGACTCCTTATTGTAAATGCCCATCCTGAATTAGTGCCAGGAATGAATTATGTGATGATGAGGTTCTCTGAGTATAGAAGAGAAAGTGTCAAGCAGAGTAGGAAAACAAACTAAATAGATACTGAGAATCATCATCTAAGAAGGGCAGAGAATTTTCACCAAAATACAAATGGGCCAGATTAACCCCTCTCCCCCCCCCTAAGACCCCTTTGCAAGCATTTTGGTGATGCAAATGGTCCATAAAAGTATGTCCTAAAGAGGAAACTGAGGATTCTTCTGTTATGGGGAATCCTCAAATATATAGACCCCATGAATAATTACAATAGCTACACTGGGTGTTTCCTGACCTTTTGCTACCCTGGAGATCAGGAGAGCATAAACAAGACTTGAAGCCACTTTATTTATCCTTTGCCACTAGGATGACCAGACAGGAAGTATGAAAAATCAGGAAAAGGGGTAATAGGCATCTATATAAGACTAAGCCCCAAAAAATCAGGACTGTCCCTGTAAAATCAGGACATCTAGTCATCCTATTTGCCAGACTACCCCCCATCCCCAGCTTCATCAAGTGGAGTTCAGCTGCAGGATATGGGCATGTCTTACTACAAAAAACAAACTGTCATGTATTCTACCAATGTCACATAGCTGTGTGTTACTATCTGCAGATGCTCCAGCACTAGAGCTCAGAAACTCTGAAAGGATTGCTAAGGCCACAACTGAGCATGGTTAAAATAAACAGTATTTTAACAGAAGCAACCATAGTCTCAGTTGGATCCAAGTTCTTCCTTTGTTTGTCGATGGCTAGAGCCGGGCAGATTTTTTTTTTTGATGAATAGCTTATTTGCTGAAAAATGTAGTCTTGGTCTACTTGTGAATTTGTGTCAGATTTGTGTCACATTGTGTTGGCTGGGGCCGGGGCATGCTTGCTTCACAAAACCACTGAGGTAGAGTTGTTTAGTGGGGCTCTGCCACACCTCCTCCCTATCCCTGAAACAGCCTTAAACTCTCAATACCTTGCCACATTGGAGCAAGGTGGGGGAGAAGTCAAAGGCACAGATTTGGATCCACCACACTTATTCTCCACAGTGTTCCCTGATGTCAGAGGAATTCTCTGAAACACATTTGAGTTTAAAGTTTGGCCCCTTTATGCTGACTGAGTGGCAGTAAATAACTAGAGAATCTGTCCCAATAGATGCAATTTTTGCAGAGTTGTCCACACAATTCCAATTAGTTCCATGTTCATTCTCCAATCCCTCTATGCAAGTGTTAGGTTAAACCTGACTTTTGGTGCCCATTAGCTAAATTACTAAAATGTACTGGGCTTTTTAAAGATTTTCCGTAGGGTGTTCTGAAGAAAGCATAGAAGTCTGGGATTTTAATCTCCAAATGGTTATCTTGATAACTAATAAATCTAACCTTTCCAGGCAGACATATTAAGTTAAGGGGACTAATTGATCATGTTGGCACAAAGGTGTTGTTCATTCTGCAAAGGCCAAGTTAATTCACATTGATGTGATTCAAATTAACCTTAATCAGCTACTAGGCTGTCTGTGATTTCATTACTGGATATGCTACAATTAGACATCTCCTGTCTTTAAATGCCCCCAGCCTTATCCTTGCGTATGTGTGCATTTGTGTGTTTTTAATAATAAACACACAATTACACATCAGATCCCATTAGTGTAATTGGCTTTAAGATTGACTTTTTTGTGTAGTCACTTTTTGGTTCTGTTTATTCTGAAAAGGTCAAATAATACAGATTGATGTGATCTAAATTAACTTCAAACAGTAACTTCCCTTCTTAGAATGATATGCTGTCATTGTGGAAAAGGATCAGTTTCCTTTTCACTTTTTTTTCCTTAGGTTGCAATTTGATATTAATAAATCATATATATTTAATTTCTTGAGGCAGTGAAAAACATTTACAGTTCCAATAAATAATCTTTATAATAGGATACTAAACTAAATGATTGTCCTCAGGAAAACTGCCCCCCATCCCCATGTTGAAACAACCTGGATGTGCCATACACTAAACTATTCAAAAACTATAGTTTTCAAAAGTGGATTTTATTTTCCAAATTATTGAACTATAAACCTAATCCAAAACTCACTGAAGTCAAGAAGAGTTTTTCCATTGATTTCTATGGGCTTTAGGTCAGGCCCCTGGTGTCCAACTTGCACAGTCAACAAGTAATGAGGATTTCTTACCAGGAATGCAATTTGTTTACTTAGTGTAACATGCTTGAGAAAAAGTTTCATTAGCAAAGCCATAGATAGTGTGCCTGCCAGAGCTGGTTAGTGACTAGCAAATAGAACAGGTTCCCTCATTTTGTTTAATTTCTTTGAGTGAAACAGGTGTGTTTTTTTCCTACTATTATATCAAGGTAAGAATAACAAACAACTTCTAACTCAGCACTGATGAAATTAAAAGGTACAACAAGCAAAACACTCAAGCGCTCTAATCTGACATGGATATGTGGAAATATGACTTGACGTAGAAAATAACCACAAATGGCACATGACTTATTGATTGCAATAAATGTTTAATTTTGCATTTAGTTGAAGGCCTGCCTACAATGCACTGCAATCAATAATTCATGCGCCAGTTGTGGTTATTTTACATTTCAAGTCATATTTCTACATGCAAAGGAAACCACAACTGGCATTTTATGGATTTAAATGCCATCATGCAGCCTGCATCTAATTATATGTTGGTATATGTTAGTTATGGCTCAAATACTGGGCTAGATGAACTTTCGTCCCCTTTCTGATTGCACCTTCTCAATGTCAGGCCTTGTGCCTTTTACTTGGGGTGGAATCTCATGATTCTTCCACTCATAGACCAGACCCTGAGATATAGAACCCCATGAATCAAATATGCCTCCCCGAGCAGATCTACTATGCTTCTCTTTGGGAGGCTGGGATCAGTGGTGAATATAGTGATCCATGGCCTTCTTAAACCAACATATTGTTTAATTTTAACGGTAGGAGTAAAGCATTGAGGGAAGGATTTTAAAACAAGAGTTTAAATGCATGTCTATTTCCCCAAAAGTCCAGCCATCCTGGGATAGTGGGCTAGGCAGGCCTTGCTTCTTCCAGAGGATGCTGGATGTTAGCTTTAGCAGCTCCCCTACACCAGCCATACTGGAGAAGGGAGAGAGTCACTTTTTATCCAACCAGACTACATTTCTCTTCTCAGTTGCTGGGCTTTTTGGCCCTGCTTGTCAAAAAATGGTTCTGTAAGTTGGCTGGGGTCAGAAGGTCGAATTTTCACAGTTCAGGCATTTTATTTTAATAACCTTTAAGTGCTGACTGTGAGGTGGCTTATCTCAAGTCATTATTCCTGCTTTTTTCCTTACAGACTGTTGTTAACTTAAACCAATATATTCATACAGTGAACATCCCAATAGCCTATTTACATACAATATTCAGAAATTATTACAGCGCAGCCCCGTGTCCATCAGAGGTATATCAATACTGAGGATATAACTTAATGTTGTTCAGTAAAAATGTGTACCTGGTTCTGTAGTTAATGTATGAACTTAAGCATTCCTGCTATGTTTGTTAGGACTACCATATAATTATTTCATCTATTAATAGACATTCTGGGACCATAGGATCTGATTCCTCAGTGCACCCTTTAAGGAACATATTGTCCCAAGGAGGACAAAGTGGGGACAAGGCTACGTTACTTCCCTAACTCACTCTGTGTCAAGTTGGTTGTATAATAGGGATCAAACTGCATCATCCTAAAAACAATCCAGAAAGCTTTTGGAAAGTGTAGCGGACAATTTCCTGGTGCAAGAGCTAGAGGAACCAATTAGGGGGAGAGCTCTTCTTGACCTGTTGCTCACAAACAGGGAAGAATTAATAGGGGAAGCAAAAGTGGATGGGAACCTGGGAGGCAGTGACCATGAGATTGTTGAGTTAAGCATCCTGACACAAGGAAGAAAGAAGAGCAGCAGAATATGGACCCTCTACTTCAGAAAAGCAGACTTTGACTCCCTCAGGGAACTGATGGGCAGGATCCCCTTGGAGAATAACATGACGGGGAAAGGAGTCCAGGAGAACTGGCTGTATTTTAAACAGTCCTTATTGAGGTTGCAGGAACAAACCATCCCGATGTGTAGAAAGAATAGTAAATATGTCAGGAGACCAGCTTGGCTTAACAGTGAAATCCTTGCTGATCTTAAACACAAAAAAGAAGCTTACAAGAAGTGGAAGATTGGACAAATGACCAGGGAGGAGTATAAAAATATCGCTCAGGCATGCAGGAGTGAAATCAGGAAGGCCAAATCACTCTTGGAGTTGCAGCTAGCAAGAGATGTTAAGAATAACAAGAAGGGTTTCTTCAGGTATGTTAGCAACAAAAAGAAAGTCAAGGAAAATGTGGGCCCCTTAATGAATGAGGGACGCAACCTAGTGACAGAGGATGTGGAAAAAGCTAATGTACTCAATGCTTTTTTTGCCTCGGTCTTCACGAACAAGGTCAGCTCCCTGACTATTGAACTGGACAGCACAGCATGGGGAGGAGGTGACCAGCTCTCTATGGAGAAAGAAGTGGTTCAGGACTATTTAGAAAAGCTGGACGAGCACAAGTCCATGGGGCCAGATGCACTTCATCCGAGGGTGCCACAGGAGTTGGCGGATGTGATTGGAGAGCCATTGGCCATTATTTTTGAAAACTCATGGTGATTGGGGGAGGTCCCGGAAAAAAGCTAATGTAGTGCCCATCTTTAAAAAAAGGGAAGAAGGAGGATCCGGGGAACTACAGGCCAATCAGCCTCACCTGAGTCCCTGGAAAAATCATGGAGCAGATCCCGAAGCAATCAATTCTGAAGCACTTAGAGGAGAAGAAGGTGATCAGAAACAGTCAACATGGATTCACCAAGGGCAAGTCATGCCTGACTAACCTAATTGCCTTCTATGACGAGATAACTGGCTCTCTGGATGAGGGGAAAGCAATGGATGTGCTATTCCTTAACTTTAGCAGAGCTTTTGATATGGTCTCCCACAGTATTCTTGCCAGCAAGTTAAAGAAGTATGGGCTGGATGAATGGACTATAAGGTGGATAGAAAGCTGGCTAGATTGTTGGGCTCAACGGGTAGTGATCAATGGCTCCACGTCTAGTTGGCAGCCAGTATCAAGCGCAGTGCCCCAAGTGTTGGTCCTGGGACCAGTTTTGTTCAATATCTTCATTAATGATCTGGAGGATGTCATGGACTGCACCCTCAGCAAGTTTGCAGATGACACTAAACTGGGAGGAGTGGTAGATACGCTGGAGTGTAGGGATAGGAGGAACCTAGACAAATTAGAGGGTTGGGCCAAAATAAATCTAATGAGGTTCAGCAAGGACAAGTGCAGAGTCCTGCATTTAGGAAGGAAGAATCCCATGCACTGTTACAGACTAGGGACCGAGTGGCTAGGCAGCAGTTCTGCAGAAAAGGACCTAAGGGTTACAATGGACGAGAAGTTGGATATGAGTCAACAGTGTTCCCTTGTTGCCAAGAAGGCTAATGGCATTTTGGGCTGTATAAGTAGGGGGCATTGCCAGCAGATCGAGGGACGTGATCATTCCCCTTTATTTGACATTGGTGAGGCCTCATCTCGAGTACTGTGTCCAGCCTTGGGCCCCACACTACAAGAAGGATGTGGAAAAAATTGGAAAGAGTCCAGCGGAGGGCAACAAAAATGATTAGGAGGCTGAAGCACATGACTTATGAGGAGAGGTTGAGGGAACTGGGATTGTTTAGTCTGCAAAAGAGAAGAATGAGGTGGATTTGATAGCTGCTTTCAACTACCTGAAAGGGGGTTCCAAAGAGGATGGATCTAGACTGTTCTCAGTGGTACCAGATGACAGAACAAGGAGTAATGGTCTCAAGTTGCAGTGGGGGAGGTTTAGGTTGGATATTAGGAAAAACTTTTTCACTCGGAGGGTGGTGAAGCACTGGAATGGGTTACCTAGGAAGGTGGGGGAATCTCCTTCCTTAGAGGTTTTTAAGGTCAGGCTTGACAAATCCTTGGCTGGGATGATTTAGTTGGGGATTGGTCCTGCTTTGAGCACGGGGTTGGACTAGATGACCTCCTGAGGTTCCTTCCAACCCTGATATTCTATGATTCTATGAAAGAACGGTGCAGCCTGAACACTTCCCCTGTAACTCACAGACGGTCCGTTCCTAGCACTGTAGCCTTCAGAGTAATGTGCTTGCTCAGGGGTTCACAGAGAGCAATCCCTATGCTCCCCAGAATGTAGGGACTGACATTTTCCCATTCCATGGGATTGCATGGGTTTGAGGGATTGGGCTCTTTGTGAGCGCCCACACTTCCACATTTAAGCAAGGACCAATAGAAATCTGACTCATAGTTGCTTGGGATTGCTATTACCTTGAGGCTCATCACATTAGTGAAAAAGGAGATACAGGGAAAGAGAAAATTGTGTAGGAAGCCAGTAGTTTTACCAACTAATTGCATGTGACAAACTTTACTAAAAATTATACATAATATGTGGGAACTAATTCTGAAAACTACAGGGAGATTCCATTATACTGTAGGTTAGTAAGTACAATCATTGCAGGTATTTATGCAATTGAAATAATATATATGCTTATGCTATGTACAGATGGCAGAAATGATTGTTTGACAGATCTAGGAAAGGACGACAACTTATAATGAATGTCTTTAAACATACAAGTAGTATTTTATCACTAGGAATAAGTTGAAGGGTTCAGTTAAAAAATGCTGATCTGAACCTTCATTTGAAGTCAAAAGTGAACCTGCTGTGAATCTATGAAGATTGAAAAGGTTTAGTTCACTTTTTTTTTCCCTAGCCATTCTGCACTGGCTGGAAGCAGGAGTAGGAAATACCAGCAGAAAGGATATTGCTATGTATTCTGTTCTAAGTCTCTTTCATTTATACATCGTATACCTTCCTGAATATAAGAAATACTGGTAATCTTTCAAAATATCTTATGTAGATATTTCTAGGTTGCACACTTTTAGAGAAGTTAAATCTATGGATAAACACCAAGGGCCAGATCTTGAACCTGTGAAAATTGGCATAGCTCCAATAACTTCAGAGATGCACTGATTTACAGTAGCTAAATTAAGTATATGGCTCTTAATCTATTAGGATGAGATTCAACACAAATCTCTCCTTTTGAAATTTTTACCACCACAATTTATAATTTACTTATACAAGAAAATACTCCTCAGCCTGGGGTGCCTTGATAAACAGGGAGACCTGATGTCACAGTTACTTAGCTAACTGCACCTCTGACTGTTCACGGTCTCTTTGGGTGCACCCTCTCACAGGTCTCAGGCCATCACCTCTCTCTGGGTGAGATCATTTGATTCTCCGAGTCTCAAATCAAGAAGTGAGATACAGTTCCCTGGTAGCAACCATGATTACTTCAGCAGGTAAGACTTAGATTCAGCACCCCTCTGGGAGCTGACACCATGGGTATCCAGTGGCCAGATGGGCTCATTAAAGCAAAGCACTGTTTACTTAGAACTAAAGCATTCCAGAGAAAAAAGATCTTCAAAACAGTAAACAGACTATATGGATGTTTAGCTTACCAGGTGTCTATCCATCTTCCACCTGGAGAACCAGGTATATCTAACCTTCCCGAGACACTGCAAGACCTGTAAAGTCTGAGTGACAGTCTGTTCCCTTAACCCACAAACCAGTACACTCCCTGAAGCAAAGGGGATGTACTGGTTTGTGTTTTACGGGAACAGACTGTTACCCAGACTTTACAGGTCTTGCAGTGTCTCAGGAAGCTATCATTACATGCTTCTCAGTCTTGTGATCACTTCCCCACACAGGAGCAAGTAGCTTTTAAACTGTTTTTAGCCCTTTGATCTGTTATCTCTCAGCATTGGCAAAACAAATCCAGCAACTTTGCTGGAGACTGGATGTAGGATCCTTAAAACTAGTAGCTTACTTGTTGTCTTTCAAGTTTGTGCTGGGGTGTTCTTACTGGGAGCTCTCATTGAATTAAAGCAATATAAATGTATAACAAATTTGCATTAACCCAGTATAGTTATACAGTATTCATAAGTGTATTATACAGCAGATCTATATTTGGGACACTGAGTATAGAGATATGATGATGCAGTATACAGTATCCTGACTTCTGTAGATTTGGAGATCGTGATTATCTATTAGGAAAGTGTGTACAAGTTTCAGGTCTAATCTTCTAAATTCTTGGTCAACAACATAATCCTTATGTGTGGTCCAATGACCAGCTGTCTTTAGACTCTAGCCCTTGCATGGTAAATATATGGACAGGTTGAGGGGTGTCATGCTGTAATCAATGATTGGATTTTTTAACTGAGATGAAAGGATGACTAGGACATGCAAAGACTAGCATTTAGCTCAGAGAAAAATATACAGCGTTCACTCTCTTGATTAGAATAGCCAAGTTTTGGCTGCGGTTAATACTATTTGCAGGCCAGGAAAGGATCCATACATTCACAAACATGTGTGTGATGGCAAAACTTTATTAATTGGCAGGCTAGTTGAGGATCTGGCCATTATTTGGCAGAAGTCATCTAAATATTCATTCAATCCGGAGTACAGAAGATGCTAGGGGTTATGGCTGTTTTGCTTTTTTTTCATTAAAATAGTGTTTAATTTTTTGTTAAGTGAACAATAATTTTGGCTGATAAAGATAAGTGTTAAAATCAGAGACTGACACTTAGAGACTAAAATAAAGGACTTTTTCCTCTGATGCAAATACATTTTTAATTAAAAATATAGATGAAACAGGATTTGAAATAAAAACCTATTAACTCTAAAACTGACCATTTACCAAGCTAAATAGACTTTTGCTAAAGTGTAAGAGAATTTAAATTATATCTGGACTACTAGTAGGACCCCATATTGAGCAATTAGATAAGTGGGGCTGGGAGCTTTGTTGTAATTATTCACATCTTGTGTGTTGGTAAGTGTGAACCAGTATATCAAGTGCTGCTAAATTCATAAGGTGTGAGTTTTACATAACCCACATTCTGTGTTTGTGATTATAAAGTGGCTCTTTGAAAATATTTTACAAGAAAGAAAAGTAATTCTGCAGTAATTTGTTATAGAAAAACAATATGCTGTTGGCAATATTGTTCTAGTTCTTACATTAAATTCAGTAAAAAATAAAAGTAAATCTTCCTTCTGACTATTTTCAATTATTTTTTAAATGACCCAGTATTTTTAGTTTCCACATCTCATATGTCCTGTGACTGTAGCCTAATATATAGATTATGTATTAATTATAATGATTACTTAAGAATTCCCAGTTATAACTTTGAGGGTTGATAGCTTCTTGTCCCAAGATCAGGCCCCGTATTATTCAAATTATTATATAGTTGGGAACCCCAATGTTCACAGCTGCAACACTCTCACTATAAGAACTCTTCTGTGTTTACAAATAGTTTATTAATACATTTAGCAGAGTCTCAAACACTGCAAGTCAGTAAGGTATATAGAGCTACTACTACAGAATGTACATCTGAAAATCCATATACTCACACCATCCCTTGCAGAACAATCTGAAATGTAGCAATCATCTTCCTCAACACGATGACCTTCCCCTTCATGACCAGTGGCTATCATTCTGGCACCTTCCCAGGGCTACATCTTTCTCTTACCGTCCGTAGGCTGGGATGCCACTTTTATAATATGTTACGCTGACACTACTATGTCTGATGCATATTCAGTACGGGGTTTTCCCCTTTCCCTTATTTGTATTTCATCACCTTACTAATGTTAGAGTGTCCCTCTCTTATAGGCTAGTATATCAATGATCTCAACTTATTATCATATATGTCAATTTGTTGCTGTGGCTTTCTTCTGTGGATGTAGCTTACAAACCTGTTGTCATTTCATTGCCATGACACTCTTGTGGTTGGACTCATGTTCCTGAGTTTGGAAATACCCCTTAAACACTCTCTTTTCAGCTCCCTAATACTTGGTGTTTTCCATTGGGCCATTTTTCTGTGCCAAAGTTCATAGGCCTCAAGCTTTATGCTTATTATGCTAAGTGCTGAAGCAAATGTCTTACACGTTACAAGCCTGTAGGTTCTTTCTATTACTGCTGAATATAATAAATGCAAGCTACACCACCCAACCATCCAGCTCAGCAGAACTTCCGAGGAGGCCAGGATCTGTAGTTTTATTTTCATTTTTAAATGCTCCCAAATTAGTGTCTTCAGTGAAAGCAGCCAACCCACCTCTGGAGCACAGCAGCCATGCTGGAGTTGAAACCTGGTGCTTTTCTTTTAAACCAACCTCCCTGCTAAGCGTTCTTAACCATGGGTGTTCAAATCTCAGTGGGAAGAATGCTTTTTCTTCCTGCCCTGTTGTTTTATTAACAAGCTACTGGACTGCTTTTGAGTCATGTTTTGTATTATAACTACACTGGAAGCAGGGATCAGCATTTGAAAGAACTGTGAGCCAGATTTTCAAAAAAGGCTCATATCCCATTTAGGCACCAAAATAAGAGGCTAGTTTTTCAAAAGAGCTCAGTAGCACCATGTCCTGATGTTTTGAAAATCCTGTCCCATTGAAATAGTATTTCTGGCTTTTGTACATTCTCTAGAACAGTGGGGTTCTGGTCCATGACTAGGATTCCGAAGTAGCAAAGTAATACAAATTGGGGGAAAAAAAACATAATTCTGGCTCCTGAAACTCCCTTCTTTGCCTGTTGACATGACTGCCAGCCTTTCAGCGGGCTGGATTTATTCTGCTTTTCATTTCTGTTGAAAATATCCAGCTATTTTGTAATAAAAATAAAAGGGGACCAACATCTAAAAGCTCCATCAAGTGTTTCTAATGAAGCCCCTAAATCTAATACAATATTTGAACATTGTGTTTAAAACAACTGCTCATTAGACCATAACTAGTTGATAAATATGGGCAGTTAGATGGTAGGTTCTGACTGGTTAGTAAAATGACATTCTACGTGTTTTGAGTGTCTTTTTTTGTGAGTAGGCTAATAAAGTCTAAGTAGGTATTTTATGTCACTTCTCTGAACTCCTATTATCAAGTAAAAGTGTTTTGTGTGTTGCTCATTTTTAATATTCCCTGAATGCAAGAGAAACATATTGAGTATTACAAGGAAAAAATAATAAAGCATTCAATTCATTTTTTTTAAATCTGTGTAACATGTCAAGA
The DNA here is from genome assembly GCF_020497125.1 of Mauremys mutica. Taxonomy (NCBI): domain Eukaryota; kingdom Metazoa; phylum Chordata; order Testudines; family Geoemydidae; genus Mauremys; species Mauremys mutica. The sequence goes on along the minus strand of NC_059076.1, from coordinate 52,106,283 downwards.
AAACCAGATTTATTGCTAAGAGTGAGGCAGGAGAAACAGCATTCATAAATATGATGTACATAAAATCATTTTAATATATATGTTAGAGGGATTTGATCAGTTCATAAATACAGTCCCTATAAGACATTCCAGATACAAACTCTCAGGGAGTTTGATCACATTCATCTTCACAATCTCCACTCCATGGGGTGAAACTGTCTAATATTAATTCATTGTAAGACTCGCCTGCAAGACTTAAGTCACATTTTACAAAGTGGTTTTGCTAGTAAAAAAAGTTCTAACAGAATGATTATGACCAAGTTTGTTCTATTGTAGGTGCTTATCTGAATTTGCTGTAATCAAATTATCACTGTACAGCCGAATTCTTATTTCAAAGAAGAGTGAGCTGGTATATGAGATTCCAGGAGCCTATGTAACTCCAACAGACCCAGTCATCATCGAACTGAGGAACTCTGGAGCATAGAGCATGAGCTAAAAGCCAATTGGCTATTAGTTAAGGCCTTAGAGCAGACTCATTTTATCTCTTTCTCTAAGTGGTCTCAGTGCCACTAGATGGGACAGAACACCACACCCAGGAGGTGTGTGGGTTACACATAGTAATAGTAATGAAAAAAATTACTTCAAGATTTGACTTGAGTTGACTAAATCCAGAAGAGATTGCTATACTGAGCTGTTTTCATAAAGATATTTAATTTAGCGTTTCAGTCAAAAGACTGCATTTGAAATAGCTCAAGCTACTTCTCAAGGAGCTAGTCTGATCACTATTAAATTGCACAGTTACTTAATTTTATATATATATTTAAAAAAAAGCAAAAAAAAAAAAAAAAAGCTTTGAAGGCCAGATTCTATAGGCTCACCTGAAAGATGGAGCCAAAAGATTATGGCTCCCTGATCCTGAATCTGGTTATGTGCTGACTGGCTATGACTACAAACAGGTAATCCAATAGCTAAAGGTGGTCAAAACTCTGGCTATATATCCAACAAGCCCACTACTCTGGGGTCTGTTGGAGAGTTGTATAGAAGACAGCCATGCCAAATGTATGCCCATTTGCATCTTTCCTCACAGCTGTGGTACAGAGTAAAAACAGTGTCCCTGATTTTTTGCTGTAGACAAAAATAAATAAGTGCTTTCTGTATCGTGTGTTCCTTGTCATCCAAATTCATATGCATAGGTGATCCAACATTGCAAACCTAAATATGCAAATCTTCACCTCTTCATGCCCTGTTTTTTTGTAAACAAGTTCTTTTGGTCCCTCCAGCAAACTTTGGCTGCATTTATCCAGTGGTGCAAGGGGAGTTAACTGTATTGCTCCCATTAGTGATAATGAGAATTAACTATATAAATTCCCCAGGCATCAGTGTGAAACCCTTATATTATAAATGTAAATTATATCAGGAAACTATTGACATTAGGCCTGATTCTTTCCCTCTTATTCATGTAGAACAATGCCTTACTATGTGAGTAGTCCCATTGAGTTCTCCTTTGTGGAACGTATGAAGCAAGGGGTTTTGGTTTAATTTTCACTTTTTGTTCCTTTTACCATGGTAAAGAATGATGTTTTCTGGCTAGAAATCTTATTAGGAAATATGTTCTATATAAGTGGAGACTGTATTGTTTATCTTTTATGTAATAAACCAATCTAAAAAAAAACCCTAAATATGTGTTGGGCTATAGTTTTCTTTTTCTCAGCTGCTTATAGGTAAAGCAATATGTTGAATAATTCATAGAGGTTTGACCACTAATTTACTTTAACCAAATATAGTGTATAAACATTATAATAATTGAGATCAATTAATCTTACATCTGACTACTTATCATTATCTTATTTGACTTTTCATTGCTAGGCTAATTCACTTTATTACTTGATTTACTTGATAATGATCAACTTAAGAAAACACCTGTAGGACAGAGATTTTGGATCAGGAGACTTTTTCCCTAGATACTTAGACTACCTCAAGGCCAGATTCTGCCACTGTTACAAGGGCACACTGTTGACTCATATCCAGCTTCTCATCCACTGTAATCACCAGGCCCTTTTCTGCAAAACTGCCACTTAGCCAGTTGGTCACTAGCATGTAGCAGTGCATGGGATTCTTCCATCCTAAGTGCAGGACTCTGCTCTTCTCATTGTTGAACCTCATCAGATTTCTTTTGGCCCAATCCTCCAATATGTCTAGGTCACTCTGGACCCTATCCCTACCCTCCAGCATATCTACCTCTCCCCCCAGCTTAGTGTCATCCATGAACTTTCTGAGTTTTTGAATGCAACATTTTTCCATTGGGAAATGTTGATTTGTCAAACCTTCCCCCCATCCCTCAGAAATGTATCAATTTTGCCAAAACAATCATTGGGAGGGTTTGTTAGGTCCAGGATGTAATTTCTGGCCATAACAAGAGAAAGCAAGAGACCAGTGATCAGGGCACGCACCTGGGATGTAGGAGCATGACTTCATTTTCTTGTCTAAATCAGGAAAAACAAATACATGAAATGATGTCTCCCATATCTTAAGTGAGTACCCTGACTGACTACTGGGTTATTGGCTATTCTAGGTGGGTTGGACTTGTGCTTTTCACAAAAATGTTGAAAGGATTTGGTTCATTCCTGATGAAGAATGGGAAAGTGTTTGAGATCACAATTTTGCTTCTGAGACAGAAAGGCAATTTTCCTGCCTAGCTCTAGTTGGTAGGTAAGGATGGGCTGAACCGCAATTACTGCCACTCTGTAGAAGTGAGCACTGGAGAGCCCTGCAAGGAAAGAGCAATGTGCAACAGAGCAGAATATTATCAAACAGTTATACTGCTCTAAATCAGTGCGAGTTCAGATTGAATCTACTGCTATAGTGAGTTCCTTTAGGTGAACATCCAGACCACTAATGTAGCTTCATCACTCTTCTGAATTGTTTTATGGTGGTTTCTTTCCAAGTAGCCCTAATAGGGGTGTAATGGATATAGTACTCTCCTTTTTGCTCCAGACTAGGAGCATCTGGCAACAGACAATTAAACCCCAAATATAGAATTTCACTCTATTTGACAAGTTCCCAAACAAGGATGAGAATGAATCATGTGATGATGATCCCCAATAACACCTGTCTCATTCAAGATGATTTATATTGTCCCTAATGAGCACTTCATAGGCACTCATATTTGAACAATATCTGAATCCTATGACTTTCTTTCAAAGGAAGAATCAGCATTTCCTCTAGAGTAACATATAGCTGGTTGCTGCTACATTGCTGAATCCTGCATACCAGTGTGAAGGGACTCTCAGACTCTTACATTATAGCAACAGTTGATCAAATCTTCTTCTACGCTTATCAGTTAAAGGTGAAAGTCAGTTTATTCATTACATAAGTCAACATCCCTCTTATCTTTCAGTTATTTTGATTTTTGTAGATAAAGGTATAACTTCTCCTGCAAGTAACTAAAAAGGAATAATTTATTTCATAATGTGTTTTCCATCAAAATGTGTTTCAAGTCTGAAATAAAGGTAATTGCTTATTATAGCATTGCCATTTTCCAGTCCATCTGCTCCTATAATAAGTTTGACTTAATGTTGTTGTTTTTTTAACAAAGTCACTCAAGTACTTTAACAGTTAACCCTCCAAAAACCCAGGAACCAATCCTCTTACACCCAAAATACCAGGAGGGAATTACATCACATACAGCTCTCTCTCTTGCTCGTTCTATTTGTTTCATACTGAAGAATTACAAGACCCTCAGTTGGATTTCTTTAAAAAGGTTCTTCACTTTTATTACTGAAGAAGATGTTTTCATTGAAGGACAGAGATCAAAAGAACAACATATCTTCAAGAAGTTAATGCACTTAATTCCAGAGACAGTGAAGCTATGTGGTCTTTCTCTGTAAATCTATAAACTGTTGATACTAGGCTTATTGCTGCGGTGTCTGAGTACCTTATAGCATTATATGGATGTAACAAGGTATTGAGCTTCATTCCCCACCATCCAGGCTCTCTCACAGAAGAGTTCTGTAAACCTCTACCTTCTGAGTTACTCAGAGTAATTGCACTAAGTTCAGGTTAGAGCATTGGATTCTGCACTTATCATCACTGAGTGTTTCCAGGCACATCTAGTCAGGAACCTGGCAGAAATATGGACTTCATCTCAAATCAGGAACAAACATGCTGAGAATACTAAAATATAATATCGTGAATGAGGAGCAGGAGAAGGTCCTGAAGATAAGGGACAACTCGATATTACAGGAGAAATACAGGTTTGGCTGTCAGGAAACCCACTTCCTGCTAAACTGGGAGAGTGCCTCCATAGCTGAAAAAGACACAGCAATGCCACAACACTGTTGCATTAAATGCACAAAACTGGTGTTTCTGATGCTGCCTCAGTTGTCACCCTCCCAACATTTTTTCTGTGATTTCACTGTCTTGATGTCTTTAGTGCGGCACCAGTTCGCATTACCTTGGAGGGGATGGGTATACTTATATCCATTTTTGTGACTGTGCATGCAATGAAGAAGTCAGAATCAATATTGCCTGCATTAACACTGGGATCCATCCTGCAGTAGGACCTGGTCAGCAGAGAAAGAAAGATCTAGCAGGAATAAGCATAAGGCTTTGTAAAGCATGGAGAGTTAGGAAGAGGCCTACTTGGGAGAGACTCCCAATAGCTCAGTACATTACCTTGAGCAAGGCACCTAAATTTGAACTTGTACCTCAGTAAAATGGGCATAATAATGCTTACCCACCTTTGTAGAGGTTTTAAGATCTATGGATGAAAAAGTGCTATATACATGTAAAGTACTATTAATTTAATAATCCGATATTGTACCTTTAGCTGAATTTTGGATGCCAATCTATGCATTTGCCTAATGTCTGGTTGCTACTGCGGCTGTTTACTGCAGAATTAGGCTGATCTCCATGATGCATTCCTGCCTTAGATAAACCACATCCTACCCATCCCACAGCCCTCTTCTTCAATGCCATGCTGACAAAAATGTTGGCACCTAATTTACTAATGTTCTCATTTGGTTACTTGGAGAGGCGAAAGACAGTTGGTGTTGTAATTACAACAGTCAGTTTTCAGAACACTGCCAATATGTTTAAGCCCACTGAGTCATTTTGGAAGAAGGAACCACTGATGGTCAGCACTATCACAGCAGCATCCAGTAGGGTATTACATTGTATGTGCAGTTTCCACATAATCCATTATACAACTTGAGAGAGGCAGCTCAATAAATGTGTGATTGACAACCAACTTAGAGTCTTGTAACATGACCCAAACCTGACGGGACCCAATTGCAAGTGATCAGTTCAAATCAGGTAGAGTCTGAAAACAACCTCTGGGCTCAGGTCATATTGTGTCATCTCTTTTCACCTCCTCCTGCTAATGCAGTTGGCACTGCAGTGGTGTTCCCTCTCCTGCCAGCCACCACCACCTTGCTGTGCTGTGAGTGAGTGTGCCAAAGAGTCTCAATGCCTTTCACTCTACAGTGCACATAGCTCAGTGAGGCAGTAGTGGCCTGCAGGAGTGGGTAAACCACCATGTCAGCTCCATGGGCAAGAGGTGGCCAGGGACAGATCACAGACACGGAACATGGGGAGTGGGAAGCACCCACTAGCCCGAATCCCAATAACAAGGTGGCAGTTTGGGCACTGGCAAAAGTTCAGGGGGAAGTGTCGGGTTTGGGTCAGGTAGGACCTGAAAATGACTCAACACTTTCAGGCTCGGGTCAGTTTTTGATCAGCTATGATCTAGTCGTGTTTGCATCAGGCTTTAAAATTAGGACCGAGCAGACTTCAATACCAGTTCCTTTCTATTCCTGGAGTTAGGAATTAAAGATTTTGCAATTCCATTAAACAAACAAGCAAACCACTTCTGGCTTATGACAATGCAATTTTAAAATTAAAATGCCTTTTTTACATTTTTATTAGCCTCAAGGTAAAAAATAACCAGTCTTCCTCGGAAAATTTCAAAAGTGCAAAATCAACCAAAATTCCTTAAATCTCAGACTCTGTCTCTCATAATAAACCATCATTAGGAGAGGTACTCTAAGATTTGGCAATGTTTTGGGTCACTTTGCACATGTGAAATGTCATGTGGAGGAATGGCTATATATCTTCCCACTTGTTGGACTATTTTTGTTTTACAAGGATATTTTTAAAGAAAACTTTGTTACATATTGAAATAATTTGATTAAATCGAACATTTCCTCCTTACTGAAAGTGTTGAATAAAACATAGCAGAAGAGTAGTTCATTTTAGTGCAGTGTTTTGACAGTGTCTAAGGTCTCCAACTTCCTGTTAAATCCTCAATATTTTTCATTGTTCTCTGTAATGTGGGCCTTGTTTCCAAAGCGATGCACCCGTGTTGCACACCTAAAAGTTCTATTCAATTTTGCACCTCTCTAGGCATGGAATCACTCATATTGTTACCTGGTGTTATCTGAACCTGAGGCTATGGTAACTAATTTCTGTTTTACAGGTGGTGTCAGGAAATAAATCAGTGGGAGACCTCCAGCTGATAAATGATTGGTACGCACAAGAATCTTACTTTATATCTAAGTGAAATATTTCTGCAGTTTTCTGTAGGGTTCATAAATACGCACATTGCTGTGGTGGTAATTCACTATGACTTCTCCTTACTCCCCCCGCAAGGTGATCATTTAAAAAGTACATATGGTCTCCTGTTGTTTAAACTTAAGGGCTTGATTCTTGTAGCAGTTACACTAGTGTAAATCCAATAAATCTGTTGAAGTTAATAGAATTACACCCTGTAGGTGATAACAAAATCAGGCATTAAGTTAAAAATGTTCAAAACTGTCCAATTGTTTCCAAACTAGCATCTCAGTTTGAGTGCCCAACTTTAGACACCCAGAGTAAAATCCTATCCCTACTGAAGCCAATGGGAGTTTGGACATTTAAGTTAATTGGACCAGGATTTTAACCCCGAAGCCTAATTTTTCAGATATCCATTCCAATTGTCTTCACACCTTACATGTCTAGAATTTTCCCCTTTGAAAAATGTCAGCCTATATGTTTTATATAATTGGATTCTTTTATGAGTCTCAAGTGTTTAATTGTTTTTATGACAAAATATGAAAAAGCATAAATCTGATTGTAAATCATTTGACTACAGCTCTAGGTATGTAAAAAATAATATAACTAAGCTCCTTCATGAGGTATAGGACAAGGTGGTTGTACTAAACTTGCTAAAGAAGATATAATGAGATGTCCAAGCCTTCTAATCCATTTTTATTTATTCTGCCTGGTTAATGATCATTAGCGGAGTTGTCACATTGATACTGACATTTTGAGATATATCTTGAAGCCTAGTGTGAAATATTTGGAGATTTCTGAAGCATTTGACATAAGATATTGTAGATAAATGGGTGTAGACAGTATGGATTCTTGTTAAGCTATTGCAGATCAACTTGATTCTGATTTCAGTTACACTTGTGTTAATCAAGAAAAAAGTCATTGTCAGTGTAATTATTATATGTGGAGCTTGCACGGACCCACTCTAGTTAAGATTGCTCGACACTTTTCATTGTAAGATCCTGCTTTTAGTTGCTTACAACTTTTGCCAAACTGTAACTGAACAACATTTTTCTATGTTGGGTGCCTCCCTCAGGAGGAATTAGTTTGGAAAGTTTCTACAAAAAAGGTTCAGCCATTTCTGAGAAAAGGAGTAAGAAAAGTTTTTTTTAAGTTAAAAAAAATAAATCTTATAACCATTTTGTTGAGACATTCTAGCACATCTGTACTTTTAACAAGGACTTGGGATCACTCTAATGTGAAAGCTGTGCTTTTTGCTGTTCCCTTAAATAAAAACCCTAACTTGGCTAAGTAATAAGACTTTTTTTTACAAAAATGAATCTCAGTTTGCACATGATCAGTAGAGACTTGTTCAGAGTTTGGCAGCAAAATTCTCCAAAGATTCTATCTATATTGAGCATGCTCCAACCCAGGGTTTCAAGGGCAGAGCAGGACTTTTCCTGCAATTGCTGCTCTTAGCTGCTGCAGGCCACTGTAGTACCGAACACTAGAAATGAGTGCAGGGAGAATGTCACTCCAGTTCTCTCTGCTTCCTCTGTTGGTGTACAGGCAGTGAGAATGAAGGAGTAACCTGAGTCAAATGCAGAGGTGAAAAGAGTTGAGGGAGTTGATTGGGTCAAGGAGATTGCAGTGGGAGCCTGCGACTAGGAGCTGGTGATGGTGTGGAGAGACTTGAACTATCTGGACAAGGAGAAGGAGATGGAGACAGTCGGAGAGGCTGAACAGAAATTAGGAGCTGGGTCACAGGGGAAGGGAAGAGGAAAGACAGAGATCAGACAAGGAGCCAGGACAGAGGGAAGAGACTGGGACTGGTTGGAAAAGGAGTCTGGTGGAGAGCCTGAGGAGGGAGACTGGACTGGGAGCTGAGTGAGTGGAAGACAGAGCATGAGAAAGCCTATGCACTGAATGGGGCAGCAATCGTGTGTGTGGGGGGAACATACGTGATCACGTACTTAAAGAGTGAGCGATAGTGCATACTCACAAGGAGATGGAATTGAAATTGTGTGGATAACTTTAACTTGGGGATTTCCTAACTTCTGAATGCTTGATCTTCCAATCTTAATTTCGCTTTGTGTTTTGTTTTGGGATTTACATTCAGACTCACAGACTTTAAGATCAGAAGGGACCATAGTGATCTTCTAGTCTGACCTTTGCAGGACACTGAACCTCACTCACTCCTGAAATAGACCCCTAACCTCTGGCTGGATTACTGAAGTCCTCAAATCATTTGTGTATAGTAAATGAAATCAGAATCCAAGGTGTGTTCTGTGATGGGATTCTGTTCTCATGTACCTAACTAAAGTAGTCAGACCTGGGTAGGTAACTACCTTGTTTAATCAGCAAGGGTGTAATTAAAAACAAGTGCCTAATAGTAAGTAAACAAAATAAATTAATCAAAAGCAAATTTAAAAATAGAATAAGACAATCTTATTCAATTCTTACATATGCTGGTGTAAGTCAGGAATATCTCCATTGAAACTAGTGGAAGTACACTGGCATAAAATTGGGCAACAATGATTCACAGAGTTTGTTGTCAGCACAGCTGCAGTTTCACTCTGTGTGCACACCCCTTGATGTACAGACAAATGTGCTGTCTCACACCACCCCTTTCAGAGAGGCAGTATTCCCGGGGGCATTGGCCCTGAGGAGCCCATGCAGTTTAGGGAGTGTTATGGCTGCAGTTGTAATTGATCCCTGTGCCAAGAGGCCAAGAAGGGTAAGGCTTCCTGCTCTTACCAGCTCGGCTTTCACCTCGATCCAGGAGCCAATCAGTCCGGTCTGCAGTTATTAAAAGAAAACAAAGAAAAGTACATCCTTTGAGACAGCAAAGAATTCCAAATTCTGAGTATCCGTGAGGAATGAAAGCAGGTTAGGCTTGGGAAATAATCTAGTTGGAGGAAGGTTACATGTCTGTTTCAACTGCAGTAAAAATAGACTTTTGCTTGCAACTTTTTGTTGTTGTTACAAAGGCCATAATTTGAAGGGTAGAAGGCAAAAAGAGCCGTTAGCGGCTATTTACATAGTAAAAATGAGAGCAGACACTGCATAAGAGGGAATGTGCACCATAGTGAGCACTTAAAATGTATTATTTGAAAACGCAGCTCTGTGTGGTTAGATCATCTTGGCAGTTGAAAAATACTCAGTGCATTTATCCATATTAGGAAAAATGCAAAAATTAGTAATAGCTCTGTTTATAGATTCCTTTTCCTACGCTTAAGATTCAACAGTCACACTTGCTATTATTTCAAAGACCGCCCCAACTGAAGTAACTGATTTATAGAGATTCCAAAAAGTTTTATCAGCACTCATGTATTATAAATTACCATGTTAAAACCAAACATTGATAACCAGTTCTTTTGGAAACCTTGTAAGGGTATTAAACTTGTTTATAAATGTTCCTGTAACTTTTTTCTTATTTTGTGATTTTGTTTAATGATGTTTGGATGAGTCTGGGGAAAGAACTGTAGTTGCTATCATAACTAGGAGTGAGTGTGTGTGTGTCATGGTTGGGGGGTGTGTGTAAGAACACATCTTTTAGAGGAATTGAATTCACTTGTACATTGTGTATGTGAATTTTTTAGATAAATGTGAATCTTTCTAGATTTGAATTACATTGTATCTATTCCACTGTGTCAGGCAGTAACTAGGAATAAAAGCTGCTTGAGTTGAGCTGTTCACAAACTGAGATGCCACTGTAATATGCTTATAGGCCATGGTGATTGGCATAAGAGATACACTTATAGATTGACAGATATAGATTAATTATGATTGATTAATCCAAAATAGATACACATTAGATGAGTCAGGCAATTATGCTGCAGCAGTAGGTGGAAAAAATTGAGGATAAACACCAGTGACATAGATTTTAATATTCAGACTAATGTATCAAAGCAGCTGCAACATCTGACTCATTGAAGCACCCCCACCCCCTAAAAAAAAAGGCATAGTATCCTTATAATAGGTTGAAGAGATAGCTATGATAAAGATTAAAACCCAGTGCTTTGCTATGCATCCCTGGCTGCTGTGTGGACAGCACTCTTCTATCTGACAGGAGATCCTGGAGGCCTGGGCCAAATTCATCCCTTGAACTAGCTAAGCTTAGTACTCAGAGGGGAGAGCAAAGATTTCTTTATGCCACCTACAGATCTCCCATATGCTGGCTCTGACAAAGGTCATTCAGGCCCCCAGTGCAGGTTTGAATAGCATCAGTGTCTGCCCTAAATGGCACCCACCTGCCCACAGCTCTCATGAGTCTTCTCTCCTGCATGCTCCCCGTACAGAGGGATCTCACAAGTGTTGTTGTAGAACTGGCTGCACCAACACTTCATCTTCTGGAGACTCCTGTTTTGTTAGGGAAATTTCACAGAGGGCCTTTATCATAATGTCATGCCCACTTTATGCTGACATAAAGTGGCCACGAGTCAATCATAATTTGGGGCCATTGTGCTTCAGGTACCCAATAGCCTAGCTTAGACCTTGTACTCCCTGTGCACAAGATGTGTATTGCATCTATGCCAACCTTTAGTTCCAGGATGCAACAGGCAGGAAGGTCCCCACCCAACTGAGGAATGGTCCATACACTCAAAAATGTCTCCAGTAGTGGCTAGTGACAGTTGCTTTAGGAGGAAGGTGTTTATAAGGAATATATATTTACAAAAAGTTTATATACCTATTGTGACAATATTCCTCCTCTACTTTGGTGGGTCCTGCGCTTATTGGCGGATTTGCTCACCTCAGTGATCTTCCCCTCTGGTGGAACCCACAGTCTGGGTCAACTCCTCATGTGTCTGATCAGGAGTTGGGAGGTTTGGGGGGAACCCGGACCCGCCCTCTACTCCAGGTTCCTGCCCAGGGCCCTGTGGATTGCAGCTGTCTATAGTGCTTCCTGTAAAAGCTGCATGACAGGTACAACTCCCTAGGGTACTTCCCTATGGCCTCCTCCAAACACCTTCTTTATCATCACCACAGGACCTTTCTCGTGGTATCTGATAATGCTTGTACTCCTCAGTCCTCCAGCAGCATACTTACTCTCTCTCTCTCTCTCTCTCTCTCTCTCTCTCTCTCTCTCTCTCTCTCTCTCTCTCTCTCTCAGCTCCTTGCACCTCTTGCTCCCAGCTCCTCATATGCGCCTCTCACTGACTAAGTGGGAGGCTTTTAACTAGTTCCAGCCAGCCCTTGACTGGCTTCAGGTGTCCCAATCAATGTAGTTATCTCCACTGCCTTCTAGAAGGATCTTAATTGGCCCCAGGTGTCTTGATTAACCTGGAGCAACTGCCATTTGGTTACCATGGTACCAGGGATTTGTTTAGCCTGGGGCTAACACACCTGTTCCTAACTACTTTACTGTAGCCATCTGGCCTTGCCCCATCACACTATATATAATAAAAGTCCTATAAAGATAGGCTGCACCATCACCTTTTTGCCTGTTACACTATTTGTCAATTAACAGATAGTTCTGTAAACAGCAAATTAGGTTTTATGGAAATTATTACCACTAATGGAGAGGTCTCTTTATGGGGTGAACATATCCCTGAAATACTGTTAATCTTGCTCATCCTTCTAGACTGTGTTCACTGAAGATAAATTTGTTGTTTTAGGGGTTAGATTTATGTGGTGGTCTCATATGGATCCATTCTATTAATAACTTTTTAATATAAGCAGAAGATTCCATTGCTGTTGTCTTTATCATCTGAGATAAAATATCTCATTAGTGCTATGCATCTTCTTGTCAGCATGACTGTCAATACTGCTAACATATAACACAACATAATGGTCTAACTGCTGTGAGGAACCATCTACCTCCTGGTGCACAATTCTACTGCCACAATCCACTGTATATAGCAGTACATTTCTTGGCCTGGGGCTATCCTCTTTAGATATTGTTAGGGTTTTTTGTTTGTTTTTCTTTCCTTACTATATCTATCTATATCTATATCTATCTATCTATTTGTGTATATATATATATATCATGATTAATTTTTTTGAGTTAATCACATCAGTTAACTGCGATTAATCAACAGTGGGCTCTTGATTAATCACAGGTAACTCACGCAATTGACTAAAAAATTAATCACAATTAAAAAAATTAATGGCAATTAATCATAGTTTTAATCATGTTGTTAAACAATAGAATACTAATTGAAATGTATTACATATTTTTGGATTTTTTCTACATTTTCAAATATATTCATTTCAATTCCAAAACAGAATACAAAGTATACACTGCTCACTTTATATTATTTTTATTACAAATATTTGCACTGTATAAATGAGAAATATAAGAAATATTATTCTTCAATTCACCTCAGACAAGTACTGTAGTGCAATTTCTTTATCATAAAAATGCAACTTACAAAAGTAGATTTTTTTTGTTTCAAAACTACACTCAAAAACAAAACAATGCAAAACTTTAGCGTCTACAAGTCCTCTCAGTCCCACTTCTCATTCAGACAATTGCTAAGACAAACAAGTTTGTTTACATTTACAAGAGATAATGCTACCCACTTCTTATTCACAGTGTCACCAGAAAGTGAGAACAGGTGTTTGCATGGGACATTTTTAACTGCCATTGCAAGGTATTTATGAGCCAGATATGCTAAACATTGATATGCCCTTCATGCTTTGGACACCATGCCAGAGGACATGCTTCCATGCTGATGATGCTCATTTTAAAAAAAATGTATTAATTAAATTTGTGACTAAACTCCTTGTGAGAGAATTGTATGTCTCCGGCTCTATTTTACCTGCATTCTGCCATATATTTCATGTTATGATAGTCTCAGATGATGACTCAGCACATCTTGTTCATTTTAAGAAAATTTTTACCGTAGATTTGGCAAAGTGCAAAGAAGGTACCAACATGAGATTTCTAAGGATAGCTACAGCAGTCAACCCAAGGTTTAAGAACCTGAAGTGCCTTCCAAAATCTGAGTGGGATGAGGTGTGGAGTATGCTTTCAGAAGTCTTAAAAGAGCAACACTCCAATGCAGAAACTACTGAACCCGAAATACCAAAAAAGAAAGGCAACCTTCTGCTTGTGGCATCTGACTCAGATGATGAAAATGAACATGCGTCCATCCACACTGCTTTGGATTGTAATCGAGCAGAACCCATCATCAACTTGGACGCATATCCTCTGGAATGGTGGTTGATGCGTGAAGGGACATATGAATCGTCAGTGCATCTGGCATGTAAATATTTTGCGATTCCGGCTACAAAGTGATATAAGAACACCTGTTCTTACTTTCAGGTGATGTTATGAACAAGAAGCAGGCATCATTATCTCCTGCAAATGGAAACAAACTTGTTTGTCTGAGTGATTGGCTGAACAAGAAATAGGACTGAGTGGACTTTTAGGCTCTAAAGTTTACATTGTTTTATTTTTGAATGCAGGGGGTTTTTTTGCACATAATTTTACATTTGTAAGTTCAACTTTCATGACAAAGAGATTGCATTACAGTACTTGTATTAGGAGAATTGAAACACTATTTCTTTTATTTTTTACATTGCAAATATCTGTAATAAAAATAAATATAAAGTGAGCCATGTACACTTTGTATTCTGTGTTATAATTGAAATCAATATATTTGAAAATGTAGAAAACATCAGAAAATATTTAAATGGTATTCTCTTATTGTTGTAATTTTTTAATCGTGCAATTAATCAGATTGGAAATTAGAAACCACATATATACAAAATGTATTATGAACCCTCACCTTGCTTCTGGACATGAAGCTTTTGGCATGTTTCATAATATTTCTTATAGCTCTCTGGTTTTCACCTATCCCACTCATACTACCTGAAGAACTATCAGCATACCCCTGAATTCACTTTGAAAATATCATTATTGCTTTATGTTAGCCTGGGTGTAATTGTACTAGGATAATCTCACTCTCGTTCATGCTCACACACATCTGCTTCTGAATGGAGAGCTATTTAAAAATAATTAAGAAAGGGATAGATAATAGGACAAAAATGGAGAAAACTAGAAGAACCTCTAGTTAGGATCAGAGAGAATGGGCATAAAGGGGAGATGAGAATAAGTGGGGGGGGGGGGAGGGAAAAGAGGTAGTCAGGGGCATAGAAAGGGAAGAGAGAAAAAGAGAGAGATGAGGAGAAGGAGGGAGAAAAGAGGGCCAGGAAGGGAGAAGGGCGGTTGGTCATGTTCCCAATATTAGGTTAGGCCTGGTAGTGTGCTTCCCCATTCTTGAGATACTGTGGGGTGGTAGGTCGGCCCATTTCCCCATCAATTTCATAAAGGCAGAGGATAGAGTAAAACAGACTTGCCATCTGCCCACTAACCTGCAATGGGCTTGTGGTAAATGAGCATACCGAAATAACACTAGAGAGGGTAGTACACAATCAGACATACCACAGAGAAGACATTGTTTCATGAATAATCATTGATGAAATGTCTGGTTAGATGACTATATGAAATATAGACTCCATCCGGTCATTTGCTGGAAGAGAAACAACCACTTCTGTCTGTCCTCAGTGCAGTGCACTCTGGCCATAAATGTGGGGTAGCTTAGGTGGGGTGACTCACTGTTTCCAGAATAGTCATTATGGTCTGTTTAGACAACAGATTTTACCATTCCAAGGGAATGTGTTACATGATGATAGCGTCATAACTAGAGCTGGTCAGAAATTTTCAAGCAGAACATTTTTTCATTGGGGAAAATGACAATTCATCCAAACCAAAATATTTTAGAGGAATATTGATTTCAATTTTGTTTTGGTTTTTTGAGGGGGTGTCATGATATAATATTTTAAAATCAAAATTGGAACATAGAGGTCAGATTTTATTGAGATAATGTTTTGATTGGCCCCTCCTACTCCCCCCCACATTTGTGGGGAGAGATTCATTTTGTGGGAAATTGACTTTTTTGGTTTTGTTCTGTCTCATAATGAGAAAATCACATTAGAATGTGAAATTTCCTATGAAATAGAAAATCTAGTTCTTGACCAACTGTAGCTGCTAACAATGTTATAACCAAATCTTGCTTTTTCAGGATCTGACCTTGCCATAACCTTGTCATTGAACATCATCACACACACCTATAGAAACCTTGTCTTGTTGTCCAATAATTCCTTCTAGGACCTCACACACACACAATAATGAAGTTAATCTAGAGTTACCTTCTAACCCTATTAGTATTCTCAGGCAGGTGAACAACTCTTCTTAATCAGTGGTGGTAAAGGCAGTTCATAGAATGAAATAATTGACATAGAAACCTGGGTTTAAATTTTGGTTGCACTGAAGTCAATAGCTAAACTCCATTTGACTTAAATGGCTCTAGGATTTCACATGAAGGCATGTGTCAGTATATAATTTATCCTTTGTGGCATTTATTTACTTTAATGACAAAACCTTGGCTATTTGAGTGAGCACCTCTCACTCTCTGTGACTCTACAAAATTGTAATAATTCAAGGTGGTCAAGCTTAGGAGCCCCTGGATTTAAAATGGATGGGGAGAATGGAAGGGCATGCTTTGTGAAGTATTACTCGCTTTGCAACTGATTACCTTTATTTGTAAGAACTTGTGACCTTCAGGGCTCCCATGAAAAGTATCTATATGCAGCGCCGGCTCCAGACCCCAGCGCGCCAAGCGCACGCTTGGGGCAGCATCCCAGCGGGAGGGCGGCAGGCTGGGACCGCGGCTCGGGTGGACCTCCCCCAGACGTGCCTGTGGAGGGGCCGCTGGTCCCGCAGCTCTGGTGGAGCATCCGCAGGCATGCCTGCGGCAGGTCCACCGGAGCCACGGGGCCAGCGGACCCTCCACAGGCACGTCTGTGGTAGGTCCACCAGAGCCGCGGGACCGGCGACTGCTAGAGCGCCCCCCGCGGCATGCCGCCCTGCTTGGGGCGGCGGAAATCCTATAGCCGCCCCTGTCTGTATGTCCAAACTTGTTTTGGGTGGGGAGGGACATGGCTATGTGGGATCATGGGGATTATGTTGTAGGGAGTCTGTTCCCAAGGTCAGAACAAAGTGACCAGGTATGACAGTCAATGATACATGCAGTTTATGAACCTAGACAGATAGGAGATAAGCAGATATTTTTAGGGTGGTAGGTATGTGTAATTTTGTAGCAACCAGAAAAATTGTGCAACTTGGGACTATGAAGTGACTGTAAAGGAACAGGTTATTGTTGGGGTTTAGAAGGTCTTTTGAGTGGAATTTTTAATGTGATTGTATGTATTAAAATTTTGCAAACACACAGAGTTTGATAGGTAATAAATAATAGATAATGTCCACACCCCACATAAATGTAACAAATTAGTTTAATCAGCATCGTGAGACATTATGGGAAATAATGGATGCAGCACAACCAGAGTTGGTTGGAAATTCTCAGATGGAAAAGTTTTCTGTCAGAGAATGCAGCTTTGTCAAAATCAACATGTTTTGTGAGCACAGCTGAATTTCAACAAAGGTTCAACAGGACCCTGGTAGGACTCGTTTCCAAATTAGAAGAAAGTCAAATGTCAAATTCCCAACCCCCTTCTGTGAAATAGAATTACCATTCTCTGCACATCTCTAATAATTGCATATTTTAAAATATCACTGTGGTATCATGTGATAAAAATGCAGTTAACTCAAGTCACCATCATTTTTTTTCTTCTAGAACATTTTGTAAAGTACACATTTATAATTATTGTGAGAAGCCCATAAGGAACCATTTTCTTCAAATGTTTATCAGAGAATCAGAATCAAAGTACAGCTGCAAGAACATATGGTTAGGTAATAATATTGTAAACTATCAACGGGAGAGAGCAGTGTCTGACATGTCATAAAACCAATAAAATGACAAGCACAGTGAAGTTTTAAGTGACTGAGCAGAAACAGTTCTAAAGTCATATAAATGGGTGACACATTGATTTCCACATTCCAGTGGAAGATAAAATCTAAGATAAAAGACCATCCCATACAAAAATCTAAAATAAAAGACCATCCCAAACAAAAAGACAATCTAAACTGAGATTTACAAGAGATGCTTCATTGTAGGCACAGCCAACATTGACCCTGAAGGCTTTCAGTCTATGAATGCTTGCCTTTTGCTGTTGACATATTTGCTGCTTCAATAAAATGATTATTTGTATAAGTGCTTTGTGTACCTGGTACCAACTTGCCTGCACATCATATTGGAGTTGTATTGCTTTAAACTTTGCACATCTGTTAACAGGTTATGCCATCACTTTGTAAACCATCTCTCTGTACGATTTTTCTGTTCCAAGCAGAGTTTTTTATTGGCTTTTTATTTATTTTTTATTTTTCAGTATTTGGCCCTCAAGGCATTTCTGTCTATTCATCCCTTTGTCCAAATACACCAAGGACCTGTCAGTCAGGCTATTGCCTTTACTGTCTAGAAACAGGTGTAGAAAGATAGTAAATCTAACTTAGCAGCAGCATTCATGAACAATTTTCATTCTAAGCAGAAAGTATTTTCAAATTGTTGAACATCAGTTGGAAGGCATCAGAAGTATATTAAAATCTAAACACACTGGAGACAAATGTCAGTGCCAGAGGTTCTCTCCTAAGCAAAACCAAGCCTTTGTGATTTAAAAATCATCTGAAAAGTTGAGATTTTTACCCTACATATTCATTATTTTTAAACAGTTTTTTAAAAAAATAATTGTTCTTTTATTGTTTGTTCCACTATCAGTGTCTCCATTGCATTCACTTAGTATTATGTAACCAGTCAATGCATTTATTAGCATATAAAGCTTGTAAGTATTTTAAAAGGCAGATATTATATAAGTTGCCAGGCATTTTTTTATTCTCTGTATGATAGGCACAACATGCTGTTTTGGGAGCTTCAGAGAGTGTAAATCAGAGCAACAATAAATAATCTGAACCGGAGTCAATTTATGGTCAATATCTTTTTTGGCAAATTCCAGATTCATGAACTTTAAGCACTTCCTATCATGTTGAGACTTGCTATCATCACAAATTCAGAAGGAAATAAAACAGAGGATGATAAAAACCTTTTTTAACATTTTCTCTTGGGTATTCCAGAAGAATGAATTTTGGTTGGTGAATGAACTGTTTCATGTAGCTCTAGCAGACTGTTAGAAACAGGATATGATTTGGATAATTTAACAGTTGCCAAATAAGATGATTAAAAATATGTTTGGCTGGAGACAGTTCTAATTGAAGTTTCTAAATGTATTAATCCTTCCTTTTAGTTTCCAAAGAGGACATCTATTTGAGCCGAAAAAGGGATTTAAGCAAAAGCTGTATTAGTTCAAAATGGTGTGAAATATGAGAAGATCTCTTGTTACAGTGGGAAATGCTAGTTGTAAAGACACATGGAAAAAATCTTAAATTAGTGGATGTTTGTGATATTCAAGCCAATTCACCATAGCTGCACTATCATGACATAAATCATTTTGTTACACACTATCATTAATTCCTTACCTTGTCTGCTGCAGTCTGAGGACTAGTGTGGCTCAGTCATGGTCACAAAGGATTCAAAGATGAATATGTGCAGAACACTACCTGCTCTCAGCCAGCTGAGCACTGATAAAATCAAATTTGAGGAGATCCTCTCAGTGATTTGTAACCTTTCAGGGTTTATTCTCTTTCTATATTATGCTCAAGAGAAGGGTTACACATTTTACTTACCTTACGTAAAATATGTGTTACTAATGGTGCAATTAGTTTAATATATGGTACTAGAAATAAAGTGTTTGTTTTGAAATACATAGCCATTCCCCTGTCACATATCATCAGGTGATTAAGAGCTGGTCTACGCTACCGTGATAAATCAATCCAAGTTATGCTACTTCAATTACGTGAATAACATAATTGAATTTGACGTAGGTAGATCCATTTACTGTGGCATCTACACTGCTCTATATCAATGGGAGATGCCCTCCCACCAACTTCCCTTACTCTTCTTGGGAAGGCGGAGCACACAAATCGATGGGAGAGCGCTCTCCCATCGTTTTAGCATGTCTTCACCAGACCCGTTAAATTGACACCTGCTGCATCTGTAAGCAGAGTCAGGATGAGCTCTATCCTGACATCTGGTGGTGAATTGTGGTGAGTTGTGGAAAAGAACTTCAGGGGTTGATATTGTTTGCAGGCACATCCACCCCACCTAGTATGAACCCTCAGCAGCCCAAATGGTCACTTTGGCTGCTGTGGGAGACCCAGTTTCTCTGTTATTGGGGCAGGAAGAATAAAGTGTTGTTATCCTGATTATGTGAATCAAGGACAATGAAACTGTTTTGTGACAGAGGGACTCATCATCAACTAAGTAGCACTTGCTAGACAAGGGACATGGGTTTCAAACCCTAGTGAATTGAGAGAGGCTGGGGACAGGTATTTGTACCTGATGGTATGGACCCCTTTTGAGGGCCTGAAATGCCAATTGCACCTCCTCCTCTCTCTACTGTGGAATATCAGAGCTAATTTTAATTCCATTAGGAGTCTAGTTACAGGCTGGTGAGCTGAATTCATGTTGGGCCAATGGGGTACTCGCCCTGAAGCTCCCCTACTACAAGCTGAAATCACTAAAGAGCTAAAATCACTAAGAGCTGAAATCACTGAGTGCTGTGGGGGGAGCTGAAGCTATGTTGCTGAGTGGCTGGTGGAGCGGAGCGGTTCGTGGAACAGCTGGAGTGGCTCACGGGACGGCTGGTGGAGTGGAGCAGCTGGTGGAGTGGCTCGTGGTGAAGGCTGCAGCAGAACCCTATGGAGAGGCGGGGCAGTCAGCCTCGGACCACATAAGCTGCCCCTTACCACTGCTGTGCCCCCCGCCCCAAGGCTGGGAGGTAAAACTCTGCAGATAAACTTTTGAACTCTGGGGCTGCACTGACCAGGGACAGAGACTTTTGCGTTGTTAGACTTTTGGGTGATTTTTGGGTTGCTGGACTCAAGAGACTTTTGGAGTGTTGGACTTTTGGGACTTTGGGGTGATCTTTTGGGTTGTTGGACTTAAGACCCTGAAGGGAAAAGGATACTGCCAAACTTACTTGGGGGTGGGTCTTTTGCTCATGGTTTGTGATATGAATCCTGTTTGTGGTGTTTCCCCAACATAATGCCACATTGTTTCCCTCTTTTATTAAAAGGATTTTGCTACACTCAGACTCCGTGCTTGCGAGAGAGGAAGTATTGCCTCTTAGAGGCACCCGGGGAGTGGTATGTAATTGTCCCAGGTCACTGGGTGGGGGCTTGAGCCAGTTTTGCATTGCGTTATTGAAATGGAACCCCTAGATACTGAACCCGGCCCTTGTTGCTGCCAACTCAAATGGGCAGAAGGGTTACACGTCGATTGCAGCAGTGCTGATCTACCGATAAGTGTACACATGGCCTTAGACACTGATCTTGAATCTGGGGAAACCCATGCTCTATTTCTGCCTCTGAAACAGTCTTTGAAGTTAAATGATCTTTGGGCCAGATTGTGGCCTATGTCTTGCACAGTTACATAGGAAGAAAAGGCAGAGCCCTGCACACACTCCTTTGTATGGCCTGCCTACATCTCTGCTGCACACACACAAGTAGGGAGTGATACCTGCTTAGCTCATGGAAATACAGGGGCGGCTCTAGGAATTTGGCCGCCCCAAGCAGGGCGGCACACCGCAGGAGGCGCGCTGCCGGTCGCCGGTTCCGCGGCTCCGGGGGACCTCTTGCAGACGTGCCTGCGGAGGGTGCGCTGGTCCCGCGGCTCCGGTGGAGCATCCGCAGGCATGCCTGCGGGAGGTCCACCCGTGCTGCGGGACCACTGAACCCTCCGCAGTCATGCCTGCGGGAGGTCTGCCGGAGCCGCAGGACCAGCGGACCCTCCACAGTCATACCTGCGGGAGGTCCGCTGGTCCCGCGGCTCCGGTGGACCTCCCGCAGGCATGACTGCGGAAGGTCTGCCGGAGCCGCCTGCCGCCCTGCCGGCAAAATCCTGCCCCAAGCGCGCGCTTGGCGTGCTGGGGTCTGGAGCCGGCCCTGTGGAGATATTGTGAGGATACATTTCTTTATGTTATGGCACTCAGATATTAGCAATGAGAGCCACAGAAAAAACTACAAATAAAGCCTACCAGGTGGAAGATCAGGTAAACACCATCATTTCTTCTGCTGAGGGGATCAGCCTTTGGTGCTCACCTCATCCCTACTTGCAGAACTGCTCAGGGATCCAATTTTCTTGATGTATAGATACTCCAAGATCAGTGATAGACCTCTGCCTCTGCCTCTCACCTCAGCCCATCTTGTACTCTTTAACAAAAGCCATGTTTGTGGGCTTTTTTGCAGGCTAGTACACTTGTAATCCCCCTAAAATGAAGATTTAGGAGGGTATGTGACTGCCTACACCTCTGTCACTACATCACTGCCCTCAGACAGACCTGGCTTTCGCCCTCTCAAGTCAGACACCAAACACCCCTCAAAGCTACTACAATCGGATTCTCTGCAGGGTCCAGAAAACAGGAAAATGATCCAGTCGAGGTGACCTAGTTTTGCAACTCCCTCATTCTCTGTTGTATGGGCTGGGATCTGCTTGACCCTAGTCCCCACCTTCCACAGAGGAACAAAGAATGATGTGGGCATAATTATTCACCTTTTATCCATTGGAGGAAGGGATAGATCTCAGTCCTATTTAAGTTTGAGAATTTTGAGTGCAAAAGAAGTAAATACCCCAGACCCAGAAAACTGTGGGTTAAGTTTCTACACCAGGACCAAGGATCGTATCAATGCGTATGCTGCAAAGATGCAATGCTATTAGTGCTACTAGCTTTAGGCTCTGATAGTAAAACAATGTTTTTGTTGTTGTTGTTTTTTCTTTCTAGGGTATGGTTATACTGCAGTCATGAGATGTGACTTCAGCTTTAGCAGTCACACCTGAGCTAGTTTTAATCTAACTCAGGTACTACAGTAGTGAAGTTGGGACAGTGCACACTTCAGCATAGTACTACAAAAATCTCAGAACCCTGGTTATTTAATTGCAAGGCTAGCCCATACTGAAGCATGGTCTGACTCAGCTTCACTGCTCCAATACCAAAACTAGCTAGACTGAAACTAGCTCAACTGTGTCTACTCGAGCTCAATCATATCCTGTGATTGCAGTAGAGGCATATCCTACTTGGGGTGTCCTATCCCAAAGGAAGTTGAGGATCACCTGGTACTTCATTTAATAAAAATACTTTGAAGGTCTAGCACATGTTATCTACTTTTACTTTCTTCCTCCTGTTAATGACAGTCTACCCAGCTGAACAAACAATAACTTACTTTAAAATAGCATTACCTTTTTCCCTACTCCCACTGTGGTCTCCCTAATGCATTTTACAGGGCATACAAGGACTTTCCAATGGAGAGTCCCATTCATCATTTAATCTGCACCATGTATAGTCATTAACTCAAGGGCAAATTGAATATAAACACTACCAAAGCAGAATGGTAGCATTTTATACCATTTTGCACTGGTCTCAATAAATGATTACAAAAATGCAAAGCAACAATGAATGGAGCCAATATTGCCTCCTGTTCATGCCATTTCCAACTGATGACTTCAGGGGAAGGCAAACCCAGAAAAATCAGCGATGAAAATGAACATCCTTCTCATCATCATTAGTGTCTTTAGCTCACAAGCTTGGAAGGACTGATTTTGCTTCAGAATCCAATTCTGTTGAACAGCTCAAGTCAAATAAATAGAAAAATAATTACTGATGGGAGAGATGTATTTCTTTAATTTGCAGCATTTGAGTACAAACTGTGTATAACTTGGGGTTTAGAAAGTAGAATGCAAAGGAAAGAAGAATATACAATAGAAAGCTTCTTTTTAAGAAGAATATTAGAAGATTACTAATATCATACTAAGGGAAAAAAAAAAATTTAGCACTTGGACCCCTGTGAAGAATCACAGGTTGTCTGCAAATTTCTACTGACCTTACCTATTCTATAATAATAACCATCCAGCTGAAACGTTACCAAGCCAAATTGAAACATTCTGTAGCCTTTGGAACTCAGGCTGAGCTATAGCATCCTTGATCCTGAACCTATTACTCAGCCCATTTATTATAATATTACTACTTATTGCTGCTTTCTTTTAACAAACTGAAGAATTTAGTTCTGTGGGAGCACTATAAGATAGCTCATAATTGAGATACTTTCCTATATTTGTATTTTGATCATGCTTAACTACACAAGGGCAATAGTCGAGTTAGCTTAATAATAGCCAGAAGAAATGCCTCTAATCCAATTGGTCACAGGGCACATATCATGAAAACCAATTTCTTTATAATTAAAAGGTGCTTGCGGGCACAGTGATAGCTTGGAAGTTGCCCAGGGATTTTGGGGGGATTCATGGGGATTTTTTTCCCTATAGACAGCAACCACACTGAAGCAATTTCTGAAACACACTGATAAGCTTTGCCTTTGAATTTACATTAAAGAGCTCAATAGTTGCTACCTATGAGAACAGCTCATGCTTCTAAACTGACTCATGTCCTGTAGAGATTAAGGACACAAGCCTCCAGGAGATTAGCACGTCACTTGGTTTAAGTGACACCCAATCCATTTTATTGACATGGACTCCATCCTGCAAAACAAGCACTTTTTGAGTGAAACATAATGAAAATTTTGTGTGGCTTTATGGGCAGGTGTATAATGGCTTTTCACAGGCTATTGCTAGCTGCTGTTGTCAGGGTCTGTAAACGAGACCAACAGCACACATAGATGCCATGTTGGTACATGTCACTGCATACTAATACAGCAGAGTATCCCCGATGGAGCACTGCATCAGTTTTTAATTTTACTGGAGCCTTGCCATAGACTGAGACCATTAGGCCTCATTCATTGCATTGGGCAGCCTATTACTCTGTATTGTTACAATTTGTATTTTACCATGGTATTCAATCACAAGGCCATCTAGTTCTTTGATTTGATTTCTAATTGTTTGTTTTCAGCAACTTGAACTTGGGTCTGTGCTGCAGAAAGAATATCAGTGTGTAGGTGAAGAGTTCTCTCAGATTTCTTTTTAATTCCATTCTAATCAGAGTATGGTTTGAGAGACCCACTTGCTGCTGTTGAGCTGCATAGTGGTGATGGGAAGAATTACTAAACTGAAACTGTGCACTAGCACTGGAGAGCTAAAGTTTTGCAAGTATGTCTGCCAGCTACCCTGGACTCCGTTATTCTGGGGAAATAAGCTTTTGCTAACACCTCGGAAAATGTTTGCCATTCTTTTCTCTTGTTTTTGATCTGCGGCATAAAGACTCCACATGTACTGAAGTTGTTACAATGCATGAAGCTGTGCTACATTGGCATGGAATGAAAGCTGCATTATAACACCTTAAAATACTCACAACAAATAGAATAATTTCAGAAACTGTAGATACAACTAAAACATAGGAAAATGTAGTCCATCCAAAGTGAAAGAAATATATACCATGCTACTTTATGTTTTCACTTCAGTTGAAATACAAGTAAAAATGAGGTTAGGAACTGAATTTAGATTGAGGTTTCCTTCCAGCATTTGTTATTATTCTGCTGTGACTTTGATTTATTTCCCTTATTATTTAGCAAAAAAGAAGATTTTTTTTTTGCTCACCCCCTCATCATTTGGTATTAACACTATATTAAATAGAAAATATACAAGTCAAATGTATTCCTGCTGGCTTCCCTCAGGTGGCAGACATTACAGAATATTACTTGTACGCTGAGTGCAGCAATGTGGAGATTTTAAATCACAACCATCAATACTATGGTAAAAGGCTGTGCTTTTGCGATTTGCATCACCACATCTTCTGCTTATTGAAAGGTAGATTGGTGTTTGGATTCAGTAAGAACTGGAGCAAATGTTCACCAAATATTCAATGTTTTGTATGATTCAGTAATTGTTTTAATAACTTTAACATGCATGTTTAGGGGCGTGTCTGCATTTTCTGGTTTTGGCCTGTCCTGGAAGCCTTAGTGTAGTAATAGTACAAGAAAGTCTGCTTTCAGGGTATTTTCATCTTGACCTGAGGCAATAAGTCTGCATGAGATTGTTGTGGTATTTCCAGATTGTCTTGCAATCCAAATCCAATAGCTGTAGTTGAACTGGAGCATTTCTTTAAAAAAAAAAAATCTCGATTTTAAAATTTCCAGTAACGGAGAATCAATCACAGCCCTTGGTAAGTTTATACCAAAGGTTAATTTGTACATTTTACCTTCAGTGTTAAAAATGTGCTCTTTCTTTCTAGTCTGAATTTGCCTAGTTTCAATTTCCATGGGATCTTGTTATACCTTTATCTAATGAACTGAAGAGCCTGCTATTATCAAATCTTTCTTTCACATGTATATAGTGTTGCTATAGCCATGTCGGTTCCAGGATATTAGAGAGAAAAGTGAGGTGACGTAGTATCTTGTATTGGACCAATGGAAGATTTTACCTCTTCCTCATTCTGTGTCTTTATTGTAACACATGTTTTTTGCTTGCACCTGGCTTATAAAGTAATCCAAGTCAGTCTATGTTAGTAACCTGCCTTTTCCATTGACCACTCCCCCAATCTTTGCATCCTCTGCAAACTTAAGCAATAAAGATGTTCATGTTTTTTTCCACGACATTGATTAAAATATATTAAATAGAATAGGGCCAAGAACTGCTCCCTGCAGAAGTCCAGTCACTCGATGATTATTCCCCATTTACAATTACATTTTGAGATCTGTCAGACAGGTTTTGTATCTACTTAATGAGTGTCATAGTGACTTTGTATCATTCTAGTTTCAGAATCAAGAAACTGTTAAAATATTCTTTTACATGGGTTAGAACTGGGGACTTGGTATAGCTGATCCCTGAGTTTAGTTTTAAAGTAGTTCCCTGAACTGGAAATTCTCTGGGAAATAAATACTTATGGCAGGCACAGAACCTGTTTCTCAAACAAGTTCCATTTATTAGGAAAGGCAGAGGAAGAAAAATAATTGAAGATTAGGTTGTCAAGCAATATGTACACCAAATGAAATAAATAACCAATATTGTAAATAAACAAATAGACTGTAACAAGGGCCCAGACAGGATCCACCTGCACAAACTCTTTCAGTAGAGCAGTATGGTGACAGCAGCGGTGAGGCAAGTGTGAGTGAGGCCCATTGGACCCGTGCAGCTCTTTTACCAGGATTCCCACCAGCCGTGTTCACCAGTCCAGAACCTTCTCTAAAAATGAATTCCAGGAAGAGAATCATTCCCTCTAACCCCTCTTAGCTTCACACAAAGGAAGCTCTATGGGAGTTGATAGATGACTCTGGACAGAGCCAACTAGATTCTGAACTGCTGTTACCAGGGGAAACGTGGATGACTCCTCGGTAGAGTACCTGGATTTCAGTGGTGGATGAAGAGATGTCTTCAAAGAGTGGTGTGTACCTACATGCAGTTCCTTATATTTGTATTAAATAAATAAAGGAAATTATTGTGGAAAATGTTGAAAATTCAGCTCTGTGTTGCCTTCCCTCTTCCTTCACAAAGACTCGCAGAGCAGCGGGAGAGTGATCAGCTGGTCTGGATTTGTTGTGGGATCCCAGGATACATATTATAGACTCTTTCCCATCTTGAGCAAATAGAGTACAGCTTTGTATCAGGTCATGCCTTTAGTGAATCCTCTGGTTCTACGGAGCCTTTCGTATAGCTGGGAAGGATGGACCTTTCCCATCACCACTCATAAATAGTAATCTGAGATGGAAGAGGAACAAAGGGCTATTTAGATTCTCCTACTATAAACAGGTTTTCCCTCCTTTTCATTTGTATGCTGTGGGCAGGGCTCAGGGGAAACAGTCAGTCCATTTCCTTGTAATATATTGGCATCCAACTGATGCTGAGTATTATGTTAACTAAGGGTATGTCTACACTACCCGCTGGATCGGTGGACAGCGATCAATCCAGCAGGGATCAATTTATCGTGTCTAGTCTAGACGCAATACATCGACCCCCGAGTCCTCTCTCGTCGACTCCTGTACTCCAGAACCGTGAGAGGCGCAAGCAGAGTCGATGGGGGAGCAGCAGCACTTGACTCACCGCGGTGAAGACACCATGGTAAGTCGATCTAAGTATGCCAACTTCAGCTACATTATTCATGTAGCTGAAGCTGTGTAACTTAGATCAATCTCCCTCCCTCCGCCCCCTCCCAGTGTAGACCAGGGCTAAGTAGCATGTTTCTTTTATGTCTGGGTCAAGCCAGAATTAGATCCAGGTTTTCATATTAATGTTCCAATTTGGAGGGCCTGTGTACTGTATTCTTTGCAGGGAGTAAATATTTTAATCTGTTTTGGTTTATTATATTAGGTAAGAAAAGGGTATATCTCTCCTAAAACTGTAGTATTCAATATGCTGTAGGACCAAGAAACATATATGGTAACTGCATAGAATCTGGCTTAGTGGTGACTTTCTAGCCTTCTTTATGGGTGTGAAACATGTAGCTTGTGGAACAAACTACATACCCAGGCCTGGTTGGGCCAGATGGTTTATAACAATCTGAATTGGCCCTTGGTTCTACCAGATCAGGACAAATCAGGGTGGCTCATGATTGGGTCAAGTGGCTATGGCCACCCTTTGCTGCAAAGATTACGTTCATCCCCTCTTGCTTGTTTTCATTCTTATTTATGTAATTTAATAGGAGACATCTATTTAGGGACTCACTGGGTAATGGCTCACCTGCTTTAAATAGAGGTAAGAGCTACAAAAGCATTTCTTAAGTTGCAGTGGAAGTTCCTGCTCTTTTTTATCTTCCTCACAATACTACACACTATGTGCTACTTGTGGTTCTTTGACATAGTCGCTAGAGGAGAACTCATCATTTTGGTTGACTAGTATGTATACTTATATCTGTTCCACCATTGTTATAGCATTTGTCCTATATAAAAGTATCTGCTTCCAGAGCTGTAGTTCTTCTGACTTGGAATGCACCATCTTTTGAATAGTACATCAGAGCATCCTTCTGATGCATTGCTCAAAAAGATAGCATCATAGAATTATTTACAGACAGTGGACTCAGAATAAAATTCAGTTTAATGTCAGGACACAATATGTTTAAGGCAGTAATGCTTTCAAGCACAGAGCTGACAGCATCCTGTGTGCTTTTTGAAGCTTGAACTCACAAAGTTAAAACAACCTCCCGTGATGATGTTTGACAGTCTCCAAGGGAAAGAGAGACTGTTTGTGAGAGAGAAGAGGAATTAGAGTCTCCCAAGATTTTGTTGGAAAGTATCTAGGAGGACCATTATGAACAATGAAGTAAATGTTTAATTGTGTTCCCTCTTTATTCTAGATCCAGGATTTCTAAATGTAAGACACTCTCCCCTGGAATGATAACTAAAGCCTTCTGTCGCATCTATAAGTCCACAGAACCATAATGCCAGTTTTGATGACTACCACCTGAGGTTATACAAAACTTTCTCTCTTTTCACTGATAGTGAGCATGATCAACTGTCTTTAGCAGTACAGTCTTATTCTGGAAAACTTACTTCTCAAACACTAAGTGTTACTTGATCAGATCACTGAGAATGATGGGCATTAGTAAAAATGGTGGTATGCTTCTCCGTGATTAATTAAATCAACAGCATGTATCTGAAGGTCACATTGTCCACATGGACTTTGTTTTTTCTTTAACTAAACTGATTGCTGGTTGAACTCTTTTCATTACAACAGTGTTATTTTGTCCAGTTGAGGAAAAGAAAGAAAATACATACTGGGTGAATTGCACCCAAGCCAGGGTGGGTTGAAAGCCATGCCCAATATCTCTTTACATTTTAAAACATAAAATCAAATAAAGTATATTAGATGTAGGTAAGCAACCAAACCAGAAATTAACAACTATAATCTAGAAGGGTAGTCTGGGAAAAGAGACAAGTCACATTTATTTTTAGTTATAACCTAGATCTTTTTTAATTTGTTTAAATAATATTGCACAGTGTTTATATATAATCTTTTAATTTGATCAGATTTATAGGCTAAAGACTGTTTCCTCTCTCTATTGTATTATAGTCTGGTGAATGTCTTACTAGTTCAGAAAGAGGATTTTATTTTAAAATATTTTTTTTTCTACAGTGCACTGGCAGTTCCTGCTCTAATTAAGGGCAATATACAAATAATAAATAGTTAATAGTATTAAATATGTATTTATAAGATATATATATGAAAGAATAAACAAGTTTCATATTGGACATATGAGGTAATAGAAACAGTGTACTGCTATTACACATTAATGTTTACAAATGTGCCTTAATGGTCAAGTTCAGAACTGGCATCCTGGCCTCACATTTATGAAATATCACATGCTATATTTTCAAAAGCATGAATAATAGGTTTCTCAGCAAAAAAATGTGCACATTTCACTCCTCCCCTGGAGAGGGGGGAGGAGGGGGAAGCGGGAAATGCAGGGTTGGGTAGCCTCCTTGGGATATTTATTTACCCAAAATCCCAATTATATTTTCCTGTGGTTTTCTTTCATGTTTACATGTACTCTAACTCAAGATTATTTTACAGGATCCCTGATTGAAGGGGCAAGAGTAATCTAAATCCAGAGCACCTCAGTAAGCTTCTCTGTGATTACTGATATTAGAAAAAAAACCAAAAACCTGCTTTCTATTGGCTTCAAATAAAGGGATTTTGTAAAAAGCAATATTAACTTAATCTCTTCAAATTCTCTAGTTTTCCAAATACATACATTGCCTTCATAAATAAGAAGCTTAAGAACAATGAATAGTTTAAATCAATAACAAAATTTAAAAGCTAATACTGGTGAAATTTACATGACAATTTGAAATCTGTTTTCATATTTATGTTGTCTTGTAGTATTTAAAAAGCAGGATCTGGTTAGAATTTTTAATTAAGATTGAAGTAATAATGGCCATGGGAAGGTTTGAAAATATCAGCTTTGCCAAGCATTAGGGGGCAGAAACCTGACTTTATGTTAATTTAAATGGAAAAAAGTATTAGACGTTTTGTTCCTCCACCTATGTGATCAAGCGACTGTGGCTTCCTAAAAAGAATTTATCTTTCTGTGACTCTTGTTTAAGGGCCCAAATACATACTTCATGTTATAAGGAAAGCAGTGTGGAGAGGCAGCTGTTTTGCAAAAAAATGAACAGTTGCACATGTCTCACAGCTATTTACACTATATTATAAATTTATAAACTGTTCTGAGATGACCCCTTTAGAAATTAGAAAGTTCTCTTGCAGAAGATTACAAGACCAAATATCAAAAGTATTTGTTCATCAATAGGTACCTAAACTGTAAAATGAATCATTCTCTAATTCAGTTACAGGAGAATCTCAAAGCAGTTTATAAAAGAAGTGTTAAGTGACCATAGCTGTAATTTATTTTTTCCCCAAAATGTAATCTTTTTTTTTAAATGGCAAACTCCTGTCTATCTTCTCAGACAACAATAATTAAAGTTTATTTTTGGGTCCAAGCTTGTAGTCTTTTCATATCCAAAATCCCAATGATTTTGGTTGTTTGAGGAATACAGAATCTGATTAATAGTGCTGAACACAACACAGTATAAATTGCCAAAGCAACCTGTATCTATGTGCACCAAATTCACCACTAGCATGAGAAAAGCTCTATGGAAGTCACTGTATATGGGGACATTTGTGCCAGTGGTGACTTTGCTCTAGAAGTGGCTAAATATTACATTTTATTTTCACAATCTGGCACCAGTAAGTATCCTGGTCCATTTGTAAAAGATCTATATAATTCTTTCCTTGCCAGTTCTTTGTATTTATCAAAAAAGGGAAACTTTAGAAAAGCTTGAACCCAGAAGGAATAAGTTAAGTAGGTAACCTTTGATTTCAAGATCAGTTCTCATACCCATGACTGAACTTAGTTCAAAAAATTATGCATGTGATCTGCAAAAATCTATTAGAAGGTCACAAGTGAGTCGACTGGTTTAGGGCTCCTGTAATTTTCTGCTACTCACTGAAGCTTACTCCAATTGGGTTGAAATGTCTTTTGAAATCATTTTCAGACATGATCTGTGTGCCTGTGTTTTTAGCCTTTTGATTTGGATTGAGAAAATTACTCATTTTGAAAATGCTGTATCTCTTACCTAACTGATACTTGGTAATCTACTGAACATTTTTTAAAGAACAATTTTTGAAAGAAAGGTAGAGATGAGAAATAGCTTGTAAATTAAACTGACAAGCATATTGTTATTCGAGGCATTAAGAATAGGTTGCAAATACTTTCTTTCTTAAGGGCTCTTCAGAGAGCAGAACAGACCAGACAACAGGGATGAAAAACAGGAACATTGCATTTGTTGAGGATCAACTTTTTCTTGGAGTCCGTTTTCATGAAGTTACATATTTGTGCTTAAACAACAGACAAAATGGCACATATCCTTCTTATGTAAAGTCATGTCTGAGTTCTATCAGGAATCTGGCCTACAACTCCAATTCAGTGATTCTTGAGGAAACTCTGAGGAAGGAAAAACAAAAAGAGTGTAAGGAAGGATCAAAGAGGTATGGAGATAGGGAGAAGATAAAGGGGAAGATTAAACAGTGATGTCATCAGGGAATAAGAGTGGTCACCAAAATAATAAGCCTCTATCACTTGAGCTAAGGAGTAACTTTATTAGTTAATCACAATAGTAGGCACTTATCGTCCATGTGGATTCTAGCCACTTGGAGACAGGACGGTTATCCAGTGTGTATAGTTGGTCTCAGACACAGGTTATTCCCATCTTCCTACTTACTACTGAGAATTATGACAAAATTTGGATTTATAAAGTAGAGATTAAAATTATTTCACCACCTCAGTGCATTCTTTTCAAATCCCAACTTTCACTGTAGATATACAATGAAACTCTTAAAATTCATTATTTGCCAAGTTAAGTATAAATGCAGTGACTCCTTTCATAGAGGTGCCTTCAGTGGTTTAAAAAAAAAAAAGCTCTGTGTCCATTGACATGGTTGAAAAAACATGCTTTCAAAGGGATGTCCAAGGAGTAAACAAAACTAGGAAGTTAATGACATTTTACACACACTTCCCTGAAATGAAATGTACTTAGGAGGAGGGGGAAGAAAACCCTCTCTCTCTTTTACTGAAGATAGTTTGTTTTCTTATGTCTTGTCCTTTTAGTGTTTATACAATGAGGAAAGAAATGCTGTGTTATATCAAAGCTCAACTGTGACTGATCTAAAGGAAGAAATTTGTTGTTTTATTATGTAGGGATTTCAAGAAAAATGGTGTTCCTTCACTATAGGGGCCAGAAGGTTTCTTCTCATATTCAAAGCTGGAAGAGGGTATTTTTGGAGGAAATCTCTCGCAGTTTGTCTCTTTAGGGACTAGAGTTCCTCACTCTCTTTCCCTGCACCCTTTTTCATGGTGAGATGTTAGGGCCATGCTTCTTGCTGGCTCTTGCTCATAGTAAGGCTTCCCCCAGTTCTCTGTCAGGCTGCCTCCATTGCAACCATACTAAGACACTAGGCAATTAGGACACCCAGGAGGGTTATGCAGAAAAAAATAGACTTTGCAAGTATATTAACTTTTCTGGTTAGGTCCTTGGAGCTCTACCTCTGACTTTTGCAGTCTCTCTTCTCTGCATATAGACTGCGGATGATGCAGAGCTGCTCTCTGCAGAGCCTTTGGAAGAGAGACACTGGCCGTATATTACAACAGTTGATCAGTCCTTGGAAAGGTATGTCTTAGCATGTAGCATGGTGCTGTTATGCTCTCAGGAGAAAGTCCCCCAGAACCTGAAAAAGGAGAAGAGATTAAAAAGAAAGCAATGAAAATACTTGTAGAGGTCTAAAAACTACGTGCTATGGACTTTCTCACTAATGATTCTCCCTTTACAGTCCTAACCCACCCTCAGTTAAAAATTAGCATGCTCTCCAGATGGATCAGCAGGGGCACAAACACAGCTGTACATCTCTGGCACGCAGGAGCTTCAGCTTGTGTGTTCTAGCTAGCAAGCCAGCTCTCCTTGTTTTTGTCTTTTTTAAATAGTTGCTTCATTGGAAAAGGAATGAGGATCCTTGATGTTTCAAAACAATATTGTTGTTTTATTTTAAAGTAGAAGGTACGTAGTAGGAATATGCTTGCTTTAGATTATGTCTGAAACATTATCATGAGTCCAGCCTTGTCATTACCAGCTACTGTACTTTAATCAATGTAGAGTAAATAGACTTAGCTATGATATCGTACATAAGAAGAAAGACTAGGTGATTTGGATAAATATAAATCATAATGAATCTTCAATTTCTCAAGGTGCAAAATAGCTCGATTCACTTTATAATAGCTCAATTCACTGCCTCCTTAGTTTCAGACAGGACAGAAAGCAGAAATATCAAAATTCTTGCAATATAGCTAATTAGTCAAAATCCGAAAGTATTGGGAGAGTCACAAAAAAGCCTTTTCTGAGATTTCAAGGGTCAGTCCTGTCTCCTTGGCACCTCTTCAGTGGCACATCAGCGCAGTAAAGCTGGCCTAATCAACCAATTGAGGATTCTCTTGGCATGATATTATAGGAATGGGATAACAGACAATGTAGAGGGAGTGCTAGGTGTGTGGCTGCAGGAAATGTGCATGTTGGAGGGCGGCTGCACTCTTGCTATCCCCATTTGTGAATGGCTCCTCAGGGGCCTTTGTAGCAAGGTTCAATTTAGAGCAGTCCTGAGACTGCTCTAATATGAACCAGGGGGCAAACTGGCCCCCAAGAGAAGCCCATCAGTGAGGGAGGGAAGTGGATAGGGAAGTGGTTTTAGGCATCTCTGTGTCCTCCCTCCTCTGAGGAGCACCACTTCAGCACAGATAAATGATTTAACCCTACTGTGATTTTAAGAGATGTTTTGCTATGATCAGAATAAGCATCTGAACATCCCAGGATGCAATTTAAATGAAACCAGTCTCTGAATAGTGGATTGTCACTAGTGATGAGTTATAAAGGGTGTACTGGGGTGGGAGGGGTTGAGGGGGGAACCAATTTGAACTTTTGAAACAAAATTGAACTAGAAATTAGGACTAGAACCTGTGGGTCAAATTGGGAGAAGTAAAATTACTATACTATTAATGTATTTGTAAATTTTACTTGTCTTTGAACATCTTGGTTTCAGCCAGCACAGGAAATGCACTTAGCTGTGGGAAAACCTTGCCTTATGGAAGAATCACATAGGTAGACTATAAAAGGGATGATATTATACCAATTTGGTTCTATGAAAATGTAGTAGGGCTATATGAAAATTACTCTAAAATCTGTAGAATTTAATAGACAGTTGCACTATTTCCATAGTATTTTTGTTGGGTTGATTAAAAAAAAATCCTATAGACTTCTGTATACTTCTCTATTGAATTCTATACAGTGATTAAAAAAAAGCTATGGAAAAGGTATAATTTTCCATTAAGTTCTACAGAACTTTTCCAAAGGATTATTGGAGAAAAATGCCTCTGTATGATAGTACTACCCAAAGCCACAATATTAACATCACTGTAAATTGCAGTGTTTTGAATTTTACTGTATCATTTTTACTGTAGAGTTTTGTAATTCCCTTTTGCAGGGGAAGGCTATTTTTACTGAAATTCTGACCAAAGCAGACCCATTAAATATTAAACTCTCACAGTAAAGCAAATCAGAATCTGACTCTTGTCTGTTAACAAGTGCAGTGAAGAGAATGAGTTCAGGTGCTCATGCTGAGAGCACACAAACTTTTCATGTTATTGATATCATGCAGTGTGTGTGTCTAAAACCAATTATGTAAGCTGATGTATAGTATTGTGCAAAGGAAGGAAAAGTGGCAGAGAGTGATTGAAAGCTGTGAGAAATAAAAGTTAGAAACCACCGAAGGTTCAAACAGAGTGTTTCATATCCTTGCCACAAGTGGGACTGCACTATGAAGCAAAGAAATCGTCTTGCATTTCATAAAAACACTGATGTGGATTAGCATAGGAAAAAATCAGAGGAAATAATTTGCAACAGTAAGATATAACTATGTTATAGAAAGGGTTCTTGAAGAAAACTGATAAAGATGACTCAGGTATTTATAGTAATAGTGGTATGAAGGTAAACTAGAACCATGAATCTTTGGAAACGTTGGAAGACAACAGTTAGAATTACCGAGAGGTCAAATCCTGTTTGTTTTCATTGAGCTGCTTTTAACGGTACTACATATGTAAGGCAAGAAGGCATCCAAATACACTCTTGGCATACCTATCAGTCAAAACTCCCATTAAAGGTTGTTGCTTTGATGTTTTTGGTCAATATGATGATTTTATACCTTATCAGTCCTATAGTAAAATTGATGTTAGCTCTGTGGGGTACATTTTTCCCCTCTCCCTGCAAACCATAGTTCCTGCAGTCCTAATTTCACAACAACATGTGTGGTAGTTCTAGATCAGTTAAATGCTGTAATATAATATGATTCCCACCCCACCAAACCTTACATGTGACACCTCCAATCTTTGTAAAAAATTGGATCTAGATCTAATAGTCATAGATGATCCCTTCCCTCTACAAATTGTCAAAGCAAGATTCCATAAGCTACTCTTGGCACACTGAAGTTCAGATGGGATATAAGTGAAGACATGGTAGAAAGTCACCTACCTTCTGATTCTGGGTTTGGTGAGGCGAGCCAACAACAGAATCTTCAGAGTGTAGCACTCTCCAGCATATATGTGTGCTGTGCAGGGGAGTGGGAGAGGTAGGTGGTATAGAGCTGACTATAGTCGTTTATGTCACCCAGACATTAGCTTTGACCAGGGAAAGTCCAGGTTGTCCTTTAGGACAGCCTTCCACCTGTTTGTATTCCCCACATAAATCAAAGCAACCAGAAACCAGATTATGGAGCTACACTCAGATCTGGAAAACCCAGAACCTCCAAAAAGTTAAAAACTGGATTCTTAATTTGTTCTGAGTTGAGCAGACTCGTTTTTCAGTTGTAGACTCTTCTTTGGTTTTAAATGGAGATGGTGAAACAGATTAATTTTTTTATGAAGACAGAGAAAAGTTGGGGACGCTCTGTTTCATTGGGGTTCATGTTACTTATGAATATTCAGAAAGCCAGTTGGCATTTGTGACAGTGTTTGCATATTCAAAAGTTTCACACATTTTAACATGAAATAATTTGTACAAAAGTTCATTATTCATTGTTTGTTCTCTTATTGAAAATACTTAAGTGATCCAATATGGGAGAAGAAGCAATACTGCGGGTTGATCCTGTGCCCACTGACGTCAGACAAAGCTCCCATTGACTTCCATGGTGAAGGATTAAGTCACAGGTGACTTAGGTCACCAACCATTCAATGAGTGAAATTTACCTCTCTGCAGAAGGCCACCACTGTATCATTTAAGACCTACTGAGGTCTTGGTCCTCATTCTGTGCATAGCACCTTGCAGGATAAAGCTCTTACCCTCAATTTGAGAGTGTAAGTAAGATTTAAGTGTCACTGAGTATGTCTCCACAGCAAAGAAAAACCAACAGCTGGCCTATGCCAGTTTACTCAGGCTTGTGGGGCTTGGGCTGCCAGGCTGTTTCATTGCTGTGTAGACTTTGGGTCTTGGGTTGCAGCCTGAGTTCTGAGACCCTCCCACCTCAAAGGGTACTAGAGCCCAACCTCCAGCCCAAGCCCAGAGTCTACAAAGCAATGGAACAGCCCTGCAAGCCTGAGCTAGACACAGGTGTCTAGTTGCAGTGTAGACATACCCACACAGGCCTCAACCTGGCCCTCTACTCAGGAACAAATTTCATCCAATATAAATAGTGAATACTGTAGCTGAAGCAAACACTCATAGTGTAAAGGCTGTTGTCCAGCCTTTTCACTGATGATTAATTGAAAATAATGAACATATTTAAAGAAAATCAGGAACATTTAATGAATAATTCACTAATAAAAATGGGTCTAAAATCATGACAGTGATTGATTTTTAATAGTTCAGTAAAGAACTACTGTACTTTTAACTCTGTTAGGACATCCTTTCCTGTTTGTGTTACACTTTGTGTCACTTAATCAAATTTATGAGGTTCATACTTTTACTATATGTGCCACACAAGAATCAGAAGAAAATGTAGTACTTTGGATTGGGAAAGATATCCCAAATACCACCATTAAAAAACACACCTCATGCATAGTTGTTGTTTATGAGTATCCACTTTAACACTACCACTTATGCAACTGACACCATAGTTAATGAGGTGGTCTTATAGTATCATGATTAAATATATGTATAGTATGTGTGTCTCGTAATACATTAAAAATCAAGTTGCAAACTGCTCTTGAAATATTTTGCATGACATAAAACATCTTCCACATCAGATTCAGAGGGTAAAAGATAAAGAATTAGAAAGAAGATATATATAAGAATTAGAGAGTGTATATATATATAGTATCAGAGGGGTAGCCGTGTTAGTCTGGTTCTGTAAAAGCAGCAAAGAATCCTGTGGCACTTTATAGACTAACAGATGTTTTGCAGCATGAGCTTTCGTGGGTGAATACCCACTTCTTCGGAAGCAAGTAGTGGAAATTTCCAGGGGCAGGTATACGGTATATAAGCAAGCAAGAAGCAAGCTAGAGATAATGAGGTTAGCTCAATCAGGGAGGATGAGGCCCTGTTCTAGCAGTTGAGGTGTGAAAACCAAGGGAGGAGAAACTGGTTCTGTAATTGGCAAGCCATTCACAGTCATGCTGCAAAACGTCTGTTAGTCTACAAGGTGCCACGGGATTCTTTGCTGCTTTTACAGAACCAGACTAACACAGCTACCCCTCTGATACTTGACACCATGCAAGGCACTGCATTTTGCCGTATGAAGTGGAAATCCATCAGCCTCATGAAGAAACTTGCACAAATACAGACGGATATCATTTTCCTTTCCAAATGTAAACGGATGGACATCATACCTAATGGACTAAAGGTAAAAAATCCACTGCTATCTACATACTACACAGACCACAGTGAGAGATTA
The DNA here is from genome assembly GCF_020497125.1 of Mauremys mutica. Lineage (NCBI taxonomy): Eukaryota > Metazoa > Chordata > Testudines > Geoemydidae > Mauremys > Mauremys mutica. The sequence continues at coordinate 52,067,902 of NC_059076.1, read as the reverse complement.
TGCCGTACTCTATCAAAGAAACTGAGGAACCACCTGATCAGCATCCTATACAGCAAACAGGAAAACATCAAAAAAGAGCTCTCCAACCTGGAGACTCTCATCAATAACCAAACTTCCATACAAACGGACTTCACTAAAATAAGACAGGAGATCTACATTACTCACTTCACCTCTCTACAAAGGAAAAAGGACTGTAAGCTGTCTAAACTCCTACCTGCCACATGGGGCCACAACCGTGGTACCCCTAACCCACCCAGCAATATCGTCAATCTATCCAACCACACACTCAGCCCAGAAGAAGAGTCTGTCCTATCTCGGGGACTCTCTTTCTGCCCTGCCTCCCCCACCAACATGATACAGTTCTGCGGCGATCTGGAAGCCTACTTTTGCCGTCTCCGACTCAAAGAATACTTCCAGGACAACACTGAACAATGCACTGATACACAGTTACCCTCCCACCAACAGCACAAGAAGAAGAACTCCACATGGACTCCTCCTGAGGGTCAAAATGACAGTCTGGACCTATACATTGAATGCTTCCGCCGACGTGCACAGGCAGAAATTGTGGAAAAACAACATTGCTTGCCTCATGACCTAAGTCGTGCAGAACGCAATGCCATCCACAGCCTCAGAAACCATCCTGACATTATAATAAAAAAGGCTGATAAAGGAGGTGCTGTTGTCATCATGAACAGGTCTGACTACCAAAAGGAGGCCACCAGACAACTCTCCAATACCAAATTTTACAGGCTACTTCCCTCAGATCCCACTGAGGAATACACTAAGAAACTGCACCATCTACTCAGGACACTCCCTACACTAACACCGGAACAAATCAACATACCCTTAGAGCCCCGACCAGGGTTATTCTATCTACTACCCAAGATCCACAAACCCGGAAATCCTGGATGCCCCATCATCTCGGGCATTGGAACTCTCACTGAAGGACTGTCTGGATATGTAGACTCTCTACTCAGACCCTATGTTACCAGCACTCCCAGCTATCTCCGTGACACCACTGATTTCCTGAGGAAACTACAATGCATTGGTGACCTTCCAGAAAACACCATCCTAGCCACCATGGATGTAGAGGCTCTCTACACAAACATCCCACACACTGATGGAATACAGGCTGTCGGGAACAGTATCCCTGATGATGCCAAAGCACAACTGGTTGCTGAGCTCTGTGCCTTTATCCTCACACACAACTATTTCAAATTTAATGACAATATATACCTCCAGATCAGTGGCACCACTATGGGCACCCGCATGGCCCCACAATATGCCAATATTTTTATGGCCGACCTGGAACAACGCTTCCTCAGCTCCCGTCCACTCACGCCCCTTCTCTACCTACGCTACATTGATGACATCTTCATCATCTGGACCCATGGGAAGGAGACTCTGGAAAAATTCCACCACGATTTCAACAGCTTCCACCCCTCCATCAACCTCAGCCTGGACCAATCTACACGGGAGGTTCACTTCCTAGACACCACGGTGCAAATAAGTGATGGTCACATTAACACCACCCTATACCGAAAACCTACCGACTGCTATGTCTACCTTCATGCCTCCAGCTTCCATCCCGGACACACCACAAGATCCATTGTCTACAGCCAAGCACTAAGGTACAACTGTATCTGCTCTAACCCCGCAGACAGAGACCAACACCTAGAAAATCTCCACCAAGCATTCTCAAGACTACAGTACCCACACGAGGAAATAAGGAAACAGATCAACAGAGCCAGACGTGTACCCAGAAGCCTCCTACTGCAAGACAAACCCAAGAAAGAAACCAAGAGGACTCCACTGGCCATCACATACAGTCCCCAGCTAAAACCCCTCCAACGCATCATCAGGGATCTACAACCCATCCTGGACAATGATCCCACACTTTCACAGGCCTTGGATGGCAGGCCAGTCCTCGCCCACAGACAACCTGCCAACCTGAAGCATATTCTCACCAGCAACTGCACACCGCACCATAGTAACTCTAGCTCAGGAACCAATCCATGCAACAAACCTCGATGCCAACTCTGCCCACATATCTACACCAGCAACACCATCACAGGACCTAACCAGATCAGCCACACCATCACCGGTTCATTCACCTGCACATCCACCAATGTAATATATGCCATCATATGCCAGCAATGCCCCTCTGCTATGTACATCGGCCAAACTGGACAGTCTCTAAGGAAAAGGATAAATGGACACAAATCAGACATTAGGAATGGCAATATACAAAAACCTGTAGGAGAACACTTCAACCTCCCTGGCCACACAATAGCAGATCTTAAGGTGGCCATCCTGCAGCAAAAAAACTTTAGGACCAGACTTCAAAGAGAAACTGCTGAGCTCCAGTTCATCTGCAAATTTGACACCATCAGCTCAGGATTAAACAAAGACTGTGAATGGCTTGCCAATTACAGAACCAGTTTCTCCTCCCTTGGTTTTCACACCTCAACTGCTAGAACAGGGCCTCATCCTCCCTGATTGATCTAACCTCGTTATCTCTAGCTTGCTTCTTGCTTGCTTATATATACCTGCCCCTGGAAATTTCCACTACTTGCATCCGAAGAAGTGGGTATTCACCCACGAAAGCTCATGCTGCAAAACGTCTGTTAGTCTATAAGGTGCCACAGGATTCTTTGCTGCTATATATATATAGATAGATATAGATATAGATGATATATTTGAAAAATATTTTATAGCATTTAAAATATAAAGTAGATGAACAAATATACAATATACAAAATATCTCATATTTTCTTGATTTACATGGCTGGGGGGGAAATAGCTGGATCCCCCCTTCGAGTTGTGCATATGGTACAGGCACTTTAAATGCCTTACATTAGTTCTATCTAGTTAAGACATTACAATGTCAAATCATTGGTGAGTCCTATCTTCTTATATGCACAATCTGATGGAAAGGTCCGTAGATTGGAAATGAATTATGATGTTTCTTTTGTAAAGAATCCTTATTTCCTGAGAACAATGGTCTAATTTCTTTGTGGATTTGGTTATTTATGAAGTATGCTATAATGTGAGAGTTGTGGATTTAAAGAAATTGTGATTAGCACTGTGTTAGTTTTTGCTTGTGGTCATGCCTTATCTTAGAGTGCACAGAATGCTGTTAGCTAAATTGAAGCCCCATTGAGTGAAACAATTGGATTCATCCAAGAAGAGAAGAAAAATGATCCTCTTAGTGGCATTCCTTAGTACAGTAGAAAATGCTTATCTTGTGATGGCTATTGGCAGTTTGTATAAATGATACTGCACAGAATTTTAAGTTAACCTGTTTAGTTTTACATGACCTGAGATATTAAAAATATCTTCATTTTGAAGGGCTGCCAGGAGGTAACTCAGCATCACATCAATTTTTGAAAGCAATGTCACTGAAATGGTGCATGTTCTTATTGCATTTTTAGCATTCAGTGAATATTGGTTATGATTCATAATAAGTTTGAAAAATCAGCATTTGCAATGGGATTTTCTTATCTCTGAAAAGCATATCTGACATGAAATAGCACATCACAGTTTTGATTTACGCTTTTTTCGGTAGATATGCCAGCTGCATACCAATATATCGAGATTTTGACATGATGCCAATCCTTGCTCCTTAAAGGAGAAGGAAATGTTTTATTTATACAAATAGGTAGATATAGATAGATATAATGCCTGGAAAACAAACAAACAATCCTTGCTGATCAAAGAAAAACACCCATATAAATAAAACTCAGATTCCTCAGTCATAGGCAGCACAGCTACATTGTTTATCCTCTCTCCCCCTCACTCTCCAAAATCATCTGTTTATGCTTCAGTGCACTCAAGAGGAAAGCAACCTTGTGGTAACACTTCAGTATTCACCAGCAGGTCTCTCAAAGACGTCAAGGTGAGCTTTTACATTTTCAAAGTAAGCACCATGTCCCATCTCATGGTTCAGTTTCAGCTTTTGGATTACCAAGGTAGCTATATAATTATCCATCTCCCTTTATTTACTATTGGACTGGCAAGTTGATTTTCAAACAAGGGAATATTGTTTTTTGATCCTATCCTCAGACTCACTCTGTAATGTGAGACATAAAACACTTAAGAGGTTGATTGTCCATATCCCTACACATGAGGTAGTCATTTATGCCTAAGCAATGTGTGTGTAAAATTCTGCTATAGGCCTATGCAATAGGATAAGTCTGATAGTTCTTCATTCACAGATGTAAATGACTATACAAGATGGAAGGCATATCTGTAATGTAAATTGAGAATCTGATAAGGAAACTCCAAGGCGTGTAATTTTCTCTTACTTAGCTACACAGATGTCCTAGAGATTATGGGGCTTGATCCAGCAAGTGTGAGAAACTTCATTGGGCCCTGCTACCTAAGGGCCCAAATCCGTTAACATTTATATAGTTGTTGAGCACCCTCAACACTTATTCTCTTCAATGAGTGTTATCTGTGTATCTGTTCAGGAACAGTTCTTCCTGAATAACTCCAGCTGTGGACACTTCTATTCTCTAATCAGAGTGTCTTGCTCCTGGTTAGCTTAATCCAGCTGTTTGAAAGAACGTGTGTTGACAAACCCTAATTCCTGAACACTTTGCCCTCCTAGGCCCAACATGTCCTACATCTTTGTATTAATAGTTGACAATAATGAAAAACTATTGTATCCCACTTGCTACTGAAAGCAGTAGGAGGGGGAATTATGATGGTTCTGGGAACTAGAAGTACAAGCTTTGACTGCTTTTGTTAGATGATGTTTAGGGTGTAAAATCTCAGCATTAAAACTTTACTTTCTTCCCAATTCTTGGTTTCTCCTATCTTCACCTGGGAAGCATCTGGCTATTGTCAGAGACTAGATAATGGTCTAAGTGGACTAGTGGTCTGATCCAATAAGGACATTCCTATGATCCTGTACAGGTATCCATTCCATCCTAGTGCAGGCCAGACAAGAGTGATGTAATTTGCTATAATTGGGATTACATTTCTTATCACTTGAAAACACAGGCTAGTGCAGAATGTTTATTAAACAAAGTTTTACAAAGTGAAGATTTTGACCTGTGCTCAGGGATGTCTGTTGGATGCTATTTAGTGTCTGCACAGAATTCAAGGTATTGATTTTAACCTTAAAAAAATAAAAATCTAAATGGTTCAGGACCTAGTTACCTAACAAACAGTTTTTCTGCTAAAAACACTCCTATAATTCAAATAAGAAGAGATATTTGAGCTCGGGCTCTGGCAGCACTTCCCTCTTGTTTAAACCAGCAAGGTGTTCTCCTTGAAAAGCTTTCTTGAAAACCTGGCCCCTCTGAAGTCAACTGAAGATTTGTCATTCACTTTAATGGAACTTGGATTTCACATTTAACTCGAGAACATGCTTTCCCCCATAATCTTCTACAACCTGGATTTGTTGGCCTTCTGAGGACACTGCAAGTTGCCACTCTTTTTCTCAGCATTTTAAGTATATGGTAGATGGAGGTACATAGGGGACTTATGTTTATGATATTGCAGGGAATTGTTTGAGCAACAGAAAGCTTATTTGACTATACTGCTGATAGCTCATTATTTTGATATTGTATGTTACATATTCTAATGAATGGAGAGGGAAAGAAAAACTCAGTAATATACACATGGGATGTTCAGGAGTATTTACAGGAAAATATTGATGTTCAACCCTTGGGAATTCCTTATTGAACTGAATATGTGTCTTGATGTGGGATTGGGAAGCAATGAGGAAGCTTATTTACTGCACATACTTACAGTATGATTGTAACCAGTTAGTAAAAGCAGAGGAATTTTTTTTCATTTGTTTTTTATGAAAGATCATAGGATTTACACTGAAGTTTCACTTAATAACTTTAAATTAACTGAACATAATAGCAATTGTATCATGAGCTCTTATGACTAGGTAACATACACCAGGATGTATCTGTCTATGCATGCATCCAACGAAGTGGGTATTCACCCACAAAAGCTCATGCTCCAGTATGTCTGTTAGTCTATAAGGGGCCACAGGACTCTTTGCTGCTGTCTATGCTATGTTTCTTATGATATGCTGAATATTTAGATGTCAGTTTCAGTTTTTCCAACAGTCTTGCCACATATAAAATTAGTCTTACTACATATAAAAATAAAACTTTATTTAACCTACCATGAAAAAAACAAACACATTTTTAAAGCTCAAACTCTGATTTTCACTGGATGATTAAGAGAAACAACAATGTATCAAGTTGTGATAGTAGTAATAACAGATGACTAATCTTTTTCCTTGGATTCATTAAGCCATCTTTATATTTACAATTTACTTAAATGAATGAAAATTAATAAAGTTGTTTTTTCTTCACATCTGTGGAACAATCAGATATGGCCAGTATCTACAGAGGAAAATGTTCTTCAATCCATCAGGTTTAATTGTGGTACTTTTTGACTATTAACTGTTCTTTCTTGTGAGATTGTATTTGCCTCTTTGTGGACCAGTGTTGTATGCCATCTAGCTGACTGAAGATTAGAAAGGGAAAGAGGAGGAATCTTTCCCAGGCAGTAGTTAGCATTTCCTACCTGTTTCTCATCATCCAGAAACCATGCCACGTGACATTACACAAAAGATCATGAGTATGGCTTGTTAAATAGTTCAAGTTAGTAATGGAATCTAACTGGTATACAAGATCTGTGGATAAATACTTTCCCATTATAAACTTAATAAGGAAACCATCACATGCAAGGACTCTTAAAATAATGTCATATGCAATATAAATATAGACAGCAATAGAAAACTCAGTTAAGACCACTCAAAATTATACAGTGATCTAGGTCAGATGTGGCATACCAGATATGCCCCCAGAAAAACAGGCACAATTTCTAATTTAAATGGCCCAATCTTCTGCTGACTGATTTCAATGGCAAGTCTCCTACTGAGTTCAATGGGAGTATAAGTGAGCACAGGCCAATTAGACTAAAAATAAAGACCATATATGATTGTTGAGTATATTCTTTTCAGTCTGTCTGTCTTCTAGATGAACCAAGAGATGAGTGCTTATAAACAGCTTAATTTGAACCATATTCTGTTTTGTAAGCTTTCCAAAATTTCACAGATTTTATTGACAATTTTGTATAAGGGAAAATTACATTTAAAAAAAATCTTTATTTAGATTTTAATAATTATTTATCTCTTAATCCTGAAATTTAGCCTGGCATTAGTTTGGCACAATTGAAACTGAAGTTTGCTGCTTCTTTCATTTTTATAATCAAATAGGCAAATATATTTTGATGGATATGCTGCATTGTTTTCGATTTATCAGTTCAATTTAAAGCTCTCAGAGACCTCATCAAGGAATGTAGAAATTCTGGCACATTTTGTTTCCAGTGTAATGAACATTATTTACTTTAAAAAATGTTTTCTTTTATGCAATTACTGTTAGAGTAATCATTAGCCACAACAAAAAATCAATGTCTTATTCTATAATTCATATTACTTTTAACAATCTATGATCCCTAGGGTCAAGATTATTTTATGAAAAACAAAAAGGACATATATTTCATATTTTTTAGTTTTCTAAAATGAACATGTAAATTAACTGCAAAATTACTTGCTCTTAATTAGTATTTTTTGCATAATGACCCAGAATTTCTTTGGGTCTTTTCTACTAGCAATAAGAGGTAATGCTTTGTGAATATTTCTTAAGTGCCAATTATGTCCCAAACCTCACAGAAATACATTGTTAGAAATAAATGGATAACTTAGGGCATTCTTCAAGGTAGGCTCCATGTGTGCATTGATGTTATTTTCTATTCAGTTCTTAATGCATAATGCTGTTTAAGAGCTGAATCCAAGTATATCTATCTTTGGTACTTCTAGGGTTCAAGTCATCATAGTACCTAGGTCCATTAAATTTGGTGGAAGTTTTCACTGAGTAAGGAGCATAGGAGTGAGTATTGCTAGTAGAGCTGTGAGAATAACCAATCTTTATTTTTAGTGGCAGTTCTGGAAAACAAAAATATTTTTGGGGGGGTCATTTAGATTGAGGTTTTTAAAATACATGTAATGAAATTTTGAAATGACAAGTCATGTGACTAGAAAACTCAAAACATTTCATTAAAAAAAATTCAAAACAAAACATTTTGATATTTTTTAAATATTGTTTTACCAGGACAATGCTATAAACTCTACAAATTCACAAAATGTTTCAGTCAACCTGAATTTACAATTTTTGGTGGGGAAAAATGACCAAAATTTTTCACCAAGCTCTAGCTGTAAGGGAAACAGAGTGTTGCTGTCCAAAACTATTAATTTCCAACTACCATGCATGATACATTCAGATTAGCATATTTACCATTAAAAAAGACCTCAAGACATTCTTGCTTTTAAAAATTATTTACATTTATGCTAATTTCATCATTGTAGTTACAATACTTGAATGTGAACCAATGCATAGAATTACCATGCAAAAGATTGGATGGTTCTAGGATAAGAGAAAACTGAAAGGTCTGCAATGTTATTTACAAAATGCTGGCTATTAAATATAATATATTAGAGGCCCTTTTAAAACTAATTCCCCAGTTTATTTTTTGTTTATTTCTATGATTACTTCTATTTAATATTAATTACACTGTTAACATTACCATCTTGTATCAACTCTATCATCTGAGATTAACTGATCCTGTTTTTTCCCTATTGTTTGATCTGTTCAGAGGGATACATAATATCTGCATTTATATTTCCGACATGTTGCCAGCCTGTAAATGGTCATATTAATACTTAACTAAATTTAATCTTGATAAATCCATGGAACATCCCATTAAAGTATGGACGGTTGGTGTGTATAAAGCAAGTTGCACTCAGAATATACCAGTGTTCCTTGTCACTTATTTCTCCTCAAACAAGAATCCACCCTGTATTGCTATTGCTTCGGTTGAGGGGTGATATATGAATACCTATATTCATATATGAATAAGAGCATCAATTTGAGAATAAAACTGTTTCCTAGTCAACATTTGTTATTCTCCTGTTTGAAACATTTGTCATGAATTCAGGAACAGAAACAATATTCTGTAACTTAGGTGACCATGCAAATGCCACAAAGCATCAAATGGAACAGATCATGAATATGGTAAGGCTGTAATAACTAATCGGTGAATATTTTGTTCTGTTTCTGCTCCAGACATTCCAGTGTGCAGAAGTACCGTAAGTGGGGATGGTGGAAACATGAGTATGTATTTCCACAAAGCATTACTGCTTGCATGGGACAGGAGATGTCTGAAGATGTGATTATAGCCATACAGCTGTAGTAGCAGTCATGAGATAGGTTTGCTGATCATTGTGATTGGGTAGGCTTCCATCCCTCCTTCAACACTCCTGTTTACTAAGAATTGGTGTGAGGGTGAGATTTTACAATTATATTTTTTTTGCTATGACTATTTTTACCTCCTGTTTTAAAAACATTCCCCTCTTCCTCTATAAGTTTACTATCTATAATGAATCACATCAAAAGCGTAGCAGACTTCACAAGAGATGCATGGTGATGTGTCCCAGGTAGTAAGACAGCTGTTCTGCCAGTGGTTTGTCCTCTGATGCTTCCCTGGGTAAATTAAATACTTTGATAACTGAACTGAAATGTATTAAGGAGCTTAATGCATCTGGACTGCCTTGAAATAAGCCAGGGACAGAAAGTTTACAGGTGAGTTGTCCAAGTTTGTGTTGGTAAATTGTATCTTGTAAATAAAAAGTCACAAGTCAATCTAAAGGGAGTTGATCTAGTTTACACTTTTTTCTAGCATTCACTCTCTGCATTTTATGCTAATTTAGGACCAAATTCAGAGATGAGTCGGTGGTAGGATATGTGCCATCAATGAACATGGACCACAATCAAGTGACACACAGGTTGGTTTAAAACTGACGTATCAGAATAATGCTTTATAACTACACTGATTAAAATTATGATGGTGGTATGTAGAGAAATTTTTTTGGGATTAAGGTGTGGTATGATAGGTCTCAAACCTGAAAAATGCTGGTCTAAATAAACTAATGAGGTCTACTCTGGTTAAGGCTGACGCTGAAAAGACTTACACTGGTTAATAATGCACACCCTTAATTTATGGGAGTTACAGGAATACAGGGCAGTCAAATGCACTACATTTATATATATATATATATATATATTATATATATATATATATATATATATATATATATATATATATAATATAAAAAAGAAATATGTAAGTGAGCTGTGACACCACCTACATTAAGCAATGTCCCCACCACCATTCCACTCCCAGCAAAGAAAGAAATCTATAGGCCACTTTTGCCATCTATTTGTAAGCACAGCACCTCACTGGAATCCATTGGTTACACCAGGGATGAATGTGACCCTGTAATTCTAAGTGAGTATGCTATTTTAGAGCCTTTCTTTAGTTATGTTTCTAAAGTTCAACTGTAAAATCCATTAGTGTCAGTTCAAACTGATGGAATTTAATTAATGCACAACTCACTACAGTTAGTGAACTGTTCCAGTCAAGACTGTAAACTATTATATCAACGCTTCAGCTTACCTTTTGTATTAATCATCAATGCAGACAAGTTAATTCCAATTTCATGCAAATCAAAACATTTCTGAGTGCTGTAAAAATCCTTGTTTAGAGATTATACAAAATGAAAGAATACATATAATTATTTACTTGTCACACCCAGCAAATTCATCCCTGACCCACCACACTCTTCTCTATTAACTCTTTATTTAGGCCATTTTTATTAGATTACAAAATTATGCAGAATTCTCAAGATATGCATAAAATTAATCTTTCACTTGTCTCTTATAGTTCTAATCCAATAGGTTTATCTTTTTGGTGATAAATATTTTCTCAGCTTCTTGTCTTGTTGGAGAAGTTTCTTCCTTTAGTGCCTTTCATGATTCATCTCTTTCTAGCATTCAGTCATATAGCATTTGGAAAGAAATGTGGGTTCTAACATATTCTGTTTCCTCTCTTTAAATGGGGGTAAATTAGTGTTTTGTTTCATACCTAGTAGATGTGCAGTAGTAATACTCGTTATTTTAGTATTGCATCCCTCTACTGGTGCTGCGATATCACCATCTTCATGGGTCATTTCTCCCTTTTTGCGTGTGTTTTGACATCCAAGGATTTAACACTCAGTCCTATATTATTTAAATCAATGGATGTTTTGTCACTGATTTAAATAGGAGTAAGACCAGGCATTAGATATCCAAATTGTTGACCAGCGGCACCTGTCATTAGCTTGTCAGTATTTTATTGCCAATTCTTTCTCTACATATTTTTATAGTCCCTATGAATCTATTACTTCCCTTGGATCCATCTCTACTAATGTCCACAGACTCAAGTTCTCATCTTTACCTGAAGTTCAGGGGTGGGAAATACACATAATAAATAGTAATAATATCACTCATGCAGTATTAGTATTCCTGATTCACTCTGTGACTTGTGAATGAATTATTGAGTCAAAAACAAAACCCCCCCAAACCAACCAAGCCTTTTGAAGATCTTCTCTGGTTGTAACTGTGTGACATTAGATTACAATAATTTAAGATGCTTTATATGTCATATACAATTTTTTTTTTTAAAATCACAACTCACATTATGATAAACATACATTTATTATAGATACTGGACATTGTGAAATACTTTAGGATATTAGCTGGCTATGCAACACTAAAAGATCATTTTAATTTGTTCAATAGAAAGGAAAACTTTGGTTAATTAACCTTTATGCACCCTGCTGAAATATTTTACTTCTTTATTTCAGTGAAGATTAAAGCAGCAGACAAATCAAGAGTGAAATTATAGTTTAAATTGGTTGAGCTTAGTAAGAGATAGCAGAAGAGTCAAGAGATCTGCTTGCACGTAGCATGCCTTTCCATTCAAGGTCAGATGAATGGTCTGACTGACAAAAAAAAAATCTAACTGACTTACTGGGAGTATTCTAACTATCATCATGCATTGCATGTGCTGCATGTTGTGTAGCTCTGGTTATCTTTACAGCAAGAACTTTTGACCTCATCAACCATCTGTATTTGAACAAGGAACAGACAACAGTCGCTATTCATCTCAATTGGACATTTATTCTGAAACCTAGAGAAGACACTGTTAATTTTCCCAATTGTTGAGTTATGAACTGGACTTTTATATATGATCTTATGAGCCAGACTTCGATGTTATGCTTTGTGAGTCATGCTAAGAAGAGAAGATGCTAGCTTTCTAAGAATGACCAGATATATAACCATTACAAGAATTGTTAAGCAAGGAATATTATTTTTTAGTGATATCCTAACAAAGTACAGTTGCTTACATTTGTGAAATTTGATGGACTTACCAAAAAGATATAAATAAATAACACGTCTATCTGTGGAAAAGAGGAAATAGAACAAACCTACCAGCAGGCTGGCTATTAGAATATCAATTTGTGAGCCAAATTCAGAACCAGAGTGCAAGATGCAGGATTAAATAATTATCTAAATAAATCCAATCAAGGTGACTGATACTGAAGTCTTTGATTACTAAATCAAACCCTTGTTGTTAACACAATGTTGATGATTTTAGGAGAAGCATCTAGCTAATGTTCTTATCCTACATTCCCAGACTGCCTTCCAGGTGCCAAAAGCCTCAGATGCTGCTTCTAACACCTTCAGCTTCCAATTCAGTTGTTACGCATGGTTAATATAAGAAAGTGTGGCATACTGAAAATGTGGGGAAGGTGTAGAATAAATTGAAATGAATATAATAAACATAAAATAATGATGAATATAATAAACATAAAATAATGATGCAAGCAATAATCTATTTCATATTCAATTTATTAAAATCCTCATTTTTTTTTAATGTTAAGGTTACTGCTTCAAGTTTTCCAGTCTACTGCATTAGGCTGACAAATAATCCAGTGACGGCTCTGGAACAGAATTTAGGCCCATCATGCCACAAAGCACACAAGATTTTAATTATTTTTATAGAGAGAGAGAGATTCTAATGTGTCTTCTATATTTTCCAACTTTTTTTTTGGTTAAAATTACTACCGGTTGTTTATCATTTCATAACAATGCCAGTGATATTTTGATTCTTTGTCATAGCAGTGCCCTTTAGCTTTAATTGCATTTTGTACCACAGGTACTCGTTCTTTTGTTCATATTTAGACAGCTTTGCAAACAGTGACCCCTGTAGTGAGAGACAAGACAAGTAAATCCATGAGAGTACTTGATGACACTGACTCCTGAAAAGCAGGTGCACTGTACCAGCTATACAAACATGCTCAAATGGAGACCGTCTCTCATCTTCATAAACAGAAATACAAGCCAGTAAATACATTCAATTACATATAAGGTTGGAACCTTGGTCTTTAATTTATTAAGCAAATGACCTGCCACTGAGCTAGATGAACACTTCCATCAAATCATTCCCTGCTAATCAGAAAAGATATGCTCCTATGGAAAAACTTCCTATTGAGTATACTCAATTTCCCCCGTCCCTCTTTTCTGGTATTTTTTTCTTCAACCACAGTTTTTTGGTGTATAATAATAATCCTATAATATGTGAGATTCAAGTTCAAATCTCTTCTCATCAGGCTGATGGGGAAAATTAAACCTGGATCTCCCATATCCCATGGGAGGACCCTGCCCACTGTTTTTGAAGGTTTTGTGACTCAAAGTGTCTGCTCTGGGACATGAACAATACTATTCCAGAAAAATATTCTTTAAGTTTCTAAAGTCTAAAAAGTCCAAAACGCTGACCTTTCATTTATCTCCCTTCCAAGAGAAGTGGTAGAAATTGGTGGTAATCAGCAAAAGTTCCTGGGAGGGTTCTTTTTTCCTTTGTCTTAGGGCATGTCTACACTTGCCATTTAAAGCGCAAAAAATGCAGGAGCATCTACACTTGCCAATGGCTTTTTGCACTGAAACTCAGAAGTTTCACTGCAAACAGAAAACCACCTCCATGAGAGGTGTACAATTCTTACCACTGAACCTTTTGCAGCGATGTGCAAGTGGAGACATTCCTTCTGTGCAAACAGCTTTTAGCCTCTGGAGGAGATTCCATAGTGCCTAGGGTGACCACTCTGGCCAGTAGCTCTGCTGCTCTGATGCCAAGAAAATAGATGCCCGCCCCTCCCCCTGTAAAGCCCCAGGAACTTTGAAACTCCCTTTTCTCTTTTGTTTTCAAATACTCATCTGGCCAAGTGACCATGGCTGCTCCATGTAGCAGATGATCCCCCGCTTGGACCCTGCACTTATCCCACCCCTCCCCCTTCCCACAAGATCTATAATCAAAATGGAGAGAGCTACACTGTGGGATAGCTGCCCTCGGTGTGCTGCTCTCATCCGCAATGGAAGTGCTGCAAATGTAAACACTCTGACACCTGTGGAAGTGAGAACACAACCTAGCGCTTTTCTTTCACCGGTTCCCTATCACCAGTGAAACTGGCAGTGCAAAAATTCTGCAAGTGTAGTCATAGCCTTAGGTGGGGGCTTATGCTTAAAATGATGATCCTTCTTGAAAATGATTTAGCTGATATATAATGTTTTATGGTAGGAACTGTAATTATTATATGTTTTGTACAGGACTAAAATTACTAGTACTATTCTTAATAATAATACATAGCTCTTCTATGGAAGTTTTCAGCAGTAGATTTCAAAGTGCTTTACAAAGGAGATAAGCACCATTTTTACAGAAACCATTGAAATAAATATGATTTATGTATATTTTTTTTCCTTTGGCAGCCTATGGAACTTCTGCCATTGTAACTGACAGTGAATGATCAACTTGGCTGCTATAGAAATATTTATCTGACTGGCTCCCTTATACTTTGTCTGCATATCTGTATGATAAGGAAAGGAAGCATTATAGTCAGTGATGAGCTGCCAATTTTTTAACAACGGGTTCCCTCCTCCCTCCAAAATTTTAACAACGGGTTCCCTCCTTCCCCCCCCCTCCGTGGGGGGGGGTCGTGCCCCATCCAACCCCTCATGTTCCTTAACACACACACTCCGAGACCCCTGACCCATCCCCCCCCTTCCCTGTCCCCTGACTGCCCCTTGCCGCCCCACCCAACCCCTCCTCTCATTCTCAATGGCCCCCCAGAACTCCTACCCCATACAACTACCCCTTCTCTCTGTCCCTGAGTGCCCCCACCACCTCATCCAACCCTGCTCTTTCCTGACTGCTCCCCGGGACCCTTGCCCCCATTCAATCCCCCTGTTCCCTGCCCTCTGACTGCCCTGACCCCTATCCACCCCCCCACAACCCACCCCCTCCCTGCCCCCTTACCACACTGCCTGGGGACCGGGTCCACTCTGCCAGGACCACGACCGGCGCCGGCTCGGCCCGACTCCCCGGGCCGGGCCGCTCGGCCCGACTCCCCGGGCCGGTGCTGGGCTGGAGGGAGCCGTGGTCTGGGACCGGGAGCTGCTGAGCCAGCCGCACCTCCCCTCCCCCTCCGCGCCCCAGCTTACCTGCTGGCTGCCTCCATGCTGCTTGTTCAGGCTTCCCGCGAACATCTGATTCGCGGGAAGCAGGGGAGGGGGAGGAGAAGGGGGCGGAGCAGGAGAGGAGTGGGCGGGAACTTTTGTTAAATTTAGCAGCCCTTAACAAGCGGTTCTAAAATGGCTGCTAAATTTAACAACGGGTTCCCGCGAACCCGTGCGAACCCGCTGCAGCTCACCCCTGATTATAGTTATTGTCTTCAGACAACAAGTTCTTTCTGTTCTTAAGAACACAATCCAAAGATAAGACCCTCCCTTTGCACATACAAATATAGAAATTTCTGAACTAGTCTTCGACTTCATTCCTAACCTGAACTCACTATTCTATCAACTAGAAGAAATGCAGGTAACAACAGTGCTCTAATCATTTGTGAGGCTCAGCTTGAAATTTCCCATGATCTGGTCTTAAATTCTCTCCTTAGTCCCATTATTTGTGGTGAATAAGCCCCCATAATGCTTTGCTTAACATGCAAAATACTGTTTTTCATAGGTTTAGCTCTTTCTTGAAGAAATCACTCTAAAAGTTCTCTCTCAGCTGTTACAGTCAAAGTCCTTATTTAATACCATGCTACCGATATACACATTTTTGTGTATGCATTTCAAACACTGAGTTAAAGTTATTTGGCAAAATCCCTATAAATTATTTAAGTATAAATTGTCATAATCCTCTTTAAACCAAGATGCAAAAATTATAATATTTACCTAATTTATTCTTAAGAAGGAGAATTTCAGCAATATAGTCAAATCAAAATGTGTGCACACAATAAGCCCTGAGCAATACTGTTGTCAAATCAGAAATAAGGAATGTCATCCTGTATTCTCAGCAACAAAACCCAAGGGCAAATTACTCTCTCCACTTGATAATTTATTTCATGTGGACTGCTGCATAAATACTCCAAGCTCAGGCCACTTGCATTGCATGCTGATCCAGAACAAAACAAGTCAATCCTATATTTTTTCTGCTCCCTGCCTCCTATTATCTGCTGATGTTCATTGGTCTTTTTTTTCTATTGTGTTTGAACAGTTTAAACCCATGTGGCCTTGAAAACCCAGATTGTATTCTAAAGCTATGTGATTTTCAACATATCTGTTTACCATTGACCATGTTTTCATTTGAGTTCAGATTATGATGTCAGAAATGTTTAAATAATGAACTGAATTGGAAAAATGCACGTCCTGATATCAGATTGTATTCCAGGTCAGCTCCCACATATCATGTTTACAGCCTCAAGAAGTGCTTCTGGCAAAAGAAAGAAAATATAAAGTCCTTTTAACTACATGAGTTTGGAAATCTATATACCATAAAGGCTTGTTTTTATTTGAAGAAAAAACTCTTCCCGTACCCCCTTATGATCATGGCTTATTTTGCCCCTGTATTTTATTTATATATATATATATATATAAGTGAGAGTCTCTCTTTCCCTACTATTTGTCTTTTTCTCATGTTATCTTATCCTGCTGGGAATACTACAACCTAGAGGCCTACATGGCATGACGGGGCTGAATAAAATCCAAAAGGCCTGGTGCTTACGTTTACATCATGTGTGCTTACTTGTATACAGTGTGAGTGAGTAGCCCCATTCAAAACAACTGGGCTAGTCAACAAGTGTAAAGATAAGCACGTGCATAAATCTATGTAGAATTGTGGCAAAAACCAGATTGTTATATTGTCAAATACAGAATGAACTGGTGGAGGAAGAAAATTTTCCTATTTGTTTCCACCTATGACAGAAAATGCCTTCCAGATATTATGTGATTGGTGGTTTAGAAATGCAAACAGATTAAACTAGATATAATATAAATGAGCAAGTCCCAGTGGTTGAAGGAATCTTTGCTACAGATGTCAGCATCAATGTTTAGTCTAACTTCTCTCGTTTCCTTCCTTCCACCTCAAAGCCAAACCATTTTAAAATCTGTGAAGAAAAATGTTAACAAATGTTTGTATAACCCTCACCTCTTACCTTCAAAATGAGTTCTAGTCCTCTAACTACCTTCTGCCCTGCACTAATGTGGGTTAATATATGAGTAACAGAACAGAGTAAATTTCACTACTAACTTATTGGAAGAATTAGTAGGAGACAAATTTTGTATTTAAAAAAAATCCTAAAAGTCCAGAGTAGTTAGAGCATCAGGCCCCTTAATCACAAAATTATTTTAACTGTATAAAATGCTGTAGAGTGGATTTTGGCAGAAGCAGTCCTGTGTGAGAGATGCTAAAGCCAGTTGAGGCTGGCTACATTTGAAAATTCCTAGGCAAAACTAATACAGAAATGTATGTATGGAAAACCACTTTACAGCAGAACAGACTGTATCTGACCTGAAACAGGGGAAGCAAAGCCTTACCTTGTGGAGACTGTTTATAAAGAGGAAAACCGTGAGCAGTCATATGGTTATAAGGTTCAAGCTCTTGACTAGTCTAGACAGAAGGAAGAAAATAGTAGCTTTATGAAACATAATAGGATGGCAGGATCTAGGATCCCACCTATGGATTTAGAGCTCTTCTAGTGTGTCACCATTTTGTCAGATGCCGACCCACTATGGAATATTTTCTGCTGACTCACAGTGACTGAATGATCTTGTTAACTCCAAGTGGGGAGTGAGAATGGGTGAGGGGGGAACTATTGACTAGACCAGAAACACATCATCTGCAAAGAATCTCTAGGAACAATTTGCCATGACAAACTTAGGTTTGTGGTATTATTTAAGATAACAATAGAGCAAACACCAGGAAGGGGTGAGTTTCAGACAGTAAACTACTGTTTATATGTTGGGTAGGCCAAGAAAGTGAGGTGGAGACTCAGCCAGTTCACACAAGACTTTGGGAGAGATACTATCCCAAAAAAACGAATTAAACTATCCACCTTTGGAGATCACTAAACTAACATTTGTTGAGGTGGAGTGGGTATCTGCCTTTACAGCCATTATATGATTCTACATTGTGTTAAGAAAAGATTGCTGCATGTTTTGTATATTTGAGAAGTTCAAGTTTATTATATTCTGATTCTTCATTCTGATAACTTTTATATGTTTAGCTAAACATCCTAGATCTCAGTCCAGCTGACTTTTGAACTACTTTTATACCGGTATTTAGTGTTAGCAAGATCAAGACACCCACGCTCCAACACCCACACATGCACACACATTTTCAAGGAAAATACAAAGCCTAAATATAATAGCCATACAGTGCAAAAGTAATCAGATAAGCATACTGATAGTGTAGGATAAATGGAAGATTAAACATGAGTACCAAATATATCCCTGTTGTAACTCCAAAATTGTTATATCATGAATTAATTTAACTCAGAGACTAAACATTCTAAACAAGATTCCTTAAAACACTTTACCAGAAATGTACAAGGATTTAAAGGGTACATGTTTTGATGGGTTGAGAGTACCCTGGAAGTGCACTCTCCTGAGTAAACATAGTATCAGCTTGAAATTTTTTTTATGTTTTTTCTGACTCAAAGAGTGAAGAGAAGAAGAGAGGTCTGCATGTTGCAGAGCTGTGAAACAAAGTAGATTGGAGGTGAGTTTTTGCTGCACAAGGAAGGGAAGCTGAGATCAAGGTTTCTAGAGGTAAAGCTGTTGAAAGGAGCTACTTGTGGGTTGAATCCTTCAGCGTAGTTTCTTTCCTGGCCTACCTAGAAAACTAACAGAATCCAGTGCCAAATCACCAGTCTAATAAGAGCCAATTGACTGTAAAGAAAAAGGACCACAAGAGAGCACAAGGCCTTCAGGGGAAGAAGCTGTAGCTAGAAGCCAACAGGTGTTTTGTCAGTGAACCAACAAGAGGGAAAAAAATCCACAACAAATGAACTGGAGGTGAAGTACCAAATCCAGGGGCTGATTCAGTATTACTGCTGTGGAGAGTGGTCTGATTATTAAATGGACAGTAGTTATGCAACAATAACATTTGCAGTTACAGTATGTACCATAAAGCCATAAAAAACTAATGTCATACTTCCAGACAAAAACTGTTTACATACAGGGACTATGAAGGAATGTTTCATACCGCAGGTATAGAATTTCACAACTGATTAGGTATATTATGGAAAGTGTACTGGCATGAGGGTTTGGGAATGTAAAGATTTTGGCTGGGGCAGCTTAAGGTATCATCCACCCTGGAGATTTAAGACTGCTCTTGACAGATCAGTTATTCAGTATAGAATGGTAAATAATATGACCAACCATTGTGGACACAGTTTTCTCTGGCTAGGACTCAGAAACAGTATATTTGAAAAATAGATACCAAATGTGCTGTCATTTCATAAGGAAAATATCCCATTATTATTCATTAGCAAATTGTGACTTTGTTAAAATATTAAATAGATATTGACAATAAATGTTATTCACCTGTGTAAACACTCAGAAACTATACATATAAGAGACAATAAAGGGGATGTTTGAAAATATAGTTATGCTCTGGAAACTCCTGAAAACTCAACCTGGGATTTGAAGGTCAAACTGGCTTCCTTACTGAATCAACACTAGCAATAAAGGGTCTGCAGACTAAATTATGTCCTTAGTGAGATGAGTGCTACCTCCCTTGTCTCCATTGCATTTACACAGGTAAAATTGATTGGCCCTGTAGTTGAAACTTAATGATTTTGATGATATATAAGATAGGGTGACCAGACCACAAGAGTGAAATATCAGGACACATTGGGCAAGCGGCAGGGGGGAGCCAACCAGAGGCGCACTGGTTCGCCTGCACCTTTGCTACCACGTGCCCCTTCCTGCTGGGGGTGGGCCAATGCTGCACACAACTCCCCTGCCCAGCACCCTCTTGATCCACAATGTCCAGAGCCCCCCTATAGCCCTTCCACCACAAATGTACAGTGCTGTGCACACACACTCCGCCCAGCCCCACCACAGCACCCCACACAGAACCCCCCACTTGCTAGTTTCCCAATACACACAGATTTCCCGTCCCTCCCTTCCTCCCTCCCTCCCAGTCCCCTTCCCCACAGCCCCACCACCACAACTACACAATGCCCCACACAGACATGCACTGCCCAGAGCCCTGACACACAGAGATCTCCCCCACTGCCCAGCACCCCCAACAGACCCCAACTGTCTAGCACCCCAAAACACACAAACCTCCCCTACAGCCCAGAGCCCTTCACACCCTCTTCACACCCCTACTGCCTTCAGAGCCCCACACACACCTCCCAGACACTCACTCCACCACACTCTGCCCCCTTCCCTGGCTGCACTCATCAGCCCTGCTGGGAGGTATCTGGCTTCTAGTATCAGAGCCGTGAGGGGAGTCTCCAGACTCTCCACATGCTTTGCCCACCACAAGCGCAAGCTCTGTGGCTCCCATTGGCCAGGAAAAGTGCCAATGGGAGCTACTGGAGCCGCGGAGCGGGGCTGGGTGCAGCACGTGGAGAGTGTCAGCAGCACGCAGAGCCCCCACCCCACACCCTAAGGGCCAGAGGGACCTGCCAGGGGGTGATGTAGGGAGTCCCAGCAGTGCTCACCTAGGGCGGCTTTCATCCTGGGAAGCATCCGGCAGGCTGGTCCCTCTGGCTCCTAGAGTGTGTGGGGGGGGGCGGAGGGCTCTCTGCTCGCTCCTGGCTCCTGCAAGCCCCGCCCCTACAGCACGCGGCACTCCTGCTGGCAGGTGAGCACGGGGAGCTGCTCCAGGAAGTGGTGAGCAGCAGTGCTGTGGCACCACAGCTGCGGTCTGCACAGTCCCCAATATCAGGACAAAGGGTGTCCCGACAAGGTCGGGATGTGGGACAAGTCCCCTAAAATCGGGACTGTCCCGATAATATCAGGACAGCTGGTCACTCTAGTATAAGAAAGGATAGATTCCAACTTCATCCTCTAAATGTGTTGGCCTCAGTGTGCCTTGGAGGGGAGGGGGAGAAATATTACAAAGTAAGTTTTTTCCCTAAATAAGTAATATATCTGAGTTACACAGAAGAAACAGATTAGTTGAGTAAAATGGTATCATTTACATATATAGTCACTTTTCAGAACCATATTTTAAAGAATCTTATTCTAAATAAGCAGCATTCATTGGCAATCATCGACAGATTGAGGAATAGTACTGAGAAAATAAGATATTTAGATACTTATCTGAGCTCTACTGTGAAGAGTGTTTATTCCCTGAGGGAATCTGTGAGAGTTAAGTGTCAGTAATTAAGCAGCTTCAAAGTGAATAAAAGAAACAAGGAATGTATCTTAGAAATCAAAGTCTGTGCAAAGGTATTTGAGTCATGTGGCTAGCTAGCTCCTGCTGAGATCATGCATCTTCAACCAACAGCATGGGAAAGTCATCACTATGGCTATCTGACATCTGAAAGGAAAAAATAAAATAAAAAAAATCATAGTGCCTAACATGATGCTGATTACAGTAGGTAAAACACAGTTTACTTGTAATTTATAATGCTAGAGAAACTCCGGTTAAGGTTTTCTTTTTTGAAGCCATCATAAATTGTGATTAATTCAATTATTCTATGATGGAATGGTCCTCTTCTGTATGATACATTAAAGTTATGAAAATGATAAATATCATATAATTCAGACCAGCCCTCTCCCTGTTTCTGTGTTTGTCAAGAGTGAATATTGGCTTTTATGTAGATCATATGGAATAGGTCAACTGAATGCAATAGCTGTGTGAATTATTGAGTCACTGTGATAGAGTATAAACATCTCTGCCCAAGGAAAGTAAATCTCAATACTACAGGAGAAACCTGTAAATGTATTTGTGAAATTTACCATATGAGGAAAAAAAATAGTGTGTCTAAGATTGAGAATAAATGCTCAAAATTCTGGTATTTGGAATATGGCCAAATATGGAAGTCCTTACACTCAAAATATTCCCACTTTATTCAATTAAAATTTCCCTTAAGTAAGGACAAAGGCCCCGATCCTAAAGTAAGTTTGAAGCAGACAGAGTCCCACTGAAATTTGGCATTACTCCACATGGCGCTCATTGCAGGACTGGGGCCTAAGTAAGAATTTCAGGAACTGACTAGGTAAAGTCCATAAATGGAACACAGTGGGTGAAATCCTGGTGTTACTGAAGTCAGTGGGACTATGATGTAACTTAAGATGTAACTAACTCACAGAATCCTTCCTACCAGCACTCCAAAATGAAGGATTCTGTGTGGACTCCTCCTGAAGGCCAAAACAACAGACTGGACTTCTATATAGATTACTTCCGTCGATGTGCACGGGCTGAAATTGTGGAAAAGCAGCATCACTTACCCCATAACCTCAGCTGTGCTGAAACAATGCCATCAACCGCCTCAGAAACAACTCTGACATGATAATCAAAAAGGCTGACAAAGGAGGTGCTGTCATCATCATGAATAAGTTGGAATATGAACAAGAGGCTGCTAGGCAGCTCTCTAACTCCACATTCTACAGGCCATTATCCTCTGATCCCACTGATGATTACCAAAAGAAACTGCACCATCTGCTCAAGAAACTCCCTGAAAAGCACAGGAACAGATCTGTACAGACACATGCCTTGAACCCTGATCAGGGGTATTGTATCTGCTACCCAAGATCCATAAGCCTGGAAATCCTGGAAGCCCCATCATCTCAGGAATTGGCACCCTAACAGCAGGATTGTCTGGCTATGTGGACTCTCTCCTCAGGCCCTATGCTACCAGCACTCCCAGCTATCTTCGAGACACCACTGGCTTCCTGAGGAAACTACAATCCATCGGTGATCTCCCAGGAAACACCATCCTGATCACTATGGATGTGGAAGCCCTCTACACCAACATTCCACACAAAGATGGACTACAAGCCGTTAGGAACAGTATCCCCGATAATGTCACAGCTAACCTGGTGGCTGAACTTTGTGACTTTATCCTCATCCACAACTATTTCACATTTGGAGACAATATATACCTTCAAGTCAGCGGCACTGCTATGGGCACCTGTATGGCCCCACAATATGCTAACATTTTCTTGGCTGACTTAGAATAACGCTTCCTTAGCTCTCGACTCCTTATGCCCCTACTCTACTTACGCTACATTGATGACATCTTCATCATCTGGACCCATGGAAAAGAAGACCTTGAGGAATTCCACCATGATTTCAACAATTTCCATCCCACCATCAAACTCAGCCTGGACCAATCCACACAAGCAGTCCACTTCCTAGACACTACTGTGCTCATAAACGATGGTCACAAAAACACCACCTTATACTGAAAACCTACTGACCGCTATACTTACCTACATGCCTCCAGCTTCCATCCAGGACACACCACTTGATCCATTGTCTACAGCCAAGCTCTAAGATACAACTGCATTTGCTCCCTCAGACAGAGACAAACACCTACAAGATCTCTATCAAGCATTCTTAAAACTACAATACCCACCCGCTGAAGTGAAAAAAACCAGATTGACAGAGCCAGAAGAGTACCCAGAAGTCACCTACTACAAGACAGGCCCAACAGAGAAAATAACAGGACACCACTACCTGTCATCTTCAGCCCCTAACTAAAACCTCTCCAGCGCATCATCAAAGATTTACAACCTATCCTGAAAGACGATCCCTCACTCTCACAGATCTTGGGAGACAGACCAGTCCTCGTTTACAGACAGCCCCCTAACTTGAAGCAAATACTCACCAGCAACCGCACACCACACAACAAAAACACTAACCCAGGAACCTATTCTTGAAACAAAGCCCAATGCCAACTCTGTCCACACATCTATTCAGGTGATACCATCACTGGACTTAATCACATCAGCGACGCCATCAGGGGCTCGTTCACCTGCACATCTACTAATGTGATGTATGTCATCATGTGCCAGCAATGCCCCTCTGCCATGTACATTGGCCAAACTGGACAGTCTCTACACAAAAGAATAAATGGACACAAATCTGACATCAGGAATAATAACACTCAAAAACTAGTAGGAGAACACTTCAACCTCTCTGGCCACTCAGTAACAGACCTGAAGGTGGCAATTTTGCAACAGAAAGACTTCAAAAACAGACTCCAAGGAGAAACTGCTGAGCTTGAATTTATTTGCAAGTTAGATACCATTAACTCTGGCTTGAATACAGACTGGGAATGGCTGAGTCATTACACTACTTGAATCTATTTCCTTATGATAACTATCCTTACACCTCTTGTCAACTGTCTGTAATTGACCATCTTGATTATCACTACCAAAGTTTTTTTTTCCTGCTGATAACAGGTCATCTTAATTAATTAGCCTCTTAGAGCTGGTATGGCATCTTCTCTGTATGTATATATGTATATTCGTCTTATATGTTCCATTCTATGCATCCGATGAAGTGGGATGTAGCCCACGAAAGCTTATGCTCAAATAAACGTGTTAGTCTCTAAGGTGCCACAAGTACTCCTGTTCTTTTTAAGAATTCTCTGTACTTTAGATACAGTATCCGTCTTGCTATATCTTTTTTGGTGGCAGCTTACAGACTGTATTTGTTAGCCACGTTTCTTGTTTTCATTCAGTACAAGCTTATTAAAATTAAAACAATGCCATTTTTAGCAGGATTCTTCTACCTGGCCTCAGAGTTCTGGAGCCTGACCTGAATTCTTGAGTAGATCATAGTTAAATGAACCTCAGCATGCAAAACCTATTTATATTCATCCAGTTCAGTAGTTTGCAGAGTCTGATTGTTTAAGAGTAAAGCAAAGTCAGGGCAGCAGGATAGGGAAGGTATCCTCATGGCCCTTCATTAATTTAATCTAAACCTGGGGGATTTGTTTTCAGAACTCAGGCATATAAACTTGAGGCACAGAACCATAAGCCTATTTGAGAGTGTATCTATCTTTCATCGGAAAGCTTATTTGCAGCTTTGTGCTTAACAATACTGATGAGCCACCAATTTTACTTTACATCTTACAGTCCTCTCAGTGCAATCTCTCTCATTGTTTTGGAGATGGGAAATGAAATCTCTTTCTGCTTCTTCTAATCACCTCAAATGCTCTTCTTAGATAGGTAAGTAAAAAAAAAATCCTATTTTTGTGCTACAATCCTGGAGTCTAACGGGTGAACTGACAAGGTTTTTAAAAATCTTGTAACTTTTATTTTAATTTCTCCCCTCTTTATTATGTATAAAAAGCCCTAGAACTGAATTTTAATACAAGTCATTTATTCAAAATTGTTGATTAGACACTAAAGTTAAGTAAGTGTTTAGAAAAATAAAACAAAACAAAAACAAAAAAACAAAACAAGAGCCTCTAAAATGTAAATTGTTCCCTTCAGATGGATCTGATGGCATTTTGTCAAAATGGAGGTCAGAAGGAGTAGTCAGAACCTACTTTTGCTCAGCCAGACTATATTCTTATATAGCTAATGAAAAGTAATTACTAAGGGTCAGATTTTTTGAAAATCCTATAAGGTGCCTGTAATGAAGCAGGACTCACCACTGTGGTGGCCCCTGCTGGCCATTCTGGCTGGGAATTAGCTCTTGGCCCTTCCAGTCCACCATTCTGGGGAACCGGCAATCCTTAATCCAGTCACTTGCCTCAGCATCCAACTGCAGTCCAAGGTCCAATGTCTCAGGCAGCCAGCGGTGGCTCCAGGCACCGGCAGTCCAAGCACATGCCTGGGGCGGCAAGCCGCAGGGGGCACACTGCCAGTCGCTGTTAGGGCGGCAGTCAGGCTGTCTTTGGCAGCTTGCCTGCGGGAGGTCCGCCGGTCCCACGGATTCAGTGGCAATTCGGCGCTGTGGGACTGGCGGATCTCCCGCAGGCAAGCTGCCGAATCTGCAGGACCGGGGACCTCCTGCAGGCACGCTGCTGAAGGCAGCCTGCCTGCCTGCCGTGCTTGTGGCGGCAAAAAAGCTAGAGCCGCCCCTGCGGGCAGTTCAGGAGAGGCATTGGAGTCTACAAATGGAACCTCAAACAGTGATCAAACCAGAGAAGTATCAGAGGGGTAGCCGTGTTAGTCTGGATCTGTAAAAGCAGCAAAGAGTCTTGTGGCACCTTATAGACTAACAGACGTTTGGGAGCATGAGCTTTCGTGGGTGAATACTCACTTCATTGGATGACGAAGTGGGTATTCACCCACGAAAGCTCATGCTCCCAAACGTCTGTTAGTCTATAAGGTGCCACAAGACTCTCAAACCAGAGAAGACGTATTTACACTTGTGCAAGTGTGCATGCACATGAGAGAGAAAGAGATTACACCTTTGCTCAACTCTACAACAGCTTTGGCAGCAGATGGAACACTTTATTTAAAATTATATACTCCATGAAATAGTTTGTCATCTTTATAGTCCCAGTTATAGGTTTCTCATAAGATAATTACACAATGTGAACAGCATTCCGTTTGATTACGTCCTTGGCTTTCATCTAAGCCATTGTTTATACTGAGTTTGGTCATTTTACATATTTTTTAATATACATCCATGTGTGTCTGGATACATGCACATATACACATATATAAAGAGAAAGCTGGTTGAGTAACATCAACTACATAAAAATGAATTACAAATTTTGATTACAATATGCTGAAATACTGGGATGAGATGTGCTGTAAAATTTGTTCTTTGGATTAAACTTTGTAAAGTTTGGGGGGGATTGTCACAAATGTGTGGGAGATTCAAATTCACTGATTCACCATGTGTATATTCAGTTTCATATATTCCATGCAGCTATCATTTAAGGACTACTCAAAGCCCCCAGAAGTCTATTCTATTCCTTTCACACTGATTAGAAATTATTGTATAAGTAATAAAATCTAGAATATTAACATAAGTGTCAAATGAAGACAAGCTAAACTGAAAAATGTCTTTGGGTATGAGAATTATTAGCTTCCTAATTTTACAAATCCTTTTAGATGCTAAATTTTATCCTTGGATCTTATGTTCTGCCTAATACTATACTGAAGTATATATCAAATGTTAAAGGATCTGACTAGTTAGAATGAAGCTGATACCCAAATTGCTTTACTAAGTCTTAGTACTGCATACAGAAATTCAAGGCGTATGGCTTTTCACCTGTTTCCAATATAGGTTAATTATTTATATTCTACAGTGACTTATCCCCAGGTTACATACTCTTTTACCTGAATTTACTAGCACCACTAAAATATCTGCATGTGCTAAGGCAGGGGTTCCCAAACTTTTTTCTCCAAGGCCCATCTGTGCAGCTGAAATAGGCACTTCGGCCCTCATTAACACTTTTTGAGGAAAACTATTAATTTGAATTAATACATACATATACATTTTTTTTACAATGTTATAATTTATATGTTTCCTTTTCATGTTAATGGAAACAATTGAAATGATAGAAATCCCTAGGATTATGCACTCAAAGAAGATTTTTGAAACCAAACAGTTTTAGTAAAATTACACTTTAAAAAAATGTTGAGAGAAAAATGTGGTGGTCAAACAGGGAAAACACAATTTTGTATAAAATTGAACAATAAGAGACACAACATTACCAAAACTATTAAAAATATGTTATGTTATAATTTGATATTAAAAAAATAGTTGTCCAACTTTGAAAACTAGATTCTGTTTTCAGTTTTTTTAATGTAAAATCTGAATTTCTATGCTGTGTAAGTAAAGACCCAACTTTATTCTCTACTAATTAGAAAAGAATCACAAAGATTGCAAATAAAAATATAAAATAACTTACAGGCGAGGAGCCTTCTTAACGGAATGGATGTGCCTTCTTCTGCTTGCACAGTATTTCCAGCTGTTGACATATGTTAGGGAGCTCAACTTGATCTAATCTTAAATTTTCAGCCTTTCAGCCAGCTCAGGGTGCAGTCGTGGGGATAGCTAGGGGCTGTGTGCTGGAAGGAGTGTAGCTTAGGGTGCAGGGAGGGGCTGTGCCTGAGCGGATGCAGCTGCTGTGAGGCCCAGCCATGCATTCAGTCCCTAATTGGCTCAGTGGGGACAGCTCTGCTCCTTCTGCCTGTGTGCAGGCCGAGCCATGATTCTCTACACAGTCACTGTGGCCACTGGCACTGAGTGGGTCGCAAGAGCCAAGGACTACACCTACCTGAGCTTGGAGGCTGCGGTGGCCATTACTCAACCCATGTGGGGAAACTGATCTGGATGGACAGAGCACCTGGTGTCACCGCACACTTCCTCCCCTCCGCCCCCCTCCCCCCAAAACCCTACCCATTATGGCAGACAGCTCGGGGTTGTGTCACAGCCCACAGTTCGGGGACCCCTGTGCTAAGGTATATTTATATTTGTGGTAACCCATAATCAACAGATATTAAGCTACACTTTTTTTATCCAAACTCAACCATTTATTTTGTATTTGTTATCATTATATTACAATAGTGCTTAGAGACCATTAGTAAGATGAGCTGTCATTGGGCTGAGGAGATTACAGTCTAAATAGATGAGGCAGACAAAGGAGGAAGGAGAAATAGAAAAACAGAAAGGCCCACCCAAAACTGCACAGCAGGTTCAGGGTAGAGCCAGGAATAGAATCGAGGTGTACTGACTCTCATTGTAATGCTCTATAAAGCTGGACCAGTAACTGATTTTTTTTTTGGTTTTCTGGTAGTTCCAAAAAATTGAAACAATAATTCAGCTTTTGTCAAACCTCAACTGAAAATTCCAAAAACTAATTGAGGAAGTTGTCAACAAATTTGATCTTAGGTTGAACAAAACATTTTGTTTAACCTAGAATTAACCATTTGGTTTTGTTTAAGGCTTTTGTTTTAAACAAAAGCAGAGAAAATAAAGGGCTAGTTTCACGAAACAGTGAGAGGAGGAGGTGGTGGTTTGGGCCTCCCCTTATAACCTTTAGTCCAATTAGGGCACTCCTCTGGCATGTTGGAGATGTCTTCCTAATAAGAAACAGAGATTTGACTTGGGTCTCCCATATTACCGGAGTGTGCCCTAACTACTGGTCTAAAGGATATATTCTTTCTCATTCTCTCTTTCTTGTTGAACTTTTTATAAAATACTGAGTGGGTGGGTGACTGCATAGTCCAGGGGTTAGGCCATCACGTGGGAAGTGGGAGCTCCAGCTTCATGTCCCTGTGCCAATGACTATTAAGTTATAAAGTGGGCTCCTCCTCTGGCTGTTTTGTTAATTGTGCCTAAGTCTTAGGGGGGGAAATAATTTTGGTCAAATTATTCAGCAAATTCATAGTTTTGGTTTGACTGAAACCATATTTTTGTGTGAATAAATTATTGGTCCAAAAAATTGCAGCCAGCTCTAGTGCTCTATCCACTAGATAAGGCTGCCTGTCTTATATCAATGAAAACTGAACTTGTATTTCTCCCCCATGTTCTTTCTTTTCCTCCCGGGACTTTATTTTTTGGAGAGCATCCCATTTCTTGATCTAGGACCTCCTTTCCTGAATCCTCAGCCCTTTTAACCAGTCAGCCACACTTTGTTTTCTTCTTTGGCCTCCTTTTTCTCCTGTATATCCTTTTCATCTCAGTTCCAGAAATCTACTCCCAAACACACATTTGCTATTTCTGTGCTATTTATCATTCTATCTAGTCTTATGCTGCTTTTATTGCCTACAACTAGAGATGTACAAAATAGTTCCAGTATGTCTCAAAGCCATTCAAACCAAACTCTGGGTTTCAATTTCATTATGTCCATGAGTTTTGGTTCATACTCAAGTAAGTTCAGTAAATACAGGCTGATGTTATTTGCACTGTTAGGAAGGCATAGAGCATTTATTTGCCCCATTTGGCCTCTTTCACTCCATCCCATCACCTAATCTCTTTTTTCAAGCCTTTACCATAGTTGTGTTTGGAAGATAGGGATTGGAGGATGTATTTGGAGGGTAAGGTGGGATCTCTGTGGTTAGGGGGTGGCTTATTGTGGAAGTTTGAAATTGAATTCAAACATGCATGCACCTTCCAGCTTCACCTCATATTTCTATAAAACACATCTATAAAATTCAGTTCACAAGCCCCTTTGTGAAATGAATCTTAAGGAGTCAGACTGTCCTTCCTATCTGATAAACTGTCTCAGTGGAATGAGTGAATACGTCCCTCCCACTGAGCCAGCTTCAGATTTACACTTCACTAAATAGTACTTGAATCTTAAAAGGTTGATCTGTCAAGTAATTTCAAACCAGTGATACTCAGACAGGTTCAGATTCCCCCCAATTACACCCCCATTCCTAATTTTCACATTTTATGCTTCATATAAGTGTTAATTATGTAGATGAAAGCCAGCTTTCCTTAATTCATTCATTCTTAGTACATAAACAAAAGGAAAGGGGAAGGTGAGAGAAGCATGTGTGAAATTTTCCAAAAGGGGAAAGTCTGGCTTCAGCATGAGAGAAGTAAAACAAAGCAATGGCTGATGTAGTACATATAATAATTATTATTATTAATAAAGTTCTAATGTAATTGGATTCTGTTATGCAGATTTTCTTTGAAATTTTCTCATCATAGTATATTCAAAATCAGATTCTGGACCATGCCAGATTGTCTGTTGTGACTGGTAAAGTCGATGAGAAAAGCCACTTGATTTTCAAAGTTTATAGTGCCTTTACAGGAGCTGTGTCTTTCATGAAAACAAGACACAGTCAGTGTTTAGGTTAGTGGGCAAGGGCTTAAAGAAAACTCATTAAGATGATGCTGCGCTGCTTTGGGCCTCCCTCAGATGGATGACAGCTTAATTACAAATAAAATGATTTATGTAATCAATAGATAAATATTAAAAAGCAGCATGTATCCTTTTTAAAACCTAGTTTATATAAGCTAATGTGTATGCACATGCTGATACATACACACAAGAAATTTTTAATGGATTGTTGTTATCCCAAATAGGTAAGAAACAAAACTCACGCAATATGAAAATCCAGAACCATATGTTAATGAATCCTTGCTGTTATGTATTTAAATGCCAAAAAGTCATGAAATGGAGAAATGAAAGTATTGGTAGTTATTCTAACACAATCACATTGCCCATCCTGTATGATAGACCAGAAACAGCTTCAGCTTTGACCAGGGAGTGACTATCTTCCCAGATAAGCCCAATTTTTCAACCCTTCTTTTCCAACTTCCCCAAAACACATTGTACCCCCTAAAGTATCACCTGCCACATCTCATTCTAGGATATAATGTTTTTGTTTGGTTGATTTTTTTTCTCCTGGAAAATTTGGTACATCACTTCTCCAAAATGGATTGATCTGTATTCTCCACATTTGTTTAGTTGGCCTTGTAAAGGAGAAGTGAAGTTTAGGGAGCTTCTCTTTTGGAGAGCAGGTGGAGATGGATTTTGTGAAGTTAGGTAGAAAAAGGATTAATTAGATGCTCATTACATTGGGGGTATAAGTAGATGAACAAGGAAGCTGAGCAAGGGATTCAGAGTGGAAGAGGAGGTACGCTTTCTCCCTAGCTCCAGGTCAAACAGGCCAAAGGATCCAAAAGGGTTTGGGCAGAAAATGATTACATGGCTCAATCATTTTATGAAGCAGTCAAAGGGTTGTAGAAGCAGACAAGTGACCTGTGAGCATTTAAGCCTCCAAGAGGCATTATGCTTGTTAGTGGCACAAAGGTCTATGATCTTCACAGTTCTATACCATCCCATAATATCAGTGGTGCCCAGTCTAATCCCTGTATGGATTGTACTGGACCACTCCTGGAAATACTCTGAACACAGGATTTAAAATAAACCATGAAAAACAAAAGTGTCTGGGGAAATGTGAAATTAAACAGAATAGAAATATAAAGTGTCTTCCCTTTATCTCACACAATCTACATGCCCTTAAAAGATTCCCGTTTGATCCTTTTGTCTTTGTTTACTCTCTAAAAGTCATTTAGCTACCCTTAGTTATTTCGCCATGGTCAGTGAAGGTTTACAAATGGTACTGAGGGCAGAATTTGGATTTGAAGGTGTCA
Source organism: Mauremys mutica (assembly GCF_020497125.1). Taxonomy (NCBI): domain Eukaryota; kingdom Metazoa; phylum Chordata; order Testudines; family Geoemydidae; genus Mauremys; species Mauremys mutica. The sequence continues at coordinate 52,035,604 of NC_059076.1, read as the reverse complement.
TGCACTTTTTCTTATATGTTGTAAACATATGATAAATGCTTTACTCTATCTTAGAGAATATATCAGTTGAAAAAACAGCTGCTGACTGTGCTTACAGGAATGGGTGGGTGTGGGACCAGGCTGAGGTAAGAGGTCATACATTATAGCTTTGCATTGATGAGCTCCTTTCTTCCTTCACAAAGCTTATCACTAATGAAAAGGTTCCTTTGAACATTCTGCTGTGATGTGCAATGTGTTAGCTCTGCATGAGTCATCAAGCTAAAGATAGGTTTAAAAAATCTTTTTTTGGTAAACCAAAGCAAGGAAAAATCCATTTATTTTAGTTCAAGAAAAAATTTTGACCCAATCCTGCACTTACATTCTGTGCAATCGAACTGAAGTCAATGGGACTGTGTAGGGCTTAGTTTCAGAATTGAATTGCATTTTGAATAGTAAAAAAAATATAAGATGGATTTGATCATGTTCTTTTTCTGCTTCTCATTGAGTGTATTCAGAGAGATTCCATAATGTACTTCTAGAAATAATTTGGCACACTAAAATGGCAAGATTTTTCAGAAATCAGTGGTAAAGTAGGGTGCCCAGCATCTCTGAAATTCATGCCCAAGTGCTGTATTTCCTGAATAGCTGGTACCCCTTCAATAAGTGCAGTGGAGCAACGCAGGAATTACTTTGCAGCCACCATACCCCCTTTTCCTCCATACAATGAATAGCTGATGGATCCCTGAGCTGCTCCATGCCCTTTGCACAATTTTAATCTGCTGTGCCTATCCCCAAATGCTCCTTCCTAATCATTCCTCAAGGAGCAACACCTCCTGGTTTGGAAGTGTAGTTGCCCCATGCATTGGCACCACACATTGTGTCCCTTGCCTTGCAAAGTACAGTGACATCAGTACTGCTGCATCCATGACACAGGTACCACAGTAATGGGGCCACCGTAAGTATTTAGATTGATTGTGGGCTGTCATCTTTACAGAAAATCAATGTGTGAAATCTACCTCCCTTTTCAGTGCAGATTACTCTGGTAGCTTTTAATCAACTAGAGGCTGTTTGTCAAAACAATTTTCTCCAAAGCTCCAGGATTTCACTGTGAATCTAGTATTTCCAAGCTCATGAATCTCTTCTATTACTCCCAGGGTTTCTAAAACAAATGTCTCTGAAACAGCTCTCATTGTATCCAAGAATTTACTATGCTAACCAGATATAAGTTGCCATGCATTGACATTTTATAGATTTAATTGGTAAGATTTTATCTCTCATTAATTCTCACTGGCCATGTTCATTTGATTTCAGATTACTATTCTCAAAATATGAAATGAGGTCTATAGTGTACGTACAACATATTTCCTCAAGAGTATCCATAAGGAATGTCCAACTATAATTTATTTTAATTTTATAAGCCATGTTACTTCAGCTGGAAAAGCTGTTATCAGTACTAATAGGAGCAAAATAATGCCTAAATAATGAAAAGCTAGTTCCATGATGAACATTTGAAGTGGCATAAATGTATTTATTTTTTACCTGGGAGAGCTGCTGTTAGTTCATGTAGGAGATTTCCTAGCTGACTTTATATAGTAAATGAATAAAATGTGAATACAGACACATTGGAAGGATTTACAGAGTGCTGAATATTGAGGAATAACCTTTATGCATTTGCCTTAGTGGTTCCTTAACAGCCTGGAAGGGAAGAGAGACTTTGGCTAGGACAGAGCTGTGATTTTTAGATTGGACCATTATACAGCAAATGGTCCAATGGTCTGGTGCATGGCTTTACGCAGATTCAGGACCAATGGGTGACACACTGTGCTATTAAAACAGAAGATCAGCTTCTCATATAAAAAGTGGCACAAACTGTAAACTGGCCCTGAAAGCCTAACTGCTCTTTAGCTTCTAGCTTGCCCTAAATGGATGGTGCAATTTTTTAGTAAATGTTAGAATTATTGCTTTTAAGATGGAACAATTCGCATGACTATACGAACTGCCACATTTTTGACAAATTACACTAATGCAAGCCATTAGTAAACCATGCCCTAGGTTTTTCACTGGTCCCTGGTAGCCCTCAGGAAATCATTATAAATAAATGGAGAAGAATATGACATGAGAGGGATTTATGAGTAGCTGAAGTAAAGAAAAAGAACCGTCTGCTCTGAAGTCAGGGCAGCATCCAAGGAGAGAGGAAATCTGTGTTTTGAAAAATGAGTGATTATAATACAAAATGGCAATTTTTAATAAGCTTTGCTGAACATCTACCTCAGTCATTTGCCAATAGACTTGTCAAGATCTTTCTCTTTATCTGCACTTTAAACAAACACTAGGACCAGATGGAGGTAACGCTCAGGTCATAGCAGTAACTTAACCAACATCTCAACGGCAGATACTTCCATTTAGACAACCTAGACATGTTTCACTTGACTTCAAGGGTTGTTCTTAAGCATGCTTAGTGAGATTCTAATCTGCAGCTTGATCCTTAAGAGATATTGTCCAGATACATAGTACTTACAAAGAGAAATGCAGTACTTGTATCTGACCTTTGTTTTCTTTAAGGTGAATAAAAATAAAAAGTAGGTTACATGAGTAGAGGTTTTGTTTTAAAGTTCAATAGGCTGCAGATATTGATAGAACGAATACGCTCATGAGACTGCAGGAAAAAACTATTTTTCTCATTCAGAAATTAAATATTTATTTTCACTTCTTAACTCCAGACTTTAGAATTCAGTAGTAAATATTCTTTATCTGGCTATTTCAAGTTTATTAACAGGTGACCAAAACCAATGATGCTCTGGGTCAACTGCCTCATCTATATACTTTTTCTCCACTTTGGGTTATGAAGATTATCAGATCAGATTTAAGGCATGATTGCTCAGATCTGGGCTTCCTGGTTTTGGGGGGGCAGACACCAATGGGGAAACACATGGCAGAAGTGAGGTGCCTTCACCCTTAAACTTTCTCACAGAGTGGATGGAGGCTGCCTCAATGGTCATGAAGCTTCCCCAAGGGGTAAAAAGTAGAATGCAAAGCAGGTTGTGATAGAGTCAGGTTTGGGAAGATAGATTATCAAAGTTTACTTCATGGGGGAAGTCTGGAAGAGTCCATATGGGAGCTTTGGAGAAAAAGTCCTGTTTTTATTCATTTTTCTTGAAGGAAACAAAATCTTTGTAAAGCTGGGGACAAATTACTCAATTTACTGCATAACAGATTTTAATTGATTACAATTTCAACTTGGCTAAATGACAAACAATATATTTATTTATAACTATTGCTGTGGTGCTTATCCACCAAAATCTGAGTGCCTCACACTGATTAATGAATTAAGCTTCACAATAATTTAGGAGGTAAGGAAATATTATTATTGACATGTCACAGATATTGCAACTGGAGGCTTGTCTACTCAGTGGGGTAATGCGAACAGCAACAATGTGATTTCTAAAGTGCATTAACATGCATTGATTGGTCCATGTAGAACAGGGGTGAGCAAACTACCGCCTGCAGGCTGCATCTGACCCATCAGACCTTTTAATCCAGCCCTCGAGCTCCCGCTGGAGAGCAGGGTCATGGGCTTGCCCCGCTCTGCCCACCCAGCTCTTCCCAGGGGCTCACAACTCCTTGATGAGCACCTTCTTCCTGCATGCAGAGTCATACTGCACAGGCACGACCAGCACTGCTTACCCAGACTTCACCACGCTGTTTACAGGATCAGAACCCCACTCCTACACGGTAGTGCACCCAATACCCAAAGCACCAGCCTCCTCGCACCAGTCTCCACCTAACTAGCCAATGATCAAGGCCAGCAGCATCGCAGGGTATTACCCTCCAGACTCTCAAAACCACCCAGGGGCTGCACCCGTCCCAGCTATGGGGCCTTGTATAGCTGCCTTGGTGTCACTGCCGGCAGGGCCCTAGGAGTCCCCGGTACCACCCCTGTAGAGCAGCCCCCCACACAACATACCACATGAGTCCCCCTCTCCTTTCCTCGGTAACATCCCTTATAGAGCCCCCCATGCCACACGCAGTAGAGCCCCCTCCCCCACCTCGGGAACATCCCTTATAGTGCCTATTTCTGAATTGTTAATTTTGTGAGCATTCATGTCCCACCATACAACTTCCATACCCAGGTGTGGCCCTTAGACCAAAAAGTTTGCCCACCCCTGATGTAGAGCTTGCTGGTGTGGACTAAAAGTTCTTTATAGCACTTTAGCATAGTACTACTGTTTCAAATGTACTATGTTAAAGTGCACCAGAGTACTTTTTGTGTGTACCAGTAGAGTCTAAACTGACCAATTAATGTGCAACGTGTGAGTGTTCTTTGGAAATCAAACCTCCATAGTATGCATTACCTCTGTGCAGGCATGCCCTCATACATTAAATGATTTACCTAAAGTCACACAGGCCAGACTTTCCAACTACACATCATGCCATGGAACTCCCATAAGCCAGTGCCTCTTCTAACCATGCTCATCATGGCAGATATAATCTGACCAGGAAGCCTAATCTATAGGGAAGAGTGGGAGCATGAGACACTTGAATGACTCACAAAAGTGATATTTCACAATTGACATAGTTGGGTTTGGACCAAAATAATTTCATTTATTTATTTATTGTCAAAAATTTTAGGTGGGAGGTGGGGAAGCCTTTTCCAACCAGTTCTAAATGGAGCACAGATGTATTGATTTCCAGTCTTGAGCCCTCACGTAGGGCCATCCTTCCTCTCTGCCATTGTCCACTCCCACTCAGATACAGAGGGCCATGGTTCCAGCAGAATCACTTTAGGTTTTTTTCTGTGGAAGGTGAGAACTAGTATAGCAGGAGCTTGTGCACAAGGTATGCAAAACTTGGACATCACAGAGCAGAGCTCCATGGGCACAGCCTGCAACTCTGGTGGGCTTGGTAGGGTCAAAGTGATGGACTGAGGAAGGGACAGCAGCATGAGTACATTGATCCACAAAATATTCACTCTGAGGAAGGAGAGTAGTGTGCAGTAGTAGCCACTGAGCTCATCTGCTACAACTGCTGTTTGAAGTGAGAGGTTGCTATCCATTTCTGCTTCTGAAGTTTATTGGTGTACAGCCCCATTGCTTGGACTGTTGGCTGAAGAAAGGTTTAAGTCCCAAAGGTATATGTAGTTACTAAATATAGATTATTAAAAAAAAACAGTAATGTATTTTCAGCAATTACGACTGCTTTTTTCTTTGCTTGTTTATCTGTACCATTACGGCTTTTTCATAAGGCATCCCTCCTTTAAGACCGAAATATAACAAAGTCTCACAAGCATTATATTTCTCTACAGGAGATTTATTTGTATTTTATTTGTGGAAAGCACTTCATTTTAGCTAATAGATGATTTAGGGTTTAAACGATTGATTCAAGATCATGCATTGATCTTTATTATGCACCTGCAGCACATCTGTGGAATTCATTGTCATGGGAGGTTATCAAGTCAAGTAGAGTGGTTGGATTTTAAGAAAGCTGGATAACTTTATGATCATAAATAACATTTATAGCCTTGCAAGCTAAGTAAAAGTGATTTCATGCTACATGGCATAAGATTCATTTAGGGTTCAGGAAGGATTTTCCCCCACACACACACCCCGATGTATTGTGGGTGGAGATTTTTCCACTGTCCTCTGTAGAGTAGATATTTTCTGTTTCTGTGTCTGGTCTGTATAGGTAGTAATAATGTTTGTGTTGCAGTGTAGCATATAAGGATTATAATGTTTGTGATGTTCTTCCATAACAACATACATTCCAGCTGCACAACAACACATTAGTGGGTGTGTTTTCGTGCAGTATTATGAAACAGTAATAGCACTCCAAGGATGAATAGCATAATGGAGACAATTTTTCCTGCAATATGGAACAAGGTGTGTTTATTGAAAAATACAGTAAAATGGAAAAGAAAATAATGCAAAGCATGTAATCACTGATCATTCTTTGTGCAGATAGACAATGCTATAAGTATGATGCCCCCTCCTAGGGAATACCTGATACTCAAAACAGCCCCTTTTTCTCTACTCCTCAAGAATTTGGTGACCCACATGAGGACCAATGGGTCCTGTCCTGGATTCTTTGTGCTCACTGCCTCCACATAATGATTGTGTTCATAAAATGATACACTACCCCTATGACATTATAATAATTGCAGGAAAACAAGGACCATCATATTAGAAGGATAAACAAACATTTATTCCAGGAAAGATAGGGGTAAAATAAAGAAGGTAAAAGGGCAAGAACTAGGAACAAATGGAGAATGCGGGGTAATCAGGAATGAGAAAATAATGATTGACTAACCAGTCACACAGCAAAAACACTCCCTGCTGTGAGTACTGAAAGCCCACACTTATGTAATTAAAAACAAGAATGTCTCTGAAGTCTCTCCACAGGCCTCAGTTTGTGGGGGTTCGGGGTTGATAAGAGGGAGATGCACTTTTCTGAGCAGCTGAATTATTATCCTTTTTCAATATAAAGGGTCCAAGGCTGTTTATGCCCTGGAACACAGGTAGGAGAATTCTACTGGTCTCAGCTGCAGAGAGAGAGACAGAGAAAATGGAGTCTGTGGCATAGAGCAATTCAGGAACGATTTCCTCTTCAGTTGCTCTCCACAAATACTGTCCTTCCTTGCCTCAGCAAACATGTTGGATGGTCCCAGATGTGTGCATGCTATCCTGGGCCTGCACTTGGTTGCCATGCTTATCAGTCAGGCTCCTGGTTCAGCCTCCACAGGCAATTTGTGTGTCTCAAGTTCAGACTAAGCTGGCAGGCTCAGTTTTCCAGACTTCATGCTGCTGTCTGTGGAAGCTGCTTATCTGAAGCCTCCAAAATGGCAATGGATTAGGTCCATTTTTAAACATATTTAATGATCTAAAGGGAGAGGTGCAAAGCATAGTAATTAAATTCACGGATGATTAAGTAGAGTTACAAACACTGGTGATGGCAAAGAAATCATGAACAAAAATCAGAAATATGAGCAGAAAATAACCCCAGGAGACTCAGTGTGGCTAAAAGCATGATATTCATCCATGGAAGGAAAACAATCAGTAGGCTAGATATTCAATGGGAGGGACACACCAGAGAATCCTGGCTAGCCAAAATTTTGTTATATAAACATTTGTCATTTCCTCGGGGTTTTCCCTTGTGCTCAGCTTCCTCAAGACTAGCTGATGGTTGCTATAGAGAGAGCACTGGCCAACGTTCTAATTCTCCATTACTCATTCACACCCATTTAACATACTGTGAGGGGTTCTCTTCCCCACCTAGGACCTGTGTGCTATTTCAGTGGTATATAGAGGCCAGAACTGTACTGCAAAGGGCCAGGGGAGAATTCATTCCCCTGGTGTAAGCACAATTTAGTCTGAGGTAAGTAGCTCTATGCTGTCCTCCCTTCTAAGTTCCACCACATAGGACATGCTTGGGGTTGGTGTCTGTGCGTAGATTGGGCATGACAGAGGAGGACCCATGCAGTATGTGCTGTAGTTATTCCATTGACAACATTCAAGAGGCAGACATGATCTGCTCTAATTTAGGCTAGGGTGACGCTGACCCCCACATAGCAGCCCAGAATGCTCATAGTGCATAAGTGGCTTAATGCTTCCTCTGCCTTTCTGCTCCCTCCCACAATCCTGTGAGCCATACCCTCTGTTGTGCCCTTCTGGAAGCACTGAACAGAATTTCAACAACTAAGTTTGCAGATATTAGTAATATTTTCACTGATGGGATTTACTGTGCACTACTGGGAATTGGTGTCGGTGTGTGAACTCAACAAAAAGGTCTAACTGACCAATCAGAATATGGTTCTGTTGCTCAGTATCCACAGCTACATTGTGATATGCAGTAGGGTGCAAAATTGCTTTCATGGGGATATGAGTATTCTGAACACAGTGAAGATCTTTGCAATTGCTAATTTCTATTTTTATACAATTGTTTATCAGATATGTTAAGTATTCAGGGCTGATTTGCATTTCTATTTTCATTTACCATGAAAAGGTTTTTGGTTTGTTTTTTTCCCAAACTAATCAGCATTTAATGTTCCTTCCATCTCACAGTGTGAGCTGTTTGCCTTTCCTGAGGCAGTTGTCAGATGCAGGAAAGACAGACAAGCTAGGAAGTCATTGTTAGGAAGCTGAAGTTGTGCACTGCTTTGTTGTGCCAAGTTGCTTGGCTTTTTCTTCTAATCATACAGACTTTAAGTTCTGCGAAGACCATACTTTCTGTGTGCATGTGGAAGGGGTATCTCTAGGTAGCAGGACACAGCTCTCCATTCTTTTAGCAGTATTACTGTTTTATTGAATGAAATAAATAAAAAAAAATTGTACAAGAGAGGACTGGAGACAACCTGTATGTTTCTGCTAGATGATAAAGACAAGCAATTGAACCCTACTGCTGCACAATATGACACAGTTAGCAACAGGAAGATTAAGGTTGCAGTTACTTAATATGGTATTCACAGGTAGTGGATGTTTTCTGCACAGAGTAGGCAAGGGAAAATCTTTTGTCTTTCTATACGTTCATACATCTTTCCCTTTTCTATAGCATTATCTTATTTGTTTTATATTTCCTGCACTTTCCATATCCTCTGCCTGCTTATTTCCCTGTATTATTAGTTAGGGATGTGAGAACTTGTTCAAATAAACTAAGACACACTCCAAACAAAGCTGCCTTGGGGTTTCTAAATGTTTGGTAAAATGAGATTGTTTGTTTAAATATATGGGTTTCTGCTGCTCCTAATGTCAGCTAGTCAGGTAGCAGAACAACTCTGATTAAGTATTATTCTTACTGTTTCCAATAGTAGCTGTAATTGAACTGTAATAGTGTGGAACCCTCAAAAGAGAACCTGTACCTTCTGGTGTATTGATGTCACCTGATGGAAGGGAAGAGAAAAAGGAATACAAAATAACATCAGAAAAGAAAAAAAACTATTTAAAAAAATGGGAAAAGAGAGAATGCAAGAGAGAGGAGTTACGCTGTAAGCACATTTCAGCTGTTAGTGGTGTTCAATAGTGGATGTGATTTCACCACTGGAAAGTATGCTAGGGCATCATTTGGAAGGAAGCCAATGATATTGATAGCTGGCACTGCGCAGACCTGAAAATCAGATAAGAGATCACTGTATAACCACTCCCCATGTGACTGCAGACCCAAGGCACCCCCGTTCTCCCCCTACACACAAGTGGCTGAACTTCGTAAAGTCTTGTTTGCAGTTACAAACATTTCAGAGTTAAGGACAACCTCGAATCCCGAGCTAAATTCTCTCTAAGCTGCCTGTTAAGCCCCGTGCAGGGGCTCAGGGCTATGGCAGGGAGAGATGCCTCTCTCCCAGCACGGACCTGCCGTGGCAGGGAGAGACACCCCTACCCGCCAGCCCCAGCATGGACCTGCCATGGATCTGCCATGGCCAGGGAAGAGGTGCCTCTCCCCATTCAGCCTAGGTGCTGCTAATCCTCTGTCCCAGCCCTGAGCTCCCTCACACACTCTGAACCCCTTGGCCCCACCCCAACCACATGAATTTTGTTATGTGCACCACATCACCTCCCTATTGATGCACATAATAAAATTCATTCCGCATATGGGTGGGAAATATTAGAAGGAGCACTGATCCAGAGGTGTCCATAACTCTGAGGTTCTACTGTACCAAGTTTTAATTTTTACTTGAATATGAGGACAAATGACCTCCTAATCGTACATCCATCAGAACACGGGACAAAGGGTTTAACATTGGGACAATCCCAATTTTATTGGGACATCTAGTCACCGTAGCTGGTTCCACAGGTTTCAGAGTCAGAAGTAATACTCCAAATTCTGCACTAAATTACAACAGTATAAACAGCATAACTCTATAGTACCTATTTGCGCTAGTGCAGCGGACTGTGGAATTTGACCCAGCTGTGCTATTTGCACTTTAGTCCTCCCAAGGTCCCATCTTTTCATGTATGAACCAGCAATTTTTTGTCAGCATTTATATAGTAAGGTTACTTACCTCCATGCCAAGCCCCCTACTTCTTTGATACTTTAAAATAAAACATTGGTCATTTTAAGGCCCAGAAACCAAAACAAACTAAATTTGCAGCCTTCCTCAAGCCTCCACTCTAGAAACATGCTTATTTTTATATGTCCAAAGGATATTTGGGTAGATTTTGTAACATTCAACACTCAGTGTGAGATTTTCAAAAGTTCTCAACTTTGGCCTACCTCTGCTCCTATTGAAGCCAATGGGGGCAGAGTTAGACCAACACTTGCCCAAAAGCTGCAGGTTTACCTGAAAACAGCTCACAGAAGTGCTTGTCTTTAGCACGCAGATGCCCAACTCCCAATGGGGTCTAAACCCAAATAAATCCGTTTTACCCTGTATAAAGCTTATGCAGGGTAAACGCATAAATTTTTCGCCCTCTTTAACACTGATAGAGAGATATGCACAGTTGTTTGCTCCTCAGGTGTTAATACATACTCTAAGTTAATTAATAAGTAAAAAGTGATTTTATTAAATACAGAAAGTAGGATTTAAGTGGTTCCAAGTAGTAACAGACAGAACAAAGTCACCAAGCAAAATAAAATCAAATGCACAAATCTATGTATAATCAAACTGAATACAGATAATCTCACCCTCAGAGATGCTTCAGTAAGTTTTTTCCTCAGACTGGACACCTTCCAGGCCTGGGCACAATTCTTTCCCCTGGTACAGCTCTTGTTCCAGCTCAGGTGGTAGCTAGCGGATTCTTCATGATGTCTCTCTCCTTTGTTCTCTTCCACCCCTTTATATATCTTTTGCATAAGGAGGGAATCCTTTGTCTCTCTCTGGGTTTCCACCCCACCTCACTGGAAAAGATGGATTCCAGTTCATGTGACATCACCTCATGTCACTGTAAGACCCCAAGCCTTCATTCCTCCCAGCCTGACTCACAGGAAGGCTTGCTTGCAAACAGAGCCCCAGTCAATTGTCCTGGTTGATGGGAGCCTTTAAGATTCCAAACCCCCATTAATGTCCCACACTTTGCATAATTACAATAGGCCCTCAGAGTTATATTTCATATTTCTAGTACCAGATACAAGAGTGGTACATTTGTACAAATAGGATGATCACACTCAGTAGATTATAAGCTTTGTAATGATACCTTACAAAAGACCTTTAGTATGAAGCATATTCCAGTTGCATTATATTAACTCATTACCATATTTTCATAAAACCGTATAGACTGCACAATGTCACAGTGCAGTCTATCAGTTACCTCAGATCAGAATAAAGATAAACCATTGTATTGGTACCAGCAAAAAGTAGGTTTCTGGTAGAAGCTGAACTTCAATCAAATTGTCCTAAGCCCCACATCACAATAGCCTTAAGAGTTTCCTTGAGAAAAGGAAATGCCTATTGGAAGTAAAACTTTCACTGTGCACTAAATGGTTGTGTGTATAGCCTTTTTCCTTCATAACTATTGCAGTAATTTTGGTGTTTTCCCCAGCTGTAGTAAAATTTAGCAAAATGCACAAAACAACATGTGACTTTTACATGAGCAAAAATAAGCCTCAGTCACATCATTTTGAAAACTAAAAGCTAATTAGAAGATTCTCTTTTCAAAGTTACTTCAGGGAAGAAAAAAATAGTATAAAAAAGAGGTGTCGGCTGACAGAAGCAACTAGGTTATTAGCATCGGAATCAGAAACACTCACGATAAAAAAGAGAAAAGGTAAATTAAACATTCATATTTTATCTCAATTTCTGAAATATATGTTCTTAAGCTTACTTTGAAGTACGTGATTAAATTCTCGAAAATCTTTTTTATCTTTCCTTGATTGCTAAAGTTTTCTATCAGTGCAGAACGTGTAGTTGATATTGTATATCATCAAACTTGTTTCTTTATCTTCAAAAGTAACATCTAAACTTGTTATGAATAAACATAAACAGGGTGCCTGTTCCTCGTTCATTAAATATAAGTTGTAATAGAGAGAGAGTAGCATAGAAGCAATGGGGAATGCTGTGATCTGGGCTAAAGAAGAAACCTGGGTTCCTGAATTTTGGGGATGTAGAAGATATGAAGTATTCTGTCTGAGGTAGAGAGGGAATAAGTGTGTGCAAAGGGGAAATGTTAATTGAACGGTCTTGCTAATAACTCTTGTGGCAATAAAATGGAGTAATGATGATTTTGTGACTCCCCTTATCAAAGTGAATTTGTCCTACATGTTGCATGAAGTCATGGCTCTGGATGTGGGTAAGTATGAGATAGGTGCAGGAGAAATGTTAAACAAAAAATCCCAACCAACCCCTGCAACCCCCACAAAAAATACCATGCAGACCCAACCACATAAAGGTAACAATACAGTATAATGAACAACCCTAAATTGCTGGCCTACCAGTGTAATTTACAGAGTTGTATTAAGATAATAGGTTTGACGTGTCTGCCAAAAGAGTGGTAATTTGCCTATAATTGTCAATAATGCTATTCTATTTACTTGATGGAGTTTTATTTTTATTTTTCATATGTTATTGAAATTCAAGCTGCAGTCTCAGATTTTATTATTTTTCTGTACAGTGATATATTATTTAGAAATAAAAGGAATTTTTAGGATGCAGTTTTGTATCTGATGCCCCAAGAGAAAAAAAATATGAGAAATCTATGCACTTTGTGTCATTAGAATCAATATGTAAATTATAGATTGGCGCAAGTATATATATTTTTTAGTTTGCACAACTTTAAAAAAAAATCCATTTTGCTTGTAGACATTTGTTGCATGATTAGGGCATATCTATACTGCATAGTAAGCATGGACTTGGTTTGACTCTGGTTTGAGCACAAGCACCCCTCACCCACTTTTATCCACACACATCAATCTGACTCAGGCCAGAAAGCCCTCTGTACTCGGGCCAGCAGACCTGGCCAGAGTGGTAGACCTGAGCATGAGTCCCACTATGCTTTGAGTCCAAGCCCTGTCATTTTGCAGTGTGGGCTGAATCAGAAGTGTAATATGGATGCATACATAGTGTAAGGTGGATGCATTAACATGATTGTGAGACCAAAGGTCTAGAAATTGAAAACCCAGGATTACAATGCAGTGTGGGCACTCAAGCCTGGGCTTGGAAACACTGAGTTTCCAAGATCCCACAGACATGGGTTTACAAGGGAGTGTAAATATACCCTTACTTTACAATAGTTCTAATGAAAGAAGGGTCCCAATTCAGCCCTGTATAAGTGAGCACAACTGTTTATTAACTTCACTGGAGTTTCACATATTTACAGAGGGGTTAAAATTAGCTAATATTATAGTTTTGATCTATGTATTGTGACAGACCCAGACCAGTGGGGTAGAGGAGTCTGGTAGAGGGCAAATATACTGGTCACTGGATGAGTAGTTTTCTGTTCCCTGAGTGACCAGAGCAGGGGCTGCACTAGAGTAATCAGAAACCTGCTAGAACCAATTAAGGCAGACAGGCTGATTAGAACACCTGCAGCCAATCAAGGCAGGCTAATCAGGGCACCTGGTTTAAAAAGGAGCTCACTTCAATTTGTGATGTGCATGTGAGGAGCTGGGAGCAAGAGGTGCAAGGAGCTGAGAGTGAGAGTGAGGGTACGTCTACACTACGGGATTATTCCGAATTTACATAAACCGGTTTAACAAAACAGATTGTATAAAATCGAGTGTGCGTGGCCACACTAAACACATTAAATCGGTGGTGTGCGTCCACGGTCCGAGGCTAGCGTCGATTTCTGGAGCATTGCACTGTGGGTAGCTATTCCGTAGCTATCCCATAGTTCCCGCAGCCTCCCCCACCCCTTGGAATTTCCGGGTTGAGATCCCAGTGCCTGATGCAGCAAAAATCATTGTCGCGGGTGGTTCTGGGTAAATGTCGTCAGTCACTCCTTCCGCTGGGAAAGCAACGGCAGACAAGCATTTCGTGCCTTTTTTCCCTGGATTGCCCTGGCAGATGCCATAGCATGGTAATCATGGAGCCTGTTTAGCCTTTTGTGACTGTCACCGTATGTGTACTAGATGCCGCTCACAGAGGCGATTCAGCAGCGCTACACAGCAGCATGCTTTTGCTTTTGCATGATAGCAGAGATGGTTACCAGCCATATTGTACCATCTACCATGCCATAAATTGGTAATAAGATGATCGTGGCTACCAGTCCTTTTGCACTGCACCATCTGTTGCTGTCATAAGTGCCCCTGGCTGCTCTTAGCCAGGGGCGCAAAAGCCAAAATTGGGAATGACTCCCTGAGTCAATCCCTCCTTTTTGGTATCTAAAAATAGAATCAGTCCTGCCTAGAATATGGGCAAGTGTACTAGAGAACCACTGTATCATAGAACCAGAGAGCACAGCTGCTCTGTGTCAGATCCTGCAGAAATTATGAACTGTATGCTATTCACAGGGGGTGCTCCTGCAACAACCCCACCTGTTGATTCCATTCTTCCCTCAGCCTTCCTGGGCTACCGTAGCATTGTCCCCCCACTTGTGTGATGAAGTAATAAAGAATGCAGGAATAAGACACAGTGACTTGTTAGTGAGATATGAGTGGAAGGCAGCCTCCAGCTGCTATGATAGTCCAGACAGGACAGTAAGGAGTGTGTAGGAGAGGAGCCCAGCATCCCTCTGCTAGTCCAGGGGCAATTGAATCTTTTCTTTACACATGAAGGGTGGGGGCTGATGGAGCTCAGCCCCCTGTTGCTATGATGACAATGGTTATCAGCCATACTGTACCATCTACCAGGAAAAATTAGGGCCAGGCGCCCTTGATCGACCTAACAGATGCTAGTCAGCATGGTTACCAGTCCTTTTGCACTGCCCCATGTGCCAATAGGCTGATGATGAGGACGGATACCAGCCATATTGTACCGTCAGCCATCCATAGCGTGGGGGGAGCAAGGATGTTGGTATTGAGTGCTGCACCATCGCGTCTATCTGCAGCATTCAGTAAAGATAGGGTGACATGTAAAAGAGTCAAGAGACGATTGTTTTCCCTTTCACTTCTGGGGGTGGGTGGGGGGTGCGTAAATTGCCTAGCTATGCCCTGACCCACCGCGGACACTGTTTTTGACCCTAGAAGCATTTGGAGCTCAGCCAAGAATGCAAATGCTTTTCAGAGACTGCAGGAACTGTGGGATAGCTTGAGTCCTCCAGTCCATGAGCGTCCATTTGATTCTTTGGCTTTCTGTTACGCTTGTCACGCAGCAGTGCGCTGAGTCCCTGCTATGGCATCTGTCTGGAGATTTTTTTTAAATGATTTTGAATTTCGTCTTCTGTAACGGAGCGCTGATAGAACAGATTTGCCTGCCCTTACAGCGATCACATCTGCATCGTCCATGCGGGAGCTCTTTCTTTATTTTGATTTTTAACTGCATCACCACACGTGCTGATCGGAGCGCCACGCTGGGCAAACAGGAAATATTCAAAAGTTCGCGGTGCTTTTCCTGTCTGCCTGGCCACTGCATCTGAGTTCATTGCTGTCCAGAGCGGTCAGTGGTGCACTGTGGGATACCACCCGGAGGCCAATACCGTCGATCTGCGACCACACTAACCCCAATCCTATATGGTAATACCAATATTAGCGCTACTCCTCTCGTTAGGAGGAGTACAGAAACCGGTTTAAAGAGCCCTTTATACCGATATAAAGGGCCTCTTAGTGTGGATGGGTGTGGCGTTAAATCGGTTTTATGCTCCTAAAACCGGTTTAAACGCCTAGTGTAGACCAGGCCTGAGAGTGAGAGTGAGAGTGAGAGTGAGAGTATGCTGCTGGAGGACTGAGGAGTACAAGCGTTATCAGACAACAGGAGGAAGGTCCTGTGGTGAGGATAAAGAAGGTGTTTGGAGGAGGCCATGGGGAAGTAGCCCAGGGAGTTGTAGCTGTCATGCAGCTGTTACAGGAGGCACGATAGACAGCTGCAATCCACAGGGCCCTGGGCTGGAACCCGGATTAGAGGGTGGGCCTGGGTTCCCCCCAAACCTCCCAACTCCTGATCAGACACAGGAGGAGTTGACCCAGACTGTGGGTTCCACCAGAGGGGAAGATCACTGAGGTGAGCAAATCTGCCAATAAGCGCAGGATCCACCAAGTTAGAGGAGGAGGAACTTTGTCACAGTATGTTAATAGTAATTACCTCCCCAGTAGTACATTTGGTGGTGAGAGACTGGGCACTGTTAATAGTATCATTTGTTCTTTTGTCTAATTTTTATGTTTTATGGAATAGTTATTACACTACCAAGGAATGATATCGTGCAGGGAAAGACTGACTTCAATAGGGCCAGGATTTCATCCCCAATGGCAAAACTTTCAATGATTCCATTAGGACCAGGATTTCACCATAGATTATTTATTTGGTCTTTGTCTGTGTCTAATGATCAGGGGATGGATACATACTTCCTAGTAAACAAATTTATATCCAGGCCCCAAATCTAGGCCCCCTCCATGATTTCTGTCCCTAAATGATCCATTCCTCCATTTCAGATCTGGGGTTTCTGAAATAGTTAATAGTTAATTGAATTAGAGCTAATGTTGGGATTGTACAGAATTTAGCTAATCTGGACATCTAGCATCTGGGGCAAATTCTGATATTAATTTATTGTGTGGGTATGGTGAATGTATGTTAGTACTACAAAGCAAAGTTAATTTAGATCTGTATTCTGACTCAGCTACAGTTCATGAAGTTCTTCCCACTAAGCTTAGGCACCAGGCGGATTGCTCAGGCCAGGGACAAGAGTCAACTGTGCAAGCTGTAGGCAATCAAGGAACATCAGAGCTAAAATATGTTGATCAGTGTTCCTTGAACCCAGGTTCAGGTCTGGCAATACCATTTATGTTGTTGCAGCAGAAAACCTGCCGAATGTGAGCTCCATGGGTTTTGTGGGAACCCAGATTTGAGTGCAAAAAATATACCATACCTGACAATTGCTTTTTTTGTATACCTATGTGGGTAGAAGGCAGCATGAATTTGGCTCGCAGACCAGAGAGGGACAATATTTTATCTGTTATAAATTAATCTGGTACCTGGTGAGATTTTCCATTACATTTCAGAGATATATTGTGATTTCTTTATTTTATCATGTGGAAAATTAAGTTTCTTTTAATAAATCTCCTAGATCTAGCAGTGTGACTGCAATCCTTGTTTGTCACCAGTGCAGTTTAAAATATATTGAGCTTTCTTCTATATCTACAGCTGATCATATTTATTTTTAATGTATAAAATATTTTCAATTTAAAGGTGGCAAGATAACATTTTCTATAATTATCTACATTATATTTTCTCATAAGTGTACCTTCTGCTGTCACCAAGAAATTGCCACAGAAAATTTCAGATTATTTGCAGTGATAAAATGAAATATATGTACCCTGCTTACGGATCATTGGCTAAAACAAAATAAATACAAATACATTTAAAATAAGAATAAGTTTTTAAGAGCTTTACAGACAGTAAAGGACAATTTTCAGAATGAAGACACTGAACTGTGTGCAAAATATGCACTGTTTGCATGCGTGTTCTCTGTAATTATGTATGCAAATTTGAAAATGGCAACTGCAAATACTGGTAGTTCGCTGGGTGGCTTGATCGTATCTGTGTACATGTTTTCCTAACTGAATGTAATATCACTAAGTGTACATATAAATAAGTATGTACTTTTGCTAATGCATTCTTAGTATGTAAAATTCAGGTATTCTGTTTTTTTAAAATATGTTTTTATGATGCACAGTAGTTGAGTTTACAAATATGGCTCTTCTTTAATTGACTTCCCCTGAGCATTTAATCTACACTGTCTCTATAAGGTACACTTGCAGAATTCCCTGCAAAGGAGGGAGATGCAAAAGCAGCCATGTCTAAGGCTTTATTCAACTGTCTATTCTAGTCATTTTCCCCCTAAGCATAATTCATTTGACATTCACAGACAGCAATGTCAATGAGATTATGCTTCTGAATCTGCAGATAAAAGGTGCAAACACTGACATTGTGTACAAATATACAAGCTTCAGTTTAGTAGGGTATCAGGCTGCCAGTCCCCACAAAATATGACCATACAATACATTTATAGTTAACAGCAAAGTGCAGTGCAAATACATTACATCTCAAATAAATCTTACAGTGCAGCGTAGGATGATTCTCAAAAACTTGTGGATATGAGCTGCAGAAAAGGTCAAGCCTCACACTGTCCTTTTAAGATGAGCTGAACATTGGCTCTGAATGGAGAGATTTAATACCAGTGTGGGCATCCAACTAGATAAAACTACAGGGAGTATCCTGCTTCGAAAATGTAATCCTTTCCTCTTTCATCAAGATTTCACCTTTATTTAGTATTCTTCTTCCTGCATGTGCGTGGGAGGGGTGGGGGCAGGGGAAGGGGATGCAAGAAAAAAGAATCCTGACCCTGTTGAAATTTTATGATTGTACAATATTTCTTAAGCAATATGGCTATGCTCAGCAAGCTCAGCAATGTGCTTCAATATATTGAGTGTAACTTGGGTTGCGTTGTTTAATCTATCATTTATTGCACACCCGCAAAAAAGGAAAAAAATTCAGTGCCACAGCTGTGTATGATCTATATGAACACTTTTTTCCAGATGGAATATATATCATACCTCATGACACTGTGTAACAAAATCTATTTAAATTTAATTTGTCTTTGGTGACATTTTGGGTGCCCTGAGGGCACAGAGTCTATCTCATCCTCTGCATTCTGTACTAAGGCATTGAAGATGAGGGTGATGATCCTGAGTACCTTTCCCTTCCTATGACCCCATCACAAACTTCACCCCCTTTCTGCTCCTCCCATCTCTTATATTATCCCTTTCCTCCCATGAGCCAAGCTTCCTGATAAAAGTACGTAAAAGAACTAGACACACATCCAAGCTGTCTGACTATACGGGGGCTACCACTGAGCCCTGGTTTATGTGTCCCCACAAAAGCTCCTCCCACCAAGAGACTCCATAGCACATCCCGGCATGCTACAGCTTTTACCTTTTACTTGTTGTATTTTTGAGAGAGTGTGTATCAGGATGGAGAGGTGAATAGAGCAGTACTCTGCTCTAGTGGGAGCTCTGGCATCTTCAGAACTGGATATAAAGTTGACTTTGTTAGGGATGGTAAGAGGGAGTCAGACTACTGAATGGTATTTTCTGAGGTCAAGGATAAGATAGAACCACAATTAGACAGCACGGTATAGTCAGCATCCATTTCATGATGGCTGAATCCAGGACAGGACTTATCTATGTGTTATCTGATAACTGTGTAGCACCAGAAGTACTGCTCAGTGTGGGAGCTACACAACTGTGCTGCAGGATGATCCTCACAGTGCTGCAGGATGATCCCTTTTAATGTGTGTTGTGCATGGAATGGTCATCTGGTACTTCCTGAATACATACAGTAGGCCACATCACTCTAGGGGCAGGATAGTGGCTACAGGAGATGTCTATTGGGGTACTTTTTGGTGAGTTTGTGTACAGCCCAAACCCTCCAATGAAGTTGCAGATTCTAACCATTGTAGTTTCTCAATAAAAGCTTTATCATTATCTATACCTCTCTATGTAATGTAATTTTTTACATTACAGATAGACATCTGAGAAAGATCTGGAGTCAACTTACAATGTTCTTGCATCATATTAGCCTTTCAATTGCATTTGTATTATTGTTCTTGTTAATAATGTGTTGAAAAACACTTATACAATTATGTTTCCCATGCTTGGAACTGTATGTTTCTAATAGTTTTGACTAGTGTTCAGATGTCATAGTCACCTTGACATTTTTAATGCTGTATGAGACATCATTATCAAGAAAGACATAATAAACAGATGTATTTTATCAGAAAACCTCAATGAATTATATTGTTCTTAGAAGATGACATAGTTAATGCAATTAGTTTAGGATTGATTAACCTGTTTACAAAGTGCTTTGAAGTTGTAAAAGTGTATACTCTTTCCCCTATTAAACTGATAAATATTTTTATCAGAAATTCAGAGAATATTTTTTTTTCTAGTCAAGAACAACATATTCTGAGAAAGCATAGTAAAATCCAGGAAATAGATCAATGTATTATACTAGAAGCTGTTAAATTCAATATTTGCCAACTTTAACAGCATTTATCTCCTATTTTAAGTACATTGGGGAGGGGGAATAAATTCCGCTATGTAGTAACTGTTGCCAAATTCTCATTTGCTAATAGCAAGCACTTTGTCTTTCTAATTCATTTATCTTTTTAAACTCTATTCTATACCTAACCTAATCTGTGTCTAATTTACCTATTACTCCAAAGCTGAATTGGGATCCAAATTTCAAACAGTTCCAGAGTTTTGATTGTTGAGGTCCATGATATTGGCTTGGGTTCACCTTTCAAGATGAAGTATAATTTACATAGTCTCAGATTATGATTTAATTAATGAGCCCAGTTAGGAAGTGTTGTCCTTTTACCATAGTGAGTTTGTGGGTAGGTAATTTTGCATCATGGAATGAATGGTATCTTTTATGGAAGAGAGTTTTAGTTTTATGGGGATTTTTTACATTATTTTCTTACCCAAAATATCTTTAAATTTTGTCTGTTTGTATCAATATTTTTTTTCAATCACAATTAAGAAATGCATTGCATCTATCCTTCCAAAAATAGTTTGAAAATACTATTACATTAGCATTGGTCAGCCATATTCATTCTAACCAGGCTAGCTAAAATAATGTCCCATAAAGATATTTTTCCAATTTTATTGTGGTTGCATTGTAAATTTTTTTTTCTAATTTCATTACAATAGAATGATTTAAAGTCTTTGCCATTGTAATACCAGTATGTTTAGTGGTAGTTCCAGATATTTGATCATAAATAGAGCCAAATGCTAATGTATACAGCACGACCAGAAAAAGTACAAAGAACATCCTTTATTCATTCATATTCATTTTTTCTAAATTTATCATAAAATAGTATAATGGTTATGAAAGAATAAAATATTATGGACTAAACTTACAAAAACAGTTTACCTAAATTGCAGATTCAAGGCAAATCAGCCATTTTGCATATGTGTGATTTAGGAACACATTATTGAAAATATAGCCCTATACTCTAAATCAGAGACTAGTCATAATCAGCATTTATAAAAACAAAACTTCTAAAACAAGTCTCAATAATAAATTTATCCATACAAATATATAGGCCATATGAATCCTTTAACTAAATGGAAGTTGGCTAATCCTACCTCTCATAAATCCATTGTTATGCCACTGTTTTGATCATGAAATCATATGCTCATTGGTAGGACAGTGTTAAGAAAATATTAATATGTGCTTCCATTATGGTATCATTACATTTAGTGTGAGATTTTCAAATCTGTCATAGAATATAGATACACAACTCCCATTAGTGTTAATTGAAATGATGTGTCTAACTCTCTTAAATTTTGAAAACCTCAGCTTTATATTTTTACAGAAAGCATGGAAATCATGTCCTTAAAATACCATAACCACTATCAGTTACTGTCACAATGCTCTAAAAATCAGTTATTATTGGTCCTATAGATGATTCCATCCATCCTATTTTGGAAGAAAGGGTGCAACCTAAGCAAGTTAAACAGCAAAGTAAGTTGTGGTGGAAAAGAGAATCTTTGGCAGAGTGAGTTGCATATAAAATATTCATAAGCTAGAGCTGATGTTTTATCAGTAGTCAAAGATCAGCTGAAATGGTTTTAAAATATTAATAAAAGGACTGTGAGAGTGAGAGCCTTCAATGTTGCAATAAAAGGGCTAGTGAGTCTAGAAAGAATATCTGTGAAGAAGGAAAATATCCTGACAC
Organism: Mauremys mutica; assembly: GCF_020497125.1. NCBI lineage: Eukaryota > Metazoa > Chordata > Testudines > Geoemydidae > Mauremys > Mauremys mutica. Next base: position 52,013,876 of record NC_059076.1, on the reverse strand, counting down.
AGGGAGATAATAGCAAGCAACAGTGTGGCTTTTACAGGCTAGAGAAGATGCTTGTTATAGAGCATGTTGCTGCTCAAAAAGCAGTCTGTTGGAGTCAGAGAGGCTGGAAGAAGATAAGGATAAGGACACGTGGGGTGCTGCCTGACTGCCAGGAAAGTAAAAGCCAAATCTCAATAAAGCTAGTTTGTGCCCACAATGACGTGAAAGATTCTAACGTTTGGATCTGCAGAAGAGGAGAAAAAAAGGTGAAATCCAGTGTTGTGACTGCTTGTTGCATGGTCCATCCCATGTTCGACTGCTATGAACAGTTTATTAATACAACTCTTAGTGGCTAAAGAAAATTCTCTCTATATATATATTTATAAAAAAAGACTAGCGAGAGTGGTTTTATTAGGTCCCCTTATCTTTGAGAAGCATGTCAGCAGTGTGCCCAAGAGTGGAACTGGTACAGGAATAAACTCAATGATTCACAGCAGCTGACATAAGGTGAGGGCAGGAGTGATAGTGATATTACAAAACAATGACTGTGATGTGGCAGAGTTTTAAGTAATGCTGCCTTTTTCAGTGTACAATATAAATTGAAGACATCTGGCATGTATGGAAACTTGATTGTTTACATACATTGTAAATACTATGTGATGAAAGGATAGCTAAAATATAAATATCATTTGTAGATCAGAGAAAGAGAGACAGAGCACGTGCGAGAGAGGCCCTTTTTCTCACACTATCTAGCATGGTGATTATGGCCCTGGCCTAGAAGATAGGAGGCCAAGGTTCAGGTCCCTGTTCTGCCTTATTTAAAGTGATGTAGGAACAAAACCTGTGTTCTGATTGCTCTGGCCACCTCTCTTCTGGAAGCTAAAATTGATCCTTAATTTAAGTAATAACAAAGGAAAGAGCACAATCAGCGGGGGTTTTTTGGGAGGGGGAGGAGGAGATTAAAGATCTGATCTTGCAAGATTCTAAGTAAAACTAGTTGAAAAATGAAGACCTATTTTCATTTAAAATATCAAACTGTAGACATTTCCATTTCAAAGTGTTTGAAAAGGACCCTATTTTAACTTTTATTTGCAATTTTTTGAGATCCCCCCTCCCAAAAAAGTGACATTCCCAATAATATTAGCAACATATTATCATTATTTTTGTTCAACAAAACCCAGTTTTCAATACATTGTGATAACCATTTTGACAACAATTTTTATATTTTCAATAAAAAAGATTGAAACATAGTTAGTAGTAACTTAGATATGACCAGTGGTTCTAGGCGTTATGGAAATACAAATAAATAATATAGAGTCTGTTGCAGCAATCTAGTCAGAAGAGATTCACTGCAGGATTTTAGTTGATCAGTAATTAAATTGACTTTTTTATGTATTTTAAAAATTATAATTACAGTTTTTAAAAGATAAATAAGAATCCAAGATTGTACCAAAATCCAGGAGAACAGAAAGAGATAATATTTGAGGGTGTAGCATTAAAGGGACGGGCGGGGGGGGGGCAAGAAAAGGAACAAAATGTTTGATTTCTGACTTGAGTATAATAAAAGATTAGCATGCATCCAGTTAGAGATGGCTCAGATAGAGAGCAATAAAAAGGCAGAGTCAGAGAACATCAACAGGAATTATAGATTTGTATGTCATCTGGGCATAAGTGATAACATAAGCCATAGGAAGAAGTAGTGCATGAAGATATCAGGCAAAATGGAACAGATCTAAACCAAAAAATTAGAGGGACAACAAACAAAAATCCAATTGCCCCCTCCTACTGGAGTAAATCGCCTGAAATGCATGTTCAGAAAGATATGACTAAAATCAAGAAAGTGAACTACCCTGAATAAGAAATACCTATGATAGTCAACGTACTGTAAAAGCAGTTTCTGTGTATGATCCAATATATTGAATGATACTGACAGATCATATAGAAGCAGACTATCTTAGACCCACTTGAATTAGCTAAATCAAGGTCACCTTTAATAAGGAAAATTCACTTGTGTGCCTATTCTAATCCTTGATTGAAATTAGTTGAGATGCAATTAAAAATGTAGGAGGAGATTGTTCAGGAGAATGTGTTCTAAAGAGTTGAAAACAATTAAAAATAAAATAGAATGTAAAGAAGTATCAGAATTATATTTCTTTAATAGGACAGTACTTTGATTGTGCCTTTTAGGCAGAGTCAGCTGGTAAGGGGAACTGTGGATCTTAAACAAATAGTTATTCTGTCCAAAAGCAACCAAAACTATCATGAGATGGAAGTGGAAAAAAGTGTTCAAACATCCCAAAAGGTGTAAAAGAAGCATTCTCCTGTGTTATACCAGAGTGCATCACATCACAAATACTGTTAATCTTATTAAAGAGAAAGAAAATTGAAATCATAAAGTGCATACATTGATTTTAGGCTAGATGATAGTAATGTATGAGCCTTAAGCAACACAGGAGAAATAGAACTGTGAAGTGTTACAACTACTCAACAGTTAGAGAAGGTGTAATATTGCAAGCAAACTTGTTTTTATATTCTCATAGTTCCATTATGTGACATAGTTTACAATGAAACCTGAAGATATTCTTATTAGGCAACTTTCTCCTCTCTTTAAGCTCTTCTCCATTTCTGAGGCTCCCCTTATTGTAAATTAGAGTAGTCTGAAGGTTATTTCAACATACATCAGATGAAATAGCTTTTACTGGCCAAGGCAGCCACCAGGGATTCTCAGGATGCAGAGAGAACCTGGCAAAGCACGTCCCCCCCCCCCCCAGTGCCTGTGCCCTTTTCCCCAGGCTATGATCTTGTGTCCGCTGCAGCAAGAGGATGATGTGCAATCAGTTACACATTTGGAAGATCACCATAATTTAGGGTGAATTTCCCAGGGCTGACCACACTAGTTGTCCACCAGTAGAGAAGCACAAAACAGTCCCAATAAACTCCTTTAAATTCCATGCAAAATGGGTTGGAAGAAGCTGAAGGTGGCTACATGGCATCTTCACATCCCAGATGTGATTAAAATCTATCAAACAAGGAGGCAGAGTCATTAATTTTTGAGGCTGTTGCAGGTTTTGTTGTTTGATCATGCAGTATCCTATGATTTTGTGGCAGCAGGAGAAGAGAATGTGAATGAGAGAAGAAATGTATCTGAAAGCAATTGGACTCCTGAAAAGTATTTAGGCACCTAAGTCCCAGCTAAATCAATGGGAATTAGGTTCCTAGATACTTTTCAGGACCTGAGACTTTGTGCTTTCAAGCAATGGGCCTTTAACCATTGAAGAGAAAATGTACATATGCAATGGGTGGGGTATCCTTGGTACCCCCCTCCTCCATTTCTATTAATGTGATCTTTTAAGCCCTAATCCCTGGAGGCAAAGGGATCTACTCACATTGAAGAGTTATCAGGAACAGGGCCTTACTTTGAAATGACCAGAATAGAGCCTGTATTCATTTAAAAGAAAAAATCAGGTGAATAGTGTTTCTTAGAGAATGTTGAAGTACTCTCTTTTATCAATCATGTTTAAAAGGTTCCAAAATCACCCTAAGGTCTACAGTGTATATATCTGCAGACTTTTCACGTGTGGCCGAATAGTTCATGATTTTTTCATGACTTATTCATTATTTAAAATTATTCAGCACATAATTTCTACAAATGATACTTTGTAGTTTCTTCATGAACAGTCCATCACAAGTGTTTGACATTAAAAAGTTAAACAAATGAAGGTAGCCAACTAAATATAGATAAATTTTATAAGTGCTTATATAGAGTTGCAAGAAGTCTAAATAGTAAAAGTGGGTGAATTTAAGTTCCTGGTAGTAAACGAAGATATTGATATAATCAGCGTCACAAATACTTGGTGCAATGAGGATAATCAGTCTGACATGGGAATACCAGTGTACAAAATAGTCAGAAATGACATAGTAAGTCACACAGATGGGAGAGTGGCACAATATGTGAAAGAAAGCATTGAGTCAAATTCAGTAAAAATCTGAAGTGAATAAAACTGTACCATGGAATCTCTAATGGATAGAAAGTCCATGCTTGAATAATAAGAATATAGCAGTAGGGATATACTACAAACCAGGATGATGGTGATGATTGTGAAATGCGCAGGGAGATTAGAGAGGCTATACAAATAGAAAACTCAATAATAAGGGGGCATTTCAACTATCCCCATATTGACTGAGTACATGTCACCTCAGGGCGGGATGCAGAAATAAAATTTGACATCATTAATGACCTTTTAGGAGCAGCTAGTACTAGAAGCCACAGAGGGAAAGATCTCTTGATTTAGTCCTAAGAGGAGCACAGGTTCTGGTCCAAGAGAGTAATATAGCTGAACGGTTCAGTAATAGCGACCATAATGTAATTAAACGTAATAGCCTCATAGGTAGGAAAATACCAAAGAAACCCAGTACAGTAGCATTTTAGTTAAAAAAGGAGAACTACACAAAAATGAGGAAGCTAGTTAAAAGAAAATTAAAAGGAACAGTCACAAGAATGAAATGACTGTAAGCTGCAAATAATTAAAAAAGCTAAATGTATACCCCAAACTAAACTAAATGTATGCTCCAAATAATAATAATAATTAATTACTAAAAAACAGTAAGAGGACCCAAAAATGCTATCATGAATAAACAGCAAAGTAAAAGAGGCAATAAGAATAAAAAAGGCATCCTTTAAAAACTGGAAGTAAAATCCTACTTAGGAAAATAAAAAGGAGCATAATTTCTGGCAAATGAAGTATAAATGAATGATTAGGCATGTCAAAAAAAAAATTGAAGAGCGACTAGCAAAAGACTCAAAAACTAACAACAATTTTTTTAAGGACATCAGAAGCAGGAAGCTGTCAGTGGGGCTACTTGAATTATCAAGGCACTGAAGGAGCACTCAGGGAAGACAAAGCCATCGAGGAGAAGTTAAATGAATTCTCTCCATTGTCTTCACTGCCGAGGATGTGAGGAAGATTCCCACACCAGACTCATTTTTTTTTATGTGACAGATCTGAGGAACTGTCCCAGATTGCGATCTCAGTAGAAGTAGTTTTGGAACAAATTGATAAATTAAACAGTAATAAGTCACCAGGACCAGATGGTATTCACCCAAGCGTTCTAAAGAAACTCAGATATGAAATTGCAGAACTACTCCTGTGGTATGTGACCTATCACTAAAATTTCTCACTGTTTCAGATTACTGGAAGATAGCTGATGTAATGCCAACTATTAAAAAATTCTCCGGAGGTGATCATGTCAATTACAGGGCAGTAAGCCTAACTTCAGTAGCAGGTAAATTGTTGAAACTATAGTAAAAAACAGAATTACGAGACACATAGACAAACATGATGTGTTTGGTGAAGCTGTGTTGATTCTTCCCCCATCTGTTAGAATTATTTGAGGGAATCTACAAACAGGTGGACAAAGGTGATCCAGTGGGTACAGTGTACTTAGACTTTCAGAAAGCCTTTGACAAGGTCCCTCACCAAATGCTCTTAAGCAAAGTAAGCAGTTGTGAAATAAGAGGAAAGTTCTTCTCATGGATCAGTAACTAGTTAAAAGACAGGAAACAAAGAGTAGGAATAAATAGTCCGTTTTCACAGTGGAGAGGTGTAAATAGCCATGTCCCTCAAGGATCTGTACTGGGATCAGTGCTGTTCAATATATTCATAAATAATCTGGAACAAAGGGTAAACAGTAAGGAGGCAAAATGTGCAGATACAAAATTACTTAAGATATTTAAGTCCAAAGCAGACTGTGAAGTGTTATGAAGAGATCTCACATACTGGGTGACTAGGTAACAAAATGGCAGATAAAATTCAATATTGACATATGCAAAGTAATGCACATTGGAAAACATTAATTTCAACTACACATACACAATGATGAGGTCTAATTTAGCAGTTACCACTCAAGAAAAAGATCTTGGAGTCCTTGAGCAGATGTTTTCAGAGAACTATACACACTGTGCAGTGGCAGTCAAAAAATTTAACAAAGTTAGAAACCATTAGGAAAGAGAGACAATAAGACAGAAAATATCATAATGCCACTATATAAAGCCATGATATGCCCACACCTTGAATTATGGATGCAGTTCTGGTTGCCCCATCTCAAAAAATATATATCAAAATTGGAAAAGGTACAGATAAGGCAACAAAAATGATTAGGAGGATGGAACAGCTTCCATATGAGGTGAGATTAAAAAGACTGGGACTGTTCAGCTTAGAAAAGGGACAACTAAGGAGGGATATAATAGAGGTCTATACTGTAATAAATGTTGTGGAGAAAGTGAATATGGAAGTGTTATTTATCCCTTCCCATAACACAAGAACTAGGTGTCACCCAATGAAATTAAAAGGCACCAGGTTTAAAAGAAACAAAAGGAAGTACTACTTCATGCAATTCAGTCAATCTGTGGACTTTATTGCCAGGGGATATTGTGAAGGCCAAACGTGTAAATGGGTTCACAAAAGAACCTGATCAGCTCATGGAGATAGCTGCATCAATGGATATTCATGACCTCCGTGGATAGTCACTCCCAACCTGCATATGTCTGCTTTTGGAAGATTTCTTACAGAGTCAACCCTGATCTTTGATTATCCACATCAACCTACAACTCCCCAGTCATTAGAACCTTTACCAAGCCAAGATGGAACTTCAGGAAGGCAGAGTGGAAGAAGTACACAGATGGTCTAGACAAGTATCTCATCTCCATACCATCACACATCATCTTGGTCAATGAAGCTTTCAGTAGATTCCAAGGAGCCATCTTCAAAGCATCCATACCATACCAAAGCATCCTGAGCATCCATAGCATTCAGCCTCTGTCCAGTCTACATGCCATGCCTTGATGCTGGATGTGCTCAACTGCTCAGTCAGTATGAATCCTCTGATAATCCAGATATCGACCATCTAATTGAGTAGATGCTGCTAGATGGTTATGAGAGGAAGAGATTACTCAGAACTTAGACATCACTCACTCAAGCCCAAAATGCTGGAATTTGATTTGTTGTCTGGGGGCAGCTCAGCAACCACCAAGTCTAAGGTGACCACCTATTATCACAAACCAAGCATCCAGCCATCTGCTGAATGCACCAAAGGCCCCAAACGAGAAGCATGTCAGACAATAAATCCATGATGAATGATCTCATTTCCATTGGAGAAATACCACTGGCTACGACATAGAGCCATTCACAGCCACCTAGTTTTACAAAATTCTGAGTGATATTAGGAGCAGTACTGCTGCAGACTATGGCAAGATGTAGCCAGAGTTCTTGAAGCACCTCAGGACTCATGCCCACCAGTTGCTGGTGCAGTTCTTCATGTGAATGTTCAACAAAGAGTGACTTCTGAAGACGTGGCAAATGTCAAAAGTCATTGATCTCCTGAGACTGAGGAAAGACCATTATAATGTTGCAAGCTATCAACCGATATCTCTGTTGTCTGTGCCACTGATGATGCTAGAGCATCTCATTCACCAGCGCATCTGTGCAGAAGTAGAGTCAATACTCAGTGTCAAGCAGGCATGTTTTTAGAGAACATAAGAATGGCTATACTGGGTTAGAGCAAAGGTCCATCTAGCCCAGTATCCTGTCTTATGACACTGGCTGGTGCCAGGTGCTCAGAGGGAATGAACAGGACAGGTAATATTCAAGTGATCCATCCCATTTGCCTATTCCCAACTTCTGGCAAACAGAGGCTAGGGACACCATCCCTGTTCATCTTGGCTAATAGCCAGTGATGGAGCGGTCAGAACACCGGCAATCAAGCACTAGCTTTGACAATGTTAATCAGAAACTGTTTTCAGAAAAACTTGAAGATTGGAGCAGTATTTCTGGATCAGCAAGCAACATGTGACACACTCTTGAACACAGGGCTCTTAGTCAAATTGTCAAGAGCATTCCCATCATTGATCTTCTCCTCCACAATACATGTTTCCAAGTGCACATGGGAGATAGAGTAGGCATGTGGAAAAAACCAGAGGACTACTCCCAGGCTCTGTGCTGGCACCATTGCTTTTCAACCTGTATACAAATGGCCTTCCGCTCATCCAGTTCTGCAAGTTCACATATGTAGATGACATTTGATTAGGCATCCAAGCTCAGTTGCGGCCCGGCCACTGGAGAGGACAGTCCCTGGTGCCCGAGCTCCTGCTGGACCAAGCCTGCCCCGGCCCCGCTACCCCGAGGACTGGCCGAGCCTGCCCCGGCCCCGCTACCCCGAGGACGACTGGCCGAGCCTGCCCCGGCCCCGCTACCCCGAGGACGACTGGCCGAGCCTTCCCCGCTCCCGCTACCCCGAGGAGGAGTCGAGCCCACCCGTGCACCCGTCTCCTGAGGAGCCGATGCTGGTGGACCCCCCTGCCGAAGCCACGACGACACAGGTACCAGTGGAGGGGGAGATTGGAAGTGGCCCGGGGATAGCCGACCCCAGTCTGGCTGCCGCCGACCCTAAGCCTATGTCAGTGTGTTGCGGCCAGGATCCCCACTGACTGCAGCGGATCGCCGCCGCTGCTAGGACCCCGGGCTGGGACGCAGTGGAGTGGGTGGGCCCGCGTCCCCCCTGCCACCCCCCCACTCACGGGTGGCAGCCTCCCCCTCACCCCCAACGCTCAGGCTTAGAAGCCTGGACTTACCTGTTGGTTGCTCAGCCCTGCCTGAGGGTCTGAGCCCTGTACCTGTGTTGCTGCCCCGCCCTGAGCTGGGGCTTGGGGCTTTACAAACTTAAACTGCTGCTCAGCCCTGCCTGAGGGTCTGAGCCCTGTGCCTGTGTTGCTGCCCCGCCCTGAGCTAGGGCTTGGGCTTTACAGACTTGAATTGTTTCTTTGCTCAGCCCCTGCCTGAGGGTCTGAGCCCCTGAACTACTGGTTGTTGGCCTGCCCTGACCTAGGGCGTGGACTTTAATACTGAACTGCTTACTCAGCCTCCTGTAGTGAGGCGGCCTGGTTCCCAGGTGCCCCGAAGGCGAAGAGCGACCCCTCACCCGACAAGGGGACCCGTACACGGACCCTTACACTATCTTAATGGACATCACTTGAAACATGATGTCCACCCAGTCTACCTCGGAATAACCCTGGATAATTCTCTTGCATATATTAACCCCCTCAGGAAACTGCAGATCAGGTGACATAAGTAACAACTTCTAAACACATTGGCTGGGACTTTGTGGGAAGCAAACGTTCAAACTCTCCAATAATCCAGTTTAGCCCTCTGTTGCTCTGCATCAGAATGCTGTGCTCCAAGCTGGCTCCCTTGTCTCATTTTAGTTTAATTAACATGCAACTACATTGAACCATGTGCATCATAACTGGGACAATTTGACCCACACTAGTATCATGTTAATCAGCATCACTTCTCGACATATCCATCAGGAGGAAGCTATAGCCAGAATAGTTGAGAAGACCTGAGCCTACCACTATATACAGACCTCTCTGATCATCAAAGAGTACATTGATCATCAAGGCACCCATTGTGGGCCCACTTGATCTGCCCAGATTTCTCTGTGATGTTGATGTGGCATGAAGAATGGTTTGCATATGACATCAGAAACCAGTCTCTTATGACTGAATTCACCATGACCTGACTTTGATTTGCCACACTGCTCATGGGCACTTCAGGACCATTTTTGAATGGAGCAGGGTCAGTATGCAGCCAGCCTTCACACCTGGGGCCAACAAGAGGATCCAAAGACAGAGAATGACACATATCACTGACTACCCTCTGACTAGGTTTGATGGTTGTCTGAGGGCTCTGCACCTTTCTAATGAGGCTGCCTCAAATTGGAATGGCAAGCTTTGCATCCAGCAAGAAGTAGTCAAGATGATCAGAGATGCAACACTATGATCTGGGTGTCCCTAAGCCTCTGACTGACTGAAGCTGGGACTGGATTACAGGGAATAGATCCAGTATGGCTATTTTTACTTTCTTTAAGTTAAAGAAGAACAAGGAACACCATCAAATCAAATGACAATATATTGAAAACAAAGATGGGAAAATAACTACATTAATTTAAAAAAAAAGATGATTTCATCAATATATGTGAGCCTATAACTCAAATAATATATAAAATTGTAACCTAGCAATTTAAATGTTGTGAAGGGCCAATTACTGAATTACTAAGCTTCTCAGAAAAGAAAACATTTATTTTTATGTGCTCTTGTCCAGGTACCTACATTTTAAAATACTATGCTGTAATTTCTAGGTATTCAACTTAGTGAACCATTAAAACTGAAAGAGTTTACTGAACCAAATAGAAATGAACAACAAAGAACTAAAGATAGTAAAAAGCATGCCTAGGGCAGCAGCTTTTTTATATTTTTAACTTCTGTCTCTTCTATTATATGGGATTAGTCACAAAAGGATCCTTATGCACTTGCTTTGGTACCATCCTTCTCTTCCAGATTTGGAACTGACATAGTATACTACAATAAGCATATTTGTTCTTTTATCACCATGTTTCTCTCTCTCTGTATTAACTACAGAGCATTGGAAGCTTTTGTATGGTGAGGAGTTTCCTTGCTCATATAAAGATTTTTTTGCCACTTTGAAGCTATGTATTTCATAGCTGTAAAATACTTAACCATTGCAAATTGGTATCTGATGGGCAATTTACTAACACGATAACTTGTCTGTGGAAGCTGCCCCTATCACAGTGATTACCCTGTGAATGCTACCCTTAGATTGAGGAGTGGGAGTGAGTACCTGGGAGAGTTTTATAATAGAGGTCATGCCATTCAGTGGGATGCCAATCCTTGCTCTACTTACCCTGATCTAGTCCCCATCTATCCATTCCTCCCACCTCTTTTCTACTGCAGTCTTGGTGGTCTGCTGCATACTGAGTAGCAGATGTTCCTCCCCTGATACTGCATGCATATTTTTCAAGCAGCTCCTCAGAGAAGATTTCTCTTATGGAAAACTTCATTCCTTCTACTTTTTTTGCTGTCACTAATTTGCCTTGCCTGCTGTTCTTTTGATCCACAGAGGGGAAAAAAATGTTCTTTAGAATTTATACTTCTTCTTGATAGTAGGGCACATGGGCATTTCTGGTCTTTCTTCCTCATTTCAAGCACTGATTCTCTTTAGGCCTTTCTTCGGTGACTGACTTGGAGTCTCTTTCTCCTCTGGGCCTGATTCTACAAGCTCTCTGACTGGAACTCCAGTGAAATCAACCAGTTTGGGGGATTAGGCTGTTTCTCATTGCCATAACTGGAACTCCACAGGGACATCATCTAATTCACTTGATGATTTTTTTGGACTAGCGATTAGAGCAGTGAGAAACTTGGTTGTTTGATTCTGCTTGGAATTGCTGCACATTTTTGCTTTGGTTTTGATTTACGTGGATTCACAAACCCTGATTTTCTGTAAATTCTAGTTCAAATGAACCCCTAAAACTGCAGTGAAATTCATTGAGAGCCACCAAGTTTCACCTGGTATTTGCACTGAAAATTATGTCAAAATCGGTCTTTTGTTAATGGCCTAGTCCCCCATAATTTCATTGTATATATCAATTTCAGAACTGTTCACATACCCCTCCTGACGTTTTAGGGTTCATGCTAAAAAATACCCCCCTAATTCTTCAGAACAGAGCACATGCACTGTTATAGCTATCCATATTTTGTTGCAAGCATTTTATTGAGTCAAGGAGAAGACTTTTGGTGCCCAGGGAGAACTGAAATATATATGATCAGGTAGTTTTCTCTTGTGCTTTGCCACCACATGGCTGCTCCTTTAGGTGAAAGGAACAAAGTCTTATCTAATTACTTCAACTACTGTGTGTGACAGTGTACCCCATAAGGCTTTATAAGGGTGGAGGATGCTCATAAATGTATGTATGATATAACTGGAATAGGATTTTGCTACATATGCCATGTAACATATCTGTGTAAAGGTTATGATCTATTGGTTATGTTCATCCTAGTTGTATGCAGGCACCATTTGTGTGTTCAAAGTTATGAACATTGACTGTATAATTGCTTGATTTCTAAGTAGCCTTAGTTAGAACATTTGGTCACTTCTTGGGAAAGGAATGTGCAAGTTAAGTGCTCAATCAGGAAGCACTTAACAGACAAAAGAGCTTGGAAGACTCCAATCCACATAAGAAGTCTACCTGAGGATGTTCAAGGTAGCGTGTGTGTAATGTCTGCTACCTGCAAGTCCTGAGTCATGCATGGGCATGTGACTTGCCCATGTGATTCCAAATCTCCATTTTGTGACTGTATTCTACACAGGGTGAGGCGGGGGTCTCCACCCACAAGAGAGAGTCTATTTAAACCCCTGGGAGACCCCTCCATTTTGTCTTCAGCTGGCTAAAGAAGGAGCCTCTCCACCCTCCAGGATACTTGAAGGAAACTAGAACAAAGGACAGTAACTACAGGGGGTGTGAGTGATTGCTGGACCCAGGCTAAAAGGAGATTAGTCTGTAAAAGGGAGCATTCTGAAACTGGTGAGGAACTTATCTGTATTTAGTTTGATTAGACATAGATTTGCACATTTTATTTTGCTTGGTGATTTACTTGTTCTGTCTGTTACTACTTGGAACCACTTAAATCCTACTTTCTGTATTAAAATCACTTTTTACTTATTAATTAACTCAGAGTATGTATTAATACCTGGGGAAGCAAACAACTGTGCATATCTCTCTATCAGTGTTATAGAAGGCGAACAATTTATGAGTTTACCCTGCATAAGCTTTATACAGGGTAAAACGGATTTATTTGGGTTTAGACCCCATTGGGAGTTGGGCATCTGAGTGCTAAATACAAGCACACTTCTGTGAGCTGTTTTCAGGTAAACCCACAGCTTTGGGGCAAGTAATTCAGACTCTGGGTCTGTGTTGGAGCAGACGTGAGTGTCTGGCTCAGCAAGACAGGGTGCTGAAGTCCTGAGCTGGCAGGGAAAACAGGAGCAGAGGTAGTCTTGGCACATCAGTTGGCAGCTACCGGGGGGCCGGTGTTCTGTGATCCAACCCTGACACTGTGTATCCCTGATGTTTCAGAGAAGCATTATATAGAAAAGGGACAGTTCACAATCATTGTTTTTTATTTCTGCCCAGATCTCCCTTGCACACTAGTAAAAACATAAGATCTTTACTCTCAGAGAGGTAGCCGTGTTAGTCTGGATCTGTAAAAGTGGCAAAGAGTTCTGTGGCATCTTATAGACTAACAAACCTATTGGCGCATGAGCTCTCGTGGGTGAATACCCACTTCGTCAGATGCATGTAGTGGAAATTCCCAGAGGCAAGAATAAATATGCAAGCAAGAATCAGGCTAGAGATAATGAGGTTAGTTCAATCAGGGACGATGAGGCCCTCTTCTAGCAGCTGAGGTGTGAACACCAAGGAAGGAGAAACTGCTTTTGTAGTTGGCAAGCCATTCACAGTCTTTGTTTAACCCTGAGCTGATGGTGTCAAATCTGCAGATGAACTGAAGCTCAGCAGTTTCTCTGAAGTCTGGTCCCGAAGTTTTTTTGCTGCAGGACGGCGACCTTTAAATCTGCTATTGTGTGTCCACGGAGATTGGAGTGTTCTCCTACAGGTTTTTGTATATTGCCATTCCTAATATCTGATTTGTTTCCATTTATCCTTTTACGTAGGGACTGTCCAGTTTGGCCGATGTACATAGCAGAGGGGCATTGCTGGCACATGATGGCGTATATTACATCGGTGGATGTGCAGGTGAATAAACCGGTGATGGTGTGGCTGATCTGGTCAGGTTCTGTGATGGTGTCGCTGGTGTAGATATGTGGGTAGAGTTGGCATCGAGGTTTGTTGCATGGATTGGTTCCTGAGAGTTACTATGGTGCGGTGTGTAGTTATGCTTCAGCTTGGTGTGTTGTCTGTGGGCGAGGACTGGCCTACCTCCCAAGGCCTGTGAGCAAACTGTGCTCTATCTGTGTCCCAAATAACAAGCTCAGTATTGTAAAAACAATGCACACTAAGCACAGACAACAATTTTTGTTTCCATGAATAAGACTTATAATTGGTTCCATCACTATCTTGAAATCACTGCCTGTCTATGCATATAAAAATGGTGAGCTGAGCAAACAGAACCAGGAAAGACAAACGTTCTTGCTCCAATTTCTTAAATATATTGAATAAGCAAACATTTTATATTAACAGTTAAACCTAGGGAGGATTGGGTTTTTTTATTTGCTTCCAATTATCTAGTGCCCAATGTTTGGTAACTATTCTGGCCCTACACTGATATATAAAATAAAAGTATCATTGGGTAAAATCTTGCAGTCTTCTCATTGCTGCTCTGATGATCAAACTACTGTACGTGTGCCATTAATCAATCTCATGACTTTGGAAAGACAGTACAATTCATGGAGAGCTAGTGATGTGGACTGTAAGTCAGTCTCATCAAATGGAGTTCTGGTGCACTGAAGGAAGTGATGCAGGTGTGCGTCCTTCTATCACAAATTTGATTTTTGGATGACAAAGTGATATCATTCCAGCTTTGCATCGCCTATTTGATGGATCATGTAAGCTGAAAAGCACTTCCTTATGCTGGTAAAGCATATGTATATTTTATAAGATGGTGGGTAATAGTGGATGTGGAAAAAAGGCCTTATATCTCATTTCCAGATTTTCGTGCTTAATTAAGGAAAGGTGGTGAGAGTAATAAATTTTTTTCCCCCGAAGAAAATACAGTAATTGTGAAAACATCATTTCTTGCTGCTGAATAGTATGTATGTATGTGTGTATATAGATATAGATAATATAAATGTACAAGAGGCTATTAAGATGCTGCTAGCCAAGCAACTTTTCAACTAAATCTTCTATACTGACAGATGTTAGAGGATTTTTTTCCCAAGCTTTTTTTACAGATTTCATTGTTTCAGTGGTAGACAATTTACAAGGGGAACTTACTTTCCTTTCTGATCTGTCCCTATCTTTGTTTTTACATTTAGTAATGGAAGTTGTTTCCCAGAAGTCTTCCAGGAATTAGAAAACTAGATTGAATTGATATCTGGTAGTAATGACATGGACTTCTCAAGCCTGAATTAATATTGTAGTTATGAAACTGTAAATGGGAATGATGATTAGTTCAAATGGCTTTTGATTTCCATGTAATCTTAATGATATTACAGGGAAATATTTGGGGCCAAATTCAGCTCTGATGGAAGGGTGTACAACTGATTCTAGTGGAGCTGCATCAACTTACACTGTACTGAATCTGGCATATCCATGCTATTATCTATTTTACAAGAGGTCCCAAACCAAAACCTCATATCTAAATGTGCCTGAACTTCAATGAATTCCACAGGTGGATCAGAATTTTTCCCAAAGTCCAAACACACTGAACTCTGAAGGTCAGATGTAGAGTCAAATACTGTGGATTAGGCCTATCTCTACATACTATCAGCACTGATTCTGCTTTCTTCAAGCGCCCTTTTCAACTAAGATATTTTAGCTATAAACTGTTGGAGAAGAAAGACTCCTCCTTGTTTTGATTGCTCAGGGACAGCGGAACAGTATCCCACCTTCCAAGCCAAAAAGCAAACAAAAAAAAGCAAAACAGCTGTAAAACATCAGTTTAAAAAAATAAAGGACAAGGGAATAGAACACAAAACAACCTCTAAACAGCCTTTTATTCTGGATAAGTCTTCATGAATGTGGGAAAAGGTGCCTGATGTTAAAAATGATCCATTTCTCGCTTTAAAAAAAACAACCCTGATGATTTGTGGAGAAGTTACAAATAAGATATGAAATTGTTTTACCTTTAGAAGCCTGGCTAATTTCAAGGTATTTCATGTTCATCTATTTTCCTGGTGTAATGGGAAATTTAACAGGGGCATCTAGTGCCAGAGGATCTGGGGACTATGCAAGGTCAGCTTGCATCATGGGGCTGTCTATCTGCTTTCAGTGCTAACTCAAAGGCAAGTCACATTTTTGGTCTACTCATCTTTGCAGCATCCCTTTAAGTAAAGTCACTGGAGATATCCCCAAGAAGAGATTAAGTGGTTAATGTGCTCATTTTCATGTACGTTTTCAGATAGTCTTCTTTATGAAGCTTGAACAGTTGTTAAAATGCACAATTTTTACACCAGTAAAATTCCACTGATTTGAGGAGTTATTCCTCATTTACAGCAGTGTAGATGCGAGCAGAATCAGTCCCAGACTATTTATCCTGCTGTTGTATATGATTACGTTTTTTCTGCTTGATCTCAAGTAAATCAATAACCCAAGTTAAAAATAAAGGAGGATCACTATAATTTACTGTATTTTGTTCATTCTAAAAAAAAGTCAAGCATATGAGTGAAGCCCCCTTTTCCCAAGAGGTGACTCTGTTTTGGCTAGGAAAAGGTGATGAGACCACCTGGCACTTCCTGGAATGTTCAGAGTGAACATGTCGTGTGGGGCACAGATATTGGCCTGACTCAGGAATCCCTACAATGTGGCTGGAAGATGCAGATGTAGCAGGAAAGACAGGCATGGAAAAACATGTTCAGAATGAAATCCTAAGGCAATAAGAGATCTTTCTGAACATTGCATTATGATGTCGGGAATGTAGAAAGAGCTCCCTTGGCTCTGGTGCTAAGAGCAATTTGAATTTCTCTGGCAAGGCATCATATTTTTTTGCCATAATGCAGGCTTGCTTTTCATTCTGAGCCTAATGGGAACAGCACCAGTAAGTTCAGGAGCTTTTATAATTACTTTGAGGTGCCAGGTCTGCTTGTTAGAAGTTGAATTTCTGGTAAACAGCTGCAGCACTAATACATATGTCTGAAACATAGTTTTGCTTAAATAATTATGTGCCTTGTCCATTGCAAGAGTTTCCATTGCACACTCTTATTGACATCAGTGGGACCAGAAGAAGTGCCATACAAAAACACATACTAAAGCTAACAAGAATTTACAGGGGAAAAGAAACATAGTAAACCTTATGGGGCATATATGTTGCTTTATTAAAGGGAATTTGCAGTTAAAAATGAAGATTATTTATTTTCACATCTTTTTTATCACATGCTCAGCTTGCTGCCTCTCAGGAGAAATACCCACAGGAGAGGGCCATTCAGGTAGGAAGGCTCTGAACATGTCATCTGGTGATGTTTCCCTACAGATTATCCAATTTAAAGAGGTTTGGGGTTTGGCTGCAAAATGGGGAGGAACAGATCCCAGACCTATGGCTCCAAGGGATGTGCAAGTCAAAATACTACTAGGCCCATGAAGACAGAAGCAAACATCCTGACTACTGTGTAATGCGCTACCATGCTGCTATTGCCTGGGCCCCACTGTGGCTTTTTCAGAGGGAGACGTGAGAAATTTTAATAGCAGTTTTGTCTGAATTAATTGTCTCCTGGATTTCTGTGTAGGAAGCCAGGGGTCTGCCAGTGAAATTATTTGCATGGATACGATTAATAGGATTTGGCCTATTATTAATATTTATTATTGTGGTCTGATCCATCCCTACACACATCTATCCTATGCAGATTACTCCTGTTTATGTCATATGGTGGCCAAGTCCAGCCAGAATTAACAGTACCCTGATTATTGAATGCACACTAAAGTATACAAGAAGGTAAAGAAAAAGATGTGGGTGGGGACGTTCCAACACTGGTTATAATATGATATCTGATTTCAATAGCTACATTCAGAACAAAGAAACTTGTTTCGTAGGGTATGTCTACACTGGCAAGTTTCTGCGCCACAAGTTATACCACTTCTATTAAAATGCTGGAATTAAACCACTGTTGCATGTCCACACTGTGTGGTGCTGGAGTGCATCCACATTAGCAGCTCTTGCAATGACAAAGACAGCCATGCATTGTAGTAGCTATCCCACTGTGCAGCTGGCCACAGGGTATTTTGAGAAAGGTTGAAATGCCTCATGGGGCAGGCACAACATCATTGTTCCATGGGCATCCTACTACATTGCCAGCTGCTTTTCAGCTGAAGGGGGTGGTGTGTGTGTGTGTGTGTGTGTGTGTGTGTGTGTGTGTGTGGAGGGGGGAGAGAGACAGTGTGTTTTGGGGGACAGTGTGTCAACATGCTGTCTTGTAAGTTCAGACAGCAGCAAGAAGCAACCATTTCTCTCTCTCTCTCTCTCTCTCTCTCTTTCTCTCTCTCACACACACACACACCTGCCTCTGTGTTCAACAGCAGGAGCATTCCACATTAACGGGTTGCTTTGTGTCCTGGAAAAGGGAGGGGCGCATATCTCCAGGGCAGCCTAGGTCAAAACAATGAGCAGATCAGTCACTTGAGACATTAAGGGATAGCTCTGCAGGCCAATTACAGCGCAGAAAGCAATCAAGTGTCTGCACTGGCAATATAGCGATGGAGCCTCTGCGCAAATAGCCTTACAGACTCTTGTTGAGGTGGTTTTTTTGCAATGCTGCAACTGAGGAGTTTCTGTGCACAAAGTGGCTTGGCAGTGTGTACATGTCTGCAGTTTGAGTGCAAAAAGCTGCTTTACTGCACAGAAACTTGCTGGTGTAGACAGGCCCTTAGTGTTCTATTGTGTCTTTTAGCCACAGGTCTACATTGGGATGGGTGTGGGGCTGTGCAGCCAGGCATATGCACGTCAGGAGGTGTGTGAATGGTGCTACATTGCTTGGGATGGCAGAACAAACTCTCTGCACTTCCCCTGGCAACTTCTTTGTGTGACTGAAGTTCCACGGATTAAGGCTGGCCCTATCCTTTGTGCACCCTGTATAGAAGCTGGTCACAATCTGCCCCTTATTCAGCAATCTATTTTGAGGTTTAAAAGGCTGATGTTCCACATCTTCCTAGTTTATTAGAAATAACTCAGTTATTAGGAAAAACAACTGAGTTTACACATCATATTTACATTTTTCTTTTTGCATGTAGATTCTCTCATAGTCAGATGAGACTCTAATCCTAAATGTGTGAAGAAAAATGTTCCAGCATCCGGTAATATTTTGCATTTTATTTTTACTAATTACCTCATTTTTCACTGCTGTTGATAAGCTTTAGGACAGCCACATCATTGTGATTCATCACTAGAGGCATTATCACTGTTTTAAAAAAAAAATACAAGTAACGTTTTGTAACGCTTTATACCTTAGTGATTTTAAGAGATCGGCATTCATCATTCTATATTTTGTTGGGCAATGCTACTCTGAGAAAAGCTAGAAATTGAATTGATCTTCCAACTTCATTTAAAGTATTGGTACAGCGGTGAAGTGTTATTGGTCATGCTTGTCTTGCTGTCTGCTTTCAATTGTGGGTCTTATTGTCTATGTATACATAAGGCAACTAAGTGTAAACAATGTAGTAAGGAGAATGACAATCACTCTAGGGAACATAGAATGCTATATCCAAGACCTTTGAGATTTTGCCTGAAATTATGACTGTATCTTCAATTATTTTCTAAATGTGTTTTCTTATTAATACTGAAACACAGAAGTGTTCCTCTGCAGGAAAGATTGTTCACAAGGTAGTGTTGTGGAAAAATCGACCACACCTTTGAATTTTGGATCAGGCAGCCGGAGGCACTTTTATTATAGTACAAGCATGCATGCAGGGAGAGGGTTAAGCTCCCCTCTGCCTGTTACAAATTTTACCAAGCTTATAAAGGTTAAAACCGCAAATTAGCATTTACTTAAAATTCCCTTATTTGGGAGTAACACTTGTAACATAAGCAAGCTACTTCAATCTTCTTCCATATATGGTTTTTCCTTTCATTGTTTCTGGGCAGTTTTTGTTGGTGGTCTGCCAGTCTGAAGACCCTTTCTTTGTGGTTACATTATACAGGCTAAACTTCATAAAGCAATCTAAACACAAGCTGAACACTCCTTTCTTATTTTCTTCTTTTGGTTCCTCATTTTCCCTGAATGTCCTCTGTACAGATAAACATATTAAAAGCAGAAATGCAAACCTTGGCTTTATATATAACAGTTGTCTAGACTATAGGCCTTTGGGCCTAATACAATAAATGCTACAAGCAAATGATAACCTAGGCTGGACAGGTGGGGCAAATTTTCCCTATCATTCCCTCCTTTTTGATGCCAATATTTCCTTTGGCATCAACATATTAAATTTGGATTTGCATTAATTCCTGAATTTCGGAATCAACGACTTCAGTTTCCCGGCGGTTTTTTAAGGAGTTACATATATTAACGGGAGGCATGTTTAGGTAATCAAAAAAATGGGAGTCAGGAGAACAGGGGTCTACATCTAATTCTTTTAATGGGACAAGGACTATTTGATGAGGGGGTTCTAAGGGCCATAAAATTCATTAACAATCATAAGCTTCACTCGCTCTTATACATTAAAGCTAACAGGTTTAGGACTAGGCAAGCAATAATAAATGCATTCATTACAAAAGCAACAATAACATAACCCATACCAAACAATAATAATAAAACAATAACATTCCTATGGCAATTAAAATGAGACACAAAACATTATATTTTGTATATAAAATAAAACCCTATAGGCTATATAAAAAGCATTATTTTAATTTGATATATATTCTGAAATATATAAATTTGCCATTAAAGTTCAGAAATTTTGTACTTTTGGTAAGACTACAAACAAATTCTGGAACCAGTCAGGCACTAGGGTAATCCAGCTAAAGGGTATCTAAGGCTAAAGGAGCTAGTTACAAAATTTTTCTTTCTAGGCCAAATACAATATATGACTGCCTGCAGCAGTGGTGAGATTAAATGTATGTCTTATAAATGGTGGTCTCTACAAGCACACAACTATCATTAGCTCAAAGACGCAGGTGTCCTGTTAGGATAGTTTCTTGTTCCATACCCTTCCAACAAAAGCCATCATTAACTGTGACAACTTCTCCTGGCTTCAGTTTACATACACACTGAAGCTGTGGGGGTTCTAATGGCGAAAGCGTCCATTGGTTTCCTATCCTAATCCAAATATTGTTATTTTACAAGCACTGACTTTATATTGGCTAGGCATATCAGGTGGCTTAATTTCCTAAATGTTTTGGTGAATCACCCAATTTTACATGCATCCTTCCCACGGGCCTGGCAGGATTTGGTATGTGGAAGCCCACACTTCCTTTAACCGGTCCATATGCTTGGAAGGAGCACTGTGAATGCACACACTTTTACCCAGAAAATTTCCAATTATGCCTCTATGACCACAGGTCAGATGGTACTCCTGAGATGTCTGTAAGGGCCGTGGGCCAAGCCTAGTGCTCAAGATTACTCTGAATGGCCATGAGCTGGTCACTCAGGAAATCCCGAACTTCTGAGCATGCCAGATCCCACTGCAATGCCTTCCCAGCATCAGAGACACTCTGGATCATACAGCTAAGCACGCTTTGGGTGATGACACTAAGGGCGGAGATTAAATACAGTTCTCCAACCCCAGTCCTGACCCCAGTGATCTGTGCCTCGGAAATAAATCCTGCCGCTTGTTCCAATTGTCCCAATCCGCTTTCATATTGATGGGTCTTATAAACACTCCAAGCGGAGGCAACACTAATTGTCCCTTTCCACAATGTGTTAGTAAGATCCCTCCTTTTTCTAGACTTACGAACCCAAACGCGTTGTAACAATAGTTGGATGGCTGCCCCCCCACCCCCCGGAACAATTAGGATAGATGGCGGCAATTTGAAAATAAGTTAAAGACAATATAAACCTAATAGTCCCTAATGTGGTATTAAGTATAGTCCATTTAAATCCCTCAGGGTCAGTAGTTTCTAAGGTTTCATACCACAACTGCTGGGGGTGGACTTGGACACCCTGCTTGGATATGGTCTCGTTAATAATATGTGTGGGGGTTAACTGGATAAAAGTATATGTAATATTTTCAATAAGGGGGAAAGTTTCCTGGCACGAAAACCCGGTCTGTGTGGAACATTGTCTATGGGTGGTTACAGCGTCCACCGTCATCTGGGTGATTAGGAAACAAAAGGCACCCTGGGCATCAAGGGTTTGACACAGGCCAGGAAATAACATTGCATCTGTATCCTTTCTCCACTGTTGCATAAAAGAAACGTTTTTTGTGGGTTTGGTAATATAATAAACAAAAATGTTAATAAAATGGATATGTACAGTTCCCAAAGGTTCCCACTCCACTATCGGTTGGTAGAGGCGGCCTTAAGCGAAAAAAAATAATTTGGTTAAACAATAAGAGAATAAATTGCTAATAAGACAGGGCCTAGGTCATGTAAAACTGTTAAAGGTTATTTTCTTTTCCCGGTGGGGATGGGGATGGAATGTAGGAACAATTTTCCTAGTTGGGGCTGCTGGAAGAGAAGGTTTAGGTTCTGACAACAATTCGGGGATAGTTTGATATGGGTATGGTACTTGGCCCCTCTTACAATGCGCAGCCTGTGGAATAAACCCTGCCAGCCATTCGGTACCACATTCCCAAGAATATGTCCCACATGTTCCCCCCCTGCCAGTGGACTATATTGCGTCTTTTATACCAGGGCCAATTTTTTATATCATTAATGGTCAAAGGCTTAGTTCCCTTCTTTACCTTAGCCGACCGAGCTATCCTTTTCTTTACTGGGGCTGGGCATGGCTTCGTGGGGGGGTTGGTTTTGTTTTATACAAGGTTGGTTTGGTCTTCTGTAGTGGGGGACCGAAAGATGTTATAGGGATCGGGGTGACGGGAGCACTAGCTTTCCCCGGTATCAAAAAAAAAAAAAAAAAAAAACATAAGGGTATTATGAAAATTTAAAAACAACAAAAGAAACATGGTTACACAGATAAACCAAAGGGACGGCATAAGCCACTTTTGCACCATGGCTGATTTTTTGATTTTTGCTCTGGGATCAGCCATTGCAATAAGTTTTTTAACAGATCGGAAATACGTTTTTTTCTTGTTTTTCTTTCGAGTCTTTTTCTGAGGTTATATCTTGGCTCCTTTTCCTGAGGCTCAGGTGTTAAAGGGTTTTTTACTAGATTATAGTCCCTTTTAGTGAATTGGTCTTGAATCTCAGGAACGAAGGGTGCCGTAGTGGGATCCAAAGGTGGGGCAACCTTTTTGCAGTGAGAGGCGTGGACCCAACGTGGGAATCCCTGGCACTTGACCACCGTGTGAGTAACCAACAGCACCTGGTGAGGGCCCTTCCACCGAGGTTCCAGGGAGGATTGCCGCTGGTGCACTTTAAGGTAGACCCAATCTTCTGGGTGCAACGGATGGCACGCAGTATCCGCAGGTTTAGGCAGGGCGTTTGAAACCCTGTTAAACTCCTCCAGAAATATTCCCCATGCTTCTAAATCTTCCTTCATTTCCCTTGTCAGTCTGACAAAGTGATGGGGGTTTTACACTCCAGGGGAGGCACACACCAGATGCACACAATTCCCACCTGGGAGCCATCACCCAGCATGCAAAGTTTAGGTGACCTGTAGTTCTCTCATTCTTTTTGCCCCTTTGAGAGCCTGTATCAGTGTCATAATGATTCCAACTTCTCTGTAGGTAACTGTGACAGTCTATGTCCCTAGGGTCAGGGCAGCATGGCCTAGCGGCTGCAGTCAATAGAGTAGCCCTTGGTGCAGGGCAGCATGATCTAGCAGCCAGAGTTCAATGGAGCCAACCTTAAGACATAGGGCAGCATGGCCTAGTGGCCAGAATCAATAGAATAGCCCTTGGGGTGCAGGGCAGTGTGGCCTAGCAGCAGAGTTCAGTGGAGTCACCCTTGGGATGCAGAGCAGCATGGCCTAGCAGCCAGAGTTCAATAGGTGGTGGGGCACCCACCAAGGTGTGTGGTGGCCCCAGGTCCTACCAAAAACACACTGAGCTTTCCCAGGTGGGAGGTACACTCTGTCACCCTCCCTGGGTCACTTTCTACCAGTATCTGCGTTGGGATCTCCCATGAGGCTTCGGATTCTCCATGGTCAGTTGTGCCAGTCGCCTCCTGTGGCTCCTCCAGTTGCCAGGGTTCAAGTGGACCCAGGGTAGCTCTGATTCCCGGCACAGTCAGAGGTTGTGGCTGGCGCTCCACAGGTGCTTCCCAGCAGGGCCGGCTCCAGGCACCAGCCCAGCAAGCAACTGCTTGGGGTGGCCAATGGTGAGGGGTGGCATGTCCGGGTCTTCAGGGGCAATTCGGTGGCAGGTCCCTCACTCCCTCTTGGCGTGAAGGACCAGCAGACGAATTGCCTTCGAAGACTGAAGCGGCGGCAGTAGAGCTGCAGATCACGATCACGGCTTTTTGTTGTTGGTTGGTGTTTGTTGTTGCTTGGGGAGGCAAAAGGCCTGGAGCCAGCCCTGCTTCCCATTCATGTCCTTCCTCTGCAGCCTCCAGCCCAGAATGAGCTGGGCTTCCTCCCTTTATACTGCAAGAGCATTTGGCGCATGCCCAGTCCCACCAGGGAGGCGGGACTTTCACTGTCAATAATATGGGCTTAAACCTTTCTGGGCTAGTGCGGGGTAAGTAGACCCTGTCACAGTAACCTTGAAGTACTCTTTCCAGTTCAGTGCCCAGGTATGTTAAACTTTGGACAGTGACTTCTGTTTTTAAAAGCAAATGTGTGTGAAGAATCTGACACAGCTTTGTTGGTTACATACATTGTACAGGCTTATTAAGTGGGGATTCAATTTCACTTAAATTCTGTTGGAACTTAGGCAGGGTTTCCTGCCTGGTTTCCTGCCAGCTGTCCCTCCAAGTTCATTGGTAGGCCGCAATGCAGACTACCTCGGAATTAGTATCCTCAAGAGTTCCAAGGTCTGCAGCTCTGGGACGTTCTGCCATGAGGACTGCCCCAGAATCCAGATACTGTTTCTTATCAGATAGAATTTCAGAATTGTGGGATTTTGTTCCAAATCAGAATGAAATCAGAATTTAAAATATCTAAATCCTCTGAGAAATGGACTTACTTTTCTCTGCCCTTTTCTAGCTGAGATACTAGACTGGATGAAAGAAAATTATGTCTCTACTAATGAGTCAAATTGTGAACCATCAGCATAAAGAGGATAGTTAAAACCAACTTTGAGGCTTTCCTCTCACTCCACCCTGTCCCTGAATTCAGAGTCTGAAATGTGCAGCTGAGGAGTGGGCAGAACAAAGCTGGGATGTAATAGAAGTAGAAATACATACCATCTTCTGTGAGCATCTGCAAGAAAAGTTGATGGACAGTTAATGCAGCATAAGATTAGTTTGCTGCAGAGGTGGCAGAAAGCATCTGTGGAGATGGTCCCCACCTCTTGCAAATCCTTTGGAATCTGTAGGGTTTATGGGTTAAATCCCTGAGCTCGTATCTTTGTTGGAATGATCCTAGAGAAATTTCACAAGGGGATCATCTGGGATTTCTTTTCCCTCCCAGACTTGCTTTTTTTCTCACACAAATTCAATGTGAGGGACAATCCAGGTTTTAATCTGCAACGGTATTTAGTAACAGTTATTCAGTCCCATATAAATAGTCACTACCCCACTTTCCCTAACTAATCAAAATATTGAAGTGAATCTATGCTGACACAAAAATGGTTGTGGCTACTCATAGCCAGTACCTTGCTTGATCACAAGTGTCTGTAATTACATGAACTTTGAAAAATGTTTGGCATGTAATGTGAAACTGGCCTATTTGGTGTATTTTAACACATTTTATGTATGGGAGGAGGGAATACCATTTATACTACTTATATGGTTGGTTCCATGAGCAGAGGGCAGTTTTGGCTATCAAAATTACGAGTTAGGAATAGAGAGGGATTCAAGCTCTAGTTAAATTGAGAACTAAAAATGGTCCAAACTTTGCCAAACCTTGGGGGTGCTTGGATCTGGGTTTTTGTTTGGTCTATTATAGAAATAAGAGTCCACTATGAAGATTTACATGCAAATAAGGATCTGACCTATAAAAAATCTTTGGATGGTATTCAGATTCAGAGGTTTGGCTTGGACCCATAACCTCTGGGTTTTGAAATTTTGAATATCTAGTTTTGAAGTTTTACAAAAATTTGCTGTGAATTGAGACTATTCCATGGCAATTAGATATTTTTTTTAAACCACATAGTAGTCCAAGAGCCAGCATTTGCTTGTCTATTTCCGGGAAGCTAAAGGTATATAGCAAATTTTGAGTGTCTGTGTGATAGTTGTGGATGTACTTTGGTTTCTGGAACCAAGAACATTTAGCTGGATTGATGCCTTCATTTTTGTTCTGCACATCCAAGAGCTGAGGGAAAATTTATGACACTGATGCCTAGATGTGTAGGACTTCAGCTTTGTAACTCTCTTTACTGTTTCGAGTTATGAATATGTCCCTTTATTTACATATCAAGAAGTATTGTATGCATATTTTGTATCGAGTCACTGAGTTACATTGTCAATATTTGTACTGGAGGCGTCAGTGTTATAAGTTGTATTTTCTGATTATATCTTTAGGCAAGTTTATACCATTTGCTTTTAAAATATCAGATGTTTTTGATCAGAAAATTGACTATCCAAATACCAAATGTGCAATTGACTGTATAAATGGAACGGAAAGCATCTGCTTTCCCTAGTATATCTTAAGTATCAGAGGGGTAGCTGTGTTAGTCTGGATCTGTAAAAGCAGCAAAGAGTCCTGTGGCACCTTATAGACTAACAGACCTATAAGGTGCCACAGGACTCTTTGCTGCTTTTAGTATATCTTAGCTCAGTAACAAAGAGCTGTTGCTCTGGCTATGCTACCACCTAAACAAATAAGGCTGTCCTCCCCATGTTTGCCCTGAATGGTTGTATTAGCATTGCCTGGATTGCTGCTGACACAAAGGGGAGGTTGGGAGCTACCTACCCAATACTCTCCCACACACGTAAGTTTTTGGTAGGGGATGGAGCATAATTCTTCATGGGGTTGCTCCATGGGTGATACAGTTTACACCCTATCCCTTGTTCTGGGCTGAACTTAATGGCTCACCCAGCCCCACTGATCAACTCTTTCCCCATCCTCCCAGTACCTCCTGCACACCGGGGAACAGCTGTTCAGTGATGTGCAGGAGGCACTGGGAGGGGAGGGAAGGGGAGAAGTGGGGACAGGGCAAGCTCAGGGGAGGGGACAGAAAGAGGCAGGGAAGAGGAGGGACAGAGCTGGGGTGGGGGCGGGGCCTTGGGGGAAGAGGTGGAGTGGGGGTGGGGCCCAGGGTTGAGTGGAGGCTTGGGGGGTCTATGAAAAAAAAATCAAAATGGGGGTCCTCAGGTTGCTAAAGTTTGAGAACCACAGACATACAGTATTGAAGCAGAAAGGATAGAGTTTAATTTTCCACTACCCAAATGCTAATACTGTAAATGTAAATATTGTTTCCTTAGAATCAAAGATGAAATCATGTGGCCTATCATATACTGCACCCATCCAATTCTAGTTATTGTTATCTCTTTTTAGTCTACTGGAATATTGGACTGATGTGATCTGTACCTCCCTCCCATGGAGACTAAAGATGTGTGACCTTTTGGTATACAAATGCCAGACATCTCACTTTTGTCAGGATGGTCTCAGTATTTTTTATTTTAACTGACCACCCTGTCTCTGATTCTGTATCTCTTTTTCTTTTTAATAATAAAGGCTTTAAGAAATTGCTTATTGATGCTAAACAGTGAAGGCCCTGGGAGATAATGGGAGAGATGAAGAACAAGAAGACCTACTAATACAAATGCTTCTGAAAATAGTTCAGCATTAAGAATCTGTAATATAAAGCCCCCTTCTCCCTTATGAGAAAGGCCCACAGGAAAAATAAAAGTGTTTTATACACTGCCTGAGTTTAAAGATGTTTTGACACCCACAGTCTAAGTGTTAGCTGTCCAAAGGAACAGAAATCCTTGAGTTATCTCTGAACAAGGGAATCCCAGTAGGCAGAATGGAAGTGTCACAGCCAAACAAATTTTAAATGAACATGGTACAAGTAGATGGGCTGTTCACCTTTTAGTTGGGCCTTTTGTGTATTGGGCACTTTAGTGACTTATGTTTACCTCACTTTCCAGAGCATGTGTAGCTTAAATCTTCCTATTAATCTGAATCAATTTGGATTTAAAAAGAAATGATAGAATGTAATTATAAAGAGGTTTAGTGCTATTGAAATGATTCATGGGCTGATGCTTAGGGTTTCAGTTGCATTATCAAAATGTAGTGCCTGGCCTGTGAATTTTCAGAGCAGTAAGAGATCTCTGAAGGGCAACAAAGAAATGGGAAAGTAGGGGATTTGCTGCTACTGAAATGAATGCAAATGGCATCTCCATTCATTTCATTCACAGCAATCTGTCACCTTTTCATTTCTGTTTCACACTAAAAGTAGGGGATAATATGGGAAATAGTAATGATATAAGTGGACAGAGTCTGACCATTAAAATGTTTACCATTCCAGCATGATGCCTGCAGATGTTACAAAATTGAAACTGGAAAGGTGTTAAAATTGCTGCCGGTTTCTATTCATTTGAATGGCAGCAACCCAGAACTCTGTTTTATGGTTTCATGTAGAGGGTCAATCCATTATCTTTTCTTCCCTGGGATCAAATAGCATTTTTGTGAGGATTATGTCCCTGTGGTATGCTGTAGTGGAACCAATGTGAAGAGGTTTGAATGCTGAACTTATTTCAGAATTGAATTACTTTATAAACACTGAATGGACACAGAAATTGAACATTAAAATATTAAACAGATTTTAAAAAGTTTAGAACATAGAGATGCCCCTTCACAACTAGTTATACACAAACACCCCTACAATCGAGAAAAATCACAAAATTAGACCGACTGTTACGAATGCTGGAACTAAATGAAGTTACTAAATATTACACAATTATTTTCCTTTTTTCTGTTTATAAGGTAAACACATACATCATGTAGAAGTCAAAGTATATTTGGGGGAAAATATTTTTTCTAATCTGTGGTTTTATGAATTACAGTTATAAGTGATACAACATTATTGATGTTAAATATAAAACGATGCAATATTCACTGCACAGTAGAAAACTTATATTTCTTTTCTCTATGTCAAGGACAAAGACACAGTACATCAGATTTAAATAAAAAATATGGTGCATAACCACACTTAAGGGAGGAGGGAGGGAAACTATAGACAAAATGCAATTTTCTTTAAAAATAAAACAAAACAACCAAACAAAAAACCAGGAATGATTATTGCTTATTTAAAAATCAAGAGCTTTTTTTATTCATCAAGGTTATATCAATTATGCATATAATCAAAGGAACAAAAGCATGTAGCAGAGCGGTGTTGAACTGCAATCTTTTCAGGTTTGGTAAGGAATATATATACTTACTCGCTACTGTAATACTTTAGGTCTTCACAAAAAGGATATGCAGACTGTATTAATGAAAGAAACTAAATGACCATCTTGCACAATAAATGCAAAATTTAGAGAGAGCTAAGGGGAAAACACTGGCACAGGAGCATATCTAGATTTTTTTTCTTCTTTTTTGTTTCCTTTCAGCTTTGTTAGTTCCCACTCCTGCAAACTTGTCCATGCAAGTGAACCTTTTTCTACATGAAGTCCCACTGAAGTTAATGGGGCTCTGCATGGATGCAGGGGTCCACTCATGCAGAAAAAACAAACAAACAAACAAAAAAAACTTATAGGACTGGGACCTTAATACTTGATCAGAAAAGTGGCTATAAATAATGCAGAACTCTTTTGTACAGTGGGTGCAGTACTGCAACTTTCACATGCATAATATTCTTTCTGATGGCATGTGAGAATTCTGTGTATTACATCTATATGTCAGGGCACAATGTTTCAGAAACATTTCCATTCAGTTATGCTGCTTAAGTGAGACTTTGTAAGATAAGGTCTGTTTTCCATTTTCCTATTCATTTTTTGATTGGTTGGTTTGGATTATTTTGCACAATTTTGTCTCTTTGTAATTGGCCAGAATGAAGAAACTGTCTATAAAAAGTTGTGTGTGCCTTAAAGTGCTGGGAAATGATATTTTCTTTTCTTTTCCTCTTCCTTCCCTATTCCTGCTACCTGCAGCTACAGCCTGAGTCACATTCATACAGAACAATGTTTTAAATAAATTTTAAAACATGTTTGTAAATATAAATGAACCTCGTACTGACTCCAAGTATTGATGGAGGGTAAGAATTGGGGCGTGTGTGAAGGGGCAGGAGTTTGAGGCAGACAGTCGACTAGGAGGAAATATGGAGAGGAGACGGGAGGGTCAGTATCATGGAGTTACCTAACATGGGCTTGGAGGTAGGGGTTTGGAAAGCAGGTAAGTAGAGGGGGATGCATGACAGTTTGGCAGAAAAAGTCAGGACGTTGAGGGGAGATTCAGGGAACCTGGGTACATGAAAAGAGATTTCAGAAGATTAGGGAAGACATGGAGGCTACGTATAGGGGACTGAGGATGGAAGATACAGGGACTGGGCTTTTTATACACCTTAAACTTGAAATGCTTAACATTTTTTAAATTGAAAACTTTAAGCACTTACTCTGTGATTGTCACTCCCACTCCAGCTCCTTTATGGTGGGTAAAAAGTCTCTCAAAGCCCCAGATCCATCCAAGGGAGAATTTCCCTGGCTCAGGAACTAAGGAAGTCAACCATAACTGTCCTCCAAGGACCCTCTCAGAAATCCTGGTGTAGGAAGTGTTAAACTTTAGGAAATTCTCACACTCACCTTTGACTGGAAAAGAGTTTAGGATGAAAGAGTTTCAGTGAAATCCAACTAACACCTTCAAATAATATTAAAATGTATTTACAAATATTCTACACTGAAAACAAGCAAACAAAAACCAACCGACCCACCCTCATCCCCCCCCAAAAAACCCAAACAAACTCTGAAATATGATTACCTGGAAATAAATAATTATGGAATCATTTCAATGTGGATGTAAATACTGTTCTTATTAGAAGCAGTTGGGCAGAAAAGAATAAAAATATTCCATATTTAGGACATTTTCCTGGCCCAAGAAAGCTAGCCCTAGACTATGGTGATTTAAATCCTTAAAAATAAAATGGAAGAGTGGAATATCTGCCTCCTGAAGAAGAGCTTTGTGTCTTCACCATCAGAAGTTCGTTCAATAAAATATATTACTATGTCCCTCCTGTCTCTCCAAAGCTCTTGGCAGAAACTCATTTCAGCTACAGCCTCTTCAGCATAGTTCTGAATCTCAGACACCAAATTTAAAAAGCAAGTTCAGAATAATATAAATCCCATTAAAAATATTATATTCTGTAGTAGATAAGACATGGAAATTGAAAAATGTCTAGAAAAAAATGGTAGTCCAATGTATAGAAATATACTCATTTATTTTCTAAGCTCTACCACTGATTAATATAATTGTTCCCTATATTTGGACAGTTAAAGTTAACAATGAATACATTTTAGAAATTGCCAGTTTCCTTCCATATTGTTAACCAAAATACGCTGCTCTTCTGGTTGTCTATATAAATATTTTTCTACTCCATAATAAATTGTCTAAGATTAAAATAGTGATAAAGTGGACAATGACAGATTTTATATTGTTTTCAAATTTGCTCATAAGACATGACACTCTCCTTTTTAATAATCTGATAGTGTTGATTTATATCAGCCCTTGACCAAAGTTTAATATCCTCTGGAGAAGTAAAAACAGAAAACATAGATGTTACCTTTCTAGGAGAAAACTGAGACAATAGAGAAAAATTATTAAGAATGTTAGATACTTCTCCTCATATTTTAGTGAGTGATAGATTTATGAGCTGTCCATTTGACACAAAGCAAAGTCTTCCTTACAAGTAAGTGGATATATCAAAGTGTGAAGGTTGGGAGAATTCTGTTTCAGCCCAGCGCTGTTGAGGAAGACAATCACATTTATCTAATAAAGTTTATACTAAATAGAGAAAATATTGAAGCATATAATATGGAGGAAAGCAAGTGCACCAGGCTGCTTTCTGTGGTACAGAAATACTCTGGACATTTTAAGGAGTTTGTCTGACCAAATAAGTTTCACAATCTGTAGTTAGCAGGCTATGCAAAACATTTTGATTATACCCATTTGAGCCAAGTTATCAAGGAATTTCTCTTACAAGTGATATCAATAACTAGTTTAGTGCTTGTAATATAAAACCTTGCTGAAAAGAGAGGACAAAAAAAAAAGAGTTTCAAAGGGCCCAGTTAAGCATTGGTAGGATTACTGTTCCTGCTAAAATCCTCCAGGTTAGTAGCAGGTCATCAGCACACATTCACAAGTTCAGCTGCTGAAATCCCATAGAGATTACTTTGATGTATTTGTTATGCCCTATTAACTGAGCTAGGAATTCTTTGGCAATAGGGAACACAGCTGAAGACAAACTTAAGATCCCCTGTGTAAATTACTGTTAACCCTTGATGGCATTCAACTACCTTTGATGAAAACAAAACAGAAATTATGATTAGTTGACCGAATTCGAATGAGAGAGCCCTTGCCAAATATTAGGCTTTTATAGATTTATTTTTAGAGGAGGCAGAAGTGTACTGTCTCCTACTACAACTTTCTATGGTTGGTTTGTTTGTTTGTTTTTCTGTGTCTATGTGGTTAAAAAGAATTCGAGCACACATATGGCAGATAATTGGACATACAGTTCCTATCTTGTCTGCGCTGATAATTGGTTAAGTATTTCTAGAACTTTTCATTAAGTTTTGAGTCTTGGCCTTCCTATGCTGTTCTCCTTTTGCTTTTTGTTTCCTCTGACTTTTTCTTAGCTTGAACCTCTATTTAGTTTCATATGAACCACTAGCTACTAATGGACATAGATGAACCTCACTGTATAATTGCAGTTTCATCATTTCACACAGTGACTGGCCATCTTTAATGATATTTTGTGAAAGAAAGTTCATGTGACTTAAAACTACAGGATATAATTAGGGCCAGACATCACATTTCATAAGTGGGGGAAACTCCTGTTGAAATTAATGGGCGTTTAGCCCTCATAAAGGGCCTAAACCTGCTCCCATTAAAGTCAATGGCAAAAAAATAGGATGTGAGCTGGCCCCAAGAAAGCCCAACTGGACCTTAAAACATGTGAGTATTTGCACACTTCCAGTGAAGGGAATTAGATATATATCTTCTATAAAAATTAAAAAGAACATAAGAATATAAGAATTGCCATCATGAGTCAGACCAATGGTATCCTGTCTTCTAATAGAGGCTGGTGCCAGATGCTTCAGAGGGAATGAACAGAACAGGTCAATTATTAAGTGATCCATCCCCTATTGTCCAGTCCCAGCTTCTGGCAGTCAGGCTTAGGGACACCAAGAGATGGGGTTGTATCCCTGACCATTTTTGCTAATGGTTATTGATGGAACTAACCACCATTAACTTATCTAATACTTTTTTGAACCCATTACACTTTTGGACTTCACAACATCCCCTGTCAATGAATTCCACAAGTTGTCTGTGTGCTTTGTGAAGTACTTTCTTACGTTTGTTTTAAAACTTCTGCCAATTAATTTCATTGTATGACCCCTGGTTTTTGTGTTATGTGAAGAGGTAAATAACACTTCCTTATTATCTTTCTCCACAGCATTCATGACTTTATAGACCTCAATCATATCCCCCCTTAATCATCTCTTTTCTAGGCTAAACAGTCCCAGTCTTTATGACCTCTCCTCATATGCAAGCTGTTCTAGCCCCCAATCATTTTTGTTGTTCTCTGTATGTTTGTTGACTCCTTCAAGGAATTCTAATAGATTGATAAGGCATGATTTCCCTTTACAAAAAACATGTTAACTCGTCTCCAACATATTGTGTTTATCGGTGTGTCTGATAATTCTGTTCTTGACGTTATACTAATGGGAGATGTGTGGCTAAATCCCCTGAATTTCTTTGGGAACCTCATTCCCAGAGTCCAGCTGCATAGCACTGAGGAGAACTTTTGAACTCAATAGTCTTTACATATTAGGGAAGAAAAGCGTGACTTAGTAAAATACAAACCAAAGGCAATCATGATGAACGGTGAGTCTGCAGTACATTTGGAGACAATTCTACCAGATGGAAGACCTCTGGAGCATATTGTCAAGTGCTACAGTACAGATCCTCTAACAATTAGGTGGTAATTAGGCAAAGGATATAAAGAAGTAAGAAATAAGCAAACAAGTTTGGTAACAAATTGGAAAAAAACAGACAAAAAAAACCCAACAACAAACATTTGCAACCACAATCTTGGGGGTGAGGGCATTCTCTCACACAGTAAACAACTGTGCATAAAATCCTCCCGTTTGTACTAGATGCAAAATGGGAGGGCAGTTCCACAGCCCCAGCATCACCTTTATTCATCTGTATCATCTCTTGGAGGTGAAGCCAGCAGCGGAATAATGCTGTGTTGAAGAATAAGCAACAAAAGGTGAAGATTTTGGAATCTTCAGGTTCTATCCCTGTATATCTTTGACCTTCCATATGAGAGGACCGAGTGTCTGTTTCCTTGCAACTCTCATTTTAGGTCAAGAGCTCTATTGTCTTTCATAGCTGGCCTTGAAACCCTACACACTCACATGAACTCCCACCCCCCAAACAGTGTGTAAAATGTGTGGAGAATGAGATACAGCTGCCTCTAGCATCAGTAACTTACAGTGCTTAAGTCATCATCAATCCTGATGGGCCTTTGGTAAACATATTACACAGATAGACACCATCTTCCATTTGCCATACAGAGTTGGGTTTTATCACTGTATTAGTGGAAGGGATAGAAGCAGTTACACAGTGGTAGGGGGTGATTGTAAAAGTACCCCACTTAGTTATGTTTCCCTCCATTTTCCTTCTAATCCCATCTCCCCCATGATAGTTAGGATTTTTAGCACCTCTTTCCTATTGCATACTTTATGGCAACCAGATGTTCTTAGTTTTATTGTCATCCTAGTGAAGATTTGTAAAAGGGATTCTTTGCTCTCCAATATGCTAATTTCTAAGGAGATCAACCCTGCCTCTATTATGCAGTTTGTATTACAGTAGTACTTAAAGGCTTCCGTCTATGATCAGGAACATATTGTGCTACAATTGTACAAACAGGTAATAAAAAGATAGTCCAAGCTCCAAAGGGCTTACAATCTTGGCTCATGATAAGACACAATATGCAGATGAAGCAAACAAGCAAGGCTAGGGGAGGAGATAACAATGACAGGAACATGTTTTCGTGTAGTTCTGTTGTGACACAAGTCATTATCAGCAGGTCAGTGATACAGTAATTCCTCATTGATGCTAAGCTCTCACCTAGCAACATCCATAAGTCATGCTTTCTATCATTTCTGGTTGGCTAAAAGACTTCATCCATCCTGGTGAATGATGATCTGGCTTCTGTTAGTCATGTCCTTGTGTCCTCTTTGGTTGTGTGAGAGCAGTGTGGTATACTTGCACATGAAGCCTTCAGTGCTAGTGGAAACTCCAACTAGTACTGAATGCTACAGGCTACCACAAACATAAAGCTTTCCATTGTTCAACAACCACCAGCTACACATCTTTTATCACAGCACCTACTGTAGTCAAAGCTGCCACATCAGGACTTGACATTCGATGCTCTGTGGCCCGCACCAACCACCAATCAGTTCTCGTCACAGACCCTACTGCTCACCTGTCCAGCTTCGACCTACCACACTGTAGGTCCAATTCTGGACTGAGCAAGATCTCTGCGCAGCAAACCAGCACTGTTGGTGTCTTTGAGATCAAACAATGATACACATTATGTAGGAGTGCACACTAACCAAATTCAGCAGTGGGGTTCTGAGAGCTCCACTTGGCTACTAAGAATGCTATTGCTTGGCTCAGCAAATAGACAAATGCTAAATTTGTTCTCTTCATTGGCCTCCCAATAGAATTTAAAATGAAGTTCAAGGTTTGTCCTTAACAACAAGTTACTCCATGGCCTGCGACATTAAATCTAAAAGAATGTATAATGGTCTGAGATGAAGACTGTGGTTGAGAACTATGATCTTCTGGCACAATGGAATTCTGAACAAAAAGATAAATCTCATCTGTGTGAAAGACAGAACTTTTTTGTGGGCTTGTGTAACACTGTGGAATAGAGCTGAGTGAATAACTGATTTTTTTTAGTTTGGCAAAATAAAAAAAAACAACCCAAATTTGGTTTTGTTCAAACTGAAACTGATTTTTTGTTTTGTTTTGTTTTTAAATGAAACAAACAAAAGTTTTGAGTTAACTTAAATGTTTTGTTCTATCTGAAACATTTTATTTTTCAGTTTTTCATTTTGTTTCAGTTAATTTTGGGATGATTTTCACTCTTGAAAAAAATTAAGTAAAATTCAAAATGAAAAGCCATTTTGAAAGAAAAAGTCAACATGTTCACATTTTGAATGTTTTGAACTAAAATGTTTTGAAATGGCCACAATGAACCACTTCAACTTTTCCAAAAAATGTTCCATTTATTTTTTCAGCCCAAACTGTGCATCTAATTTGTCCCAAATTCACAAATAATTTCAGGGCCCTCAAAAAATGATTATTTTTTTTGATAAATTTATCATTTATTGAAAAAAGTGCCCAGCACAACTGAGGAATGAACTTCCCCAAGAAACCTCACCACCTCTGCTCCAAGTGTAAAGGGCATTTCTTTGACTTTGATTTTGCTGATATTCATGCATAACAACATGTATATAAAAAATACCTACACAAGAAATCCAATGAACATCCTCCCCCCTGGTGAGAGGATGAAACAACAAACAACATGTAAAAGATATTAGTAATTAGATATTAGTAATTAGAGTTAACTCTCTCCTTGGAAGGTGTTCAAATATTGTTGTGATGAACACAGTATAAGAGCATCTATGGAATAGAATAGTAAGGATTTTTAGGATAACATACCAGCTTTCAAGTTATATATACCTGTTTAAATTTAAAAAAAAAAAAGACAATTTCTTTCTGAGTCTGTCAAATGGTTCTCCAGACAGCAGGCTGTATTGTAATTTTTACCTCATAAGAAATTTACAGTTTCATATCTTTTCTAATGGGATTACCTGAATCATTTACATTTCAGGAAATAACTTCAGTAGCAATCACTCTGACTCAGAGGTAATATAACATATTAAGGATAAAAATGAATCCAAAATTGTTTTATTATTAGGAATTCATTTTTAAAGGTCCTGACATTTATTTGCTTGAAAACTAAAGTCAATATTTAAAGAGACTTGTTTGCAGAGGAAAGTTCAGTTTGTTATTATATAAATGATTGTGAAAAAAATTCTGTGGTCAAAACAGGTTTTTGTATATTTGCCTAGCACTCAAATTATTGAAATCTATCATTTCAGTAAATAAATGCATTGTGTTTAAATAAAATGTTTTCATTTTATTAGCTTTTAGATTTCAGATGAATTTAGTGTTCATGAAAGATGATAGACTGATAGTACTGAAGTCTCACATCCCCTCTATCATAGAATCATAGAAAATTAGGGTGGGAAGAGACCTCAGGAAATCATCTAGCCCACCCCCCCTGCTCAAAGCAGGACCAACACCAACTAAATCATCCCAGCCAGGGCTTTGTCAAGCCGGGCCTTAAAAACCTCTAAGGATGGAGATTCCACCATCTCCCTAGGTAACCCATTCCAGTGCTTCACCAGCCTCCTACTGTAGTCAAAGCTGCCACATCAGGACTTGACAGTGGAAGCTCTGTGGCAGGAAGACTGGTGCCTAACACCAACCACCAATCAGTTCTCGTCACAGACCCTACTGCTCACCTGCCCAGTTTCGACCTAGTAAAATAGATTTTTCCTAATATCCAACCTAGATTTCCCCCACTGCAACTTGAGACCATTGCTCCTTGTGCTGTCATCTGCCATCACTGAGAACAGCCTACCTCCATCCTCTTTGGAACTCCCCTTCAGGTAATTAAAGTCTATCAAATCCCCCTCACTCTTCTCTTCTGCAGACTAAATGACCCCTGTTCCCTCAACCTCTCCTCATAATCATTTTCGTTGCCCTCTGCTGGACTCTCTCCAATTTGTCCACATCCCTTCTGTACTGGGGGGACCAAAACTGGACACAATACTCCAGATGTGACCTCATCAGTGCTGAATAGAAGGGAATAATCACTTCCCTTGCTGGCAATGCTCCTACTAATGCAGCCCAATATGCCGTTAGCCTTCTTGGCAACAAGGGCACACTGTTGACTCATATCCATCTTCTCGTTCACTGTAATCACCAGGTCCTTTTCTGCAGAACTGCCACTTAGCCAGTCAGTCCCCAGCCTTTAGCAGTGCATGGGATTCTTGCATCCTAAATGCAGGTCTCTGCACTTGTCCTTGTTGAACCTCATCAGATTTCTTTTGACCCAATCCTCCAATTTGTCTAGGTCACTCTGGACCCTATCCCTACCCTCCACATCTACATCTATCTACATCGCTCCCCAGCTCAGTGTCATCCGTGAACTTCCATCCCATCATCCACATAATTAATGAAGATGTTGAACAAAACCAGCCCAGGACCGACCCCAATCTATAGCACAAGTAAAGCAAGGGCAGCAGCAGTGTATATTTGTCAGTGCACCTCAAGTCTGACCTAAAGTGGGTCACCTTTGAGGTTGGTCACCATGGCCTATTTAGTTGATGGTGTCTCTACTGTATCTTTGATTTTTATTCATTTTCTTCTTCTTCTTCTTCTTTAGTATTTATTATTATATTTTAATATTGATGTTCATCTGTTTTGAAGTAAACTAACACAAATTATAGAAATGTAGGGCTGGAAGGGACCTCAAGAGGTCAAGTTGAGCCCCCTCCACTGAGGCAGGGCCGAGTAGACTCAGACTATTCCTTACAGTGTTAGTGTAACCTGGCCTTAAAAACTTCCAATGACGGGGATTCCACAACTTCCCTTGGAAGCTTATTCCAAAGCAGAACTATCTTTATATTTAGAAATATTTCCTAATATCTAATCTAAATCTCCCCTGCTGTAGATGAAGCCCTTCACTTCTTGTCCTGCTTTTAGCAGACAAGGAGAATAATTGATCACTCTTTATAACCGTCCTTAACATATTTCCTCGTAAATCAGGTTTTCTATACCTTCTATCATTTTTCTTGTTCTCCTCTGGAATCACTCTAGTTTGTCCACATCTTCCTAAGGATGTGGCACCCAAGACTGGACACAGTACTCCTTCTGAGGCCTCACCAGTACCAAATAGAGCACTGTAACCCTAAAATATATAGGATTAAAGCCACTCCTTTGGAAAGCTAAAAGACTGGGATATTGCCAGATTATGCCACTTTTCATTTCTGCTATAGTAAAATTTATTTAGGGTTACATCAAATTTGAATGGACACAGTGATGTCCCTGACCTCCCAAATTCTGGAAAGTCCAATTAACTGAAAAATATTTCTTGGTTTCCATTTTTTTCTAAACTTCAGAAGTTGTTAATCAGACCCGCCAACTCCCTCTTAGTCAATTAACATTTGATTTCAATTTCCAAATTAACAATTTGGAGATTAAAAAGTTGATGTTTGCTTATTTCCATGGGGGTTACTTTGGACTTGTGGCCCAGTTTTTCAACTCTTATACATAAGAACAATTCTTACCCATGCAAATATCCTTGTAGCAGGCTTGATTCTTTTCCTATTGAAATCAATAGCAAGATTCCCATTCATTTGACTAGCAGTAGGATTGGATCCTAAATTACTTAGACTACTTGCATGAGTAAGGATTACTTATGTATGAGAGGATTTGTGGGTTTGTACCCTAATCTGAGTATAGACATACATATAAATCAAAAATAAAAATTTATCTTTTTTTATTATTTCTATAGGCAAAAAGATGCCATTTTCTATTATGAAGCATCATTTTCCGTATCCAACAAAGCACTGAAGTGGAGTTGGATCTGCTACTTTATTCATGTATTAATAGACCAGTTATATACACTTCACAAGTAATGTGATAGAAATTATTAGGAAAGGAATAGAAAATATCAAAATGCCACTATATATATATCCATGGTGCACCCACACGTTGAATACTGTGTCCAGTTCTGGTCATCCTATCTCTAAAGGGAGATAGTGAAACTGGAAATGGTTCAGAGAAGGAGAACAAAAATAACTTAGGGGCAGGTTTTCAAAGGTATTTAAATACCTAAAGATGCAGATACACACATAGCAATAGTTTTTTAAAAAACTAAGCAAACTGGGTCAGACCAGTCTCTCTTGCCTAGTCTCCTGTCTATGACAGAGGCCCAAACCAGAGCTTCAAGGGGAGTGTACAGGGCAATTCTGTACAGTAGTGGAGTGATCCACTACTCCACTTCTGGATTCAGATAGTCAAAGGTTTAGGGTCTCCCGAAACATGGGGTTGCATTCCTGATCATCTTGGCTAATGGCTATTGATGGATGTATATTCCATTAAATTATCCAGTTCTTTTCTGAACCCAGTTATACTTTTAGCCATCAGAACTTCCCATTGCAGAGAGCCGCACAAGTTAGTTGTGCTTTGTGTGAAAAAATACTTCCCTAGTTTGTATTAAATCCTGTGCTGCTTAATTTATTTGGGTAACCCACGGTTTTTGTGTTATGTAAAAGGGAAAATAATCATGATCTGAAAGTCTTCTATCATATCACCCCTAGTCATATCTTTCCTAAACTGAACAGCCCTAATCTTTTTAGTGTCTCCTAATCTGGAAGCTGCTCCATACCTTTAGTGGAACTGGAAAGGGTTCAGAGACTATCTCCCTTTAGAGATGGGATCACCAGAACTGAACACAGTGTTCAATGTGTGGATGCACAATGGATATATATAGTGGCATTTGGATATTTTCTATCCACTTCCTAATAGTTCCTAACACGCTGTTAGACTTTTTTACTCCTGCTGCACATTGAAAGGAAGTTTTCAGAGAACTATCTCTGGTAATTCCAAGACCTCTTTATTGAGTGGCAACAACTAATTTAGAATCCATCATTGCATATGTATAGCTGAGAATATTTTTTCCAGTGTGCATTACTTTGTACTTAACATTAAATTTCATCTGCCATTTTCTTACCCAGTCATTCAGTTTTGTGATATCCTTCTGTAACTCCTTGCAGTCTGCTTTGGATTTAATTATCTTAAATATTTTTGTATCATCTGCAAACATTGTCACTTCACTGTCCACCCCCTTTTCCAGAGAATTAATTAATATATTGAACAGCACAGGTCTCAGTACAGATCCTTGGGGACTCCAGCTGTTCACCTCTCTGTATTGTGGAAACTGACCATTTATTCCTATGCTTTATTTCCTATATTTCAACAAGTTACTGATTCAGGAGAGGACCTTTTCTTTGATCATAGGCAGGCCTACTGAGTTTCCATAAGAGCTTTTGGTGTGGAACTTTGTCAATGGTGTTCTGAATACCCAAGTACATTATATCGACTGTATCATTATTATCCACATGCTTGTAGGTTCCCTCTAACAATTGTAACAGATTGGTGAGGCATGACTTTCCTTTACAAAAGCTGTGTTGATTCTTCCACAACAAATCATGTCTATCTATGTGTCTAATAATTCTGTTCTTTACTATAGTTTCTACCAATTTGCCCAATACTGAAAATAGGCTCACCAGCCTATAATTGCCAGGATTTCGCTGGAGCCTTTCTAAAAATAGCTGTTACATTTCCTACCTTCCAGTCATCTGGTTCAGAGGCTTATTTCAGTGATAGGTTATATATATTACAGTTACTAGTTTTGCAATTTTATTTTTGAGTTCCTTCATAATTCTTGGATGAATAGCATCTGGTCCTGGTGACTTATTACTGTTTAATTTATCAATTTGTTCTGAAATCTCTTCTATTGACACATCAGTTTGGTTCAGTACTTCAGATTTGTTGCCCAAAAAGAATAGCTTTTATATGGGTATCTCCCTTACATCCTCTGCGGTAAAGAACAATGCAAAGATTCCTGAGTTCCACTGAAATCTCATGATTTCATTGTGAGGTAGGCATCTTGCCTACTTAGTTCATGACCATCCCTCTAGGTGCATCTCTTGGTATCTAAATACTTTGGTCATTAGATACTATGATGATAAGAGCCATATAATTACCTGAATAGTTTAATGTGGGGGTCTCTCTCAAGCTGATAAACTATTCAGAAATGGAATAATTATTTTAAGTGTGACCACCGTATAAGGATGATCTATTGCTACATAGACATTTTGCAGTTTTCAAACCAGAATGCAAAACAATTTGGGTGATTAAGTCTTTAATAGTTAAGAGGAGTGATATTTGTGGGAAGTTGGTTGGGTTTAATCTTTCTTCCATGGTCATGTCAATAATTATGGCTAGATTTGGCAAAAGAATTTGGAATTTCTTGCCTAGTTTACAAGAACATGCAAAGCTGTTATAGTTGACAACAGAAACCTCATGCTTCAAATCTTAAGCCAATCTCTAACTATTAGAGACCAGGATGAGACATAATGTGGGCAGCAGATTACCTCACATCTGCCTACCTGTGATAACTTGTGTGTGTAGACTTCCTGCTTTGTGTTCCTGTTTTGTTTCTTGATTCCTTCTCCCCAAACTCAGTGTAAGGTTGTGTCTGCGCATAGCATTGGGTGAGTGTAGCTACTCACATCCCGCTGCTACATTTCTGCTGTTCAGACTATTATGTTTTGTTGAGACTGTTGCTGAGCTAACCAGTTCATGGGTATTACCGTATTGTCCTGAGTATAGGCCGCACTTTCCCCCCCTAATTTAAGTCTTTAAATTAGGGGTGCGGCCTATAATCAGGAACTTGAAAAAAAACACAATAAAAATACTTCAAATCCCAGCCGCGGCCGGGAATCAGAGCGCTCTGGGCTGCCCGCCGCGGCGGGGAGCCCAGAGCGCTTTCAATCCCAGCCGCGGCCGGGAATCAGAGCGCTCTGGGCTGCCCCAGCAGTGTCCCCACCT
Source organism: Mauremys mutica (assembly GCF_020497125.1). Lineage (NCBI taxonomy): Eukaryota > Metazoa > Chordata > Testudines > Geoemydidae > Mauremys > Mauremys mutica. The sequence goes on along the minus strand of NC_059076.1, from coordinate 51,971,238 downwards.
CCCCCGCCACCCGGCCCCGGCCCCGCGTACTCGCCTCCACCGGCCCTGGCCTCGCGCCGCCCGGCTCCAGCCCCGGGCGCGTCCCCGCCCCGCTCCGGCCCCAGGCCCACGTACCTGCCTCCGCCGGCCACGTCCCCGCCTCCCCTGCCGCCCGGCTCCACCCCGGCTGCGTCCCCGCCTCACCCAGCTCCAGCCCCGTGTACCCGCCTCCGCGGGCCCCGGCCTCAGGGCCACGGGGGGGGGGGAGCAAAGGGGGCAATTTGCCCCCGGGGCCCAGCAGGGGCCCCCACGAGAGTTTTTCGGGGCCCCCGGAGCGGTGTCCTTCACTCGTTCCGGGGGGCCCGGAAAACTCTTGCGGGGCCGGGCGCAGGAGCTTCTTCTGCTCCTGGTCTTCGCCTGCAGGGGGGGGGCCTTCCGCTCCGGGGCGGAATGACCCCCCCACTGGCGAGTTACCGCCCAAGCAGGACCCGCTGCTGAAGTTCAGCCCGGTCTTCGGCGGTAATTTGGCGGCGGGGGGCCCTTCCGTTCCAGGACCCGCCACCGAAGTGCCCAGAAGACCCGCGGCGGGGCCTCCCGCCGCCGAATTACCACCGAAGACCGGGCTGCACTTCAGTGGCGGGTCCCGCTTCGGCGGTAATTCGGCGGCGGGGGCGCCCCGCGGCAGGTCTTCGGGACACTTCGGCGGCAGGTCCCAGAATGGAAGCCCCCCCCCTCCCCCGCCAAAGACCCCGGGCCCCCGGAATTCTCTGGGCGGCCCTGCCTGGCCTCGCGCCACCCGGCGCCGGCCCTGGCCGCGCGTCCCCCACCGCCCGGCGCCGCATCGCCCGTCCCCCACCGCCTGGCTCCGGCCCCGGCCCCGCATCCCTTCCCGGCTGCCCTACTCTGACCGGCCAGCTACCTGGCTCTGGCCGTCCGGCTCCCGCCACATATTTTAAGTTAAAAAAAGTTAAAAATTTAATTTTTTAAAAATAGCACCAAACTTTAAGGGTGCGGCTTATAATCAGGAGCGGCCTATACTCGGAACAATACGGTACATGCTTTGATTGACAATCCACCCGTGTGTCTCACTTCATTTTCCTGTGTGTTTTTTATTGATATTCGGGGATTCATCAGAGCATAACACAACTGCTGGCTTCTTACACCTTCCTCTGATGCACCTGGTACTGGCCATTGTCAGAGAGAGAATACTGGATTAGGTGGGTCTTGGGCCTGATCTAATATAGCAAGTCTCTAACTGGATTTTTTCAGGGATTACATATGAAGCAATGTGATTTTTATATAGATTTATACTGTGGCGGGCAAGGCAGGAGAAAAGGGGATACCTTCCTTTGCATACAATATATTCTTTTGAAATTTGAGTATGAGGATGTATTACATTTTTAGTAATTCCTTTAATTTTTCTCTCTGCATGTTGGTCAGCATTTCACTATTTCCTCTTTTAACCATAAAAAGGTTATATATTTTTGGCTGCTACAAGTAAAAATCTGTTACAAGTATTTGCAATCACTGCTTTCTAATAGTTCTCGATGATGACCCAAAATCATGTATCTTAGACTAAAAAGGAAATATATTTCTAGGATATTTTCTGTAGCTTAATTAGTCTTCACTTGGTGGCTTGCCTTATTGCCAGTTCTTTAGAGTTAAGAGGAAAGTCCAAGAACCAACAGAATGTAAGATTAGTTCATAATAAATGGTGAATAGATTTCTATCAAGAAGCTATAAAATGGAGTGGGATAAGAGGAAAAATTGAACTGACTCTGGAGCAAATAACTTTGGGAATAAAGGAAGGTTACTGACAAATATTAAGAAGAGAAAGGAGGGAGATTTCAATTCATTTATAATAGCATTGAATTTCATGCATTCCTCTGAGAGCCTCATTTTTTAAATAAGAACCCATGTTATTTACCAAATTAAATTTGCAAAATATGCAGCTCTAGCTCTTAAGCAATACAAATATTTTAATATTAAAAATGATGTGTGTATATAAATGTGCATTTTATGAACCTAAGTCTAAAATCCTTTCCCATCTATTCAATGGTTTACTAGAAGTATGTATGTCTCTCTCTTTTTCTCTCAATTCTGTCCTCCAAAACTCTGTTTTCCACTAGATGAACTGTGTCAGACCTGCTCAAGTTGTGCAGTCATCCTCTAGTGGCTGCAGCCTACAGAAATAAGAGGTTAAAGGAACAGAAAAGGGAGAGTTGGAAAAAGATGAGGAAGAAGCAGAAGGAGAAAAAGAGGAGAAAAATTGAGAGAAGGAGGGGGAAAGCATGAAGAGGGAAAAAAGAAGAGTAGAGCTGTTCAAAAATTTTCATTGGAAAATGCTAATTGTCGAAACCAAATGTTTTTGAGGAAACAGATGTTGCAACAAAACTTTAATCAGGAAAGTTTTTCAGGTCAAGGATGGAGAGGCAGCAGGGAAAAACAGAGAGAGACCCAATCTAAATGACCCGAAGGCAGGGTACTTACCTGGGATATGGAAAACCCAGGTTCAAGTTCCGGTTTAATCAGGCAGAACAGAGACTTGAACTTGGGTCTACCATACCCTAGGTGAATGGCCTAACCACTGGGATATGGAGTTTTTCTCTCACTCTGGTTGTCTGGCTATGCTGGAAGAAGGACAAGAGACACTGGATATGGTTTAATTAGTCTGCAACTTCATTCTTAAATATCTGAGAGTACTCAGCTGATAAGTGTACAGTGCAGGTAATTTCATAATCATTTCAATGCATATCTGGGGGGCTTCCATTTGCCCTCCCCCTTACCCATCCTGGTCTTCACCCAACCCATTACTGGGACCTTACCATCTCCCCACTCCAAATGAGAATTAAGGGGAAACTGCAAAGGATGAGGGGGTTGGTTCCCTGCTGTACCAGTCATAGGAGCCCCTAACCCCTCTGTGTCCACTCCTTTAAAGAATGCCGCCTTTAAATCCTTTACCAATCCATTTAATCTGGTTACTGTATCTCTTCCCTGCAGAGTGCCTGCACTGGACATCCACCCCATGTTTTCATGAGTTGTGACATCATAACCTTACTCCAGTTTCATATTCACCCTGAATAAGCCCCATTGAGCCTGCTGTGGGGAGAACAAAAAAACTCCCCACTTCACCTTAGCCAATCTGGCAGCAAGGGAAAAATTCCTTCTCATCCCCTGAGAAAGTAATGACTAGAGCAATGCTCACAAGGGTCCTGGCAAAACCCAGTATTTCACCACTTCCATGGGTGGCAGAATGGGTGCTGTTCTTTCTGGTCCAGGTAAAAGAGGGCTTTTCCTGCATCAGAATGGAGCTGTATAGCCCCCTGCCACCACTCTTTCAGTTACCTGGGGCGGGGGAAAGGTCAGTGTCCCAAGGCTGACCTGCTCTGCCACTGTAGCAGCAAGTCACTCCCTGGCTCTCTGGCCCTTAAAGGGCCACACATCTTTTCCAACAAGCCAGACAATGGTCTCCACTGCTTAATGTGCAGTGAGGTCACTCACTTTTTTTGTGAAAAATTTCAAACAATTTTTCACAAAAAAAGTGAGTGACCTCACTGCACATTAAGTTTTGTTCCAATGTGGAATGAAAACCAATGGGAAAAACCCTGAAATGTTTTGTGTAATGGCATTATTTTCTGCCCAACATTGCTAAAAAGGGAGGTGGACAGGGAAGGGAAAGGCAGATTGAAGAGAATGAGAAGGGAAAAGGAGAAAATGCTGATGTCACCAACTCAGCAACCAGTAACAACTTCCTGAATACTACACAGTATAGAGAAGAATTAACACTTGTACATATTACAAAGTGCTGAGAGACTGAATATGGTTGTCCAGGAACCAACCCTTTTCCTCCTTGGTATAAAGAGAGATTTTACAGAAGTCAGGAAGAAAGCCATATTGTTGAATATAACCTTGCTCCATTGTTGTGGTCATTGTTGTAACTGTACTAATTTTTAAGGGAGATTCATTTTAACATCCACCGGTGCTCTAAGGAAAAATATTATGTAGAGGATTACATATACTACAGACTTTGCTATAGCTGATATTACTGTATATGCCCTCATGGACTGTATTATGTGGGGGAACAGAGAACTAACAACATGGATTGAAGAACACAGATTGGTGGCTACCAGGGCTCATTAATATTCCCCAGTTGTCAGACATTTGATAGAGATTAATCACTCTCTATAGTCCTGGACTTGACATTTACTGGGATACAACAGAACAAGTGAAGGAACCAGCGAAGGTGCGGGAGGGTGGTAGAGAATATTATTCCACAATTCATTCAGAATATTTACATTATAAATCTTGGGACCAAGGAGTGCAAATGAAGAAATTAACTTCAACTTTTCCTCTCTTTGCCAAGATTGGTTTACAGTGTTAATCTTATAGAAGTTCTTTGTGTCATGGGACGTGGGTGTATATGGGAAACTGACCATTTTTGTGGTAATAAGATGACAGTAATCAACTAGGCATACAACTTTGGGATCCTTCTGGATGGAAAACATCATATACATGTAAGGTTATAGTTTGTATAAGTGTTGGAACCATTTATCATCTCATAAACTAATTTATCAAAATCACTCAGAAATGGTTTCCTCTCCCCATCTGTCTCCACCTTGCCAGTAGTGGGTTGAAATTATATACAGTATTGGGACATAGACCTTTGTGGAGAAGGTAAACAAAACAGGTGTTCTGAATTAGTGATTGCTGTGATGCCTTTCTTGTCCAGCATCTCCTTGCTTTGAAAGGTTGTCTTGTAATGTATCAGGTTTCATTCCTCTGGATCTCAGTAGCATCTGTGATAGCTCTCTTTCCAACTGACAAATAAGCACTGACAGAATTTTGAATCCTGTGAACTTTTTTGTTGTTATTATTAAGTTTGTCAATTGTCAGCATTTGTGTTTCATTCTGATGATGAATAGAGGCATTATATTTTGGCATTAAAATGCAGTTAAGGTTGTAATGAGTATCATTAAGAAGTATAATGGGAATCAGCACAGGATCTTATTTTAGGATGAGGTGGATTATTTTTGTTTTTGTTCTGTTTTTAAGTTTGTTTTCACTTATTTATTTTCATATTATTATTATTATTATTATTATTATTATTTTGCTACCAGGCAGGTAGAAGTTGCACAATGCTTGTTAATTTGCATTTAAACATAAGACCATGTCCTGCTATCCAAGACTGTTCCATTCTTTACAAAACACATCTAGTTTTTCCAAGTCACAGCTAGGAAGTCCTTGTAAGAGAATCATCACAATCCATTCTGCCTAACACACATACTTGGCTTATAATTCTGCCTTATAACTCAACTACATGTCCTTACTGCGTATAAATTTTTAAATGAATATGGGCCTTCCTTGAACATAAATCTGAATAGATTAAATTACCCTTTACTGAAATGAATAGGTTATTGCTCTGAGGTTGGCCCTGTAAGAAATAATTGTAAAATGAAAGGTCCTCTATAATCCAGCAGAGTGATCAGTGTATATGTTTATTTACAGAAAGCGTGCAACATATTTGCTGTACCACAATTTAGGCTGCTGTACAATACAATATTAGTACTCCCAATTTATCCCTCAGGGAAGCTGGTTATATATGTGGAGATGAGCTGTGGCTCTTTACAGATTAAATATGGATTAAAATCCAGTCTCTAGATTTTCATTTGAAGTTGTATTAAATTCTTGTCTATGTTCTTTACCTTTGGTTAAGAAGTTTAAAAATTAAGGGATCTATTTATAAAATGGGGAAAAATGACTTCTGTGGTCAGGTTATACTCATCATGTGCTTTTTGCTGAAGATCACAGGCAAAATCAATTTAAAATATTACTCGTGTATTATGTCATTGAAGAGTCAGAAAATTACATGGAGAAAGTAAGTAGTGATGATTCCCATTTACTATTTACGGCTGAGGCACCTTACAAATCCTAAAGTATTCTGAATTAGATTTTGAACACAAATTAAGAACATTGTAAATATAATCTCAAATCTCTAGGAAATAGCTGTCTGTAAAAAGCAGGGCAGTGATGTGAGGATTCCCAAAAGGGATATAACACTCACTGTAGACATCCTAAGTCCTACTGTTGTGCTTGGGATATGAAAGTGAAAATCAATGCTTATTTAAGTGCCAAATACAAGTTGCAGATTGCAGGAAACATTGCCGGGGTGCAATAGGAACACAGTAAATGGACAATACCTGAAAGATGGCATCCTTATAACGGGTACTAAATTAGGTTGTCTTTAGAGACTTGAAACCTGAAAGTAGCAAGAGTGGAAACCAGAGATTCAATCTTGTGCCTTCATCTTTCCAGAGCAGGAGCCACTCTGATTCCTAGTGAGAAAATAACTAAGTATATAGAGAAAGAAAAGGGAAAAAAAATCAAAGCTGACACAAACCTGTTATCAGCAAATACCCTGGCCAAGCCTCAGCTCTTTGTCCTTCTTCTTTAGTCCCTCCATCATTTGTCTGTCTATTCCCACCCCCTTTTCCTAGTTTTCAGTATCTGTCTTTTCCTACTCAGAATGATCTTTGGTTTTCAACGGCTTCCAGGTTCATGCTCTATTATTGTGAATGGAAGCATCAGTCTATACTGAAAAAAAGTGACTGGCTGTAAGACACTGGAACGACTTTGGCTTTGGTGCCTAATAGGCATCATCACCTTTGGGATGGTGAGTTGCTACCTGTAACAAGGTGCTGGCTTAAGAGGCACTGAACCAGCCCCTGTTAGCTCAGAACCTGCTAGCATAGATCCCATCAAGGGGAACTGGCTGGAGCTGGCAGGGTGTGGCTCATTAAAGGAGCCTGAGAGCAATCACCTGTGAGCCTGCTGAGAGGAAGGCCTATAAAGCTAGCAGGAAGGAAGTAGGGGGGGAGAAACAGGGAAAGTGAGGAGTGAGGGCCTGTTGCTCCCAGCTGCTGGAAAAGCAGCTGTTCCCTAAGGGGCTACCTGACTGGTATTGCATTGTATATAGCTGTATATACGTGATGGTGGGAAAATACTGGGAAATAAAAGGGCACTGGTGTGTGAAAGAGTGGTCTCCAGTGAATTTGTACCGCGAGCAACAAAGCGCTCGTCTACAGTACCTCAAGCTGTACGAAAGGAATGCTCTGTATCAAAACTGTGCTGTGTTTTTCACTTGATTTAGCATTGTATATTTTGAGATATTTGGCTTAAATCTGCACTTTCTTGTCCCTTGCATAATCATGTACACCTGTGCAGACTGAGTGTGAAACACTATGAGATCAAAATGAGCAATTGGAACAGGCATGATTGACTATACATGGTAAAAGGCAGTGGAAAATTAGGCCTGTGAGCTTCACAGGAATTTTGTCATCTTCTGTGTTCTGCACAGTACACTGTGAGCACATGACAATGAATAATTAAAATAATCATGAAATCTGGGGTCTTCTATATGTAGACAGCAATTGGTGTCTATGTGTTGACACAGTATATGTGTTGATAAAATTGGTAAACTGGGAGTTCAATAAGTGATAAATTTGTCTTCCTTAATAAACAATAATACCTATCTCTTATAAAGCAAGTTTCCTCAGTAGATCTCAAAGCACTTTACAAAGGAGGTAGTATCATTCCTCTTTCTGTTCCTCAGTTTCTTCATCTGTAAAATGAGGAAGCGACTTGTCACCCACAGGCCAACAGTGGAGCTGATAACAGAAGATAGTTCTCCCAAGTTGTAGACCAGCACTCTAGACATGAGGCAACAGTTCTTCTTGGATTTGTAGTAATGTTGTTGAATCATCTTTCTTTACCTGTGTGAATTATGCTCCCTTTTCCCAGACTAAGAAAAAATCTGTTACCTCTACACATGTGATTATTACACAAACACCCCATTTGAGTTTTCATAGCAAATGTGGAATAGTACACGGCCATGTAGGAATACTGAACATTTATTCCATGTGCATTGCATAAAAGTGCAGATTCTGCCTACCACACCTACCAGGGTGTTCTATGCATGGAAGAAGGCATAAAGAGCCCTTCCTCCCAACCCCCAACTCTTCTGCAGAGGGATCAGCCAGAATCTTATATCTTTCCTTCTATGATAATGCGGAAAGAGAAGAGGGTGGGTGGGGGAGCAGGTTGGGAAATGGGAGAAGGGGGAAATGAAGTATAAACATTGCCAGCTTTGGCAGACCATGGCTGATGCTGTGGTGTGGGGTAACACATCTTTAGGAAATAATACCTATCTTTGTATATATAAGCTTGGCAGAACTTGATCTTTATTTTTCATAATTTTCATGAATGATATCATTGTTTATTTTAAGCATTTTTATTTGTATCTATTTAAATTTTCACAGTTGTGGATAATTATGACAATATGGAGATTGGAAAATAGTTATTTAATGACAGTAGATGTTGAGATTCAAAAAGTAAAACTTTATAACCATTTAAGAACAAATTTTCAACATCACATGTCAAACTAGACAAAGTAAATATCCTTAAATAAAACTTTAAGTTTTCAAGCAGTTTTTTTTCATAATACGCTTATCTGTACATTTCAATTATTATCAACTGAAATATTTTTAGTCAGTTTATTTATATGGTGCAATTGATGTTTAATGATATTTACAAATTAAAAGCTAATACTTCAGAGCCTACATATATAGTGCTTTTATCCACAGATGCTTTAGAAAGGAAGTCATACCATTATCCTTATAAAGGCTCCTGGTGTTTTGTTGCTCTGCATCTCATCTTAAGGCACAGTGCCTTTAAATGTTTCATTCAATCTCTAAATTAAGTACCATAAAGAAAGGAATATTTTTATTTGTGTGATTTTTATGGCTAAACTTAAGAAATATGTTCTTTGTCTCCTACTGACCAAATTTTCTAAAGAAGCAACTTTGCCTCCAACCTCCATAGGCAGATAGCTAATATGTTCAGATTACAACAGATATCCTCTTTCTTTGTTTGTTGTCTTCCTGCACCGTCACATGCATAGAGCATCCACCAGTTTCCACCATTTATTTTGTTCTTTGTATGGTCTGTTCAGGCTTCTGATAGTCACGTTGATGTATTTGGCTGCTTTCTCTATTGTTCTGTGTAATGTTTCTTTAGCTTTCTTTTTTTTTTCCTCTCTCTCTCTCTCTCTCTCTCTCTCTCTCTCTCTTTCCAGTTAGTGTCCATATTATGACTTGCTGGGGAAGTTATGTTTCTGCACCCTTACAGTGTGTTCTAAATATGTCCATTATCATCTTCTTACTGTATTTATTGCTTTATATTGGTTTGCTCTACTTAAATTTTTTGATGTTTCAAGAAAATCTTTCCAATGAACTCTGAAGATGTTCTGCAGACAGTTACTCTGGAATTAGTCTTATCAATTGATCTTCTTATCAATTTATTTTGTAGATTTCCATGACTCTTCTCCACAAAGGCAGACAAACATGGTGATGGTGTTAAAATGTTGTATTTTTATGTCAGTGCCAATCAATCATGTTATTTTCTCATTTTTTTTTCAAGTTTATGAACAACAGACATGTTAGATCAAAATGCAAAGAAACTTCACAAAGTGTTGGGGACAGTGCAAGAGTAGAAGAAGGAACATTACCAAGTGTCTCAACCCATTTGATCAGTATCCCTGTCAAAGACTTTATTGTTTGCCTGTTCTTATTCAACAATGTGACTCATTTGTTATCCTTACTGTGCTGAAAACCTATCACTGATATGAATAATAAAAATCTTGCCTCATATTGGAGAATTTATATAGTTTTAAGAGCACTTTTAAAAAGCTTTAAGTGTTATAATTGCTGGGATTTTGTGTGGAATGGGATCCCAACTAGGAGGATTAGAAAAAATGTTTCCCACTAAAAAGAGAATATTCATGCCCGGTTAAACTAGCACAGTTAGACTTCACAGCATTTAAAATTCTTCTACTGCTGTTTCTATCTACATGTTTAAAATTGAGCCTACTAATCTTTAGACTACAATTGGTATTTGCCAGTCACTGACTGACTTTGGTCTTTATTTTATCAGAGTTTAACAGCTATGCATAATTCCATTTTCCAAGAGACTGACCAACATTAGCCCACTGCTGCAATCCTTCTAACGTCTTTCAGTTCTAGCAAAACAGCAGGCAACAGTGTTAGTTACAATGGTTTGATTTCCTGTTTCAAGAGCTATTTTTTCTATAGATCTCTCTTGACACAGCACCTGACAAATCACCAGGTGATATTAACCAGAAAGAAAACCAGTCTGTTACTTTCATTTTTATACATATATTTTAGTGCTTATTTATGAATACACTGACAAAGACTTCATACCTTGATTTCTAAGATGTGCTAAAATGTGTGGGTTTTGTGTAAGAAACAATCCAAACAGACATCTTGTTTTAGATTTTAAAGAGAAATTCTTCCATTAAAGCTAATTTGACAAAGAGAATATCTATATGAAAAGAAACTAACTTGATGAAGCCTTAGGACTGATCCTGTATACTTACTATGAGAAAAATCTTTACTCACCCATGTAGTTCCATTGATTTACAAGAAGTGAGGATTAATCACATGAGTAATGGTTGCTGAATCAGCCACTTTTTGTACTGCTTTTGCCAATGCACCTCTACCCCACTATAATGTGGTCGTGGGGAGCCAAAAATCCCTACCGCATTATAGCTTTAAAACTCCGTTATATCAGGGTAGGGGCAGCAGGGCTCTGGCAGTGATTTAAAGAGCTCCAGGCTCCAGCCGCTGTAGGGAGCCCCAGGCCCTTTAAATCACAGGTGGAGCCCAGCTTCCACAGCCCCGGGGTAGCGGTGGCAGGGCTCCAGCAGGATTTAAAGGGCCCAGGGCTCCCCACAGCAGCCAGAGCCCCAGACCCTTTAAAGTGCCGCCCAAGCCCTGCTGCCGCAGCCCCAGGGTAGGGCTCCAGTGGTGATTTAAAGGGCCCAGGGCTTCCCGGAGCAGCCGGAGTCCCAGGCCCATTAAATCGCTGGCGAGTACTGCTCCCACAGCCCCAGGGTAGCGGTGGCAGTGCTCCAGCAGGATTTAAAGGGCCCAGGGCTCCCCGCAGAAGCTGGAGCCCCGGACCCTTTAATGTACCGCCGGAGCCCCACTGCTACCATGCTAGATGTGTGGGTAGAAACTGGGGTTGCAGAGAAGGAGCTCCTGTCTGGCTGCTGGGACTGAGCCTAGAACAGTTACCAGTAGGGACCAGGAGAGCAAAGGAGCTTCTGGCTGGCTGCTGGGACTGAGTAAGGACTGAGCACAAGGAGGGCTGTATGAAGACAGTGTCTCCAGGAATGAAGCTCTGAGGGTATGGCACCATGCCAGGGTCAGGACAAGTTAAAGACTTTATACCCCAGAAGGGGTTTGTTCTGTTTCACATACTGATAGTGTGTGTGACTTGGCTGGAGGGCTGAGTCACTGAAAAACCACCTGAGAAACCCCTGACAGTGGTCACCATAACTGAAAGACTGCAGCCACACCTGACCACAAGGGGGGGCACTTGAACGGTAGATGTTGCCCCATTACACTTCCTTCAACCCATCTTGACCCTGTAGTGAAGTCAAAATCCCATGTTTATGTGGCATCACAGAAAAAACAGCATACTGAATGAATTTGATGACACAACTTCACTTGTAAGAATCAAATATGAAAAGAAGATTGGCTGAGAACAAGCATACTCTTAATCTATTCTATAATTAGCAAATGTGACAAGAACAAAAATAAGAAGAAGAACTGAAGGGTGAATGGATTTTTGTTTTAAGTCTGATATGTTTGAGAGTTTCTCCCAATCCTTCTTTAAGTCCATCATTACTCCTCAGTATAATTAATACAATAGATAGCCACAAACTACATTCCATACATTAAAAAGCCCAATCCAGAAGCCCTTGTGCACTCCAACCCTTGATGGCCTCAATGTCAACTATGAAATTTTAAAGATTGCAAGGCAGACACTCAAATTAATAAAGACAGAAAATGGTCAGCTGAACTGTGTTCAAAATTCTAATTCAGAAAACTTGTGAAAAATGTAATAATTTTTTTGTCTTTAGAGAAAAAAAGAAAGTAAAATTGTTCTTTTGGCCTCCAAATCACATTTCTTAGGTAAAAGAAACCTTTCATTTTAGGTTACTGAAGGGTGATGTTTTCATTGTAAAGTCCATATTTGCGGTCTACATTAGCATATATTTTAACCTCCCTCCTCCCCCATAGAAAGTGGTCTTCAAATACAGAAAAAGGCAAACATGGCCATTAATCACAAACTTTCATAACAATCCCTGAAAATACCATTTTGTATTTCATCTGCAAAAAAATTCCAGCTGCTATAACTGGTGTCTGCAACTATAGGTAAAAATATACGTGGCTATAGATGAGAGGGATAGAAAAGAGGAAGACATATGAAACAAGGAAAATATATCCATACTAAACAATATTAATAAATTCATGATATAATATTAATTGTATTACTAATACAACAAGCAGCACTAGAGGGAGTGTAGTCTAGTGGATTGGCCATTAGAATGAGAATCAGAAGACCTGGAGAAGAATCTGGAGTGTGTCAGTTTACCTCTGGCCCTCGATATCCCCTCTCACTATTTGTCTCTCTTGATTGTTTAAGCTGTTAATTCTTTACAGTCAGAGACTATCCCTTTCTGTATGTTTTAAAAGTAATTAACACAATCTGGCCCTGATCTGTAGAGTATTTATTTATTTATTTATTAACTAATAATAATATTTATGCAGAAAGAATGCCTAAACACATGCTTAATTTAATTTAAAGCTAAGCACATGGTTTCCTGAATCAGTATGTAGATAAGGCAGAAAAGAAAAGATAGGTAGGTTCCTAGAGGAGTAAGCTGAATTACCCACTTTAAAGTTTGTTTCTATGAGAGGGCCAAACAGAACTGATACTAGATGAACATATGAGAAAACCAATATTTTAAAGCTATATTAGAGACCTGAACATATTAACCACACCAGGATCCCAAGCAACACAAACACCCTAGAAGGCTAGTTGAACACAAGATCATTTTGTGATGCTTTTTCAAGGACAATCAGTCTACACATTTGTTTGATCTTTCAACTTATAATGGCAACCGTGAGCAAAAGCTACAGATTTAGACCATGATTTTAGTTTTATATTAATTATAAGAGCTGTAATGGAATAGGCAGTCTCTAGATGATAATCCTGCAGAGATAAGAACATCATTTCTTATGCGGCAGACATGAATAAAATAGGCATGCAAAACTGCATTTTATTATTATAGTGTCAAGTTAGGACCTTATCCTTATTTGCTTTTTTCTATTGCTTCCTTCCTTTCCTGCATTTACTTTGATTTCTCTTCCCCAGTACTTTTCTCCTGTGCATTGTTGTCTACTGTTAAATAAATGAATACTACAGTATATCAATAAACTGTCTTTCTTAACCAAAAACTTAAGGAACCAAAAGAGTAATTTGTATTTTTATGTAATATCTCTGTCTCAAAACTCAAAAGCTGAAAAGCCTATTAATACATGTGTATTATACACATACACACATCGACCTTTGGATAGCTGAAACAGCCCAATTGAGGAAGAAAGCATGCCTCTCATGGCTGTCGTTTGCAAGGAAAACTAAGAATTTGAAGTATCCAGTTAATTATAAAATGTCCACTGGCTGTTACACAGGAACACAGAACACGCAATTAGTTCTGAGTATGATATGTGAGATAAAAAAGCAGAACTGACAATACTATAAAATGGAGCCTTTGTTTGCCCTCTCACAGTGACAGCACCAAGCACCCTTATGTCAGAAGTATAGAGAGAAATCGTGTCAGTTGCATTCTCTGATGACCACTTTTTCCTCATCCAAGAGACATTCCAATTTCTTCCTGTACTAAACGTTAGCCTCCCAAAGTTACAACTGCCAAATTACAGGCTCTCTTCCATATTATGAATCTGTTCCCTTAGGAAAGGTGGTATTTTTTATTTCACATTTGACCTTTTCCAGTTACTGGTATGAGGGGCTGTTAATTGACCACATCGTAGTTGGAGACCAGAGCAGGAAATGGCAATGTTATGGAATATGTAATAATCTCTTCTCTGTAATTCCCTACTCCCTTCCAAAACAAAAACACTCTTGTACCCCCAAACTCATATAATAAAAACCTAGAAACAGTAGTTCTTGTTTACTTTCCTACCCCACAATGGAAATTGCAAGGCAATCCTACTGTTTCAAACAAATGTGCCTATAAAGAGTGTATTGTTTGGAAATATTTTTTTCTCCCTCTGGATCAGTCAGAGCTCCCTGCTCCTTTTTCTAGTAAGGTGTTTTTTTGTTTGCACTAACTTTATTTACATGTAGGGTCAGATGTCAATTATTTTGGGATACTTGTGATTGAAAAGAAGGGGCTTATACTTTCTGATAGTAAATCCACCACAGACAGAAATTTAAGTCTGTCTGATCTCTCAGCAAAGGGCAAACAGATAAACTGAAAATATTTAATTGTTTCTGTAATTTTTAGAGCTCAAATATAATTTAATTTGAGATTCTAATTTTTCAAACATACATGCTGGAGATTTTTATCCCAATTTACTATGGGACCAGTCCTGAATCCCTCCCCCAGGCAATTTGTTCACTGTCACTGCCTGGACCTCTGGGCTCCTTGTATGTCACTCTCCCACCGTATAAAAGTGTCTGCTATTAGCAGTTGACTTCAATGAAGTTATTCCTGATTTACACCAATATAAGTGAGAGGAAAAACAGGCCCTGTAGTGTGCATTTCTCCTGAGTTGCAATTTACCACACACTGAAAAATGAATGAATGTGTCTAGCATATTAACTTTAGGTTACTTTAGGTCTGAGAAAATGTGACCCTTCAAATCAGCACATATAAACAGGCTTTAATTTTAAGGAGTCGCTTACCCTCATACAGATAAAGTATGGCATGAATCACTTTTTGTGAACAGTAGTTAAAATCACCTCCGCTTCCCTCCTCCCCACATTAGAAGCAGAAGTTCTCAGGTCCTAACTCAACAAGTTGTTTAAGGTCATGGAATCATAGATATACAGATCTTGAAAGGACCTCAAGAGGTCACCTAACCCTATGCACTGGGATGTCTAGGTTTAAGCATGTGAGTATTCCCATTGATCTTAATGAGACTACAGATGTGCTTAAAATTAGACATGGTATATTTTGTATGCTACAGATCTGTGATCATCTTGAAAGGCCTGATTCTCATTTACACTACAATTGCTTTATGCTGCTCTGGCAGTGCAGAGAGGCCTTAGAGTGGATGCAAATTGTAACTTACACTATTGTAAGTCCACTTTTTACTGCCCAAATGATTTAAAAAGTGACTTTACTGTAAATAAGAATCACACCTGAAGAGCTTACTTCCATTCAAATGGACTCTGTTTTCTGTCGAAACATGAGGAAAATTAAGCAAAAAAAAAATTACTAATCTTAAAAACTTTCTTCAGAGTTTGAATTAAATATGAACAAAAATGAGATGAATAACAGAGCTGGTTGCACTCATCTAGATCCAAACCTGCGGG
Source organism: Mauremys mutica (assembly GCF_020497125.1). Taxonomy (NCBI): domain Eukaryota; kingdom Metazoa; phylum Chordata; order Testudines; family Geoemydidae; genus Mauremys; species Mauremys mutica. The sequence continues at coordinate 51,955,773 of NC_059076.1, read as the reverse complement.
CCATATTCTGGACACGCAAGGCTGCTAAGATGTATTTAAATATAAATTCCCCTCCCCCCGGTTTCATTAAAATCAATTTGGATAGGAAATAGGTTTTTGTTTGTTTGTTTGTTTAGTTTTTCACCTCCGAAAATGAAATTATCACCGTACATTAAAATTAGATTTTATTTGTTCCAGAGAAGCTATAAAATAACATCATATAGTGACAATCCAGCTGAATTTCAGACATAGAATTCTGCTGCTTCACTTCTTCTCTGGCTGTGTCATTAGCAGAAAATAACTCCCCAAGGCTTATTTCGATGTTAAAGATGCTTTTCAGTGCTTAAAAAGAACATAAAGAAAGAGTAATCAACTTATTTGAATTTGTGTTCCTTGTATATATTGTAAATACTCTACCCAGTGTGTTCAGTGAATGGAAATATACAGTCTGCAGCCCTGAATCCACCCAGAGATACATCAATAATATTGAATATATGTGTCCCAGTTTTTAATTGAACTTTATATAAAGGTTTGGCAGTTTGTGAATAAGCAGACCCTAGTTCTTAGAAACAGTCAGATTTGAATTTTCTTCCACTATTTGTGTCCTGCTCCAGAAATTTAGAACACTAACTGAGAGCACAGGAGATACACATACAAGAGAGAGGATTTTGGATTCACTGTGATATTGTACTGGGCTATTTAAATAGTGTCACTTTATCTTGTATCATATATGACATAATGTCATAAACTAAAATGTGACATAGATTGTTAAGGCCAAAAGAGACTATTATAATCCTATAGTCTGACCCGCTCTGTAACACAGGCCAAAGAATCTAACCCAGTAGTTTCTGCATCAAACTGATAACTTTTGTTAGAACTATGCCATATATATTTTAAAAAGATTAAATAAAAACTGTATAAGTGATGGAGAATGTATCACATCCCTAGGTGAGTTGTTCCAATTGTTGTTTATCCTCACTGTTAAAAATTTACCCTCTATTTCTAGTCTGAATGTGTTTAGCTTTAGATTCTAACTAGTGGATTTTAGGTGTGGGTTGTTGTTTTGCGTGTGTATGTGTGTGTGTGTATGTGTGTGTGTTTTTTTTTCTAAATTAAAGAGCCATCTACTACCAGGAATCTCTTTGGCGTATAGGTGCTTGTAAACTGTAATCAGGTCACCTGTTCTTGAATAAATGAAATAAATTGAGGTTCTTCAGTCTTTCAATATGGCCAAGAACCAATCCCTGTGGGACTCCACTTGAGACACACACCATCTGCAATGGTGCTACCCAGTCTGATTATGCAAAAACTCTTCTGTCTTTCTGTTGCTGTACCTGATTAATAGCAGGCATTCAGGACCTGCTATCAATTTGCACTTCATGCATAGGGATTCTTTATCTTCAAGCAGGAAGCAGAGCATGACATATCTCTTACAGATCATGATAACTGTTCTAATGCTTGCCTTCACAGTTGGTTAAGGAGAAAAGGTTCTTGGAGAAAAAGCTCCTACTCCCCTTCTTGCAAACTCTTTCAGACATTGCACAGTTAGCATCTTCTCTTCACCTTCTGTACTATATAATATCTATGTGACCTTAAGGCCATATTCTGCCCTGACTTCAACCAGGCAACCCAAACTCAAACAGGTAAGTGGTGTCAGTCAGGGCAGAATTTGGCACATCAGACCATTTCATTAATATACACTGATCTATTTAAAAGGTGGATCTGCTAGGGGAGAAGTTTCAGTGCTGTTATTAGCAACAACTAAGGGAGCTGTAAACTCCCTTCCAACTATTTAAAGACCAAAAAAAATCTCTAGGGTTAATTTTACTTTGTTTGTTATGACTACTTTATTAAAGAGTGAAAGTGGCACTAGAATCACAATAACAAAATGGCAATCATCATAGACAGGTATTAAATTAATTATTGCCTATGACCATTATTGTAACTTATATTAGGTAGTATAAGGTATTTTACTACCTTAAAATAATGCCAATCTGTTAGCAGACTGTAAAACAATATAAATAAATAGCTATTAATGCTATCAGATTAATGTTAGTCAAACTTCATTGCAGCCCTATCACCCAACATATTATTGAATGGCATTATACTGCATTGTTATAGATAGATCACCATCGTGCTAAGCCATGTGGTTGTGGGGCAAGGAGCTGTCAATATCCAGTCCAAAATAAATGCACTTCTCTGGCTACTAATGTAGATGAGGGCTTGGGGCCTTTTAAGGTTCCATAGAGACTACTCCCAAATCTAGGCAGGGACATAACCCCCTCTTTTGCAATCGTACAAGCATGCCTCTTTTCCTGGGTCAGTCTCTAGCTTCATTTTGCCCATTTGGGATGATTCAGTTAGATTTTGGTGAGACATCACTGCCTATACTAATCTTTCTACACTGTTAGCTAAAGTTAAAAGGCTTGCAATCAAACATATTGGGAATCATTGCAAAAGGCTTTGGGTGCCTAGATGCCCCAAAATGTATGTTCATAATGCTGTCCATTTTTAGGTTTAGGGTTTTCACAGTAGTTCAGTTTTGCTCTGATGAGGTAGGCCTAGAATGAATGGAGCCTGCATCTGCAGCCTTCTCTAATTTGTTTTGTTCAGAAAGCTGCATATATATTGGGGTGCATGTTGTTACAGCTGGGGAAAATCTCTTTTTCGTTTTGATTTTGCATTCAGATTTCACATTCTAGGTCTATGCATTCTATGCCAGTGCTATGGTGCCAACCATATCTTGCCTATTACTCTTATAAACCAACCCTGGGACCAGCTGGTTCAAGAAATGTTAAATACTGAAGGAAACCACATCAAGAGTTCCCACCATAATCTTCAGATACTTATGTTTTAAACAAAGTTTATTTCCCCCTCAAACTTCACCTATAATGGCAGTAAGGAATCCAAGACAATTTACTAAAAAGAGAGAGAGAGGATAAAATGACTCCAAGAGAGAAAGACCTATGGTGAAATTCTGGCCCTGAGTAAATGGCAAAGCTCTTGTTGACTTTAGTGGAACCAGGATTTCACTCTTAGACTTCTGCAAGGCCAGGGGAATACCCAAAATGAGTGACAGATGTAGCAGAGAAAACCTTGTCTTTTCCATCTCTTACTTCTGTGGTTCTGTAAATTATACATAATAAATAATTGTGTTCTCTAATTCCTGTTGATTTACTTGATGGTTAGCAAAGCATTTAATATCCCTCAAAAATGTATTTTTTTCTTGTGAGGAGGTGGTAGTTAGGTTGCATATTGATATGTAGAATAATACTTGTAGAAAAAGTGGTTCATAATTTATTTTACCTTGCTTACAAGCTGCATTACATACTACTTTATTTATCTCCTTCTCTGTGTGTGTACATATAGTAGGGGGATAAAGACATAGGGATGCAAATTTGTCTATGCAAGCTGGGACTCACACCACAGCTCCAGGTGAAGAAGTAACCTTAAGCAAACATACCAGGCACACCTCATAAAAAACTGCATATGCTTAAAAGACATTTTCTAACATCATTCATATCTGCCTGGCCTTACTGAATTTGGCTTAATAAATGCAATCCCCAAAGAATACATACAGTCAGTCTTTTTTGCTTCCTACATTCCATTACACTCTGGCACATATCACAGCACAAACTCTGACCTCTTAGCTGTGCCACAGAGTTTATTGGTCTTTCATTTAAAGACAGAGTAACCAAGTATTGAAATAAAGAATCCATTCATTATGCTGTAACTAGATGGGAAGAGAATTGTAGAAAAGTGTAATGGGGAACTAAAATGAACTATTCATTTTTCTGGGGACGATCCAGCATTTTTTTCATGTGCAATGTTGGAGACACATTAGAAAATTTCCATTTTATCACATCATGTCAGAACTTGTTTTTGTTAAGCTAATCCAAAAGTGTAATCAGGCCAATGAGTGTCATGTTATGTAAGTGAAAAATGAATATTAATCCAATCCAATGGAAAGTTGGCCTAAAAGGTTTTTATTAGAAATATGCCCCTGCAGACTTATCTGTGGATGTAAACTGCTTGTGATTCAACTGGAAATTACCATTAAGTTATGACGTCCTGTCTCTTTAAGTGTTCAAGCACTCCCCACCACTCCTGTGCAAAGCCTCACTTTTGTGTTGTTTTCAGTTTTGCATCCAGAACAATAAAGTGAGCGCAGCAGACAGCTGTGTTCTTATCAGCTCTGTCTATATCTATCTTCTTCTCTGCAGGGTCCAAATATAGCATCAGTGACTGGTGATCAAGCTACTAAACATCTATATTTTATTCTATATCAAGGGCTTGATTTTTTTAAGAGAAAGACATGGATTATGTGCTTATCTTTTGCATGTGCATTTAAGATGTAATCCAAAGCCTGAAGCTAGCATAAAATTAACGGAAAGACTCCAATTGTCTTCAATGAGCTTTGGATCAGACCCATGGCTTGCCTGTATTTGTGCTTGCAATTAGCCAACTAACTAGTCATCTGCATACACAAACATCCAGTTTGCTTGCTCAGTTGCAATAAATATGTATGCAAATATAGGTGGGCGAGTGAATCTGTAAGTATTAAAAATCAAGCACTTACTATCTGAATGCAAAACAAATACATTATCTGAAAGCTGCTTAATTTCAACAGTAATGTATGGTGCAGGGTAATATTGCATTCTCACATCATTCCAGTTCATCCTGTCAAATTATAGCAAGGAATGATATGAGGAAGCCCAATACAAAAAGAGAGATGGCCACAACATTAGAACTATTCACTGTTACTAATAAAGCCTATGTTATGATAACTCATATATTGTAATATGAACTCATAATATCAAAGGCTTTCTGAGTGAAGTTTGTCAGTGTGTCCATACACAGTCTCACTGTGCCTAGACACATAAGCTCATATGCTCCTTTCTTTAATCTTGGTGAGATTCAAATCAGTATCTTTCAGAGCTATTACAACCAACCTGTAATTCTATTGAAAGTAATAATTTATAGTGCAAAAGTCTATATTAATACAATATTAAGGTTTCCAATTTAGACCTTATTTTGCAAACTATTTAAGAAGGGAAAAGACTGTTATATATGGTATATTTCCACATGAAATAAATTCTTTATGAAACCTGGGAATTAGTTAACATTGCTTGAAGTGGGACTGACTTTTACTTCTTTGTAGTCTCTGATTCCCATGAAAGACGTTGCAGAACATAGCCTTGAGTTGATTGTTCTACTTTTGCTTATTAAGAAGTTTTCCGGAAGGTATGTAGAGGAGAACATGCTGTAGTAGAAAATTCTGATCTTAACTGCATTGATACCTAGATCCTGCTAATTTTTGTAAATCTCCTTACAGCTTCCTAGTATCCCTGCCCATTCCCTGCCCATTGAGTAGCTGAACATCCTCAGTTCCCATAGTCTCAATGGGAGCTAACGCTGCTCAGCAGCTCTCAGAAAAAGAAAAGGCATCTTAAAGGCTCAGACCCCAGCTGCAGAGGAATCATACTGCAAAATGGTTATGCTTAAAAAGCTGAATGGCTTTTGGAATATTTTGTTTCCCTCCAAGTTTTTATGATAGAGGAGAACATATGGCCCTTAGTTATTTTTCTAAATCTTGAATGACAAATCCCCCTGCTATTTTAGCTTACCCAGTTGTTGTTGTTGTTGTTGTTGTTTTTCTTCAGGATATTCTTAAGCATCTGCTATTTTTATTTATCTTTACAATTGGCATTAAACTAAATATCTTTTGTGAAGTAAATCAATTACTGTAACCTAAAACTCCTTCTACAAGTATTGAGGTGCAACAATAATCAAATATCCTTTGCCGGCTGGACTCCCATAAACTAAGGGAAATGGAAAACATTTATGTACTCTTATCCAAAATCCTCACTTAAATTTTTCATTAACCAATTCCAGGCAGTCCTTTAGTGTCACATCTCTTCAATAGATCACCTGAACATCATTATATTTGTCTTCCTTTGTTACCACATCATTTCTTCCCCACTGTTTTCCCAGTGACCTTTACATTGTTCCAGGTTTCTACTAATTTAATATAGCCATAATTAATTTTCTTTTTTTTCTTGGTCACTATCCCTTCAATAGGTGTCTTCCAAAATGTAAATATTTAATTACAGATATAATCCAGTATACATCGTATATTTAGATAACATATATTATGCAGATAATTTAAGATTAACATTATAATACTATACACAATATAGTCTGCAAATACCTGTCACTCTTTACTGAAACTTGTATTTTGATGATAATTACTAATATATTTCTCTGATTAGTATTTTTAGCTCAATAGATTTAGCAACTAAGTTAAGTGGCCTAATTTTCAGAAGTGCCAAGTCATGGTTATACACTAAATCCTGGGGTGATTGAAATTAGAAGCCAGAACAACTGATTCCCAGTCCTGTACATTGGATGGATTAACTTTTAAAACAGAAAGATACCAGTGATACCAGGAATGACGTTCACTTTTTGTCTTGGGCTTGTTTTCTCTGGAAAATATTGCTGTGTTTGAATATGGTTCTGAAGAATCAAGTTATCTGCTCACAATGGAAAGCGTAATCATGCGTGTCTGACATACTGAACTTATTAGTTATTATTTGTATTACCATATCAGCTAGGAACTCTAATCATAGACCAGGACCCTATTGTGCCAGACACTGTACAAACACAGAACAATAATATAGACTGTAAGCTCTTTGCAGCAGCGACTAAGGAGAAGGTAAGACAAGATGAATAGTGACAGATGAATAGAGGAATACAAGGAAACAAATAATGAGAAAATATTGGTGAGCAAGCATGAGAGACAGTGGTCTTCACACATGATCATAATGCCTACAAAACAATCTGATAACTGTTAAAGGAGAGATTAAGGAGGGATTTGAACGCAGATGAAGCTTTGTGGATGTTTGTAGGGAGCAAATCCCTAGCATGTGGTCAGCATGGGAAAAGGTGTTTGTTTGGCAAATGAAACAAGTGGATGATGGAAGCTGGCATCATGGTACAATTGGAGGCAGGAGCTGAGATTTTGATAGAGAATGAGAAAGGATGGGTAGGCTGGAGATATATCATAAAGGGTATTGAAAATGAAGACTAGCAGAGAAGTGGAGAGATTCCAACAGAAGGGTGACTTGGTCAAAGCAATGGGCAACAGTAATGTTCTTTTCAACAACATTCTGAATGGATATAAGCAGAGATTAGATTTGTTCAGGCCACAGAAAAAGATGTTGCAGTAACCAAGATGTGAGGTGACAAGAGTTTTAGCAGTGGCTGGATAGTGAAGGCTGCATCAGTGATGTTAAGTAGAAGCAATCTGCAAGAATTAGAAATTGCCTGGATGTGAGGACCTAGAGATAGTTGATGATGACACCCAAGTTACAGACTAGTGTGACAGGCAGGATAGTGATGTTATCCACAGTGATTGGCTTTGGAAAGGTGGGGGAAATTGTTTATTATTTATTATAATAATTATTATTAATAAAAATAGCATCTGTTTTAGCTATGTTGACCTTTAGATGCTGGTTAGACAAACAAAAAATGAAGAGAGACAGGCAAAGATTTTAGTTTATATAGACAGAGGCTAGTCTGTAGATAGGTAGATATGTGAATCATCAGCATTGAATGGTAGTTGAATTCATTTGCTGGTGAGATTTCTTGGAGATGAGCTGTAAAGGATTAAACAACCACAAACATAGACTATCAATAGAATGATGGAATGATGGAATGACTATCAATGGAATGATGGAATGACTATCAATGGAATGATGTCAGGTTGGGAGGAGGACTCAAGTGGTGTTCCACAAGGATCTGTTCTGTGTTTGGTATTATTTAACATTTTTATTAATGACCTGGATGTAGGTATATAGAGAGTATACTGAGCAAGTTTTGAAATGACACAAAGTTAAAAGCAGGGCCGCCCAGGGTGGGGAGAAGGGGGGGACAAATGGGGCAATTTGCCCCAGGCCCCACAGGGGCCCCCATGAGAGTTTTCAGGGGCCCCCACGAGAGTTTTCGGCGGGTCTTCAGCGGCAGGTCCTTCAGTGCCACCGAACACACCCAGAGCGAGTGAAGGACCCACTGCCGAAGACCCAGAGCTTCTTCCGCTCTGGGTCTTCGGCAGCAATAGCAGTGGGTCTTTCACTCATTCTGGAACCCGCGGCCGAAGTGCTCCGAAGACCCAGAGTGGAAGGACCCCTGCTGCTGAAGACCGTAAGCCCCCTGAATCCTCTGGGCAGCCCTGGTTAAGAGAGGTTGCCAATACTTTTGAGGATAGAGCTAAAATTTAGAGGGATCTTGATAAATTGGAGAACTGGACTATAGACAACAACATGAAATTCAACAAAGACAAATGTAAGGTGCTACGCTTAGGGCAGAAAAAACTAATGTACAAATACAGAATGGGGGAAAACTGGCTTGGCAGCAGCACTACTGAGAAGGATCTGGGCATTGTGGTGGATCACATGAGTCAGCAATGTGATGCTGCTACAAAAAAGGCAAATGCAATTTTAGATTGGATTAACAGAGGCATAGCATGCAAGTCATAGTTGGTGATAATACTGCTCTACTCAGCGCTGTTAGACCTGATTTTGGTCACCAGTGTGTAGAAAGAATGTAGAGAAATGAGAAAGGATCCAAAGGTGAGCAACAAAGATGAACAAAGGGATGGAATGCAAGCCATATGAGCAAAGTCTGAAGGAAATTGGTATGTTTAGTTTGGAAAACATGAGACTAAGGAGGGGGATATGATAGTGGTCTTCAGATACTTGAAAAGCTGCCATTAAAAAGATGGATAAAAGTTGTTCTCTTTTGTCACAGAGGGCAGGAGAAAAGGCAATGAGTTCAAACTACTGCATAGCAGATTTAGATTAAATTTCAGGAAAAACAACTTCCTGACTGTAAGAACAGTAAGACAATGGAACAGACGGCCTCAGGAGGTTATGGAATCTTGTTCACTGGAGGTTTTCAAAAGGAGGCTGGATAGCCATCTGTCTTGAATGGTCTAGGCACAATAAATCCTGCATCTTGGTGAGGGGTTAGAACAGATGATGGTCCCTTTTAACCCTATGATTCTATGGAGAGAATCAACAACCATATCAATGGAAGGAAGGGCAGGGTGGAGAGGGCTGAGAACAGACAAAAAGTCATCACAGCTGATGGCTTGGAAATCATGGAAAGGCCAACTGACAGAATAAGAGTGCAGAGAGCTGATGGGCAATGTTGAAAATCCAAGCAATGATCAGAGAAGGGATCTCAGCAACAGAGAGATCAGAGGGAGAACAGAGCTTGGTGAAGACCAGGCCAAGTGAATTTTGAGGAAACATACAGCTAGACAGTTGGATGGTTCATCAACATAGAAACTGTAGTCACTGAGGCTGAATGTGGGAGATTGTGAGGGAAGGAATAGAGACAACTGGCAGTTGGAGTTCAAGAGGAAGGCTGAGTTGGATGGATGGTAGGTAAGAACATCATGGAGAAGAGAGATAGGTCAGATACAGTGCTGTTCGGAACAGGAGAAATAGTGGGACGAGAGAAGGGTTGGAAGAAACAGGAACGGTAGAAGAGAAGCTCAATACCGCTATCCCCTATGGTTGGATGCAACTGGGGTGTGTAAGAGAAGGAGAGGCCTAGGTATAGGGTGACCAGATGTCCCGATTTTATAGGGACAGTCCTGATTTTTGGGTCTTTTTCTTATATAGGTTCCTATTACCCCCCCCAACCCCATCGCAATTTTTCACATTTGCTGTCTGGTCACCCTACCTAGGTAAGAGAGAGCGGCTGCAGAGGCAGTGCCAGTTAAAAGGATCCAGGTCTCTGTGAGAACCAGCTGGAGGGAGCAAGATATGGATAAGACAAGGATTGCTATGATCTTTTTAGAGATGGAGTGGGTATTCCAGAGAACAGGAGCAAGGGGTGGCTGAAGCTAAGAAATGGGGCACAAGAAGGCTGGTGGTGGGGATACATGTGAGAGCTGGAGAGGGTAAGAATGATGAGAGGGTAAATGTCTACAGAGGTGACACCCAAGTTACAGACTAGTGTGCCCCTCTGCTATGTACATCGGCCAAACTGGACAGTCTCTAAGGAAAAGGATAAATGGACACAAATCAGATATTAGGAATGGCAATATACAAAAACCTGTAGGAGAACACTTCAACCTCCCTGGCCACACAATAGCAGATCTTAAGGTGGCCATCCTGCAGCAAAAAAACTTCAGGACCAGACTTCAAAGAGAAACTGCTGAGCTCCAGTTCATCTGCAAATTTGACACCATCAGCTCAGGATTAAACAAAGACTGTGAATGGCTTGCCAACTACAGAACCAGTTTCTCCTCCCTTGGTTTTCACTCAACTGCTAGAACAGGGCCTCATCCTCCCTGATTGAACTAACCTCGTTATCTCTAGCTTGCTTCTTGCTTGCATATATAAACCTGCCCCTGGAAATTTCCACTACTTGCATCCGAAGAAGTGGGTATTCACCCACGAAAGCTCATGCTGCAAAACGTCTGTTAGTCTATAAGGTGCCACAGGATTCTTTGCTGCTTCTACAGAACCAGACTAACACGGCTACCCCTCTGATACAGCGGTGAGGAGGAGAATGTGGGACCTAAGTTTGTGCTGGTGGTGGTGGTGAGGGTAAGGGAAAAATTAGAGAAGAAAGGGGAAGGGTAGTCATTACTGGTGGGAACTTTACCTGGTGAGGGTAACCAGGAAGGGAAGAGAGCCAGTCGAGGAAAACAACAGGTGCTGTGATGCAGAAAAGCAGTGTGGTGAGAGTCATGTGTAATGGCAGATGGATAAGATCACAAAATTTCGTTATTTGTTCTTGTCTACGAGATGGCCAAGTTATAGTCAACATTATATCAGTTCATCACAATTATATTCAAACATGGTAATTTTTTTAGTGTAGACCAGCCCTTTCATAGTGTTATTTTAATTATTGAGGTAGTAGAGATGAGCTGAATATAGCATATGTGATGAAACAATAACAAATATTTCTTTTTGAAATTTAGGTATTGATTAGTAGAAAGCAATCAAGGAACTCTAAACCAATCAGGGTTCTTTCTGCTAGCTGAATGCAGCCATCATTCGTTTTCTGTAAAGGCATTGGGAAATGGTGAGAAAAATCATTAGTATGGAAAAAAGATGTGAAAATGATAGAGACAAAGTCAGATGAATATAGTGAAGTTCAGTAATCTACTGAAGAATTGTGACACTAAAAGACTTTCTGGAATTGTTTAATGGATAATTTAACAGTGCCATTTTGAATGGTGAAAATTATCTCTGGTAAAAGGCCATTATAGGTGAAATTCTGAAGTGTAGGGCTTGTGGTTTTGTTTCTTTTGATTTATTTGGTGTCTTTTATTTATTATTATTATTGTTTCCCTTTCCTTTTAAATTATCAGTTGCATGTGTGGATGCTCAATACCTCTAAAATGTATGCTACTTACTGCCTAACATTTGGCATCCAAGTTTCAAAATATATGCCTGAGACTAGAGCCGGTTGGCAAAAACTGACTTTTCGGTGTAGCACCAAAAGCTTTTTGTCCAGAGGACTCAACATTTTCCTGAGAAAGCAGATACTTTTAATGAAAAATAAATTTGAAAACCTAATTTTTCATCAAAAAACAATTTTGAGGGAAAATTTTCAGCCAGCTCTACTTAAGCTTTCTGAATGAAACCTTCACCCCATTGAAATCAATGAGAGTGTTGCGACTGACTTCTGTGAAGACATGTTTTACGCTCTTGTCCTTCAGTTCCCTTTCCAAATAAAGTGGGGATAATGATGCTTACCCATTTCTATAGAGTGCTATAGTGCATATGTGTAAAGTGATACTTGTTTATTTCTTCTGTGTAATAAATAGTTACACAATAGTATGGCTGCTTGTCAAGTATTATGTGATAATTTTGGGTGAAATTCACCCCACTCTAGGATACCCACACAGGTCACTACACACTCTTAAGCTCATAGGGCTGACATCTGGATCCACAGAGTTTATTATTATTATTAGTAGTAGTAGTAGTAGTAAGTAGTATTGCAGTAACACCTGAGAACCTCAGTCATCAACCAGAACCATATTGTGCTAAGTGCTATATAAATACAGAATGAAAGAGAACTACCCCAACACAGAGTGAGCTGTGTTTCTTGGAACCAGCCAGAGTTCTGCAGCTGTGATGTGCAAGTGGGCAATCCTTTCCCTCTGTGTCTGTGGGCGTGACGTTGAGGAGGTCTTGCAGATTTCAACTACTACCAGAGATCCTTTAAGGGGCTGCACATCGCAAACAGCACAGCTGGCTGACAGAACTGTCAGACAAGCTGAAGATCACCAGGCAAGAAGTGGGAAGGCATAACAAAGTATCATGTAGTATCATCAAGTATTATGCCCCCACCAACACTCTGTTTAACTACTCTTTCACAGTAGCTCTTCATTAGTTATTGCAGCCATATGGTGCAAGGATCCTCCACATGATCTCTGTCTGGGAGAGAAAACATCAGGATTCAGGGGGATAAGCTCATGTGTATAAGCATCCTGCCCCCTTTGTTATCTCCCCAGAAATTATTCAGAGTACCCCGGAGCTGCTCTACACCCTTTCTGCACATTCTGAGGATTGGTGAAAATTGTTCCCCACATGAACATCTAAGGGGCTTTTGTACCTCAACTCTTGTGGAAATCTGGATCAGGATTTTTTCCGTTACATGGGTCTTAAGTAGAGCTTATATGTGGAGAGCTCTGCCTTGACCCTCTCCAACTGGATGAATTTCAAGAATTATGAATAACTATTATAATTTTCTGTCACATTATAATTTCAGAGTGAAAGCATTAGAGAATATTACTGTTCAGCTCTAATATTTCTTCTCCCATTCTTAGTTTGTCTTCAGTAGTCTCCAAAGAGGATAAAGCAATCTCTTCTTGGAAACTCCAGGCATAATAAAACAGTAAAATGGTCATTATTTTCATCCATGGTTTTCATCACAGAAACATAGAGTGCATTGTTTGCTAATTTCCTGATGGTAGCTATCAATAAAAATTAGCATTTAGGGCTCTTGGAGGCTGATGCTACTTAGTTTGGGAATCAGTGTAAAGGGAGCTGGGGAATATCTAATATAAATTGATGATGTTTTTACTATGCATCTCATTAAAGTCATAAAGAGACTTGAAATTTATGTCAAGGGTAAATAACACAATGGTACGGTATTTGGACAGCTCATTAAAATCTAAAGGTGAAGGACTCTATGTAGTAAGCCATTAGGTAACTCTACAGACTGTATTCTGTAATATCTTCTAAGTGGTAAGTAAATAGAATGTAAATGAAGTACGCCCTTAACACACTTCTCAAATATGCATTTAATATTCTGCAAGTACTGAACATGACATATTATAGACTTTCCTAATTTAAATGAGTGCAAGTTGCAAAAAAATGTACAAGAAGAGTAGCATGAAAGAATTAAATTTGCTTAGTACAGCTGGGCAACGTGGTTTGAAAGAATGACATTCTATGGATTAAAAACATAATAATAATAATTAATAATTAATAATAAAGCTGATAAGGCCTAATTTTGTTTTTGAATGATACATTAAAGTTTGTCCAGAAATTAAGGCCTGTAAACTTTTAATTGTGTTTGATCTATTTTGTTTGTTAATGAATACAGTAATTTGGAGTTTCTTTACTCATATTACATACAATATATGAAATAGAGATTACCATAAATATAAACAAAGATAGTGATGGCATTTGTCTTTAGGCTAGTCATCTTAAAGTAATGTGTAGCTATCATCAAAGTAAAGTATTTATTGCTCAGCCTTATTTATTTATTTACAATTTCTTTGGATTCATACAATAAATAAGGAGGTGTTGATCAAAGCCTCTATGTGCTCATCCTACAAATTACATGAACTCAGAAATAAATATATAAATAGCATCTTATCATTCACAGCCAGCAGACCTCAACCCTACCAAACACAAAGCTAAAGTGGAATCATAACCTAGAGCTGTTTAAAGTAAAGCTGTGTGAACAGATTTGTATAAAATATATATTGGCTCAAACTCTCACCCTTTTATTAAACCCAATGCTTTTTGTTTCACATTTGAAAAAAAAAGGTTTGATTAACTTTTTAATAATAATAATTTTGCAGTTCTTCATTTCCTAATTTTGATAGGGTTGATGTGGGACTAGAGGTAATATAACCCAATAAAAGCTGTGTTATCTGGCACTTTATCAACCAGAAGTCTCTATTAACCACCATTTCTGATATATTATATCTCAATACAAATCTTCAGTCTATTAACGGGGACTAGTATATTGCCCAGAAGGTTATGCAATTGCACATTCTGCACTTTACTTTCATGCAAAAGAGGCAGAAGACTTGGAGGAGAGGAAGTGGTCAGGAACAGTCAACATGGATTCACCAAAGGCAAGTCATGCCTGACCAACCTGATTGCCTTCTATGTTGAGATAACTGGCTCTATGGATATGGGGAAAGCAGTGGATGTGATATACCTTGACTTTAACAAAGTGCTTTTGATATAATCTCCCACAGTATTCTTGCCAGCAAGTTAAAAAAGTATGGATTGGATGAATGGATTATAAGGTGGATAGAAAGCTGGTTAGATTGTTGGGCTTACTGGGTAATGATCAATGGCTCGATGTCTAGTTGGCAGCCGGTATCAAGCGGAATGCCCCAGAGGTCGGTCCTGGGGCCAGTTTGTTCAACATCTTTATTGATGATTTGGATGATAGGATGAATTACACTCTACATCCATAGAGATTTTTAAGGCCCGGCTTGACAAACCCCTGGCTGGGATGATTAAGTTGGTGTTGGTCCTGCTTTGAGCAGGGGGTTGGACTAGATGACCTCCTGAGGTTTCTTCAAATCCTAATATTCTGTTATTCTAAAACAAGTAAGCAAGCTAATATCAGGGATTTATTCAAAAAAGCAGCTTCCAGGGTGTGTCATAGGGTCATTATAGATTCAGCCCAATCTCCTACACCTTCTACATCTACAATGTTAATTGATATTGATAATGATGACCCTAAGGCACTGCAAGATCCTGAAGTGCCTTCTGAATAATCAAAGAAAGATTAAATTATGTTCAGTATAGTTTTAGTGTTGTATATTTTTAGTCATCTGGGTGCACAACATGTGCTGCCCATAGTGATATGCAGTGTCATAAGGTAACCTACCATCTAAAAAACTTTATCTTTATACACCTAAGTGCTTCAAGAAACCAACCACTCTGCAGTGCAGTACTACTACTGGATTGGTAAATACCTGTATACCATTTCATACTTTATTCATTTTATTGAATTCTAGTTATTTGAAAATTGGTATTCCATTGGTAAGTATAACTCTTAGTTAACTGGAATTTTTGACTAACCCCGAGCTTGCCGGATAACAAAGCTTTTACTGTACAATGAAAGAGATCTCTTTCTATAGTATATTCTGCTCATCTGAAACCAGGTACAAGAAATTTTCTGTTAGATTGATTGTATGAGATTTCCAACTTTATTTCATGACCAAGAATTCAGAAGTGCATTTACATGTTTGCATCCTTATTTGAACAAAAAAATAACTTCTAAAAAAGTGGTTTAAATTTGTATTTTCATGAGTGGTAGAAAAATAAATAAAAAATGGAAAAGAAAGGCTCAATATCCAATGAGCCATCCCCTGAGTGCTGATACATGAAACACTACATGCTGTAACATAAGATGTAAAATTAAATGTAAAAATATTGTGACACAGTTATGATTAAATGCTAGTTTCTAAGCAGAAAGACACCCCTCCCCCAAAAAGGAACTAAAAGAAAAGATATTTAGGTATTTCCAAGACCAATATGTATTGAAGCAATAGACAACCACATGGGTTGTGCATTTCAGAAAGGACAGAGAAATAGGTTTCACTGTATAAGAGTTCAGCCCCACCTGGGAAGGTGAGACTCAATCTCAAATTTTAGGCTATGGTATAAATCCTGTATATTTGCTCTACTGCCACATATCCTTATTGGGGAAACTTCCAGTGAAAGTGGGGACAATTCCTCAGATGTTGTAGGGCCAAAATAAGGGCTGTAAACCACCCCATTCTTCTCAAAGCTTCTGGTCCAGGAATGTGTTGAGGAACAATGGGTTGAGTTAAATATAGATAGTTGTGGCTGGAGCTTTCTGTGTTTGGCTATTCTGGGTTGCTCAGTGGCTTCAGAGGGGACCATGGGAGGCAGCCATAAATTAGAACAGGATTTACAATTGTTCTAGCTTATGCTAGGAGCCAACCAAGTCATGCACAAAATCTCCAACTTAATTGTGCCTCCTGAGAGAATGGAGATCACAGACTTTTTGAGAAAACAGAGATCAGTTTATTCCCATACAGCTTTCCATTGATTTGAGGTGAAAGACAAGAAAAAGCAAAACTTATAGACAGGACAATGACAGGTAGAGCTTTCAACCTTTGTAATTCAGACATCTAGTATATTTTGGTGAGGCTAGGCACCATTCTTACCTGTACAAGAAGCATGCAGGTCATTTTCTTTATTTCTCATTTTTATTTTTCATCATTTTCAATAAATAGTGTCTTGTTTAGATATAGCTATAAGTTAGAATTGACTAAGTAATCAGGAGAACTTAGTATTAATGAGTCACCAGCTTGGGAGATGAAAGATTGTGTTATTGAGAAGAGGAAGAGAAAATGGGTGGAGTGCACCATCCCAGCAGGGCAAAAGCAATCGAAAGAGGTTTTGAGAGGGCAGGAAATGGGATTACTTGAAGACAAGGCATGTACTCATCATGACTAAAAGTGGATAATATAGCTAGCTAGGAATTTTTTTTTTCCTGTGAACATTTTCCAAGAAGGAATTTTTGTTTTCCTCAAAAAATGTAATTCAGGTTTTCATTAAAAAAAATGAACTTCAAAATATTTTTGACAAAAAGATTTTTTTTGCAAAACATTGTTTTGTCAAAAAAGCCATTTCCATCTTTTAAAAAATGACAAAACCAGCTGTAGTGGCAGACTTGGATTTGAAAGCTAATTAAAGCCTGTTTGGACTACATGATTTCACAGGGGAGCAGTGTTAAGAACCCCTGCACAGTCTAACTGGACCTTGGCTGTAGACATTGTTCCAGGGTGTTTGGAGAGGAGTAATAGGGAGTACTGACTGCTCCCCAACTCACTGGCTAGTGCACCTGATCTGGTGTTGGGATGGGGCTGTTGTAATTTGTTACTGGTGTGTCAGCAGGAAAATTCTATTCCCACTTTAGAACAAGGGCGAAGCAGGGCTGGAATTATGCTTCAGAGCTGTGTCTCTGAAATATAATATTATGAGATGAGTGAAAACTTATTATGGGTTGAGTTAAAACCTCACACAAACCTATGTATGAACATGCCCTTCATTTAAGATTGTTTTAGGTTTGGCCTCTTACACTAAGTCTAGCAGAGTGTGCCTCAAAACTAGCACCATATAAGTGAAGGGTTCCACTTGGTATTGTGACCAGGTGGGTGTATATAAGTATGTCTACCCACCAAAGAAAAACCTGTGGCTGGCCTCTGCCAGCTAACTCCAACTCACAGGGCTTGGGCTTTACCCCACCCTCCATCAAGTCTTCTGAGTCTGGCCCAGTAATAGCTATTAATGCCTATTAAACTAAATATGTTTTGTAGAGCAAAAAAGTATACTTTTTAAAAAAATATATATATCCTAGTTATGTGTGTCTCATGAACTCTGGTGCCAGAAAATTTTCCCTACAGGTACCTGGAGTGGTGGTCATATGTGTGCCCTGGCTTCCCCATAGTCGACAAGGTGCAGCTTAGGCTGCAATCTAAGTTTATGTTCAAAATAATATCTGATTTCTACCTCAGTCACTCAGTATACTTACTTTTTTTTTCCCCCGAAGCCACATGCTCACACAAAGATGCACAAAAACTCCATGCTTTAGTATGTTGTGCCCTACCCTTTCACCTAGGTAGAACAAAACCTTTTCAGGCTTCCTCCAAGTTTTTTGGGTCTTATGCAGAATGAATGAGAGGTCATCCTGTTACAGCCCAATGACTCTCTGGACAGATTACATTCTTATGTGCTATGTTGCCAAGGGCATTACTCCCCTTGCATTCAACTAGGGCACACTCATCCTCCTGGCATTTGTGAGTAATGTCCCTATCATGGACATCTGTAGAGCAGTGATGTGATCCTCATTTCATATGTTTTCTGGAGACTATGTGTTAGGTGGAGGATTTCAAGGGTTGGGGAAAGGATCCCAGATTCCAACCATGTGCATCTGCACAAACACCATCCCGCTCTCTCCTAGGGGGTTGGAGTTAACTGAACAAGCACCACACTTAACAAGAGAAAAATATTTTTATCTAAGTCAGGCAAGCCAGGAGTAGAACCAAATCAGGAACTCTAGCAAGAGTTACCCAGACTCCCTTGTCCCAGCACAGTGTATAGCACACAGCCTTCCCAATGCCTAGCTAGACAGACACCAACTCTCTGTCCCACACCAATGCAAACCCCTCTCAAGTCAGGCCAACCTATCCATGCACTCTGGTGCTGGTATGCATTGCCAGCTCAAATTGATGGGTCTTGCTGTGTGGTCTCAGTTGTCCTGTTAGCTCCAGGCTGTGTGTGTATAAAAATCCCCTTTTACAAGCACCAGTGCAGCATCTGACTCTCCTCAAAGCAGCTCTAATTCAGACTCTGCACTCCTGCTATCTGGTGTCTCTCTGCCCTAGTACAGCTGCTTCTGTAGGTCTTTCTTTGTACTCTCTCCAAATCTCCCCAGCTTGCTTCCCCATCTGTTCATTGGTTTAGATCCTCCCAGGTGGTCTGAAGTTAATTCTGTGTCTTTGTTTTGGATTGGCATGCTTACCCGCCCCCAGCCAATCAGGTTTCTGCAGAGTGGCAGCTGGTGGGGGGATGAGGGGAGGGGAAAATTAAAGGTCTCTATCTAGTGCCACATTATGCTATTTCTATGTCATTAAGGGAGAAGGCGAATGTGGGGTTCTGCAGAGACCTTCTTCTGACGGGACTCTTAGCTCCACCTATATCAAAACAGCTTGGGACTCACCTACAGTGTCATGGACATATGCCATCAGTTGAAGAAAAATCAGTTACTCACCATCTCATAACAGTTGTTCTTCAAGATGTGTCGTATATATCCATTACACGACCCATCCTCTGTCCCCAATGCATCAAAGTCTATCATCTAGATTCTGGCATGAATGACCCCAATGTTAAACTGGATGGTTCCACTCTTTATACCCTTGGCACAGAGCATGAGGGAAGCCAGTTCTCTTGCATGGCCACCCACATGAGTACCGTGAGGGAAATATCTCCAGCACCAGTGCAAAAGACATGCACACACCTACAATGTGGTAGATATATGCAATATATCTTGAAGAACAGCAGTTACAGAAAGCTGAGTAACCATTTTTTATTAATCCTGCTGGGTCTGAAGTGTGAGTTAGGTTCTGAGCTGTTGGGGAGTGTCAGAAGTTAGGTGGTTGTGCACATGCCTAGATGTCTTGGGCACTTTAGCAATGGAAACTTAGGTGCCTCAGGATTTTAAGCACCTACAGCATTAGGCAGCAGCTAAGCAGGGGTTTGGTGAATACCATTGGTGCCTAAATGTTGGACTTAGTTCCCCTTGTGAATCCCACCCATTACTGCTTATTGCCCCCATTTTTTTTGAGATTGGGAGTGGGTCTGTGTCCCGCATTGTGGTTTTGGGAGTTTGAGGGTTTTGGGTGTCATAATAATAGTTGCCTTGTATAAAGAGAATTTTATGTCTGTAGGTCTTAGAGTTCTTTACAAAGGAGGTAAATATCATTATCTCCATTTTATAGATGGGGAACTAAGTCACAGAAAAGCACAGTGACTTGCCCAACTCAAAGCTGTTTGTTTTAAGAATATTAATGGAATCTTCCAAACTTACTTCATTTGAATCTAGTGTTTTGAATATTTTAATGACTTCCCCCCATTGTAATTTTGTTATCTCCAGGAGAATGAAAAGCTATAAAGTATTTAATTTAAGAATTTAATTTCAAACAGATACATGAACCGGAGTGCATGTTAAATTATAAATAGAAAAACTGAATGATAAGAAATATGCTTTCATTACTTTATAAGTACAGTAATAACACTTGCTACCTTGGGCCTGAAGCTTATTGGCAACCAAATTTTTAATCATCAAAATGGAAAGGTTTTGTGTGTCTGGGAGATAGTTGTTTCCCTATTACAATACATTTCTGGATATTTTGAGCTATGGCTAATAAGCATTTAATAATGATTGTATTAAAATTTTATTTTCCTTTGGGTTTGCTTTTGATGTGTATTATATAAAACAGGTGTCTTGTATAATTTTACTGACACAAGGGCTTTCCGGTTTGCACTGAGCTCAGAATTATTAGTTCAGAATCAAGTTGCCTATCTTTGTTATTGCTTTGTAAAGTTCTAATTAGAATTCTGGGTATCTAAAGAAGTAATAAGCTTTGAGGATAGCACTGTATCTTTTAGATGCATGATTGCTGTTCACTTTGATTCACTTGTTTTATTAAGCGGAGAACAGTGACAAAGCAGTCGAATAATCTTGTGTATTTGATCTTTGTGTATTAGAAAGAATTTATTAACAATAAGAAAAAGGGATGACTATGAATCAGTATTCACTTTTGTCAGATTGGCTCTGGATAAGGAATTTAACAGAACCAGATCTCAGATTTTTAAATCCATTTTGGCCATTTATGACTATCGATTAATAGTTAAAGCTGTTCCACTGTGCTTAAAATAATAAAATATTCATTGGTCCAGTCACAGTGGGAGAGTGACTCTATAGCCTTGTGGTGAGGGTGGTTACCTATGAGGTGGGAGTTCCAGTTCCTGCTCCACATCAGACAGAGGAGGGATTTGAACCTCCTTGGACTAACCTTATTTAGATGCCTAACTCCAGGGGAGAGTTCACAGCTGTGAATCCCCAAGTGAAAGGATATGCCTCCCTGTGGCCTCCACAGGTGAAACTGGCAGAACAAAACCTAGTTTCACATGGTATGAGGATCACAGACTTAGGCACGAGAGATGCACCTGGGCACTTAAACTAAGGCAGCAGTGCACAGAAACCAGTGGCAGACTTTAATGGTGGGAAATTTAGGCAGCTCCAGGGTAAAGTGGCAGCTTAGCAGCGGTTTTGAGGAGGGATTTTAGATTTAGGCATTCAAAGTGGGAGTTAGGAACCTACATTCTTTTGTGGATGTGGGCCAGAGTACCCTCAGCCTTTCGAGCTATTCCCTTCCTCTCTTTTGTGGACAGGAATGGAGTAAAAAGTCCAGTTGCAGAAAATTCCATCTCCATGTTAGGAAGCCCCTGAGAAATGCTCATCCTGTGACACTGAATGCAGGGCCAGCTCCAGACCCCAGCGCGCCAAGCGCGCGCGTGGGGCGGCATTTTGCTGGCAGGGCGGCAGGCGGCTCTGGCGGACCTTCCGCAGTCATGCCTGCGGGAGGTCCACCGGAGCCGCGGGACCACCGGACCTCCCGCAGGCATGACTGCGGAGGGTAAGCTGCTCCTGCGGGTCCGCGAAATTACTAGAGACGCCCATGACTGAATGCCATATCACTATACCTCTGGGAAAGGTCAGTCTAGGCCATCTGTAGATAACTTAATCCAAGGGCCAGCAGTGGGTAATTTTATTCTGGGTAAATTGAAAGCTGGGTCTTTCAAGATGAGCTGAAAATGATAGCTACTGGCTTTCCTGCTTCCACAGTCCAGTCAAATAGATATGTATCCTTAGGTCAAACTGATTTGAATATGTCCTACTTTGTCTGAGTATATTGTAAAAAGTTACTTATCTAACATTAGTCCAGAGGTAAAATAGTGACATAGGTGATTGACTTTTTCTTTTATGCTAAAGCTTGTGGCAGAGGTTTTAAGTCAGTACTCCATCCACTATGGAGTCCTCTAAGATTTCCTTCTCTTCTAAGAAAGAACCTTCCTCTTTCCTCATCTTCCCCTTATTTTCTATTGTGTTGCAAAATGTCTGCTACCCATTTTGGTAAGAAATTGTCATTCTGCATATTTGCATCCTTAATGCAATTACTATGTGTTTTCCTTGTGAGGAATCCAAGTCAAGTATCACTAAACCACAATTTATAAAACTCCTCAAAGAAATTTACTCGGTCAATTCAATTCAAATTAAAAAGTTATTCAAAATCCATCAATTGCCCTATTTTTTAAGCTACAAGATTTCTGAAAAAAAATGTAGGATGTGTATACAATATTTTAATTAAATTTCTAATTTGTGTGTGCTGTTGATTGGATTCCAATTCATAGCCCATCTGTAAGATCCCAGAAGTTGTCCACTTCAACTCTCATGTTGTTTATGGAAATATACGTTAAGGGCCAGATTTTAAAATATATTAATACACCTAAAGATGAAGATAAGCATCCAGTGGGATTTAAAATACCTTTAAAAATCTGGCACTAAGTGACCCAGCATGTCAAGTAATTTTTATGGCTCTTGTTAGCATTTTTAAAAATAGCTTAATATTGTTGAAATATTATGAGCATTTTCTTATTTCGAGGTTTAGCCTTTCAGCAAGTATGTTAGTATTACTTAATTAATAAGGAAGCTGACTACAGAAGTGTTTTGATTACAAATGTATAATGCATTATTTTAGGATGTATTTATACTTCCAGTGATATTTTACTCCCTTCAAGGACACATACTGATATTATACATTGTATTCATATGTTGTGTCCTACTTTTTATTTATAACTTTACAATTGCAGTTTGCTTCAGACAAGTATCTGTACTAACAGGGTGTTCTAATATAGAACAAAGAACAAATGTATTTAAAGGAGGAAAAAACCTCCAAATGTAATGTATTCCCCATATTACCTATTAAATGCAAAAATGTCAATAAGTGATGGCTGAAATTTCTCAGAGTAATAACAGTGATTTTAGATTAAATTGTTTGCTCTCTTTTGACAAATTCTTGTGTCAATGCATTAGGTATGTTTCGTAAACTATGCACTAAACACCAGAAATTCCAACAGTTAAAGGACTGGCTCTTCAAGTGTGCTTTGACTGCTTTTTGCCAAGGCACCACAAAAGACAGCCTCTTCAATATTGTCCCTGAATTTAAAGTTTATCAAGGAAAACAGGAACAGGAGAACTATTTTTATGCAACATTGCCAAGTTAATACTGAAGAAGGAACCTTAGTTTTTCCAATTAGGAGACTTCCAAATGTTTGATTTCTCAAACTCAAAGGGTGACTTTTTTTTTTTAATTCTTTTGCACTTAATATACCTATTTTAAAGGCAGGATGGGAAATGAATGGGGGAAAATGAAGAAATGCAGAAGTATTTGCTTAGCAGATCTTAAATTTTAATTGTTTTGATCTGGAGCAAGGCTGCAGTTGATGCCACAAAGCTTTTTGAAAGTGCCTCGAAATGAAGCCACTATACTGAGCTTTCAGGTTAAGGGTGCTACTAAGGTAATACAATGCTTAGGGCAGTCAGCATTCTGTTTTAACTGTACTATGAAAAAAAACGTAAAAAAATAAAGCCAAGTTGAGGTAAATCAGTTGAGTAGTTTTAATGTTATGAGTATCTTAAGTTGTCTCTTTCACACATGGACAGTAGGATATTTAAATCTTAAGATCTGTAAAACAAGACAGTGAAGAGCTTGTTCTTACAGGGAGAAATTTTCAAAAGCACAAATTAAATGTAGGTGCCTGCCTAACTTCCCTTATGTACCTTGCCTTTGAAAATGTCCCCCACAGGCTTTACTCAGACAAAAACTCATGAGACTTTCAGTGGGGGGACTGCAGGATCAGACCCAAAGGATGTTTTCCTAAGCAGCTATTTCTAAAAAAGCAGGCAGGTATGGGGGGGGGGGAGGGGAAGAGGAAGGAGATGAAGGGATTAAGGTGGGCATGGCCCAATATGACGGCACAGTTTCCAAAATGGCAGTTTCCAAAATGTATGCACGTGTGTGTGTCTAAACTTTTTTTCTCATATGTTTTGTTTATACCACATGGCTAATTGATTTCATCAAATGTGTGCCATGATTTCCTATTGAAGTTAATGGGAGCTCCTCTCACGTTTATACAGGATTGGAATTTGGCTCTGTGTGAACAAATGTAGGGAATGTGTTTTCGGGCCTTTTTAGTATTCTTTTCAGACAGATAAGTCACAATGAAATTACCAGGCAACAGGAAACTGCAATGATTCGCAACCCTGCCTACTGCTGGTATGTTTTATTTCAGACTCTATTTATCATGCTAGTATTAGGCACATTAAGTGTCATTGCATGACTTTTATTGCCTCCTGACTTTCCGCTGCTTATACATATTGATTTTAGCATTTTGTAGCCATCCTGGTCCTAGGATATTAGAGAAATAAGTTGGGTGAGGTAGTATGTTTTATTGGACCAACTTCTGTTGATGAAAAAGACAAGCTTACACTTCATCTCTTTCACCAAGAGAGGTTGGTTCAATACAAGATATTACCTCAACCACCTTGAATGTTAATAACAGGCAAAGCAGTACAAATGTGTGCGGCAAGTTCTTCCATCCTGTTGAGTGATATATCAACTGGTTTGGCATTTCGGGGCCAATCTGTCTCTGATATTGTTTAGTATCTATAAAGTGTAGAATATCATCTTATCATGGCATGTAATGGGCTCTAAGCCACAATCCTCATATGGAGGGCTGTGGAAATGCACCATCCCAAGGGGAGATCCAGCAGGCAGACACAATGCTTCCAGAAGTACAGGGGGAGTAGAACTCTGGGGCCGCTGCTGCAGTTTTTGGAAGGATGTCCCCGCACACCTGTGGAGTCATCTCTGACAGGTAGTGTGGAGATAGGAACAGGATCACAGCCTTGACCTCACTCTTCCATGTACTCTTAGAGACTAGCAACTCTCAAATTCAAAATCAATGGATGTATTTTCATTGACTCAAATGGGCTTTGGAATAGGCCTTGACTGTGATTATGCCTGACAAAAAGGCAGGAGGGTGTATTTCCTTATGCAGCAATGTAGTTCATTAGCTTTTCAGTTTACCGATTCATTTGGAATAAGTTGCCCAAATAAGACTTTAAAATAAACTTTAACTTGATTCTGCTGAAGTAGACAATAGTGCTAAAATTAATCTCTAGTTCCAAATCCTGTGGCCTGCACAAAGACCAAGAAAGACTTAAAAGGTAGTAGGACTGGCATGGTTCTGCTGCTTAGAGAATACAATTCTCCCTTCTCTCTGCCTCATGGAATCACTAGCCAAAATCTCCAAAGAAGGAAGAACACGGGGAATATGGACACATACACCCCAAAGGTTGCAGAAATGGTTGTAATGTTCCACAGTCTCTGGGGAAGATTTGGTTCTTCCCAGATCATGGACAAATTCCATTCACTAAAGTTTTGTTCACAGTTTAGGTGTTAGCACTTTTGTCATAATTTGAAGCTTATTGAAGTCAGTGGAAAGACTTCCACTGACTTCAGTGGGCTTTGGATCAAGCCCTTAGTCTATGAGTGAGGAGTGGGAAAGGAATTGTAGTAGGAGGGGGACTTAACAAGTTTCTTTATGTCCTTCAAAATGCTTGCAAACAGCAAAATAAATGTTTAAAGTATCCCAGTGGTATGTATTAGGAGTGAATTTCCTAAAATGAATACTGAATTCTCCACTCAAAGGGCTGTTGTTATTATGCATATTCAGACATTTAAGGAACAACAAGATCACCTTAAATGCATTAGGGGGTTAATTAGGTTTTCAGTAAGCACTTCTTCCCTAATTCCTCCTCCGTTCATAACATTTATACTGGACCATTGGGAGGTAGTTGGCAGTTGTAAACATGAATCATGACAACTACCAGTAATATTGGCAGCATAGATATTTGAGGTTAAGGTCATCTAAAGCTGATGTTTTCCCTTCATTAATCTGTCACATACAATGCATGTGGCTTAAGGAAGACATTTTCTTTGTCACCTAATGAGGATGTTTCTGAGCATGCTTCCATATTTTTTTTTCTTTTTACATAGTTTATTTTTCTTGTTTTGTTCAACAGCCTTATTTATGTGTTCTTTTTTTCACTTTTGGACTTTTCAGCAATGAATGACAGAACTGTCATCATTTGCTTTGGAAATAAAACTTTGGAATGGCTTTCTGGAATCAGAGTTTGATTACACATGGGAAAATGTGCAGAAGCCAGTTTGGGGTGGTGTTGGAATATCTCACCTCCTTCCCATAATGCAACATTTAAATTCAATCAATAGCATTAGCAAGTTCTTTTCTGCTGAAGGTGCACATGTATCCATTTCCAGTGCTGCTTCCATGCTGCTCCTGACTGTATAACTCCATAGTGTAGCAAGCCTTCTAGAATGATACAGATCTCCAAGCTTATCGTTTCCTTTGACAAAATGCACATTATTACTCTTAATCCAATTTTACCAGTAATCATGTCAAAAGTGTATTAATTTTTTTAATGCATTTCTGTTATTGATTTCATACAAACAGGACTTGCATCTCTGCCTCTTTAATTTCAATTGAGAATGAAAATATTTCAAATGTATATCACATTTGATCTCAATATTTGTCTAAGTAGCTATTAAGCTCCAAATCTTGGCCCTGATCCTGTGATGTAATCCATTAGTTTGGACTCACTAGTGGGATCATATTTCAGGATTTGTTCCCTTATTTTTCTTTCTTCCTGCAAACACTTATGAATCTGAATAAATTCATACACACTAAAATTAGTCACACACAAATATTTGCAGGGTCAGGCCTTAGCATATAAATTAGCATCTAAATGTGTTTGTCCTTAGTTACAGCACAATATGTTGTTTATAGTTTATTTTTGTAATGTACTGTGTCAAATTCTTGACTTTAGTGAAGCTGCATCAATGTGAGAGAAAAATGTAACTGATTCTCTCTATTCTGGTGTTAAGGTGTTCCTTGTACTTACAACATGAGAACTTGGTATCTTATTTGAAGTCAGAGACATTTTTATATTAGTTCTTTTAATGCAACAATACTTACTTTTAACTCAATATATTACAGAAGTTCACTGAAGACCTTTTAAAAAGAATATCTGATAAAATAATGCATTCACAGTGCAACTAGATGGAAAATAAAATAGTCTATTGAGTTGATAAAGAGAAACAGCTGATAGGAAAAGAGATATGTTAAATTACATTTTTCTGTGTACTAGACAACAATATAGTTTGTTAAACAACAAAAATTTTACTTAAATGAATACTCAAAGAAATAAAGGATACTGTTATGGTGCAACAGGTTGTCAGTTGAAGGGTAGGAATAAATGGTAAATTCTCAAAATGGAGAGGGGTAACTAGTGGTGTTCCCCAAGGATAAGTCCTAGGACCAATCCTATTCAAATTATTCATAAATGATCTGGAGAAAGGGGTAAAAAGCAAGGTGGCAAAGTTTGCAGATGATACTAAACTGCTTAAGATAGTTAAGACCAAAGCAGACTGTGAAGAACTTCAAAAAGATCTCACAAAACTAAGTGATTGGGCAACAAAATGGCAAATGAAATTTAATGTGGATAAATGTAAAGTAATGTACATTGGAAAAAATAACCCCAACTATACATACAATATGATGGGGGCTAATTTAGCTAGAGCGAATCAGGAAAAAGATCTTGGAGTCATCATGGATAGTTCTCTGAAGACGTCCATGTAGTGTGCAGAGGCAGTCAAAAAGCAAACTGGATGTTAGGAATCATTAAAAAGGGGATAGAGAATAAGACGGAGAATATTTTATTGCCCTTATATAAATCGATGGTACGCCTACATCTTGAATACTGCATACAGATGTGGTCTCCTCGTCTCAAAAAAGATATACTGGCATTAGAAAAGGTTCAGAGAAGGGCAACTAAAATGATAACGGGTCCCATATGAGGAGAGATTAAAGAGACTAGGACTTTTAAGTTTGGAAAAGAGGAGACTAAGGGGTGGGATATGATAGAGGTATATAAAATCATGAGTGATGTGGAGAAAGTAAATAAGGAAAAGTTATTTACTTGTTCCCATAATATAAGAACTAGGGGTCACCAAATGAAATTAATGGGCAGCAGGTTTAAAACAAATAAAAGGAAGTTCTTCTTCACACAGCGCACAGTCAACTTGTGGAACTCCTTGCCTGAGGAGGTTGTGAAGGCTAGGACTATAACAGCGTTTAAAAGAGAACTGGATAAATTCATGGAGATTAAGTCCATTAATGGCTATTAGCCAGGATGGGTAAGGAATGGTGTCCCTAGCCTCTGTTTGTCAGAGGCTGGAGATGGATGGCAGGAGAGAGATCACTTGATCATTACCTCTTAGGTTCACTCCCTCTGGGGCATCTGGCATTGGCCACTGTCGGTAGACAGGATACTGGGCTAGATGGACCTTTGGTCTGACCCAGTACGGCCGTTCTTATGTTCTTATGATCAGTTTTTCACAATCCTTGCAGCATAAACTTTTATTAAAACATGAACAACTATTAGCTATGCCTTCAGAATAAGCCTGCGGATACTGCTGAGAACATTTGTTAATATTTCATGTCATGCTTTCTGACTTTAAACTCAGATGTGGGTATTTCAATCCTAGTCTGTTTGTACGTTTTTTGTCTTGTTTGTAAATTTCTTGGGATGGCAGTTAACACTCTTGGAGCCAGAGAGTCTTGCAAGAATAAAAAAGGAAAAAAAATACAGTTAGTGAATGAATGAAACATACTCCTTACAACCGTGTTCAAACAAAACTCAGTTGTAAATAAGGAATCCAGTTCTTCAGTCTCTACTGACATAAGTGGTAGTTTTGCCTAAGTAAGGAGTGCAGGATCGGACATACAAGGAAAAATGTGTGGTATAAGACTTTAAAAATCTTTATCTCCACGTTTTTGAAATTTTTGAAAATCTTGGCCATCAATTTTATAGTCTTGTTGCACTTGATTATTAATTTACCATAATATGCATTAATTAAACAAACCATCAATCATAAGATTTCATTTTTCAAAACTATTAAATCATTTGATGCTCTGGTATATGATAAAAATAACTGATTAAGTACCATTGTGATCTACATGAAACAGCAAGTCAGCTCAAACTAAAATAATTAATTTGGTTTGTTTGCCTTTTGGATATTTTGTTTGTTTTATTTTAATGGTTAGGCTGAACGACTGAATTTGCTGAGGATTTTCTTAAAGTGGATTGTAACAGGGTGCTGTCCTGGGCAAGTAACATTTATAATAATTCCCCAATTTACCATAAACACAGTTAACAGCAGTAGTAATTATTTTTTTAAGGGAGCTCACTGTAGCTACCTCATTTGCACCTGCAGTTGCATACACAGAAATCTAACCTTGGCAAGTATAAAAATAGAGGCCAGCAGTGAAAATCTGACTAAAAATATCTCTATCTTTCCAGTTACAGAAGTCTTTTAGTATACCATTTTCTATAGTTTTGTAAGGTAAATTAAACTATTAAGCATATGCAATATTTTTCTTAAGCATTTTTTTTAAATCACTGCTACTGTACTTTGTATTTCCAAAACATGCGTATAGCACTTTAACTTTACATGGTGCTTTGCAAACACACGAATTTCCTGAGTGCTCTCAGACACCCAGGATCCGTACAACAATACAAACACAGTGCAACTGTGGAGGAAATGGAAGATATGGAATTATTAATGAGAAAGGGGCTCACCTAAATTACATAATGGAGCTGATTGGGGCCCAGACTTCTTGTAGTAGCTAGTTGTAGTGTGGTACTCTCTGGGCCCAATCTTTTTAGAGTGTTGCTGTTTGCAGATGTCGATGCTTCTTGTACATTGTGGAATTATTGTTCTGATAACATTTAACATTTATGAGGCTATAGATTATAAATTGTTTTAAATACAGAAAATAAAAAGATTCTTATTTTATTTTTCATTTTATTCTTTGTACTACAATAATGCTTGGGTCCCCAACAGAGATTGCAGCCCTATTGTGATTTAGGTTGTACAAACATAGTAGGAGACAATCTCTGTCCCCAACAGCTTACAATCTCACTGGACAAAATAGACAAAGTACAGGAGAAAGGAAATATTATTATCCTCATTTTGCAAAGAGGGAAAAGAGACATACAGATTAAGTAATTTATCCAAGGTCATAAAGGAACTCTGTTTTGGGGTATGTTTTCAGTGGAACTGGAGGTGTATTTTCCAACTCAAGTAGATATACCCATGCTAGCTCTGATTGAGCTACCATCCTAAAAATAGAAGTGTAGTTGCAGTGGCACAAGAAGCAAGAGGGACTAGCTGACCCTTGAACAATCCCATCTGAGATTATAGCATGTATTAGGTGGCTAGCTCCGCCTGTTGCCATGGCAATACTTCTATTTTTAGCATGCTAACTTCATCGGTGCTAATGTGGGTATGTTTATTTGAGCTGGAAATTACACTTCCATCTCCACTCTCGACATACCCACAGACAGAAAGTGAACTCAGGGCTTCTGAGTTCCCAGGCCAGTATTTTAATTTCAACACCATCCTTCCTCACACTTTAAATGGAAAAAAAGTCAGATCTTTTCCCACCCATGATTTTTTATCTTAGGGGTTGGTTCCTCTGGCTGTCTGGAGACAGAACATTTCATTCAACCCTGAATGATATTTGCAAACGTAAACTTTATTTTAATGTATAAATAAATATCTTATTGATTACTAGTAGTCACAATATTTAAAAAAAACGACAACAACAAACCATTGGCCTCAGATCATTTGTAGCATCCTAAGAGCAGCTCTACAATAGCAGGAGGTAATTTTTTTTTTAAATAAGAAAGAAATAAATGTTTAATGAATAGGTTTCTCTAGCCCTGAAGCAATTTTAAAACAAATTGTAGTTTTTCCAATCACTTTACAGAGTTACTGCATATGGACGGCTAAAAATACTGGCATAAGAACATAACATAACACCTGAGTACATACACACCATTTTCCCCACGCACATTATAGAGAATAAGTTCCTTGTCCATCCTGTGGTAGTTGTAAAATGGCAAATGTTTAGTTAGAGTTTTCTGCACCCAGTTATCAAAGAGACAGCGTTGCATATCAGCTATTATCCATAAAGCAATACTATGTCATCAAATCTCTAAAGAGTCCCCTCTGCCCCTTCTCTGGCCTTATCCCTAAAGACAGACAGAGAGACAGACAGACACAAATATACATTGAAAAGAAAGATTTTTTTTTCCTGTCTGGTAAAATTATGTGAAGGAAAAACATAACAAAACAGATCAATTGTGCTATAGTTCCTGTTCATTCATTGCTCTAAATTAACAATAAAGTATTCAGCCATACAGGAGTCTTGAATTCTATGTTACATTCTATAAAAATACGCTTGCAGCACCATAACTGCTAGAATATCATGTGTTTTTAATTTGTATTCTCCAAGCATGTATCAATGATAAAATCTTAAATATTAAAAACTGCAGATGGTTCAGAACTTCAAAGTTTACCTTGAGAACAGGGTCTAATTCTGAATTGCCCCAATATCCAGGCTGTTCATGTTGTGTATTTGGTTGTCATGGTTTTTGTTGCTATGGCAACTGAGTTAGATTATTATGGGTTAGCTCGCCGGTTTCAACCGGCTGGGTGAGCTCTCTGTCTCTGTAAATAAAATGGAGGTTTTGGTTAGCTGTCTGCTCTCTGGCCTCAAGTGATTGCTTCCTACACCGGCTGCCCCAAGGACATAACAGTTCAGGTTTCCAGGATGAGTCTGTTATAGAGACAAACACCATCAAAATTTGTTGGTGTACAGATATGGGATATTGCTTGAGGCTTATTAGAAGCCAGCTGCACAGTTTGGTGCATTTACTGGTGTTTTGTTTTAGTCTTATTTAAGAGGTTTTTGTTTGTTTGTTTATTTCTTTTGGTAATATGTGTGTTGGAAACAAGAGCAAGACTTAGCTGACAAAATCCATCTTTTTCCTTTCTTTTAACTACAGCTATAAAATTTCCCATTAAACAAGTGGAAGAAACCATTGCTCTTAGTACCTTGCAAACATCTGAGGGTGTAGGTGTGTGTTTTTCTCCTTGAGTGATAAAAAACATTGGCTTTCCCAGTACTTTATTGTGATGAGTGCATTGAGATATAAATTAAAAAGATTGATAAGCCAGCAAGGGGCTGATTAGGGGATGGTCTGTAACACATCTTCCTTCCAGTGCACCTCCTTTTTGCCAGGGCTAACAAGGAACCGTGGAGACATCACATTTATTTTGTTACCTACTCTAAAATTAAAGGACAATGTAATATGATCCCATTTGTCTTAACCTGTAGTTATTTAATAATAAAACATCTTGCATTTTAAAACACAAGCATAAAGCCTGTGCTAGGACCTTGTTAACCAACACTTCTCTGAAACTGGCAGCAATAGTTTTGATGAACCATTATGGTACTTTACTGTGGCAAATGGCATTTCCCCCCCATTGTTGAATTTAATTATCTTTTTAAATGTTAATTGCTCACTGTCTCTTTGCATAAAATTAAAACATCATTTCACAATTTAGTTGGAGAAAAAAATCCCCTATCTTTCATATACTTCCCTTTGATTATTTTATATACCATTTTGCAGCACTGAATCGGAAGGGGAGAAAGAAAAGCTTCCATAAATTAATGTTATTAAATAAAAAGGTCACATAACAGGGACATGTGGTGTATTATTTAACAGATGGTCCCCAGCAGCATGTTAGGAGCATAGATGAGGCAAAACTGAAAGCAGTAGTTGCTAAATTTTTGGGTTACTGAGTAACATGATCAGTCAGTCTCTGCAACTGTCCAGGTCATGTTTGGTATTTACCAGCTATGGCTGACATAGATTGAAATAGGAGGGGGAGCGTTCATGAAAAACCCTAGAAGGAGATGGGGGGCTGTGGGTGGACAAGCTTTGTTTACCCAAGCCAGAGAGATCTGTCTGTCTGGGCTTGTTTACACTTCTCTAAGCGCTGGTGTAGCGCTTAGAGAAGATGCTACCTATACCAACGGTAGAACTTCTCCCATCAGAGTAGGTACTCCACCTCCCCAAGAAGCAGTAGTTGTGTCAATGGGAGAAGCCCTACTGTCTACATAGTGCTATCTACACCGGGGGTTAGGTCAGTATAACTACGTCGCTCAGGGATGTGGATTGTGGTGAGCAGACCTCAGTGGTGAAAGAACAGGTTAAGGACTATTTAGAAAAGAAGGACATGCATGCTCAAGTCCATGGATTGAGATCTAATGCATCCAAGGGAGCTGAGGGAGTTGGCTGATGTGACTGCAGAGCCATTGGCCATTATCTTTGAAAATGTGTGGCAATCGGAGGAGGTCCCGGATGATTGGGAAAAGGCAAATATAGTTCCCATATTTTAAAAAAGGAAGAAAGAGAACCCAGGAAACTACAGATCAGTTAACCTCACTTCAGTCCCAGGCAAAATCATGAAGGAGGTCCTCAAGGAATCCATTTTAAAGCACTTGGAGGAGAGGAAGGTGATCAGTAACAGTCAACATGGATTCACCAAGGGCAAGCCATGCCTGACCAACCTGATTGCCTTCTGTGATGAGATAACTGGTTCTGTGGATATGGGGAAAGCAGTGGATGTGATATATCTTGACTTTAGCAGAGCTTTTGATATGGTCTCCCACAGTATTCTTGCCAGCAAGTTAAAGAAGTATGGATTGTATGAATGGACTATAAGTTGGATAGAAAGCTAACTAGATTGTCAGGCTCAGTGGGTAGTGATCAATGGCTCAATGTCTAGTTGGCAGATGGTATCAAGTGGAGTTCCCCAGGGGTCGGTCCTGGGGCCAGTTTTGTTCAACATCTTTATTAATGATCTGGATGATGAGATGAATTGCACCCTCAGCAACGTTGCAGATGACACTAAGCTGGGGGGAGAGGTAGATACACTGGAGGGTAGGGATAGGGTCCAGAATGACCTAGACAAATTGGAGGATTGGGCCAAAAGAAATCTGAAAAGGTTCAACAAGGAGAAGTGCAGAGTCCTGCACTTAAGAAGGAAGAATATCATGCACCGCTACAGTCTGGGGACTGACTGGCTAAGCAGCAGTTCTGCAGAAAAGGACCTAAGGATTATGGTGGATGAGAAGCTGGATATGAGTCAGCAGTGTGCCCTTGTTGCCAAGAAGGCCAATGGCATATTGGGCTGTATTAATAGGAGCATTGCCAGCAGATTGAGGGAAGTGATTATTCCCCTCTATTCGGCACTGGTGAGGCCAAATCTGGAGTATTGCATGCAGTTTTGGTCCCCCCAGTACTGAAGGGATGTGGAGAAATTGGAGACAGTCTAGCAGAGGGCAATGAAAATGATTAAGGGGCTAGTGCACATGACTTACGAGGAGAGGCTGATGGAAATGGGGTTATTTAGTCTGCCGAAGAGAAGAGTGAGGGCGGATTTGATAGCAGCTTTCAACTACCTGAAGAGGATGGCGCTAGGGTGTTTTCAGTGGTGGCAGATGACAGAACAAGAAGCAATAGTCTTAAGTTGCAGTGGGAGAGGTCTAGGTTGGATATTAGAAAACATTATTTCACTAGGAGGGTGGTGGAATTATTTCACTGGAATGGGTTATCTAGGGAAGTGGTAGAATCTCCATCCTTAGAGGTTTATAAGGCCCGGATTGACAAAGGCCTGGCTGGAATGATTTAGTTGGGGTTGGTCCTGCTTTATAGTGATGTAAATTCCTAGTGTAGACCAAGCCTCTGCTCTTATCACAGGAGAAGCAGCTGTGCCATCTTCTCCAGTATCCTGTTATAATGTAAAGAAGCATAACCCCCTCTGGTGTGGACATAGTGATACCAATATAAATGTGCTCAGAAATGTACAGGAAGGGGAATAAAGTACACTAGTATAGGCAGGGGCGGTTCTAGACATTTTGCCGCCCCAAGCAGTGTGGCATGCCCCGGGGGGCGCTCTGCCGGTCTCCGGGAGGGTGGCAGGTGGCTCCGGTGGACCTCCCGCAGGCGTGCCTGCGGAGGGTCCACTGGTCCTGCGGTCCGCTGGTCCCGCGGCTTTGGTGGACCTCCTGCAGGCACGCCTGCTGAAGGTCCACCAAAGCCGCGGGACCAGCGGACCTGCCACAGGCACACCTGCAGGAGGACCACCGGAGCCGCCTGCCGCCCTCCCGGCGACCGGCAGAGCGCCCCCCACGGCATGCCACCCCAAGCACGCGCTTGGCGTGCTGGGGCCTGGAGCCGCCCCGAGTATAGGACATATTTCTACAGATATAACTGCATCCAGACTAGGAGTTGTACTGCTATAATTATATCATTAAAAATCACATCCCTAACTGACATAGTTATACCGGTACAAAATTGTGATGTATAGTCATAGAAGTGAAGGATCTCAAGAATGGGAAACAGAAGTTTTTAGCACCATGAAATCAAATTTGCTTTAACTGGCAGGAGTTCCACTCAGCCTTGTTGCCTCATTATCCTTAAAACCCCATACTATTATATTTTCTTAAAGAAACTTTCTAATTATGGTTTTGTAAATAGGAATTAATGAGCTATTCATAAAAGTGGGGTAACATTTGCCTTTTTCTATGAAACTAAAGAAGTACATAACCTCAAGAGAGTTAGTAGGCCTAGAAGAGTGGCTGGGCAGTTCATAAGAAGTATGCAACTTCAGCATCATTTTAGAACTTTTCTTACATAGTGATTACCACAGAAATCTTAAAAGGATGCTGTCAGCCATGCTGGCTCTTAATATAATTTACCTTAAAACATATATTTCCCATTTAAGTATTCAGCTAAGGGTTCCCTAGAGCATATTTTGTTTTCATCAAACTGGAACAAGAGGTAATCATCAGCCCATTCAGAACCCTTACTTATCCAACATAATTGAGATTTGGAAATGTACTATCCCATCATTAGTTTATATTCCTAAAAAAAACCTGTGGGTGAAACTTTCAAAAGCACCAAAGTCACTTAGGAATGCAAGTCCTATTGAAAGTCAAAGGGACTTGTGCTCATAGGTCACTCTAGATGCTTTTGAAAATCCATCCATATAATTTTTTTTTAATATGAAAGTATGAGATGTGGTATCTGGCTTGATGCTGATACAAAGCATGGCGGATCAAAGTTACAGAAGTTTGAAATGTTCTTCAGAGAAACAACTTCTACAGGTTTTCTGTTAGAAAAATTTAATTAGTTCTGAAACAATCTTGCAAAAATGAAGGGGCGATGGTCTAAATGTTCCACTACATGTGCCTTCCAACCCACATGGTTTTGTAATTCATTATATGTTGTTACATCAAATGTTTCTTTGAGAAGAGAAGTGGAAGTTGGAACAAGTAGAAGAGCGGGGTGGGAACATTTTGGAGAACTATTTTCAATTGGACAATGCTGATTCATCAAAATTATCTTTTTTTGCAGAAATTTAGTGATTTCAATTAAACTTTAATCAAAAAGATTTCTCAGCTCCAGAATAGAAAGTCTGGTCAGAGAGAGTCATCTTAGAATAATCAATAGACCACTGGTTATGGCATTTTATGGCATGGAGGTGGAAGACTCAGGTGCAAGTCCCTCTTCCCTGTCACTTCTATCAGTTTTGATTAAACTTTTGTTGGGACAGTTTCTCAGATCCAGGATCATACTTCTGGTCCAAACCAGAGAGAGAGAGAAAGAGAGAAAAAGAAGGATGACCCCAGAATATGCAAAAGCCTGGTGTTTAGGGTACTCAACTGAATGTGGCAGACCAAGTTTCAAGGCTCTGCTCTGAATCAAGAGGATAGAGAAAACAGATACCAAATTAGTTCAGTAGAAAAACATAAGGTAGAAGGAATGAGGGTGTAGGTAGGGTCAGAATACAGCTCTTTGAGCCTGGAATATTAAAGTTATGTCAGCCACAGGACTAAAACTATACAGTGTGTCTCAGATTCAGAATTATTAAAAAGCAGTATTACTGGGATCTAAAGCACTGCCAACATCAAAAGTACCTAATCAAAACCAGGCTCCTTATCTGCACTTAACATAGCAAATTATCAGACAAAATGAAGGTTCCCTTGCTGGTAATGTTTTCAGGATGCTTAGTTTCCTTCTTAATGGCATTGAGGTTAAAATCTTTGCTTTGCAGTGGTTTTTTTACAAATGCTGCAAGTAAAAGAAAAAGAATGAAGAATACACTATTATTGACTAGTGACAACAAGCAATTGCTCTAAAATTTACTTTAATCTTGTAGGCAGATATGTAAACATCTAATAAATAATTTGGGTATATATGAACGTGGAGGTAAACATCTATCACCGGTTATAGGTGGATTGCTATCTATCACATTCTTTGTCTAGTATCTGCCTGTGGTTATTTAGATAGCACTTGTTCTGTTCAATCAGGCAACATAAAGAAAGGAAATCTTAAGAATGTAAAAGGGAAGGTACTTTGAATATTAAAGACAGTCATCCTAGAATGGCGAATCATTCTATTTGCATATATACAATGTCTGATCTTGAGAGAGAATGAGCAATGGAACTCTAATTTAATTCATTTGGAATTTGAGCATGTCAGGAGTCTACCCTCACTTGAAACTGGGCGGTTTCAAAGTGAGGACCCGCATGTCTTCCCCCCACCCCAAAATCCTAGGGTAGGTCTCCTTCCGGCTGCCACCACTCGGTCGATTACGTGGGCCGAGACACCCCTATATTCCCCCTCCCACTCCCCTTTCCAGAGACGTTCCCTGGGGAAATACAGATCCACTCATCGGAGGGAAACCTCCCCCCCCCCTTCTCTCTCTCCTAGCCACTGGAAAGAGATACCTGATTCAACTGTTTGAATCAAACCCAGGAGGAACTATCTCCCCCCTCCCTTCTCTGCCCGGAGATAAGCCTGTCTCACCACCGAGAGAGTGTCTTCGCCCCTCCCCCTATCCACAGTAGAAGGGATCTAATCAAGTCTTTATAGAAAGAATTTATTAAAAGGAAAACAAGAAAATACAGAATCTCTATGAGCCCAAGCTGGACACTCATAGGGTATAACCTTGCTAAGTTTTGGAGAGAATCCTCTCTCTTTCTCAGTACACAAAACAGCAGAATAAGAATAATCAATAACAAACACACAGAATTGCAAGCATAGGATTATTAGGTGAGGACACAACGTATCTTTCTAATACTCACTATCTTGACTAGAAGAAATTAGTTCAGAAAGGTGGAAACTTGTAGACTTGATTAAAACATCTGGACCCTTGTAACTCCAGACGGCTAAAGACAAAGACCCCCCCCAAACAGAGGGAAAAGTTCCCTCCTAGGAGTTTCAAATTCTCTTCCCTGATTGGTCCTCAGGTCAGGTGTCCACCAGGTACTATGTTTTAACCCTTTACTAACTATTCATGACACGCCCCCCAAATCGCTACAGTGGGATCCACTGGCGGCGATTTCCTCCTAGAACTGTAAAACAAACAGAGCAATAAAACACATGCACTATTACATAGACTACAAAGCATGAAAACATGTTAATACCACTTTTTAGCCACTTGATTCTGGGAAACTTTCACGAGAGAGTGCATCAGCAACTTTGTTGGAAGCTCCTGAAATGTGTTGAATGTCAAAGTCAAAGTCTTGGAGAGCTAAGCTCCAGCGGAGAAGTTTCTTGTTGTTTCCCTTGTTGGTGTGAAGCCACTTTAGCGCAGCATGGTCAGTTTGTAGCTGGAACTGCCGGCCCCAAACGTATGGGCGTAGCTTTTCCAAGGCATACACAATGGCGTAACATTCTTTTTCACTGATGGACCAGTGGCTTTCCCTCTCAGACAGTTTCTTGCTGAGAAATACGACAGGATGGAAGTTGTGATCTGGTCCTTCCTGCATTAGGACCGCTCCTACCCCACGTTCAGATGCATCGGTGGTAACTAGGAAGGGTTTGTCAAAGTCTGGGGCCCTTAATACAGGGTCCGACATGAGCATCGCCTTAAGCTGGGTAAAGGCTTTCTGACACTCATCAGTCCACTTAACTGCATTTGGCTGGGTTTTCCTGGTCAGATCAGTTAGTGGGGCAGCGATTTGGCTGTAGTGTGGTACAAATCGCCTGTAATATCCGGCCAAACCTAAGAAGGATTGGACCTGTTTCTTTGACCTTGGGACAGGCCACTGTTGGATAGCCTCCACCTTGGCCTGTAGGGGGTTGATGGTTCCTTGACCCACCTGGTGTCCTAGGTAAGTCACTCTGTTTTGGCCTATTTGACACTTTTTGGCCTTAACAGTTAGTCCTGCCTGCCTGATGCGCTCTAAAACCATTTTCAAATGTTCTAGGTGTTCGGGCCATGAATCAGAAAAAATGGCCACATCATCGAGGTATGCAACTGCACAGTCTTCCAATCCTGCTAGTAGACCATCCACCAGCCTTTGGAAGGTGGCAGGTGCATTCCGCAGTCCGAATGGAAGCACAGTAAACTCATACACCCCTGCATGGGTGATGAAGGCAGATTTTTCCCTGGCGGGTTCATCTAGTGGTACCTGCCAGTATCCCTTGGTTAAATCAATGGTAGAGATGAACTGGGCACGTCCCAACTTTTCCAATAGCTCATCAGTGCGTGGCATTGGATAGTTGTCTGGACGAGTTACAGCATTGAGCTTACGGTAGTCCACACAAAAGCGTATTTCCCCATCTGGTTTGGGAACCAGAACCACTGGAGATGCCCATGCACTGGTAGAAGGGCGGATGATACCCATCTCCAACATGTTGTCAATCTCCTGTTTAATAGCAACTTTGGCATGAGGTGACACCCGGTAGGGTGGTGTTCTAATCGGGTGAGCATTACCTGTGTCAATGGAGTGGTAGGTTCGCTCAGTCCGTCCTGGGATGGCTGAGAACAAGGGGTCGAAGTCAGTGCACAGTCCCTTGATCTGTTGCCGCTGTAGACGTTGTAGGGTTGTGGAGAGGGTCACCTCTTCCACACCACCATTTCGTTTACCTTCGTAGTAGACACCTTCAGGCCACTCGGTGTCATCTCCTTCCTGAACTGTAAAGTGACAGACCTGTAATTCTCTGGGATAAAAGGGCTTTAGAGAGTTAACATGAAACACTTTAGGCTTTAAAGAGGAATCAGGGAATGTTATGAGGTAGTTAACAGCTCCTAGGCGCTCCTGGACCATGTATGGTCCTTCCCAGGACGCTTCCATCTTATGGGCTTGTTGCGCCTTCAAGACCATGACCTGGTCTCCTACCTTGAAGGACCGCTCCTTGGCATGTCGATCATACCAGACCTTTTGCTCCGCTTGAGCATCCTTTAAGCTCTCTCGAGCAAGGGCCCAAGAGTCTCGGAGGGTGTTTTGAAGGTTGCTTACAAAGTCCAGAATGTTAGTCCCTGGAGGAGGTGTAAACCCCTCCCATTGCTGCTTTACCAGCTGTAATGGCCCCTTAACCTCATGGCCATACACCAGCTCGAATGGTGAGAATCCTAAACTGGGATGTGGAACAGCCCTGTAGGCAAACAGCAACTGTTGTAACACTAGATCCCAATTATTGGAGTGTTCATTGACGAATTTGCGGATCATGGCCCCCAAAGTTCCATTGAACCTTTCCACTAGGCCATTAGTTTGGTGATGGTACGGGGTGGCAACCAAGTGATGCACCCCATGAGTTTCCCACAGGTCTTTCATGGTCCCTGATAGGAAGTTTGTTCCCGAATCTGTAAGAATTTCAGAGGGCCAACCCACCCTGGTAAAAATGTCAGTTAAGGCCTGGCACACAGTGTTAGCCCTGGTGTTGCCTAGAGCTACTGCTTCTGGCCATCTGGTAGCAAAGTCCACAAAAGTCAGTATGTACTGCTTTCCTCTGGGGGTCTTCTTTGGGAAAGGACCCATAATATCCACAGCTACTCGCTGAAATGGGACCTCCATTATGGGAAGTGGTTGGAGAGGGGCCTTGATCTGGTCTTGGGGTTTTCCTACCGTTTGGCATACCTTACAAGACCGGACGTAAGTGGTTACCGCCTTGCCCATCCCCTCCCAGTCAAAGGACCTTCCCAACCTGTCTTTGCTTCGTTTCACCCCAGAATGGCCACTAGGGTGATCATGGGCTAAGCTTAAGAGCTTTTCCCGGTACTTGGTCGGAACGAGCAACCGTTTTTGAGGATGCCAGCCCTCCTGGTGTCCACCAGAAAGAAATTCCTTGTATAACAGTCCGTTCTCCACAACGAACCGGGATCGGGTAGTAGAGCTGAGAGGCGGTGGGTTGCTGTGTGCCGCCGCCCATGCTTTCTTGAGGCTGTCATCAGCTTCCTGCTCTTTCTGGAACTGTTCCCTTGAGGCGGGAGACACCAGTTCCTCTGGAAGCGATGTAGGTGATGAGGTTGTTTCCGTTGACTGTGGACCGCTCCCCGCTGGTGCACAAAGTGTCATTTCAGGCTCCGGCTGAGCCTCTTGGGTAGGGTTGTTTGCTGCTTCTGCCAGTTCAGGCCCGTTGGCGCCCTCTGGCGGTGGAGTTGCAAGCGCTGGCGCCGGTGCTGGCGCTGGTTGCTCTTCCAGTTCCGGTTCTGGGACTGGATGTACTATGGCTGCTGTAGGTGTTGGCCTGGGATCCGGTTCCACCACCTCTGTCTGGGTCTCTGGTAACACAGACGGGGTCTCGGTGGATGGCTCAGGAACAGGGATGGGTCCGGCAGCTCGTCTGGCTTGGCTGCGTGTAACCACTCCCTCTGTTTTTTGCTGTTCAATGTGTCGGGCCAAGTCGTTCCCCAGTAGCATGGGAATCGGATGGTTGTCATAGACAGCAAAAGTCCACTTCCCTGACCAGCCCTTGTACTGGACAGGTAAACGTACAGTAGGTAATGTTACAGGTTTTGACATGAAGGGTCGAATTGTCACTTTGGTTTTCTGGTTGATGAATTTGGGGTCCACGAAGGTTCGGTGGATAGCTGACACATGTGCTGCAGTGTCTCTCCATGCGATGATCTCCTTTTCGTCCACTCTCAAAGTTTCCCTATGTTCTAAGGGTATTTGAGATACATCTATGTCCGGCTTTCCTTGGTGTGAAGGTGCAAGGAGTTGCACTCGGTTTAGGTTCTTTGGGCATTTGGCTTTGATATGCCCCAATTCATTGCATTGAAAACATCGCCCAGTTGATGGGTCACCGGTTTGTGTTGGTCTACTGGAGACTGGTGAGGTAGAAGAAGAGGTAGAGTGTGACTGTCCGTGGGTTGTAGGTGTGGGTTTGATTGGTCCGCGACGGTAGGGTTTAGTGTCGGTGTGTACCCTGTTGGATTCGCTCCCCTTGGCAGTAGCTTTCGTGTTGTCTACTGATGCCATCCATCTGGCTCCAATCTCTCCTGCCTCAGTGAGAGTTTTTGGTTTACCATCTTGGATGTAGCGTCTAATGTTCTCCGGAACACCATCCAAGAACTGCTCCATCATCATCAGGAGGGTTAGCTCGTCCATGGTTTGAACATTGGCTCCTGCTAACCAGGAAGAAAAATGCTTTTCAATGTAGGAGGCGTGTTTTGGAAATGACTCCTCTGGTGTCCATTTCTGGTTTCTGAAACGCTGACGGGCGTGATCAGGGGTGATGCCCATTCTGAGTTTGGCCTTGGTTAGAAATAGTTGAAAGTCGTTCATTTGGCCCTTAGGCATTTCAGCTGCCACCAGGGCTAATTGTCCGCAGAGCTGTGGCCTCAGCTCTACCATGTATTCTGCTTCAGGAAGACGGTATCCCAGACAGGCCCTTTCAAAGTTTTCTAAGAAGGCCTCAACATCTTCACCTGCCCTGTAGGCGGGAAATTTTCTCCGAGAAGGTTGATCATTAGGTTGAAGAGGGGT
This sequence comes from Mauremys mutica, assembly GCF_020497125.1. Classification (NCBI taxonomy): domain Eukaryota; kingdom Metazoa; phylum Chordata; order Testudines; family Geoemydidae; genus Mauremys; species Mauremys mutica. Next base: position 51,913,069 of record NC_059076.1, on the reverse strand, counting down.
TGGATTGGGTGGAGTTTGCTGTTTAGTTTTTTCTAATTCCAGAGCCTGTCTCTGGATTTCCAGTTCTTTGTCTTTCAACTCCAGTTGTCTTTTGTGCTCAGCCTCTTTGGCTTGTATTTTCTCCATTTCTCTCTTGTGCTCAGCCTCTTTGGCTTGTATTATCTCCATTTCTCTCTTGTGATCAGCCTCTTTGGCTTTTTCTTTCATTTCAATCTCCTTGAGTTTTAATTGTAATTCCATGTCTTGTAATTGCAGTTCTTTGTGTCTTGTTTCCAGTTTAGATGCGGCCTTGGCACTCATTGTGTCTGTGTCCTGGCGCTGGCCACACCCCTCTGCAGTCCGTGAACTGTTTGTGGTGTTTGACAGTCCCTAACCCTGGCTATGATAACTTGAGTATAGAAAGATAAAGCAATCCTCTGTATAGCAAACTGTGGTTTGTGTAATGTGACTGTTTTGTACTGAGAAAGAGGGAAAGAGTAAAAAAAAATTCCTCTGTCTCCCTCTGCTCTGAGTTGCTGTACTCAGCAGCCCAGCTGAAAGGCTGCTGCTAACAATACCCCTGAGAAAAATCTGGTCTATTCCTCAGGGATTGGTGTTCTCCTGTCTTCTGATCCTTTCAAAAGACACAGGGATATAAAAAAAAAAAAAAAAAAAAAAAACAGAAACCTGGCTGGAGGGTTTGTCTCTTCCCCCCCCCCCCAAACCTGTTTTTCCTGTTGGATGGGAATGTACTTTGTCGAGCACTTCCCCCCACCTTAGGAATCCTGAGTGATATCTCGTCTCACAATGGACGAAAACACCGCTCCACAGGGGGCTTTGTAACAGAAAGCCCTGGAAGAAACTGAAAATCTTCTAACCCTGAAACTGCTTCAAAACCACCTTTTTCTCAAGCTGCCTGTCCAAGCGACAAGTAAGAAAAAGAGAATGCTCCCTTCAGCGTAGCCCAGCTGAAAAAAATTCCTTCTAACAATGGGATCGAAACTCCGCTGCCACCATGTCAGGAGTCTACCCTCACTTGAAACTGGGCGGTTTCAAAGTGAGGACCCGCATGTCTTCCCCCCACCCCAAAATCCTAGGGTAGGTCTCCTTCCGGCTGCCACCACTCGGTCGATTACGTGGGCCGAGACACCCCTATATTCCCCCTCCCACTCCCCTTTCCAGAGACGTTCCCTGGGGAAATACAGATCCACTCATCGGAGGGAAACCTCCCCCCCCCCCCTTCTCTCTCTCCTAGCCACTGGAAAGAGATACCTGATTCAACTGTTTGAATCAAACCCAGGAGGAACTATCTCCCCCCTCCCTTCTCTGCCCGGAGATAAGCCTGTCTCACCACCGAGAGAGTGTCTTCGCCCCTCCCCCTATCCACAGTAGAAGGGATCTAATCAAGTCTTTATAGAAAGAATTTATTAAAAGGAAAACAAGAAAATACAGAATCTCTATGAGCCCAAGCTGGACACTCATAGGGTATAACCTTGCTAAGTTTTGGAGAGAATCCTCTCTCTTTCTCAGTACACAAAACAGCAGAATAAGAATAATCAATAACAAACACACAGAATTGCAAGCATAGGATTATTAGGTGAGGACACAACGTATCTTTCTAATACTCACTATCTTGACTAGAAGAAATTAGTTCAGAAAGGTGGAAACTTGTAGACTTGATTAAAACATCTGGACCCTTGTAACTCCAGACGGCTAAAGACAAAGACCCCCCCCAAACAGAGGGAAAAGTTCCCTCCTAGGAGTTTCAAATTCTCTTCCCTGATTGGTCCTCAGGTCAGGTGTCCACCAGGTACTATGTTTTAACCCTTTACTAACTATTCATGACAGAGCACCTTACACAATTAGCCGCATAATGGCCTTGTCTACTAGGGACATTTTTGAAAAAGTAAAATAAACACACACACAAAAAAACCCTATTATTAGCAACACTGGAAGCCCTAATGTAGACAGTTTGCTTGCTGCTGCCACTGTTTTCATCACCATATCAATTAGACTTGTTCCCAGCAAAAGTAGATGCCACAGTGCTAAATGTAGGCTACCTGCAATAGGGATTCCAATCTTGCTAAATGAACTAGTGTTGGCAATGGTAAGAGATTGTTCTTTTAAATTCTCCCTAGTGTAAATTAGGCAAATGAGGATGGCTGTCGTAATAGGCTATTAGAATGAAAATTTGAGAAATGGGTGAATGAAGGCAAAAATAAATTGTGTCATTCACTAGAACTTTACTTTCTTATATCACTTTAGTAGTGGAAATGGCATGCTTTTGTTCTAGGTGGATTGTGGTTGGGTTCTCTGACTTTCTCTCTCTCTGGGTACATCTACACTATGGGATTATTCCAATTTTACATAAACCGGTTTAGTAAAACAGATTGTATAAAATCGAGTGCACGCGGCCACACTAAGCACATTAATTTGGTGGTGTGCGTCCACGGTCCGAGGCTAGCATCGATTTCTAGAGCGTTGCACTGTGGGTAGCTATTCCATAGCTATCCCATAGTTCCCGCAGTCTCCCCCGCCCCTTGGAATTCTGGGTTGAGATCCCAGTACCTGATGGGGCAAAAATCATTGTCGCGGGTGGTTCTGGGTAAATGTCGTCAGTCATTCCTTCCTCTGGGAAAGCAACGGCAGACAATCATTTCGCGCCCTTTTTCCCTGGATTGCCCTGGCAGACAGCATAGCATGGCAACCATGGAGCCTGTTTTGCCTTTTGTCACTGTCACCGTATGTGTACTGGATGCCGCTGACAGAGGCGATACAGCAGCGCTACACAGCAGCATTCATTTGCTTTTGCATGAGAGCAGAGACGGTTATCAGTCATTCTGTACCATTTGCTGCCATTGTAAATTGGCAATGAGATGACGGTTACTAGTCCTTCTGTACTGTACTGTCTGCTGCTGTCATGGGTGCCCCTGGCTGAGGTCGGCCGGGGGCGCAAAAGACAAAAATGGGAATGACTCCCCAAGTCAATCCCTCCTTTATGGTATCTAAAAATCGAATCAGTCCTGCCTAGAATATGGGGCAAGTGTACTAGAGAACCAGTGTATCAGAGAACCAGAGAGCACAGCTGCTCCGTGTCAGATCCCACAGAAATGATGAGCTGCATGCCATTCACAGGGGGTGCCCCTGCAACAACCCCACCTGTTGCTTCCCTCCTCCCCCAGCCTTCCAGGGCTACCGTTGCAGTGTCCCCCCATTTGTGTGATGAAGTAATAAAGAATGCAGGAATAAGAAACAGTGATTTGTTACTGAGATAAAATGAGAGGAAGGCAGCCTCCAGCTGCTATGATATTCCAGACAGGACATTAAGCAGTGTGGGGGAGAGGAGCCCAGCATCCCGCTGCTATGATAGTCCAGGCAGTACAGAATCTTTTCTTTACACATGAAGGGCGGGGGCTGATGGAGCTCAGTCCCCAGTTGCTATGATGAAGACGGTTACCAGCCGTTCTGTACCATCTACCCAGGCGCCCCCGGCTGACCTCACCTGAGGCCAGCCAGGAGCACTCACGGGCTGATGATGAGGATGGATACCAGTCCTTCTGCACTGTACCATCTGCCACCAGGCTGATGATGACAATGGATAGCAGTCATATTGTACCATCTGCCACCAGGGACGGGGGAAAAGGATGCTGCAGTTCACTGCCGCAGCATCACGTCTACCAGCAGCATTCAGTAGACATAGGGTGACATTTAAAAAAGTCAAGAGATGATTTTTTTCCCTTTTCCTTCGGGGGGGGGGGGTAAATTGACGAGCTATGCCCTGAACCACCCCGGACAATGTGGTTGACCCTACAGGCATTGGGAGCTCAGCCAAGAATGCAAATGCTTTTCAGAGACTGCAGGAACTGTGGGATAGCTTGAGTCCTCAGTCCCCCCTCCCTCCATGAGCGTCCATTTGATTCTTTGGCTTTCCGTTATGCTTGTCACGCAGCAGTATGCTGAGTCCCTGCTGTGGCCTCTGTCTGGAGATTTTTTTTAAATGCTTTGGAATTTCGTCTTCTGTAACGGAGCTCTGATAGAACAGATTTGTCTGCCCATACAGCGATCACATCCGTACAGTCCATGCTGGAGCTCTTTTTGGATTTGGATTTGGGACTGCATCGCCACCCGTGCTGATCGGAGCTCCACGCTGGGCAAACAGGAAATGATATTCAAAAGTTCGTGGGGCTTTTCCTGTCTACCTGGCCACTGCATCCGAGTTCAGATTGCTGTCCAGAGTGGTCACAGTGGTGCACTGTGGGATACTGCCCAGAGGCCAATACCGTCGATTTGTGGCCACACTAACCCTAATCCAATATGGTAATACCGATATTAGCGCTACTCCTCTTGTTGGGGAGGAGTACAGAAACCGGTCTAAAGAGCCCTTTATATTGATATAAAGGGCCTCGTAGTGTGGACAGGTGTGGTGTTAAATCGGTTTAACGCTCCTAAAATCTATTTAAACGCGTAGTGTAGACCAGGCCTCTCTCTCTCTCTCTCTCTCTCTCTCTCTCTCTCTCAATGTTCTTCCTTGCTCCAGGCTGGTTTCTTAGGACTCTTTGACTAGAAAAGGAAAAAGATATGAAATGTAGGGCTGAATTTTCAGGGACAACAGCCCTAGTGCACACCAATTTCTGCTGCATATGCTATTAGATAGTGTGTGTTTCCAGTAACCTACATGCAGAATTGTCTATCTAGACATCTAAATGCAAATGGAGAGCAATTTCACAGCAGTTACAAATATATGTGCACTATTGGTTGCTCATGAGGACTTCTATCTACTGAAAATATGGCCTAGATTATGAAAGAATTTATATGAAATACTGTATGCATTCCAGTCATTGCCTATTGCATATGGGCTGGGTATCCTTATATGTTTGAAAATTGTTTTAATGAAATATTCTTTTTTAAAGAGATACTTAATGATCTATCTATCTATCTATCTATCTATCTATCTATCTATCTATCTATCTATCTATCTATCTATCTATCTATCTAAACTAAAAATGGGTATATTGAAAAAGCAGTGTCATTTGGAGACAGTAATGATGAGACAGCTGATTAATTTTGACCTCCTCCTTTAATTTACTGTCATGATCCTCTGAAAGCATTATAGATAGATTCATTGTAACCAACCCTCTACCCCCTCAAATAAATACAGCTTTAAAAAACTCATGTGTGATGCACCAGATTTCTGAGATTCACAAACACTATATTATCTCTTCCTCCTTCAAACAAGTTGCTTTCATTCAGAGTACAACACTATGGTTATTCCTAAACCTGAATTTCCTGGTGTCAGGGTTCCCTCCCCACCCTGAACTCTGGGGTACAGATGTGGGGACAAGCATGAAAGACCCCCGAAGCTTATTTCTACCAGCTTAGGTTAAAAACTTCCTCAAGGCACAAATCCTTCCTTGTCCTTGGATGGGTACTGCTGCCACCACCAAGTGAGTTAGACAAAGATTCAAGAAAAGGACCACTTGGAGTTCCTGTTTCCCTAAAATATTCCCTCAAGCATCTTCACCCCCCTTCCTGAGGAGGCTTGAGAATAATATGCCAACCAAATAGTTTAACAAGGTGAGCACAGACCAGAGCCTTGGGTTTTTAGGACACTAAAAACGAATCAGATTCTTAAAAAAACCAGTACTTTATTATAAAGAAAAAAGTAAAAGACGTACCTCTGTAAAATCAGGATGGAAAGTAATTTTACAGGGTAATAAGATTCAAAACACAGAGGATTCCCCTCTAGGCAAAACTTTAAAGTTACAAAAAAACAGGAATATTTGGAGCAGCCCATACCATGTGTGAGATGCCCTCATCTGCCACCCAAAGGACACAAGTCACACAACTGGTAGCTTAGGCTGTACAAAATATGATAATATGAATGGGTCTTAATGAATTACTTAAAATAAACATCCTAAAATATGTTCTTATTTTGTTTTTACATGGGAAAAATTGTGCCCTCCATTACACATCTGTAACCCCGCAGCAAATCATTTCCCCTTGGTGTGCATAAGGGTAGACTCTGGCCTCGTATTACAGAAAGTCTATCTAACACTATTGCATCAGTATAAACTAGTGAGCTTGCAGACTGGTGATTCAGCTCTAATGAGGCATAAATACAACCTAATTGACATGAGTTGAACCACTGCAGTTACATAGGTTATTTAATTACTTGTATACAGTCAACTGAGGTTGCAGCCAATATGTGGCACTATAAAGTGCAGAAATGATCTCTGGCCCATACTAGGACCACTTAAAAAATCTGTTCTGATTAATGTCTCTTATTTTGTATCAGATCTAACAATGGTATAAACTAAAGCACCTACTGTTCTCACCATTGTAACTAAGCACAAATATGTTGAAATATTTTACTTATATTTTTTTCATTTGTAACAAAAGAGTGCCAAATTGACAACTATGAAGACTGTACTTCTCACTAAGTCCACAAAACAGGCAGAATGTGACAGCATTGATATCAGTGGGATTTATCACATGTTTCAAAATACTCATGTGACTTGTGTCACATGGGCTACTCCAAATATATTGAATAGGCAGGTATGGACATACAATTGTGAGTTAAGTTAACTACTTTTCTATGCAGAAAAAGTTAAAGTTATGGAAGCAACCCAAATATGAGAGCCTGTCTCAGCCAACTGAAAGGAAATCATGGTCTTTTGGAATCACTCAGTATACAACAAATACATTATGCTCAGGGGCGGCTCCAGGCCCCAGTACTCCAAGCGCGTGCTTGGGGCGGCACGCTGCGGGGGGTGCACTGACGGTTGCTGGGAGGGCGGCAGGTGGCTCCGGTGGACCTCCCGCAGGCGTGCCTGCGGAGGGTCCGCTGGTCCCGCGGCTCCGGTGGACCAGTGGACCACCGGAACCGCGGAACCGGCGACCGGCAGAGCGCCCCCCGCGGTGTGCCGCCGTGCTGGGGCAGCAAAATTGCTAGAGCCGCCCCTGATTATGATGGTGGTGGATTATAGCCATGAGAGTTTTCCTTACCTGAATTGAGATCCTATCAGCAAAAATCAAAACAAAAATTGGGTGCTGGACCATGTGGTGCACTGGAAAACTGAGTGAAATAGAGAAATTACTCAGATCAATATTAAGTATTTTTGGAATGAATTAAATGAGATGTAGAAGATCCCAAACAGATGGTATCACAGTACTGTACTCAGGAAGGAAAGATTATATTCACATAGAGGGAGCTGGAATACTCTTTGATAAAAAGGCAGCACAAGCTTACAGAAATGGGAACAAGTTGAGTCATAAATTATAAGAGTATGTTTTGTTACAAATCATGCTAAAGTAACTATCATCCAGTGTTATACGCTTACCAATGATCACAATGACCAAGCGAAAGATGCATTCTACAGTAAGTTGCAAGATAAACTAAATCTGGTTAATGGTTATGATATCATTCTGTTTATGGCTGATTCAATTGCCAAAGTTTGTAACAACAACCTTATATACGAGCATTTCATAGATCTACATGGAATTGAGGGACAGACTGGCAATGGTGAAAGAATCATTCAGCTGTGCAGCATGTGTAATCTGTGTATTGGGAGGGGACTCTTTTCCCTGCTTGCAGGAAAATCAAGCTAACATGGAAATCAAATGATGGAATTACTGAGAAACAATTGTATTATATTGCCATAAAGCAGACAGTGCAGAAAATAACTGCTAGATACATGGTCTTTTAAAAGTGCTGATGTAAGAAGTGACCGCTATCTTGTCATTGGAATAGTTAGAATAAAGCTAAAAAGACAAGCTAACAAGAAGAAAAAAATATTTGATGTGAAGAAACTGTCTGACCTGGGAATCAGAAGGGATTTTAAATCTAGCTTTCAAACAGATATCAAGAGCAGCAGGGAATGAATGATAATATAGAGGAACAATGAGTTTGATTTAGAGATGTCCACCGGCAAGCTAATACAACGTCTCTTGGACCAAGAGGATCAAGGAAACAAGTGTAGATACAGCCACACACATGGAAATTGATTGGGGAAAGAAAAGCCTTAAAAAAGAGGAAAGCACAAGTGACACAAGAAGAACACATGATGCAGCAGGAGTATGTAGTGAAGTGAAGTTATGTGAGAATGATAAAGGAGAATGGTTTGACAAAAAAGCAAGAGAAACTGAAGAAGCCTCAGTGAGAAGAGATGCTAAGAAACTGTTTTTGGTGTGTAAGCAATAGTCACCACAGTTTCAGAGTCACAGTGGTATTGTAAAAGTGAAAGATAGAATATTTTTAATAATGGAAGCAAAACAGAAGAATGATGGAGGATGTGGTAGTACACAAAATAAATAAACTTTGTATTATAGTTTGGGAGAAAGAACTCTGCCCAGAAGATCATCTATAATTTACCAAAGAAAACCAACCAATTGGTGGCAAAGAGTTCTGTGGCACTTTATAGACTAACAAACATATTGGAGCATGAGCTTTTGTGAGTGAATACCCACTTCGTGGGATGCATGGGACCAATTGGTTTGCAGTAACTGGCAAGGAATAACATTAATTTCAATATCTGGAAAAGTGTTCTGCTGTATACTATTGAACAGAATCAGACTGGTTATAGATGGAAAACTGTGTAATGAGAAAGCAGGCTTTAGACCAAAAAGATTGTGTGTAGATTACATCTTTACCTTGGACAACTGATTGAGAAATGGCTCACCTTCAAGAGAACATGTCTTGAACTTCACAGATTTTTCCAAAACTTTCTACTGAATGCACAGAGAGTCACAATGGAAGAGCTTGCAACAATATGGGCTTCATAGAAAGATAGCGTCACTGGTCAACATTCTGGATGGAGGTTCAAAATGCTGTGTTAGGACAGAAAGTGAAGAAACTAAGACCAGGTCTATAGTAGGAAATTAGGTTGGTATAACTACATCACATGGGGGTATGAAAAATCCACCACCCTGAGTGGTGTAGTTAAAACACCTTAAACTCCTGTGTAGACAGTGCTAGACTGACAGGAGAATTATTCCATTGACCTAGTTACCACCTCTCGGGGAGGTGGATTACCTACACTGACTGGAGAATCATAAGAATCCCGTAGGTAGTGTCTTCACTGAAGCACTGCAGCAGCACAGCATTTTGCAGACAAGCCCTAACTGGTTTGAAAACATCACTAGAGTATGTCAGGGTTGTGTTTTATCACACTTCTTTTATGCATTGTCATAGATTATGTGACGTGAAGAGCATCATCAAAGGAAGAAACAGGAGTTATTTGGAGTAAAGAAAAACTTCAAGATCTTGACTTGACAGATGATAATTTTCTATTGGACACAGATGATGACACTATCAATGTCAAACGTGATGCTGCCAAAATAGGATTAAGAATCAGACAAAAGAAAATGAAAGACATGGCCATTGAAAGAGGAGTCAGCAATGATGGGGTATGATTAGCAGCTTTGTATATCTTCTGCTGATGTGCAACTCCATCAGGAAATGGAAGTAAGAATTGAGGAGGCAAGTAGAGCTTTTTTTTTTCTTTTTTTTTTCTGAGACTGGCAAATATTTTGAAAAATGAGGAGACTCACACAAGACCCAAGATAAAGTTATACACTATCATTATGGTAGCCACATTGCTATATGCTTCCAAACTTGGCAAATGCTAAAAGCCCACAACAGGGAACTTAATGCATTCCATCAGAAACACATGTAGAGAATACTTGGAGGTGGGTAGACATAACTTATGTTGGTGTGTTATGAAGGACTGGCCAACAGACTGTAGAGGCAATGATTCAAGAAAGAAGGCTGAAGTGTTTTGATCATGTTGTATGGATGTCAAAAAACTTAATTTCGATACAAACTGTTGTCTGGATACCAGTTAGAGAAAGATGGAAAAGAGGAGGATCGCAGTTGACATATTTTTTTTTAAAAAAGAGAAACTTTTCCTAAGTTGGAAACAATATAATGGAGCAAAAAATGTGGCATTAGACAGGTGAAGCTGGAAACATTGGGTTGTTTTGTGTCACAAGACATGAGAGCATCTAGTCATAAATAATATAATCAGTTCTTAATTTTTCAAAGAGAATTACTTTTGTACAGTATAATTTGAATTGTGGACTTGTCTCATCCTACTTCATAGATGCTTTCAGGTTCCTAAATCGTGTCTCCATTTCTACTATAGCAGGAGACTGTTAAAATAAAATAAAACAAACAAACAAAAAAATTCCTGTAGTCAATGAATTCAGGAAAGTAAGTATCATGAAATAATTTTCATGTACTCTAACTTATGTGACGTACAAATATTTAGATAATTATCCCCTTATTCAAAAATTCTGTATCTGAGGCCTTAAATAAAAAGTTTCCTTTTAAAATTTTGTTCACTATTTTCTTTTGCTAAAACCAAAACAATACAACATCTGCCTTCTCTATAGCACTGTATGATGATGCAATAAATTGGATAAGTACCAGAAGAACATTAAATTATTAACTAGCATTAATAAATTATCTAAATTGCAGCAATAAAGAAACATCATTATGATATCAAATGCCATACAGGAATTGTTATGAGAATACTGTAGGAAATATCATGGGTTAAGTTTTGGGAATATATTACTGATCAAGCCCCAGCCTGATGCAATGGAATCACTTATGAAATGTGCTGATCATACATATCAGCTACACTCTCTGGAGGAGCTGACCTTTATTGTAAAATAATTAATATAAAACCAAACAAAATTATGGGACAAAAACTTTGAAATACCATTTCGCTACTGGAAGTTGAAATCTAAGGAAATAAAAATACTAAATATTTAGGATTTAGGCTGATATTAAGAATACCATCTATAGACTCTGTTATAGTTAATGTGTGTGTTGATTTATATGATATGTGTATGATATATAGAAATGCCAGTTCTCCCAGTATGTCCATCAGAATTTACAAGTGGAGTTATATTTTGCATCATACTAAAACAAAGCAATTAATGTACTTAAAAATTCAATTTATCATTTCATTTCTCTCACCATATCCTTCAGAATGCACAAGTAGAACTTAATCCTTTGAGCATATTTGATTGCTTTGTCTTCATATAATGCAAAATGTAATTTAACATTTAAAACAAATACACTTAATAGTGGAGCTTTAATGTTAACAGTCTTTGTTTTTGTATTCATGTTCTTCACAAACTCTCTTTTTATTGATAGAAAGTGACTGTATCTTAATCACTGATAGAGAGATGAGAGAGATGATAGATATATAAAAATAGTAGATTGCATATTGTAACATTCTCTAACACTGATCAATATATTAAAAATATAAAATTTCACTACAGAGAAAGAGAGAGAGAGACGGGTGTCAGGGTTCCCTCTCCAATCTGAACTCTGGAGTACAGATGTGTGGATCCACATGAAAGACCCCCTAAACTTAAATTCCACCAGCTTAGGTTAAAAACTTCCCCAAGGCACATATTCCTTTCCTTGTCTTTGAACGGTATTGCTGCCACCTCCAAGTGATTTAAACAAACATTCAGGGATGGGCCAGTTGGAGCCCTATCCCCCAAAATATCACCCCAGGCCTCTTCACCCCCTTTCCTGGGGAGGCTTGAGAATAATATATTAACCAATTGGGTACAGTGTGAGCACAGACCAAATCCCTGTCTTTTTAGGACGCTGAAAATCAATAAGGTTCTTAAAAGAAGAATTAAAAAAAAAAAAAGTAAAAGAACCACACCTGCAAAATCAGGATGGAAGGTAACTTTACAGGTTAGATAAAAAGATTTAAAACACAGAGGCTTCCCCTCTGACTCTGCTTCCCAGTTACAAAACAGGAATGAAATTACCTCTAAGCATAGGGAAAATTCAAAAGCTAAAACAAATGATAATCTAGCACATTTCCTTGCTTTACTTACTATTTTTGTAATCTTAAATGCTCATTTCAGGTAAGTTTTTAGATGTTTTTTTCCTGCCCTAGTCTTTCTCTCTCTGAGAAGGATCAAACAAAGAGAGCACAAACAAAACCTCTTTCCCCCCTCCCGATTTGCAAGTGTCTTCTTTTCCCTTTGGTCCTTCTGGTCAGGTGCCAACTAGATTAATTGAACTTATTAACCCCTTACAGGTAAGGGGATTCTGTACCTCTGGCCAGGAGGGATTTTATGTTACTGTGTACATAAGTGTTGTTACCCTTCCCTTTATATTTATGGCAACAGGGCTGATAGTGTTGCCTATTAAGGATGCCTGATACTTCTCATTGTAAGATCCTGTTTTCAGTTGCTTTTATCTTACACAACATTTAACCACCTGGGCTAAAAATTTCTATGGGCAGGTGCCCACTGCAAGCTGATTTTTCCCCCTTTACTAAATTTCAGCCAAAAGGGTTCAGTCATTTCCAAGAATGATCGGGGAAAAAGACATTGTTTTGTCCATTGAAAAAAATGTCTGATGACCTTTAATTTGAATAGCTCTAGTGCCCCATTCTTTGATTAATTTCACATCCCTGGTCCAAAGATGTGGTGGTCTTTGTGTCAAGGATGTTCCTTTTGCTGTCCCTGTGAAAATCCACTCAAATTTGGTCAAGGTATAAATCTTTGAAAAATCACAATTCACATATGTTTGGTGGAGATTTCTTCCATTTTAGCAGTTGAAATATCCAAATATTCCATACTCACTGAACATGACTGAGCCTCTTACAGCTCCTAGTGCTGATCAGACTGCATATGAATCATCTCAATATAGGAACTGAGAATTGTCCCTTCAGCCCATGGCTACAGTGGTGAAGTCAGTCCTTCCCAGTAATGGCTGCTCTGTGCCAGGGTGCAGAGGGAGAACTGAAAGTGGAGAGCTTTTATCTCTGTGCTTTCAATGACCACCTGATAGATTCCTCCTCCATGCTGCTTGGTTTCTGTCAGATTTGAATGAAGAGAGGTCAAAAGCTGGGCCAGAGGGAGAGAAAGGAGTAGACTGGAACAAAGAATCAAGTGAGACTGGAACCAGAATGTGTCCGTGGAAAAAATGTGAATAGGAGCAGGGGAACAGAGAAGAATAGGACTGGGAGCTGGAGAGAGAGAGAGAAGATGACGGGAAAAGGGATTGATTGGGCATGGATGCTGGGATTGGGATCCAATGGGGAGAAGTGCAAGTCATATTAGATCTTGGGGGATTGAGGAGTCACATAGCGAGTGGTGAAGTTCTATAATGATGGAATGTAAACAGAAAGGGTCAACTGGATTCTGCCTAGGCTTTCAGAAGGTCAGTTCCAAATGTAAGACCTACCCAATGCTGAGGGTTGATAAATTGCTAGAGAGGTTATGGGCCACCAGGTATATCACTACCCTCAACCTAACCAGGGGTTACTGACAGATCCCCTTTGCCCTAGAGTTCTAAGAAAATACAGTCTTCTACATTCCATTTGGCTTGTACCAATTTAAGATGATGACTTTTGTTCTACGTGATGCAGCAGCCACCTTCCATAGGCTGATGGACAAAGTGCTTCAGCCTCATGACCAGTATAGCTGCATACATCAGTGAGATTGTCAACTATAGTAAGTCCTGGAATGAGCATTTAAAATATGTTGCAGCAGTCTTGCATGCCCGCAGAAGTATGGCTCTTACAGCTAAGCCTGCCAAGTGCTGCTGAGCTAATCAAGGATTGACATATCCAAGGTATACAGTGGGGAGTGGACATCTGAGCACATTGGTGGGAAAGGTCCAAGCTCTAGCAGAATGCCCTAAGCCCACCATGAAGAAGTGGCAGGTATGACATTTCCTGGGATTGATAGTCTATTATAGGAGGTATATTCTGGTTTTCACCATGATCGTGTCCCCACTGATTGACCTAGTTAAACATACAATCCCCAAGAAGGCCTGGTAGTCTCAGGACTGTGTCATGGCCTTCAAGAAATTAAAATATCAGATACATGGGAGCTTGTCTTGTTCCACCCTGATTTTTTTGAAACCTTTAGTTCTGTAGATGGACATTGACATTGGCTTAGGGACCTCTGATGGACGCAGGGGAGGGGACACAGGATGTGTGCTTTGGCTGCTGGGTCCCCCGGATTATGCAGAAGAGTCATCCCAAAACTGCTGGCCCCAGAGTGGCTACACTCCCCCGTCCCAGGAGAGGGGTTTGGGGCTTTTATCTGCATTGTCACACCTTGTCCTACTGTCTCTAACCTTTTTCTTGATGTTATTGACACAGCCCCTGGGGAGCATTTCTCTGCAGCATTCTGGGGATTGCTCAGTATCTCTATGGCCTGTCCTCATTAGGGCCACATTTACCCTTTTTTTACTCATGAAGTATATGTGGAATCAGGTCGGGGGCCATGAATTAGCTCTAAAACAATACATATGCATATCACTTAGGATGCTTTGGCTCTTGAGAATGGAAGCTGTGGGTTTAATTTAAATAGCAATAACATAGAGAGGGAAATTTGAAGGGTGGATAAGAAGGATAATGATTCTTGTATGACATGTTTATCACCTATCAATATTTTAAATTGAAAAGTTCTGCATTGTTCTGGTAATTATACAGACTAAGCATTGACCATGTAACTTGCAATCAGCACTACCCCTACATTAAATCAGTTGTCATACAGCATTTACTGATTAGCAGTGTAGATAAAGCATTATATGGGAGCAGAAGAGCAGCACATACTGAATTAGTACCCATCAAGAAGCAATATGCCGCCAATTGATATTATGCTGACATTTTGGTATCCTGAAAAGTATGCTTGCAGAAAAGAAAAAAAATAGCCCACAGCATATGCTGCATTGGAAGAAGATGCTGCAGTTTAGTAATGGCTTGTGAGTGGGAGGAGGAGCAAATCCTAACAAACAATATTTGTATCATAGTTGCTAAAACGGCTAATTCAGCAACCAGGGTAGCTGCTGCAATGACACTAATGTGGGCTGCATGGAAAAACAAAGGCATTTGGCATTACCTCCACTTTTTGAAGGCTTCTAAACATTCTATGTGCTATACCACTACATTAGTTTCTTATTTTTTAAAATAAGCAAATAGATGATGTGATGACCAGCTACATGGTGGGAATCTTCTGTATTTGAAAATGCAAATATTAAAAAAAATCCAAACCCTTAAGCGGTAATATCTATTTTGTGGTTTTTTTCAGTCAAAACCATGACTATTTCTTTGATTTATTTTGAAAAAAACCTGATGATCATGACATCTGGTTTAAGTCAAGTATTCATTGATTGACATATTTCTCTAGTGCTAATTGAAGATATTGACCATTAAATTTATTTCCACAAATAAAGATTAGTTCAATGGAATGAGAGTAGCGCAGTATAATCAAAAGTTTGCTGCCTATAGCAGGAGGGGACTTTGTTATATTGTGCTTATAGAAAACTGGGAATTACCACTATTTGTTTTTTGGATTTTTTTTAAGATAAGCAATTAATATAACATTTTACTAATGAAAGAGTGGAACTCTAATTTCATAATTCTAAAAGGAATATTTTATTGATCTTTATGACTTGTCCATGCAATCAAATGTGTTGCCTTGTTCTGCATCATCCATCCTGTTTAGTATATTTTCATACCACATTACTTCCCACAACTGATATGCAAACCTAGGCATATAACAAAGACATTAAAACTCAACGTCATTATTTGTCATAGATGGTTGTTGTGGATTAACATACACTGTAGTAGTATTTTCTCTGGAACAAAAAGTTTGAAATGTTTTATATGATCTTTAATCTTTTTTATGTAGTGTAAATATAGCATTTTTTATTTGTTTTATACATGTTTCTCTCTGATATAGTGGTTATCATCCTGTGGTTCACAGGGTTGGGCTTCTGCAGACTAAGGATCCACAAAAACTTATTATCATAGAAGAGTGGTTTTCAACCTGTGGTTGGTGAACTTCTGGGTCCAAAGACTATGTCTAAGGTTTCCAAAGGGGTCCGTGCCTCCATCTGAAATTTTTTAGGGGTCTGCAATGAAAAAAAGGTTGAAAACCAGTGCTCTAGTACAAATAGAAAAGATTCACCAAGTATTTTATTTCTGTGGGTGATTTATTCTAGGAATCAGTCAGTTGGCTCAGCAAGGACCTGATCCAAAGCCCATTGAAATAAACAACAACATTTCAGTAGGCTTTGGATCAGACCCTATAATACTTGTAGAAATGTGCCCAATGAGAGTGTAGCAACTATAATTAGATACAGATAAGTAAAAATGGAATAATTTTATTTTGTTGTGGTTGTATTCTGTTCATCCTTTAAACTGCTGAGAGAAAATCAAAAAGAAACCAACAAACTTTTGCCATTGTCTTCAGTGGTTATAGGATTGCACAAAGCATTTGACTAAGGGCATAGAAAAACTCCCATGATGTCAATCAGAGCAGCATAGAATTCTTACCTTCTGTGTGCCTCAGTCCCACTTTTAAAAATGGTGATAATAGCTAACATAAAGTATTTTGAGATCTACAGATAGAAGAAAACTGTATAACCTAATTTCTGAAATAGTAACTGTCTGCTGGGATGTGTTAACTGCCCTCAACTTCTACTCAATTCAGGGGGTGCTTAACATCTCCCAAGATTAGGCCCAAATGCAAATTATTAAAATTATTATTATTAGAGCTGATTAGGAATCATAGAACTGGAAGGGACCTCGAGAGGTCATCTAGTCCAGTCACCTGCACTCACAGCAGGACTAAGTATTATCTAGACCATCCCTGACAGGTATTTGTTAAACCTACTCTTAAAAATCCCCAATGATGGAGATTCCACCATCACCCTAGGCAATTTATTCCAGTGATTAACCACTCTGACAGTTAGGAAGTTTTTCTTAATGTCCAACCTAAACCGCCCTTGCTGCAATGTAAGCCCATTGCTTCTTGTCCTATATTCAGAGGTTAAGAAGAACAATTTTTCTCCCTCCTCCTTGTAGCAATCTTTTATGTACTTGTAAACTATTAGCATGTCCCCTCTCAGTCTTCTCTTCTCCAGTCTAAACAAACTCATTTTTTAATCTTCCCTCATATGTCATATTTTCTAGACCTTTAATAATTTTTGTTGCTCTTCTCTGCTAATATAGTTCCTATTTTTAAGAAAGGGAAAAAAAGTGATCCAAGTAATGATAGGCCTGTTAGTTTGACATCTGTAGTATGCAAGGTCTTGGAAAAAAAATTGAAGGAGAAAGTAGTTAAGGACATTGAGGTCAATGGTAATTGGGACAAAATACAACATGGTTTTACAAAAGGTAGATCGTGCCAAACCAACCTGATCTCCTTCTTTGAGAAGGTAACAGATTTTTTAGACAAAGGAAATGCAGTGGATCTAATTTACCTCGATTTCAGTAAGGCATTTGATACAGTTCCACATGGGGAATTATTAGTTAAATTGGAAAAGATGGGGATCAATATGAAAATTGAAAGGTGGATAAGGAACTGGTTAAAGGGGAGACTACAACGGGTCATACTGAAAGGTGAACTGTCAGTCTGGAAGGAGGTTACTAGTGGAGTTCCTCAGGGATCGGTTTTGGGACCAATCTTATTTAATCTTTTTATTACTGACCTTGGCACAAAAAGTGGGAATGTGCTAATAAAGTTTGCGGATGACACAAAGCTGGGAGGTATTGCTAACACAGAGAAGGACCGGGATATGATACAGGAAGATCTGGATGACCTTGTAAACTGGAGTAATAGTAATAGGATGAAATTTAATAGTGAAAAGTGCAAGGTCATGCGTTTAGGGATTAAAAACAAGAATTTTGGTTATAAATTGGGGACACATCAGCTGGAAGTAACAGAGGAGGAGAAGGACCTTGGAGTATTGGTTGATCACAGGATGATTATGAGCCGCCAATGTCATATGGCCGTTAAAAAAGCTAATGCGGTTTTAGGATGCATGAGGCGAGGTATTTCCAGTAAAGATAAGGAGGTGTTAGTACCGTTATACAAGGCACTGGTGAGACCTCATCTGGAAAACTGTGTGCAGTTCTGGTCTCCCATGTTTAAGAAGGATGAATTCAAACTGGAACAGGTACAGAGAAGGGCTACTAGGATGATCCGAGGAATGGAAAACCTGTCTTATTAAAGGAGACTCAAAGAGCTTGGCTTGTTTAGCCTAACGAAAAGAAGACTGAGGGGAGATATGATTGCTCTTTATAAATATATCAGAGGGATTAATATTAGGGAGGGAGAAGAATTATTTAAGATTAGTACCAATGTGGACACAAGAACAAATGGATATAAACTGGACACTAGGAAGTTTAGACTTGAAATTAGACGAAGGTTTCTAACCATTAGAGGAGTGAAGTTCTGGAACAGCCTTCCAAGGGAAGTAGTGGGGGCAAAAAACATATCTGACTTTAAGACTAAGCTTGATAAGTTTATGGAGGGGATGGTATGATGTGATAGCCTAATTTTGGCAATTAGTTCATCTTTGATTATTAGCAGGTAAATATGTCCAATGGTCTGCGATGGGATGTTAGATGGGGTGGAATATGAGTTACTACAGAGAATTCTTTCCTGGGTGCTGGCTGGTGAGTCTTATTTGGGGTTGGGAAGGAATTTTCCTCCAGGGCAGATTGGCGGAGGCCCTGGAGGTTTTTCGCCTTCCTCTGCATCATTGGGCATGGGTCACTTGCTGGAGGATTCTCTGCACCTTGAGGTTTTAAACCACGATTTGAGAACTTCAATAATTCAGACATAGATTAATAGATTCTAGGACTGGAAGGGACCTTGAGAGGTCATCGAGTCCAGTCCCCTGCCCTCATGGCAGGACCAAATACTGTCTAGACCATCCCTGTTAGACATTTATATAACCTACTCTTAAATATCTCCAGAGAAGGCGATTCCACAACCTCCCTAGGCAATTTATTCCAGTGTTTAACCACCCTGACAGTTAGGAACTTTTTCCTAATGTCCAACCTAAACCTCCCTTGCTGCAGTTTAAGCCCGTTGCTTCTTGTTCTATCATTAGAGGCTAAGGTGAACAAGTTTTCTCCCTCCTTCTTATGACACCCTTTTAGATACCTGAAAACTGCTATCATGTCTCCTCTCAGTCTTCTCTTTTCCAAACTAAACAAACCCAATTCTTTCAGCCTTCCTTCATAGGTCATGTTTTCAAGACCTTTAATCATTCTTGTTGCTCTTCTCTGGACCCTCTCCAATTTCTCCACATCTTTCTTGAAATGCGGTGCCCAGAACTGGACACAATACTCCAGTTGAGGTCTAACCAGCGCAGAGTAGAGCAGAAGAATGACTTCTTGTGTCTTGCTCACAATACACCTGTTAATGCATCCCAGAATCACGTTTGCTTTTTTTAGGTTAGGGGCTTGTTCCAAGAGTAGGTGGGTGGGCAAGATTTTGTGGCCTGCATTATGCAGGAGGTCAGACTAGATGACCATAATGGTCCCTTCTGACCTTAAGTCTATGAATCTGCACTTTCTCCAATTTGTCCACATCTTTCCTGAAATGTGGCACCCAGAACTGGACACAGTACTTCAGTTGATGCCTAATCAGCATGGAGTACAGTGGAAGAATTATTTATTGTGTCTTCCTTACAATACTCCTGCTAAAACATTTGTGACAGTCTTATGTATGGATGGATTAATTTAGATAATTTTGCAGATATATATGGTTATGCCTGAAGTGATAATTGATCAGTTGGACTCAAACGCTAAAGTGTCTGGTTTTCCAGGCAGAAGAATCCAAAGAATAGTCTAAAAAAAAAATTATTTTATATGTTATGTACTCTGTTGTATATTCAGAAAATGTTATTCTGTGGGGTATTATAAATATTTTATCACTTTTAGGATGAGCTAATTAATTCACAGATGGCTTCATCACTCTTCAGTATTATAGTTATTTCAAGTTTATATTGATACCACTTTTGTATTGTACTTCACTAGCATGCAATTTGATTTCTGAAATATTACAGAAATGACCATTTCTTGAAATGTTAATAACTAAACACATTTCTTATTAGAATTATTTAGATATAAAGACTTTTTTTTTAAATGTTCCCTAAGTTAGCAATTTGGGATAAATTAAGTGGCAGCTCTTGTTAGATTCTGCTGTGGTGCTACATCACCAACACAAAACATTCACACTATCTGAGACTCTTCATCACAAGTGTAGTCTGTTCCATGAAACCCTAGAGTCAATCAGAGGATTGTATCAGATCAGGATTGATGTACATTGACAGCAGCATTTCGGAAGCTTATTCAATATTTCTCTATACCTGGCTCAACCCCTGGCCAACTGACCCTCACTTCATAAGTATTGAGACAACTTATAATAAAAAAGTAAAAAAAAAACATTTTGATGAGTTATTTATTTAGTATAGTCAATAAAGTTTCAAGAAAAATTCACTTGAGCAATATTTCTGAAATTAAATCTCAATATTGTAACTTGAATAAGTTTTGAGAAACTAATACAATGCATACTTTTCTTACTGGAAAAGAAATTAAATGCTTTACTCACCCCAGAATTCATGCTAATATGCCTTTCTTCCTCTAAATCAGCTTTAATCAATTATCATGAGGAAACATTATTACGGTTCTGAATAACAATAAATGAAAGTATTATGGTTCAGAGTAGGCAATTTTTTTTGTTCTTGATAAATATGCAATATTAGCAACTACAAAGTCATTACATGTTTTATTGTTTTTGAAAGCTAAGGTTTGAACAGAGTAGCAAAATGACAGAGGAATCGTCTGGAAACTTTTCAAAGAGTGAAAACAATGTTAGATGTCCTTATCCATCATACAGCTGACAAAGATGGAATTGCAGGACCTGCCCCAGTTGCTGAGTTAGTCATTGCAGTCAAAGAAATTTGTAGTCTCTTAGAACCTTGACCCTATAAGGAAAATTAAGGGAAGTAACAAGGGATTGGCATTTTAGGTGTAATGTGGTAGGGCTCTGCATGGGTTCAAGTGGAGCAATCATATGATCATGGCCTTAGTTAAAATATATATATTTTTAAAAAATAAGGGTTGCATTTTGGCTTTTTGTACCTTATTCCAATAATAGTTAGCATTCATTTCCCCCCTCCCCTTTTTTTAAAGAAGCAAGACCATGCTGTTCAGTCTGGATATCAATACTGAAAGTAAAAAGTAAACAGCTGAGGAGCTAATAAGAACATAGATTATAATTAGTAGGAGGTAGATTACTTCAGTAGAAGGTAAGATCTATCTATCTATCTATCTATCTATCCAATCACTATAGTCACTAATCGCTGTAGTATGTGAGCACCTTCTATATGAATCAACAGCAATAGTGAAGTCCCTACATGAGTCTTTGGCATGTCTCCCTTTTGAGGATTAATCTCTGCTTGAGTATGAGTTTTGGGGTTTTGGAAGGTATCTTCTCCCCTTATTGAAAATCAGATGTATAGCTGTACTTATTTTGTGGCTGATGGAGTTCATAGTGAAAACCTTGGTAGCAGGTGACACAATGAAGAACATTTGGCTGTGGAACTGCTTGACACAAATGATCAAAATGAACCCGGACCCAGACATTGTAGCAAATGTATTCAATATCAAAATGTTTGTTTTCAAAAATTATTTAACAGCACTGTGCAATCGCAGTGTAAATGTTAGAAGCTGAATTCATGAAAAGAGAAAGACAAGACCGCCTTTAATTCCCTCTTGCTATAATTCCATTGTAAAATAAGTCTAAAACTAATCCTCACTATGAGGCTTAAAAGTGGTTATCTCCCTCCACATACTATTTATTTGATTGCATTTGTTCACACCCTTCCCAAACATTGTTTGCATTTGATTTATGTAAATCCTAAATTGTTGGCTTCTTTCAAATCACTACTTTGGAAATCGTATTCTTAAGTGTTACTTGTGTTTAAAAAAATATGTACATATATTTTCAGTATTCAGTTAGAATAAAACTTTACACTAAAATTATTGTTTCTTACTCTACAACAGTGTATATGTATAAAGCCAGGAATTAAGATTTTATGTTCTATTTTATTGAAGTTTATTAAGTATGCTATTAAACCATCCATGGCTGGTAGAAGGACTCTGGTTTCACAGCCAGCCAGGTGTAATTCAGAGCAGATATCCAGCTGTTCTAGTCTATTCTGGGAATATAACAAATTCTTATAATCTCACTTGTAGAGAGTCACAAATAATTCCTTTCCCACCAGCTCTAACTAATGGATGCTGGCCACAGATGAGGAGTCAGGCTGAGTCCCATTATTCCCATCTTGGTGGGATCTTGGGGACTATAAATTATCTCAAGCTGTAGCAGTTTATTCCTTCAGGTCTGAAGTTTCCTAGCTGAATTCCTGGTGTACTGGGCATTATGAATGGTCACATTTTGGTGGGCAGAGTAGATGATCTAATGGCTCCTTCTGGCCTAAACTGAAGCTATGATTACATGTTTCTCCCTCAAATCTGAAAATGCCCAAATAACAGGACCATCAAATGCTAATATCTTCTGTGTCCAAATAGTTTATTTGCCCATCTTTAACATGCACTACATACTACAACCCTTCATGTATTCTAAACAGAAATTCTTACTAATCATACCATAAATAACTAAAATAAAGGATAGAGTGCTATGCACTTACAGTTAGTAAATCCACAAGTAATTATGAGACAATTTGGGGCTATATCCTAAGCTATTGTAAATCAATGTAGCTCTATTAACCAAAGAGAGCCAAGCCATACCAGCTGTGAACCTGACCCTAGTGTCTTCTTTAGGTCATAAAAATCAACAGAGATAATATATTTAATATGTAATAATGATGTACTAATTAATATGGAAATATCACCTTTTGATAACATGGTGATTTATAAAGCAGGATATAAATGAGAAAACAATTTTGTGAAAATATTGGAAATGGTTTCCATTTTTTCAGGGTTTGAACAGAATTTTTTTTCATAATAATATTTCTGATTACAGTTAAACCCTGTTATCTCGACGGCCTAGGGGTTTGCCAAAAGCCATCGAGATAACCAATGATCGAGATAAACCCCTATCCACCCCCCCACCCCCTCCCTGCCCCCTTACCGCGCTGCCTGCACGTGGCTGGATCCGGCAAAGCGGAGCCGGGCGGACGGACGGACGGACGGGCGGGCGGGGAAGCGGAGCCGGCGGGCGGGCGGCAGGCGAAGCCGGGACCAGGTATGTGGGGCGGGGACGGGCAGGGACCAGGTATGCGGGCCGGGCGGGCGGGCGGGCGGGGACAGGCAGGGACCGGGTATGCGGGGGCGGGGAAGTGGGGACCGGCGGGCGGGGAAGCGGAGCCGGCGGGCGGGCGGCAGGAGAAGCCGGGACCAGGTATGTGGGGCGGGGACGGGCAGGGACCAGGTATGCGGGCCGGGCGGGCGGGCGGGCGGGGACAGGCAGGGACCGGGTATGCGGGGGCGGGGAAGCGGGGACCGGCGGGCGGGGAAGCGGAGCCGGCGGGCGGGCGGCAGGAGAAGCCGGGACCAGGTATGTGGGGCGGGGACGGGCAGGGACCAGGTATGCGGGCCGGGCGGGCGGGCGGGGACAGGCAGGGACCGGGTATGCGGGGGCGGGGAAGCGGGGACCGGCGGGCGGGGAAGCGGAGCCGGCGGGCGGGCGGCAGGAGAAGCCGGGACCAGGTATGGGGGGCGGGACGGGCAGGGACCAGGTATGCGGGCCGGGCGGGCGGGCGGGCGGGGACAGGCAGGGACCGGGTATGCGGGGGCGGGGAAGCGGGGACCGGCGGGCGGGGAAGCGGAGCCGGCGGGCGGGCGGCAGGAGAAGCCGGGACCAGGTATGCGGGCCGGGCGGGCGGGCGGGGACAGGCAGGGACCGGGTATGCGGGGGCGGGGAAGCGGGGACCGGCGGGCGGGGAAGCGGAGCCGGCGGGCGGGCGGCAGGAGAAGCCGGGACCAGGTATGTGGGGCGGGGACGGGCAGGGACCAGGTATGCGGGCCGGGCGGGCGGCGGGGGGGGACAGGCAGGGACCGGGTATGCGGGGGCGGGGAAGCGGGGACCGGCGGGCGGGGAAGCGGAGCCGGCGGGCGGGCGGCAGGAGAAGCCGGGACCAGGTATGTGGGGCGGGGACGGGCAGGGACCAGGTATGCGGGCCGGGCGGGCGGGCGGGGACAGGCAGGGACCGGGTATGCGGGGGCGGGCAAGCGGGGACCGCCGGCGGGGAAGCGGAGCCGGCGGGCGGGCGGCAGGAGAAGCCGGGACCAGGTATGTGGGGCGGGGACGGGCAGGGACCAGGTATGCGGGCCGGGGGCGGGCGGGCGGGCGGGACAGGCAGGGACCGGGTATGCGGGGGCGGGGAAGCGGGGACCGGCGGGCGGGGAAGCGGAGCCGGCGGGCGGGCGGCAGGAGAAGCCGGGACCAGGTATGCGGGCCGGGCGGGCGGGCGGGGACAGGCAGGGACCGGGTATGCGGGGGCGGGGAAGCGGGGACCGGCGGGCGGGGAAGCGGAGCCGGCGGGCGGGCGGCAGGAGAAGCCGGGACCAGGTATGTGGGGCGGGGACGGGCAGGGACCAGGTATGCGGGGCCAGGCGGGCGGGGACAGGCAGGGACCGGGTATGCGGGGGCGGGCGGGGAAGCGGAGCCGGGCGGACGGGCGGGCGGCGAAGCGGGGAACCGCGGGGCTGGGGAGCCGGGGAGCGGGCGGCTGGGGACACGGTGGGTCGGGGACGCGGGGAGCCGGGCGGCTGGGGACGCGGGAAGCGGGCGGCTGGGGAACCGCGCGGCTGGAGAGCCGGGAAGCCGGCGGCTGGGGACACGGTGGGTCGGGGACGGGCTCGAGATATTAGGGTTCGGCAAATCGACATAACGGATGAGAAACTCATAAGCCAAAGAGGGAGTTTGGCGGTTCCACTTGTAAACCGTCGACTTAACAGGATTGGCAAGTTAACCGAGGTCGACATAAATGGGTTCGACTGTATAACTTTATCCTAGAGTTTATTAAAGACCAATGTCTCTTTTTTTAGACTAGTCAAATCAATACTTGTTTATCCCACAGCACAGATCTGCACTTGAGGCACTACTGCATCATGGAGGCCAGAGAAACCCCTGTTGTTGTAATGTGCCAACACTATATAGGCCAGTGGCTGGTGGCCAATGCAGTAGACCCATACTCACTGCTCCCCAATCAGGCTGCATGATTGGTTAGAGTCTGGTTCTAGATCAGGGACTGGCCTGTTCTACTACTTGGAGGATCACTACAGCTGCAGATAAAGAATTGCCCCTAAGTTATGAATGTATATGATATTGACTTAAGTTTTTAAGCTGAAATATAAAATAAGTAGTATCATACCATTTACATTAAAATGGTTTGCACTTCTCCTTTGGTAACATTTTACTTCAAAGTTCTGCTACACTAGATTTGTTAAGCATTTCTTTATGGCTTATTAGTACTTATTTATTGATTTCTGTATTCATGGCTTATTAATAAATATTAGCTACTAAGACCATCATTAAGCGCATTATGATGATTCATTTAGTAAGCATATGTACTTAAAGCCTATAATCATTTCACCAGTTGCCAGTAGCTGACACTATGAAGCCGATACATTTCATGAGGCCAAAGACCAGCAATACTCTGTCCTAGAAGTTATCAAAGTTTGTCAACACTGTAATGGACGTTGTTCAGATAGTACATTTTTAAAGGCCCAGTTATTGCAAGGTCTGACAAATTGCATAAATTATTAAGGAGGGAGGCAGTGGTGAATGCAGGGCTTGGGAGGGCACAAAATCTCCACACTTACAAAGAGCTCAGTGTTCGGATTGTATATGGGTAAGCTTTTAAGGGAAATAAAGGAAGGCTTGTTTGTTTTCTTTATAACCTTGAGCAGTGTTTAATATAGACTTTTTTGAGGCCCTGGATACTGCTGTTTAAAATTGTCCTGTTTCAAAGCTGGTAGAAAGCAACATAAAATAAATATGTTTACTTGGGATTCAAATGATAAGGAATAAATGTCCACATTACATAAATTGTCTTTATACATTTGCAGAACTCACTAAACTCTGTCCATAATAATTACATCATTATTACCATAGTAACTAATGCAAGTCAAAGTGGAAAGACAAGCAGAAGACCCCCCCCATGATAAAACTGAACAAAATGTGTAGCATAAACACAGTATGTGATGGGGTGAGGTTCTATAAAAATATTGCGGTCTGCCATGTATAAGTAATCTCATAATCTGAAAATATGAACTCATAATAATTGAAATTGTATAGCATCACATGCCATCAGCTACTGTATCTCACTCATTCCTACCCTCTCTCATTTGCATATAAAGTTTTTAAAATTGTTTTAAATCATTACTTCTCTCAGCAACTACAACATGCCCACCCTGATCTGATTCCAAACTCTATTTACTCATACAGCAAGATTTGGGGTACCAGTGAGGATAGGGCTGTAAAATAGTAAGATACAATTTTCACTTGAATTCTTGAAGGCCCTCATCAGAAAATGTTTTAGAATCACTTAATCCCATTAACGTCAAGTAGCCAAAATTTGCAAAATTGTTTTGGAATATCATTAATATTGTCTATAAAACCAAAATATTAAAATTATCACAAAACCTATTTGAAGAAAATCTCCCACCTTGATCTAGCTGGTATGTATAGCTGTATAATCATATTGTGGTGGTTATACAGTATGTTGCCTATTAGGCCATGTCAGTTAAGTCTGCATCATGCTGAGGCAGAGTAGAACTCTGAAATTTCTTAAAGAGCCCAGTGCTACATTTCTTGCATATTCTGTGTTCCCTTTGGAATCAATGAGTGCTCAGGATGTGTAGTGAATACAGGATCATGTGTAGAGTACCCTCAACTCCTGTTGACTTCAAGGGGAACTGAGGGTGCTCAGCACTTCAGAGGATCAGACCCTAATTCCCATTATTTGTTTGATTTTTATACAAACATACTATATCAACTAGTGAGTGGGAGCTCTTTAACTATGCCCTGACCATTTCTATAGATCCTAGAATGATCATCACCTCTGACTGTGTAGTCCATTGCCATGTCACCTCTTAACCTCCTGCTAACTTTTATAATGTTGTTTAGTTCCAGATATTGCTGATGTGTTTCATTGTATTATCTTTAAAACAACTTGTAAAACTGCAGTTCCTTAATGCGATGCCCCATTGACTATCCCACTTACAAATGGGACATGTGATCTTTAGGCCTGTCATAGGTCTCACCCCCACTCTGAACTTTAGGGTACAGATGTGAGGACCTGCATGGACACTTCTAAGCTTAATTACCAGCTTAGATCTGGTATCGCTGCCACCATCCAGAATTCTCAGTGTCTGGATCACTCCCTTTCCCCCCAAAACCTTCCCCTCCCTGGGTAGCCTTGAGAGACTCCTTCACCAATTCCCTGGTGAGTCCAGATCCAATCCCTTGGATCTTAAAACAAGGAAAAATCAATCAGGTTCTTAAAAAGAAGGCTTTTAATTAAAGAAAAGAAAGGTAAAAGAAAGAAAAAACAACAACCTCTGGGAGACAGCATATCAGCTAATCTCACAGACAATAATTTGAAAACACAGGATGTTTCCCTGGGCAAAAATCTTAATACACACAAGAATCCCCAAATTTGATAATTCCCTTAATTTGCACCAAGACAAGTACAAAAGAAAATAAACATAAACCTATTTATTCCTTTCTAAAACTTACTACTCTGATAAGAGGCTGGTTCCTTGATCTTTTTCACTCCGGCTGAAACTGAAAACTGACTAAACAAAGGAAACTTCCCTCCTTCCTTTTGAAACATCTTGTTCCCCCATTGGTTCCTCTGGTCAGGTGTCAGCTAGGCTAGGTGAACTTCTTAACCCTTTACAGGTAAAAGAGGCATTAACCCTTAGCTATCTGTTTATGACAAGGCCAAATATATTATGGACTCAAAGCCTATAATTACTCCCCTTTGCAAACCCCTTGGTACCGCAGCAGTAGAAGAAAAAATTCAGAAGTTCTTGAGGAAATGCTGTGTTTTATTTTACAGTCCAGTGAACAAACAATAGATTGATACATAGCTCAGGTGGAATTGTGAAATCAGATTAGAGGACTGTGATGGAGTATACAAATCCCACACCTCTAAGGAAGGGGTTAAGCATCTGCTCTGGGCCCAGGCAGCCCCACCCCACAACATCTGCAAACCATGCATGCTTTGGAGGAGGAACTGAAAAGGGAAGCAGGCCAGTTCAGTAAGGCAGCAGACTGTGGAGGTGAGGTGACCTAGTTTTTTAATTCCTAGGAAGGAGCTTCTGCAGCCTGAGGCCTAATGTTTGACTAGTGTAGCCAAAACCCAAAGAGAAGAGACTTGAGATTTGTTGAAGGTCTGAGACTGTCTTTGATTTCCTCTTATTTTATGTCTTTATTTACCCATGGGGAAAGAGGGGACAGTAGGAAGGAATCAAAGGAGGAACAGGATAGCACTTTGGTAGTGCAGGATGTAGCTGACAACACTGGGCCCTGGATTGGAACCCCATTGACAGGGTGGTCCTGGGTTCCCCCACCAGTCCCTAAGGGTGCCAAAAGCAGATGTGGACCCGTGATATGGGGAATCTAGGGTAGAGATGGGCTTGAAGGATAAGACCCTGAAATCTCAACCCAAGGGGAGACCCAGACACCTTCTCCTAACCCAGAGGGCTACCCTGTTGTACTCTTTATATACTGCAAAAGGAGGGGGACATAAAACATGTAACCTAGCTGGAGGCTGAGTCATGGAAGGGCCAGATCACCACAGGACCAGAGTGTCTCTCAACAGGGGTGCCAGGAGAGAAAAGGACCTGCCATGCTCTGCCTGGCCACTGGGTGGTGCCTGCGGTGAGTGAACAGATTCACAATTGAATTGTCCACATTCCCCTCCATCCCAACCCTGCTAAAAAGGTGTGCCAGGGGGGGCGGAGACAAGAAATCCAGCCTTCTCTCCTGCCCAGGTGAACAGCCTTTGGACTGTTGACACCAGGTAGGGATATCAGAAAGATGGATGGGGATAAGCTATTAAAATGGCGAATGGATAAACAACGGCAGCAGACTGTGCAATAGCAAGAATGACATCACCAAGTGTTGCAACAGTTGGCTGCCCTACCACAGCAACAAGCAGCCTTCCAGCTACAACAGCTGCAGCAACTCATAAAATAGCTGGCTGCACAGTAACAGAAGCAATAGCAGCCCCGTGTCTACAGATGCTGATACCCATACAGGGGTCAGGGACTGCAGCAAAGCCTGCCACAGGAACACCAAGCTCATATTTGGTCTCCATGATCCCAGTGAAAGTCGCAAAAATGGGACCAGAGGATGATTCTGAGGCCTTTCTAATTACATTTGAGTGATGAGCAAAAGCTGCAGAGTGTCCTCCCTCACACTGGGCCATTTTGCTGGTCCCATATATGATGGGACCAAGTCGGGCTGCATACAGGGGACTTGACCCAGTGGCCTCACAGGATTATTCCTGAGTCCAGGTTGCCATTTTGGATTATTTGGATGTTATGGATGAAATTTGCCATTGTTGCTTTCACAAAAAAAAGTATCCAGGCCCTTGGTGGTGGCCCAGAAGCTAAGGGACCACTGTAGGTGCTGGCTGCAGCCCAAGACACAGTCTGGTGTGCAGGCGGAGGAACTAGTCTCAGTAGAACAATTCACCCAGATACTCCCCATCTGAGGGACAAGACTTGGTATTGAAACATCAGCCTGAGACTCTAGTAGAAGCTGTACACTTGACAGGAAATTACATGGCTTTAGACTAACCTCCTTGGATGCCAAGGAGTATTTATATCAGGGCTACAGGATCAGCCCACCCCAAAATAAGGACAAACCAGTGAAATCAGCCTTCTTGGAGTCCCAACCCAGACTCAACTCTATCAGCCGTCAGGAGCTGCAATGACATCACGAGACTCTGGATTGTCCTGGGCAAGAGGCCCAAAAAGTGTTCAAGTCCACATACACAGGCCCTCAAAGCAACAGGAGCACCTTTACCAGGACTGCCCCTTCATGAAGTGCAATCATGGACAAGCCTGGATTGCTGAGACCCAAGCCAGGAAATCGGGCCCAGGCAAACTGATAGTTCCTATAGAGGTTAACAGGGTGGCTAGCTGATTTTGGGTGTAGCCAGACATTGTAAGAGACCAAATAGTGGGACCTAGATGTACTCACCAGTAGACCATTGTTCTCCAGTGTGTACATGGGGACGTATGATCCTACCCCACCTGAGAAATTAATTGAAAAACTTGATTTTTCTCAATGTAACACATATACAGATAACCCGTTGCTAACTAAATCCCTTTCTCAGGCCACGTTTGAAAATGTTCTGACAGTGAGTTTATGAAAGGAAGGCATATATTTCCTTTTTTAGAAAATTTAAAATCTCTGATATCCAAAATATCTCACACATCATTTCTCCCTTATTTCAGCTTGCAGGTTATAAGATGGCATTCTCTAAAAGGTAACCATTCAACAGTGGCAGGGAGGAGACTTTTTTTCTGAATATGCAGTAGAATTTGTATTTATTTATTTTTCCTTACCAGTAAATAATCTTCAATTTTTAAAGAAGGTCAGAAAATTTCAGAATATTTTAAAATTGTGTTGTGTTGCTTTGTTTTGTTTTGTCTTGTGTTGTCTCTAGAACAAGTCCTGATGTCCTTTCTCAGTGTATACAGTGAACCAGATTCTCTGTAAAATGGGACTATTCAGGAGCCATTATCTTGGAGCTACTGTAATCTGCACTCTGCTGGCAATAGTTCCCAAGAGACTGTCACTTAAGGATAGCCAGAATATCATTCCCATCTCTGACATCCCCTACCGCAGGGAACATAGGGAGGGAAATATAGTAACTGTCTATGACAAACTGGACACCCACTGAGGACTTCAACAAGTCAGGAGAATCTGAAGCATGGGGAACATGGAGACTCTCTGCTCCCTTTTAGGTCTTCATTTGTAGCAGCATGTAGAGAATAGACACTACATGCCCAGCTAACATGGGTACAAATAGCACTCTGACTGGTAAGTCACTGATCAGGCAACTAGAATAGAAACATTACAGAACCCTTAGTGTATCTACCTACATGACCCTTTACATGCTTAAGTAGTTCCTTCCATGACTACACCGCTATTTTTAGTAGTATACTGTCCCCACTGCTGGAATCTTTCCCCACCATAGTGAACGACTCTAGCAATGAGGAAAGGCTCTGGCAGAGATTTTCCCTGCTGCCTCCCCACCACCAGAGCCTTTCACTGCCTCATGTAACTATACACTGGATTGTGGACTCATTGTGCCATTCACTACAGTGTGTAGCTACCCATGCCCTACATGCCAGCACTGTATGATCTAAGCAACACAAATTGAATGAAGGGAGGATCTAATCCTCTGTTTTTATTCAGGCAGCCTTCCATTTAACTTATTCAATTAATAGCAGTTTGGCCACACAACAACGTTATTTATTAGCTCTAAATAATCTACTAAAATATCAGTATGATTTTTGAGTGCTTTTACGGCAATTTTACAGTTATAATAGACAGTTGAATCAACATTCTCCACAATTTTAAAAGAACACATCAATAAAATAGAGGGTGTATGTTTGCGGTTTTGTTTTCTTTCTTTCTTTCTTTCTTTCTTTACAAATGTCTGTGTTACTAAAATGATTGTTAGGTCCCTAAACAGCCATATGAAATATGATAAAGAGATTAAAGCTAATGGGAGCAAAGAAAAATAGCTTTGAAACTGTAAATCCTGTAGGTATCACCCTATTGTGTTTTGAAAAATTCTGTAATTGTGTATTTATTTATATGAAATATTGCTTGTAATAGCTCCAGATTTTAAAATATCATTCCTTTCCCCCCTCTAATTAATGTAAGGAAGGGAAATACAGCTATAAAAGTACAGTTTATTAAAGTACCGTTACAAATATTAATGGCAGGAACAAAAGCTAATCAAGCCACTGTGCCTAAGAATTATAATATATGTGGTGTGTACATCCTACTTTTCTCAGACTGGGTACTGGATGGCTTAGGGGATTGATAATTGACTATACTGTCTCTCATCTCTAGGTTATGAATTTGACTTTGATCCAGGACATTAGGCCCAGATCCATGAAAGATCTTAGATGTTGCAATGCTGAGCATTGCAGTGCCTAACTTTGAGGTGACTAGAAAATCGCAGGGATAACACTGCAGTTCACAAAACCTGAGTTAGGCGCCTAGGCTTCCTATATAATGAATAGGGAGAGATAAGTGCCTTAGCTTGCAATCAACAAAGCCAGCACACTAGGCAAGGAGCCACCTAAAATATCCACTAGGAGAAGCCAATCAGAGAGGTAGATGCTAAACCCCACCCCCTCAGAGAGATAGCCACCTGTGTCCAGCCTGCAGGGAGGTGCCTAGCTCTGCTTGTGATCCATGAAAAAGGAGAAGATAGACATTCAGCTGTGGGGCCTGAAACAGAATGATGGAGAAGGAGGACCTCCCTTGTACCCTTTATCCTAGTGATTAGATACTCATCCAAGATGTGGGAGACACCAATCCAGGTCTCCCCTCCTTCTGTGGGAGGAGAAGGGATTTGAATGGCAGTCAACCACTTCTCAGTCCCAAAGGCCAGTTAGACAGAGGAACATCTATCTTCCCCTGTCTTGTGAATTGCTCTGGTGTTCAGGCATTCGGATGGCTGGCTGCAGTAGGAATGCTCAGAGGCAGAAATATAGGTACCTGGGAACTGCCAAAATAATTCTAAGTGCCTATGGGATTCGGCAGCAGCTACGAGGGGTTTTTCTTGGCTCTAGGTGTGAAAAGTGGCACTTAGGCATCTAAGCCCTTTTGTGAATCTGGACTCTGTCATTATTTAATGTGGTGGTTTTGTTTGTTTGTACATATATTTTGCAAGCTTTAATCAATGTCCCAGACTGTTTCTGTTACTTGCTGTTTACAGGTTCTATGCATGCAATATCATGTTGTTGCCTATTAATAATAAATAGGTTCCAGACAAAGAGAAATTACCTTTCTGACATGGCTTTTGAAGCAATAGATACTTGTTTCCCAATTAGGAATGGGCAATTAGTTAACCTGCAAAGTTAAAGATGTTTTACCTCAGGCTCCACCTGCTGAAAACTAAATTAACTTGCCAGTATATACATTCAGCCTTTATTCAAATATGCAATTGTGCTGATTTCTTACACCTAGCAGCAAGTGATTATTCTACATAACTTGAATTACACATCATAGGTGAGTATTTGAGGATTAAATTGCTTGTTTGGTGGCCAGTTCTCCTAATGTGTTAGTTTAAAAGTTAAAAATGTAAGACATCTTTTTTTTTTACTAGTTCATTCAGAAAGCAAGCTTGAAAAATGTTTATTGCAATTTTTATTGGTTGAGGGCAAAGCACTTTTTAAATACAGGTTTTTGATGTATGGCCTAAAGCAGGCCTCAGCAAAAAGATACCAAATCTTGAAATTTATTATTGTCAATAGTCTGCATGACCTTTACTTTAACCGCATCTTGGCTGTCAGTAATAATCCAAGGCTGCACTTTCAATGATAGAATGAGAGATTTTGCATATTGAGTCTCCAGGTCTCCTTGAAAATGTTCAGAAATCACAGTCATTTATTCCTATTGTCAGGGCAAGGTCCATTATGAAAGCCCATTCATCTTTACTTGAAGATGAAGAGTGGAGAAACTCCATTTTTTGCTTTGAAGCAACTACTAACTACTGTAGTTTTCTCAAATAAATCAACAAGCTGGCTTCTAGGTCCAGGGTCTGAAATCTTTCCTCATTCAGGACACCTGTTCTCTAATGGTTCCCTTCACCTTTGTGATGTACAATTTTGGTGGTAGATAAAACAGCACTTTAACACAGACCTGTGGATTTTACATGCTAACCTTTCTTCATTTGTGGTTTGTTTTACCTGACAGGTTAGAGTGCTTGAGAGTTCAGAAAGAGTCTAGCAGGACAGGTCTTGCAAGGGGAATAATGATAAATAATAGCAATGCACTGGGCATTTCTCTTTCAAGCTTGCATTTTGAAAGCCAAGTATAGCTTAAGCTGCATAAGATAAGATGATATATATATAGTTATGTAGTAAAATATATTTAGATGGTTCCTCATACAACATAAATAAAAGTTAATTATTTGAACATTATGTATGCCCCAGAAGACTGCAGTACATTTCTAAAGATCAGGGAGGAGAAATAATCCCAGGAGATGTTTTGAAAAATACATTCTGCGCCTGAATCTCTTTCCTTGCAACACTAACTAGTGCTCACATATCTTTGGCACCATCCAGGTCCTGTCTCTGAACTCCATAGGGAGACCTCCACAGACTTCCACATGTTCATGGTAGGGTTGCCACCTATCCAGGTTTTCCCAGGTTTTGAGGTAGCTGTCTTGGGAAATTCTGTAAGGATGCTCAGTACACACTACCAGCTGTCCAGTTTTATGGGCTATGGGATCATCCTGAATATCCACATTTTTTTGTATCTCAGAGGTGGCAAGGCCAGGGAAGGATGTTCATCCTCCTTCATTAAGAGCCAGTAGTGATTCTGCTGTAGGTGAATGCAGTCAAGTCCCTGATACTGCATGGGCAGGCAGCTGTGCTCATGTGAAGCCCCACTGAAATCCATGGTTTCTCTATGGTTGCAAAAATCTGAAATCTGTAAATTACAAACAACACTCCCATTAATACACCCCAGAATTATATTAGCCTTTTTCACAACTGCATCATATTTTTGGCTCATATTCAATCTGTGATCCCCTAAAACCTCCAGATTTTCTTCAACACTGCTCTTGCCTAGCCAGTTATTCTCTGTTTTGTATTTGTGTATTTGATTTTTCCTTCCTATAGCACTTTATATTTGTCTCTATGGAACTTCATCTTGTTGATTTCAGACTAATTCTCTAACTTGTTTTGAATTTCAAACCTGTACTCTAAAGTACTAGCAACTTGTCTCAGCTTGGATTCACTCAGAGTTTTTATAAGGATACTGTCTACTTCATTATCCAAGTCATTAATGAAAATATTGAATAGTACTGGACCCAGGACAGATCCCTGTGAGATCAGACTACATATGTCTGTCTAATTTGACAGCAAACTATTGATAACTGTACTTTGTGAATGGTTTTTCATCTAGTTATGCAGTCACTTTATAGTAATTTAATCTAGATCATATTTTCATCATTTTTTAAATTAAAATGTCATGTGAGAACATCACATAAATAGTTCCATTTAATATACACCCAATCCTGCAAATCCTAACATATATGAATGCTATAATTGAAGTCAATGGGACTATATTCATGTTAGTAAGGGTTTGCCTGAACATGTCTTTATTTTTGCATTTCCTGGCTTTTATTATTTTAAGTTTTCATCTTAACATTATATTAACATATGACCATATCACATCACTTTCCCTTCCCTCCTCCTATCCCATAAAACCCACAATGCTGGCTAAAAAGGAGACACTCCATAAATTTCTTCCTAATGGCATTCCCCTCACATAATTTTTTTTTATGTGGGGCTAGTTCCTAATGAGACAGATGCTGTGAAGTGAGTAAATGTCCATAAAAGACAAATGATCCAGATCATGTTAAATAATTGAGCTCTCATACAACCTTTTATCTGTAGTCCACTGGTAACCCTTTCAAGCTTCAAAAGTTCCCAGTTCCATCTCTCCTCTATTTCCTACTCCTAAACCCTTCAAAACTTTCTTCTTAGCACCCTATTTCACACCAGTTCTGTGATTCTTTAGTTTAGCAATTAATCTCTGATGAGATGTGGAACCTTGTCAAATGCTTTTGAAAAATGTAAGAATATTACAGCCAATGAATTTCTCTTATCTACCATGGCAGTAATATCTTCAAAGAACTTCATCAAATTAGTTAAGCATGTCCTCCCTTGCCTGAATCCATGCTTTTTACTTTTACTTAAACAGTGAAATTTCAGATGATTTCTTAACACATCAGTTTAAGGGCCCCATTCTACTCTCAGTAAAATCAATGACAAAGTTCTTTTAAGCAGGAGTGGACCTTTCAAGCTTTTGTTTGTTTGTTTTTCTTCCCAGATCTCCCTTGCTTCCTAGTTTGCTTTTGACACTTAAAAAAGCCGCCCATCACAAAAAGAGAAAACATTTGCTGCTTTGAAAAACTATTTCCCAATCTATTGAACTTTAAAATATGTCAGTGAAAGGTTCACTGCCTTTTTTGCTCACTTCCTTTAAAATTTATGGATGCATGTCATTGAGACTTGCTGTTTTGTGGGCTTTCTCTGCATCACTTTTTATAACCAATTTTGTTTTTATCTGTAAGTGTCTACCTTCTCCTCGGACATCCTAGATAAGTTGTCACCAGCTTGGGTAGATACCTATGCTCTTTTATAAAGATAGCCGCAAATGAAAAGGAAATATTTACTCTGCTCTTTACTTATTTGAAACTTTTTTCATAGCATGGTCCACCTGCCTTGCTACTCATGATCCCATCTCATTCACTGGTAAGCACAACAGTTACTTACAAGATAAAGTAAAATAAGGAAAGTTGTATATATTTTAGCTGTGTTTTAAGGCAATTTAATAATGAGCAATGTGGAGGAGTAACCAGCACCATGATACTGCCGGCAAATACTCTGCAATCAATGATCAACAGATTGCAGTTTGCCACCTCTGAGATACAAAAAAATTTGGATATTGCAGTTTGGGAACCTCTGTCCTAAGTCATTTTAAAGTGGCATAATTATTTATTTTTGCATTCTCTCTATTACTTTTTTCACTGGTGAAAAAAGTTGACTTTTTTATTACATTTTAAAGAATATACTTTTAAAATGAAGGTAATGTTTTGAAAGTGACAGATTGACAACAGTGGAAAGATAAATTCTGTTTAAACACAAAAAGGATACAGTAGAGGTAGAGACCTGCCAATGTGCATCAGCTTGCGCCTGGAAACATATGGCTAAATTTTGATATGCTATATGCAAGTGCTCAAGGTGAAAAATGTTTATAACTTATGCAGGGCAGATATCAGACACAGTACCCATGTGCTTTTCCTCTTTATTCAGAGGCTCATTTTCCATGAAGCTTTGAAGACCCCAGCACAGGCATGAGGCAATAAATTTACATTGTAACTGATAATTCCTGTACCCATATGTATGCAATGTAATATATATACACATACAGGGCCTGCAAAATTATCCCTTATATGTGGCAAAAGTGCATAATGCAATAGTCTGCATATATTCTAACATTCAGGACATACAGATAAGGAAGAAAACATGATGAGGAAGAAAGATTTGTTATCCTCTCAGCCACATCACACATGCTGAACTCACAAAAATGATCTCTTTGAATTCTTCCAGCTCTAACCGGGAATATGTCCCATATAAAGCATCAGTAAAGGGAGATATGAGTACTGAGGACCAATAGAGTAGGCAGAGTTTTCCAGGAAAGGACATGTATCACTGGTGATTTCATGCTTACCTGGTAGATTTGGGCCCATATTATGCGCTGTACAGGGATGTTTGGTGTTATATGGCATAGAACATAATTACACTATGGGCATAGGGTCTACATTATATTTTACAGGTGTTTGTAATAACATAACAAGTAGATAGTAAGCAAACACTATACTATTACTGGTATTAAATAATACAAGTGAACTGAGGAATTGGATTGTCTGGAACCTTAGGGTTTTTTATTTGTCCGATAGTTTAAGTGATATTTCCTCAAGGCTGAATCTAAATGTGAAATTATTCTGCCTTTCCTGTCGGTGAACTGGATGATCACTTCCTCAAAAAAAGGTGCTTTCCATTTATAAATATGATTCAAGGTTGTTTCAGTGGACAGTACAGCCAGTCCAGTTGGCCACTGATGGCCTTGTGTTGCTCGACAGAATGACTTTATGTCCTTCAGTACTGAAAATAAATATTCAACAGATGCAGTGGTACTAGGAATTGCCAGCTTGTACACTTCAGACATCATTATTTCACATAAAAGACATGAGCTGATACTGCCTCTTCCTGTATGACTCTTGGGATTAAATATAAAACAGTGAACTTAGATTATTTTTCAAACTCATTCTCAGAAGCAGTTTTGAGGACCTCAGAAACAAACACGTAAAAATCTGAAAAAAAAGTATTTAAAATTTGAAAATTTGAACATATGTATAATATGTATAATATTTTCAACTTTTCAATACATTTTTTCTGTGTTATAACCAGTTTACAGTATGGTTAGAATTTTTTAAAACCTTAGAAATGTTGACCATTTTTTTTTCAAAAATATTTTATGAAAACTTTTTTGCATTTTTTTCAGCCCATTCTACACAAGAATTCTTCCAGGTACAGACAGGACATGTAGGAAGCATGTTCTGATAGGATGCAACCACACTAGAAGTGCTTTTCCAGCACAGTAAACCAGTATACCTATACCAAAAAAAGGGCATGTCCTCAGTCTCGGGGCACGTAGTACTATAGATGTTGGGTGAAGATACATATATGATTAAATCATGACTCCCAGTGGGGAATTCAGCTGTGTGAATGTTCTGTGCCTATATACAAGGTATACAGAATAGGAAGGAAACATTTATCCTAAAGGGTGTAAAAATGAAAAGAGTAAAAAAAAAATGGTGCCATTTATTTAGAAATAGTTGAAGTCCTTAAATGAACCTATCTTTTCAACTAGTTTCTCATCTCCTCAAATTCTTTAATGCAACAGTTTCGATTGTTTTTTTTTTTAATTCAGGGGTGGGAATAACATCACAGCAGTCAAGAGAGCTGAAACAGAACATAACCTGTTATACATCCTAAGTAGCCTGAGAATTTATGTATTTGGAAAAGACAATAAGAAAAAATAATTGGTCCTTGCTGGGCCATATGCCTGCTCTCAGAGCTCCTTCCTTCCCTGCACTCCATCCCTCTTCCTTCCTCCTCTCACTTTTAAGAACATTTGTACTAATCCTGCCTCACTGACAGTGCTCCTTTGTAACTCTCAGGATAGGGCTACATCTAAGCTGCAGCAGCCAGCATAAAATTTGTGACCTGAGAAAATGAATCTATAGCATATTTTCCATAGGGCTTCAAAGGTTCCATTGTATAGCGTAAGGCAACTATTTTATATTCTAATTCATAACTCCTTCCAACTGTATATGAATGCACCATATACATATAATGGTGGAGATAGTCTGAGGTTTATGCTGAGGAACACAACACTTAGTCACGTGATGAGATCAGAATCTCAGCTTTCCCCCCACAGCTGTGAGGAAGAGCTTAAAGACATGACAAGAGGTTCAACTGTTTATGGTGGTGTTTGCCTAAGCCTTAAAAGAATCTGAGAGGTGTAGACTGCCCCGTGCATCTCATAGAGTGTTAACATGAACACTCACTAGGGGGCTCCACTAATGACACCCCAACAGAGGATTTTGTGTGCAGCAAGCCCAGCCCATCCTCCCAATCAGATAAATACTGTCGGTGTCTGACAAATATATGCCATTATAGCTTATCTTAGCTTCCCCAAGTGAAACAAAGTATATCACCAAAAGTACAGTGTTGATGCATCTACACTTAGAGGCTTTCCAGCACAGCTGTGCCAGTCACACCACTGATTAACATAGCTATGCTGGCAGAAGTGAGAAGTGTAGACCTGGCCTGTGACTGAATCACCTCTTAGGCCTTGTCTTCATGAGACGAAAGAGTAGGGGAGTGTTCTTAGCCTTAGTTAGCTAACTTGAGGTAAAATCCTTGTGAAAACTTTTTTTTTTGGGGGGGGGTTACAAGTTAGTAGGTCAAATTAATGCCTAGGCTTCCCACAGTTATTAACTCAATCTACTAACTCATGAAAAATACAGAAGGTGGGACTTACAAGTAAAACTTTGCTGCCACAGCTCTCGGTTTTGTAATGCCTAACTTTTAGGCACCCTGCCACCAAGTGGAATCTTCAGCCCAAAGTCATATTGCCCAGGCTCTCAAATAAACTGTATGGGGAGAATTAGGTGCCTAAGAGTAAGACTCACAAAAGCCAGCATGTGCAGCAGAGAGATGCCTAAGATAGCCAACAGGAAATGCTTAAGAGAGAAATGTGGCCAGCCATTTGAAATATATGTAACCTGAGGATTGTAATGGTGGAAAAGTAGGAGCCTACATGGCTAAGTGCCAGCTGAGCAGGGGTTTGTGAATGCCAGTAGTACCCAAATGCTGGGCTTAGGTGCCTAAATCTCCTTCGTGAATCCCACCCAAAAGGCCTTGTCTTTATTAGTTTTTTATCTCAAGCTAGTAAACTCAGGTAAGCTAAATCACATTAAGAACACATCTTTTGTTGGGCAAACATAGCCTAAATCCTCTCATTGATAAATTAAATTGGGCTTCTTTAATTTATTAAAGTAATGCAGATTTTCCAGCAAAATAAAACAAAAACTCTCTTGATGTGAGTTATATTTTTGAGGTTTTCTTTGCAAATTCTGTGTAACTGATGCAGAGATGTCTACAGAGCGCATGGACCAATACCTCTGAGAGGTGTGAGCTAGCTCAGTCATCTCAGTGAAGTGTTAACTCAAATGCCATGTGAAGACAGTAAAGTGAGGAATGAGATTTTAAATGTCAACATCATTAAGAAAGGAGTTGGAGGATCACAAATCCGCACAATTTACAGTGAGTGGCAGCTCATATTGATGCCACAAGTGGGCAAGATTTGAGAGAGCTCCAACTACTTACTGGAAAAAAATTCTCCACTTTTTTTAAACAGCTCTTGCCCTAATTTCCTCCTTTCCACCAATAAATAAACAACCAATTTAAGAAGACTAGCACACTGATAATATTTTGAACATCTGTACAATCTAGTATGAGTGGTGTCTCATTCTGGCAAATATTGGTGGAGGTTGAAAGAGTCCCACCACCATTTTATCCCAGTTTGACCCCTGTACATGTTTATATATAACTGCACTGACTTGAAAAGAATTATTTGATGTTTGGTAAAGTACCAGAATATGGTATTTCACATTTGTTAAACACAAGATAATCAGGTAGAGAATACTATGCCAAATATGGAAAACCTTAACATAGCCATTATAATTACTAACCATTTCCTAAGAGGCTTGGTTTTTTATCCCCTTTTATATATAGCAATTCTTAGTAATACTTGCATTCTTTTGCAAGTGAAATGTTAAACAGGACTTTTTTTCCATTCTGAAAAGTGATACGAATTTGCAGTCACCTAGTAGAGG
Source organism: Mauremys mutica (assembly GCF_020497125.1). Lineage (NCBI taxonomy): Eukaryota > Metazoa > Chordata > Testudines > Geoemydidae > Mauremys > Mauremys mutica. The sequence continues at coordinate 51,872,019 of NC_059076.1, read as the reverse complement.
AGAAAAAGTTAATTGCATATGCACACAAAATTAAGATCTAAAACATGTTATTGAATACCGAAAGTACAACTATTAAAGAAGGGGGTTCAGGCTTTTACACTGAAAATATGTTTAAGCTCTGAAACAATAAAACAAATGTTTGGCTTGAGAATTTAGTTGGTAATATCCCAAGAGCTTTACTGCATGAATTGTGGAACAGCAATGAAAAAAATCTTTTTTTAACTTTTTTTTAAATCAACTGGAGTTAAGTGGGAAGAAGGCTAGTGCTTAAGGCACTGCACTGGGCCTCAGAAGATTTGACTTGGCTTCAATTCTTGACTTCTGTGTGAACTTGGGTGAGTCGTTGAAGGTCTCTGTGCCTCAGTTCAGCTATAAAAGGAAGAACTATCCATACAATTTCCATTTCATCAAATTATAATCAGTCAAATTGAGGCAGTTAAATGTGGATCTTGGTGCGAGGGCTCAAACCCCAAAGCACAACTGTATCAGAATAACACTTTGGATTCCTTTTTGTTGTCTGGACTTTCCACTTTTCCTTGCCATTGGTATCACCATATATTTTTAGGTCCTGTGGAAAGCTGTCAATAGGAATAGGCCTTGTCTCACAGATATGATATACCTTATTTCTAAAATAATACTTGGAATTTTAAATAAAAGCTCTGCAATATAAATGTTCAAAGCATTTTTCAAGATATTATAATAAATCTATCTTCAAATATCACTGTGATGTATGATGCATAACAAAATCACTTTAGAAGAACTAAGTACTTGCTGTGATATACCTTTATAATCTTTCCTAACCCTTCAGAATATGGATGACCAATTTCTAATCAGACGCAGGATAAGGTGCAAGTATTGCACTTGACTTCTTAATTTTTATTTTAACAGGAGACTTTTAAAAGATGACAGATAGCCTCACGTAGAAAAAGTGAGCAAAATGCAATCCCTTTTGTCAGCACAATGACTATACTCATTTCATGGTGAAAATGCAATCTCTTTGAATGATAGTTCATGTACAGCCATTCCTTTCAAAATGTCAGTTAAATTTATAAAATAAAAAACCTGAAGAGATCCTGTGATGATTTCAGATAGTACACATTGTGTACAGTAGCTAGAAAAATGTAAATGATATCTCAATGTATTTTCAAACATTGTTTTCTAGCAACTTTATTTCTCATTCTAGAACAGAAAAGCAGATTTAATTAGAATGATGGGCTAATGTAGTATAGTATAGGTGATTGCTGATCTAATTAAAAAGAATTGAAAGAGTGAGATCTGCCTTTAAAAACACACATACACATCACAAAATCCAAACTTCCATGAAGCCCCTGCTCAGCTGCCATATAACCCAGTAGTGTCTAAATTGCTTAGACACCTAAACATCCACTGGTAAAATCCCCAAGTACCTAACTTTTTGCTGGCAGCCATGTGCTCATCCACCCAAATAGCTTAATCCATGGTGGGATCCTCAAGCTCGCTCTTCCCCTGTACATTTCACTTGCAGGGCTTGATCCTGAAAATGTGCTTTGACAAATGGCTGATATGCACAAAACACAGAGGAGGTGACTGGTATTCGTTAGAGCAGAGACTTGTTCCCTTATCCCAGGAGACCACCCTAATCACTGTGCTATAGAGTCATTTAAACATTCACCAGACCATAAAGTATTTATACCAAGTAGAACAGCTTCAACAGGAGAAATTGCAAGAGCTCCACCCCAGAATACTTAATAGCTGCATGGAGCCCTTACTGAAACCAAAGCCCTGCCAGCTCTGAAGTGGGATTCTCAAACTAGGTGTTCCTGCATCAATCTCACCAGCAGGGTGTAAGACAGGGGTCGGCACCCTGGCAGGCCGGGCCAGTTTGTTTACCTGCCGCATTGGCAGGCTTGGCTGATCGCAGCTCCCACTGGCCGCGATTCAACGTCCCAGGCCAATGGGGGTGGTGGGAAGTGCCACGGGCCAAGGGAAGTGCTGGCCGCGGCTTCCTGCCACCCCCACTGGCCTGGGACGGCGAACCACAGCCAGTGGGAGCCACGGTCCGCCGAACCTGCCAACGCAGCAAGTAAACAAACTGGCCCAGCCTGCCAGGGTGCTTACCCTGGCAAGCCACGTGCCAGAGGTTGCTGATCCCTGGTGTAAGACATAAGAGTGTGTTGGCCTAGTGGTAGCGCACTGACCTGAGATATGGGATGCCTTGGTGCATATATCCATTCTGCTTGATTTAGAGCAGTGACTAGAACTCATGGTGATCTAGTGTCTCCTGTTCACTCCATGCTGGAGCTTGTTTGCGATTCTGGGACTTCATAGTCACCTGTTCTGCTGAGCTCGCCAAGCTGATCAAACAGGAAATGAAATTCAAAAGTTCCTGGGGCTTTTCCTTTGTACCTGGCTAGTGCATCAGGGTTGAAAGTGCTGTCCAGAGTGGTCACATTGGAGCACTCTGGGATAGCTCCCAGAGGCCCATACTATCGATTTGCACAGTGCTGTGTCTGCACTACCCCAAATCTGACCCAGGAAGGTTGATTTTAGCACTACTCCCCTCATCAGGGAGGAATACAACAGTCAATTTTAAGAGCCCTTTAGGTCGGCAGAATGGGGTTGGTTGTGTAGCCGCATTGCTTATAAAATCAACCTAATGTGGTTAAATTCGACCTAACCTTGTAGTGTAGACCAGGCCTAAGTTATGCTACTCCAGCTATGTGAATAATGTAGCTGGAGTCGACATAGCTTAGGTCGATTTACTGCAGTGTCTACAGTACTGTCACATGTGTCTGACGAAATGAGTATTCACCCATGAAAGCTTATGCTCCAATACTTCTGTTAGTCTATAAGGTGCCACAGGACTCTTTGTCACTTTTTACAGTACTGGAGACACTCTCCCATTGACTTACCTTACTTATCTCATTCTGGTGGAGTACCGAAATCAACCGGACAGCGCTCTGTGGTCGATTTAGTGGGTCTTCACTAGATCTGCTAAATCGATCCCCGTTGCATCAATCACAGGAGCATCGATCCCCATAAGTGCAGACATGGCCTAAGTAAACCTAGACCATCCTTGATAGGTATTTGTTTAACTAGTTCTTAAACACCTCAAATTATGGGGATTCCACAACCTCCCTCAGAAGCTGATTGCAGAACTTAACTACCCTTGTAATTACAAAGTTTTTCCTAAAATCTATCCTAAATCTTGCTTGCTGCAGAGCTAGCCCATTACAACTTATCCTACCTTTAGTGAACATGGAGAACAATTGATCACTGTCCTCTTAACCTATTTCAACACTATTAGTTTCTGCTTCCGCTGTCTTTTCTCAAGACTAAATAGTCTCAAGACTAAAAACAATTTTTTTTAACCTTTTCTCATGGGTCAGGGTTTCTAAACCTTTTATTATTTCTGTTAGTCTCCTCTAGACTCTCTCTCCAGTTTGTCAACATCTTTCCTAAAGCATAGTGCTCACAACTGGACATAGTACTTCAATGTAGGCCTCACCAATGCCAAGGAGAGTGAAGAATTATCTCCCGTGTGTCATAAACTTTACCCTTCAAATGATATTAGCCTTTTTTGCAGCTGCATCATTTTGTTGCCTTCTATTCAATTTGTGATCCACTATAACCCACAAATCCTATTCAATAATACTATTGCCTAGCCTGTTATTCACCATTTTGTATTTGTGTGCTTGATTTTTCCTTCCTAACTGTAGTACTTTCATTTGTCTCCATTGAATTTCATATTGCTGATTTCAGACCAATTATCTAACTTTCCAAGGTTGTGTTGAATTTTAATCCTATCCTCCAGAGTGCTTACAACCCTTCACAGTGTGGTGTCATCCACAGATTTTATAACATATTCTCCCCTTTGTTATCCATGTCATTAATCAAAATGTTGACTAGTCCTGTACAGGACTGACTGTTGTGGGACCTCCCAATAGATAGACCTTCCTAGGCTAACAGCTAACCATTGGTAACTACTCTGAATACGGTCTCTCAACTAGTTGTGCACACATCTTATAGCAAATTAATCTAGACCACACTTCCCTAATTTGCTTGTGACTATGTTTTGTGCGACTGTGTGAAAAGCCTACTAAAATCAAGATATATTATACCTTTTGCTTCCTCCTTATCTACAGTAACACTAACAAAAATGGTAGACTTAGGCAGCTAAAGAGTCAGTTAGGTGCCTTCGTACTTTTGTGGATCTAGGCCTCAAAGCTTATTGCATTTCAGTAGGATTAGACACCTAATTCCTTTAGACTCTCTTAAAAATCCTACTCTTAATAAATGAAGTGTCTGCATCATTTGTGAGGTAGTTTTTAAGACATAATATCATAAACCTCAATTTTATAAGAGAAAATAATAAAACAATTTATACTTCATAAAGTGTCCCATTTGAAGATCAAAGTATGCTTTATAATTTAGAACTAATTTTAGTTTAACATCCTTGTTAAATGGTTCCACCAGGGAAACAAAGGCACAGAAAAATAATGGGAGTGATTCTGTATCCTTTATGTAAGCAACCCTTACATGAGTAGTCCCCTTGAAATTGAAGGAACTTCTCTTGTGAATAACTATTACTGTGCAAGCTAGGGTTGCAGAATTAGATCTTGAGTGAGTCACCCAAATAAGAAGTCTGTGACAGAGTTAGGAATAGAACCCTGTTTCCTGGATCCCATTTCTGTGCTTTAATCACAAAATTAAGATTCCTTCCTTATGATGAAAAAACAGAAATAGGAAAATACATGATATTGGGAGTGAGACAGCAATCTCTTAATCACATGAGCATGAGTTACTAGTTATTCACATAAACAACTAGTTTCACTGAAGTGAATGGGACTCATTACATTAACAGAGACTACTTATGTGAGTAAAGGTTGCAGGACTGGACCCTTAACAAACTCAGATTAGGAAGGGAATCTTGTGTCAATTCCTGAACTGCAGGTGTTTGCCGGTTCGGTTAACAATATATATGGTTAATCATATAACTGTACCATCTCAGAGATTTCTGCAGCAGGAATTGATAGTCATCTTTTCACTCTCCTGCTCTCACACACGCACGTCTGAAACCTTCTTTTTGAGGCTCTGTGGTATCACTCTCTCACTGATTTACTGTCTTTTAAACTTCTCCCTGTATACAGTGATCATGCTACATATTTATAAACATTGTTCTCAGTGGGGATTCATTGCAAAGATATCCCCTCCTATAAAGAGGAAAATAGAACACAAGTTTATTTTACATTCATTATTTTTTCCCCTTCCTCTGCATGAAAACAATTCTCTTCTTTCTTCTTCTCTCTAAACTGGTAAAGGGGAACATTGAGTAAACTTGCTAGTCTAGTCTAAGGTACAATGCAATCTATGCCATTTCATTAAAATATGCATCTCTTCAACAGACAATCTTTGAAAGATTCATGGAAAAGTAATCTACACCAATAAAAACAACACTGCTAAGTTCATTAAAAAAATTGGAATGTACAATATGGACAAGAGAACTGATATCCTGATTCTCTTCATCCCCATTTTAATTCTCCTTTTGCTTCTTTCCAATCTTTGTGAAAGGTATAAGGGATCAATATGGGTAGGAATCATTATGTTTGATTACATATTATTAATTTCTAACCTGCCACTTTTGTGACAGATATCTTTTTTATTCATTGTATGGAACCAAATATGATCAAATGTTACTTTCAAAAACACTCAGAGAAGTGCATATTCAGCTTTGTGCAATTGGCTCTACGTTGCTGATACACATTTTATATAAAAAAAGTGGTGGATTTCAAAAGTATTGGTATTATAGAATGAATAGAAGAATTTGGGACATGGAGCCCAGGGAATGCCACAGTCATCTGACTTATTGATGAGCACTGAACTGGTGGAAGCAACTAAGCATATATCTTAATTTACCTTATATTTATTTTGTAGGATCCTAACATGCTTAACTACTGATATGCAAAAATTCAAATAATACCTCAGCCACCCCTGAAATGTACGCACCTCTGAAATAGAACACAACAGCTGCTTTACAAGTGTACAGAACACTACACTATGGTATAAAAAATTAAGAACATGCTATCCAATTGTAACTGCGAGGGAGTATACGTATAGTGATCATATAAACTGAAATTTGGTCAGTATGATAGGACTAAGCCCTCTGCTCTTGTGAAAAGTGTTATGTGTTCTTTAAGGACCACAAGTGGCCAGGATCTCAACTGTACTTTTTACCTGGAAGAGGTATACAATATTACACACACACCTCAAAAAAATTGTTAAAAGAACATTACTAAGGTTGCAAATCAATAGAAGTTAGGAAATGCCACTATTCAGATGTGTTGTGTGTATGCTTTATGAAACAATCTTTAATTATGTGATCACATACTATTTTTTCCACAGTGTCCCTGACTCATTTGTTGCACAGAATAGATGGTCTTATAACTTGGCCATATTTGGGTGGATTTTCATGGTGACAGCAAAAGTCACATTCCTGAGAGAAAGGCCATCTCCTTTCAAGTCCCTACTCCAAAGGAGAGAGGCACTAGAGCAAAACTCACCAGACTTTTTTTAACATGTGCAAAATAATGTACCTTTTCCCCTAGCCTTGTTCTTGGATAAATGAATTATAGGTATCTTAATCATGTGCATGTCTGGAGAATAGAAAGAAGCATTTTTCCAATTGTACTCTGTGCTCTAATTTTAGTCAATGAAATTCTTTGTCCTAGTGGTGCCATTTTGGCTGGATTCTTTTCAGAATTGTTCAGCCTGATACTGACACCTAAAATCAAAAATGGACATCTGAAAACATGGTCTTGTGATAGAACACATTGGACAAATTTAATGATGGGCATCACCCCTCTCTTGCCTCTGCTATAATAGTCAGAATGAACATTCCATTCAGTCTTCATAATGCAGTACTTCTAGGAATAACATCATAGTATTAATCAGGTTAGCTGAAGCGTTTTTTCCCGTGCAAATATTACTTTATAGAATGATACTTCTGAAAATGGCAATAGCGTTGATTACAACATTTAAGACATTTTCTAAATATCTAATTTGAACCTATTCATTGTATTATGCATATATCCATCTATCTATCCATTCCTCAACTCATCAATACAAATATATTATAACATATGTATAATACAATACAGGCAATTTCTGTGTTTAGAAATTGTCTCAATGAGTCTGTAATCTGTACTATTGCTATTACATATAATATGGTGTGTGTGTTGGTAAACATACAGTATAATAAGCCTACAATAAGTCACAAGAAGTTGAGGGCACTCTCCACCTAGTATGATCTGGTGCTTACTGAAGAAGGAACCCCATGAATTCCAGAGACAGGTACAACTAATATTTTAACCTATGAACAAAATAAATATAAGCTTGTCCTACTTACAGGAATAGAATTAAGTTAATTCAGATCCTGACACACAAATGCTGGTCACTTTAAAGAATAGCAGCTCTTTTCCTGATTGCTTCTTGGGGTTTTTTGTGCATATTGTGCAGTGTCCAGCTTTGTTTTTTATCTGATGTTCATCTCTGCAAAATACGGACCATGACCTCACTAAGCAAATCTATGTAATTCATTGGAAAGATTTTGTAATTGAAATTAATGGTAAAAAATCATCCACTTTGCTGTGCATAGATGGTATGAGTAAGTGGCTAATAATGCAGCATATGGATTAACACAATATATCATTCATTACATTGCTACTCATCTGCAAAATTTATCACTAATTAATACACTTTATATTTTCCACAAAAAGACATAAAGGACACATAAACTAAACCCTGTAAAAGGATAAATGAATTATAGGTACATTAATCATATACATGTTTTGGGGGTATACAGAGTAAAATGCATCCAATTGTATTCTGTAGTCTAATTGTAGTCAATGCATTCCTTTAACAGCATTTGCTGACTGTAAATTTTGCCTTATGGTACTTTACTTGTAATCTTAGCAAAGAAAATCAATGTATGTTCCTGTTTGTTTCTGAATAATATTCGCTGCACTATAGGTTTGGGGAAATTTATCACACCAAAATGTCTAAGACTGAATACATTGTACTGAGTAAATTAAGATGCATTTCCTTATTGTAAATGAATAATGTTTAAATATTACCAGATTTTGTTAAAGTTTTAAAGTACACAGGAAGCTTTTACATATATAAATACTTTTTACTCATATTGTACAAAATGTCAATGTTTTGGTTACATCAGTTATCATATGAGCACTTTTTACAATTAGAGTTCAGGTTTACAGCCCAGATTCACATCAGTAGCTCTTCCTACTCTGAGTGAATAGTCCCATTGACTAAAGGTTTCTAGGACTGGCTTCTTGGACCTGGACATATTTATTAAGCTTGGGCTAATGGACTTGCATCTCATTTAGCGAAAAGCCAATTTACATGACCCTGGCTCTGTAAAAAACACCTTAAAGTGGGTTAAATTAGCATTATAAAGTGACCTTTGTGATGAGAATATCTGGTGGACCTAGTTCTAGTCACTTACATTGATTTTACACCTGTGTACCTCCAATTAAATTACTGGAGTTAGTCCTGATTTACTTAGACAGTGTAGACAAGCCCTGAGTGAGATCAGAACCATGCCATAACTGACAAGGAGCTGGAGTCTCTGCTGTTCTGGGTAAAGCTTGAAGTAGAAAGGTACGGTAGCATCAGGCATCAGACATGACTCCATGACTTTCAGGGCCAGCACTGGCTTAAGTGTAATCTAAAACTGCTGCCAGGCATCTTTAAATCCCACCACTGTCAAATCCTGGGCTTTAAACCAGTGAATGATTGCCATATTGGAGCACTGCTACACCCTTGATACATCGCTTGTGTTGAAAGGAGGTGGCAAGTTCCGATGCACCAGCAATTTTCCTCTGACAGAGGAATTATCTGCTGGAAATTTTTATCTGAGCCATGACATAGAGCAAAGTGGCCAAAGCTCCGCTTGTGAATCTGGTTCTATCAGTACATTTATTAATTATGGAAAAGCAAAACTGGGCAAGTTTGGCAAATTTGTGTCTGTTTGTATTCATCATTCAGGAACTTCTTAATAGGAGCTGGAAGGAAATGGTTTTGCTATCCCACAAGAATGTTTGTGTTTTCAATAAATGTTCTTAAAAGTCAAAATTTCAAATTTTCCCAAATCAAAAAACAATTCAGATCAGGTCAATCAAAATGTTTCACTGATAATTTATATTAACAACATGTAAAATAAAATAAATGAAAGAGGTTGACATCAAAATGATATGTTTTGAAAATTAACAACATTTTGAAACAAAAAGTCAGTTTGACTTGAAAAATGGAATTCTTTTATTTTGAAAGTGTTGAACAAAGACATTGCAAAAATGTCGAGACTACTATTTCAGAAAAAATTCAGCACAGGAAATTTGTCAGACCTTTCCCTTTCTTGCAAACAGTTCTGGATTTGACCAATTGCATTTTTTATGTAAAAATGTTTAGTCAAAAAATTCCTGACAAGCTTTACTTTTAAATGAAATAGTTATGATTGTATATGTACTTCTTTTGCGTTCACTTTCTTCAAATACTCTAGTAAATTAATTTACTCACAAAAATGCTTGTGGAAACAGCACATGCTAAATTAATATTAGAGAATATTTATGACACTGAAATATCAAATTCAGAATCACAAATATTTATACTAGAAAACTGATTCTTAGAGATATGCTCATATAGTTAGGTAAAATATATATGCCAAGTGACCTATATGCCCATGCAAAACAACTTGAATTTCAAATATTCAATACTCAAAAGAAATTGTTCATGAACAAGCTATAGCCTAAGAAACATTTGCAGACATAATTTGGAACAGCTGAAATGGAGAAAATTTCTGATATTTTTTGCAGAAAATTCACAAGCAGAAAAAGATGTGACTTCATCATATAAATAATTTATGAAGTATTTGCCCACTTCTAACCAACAATGTTCCCATTAAACTTAGGATAAAAAAAAAAGAAGCAGCAGCAGCCAACTTAGCCTACTTACTATATCATAAGGTTTTATGGGGAGTTTTACATGCTATGTACTCTAGTTTGAATATTCATTCATGTGTTATTTCCCACAGCCAATCCAAATTACTATCAGGAGGAGATGAAAGCATAACACATGGGATGTAAAACAGTTCATAAAACATTATGACATGGAGAGGAAGGTTACAGGCTAGGCATCATGCTTGCTATTTAGAGTAATTATAAAATTTATCTTTGGACATGTACAGAAATTCCAGGCTCATTATGTTCAGACCAGCCTTTTTCTTGAACAATTTGTGCAGCCCAGTGTTCAGCCTTCCAGCTGAACATACAGCTCACGTCTCCACAAAGAGAAAACAAATGATCTGCATTTACAGTAGGCTTTAAATTTGCCAGAGAAAGTCAGCCTGAGACAAAAGGTCAGGAAGGATATGCAGTGTAGCTGTAGCAGCTTTTTGACATACTGGTTTCTCTGCACAATAGACCCTTCTTTTGGTGATACTTAGCACAACTAAAGGCAGCCAATATTCAGCTGTGGAAGACTTTTTTTTTGTAAGTTTTGTCTAATTCTGCATAAGCACCAATAGTATTTTCATGTTGTGGGTTTAGAAATTTTGCCCTCGTTTTTAATACTGAATTTCAGTTTGTATTAGTAATGATTTTATGTATATATAAACATATACATATCATGAAGGTAAATGCATGTTACAAAATTCAAAATAAGACATAGTGCTTGCCCCAAAGATCTCAGACAAAATATTGTACCACAGCTGTGGAGGGGGAATTAAAATCTAGAGCAAAAAAGATTAATGGAAGAAGTGGATCTTAAAGAGAGATCTGAAGAAAAAGAGAAAAGCTGACTGACCAGCAAGAAGTGAGGCTGTCTCTGAAATAAGGGACAGTGTGAAAGAAGAAACTGGAGCAATAATGGAAGACAAAGAAAACTGGAGGATTGTGAAGCTCACAGGATGAAAGAAGAAGAGTGATAGGAAACTAGTATTATTTTTTTCTGTGCTCGTAAGCTCCTCCCACTTTCAGCATGAGTAACTTAATTTTTCATTAAGAGGGCATGGCCATGAGAATAGGGAGCATGGCTGTTTCCAAGCCTCAGCAAATTCTGGATGTGATAACAGCTGTTTAGGCCCAGGTAGTAGGTACAACTTAAAGCTACTTGAAGTTGTGATAGGTGACTGGCCTCCAGGATCAAGATAGGGGACAAAATGTTTTCTTATACTCACTTGAGCTGCACTCAGTGCTCTTTGCCCATGGCACTAGCCTATAAGCCTCATTGATCTGCTGGCGAGAAGTAGTGATGCTTATCCACATGTTTTATGTTCATCGACCTTACTCCCTACTGTGAGATTTGATATTACAAGAGAAATTTATCTTTAGTTAATACATACAAGACAACAGAACTTGGGGTCAGACTTTTAAAGGTATTTAGGCAAAAAGATGCAGATGATTGTCTAGTTGGTGTGATGATTTGGGGAATCTGTAGAATGTATATATTCTGTGTGAGATTATGAACTCTCTGCATGTATCCTTACAAAGTTGCAAACTCCATTCTGAATGTTCAGCTCTTTTGTTCTTTTATTTCCATGTAGGACTGAAATTCCAAGGTGTAGTGGTACAGGGCTGAATATAGAGGGGTATTAACTTGGCATGGTCTTCTATTCAAATACAAACATCCTAGACAATAGGCTGGCTCCTCCCCAGGAGAACTAGTGTCTCAGGGGAGAGTTTGTCTGGCAATGAATGTATTTGGTACGGGTCTATGATTACATGAGGAGGCTGATCTGAGAGAGGGATTAGAATGCTAACAAAGGGCAAGAGCTGATTTATTTGAGGTCTCCACTCACTTTCACCAGTGCAAGCAATGGGAAGCTGCTGCAAGAATCTGATGAGGTAGGGGAGAACCCTGCCTACCTGAACACAGATGGTCATCCAAGGACTGACTAAGGAAGGGTGAGCTATAGTGACAGGCATTGCATTCAGGGTGTTTACTACATGATCTATACTTTCAGTGCTTTGTTTCCTAAGTTAAGAACACTGGTATTGTGCAAATGCTGTCTGTGTGTGTGTTATGTGTTACATCTATCACATGTCCCTATAGAGTTAAACTATAAGAAGAAAGTGCCCACATGTCTGGAGTTCCATGATGAAATGAACTCCTGAAGAACCTGGGGTAGTGTTGGGGGCAAGGGGATCAACACTGGTTGTAGGGGCTAGGAAGTTGATTATGGAGGTCTGAGCTCTCAGGAGCAGATGCTAGACAAAGTAACTGCACTCCAAGAATGTGCCTTGAGACTCCAAATCCAGGGCAGTTCCAGGATTCTCTTCAGAAACTGGAAGCTTAAAGAACACAGGGATTCAACATTTGGATCCCTGACAGAAGTTTGGTGAGTGTCCAGTATTTGTGTGTGATGTCAAATAGACCTGCAAGAGTGGGATTTTTCAAAAGTGTATAATCACCTAATTCCCATGGGAGTTAGACACCTATATACTTTTGAAACCCCCCACTAAGCTCCTATCTTTGGGCACCTAAATACCTTTAAAAATCTGTTCTTCAGTCCCTAAGGAAAACTGAGATAGAGATACAAATACAGGCTCATACATCTTAAGTTGTGACCTTTTTCTTGGTATTCATCTATGTAAACAATTTTTTATCCATAAATCCTGGATTGCAATTGTATTGTGTTCTTGTCATATTATAATACATTCTAATGGATGGCTCCCTGATATATGCTTTAACTTGCAAGCACTGATGCACAAGAAATAATGATTGACTGGTTAAGAAGAAACTCGTCTCTTAAAATAAAAAGTGACAAAATATCTAGGCTGAAAACCATTCTGAATAATTTGTTTTGGGGAAGAATACTTATTTGTGTGCATTTGGCAAGCATGTTGTATTACATCTACATGGAGTAGAGAGAAGAAATAGAGCACTTCATAGTATTAAACATGATCAGATGCTGTTATTGAATAATGCATTTAGTGATTTTCCTTCCAGTTTCATGGTTGAAAAATAAAATCGGATGTATAATTATTAACATGTTATATTTAGAATCCGAAACTTAAAAAAAACCAAAACCATGAAGTTTAACTGAAATGAAATTATGAGGAAAACCCAGTTGCACACATTCAAAACGGGAGGGGAGGGGAGGAGAACTGCCTCGTAAGGAGTACTGGGGGTCATAATGGATCACAAGCTAAATATGCGTCAACAATGTAACACTATTGCAAAAAAAAACCAAACATCATTCTGGGATATATTAGCAGAAGTGTTGTGACCAAGATACAAAAAGTAATTCTTTCACTCGACTCCCTGCTGATTTTTATTTAAAAAAAAATAGGTTCAGTGACTGTTGAATATTCTGCTCTATTCTAATTACATTTTCCAAAAATAAAAATTCCCCTTTGATAGACGCAGATTGGAGCAATATATACCGGTATGCTTTTTTTAACTTCAGATTTCTGCCCTGGTTTGGATTCACAGTGCTTGAGGTTTCTCAGATTCGATGACCATAACATACCCTCAGAGTCACCCAAACCTGTCATGTAGAGAAAGTTTTTTAGATAGTTAGCCGCTTTCTGTGTACATGCTCAGTTATACTGCATTAGAAGCATGAATAGGCATGTGAACTTTAGCATGCCTAAGTCTGGAGAAGCAACTTTTTCAAATAATGTTTAATTGCATTTTCCTGAAAGGGTTGCTGGGTGCCTATCACTCTGTTAGGGTTACCTTTGAAGATTGGAGACCCTGACGTGATGATCTGAGCCTGGATTTGATCTCTATCTGGGAGGGAAAAAAAGTCGCTAAAATGTGTGAACATGAAGACAAGCTGTTTTTTTGGGGGAAGAAGCGGGGGGAGCAGTGCTTTATCCAGGAGAATCATGGTCAAATGGCCTCAGATTTAGATCACTGACTGTACCTATGAAGCACACCAAATTTCAAGGCAATCTGATTAACCATATGGATTTTAGAGCATTTAAAACAGTTGTGCTTTAAATAGAAAGCTAGTCTTCACTATAGCAGAGCTGTCACTCTTCTGTAACATGGCAAATGTCAAGTCTGAGGTACAGGCATAGAAATTCTGCAATGTTATTTCAGCCTTGAGATTAAATGATATGCACATAAGACTGATTTTATGTTTCTTTTTTAAAATGAATGTTCCAACATATCCATCCATGAGGAAGTATCACTTAACCTTATCAGGCAAACAGAAAACTCTAAGGTGCCGGGACTATTTTGTGTTTGTCATTTCTATACTAACTTGAAACTGGAGTAGTGCTTTTGACTTTAGCTCTAATCCTTGCAAAAAACAAACACTTACAGATTCCTAGCCATCATTTCTTTTATTTAATGTAACTGAGGCAGCTCTCTGACATCACCGCAATCACATGATTGGATTCAAATTGGCTGACCTGTACAGACCCTATAGTCATGATGATCTGAGGCAGTCTCAAAAAAGTGTTTCAAAAATCCTACTATACAGATTTGTCTCACACTGTATTTTGAGAAAAATCAATAATTGCAATTATACTGGTACATTTAAAGTATTTTCAGTCTAACAATGAATACAGAATGCAGTATAGCATTTGTTTGTATGCCCACCTAAGTGCCATTACGTCTGGAGGACATGCCTATGGAAACTTTTTTGATATAGCTTATTCTCCTGCAACTGAGTTTTATCCTGTCAACATTCTGTGTAAGAAAGAAAGAAAATCGTTTTGCTGATTAAAAAAAAACAGATGGTAGGATGGGGTTTGTTGTTTGAATGCCATATCATTAACTGATTCTTTGATTATTTTCAAATAATGTCAGATGGAAATGGTTCACATTTTATAAAAGTTCTCTCAGTAAGTTAAAAAGAATCTGCCATTGTTCCTCAGAGAACTCAGTATTATGATGTGCTAACATGGGTTTGAAAAACAAATCAGTTGCTGAATATTTTTAAATAAGATAGTATGTTCACCAGGTTATGGACTCTCATAGTCATACCCAGAAACAAACTAAATTTGTTCTTATGCTGGTGGATTCACACATTGTTTGGCCAGGTAAAATACTCCAACTTTGTCTATACTCAGGAATTGCCTTGATTTAGCAACTGGTATAGCTCCAGATATGCTGTATTCTAAGCATAGTCAAGGGCAAGCTGGGGTTTTCATTTATTGAACTTATTGAGGTTTATCTCTCTTTGAAGCAGTACAAACCCTATCTTGCTTAGGGGTGCAGCAACACCAATTGTATAAAAATAAAATAGAAAAGATGTGCAATGGAGATGAGTTAATGCTGATGTTCAAACCTTAACTTTATTATTTTCTTGACTTGTCAACCTAAACATTGAATTAATGAAACCTTTGTGCATTCAAATATGCAGTTACTAAAATAATTAAAATGGGAGCATTTACAAAAAAATCTGTTATCTTACAAATTTCAATTTCAAACTTTTCTTTCTTATATATGTTTATAGATATTTGTTGATATCTATATTTTTAAAGTTTGACTTTAGTTTTCATTCCCTTTCTCCCTCTTCTTCTAAGGCTAGCCCATTTACAGTCACTTGTCTTCTTATTTTTATGTTGTTTGAAGCCACTCCATTAATATTTAAATGTTTTTTTCCTAATCTTTTGTATTCCAAACCATAGTTACAGTATTTCATTTCATTTCCCCCTTCTTCTGTATTTGCTTTTCATGGCTTTGTCTCTGTTGCTGCTGCCAGAGAGTAGGACTTAAAGTGACAGATAACACAGCACTCAGATCAATTACTTTTCTGCCCATGTTTCAAACACACATTTTTTTCTTAAGTGGTTCAAATCTGTTCTATTTCCTAAGAAATAGAGTTAAGCATAACAATTTTTTTAAAACCATGGTATGTTATGATGTCTTCTTCAAATTGTATTCCTTCCTTGTGAAGATACTGGAATGTGGGGAACAATTAACATAACTCAGAGAGCTAATTTCCTGTGGTTCTTTAACTCTCTATTTACTGCTTTCAGAAGAGTGAATCTGGACTCTGAGGATTAGTAATGTTTATAGTTTTCTGACTTTTTTCTTTTATCAAATTAAGATAAGGAAAACTTGTTGGAGGCCAGAAACTACAGCCAATGTTCACTGCAGGCTTGTGCAGTTTTTCTCCATCCAGGAAAAACTACTAAACTTGCAAGGGATCTCATGATAATCATATATTAATTCTGTGGTTTCAGTGTATCTTTATCACAAAGTCTTTTTTTCTGAGTTTGTGTAGTCAGACTTGCATGCCTGAGACCTTGACTTAGGAACACTATTCTACCTGAAAAGACGGAGCTTTGAAATACCTATTGGTACCCATGGAATTCACCCCTATTTGAAACTGTGATAAGAAGAAGCAATGCAAATCATAGCTTGTAGTGGTTTTCACAGTCTATATTAGAGGTTTGCACCAGTGAAGCTATCTTAGCAAGACATCTCAATGGTGGAAATCAGGGCAAATCCCCAGCATAGACAATGCCTTGATGTAAGCGCAAAGTTGTTTTGTTTTGTTTCTAAAAAGTCAAAATGGCAGAAAAGCTGCTGCATGGAAACAAACTGAAATATGTCATTTTTAAGGCCACGTCTACCCTAAAAGTTTTGTCAGCATAGCTGTGTCTGACCTGGGGGAAAAACACCCTCCCTAGCCAACAAAGCTATACCAGTAAACATCCAGTGTAGACACAACTATGCTGACAGAAGAGGGCATCTGTTGGGGTAGGTAATGTTGTTAGTGGAGGAGGTGTTACTATACCAGCAGAATTCCTCTCTCTGTTGGCACACAATGTGTATACATTAAGGTGCTCTGCTGGTATAGCTGTACTGGCAGAGTCTGTATAGTGTAGAAAAGACCTAAGCTGTTAACTTGACCATGACTGTAATCAGTTACAAAATCATGGTGTAGCTGTAGCAACAGTCTATAAGTTCCTCGATAAGAAAAAGATTTCTGATAGTATAGATCTCTAATTTAGTAGACAAACATATAACAAGCTGGACTGAAACTAGACAAATTCAGGCTAGAATTTATTCAGGATAATTAATTTTTAGAAAAGCTTATCTAGGGATCTGGTATTTCTTTGTCATTTTAAGTCTTTAAATCAAGATTTGGTGGCTTTCTAAAAGATAGGCTTTAGCTCAACCTAAAGTTATAGTCTTGTTGCAGGACTCACTTGGTGAAATTCTAGGGTTTGTATTAGTAGGAGATCAGACTAGAAGATTATAATCATGACTTCTGACCTTAAAATCAATACAGCTGCTCGAAGTGGATGAAATGTCACATCTTTCACAACTATCACCCATCCATCAAATTCTCTCTAAACACACCAGCATCAACTGCTTTTTCATTTTGCCATGTAGTAAGCCTTTGCATGAACTTAGCATAACAAATGCAAGATGCGGGGGTGGGGTGGTGGGGGATAGCTATCACGTCAAGTAAGCTCGACTGTACACCAGTGGTGGCAACCTGAGGCCCAGGTTGCCCACCACTGCTCTGCACCCTCTCTGACATGCTGGGGTAAGCATCTGTGAAAATCAGGAAAAATGGATATATTTCAGGACTGCTGTTATGGGGAAATACGATGGCCAGATTAACGGCTTGGAAATCGTTTGCTAAACAATTATTTTTTTAGTGATATATATTTTTGTAACCCCTGCTTCTTGCCTAGTGGTTGAATTTGTTTAGCCATCTATGTAACATTTTTGTCTGACATGTCTCTGTAACTTTTTGAGTATACGAGGGGAACTGTGGATTTGGGTCAAGTGGATCGCTTCATGGATGCATCAAGAAGATCTCCAGCCACAGACCGAAGGCTAGCCATCAGAAATCTGTGGCTGAGTCACCTGAAAACTCCTGAGGGGGTAATTATGCATTTGTGGTGCTCTATCACCTATTGTGTTTGTCTGTTCTTGAGACTAAACAAAGCAGTGACTTTGAGTAAAGGTATTCCAATAAGAATACTGGAGACTAAATAAAGTATTGGCTTTAAAGTGAAAGCATGTGGTTTTGATTTGTCTGTGTCAGCCATATAGCAGACAAAAGCACTGTGTCTCCCTTGGTTTGTCCTGATACCACCTCCCATACATTGAAGTTACCAAAAGCTTTGGGTTTGAGGGAACCCAAAGAATCACCACACAACTCCACAGATCAAGCAACCAATCCAGACACAGCAAAAAATCTGTTATCTACAGCTAGGCACTGTCATACCACAGCATTTGATCTAAAGAGAAAGTTAAGGATACACATCTAAACACAATTAAAACCGCCTTCACTAAACAAGGAAACTCCACCAGACAAGTAGATTGCATCATGGAAAGGGCCACCCAAATAGCCCAGAAGAACCTGCTTCAATACAGAAAAAATAAAAAACACTGACTATACCCACCTGGTTGTCACCTACCACCCCATACTGGAAGCCTATGGGGTATCATCAAATATGGGTTGCTATTGATTGATAGGGACCACATCATGAAAGAAATCTTTCCCAAACCCCCTCTTCTGGCCTTCAAATAGTGCCCCCAACCTCCTCAATCTCATCTTTGGAAGCAAGCTCCTCACAGACTAGCACACACTAACTTAAAGTAGCACCAGACCCAGCCAGAACAAATGCAAAACCTGCAGACATATTGCCACTGCTGTGATGCTCAATACCCACACAATGCCAGGGCCGCCCAGAGGGGGGGGCAAAGGGGGCAATTTGCCCCGGGCCCCGGGCTCCGCAGGGGCCCCCAAGAGAAGAGTGGAGGCTCCCGCCTCCGCCCCGCTCCTGGAGCCTCAGCGCATCAAGCGCCGAGTCTCCGGCCGAGCCCCTGAGCCCCGCCCCGCTCAGAGCCGCGTGGTGAGGGGGGCAGGGCTGGGAGCTCCAACGGGGCCTGAGCCCCGCCCCGCTCAGAGCGGCGTGGGGAGGGGACGGGGCAGCTGCCTCCGCTCGGCGTGGAGCTCACAGCCCCGCCCCCTCACCACGCGGCTCTGAGCGGGACGGAGCTCAGGCCCCGCCGGAGACGCGCTCGGGTAAGAGGCTGGGGCCGGGGCCGGGGGGGAAGCGGGACCTGCCGCCGCCGCCGCCGCTGCCGCCGCAGCGCAGCCCGGTCTTCGGCGGCGGGGGGGCCCTTCTGTTCCGGGACCCGCCGCCGAAGTGCCCCGAAGGCCCGCGGCGGGGACCCCCCCCGCCACCGAATTACCGCCGAAGACCGGGCTGCGCTTCGGCGGCGGGTCCCGCTTCGGCGGTAATTCGGCGGCGGGGGGCTCCCGCCGCGGGTCTTCGGGGCACTTTGGCGGCGGGTCCCAGAACGGAAGGGCCCCCCGCCGCCGAAGACCCCGGGCCCCCGGAATCCTCTGGGCGGCCCTGCACAATGCACCTTTCAAAATTCATGTGTCCTACACATGCTTATCACATGTGATGTGCCTTATCTAGTGCATCAAATACCCCAATAATAATTATGTGGGTGAAACAAGATGATCACTATACTATAGAATGAACTCAAACAGAAAAAAATGTTAAAAGACAAAAACAACATGTCACCCAGGGGCAACACTTTTCACAAAGTGAACATTCTGTATCTGATCTTTCAGTACTTGTCCTCAAAGGAAACCTGCACAACACTTTCAAAAGGCGAGCCTAGCAACTTTAATAGAGTTATGAATTTGACACCAAAAACAGGTTAATTGCAACAATTTGTAATACACCACATTGCCTGTCATCCTTAACTACCCACTTCAAACCCTTTATTCTTAACAATCTAACCCACAATTGCCTACCTCATTTCAAGTGACCACTTCCAACATGGATCTCTGCTGCTTAACAATCTTTTCCAACTTGTATTTAGGTCACTCTGGTTCCGGTTCCTTCCTCCGATCTGAAGAACTCCGTGTAGCTCAAAAGCTTGTAACTTCCACCAGCAGAAGTTGGTCCAATAAAAGATATGACCTCAACTATGTAGTCTCTCTAGATTTACTAGTATAATTACAATATTTCAAATATCTCTTCCATTACAGTGTATTACAATTTTGGGCACAAACTACAGTTCATGTGCTGGAATATTTTTTGCAGGAGAGGGAAGAAGGAGATTGTGGAGTGGGAATAGCAATCCTGCCTCCAAGGCTGCTCCAAGTAGACGGCCCCAACTCCATAGCTGATGTAATCATCTGAGGTCATTATACCGGGTAAGCATCTGAGGTCCACCTGTTTGGGGGAATAATTTGCAGAGGACAGGTCCTTAAACCCACCGCCTAACTATAACTAGGCACTGCTCTGCAGGGAGCTTGCCTGGAGTAAGGCTTGATGGTGTGAGGGAGTGCCACACTTTCTATGAGCTATCTTATCATCTAGTTTAGGCACATGCCATTTCTGCTGAAAAAGGGCCCTCTGTGATAGTGCACCGCTTTGCCTTTTTCTTTAACAAACTTATTTTTGGTCTACCTATAACGCATGTTATTTCAGCCACAGTCCCTAACACATGTTATGTATCACACCTTATGTAATTCTGTACGTGATCCAGAAGTTTGGAGAATGTAAGTAGACTAGTGCTCAGATGGTTCAAATCCATAGATAATTCAATGTCTTTTTATTGCTAAAATAACTCGAAGCACTGGTAATTAATGTCCTATGAGATTTGAGAAGGCATATGCACACATTTGTAGCTACATTAGTATTTGCTGTCAGTGTTCAAACATTTCCAGTAAAGTGAAGTGTGATTTGGAGCATATGTTTCCGGTTCCCTAATTGGTAATCATTCCCACTGAGGGCAAGATTTACACATTGATAGCAAGGTAAAACACTGATTAAGGGTTATATTAAAAGGTGGTGTGTGCCTAAATAATGAATGTGTCTGGCTATTTACTGCTCAAGTCTTAGTTTTAAAACTCTTCTATATTGTCTATTTTCACACCTCAAGCCCTTACTAAGCAGAGCAATGGAATCTTACTGTAATTGCATGAAACTGATCTGATTTTGCACTCCTTACACAAGCAAATCTCCCACTGACAATTTCAAACAGAGCATTACAAACATCAAAATTGCACAACTATAATCAGTGTTAATATAATTAATCAAAATCATATTAGCTGTTGGGCAAACGATTCTACTTTACTGACAGATATAAGTGTGAATGTGTGGAGGTGAGAAGGGGGGTGAATCACAGAGCTACCAAAGAATTAAGTTAGGAGTTCTTACATTTTTCTCCTCTGATAATTACCCCTAATCCAGCCATTGTTTCTTATCAGGACCCAATCCCCAAATCCTTGGTAGTCAAAGATTCATGATACCTCAGAACAGAATATTACCATGGCAAGTTATACTCACTTCAGAACAACATCACAAAGTAGAGCAAGCCTTAAACAGATCTTCACAAAAGGGTGGTAGCTCTAAAAAAAATTATCAGGAAGCCACAAGGCAAACAGGGGTTCTGAACCACAACTGATGGCACCAGGGATTTTATATGGTATGGTTGGAATGTTTGGTTCCACAAAGGACCTTTGACATATTCCATTGATCGCTGCTTTCCAAAAGGTTTAGACAAGCTGAGCGGGGGCACCACATTTTGTTTAGCCTACTACATCGAACAGCATGGAAAAATGGTCCCATAATTGTTATAGCTCGCCCCTCAATATGCACACATCCATTGGATCATCTCTCATGAATCAGCTACATTTGGATTTGGCCAACTATACATGCATAATTTAAATGCTTTAATGTTTTGCTACCAGCTAAGAAGACCTGTCCCCCCAAAGCCACATTCCTAGATTGGGGCTTGGGGTTCAAATTCACTGAGCTATGTCATTAACCAAAAATCCTTCAGGTTCTTGTCCCGTATAAAACTGGTAAGTTTGATTTCCGTGTTAATATAACAGTAGCCGTGCAGTGCTGTCAAAAAATTACTGCTGACATGGGTCAAATCAGGCTTGCATTTTATATTATATTAAGAAAGTCAGTAACAACAGTACAGCTCTAATTCTATGTGAAATGTATCCTGTATCATTTATTTTTTTCATACCATGAAAGCAGATGACAATCATATGCGCCCTGATTATAAGCTATTTCCTTATCTCTGACTTTCTCATCATAATATGATATGAAAGTGGCAAATATCATCTATAAGTAATAAGCATAGGATGAAATTTCAAAACGTCCTTATCATCCTGTGTAGTTATGCTTGGTTTTATTTCTCTCTCTTTTTAATATAGAAATTTTCTTATTGAGTCAGATTTTTTCTCTATCTTTTCTTATTCTCTTTGAAGACTGAAAAGTTTTCTAGTTTCTAAAATATAAGAATAGTTGATGGCCTCTTCAAAAATATCGATGTATACCAAAACTTACTTTTACACACACACACACACACATGCGTGCGCGTGCTAGGGTAATCAGATGTCCCATTTTTAAAGGGACAGTCCCATATTTAAGCCCTTCTGTAGGTGTTCCAACTTTTTCTTAAAAAGAGGCAAATTGTCCCATATTTTCTGTCTCTCCCCATCAGTATTGACAGATTCTGCTGGTGGCCGGATCCCTGCTCGACAGCAACCCGCCCACTGGGGGGGGGGCAGCAGTGGCCAACAATGGGGGTGGGTGTGCAAGGCTGTTGGTGGGGCAAAGCTGCAGTGCAGTGCAGATGAGATGATTAGAGACCAGCTCATTGAGAAAACAACCATGCTTTGTGTAAGAGAATGCTTACTTCTAGAACCACAACTTACACTAGAAAAAGCAATAACCATTGCTACTCAGATTGAGTCAGCTACCGCTGAAGCCAAAATAATGAGCAGGGATACAGGAGGCACAGTCCAGGCTGTGACTCCTTTGCAGAAAAGTTCACTATTGCTGCAGAGAAACAATTGCAGGAGGAAAACTAATGAAAAGCCACTGAATCAGTAAATTCAAAATACAGTAAAAGCATGCTTTTGCTGTGGATTCCCACAACACCTTGCAAGCTACACAGGAAGTCCAGCAAAAGTAGCTCAGTGCAAAAAGATTGGGCATTTTCATAGAAAATTTTATAGTTTATTAGGGTTGGAAGGGACCTCAGGAGATCATCTAGTCCAACCCCTGGCTCAAAGCAGGACCAATCCCCAAATGGCCCCCTCAAGGACTAAACTCACAATCCTAGGTTTAGCAGACTAATGCTCAAACCACTGAGCTATCCCTCCTGCCAATACTTTTACTAAACTATGTTGCAGTAGCCAGTTCAATCAACAGGTGCATGCATTTACAATGCCAGATGTTACTGTGCTGAGTGTGGACAAAACCACTACTGCATATATTCCAGAACAGATAAAGTGTACTGTAAACGTTTCCGCCATACCCTCAGGCAAATCACACTCTATTCAGCTAATGTTGGACACTGGCTCAGCAGTATCTATACTACCTGATTCCATCTATTTGCATTGCTTTAAAGATGTGCCTCTTACTGAACCCAAACTTCAGTTGGTGTTCTATTTGAAAAACCATATTCCAGTACATGGCTGCCTGCCAGCAATAGTTACTTTTGGTGATTGCTGTGTAACTGCAGAGTTCTACATTGTCCACAAAGGCACTCCTATCCTTGGCAGAGATGTATTGGCTGCTTTAAATCTCAGGGTAGTTAATGGACAAACTGATCTTCCTCAGCAAAGCACTCTTGTGGTACAGACACCAGTTTCAGCTGGGACCCAACACCAGGTTGAGGAGAAACTCGGCTGTGCTTATTGGTTTCTGCATAAAGTTAAAATGCGGAATAATGTGATGCCTGTACGACAGAAATTACAGCACTTACCATTTTCAGTCAGGGAAGCTGTTTCAGAGGAAATTAGAAAACTTGTTCAAAAGGACATTACTGAAAAGATTAACTCCTCAGAATGGGTTTCACCTATAGTAATGATGCAGAAGAAAGGTAGAGGCATTCGCCTTTGTGTGGACTTAAGGGAGCCAAATAAAGCTATTGTGATTGACAGCCATCCTCTTCCTCACATAGAAGAAGTATTTGCAGAACTCCGTGTAGCAAAGATGTTTTCTATTCTTGATTTGCAGAGCGCATACCACCAGGTTATGTTGCATGAAGATAGCTAAGACCTGACAGCATTTATTACACATGAGGGACTATTTCATTTTAAACGTGTTCCATATGGTCTCACATCAGCCCCAAGTGCCTTCCAAAAATGATGTAATTGGTTCTGAAGAATCAACATAGAGTTCAGTACTATTTGGATGATATTATCGTTTTTGGAAATACTACTGAGGAGCATGACAATAACCTGCAGTCTGTACTAAATTGCATCAGCAAAGCAGGCCTCAAGCTCAATAGGTCCAAATGCAAATTTAGACAAACTGAACTCTCCTTTCTGGGGCATAAAATTTCATAGGCTGGACTAAAACCTGATCCAGAATGTATCCTGGCAATTTCAAATGCTCTTCCTCCAACAAATTTGCAAACCTTATGTTCCTTCTTGGGTCTTACCTCCTGGTATGCAAAATTCATTCCCAATTGTGCTTCTGTCATTGAACCGTTATGAGAATTACTATGGAGAAGTTCAACCTTAGTGTGGACAATGGATGCACAAGCTAGTTTCGAAACGGTGAAAGACTTGATTGTACATAGTCCAGTACTTGCACTATTCAGTCCTGCATTGCCCACAATTGTAACTACTGATGCCTCTGATTATGGACTTGGGGCTGTCCTCACACAACTTCATAAGGACAACAGAGAGAGGACTGTTGAGTTTGCTTCAAGGACACTAAGTAAGGCTGAGAGAAAATATTCTATAGTCAAAAAAGAAGCACTTGCTTCTGTCTGGGCTACCGAAAAATGGAGAACTTACCTGTGAGGCCGCACGTTCAAGTTGCGCACAGACCACAGCCCTTTGACGACATTGCTCACCACAAAAGGACTGGGAAGAGCAGGATATCATATTGCTAGATGGTCTGCAAGACTACTCTCTTTCAGTTATGAACTGGAATATAAGCCTGGAAACAAAAAAGTGGTAGCTGATTGCCTTTCTCGCCTGCCTTTGTCTTCACCAGATGGTCCACTGGAGGATGAGGATGTAGTAGTTGCGCTTATTACAAGCACTCTTACTGCAGTTACAAGAGAACAATTTCAAGCTGCTTGTTCAGCATGTCCAATTCAACAAAAACGATGGGAATTTCTGACAAAGAGATGGCCCAGGAACCCTAAAAACTTTGACCCAGTTTTGCTGACCTATTTTAAAGCTCGGGATGAACTTTCTTTGCTCGATGGCTGTGTGCTACGAGGTACACACTGGCTACTTGTGTCAGAAGAATTACAGTCAAAACTCATACACCTGGCACATGATACTCATCAAGGAATTGTCAAAACCAAACAACAACTACGGGATCTGTATTGGTGGCCAGGGATGGACTTTCAAACTGAAGCACTCATAAAATCCCGTGTCACTTGCCAAATGCATGATAAGACAGCAGTGACATGTACCCCTCCATTACAGCCTGTTCCTCTTCCTGAATCTGCATGGGAAAAAGTGGTGATTGACATTGTAGGATCCTTTGATACTGCTCCAATTGACTGTTGTTATGCCATCACTTTAATAGACTATTTCAGTAAATGGCCTGAGGTAGCATTTACTTCGCAAATCTCTTCTGCTACAGTAATTAAGTTCCTCTCTTCAGTTTTTAGCAGGGAAGGTAACACCAAAGAACTGGTTTCAGATAATGGTAGTCAATTTACTTCCCTGGAGTTTGAAACTTTTCTAGCAGAGAGGAACATTTTACACAGAAGGTCATCCGTATATTACCCTCAAGCCAATGGGGAAATTGAACGGTTTAACAGACGTTTGAAAGAGAGTTTGCAAATGGATAAACTGGAGGGGCGATTGTGGATACCCTTCACTACTGATTTCTTACAAGCATACTGGGCTACATGACATGCCACAATGCAAAGATCACCTGCAGAGTTACTGCATGGGAAACAGATGAATACTAAACTGAACATTGCTGGATTGTTAAAGGCACGAGCTGAGGCCCCAGCTGAGGATGATGTGAGAAAAACAGTTGAACAGAACCAAGCAAAGTATAAGGCTTTCACAGACAAGCGGACGGGTGCTAAGGAACCAAAGTTTCAGTGTGGTTCCTTGGTTAGAATATGAAAACCTGGAATTTTATGGAAAGGGGACCATAAATTCACAGATCCTCTTAAAATCATAGAGCAGACGGGATTTTATACCTATCGACTTTCTGATGGGCGGGTATGGAATTATTCTTATCTTGCACCTGCCTATGCACCAAGAGGAGATTATGCCAACACCCAGTCTGCATTGGATGACTTCACCATAGTATCATCACAACAAGACATTGCATTGGAACCAGGGCTTGAGAGACAGCCTGTCAGACCCAGACGGCCACCTGTTTGAATTAGAGACTATGTTATGTAGTATCTACAGTGTTTTCAGTGTAATATTTCTGCCAATAGTATAGTGTCTTGTTTCTTATTGGTTCCTGTGGTTAAAACAACAATGTTTATTTTAATTGGGAGAGTTTCTTAAGAGAGGAGGGAATGTGGTGTTTAGAGTTGCTTGTAATTATTTGAACTGCGAGCACTGGCTGTTGAGAGTCTGAAAGGAGGAAGGAGGGGGGAGGAGTTGAGGAGGCAAAGTGAGAGTTACAGAGGGCGCAGCAGCAGCTTGGTAAAGAGGTTTCCACTTTAAAAATAAAGTCCTGTTGAAGTTTGTTAGTATCTTGCCTGGTTGATACAACACCCTGCTAGTCTGACAGCACAGCCACCGCTGTGTGCCAGCTTTTGGCCAGCAGGGCCCTAGACGCCTTCCTGTTTCTGGCTGGCACTGGCTGCATGCTGTGAGCTGTAGTGGCTAGTGAGTGCAGAGAGGCGCCAGGCATTGGCTGGTCACGTGTCACTTTGGCTGCCCACCCATTAGTCCTTTATGTGCTCCCACTTTTGCTGTCCTTTCCCTGCTTTGCCCCTTCCCCTTCAGAATCCCGCTGCTCCTCCATATCCTCCCCAGCAGGGCACATCCTGCTCTCAGCACTGTGTGGAGAAACACCCCTGGTCGGAGCGCTCAGCTCATCAGCAACCTGGCTGGCAGGCTCCTTCCTTCCCCCACTGCCTCTGGCTGGGCTGGCGCCCCAGGAAAGCCCAAGACCCTCCGGCCTGGGGCGCTGGTCCAGAAGAGCAGAGCCCTGCATGTGCCAAAGCCCCACACAGCGCTGACACAGGGAAGCTAAACTCTGGAGTGGTGAGGGAGAAGCAATTTCCAGCCTGTTTGCACCCCAACCCTGCAGGCTCCACAGCAGCCGCCTGGACAGGGGCTTAGCACCCTCCCCTGCTCCGTCCCCTAGGCAACCTCCCCTGCTGGGCCACCTCTCTGGCCACATACAGTGAAGCCCCTGCAGCCATGTTCCCTGGGCCCTGGTGCACAATGCATCCTTAGGGCTTAACCCCTTCTGCCCGCACTGTAGCCAGGGGACTACTAATATTATTTTTCAATAATATTAACTCCTCTCCTGGAAATAACAAAGTGAGCCTCTCATAACTGGCAGAACATAAAGAACATCAAGAAGACATACTGGATACTATCAATATAATTGATTAATGACAAAGTTCTATGGCACTCTGCATTTTTAGTCAAGAATGACCCCTAGAACTAAGATATTTCAGGGGGGTTATATATTCATTATTTAATTAAATGAAATGGAAAACAGCCATACATATCAGAAATGTGAATTTTATTGAGATTTATTCCATGGTCAAATTAAATACAGGATATTAAATAAAGAGACTTGTTGAGTGAGAAACCATGTTCCAATCACTGAGCAATGTATGATGGAATTGCTAATTAAATCAATTATTTTTCTTTAACAGTAGAACATGGCATCACACTGGTGATGCCATTTTTTATTTGCAGAACAAGTTTTCAATCCCTTCTGTGACTATTAAGTACAGTATGAAGTACAAATTCCTACTGATGCTGAACAGAAACATTTCTGTATTTATAAGTTAATGTATGTCTAGGGAAAAAGAGCCTCCAACTTCTATTTTTCCAATATTTATCTTTCTATTCAAAAACAGATGGTGGGAGGTAAGCCAGTATATCGCCGACTTCTTGTGATGTGCTCAGAGTGGCAGAGACCCAAATAGCCTGGTATGCAGCAGAGTAGCTCTCCCACTGACAGCTAGTCTTTTCCACTCAAGTCTTTTTCTCTTTGGAGACAAGCCAACCCAGTTCAGCTCTTTTGTAGGAAGGGAGGAACTGGTATTGATTTCCCATTTAGACCAATCTTGTGTGAGCCCACCACTGCCTCCTTTGCTATGAATGAGGGGAGCACTGGAGGAAACCAGCTGCAGCACTTCCAACGCAGAATTGCTTCTTCGAGCTGGATGTGACCTGAATTGCAAATAAGGAAAATAAAAGGAGAAAATGGCAGAGCAGAAAGGCTTTCCTTTCAAGTCAGATACACATACAGCACTCCCTTTCTATAAGAATGTTCTTGGGAAACAGGGAATTTGCTTATTAGGGCAAGTGAAGGGAATTCTTATTATGGGCTTCAGCGCAGTTGTCAGCCGAGATAACAAATCCTTATACCAAAGTGGCCTTAGAACAGCCAGGCAGTGAGGTTGTTTTCTTTGGTTTGAAAATTGTATAGTGGGTGTTCTATGAAAATATATGAAGCTCTGTAGTAACTGTATTTTTATATGATGTTTAACTAGATATTGCAGTAATCTGCGAAGATTCACAGACTTCATGCTACAACAGTTCTGTTACTGAAATCTTTGAGTATTCAGCAAACATCCATTGCCAGTGAATTTCATAAGGGAAAAATATCTCCTGTGTTGATGTTAGCATTCTATATTTAATCACTAGCAGTAAGTCTTGCCACATGCTTCAAGTGTCCTATTAATATGTTTTAGTAACACTGATACAAACTTCCCAAATATAGTAGATGGAAATGAAATAATGTTGGGCAGTGGGGGTGCTATTCCTTTTAATTTGAATATATTTATATACAGTATTAAGATGATAGCATGTGTAGAACAATTTAATAAAACCTACCGTTACTGGCTCATTGGATTATCATCAAGGTCATGTGGAGTATGTTTGCAGTTCAGTCTGATGACTAAAGAAAAAAAATCTAGCTAAAAAACCTCCAAGTCAAAATGATTTCGTACATAGCCAGATCTCATCCACCTAACTGTCTTTTCTTATTTTGTTCACATCCTCTTAAAATATTTTAGTATTTTGACAGAAGGGAATATAAAACTAGAGGACTAATAATTTGGGGCCAACTTGAGAGAGACCCTTGTGCAAGCTTAGAGGAACACTCAAGAAACTTTCCTTCCACTTTGCATGCCTTTGCAAGCACTACTCACAACAGCAGTCCCTGTGCTTTAGAAAGGCCAGGTGCTGCTTGCTCCTACCACTCCGAACAAGTAACCAAAAAGGGGTGAGGAAGAGATGGGGGCCCTTCCCCACCTTCACACTGGGTGGTTTACTGAGTGGTGGGCAAGAAGACCACAGGACAATCTACTGTGTGGATAGAGCAAACTACTCATTCCATGTATAATAAGCAGCACCTGGGGAGATTGTGCCTGCCCCAGGTACAATCTCTTCATTCCTCCTTCTGGGCTAGCATGATTTTGCACTGCCTGCTACACAAAGATGAGATGTAATTCAACAAACTCACCTTCAGCTCACATGAAACAATAACAGATATTTTCTCACCTATCTAGTAGAAACAGAGAAGAATAAGGGAGACTGGAGTCTATTGTGAAGTTTAGTGGGCAGACACCATAGATTGTTTTGCTGGCTATGTATTAGTTGTCAAGGAACTTGTATGAAAGAAAACTCCCAAGGGAAAGAAAAAGTCAATTAAATTAGTTTGGGTAGATTATTTGTTGCAGGAACATCCCAGGCTTGTCTCGTGAGTAGTCAGAAGAGCCAATACTAAGCTCAACTATCTCTCTCAGGGATTGATAAACAGGTTAACATGAGGCTACTTCTCCATTTCTCAGTGACTGGGGGTAATATAAACTTATTGTATTACTTTAGATGGTTGTCATATATACCTCAACATAATTTTACTTTGGTATTCTTGTAACTTACAAGAAGGCTTCTAACCATCCAGAATGAGTTCTGGAACAGCCTTGTAGTAGGAATAGTGGCAGCAAACAATCTAGCTAGTTTTAGGATGGACCTTGATACATTTATGACTGGGATTATATAATGGGGTTGCCTGAAATAGCTGATGACGAATTGATGAGCCAGTAGGTCCCTTCCAGGACCATGTCCCTAAAAGGCTGAGTCATAGGGTGATTCTTTTAGAAACTTATCTAATTTCTGGAAGTTTTTTTAAAGCTCTTTCAAAGTGTGAAGTCAAAGCTTGAGATAATCAAGAACTGATCCAGGATTTTCACTGTGGAAAGGAAGAGATTAAGTGTGGTCTGAACATGTGATAGAGATGAAACAGACAGAGTTTAGTGATAGGATCTACTCAGCAGAGAAAAAAGAGAAGGAGGATTGGACAATGATATGCAATATATTTGGAGGGAGAAAAGTGGAATGAACTTTAGGGCTTTATTTGTAATTTCATGCCCAGCAACGGAGAGAAATGAAAATGTCAGCAGGTACACGCCAATCTTTTGCTTTTTAACATGTAGTCATAAAGACTTCATGCTACAATGAGGAATACACAAAATGTGCTTTAGATACAAAATGTCATACACTTCATGAAAAAAGTTTGTTGCCTAGAACTATGCTAATTCTTTAATAGGATTGCATTCCTGTTATAAGAGCTCGGCAAGCTTTCCAACCTGCCAAGCATGCATGGTATCCATGTCTTTAAGCAATATTCCCTGCAAGGCTCTTGGGTACATTTTCATTTTAATGGGTCCTTAAGTGAAGCATCTCTGGCAAATTTGCTCACCTGAAAAATGAATGAAATCTCGTGCCAGGGATAGTGACTTTCTTTAATATTTACTACACCAAAAATAACTTTTTTTAAAACAATCCAAAGTATATAGATACTTTCCTAGTTCAAAAGCAACCATTTTTAACAGCATTTGATGAATGCAGTGGGCTCTTGGTATGTACAGTTAATATATTCTCTCAGCACTAAAGAGCAAATTGGTTAATATGTAATCTTGAGTAAATGTTTCCCTAGTTACATTCAGTTTCTCTTGCTGATATGCTTTATTCCTGCCTGAGTATTTTTTCCTCTTTTAATATTCTTAGCAGGCTGGATTTATGAGCCTATGAAGGCAAAGAACAGGAAACATCTTCTCCTGAAGCCAAATGCACTGGTGAACATATTGAATAGCTGACTGAGTACTGAATGATAATCATACAAAGGGAAGAAAAGCAAAGGAAACAATAGCAGACAAAATCACCTTCATCTTCTGAAAAAAATTAAAAGAGAGAGAGAGATGGCGAACCCTGAGTTTATTTCATTTTTCATTTTAACACTATTTCAACCACAAAAAATGACTATAAATGATCAAACAACTGTTTGCTAATGCATTATAGATAGCCATACACAACATGGCAGCTTTATACTTGTATATTTACCCACCATGAATACAAAATTTACTACGAGTGACAGGTAATGTAGCCAACGCTTCTACTCTCTGTAAGCATCTGCGTACTATGAATTATAAATGAGAGCCTTGTGTCCAAAGGTAGCACGTAATGTAGATAATACCATCTGAGTAAATGAATAAATGTGGAACAGATGCTTTTTGCATTCAGGGCACACAGGTACTGCCAGGAAGCCACCAGTGCAGATTATGGATGCTGGTAAAACAGCTGTTGTCTGCATCTAGTGCCAGGTGCAGTTCTACCTGAGCTATGTTGAGCTAGTAAGAAAGGTCTTTGTCTTGTTAGTTTTTGACAAGTTTCCAGAAGATATGAGATACTTTCACATCTAGGTTTTTTGATCTGACCTGAATTCCATCTGCTTCTCCTTAAGGCTTTTCTGAAACATCACTGTTCCTTGAATGACATCATATTTGAGGCAGTGAAACAACATTACAGGAATGTGTAACTTTTCTGGCTCCTGTAACACTTGCCTTGATTTTTGTGTGATTCTCTTCTGGGTTGCCATTGTCTTCGATCCAAGTAAATATTTTGCTTGAAAGCTCACTGCTATAAGAAATGGCTGGTACACAGGCAGCAAGGTGTTGTATTGGGTTTTACTTGCAACAACTTCCAGGTCAAATTTTCTCATTTTTATAAGCAAAAAGGTGTGCACACAGTTCTTTTCTGAATTATCACCTTTAAAAGCTCTAGTGAACTCTAAGACAGAGGCTGAGTTCTAAGGGTACAATTTTAAACCCCAGAATATTTATATTACTTAGGGGGTGAACAGATGTATTGTTAACACTAATATAACCAATGATATTCAGGGATATTCAATTAAGCCTGTAGTAAAAGTCTATTTGTATATTGCTGTTTAAAGTGGCGGTCTATTTTAGAGCCTTTTTGACATGTTATTGTAACTGTCGGTCCCAGCAAATTAAAGAAACAAGGTGGGTGAGATATCTTTTATTGGACCAACTTCTGTTGGTGAGGGAAAATCAAAGAATCATAGAAGATTAGGGTTGGAAGAGAACTCAAGAAGTCATCTAGTTCAACCCCCTGCTCAAAGCAGGACCAACACCAACTAAATCATCTCAGACAGGGCTTTGTCAAGTCGGGCCTTAAAAACCTCTAAGGATGGAAATTCCACCACCTCCCTAGGTAACCCATTCCAGTGCTTCTCAACCGTCCTAGTGAAATAGTTTTTTTTCCCTAATATCCAACCTAGACCTCCCCCACTGCAACTTGAGACCATTGCTCCTTATTTTGTCATCTGCCATCACTAAGAACAGCCTAGCTCCATCCTCTTTGGAACTCCCCTTCAGGTAGTTGTAGGCTGCTATCAAATCCCCCCTCACTCTTCTCTTCTGCAGACTAAATAAGCCCAGTTCCCTCAGCCTCTCCTCAGAAGCCATGTGCCCCAGCCCCCTATTCATTTTTGTTCCCCTCCACTGGACTCTCTCCAATTTTTCCACATCCTTTCTGTAGGGGGTGGGGGGCGCAAAACTGGAAGCAATACTCCAGATGTGGCCTCACCAGTGCTGAATAGAAGGGAATAATCACTTCCCTTGATCTGCTGGCAATGCTCCTACTAATACAGCCCAATATGCCATTAGCCTTCTTGGCAACAAGGGCACATTCTTGACTCATATCCAGCTTCTTGTCCCCAGGTCCTTTTCTGCAGAACTGCCACTTAGGCAATCAGTCCCCAGCCTGTTGCAGTGCATGGGATCCTTCCATCCTAAGTGCACGACTCTGCACCTGTTTTTGTTGAAGCTCATCAGATTTCTTTTGGCCCAGTACTCCAATTTTAGGTCACTCTGGACCCTATCTCTGGACCCTATCCCTTCAGTGTACCTACCTCTCCCCCCAGCTATTGTCATTTGTGAACTTGCTGAGGGTGCAATCCATCCCATCATCCAGATCATTAATGAAGATATTGAACAAAACTGGCCCCAGGACCAACCCCTGGGGCACGCTGCTTGATACCATCTGCCAACTAGACATTGAGCCACTGATCACTATCTGATGAGCCCGACAATCTAGCCAGTTTTCTATCCACCTTATAGTCCAATCCGTACTTTTTTAACTTGCTGGCAAGAATACTGTGGGAGACCGTATCAAAAGCTTTGTTAAAGTCAAGATATATCACATCCACCACTTTCCACATATCCACAAAGCCAGTTATCTCATCATAGAAAGCAATCAGATTGGTAAGGCATGACTAGTCCTTGGTGAATCCATGTTGACTGTTCCTGATCACCTTCCTTTCCTCCAAGTGCTTCAAAATGGATTCCTTGAGGACCTGCTCTATGATTTTTCCAGGGACTAGGTGAGACTGTGACTGGTCTGTAGTTCCCCGAATTCTCCTTCTTCCCTTTTTAAAATATGGGCACAATGTTTGCCTTTTTCCAGTTGTCCGGGACCTCCCACGATCACCATGAGTTTTCAAAGATAATGGCCAACGGCTCTCCAATCACATCAGCCAACTACCTCAGCACCCTCGGCTGCATTGCATTCAGACCCATAGACTTGTGCATGTCCAGCTTTTCTAAATAGTCCTTAACCTGTTCTTTCACCACTGAGGGTGGCTCACCTCCTCCCCATGCTGTGTTGCCCAGTGAAGCAGTCTGGGAGCTGACCTTGTCTGTGAAGACCAAGGCAAAAAAAGCAGTGAGTACTTCAGCTTTTTCCACATCATCTGTCACAAGGTTGCCTCCCTCATTCAGTAAGGGTCTCACACTTTCCCTGATCACCTTCTTGTTGCTAACATATCTGTAGAAACTCTTCTTGTTACCCTTCACACCTCTTGCCAGTTGCAACTCCAATTGTGCTTTGGCCTTTCTGATTATATCCCTGCATGTTCAAGCAATATTTTTATACTCCTCTCTAGTCATCTGTTCAAGTTTCCACTTTTTGTAAGCTTCCTTTTTGTATTTAAGCTCACCAAAGATTTCTCTGTAAAGCTAAACTGGTCGCCTGCCATATTTGCTATCCTTTCTGCACATCTGGATGGTTTGTTCCTGTGCCCTCAATAAGGCTTCTTTAAAATACAGACAACTCTCCTGCACTCCTTTCCCCTTCATATTAGCCTACCAGGAGATCCTGAGG
This sequence comes from Mauremys mutica, assembly GCF_020497125.1. Lineage (NCBI taxonomy): Eukaryota > Metazoa > Chordata > Testudines > Geoemydidae > Mauremys > Mauremys mutica. Next base: position 51,837,389 of record NC_059076.1, on the reverse strand, counting down.
GAGTTAAAGTCTGCTTTTTGGAAGTCCAGAGTCTGTATTCTGCTGCTCTCCTTTCTTCCTTTTGTCAGGATTCTGAACTCAACCATCTCATGGTCACTGCTTCCCAGGTTGCCACCCACTTCTACTTCCCATACCAATTCTTCCCTGTTTGTGAGCAGCAGGTCAAGAAGAGCATGGCAAAAGGAGACAATCTTTCAAGCTACATAGAGTTCTTCTTCAGGTCTGGGAAAGCTATGATACTCTCAGTACCTTTCCCAGACCTCAAGTAGCTAGAAATCTTGTCTCTCTCACCAATAGAAGTTGGTCCAATTAAAGATGTTACCTCACCCACCTGGCCTCTCTATTTTAGAGCCTGACATCTCTGTTGCTTTCCTGTGTGCCTTTCTCTGGCTCTGTGCATGTACAGGCAATTCTTTCTGGGCAGCTATGATGTAGGCATGGGAACTTTTTTATTTAAGTGTTGCATCTAAGTACACAAGGCTCCTGACTTACCTAACCTTGGATCTGTGATGTGTCTGTTTACCTGCTGATAGCAAAATCACTGTCTTACTGCCCATTTCACTTGGAAAAAGGAAGCCCTGGTCTTGATTCTCCATTTCCTCATAACTTGAAAAGTCGGTGCAAAACATTACTCTCTCAATCTGGGAACATTTTATAGTAAAACCACACTTTAATACAACTTCTTAGAAATGAACAACACTTTAATGCAATTTAAATGCATTTTCTTTTATTTGCTCGATTTGAAGTTCTTGGCATTGCTACATTGAAAGGTACAAAACTCTGGGGAAAGGTTCCGTGGAGGGAGGAGAAATGTTCATACCTATAACATAGTTTCATTGCCTCTTGCATATCTTGACATTTCAAAGATAAACACAGTTTAATCAGAGGCATTGAAGTAAAGTTTCAAAAAAGCCTTGAGGATATCAAATGGAATTCAGGTCAGTTCAAGAACCTAGATGTGAAGGCATCTCAGCTCCTCAGGAAATGTATCAAAAACTAACAAGAGGACTTTCTTAGGAATGAAAACTTACTTTGCGCTCAGCCTCCATGTACTAGATTGAATGCCCCCCGCTGTCAGGAAGTCATAATCTCTAGTGGAATAGAAATAGATTATTTAAAGAGATATGCTGTTAGAAGGACAGTTACCCCCACTTACGGGGACAGATTCTGATCTTAGACTGATGTAAGTCCAAAGTAACTCAACGGAACTCAAAGGAGGAACTCTGGATTTACTCTAGTATAACAGAGATCAGAATGTGACCCATTATAGCCTATAAACTTAGGCTGAAATCATTAAACCTGGCTTGATTCTTCATTGGCTTGCTTCTTGTGTAGTCATTTACACCTGTGTAAAGTGGGTGAGAATGTTATAAGCTTTCTTGTTAGTATTTTACACCAATCTTTCACTCTCTTTGCACAAGTGTGCAATACAAGGTGCAAACAGGGCCAGTGCAAGGATATTTTGGGCCCTAGGCAAAACCTCCACCTTGCGCCCCTTGCCCCGACCCCTCTCCCCAGATCATCGCTTATTATAAACTTTTAAAAATGAATACTGCATAATGTGGCATTGTTCATTAGAATTAATACACATTCGGCTTGAAAATTTATTAATTTCATTATTTAGTCAACATATTTAATGAAAATAAATGAATAACCTGACAGAGAGTGAGGCTTGCTGGCTTTGGGCATGGGGGTGCGGCAGGGGCTGGCTGGAGACAGAGGAGTGTGGGGCTAGCTGGCTTCAGTGAAGGGCAGGGGGTGTGGTCTGGCTGGGGGCAGGGCAGGGGATATGAGTTCACTGTGGGTAGGGGGTGTGGGGCTGGCTTTGGGCAGGGCAGAGGGTGTGGGGCTGGCTTTGGGCAGGGCAGGGTATGTGGTCTGGCTGGGTGCAGGGCAGGGGTGTGGGGCTGGCTGGGGCAGGGGAGGGAGTGTGGGGCTGGCTGTGGGCAGGGGAGGGAGTGTGGGGCTGGCTGCGGGCAGGGCAGAGGGTGTGGGGCTGGCTGCGGGCAGGGCTGGCTTTGGGCAGGGCAGGGGTGTGGGGCTGGCTGGGGCAGGGGAGGGGGTGTGGGGCTGGCTGCGGGCAGGGTGGCAGGTACCAGGGCCATCCCTAGTTATTCTGGGGCCCTATGCAGCCCCCCTCCCATGTGGGGGGGTTGCCTCAGGCCTCTGGGTGGGGTGGGAGCAGGGGGCCCCCAAGCTTTTTAGGGGAGCGGGGCTGGCTTTGAGGGCAGGGGGGAACCACCCCCCAGCACACTCTGTCAGCGTGGCTGGGGCCGGGTCTCTGCACTTCCCCCACTGGTGAGGGCAGGCCCGGCCCTGCTGCAGAGCTCAGGAGAGTGGGGGTGGGGCTGAGCAGGGGCGGGGGCCCTGGAGAAGAGTCAGAGCAGCAGGGAGCAGCCCTGGGTGGCCGGAGGAGAAATGACATCACTTCCCGGCCAGCCAGAACTGATTAAAGTCGCAATGCCAGGTGAGCATCCCAGACATTTTGGGCACCACTTTTTGGCGCCCTCAAATCTTGGCGCCCTAGGCAGCCGCCTAGTTTGCCTAATGGTTGCACTGGCCCTGGGTGCAAAGCAATGGAAAATTCTCATCAGCAGGGCACAGTTTGTCCATGTGTTATGCTTCTGATGCAAAGCCAGTGTTTGGATAGAATTCCTCCCTCCTTCACATGCCACTTCACAATATCTCAGAGAAGATTCCTACAACATTTGTTCCACTAGCAAAAAAAACCCCACTTCTTTCTGAGTATCCCAATATTAAATACTTACAAAGCTAAGGACAGAAATTGCAAAGCTTTGAAAGCTGTATGAGTTGGTTTTCCAACCCACACAATCAGAGGTTCCCAGAGATCAGGGGAAGCTTTGTACTGGCCTTTTGCCTCTTTACAGAATGCTCTCCACCTATTAAATCTCTGGCTCCCTGTGAGTGCAGCTCTTACAGGAGTCTTCAGATGGAACCTACCTACAGAGGGGGATTTTACAGTGCAGACTGATGAAGTGTCTAAAGGAATGTAGCTTTAGTCAGCATTTGTCCTGGTTTTTTCTGTGGATCTAGGGAGAGGGATGATACCGCAGTGAGCACTCATGGAGAAGCTTCCGAAAAGTTGAAGGAGGGGGAACAGTTGCTCTAGAAAGAGCATTTCTCTTGCATGCAGCACCACTGCCTCGCTTTGCAAGTTTTTGTCCTCTTGCTCAGGTAACCACTCATCCCTAATATCACTCATAAAAATATGGCCCATAGAAAACATACTACTGGGAAAGTAGACAAGCCTTATTTTGTGCTTCGAAGGTCAATATACTTTTGATGTGGCTGGCTCACAGAGGGAAACACACATACACTCTGCAAGAACCCAATCACAGATTCAAGTTCCCCAGCCTAGGACCTTTCACCCAAAATACCTTACCTCCAGATGTCTGAGAAGCATCTTTGCTGGTTTTATCTATCAGGATTGCCCACCAGATGATACTCAGTGGGAAGGTTAGGCAGACCACTAGCAACTGATCATCACGGCTGTGAAAATAGGGAACTCAGCAGGTCTAGATAACATCCGAACTGAGCAGATGAAAAATGTCAGCCTACCCTCATGGAAAGTGGCTTCTGATTATGTTCAATACCTATTTCATCCAGCTCAAGATACCAAAAATCTGACAACAAGCCAAAGTAATGGCCCCTTTGAACCATCAGACCCAAAACAGTTTTGACCTATATCGTTCCTATATGATATTTTAAAATTGTTTGAGCAATTACTGTTATGTTTGCCTTTATTGAACCACTTCTTATCAACGAACAGGCTGACTTTCACCTGGGTCTGTCATGCACTGGACAGCTTCTGAATTTGATACAACAGATCAAGGATGGATATGAAAAGGGACTGATTACAGCAGCAGTGTTTCTTGCTTTGTCATCCACCTACAACAGGCATTCACAACCTTTTTCTTTCTGAGCTGCCCCCCCAACATGCTATAAAAACTCCACTGCCCACCAGTGCCACATCAACTGTTCTTTTGAATATAAACTCCAGGGCCGGCGTTAGAAGGTAGCAAGCAGAGCAATTGCCCAGGGCCCCATGCCACAGGGTCCCCCACAAAGCTAAGTTGCTCAAGCTTCAGCGGGGCTCAGGACCTGAGCTTCAGCCGTGCACATCAGGGCTCCGTCTTTCTGCTCTGGGCCCCAGCAAGTGTACCATTGGCTCTGCTTGGCAGACCCCCTGAAACCTACTCTTTCTTTAGAGCCCACATTGAGAAAACTAAAGCAATGATTAGCATACAAGACAACATTCTCAGCCAGCTGGTTACATCAAGAGTAGTAAATGAGTAAACTCTGGGTTATTTTGCTTTGTGTTTTCTTTTAAATTGGAGCTGGCATGCAATGACCAGGATGGGACAATCATGACATATTGCACCTAGAGTGTGTCATTATTCAACCCAGCATTAAATGAGAGGGAAACAATAATTCAAAAAATATATCTCTAGAGAAAAACATGTCATTAAACTATGGAATAAGGATGGGGGAGGAAGGTAGGTGGGGAAATGGGCTATCAGGGTGCCTAGGTCCACATCATCCTCATCCCTCCCTTTCGTCCGTGCATGTTCCTTCTGTATTTATTTGGATGGGACGTTGAAAAATGTACAGTGTAATGTTGTGGGATTGTTTTAAAGAAGTTTTGCAAAGTATTAGTTCCTGATAAATAAAGTTGCTACCTTTGCCCAGGTTTCTCAATATGATAAAAATTGGTTCAGAATGTTAATTATTGAATAATCAGATTGCCTTTAAACATAATTTCAGTTTTTTACTACAATATGGTATTCCTAATTTATAACAGGGCCACAGCACAGTTAAATTAACAATAACTCTGAAGGGGCTTATACAATCTTTTTATATATTTTTTTTCTAGGATGAGACTCTGTTAGCACAAAATAATTAAAAATGAATGTATGATACATAGCCAATAGGCAGAAATTCTTCCTATTGGCCTCTATTACTTCAATGTAAATGAGAAAATAGTTCTATTGTGTTCTGCAGTGATCCATGCCTCTCCCTTTTTACATCAATAAACTATGTCTCTAACTGTATTACCTTGTGTATGTATGCAAAAATGACCTTTTACAATTCGTGCTGCTGAATGCATGCTGAGGAAGGTAATATGCGGAAAGGTAAAAGAGCTGCAGACAGCTTTCTACTGTCCGGTGACTACTGGCAGAGTAATCAGTAAAACAAGGCTTGATGAAGCATGTTACTAGTTATTCAAAATATCTTATTGCTGCTTTTATTGCAGGTCAGCCTCCTCCCCTTCCCCAACAATTAAAGTGAGATTGATGTTCAAATCACAGAACAATATTACCAAGGCAAAGCTTTCAAAGTGACTCTTAGCTTGGATGGGAGCACAGTCCTCTTCTCTGGCATGTCACGTATCTACATATAACCTGTTCAAAACCCTCCTTGAAAGGAACTTAAAATCACATTGATTCATAGAAGAGAGGGCAACACAGGGGCACTCTGCTCTCAAAAAAGGCTTTAGAAGAAGTACTTTGAAACTGGTGAAATAATCTCCTGAATAAACCACCAGTAGGGAATACCCATAATCACTGAGGAAAACATGCTGTTCATTGTATCAATAAAAATACATTTGGCCTGAGGCAAAGCTGAGGGCAAACACATCCCAGATGGACTGGAGAGGCCTAAATACCTTCAAAGATGAAAATTTAATTAGAGGAAATGTCACCACAGGGAACAAAAGCGTTTCTTTAGTGGTATTTTTTATCGTTGTTTACTACTAGTGTGGTGCATTTTGAAGAGGTAGGACATTCTAAATTCAGTGGTGTGCTTAGAAACCAGAATAGAGATGAAAAGAAGGGATCCAGAAGGCCAGGAACCCACACTTGATAGATGATCAAAAGCAGTAAATGATCAAATATTGTTAGACAGCAATGTTTAATTGCTTTGCCAATGTCAAAATAAAGGAGGCAGTTTGAAATAACAAAGAGGAAAAACTGAGTTGTATGACATAGTGTTCTCATGAGATTCCACAACTTGAGAGTAGGCTTGGGATTCCCAGATGTACTCAGGCCTATTAGTAAAGTGATATGTTCTGCCCAAATGCCTCACTGCCCCCTCTGTTTTTTTTTTGATGCCCCATCGTGTAATACTAATATTAACAATAGCACACGTCAGAAGTGAAAGTGCAGGGAAAATAATGCAGGAATTAGTCCAGTGCAATACCTTTAAATCAGAACATTCAAGCTTTAATAAGCACACTGTAAATTGTTTGGGACTGAGTCACAACTAGGATTTGTCAATCTTTATGGAAAGGTTATCAGAATACAGTATGTGGGTTCATTCATTTTTTAATTTTCTGCATTGTACCCCCAAAATGTGTGTGTGGGTTTGGGATTTCTATTTGAATCCTTACATCTCTCTTCCAGTGTGGACAAAAAAGCCCACATCTGCCATTTTCCTGCACGTTTAATGGTTCTCTGGTTGGTATATTTGGACAATAATTGTCCTTATCACAAGGAAATTGAAATTAAAGATTTGCAAATATGATACCTATGAGATAACATTCATAATGTCAGAAGAATGCACTTTCATAGAGATGCAAGCTAGATCCTGGAGTTCAAATGCAGGCAATGGGTATTTACCCTGTATAAGTAGTGCACAAAACTAAGAGCCATGAGATTTGTTAGAAGAACCCACTGGCCAGGTGTAAAATTAAGAAAGAATCACACAACAGATTATCTGTATAGCCAGTTAATTTTGAAATGATATTCAGGTTTTAGATGTTATATTTGGAAGATTTAGGTAAGAGATCAATTTCCTGATTTTAGCTATATTTTCTTTTGTGCTACCCAGATAGTAAAAGTTTGTAAAGTGCAGTGAGGTGCTAAATCTCCTTTTTTTTTTCCTGCAGTTGTCATACATGTCCCTGTTCTGGCTCAGCTAAGGATTTATTCATTTCACTCTGATCCAAAGCCCATTAAAGTGAAAAAGAGTCTTTTTCATTGACTTCAATGGCCTTTGGAGCAGGACTCTTGGGCACATTAGTTGCTTATTAAGTGTACTGCATAACATTTGTCCTAAGTTCAACTGATTGATTTCTTTGTCCCTTGGTACTATTATTATTTCCTATTACCCACATGTTGATATCCTGGCCCAAGTAATCTTCTTGGATTTCTCCAGGATTGGGGGAAGTTTGCTTTTGTTAGCAGTCAGCAATGTCTATGTGTTCCATGTCTTTCTTTCCTACACTGATATATTAGTCATTGTCATCTTCTTTTTAGAACATGCATTTGTGCATTTCAACAGAACATTTAATCAAGTGTGGGGACATCTGTTATATGAATGCTGCAGGGGTTGCCCAGAAGAAAGCTCTAAACATATTACTGCTTGAAACCTAGGACCTGTTGGGATTCCAATAGAGAAAGGGTTCAACCACATTCTGATTAGGCACAATGCCATATTAGCAGTTATTCATGAATCTTAGCAGCCAAGTATGAGGAATCAGAGTTTCCTTGTCATACTTTCCCTGTTACAGCTGGTTATCTGGAATATTGATTCTCTAAACAACATGAACGTACCATAGGTTAAACAAAATCTCTTTTATGTTCAGCTTCCTACTCTACCAGTTTAAAGTTCCACAGTTGATCAGATTCACAATTCAAAGGTATTCAAATATAGTAATCTAATCATGTGTCTAATTAGAAATGAATAGGGAAAAACTATGGCATGCTTTACAATGCTGTGCTGAGACTATACCATCCCTGCTATGGGTTTCCTGCTGACACAATCACAGACTTCCCTTAAAGTTAAACATGTCCAAAGGGCTTATTTGTACACAACTAACTATGGGCATCCATAAAATAAAGGTGCTGATGCCAAAAATCCCAGGTGGGAATATCCAATCATCTGTTTAAAGAAATATATCATTGCTTAACTAGCACTGAGCTAGGTTAAAAATGGATTAAATCATACAGAATTATGGAGAGGAAAGGCACTTTAATGAAGCATTCATCACTATTTTACTGCCTTTACCACAGTGACCAATTCTGAACCAAATATGATTCTCAGTAAGTAATGCTAATTAATAAAAGGGCAGATGTCCACTAAGGGTATGTCTACACTGCAGTAAAAGACACAGGGCTGGCCCAGATCAACTGAACCAGGCTCACAGGGCTCAGTCAGTAGGGCTATAAAATTGTAGAGCAAACATTCAGCCTTGGGCTGGAGTCTGGGCTCTGAGACCACAGGAGGAGAACTGTCCAAGAACCCGTCTCCAGACTGAGCCTGAACATCTCTACTGCAATTTTACAGCTCTGCAGCCCAAGCCCTGAAAGTGTGAATCAGATGACCCATGCCAGGTACCACTGTGCTGCAGGTCTTTTATCACAGCATAGATGTACCCTAACTTGACAACAGTAGGACTAACAGCTGATTAGACTTCAAGTGTCTGAGGGTCAGACAAGCCTAGACAGACTTAGTTAAGAATAAATTTTTGACGATGAGATCATGAAGCTGCAGTTCTAGCTCCACAATAGGCCACATCAGCAGAGAACAGATACAGGAGTTGGACAGCAGTAAGAAAAAATAGGGTACTATAATTTTTATTAATTATTATTTTATGCACCCAAAAATGTTATAGGTTGCTTCCTAAGTAACAAGAATAAGAAAAGAGGCCTCAGAATAAAATATGCATTAATTAAAAGTAGCAGGGAGATGTCCTTATAAGAAAATGGAAGGGATGAAGAAGAGTGAAAAAGGCAATATGAAAAGACAACAGAAAAATACATTCTCTACATATTCTTGGCATGTAGCTACATAGGGGACATACAATCAACCTTCACAACATTCTTGAGACATATGCACTTTATTGGCCAGGTTGTGATACTCTCGTACCTTACTCAATAAGTAGACAAGTTGACTTCAATGGGACAACACTCAAACTTCATTGCACCGTGACCCCCTTCTGACAACAAACCCTTACACAACCCTAGGAGCGGGACCGAAGACCGAGCCCGACCAACCCCCACTGCCCTGGGCAGGGGGTCCAAAGCTGAAGCCCAAGGTCTTCTGCCCTGGGCACGGGGCATGTAACCTTAGCCCTGGGTGGTGGGGCTTAGGCTTGAGTTTCATACATGCTGGGGCCCAGGACCAACACCAGCCTTAGCAACCCCGTTAAAATGGGGTCACAACTAACTTTGGTGTCCTGACCCACAGTTTGAGAACCCCTGGTGTAAAATATTATTCAACATGAGCAAAGGTATTACAATCTGAATAGTGTTATTTCCCAAGTTATGAGAAAATTGAGAAAAGTTAAAGGCTATGGGAGTAATCAAACCCCACCAAAATCACCTGAAGGATTCTCATTGCCTTCACGGGGGTTGCAGTAGGACCCAGATTATGATAGTCTTACTCACACTGAACAGTGAAACTTACTTCAGGGAATCAGTGTCAAAGGAGGAATGAAAATGTACAAGTTCCTGCTTGTGAGTCCTGTGTTTAATCCACTAGATCTTGGTGCCTCTCTTACAAAAGAATACTAGCCCAGACACAATTTTTCCCCTACATCCCCATCTTCTTCATAATCACTAATAAGGGCAACTATAATATCACCAGAAAGATTTAATTTAGTATTTTTATCTTGTACTTTTATTTTTCCAAGATACATCCTCAGCATTACAAGGCTTAATTTATCGTCTGTACCAGTTTTACCAGCTTCTAGTACATTCACAGCAAAAATATATATCTACAGTGACAGTTGGTTAGTGAACTATTCTTTCAGCTCATCTAGATTTTCATCTGAAAAGGTGGTTGGAGCAGAAGCTTCCTGTCATTAGATGATGCCAGGGAACAGAAATCTGCATGTCTCTAGTAGAAAGATTTTGTTAGATCTAGTTGAATGTCAAGAGAAGATTATTCCAAGAGTTTAACTAATCTTGCAAGCAAAATAAAATTATGCAAATCAAGAAAAAAAATACAGTATGTTCTTGCTTGATCAGGAGCTAGGCATCTGTCTCTGTGGCCAGTTCATTTAAGGTACAGTAACAGGCCTCATATGTGCTGAAGCAAAGTGTGTAATAGTTTCACTAGCTTACTGTTTTTTTAAAAAGCAATGAAACACATCTTTTTGTATACAAATAGATCATATGTATTGGAGCAGTAAAGTGTCATAAAATCTGTTAAACTGATGGTTAAATTATAAATATTCAGTATTGGATATGTTTGGGTCCCCCCAAATATAACACATGGACTAAATATTAATATTCAAATTAAAACATATAGTAAAAACCAGGATTCTTTTAAAAAGGAGAGACAAAGAGACTGCCAATGCAAATTAGCACACCAATAACATTATTCCCAAGAATATTCCTGGGATGAGTCTATTGCTTATTCCAAGTGGCATGATAGGCTGTGCTTACTTTTACTTCATTTCAACAGTAATGGGGCTTAGAAAGGATGGCTTGTTTGGGAACTGAGGATTTCTCTGTACATTAATAGAAGAAGGCCACATTAAACTGGGGATTTCTAAGAAGCCTGAGGGAATCAGGTGCCCAAATTCCATTTTATTTTGATGGGAGTTTACTGGCTAACTCCCTTAGTCCTCTAGGTAATTCCACCCTAAGCATATTTGGCATGTAAGTATGAGAGCTTTCGCCATTTGAATAATAGAAGAAAAGAAGAACTGTTTGGAAATATTCCCCTTCTTTTTGCCATTTCAGGTATGTTACTTTCCCCTTAACTTGTGTTTCTTATATGCAGGTCATCCAAGTTTTAACACTGGTTTTTTTCTGGGTTTTTTTTTGGTTGGCAGGTTTCTATATTCTGTAGCATATTTTGCAGGCCCTATGAGATGGGAAATCAGTTTACTTCCTTTTATACTGTTCTCAGTCTCAGCAGGTAATCTGAGCAGAGAGACTGCAAACTCCCAGAGGAGAGTTAATGCAACTATTCTACTTTTATGTCTAGAGAGTAAGTATGGTGTCATGGCTAACTCACAGGACTGGGAATCAGGGTCTGGATGCAATTTCTCTGTGTCTTCTGTATGTCTCTCACTTAACCCATCTGCAGAAAAGACATAATGATACTTCACTACCTCAGATGTATCATGAAGATTAATTAGTGTTTGCAAAGCATTTTGAGATCCTCCAGTGGAAAGTACTACCATATGGCAAATTATTATTACTAGTATTATATATCAAATAAACATGCCTTGCCATGGACGTAAGCAGAATGTAGCCTATAATTTGAGACTAATGAACACCTAGCAGACATGGTGAGGTAATTTCCCTTTAGACTGAATAAATCATGTAAGTTCACAATCAAAACCACCCTCGGAAGAAAGTCTTTAAAATTAAGATTTATTGGAGCAAATAGTGTGTAAAGTCAAACTACCCACTGAGGAGACACATTATTTGTCAGGAGGTGTGATATGGAGTGTTACTTGTCCTATCATCTTGGGCTCTAGTAACTGGAGGCTATTATAAGAAAGAACACAAAATTAACTGGAAGTGATTGTTCAAAAGATGTATCTCCAGCTTGTGTAATCTTCCACTGACAATACTGTGCTTCACACTGCCAAACAAAGCCAAAAGAAATATTATTAATGATACACAGAGAAAAAAAATCATTGAAACATATAATAAAGAAAATGCCTGTATGAATATAACTAGTTATACATGATACTTCTGGGAGAACACATTTGGAAAACGATAGTCTTACATGTGATAATCAAGAGCATTAACTGATCACAAATTAGTTATCAAAAATTAAATACTTGCTAATTCTTTTTTTTTAATTACTGAGGGTGGCTAAGAAGAGGTCATGAAGAAAACCTTTGGGAAAACCTTTACAAAAGCAATTTATTCAGTGTATTATTGTAGATTTTCCAAGTGGCATGCATAATATCCTGTCTGAGGTGTGAGATATCCACAAACAGCAAGCTGAACTCAATTTGCTACACTTTCCCTCACTAATATAGATATTTCCATTACCACCAACTCAATTTGCTACACTTTCCCTCACTAATATAAATATTTCCATTTCCATCTTCACAAAAAAGTTGCTACTGAAGCCACTGTAACTTTTTTTGTAAGGAGTACTGGATAGTAACACTGGCCTGATTGAAGTGTGACAATAATACTCTTGGTCATCCACAAATGGTACTTCCTATTTAGCACTGCTTGAAACCCCTCCTAGAAACATACACTCAGTGCTCTCCTGTAGGAAAAGAAAATTTTAAAAAGCATGGCTTACCAATTTGGTGATTCTCACCTTTGCAAGTGAAGGACAATAATCTATTTGTGGTTTGTATTATAATCAGAGGGTGAAGTCTCTCTGAATAATAGATTTGTTTAAAATGTTTGTATTGATTTTTAAAAAAAATTAAAAGTCCTTTTTTCAAAACCACAATTTTTTATTAAAATGGGTAACATTGTTTATTTATTTTTGAGGAAAATGCAGTGCCTGCTTAATACTCATTTTAAATTAAAAACATTACCAAAACGATCACTGAAATTTTGGAAAACAAATATAGAAAAAGGTTGAAAAAAGGAAATGAAAATTGGATCTATTTTGAACAAAGCAAAATAAAAAACAACTTCAAAATGCAAACAAAAAGAGGCTTTCATCTTTTGCTCAGCTACACTGCATGAGTTTGTCACAATTACAGTACTTTTTGTTGGTTTTAATCAAATTATTAATTATATTTTAAATGTGGGACAGAAGATATATGCCTATGTCCCTAATTTCAAAGCTGTATTTCCTAATTAACAGGGGGGTGGGAGGGGGAATCTGCTCTATGAAAAAAATACAAACTATACTCAAAACAGTCGGGCAAACTTTCTTGAGCTGAAGAATACCCTCATTAAAACACAATTGCACAGCTATCACTGATAGCTCTATTTCACTTTTCTGGGAGAATCAGTTTGGAGCCTGAGAAAAAGGGTTGATAAAGCCCAGAAAAAGGAGGTGAGTGAGGGTTCACTTTGACTAGCTCATTCTCAAACATGGACACACAAGCCTTGTCTTGACTTGGATTCTGAATTTCTTAGCTAACATATGTTGGGCTCCCTAGGTACTCCCCAAGGGTTTACCTTGATATGCTAACACTTCTAGAAACTGCAAACTGTCTTCTCTACACTAAGATTTTGCAATGTGGCAGTTGCTAAGGGCTCACTAACAAGCAGTAAATAAATATATTTTTTCCCCCAAGTCACATTGCCTTGTCCATGCTGGTCTATTTAACATGTTAGCGAACACATTCAAAATTCTAATCTAGACAATGCCACAGACTTGGACTAACTTTTCAAAAGATGGGCTGCTGGATTGCTGACAAGGAAGGTCAGACCTGGGAGTTTGCCCTCTAGAAAAGATTCGGGGTAATATTTTTATTATTTCGTCATTTAAGATGTAATAGACTTTTCTAGACAATGTTTAAATCTGGATATGTTAAAGCAAGTACTATTTGTTTTGCTTTAGATTATGTTTTCTCTACTTGTCTTATAAAACAAAATTTGTTCAGACTTCAGCTGTTTGAGTGGGAAGTTCATGTAGTTCTATCGTTCTACACACACACACAGATAACCTTTAAAAGGGGGCCAATAAAGAAAAGAGTTCTGAAGTCCCTTGTTTCAGTCTAAAAGCACAGATGGAAAAGTCCTCTCTCAATAAAGACTGTTGCAAAAGGCCAAAGGTGAGTAACACACAAAAAAAGGAGTCTCTGAGTTACCTAATATAGAGAGAGGTGGTCCTGGTGGGTAACCATAAACAATAATAGTAATGGATAAAGTTCAGGTGGTGGTATACATAGACACAAACATAAAATGGGGCACAGTATTGGCTACACAAAAAATAAAGTGAAAATACCATGTGCCAATTGGTTAATGTAAAGAGCGATTCATCTTGCACAGCAGCCCTGTAGTTAAAATAAAATGCTGCGGTAGTTTGTATCCAGAATCCAGTGGCTGCCCATCTTACTGCCTCAAACTCAACTACTGGATATGAATAAACACATGAGGACTTAGAGAGCATGCGGGTAGTCGTAACTGCATCTTGGATGCTGTAATGAGAGAATGAAATTCTGTGAGGCAGACATTGTACTGTCACTGCCTCTTTCACAAAAAAGGGAGCACACTGACCTAAGTTGTCATGAGAGTGTGGCAAATTCAGGCCAATTAGCTACCTGGAGAGGGGTAACAATTAGCCCGGAAGGCTTAGCCAGCAAAATAAGGTTCAGCTGGGGCAGGGGTTAGGAAGAAACTAATCAGGTTCAGCTGGCCCCAGTTGCTAGAGACCTTTTTAAACCCTCCCTGACAAGGAAGCTGGTGGGGGGGAAGGAGGATGAGAGAAGCAGGGCAGCTGCCAGCAAGGAGGGACAGCTGAACTCTGAGACTCGCTGCAGGACGGAGGGCATTCTCCCCGGGGGGGAAAGAAACTAGAGCTAGGGGGCTGGCTGAGAAGGAATCAGCCCGGCCTTGTGAGATTGAGAAGGGTTTTTTTTTCCCTTGTGCCCTAGCCTGTGCCTCTGAGGCTGGGAAGGACTGAGCTAACAAACAGAGGGGCAGGTATTTTGCCACACATGGTGTTAGAAGTGGGATCGCCTAGTGGGTGAGGCTCCATGGCAAGCCGTAAATGGGCAGGGTGAAGACCACAAAAAAAAAAAATTTTTTTTTCTAACATGGAGGATGTGCTGAAGGCACTGATACAGGCCACTGCGGCCCAACAAGAGGCTACCAGAGTGCAGGTGGCTGCCCAGCGGGAGTCCGTACGGGTACAACAGGAGACCAACCAGCTGTTGATGAGCCAGGCAGCCCAAGATCGAGCAAACCTGACCGAGGTAGTGAATCAGTTGAAGGCCCTGACCACAATGACGCAGGGGGCCCAGGGGACCCGACCGCTACGGGCAAGCAACTACTTGCAGAAGATGATACCAGAGGACGATGTAGAGGCATATCTCCTTGCGTTCGAGAGGACGGCCCGGCGGGAGGCCTGGCCACAGGACCAGTGGGCCGGTCTGCTGGCTCCATTTCTATGCGGGGAGGCCCAGAAAGCCTACTTTGACATGCCCGCGGAAGCAGCCATGGATTACTCTCGGCTGAAGGCGGAGATCCTGGCGAGGGCAGGCCTGACGCCTGCCATAAGGGCCCAGCGCTTCCACGAGTGGAAGTACCGGGAGGACAAACCCCCGAGGTCCCAGCTATTCGATCTGATACACCTTGCTCGGAAGTGGCTCCACCCCGAGGCCCATGGGCTGGAGAAGGTATTAGAACTCCTGGTATTGGACAGATACATGAGAGGGTTGCCGCCGGACATACGGGGGTGGGTCTGCCAAAACGACCCCTCCTCTTATGATGATCTGGTTGCTCTCGTGGAGAGACACTTGGCAGCC
Source organism: Mauremys mutica (assembly GCF_020497125.1). Taxonomy (NCBI): domain Eukaryota; kingdom Metazoa; phylum Chordata; order Testudines; family Geoemydidae; genus Mauremys; species Mauremys mutica. The sequence goes on along the minus strand of NC_059076.1, from coordinate 51,822,010 downwards.
CAAGAACTATCTCAGACCCCCGGGGGAGGGAGGCGCCAATATCGGAGGCCAGCCTCTACACCGAGGCCCCCGTTCGCCCTAGCCCCGGGCCGGAAAATGGAGGGGAGGCAGGAGGTGAAGGAACCACCGGCAGTCCCGGAAAGACTGGAGGACTGGGGAAGAAGGGCTCCGGGAATGCGTCCCAGCAGCCCGAAAAATAGGGGGCTGCCCAAGGGGGGGTACCGATGTTATGCCTGTGGTGAACTAGGGCACATTGCTGCCCAATGCCCTAACCTTGGGGAGCCTATGCAGTGCGAACTAGGGGAAATAGGGGGACCGTGCGGGCTAATCAGCCTGGTCGGGGACACGATGGTCCCTCATAGATACACTCGGCCCGTTAAGCTGAACGGGATAGGGACCACAGCATTAATAGACTCAGGCAGTGCGATTACGCTGGTCTCTGGGAAGCTGGTCAGGCCGGGCCAACTATCCCAGGCCAAGCGCTCGGGAATATCCTGTGTACATGGGGATGTCGGCTACTATCCGACCGTCCCTGTACGCATTGAGGTGCTCGGAAACCCCACCGAGGTGACGGTAGGAGTCGTTCCGAAACTCCCTTACCCTGTCCTTATCGGACGAGACTTCCCGGGATTTGATGGCCTACTCCCCGGGAAAGAGGAGGAAGGGTGGGAGAACCCTGGGACCCCAGGGGCGGCCCAGATGGGGGACCCTCTCCCCGCTTTCCACGAGTTTGGCCAGGACATGTTCTCCCCACCGGGGAAGCCCAGGAAACCTCGGAGGGAACGGAGGGCCGACAAAAGGAGGGGGATGAGGATCCTGACCCGGTACCTGACGCCTATATTGGCGGGGGAAAGAAGGGGCGCAGCTGACAGCGGGGCCAGGCCAGCCGACTCCAGCCCATTTGTTGGGCCGGGTTCCCCGAAGGCTATCTCTGAGGGGGAGGGGGAGGAGGACCCCCCCGAAATGGGGCCGCACGTGGGACTTTTGGTCAGGATCAGGCCAATGATCCCCTATACCACAACATTTTTAAAGAAGTAGTCGAGGTGAATGGGGTCCCGGTGGAGGGAAGAGCTAAGGGACCAGGACCGTATTACATGATTAAAAAGGATTTGCTGTATAGAGTAGTCCGGGTCCAAGAGCGAGTCATCGAACAACTCTTGGTTCCCCGGAAGCATCAAAGGGCGGTAATGGACCTGGCCCACAGTCATCTGTTCGGGGCCCATCTAGGGATGGATAAGACCCTCGACCGGGTTCTACAGAGGTTTTTTTGGCCTGGCATTTATGCAGCCGTCCGGCAGTATTGTTCCTCCTGTCCGGAGTGCCAACTACATGGGCCCCGACCATACTTACGGGCCCCTCTGGTCCCTCTACCAATTATTGAGATCCCGTTCGAGCGTATAGCTATGGACATAGTGGGGCCATTAGAAAAGTCAGCCCGGGGCCATCGGTACATCCTAGTAGTATTGGATTATGCCACCCGATACCCCGAGGCCATCCCCCTGCGGAATACCATGTCCAAGTCCATAGCCAAAGAATTAGTCCAGATATTCTCCAGAGTAGGGATACCTAGGGAGATCCTGACAGACCAAGGGACCCCCTTTGTTTCCAAGCTGATGAAGGACTTGTGTGACCTGCTCCACATACGGACCCTCCGAACGTCGGTCTACCACCCCCAGACCGATGGCCTCGTTGAACGCTTTAACAAGACGTTGAAAAACATGTTGCGGAAGGTGATCAGCTGCGATGGAAAAGACTGGGACACCCTGCTACCATACGTGCTGTTTGCCGTCCGGGAAGTTCCTCAGGCCTCCACGGGATTCTCCCCCTTCGAGCTGTTATATGGTCGGCACCCCAGGGGCATACTGGACCTGGCTAAAGAAGACTGGGAAGAGCAGCCAAACCCGGGGAGAAACATTGTGGAACATGTGCTACAAATGAGAGACCGAATCGCCAGGGTCACCCTCCTAGTACGCAAACACATGGAGAAGGCCCAAGGGGCACAACGGACCTACTACAACCGTCAAGCAAAGGCCTGGAAGTTCCAGGTGGGGGACCGGGTGATGGTGCTCATACCCACGGCAGAGAGCAAGCTCCTGGCCAGATGGCAGGGACCCTATGAGGTAATTGAGGCAGTAGGGGAAGTTAACTACAAGGTCCGGCAGCCAGGTCGCCGGAAGCTGGAGCAGATCTATCACATAAATCTGCTGAAACCCTGGCAGGATAGAGAAACCCTGGTAACGGTGTTGGGGGCGCCATCCCCTAAAGACGATCAGCCCAACCAGGTGGGAATATCCCTGGAGCTGACCCCAGAACAACGATCCGAGGCGGTCAGCCTGGTCAAACGCAACCAAGACGTGTTCTCGGAGAAGCCCGGTAGAACTACGGAAGTTCACCATCACATCTTCACAGAGCCCGGGGTGAAGGTGCACGTCAAGCCATACCGGATCCCGGAGGCCAAAAGAGAGGAAATTCGGAAAGAGGTCAGGAAGATGCTGGCCCTAGGGGTTATTGAAGAGTCTCATAGCCAGTGGTCCAGTCCCGTGGTTCTGGTGCCAAAGCCAGACGGCAGTATGAGGTTCTGCAACGACTTCCGCAAGCTGAACGAGGTATCCCGATTTGACGCCTACCCCTTACCCAGGATCGACGAACTGATCGACAGATTGGGAAAGGCCCGGTTCATGTCTACCCTGGACCTTACCAAGGGCTATTGGCAGATCCCCCTGGCGAAGACCGACAAGGAGAAGACGGCCTTTGCAACCCCGGAAGGACTATATCAATACACCGTTCTTCCCTTTGGATTACATGGGGCCCCCGCTACCTTCCAGCGGCTAATGGATAAACTGTTACGGACCCATAGGGAGTACGCTGCTGCCTATCTTGATGATGTCATCATATATAGCCCCGACTGGGAGACGCACCTCGGAAAGGTAGAGGCAGTCCTAGATACCCTGGGAAAGGCCGGACTGACCGCGAATCCCTCCAAGTGTTCGATCGGGTTAGCTGAAGCCAAATACCTGGGGTATGTAGTGGGGAGGGGCGTGGTGAGGCCCCAACTCAACAAGCTAGACGCCATACTGAAGTGGCCCCGGCCACTGCGGAAAAAGCAGGTCCGAGCATTCCTGGGACTCGTGGGGTACTATAGGCGGTTCATTCCCCACTTTGCCACCAGGGCATGCCCCTTAACGGACCTGACCAGGACTCGGGGCCCGGACATAGTGAAATGGTCTGCTGCGGCCGAAGCCGCTTTTGTGGATCTACGAACGGCCCTCTGCACGGACCCTGTCCTAGTAGCCCCAGACTGGGGGCAGGAGTTCGTCCTACAGACGGATGCCTCGGAAGTAGGCCTGGGGGCGGTGCTTTCCCAAATGGTCGGAGATGACGAACACCCCGTCCTCTACCTCAGTAGAAAGCTTCTGCCTAGAGAACGGAAGTACGCCATCGTGGAGAAGGAATGTCTGGTGGTAAAATGGGCCGTAGAAAGCCTCCGCTATTATTTACTGGGACGGAGATTTGCCCTAGTCACGGACCATGCCCCGTTGCAATGGATGCACCAGAACAAGGACAAGAACGCGCGAGTGACGAGATGGTTCCTGTCGCTTCAGCCCTTCCACTTCACGGTTCGGCACCGGTCCGGGACTCAACATGGCAATGCGGATGGCCTGTCAAGGGTACATTGTTTTCCAACCCAAGTGGCCCAACCCTGTAGTGTTGAGCGGGGGGGGGGAGGGGGGGGATATGTGGCAAATTCAGGCCAATTAGCTACCTGGAGAGGGGTAACAATTAGCCCAGAAGGCTTAGCCAGCAAAATAAGGTTCAGCTGGGGCAGGGGTTAGGAAGAAACTAATCAGGTTCAGCTGGCCCCAGTTGCTAGAGACCTTTTTAAACCCTCCCTGACAAGGAAGCTGGTGGGGGGAAGGAGGATGAGAGAAGCAGGGCAGCTGCCAGCAAGGAGGGACAGCTGAACTCTGAGACTCGCTGCAGGACGGAGGGCATTCTCCCCGGGGGCGGGGGAAAAGAAACTAGAGCTAGGGGGCTGGCTGAGAAGGAATCAGCCCGGCCTTGTGAGATTGAGAAGGGTTTTTTTTTCCCTTGTGGCCTAGCCTGTGCCTCTGAGGCTGGGAAGGACTGAGCTAACAAACAGAGGGGCAGGTATTTTGCCACAAGAGAAAGAGTCTCTTCTTCTTTATCGTTTTCCTCTGCAGCAGTTGTGAGGAGTAAAAAATGGTACTGGTTAAGCGTGCTCTCTCTCTCTCCCCTCTCCCCCCACCCCGCATCCTCTGAATCTCCCCCTGATTCCACATGCTGTGTGAAGCATGACCTACCTGGGTGAGGATAGGATGAAAAAGCCTATTTGTGATGACTTGGCTGTTTGCAGTCCAGCCCAGCAGGGAAAAAATGTTTACTCTTCACATCTACTGAAGCAGAGAGAGGACCATTTACTGGCTGAATAATCTTATAGTGGCTCCAATTTGGAACAGAGGTGCATAGCTTATGACTAAAGCTGGGTGTAATTTTGTTGACAGAACAGTTTCCTGGTGTAAAATGCTGTTTTGCCAGTATTGAAATATTTCATGGGATTGTATTGATTTCGAATACATTTTCAATGGAAAAAATTCTAAATGATTTGAAATTGAAATGTATTTCATTTTCACTTTCTTGGTTCATTTGGGCTCATTTATAATATTATGATATTTTGACATTATCAAAATGAAATATTTTGATATTATTGAAACAAAATGCCCTGATAAGGTCACTCTAGAAAAACAAGTTGATTTGGAAACATTAATTTCCATTACGTGAAAAATAACAAATTTAGAAATATCCAAATTTCATGGAAAATTTTGTTTTCCTATGAGCTCTACTTATGTATGATAAAATATAGGCATAGAAAAACATATATATTTGTAATTATTTTGTGTAATTGGCAATATGACAAAACTGAGCCTAATTCTTGTTGGAATGCTCCTCTCTTGTTCCATTGTCAAAGATGATTAAACTCAACCAACAAAAATTCAAGAAGAATAATGCAACTTCTACATTTTCCTTGCAGTGCATAATTCTCAAGAGCAAGGCGTTAGCTATTAGACAACCTGTTTAATAGAATTTCATAATCACTTGAACATGTAGTTTCAACATTTACAGATGGAATAGAACCTTTATCCTATTGACACCTTTTGTATGCCCGGGGTAGATACACTCTGCTGCTGTCTTTTGGTTTTAGAGAAGAAAAACTTACAAGAATTATGTTGTCTTTAGGATGCTTACTTGTCATTAGTACAGATAGACATGACTCTTGGGCCTCTTTCTTTCCTTCTAGCATTGCTTTCACGTTCTTTCATCTTTATTGCCTTTTGCCCTCTTTTACCCCTCCTTCTAATAAGTTTCCTCTGAGGCCTGGTCTACACTACGATTTTAGGTTGAATTTAGCAGTGTTACCTCGATTTAAGCCTGGACCCATCCACACGACGAAGCCCTTTTTTTCAAGCTAAAGGGTTCTTTAAATTGATTTCTTTACTCCACCTCCAATGAGGGGATTAGCGCTGAAATCGGCCTTGCCTGTTCAAATTTGGGGTAGTGTGGATGCAATTCGACGGTATTGGCCTCCGGGAGCTATCCCAGAGTGCTCCATTGTGACCGCTCTGGAGAGTGCTCTTAACTCAGATGCACTGGCCAGGTAGATAGGAAAAGGCCCGCGAACTTTTGAATCTCATTTTCTGTTTGGCCCGGGTGGCGAGGTGCAGGTGAGTGCAGATCTCATCAGCAGAGGTGACCATGATGGAGTCCCAGGATCGCAAAAGAGCTCCACCATGGACCGAACAGGAGGTATGGGATCTGATCACTGTATGGGAAGACGAATCTGTGCTAGCTGAACTCCATTCCAGTAAACGAAATGCCAAAACATTAGAAAAAGTCTCCAAGGCCATGAAGGACAGAGGCCATAACAGGGACACACAGCAGTGCGCCAAGTGAAAATTAAGGAGCTAAGGCAAGCCTACCAAAAAACCAGAGAGGCAAATGGCCGCTCCGGATCAGAGCCCCGAACATGTCGCTTCTATGATGCGCTGCATGGCATGCCAGCGGGTGCAACCACCAGTACCCCAACCCTGTGCTTTGACTCCGTCAATGGAGAATCACGCAACACAGAAGCGGGTTTTGGGGATGAGGAAGATGATGATGAAGAGACTGAAGATAGCTCACAGCAAGAAAGTGGAGAAACCGGTTTCCCCAACAGCCAAGATATGTTTTTCACCCTGGACCTGGAGCCAGTAACCCTCAGACCCACCCAAGGTGTGCTCACGGACCCTGAAGGTGAAAAGGGACCTCTGGTGAGTATACCTTTGTAAATATTACACATGGTTTAAAAGCAAGCGTGTTTAATGATTCATTGCCCTGGCATTCGCGGCCAGTACCGCTACTGGAAAAGTCTGTTAACGTGTATGGGGATGGAGCGGAAATCCTCCAGGGACATCTCCATAAAGCTCTCCTGGATGTACTCCCAAAGCCTTTGCAAAAGGTTTCTGGGGAGGGCAGCCTTATTACATCTGCCATGGTAGGACGCTTTACCACGCCAAGCCAGGAGAACATAGCTGGGAATCATTGCATAACAAAGCATGGAAGCGTATGGGCCTAGTGTTTGCTGGCATTCAAACAACATCTGTTCTTTATCTCGCTGTGTTATCCTCAGGAGAATGATATCGTCCATGGTCACCTGGTTGAAATAGGGGGCTTTTATTAAGGGGACATTCAGAGGTGCCCGTTCCTGCTCAGCTGTTTGGCTGTGGCTGAACACAAATGTTCCCTGCTGTTGGTGGGGGGAGAGGTGAAGTGTGAGTCATCTCTCACACCAAACCGGCAGGCCCTCAGTACAAGAGGCAAAATGCGACCTTGTAACGAAAGCACGTGTGCTGTGTAATGTGAACAGCAAGGTTTAACGTGAAAGAGTGTACTCATTGTTCTATAAAATGTGTCTTTTTAACTACCACTCTCCCTTTTCCTCCACCAGTTACAAATGTTTCTTCTTTCAGAGAGGCTAGTGAAGATTAGAAGGCGGAAAAAAAGCACTCGGGATGAAATGTTCTCTGAGTTCCTGCTGTCCTCCCACACTGACAGAGCACAGCAGAATGTGTGAAGGCAGACAATGTCAGAGTGCAGGAAAGCACAATATGAACGCAAGGAGAGGTGGCGGGCTGAAGATGATAGGTGGCATCAGCTTGCTGACAGGAGGCAAGAGTCAATGCTCAGGCTGCTAGAAGATCAAACTCATATTCCCCAGCATATGGTTGAGCTGCAGGAAAGGCAGCAGGAGCACAGACCGCTGCTACAGTCCCTGTGTAACCAACCGCCCTCCTCCCCAAGTTCCATTGCCTCCTCACCCAGACGCCCAAGAACGTGGTGGGGCGGCCTCTGGCCACCCAGAGGATTGCCCAAGCAACAGAAGGCTGGCCTTCAATAAGTTTTTAAGTTTTAAAGTTTTAAAATTTTCAAGTTCAGTGTGGCCTTGTCCTTCCCTCCTCCCCCACCCCTCCCAGGGTACCTTGGCAGTTATCCCCCTATTTGTGTGATGAATTAATAAAGAATGCATGAATGTGAAGGAACAATGACTTTATTGCCTCTGCAAGCGGTGATCGAAAGGGGGAGGGGAGGGTGGCTAGCTTACAGGGAAGTAGAGTGAACCAAGGGGGAGGAGGGTTCATCAAGGAGAAACAAACAGAACTTTCACACTGTAGTCTGGCCAGTCATGAAACTGGTTTTCAAAGCTTCTCTGGTGCGCACCGCACCCTCCTGTACTCTTCTAACCGCCCTGGTGTCATGATGCGCATAATCAGTATCCAGGCAATTTGCCTCAACCTCCCACCCTGCCATAAATGTCTTCTCATTACTCTCACAGGTATTGTGGAGTGCACAGCAAGCAGTAATAACAATGGGAATATTGGTTTCACTGAGGTCTATCCGAGTCAGTAAACTGCGCCAGCGTGCTTTTAAACGTTCAAATACACATTCTACCACCATTCTGCACTTGCTCAGCCTATAGTTGAACAGCTCCTGACTACTGTCCAGGCTGCCTGTGTATGGCTTCATGAGCCACAGCATTAAGGGGTAGGCTGGGTCCCCAAGGATAACTATAGGCATTTCAACATCCCCAATGATTATTTTCTGGTCTGGGAAGAAAGTCCCTTCCTGCAGCTTTTGAAACAGACCAGAGTTCCTGAAGATACGAGCATCATGTATCTTTCCCGGTCATCCCATGTTAACGCTGGTGAAACGTCCCTTGTGATCCACTAATGTTGCAGCAGCATTGAAAAGTACCCCTTTCGGTTTATGTACTCACTGCCTTGGTGCTCTGGTGCCAAGATAGGGATATGGGTTCCATCTGTCACCCCACAACAGTTAGGGAATCCCATTTCAGCAAAGCTATCCACTATGACCTGCACATTTCCCAGAGTCACTACCCTTGATATCAGCAGCTCTTTGTTTGCGTTGGCTACTTGGATCACAGCAGCCCCTACAGTTGATTTGCCCACTCCAAATTGATGCCTGACTGACGGGTAGCTATCTGGCGTTGCAAGCTTCCACAGGGCTATCGCCTCTTGCTTCTCAGCTGTGAGGTTTGCTCTCATCTTGGTATTCTGGCACTTCAGGGCAGGGGAAAGCAAGTCACAAAGTTCCATGAAAGTGCCCTTATGCATGCGAAAGTTTCGCAGCCACTGGGAATCGTCCCAGACCTGCAACTCTATGCGGTCCCACTAGTCTGTGCTTGTTTCCCTGGCCCAGAATCGGCATTCCACAGCATGAACTTGCCCCATTAACACCATGATGTGCACATTGCCGGGGCCTGTACTTTGCGAGAAGTCTATGGCCATAACTATGTCCTCATCACTCTCGTCAACGCGCTGCCATCTCCTCCTCACCTGGTTTTGCTTTGGAAGGTTCTGGTTCTGCATATACTCCAGGATAATGCGCGTGCTGTTTACAGTGCTCATAATTGCTACGGTGATCTGAGTGAGCTCCATGATCCCAGTGCTATGGTGTCTGGGCTGAAAAAAGGCGCGGAACGATTGTCTTCTCTGACGGAGAGAGGGGCGACTGATGACAAGGCTTACAGGGAATTAAAGTCCACAAAGGGGGTGGCTTTGCATCAAGGAGAAACACAAACAACTGTCACACAGAATGGCCCCCTCAAGGATTGAACTCAAAACCCTGGTTAACAGGCTGTTGATTTCCTGGAGGGAATGAGGGAGGGACGAAGCAAATGAATACAAAACAAATTGGGTCTATTTCTGGTTTTGATCCACTCCATCTATCTTTTACATCATTAGGCTGGCAGCAGATGGTGCAGTTTGACTGCTAGCCATCGTCATCTCCTGGGTGCTCGGCAGAAGATGCTGCATTACGACTGCTAGCCATCATCATCTCCTGAGTGCTCTCCAGAAGATGAGAATGACCTGGTTGAGTCACTGCCATGTCTGCCCAGACACCCCTGACTGACCTCACCGAGGTCGGCTAAAAGAGCACCCAGGAATACGAGGACGACGGCTACCAGTCATAACTCACCATTTGCTGCCAAAAGGCAATGAACTGCTGCTGTGCAGCAATGCAGTCCCACGTCTGCCAGCACCCAGGAGACTTATGGTGATGGTCAGCTGTGTGGGCTCCATGCTTGCCGTGGTATAGCGTCTGCACAGGTAACCCAGGAAAAAAGGCACAAACGATTGTCTGACATTGCTTTCACGGAGGAAGGAAGGGGGGGGGTGACAACATGTACCCAGAATCACCCGCAACACCATTTTTGCCCCATCAGGCATTGGGATCTCAACCTAGAATTCCAATGGGCGGTGGAGACTGCGGGAACTGTGGGATAGCTACCACAGTGCAACACTCCGGAAGTCGACGCTAGTCTCGGTACAGTCCGCTGACTTAATGCACTTAGAGCATTTTTGGTGGAGACACACACAATCGACGGTATAAAAACAATTTTTGAAAAAACCGACATCTATAAATTCAACCTAATTTCGTAGTGTAGACATACCCTGAGTCTCTTCTGTGTGTGTCTCTCTCATCTCACAATTGTAATGTATATCATGCCATATCCATCAACCTAATGTTGTCCTGATTACATTTTAAGAATTGCCCATGTGGTAACAAGAACACCACTGTTTTCCTTTTTACTCTTTTACACTTCTGGTGCTGTAATCAGAGAAGAAAAATGAAAATAAACATTTAAAAGTGTTCATGACAGGCACACTGTAGGCTGCTGCATACATTTCTTGTCATCTGTTTTACCTTTTCAGTGTGTGCTTTCAATTTAGTATTTCACCCTGACAAGTCTAACTTAATGATAAAATAATGACGTTAATATTAACAGGAAAAATTGCTAACATTTTGGAGGTAACATCACTGGAGCTATCTGAAACCTTCCTTTAATTTCTTAGGGTGCCTGCAAATATTTCCTTTGGTTTTGATCAGCATGACTTACACATATCCAACACATATTGAGTTTCATTTTGAATGTTGTTTTGACTCAATTCAATAACACAGACTCCATTGTAGTTGCTAAGTTTCAGCTGGCTTTACAGTGAAATTATCAGGGATCATAAATTTTTCAAATTTTGTACAGAATCATAATTTGACCCAGGCTTTCTTGAAACTGGGACAAGAGTTACTAAGAAAGGTTTCCAAAACTTAGGGAAGGTTTTGATTAACCTTGTCAAAGTTTCAGGTTTTTAAATCAAACTAATGTTTATGAACAGCTGGGATTCATCCACCAAACCAACTCCCCCTGTCTCCCCGCACTGCAGTAACTTTAGGTTTCTGCGGCACCTTCACTCCCTCCCAGTTTTTCGGACTTAGCTGTCTGACCATTCACCCCTCTGGGAGTCTCAGAAATGAGCCAGCTACACCTCTCCTCTCACCAATTGTCTTTTGAGGCCAGCCGGTAGGGGAAATAAAATCTCAGGAAAGGAAATGTCTGGGCTTCCACGGGAAAGGGGAGGCCAAGGTAGCCAAGGTCATTTGAAACGTACAAGAATGTTGTGTAGCCTTGGCATACCTGATGCATGGATGTCTCAGATGTCCTTTTTATTCTAAAACCCCAGAAGATGTGAGAATTTTCTCCTTTGGGATTTTGAATTATTTGTTTCTATTAGTCTACTGCTTTCTACTAAATATCAGTACTTCAAAGGACAAAGGGGAATTTGCAGAAAGTACAGTGAAATTAGATAACTTTTCAAACCATTTATCACATCACTTACAGGTCCTATTAAAGGCAATGAAACAATAACTACTAAGAAAATTATCTTTATTCTGAGCATTTTAATAAATTAAAAACAGAAAAAGCAATGCAAGCTCATTGCAACTTGCCAGCTCATGTTTTAATCATTGTCATATCAGCTCACTCTATTTAAGTAGCACCCTAATCTCACCTTATACACTAATATTGCTTAACCCCTTTTGCCATTTTATGCAACTTTTAACACTTATTAACACAGGAGTTGTTGCTGACTCATAAGGCTGTACATATATCAAGGCATAACACTGGAGCAAATGGTACATTGAATTTCTGTTACCATATTGATGCTTATTGTGTGTGTGTGTGGGTTTTTTTTTTTTTTTACACAGCAAACTTAGGGGTGAAGGGAGTTTGGCACCTTTATCTTATTACCTTTTTTATACTCTCTATTCCTGATTTTCATTTTCTGAGACTTCTCTGTTCTCCTCTGTTTATTCCCCATTCATAGTGACTACTTATCGTTTACAGTGGATCTGAAGAATTCAGAGATACAACTATGAGGTGGGCACATCAAGAGAGCTAATGGGCTAGATTAATGTTTAGAGAAGTCTGAATATGAATGTGTCTCCCCTTTCATCCTTGCTACACATGCCTTACAGACAGTCCCTGTGCCATCTGAGAAAGAATGGATCAGAAAAAAAAGCTATACAATTTACAAGAAAATTAAAGTTCATGCTACATCTTGAATCCTTCCTGACTGATTCTAGTTACACGTGCTAGGACAACAGTTTCCTACATTTTGTGTCCCAGCATAATGGCAGAGATGTCAGCCATCTGTTTGCATCTGCTGAAGTTACTGTGAGTAAGTATTACAAATTCCATAAGTCTCTGAGCCTAAGAGAGTATTCATGCCACAAAAAAGTTGTTGTGTTAACCAGAAGTCATTGATAACTGAGGCTGAAGACATGTTTCAGATGGAAAATTTTAGTCCTTAGGGACTACATGAATAACTTGATAGGCACCTAGCCGTTTGAAGACATGAACAGACATTCTGTTCCTGTATCTTGCTTATTAAGATATGGTGAATGAATTAAAGTACACAGTCTATATTACACAGGACAGATGGGAAATTAGCATGTCATAAAATCCATGCAAAACTGGCTGTTGATACTGTCTGTCTCGAGAAAATAATTACATAATGATTAGCTCTCCTGAGAATATCAGTGGACTAGGAAGTGACAGCAACTCACAGTTCTGGTATCCATTGGTGTTTTTGCAAGGAGCCTTTTGGTGTGAGATTTTGACCAGCAAAACCAATGCATAATTTTATCAGCCTGTTTCATTAACCCTTTGTTTTATTTCTTCAGCAATAATAAGAACCTATTCCTTTGGTGCACTTATTCTCTAGTGAAATCAAGGAAATGTTTATTTATTGTAATACATCCTCTTATCTTACATCCTCTGTCTTCCTTAAACTGATCAGAAACCAGCACAATGAAATTTTTGTTATAAATCTCCTCTTGGCACTGTTTTAGTACCACTGAAGATAATGGCAAAACTTTCAGTGACTTCAAGAGAAGCCATGGGCCTTCTAATCTAATGCAGGCTGTTTAGAATCAAGCATATGATGAGTATTAACCATGTGTGAAGAAGTAACCACTGGCACAATGTATGGACTAACTAAAAAATAACTAGGCAACTCTTTACTCACACAAATACATTTATGAAATTAATTAAAGGCACTGAATGCAATGAAATGCTTTGACCATTATAATTAATTGCTTAATTCCAAAACTATATCCCACATCACTTTGCATTCCAGTTTTATCCAGCATAACTCCAGTAAAATAGTTGGAATTATAGTGGGTGCAATTGAAGTAACGTAGCAGTGAGTCAGGCCTGTACTTTGGACTATTCAAGCTTTAAAGCAGAGCGGGATGGTGGGGCTTCAGCCATATATTAAATTGCACCATGATCATCAGTTTCCTCTGCATAGAGGCCTGATAAATAGTACTACAAATATACAGAAAAAATGCAAACATCTGAAAATGAAAAATTTGATGCCACCAGTGGATATCTTTATAGACAAAGGTTTCCATAAAACCAGCTCAACATCTTAGATTAATTTTGAATTGTTAGCAATATAAAACTTCTGAATAGATCTTGTCATTTATTAAAAACTTTTCTGTTTTATTTTTTTCCCAAAGCTCCCATCTATTTTAGAGCACCAAACATGATCATTTTGCTGTTCACACTGATTGCACTTTTCATCTTCTCCATAAAGCTAAATAACATAACACAGAAAAGACAATACATCTGACACCTCTTTTGTATAAGTAAGACAATGTTAAAAGCTGTGATGAATTGAGTAACTCACTTGGGAGTGATAGTGATAGACCATGAGATATTGAGAGTTTCTGGTAAAGAGAAATTTTCACAGTGGAGAAAACATGGGGAAAGTATTTATATTAATAATATAAAAATATTTTTACTTGGGGCCATATCATTCCTTAAGAAGATTATTTTTTGTGTATGGGACAGGAAGTTTGTCCTTCATATTTCCACATTGGAAGAAAGTGTTTGCTTATGCTTGAAAGAAACAAGGGGTGCCGACTCAGAACACAGGACTCAGAGGATCAAAGAGAATGTGTGCAGAACTCAGAGAATGTGTGACAGTCAAATTACTCTGCACTGGCACAAGATCTCTCCGGCCCTCTGTCAGCAATAGGGCTCCAAGAAGAGCTGTTTACATGATTGAGGCAATAATAATTAATACCTAGCTCTTACATAGTATTATAATGTATCTGCTAGTGTTATCCATGAAAGCAATAAAGAATACATAATGTACTATATTATATTAATAAAACAATAGAAGAGGTCAAATACTGACTATAGTCAATAGCTATCTGCAAAAGAGTTGCAAAATAAGTAGATAAGACACTGGTACTCATCCACCCCAAAAAGGGAGAGACAGATACTAATTAAATGTAAAACAATCTGCCTAGGTAAGAAGCACATTAAGCCTAACAATGGTAGTCTCTTCAGGGACGGCCAGTCACATGAATGCAGTGTATTTTATCAGTCTACATAGGGTTAATGTAACCACAGAGAGAGCGAGAGAGAGAGAGAGAGAGAGAAGATGTGGTCATAAATCCATCATAATATAATGTGCTATGTTTCCTACCCAGTAGAGAATAGGTAAGGGAGTGAATATGAAAGCATAGCTTTATTACATATTCAGGATCTGATTCTGACAGTACAAAAAGGCCTTAAAGTGAGAGTAAATAATGAAGCCTTAGTGTAAATGACAATCAAGGCTCTTGATTCTTAGAGTTCTTAGGAAATGAGAGAGTTTAGGATGTCACTCAAAAAACACATCTTGATTAAAAATAATTCCACAGAAACAAAGTTAGATTTTTTGAGGTGGACATATAATTGTGTCTGCTGTTGGCAATACACGAGGCCCCATCTCTGACTCCCTCTGTTTGGATGCAGTTCAGCTCTGTAGAAAGAGACAATACATCCACTGTTTCAACAATACTTACTCCTGTTATAAGTTTTCTGCTGCCCCTCTGGTACATGTGAAGCTCATCATCTAAGGGAAAGGCAAGAAAATGTACTGTGTAGCCAGCCACTCCTCTGTGGACCTGATTCTTATTGACACTTAGGACACTTTATCTCACTGTAGGGGACTTAGAGGGGGTTTAAATGTAATTCACTCCCACATCATGGCCTCTTTTCACCACCCAGGACATGTAAACTGGTCATAGCGCAAATGGAAATCAGGCTCCAAAAATCCAGAACCTAATGAGTTTTGCATATTTCTTTCATATGTAAATCTTTTAAAGAGTAACTTTTTTTTTCTATTTTAAAATTGTTTTCCAAAGCACATACTGTCTAAAGTGGCAAACACCCACACATATTGGAAATTTCTACAACAGTATATATCTATCATTCAATACAACCATTCCCAGAGATAGGTGTAGTTACCAAAACAAATACCGCACTGACAATTGTGCTCAATCAGCAATGACCAATTTTGTTCTGAATTCTTTCTGGCTACGTCTTTGCTGCAAAAAAGTTTTATGTTTTCATATAGAGATAGCTAACGAGATATCTCTCGATGTTAAGCCTTAGTTGAGACAAGACACAGGTAGTTTTTAACCTACAAAAAATCAACCATATACCTCCTACCCAGGATTCTCCTAAAAAAACTACATTGAGGTAGAACTACTATGCCATCTTTCCTGTAGGATTTTATCTTGAGATAGCTATTTTGCCTCCATGAAGACAGCCTCCATTTTCATTTAAATGTATTGTTATTTTGCCTAGTAGTTGTTTTTGTTCTGTTTTGTTTTGTTTTGTTTGGAAGTATTATTCCTTCTCTCCTAGACCTTACTCTACCTCCCTCTGGGGACATTCATGCTTCAAACTGCATTTTTTCCTTTTGTTTCTTGATCTTCAAGCACTATGCCCTCTGTCCTCCCCCTGCTTCCAGAACTAAAGATTTGAGTAGGGGAGGGGAAAGTTAGTTACTCTTTCATTAGATGTATTCTTAGCCCATAGCAGTCACAAGCTCTCATCCCTTCACTATTCGCCACATTCCAATACTACATCATTTGCAAAGGACTTTTTTCCATTTTGAATTTTTAAAAAATATATGTTTACAAAATGTTACCTTTAGGTAATACATGCTTCTTTGGCCATTCTACAGCCAGTTCACCACTCCACACATCTTTGCTCCATTCTTCTCTGTTGTTGTTGTTGTTTTTTCCTGATCTGATTTATCTTAACATGAAGATTGATTCAGCAGTCAGGTGTGGACACAGCCAGGTGCAAAGAACTGCCAGTGTGTAAGTCCAGCTCATCACTATCTCTTTGTGTCAGAATATTTGGCTGTCCAAAATCCTTCATGGTATGAAAACTTAAAATGAGTCTGTTATGTGTGATGTGCTGCTTTAGACTGCTGCAGAGCCCTGGCTGATGAACAAAGAAGGGTCTCTTCTGAAGCCAACTTACTGAAGTCCAGTTCTGGTGCCTAAATAATGCCATGGAAAGGAGGGTTATAATTAAATTAAAAAAAAAAGTCCCAACAACAACAAACAAAATATGACATACTCTTCATCTAGCCTGGAACAAGCTGTCTTCCTTGCAACATCACTCATACACATTTCCTCTTTTCAACAGACTGATTGCAATTGCTGCAAGTTTTCCAGTTCCATTTTGAGGCCCCCAGGGTCCTTTTTACAGGATTTCACAGGGTGTAGATTGAGTGCAGGATTGTGTTCCACTCTCATTTTCACATTTCCCGCTCTCCTATTGTCCCCTGCCATTTAGGGCTCTCTGCCTCAGCCTCTCAGGAAAGCTCCCTCTCTCAGCATTTTTAAGAGCATGGTTTAAATGTTTTTTTTACCACTCAGCTCTGCATATGTCTGATTCCTATTGTTTTTGCCTGTTTGCTTCAGTCTCGTACTGCTTCTATATGCTTTCCATTGCATAACATGAGACCCACATGAATATTTTGCTAGGTAAGTGATTTGAGTTACAATAAACTTGCTGAGATCATCTTCAAGATTTCATTTCATTAGACCATCAAGTAATCTTTGTATTAATTTCAATTTATTAGTGAGGCACTAATGTAGTTCTTTGCATTTAATATTACAATAATTTGGAAAAAATCCAAGCCCTAGAAATAATTTTTCTAATAAACTTGTCTTCACTCAGTGAAAATATTTCTGCACAGAACAGATCATATCCCAGTAAAATAGCTCTGGGGATAGACCATGTATAATATGATTGTATCTGCTCAGCTAATAATCTTGGGGATAATAACTTTAACAGGGCCCCTCATATTTTGTAATAGAAAAATCAATAGCCCAAATATATCAATCAACTGAACAGACAAATGGAGTCAGAATGAAACCATTCAACTTAACTAGCTGAATCTTGTAGCATAATCATCTCCTATCCTGAAAATTAAACCTGTGCAATGCCTCCACAGCCCAATTAAAAAAAGAGTTCACAATTGTTGTGTGTGATCCAGTTTGCATGAACAGAACATGAAATTTGAAAACATTCAAATGGACCCTGCTTTTCCAAGCTTATATATCACTGTGAACATATACACTAAATTTGGCTTTGCACTGCTTTGATGATGCACTTAAAGTTGGATTAGCCCCAGCTCTCATCTTGGAGAAACATTTTTCCCTGTAAAAGTGGGCTATAATTATTGTGACCAAAATATAAAATGAAGATGAGAGAGTGCTGACATACATTGTTGATCTCAGAAATACCATTGCTTGGTAGAAAGTATCTTGAAACTAAGACTCAGTTCAGCATTTAGTTTCAGCCCTATGTCATACATTATAACTTCTTCCCCAATTCCTCACTGTCTTGGAGTTGAGTGAGTATCTTCCCTCTGTGACAGTCTGTACCCCTATGTTCACCACTTTTATGCGACTATGATAAAACTTGTATAAAGTATGCTTTGTGAGGTATCATTTGAAAACTCATAATTTGCTGATAATTATTGTCCTGGTAAAATGTGTGGCGACATTGTATGTGAAGTCATAAGATTCTACTCTATGATATTACTAAGACATGTTCCAAGTCTGGATAGCAGTCACAAACCAGTTCCCCAGAGACAAAAGTCTAGCTGATGCCTCATCTAGGTGTCAGCTAAATGAAATGGATCATCATGTGTCTTACTAATCTATTAGAGTTCTTTGAAGGGGTCAACAAACATGTGGACAAGGGGGATCCGGTGGACATAGTGTACTTGGATTTCCAGAAAGCCTTTGACAAGGTCCCTCACCAAAAGCTCTTACGTAAATTAAGCTGTCATGGGATAAAAGGGAAGGTCCTTTCATGGATTGAGAACTGGTTAAAGGACACGGAACAAAGGGTAGGAATTAATGGTAAATTCTCAGAATGGAGAGGGGTAACTAGTGGTGTTCCCCAAGGGTCTGTCCTAGGACCAATCCTATTCAATTTATTCATAAATGATCTGGAGAAAGGGGTAAACAGTGAGGTGGCCAAGTTTGCAGATGATACTAAACTTCTCAAGATAGTTAAGACCAAAGCAGATTCTGAAGAACTTCAAAAAGATCTCACAAAACTAAGTGATTGGGCAACAAAATGGCAAATGAAATTTAATGTGGATAAATGTAAAGTAATGCACATTGGAAAAAATAACCCCAACTATACATACAACATGATGGGGGCTAATTTAGCTACAACGAGTCAGGAAAAAGATCTTGGCGTCATCGTGGATAGTTCTCTGAAGATGTCCACGCAGTGTGCAGAGGCGGTCAAAAAAGCAAACAGGATGTTAGGAATCATTAAAAAGGGGATAGAGAATAAGACTGAGAATGTATTATTGCCCTTATATAGATCCATGGTACGCCCACATCTCGAATACTGTTACAGATGTGGTCTCCTCACCTCAAAAAAGATATTCTAGCACTAGAAAAGGTTCAGAAAAGGGCAACTAAAATGATTAGGGGTTTAGAGAGGGTCCCATATGAGGAGAGATTAAAGAGGCTAGGACTCTTCAGTTTGGAAAAGAGAAGACTAAGGGGGGACATGATAGAGATATATAAAATCATGAGTGATGTTGAGAAAGTGAATAAGGAAAAGTTATTTACTTATTCCCATAATACAAGAACTAGGGGTCACCAAATGAAATTAATAGGCAGCAGGTTTAAAACAAATAAAAGGAAGTTCTTCTTCACGCAGCGCACAGTCAACTTGTGGAACTCCTTACCTGAGGAGGTTGTGAAGGCTAGGACTATAACAATGTTTAAAAGGGGACTGGATAAATTCATGTTGGCTAAGTCCATAAATGGCTATTAGCCAGAATGGGTAAGAATGGTGTCCCTAGCCTCTGTTCGTCAGAGGATGGAGATGGATGGCAGGAGAGAGATCACTTGATCATTGCCTGTTAGGTTCACTCCCTCTGGGGCACCTGGCATTGGCCACTGTCGGTAGACAGATACTGGGCTAGATGGACCTTTGGTCTGACCCGGTACGGCCTTTCTTATGTTCTTATGTTCTTAAGTGGCCATTTGTTGGCAGAAAAGAGGACACGTGAAAATCTACATCTTGACAAATAAACAGTTGTGAGTTCCTGTTCATTCATACTTTCCATCTCCTGAACCTCAGTTGAAGGAGATGATTCTCAAAGAACAGAAAGAACTATAGGAAAGGAGAGCAGACACCCCAAATTATCTCTCCCTTTCTCTCTACCCACGGCAACAACAACACTTGAAAACAAAGGATACAGCATTGGATTTGGGAAACTCCATTTTTGCATAACATTGTCTATTAATACAATAATGGACTTTATATGTGCTTGTATTGTCCAGGAGAGATCTGGGTAGTAAAAGACAGACACTTCTGGGGACTGGGAATTTGCTGGTGTTTCTCTGCAGTGTAATTCAAGAGTGGATGGCTACAGCACTCATACACTATAACTGAGAATAATTTACATGCTGGAAGCTGTGTGAGAGCAGACTCGGAGTAGTTGCTCTCCCAGAAAAGCAGTGTAAAAGGCACCCCAGGTTGGAGAATTGAGGGGACACATCTGTTCATGAGATTGTAACCTGGGTAATGACACACCCTTCTTTTCAGATTACTCCCCCTCCTCCACGCCTGTAGTTCAATTCAGAGCCATGGCTCTGTCCATTCCTTGTCTCCTGTATGTGCACTTGCTTCCAGGGCAGTAGTAGTTATGCAGCCTCTACTTTTCATCCAGAGCTTCACTCCAGGCTGCACTAACATGGCTATGCAGTGTGGGTGGAGACATTTTACTCTTCAGTGACCACAGTAAGGCTAAGGACAGTCCACCTATAAGGGGATTGAAGGAGACAGAAATGTACTGATTCATATATAGATTTTCCAAGTTTAACTGAAATGAAGACTCTTTCTCTGAAGAAGAAGAAAAAATGGAAATCAACCAGAAAAATGGCTTCTGCTAAACTGGCCACATGGTATGTTCACTCAGTTACGGACATAGGAAATGTACCAACCTATACAACTCTGTCTTATAACTTGCCCCATATTGAGAGTATCCCAACACATCTGACTGGAACAGAAATCCACCAAGAAGAGCAGCCTGATAAATATCATGGAGTAAAAAAGCTTTTAGAAAGAAACAAATGTGGTTTACTGAGGCGAAGAAACTTAAGCAAACTACTAGTGGGCACAGGTCTGAACTTAGCCAATGGTTGTCTGTAGTCTTTTTGTAAATGAATCTAACAGTTTGCATAGCTCTCCCAAATGCCGAGTTTCTCATCTGAGACATGCAGTATGAATTACTGAGTTTCTCAAAACAACTACAATTAACTCTCCCCTTGTGCAGCACCATAATTCCTGAGGTGGGCAGCAATCCATACAACACACAGGTGCTGTCCCCAATGCCTTAAGTTCAGCTGGAATTGTAATTGACATGATGGCATGCTAACATATGTTCTTGTTTCTAAGGACTCCGTTCATTCTTCAGACTTGTTTGTGTTATAACTTTTTAAACAGTATGGTACTCCTGATTAGTAGAGCTTTTGAATTACTGAAAGGCTGTGTAACATTTAATTAGCCTTTATCTTTACAAGTAATAAAACAAGTACCTTTTGCTAAAAGAAGGCAGTCTCCAGAGTGCTGCTGAAAAACAGCACGTTTTTGATTTTCTATTCAAACAGCTATCAAACAGATTGTAATTTTAGCTTCATTATTTGGCTAATTCACATTTCTTTAAAAGACACATGAGAGGAGGCTTATAAATATTGCAACAAAGAAACTCGGAGTCAACAACTAAAAGGGGTTTCTAAGCTGACAGAATGGGATAATACTTTAAAAAACACAGTTTGTATCAGCTGCGAACTATTCAGTGTTAGCTAGTTGCCATTTAAATAAAATAGAATGTTTGATAACTTAGGATGTTTCTGAATTTTAACTTCTAGCATTGATTATTGACCAGCCACCAGAGCCTAACGAGAGCACACCCAAATGACTGACATGACAGAAGGCTAATGCTAAGTGGCTATGGAGTTGCAGCTTTGTTATAAAACAACTTAAATCTCGCTGCATCCAGCTTAAGTAAATAAGATAGTAGTCCTCCCACTTCTTAAATCCTAAACCTATAACTCTCAAGCTCCAGCTTGATCATCCAACCATCAATCTCACTGGAAACTCAACCCTGTCACTCAACACCTGACTGGGCTCATTTGATCTGCTCAAGTCACATAATAAACAACAACAGAGCAACAATAATAATTCACAGTCAGTTCAACTTTAGTAACAAAGACTAGATGCTCCCAGAGGCAGGACAGAGGCATGATTGTAAAATTTAATCACTGGGGTCTGATCCAGATCTCACTTACACTGGTTTTACATAGTGCAACTCCATTGACTTCATTTAAGGTATTCTTGTTTTAGACTGGTGCAAGCAAGATCTGATTCAGACACGTTTCTCAATCCTTTTCTCTAGCCCAGTACCAGGATATAAAAAGCGACAAGTCATTTCCCATTTATCTATGCTCTGCTGGGCATGCCTAGCAAAATCTATTTTTCTGGCAGACTACAAGTTGCAAATTTGTACACAGAAAGGGGGAGGGGGTTACACAGACAAAGAGCTTTCTGTGTGTAAACAATCAAAATGAGAAAAAAAAAACCTTTTATTCATGCAGATTAAAAAATAATATCCAACATAATTGAAACAGGATCTCTTGTAACAACACAAGATTACCATTAGAAAGTATAATTAAACATTGGATAAGTACCTGATACATGCAAGATAATGTAGTAAATGGAAAGGTGTGAGGGACAAATAGACCTTGATCTGAAGTCCACTGAAAACAATGGGATTCTTTCAACTGACTTTAACAGGTTTGGGATCAGAGGCAAACAATAAAGATGTCCCCTGGCTACTTTTGAACAGATGATAATCACTCTTCCTCTATGGAAGCCTGTCCTCAATGATGGGCTCTGTAAATGGACTCGATGAAGGAAGTTATCTAGGTCATTATGTTTCAAGCAATAAACTTCCTCAGCTTTACATGTAGACCTCATGTTAAAGTTAAAATCTTTGATCATTTGATGTTGTTATAATCATGTACAATGAAAATCTCAATATACTTCATACTTTCTTGGAGGGTAGGACTAGATACAGCTACTTTAAAAATTTAAGGTGATTTAGCTCATCCCTATATTCTGTAATTCAAAAGGCAAGGACCTTTATTTCAGGGTGAAAAAAAACTGAATTCAGAGACTGGAAGTACTTATTGCTTTCAAATGGTTATTTTCTTTAATAAAATTAGGATGCTCTTTGATGAAAAGTTCTCTTATTTTTACCTTGTCTGTTAGCACTTACTTTGAGCCATCAGAACAAGTATGTTAGAGTACATAAGCTATTCAAATAAATCCCCTGGGGACAATTTCTATAGATTAAACTGGGAAATAAACTTTTAATCATTGTATGTACCAGGGAAAAAATAAATCCTACCTATCAGTAATGCACAAAGTATTCATATGTGTGTATTATATTGTATCATATTACATATCTATTAACATAATAAAGTTAGATGTAATAAATTAAAATAAGAATGAATTTAAATATCTACTACTGAAACAAACACTGGGCACAAATTCTCTCTCACTCTGCTTACTTTGTGCACTCAAGCAGTTAAAGCGGAGAGAGACTTCCCCTAGCTGGGGATTCCACTGGTATGGGGATGTCTCCAGCCTGCTTACTGCCAATATAGCTGCCTCCTACACCCTCTTCCTAAAATCCTCAGGTGCACAGAACATGTTGAGGGAATGCAGGAGTGGAAAGGCAGAGTGCCTGGAACATGAGGAGCTTTGGCTAACTTCAATGGCAGATGATCCTTTGGGAACAGTGACAGTTGGTGCAGGTTAGAGCAAACCCTGAACTTCTCTAAGGGTAATTACATATCTGAAACATGGTACTTTTTCTTCCAGTCACTACTCCTATCTTGAAGTAAGTAGTGAGAATGGCATCTTGAAGCTTAAATAGCTCTATGTAGAGTTCAGAACAGTGGCATTACCTATATAACAAGATAATTCTTTCAACAACTTTCAAATTGTGACTGTATTTTAAAATATACAAGTCACATCACTAAAAAACAAATTGCTTTCTAAAAAAAAGAAAAAATACTTTGAAACTGAGTATTCTTTTATCTGTTCATTTATTTTTGATATCCAAACATTTTATTTATTTTTCACATATGGACATTTCTTATAGATTGTCTCAGCTCAATTACTGAATATTAATCTACCTTCTCCCGTCGAGGTCTCTTTTAGTATTAATTCCAAGACAAGGTATATTGAGCCATTGTTTCTCCATTTTATATATCTTGCTAATACAATCCTTCTTCACATGTTCCTCCCATTGATATCAGCTGTAGCTTTGCTGGTATTAAGAACTGGAGAATCAGGAAACTTTCAATTTAAGTGAATGGTACACTCTACCTTATTAAAAAACCCAGTTATATTCAGTGCACACACACACAAGCTCTGTTATTAGAGCAGCACAAATATATGCTTTCTCTCCAATAAGAATTGTTTTCTTTGAGAAAATGTAAACTGTATATGTAACTGGATTTTATTTTGTTTGAGGAAGAATATGATAAATAGCATCTAGTGTCTAACAAAAAGTACACTAATAATAAGTTGAATAGCAATATCTATGAGGGAAAAAATGGTTTGAGCTTGATCTGAAAATATTTTGGTATTATTACATAAGAAACAGATTACAAGAAATCTTAATGTATGTGGGAAATATTTGCACAAGGCCCATGTGTGAAGGATATAAAAAGATATTTTAGGATAAAGTATACTCTGTAGTCAATGAAACTGTCCAATCAGGGTTTTAGTTGGCTCCTGGGACCATATCCAACTCCCAGTAAAGTCAATGGAAACCTTTCCAGTGAGTTGCCTTTCATTAACGTCAGTGGGATTTGGATCAGGCCCTTGGTGCACACCTGTGGTGGTGTATTCAGCATCACATCTTCATCCTTTTCAAAAGTGCATCCAAACCCTTCCACTGCAAATCCTAATGTGGGTGTTTGCTGCTGAAATACAGCCGTTTCCATTTGCATTAAAAAAAAATCTAAGACACAGGTTGCACCCTCTCACACTAAAAGGCAAGGGAGAGGAAAACTCTGAGGTTCCTCTCATGGCTTTTCCTCCAAATTCTCTGGAAGAAGCAAAAGATCTATCCCCCAAACCTCAGAAATCCCTATTATGCACATGAATCTTGAACATCTGATCAGGACCTGGGGCTCCATAACAGATCTTGGACACCTGCAGCTTTTCTTTACTGCCTGGATGATTTAGCATGGAGGGGCTTATGGAAAAGATGATACAGCCTATGGTGGTATTGCCTTTTGGCATAGTTCTTGCTGGATGCACTTACTGCCATAGAGAACCCACTTAATTTAAAACCAAATGTTCTGCTAAAAGGACTTTCACCAGGAGATTTTGAAGTGCTAACGTTCAGCATACAGCTTTTGAAATAATGATTCATTTGTTTTTCACTCAGCTTTGCTCTCCCTCTAAGATCTTTGTTCTAGGGAATTTGAGATAGATCAGCAACAAGTGGGTGAAAGTAAAAAGTGGATAATCTTTTATTCCTCCTACAGCCTAGAGAATCGTGCATGTCTTACTTGGGGTCTATTTATGAGTCTTATAAAACTTGTGGAGCTGTTACAAGCTCTTTATGGCCGTCTATCCTGCTGACTGCTAGATAATGTCTGAGCAATGCTTCACAGATTATTATCACCATCTCTGCATGTGCATGTCACTATGAACAGTATACATGTCATTATTCAGTAAGTAGATTGACACCATAATGGCAAACAGAGATGCCTCAACCTCCACATTAGCTATATAAAAAAGAACAGGCTCACATGCAGAGCAGCTCCTATTGATGATTCCTAAGCTGTCATGGGATCTCACCCCCACTTTGAGCTTGTGGGTTCAAAGATGGGGACCCGCATGTATTCTGCCACCACCCTAACCCTTAGGGTGGGGTTCCTTCTCGCTGCCACCACTCAATTAAGAAATGTGAATTGAGACACAGTCCTTCCCCAAAATCCTAGGGGATTCCAAGAGCCCCAAATCCATGGAGTTCTCACACCCAGGAGAAACAAACCATTCCCCCTGCTTCCTCCCCCCTCCCTTTTCCTAGGAGAGATACCGGGATCCAACTACAGAGGGATACCTCCCCCTCCCCTTTCCCTGAGAATCCACCCAAGGAAAGACCAACAAGTCCTTAATAGAAAAGAATTTATTAAGAGAACAAAAAGAAAATACAGAATCTCTATGAGCCCAAGCTGGACACTCATAGGGTATAACCTTATCAATCTCTGGAGAGAATTCCCCCTCCCCCTTTTCTCAGTAAAAGCAATATTAGCAAACAGGAATAAAGCATTTCCTTTAGCAAACACACAATTGCAAATATAGAAATCAAATCATAAGACTAATTCGCCTTTCTAATTAATACTCACTATTAATTAGTAGAAACTACTCCAGGAGAACTTGGAGACATGACTGTCCTCTGTTAGATTCAAAAACAGTTCTCACCCAGACAAAGGCTTCCCTCCACAGAGATTTGAAAAAATCTTATCTCTGATTGGTCCTCTGGTCAGGTGGTCACCAGGTACTACATGTTAACCCTTTACAGGTAAAACAGACCTTAACCCTTAACTATCTGTTTATGACATAAGCCTTTCAGGTGTTAACCCTGGTTGGGAGTAGGACAAAAGAGAGAGGAGACACAGACTAAGCTGTAATTTTAAGATGCTAACTGAAAATATTTACATAGCTTTTCCTGATGCTCCAAAGGGTGCAGTTATATGTATTCACTGCAATTTTACTCATGTGTGTGTGACCTGTCAAATCAAGTAGGTCAAGGAGGCCTACTTTTTTTTTATAGAATAAGTGGAATTTCAGTCTGTAAAACAATGTGATGGTACTGGTAAGAGGGAATGGAAACTTCCTTTCTTACCTATTTTCCCAGTCCTTTTGTGTGCTGCCTTCTTTGGAATTATTTTTCTGGGGAAGGGAAAAAAAAAAGATGTTTCAGTCTCCCACCCTTATCTATTAATCTACTGCTGGAACAAGAGAGATGGTGTGACATACACGGGTACAATCCAGACTAATGAGTAGCTGTGTCACCCCCTGCACTCTAACCTGGGGTGCCTGTTACAATGCTTTGCTGCTGTAGTCTCCAGCCTGGACTGCTCACAAACAGCCTTTAGCATGCATCTTTTGTGTGTGCTACAGCCAGGCTGCCACACCTTGGCTCTTACCAGCCTTGGTTATACAGCAGGGTGAGCCCAACACACTTCCAATCTTAGATTTTCCACCAGAAATGCATGTCCCATACTGTCCAGCCTTCTCTTGGGCAATATATGAAGTCTGTTGTTTCTGTATTAAAAATAATATTCATACAACTTGCCACCCCAAATGGAATTTCCCAGAAACTTAAATTTAAACACACTGGATTAGATAAAACAAGTTTAATAAATACAGAATGATTGATTTTAAGTGAGTAGAGATATTGAGGCATAAAAGTCAGAAGTGTTACAAGAAAATATTGTTAACACTCTACTAGTGCCTAACTTAAACTATATCATATTCAAGCAAAATTTCACACCATATGCTTTCAGCAATCTTATTGACCAAATCTTCTATGTTATGACCCCTTCACCCAGAGTTCAAAAAATGCTTCCTTTGTCACTTCTGATGCCATGAATGCAATGGGCAGGATGGGGGAGAGGCGGAAGGTGCCTTGGGATGTTTGTCCCTCCTTTTAATAGTGTCAGTCCCCCTCTTGAAAAATATTTCAAGCTGAAATTCAGGAGACAAAGTCTATATGAAAGGATGTCCCCTGCTGCTTTTTCCTTACCTGACACATTCCTTTGTTTGTGAAAGACCTGTTTGCCAACCTCAGCTTGCAACATGTATTAATAACACTATAAACTGGAATCTTATAACTTCACATACAATGTTGCCACATGCATTTTATTAGGACAATAATGACCAGCAAAAGATGAGCTTTCAAATTATATCTCACAAGGCATAATTTGTAGAAAGATTATTACAATAATATGGGGGTGTAGGAACAGAGATACATTCTGTCACAGAAGATCATGAAATACTCCCACAAAAGACAAAGTACACCTTATTTTAAACATGTGTTGGTGTCGTTACTGCCAGCTTTGGACTCAACAGTGATATACGCATATTTTGTGGAGTGGAGGATTTTTTTCCGGTAACTTAAAGATCAGAATGATTTTATTATGAAATGCTGGACAAATGTTACTACTTTCACTTTGAACAAGAGAACAGCTTTGATATCCACAAGCATGCGAAAATTTTCTCTTCTGTCCAAATGCTGTTTGTTCTGCATACACTGAGTAAATTCTACTTAGTATGGTAATTTATCTTGAACAAACATTTTGTAGTTATAAACAAAAAGACTTATTTGATTGATGAAATGAAAACCTAGGACATTTCAAGTGTCCCATAAGGAATTCCCTGAACACCATATGAAAAAACGAGTGTTCCAGTACAAAAGAACGTAACAGTGGAATCCTGGCTCCAATGAAGTCTATAGGAGTTTTGCCTTTGATTTCAATGGAGCCAGGGTTTCGTGTATGGTCTCTTTATCCATGGCTCTTGTAGCTAAATTGATTGCTTACATTCAGTTGTGGGTATGGGTGCTTTCAGATGGTTGTGACCATATTTTAAGTGTTGTGAGCATGTTAATTATTTAATTGTCTTTGTAAGCTCTCAGTAAAACATATCCTTTCTCCTCATTTTGAATTGCTCATGTGGCAAGTGGCAATTTTACCATACTTCTGGCTGGAATGCAGGCAATTATTTATAGGGACTGCTCTGCAAATGCATTTTTTTCGTACTGTATTCTCTAGTTGTGTTTTTTGGCAGCTCTTTAAATTTCCCCCAGTTCCCACTTTGCCTGCAATTAAGCGCTCCTTAACTCTGCTTACAATATTCCAGGGCAATATTAGAGTGTGTGACCTTGCTTCAGTGTCTTTAAGAGGATCCTCTTTCAAGGTTTCAGGTGTCCTTGTAAGTTAAACTTCCAACTGGTTTCAAGAGTAAACAACAGTTTGATTTGTGTTATGACCTCATACCTAAGCAACTGCAGTTCTCTTGAGATGAAAGTCTTCATCATTACCACCAGCAGCAGCATATCAAACTTCATTCTGTATCCAAAAGCTTCTCCTTAAGCTATGTCTTCTGATAGTGTGGTAATAGGACAGAACCAGAAGAAACTTGCTGAGAAGCAGGAGGCTTGAAAGGATAGGAGTCTGAAGTGTAATTTAAGGAGATTCTAAAACATGATATAAGAAATAACATGCATTTTACCAAACCCAGGATGCTGTTTACCGTTTGACATCCGGGGGAGGAGAGATAGCTCAGTGATTTGAGCATTGGCCTGCTAAACCTAAGGTTATGAGTTCAATCTTTGAGAGGGCCATTTAGGGATCTGGGGCGATTGGGATAGGGATAGGGAGATTGGTCCTGCTTTGAGCAGGGGGTTGGACTAGATGACCTCCTGAGGTCCCTTCCAACCCTGATATTCTATGATTTATCTACACTAGACTGAAACAGATCATGATAACCAATCAAGAGTCCCACAGCTAAAGCCACAAACAAAGTTAGCGAAGTAGACTATAAAAATGAGGGCTTCAGTCTCCTCTCAAACAGTGGTACTTAACTTCAATATGTTGCTCTCTTGTTGACATCAAGAGGTACATACACATAGGCAGAGGAGAATACCAATGTTAAGTTTTCCCGTGTAGCTCTGAAAGTAGAATTGTGCCCTGAACCACTGAACCTGACATTCAGAGAAAGCTCAAAGAAAAAAAATAAAAGTCAGTAGGCTATAGAAAGCACAATGGTGCGGAACAAAAGTTTCAAACAGAACACAATGAAGAAAGAAACAAAAGTCACTATGTTTTGTCCTACAGTCAAAAGTGGTAAAAAGTGAGAATAACAGGTAGGAAAGCACATGCTTCCAGGAGTAAAAATAGAAAAGGTTATAAATGATCTAATTAAATTGCCTCTTTAAAAATCTCTAGTTGATACAGTTTTAAATTGAATGACTTCTCTAAACAAAAGCAAGTAATTATTGTGTAATGTCTTCATGACCCAGAAGAAGTGCATGGTGTTAATGATGGGCAAGAGGACAGAAACAATGCCAATGCTGATGGCTTCAGAAATTATTCATTGTTTGATAAAATGTGTTCACATAGTAAATTATGATGTCTGTATTTTCTTTTGTATACCATGGAGTGACTGACAAAATGCAACAATGAGATGAGAAATCAAACAATCAGATGAGAAGAAATTCTGTTTTATTGTCTCATAGCATTTAATGAAGCAGCCTTCACAATTATTCTCTTCTTTCCTGGCTTCTACATTTACAGATGAGCTCAGCATCTTTGTAACTGACGGACTACTACGTTGTGACTACATTGTGAAAAGATCATGTAAAAAGGGCATATTTTGTTTTCAGTTTGAACACATATGATCTAGGAACTAACCTGTATGAACAATACCTGACAGTTTCTAGGGAGAATATGGTATGCTTCATTTTTCTGGGTCTTGTTGGACACCTTTTTTGATCTCTTGTCTTTAATGAGGTACTTTTTTATCAGCAAAGCCCATCCAAGAATGTTCCTTCTTCAACTGATTTTCTTAAAAGGAATCAGAGAGAATCTTAATCTTTTAGAATAGATTTGCCTTGAATTTATTGGGAGTTTGACCACTGACTTCAGTGAAAGGAGGATCAGTCCCTTACAATAGAATTCAGTTTGCTTTTTCAGGCCTAATTCAACCAAGGCTGATTGAAGTCAAGACAAAGACACACATTGACTTCAACAGGGTTTGGGCCAGGCCCAAAGTGTGAATAAAGGTTAAAAGAAAAGAAAAAAAATGATAAAAAGATATAGGAACATATGGCAACCTGACATTATCAATGGTTTTTACTGTTCTAAAGCCATGTATTTATGTGAAAGTTGTAGACACTTTTTTTCAAGTGGTATTGTTTTTAAAGCTGTTTAAAGCTTTTATAAATCAGGATGTTATTACTGTTTCCACATTGCAGAAAGCAAATAAAGTAACAGAGAAAAAATTAATGAAAAAGAAAAACATGCTTAGCAAGGCAATTTACAGTAGAAAAATACATCAGAGTGTTGGCTTACGATGTACTGAGCAAGTATGCACAAAAGGCTTTAGTAATCTACCCTTTTAAGTATTCGTCTTTAAATCAGTGTTTCTCAAATGGGGGTCACCGCTTGTGTACAGAAAGCCCCTGGCAGGCCGGGCTGGTTTGTTTACCTGTTCCGTCTGCAGGTCTGGATGATCGTGGCTCCCACTGGCCGTGGTTCGCTGCTCCAGGCCAATGGGAGCTCTGGAAGCAGTGCAGGCCGAGGTACTTATTGGCTGCCACTTCCAGCAGCCCCCATTGGGCTGCAGCGGCAAACTGCGGCCAGTGGGAGCCGCAATCGGCCGGACCTGTGGACGCGGCAGATAAACAAACTGGCCCGGCCCGCCAGGGGCTTTCCCGACACAAGCGGTGACCCCAGTTTAGAAACACAGCTTTAAATCATAGTCCAATGCAGAACATGAGGGGAAAGTGCTCAAAAACAGAAAAGCTACAGTTTAATAAGTAATTATAACTCAAAAAAATAAAAAGGACACCGGTAGAAATATGATTACTTCCTAGCTTCACCTTAGCACCATTACTGCCAAGTTAGCCTAATAATATAATTAGTTTTAGAAGAAAGTCCTATTTTGCTGAATTAACAGAAACTGGTAGATAAACCATTTAATATGCAAAGTGAAAAGGGTTTTCACTGAGTAGTGGCAAGGATTAGCTTTGTATTTTATTCGGGTAAGGTCAACTGTTAAACTGTTAAAAAAAAACCTCTTCATCATTCTTTCTTTCTTTCTTTTGAATTGATATAAGCACCAAGCAGCATTAGGTGTTCAAGTCTCATTGAATGTTAATGGAAGGTGGGTGTGATGGGTTTCCCTCCCACCTCCGGGGTGCCACCTGATGTACTAGAGTACCACTGAGCCTGCCTCTTCCACCAGCCTGGGCTCCATTACACTGTCATGCTGAGCCAGGCCCTCAAGCCTCCTATAGCACACACACAGCTGTAGAAAGACACAGACACTGAAATCAGCTCTGCATGGGAAGGCTTCAGCTAAGGAATTGCCCAGCACTCAAGTGCACACCCCGTCTGGAGTGTAAACTCAAAATTGTATTGCCTTGCACTGCACAGAGAACAGTACATAAACTCATGAAATTTGCTCCCTCCCTCAATGTGGAGGAAGATATGCACAGCTTTTTGCCCCCCTCTTCTCCCAGTTATGAATTCCACGAACTGGTTTTAGAGAAAACAAAAACAAGTTTATTAACTACAAAAGATAGATTTTAAGTGATTATAAGGCATAGCAAATAGATCAAAGCAGATTATCTAGCAAATAAAACAAAATTGCAATAAAAGCTTAAGATACTGAAAAACTGGTTACAAGAAGTAATTTCTCACCCTAAATATTTTAGGCAGATTGCAGAGGTTCTTGCAGGCAAGCTGCTCTTGCTTGAAGCATAAAACTCAAGGTATTTCTTTCACAGCTTGGGCTCAGTCCTTCTTCCCACTCTTAGTTTTTGTTTCTTAGATGTTCACAGCAGTCATCCTGGGCTGGGAGTCAGTGAAGAATGAATACTGATTATATCCATCTTCTGCCTTAAATAGGTTTTACATATGGCAGAAATCCTTTGTTTTCCAGCGCTGTTCCTCCTGCCCACCCCCCGGCCCCAGTGGAAGTATTCTGTCATGGAGTCCAGTACTAGGTGACTTTGACTCATGGCTTCTTTGACACTGCAGGGCCATGTGATTGAGTTATTTGTAGCATCCCAGGAAAACTTCTCAGGAAGGTGGGAGATTAGCATCTTCAAAGACCCATTGTTCTCCCTAATGGTCCACTGACTTGTCCCCAGCTAACCAGCCAGGCTGATTGCATTCTGTCTGGTGTATGTTCCTCAGGTGTAAACACTTTTGTAGTACAGCTGTATAGTCAATATTCCTAACTTTAGATACAAAAATGATACATGCATACAAATAGGATAACCATATTCAGCAAATCATAACCTTTCCAATGATATCTCACATGACTTATCTTACATAAAGTAAATTTTGATTATGAGACAATCATATCATAATATTATTATGAAAAATATGGGAAGCAGTGTCACAGTGGACATTGTAAGTGCTTTGAAAAACTCACCCAGAGTCAATAATGAAATAAATAATATTTAGATTTTATACAGCACTTTTATCTGAATATCTCTAAGCACTTTATAAAAGTAAGACTCACTACCTCCATTTTATAGCTGGAGAAATAAATCACAGAGCAGGTCACTGGCAGAGGTGGGAATAGAACCCAGGGCTTCTGACTCCTTATCTCCTAGCTGCCAGAATCAGATAATGAGCTCTAAATAATAAAACAAAACAAAACAAAACCAAAAAAACCCCCATAGTTCAGAGATAGCCAATGGTAGAGGATAGTATATTTTCCCCCAAGCACCCAGGTAAGATTTTCTGATTCTCTGTATAGATAGATGTTTGCCAAGGAGATTCAGGTGTACTTCCTGTACTTCAATGCCATTTGAAAAGTACTAACTCTATAACATAAATATAGCAGATTTCCCCCCAGTATCTTTTACATATCTTTTACATATACACTTGTTTATGGTGTATCTTTTACATATACTATAAAAGATACACCATATACAAGTATGACAAAGGCTGACTGGAGGATGATTATTCCATTTCATTGCAATCATGAGGATTCTAAATTTGTTTTTATTCCACATTGGATTGAAAACAAAGAGTGATCTGGGTTATAAAACTCAGCTCTGAATCAGGCAGAGAAAGGACTTTAACCTGAATCTCCCACACCGCAGACCACTGATATAACCACCGGATTATAAAGTGTAAAAATCTCCCCCCCCCCACTCAGGTCCTCAACCCCTACAAGCTCAGCTCCTTCTCCCCCTAAGTTGACAAGCTTTTCTTCCTCAAGTAGTCCTTCTACTGCTCCATGGTGATCCTTGATCTGAGCATGAGAGGAGCACCACCAGCTTCAGCACCTTCCAGCTCATCCACCTCCTTTTTGATAAATACATATTCTACCTGATAGAGCACCAGGAGGCCCAGTCCCCATTGTTGTCATGGGAGAATTTTATAACCTGATGAGCTCCTTGAGTTCTCTGGATGCAGATAAATATGAGGAGAAGGAGGAAGAGGAGGAAAATGACAATGTGATGCCACAGGAGATTTTCCACAACTCCAGTGAATCCATCAGCCTGATAGCCAAGCTAATGGAGCCCCCCCTCCAAGCTTTCATAGATGACTCCAGAGGGATCTTTGTTCATGACATGCCTTCCAGCAAAAGGAGAGAGAAGCCTGCATGGGCCTGGAATTAGAACTTTCCAGACAGAGCCAGGTCCTGTGCCTCGTTACTCCCAGCTGCCACCTAGTGATAAAGATAAGCTTCTCTTTCATTTTGTCAAAAATATCTGACCAGTTGTAGTTGTGACAGCACAAGAAATCAAGGAATTGTATACAAATATTATAAACACCTACAGCTTTATATATACCAGCTTTCGTAGCTGATATAGACACTATTAGCAATGAGTGACTACATTTTTCTAACTCCATACTGAATTCCAAAACTACGTGGTAAAAATATGTGTGTATTGTGTTGGAAGAGACCAAGCACATATTTATTACAATGATTACCTTAAAAAATGAATGTGATTGCAAAGCCTTGCTGTCATTTATTAATTTATTTTTAAATAGGAATATTATTTGTTTTCTCCACTCACTCATTCCAAATAGAAGCAGGGAAAACAGATCAGCCTTAGAAAATGGAATATGTTTGTGATCACAGGTATCAGCAGTAGTATTTACAGGATTTAGCAACAAGTTGCTTTGAATGATATCAAAGAGATAGTGAAATAAAATGGCAGGTTTTCTGTCAGTTTTTAAATGTAATAGCAAAGATCTACAGCACTTTAGCTTTTCACTAGCTATGGTACTTTGCTCTTCCTTCTTTATCCAATTTGAGATGAAGCCTGAAACTGCACTGGGCTATTTTTTATAGTTGTAGGTATTGCATACATTAATGGGTCTGATCCTCTCAAATTGAAATTACTGGGAGTTTTACCAGTGATGTAGAGTACCAAAGGCACAAAGGACATTTATCTACCAGACTCCCACTGAAAGTCAGTGAGAATTGTGCACCTAATACTCATTGAAAAATCTTTCCCCTTGTCTTCAGTGGGAGCAGAATCAGATCTGGGAAAAGAATAATATGGAGAAACATTTTCAAAATTGCCTAAGTGACTTAGATGCCTATGTTCCAGTTTCAAAAGTGACTTAGGGTACGTCTACACTACAGGATTATTCCGATTTTACATAAACCGGTTTAGTAAAACAGATTGTATAAAATCGAGTGCACGTGGCCACACTAAGCACATTTAATTCGGTGGTGTGCGTCCACGGTCCGAGGCTAGCATCGATTTCTGGAGCGTTGCACTGTGGGTAGCTATTCCGTAGTTATCCCATAGTTCCCGCACTCTCCCCTGCCCCTTGGAATTCTGGATTGAGATCCCAGTGCCTGATGGGGCAAAAATCATTGTCGCGTGTGGTTCTGGTAAATGTCGTCACTCATTCCTTCCTCCGGGAAAGCAACGGCAGACAATCATTTCGCGCAAGTGTACTAGAGAAGCAGTGTATCAGAGAACCAGAGAGCACAGCCCCTCCATGTCAGATCCCGCCGAAATGATGAGCTGCATGCCATTCACAGGGGGTGCCCCTGCAACAACCCCACCTGTTGATTCCCTCCTCCCCCAGCCTTCCTGGGCTACCGTTGCAGTGTTCCCCCATTTGTGTGATGAAGTAATAAAGAATGCAGGAATAAGAAACAGTGACTTGTTAGTGAGATAAAATGAGGGGAAGGCAGCCTCCAGCTGCTATGATAGTCCAGACAGGACATTAAGCAGTGTAGGGGAGAGGAGCCCAGCATCCCACTGCTATGATAGTCCAGGCAGTACAGAATCTTTTCTTTACACATGAAGGGCGGGGGCTGATGGAGCTCAGCCCCCTGTTGCTATGATGAAGATGGTTACCAGCCATTCTGTACCATCTACTAGGAATGACCAGGAGTTTTTTACCCAGGCGCCCCCGGCCGACCTCACCTGAGGCCAGCCAGGAGCACTCACGGGCTGATGATGAGGACAGGTACCAGTCCTGTGCAGCACCATCTGCCACAAGGCTGATGATGAGGACAGTTACCAGTCATATTGCACCATCTACCACCAGTGAGGGAGAAAGAGGATACTGCAATTGAGTGCCGCAGCATCGCGTGTACCAGCAGCATTCAGTAGACATAGGGTGACATTTAGAAGAGTCAAGAGACAATTTTTTTCCCTTTTACTTCTGGGGGTGGGTGGGGGCTGTAAATTGATGAGCTATGCCCTGAACCACCCCGGACAATGTGTTTGACCCTACAGGCATTTGGAGCTCAGCCAAGAATGCAAATGCTTTTCGGAGACTGCAGGAACTGTGGGATAGCTTGAGTCCTCAGTCCCCCCTCCCTCCATGAGCGTCCATTTGATTCTTTGGCTTTCCGTTACGCTTGTCACGCAGCAGTGCGCTGAGTCCCTGCTATGGCGTGTCTGGAGATTTTTTTAAAATGCTTTGGAATTTCATCTTCTGTAACGGAGCTCTGATAGAACAGATTTGCCTGCCCATACAGTGATCACATCCGTACGGTCCATGCTGGAGCTCTTTTTGGATTTTGATTTCGGACTGCATCGCCACCCAGGCTGATCGAAGCTCCACGCTGGGCAAACAGGAAATGATATTCAAAAGTTCGCGGGGCTTTTCCTGTCTACCTGGCCACTGCATCCGAGTTCAGATTGCTGTCCAGAGCGGTCAGTGGTGCACTGTGGGATACCGCCCGGAAGCCAATACCGTCGATTTGCGGCCACACTAACCCTAAACCGATATGGTAATACCGATATTAGCGCTACTCCTCTCGTTAGGGAGGAGTACAGAAACCAGTTTAAAGAGCCCTTTATATCGATATAAAGGGCCTCTTAGTGTGGACGGGTGTGGCGTTAAATCGGTTTAAGACTCCTAAAACCGGTTTAAATGCGTAGTGTAGACCAGGCCTTAGGATCCTAAATCTTACTGGAAGACAATGGGATTTAGGCTCCTAAGGTACTTAAATACTTTTTAAAATGTTGTCATGGATCATAAGGAGAGGCATTTATTCAATCTCCTCCAGACCATTCCTTTCATGTCTGGGTTTTTACCATTCAGGTTAGGATCCTTTTATGTAGATTATATCCATTATGGAAAATAATTGGAGAGTGCCAGGTAGTACTAGTATTTGTGTATAAGTAGGAAACTGAGAAGTAATATTCTTGCCAGCAGGAAAAACAGCTCAATTCATCATGCTAGGCTCATTCACAGCCTTGTATAATAATGTTGTGCTCCCCCAGAGAGGAACAGAATGTTTCCTCTCCTCTGTACTTAGTGTTTGCCGTTTGCCCTTTATAAATAATCTGCTGCCCTTTGGACTTTTCATGCTGCTAAAATTAAAACACAGATTTATTTTTGCCACCTAGGGGTCTGCAAGGCAACATGAAGAATTAGTACATATTTGAGTTTATGACCCTTTTAATCATGATGAAACAGATACATTTTGGGGGTGGCTCCTAATTAGTTCTTAACACAAATGACAGATTCATCTCTTAAACACATACTGTATTATTTGCTCTGATGATATCCCTGCTATATCTGTGGGGAACCGTTGTGCAGGGGAAGAAAGTATTTCAGCCAGAATAATATATTTTACATTGAGTACCCCCTGTTACAGAGTGAAGCTGATGCAAACCTGGCAATCTCCAAGGAAATATTATTCATTATGTATTTACAGTTATTGGATTAAAACTTAGTAATGTGCTCTGTTCAATTAATAATAATACAGAGCAAGTGATGAAATGCATTGTGCCTTTTAAAAGCTCTAATATAGGAAAAGACAAGCAGTTTGTCCTAATGAATGCATCTAATTGGTTCACTTTATTATAAAACACTGGAACAGCATTTTTCACTAAGCAGTTCTATTTGTAACAGGCTGTCTTCAGCATGTCAGGGTGTAATAAATGTGCCGCAGACTAGAACTGCTGATTAGTATTTCTGGAATCTTAGGAAGTTATTGGAAGCTGTTTGCCATTACAAAAAGATATTCCGAACAGTCTTGGGGTGGAGGTGGCAATACTGTGATCTGTTGGGTTAGAATTATGGGACTAATTTTGCAGTGCTCCTTGCTATCAGACCAGTATGCATCTGCAATTATGAGAGTAAAAGAAAATATAATTGATTCCACCTTGTTGTATACCTAATATCTTTTGTGATATTTGTATACAAAAGAACTTTTGATAAGCACTGACTGCAACAAAATACAGCCTCTTCCTTATAATAATTTGAATTATCATTACTGCTGTATTATTGACATTTGTCAGTGACTCAATGTCCAAAGCATCATTAGTTCATTTGGAGTGAAGGAAAGTAGAAGAAAGAAAGAAAATATATACACAAAACTCTTGTGACCTGTGAGAAGAAACAGAAAACCTAGAGGGACCTTTGGAAACAACCGCGAGTCCCAGAGCAAAAAGGGATAACAGTCAACATTCTTCCTCATGAGGCACATAGGAAATAAATTGCCAGCATTCAGATGAAGTAGCCTTGATGATCTAATAACCAAAAATATACTGAAGATTCTTCTAAGATTATTTTATATGTTCTTTCATAAAATAGGATGTAGCTTTTGGTCCTTTCTTTCTAAGAATACTAACAGAAAACATAGCTAGTTGTTTTCTTGCTTTGATATGAGTGTACAAATGAGCGTACATATGAAGAAGAGGGCTCCTTTGGAAAAACTTGTATCTTTGCAGGTGCTAGGTGTAAAGATTACAGAGACCTACACACCATGGTTGTGGTGAACACAAGACTGATTTTATTTCCTGTTTACACAGACTCTTAGCTCCTTGTTCTATGCCTCTTAGAGGTCATTCTAAATATTCACAGCTGACACCACATCCCCCTTTTTGAAAAAGGAAGAGTGATGAAACTTATGCAAACTTTACATAAAGCAATAACATATAACAGGAATAAAATACCAATACAAACCAAGAAGGAACAGCCTTATGAAGGACAGGGTAGACTGCCTGAACTTCCAACCTTGTGTTAGGGATTTATTCTGCCCTTTTAAGATATTTGACCTCTAGTTTTCTGACTCTCTCAAATTCTTAATGTCTTGTGTAACCCTCCAGGAATGCAGGAGGCCACTGGTCTCTAGCTGGATATTTCCTTCCAGGAGAGGATCTGGAGGACATACTAGAAGTTTTGTGGGCTGGAATAGTGTTGTTCATAGGTTCAGTGTCAAAATCGCAATCAAGGTGTATTGGAGGTCTACCTGGTGACACAACAAGATGATGAGGATTCCGACAGATCATTCCTTCTGAAACCCTAGCAAGGTAGGATCAAAGTATCCTGGCACTTCCCTGAACTGTCCTTTTTTTCTTGAGAATCTTTCATCTTTCTCCTAGTTTCAGTACTCCTGAGGATTTGACTCTGTGGTGCATGCCGAAGTCCCACTTCTGTCAGGTTTTATATTGATATTCCTTCTTTTGTAGGTCTAGAATGGTCTAGTTGGGAAAGGATAGTGGGCCTCAATTTCCTCTCCATCAACAGTTCCACAGGGCTGAATCCATTTGCTAGAGGATCTGAAGGTTTAAGTGAGAAGTTTATTGTCTTTACTTCACATTCTGCTTCACCATAACTCTGAGAGAACTGTGGGCTAGATGTGACATGAGTGATACCATAAGTATCTGCATACTTTAAAGGGTCTTACTTTTCCTCTAAGAACCATTGTCAGAGATTACTCTTGAATCCCAAAAAAGGAAAAGATGGATTTTACCCTCTCTACAATTGTGCTTGATGTGGTTTTCAGTCACCAGGCAACTTCAATGAGTCTTGAGAATAATCAGTCACCGAAAGATAGATTGTATTATCTAGATAGAAAAGACCAGTCCCAACTTTCTTCCATGGTTGTCTGGTAGAGCAGATGGTAGTAATGATTCTGGTGGGTAAATTCTCAGACAAGCACATATATCACATTTCTTAGTGCTTGGAAGAATTTGTTTGCTCAGCCCAGCCACTAAACAGACTGTTTACCTCTCTCCCTGCATTGTGTAATGTCTTGGGCCTTGTCTACACTACAAGACTATTTCGAATCTACTTAAGTCGAATTTGTGGATTCGACCTTATGAAGTCGAATTTGTGTATCCACAGTAAATACACTAATTCGAATTTCCGAGTCCACATTAACAGGGCCGGCATCGACTTTCGAAGCGGTGCACTGTGGGAAGCTATCCCACAGTTCCTGCAGTGCCCGCTGCCCATTGGAATGCTAGGTAGAGCTCCCAATGCCTGCTGGGGGAAAAAATGTGTCGAGGGTGGTTTTGGGTAACTGTCGTCATCGAACCGTCAATCACACCCTCCCTCCATGAAAGCGCTGGCGGGAAATCTGTTCGCGCACTTTTCTGGTCGGTTACAGCGCGGACGCCACAGCACTGCGAGCATGGAGCCCGCTGCGATCATCGCTGCACTTATGGCTGTTGTCAACTCCTCGCACCTTATCGTCCACCTCTTCCACAGTCAGCTGCTGAGAAATCGGGCGAGGAGGCTCCGGCAGCGCGGTGAGGAGAGTGGCGCAGACCTCTCAGAAAGCAGGGTACGCCGCGCAGTGGAGATCATGGTGGCAATGGGTCAAGTTCATGGTGTGGAACGGCGATTCTGGGCCCGGGAAACAAGCACGGACTGGTGGGACCGCATAGTGCTGCAGGTCTGGGATGAATCACAGTGGCTGCGAAACTTCAGGATGCGTAAGGGCACTTTCCTTGAACTCTGTGACTTGCTGGCCCCTGCCCTGAAGCGCCAGGACACACGGATGCGAGCAGCCCTGAGTGTGCAGAAGCGAGTGGCCATAGCCCTCTGGAAACTTGCAACGCCAGACAGCTACCGGTCAGTAGCGAACCACTTTGGCGTGGGCAAATCTACCGTGGGGGTTGCTGTGATTCAAGTAGCCCACGCAATCGTTGAGCAACTGCTCTCAAAGGTAGTGACTCTGGGAAACGTCCAGGTCGTCATAGATGGCTTCGCCGCGATGGGATTCCCAAACTGCGGTGGGGCTATAGATGGGACTCACATCCCTATCCTGGCACCAGCCCACCAGGCCAGCGAGTACATTAACCGAAAGGGCTACTTTTCAATGGTGCTGCAAGCACTGGTGGACCATAGGGGACGTTTTACCAACATCTTCGTTGGGTGGGCGGGCAAGGTTCATGACGCGCGTGTGTTCAGGAACTCTGGTCTGTTTAGACGCCTCCAGGCAGGAACTTTCTTCCCGGACCACAAAATAACGGTTGAGGATGTGCAGATGCCTACAGTGATCCTCGGGGACCCAGCCTACCCGCTAATGCCCTGGCTCATGAAGCCCTATACAGGCGCCTTGGACAGTGAGAAGGAACTCTTCAACTACCGGCTGAGCAAGTGCAGAATGGTGGTGGAGTGTGCTTTCGGACGTCTTAAGGGGAGGTGCCGGAGCTTACTGACTCGCTCGGACATCAGCGAAAAGAATATCCCCGTAGTTATTGCTGCTTGCTGTGTGCTCCACAATCTCTGTGAGAGCAAGGGCGAGACCTTTTTGGCCGGATGGGAGGTTGAGGCAAATCGCCTGGCTGCTGTTTACGCTCAGCCAGACACCCGTGCCGAAAGAATATCCCAGCGGGAAGCGCTGTGTATCCGGGAGGCTTTGAAAGCAAGTTTCCTCGGAGAGCAGGGTAACCTATGACTCTCCACTTGATTTTAAGAGAAGCTGATCCTGGGCCTGTGTCTCTATGTGTTGAGTGAGATCTGCGGTTACATACCCCGTTCTCCAAGTTTCCCCCACTTCCAAAACACGTTTTAAAACAAATTAAACGGAACAGTTATTGTTAATAAATCTTTCTTTTACTTTGCATTTCTGTTCAGGGTTTGAAACATGGACGCATACTGTGCTGGGTACGGTGTGCACTGATGTACAGACCGCTTGTACAATACAGGACGGACAGCCTCCTGCTCCTACATAGGTCTCTGGGGTGGGGGACGGTTTCAAGTGGTTGTGCATGTAGGGGTGGGTTTGCAGGAAGGGGCGAGTGGTGCCGTCTTTGGATAGGGATTTGGATGCAGGCTCTGGGCTGTGGGTTTGGGCGTAGGAAGGGGTGAGGGGTGTGGGGGAAGGGTGAGTATCTGTCCGTGGATGAGGGCTCTTGTTGGGGCTCAGGGCAGCGGAGAGGATCGCGCCTACGGTGGAAGTGCATGGTAAGGGCAGCATGCCTTAACATTAGGGGGTGGCAGGCGCTAGGACCGTGGACAAGCGTACACATCACAGAATGACCCGGGGCAGCATACACCACACAGAGTGACCCTGGTGACTACTGACTGCAGTCTGTGTGTGCCCTGCAGTTGATCCTGCCCCCGATAGTCTGTACCCTGCTAATGTAGGCTATCCCGTGCAATTATAAATCCCCTGCCCCCCCCCTACATACACAGTCTTCTGACACGAAAGACGTGACGGAAAGAGTGAACAACAGCAAACAGCTTTTATTAATCTACTACATAGTGGGGGGATGAAACTTGGATTTGGGACTGGGTGATCCTGTAAGGGAAGCGCTTCTACACAGTTATAGCGTCAGAGGTGTGTGGTACATTAGCGCTCAGCTGTGGTGCAGTGACAGTTCTCACGGCCCCTACCGCCCCTCCGTCTTGTAATTTTCGGTGAGGGGGGGACAGGACTTCTTGGCGTTGGAGGGTGGTTGCAGATACAGTGCAGGGGGGCGCTCTCCTCCTGCCTGCGGTCCTGCAGAACATCAACAAGGCGCCGGAGCGTGTCCGTTTGCTCCCTCATTAGCCCAAGCAGCGTTTGAGTTGCTTGCTGGTCTTCCTGCCGCCACCTGTCCTCCCGTTCGCTGTGTGAGCGCTGCTGCTGAGAGAGGGTCTCCCTCCACTGGCTCTGCTGGGCCGCCTCGGCTCTGGAGCAGGCCATCAGTTCCGCGAACATCTCGTCCCGAGTCTTTTTCTTTCGCCGCCTAATCTGAGCCAGCCTCTGCGAGGGGGATGCCGGGGCAGTCCGGGAAAGAGCAGAAGCTGTGTGATGGGAAACAGTAAGTGATTTCCTTGAACAGATACATGTTTGCGAACAGTGAACACAGTCTAGTCAGTTTCTCTGAACAAGACCATACAGGGCACCAAGTTCCACAAGATCTCAGGACAAGTTCAAGATTTCGGAATACGCTCTCATTGGCGGCGCCATTGCACAGGAGAGCGGACAAGCGGGGAGAGACAGCTGAATCCGTCTTGCAGACAGTCCTGGTAAGCCTTAAAGTAGATAATGCTTATCAGTTAGTGGATAGCTGTGCTCTCCTGCTAAAGGCAATCTGGAAAGCAGAAAGGCTGAGCCTTTTCCAGCCCCTCCCGCCAGTGCACGGGAAAGATCAATGTATGCTTGTTCTCTGTGGCCTCCAGCACGTGGCTGTTAAGCGAGGGTCGTTGTTATGCAACCTAATTTTAAACCATTAACAATAGTAACAATACACTAATTGCCCTACTTAGATGCAGCCTGTCCAGAACGACATCACCCTGAGGCGGGTCACTCGGAGTCAGAGAGAGCGGATGCTAATGGAAGCCCTGCACAGACCAGGACCATATGCAGCAATGCTGGTGGAGGCGATGATTCCTCTCTACATTAGGATGTCCTGGCGCGGAAGAGTGTGCTTCCACGGAGCACCCAATAAGGCACCTCTCCCCAGGAACCTCCTGCGGAGGCTTTTCGAGCAGCTCTCTGAGAGCTTTGTTGAACTGTCCCAAGAGGATTATTGTTCAATCCCTATATGTGTGGACCTACTATTTATATAGTTTGACATTTAAAATTTTGTATATAGTATTTCTATTTTTTCTATACCTGTTTTTAAAAAAATAAATGTTTCCATGTTTATAGCACTTACCGCCTGATCCTTCCCCTGATTCTGAGTCCGGGTTAACGGGCGGGGACGGTTGGTAGGGGATCTCTGTGAGGGTGATGAAGAGATCCTGGCTGTCAGGGCAAGCAGTATTGTGTTCGCTGTCGCCTGCGCCGTCCTCCACAAACCCTTCCTCATCTTCCCCATCGGCGAACATCGCCGAGGAACTGTCCAGGTACACTATGCCATCCTCAGAGTCCACGGTCACTGGTGGGGCAGTGGTGGCAGACCCACCGAGAATGGCATGCAGTGCCTCGTAGAAGCGGCATATCTGGGGCTGTGCTCCGGAGCGTCCGTTTGCCGCTCTGACTTTTTGGTAACCTTGTCTCAGGTCCTTGACTTTCACGCGGCACTGCATCGCATCCCGGCTGTATCCTTTGTCTATCATGGCTTTGGAGACCTTCTCGAAGGTCTTTGCATTCCGCTTGTTGGAGCGCAGCTCCGAGAGCACAGACTCCTCGCCCCACACAGCGATCAGATCCATGACTTCCCGGTCAGTCCATGCTGGGGACCTCTTTCTATTCTTGGATTGCCCGGACTCCTCTGCTGGAGAGCTCTGCATCGTTGCAGGTGCTGCGGAGCTCGCCCCGATGTCCAACCAGGACGTCAGATTCAAACTGGCCAGACAGGAAAAGGAATTCAAATTTTCCCGGGTCGTTTCCTGTGTGGCTGGTCAGAGCATCCAAGCTCGGACTGCTGTCCAGAGCGTCAACAGAGTGGTGCAGTGTGGGATAGCTCCCGGAGCTACTAAGTTCGATTAGCATCCACACCTAGCCTAATTTGAGCTAGCCATGTCGAATTTAGCGCTACTCCACCTGTCGGGGTGGAGTACCAAATTCGAACTAAAGAGCCCTCTAGTTCGAATTAAATGGCTTCCTGGTGTGGACGGTTGAGCGGTTAGTTCGATTTAACGCTGCTAAATTCGACTTAAAGTCCTAGTGTAGACCAGGCCTTGGTGTCCCTCAGGCAGACTGTCAAGGATGTCCTGTTGCACTAATATAGGGATAACCAGTCAGGACTCCTTCAACAACAGGCCAGAGTTTATGTTATGATTCTCAGAAACAACCCAATATGATTTTATAGAGGTTTT
Source organism: Mauremys mutica (assembly GCF_020497125.1). NCBI lineage: Eukaryota > Metazoa > Chordata > Testudines > Geoemydidae > Mauremys > Mauremys mutica. The sequence goes on along the minus strand of NC_059076.1, from coordinate 51,777,439 downwards.
GTCTGCTCTCTTTGCAGTGAGTCAGTAATTCAGCTTCTTTTTTTCATTTCTTGCAGGCATTTTTCTGTGACTGGTAAAGTGTTAAGTATTGCATCTACAGAATCTAGGAACAGCTTCTCCTGCTTATACTGTTGCTGTGATGTGTTTGGAACAGAGGCCCTGGACTGTTTGTCAGCTGTAGTCAGATTCCTCCCAGGTACATGAGCAATCAAGAACTGAAACCTCATGAGTCTTATTTGAAAACATTGTATCCTAAGTGTTAAATATCTACATATTTTAATCTAGAAGACCAGCTAGTGGTTTCTACATGAAATGTTATATCCATCAGAAAGTCTCACAAACTTTCACAAGCCCATGTTGTGGCTAGAATTTCTTTTTCAACTTTTATATAACACTACTGTATATTGGTGAGTGCTCATGATCCATACACCACTTGGCGCCATGCTGAAAGTGATTGCTCCTGAAGGAAAACTGTCCCATCCCATAAGATGATACATCAGCTAAAGCTGTGTTGGATATATTTGTCTTATATGGGTCCCAAAGGTGGAGTGCTCAGGTCTTGCTTTATTTATCTGCATGTCTGGTTCTGTTTAGTTCCTCAATACTGAGTACTTTGCGGATTCAGGAGATCTCTTAATAGCATCTACTTCCACAGATCAGATAGGAATTTCCTAGGTGTGTCACTGTGTTCATTAGTCAACTTACTTCACTCAGAGTCTGAAGCTCCTACATCTCAGAAATTGCTTGCACTTTCTCTGGATCTGGTTTCACCCCTGCTATCTGGCCTAGAAACTTAATTTTTCTTTTAAGAAGTTGCACTTGTCATGAAGTGTTAGGCCTGCTTTCTCCAGTCTTTTAAGGACTCCAAAAAGACATTGATCTTGTGGGGTTTCAGTTGATCCATAGATAAGGATGTCATCCATTTCAAGACCCTGTGGGATTTGTAACCTTTTCCTCTGGAAATGTTCAGGAGTAGGTGACATGCCAGATTATAGCCTATCTGAAACAAAACCATCCAAAAAAGTGATAAAGATCCTTAGTAGTGCAGATTCTGCAACAAGTACTGAACCAAAAATTTTGGCAGATACCAAGTTATCCAAGGATATGTTCAATGTATTGGAGTACATGTTACTCTCTACAGACATTTTCATTGAACTTGGTAAGGTCTACATAGATTCAAACCATTTGGTTTTGGGTGCACACTGTTCTTCTGAAGTATCTATTTTGAAAATGACACCCACCTGCTCTATGAAGCTGAGCTCTGCTTTCACCCTGGGCAGTAAAGGGAAAGAAAGCTCTCTGAGTTGTCAATAGTGCAAATGTCTTTGCATTTGGTAGAAGTTTAATGTGGTGTTCTCCCTCTAAGTTCTGCAGTAATTTGGGGGACTTCTTCCTGATCTCAGGTTCTAGGTGACTAGTTCTATCCTTATAACCAAGTCTAGGGTTTGTGTCGGCCATCTATAACATAGATCACTTTGGATGTAGTCATCTCTCCAAATTTTAGAGTGGCCACATTTTTTTTCCTTTCACATTTAACGGGGACTGTCCTGGCCTTTCAATATATTTAGGGGGTCTTGAAGTGTTGGTGCCTTCATTCACCTGTAAAGTGATTCTGGAATCACTGTTACATTAGCACTTGTGCCTATTTTATACTTTCCCTAGGTGACTGTGGAGATCATCTCCTATGGCTCCAAGATGTGCAATCTGAATGTCCTTTGGATCTTCTTGAAAAATAGCTACTATCATGCATTTTGATTGGCAGACTGGTGCATATTGTTCCCTTTTTCGACATGTCCTGCATGTATTTTCACCTGATGGACAAAGCAGTTTACTCTTTGTTGTTTATCAGACCAGGGACATTCTTTCATGTTCTTATTGTATTTCTTTTCTTTAATATTGTTAGCATAGCATAACACTCTCTGGATCATTTTGTGCTTGTACTTTTCTCGGTATTGTTTCTGGGCATCCTGATGAATTTTTCTTTGTGCTTGTACAGTGGGGTCCTCAAAGTTATTCCTGAGAAGAGTGTGCTGCTTTTGGAAGATTATGTTCCTGGGTGTGTCTAGTATGAAAATGGGATAATTCTGTAGTCTTTCAGAGAGCAGGTTGTCCCTCATACCTACATGAAGCCTGTCTCTGATAAGGTCTTCAATCATCTTCCTGCAGCCACAGTGTCGGATTAGGTTGTACAGGTCTGTTATGAAATCATTCACTGGTTCACCTTTCTCTTGCTTGCATAAATAAAACACACAATATTGAAAGTTAAATCCCTGCTTCACATTTTTCTCTGGAGTTCGAAGGACAAGATATTCATTAGTTCTGGAGCCAGAGAACCTCATATCTCATCTTTTTGATCAATTGTATTAACTTATTTTATTAATATTCAGTTTTTTAACTATAATGGGAATAACCCAGCCCATTACATCTACATATATGTATATATGTAAGAGGGAAAAAAGACCCACATAATGTGTACAACTACTGTGAACTGATCTGAGGGTCACCAGAATCCACAGAGTTCAAAGACTGCAGGTTGTCTGCAGCTGGAGTATAGAGAGGAGGTTCTATGGCAGAATATGGTCAGTATCTTATCATAGATGCTTGCACTCATTACTACTCCTATCCCTGGGAGAAATAATCCACAAATGGCTCTGAATGGGAACAGGTAAAAATGTGGGCTTGAATTATTGCTGCACATCGTAATCAGAACTATGTTATTTTGTACCTTTCTCTGGTACCAAATGTAACATTTGATTTGGTTCAATCAATTAATTATTTTTATTGTGTTGTTCTTTCAAATGCCAAGCTTCCACTTAAATCAATTGATGGTTTTGAGTGTGCATGTATGCCAGGGGTAGTTTCTATTGCCCAGATAATCAACTCTGGCTGAGAAGTGCACAGCACAGCTCAGGTAGGGAGGGCACCTCCCCAAACTGATTGACTCCCTGTTGTTCTGGTCCTCAGGTGTGAATAACAGAAACTTAAAGTCTGCTATAAATTAAGCTAGGTGTTACCGGGCCAAGTTCCTGAGATAGCAGTCAGGAGTTAGCAGGGCATAAGGAATCTTCAAACATGCTTCCTCTCCCCCAGCTACAACCTTGACAGGGACATCAGACAGGGAGGTTGCTGTGGAACCTCTCACACTGACTAAACACACAAATAATGATTCCATAGCCAGTAATGCTGGCTTTAGGGCCACTATGAACAGCATCTGGGACTCTGTTCTCACCTTATTTAAATATATTTACGTTTTTGTTATCGTTCCCTTTTTTTCATTGTAGTTTACCATCCAAGAGTTAAAATCTTCTGCTGGCAATTTTGGTCCTGATCTTGTGTGGTACTGAGCACCCTAGTCCCCTTTGAATTCAATTCTTCCTATCATCTGAAAGGCCCCATACAAAGTCAGGACTCTGTTGGCCAAGAGGGTGCATGGCTGAGTTGAGAGGAGCCAGAGCTAGAGGGACTGCTGTTTGTCATGGCTTTGTCTCATCTTAAAGCTGTGGAGCATAAGATAATATTAACACTCACACAATTACTGTATGCTGCTTCCCCACGCTCTGGAAACCTCCTGAGGGGGTGCTGATTGGACAGCAGCCATCATGGATAGCTCCTTTAGGAGCCATGGTGTTATGAAGGAAATGAGTGTGCTGGTGCATCTGTGGGTGTTCTGAGATATGGGGTCTTGCCAAGGGGATCTCAGTGTACCTGAAGAATAGGGATGTCCATTCTTTCGTGTGGTCTGTGGAGAGCAGAGAAAAATGTTGTTTTCTCCCCCTTGATGGCAGGAGAGGAAGGAAGCTCTGAGAGGATAGAATTTCCTGGCCCTTAATAAGATTCCTCCCACACTGGAGATAATAGGTTCAATGATCTGTAAATACATCACAATTATTCTCCATACCCATTCAGAAGAACACAAACCTGTATTAGCTCAGCTTGTTGAAAAGTACAGGTCTTTTTGTGTGTTTCTTGAAATGCAAACCATGTCATCTGAAAATATCTTTTGCCCTGCATTTCCTGCATTTTCAATTGATTAAACCTCAACTGAAATGTTCCCTTTTGGGTCAGAGGCTAGTATTGCCCTTTTTAACTTGCTCTGAAGAGCTTCTAGGCCTCAACTTTCTCAAGCATAAATGTCAATCCAGTAGTCAAAGTGGGTGTCTTATTTAAATTAAGTCTTCCTTTGGAATATTTCCATATACAGTGCAAGAGTATTAATACTACTCAAAAAAGAACCTTAAGCTATGCCTACTACATACCATGTATGTATTGTCAGACTAACATATAATGTGTATAATATAAATGCATATCTATATTTCTTCCTGCAGTTTATTTTCTGGACACATACAATATGGGTAATTTGTTGGAGTAAGTGCATAATGCATAAACATTTTGGTAAAGGTTTATAGAAAGGACATACATAGGAACTGATTATTATGGCCTATTTTTCCAGCTTAAAGACTAACAATTTTAGTCTTTAGTGATACTTGATAACACTATGGGATGTAAAAATGTGTTTTCAACCTAGATGCAAATATCAGAAAGGCAAAGATACAGTATAATAAAAATAAACATTTATACTGGATACTAGTTTTAAAATAAAAACTTATGGTTTCATTTGAAAAATAAATATAGTGAATATATTGTAAACAAAAACTGAAGATTTAATGTCATTTGGCTACAAGGACTTATTATTCATAGATGTATGTATTGTTCATATGCTTATATGTATAAGTAAAGAAAACCAAATGATAATTAATTAAAAAACTATTTTATATATTAAAGGCAAACAGTGGAAATATAATTGTGTTCTCCTCATTAAAGGTGTTCAAAGCAATATTAGATACAATTTATGGATAATATTTTAGGGATCTTTCTATGTAATGCAGTCTAATAATATTAGAGATGGTCCTTTATCAAACATGAGCTCATTTAAGAATTACTTACGATAAATCATGCATAACTAAATTCAAAACTAACGTTTACTTGTTAATCTTGGTAGAACTAGTAGTTGCAGAATTAATATTATATATATATATATATATATATATATATATATATATATATATATATATATATGGGATTAAAAAATGTCTCTCAGGTACATATCCTTTCAATTGGATAGCGGTTCTCAACTAGCTGGGAAAATGGTGATAAATGGCATATAACTGATACTATAGAGCTGATCAAATTATTATTGCGACTAAATTGTTTATGAAGTGTTGATGACATGATTCTGACTAAACAAGAGAACAGCAAATGCTGAATAGTGAATTCTGAGCAGTGAAAGATGAATAATGAATGCTATTATGCATGTACAACTACCTTGTTTGTACATGAAAATAAGTGTATTCCTATGAAGAATGTCAGTGTCCAACCATTTGTATGATAGACAGTCAGACTGAATAGCAAACCAATGCTTTAATATGGCCCTACCAGGTAGATGTGCAGTACAAACAAATAGAAACCAAATGCAAACAAATGTTCATAAATACTGGCTTTATGGTGTTTAACCAGATCTATGTGAAGCATATGTGCCCATGCAGGAGAACAATCCACATTGCTCAGCACAATAGGGCCAACCTATAGTATAGCCCTCATTGTCTGCCTAGCATTTTCTTTTCAAAAGAAATAAGCAAGTGTCAGAAGTCATTATTTCCAGCACTCAGTGTCATGACTGCATATACACAAACAACACATACATATAATGCATATCTATGGGCTAAACAACTAGTAAGGAGAAATGTAGCAGGAGCGCGCACACACACACACACACTTTGCATTTACACCATATAGTAGCATTCATATGATTCTTTCAAAGCATTGTAAGACATTAAAGTCTATATTGTAGATGGTCCTGTGTGTAAAGAGTAGAGATAGGGCAAGGAGACAATAGTCTCATTCCTCATAGTCCTTGAATGCAAAGATCTTAAGTGTTTAGTGCATGGAGCTAGAAACTTCACAGGGATTAATACATCTATTAATATTTCTATGTACCTATACATGCATTGCTCCTAAATAAAAAGTGGAATTTGGTGACTTGAAATGTCTAATGGACTCACAGGTATCCCTCAGGAGCTCAGAAATTGAAATAACCAGACTGTCATGTTCTATTATTTATTTCTCATAAACAATCATATTATCACCTTGTGATATGAATGTGATATTACTCAAACCATTTTACCATACTTATTTATGTCAAATCAACATGGAACATGTAATAGGCTTATTAAAACAGGTCATTACAGTCTTATTATTCGGTATTTTAAAAATGATGTTTTAAAAGTAAAATAATAAAAAGTCACAAAAGAATAAATGTTTTATTATGTACTATTAGAAATGTTAATAGTTTTACACATTAAACTGCCAGACTATTGGGATGAGAATTATCTATCTATACATCCATCCATTTCATGGTCATCACCAGTATTTATACAACAAATATGGCCTCTTTTGCTACTCACAACATATCCATAAAAGCTGCAAATTCCTTATATTTATTAATTTTTAATATTATTTAACAAATTCTTATGGCTATTTTTATAACTCTATAGATTGATTAGGAAATGTTGTTTGTGAGCATTCCATATTTGTATTTGTTATGTTCTGGGGTGACATCCAGACCAATGAAGTCGTTTCACCTATAATCCTTACTACTATAGTTCTTTGCCTGGGACACCCAGTTTTTGTAACAAGCAGGTACTCTATATCTATGTATTAGCAACCCTGTCCAATGCATTTGATCCAAGAGCCTGCCTGCCATACCACAGACTTCCACAGGTCTCCGCCTTCGTTAACAACTGGTAAGGTGACTCCATACTCTCCCTCCAACCCCAAATTTCCCCAGAAATGTGTGTTCTGAAATGCCCTGCACTGTCCTGGAACAATCAGAGGAATGCTAAGAGTTGTGCTCCTTTAAAGAGCCAATATCTAACATTTTGTTATTTTAACTTTATCAAACAATTCAGTTCAAACACAGTGCTGGATTGGTTTAGATTAGAAATAAAACAAATTTGTTTAATGACAAGGGATAGATTTTAAGTGAGTACAGGTATACAAATTAAAGTCAGAAATGGTTACAAGAGAAATAAAGATAAAACAGTTTCTAGTAACTAAAACTTAACAAGTAGACGTGGTTCAAGGTAAAGTCCTCACCACATGTTTCCATTAAGGTGACTGACCAAACTCTTGAGTCAGGATCTATTCCCCAAAGTCAAAGAGCTGGTACTTTTGTTTTCTTAGGCGAAAGATAGATAAGCTGGAGTTTCTTCACCTCTCTCTTTTATAAGCCAATGAAACTTTGAAATGAATTCTTCTGATGGTTACTCCTAGATAAAGTTAATTCAAGTCGTGGGAAAAGCAATATGGAAACATCTGATGATGGATGTTTCCCGTGGGTTGTTTGCTATTGATGTTGGACAGGTGATTGTCATCCTCCTCCACCATTATAGTGTGTGGTTAACTTTATGGATCTGTTTATGCAACATGTAAATACATTCTCATTGTTTCTGAATGTACTTTGAAAGTTACTCAAAGTACTTTGAGTTACTGGCAGTAAATCCCAGGTGGAAAAATTACATTGTCTAGGATGGAGTAACTCCTGGCAAACACATTTTAAGAATTATCATTTCAATTTATATCCATATCTTTTCATTAGTTTATTTCACTTGTATTATGCAATATTAATAACCAATGAATCATGAGCTTTCCATTGACACTTTGCATGACACTTATCAGATACATTTCATGACATTACAGAAATTGGGTCCATTTGAACTGGTTAAGCTAGCTGCAATTAATTAGCAGCTCTCTTGGTGCCCCTTGTCTTCTGGCCTTGGGTTGTTCTTAATGTCACAGTACTCAACTTGTTCAGGTTAGCCAAACAAGTGACATGCCATTGTTTTATTCCCTGGTTTTATCAGTCTGAACCCTCCACCCACCCCCAGCACAAATATTTATGCATGAATATATGAAATTCTATTTCTGAGAATACTTTTGTAGGGGTCTTCAATCACTCAAATGCTTCTGGAAAGTACACTCAAACTGTACGTACATGACCAACATGATTTTCAATATTTATTATTTGTGAGACATGTTTGGCAAAGTCATCAAAAGCTCTAAGTGATGTAGGAACTTAAGTGTGATAGGAACCTAAGACCCATTGATTTCTATGTCACTTAAGCACTTTGAAAAAAAATATCTTTTGCATCATTTGTCTCTAGGCAAGAAGCTTTGCAGTTAATTTGTAACACTATTTACTGTACTTTTAGGAAGAAGTCAAGAGTTGCTGGGAATTGAAAGGAGGAAGGAAGAGTTAGTCAAGTCCCTGGTATAATTATTGGGACATGGAGACAGTCATTGACACATGATATTTATTGAGAGAGACTCAATTGCTTGATAGGTTCTATAATATTATTAGTGGGGACACTAGGTTTGGCTTGTGATCTAAGCCTAGTGGCCAGGTCTCAGAGGGTATGTCTACAGCTTGACAGCTTTCAAATAGTCTGGATTTATTGATTGGGTCAAAGGGGGGGCTTATGGTTGAAGTAACTGTCTGAAATCTCCATGTGCAGTAAAATCTACATGTTCCTCTTTTCATAAATGATTAATTTCTGAGTGATTGTTATTCATTTACAAAAGTTGCATTCTTGTTTCATAACACTCTTTAGGCTGTGATTTTTCCACCATGGATGGTGTGCTCTTGACCATAATGGTGGTAGTAGGCAGTCCTATTTATTACCCTTTCTATATTTAAAGGACTAAGAATCTTTTTAGAGCTTCTTACTACAAAGAACTTTGGGGGCACAGTGTTACAAACTAGGCAGGTGTTTGCATCCCTCCAAATGCATTTACCCTGATTCATTGCAAGACAGTTTTAGGATGATGCAGGCAATTCCTTGTCACTTTAACAAGAGATGTCGTCTAGAGATTTATAGCTAAACGAAGCTCTTTGTTCTTGTGAGTTTTGAAGAAAGCCTTTGAGTTTCTAGATTTTTAAGGCAGGTATTGAAAGATACATTTTAAGGCTGGAATGGAGAGTTTCAATAATCTCATCATATGTATAGTGTGTTCATCTCCTTGGTCTCACAGGGCCCAATTCTGCCTACAGATAAACTCCATTGTCTGGCATCTTGTTTAATCACTTACACACCAATGAAAAGTGGATGTAAAATGCTGTGATTTTATTTGGTAATGTTTTACCCTCATTTTTCCCTGGTCTATGAATAACTACACAAGGTTCAGGTCAACAGGGAATAGGGGCCTGAGTATGTTACAGATGTCAGCTGTGCCATCAGTATTAGCTTAATATTTGAATTATCTATTTTCTGACTGGCTGGTGAGTGGAACTGGATGAAACTATTTTTGCTTTGCAGATTTCCACATGTCCAAACTGAGTTTTGCAGGAATTCACTAATTGTGATTGAGGGGAAAAATAACCTCATCTCAGCTAGTGAACATCATAATTTGTGGCAAAGAGAAGACACAATTCCTGCCTTCCATCTGAATTTTAAAATATCACATTTGTGATAGATGGAACTGTGCCAAGTTGCGTGGAGAAAAAGGGTCTTTTTTTCAGCAAAACCAGCTTTTTATAATAAATAGATGCTTCGTTCTAACAGCACTACCATCTTCAATGTTGTTCAACTTTTTGGCACTAGTAATTCCACTGTCCTCCAATGCTAGTATTCAGCTGTGATTTGTTCAGATTATTTCTTTCTTATTTTAGAATGCCTTGTATTAACATGCCTAGGAAAGCACTAAATTCTAAGGACCAAATTCTATAAGGAGTTGAGCACCTCCCGAAGAGTGATGAATGTCCTCAAATCCCTTTGAATGTCCCTGATGCTGAGCGAGTTGTTTTCAAATCAATACTGTATCCCTGTTCCTTGTAATATGCTTATCAAAGAGGAAATATTAAAATACTACTAAATGCTGTGGGATGCATCTTCGAGACACAGATTCTAGCTATGGTGTAGTGGTAGTGAGGCAGTTACAACATGGGAGTATAAGGTGCATTTTAGCACTCAGGGGATTCAGCACTTTGTGGGGTTAGTCCCTAAACTGATATGCCAACTTGAGCAAATATCCATTCTATTGTTTCCATTTTAACCTTAAGTATACCTTCAAAAATTGGTGAAATGAGGGCCAAACCTTCTTAGAGTTTTCTGCTTTTGAGTTCTTAACTCGACTAGGTTTCTAAATAGAAATAAAAATTACAGTTCACATCTGATTAAGGAATTAAAATTTATTCATACGAATAATAAAGAATTATTGTCCTCAGGTAGAAGTTTCCAAGAACGCAAAGGATAGATTATTTGCATTAAGCCAAATAAGGACTTGACGATCAGCTGTGCAATGGAGGTGGACATGTAACTTCAAATTAAAACAAAAGTGAGCTGGAACCCTGTCAAAAACATTTTAAGAGTTTATAGAACCATATTCAGATGTTGCCATGTTATGTCACCATGCGATGGGGCGATGGTTTGTCCCCATCCTCTGATGTCCCACAAACTGCTCAGATATATTTTTGTTTAGTGTTCAGTCTGTATTTTATGCTAAACTCTTCAACCAACACCAGGACAATGCAACACCTCAGTTGTTAATTCTTACATCTTTCAGTATCTCTTTACCAGGGCCCTATGCAGAAAATAGATCTCTCTTGCTTGGGAGCACTTTCAATCTGGGCACAGCTAGCCTTTCTGGCTTTTATCAGGTAATTAGTTCCCTACCTACCCAGCCTCTCCTTCCAATTAGCTAATTGTTCCATTAGCCACCACTGGGGAAATTAATGGAAGCTACAGTGGTCAGAGTTCTGACCCACTTGACAGGCTTCAGCACTCTGTCACACACCATGATACAGATACGTCTGATATTTTACCAGAAGCCACAGTAATTTATCTGATATAATTTTAGTGTGATTTATTATGGGCCTAGTTAATAAAAATGCACATACCATTTAAATAAACAGTCTTTTTTTGGGGGGGAGGGGTTGATCTTGGCTAAAGGAAATATTGGAATTCACTAGTAAACCATTTTTATGGATACCAATAGCCATTTTTATGATGCTTTTATACAAAATTATACTTTTTATATAAATTCAACAGAAAAGAGTAGAGAGAGTTCAAAGACAATTACATCCCTTACATTGATGGGCAATAAATAAATTGTATTTATTGAAAAGGAAAACAAAGAAGACAATAAAGTTATATAATAGAACTGGTAAAGCTTTCTATGGTAATTTAAACAACATTTTGTGGTCTCTTCTCTTTTGTGGGAGTACTGAACATATAGTTACAGGAGACTAGATACTACTCTGTTACTACACAATTACTTAAAACAATAAGGCACATTCAGAGGTATTTGAGCCATGAAGCTAAACATCTTTCACAATATTTTAATATGTATCACAATATATTAAATATTGCAATTGCACTATGTTCTATGCTTTAAAATGCACCATCTGTAGAAGTAAGAGACGTGCCATTGAAAGGAATAGAAATGATCACATGAATGAAAATTATTTACATCAGTAAAGGTCAGAAGTAGAGCTGGTTGTGAATTTTTTTGAAAGTGATTTTCTGATGGAATATGTAGTTTCCTCAAAATCAAAATTATCTGCAGAAAATCTTGATTTTTTGCTGAAATTTTTGTTTGTTTGTTTGTTCTTTGTTTTTAACTAGCAGCTTGTAAACTCAGCCTTGGCTCTGACAGGCAAGGTAGGATCTAACTGACACATGAAGCACTAACACTACCAGTTGTACAATAGAAATTTAATTAAGAATGAGATTAATGATAATGGAGCCAGAATGGGATGTAGCTATCTGTTCCACCTTAGCACTGGTTCTTCAGTGCTAAAAATTACAAAAAATGGTAAAACAGATATGATTCTAAACAAAACAGTACCATGTTTATATAGCCACTTCTCAGAGTAACATCACATTTTAATTAATATTGTGATTGTTTATTAATAGCTTATAAAGAGGATTTTTAAAATATAATTTTATGAATATTGGGCAGGCAAATCAGTGGTCAGAGATCTACCCCAATCTATTCACTGAACTCTAAATAATTGGGTTTTTTTGTTTTTTTTTAACTATTAGCAGTAATTAGCCTTTTTTATAAGCAGTTAAGCATCAACTTATAAAGCATTTTCCATGGCTGCAAAAGAGTCAGAAAGATGTGTATCGTAGAGTTGTGGTCCAGCTTCTGGATTCTTAGTGTTACTAGATCAAAGCTCCACCGTCTGTAACAGGAAGCATTCTAGCGAGAATGAAAACCTCAGCCTGTCTCTCTGTCATCATATCGGGTACTAAGTTCTTATGGAAATTTGGCTGTAAGTAACACAATGAGAGCTACTTGGTGCTTAACACCTTTGGAAATCTTGTCCTTACTTAGGTACCTAGATGGGAAGTGATTGAGCTCTTTTGAAATTTTGGCCCCAAGGGCTGAACCCACTCTCGTTGGGACACAGAAAACTATTGACTGTTGGGTCTGTTTTCCATCTATTATGTCAATTTATTTTTCTCTTTCTGATGTTTTTGTGATTTTGAAGGGGTTAGTACAGCATGGCCCACTTAAGGAATAATAAAATACAACAACAACACTACTAGCAACAATACATTCAACATAAAAAAAAACTTGGTATTCCCCACCAAGCAATTTCAAGTTACTATCTTTAAAATAGTAAAAAGGTCCTTTTTCTTTTTTCCATTTCTCTCCTTCCCCCATAAATTATATCTTTTAAGAAAAGGCAATTTGGGGAAAAGTAAACTGGTCAAAAATTATAACAAAGGAAACAGAATTTATTTTCACTAACATTACAGCCCCTACATATACTGTTCTGGCCCTGAGGTTATACAATCTGTCAAAAAGGATTCTTTTTTTTTTACCGTTTTTTTCTTTCAGGTTTTATGATGTATTTTATTTAATGTAGGTCATTATTTGCAAACAAAATTTGTATTGTAGGATTCAAAGTTGTATGTTTCATTTAGAGAGATTTTTGTGATAGTCTGGTGGAGTCACAAGTACACATTAAAAGCATGAAATCCCTGCAAGGAATACTGGTTAAACATAGCATAATCCTACTTAGACCTTGTCTACACTACAAACTTCTGTTGGTATAACTATGGCTCTCAGAAGTCTGGAAAATCCCTGAGTGACACAGTTACGCTGATCTAACTCCCAGTGTAGATAGCGCTACGTTGACAAGAGGGCTTCTCAGGGCGGGGGAATACCTACACCAATGGGAAAAGTTCTCCTGTTGGCATAGGTGGCATCTTCACTAAGTGCGACAGCAGCATAGCTGCTGAGGTGCCGCTTCAGCGGAGTAAGTGTAGACAAGCCCTCAGAAATCTGTAAAATTTAGTAAAGTCAATAATATCTATTTGTAGTTATTCCTGATAACATAAATAGAATTGATCTATGAGATAAGATTTCTGGTTTACTGAGTTCATTTAGGGCCTAATCATGTACCCATTGATCACTGGTCCCTTTAAATATGTCTATTATTGGTTCCATGCTCTTAACTAGGAAGGTCATTGTTCCTTTAGGATCAGCAATTGATCATGAGTGAATTATGACTTGAGTCTGGAAACATAAAGGGACATTTCTGAGAGATGCATATAACTAAGAATGAATATAACATTCACAATGTAAATCAAAATGACTCATACAAGAAAGACACTTTTTTCTCTTAAGATAAGGATTTCAGACTTTAGATTTCCATATGCCAGTTATGTTTCCAGCTAACCTTAGATTAGCTAAGGCCAGCAAGAAGTTGCTTTTTGGGGGGAGGAAGGGATTGTTTGTGTTATGACTAAGATAAAGCCAAGCATTTCTTGTCATCCCATTTATATAAAAATGAGAGCCTGTCTGTAGAATAAGTATCACAAGAGTCAATCCTACCTGAATGTTGTAGTCCAATGGATGCACATTCTGTAATATTTCTGTCTACTGAGTTGGGATGTTTGTGACTGTGCTAAATGTATGAATAATCTATATTTGTAAATATAAAAGAGTTCCTACAGTGTGAGTGTTGCAACTGTGCACATTGGGGTTCCCAACTATATAATAATTTGAATAATATGGGGCCTGATCTTGGGGCAAGAACCTGTCAACCCTCAAAGTGATAACTGGGGATTCTTAAATAATCAGTATAATTAATACATAATCTAAAGATCAGAAAACAATGTAACATATTGAACCATTTTATTTTTTATCTTAATTTATTATTTACAGTGTTCTTTGGATAGTTAAGAATTCCCCAAGAATTAGTGTAATGGTGTTTACTGATTTTCCCTTTCAAGCCTGAGAAGGAAAGGAATTAGTAATTATTGCTTTCTATGATCTATATTTGCCATGAGTGTCTTGATGACTTTTGTACAAGGTTATTTCAGTATATTTTTTGAAATGTAGTTTGTTCTTTTTTTACTTCTCTGTGAGATATTATAACATTTTTTTCCAATTTTTGCACTTATATAAGTAAAATGGAAAAATAGTTGTGGCCTTTTAGCGTACAATGTGACTCATTTAGGCCCTTCATTTGGCCTGGCAGCCGAGAAGAAAGCAGAAAGGAAAGTATGGGAGGAGTAAAAATATCTTGTTCCAAAGTCCACTTCTGATGTGAACTTCATCAGTAAGACTGAATAAAGCCATTGGAACCAAATCTGCTCTCAGGTACATGAATACAATTGACATTAAAGGAATAATTAAGCCCAAAATGTGTCTTAACTGTCCTTCTATCCTCCTCTAAGACCACTGTGCACAGAGTCACAAACCAAAAGGAAAGGCAAAATATGACACACATCAGTGGCCATAAGATAAGGTATTCTGTACAGAATATCTGGCTATATTCTGACCACAATACAGAAGGCAATCTTCAGAGATAAAGCCACCAAAAGTTACTTCAGGGTCATTATTAATCATTTGAATTAAGATAACGTCCAGAAGCCCCACTCAGGAATGGGACCCATTGTGCTAAGCTCTGTACCAACACTTAGGAAGATGCATTCCCTACCCACAAGCAGTTTACAATCTAAAATCAATTCTTACTCTTTACATACTGCTCTCTGTTACACTTTCTCCTCTCACATCTGTAATTAGGCACAGGATTACGAGCATAAGCAGCCAGCAGATTGATAGTTCCTTCCAAACTCAAGTTTTCTTGTTCATCTGGAGTTTCTTTTGTATCTGCCGCTCCATCTTACTCTGTAATTTCTTTTCTACCTCCTGCTGTGTTTCATAACAAAAAATAAATTATGTTTTAAAAGTCTGATATCCTCTCTGCCCTGGGAGAGAATCTTTAGTCACATCTGTCATGAACATTTATGATGATATCAAGATGCTGGCCTCAATTCTTCTGGTCTTATCACAAAGCCTCAGCCATCTAAAAAGTTGGTTTAAATTAAGGGTGCCCAAATTTTGACTGGATGAGGGTGATACTGACAAAATGTCAAGCGCATTAGGGCAGCACCTAACTGTTCCCAAGATGCATTATAAAGAATATGAAGATGCAGTCGAGTGAAACATGTAATACTATCTTGATCCAAACGGCTAATGTTGAATACTGAGTCGCTATAGGTAGAATGAGTATTTTTCTACGGTCATATGAAATGTTCATATGCACAAGCATAATTGGCAAATGGTGCCCAAACAGAAATGTTTATAGTTTTCTTTTTTAACTCTATGCATGGTTGAAAACAGGGGGGGGGTGTACAATGTACAATTTTAGTTGGAGGAAGCAGGTTTAAATGGGTAGATTTGCATACACTTGCCCTCAAGATGTACATACCATTTGTACTAAAATGTGTAGTGTTTACTAGTATGTAACAATAAAAATTAGTAAGTTTGAGTTGTTCTGCAGTCAACTTAAATCTGTCTTAAAGAGCCAGTAGTTGGGGAGCCCTCTTGCATAGGGGAATCCTTGTGAGGCATAAAGTCACCTTCTCCTGGTCACCATACATAGTGAGTGCTCTCAGGATTGTAAAGGACATGATTAGTGCCTTGAGGTTGCACTAACTTTCACCAGGGACTGAACACCCTCTGGCAGCTCCCATGGTCAGGGGGCAGAAAGGTGACAGAGAGCCAACTTCCTCTCTCCTGCTCTTCCTCAGGTGGACCTAGAGATTATTATTTTATTTTGAATTGAGATTAGTTGCATTGAAATATGTAATCAGTGTACTTATCATGATTTCCCCAATCCCTCCCTCATCACTAAATACACACATATAATCATGTTTGATTACATTTGTACTGATGGTAAGTGATAGCAGACTAGGAGACTTCAGTAGAGAAATTTGCATGACTGGGAACCTATTAGATTGTATTTTGCCAGGTCTTTGGAAGGTGCAATCTGCAAAGTAGAATTCCTATAGTATATCCAAATGCTTAATGACTTTGACTTTAAACCAGTATTGCCATTATAATAATCTAGTACAGGGGTTCCCAAACTTGGTTTGCAGTTTGTTCAGGGTAAGTCGCTGGCGGGCCGCAAGACGCTTTGTTTACCTAAGCATCCACAGGTATGGCCGCTTGCAGCTCCCACTGGCCAATGGGAGCTGCAGGAGTTTACGAGTTTGGGCTGGAGTGTGGAACCCTTCCTCATATAAATGTTCGATCACACAAACAACAGTCCTGTTAAAACCAATGAGTCTACTTTCTTGAATACGTATTCAACAGGATGTGTAAGAGTTTGACAGTTTGGTTCTTTATATATACAGTAATAATTTCCTCTACCACTGAAATGCAGCTACCCCTCAGCTGGAGCACAGCAGTTGTTTAATAGTGCACATCAATACAACATTTTAGAGTAGGAAATAATGAAATTCCACAGGGAATGTATGTAAGCAGAAATTAATAGCTAAGGGTGGAATGTGTCCAAAACATCAGGGCCAATACCTATGATGCAAGACATCCTGAGTAAGCTATCTAGTAAGGATTTGACTTGTAAGTGAAGATAAATCATTATATTCAGTACACTTGCCTTTTACTCAGAGCAGCTACATTGTTTTCTTTTTGTTCACATCCTTCTAAAACAGAATCCACTCTAATTTAGATATCTAAATGCTTATATATACACCCCTCCACTTGTGCTAGTGAAAGGGATGTAAACCTGCTGCTATACACCACGGGTGTATCTGATTCTTTCATTCTAGTATTTTGGGGAAGTTCCTTATGAGCACTGTAGCATTTAATTTCAGAAAGGGGAACTACACAAAAATGAGGAGGTTAGTTAAACCAAAATGAAAAGGTACAGCACCAAAAGTAACTCTCCTGCAAGATGCATGGAAACTTTTTTAAAGACACCATAATAGAGGTTCAACTAAAATGTATACCCCAAATAAAAATAAAGAAAGAAAAAACATAGTAAAAGAAACAAAGTGTTACCGTGGCTAGACAACAAAGTAAAAGAAGCAGTTAGAGGCAAAAAGGCATCCTTAAAAAAGTGGAAATTAAATCCTAGTGAGGAAAATGGAAAGGAGCATAAACTCTGACAAATGAAGTGTAAAAATATAATTAGGAAGGCCAAAAGAGAATTTGAAGAACAGGTAGCCAAAGGCTTTTTTTTTTTTTTTGCTATTACTTTTTAAGTACATCATAAGCAGGAAGTCTGCTAAACAAACGATCACTGGACGATGGAGATGCTAACGGAGCACTCAAGGATGATAAGGCCATTGCAGAGAAACAAAATGAATTCTTTGCATCGGTCTTCACAGATGAGGATGTGACAGATATTCCCAAACCTGAAATATTCTTTTTAAATGACAAATCTCAGGAACTGTCCCAGATTGAAGTGTCATTAGAGGAAGTTTTGGAACAAACTGATAAACTAAACAGTAATAAGTCACCAAGACAAGATGGTATTCATCCAAGAGTTCTGAAGGAACACAAATGTGAAATTGCAGGACTACTAACCATGGTCTGTAACCTATCATTTAAATCAGCTTCTGTACCAAATGACTGGAGGATAGCTAATGTGAAGCAAATTTTTTAAAAGGGCTCCAGAGATGACCCTGGCAGTTACAGGTTAGTAAGCCTGACTTCAGCACCAGGCAAACTGGTTGAAACAAATTGTCAGACACACAGATGAACATAATTTTTTGGGGAATAGTCAACATGATTTTTGTAAAGGGAAATCATGTCTCACCGATCTACTAGAATTCTTTGAGGGGGTCAAGAAGCATGTGGACAAGGGGAGTCCAGTGGAGAGAGTGTATTTAGATTTTCAGAAAGCCTTTGACAAGGTCCCTCTCCAAAGGTTCTTAGGCAAAGTAAGCAGCCATGGGATAAGAGGGAGGGTTCTCTCATGGATTGGTAACTGGTTAAAAGATAGAGAACAAAGGGTAGGAATAATGGGTCAGTTTTTAGAATGGAGAGAGGTAAATAGTGATGTCCCGCAGTGGTCTTTATTGGGTCCAGTCCTATTTAACATATTAATAAATGATCGGGAAATAGGGCTAAACAGGTGAGGTGGCAAAATTTGCAGATGATACAAAACTACTCAAGATAGTTAAGTCTCAGGCAGACTGCGAAGAGTTACAAAAGAATTTCTCAAAACTGGGTGACTGGGCAAGAAAATGGCAGATGAAATTCAATGTTGATAAATGCAAAGTAATGCACATTGAAAAAGATAATCTACATATAATAATAATAATAATAATCTACAACTATACATATAAAATGATGGTGTCTAAATTAGCTGTTACCACTCAAGAAAGAGATCTTGGAGTCATTGTGGATACTTGTCTGAAAACATCCATTCAATGTGCCGCGGCAGTCAAAAAAGCAAACAGAATGTTGGGAGTCATTAAAAAAGGGATAGATTATAAAAGACACAAAATATCATATTGCCTCTATATAAATCTATGATACGCCCACATCTTGAATACTGTGTGCAGATGTGGTCGCCCCATCTCAAAAAACATATATTGGAATTGAAAAAGATTCAAAAAAGGGCAACAAAAATTATTAGGGGTATGGAATGGCTGCCATTTGAGGAGAGATTAATAAAACTGGGACTTTTCAGCTTGGAAAAGAGACGACTAAGGGGGGATATGATAGAGCTGTATAAAATCATGACTAGTGTGGAGAAAGTAAATAAGGCAGTGTTATTTAGTCCTTCTCATAACACAAGAACTAGGGAGCATCAAATGAAATTAGTAGGCAGCAGATTTAAAGCAAGCAAAAGGAAGTATTTTTTTCACACAACACCGAGTCAACCTGTGGAATTCCTTGCCAGGGGATGATGTGAAGGCCAAGACTATAACAGGGTTCAAAAAAGAACTAGATAAATTCATGGAGGATAGTCCATCAATGGCTATTAGCCAGGATGGGCAGGGATGGTTTCCTTAGCCTCTGTTTGCCAGAAGCTGGGAATGGATGACAGGGGATGGATCACTTGACAATTACCTGTTCTGTTCATTCCCTCTGGGGCACCTGACACTGGCCACTGTCAGAAGACAGGATACTGGGCTAGATGAACCTTTGGTCTGATGCAGTATGGCCGTTCTTATGTTCTAATTAGGAGAGTGGTGGCAGCAGGTCACAGGGGGCTAAGTAGCATCAAGAAAGCTCTAAAATACATGGAGATGGGAATGGAGTTCTTCAGGCTCAATGGGTTCAAATGCCTTTCTGCAGAAATCCTTCATGGCTCCTTAAATCCAGGGCCTATATAATATAGCAATATGACCCATAAAATGCTGTGCAACAGATTTGAAGCATCTAAAGTGTTCCCAGATCTCATTCTAACTTCTCAAAACACTAATGTGTGTCCTGGGCAAAAACTGAACTTCTAATGTCTTTGCCATTTATGTGCCAACAGTTTCTAACCCTTCTTTAGCCATCTCAGTATAACAAATATTTTATAAAATAAAGAAGAGCTGGACAAAATATTGAAATGTTGATTTGATACAAGATATTGATTTTCTTTTTTGAGACAAAAACTTTATTAGAACATACATGAGATATATGACTTAGAACTATAATTTTGAGTAAATTTTTTATATTGGTTCTAGGCTTTGTAAGACTGTCTTCATAATATATACATGTACTGTACAGGCAGAAAACAACATTATTTATAAATCTATCTTTGAATTGATTTCACTATGTGCAGAAGGTTGTGTACAGCTCACTGTTTCTAACTAAATGGTCTCTGACTCAAAGATGACCACTCAGACATTTGCTTCTGATATGCCTGCTTCTATTGAAATCTATACGACTTTTACCATTGACTTAAATGGAAACAGAATCAGGTCCTTTTACATTAACCTCCTCCCCCAAAATCCCCAATTTTCTTACCTTCTTGTATACATCTGTTATATGGTTTGTAATTGATATACATATACATTTCAGCAAACAAGACTTGTGGCAAGCTACATTTTCCTATTCTAACCTTTCTGATTCTGTGGTTTATTAAAAGCCTTGCACAACCCAGGGATAGTAACATCAGTGGTTCAGATTAATTCTTTTTGGTCTTTAGCCAAACTGTCAGCTAATTTTGTCATTTGGCTAATTTAGTGATGTGCCAGCAAAATTCATAATTACAGCTAAAAAGTATTTGTACCACTCGTGTTGTGCCGGCTAAACTAAGGTGACTGCATGGAAACTACTTATTCTTTCTGCCCTTCAATGCAGGCAAAGTGAAATGAAAATATTAAAAAGAGAATCTACCATCTGCCAATTTTACAGGATGTAACAGAGCAGCATTTATCCCAGAGCCAGAAAATCCAATGGGTTACTCTCTCTACCAATATTGTGCTATACAGTACATATGTCATGGCTCTGCCAGATAAGTAAATACACAAGGTAGACTTTCTGCAGGGCATGATACACCTTTCCTTTAGGAGCAATAACAACAAGACAGAGTTTGCGATTTATGGGATGTATTTGTAGGCCTTTCTGTATTTTAAATGAATGAAATACCCCAATGTAAGATTTGCGTCAGCATGAAGGAATACTATTGCTATGAGTAACATCTCCCCCACTTCAGGAAAGAAAGATATTTTTATTCAGTTGGGATGTTGTTGGCTTGGCATTTTTGAGCATACCTAGGAGCCAAACTGGTAACTGAATAATTTGCTAACTGTGTCGCCAACTGTCTCAATTTTGTCAGGAGTCTCAGTATATATGGTTTGTTCTTAAAGCCCCAGCTCCTGGAATCACATGACCATGAGACAATCTCAGCTTTTATTAATAGCTAGATAGCTAACTACTGTAGATAATTAAATGGATATTTCTAGTCCTCATTTGTGGAGAAAAACTTGGAAATATGAACATGAATGGCTCAAATATCAACTAAAAGAATCCCCGGATCTATTATTTTAAAACAAAATGTCATGGTTTTTAAAGCCAATCTCATGATTTTTTGCAGCCTAACCCATGATTGTTGGATTGCAAGATAAAACTAAACTAAACTAAAAATAAAATAAAATAAAAAACCACATGAGATTATTTTGTTTTTTAAATAATAAATGTTGAGTTCTTTTTATGTACTGTGTTTTTTGAGCTTTTAGAGTACACCTGCTTCAAATTTTTGAGCTTTTCTCTGCAGCCATGAAGTCTAGAAATTTAAAGAAAAAAAGAAATTATCTTGTAATCACAAGAGTCCAGGAGCTGTTGGATAACAAGAAACACCAAATATTCTGAGATGTGTGATAAAAATCATGAGAGTTGGGAACAGTGTGTGTGAATTTTGATGACATATGCAGGAAAAGTCCATTTGACTATATTCTTGGTGATGTCTGTCTCTAATAGAATCAGTGTGACTGCCTCTGTAGTGAATAGGCAATCCCTTCAGGGCAGCCATGAGATAAGTCTTCTCTGTGGAATGCACATGTTAACAAACATGTTCCTTTGACAAAAGAGCAAACCTACTAATATCTGGACAAACATGAGTTCATTGGGCATCATAATTATTTCCCCCCTAAGTATGCTTAAGTTAAAAAAGGAAAATTGGAGCTGTCTGGAGAGTGAGGGTCTAGCAACGTCCAATCTCTTCAGTACAGCAGCACGATAGAGATTTGCCAAGGAGGAGAGAGGCTGGTGTGGGACGAGCCCCTAAAAGAACTCTTTCTGCTGTTGAAAGTAAAGATCAGAGCTCAGAGCTGTACTTGCTCACAGGCCATTTTTTCTAATCCCCTTTGAGATTAAAGCATTTTAGCCCCAAATAGATTAAGCAGCCTTTGTGCAGATCTACAAGCCTATCTCACAGGCAGGGGAAGCTGAGGCACAGGGAGTATGGAGCTGGGGGCACAGCCCGGCAGTGTGTGATTTCAAGAAGATAGAAAGTCAAGGTTTGTGGCTCAGGAGGAAAGGAGGAGCAAGGAGTGCCTCTGACCTGGCCCTGTGGTTGCCCAGACAAGGGGAAATAGGAAGTAGAGAACAGAGGAGTTTCCTTCATAATTTCAGGAGCAACAGGGGAGCAGTGCTGAGAGTGTGGCAGGAATTAGAGCAAGAGAGAAGAGCCCCAAATAGTTTAGGTGGCTGATTTTATCTGGAAGATCAGAAATTATGAATATAGGATCAGAAATAAATTGCCAGACTCCATGGGGTACTGAGCACCCTCACCTCTCTTGAAATAGACTTTAAAAAAAAATTTACACACACCTGGACGCAAAGATGGAGTCAATGGGAGCTCCACACTTTTTCAGATCAGAGCTTCTATGTATGGGGTTTTATTTAATAAATGGATGTACAAACCAACTTGGTTCACTGCAGCAGGGTACCCTGCTGCAGAAAAACAAAATATGAAGCTCTGCTTCACACTTCAGTAGACTATCTTAGATAAGCCTTCTTAATGCTCTGGCATAGACTGAATGGGCAAAGCCCTGACATACATGCTTTCTGGCACATTACTCACTGGTGGAGATATAATTGAAATGACATAGTGTTCTTCTGAAGTACTCATTGATGGTATGAGGACTGCACAGACAGTGTTATGAACAGACATGAACACAGGTACCGAGTTATCATCAATGACACCACAAACACTCAGCCTCACTCAACTAAATCCTTGGAAATTTCCCTCCGTGCTTCAACTTCTTAAAGATGCAGTATATAATTTCTTTGAAAACTTATCACTAGATGGCTAGATTTTTATCTCACTAACACTGGTGTAATGTATAAAAACTCAAACAAAGTCAAATGGAGTTCTGCTGGATTTACGCTTCAATAATTGAGACCAGAATCTGGCCCAGAAAGTGCCAACTACTAATGCAGCAGAAAATGCATTTGATGTGTGGAAGTAGAGCAAGAACTGACAGCGATATGAAGGGGATTTCAATGTAAACAGTCACCTCTGTGAGCAAGAGTCAGGCTAGCTGTAAGCCTAATAACGCGAGATTTGTAGAAGTGAGGATTGTGTGAGGCGAATTGGAAAGAACTGTGTGAGAAGCTGTTGCGACCTTGTGTAGATAAATATGGAATGTAGACTAGAGTCTAAATACATGTGAAAAAGAAGACATCAGGATGACCTATGTATAAACAAAATGCAGCTGTTGCTCATTATTGTATGTAACAAAAGGTATAAATGCTTGCTGTAATTGTTTACCTATAGAGAGACCTGTTTAACTCTCTCCCTCCATGCAATTGCTAGAGATAAAGTATCTGACTTGGTGCACCCAAAAAGAGAGTGAAAACTCTGTTTTTCTCGACAGATGTTTGCATTGGGTTTGTATTTTCACTGGTACTGATCTTCTGTCCCAGGTGTTTATAATATTACAAATGACCTATTCTCTTACTGTGGTTGTAACTCTTGTTACATCAGTGGAAGATATTGTATTCTATGGTGGGAGAACCAGAACTGGGCCTTCTGACAGAGAACCTGCCTATTTTACGGTGAAATTTGCACAGTTTAAAATTAAAAGAAAACCTGCCCTTTATTATTTTGATGAGTCCTCTCTCTCGACCCTTGTTTCCCTCTCTCTCCTGATCCTTGTCCCCCCCACCCCCCTCTCATGTTTCACACCAACTAAACATTTTAATGGCTACTCCTCAATGTCCATAACAACACTTTTTATATGTGTTGCAGGGGACCTCTTCTAAATGGAGAACTCCATTCCTAGTTCTAATATATTTGGATCCATATGCTAACATTGTAATAAATGTTATGATGGAAACAGGGTTCTGAAGTTGATATTTTCAAGAAACATTTTTGTCTAATATAATCATTTAAGCATATAGTCTCATGCATTCATGGAGTAAGCAGCACTTCCTTCATCATAAACCTTGGGCCAAATTCTACTATTAAATGTGAATTATGCATGCACATCCAAGTATATCATACTTACACTGTAATCTCTTTAGTTAATGAACTACATAATGGTATCAATGGTTATAATGAACACCTAGGAATTCGACATGCTATTTTGCTAGAAAATATGACTTATGGGAGAATATCAAAATAAGGCCTTGTATTTCTGAAACTTTTAATAATTACTTCCATTGTTTACTTATTTTGTTTCATGCCTCTAAAAAATAAACCTAAACATATGTCTGAAAAGGCTTTGTAGAGTGGGGAAGATATCTTAATTTATTCAGAACTGATCCCAACACTAAAGCAAAATTTCATATAATATGACTGACAACAAAATCTAAATTATGGATGAAGTATAACAAAAACAAGATTGGGTAAACTAATTGTAAACCAAATATTGCTAAAAAGAATAGCAATGTATTTAACTCTTTGTATAACTAAAAGAGAAATGCCAGGCTCTCTATTACAAAAAAGAGGTTCTTTATCCTGAAGTTTCATGGTTCATCCATACATACTTGTTATTTCTGCAAATAACATTTCTCCAATATGTACTCAAACATAGTTAATATATTTTATCTCCTGGCCAAAATAAGAAATGAAGTTGCGTGTTTTGAAACTATATTCAGTACATACCTGGTTGAAATACTACAGGGGAGCCTATTTAGGTGCCCCATCCAACTCCCATGGCAAACAGTGAGAATCTTTCTACTGTTGTTAATAGGAGTTGGATTGGGACTTTTAGGGGTCTGCGAAAACAATGTAGTGACTGTAGTGTCAGATACAACAGGCCCAGCCACACATTATGAGTACCCCACAAAATACTTAAATAAACTTGATCAGAATTATTCATTTCTATGCAATTTCCTCTGCCCAAACAGAGTGAACTGAGGAATGGGACATATTGTGTATCTCTTGATTTTGCCCTTTTTAATGTGCTTTTTCTACTTCACTTTGTCTTTCTGCTGTATCATTATTGTCTGTCCTTTTCATAGTCTGTTTTCCCACAGTGTTGGACCCTGATCCTGCAATCTGATCTACATGTATAGACCCTTACATCTGCATGATGTCTCACTGAAGTTGAAGGAGCTTCAAACAGGTGTAACCCAGTTGCCTGACTGGGACCTAATATTTCTATAAAGTTTAATAACTCTTTGTTTCCTTCGCTTCTTCTTCCCCCATCCATGTTCTTTACCGGCAGTTTCCTCCTACTTCTCTCTCTGTTTACTCTCAGTCTCATTTTTATCTCTCATTCAAACCTCTCCTACCAATGTCTCCCTGCTTTTTTCTCTTTTCCTCATTCCTGATCTCTTCTAACCTACCCCTTAGTTTCCATTCTGTTTTCATCCTCCATCACTCAAATGCCATCTCTCTTCACTTTCTTTGCATTCCTCTCATCTCTTATATCCACCCCTTACATTCTTGGCACACCAACCTCTTCACTCAGCTTTTATTTTCTTCTTCCACTCATTCTGTCTCAACATCTGCCCTTCATCCACTACTCACCACCTAGACCTCAGCAGATGAAAAAGATAGGAGCTTGAATGCCAGCATTCTAAGCAGTCTTGAGTTTTAGGGAGTCTGACACAGGGAGTTTCTTCCTCATTCACAGTGGAGGGCCCATTTCCCTCCCCAGATCTCTGGGGACTAGGGTGATCAGACAGCAAATGTGAAAAATCAGGACGGGGGTGCGGAGTAATAGGAACCTATATAAGAAAAAGACCCAAAAATCGGGACTGTCCCTATAAAAATCAGGACATCTGGTCACTCTACTGGGGACAGAGAGGAAGTATTAGTTGGTTTGGTTTAGCAATAGAGCTTGCTATATATTGCAGAACATTTAACAATTCTGTTCCAACAGAGCAAGTATGGTAAAATCATATACAAATAACATATGTAAGGAACTCATATCAGTACTTTAAAAAAATCCAAAAGACTTACCAATGTGCAAACAAACAGAAATTGTGATAGACTCAACATCGCTACATAACAGTTTCAGGGTAATGAACGATGCTCTCATGGTTTATTTTAAAGCCTTTTTTCTCTTCTCCGAACAAGCACCTAATGCAAAAGCAAACTCCATGGGAATGGACATTAGAGAAAGAAAGGGAAAGAAAAGGAAAGAAATAACAAAGCTACTGTCAAGGATGAAAATGAAATATAAAAGGGAAATCAATGAACAAAATAATTTGTAGACCTGTAGCACTTTTCTTCAAAGTAATGTGTGTGTATTAAAGGGAAAGGACAAGGGAAGGAAGATAGGTAAAGAGACTGTCCTAGGAATAGAAAGGAGCTGTTATTAAAGGAAGGGAAAGGGGGGAAAGCAACCTCACAGGAAGTGAACCCATCTAATCTAAACTAAGAGATCTCCAGTTTGAGCCTAGGCTAAATTAGCCATTCCAGTCACTAGATAGGGGACTCTGCTAATTGGTCATTAAATCCACTATAATATCTGGAGACCAGCTGATAAAAAAATATATCTCAGGGCAGGTCTACACTAGAAGTGCTACATCAGTGCACCTGCACCACTGTAGCACAGCTGGTGAAGATGCTCTATGCTGATGAGAGAGTGCTTTCCCATCGGCATAATTACTCCACCTCTGCATGAGACGGAAGCTATGTTGGTGGGAGATGCCCTCCCACTGACATAGCACCAGTGTGGACAGTTCTTAGGCCATGGTAACTTGCATCACTCAGAGGGGTGTCTTTTTCACACCGCTGAGCGACGTAAGTTAGATCAATTTATGCAGCAGCGTAGACCTGCCCTCAGTAAATGATCTTCCATACATGAGCATGCACCAAGTTGCCAATTCACGCATCAGCAGCGATTTGAGATATCTTTAAACTATCTCTTGGGGATTTTACTGTGATTTTGAATGTTATTCTTGATAAAGAGACAAGGTGGGCGAGTTAGTATCCTTCACTGGACCAACTTCACTGGTGAAGGAGAGACACTTACATATGAGCTCTGTGAGAGCTTGAAAGCTTGTCTCTTTCACCAACATAAGTTGGTCCAATAAAAGATATTACCTCATCAACCTTGCATTTTTAGTATCCTAAAACTACAAATCTACACCATCACCACAAACAATACTTAAAAAATGCAAATTCCAGGAATAACAGTGTTTGCTGAAGTGATGGAGCCACTGATTAGACGGTCACAGTATTATGGGTCAGAAAGTGTTAGGACTTGCTACCACAAAACCTTGTGTTGTAATTCTATATCTGACAAAATTAGCAGCATAAGGTCTGGATAATGATTGGATGAGAAGTGCTAGTGCTAGGAAGGCACTGAACAAGTGCCCTAATGTGGTGTTAGAGGGCATAAAATGCTGCTGAAAGCACCGTCTTTCCAATAAGATATAAAACTGAGGTCCTTCAGCACAGGGGTTCCCAAACTTGGTTTGCAGTTTGTTCATTGGCTGCGGCCACTGGGAGCTACCATACCTGTGGACACTCAGGTAAACAAAGCGTCTTGCAGCCCACCAGGGGCTTACCCTGAACAGGCTGCAAACCAAGTTTGGGAACCCATGTTCTAGCAAATTGTTCTCATTCAAGGTCCCAGGGAACCTTATGCAAAAGTAGAGGTCTTAACCTTTGTGTCTTGGCAATGTCCAGTTCTGTTAATAATATTGCCTGGCTCAATTGCCTTTTCAGTTTCAGTTGGATATGATATTCTTCATTTCCTATCCTAAACTGTTACGTGGCAGTGGTGTGCTGTGCACTGTTAAATAGTTGCCATATCTATTTCAGAGGCGCAGGCATTTCAGTGGTTGACAAACTGATCTCTTCATTTGCAGTTTAAGGAACAGATGTTGATAGTGCCTTACTCCACAAGTGATCCCTTTGAAACCAGTTGGACTACACATAAGTAAGGTAATATGAATAATGGTATAAGAATCTGGCCTTGAGTTTCCAAATTGCTTTGGGATGAAAAGTACTACAATATAACAAATATGATCTGGACAGCTCTTGAATAATTAGGAAGAAATACAAAGTATTTCAAACCTCAGTTTGAAAAAAAAAGTTGTAAAGAGTCAGGTAAGACTGTTACCTCGTTGAAAGAGATAAAGTCTTCAAAATGATAGAAAATAATTGCCTAATAAAGGGCTATAGTATTTCCCTGAGCAGCAGAATGAAGCAATTAATTATTATGTAGTTCATGTTTTTTAGAATCTGAATTTTTTTCTTGTTCTGTTCTTTTGTTTTTCCCTCAATCTTCCCTATTTTTCCTGTCTGTTTAATAGCAAGATTTTTCCCCTAAAGGCTGATACTGTAGGATGCTTTTTCTATAACTCACCTCTGCAGTGTTGTTACTTTGCTGACTGTAACATCAGATCCCATACGGTATATCCTTACAACCATCTGCTACCTTCCACGGTTGACACATTGGGACCCCAAGACCTGCCCCCTCCCCCCCCACACACACACACACTTTACTCTCACAGGTCAGCATGGTTCACTGGTAACTTGTGATAGTCCATGGAAAAGGAGAGGAGATTAGAGCAATGATAGTACGAGATTGGCTCTGAACCTGATCAATTTAGGTAAAAGATTTCTTGTGATCCTGTGCTGCAACTGTGATATAAACAAAGAGATATTTATTTATATCTCCTACAGCAACTGTAAAATCCCAACTTAGGAGAGATGTTCTAAGTGGTGAGACACTTGATAAACTGACTCTGCCTTCACCAGGTTCATAAGTCTAACATCACTATGATGAGTTTTCATTCTGCTTCATAGACAACATTGATTAGATTTGGCCAGTCTCTCAGGTTTCATGGTAGTAGAATTAAGGCTATAGGGTGCCAAATCACTATTTTTCCTGAATGAGTTTAATTTGATTTTCAAAGCAGTATCACCACCTTCATTCATCCACATCCCCCTACCTCCTGAACTTCTATTGTGCATTGTCTTCCATTTGTCTCTACTGAATTGCAAACTTACACCCTGAACTTCAATCTGCTCCACACAAGTGGGCCCCTTGGCCCACTGAATTTAATGGGAATGTGTGTAGGTACAAGGATCAAATTAAAGTTAAGAGTCTTAATGTTTTAATGAGTATTTTTTTTAGTAGCACACTTACTGTCCTTATGAGATACAGAAGGCACATTATATATTTTATGTTACATAAATAACCTCCCAAGACTATAAAAGCAGAAGATTCATTGTGTTGTCATATACATAGTTCAATGGTTGCAGCTACTTATAGTTGCAGTGCACTGTAACATTTACTGTGGTTCACTAGATGATTCTAGTTATTCGTTTCAATCAATACTAAAAGGCTTAAGAATGCAATTAACATGTGTTGAGGGCATTCTATAACTTGGTGTGTTTTGACTCTCCAAGCAACCTTGAATCATCTGAGACACAGTAATCTACTTATATTAAGACCACAATGTTTCTTCTGAAATAAATGCTTCAATTCTATTGAAGATTGTACGTAACTTCAATAAGTTGTCTCTTGCATGATCTCAACAATTTTTTTCTCTTAATTTGTCCTGACAATAGTGAAAAAAGAATAGACAAGAAGAAAAAGAAAAGGGAAATTTAATAGAGCAAAATATATCAAAATGAATAATTTAGCCTACAAATTTTGCCCTAATTGACACTACTCTAATTTTCTGCTTTTAGAATACCTGCAAGAAGATTACAATTTCCTGAATGTATACCTTATCTAAAATTATTCAAAGAA
Organism: Mauremys mutica; assembly: GCF_020497125.1. NCBI lineage: Eukaryota > Metazoa > Chordata > Testudines > Geoemydidae > Mauremys > Mauremys mutica. Next base: position 51,747,500 of record NC_059076.1, on the reverse strand, counting down.
TGATTTTGCATTTTTTAGATCTCTGGATTAATTTTAAACAGTTTTCTGTGAGCATTTAATATTCACTTTTTAACTGTATTGGTTAGTTGTGACTCTTCAGTTAAATCACATGCCGTATTTTCTGTTCCCTAGCTTGAGGACTGGGAGAAAAAAAATTCAAAAGGTGTGTGTCACTTAAAACTCTGTTTCTGCAAATAAACAGGCATATGAATTTGAAATTCACTTTCTAGACATTTTTATGAAAGTTCACAGTAAGCAAACATGAACGCGGTTGAGTCAAAATGCATTTAAAATGCTGAGCAAAGATTCACAGAAAATATTCTGCAGTATTTCCTGAGCTCTAGGAACTAAAGAGAAAATCCAAAATGGATTAAATGCTTAAAATGGAAGGTCAGGTGATTTGGGTCAGTGTAACAGAAACGATGCTGGTTTGGGCTAATGCAATTCTCCAGTAAGGGACTCACTCTGAGCATGGGAGAATCTGTTGTAAATGAATGCTGTGTAAATTTTCCCAGTGATTAACTAATGAACTAAACATGTATTGCAATCTATTCAGAAAGTTTGTGATTGGCACTGGAAGTGGATTATTCCTTTGTTGACCCCAAAAACATTACATACATTAAACTAGATGTTGGAAGCTTTCCAGTCTGTCCCTTTATGTTCTTTTATGCTGTTTGTCAGAAGCTAGATACCTTAACCCTTGCAAAGGCAGTATACAAAAGCAAAGTTTATATGTACATATATGGAATTAAACACTCACAAGTGAATCATGTTCAAATAAAAGCTATATATATATATATATATACACACACACACACACACCCACACACAGAGAAAAAATCATATGTCTCATCCAAATAATAAATTTTAAGGGCTCATTGACTTTAATGGGTTTTGGATCAGGCCATTAGTTTAGATGGGCTGTAATCTGACCACACACAGGCTTTATTTGTGTTAGGAACACAAGTCTCTAAATTGATATTTTTCAAGTGTTCTGATTTTGAAGCAAAAAATGAGTCACTTACAGAATGATTTCCCCTTAGCATTAATTTTCTAGTGTGTGTTGTGTAACTATTTAAAATAAATAAAATCCATCCCAATAGAGTGGAGATGAAGAGGTAGTTATGACTGACTTGCCCATTACCTCATGATAAAACAGGTCCCAACTTCTTGCTAAGTTTTGACTTAGAGATACCCTCTCACAGCATTAATCAACATTTTTTGCACTTCACCTCACTGTACCAGCTCAGCCACACATGGTCCCAAAAATTAACTTTCAGCTTTAGAACAAACCAGATTCACTGGCTGAACAACTCATTTCTGTCATTGGCAGCTTAGGGGACTGGGTGGCACAGGAGATAGGTAAAGGCATATAAAGCACTTCACCTCTTGGTCACCCACTTGAATACCACCTAGGTTGATAATGGCTGCAAGTTTTACCATGTGATAGCTATTCAGTGACCTTTGTGAAATGAGTTTAGTGGCCTCATCTAGGTCTTAATAGACAGGTATCTACATCACACACACACACACACACACACACAAAAACAGTGTTACTAACTGGGACCTTCTTGATAGTTTCAAAGGAGAGGCCCAGGATTCAACCGGCAAAAAATATGACCTATCCTCTCACCTTCAGAGGTTTTCTCCAGATCAAAGGTCAGGTGTATTAGTGCAGTAACATGGGGAATCTTGCTCTACCGCTATTCATGCTGTAATTGTTTTGTAGATAAAGAGAAGGCTTCTATCTCCAGGTCTGTCACACCAATTACGTGATCTATATTTCAAACCATACTAAAAAATATGAAAAGTGTCATCTTCTGGAGCAGACTTGCACATAAAACCTAAAAGTTCACATGCATTTCGATCGGCACACTGAGGTCCTGCACATGCAACATGCACACATTAGCAAGCCAAGGGTTTGTGTGGGTGCACTAATTTGACTTGAATATATTTACTGGGAATTTTGCCTACCCAAATTGGGCATATGCAGAAGTGCAAACATACTTTTATTCACACACTTTTAGAAATCTGAGCCATCGTAAGGGACTGGAGAACATAGACATGATGAGTAAGTCTATAGATTACCGGCCTGTCTCCATTTTTAGAATCCCTCTATTTAGGTGTACATTCATTGTTGGTTGCAATAATCTATGACACACTATGGAAATTGTTAGGTTTGTCTTGACCAAACCTAGAGAGTGACCATTTTAAACTGTGATTTACATAAGGGTCATAGACTGATCAAGAAGAAATGTAATATACTGTAAGAAACATATGAGTTTCCCCCCCGCCAGGAATACAATAATTTTCACAGCAATTAGTAGACTAGAAGTTCTGATTTACAGATCTCAGAAGTCAAGCTTAACAATGCAAGAAAAAAAAAAGCTATAGTAAATTTGATATAGCCAAGGTCTAAGTATTAATATATTAACTCAGGAAAGAATAGCCGCATTCACATCTATATGTGTCTCCTTCAAAGTATTTGATGTCCTGTTTAATATCGGCACCCAACAACTTTAAAAAACTGATGTCATATCAGAACTCTATATGCCATGATAAGGTGTGCTTTTTCAGCTGGGTTTCACTAGGAAGGAATAAGAGAGGAGAAAACCCTGAGGGATGAAAGATAAGTTAACTTTCGTGAAGAATGTCCTTTATTAAAGACTCAAGCGTCAATGAATCTGATTGAATTAAACTTGAGCAGTGTGAACAGCACTATTTTTTATGGCTTGCAGCAATTTTTAACTTAAAAGCAGGTAACAAATATAATAGGTTTATTTCTGATATTCTGGCTTTTTGAACACCAAGGACATAATTGTCAAACGGACATGTAATGTTGAGCTTTTTTTCCTACAATTTTGGTCTTTTAATCCCCAAATCACTGTGACCTTTCAGAAAAGTTGCATGGTATTAATGCTATTATATTTTGAAGATATAGTGTTAAAGCAAGAGAAACATCATTAGAATTATTAGTAGTGTGTGGCTAGTGAAAAAACATGATGCCCATGCTTACCAAACCAATACTTACTTTTCATTAGTGAATTACTTGCAAAGGCACAGATCAAGAGAACCAAATATTATATCCATAAACTCCTATTGAAACTGCTAATGAAATGTGCCCCTTTATTTCAGTGGAAGCTACCTCAGTTATCATAAAAAATGCACCTTCCTGATTTACTAAGCTTCCTGGATCATTTATTTAACTGAAGAATACCACCACTGTGTGCAGTGCAGGTGCAAAATGTATGTCCCTCCAGCAGATTCACTGCCGGGACCGTACCAATTCCAGCCCATTTGGGGGGCGGGGGGGTAGGGGAGCTTCTACAGCTCCGCCCCCCCATTTATCCAGGTCCCTCCAGCAATTTATGTTTCATAGGATGAAATTCATCCCAGTGCAATGGCTGATGCATCCCTTATAGCCCACTTATGCTCTGATTTGAAGGCTTAAGTGGTGCATAAGTTTGTGCTGGATCTCTGCATAGAGATCTTTACCCATAAGGAGCATCCTACTTATTTTCTTGTTGATGGTCTTTTTAGCTCTAGATGAAAATGCAGGTGTATGCTGAAAAGTCACTCTGTAAAATGATTGTGAAATTTCATATTTATTCCCTCTCAGTTACTTCTTTCAAGTGAAAAGATGATTTTTTTCTAATAGCAAAATAAATCTAAGATCTTAAAGTCAAGATGTGTTTTTTTTCCAGGATCTTGCACCACCATTTCAAATCACAATAAAGATACCGAAATCAGATCTGAGTTAGAAAGTTGATGGATGATGCACTACACCAAGGAGAATCCAGCTAACTCCTTCATAACTGTTTTGACTCTGTGATGCTAACAGTAATTAAAAAAAAAACACGGGTATTTGTCTGCAAATTAACAAGTATAAATGAACAACTCTTAAGGTATTGTCTGGCTATGCCGAAAGAATGACAGGAGACATTAGATATGGGTTTAATCAGGCCACAACTTTATTATTGACAGATGTCTGGGACTAACCTGGCAGATAAAATGTGTGCAGTGCAGGTGCAAAATGTATGTCCCTCCAGCAGATTCACTGCCGGGACCTTACCAATTCCAGCCCATTTGGGGGGCGGGGGGGTAGGGGAGCTTCTACAGCTCCACCCCCCCATTTATCCAGGTCCCTCCAGCAATTCCCTTGCCAGGACCTTACCAACCACGCCCCCTTCGTAGCAGGCGTTAAGGTGGACTATAATGATGTGGGTGTTGGCTCCCTGCTGTACCAATCACAGAAGTCCCCAGCTGCCCCTGGCTTGCTCAATTACCAAGCACCTCTCCTTAATTCCTTTTCCAAGTCATTTTTTCGTTCTTTTGTGCCTTAATTTATGGAGTACCTGCACTGAACATCCGCCACAAGGAGGTGCCAGCCATTAGCTTGGCTGCCCCCTCCCCACACCCAGCCGGGTTCCCAGACATCTCCAAATGGTCTTTTGCCTAGCAGCCCTACTGGGGATAAAGGACCCATTGTCCCATGTGTGATTGCTGAGGGGCACCAGCAGCTGCATTGTCCTTGACCCAGTACTGCAACAACCGCCCTCCACGGAGGGCCACATAGGCAACCCATTCTCTGGATCCTTGAATTGACAGGACTCCTTAAAAGAAAACAAAACAAACAATTTCTAAGCTGGAGCCAAAAAACTCCATTCCACCGACCATGTCACATTCCGAGGTTCCAGAGAGCCCACAGCATGTGCTGGGGTTCACTGCTAGCCCCTGTTGCAAGCTCACAAAATCTGTCAAACTGGAAACGAGACAAGGCGTCTGCTATGCCATTATCCATACCTGGCATGTGCTTGAAAGAAAAACAGATGTTGAAGGTTAAGCATTGTAGAACAAACGCCCTTACCAACTTCATAACCCTGTGCGATCTGGAAGTTTGTCAACTGATAACCTGTATCACTGCCATGCTGTCGCACCAGAAGCGCACCCTTATATTAGTCAGCTCCGATCCCCAAATGACCACAGCAATTAAATGGGGAAAAAATTCCAAGAAGGTCATGTCATGCACAGCCCCGTTTTGTGTCCAGGTGGCAGGCCATTTTGTGCACACCATTTGCCTTGATAAAACACCCCAAAACCTGCAGCCCCTGCCGCATGTGAGTGGATTTTTAACTCCCTTTGTAATAACCATTGCTCCCTCCACAATGATACCCCATTAAGTCGACTCAGAAAATGTTTCCTCACCCTCAAGTGTTTCTTCATATGTCTAGTGACTGGTATGTAATGGTGTGGCCTGGCTATGCTGGCCATTGCTGCTGCTCACCGGGCACAAAGCGGGGCAACAACCCTGCAAGCAAAATTCAGGTGCCCCAGAATAGATTGCAGTTCTTGTAGCCTGAGTGTTTTGGGGTTTTTTTAAGCCTCCAGTGCCTTCTGGAGCAACCCCGATAGCTCCTGAAGGAGCCGAGATACGCCCTCCCTGGTATTCAGCTGAATGCCCAGTAGGTCAATGTAGTGGAAGGGCCTTATGTTTTCTCCTCCGCTAGGGATTCCCCCAACTATTTAGCTAGGGCCTGAAATGTGCCCATCTGCAACAAAAAAAATATGCAAATAATGCACTACTTGGTTTAGTCCCACTGACCGTACCACTGCCCAGTGCAACATTATATTGAATTTCTGAAAAGGTGCACAGGATACTGAACAGTCTATGAGCATAGCCTTGTCAAGATATAGTTGCTGGCACTAGTTGTCTCGCAAACATGCCTGTATCTACAGGGGTTGGGAAAACAACCACCATCATTAAATGCCCAGCAAATATTATTATGTGCCTGGTGCCCCTCCTGAGGTTGGTTCAGTATGAACAAACCCCTGGCACCCTTGGTGTCATCCACTGCAACCACAGTGTGTGATGCCACCTTATCCCAGTTTGTGATGCTGCCTTTTAGTTGAAACTACTAATTATAATTAAGCCAGAACATGCCCCTCAAACGTATTGTGTGCCCACCTAATTATATCGTATACTTAACCAAGGCAGGGCTCCTCTGTGGGTAGGCCTGTGCTATAGCACCCGCATAGATGAGGAAGGCAGCCTCCCAATTTTCTCATGTTCTAAGCACCCTTGGCCAGTTCTCTATTTTACTTGCCTTGCCCATGTTTACTATCTCTCACATCTCCCTGTGCACTAGGGATAATATAGCCACGTATTCACCTCTCAGGATTTTCTATTTAGTTGTATTGAGTAGGTGAACTCCCATCGGGTCAGACACCCTGGCATAACCATACTCAGAACTGCAAGGAGGGAGTTCCGCAGAGCCCTGCTCCCCCAGACACCCCCCTACGAAGCCCCTAGGCATATGGGGGGGGAGAGATAGCTCAGTTGTTTGAGCATTGGCCCACTAAACCCAGGGTTGTGAGTTCAATCCTTGAGGGGGCCACTTAGGGATCTTGGGCAAAAATTGGTCCTGCTAGTGAAGGCAGGGGGCTGGACTTGATGACCTTTCAAGGTCCCTTCCAGTTCTAGGAGATTGGTATATCTCCAATTATTATAAAATTATTATTACTCTGTTCCATGAGGTTACATGCCCCGATGGCTGATGAGTCCCCATATGCCCAGGGGCTTCATTTCCAACGCAGGCTTCACTACCTTTGCTGAGGGCCCAAACTTGAGCCCAGGCTGGGCCTGCCCTGTGACCCCATACAGACCCCGCACACCTAGCTGTCTGAAGTTGCTGAAGGTGCAGCTTCTGAACCTTCCACTCCTGGGGCCAGAGTATGTACTACCTCAATAGGCTGACTCCTGTCCCCCTCAGGTGACATCACTGAGTGATTGGTTGAGCATAGTCCCTACACCTGGCAGTGGCCCCTGCAGCAGCCACCCCTTGCCAGGCTGGAAGGCTGGATACCACCTCTGCCACCCATGTGTGGTTTAGATCACACATCCCTGGGATCAGCATTACTGCCATCCCTTGTGTTCGGTGGAAGAGAACATCCTGGTTATGGGTGACCTTGTGCCCTTTGGAAGCGCTGTAATGCTGTGGAGAAAACCTCAGAAACAACTTCACTGACCATTTGCTGCACAGTTCTGCTGACTGCCCCATTAATGCACACAGCCTGAGCCTGCCCATCTGCATGCGGGGACGCTTCCTTTCAGTCATTCCCCTTCCTTAGTCCATGAGGCTGCCCTGGGTTATACCTTGGATTGTTAAACACACCACCCTGGGCATTAGCAGGCCCCATACTTGTGAGCCCCCCTTTGCCCCAGTGCAATACCGTCTGCCTTGGGTCCCCTTCCAGCCATTGGGACTGCCCTGCGCCGCAGCTGCTGCCTCTGCTTGTCCCCTTTTAAGCAAAGGTACAGGCACCTGAGCAGCAACCTGAGCCCGAAAGAATTGCAGCCTGATACATCCACTTGCAGCATGGCTGATACATGAAACAGTTAAATTTCCTTGCCTCCCTCCCCAAAGCACTTTGATTGTTTAAGAGGCTGACTAGCCTCCCTTGCAAATTCACCCTCCTGGATTGCAGCTTCCAGCCTGCCTGTGGATAGAAGTACCTGGGGCAGGAGGATGCTAGTTCCCCTTCTTTCCACTTTCCCCTTTCTGTGTAATTTGCTTCTGCCTGGCCTGCCTTGCTCTGTCTCTGGGGTTGGGAGGGAGAAGATACAGCCCCCCATTTTTCCGAGCTCACCCTTCTCCATGTCCCTGGAGCCATGCTGCTTTCCAGTGCTGTTTGCTGCTTTTCTGAAGCTATGCTGGCTTCCTCCTGGTCCTGCAGCAAGCCATGCATGGGAGACTCCTGTGCCTGCTGCCCAGCCTGTTCTGAGTACGGAAGGGAGTGGCCAGGCCCAGCTGACCTTTTCAAACCCCTCATTCCTATGTGGTGAGTCATTCACCAGGCTGACTGCTCTTCCAGGAGCTTTACCTCTTTCCTCCTTCTCCAAGCCAGAAAGCATTGCCTTCTTCTCTGAGCCAGCCAGCCAAACTCCTCCCTGCTTAAGTGCAGGGTAGCAATTTTCTTAACTGTATACACTTATTTAAATTACTATTTATTTTGTTTCTTAGTTATATTTACCAGAGCTGTGCAAAATGCTTTAAATATAGAGCAGTAAAAAATGTCATCTATCCTGAAACAGACAATTGGGGCCCAATCTAATGTTTATTGAAATCAGTGAAAGCCTTTCCGAGGTCATTGGATTGGACCCTTGGTGCACAAGAAAAGCAAAGCTGAACCATAAAGTAAGTGGCTGTGTTTCAAAATTTTGCTCTCTGATTGTAACACAAACAGGTTCAAATCCAAATGTGCCACTTTGTGCCACATGCAACTTTCCATTTTACTAAACTTTATTAAGTTGCAGTTTTGCATGTGAAGGTAAACTTCAATATCAACTAAAATACACTTTTGATTGGTTCACAGACATTTAGGTAGATAAATATTTGTGCACACAAGGGGTTTGCAAGCTAATATAGTGAAAGACAGACAAATATTATGCACGAGGAACGAACTGGGCTTCTAGTGGGTGTACCGTAGGCATTAAGTGTACACGATTCTCATAAATTATTAGAAAGAATCAGAAATATTAGTAATAGAAAATACCTATGAGATCATCTAGCCCCCCCCTTTCTGTTAAAGAATTGTTCCTTTTTGGCCTTCTCTCTTCCTCAGATTACCCAAAAAGAGTTTTTATTTCAGATACTGATTGCTCTAATAAAAATACCCTATGCTAGACTTTTCAGAAATACATTGTCTCATAATATCTTACACACTAGTTCCTGCACAAAAATTTCATAATACTGTTTTGGCTCCAGTACACTAGTCTTCAAATTAACCTAATCTATTCTGGAACCTTCAGAAAGTCATGGATTGATAGGACTATTTTATGATTAAAAATAAAAAATAAAATGTGGAAGGTGATCATTGTCCTATACTCAATGCAACAAAAACATTATTTAAAGGAGTACTTGTGGCACCTTAAAGACTAACAAATTTATTTTAGCATGAGCTTTCGTGAGTTCATGCTAAAATAAATTTGTTAGTCTTTAAGGTGCCACAAGTACTCCTGTTTTTTTTGTGGATACAGACTAACACGGCTGCTACTCTGAAACCTGTCATTATTTAAAGGATGATTTGTATGAATCAGTAGTAATTATTGATTTGTATAGGAAGTACTGATAGGGCGCTACACTGACAAAGACGTATTCTATTATTTCATTTGTTTAATGGTGGCAATATTGTTTATGAACCAGTAATACTATAATAAAATTAGATCATGTTCTACAAATCACTTTAATCTTGGATAGGGGTGAACAGAGACACATGGCTGCAAGCCTATGACATTCATAATTATCTAATAATTTTTGGTGGGGAGGAAGTTGTTTGAATGATGTAGTAACCATAGGAATACAAATCACAATCTAGGGAGGCATTAAAATGTTGTCCTTGCTATTTTGCTATGAGTTTCATCTCAGTTACCTTGGTCCATTTTTGGGGGGAGAGGGGGGTAACTGGGTGCCAATTTTGTAATGTCCTTTTGCACCTTCAGTTTAATTGGGAAACCAATCAAATAGTTCAAGGTGCAAGTACCCAGATTATTGGTCTCAAATAATTTTTGTAGGTGCAAAACTATGGCTCAGATTTTAATCGCACCTGGGGGAAAAATGGCACTAGAAAGCAATGAGGCTCGGGCTCAGCTATTTAAAACTTAATCATTTGTCATAGAAGGGGATTATGTGACAAACTTTGAAAAAATTGCTGGCAGTTTTAATTTTCATTCCCATTCAGTATAATGGGACCTGAAAAGCTAAAAAAAAAACAAAAAAAAACCCCATGCAGAACTCTGGAAGTGTCCCCTTTGGTGTAACTCTGTGTATAGTGATGTCTTGATAGGATGGAGTGCCTACAGTACTGCTTTGTCTTAAGCCAAAGGGGTGAAAGCAGGTGATTCCCCCCCTAAGCTGTACATAGTATGCTGCTTAACTGTGAGGGAAAATCTTTAACATGTGTTTTGCCTCCAGCATATTTCTAGTTTTGCACACCATTAACAATCAGCCTGCCACAGGTGTAACTGTGCATGACTTCATCTGCCAGAGCTAAATAAAAGTCTTAATGACTCTTTCTACATTTACAAATTAGCTTGGAGATTAGCAAATGTTGATAGCTATATAAGTTCAGAAGTGAACTTGACAATAACCAGGTTATTTCTCCAAAGGATTTATTAGTTTACTCCTTCAACTTCCAGAATAAATATACACCCTGTACATATCCTGTTATCAGGTATGAGTCAAAGATGTGGAAAATATCAGAAAGAATATCCAACTGTATAGTACAAGAGAGACTCTGAAAGTCCCTGACATGCCTTTATGGGTCAAAGAGTAATCTGAGGGTGATGGAGAAACACAATGAGGTTCATGCCAACCTCCTCATACATACGCCATGTAGAAAACACCACAGAATGGAGGGGGTCCACTGGAAGTTCCACAAGATTCTCTGCAAGAGGTTTCCATCATGGCCTCATTCCATGGGAGGCAGAGAGGAATAAGCTTTTCAGGCCCAAAAGTTCCATGAGGTAATCTTTCTGTGTGACTGTGTCCAGTGTTTATCACCAGTGTGAACATGGTACAAAGGTATGGATCCAGGACCATCCTGAGAAGGGCATGACCCTCTGTTCTTACTGAAGCAGGGCTCTCTCCCCCCAGTGGCAGTAAATCTCCCACAGAATCTTTGATCTCATTGGCTGAACATCTACCCTTCTACCCCTCAACATGTCTGATTAGGTATGGAGAGTAGAAGCCACTGAGATATTTCTACCAACATTCATTTCCCAGGGGATTTTTTGATGGAGATGTTCTCGATTGAAGTGATGCTCTCCAGCTCCTCTGCTCTATGTGCCCCTTCCCCATTTGCAGAGGTTCAGACCCAGAAAGTTGGTGCTGAGAAGATTTTGAAGGAGGGAGGGAGAAGCATGCAGCAAAGCAGCTGCTCCACATCTTTTCTATCCCCCCAGCTCATGAAATGTTCCCCAATTTTTTAAGTCTTAAGTAGAGATGAAGGATGTGGTTCACATAAAATAAGATCCAATCCAAATTGCTGCCAACATTCAAAACAAATGCAGTCCCTTTCCTGAAGCTTCAAAGTGTTGTAATCTTACAAATAAACATTTGTGTCTTTGCACTTCCTGGGATAAGCCAGGAGAAACAGCAAAAATAACAAAATTATATGAGAAAGGCCATTCTGCTGACAGTTCCATCCTGATTTTCAGATCAAGGGGGCTGGGAAGGGAAAAAAATTAGATAAGCACCTGAATTTCTGGATGTTTTAAACCTTTAGATCTTTGTTTATCAATATTGTTTGCTCTCATCCTAAAATGGAAACATAAAAGCAAAAAATCATTATTAAAATAAGGGAGAGGGGCTTGTGTGTATGAGCATGTGTATGTGTTGGGAGGAAATTATTTTTTCTGTCTGATTCTTCCATATATGCCTTTTTTCAAGTGTGGCTAGAATAAATTAGTCGTTTATTCACAAAGGCCAAACACTGGGACTATATGGAATTCTTCAGACAGGCTACAGAGCTGAACAGGCTGAGCACAGCTATGGGAACAAGAAACTCCTCAGTCCTAATCCTATCTTTGCCGTTGACTTAGAGCAGGGGTCTCAAACTCAAATGACCCCGAGGGCCGCATGAGGACTAGTGCATTGGCCCGAGGGCCACATCACTGACACGCCCCCTTGCTGCCCCTGGCCCCACCCCCAATCCACCCCTTCCATGAGGCCCCGCCCCTGCCCTGTCTCTTCTCCACCTCCTCCCCTAAGCGCGCGGCTCCCCGCTCCTCCCCCCTCCCTCCTGGAAAGTGCTAAGCGCCACCAACAGCTGTTTGGTGGCTTGGCTGCGGGGCACTTAGGCGGCGGGTCCCGGAACAGAAGGGGCCCCCCACCGCCGAAGACCGGGCTGCGCTTCGGCGGCGGCGGCGGGTCCCTCTTTTCCCCACCCCGGCCAGTCCCGCTTCCCTCCCCCACCCCCCGGCCTGGCCCGGCCCCGGCGGGTCTCGCTTCCCTTCCCCCCCCCCCCCGGCCCGGCCCCAGCGGGTCTCGCTTCCCTTCCCCACCCCCGGCCCGGCGGGGCTCGCTTCCCTTCCCCCCCCCCCGGCCTGGCCCGGTCCCAGCGGGTCTCGCTTCCCGCCCCCACCCCCCGGCCCGGCCCGGCGGGTCTCGCTTCCCTTCCCCCCCCCCACGGCCCGGCCCCGGCCCCGGCGGGTCTCGCTTCCCTCGCCCGGCCCGGCCCGGCCCGGCGGGTCTCGCTTCCCTTCCCCCCCCCACGGCCCGTCCCCGGCCCCGGCGGGTCCCGCTTCCCACCCAGGCCCCGGCCCGGCCCCGGCGGCTCCCGCTTCCCACCCAGGCCCCGGCCCGGCCCCGGCGGCTCCCGCTTCCCACCCAGGCCCCGGCCCGGCCCCGGCGGCTCCCGCTTCCCCCCCCCTTACCCGAGCGCGTCTCCGGCGAGGCCTGAGCTTCGTCCCGCTCAGAGCCGCGTGGTGAGGGGGCGGGGCTGTGAGCTCCACGCCGAGCGCAGCGCTCAGCCCAGAGCTCCCAGCCCCGCCCCCTCCCCACGCGGCTCGGATCGGGGCGGGGCTCAGGCGCTCGGACGGAGACTCAGCGCTCTATGCGCCGAGGCTCCAGGAGAGGGGCGGAGGCAGGAGCCTCCGCTTTTCTCTTGGGGGCCCCTGCGGAGCCGAGGGCAAATTGCTCCCCTTTGCCCCCCCCCTCTGGGCGGCCCTGGGGAGCTCCGCGGGCCGCAGGGAAGAGCTCCGCGGGCCGCATGCGGCCCGCGGGCCGCATGTTTGAGACCCCTGACTTAGAGGGTGGCAAATCACTTAACCACTGCATGTCTTACATCCCTCAGAGGGGAGTTGTTAAGATTAATTATTAAAGTAATGTTTCTAAAAAATGTTGGGGATATAAATGCTGGAATAACTGTTATAATTAAAAAATATGGCCATAATAAGAAAACAATTTCATTCTCATTTTGAACTTCTAATATTGCAGTTCTCAGTTGTTGGTTGAATTTTTGATTCTATTATATTTGTAATCCCATTGCTTTCAGTGGATCACAATAAGTATAACTGAGGGCAGCATTTGGCCCTGTGAAACCAGAGGGCCCTACGTCTATTGAGTAGGACAGCAAATTAATCTACTTAGGAATTTTAATATATGGTAAGAAATTTCAGTAGGTAAACTGCATGCAAATAAAACTATTCTTGTTACAAATGTTTCAAATCTGATTAGAGGACATAGTAAACCAGCATACTGGTTTGGGAACTGTACTTGCCCTAAAAATAAGAGTATTTCTAAGCAATACCTTGTATTAAGCTACATTCCTCATTTTATTGTGAAGACCAGCAGAAAGAGTTCTTTAAAAAAGAATATGGCAGAGCAGAGAAGGGCAATTATATGTGAATTATGGCTGGGGTTCATATGAATTCAGAGCTGACAACAGTTTGCCTCACTACACATTACTGGACACGTTTCACAAAATTAAAAATGTCTGGCTTAATGTACTCTGCTCAAGAGCAAAAAAAAAAAAACATTGTTACACAGATATGAGTTTGTATTTATCTGTTTCACTGTATTTACCCTATTTATCTGGCTCCCCTACCAACTCTTGCTATTTCTTCCCCCAACATTTGCTGGTTACTTTTAGAGAGAACCATAAGAGACAATCTTAAGCAGTGACACTAACCAATGCTATAACCACTTTTGTACACCATCACTTTAGCTCTGACACTCAGCCTTACACACTATGCAGTAGAATTTAAGATGGATCATTTAAATAATGATAAAGCTGTCAAGACTTTGATGTGATTTTTCTTCATGAGCAATTCACCTTGTATTACAGGTTTTACTGTACTTTATAGTGGGCATCTGTAAATCTATGGATCAGCTTAGTTCCCCTAATTTACACCCATTGCACGTACTACACAGTTTTAACTGACTTACTTTAGAAGGATTCACAGTAGTTGCTAGGAAACCTTTCTGTGTTCTTTTCACTTCTTATATAGCATTAGCTTTTCAATTGATAAGGCTGTACCTTTAGGTACAGAGGGATTTAAGCAGAATCAAACAATGACAGTAGGACTGCAGCATAGATAAGGAGAAAAAAAAAAAGCAAAATCCATGTTCTTTATTCAGGTAATACAGGGGATTAGAGAAAAAGAAAGGACATAGCATATTTTCTCAGAATATTTTTGAAGATATTTTGCATTGTATGAAAAAAGACAAGTCTTCATACTATAACTTAAAGTTTATATATTTGTAAACATTTGTAGCCAAGTGTCATTTCATTATGTTGCTTCTATTACAAATCTTGGTCTTCCTTGGGGATAATTTCCAATGTTAGTGCTGTGAGGCACATTTCTATATGAGGAAACGATGACTGGAAACTTCTGCATGGCATTAAGAAAGTACTCTTCTTGCTGAAAATATCTCCATCGCAAACATATTACCACCTAAAGAAAAGTTTTTAGTTTTTCTGCTGAAACAATTATAGGTTGATTGATGTTCTCAGGTTAGTAGATACTAAATACGAAAAAGCAGTGAGATGATAGAAGCATAAAGACATGGTGAGATAGTAGACAGAAATGTTATCTGCTGTAAACAAACTCTCTCACTACTGGTTTTCACCACTGGGATATAGTACTCTTGTTTTTCTTTCAAAAGCAATCCCTTCCCAGCCACTGCTAGATATGCCCATGTATATTTGATGTACAATAGTAACTTTTTCTAAAAAGAACATTTTATGATGTTGCTTCTATCCTCTCAAACTATAGGTTCTTTTCAATAGCTTCAAATGACATTTTTAAAGGTTAACTGCAAAGGGCCTGCTGCATCTATTCCAGCTGCAAATCTTTACTTATTTTCCTGAGAATGTTTCACAGTCTTCATAGCACTGCTGTAGCTGTTCATCCATGACGCCACTGTACTGAGCTACGCTTGTCAACTTATCCTGAACAATGGCTAATATGAACATTTTGGACTATGTTGCATTGTTAGTTTTTGGACAACAAGAAAACATTTCTCTGCTTCACAAAAGAGAAAAGAGAGCACTGTCAGAACAGCCATTGCTATGTTTGTGTCATCTTGGACAATCTACCATTGTGAAAGTAGGCAGCCATTTTTGGGATTCATAACTGAATAGGTCCCAGGCTCTGGCTCTCTGGCCTCATCACTTTTTTGTATAATGTCTTGAAGAAACTGGAAAACCTCAAAACATTTAGTGTTTGTTTCAGAAAATGACTCAGCTATCTGGATTCTTAATAGAACTCACCAAACCAGCATCTAGCAAAACAGCATCTAGCAACTATACTAAACTCTTGGGTCAGAAACCTCCTGCATGTAGCAAGGCTTTTCAAACATCTTCCTGTTTCCAGTCAGATTGGAAAAGAAGAAAGAAGCACTTTCCCCCAGTATTGCACTTCCAGATCCAATCAGAAAAAAAGAATTCAGAGTGAAAACAATCAACAACAATAAAAACTAATGAAAAATGCTACCACAAATTTTAAACCCTTACAAAAAGTTTTGCCTGGTTTATAATTTCAGTTTAGGGTGAAGGTTTAGGTTTAATTTGATTTTTACCTAGCTGGTGCTGCCAAGGCGTAATGTCCAGTCATGAGTTCCTTTGCCATCATTTCAGCTTCTTTTAAACTGATCTAATGTTCATTAACCTCTCCTTTAGATTAGTTATTATTTATACAACACCACAAATATGTATGGAAAATGATAAGCATACAAAATATACCAGTGCTGAAGACAAGGACATGTGAATAACAGTCATATGATTGACTGTGTGGATGCATTGATTAGCCAAGTGTTGTGTCTGGGGGAGAGGAAGAGTTCATTGTTATTTTTGAACTTTTTTTGAAGGATTCATAGATATAGATTCATAGAGCTTAAGGCCAGCAGGAATCATTACATCAACTATTCTGAGTTCCTATCACAAGCCATTAAATTTTACCAGTTACCCCTATATTGACCACAGTACTTTGGGTTTGGCTAAAACATAACTTCCAGAAAGGCATCCAGTCTTGATTTGAAGACATCAAGAGATGGGGAAAAGCAGATGATCATAGAACACATGGAAAGTGCTAAACATAAACTGAATGAAAAGATACAAAAAAAAAGAGGCTGAAACAGCAGGGCCATTGACAACCGTAAAGAAACAATGCACTGTGATTGTATCATTCCAGCATTTGCAACAATAAATCTATCAAAATATTGTGTTCAACTGATACCTATATTTATTGTGGTTAGGGAAACTAAAGTTCAATTTTTCATTTTAATCGCAGAAAAAACCCCAGATTTTTATTGTTATTTATTGGAGAATTTGGGGGGGTTTATCTTGGAAAACTAGGATCCCTGGTGAGTAAGAGTAGGAGAAAGGGAACATAATAGCAGTCTACAAATATCTGAACAGTGTTAATACCAAGGAGTGAGGAGAATTATTCAATGTGGTATACATGGATGTATTTATTTATCTGGATTTATAAAAATAAACAGAAAAAATAAAGCTCTTTCAGGCTCTATGCAACCATGGCAAGTAATTAAGATTGCAAATACAACAGAAGAACAGAGCCAGAAATGAACTAACAAGTTTTGGTAAGGACCAAAGTGGCCCCTGGTCAGGCAAGTTACACCACCTATATACATACACACACCTTTGGTCCTTGCATCAAGCACAGATGCCAAACATCCAGCACTAAACTTCCAGTTAAGTTTATTGGCACTCCAGTAATGTTAACTTGCTGCCAATACCTACTAAGGTTGTTCCACCAGGGAGGAAAAAAAGCAGTATTTCATGGATAATTTGTGGAGAATACGAGTTTGCTATTAACAGAAAGTAAGAGCGAGTATAATGTAAGTTGCAGTTTATCAGACTATTTTGTATTGTTTACTACTTCTACTGCCTCACTAAAGCCTGGCTTATATTGTTTTCTGAAGTTAACACAGATTCTCTGTAAAACTGTGTAATCACCTGTGAAAAGGTAGTTAGATGTTTCCCTAACAACCAGAGGTTAAAAGCTGAAAGACATATTTTTGTTTCAATCCCGCACTCCTCATATATGTTATTTTTCCTTCCTAAACAGTGATCCAACTTGCCTCACTTGGCCCCTCCCCTTTTGCCAATGCTTCCAGCCTTGACTACTTATTTGTCATCTTCCTATAGGAGCACTTCAGTGCCTTCTTCCATGCTGCTCCCAAGCATGATGTGACCTTCCTGAATTAGCTGCCAAGCCCCAACCCTATCCAGTTAAATCATAGAATCATAGAATCTCAGGGTTGGAAGGGACCTCAGGAGGTCATCTAGTCCAACCCCCTGCTCAAAGCAGGACCAAACCCTTCTTAAAATTCCACTTTCACTATGCTGCTTACAGAAAATCAAGTGGGAACCTCTATTAAATAGAAAGAAAGAACGAAAGAAAGAAAGAAAGAAAAAGAAAGAAAGAAAGAAAGAAAGAAAGAAAGAAAGAGGTGTGTTGTTTCTGCACCTCCCTCACTTCTGTTTGTTTACGGTCTGCCTATCTTAGATTGTCAGCTCCTCCTTTTTTGTCTTTCTGGCAAATGCCTGGCACATAGTGGGTATTATCCTAACCAAACACACCTCTACCTCGATATAACGCTGTCCTTGAGAGCCAAAAAATCTTACCGCATTATAGGTGAAACCGTGTTATATTGAACTTGCTTTCATCCACCGGAGTGCGCAGCCCGCCCCCCGCCCTGCCCCGCCCTGGAGCACTACTTTACCACGTTATATCCAAATTTGTGTTATATCGGATGGCGCTATATCGAGGTAGCGGTGTAGATAACAAAATGATAACAAATAATAACTACAAAAGACTCTATAAAGCCTTTTCCTGACTTTCAGCTACAAATCCCTTTTCAGGGTTTCCTAGCAACTGTTGTGCTGACCCCTTATCCACCCTCAACTGAGAAATCAGACCCTGGGGCAATGTCAAATTCATTCCCCTCTCCTGGATTGTGACTGTATAACTCATAAAATAACAAGGCAACAGAAACCACAGTCTAAACTCCCTCTCTGGAGCTGTTACTCTTAAGACTTCCATCCAGAAACTACACTGGCCTAGGTCTCTCACCTCCCTTACATCCAGAGTGGAATTGGCAAGCCACACCTCCCACAATGAAACACCTGAAATCGACTGGTATCTCCATGTAGAGATTCAACACCTGTGGAGGTTGGGTATCAATGCCAAAGTCCTGCCAGCCCTAAGCTTTTGGACCTTGAGCAGATCAGAGTGGCTGTATGAGCACATGCGCATTCACACCGCTATTAAATAGATATATAAATACGATTCTTGGGGAAAAAAATCCGATAGACTCCCTTGTTGCAGTTCCCCAAATATAATTACCGCAGCTAGAATTAAAAATAACAACAGATTGTAGCAGCATGTACAGTAAGCATTTGAAAATTGATGATTAAACAAGTTTGTTTTCTTTCCTTATGCCAAGCGGAGACTTGAGAAAGAAACAGCCTACACCAGTAGTCGTATTTGTTTTGGATCGATATATAGCAGATTGTCCAACACTGATTATTTCAAACACATGCACAAATGTACTGCATGTAATAAAAATCTGTCTGCCCTTTGTTACTTGTAGAACTCATAAAGGTTGAACCTTTAACCTGAAGGAAAAAAGGCTCTTTTTCATCCAATGAAAATTAATCGGACTGAGCATCACTCCCCTTGCAGGCAGCTGTAATTTTTCAGCTAAGAGGCACAGAGGTTTAAGAAGAATTGAGATGGAAAGTTTTTATCACCAACATAAACACATTTTAAAAGCAGCTAGCGGTAGGCTCACACTGAGAACTGTACATCTGAGGCGATGCCAGTGGTACTTAGCACAGCTGCTCATGGCTGTGCGCCTAATTGAATGTTGTTTGTTTCAAGATTTTCCAGTGGACCATTTCAAGTGGCAGCGCACAGCTGATGTGCCATATAACCCGCATTAACACCTCACCTGCAAAATACATAATTACACTCAAATCTGATGATTAGTTGCAAAATGTGAACACTTGCCAGTTGTTGCATTTCAGAACTACCCAGGCCCATCCACAGCAGAGAAACTGCATGCATTATTATCTAGAACTAGTCCAATATCCTGCCTCTCCAAATGAGATGATTGTTAGTGAGAGCTAGAATGAAATTTTCATAATGATGAAATGGCTCCTTAAGGTTAGATAAATTTAATTATGTTTGTTTTACATAAAGTTATTTTGCATCCCAGCTTCTATGTGCAGCTTTTGTGTTTTAATAAAACATTTCAGTTAAGCTAAAAAAGAAATCTCCCTTGCTCCTGTTATGTCTGTGAAACCAGACAGACACATTTAATGCCATTGCTTCCCATAAACAGAATTACCTGTCAAATTACCATGACTTATAAAATTAGAGGCTTTTAACCTAATATTCTCGCTTGATATAACTATTTCTCTGACTTCAAATCTTTCCTCACTAGTGCATTTTTGTATTGCATTTTATATTTGTGTCTAAAAAAGATTTTGATTTCACAATTGCATCTATGTTTGTGCTAATACTAATGTGCATCCATTTAAAAATGCTGAATCCAAGCCATAAGTTCTCCTTCAGGTGTGCAGACAGATACATAGGTGGTTATTATGTCTTCAGGTTACATAATTTGATGGATGCTCTGAGTGGGTCTCCACAGTTATTGTGAATGAAGTGGGCTAAACGTAGGTCTGCCAGCTA
Source organism: Mauremys mutica (assembly GCF_020497125.1). Lineage (NCBI taxonomy): Eukaryota > Metazoa > Chordata > Testudines > Geoemydidae > Mauremys > Mauremys mutica. The sequence goes on along the minus strand of NC_059076.1, from coordinate 51,727,777 downwards.
AGGTAACAACTAAACACCCTAAGTTTACAATTTAAGAGTCATTTATTGGCAATTTTTTTAAAAATACGTGTATTTATACCATGTAAGCAAGCAAGCAAGCATATTTTCATAATGAGACACAACTAATGCTTTTTATATTTAGATGAACAAGTACATATTCTGGTAGTTTGAACAATCCTGCTAAATTTGACAATTACTTGGAGACTGAAGTCTTTAAAATTAAAATAAAAGAGTCTCACAAATTAGGCTTTATAAAGTAATTTTGTATACCCCCTGCACAAACTATATCAAAAGAATGTTTTTTAGCTTGCAAACTCAAACGCTTGACCCTAAGGAAATGCAGATTTACGGTACCCATGCAACCTTAATTCAGCACTCTTGTGTGTCCATTCTGTGCTCTGAATGAAGCAGGGCTTCTGTGTAAAAAAATCCTGTGTGATCATGTAATTAAAGATTGTATCAAAATGCATACGTGCAAGGGGGAAGAATTAAAGTTGCACAGGCAAAATAAATCTGGAAATTCCTAACTTTCACATGTTATACTTTACAACCTAAATAATGCTCTTTTCATATAGTTTTCTGTGTAGATGCCTAGTTTTTGGGAGGGGGGACAGGGGCTTAAGGGAAAGGTGAAAACAAATTCTGTTGTGAACAATTGTAATACTCCCTTATTCATTATGATCATTAGCACATGTGAATGCTGAACTTTCAGCATTGTAATACAGCGTGCTACCAGACTCACAACATTTGTCTGTGGCATAGGAGGCTGGGAGGAGGCTGAGACACCCAGACAACTGCCCCAGCAACTTCCTGGTGCAGTCTGTGCTGCTGCTTTATTCCAGACATGAGCCTGGCCTCAGAATGTACAGCAATTTGGCAAGCTACCAAAATTTTCCTGTTGAAGGCAAGTGACAGAAAGGAAATGGTAATTAGAATTTTATGGGACAAGGAAAGGCACTTCTGTATTCTGAGAAGGTTTCCTCCTCTGAAAATTAAATTAGTGCTGCAAACAGTGGTGAGAGTTTCTCAAAGAAAATGTCAAAAACAGGCCTATAATGGAAAGTGTTAGGCAACCTAACTATAGAGGTTATCAGATCCTCCTATTATACATACATTACTGCCTATTAAGGTTTCCTGACATTCCCCATTATAACCCATTACATGACACTATTTTCAGTTACCTATAGCTTTACCAAACCACTTAGGGCTGAAATTTTCCATATCAGGTGTCTCTCTCTCTGGCTGATTTTTTTAAAAAATATATCATTTCTGAGAGGTTAGGGAAAAATACATTGTTTTGTCCATGTTAGAAATTCTGGTGACCTGGTTTGGAGACACTGTAATACCCCATGCTTTGGAGCACAGACTCCCTCTGTTTCCTGCTCTCCCCCACCCTCATTCACTTTCACCCGGCTGGGGCAGGAGGTTGGAGTGTGGGAGAGGGTGCAGGCTCTGGGCTGGGGGTTGGGGCCGAGGGATGCAGAGTGTTGGATGGGGTTCAGGGCTGGGGTACAGGAGGGGGTGTGGGCCTGCAGTCACCACCCCCACAGCTCCCATTGGCCGTGGTTCCCAGCCAATGGGAACTGCAGAGTTGATGCTCGAGACAGGGGCAGCACGCCACTGCACCTAGGAGCCAGAGAGACATGCCAGTCCCTTTTGGGAGCCACACAGGGCCAGGGCAGGTAGGAAGCCTGCCTTAGCCCTGCTGCACCACCCACCAGACTTTTAGCAGCCTATTAAAATCTCCTGGATGGCTTTCAATAGCTGCCAGGAGATAGATGTGGATTCAGGGAGACTCCTGGCCAATCTGGGAGGGTTAGCAACTCTAATAGCCATGTCAACAAGGTTTCCATGTTAAAATACTCTTTTCCATTTGCCACACTAATTCACATCATTATGATTTTTTTTAATGTGCAAAGCATCAAGAGCATGCTTACATGCTTGACTGACAAGAATAAAAACAAGGTTCCTAACATGAAGAGCTTACCGTTTTAGCATCACATAGTTTCAGTGTTTCAAGGGAGTGGCTAGAGGCTCAGCTGACTTCTGAAGTCCCACATATGCATTGAAAGGAAACTTTTTGGGTCTCAGTGGCAATGGATGTAATGGATTTGAGCTTGTGGCTGCACCATGATAGACCCATGATAGTCTCAACTTGAACAATGGGTTTCAAGATGTTGACCTTTTTATTATTCTTTTAAATGTAGTAATCTATTAACATAATGTTTTTATTTGAAAAAAATCTATATTTTAAATATTGGATAAGGCAGGGGAATCACCCAGCTCCTAAATGGATTTCACAAATCCTACATTAGGACATACCAATTCTACATAAAATATGTTGATTTATTAATCCTTAGTTTGCACTTGAGATATGTGACTTGTTGCATTATAACTCAGCTCTTTCTTTGAAATCTATTCTCAGGAGCTCTTTCTTGTGTGTGCATGTGTACATACTAGTCTCCAAAATGTTGATTTATCAAATAAAGCAATGCCAGATTGTTTACGTCTTGATCAGATAATTAATATATGTTAGATTTACTGACAGTTTATACAATTTACATACTGGTGTCTTTTTGGGGTTACCAATGGCAAAAGAAAAAAAAAGGCCATTCTGACAGAGAAGCCATTTGGGAAAGGTAGCCTGAAAATTGCCAGCTGATTGGACTGAAATATACAAGCTACTTAAACTTTTATGGAGATACCATGTTCAACTGAACTTTGTAAAAATGTATGCAGTTTTCATGATTTCTGCAGGTGACATTAGAACTTCAGAACAAATTATGATGAGAATAATATTTCATGTTTCTTTTGCCAAATCAGAATTTTAAGGAGGACTGAAATGGGGCTTAACCCCTTTTACCTGCAAGGTAAGCAATAAAACCACCATTAGTCATGCTCTGCACCTGGGGGCTGGCTGATTTGATTTCCTCCTAGCCAAAAGAAGTAGAACTAGACCTTATAAGTAGACTGAGGGCTTGTCTACACGTGCGAGTTAGAGTGCATTAAAGCAGCCCCGGGCACCCTAGCTCATTACCCGTCCACACTGGCAAGGCATGTAGAGCGCTCTGATTCTAGGGCTAGAGCGCTCCTGGTACTCCACCTCGGTGAGAAGATTAACAATTGGTGCACATTGGCTGAAACGCTGGCGCATCAGTGTGAATAAGGAGTTGCATTACTGCGCTCTGATCAGCCTCCAGAAACATCCCATAATCCCCTTAAGTCAAGTGGCCACTCTTGTCATTTTTTTGGAATCACTGCAGGCATGCTGATATGCCCTTTGAAAGCTCTGTTTCTGACAACCAGCATACTTATCTGCTCCGAGACAAAGCAATCATTACTGTGGAATGCTGTGTGAGGGAGAGAGAGAGGTGTGTGTGTGTGGGGGGGGTCTGTTGCTGTCTGAACTTACAAGACAGCAGGCTGACATGCTCTGAGCCCCCCAAAACACAGTCTCTCCCCACCACATACACACAACACACTCCCTGTCACACTCCACCCCACCCCCCTCATTTGAAAAGCACATTGCAGCCACTTGCATGCTGGGATAGCTACCACAATGCACTGCTCTCTGTGGCCATTGCAAGAGCTGATAATGTGGGCACGCCAGTGCACTTGCAGCTGTCAGTGTGGACAGACTACAGCGTTTTCCCTATTGCGCTCTACGAAGGCTGGTTTAACTCAAAGTGCTCTACATCTGCAAGTGTAGCCATGTCCTGAGGAAGCTCACTGCTAGGGGAGGAAAGGCCCAATAGACAGGAACTGGCTGTCTGCCCTCTAGAAAAGGGCTGTGTAGTCAGACTAAGGAAGACCAAAGAGATACGCAAAAGGGGGCAAAACTGAGGAGAAAACAGGATTCCCCTAAAGAGGGAAACCTTACCGGGGGCAGAGTAGGCTTCAGTGGAAGAGCACACAGAGATAAGGTTTGTAAATGGACAAGAGAAAACTTCAGGAGCCCAAGAAGGCAAAATAATTAAGTTTTGTTTGGACTCTTATTTGGACTTGGTTATGAGACTCTGGAAGGGGCCAGAACTTAGGTGACTTAGCTGGAGAACTGAGCCACAGAAAAAATGGGGCCAGAGGCAGATGGCCTGCAGGAGGTGCTAGAGCCAAAGATAGTGACAATATTTTCTCCTTGATGCAAGGAGGCTCTCCAGCATAAGTGAGTCTTTATTGCAAAGATCCAGACCAGGATTCATGAATCCAAACATTGGGTTACAATGACACAGCTGTACATATAAGACTTCTTTTTATGGGAAGACTTTGAAATCTTGACTTATTCTTTTGTCATCAAGTCTTATGTTAATACATCTGAAATGAGTGCTTACTTTACAATAACTCTTAAATGTCATACTTTTTTATTTTTAAAAGTCAGTATCTTAGATGTTGAATTGCAAAGGAATGACCCGTTCATATCCCTCCAGCAGACCCACTGCCGGGAACCTCCAATATTAGCCATTTCTTGGGGGGGAGGGGGGCTTCCACTAGCTCCCCTACATTTCATCCAGGTCCTTCCAGCACTTCCCTTGCTGGGACCTTACTGCCCCCCCCCGCCCCCGTAGGAGGGGTTAAGGTGGACTATAATGATGGGAGGATGGCTCCCTGCTGTACCAATCAGAGGAGTCTCCAACTGCCCCCAGCTCGCTCAATTACCAAGCACCTTTCCTTAATTCTTTTTCCAAGCCATGTATCCGTTCCTTTGTGCCTTAATTTATGGAGTACCTGCACTGAACATCTGCCACAAGGAGGCGACAACCATTAGCTTGGCTGCCTCCTTCCCACACCCAGCCGGGTTCCCAGACATCGCCCAATACCCACTTTTATATCAGCCAAAAATATGGCAGCACCTGAGTCTGACAGGTGCACCCCATCCTCCCGAAATAACTCCAGTGCCCCATAGAATAGGCCAGGATATTACTGTCCCCCTCAAGGGCAACAAGAATTTGGCCACTTCCCTGTTCACGTACTTCCTGGTTTTGTCCACCCTTTTGGGGTTCATGGCTCCCCACCAGACCCAGCGCTGAAGCATATCTGACCAGACAGTGTTAACAGCTGGAAAAATTGCCAGGATCTGCTTCAGGTCCCTCCTAGTTCAAAGCATTAACTCCACCCCTTTAAGTGTTCCCAGATTTTCTCCCAGGTGTATCACCAACATAGCCGGTGACCGCTGATGCACCCACACAGCATACAACAGCGGTATCAGTTGATCTCATAACATGCCCCCCCCGTGTGTGCCAACTGAGTAATGCTTCGCCACTGAATCCTAGCTGGTAGCCCTCGTGCAACCTGGATGCGTACCTATGCACCCAAAACGCAATACTGTGCTCACAGATCTACACTCTCGTGTGTATAGTCGGCTGTCCCATATCTGAAATGAGAACACAACCGATTAATGTTGATTTTCCACCTGCAGCCTTACACACGTTCGATATGCATTAGACTGCCAGTGCCCAATTGCCTGAATAGCCTCTGCTTCCATACCTATCTGCACTGCTGCCGTAGCCACCCCTATTGTGAATGAGTGGGAACCAAATTCATGGGCTGGCAGCCCCAACCTCATTAGCCCCCATCTCAACATGGTAATCAATTGATATGCTGTAAGAGGACGCCCATCTCCATGTACAAAAAGGGGGTCCTTCTCCCTTCCACTTTATTGCCATGTAGGTCCTCAACGCCCGAACGGGGCAGACCTCAGGTTCACCACCTTCCCATAGGGTAACGAATGCACCCCGGCTGACTTGATCAGTCTTTGACCTTTGCAAGTGTAATATCACTGCATGCTTGTGCCAGCTTATGTCACAAAATTTCAAAGCCTTTCCCGTAGAATCCCTGATGGACCCAGGCACTAGCTCACTGATCCTGAAAGCACCAAAAAATGCTGTCAAGAATGCTGCCCTGAATAGGGACACCTCCTGTGCACTATTACATATGACACCGAGGATGTGAAGGAGATCCCTGAGCGTGGAAACCCTGATGGGACTACGGGGATCCTCCCTGGGTCCACCGCTACGTGACCATCCTGCCAAAAACCTTTGAACTAAGAAACCCCACAAGGATCTGGGTAGCCATTTAACCTACTGACAAATGTAATGGCTGAAAGGCAATTTGAAATTGTGGAGGACACAAGTTGATGGGTTGCCAACAACAGCACGTACCACAGCACCTGTTCCTCTGTAATGGGCCACATTGCCAATTGGCCTTCCTGCTCCTGAAATTGTATGAATTCATTAGAACTTTTCTGGTAGCTGTGCCACATGCGTGGTGCCACTGATCTCTGGACCACACTGACAACTGTCCTATGCCAAGGTTCCCTACCATGAACAGCATTTGTCTGGGTTTGTGTATGGCGATCCCTGCTCTGTGCGTCTACCGGTGGTCCTGAAATCACCCAAGCGGGATGTACTTGGTCTGCATGACCTGTTCCGCTTTGTATAGCCGGTAGTGCTGTGGAAACAACCTCATACACAATACGTTTAATTAATCGTATCAGCTCCAGGCTAACTGGCCCACCATCAGACGCCACCAGCTCAGTTGGGTGAGCGAGAGCTGCACCTGGAGTCTCCACTTTCCCAAGCCCAATAGGCCGTCTGTGACAATCCAATGCACTCGGGTGAGCAAGTGCTGCACCTGGTTCCCCCATTTCCCCAAGTCTCATAGCCTGACTTTGATGATCCAGTGCACTACACCAGGCCCCCGCAGTCACTTGCCGTGTGTGTAATGTGATTGCTTTCTGGGTTCTTGTGGTAATGAAACTAAGTAGGGGGTGATGCAAATTCCCCCCATCCCATAGTGTTCTGGCTACAGCAGGGAAAAACTGCACCATGATTCCCTAAACATCCATGTACACTGCAACTGCTATGGGAGAGGCCTGCTCCCCTCCTCCTTTTCCTTCTTGTACCTATACCCCTTCTAATCAACTCTACCTCCCTTTGTGAATCGGTTCTCCTATTGCTACCTTGTTCCACTGGTGCCAGAGGAAAAGGAGAATTAAGCCTTCCCTTTTGTGCCCCCCTTCCTTTCTTCTTTTTGTGTCCCCCTGGAGCTGTGCTGAGACTACTTACCAGCTCCTGCCCATTATCCCTCATTGACTGAAACAGGGAATAGCTTGTAGCCCCCTATGCACTTCCTATACCTCAGTGCAGCCCAACCACTGCTTTCCCAGACTGGAAAAAGAGAGAGAGAGAGAGAGTGTGGGTGGGTGGGTGAGCTTTTTTGTTTGTTTGTTTGTTTGCCTTTTTTCTCTTTCCCCCTCTTTTTTTTTTTTAAATGTTCTGGCCCTCTATGGGGACCCCACCTGGGTCTGAGATAATCCCCTACGGCCTTGCATTCCCTGCCACAGCAAGGTTTCCTCCTCCCTTTAACTGTCTGGATTTCCTTTGGGGGCTGAAATGAGTTGCCCAGAGCCCTCCTGTACCTGCCGGAGGAAAGTGGGAGGTTTCTCCTCCCCACATGGGCTATATGCAAAATTAGGTTGGTTCCAGTACCCTCTTTCTCCCTCCTGTAGCGATTTGGAGGAGGGTGGGGAGTTCCTGCCTTCCCCTACCTGACACTGTTTGGCTCTATGTGGGAGTGGATTGAGAACTATTTTGTTGGTTGTTTATTTGTTTTTAAATGGGTCTCTGAGCTGAACACAGGGTTTCTGCTCCCCCTTGCCACCGTGTCCCAACTCCACCCTGTTTCTATGGCCTGAAATGTGGAAGGGGCTGCTCCCCCTTGCTGTTCCTGTTTACATTCTGGACTAATTCCACAGAGGGGGAGGAGGATTCTATGGAGCAGGGAACTAGTGCTTTCTTCCCCCTGTTGCCATGTCCCCAACTGCTGCCTGCTTTTATGCCCTGCAACAGGGGGAAGGGGTTGTCCCCTTCCACCCCCACTGATTGTCCAGCCTGCTTCCACGTGGGGGTTCTGTGGAGCCAGGAACCTGTGCCCACTCCCCCCTGCCATTGTGTCCAATTCCTGCCTGCTTTTTATGTGCTGAAATGGGGAAGGGGTTCTCCCCACTCCTAGCCCCACTCACCCTTTGACTGCACCTGGTCCTGCAGCTAGCCACGCACTGGAGCTTCTGCTGCCCAGCCTATTCTGAGTGATATGAGGAGGGACTAGGCCCAGGCTGAGCTTTTTAAACCCCTCATTCCTAGGTGGTGAGTCATCCACCACCCTGACTACTTTTCCAGCAGTTTTACTCCTCCTCCCGCAAGCCAGAAAGCATTGCCCTCTTCTCCTGGCTAGCCAGACAATCCCCCGCCCCTGCTTAAAGTACAGGGTCATGAACTTCAGTGTGTGCCTACATGGGTAAACTGACTGGAATAGCCATAGAGGAAAAATTATGCCAATATAGCTATGCTGCTTTAACTCCCCTGTGTGGATATTTTACTCTTGGAGCAGGGCAGGGATGGGAGTTCCTTTATTCTGGAAGAGTTACAAAATAGTTATTATAATAACTTGGAGTTTGCTCACAAAAGGCTTCAGGAATATGATATATTTTATCAATTAGAAAAAGTGAATCAAATTTGTTTCCAGTACAGTCTGTTGTACAGCCTGAATACAAACAGTTAAGTTCACAATGTCTGGAGTTTCCAAAATCAACAGCACAGAGCAACTTTTAGCTATATAAGCTATTTTGTACAATTTAAGTTTTCTTAAGAGGTGCAATTGTTAAAAAGTAAGTGCCTTGGTTACTGCCTTATGGTTTTGCGCTTCAGTTAGTAAAGTGTTTCAGATTTTAGAGACTATTTGAACTTCCCTTTGGGAAGGCAGAAAAATACACTTTGACTGACTTTCTAAACAAGAGACTGCAGGTCAGATCCTTAGCTGGTGTAAATTAGCTTCACTCTAAATCAATGGAAGTATGCCAATGTACATCTGCTTTAAATTTGCACCAACATTGTCTATTTTTCTATGCTCTTTAAAGCAAAAAAAAAAAGTCTTAGGAAAAATTATCTCCTGGATATAGAGTGACCACTCCAAGCCCAGGTGATCCAGTAAAATAAAGAATTTGAATCCATGACTGATATAACAAACTCCATCATATTTCCTTGGACCACACAATTATAACATAAATCAGTAATCTAGAGGCGTCTATTCCTGCCAGTACCCCTTTGGTTTGTTTTTTCTCCTTCTGGTAGCAAACTATTGTGATAGATCAAGAAAGGGGTTAAAAATCCCAGCAAAATAAATCAATTCTCAGATTCAAACAGTGATTCACACTGCATCTGCTCATATACACAACATTCTTAGCTAAGGGAAGGAGTATTTCACTCTTCAGTGGAACTACTCTTCATTGGAGCACAGAAAAATGCAATGTTGAAGACAGAGTTGAATGTTTCTGAGACTCCAGTTCAAATACACTATTAAGCCATTGAATCCCCCTTCGGACAGTTATGTTTACTACAGATTCCCATACAGAAACAATGCTCAGCCAGGGGCAGCTTTCTGTGAACTGAAGCTCTGTAGCTGGAGATGTCAGAAGAGCATATGTTTTCTCTCACAAAATGCCTTTACCAACCAGTTCAGATATAGAATGTTGCATTAACAATTTCTCTTTCCTTTGCATATGATCTGCTGAAGAGTTTATTGGCATGAGTTTGGAACAGGCACACTGTTCGCGAATGATGAAGCCAGGAGTGAGTTTTTTTCCAGATTTCTGTTAATGTGTTTTTTTACTAAACCACACTATCATGTATTCTGCATATGCCACATGTTATAGTAAAGATAGTTAAATAATATTAATATTTTAAGTTTAATATCTTAAACACTTCTATAGGTACTCTTTCATTTCTCTCTTCCTATAAAGTCAGGTTCCTTAGTTGCCATGAGTCCACCCATAAAAGTGCCCCTCAAAAACTTATAAAATGATCTAAAATAACTTTCTGTACCTAAAATTCCATGGGTTTAAAGTTTGACAAGTCAGAACCTTCCATAGCTAGAAGTGAGTGCCGCACGTGTTGCCAACTCATATTTGACTTCTTTTAAAGATCCAGACCCTAGAGCAGGGGTCAGCAACCTCTGGCACGTGGCTCCCCAGAGTAAGCATCCTGGTGGGCTGGGCCAGTTTGTTTACCTGTCACATCCCACTGGCCATGGTTCACTGTCCCAGGCCAATGGGGACTGCGGGAAGTGGTGCAGGCTGAGGGATGTGCTGGCCATGACTTCCCGACACCCCCATTGGCACGGCAGGTAAACAAACTAGCCTGGCCCACCAGGGTGCTTACCCTGGTGAGCTGCGTGCCAGAGGTTGCCAACCCCTGCCCTAAAGTATTGTGACTGAATCTTTCTTTTAGATTTCTTAAAAAATCTATCCACTTAGTTGTGGAGAACAGCTTGTAAACATGCACCTTAAAGAAAAATCCAGAAGGCAAATGGGAAAAAAAAATCTTAAATCTATTTTTTGAAATTGTGTGATTTTTAAAACCAATCAAAAGGTTTTTTTATTATTATTTTTATTTTTTTGACACCTGACTCATGATTTTTATATGTATGATGATGACCCTAATACTAATGGGGCTTGTTAGGAATCCAGGAAGGTGTTCAGTATTTTATATAGTATAAGGTGACCATTTTTTTCAAATTTAAAACCAGGACATTTAAAATAGCTCAGCCAGCATGAGTAATAGTCGCTGTCGTAGAATATAAGTTGAAAAAATATTGCGGAGTATGCTTATCTTTTTTTTTCTTTAAGTGAAAGAATACAATAAAATGTACTTCTTTTATTTATATTATATATTATGAAAGTAATTTTGCGGGGAAAAAAAATTTGATATTTGTAGATTAGTACATAATTGTATACTTGGGATTTTGGGATCCAAGTAATAAAGAAACAAGTGTAGCAGTAAAACAAAATGGTTTTAATAAAAAATGGTACAAAAGTACTTAATCTACATTCCTAATTTTGCTTCTTATCTTTTTGTGAAGAGTGGATTGATTTTAATAATAATTCGTTTTCCTGGATGTTTTAATAAAATTCCATGCAAGTTTGGTTAAAATTATATTTAGTAATTAGCAAACATTTCAAAGTTTCAACATGTAATTGAGTTTTATCACTGGACCAGATATTGTTCATCAAAGAAAAAAAGACGTTCGGCAGGTGCATTGGTTCTGGTAAACAGAGACAATATTCTACCAATTTGCCAATATTTTTGTAGGAAACATATTTTCACTGAAGGCTTTGAATATTTCAATCCATCTGTTCGATAGTGGTACAGAATTTTGTCTCCAGTGAGTAATTTTTTCATCTGTAATGTAGCGCAGGACAAAGCAGGTTTCATCAAACAGTTCATCTTCTACTAAATTGATTTCAGAAAAATACTGAAGAATGTAATCACTGCAAACTTGAATGTTGTCATGGGTGAGTTTAGTGTTTTAACAAAACCCAATTGAATTTTTCGGTATGCTTAATAGGTCCTTCCCATTCCTCTAGATATTGAATACATGTGTCATAAAATTCTACCACTTTTTCTTTGAAAATAGCAGGTTTTAATATGCCTTCTTCCTCAAGCTGCTTCAAATTTTGCCACTCCTGTAACGGCAAGAAAACGTTTGCTTTTCTGTCAGCTAATTTTGTTTTTAAGTCACTGTAAATATTGCTAGTTTCTATAATAGAAATCTCCTGTCCTTCTATTTTCAAAATAGCATTGTGGAACATTGATGACACGTTATGCAAAAAGTAAAGCCAAGACTCTGTCTCTGAATTATCAAAATAATTTGTGATAATTGTGGGGCTCTTCTCGTTTGAGGCAAAATATGATTTTAAGGCAGGATATATTTGTAGGACGCGCTCAATCGCGGGTCATAACGCCAACCATCATGTGACACTGTATCCCAAGACTTTCTTATATTCGATGTCCATGAATTCACAAAATTCTTTCAATACATTAACGCACACTGTATATATATAAAAGTATGAATAAATCTTGGTGATGAAAGTTTGCACATCAATTGGTACACAGTCGGCTGCAGTTTGTATAGCATTGTTCAAAATATGAGCGGCGCAACCAATTCCCACAAGCTCTCTTCCACCCAAATTTGATTTCAGCTTGGTAAAAATGTTATTTTTCCCACTTCTTCGCATTCCTTCAAAGTTAGTATTGGTGTTGTCAGCACAAAATCCAAGTACCTTGGTATCTAAACGATACTTTTTTAACACTTCCAAAATATAATCAGTAACTATGTCAGATGTTTCGTCTGGCAAATCTCTTACTTCCAAAATTTTGACGTGTATTCTAGACTGGTATGAAAAATATCTTCTTATTATGGGAATCAACTTTACTTCCTTGTGGTTTGATGCATCCGAATAAATAGAAATAAAATGTGCAGCATCTAAATCCTCTTCCAATAACTGTTTCGCATAAGGCACCAGCACATCGGTAACTATTGCCTCGCATTTTGTTCTAGAACATGTAAACCTGGCATCAAAACATGTTTTAATCAGTTTGCAGGTACAATCCATTGATCGGAATGAGTGATTATGCATTACTGTGTGGTATGCCCATAAACCTTCAGCTGCAGCTAGTTTTCTTTCAGCATCTTCAAATTGTTTTTTCTTAAAATATGCTGTCACACTCGTACTTGCAATTGCTGCAGACACGGCCCGTTTATGTTTGACTGTATGTGGTTTTCAATGTCGGTTTTTCCACTGTTTGCAATAGAAAATATACTTCTGCATTTTACATATTCCACCTCACTATTGTCATTATTTGTACTTGCTTTGATGAATGTATATTTCGATTTTAACTCATCATTGAAGATGCACTTTCATCGTTTTGGCGCCATGGGTGTCCAAAAATAAACAATTATTACAAACTTCGTCGAATGTCGGTCTTGGTCCGAGGGGGCGAAGTCACCGGTCCAGGATCGAGGGGGGCGAAGACGCCGGTCCTGGTCCAAAGGGGTGAAGGCGTTGATCCTGGTCCAAGGGGGCAAAGTCATCAGGTCCTGGCAAAGCAGCGAGGTGCGCCGTGAAAACGGCGGAGCGAAAAGCTCGAGTAACCGAGAGAGCGCGGAGCTCTGAGGGCCAGTGTCACGGTCCGAAGATGCCAGATCACTGGTGCCTGTCCTGTGCTGCGGAGGGCCTTTTATAGTCCGAAGCTAACACCGAATTGGTCGATTTTGGCGGGCTCTGTGTGATGACATCATCATCGAGTTCCCACGGTCGGGCTGTATGTAATGCGCGGGAGTATTATCAAAGAGTTGCCGCGGCCACAATATAGTGAAAGTGCGTGTGCTGAATGCTGAGTATTGCCGAGATCCAACGATGAGAACCGTCGTGTAAAATAAAACTAAAACTAGGATAAATTAATAAAATTGATTTAGGCTGGTTTATCAAGGATTGATTTGATGTACTCAATCTTTTGATAAATTAATAATTTTTGATTTTGTAGTCCTAAACTGTACTGGTTACATCTCATGACTAACCAGACCAATGTCCAAAAAACCAGTACTGTACTGGTAAAACCAGTACGTATGGTCACTTTAATATAGTAGGAAGAGAGCCTGAAACATAAGCCCTTGTATGAAAGGCCTGGTATAAGTCCTGAGGCCTGAACTAAAGTAGTGGTCAAAAATGTGCTGTTATGAAACAAAGTCAGGTTGGAAAAAAAGGCAGGCTCTGCTCACAAAATCTGGCAAGAACAAGGTTGATATTGCAGAAACACACATTCCTAGGCACAGAGTAATCATGCAAACACATTCCAGAAAAGTGGTACCAGAACATCCCAATATCAAGGATGGTATAAAAATATTCCCCAAAGATAACAGGAACACACTGATCCCTACTAAAGATAAGGTCAGGATGACAGTGTAATAAATAGAATATATAAGATGATGGGTGGTAGCCGGCTACATCAGAGGGTATCAACTAATCACGTCAGAGGAGCAATATGTAACTTGTTTATACTGATGTATAAAGATGTGTCTCACAGGGAGTGTCTTTGGCCAGCCTAGGAAGCAGTGGAAAGTCCTACCACTAACTAAGCTTCGTCCATTGTCACGAGCATACATGTCTTTGTATCCTCATAGAATTTGCCAGGTGCTATTACCGTGCTTTGTTAACAGTAAACCTGGCAGGGTGCCTTCACTAAAAACCAAATCTGTGAATGTATTGGGCAATTTAATTGAGGTCTGCTATCACCGCTACCTGTGCAAAGCTGAAACAGTACACTAAATAAACACACACACACAGCCAACATCTAACACACTATATAATTCAATTTCTATCCCTCAAGGACTATGAGATAACAAACCTAAGTCTTGACGCTTTTATGCACGGAATTATAGTGTCAGATCTGAGTCTGAATCTTGTCCACTGTAGGCTCAGGAAGGTTTCACTTGGGGGGCAGACAGGAGTTTTACATTTCATGGGATTCCTGGGTGGCTGTTTTAAACTGTTTAGAGATTTGGAATGTCGATAAAATAAATCCTAGGAAAGAGGAATAAATAGACAGACAGCAGGTGAGGTAATTAAATTGTAAGACAGAAGTATTTTATCACATGGCTCTGCACTGTATTACATGGATACTATCTCCACATATGTGAAATTATATTTTGTATATACACACAGTGTTAACATTGCCTTCAGATGCACATGTAGGTAGGTGGTTGATTGTTTTAAGTCACATGGGGTCATATCCCCAATTGGGTCGCATAAGACCCTTTATAAATTAATCCTCTGTCCTCATTATAGCATATAGATATCTGAATGTCCTGATCTGAAGAACTGTCCCTTGATTTTTTTTAAAGTGATTTGCTGTTGGGAACATGTCATGGGGTAGCTGGTCTCTGTGGAGTGACTGAGCCCAGCTCCCCTGGACTGGAGCAGCTGAGCCCAATCTAACTAAGTAAGGAGGGCTGGGCTACAACTGGGTTTCTATAAGGCTCGTAGTAGGCAGCTGGCAAGAGAAAGGACTGAAACAGGCTGAGCTCTGGGGAGGGAAAGCCACAATGGAGTAGAACTAGCTCCTCTGCTGTGTCTCATAAGCAAGATGCTGCTCCAGGAAGGGAATGGAGCTGACTGAAGCTGCCTGGAGTTACAGTGCCAGAAACCCCTGTAGGATGACCAGATAACAAGTGTGAAAAATCAGGACCCTTTTTACTGGAGGGGGGAGCAGGGGGATAGTTGTGTGTGTATATGTAAGACAAAGCCCCTAACATTAGGACATCTGATCACTCTGGACACTTGAGGTGTGGGGATGGCCCTGGCCCTGAAGCCTGTTGCCAAGGATTGGGTTAAGACTGTGTTTCGTCTGTCTGCTAACCACTTATGAAAATAAACATCCTTGATTGAGAGTGGGCATAGCAGAGCATGCTTTGGAGTCAGGAGAGAAGCAATGGCCCTAGTGACAAACTCTGCTGTTAGCAATTATCAGTGTTTGGCTATCTCTTATTTAGCCTTTCAAAGATGACCCTTCCTGAAAATGAATGAGGGATAATAGGGAAGCACAGGGGTAGGGAAGCAGAGGGAAATTAAGAGGGATGAAGGTATAAAGGGACGAGTTTTTAACTAAAAGGTACTTCCAATTACTGATACCAAATATCTCAAGTCATTTTGCTAAAGTTATGAGTAGGATCTATAAATGTCACATATATACTCTAGCTACATATATTGTTTATGAAGTAAATTTACTTCAAAGTGCTCTATCTTTGTTTCCTCTTCATGTATCCCTGTGCTAGATGCTGTCAAGGGATCTGTTTGTATTTAGTTTCTTTTGAGGCAGGGGGTAGGTATTTCATTAAGGGACTTGAGAAAGAGAAAAAGAATGAAGAAAAGTGATCAAGAGAAGACACTAGAAAAACATGGAACTTTAATTTTATAGCTCATATCAGTTAAAGGAAAGACAAATAATTAAAATATTCTGAAAACAGGGGTAGGAGAATTTGAGAAAGCAACAATTTCTAGAATTGAAGCCATCAGTATTTGTGAAAGGTTTTATAATCCACAGGAATCTCTAAAAGCACATATACTGTAGAATGTAAAAATGTCTCATGGTTTTAAACTGAGTTTGGAATGCATCATAATACATAATTTCACCTCAGTTTCTGTGGGGCTTAGACAATGTGGTGATAGATGCCAGCACAAACTCCCAAAATAGACTGAAAATTGTGTTTTGAATGAGTATTTTCCTGTTCGTAATAAGTTTCATATACAACTTCAGCTTTGCCTAGATGGGGAACTACAGAGAACTCTTGACAACACACCAACAAGACACATTTTACTTTATAAGAGATTTGAATTATGAATTATTAGAATTATTAGAAAAAATGTCAGTTCCCCTTTTCTGAGGTGATATGATGATGCCCCTGCTAGTGGGGGTAGACATAAGGGGTGGGTGTGGAAATATCCAGATATTTGGACAGGGTTAGAGGACAACCCTGTTTTTTTTAATTTATTAACATTTCCAAATAAAACAAATATACCAGAATAATCCTAACCCTCTTTGTTTACTTTGTCTATAAGGATAAAAGGAGGGGAAGTGAAGCAACATTATCTTCAGTATATACACTAATCATAGACCTCTAAAAATCAGCCCAAATTGCCTGGAATTTTTCAGGCATTCCCCTTTCTGCAGAATGCCAGTCATTTGTTAGCAGCAAGGTCAGCCATATCTCTGAGACAAAAATCAATATTTGGGGGAGATCGACGTTTCCATTTTTTGCAGGATTAATTTTTCTGTGACCAAACCTGCACATTAGAACCAGATTGCCTTGTTACCAAGTAATCTCCAAGTATCAGGAAATATCCAAGTGTGAAACTTAAGGGGGAGGACTCTAATTTAGCATCCAATATCAAATTGGTTCTTGGATCCACCTGCTTCCAGAAATCCTTGAGATATATGGGCACTCCCTAAGAATATGCGCTAATATTGCACCAAGAGAGTTACATTTCCACAGCAATCCTCATTTGATGCCCATTGTCATTAGCTTGTGTCAGGACCAGTAGATTTGGAAAAGTGTCTCTTGGTAAATAAGCTGTAGTCTCAGGTCAGGTTTTTAATGTTAGATACAATTGTATTCCATTGGGAAAGAGAGAAAGTTGTGTATCCAAATCTCTATTTCCAGCAACTCTCACATTATCAATCTATGGCAGAGTGTTATGGGTCAGAAAATCTTAAGAAGATAGCGATGAGAAAATCTAGGAAGTTTCCTCCAAAATAATAGAAGTTCTGGAGTTCTCAATGCATCCAGTTGAAATACGTTTGTAAGTAGATGCTTTAACCAAAGAGTTCCATGCTCTGGAACAGGGCAGCCAAATTGTTGTTGAAGATCTACAAATGTTTTAAATTTATCATTGTCAATTAGCTTTACCACTGATTTTTAAGGATAGGATTGTTCTATAGGACTTCCTCTACATGGAAGAATGGATGGAAGCAGAACTTTCTGGCTAAGTTTGACCACACTTTCATCTCAGTCATTATTGTGGGAGCTCTGAAACCATCAAATCTATAATAATTTGATCCTACCGTGCTTGAAAAGGGGAGAGGGCATAGCACTTCTTGTTCAATCTGAACCCAACGTGGTCATATCTAACAGCCACAAAGATGCCCGGCTTTCCAAGTTGAGGGAGAGGGGAGAAGAAATCCTCCCAGTGCTACAATGAGGAGTCCGGAGGCACCTTAAAGACTAACAGATTTATTTTGGCATAAGCTTTCATGGGTAAAAAACCCACTTCTTCATATGCATGGAGTGAAAATTACAGAAACAGGCATACATATCTATTAGGATATGAAGAGAAGGGAGTTACCTCACAAGTGGAAAACCAATGTTGAACCAATTAGGTCAAGGTGAATATGGTCCACTCCCAATAATTGATGAGGAGGTGTCAATACCAAGAGACAAGTATCAGAGGGGTAGCCGTGTTAGTCTGGATCTGTAAAAGCAGCAAAGAATCCTCTGGCACCTTATAGACTAACAGACGTTTTGGAGCATGAGCTTTCGTGGGTGAATACCCACTTCGTACTTGCATCCGACGAATACCCACTTCGTACTTGCATCCGACGAATACCCACTTCGTACTTGCATCCGACGAATACCCACTTCGTACTTGCATCCGACGAAGTGGGTATTCACCCACGAAAGCTCATGCTCCAAAACATCTGTTAGTCTATAAGGTGCCACAGGATTCTTTGCTGCTAATACCAAGAGAGAGAAAATTGATTTTGTTGTGAGCCAACCACTCCCAGTCCCTATTCAAGCCCAAAATGATGATGTTAAGTTTGCAAATGAATTGTAGCTCAGCAGTTTCTCTTTGAACTCTGTTTTTGAAGTTTTTTTGTTCTCTTTAAAAGTTATAGCTTCTCTTTGAGTAGGTAGGAGACTTTACTCATTGTTGGCCTCATTGAACATATTCAATAATCTAGATGTTAAAGTTTCAGAAAACTTTTTTGTAAAATTCAGTGGGAAATAGATCTGTGCCAGGAGACTTTCCAACCTTCATTTTTTTTTATAGCCTGAGTCAGCTCTGCTAATTCTAGAGGGAATTCTAAAAGTTCCTTCTGAGAGACAGATGTGTGCCAGAGACAATCCATTTTAAAAAGATATCTAGGGT
This sequence comes from Mauremys mutica, assembly GCF_020497125.1. Lineage (NCBI taxonomy): Eukaryota > Metazoa > Chordata > Testudines > Geoemydidae > Mauremys > Mauremys mutica. Next base: position 51,709,242 of record NC_059076.1, on the reverse strand, counting down.
ATCTTCACTGATTTCTTCTTCAACTAAATATAGATTTGTGTAAAACTGTAGAAACTGTTTATTAACATAACTTGTATATAATTTATTGCTACTATTGTGAATACTAGCAACTTATTTCTGTTAGCATTTTACCTCTATTTCAACAGTTTGCCCCCTCTTTCGCCAGCATCCAATAGTTTTGCTTCAAACAGAATAAAGCAAACTCAGCCTTTGGGGACAGACATGTGTTGATTTCATATCTTAGATTGATGAGGGTTCTGAGTTTCTCTGAGGAGGGAACAGACGCATAGTCTACATCCAAGGCCTTTGCTTCCTTCACAAGCCTATCAATTCTGTATTCTCTCCATTTCTTTTTAAAGGTGATATAAGAGATGATATGGCCTCTGATGAAATATTTAAAGACTTCCCAAAGTAAAACTCATTTATATTAATAAATGGCATATTAATAAAGAAATTATGAAAATAAAATTGGGATCATACCTCTTTTGGCCTGGTCAAATCATTCCATAAATGTCTCCTCTTTCAAGGGAGGAGGTTGTATACTTTTGAGGTATTCTTGTGCCTCCTGTGGGGAACTGAATACTATCTTCTCTCAATTCCTAATATGGAGTGTTGCTGAACACTTAAAAATCTATAGGCAGATCCAACAACTTAATTAGCAGTTTAGGGACAAATTCAGGAGGTTTACCTTTCTCTATTCCCTGAAGGACATGGACAATCCTGATGTTACATCATCTTGAGTGACTCTCTATATCAATTAACTTGGTCTTAATATTATTTTTTTCATAATTTGTCCTCTTTAAAATAATCTTCCATTTAATAAATCTGTGCTCTGCTTCACCTTCTGGACAGAGCTTGTAGTGCACTCTGAATCTCTCTCTTGGTGGTTTATAGGATAGAAACAGACTTAATATAATCTGTGTGGCCACCCATTGTAGTACAGCCATTAGCTGCATTCCATCAGACTTAGGCACCATTTTCCTTGTAGAAGGTGGGGAGGCAATCTCCTTTTTCTTGTGCTTTCAGATTTGGAGAGGAAGATGCAGAACTAGAGGGCATTTGAGGACAGGGGAAAAGTTTCAATAGTGAGGCACAATATTTCTTGGAGTTGGATAGTGTTAGGGATTCTCTGTGGGCCACTTCAGAGTGCAAGCACCTTCGTCAGCGTACCCTCTGATGTCCCAGGACTACCTGTTTTTATTTTGGAGGTTCCCAGTTTGAGGCATCATATTCTTCAATATCATCACAATTTACTATTCTATTACTTATTATTAATTATTTACTAAGCATTGACAATGCTCACCCTGTAGAAAATATAGAGTACACAAATTCCTTGCCCTCAATGAATTTACAAAGAAAAAACAACAAAGACAGAATTTTCTTTTTAAAATATGATTGCAAAATAGCACTATTTAAGGTGGCAGATTGAGACCAATAAGCTTCACAATAGAAGTATTTTGAAGGAAGAGAGGAACTTGCCATGGAATTAAAGGCATAGGAAGCAGAATGAAAGAAGTGACCAGTGAGATTGGGAGAAGGACACAGGGAAAAGTGTTGGAGGAGAATAGGGAGCCAGGATGTAGGGGAGTAACAAAAGACAAGCATGGAAATTGGCCAGAGCATAATTCTATGGAGCCTTAGGAAAAGTTTAAGTGTTGTGTAAGGGAAGAAGAGGCTGGTGTAGAGATAATATGTGAGGGGAAGGATTTTCACCACATTGATTTGGACAGATTATAGGGGAACAAGGTTGGAATCAGGGAGGCCATAGATGGAACTAGTAGTGCTCAAGGATAGAAATGACTAAAGTCTGGATGAGAGTTCTGTTTGTAATAATAGAAAGGAAATATGATGATGTTGTTTCACAGGAATAAATGGCAGGATTTGCTGGCAGATAGATGTGGAGAGAAGTGTCAAACATGACACAGAAGTTGTAAACTGGAGTGACAGGGAAGATGGCTAAAGTCTTGATAGATGTTCAAGAGGAGTAAGTCAACAACATAGGCTTGACAACACTGAGGAGGAGATGTTGGGGGTGGGGTGAGATAGATGTGTGAGTCATCACAGTAGATATGGAAGATAAAGCAATAATAGAGGATCCAGGAGTGGGAGTAGGGATGGGCCAAGAAGTAAGACCAGAAGGATGTCTATGGTAGGTAAAAAAAAGATGGAAAAGGAGCTACTGATGTAAGTAAGAAGTAAGTAAGAAAAGAAGTATTAAGGATAGGACAAGGATAGTTACAGTCACAGAATCATAGGGAGAAGTCCAGAAAAGGGATGTAACAGAGTGGGATACATCCGTATCAAATTGTGAACTCCATTTTCTAGATTTGTAACAGATTGTGAACCTCATTTTGCCTTATGTGATGAACACCTGTGTAGGTTTGACTAAGGATAGACTATTATATTGAATTCCAGACAACTACCCCGCCCAGGAAATGTGCTTGACACCTCATTGACTATGGCTCAGACCATCAGGAGAGCAATCAAACTGCTGGCCCACCCACATGGAACAATGTGGGTTTGTTTGTTTATTTTCTTGATTTTTTTTTCCTACACAGATGGCCAGAAGAGGGTGGGGGTGAGTTTGATGGAGAGGAAGGATGGGGACTGAAGCATGCCAGATTAATCACATGGCAAAAGGAGACAACCATCACTTATGAAAGTGGTGTAGCTCTGAAACAGAAAGAACTGAACACCACATCTAAGTCAGATGTGCAGGAAAGAAAGTTGGCAGGAGGAACTCTGTTCAGTCCAAACATTGACACGTTTCAGACTCTGAGACAGGTTGAGATCAGACACGGAGAGGATGCATATCAAGACTTTGTTTTTTTTTTTCAAAAGAGCTGTAACCCTCAAGTGCATTCAAGAATAAAGTTTCTGTGGCTAAGAAAGTCCTTTGCTAAGCTTGTATTCCTTGCTTGCCTGTAACCATGTCCCCAAAGAGGTTAAACTAGAAACCAAAGTACCGACAGCCTAGGTGGAGCTCTGGGGAAGCATGCATAAGTGACTGTGGGGCTCAGAAGGCTTAAGGCACTAGTTTCAGGGTCTAGGTTGCCTGGACTGTGAAGTCCCATATCCCAGGGAAAGGACCCGATTAGGCCTCTGAGCCTGGGATTGTGCCTTCCAGACCCCTAATTAGAAGCAGTGACTAGACTATATACCCAGGCTCAGCTGGCTTGGGATCCAGCAGTTGGATCCATTCACAACTGTCTGGTGTCTATACAGAAGGGTACTGGTCCAAGTGGTAATGGTAGAGAGGAAGAGGAAGACCAATTATGTCAAAGGTGATGAAAATGGAAAAGAGGCCCTTTGCACTGGATCAGTGATGACCTCAGTGATAGGCAGCATCAGTGAACTATGGAGGGGACAAACTAATTATGGGGGACTAAGGAGGAATCTAGGGAAGCCAAATAGTATTGATGAAATGCTTAGGAAGTTTGGAGGCAAATGGAAGGAGCAAGATGTGCTATTTCAAAAGATAACCCAGTTATGTTATGGTCTCTCGCAGGCCTCATGTCTGAAGGTTAAAGGAGAAAAAGGCAGATGGGTAGAAGAGTAAAAGTGGAAGAGGTTAAAGGGAAATGGGCGGGGCAAGAGATACATTGCTGAGGATAAGAGGCAGGACACAAGGAGGGAGGAAAGTGACTAAATTAAAGGAAGAGAGAATACATTTTTAGAGGGGGGAACCCACATGTTTTTTTTTTAAATGCTCTGCATGATGTGGAGGTTATTGGGATGGTAGCATATGTAATGGGCACATGCCAAGGCTAGAAACTGAATTAAGCAGATAGAGTGGAAAGGGTGTGTGTGGGAGAAGACAGTCAAAGAAGAAAAGATCTCATATTGATGGTCTGAAGGTTGTAGAGGTAACATAGAAATGATGGAGAGATTGCAGTGCTCAAATCAACTTTCATATAACTGACCTGTGAGACACCATTATATCAGTTGTGCCTCAAACTTTTATTTTCATATTCACAATGTTTACAAAATCATTGATTTTAATAAATGATCAACTGAAATGTATTTATGAAAGTTATAGAAGATTCCTTGCTTGCCAAGCCATGCAGTACTAGCTAAAATCTAGCCCTAGAAAGGCTTGAGATATTGAATCATAAAATCCCAGCCCAAACATTGTAGCATTATTAACATAACCTGAAAATGAAACTTACTGGTCTATTTTCGTTATTCAAACTGGAGAAAATGTGAAAGGTAAGTAGGCAGTATACAGAATTTTTTCTTTAAATTCTTTCACTTTCCATAAACTAAGCTGCTATTTCTAACATTTATTTAAAAAATAAGGGGCTAGATCCTCAGCTGGTGCACATGGACATAACTCCATTGAAGTCAGTGGAGCTACACCTGTTTGCACCAGCTGAGGATCAGCAGGCCCATGAGTTTTAACCAGATAGTTCCCTTTTAAATCAGTATTCTGTCCATGGTTTAGAGCACAGCTCAATGTTCCGCCACTGGAACTTTTCACCACAGGTGAGAAAGCTAGATTTCTGCCTTTCATGTGAGATTTTTCTGACACCTTTTTCTCTACATTTTGATCACAAAACCCTTGTTGCCTCAATAACTAAAGTGTTTTGGGTGAATAACATGCATTTAAAGCTTCCTGTGTTTTTATAAACATGTTGAATACGCATAGAGAAGTACACAATACATTAGGAAACACAAACAGTGAGATAAAACCAGACAAAAAAACCTTCTGATAGCTCATGAGTCAGATAATATTCCTACTCCAGCCTGCATGCCACCTTCAGACTAGCACCACAGACAGAAGTGTGAGGTTGAGGGTCACTGCACACTATGAATTTTAAAATAATGGAAACTTTTGTGCTAAGAAACTTTGTGCTGCTCCACTGTGAGATACAGTGTTAAGTAGCCTTTAAAAGTTCTCATTTCTTGTGTGTGGTCTACTGTTTCTGCACTATACTGTAGATTTCATCATGCAAACAAATGATTCAGGGCAATTTAGAACAATATATACCTATATTATACACTGGGTCTTTGCATAGAAGTCTTATTAATGTCTTCTTGGATACTTATGACACACAAGTACTATGAAGGCCATCTAAGTATTGAAAAGTAGAATTAATAATATTGAGGGACGTACACTTTTGTACAGCTTCCTATACAGCACTCATGTCAGGAAATGGTTTATAAATTTGCACTCTATCTGATCTGAGTCCTGTTGTATGCAGCTATGCTATAGTCACCTATACTGTGTCAGCGCAGCTGGAGGGCTCTTCACTAGGCTATAACAGACGCAAGGAGATAAATACACAGCTGTGGATCTGTGTGACATAAGGAAAACCCCTACCCACTCTTTTTACTCCAGCTATGCCCTTCTCTACAATGTCAGCAACAGGGAAGGAGTGTGCATATGACCTCCCTGCATCCTTTTTTTTTTTTTGAGGGGGTGGGGGAGCAGGGGAGTTGAATGGCTCCCCTCTGGCTGACCGAAGGAAGGGAACTGTGCTTTATGGCTAGGATGGGAGGGGATGAAAACTGTTGCAAAAAGGGACAGTGTGGTCTCTGATTCATCCCCTAGGAATGAAGGGTTTAAAGGGACAGTCCTGTGCCTGAAGCTCCCTTTTACATTGAGCAGTCTGAAGCAGAACCCACCCTCCCTCCCATTTATGTGGTAAAATACCAGATTTGGTCAAGATCTGCTGTGGGCATTATGCTACCTGTCCCTTTTTTAGGGAGTCTGGGAAGGAATTTTTCCCTTACCACCATATTGGATTGGGTGCAGTTGGGGGTTTTTCGCCTTCCCCACAGCAGGTTCAGGAAGGGCTCTGTTTGAGTATGGCATGAAGGGCGGTAGGCCATATGTCACAACTGATTATTAAAGTGTAGGGTGGATGTCCACTGCAGGTACTCTATAGGAAAGGTATACAGTGATCAGATAAATGGCTTGGAAAAGGACTTAAAAAGAGGTGTTCATTAAAGGAACCAAATCCTATGATTGGTACAGCAGGGAGCCAACCCCCCATTCTTATAGCCCACCTTAACCCTTCTACGAGGGGGGTGGATGGTAAGGTCCTGGCAATGGATTTGCTGGAGGGACCTGGATGTAAAAAAGAGAGAGAGCTGGTGGGAGCCCCCCGGGTAATTATGGAATAAACATGGGGTTACCTGCATCCTTATCTACTGGGTAGTCTCAGCCATCTAATAATAAAGTTGCGGCCTAATTAAACCCATGTCAAATGTCTCCTATTCTTCTTTCAGTATAGTTAGTCAAATAGCCTTTGTCTCACTGTTCTATCCCAGACATAGGGATATTCTGGTATTATTTACTCAAGCAGGCCACATTTACGTGGCTTTGAGTGGCAAATGTTAGAAGCCCTGCTATGTTACTGTAACCTTTTTCACTTCTTCATGTGTTGCCCACAGGGAGAATCCAGGATAGGGACTCTGTTTACTCTGTCCCACAAGACCTTAAAGGGCCTGCCTTCACATACAACTTTAGTGGATTTTTCACACTCCTGAGTGACATATTTATACAGAGATAGGTCTGCAGTGTAGACCTGGCCAAACCCTCCGAACTGCCAAGTAATGTATTTACCTGTTTATGAAAGGCAACTAATATAAATACAGTAAAGTCTGGTCTGCACCACAGACCTATATTGGTATAAATGTCACTCAGGGGTGTGAAAAATCCACACCCCAGAGTTTTGTAGTTATACCGACCTAACTTCTGGTACAGACAGTGCTATGTTGGCAGAAGGGCTTCTCCCATCGACATAGCTACTGCCTTTTGGGGAGGTGGATTAACTCTTCCATTGGTGTAGTAGCACCTTCACTAAAAATCAGTTCAGCTGCACTGATGCAGCATTTTAAGTGTAGACTTACCCTAAGATGTGAGACACTGAAGTTCTTTGACACTACTGATCAGACATCTATGATAAGCTAACACCAAGACATTTGGAGCTAGGTTGTGGATAGACTCTTCATGTGTGTGCAAGCGAAAGGTGCAAGGATCCTCCCGCTACTTGCCACCCCTGCACATGGGCCCAGCCAGAGGCTCAACCTTTGTTCCCTGCTGAACATGGAAACTGCTCAGAGACAGAATCCTTTCAATCAGTGGCCAATTGAAAAGTGGTTATGGGGGAGGCAAAGCCCTGACCAACCCTACCCACAATACTGGCAATTGCATATTTTGTGTTCAGAAGGAGCTCTGGAAGTCACTGTGCCTCTTGTAGCTTTCTCTGGGGCAGTGTGGCTCCCTTATTCAGAGGCTGTGCCTTAATAGTCTTTCATACTTTGCCTACTGCACTGGAAATCGTTACATTGTTAGTATACACATTCATAAGGACAATGGGGTGGGAGATGAAGTTTTTAGAACTTTGCTATTAGGGTCCATTATTGAAATATTTCTATTTTGCTGTCTGACCAAACTGTCCCGGCTTCAATGAGAGTTTCAGCTGGCCAAGGACAGCAGTAGCGGCAGTCTCACTACAATTAAAGATGTAACATAGAAAACATTACTTTATCAAAATAAAAACTGAGAAAATACTGCTACCAGCACTGTAATAACTGTGTATCACTGGCCTATTATTACAGCTGAGTGGACAGTCATAGGGGAAACAGTATTCTACATGCTCTCCTTCCAAAACAGTTCACTGCAGGTAATTTTAATGGGGCTGTTAATAACCTGGCACCAGTCCCAGCCAGATGTAGCACATTTAAATGTTGTTCTTATAGCTATGTCACAACTGTTGACATTGCATGTCAGTAATGGAAAATTGCCACTGCACCAAACAACCATCTTCATTATATGGAATCACCTTGTTAATCTGCAGCCAAATGCAACTTGAGGCGGAAAGAGAGTTTAGATTGCACCCATCTGTATACTATCACTCCAGGTGGCAGGTCATTCTTCAGGATTAGAGATTGAATCAGTCTTTCCATCATCAATAAGCCCTCCTCCACAACAAGTGCCTGTCAATCCAATATTTTACTTTCAGTACCATGAGGACTGCACAGCATGGTAATGAAATTTCTCTATAAGTAGGCCAGGGACATCTATACCAGAGGGATACATCTCTTTAAAAAGCTCAGTGAAATGAGACAGTGTACTGCGCGCTGTAGGCAATAACTTGGTTTCAAGCATGAGCCTAAACATTTAGGGATATATATCTACAAGTTAAAACTAAATCTGAATACTTGGGGCTATTTTATTAATATAGTAATTAGTACTCGGCACATAGCTGTTATTGCTTGCTGGCCTTAAAGAAATCCATTTCTGTAACAAAGTAAGTTTATCCCTGGTACAAACCTTCTGCACTTTAACTTTCTGCCAAAGCAGACTGCAAATGACCTTGTCTAAAACTGATCCTCTTAAAGTGCCCACAGCTAAAATTGACTATGGGATTCAGGCTATTAGGATTATTCTTAGAGGAGGCTACTCAGTTCTCCCCCACAGCAAGGGGAACTTCCATAGCTCTTCTGCCAGCTTTCCCAGGCAGCTTAGCCACACTGGGATGGCGGCTGCCCTTCGGATATTCCTGTCTATTGATCAGTCTCCTCCTTTCTTACTCATTTACCAGATGAAAGCTTGTGCTGTCATGCAGGTATAATTCATAAAGTGTAAAAAAAAAGACACAAATGACCAATCATAAAAATTGCACAGACAGACCACAAATCCCAAGCTACGTCTTCACTACAGACCTTACAACAGCACAGCTATACGTCTTCACTACAGACCTTACAACAGCACAGCTATACCACTGCCATCAGAAAATTAAACCACCCCCAACAAGTGATGGTATCTATGTTGGCAGGGGAATGTATCCTGCTGACAGGGTGCTGTGCACACCACTGCTTCTGTTGGTGTAACCTATGTCAGTTGGGATATGTTTTTTCACGCACACCCTGAGCGACGTAAGTTTTACTGACTAAAGTACTGCTGTAGACATAGCCTCAGTGATGATTGAACCTGGTGATATTCTAAACAAAGAGAGCTGTCAGCATGCTTGTAGCTGTTTCAATTGTTTTACATTGTCTCAACAGACATTCTAGGCTACAGAGTAATGCCCAGAGTGACAATCCTGCATGTTTACATGGCCTTACCTGATACCTTTTTTCACCATCCTTCTTTTAATGGAATTGATTCAATATCTGAAGCTTTCAGATACTATGGTGATAGGTTTAGTATAAAAACCTATGAATTATAGAGATTAGCTGTAGCAAATAGAGTATGTAGGTAAGACTCCAGATAAATTAAAATATATTTTCTTTCTAAAATATAAATATTTATAGGCATTTACTCCTCAGCTCTACTTGGTTATGTTATCACTTTTAGAGTTTTAACCAAAAGTGGATAACTGAAATATGTTTTCTTAAAGCACTGAGATATGAAAATATCTGCATTTTGCAGTATTTCACAATCTGTTGTTAATTTGCGAGGTCATACAAGAAATGTGTAGGTTTTTGCTAAACTTCTAGCAAACTCCAAACTAACAATTATGATCATTTAACTGAAGTGACTATGTGACATTTTCACAGACTGTTAAAAATAGGAAAGCAGCTGAAACAGAAGAGATAGTGACAACAGAACAATAGAAGCAATAGAAAGGATCTAAAGAAAGACTCTGTGAAGAAAATGGAAAAGTAGATTGAAATAAATACTAGAAAACATCAGGTGCCTGAGAAAATTGGCATAAAATGGTTTGGTTATGGCTTGCTACATTGGCAATAAAAGAAAATGCTTTTAGATGATATTGGGTACTGTTTTAATTATATTTTCTTAAGATATAGGCCAGATTCTTGTTTCTATTCCAGCCACTTTGTGTTGCTCGAGTGATACAACGGGGCCAGAATTTGTATCTGGCCAGCAGAGAATTCCTGTTGTGGAGGGAAACTCCCCATTGTCATAATGCCAGTGAAGCTGCCTCCTGTGCCAACTGTTCCTCGGACCCCACCTTCCTAGTATAGGGAGAGATAGGGAGGGGCCATGCTGGATCTCTACTTGGCTGAGCTTTGACTGACATGTGGTTCCTTATGGACCATATGCCAGTGGTATAAATTAGAACTGCCTATAGGCTGCTCTAACATGAGGGACTGGTGCAAAGTAGCTCACAGAATCAGAGATCCATAAGCACATCCCTGATGGCCCCTGCATCCTGCACTGATAAGAGCTTGTACACAGGAGAAAATCTAGCCCGACCTTTTTTTTTTTTTATTATGGACAGGCAGGGGTGCAACAGTTGCATGATATAGTATTAAATTGTTATCTATATTGAGCTACAGTGGAGTATGATGCTTACTGGATGTAGTGATTCATAGACTCAGTCTGAGGTCTTTTATCAGAAATATAGCAGTAACAAAACCAACTGCCTTGTAATGAACATTATCTGTGGAATGATTGGAATATGAAGCTTTCCTTCCACTGTCCCAAGCGGTTCTATCATCTGTAAATCAGTAAGATCCTTTCCCTCTGCATGTCTTATTGATTTTACAGATGATAGAAGAATTGGATGCTATGAAAGGAAATTTCCATGTTCCAGTACAGAAAGGAAAAGAGTGGTCATGTCGCTAAAGCACAGTGCATGGAGTCAGAAAATCTGAGCTCTATTATCGATTCTAACACATATTTCTTCTTTAACCTTGGGCAAATTACTGGACATTATTGTGGCTGTTTTCCGCCTCATAAAATGGGGATAGAATACTCACCTCACAAGAGTGTTGTGAAGTTTAATTAATTAATAGTTGTAGTGTACTTTAAGGTCTCCGGATAGAAGGCAAGTGATACATTCAGTGTATTATTTTAGCAATTTGTATAGTGCTTATTGACATGGCAGGTGGGCATTTCACTTATAGAGATTAAAACCAGTAGAAAGGACAACATTATAAAAATAAAAAATCATCTTGAATTTTAAATAGGCCTCACTTCATGCTCTGAAGGTTCTAGTCTAGGGCTATGAGTGGCTTCCAAAGGGAATAAATTCCAAGAGTAAAATCCGGGTCCCATTGAAGTCAATGGGCATTTTGATATTGACTTCCACTGGCCCAAAATTTCTAACCAAAAGCTTTGAGCCACCTTTGTGTTTTCTGTGTTCTCTGTATGCACACTAAAATGAATGTACCACACGTTGTGGTCTATGCAGGAGTCACCAGTCACTCATATCTGATGTATCACTCAGGTTCTGGAAGATCATCACAGCAAAGCTTTTGACAGTATAACTCAGGGGCTGGCAACCGGTGGCTCGCGGCTCGCCAGGGTAAGCACCCTGGCGGGCCGGCCCGGTTTGTTTATCTGCCGCGTCGGCAAGTTCGGCCGATCGTGGCTCCCACTGGCCGCGGTTCGCGGTCCCAGGCCAATGCGGGAGGCAGGAAGCCGCGGCCAGAACATCCCTCGGCTCGCGCCGCTTCCTGCCTCCTGCATTGGCCTGGGACCGCAAACCGCAGCCAGTGGGAGCCGCGATCGGCCGAACTTGCCAACGCCGCAGATAAACAAACCGGGCCGGCCCGCCAGGGTGCTTACCCTGGCGAGCCGCGAGCCACCGGTTGCCGACCCCTGATAACTGAAACACTCTTTAATGTATGATGAATAAGTCAAAGTCATTTACTGTATGCACTTTTCCAAGAGTAAGGCAGAGGACAGGTGGGCCATTCTTACAGCAAGGAATGACATATGGGAATTAATTTTGAAAGAACTCATGGAGCTGGGGATGGGGAAATGGAAAAAGGACAGAATAAAAGATATTGACTCAAACTGGTAAATATATTTATATAAATTTTAATATGAACTCAGTTGTTGTATATCATAGTATATTTGCAGTGATATATGCACATATACTATGGTGATAGGTATGGAAGAGATAGATAATCACTATTTTTATTGCTTTTTGTTTTGCTAGTTTTGTGGAAGTATTAAATCCCCTTTAATGGAGTTCTACAATATGCTGACTGAACAAGAAAATATACAGAATGGTGATTTCTACCACTATATTAGTAAATGTCAGCCCTGTTATATGTATTCAGTGATTTTCTTAATGAAAACGTCAGCATAACCTTGGCATTTTCCGCCTTTCATTTAATTCTTGCACTCTTCTTTCATCTGTTAGTTGACCTTTGCATGCACTTGGTAGTTTGCCTAGGGTGCTGTCACACCTCCAATGTTATTTTCTAATGATGGTCTTTTGCTGCCAAATTGAAATAGAATCTCTAGGAAGGAGTTCCGGGACCTTGTTCCCAATTCAGTCCAATGATGAAAATTTCAAAATATTGCTACTATGACTTTTAACTCCTTTTCTCAAAGAGAATCAATGACCATTTTTTTACAAGAAAGAAAGAAAGAAAGAAAATACATAATCTGCTCAAATATTGCAATGCTACAGCATTCTATGGCTGAAGAGCTGCAGTCATTGAAGAAACAGCTGTGGTACCAGTAATATAAAACCACTGAAAAATAACTTTTGAATAAGTGAGCCAGATATATGTTCTTAGCATAAAACCAGAGGGATGATGTACCATTATATTTTGGGGGTGTTTTATAAAGGAGACAGTGATAGGAGCAATAACACATTTTACTCAACACACATCATGTTGCAGAGGAAAAATTTTCAACTGGTTTGCCTCTCACCACCTTCTGGACATCAGAACAAGTGTATACATTCTTGATGTACAATGAAACACTTCATCACCTTGTTCCCTGACTGTCCTTTCTGAACAAACTATACCCTGCTTTACCAGTATTCCAGTTATGATATTTATCGCATCAGGTGCTGTGATGTCAATTATACCATTATTTTGTTTGTGAATTAAGACTTCCAGTTCTTCCTGTTTATTCACCATACTTATTTCATTTGTATATAGACATCTAAGACGTTGAGCAGAATCTTCCATTGTGTTCCTCTATTTCTCCTAACATGCTATTGTTATTTTACATTCCCCACCTCTCTGACTTCCAGCCCTTTGTCAAGGCCATCTTTTAGACTTACACGTGGGCTTTTATCAACTGCTCTCCCTTTGAAGCTAGTTTAAAACCCTCCTCACTAGGTTGTCAGGCAGCAACCTCCAGGGATTATATCCTATAAATAAGGACAAATCTTAGTCCTATATATGGAACAGAAAGCAGGATGAAAACCTCTTTCTACTGTGTATGTTGGTTCTCCATAATTTTTATTGTTGGGTCGAGCGGCTCTGTCTCCACTGCATTATCAGGATCCTCAAGTTGGCTCGTGGACAGGGAACTCGTGTTGCCCATAAGCAACTCTCTGCATAGATTGACCAACTGCTTATTATATGCAAGCATCTTTAAAAGGCAAGACATAGGGGCTACAGTAAACACTATGGTATGCCAAAAGGGGAGTGACATGCACCAACACAATGTCTTTGCTCTACACCCTGATTGCACTGGGTTTAAAGAGATCTATGGGCCTCTTTAAAATTCTCTAGGATTGACTGTCATTCAGCCACAGAGAATGCTTGTGCCTACCTCATGAATATCAGGGAAGGTACTGAATAGATTAATTGCATCACTTTACCCCAACCTCCAGTACTTACGGACTTTGTTTGTGGGCCAAGAAAGCGGTTGGGCAGCCATGGAAGCATTATATAGTTGCCCATTAAAGGATTTCATAATTCTCAAAAGTGCAAAGTCCAGCCAGACTGTGCAGGTCAGGCCAGTTCTGCCCCACAGGCATACCAGCACCTTGATTTGTGTCTAATGAGTCTCATTAATGCATACAGAAATACAAGGAAGTGCTTTTTAATTGAATTCCTGCTTAAGGAACACAGTAATAAGAAAATAAACTATCAATGCCAGAAAGAGTTAAATGCAACGGAAAGGTGCCCTATTTGAGGAAAAGAATGATCTGTTATTTAAACGTGTTTTCTATATGGCATAACAAAACATGTTTAATAAAACAACTAGGTTATACATTTGACAGGTCTCTCCTGTATCACAACTCTATTAGTGTTGCTCAACTCTCTACGTGTAATACTTATAATCATTCTTTTCTCCTGAAAATGTGGATCAAAAGAAGTTGGAATATGGCATACAGCAAGGTGTTGAACATAATAACTAGGCTAAAGTAATTAAAGCTTTAACTAAATATTTTAGCAGTTTAGTGTGTGTTTGAAAACAAGAACTTGTTAACTTGTTTTACTGCAGCCATTAGCAGTGGTGGCAGAATGAAACCCATTTGCAATCTACCTTGTTTCATCCCTCGTTGTTTTCTGACCTCATTGTTCTCTGTCCACACTTCCTGCACTTAGCAGGACAGATGTGTATTTTCAGGGTGGAGCAAAGGCATTTCTATGACATCTTTGGATGTCTTCTAATCTGAGGACTACTGGGGACCAGTTTGCGCCTCGAAAAGGTAGAGCTGTCTCAGACTAGCTCAAAATACATGCTGTCCAGTAATATCTAGTAACGGGCCATTACATCATTCAGGGATCACCAGAGCACAGTAGCTCACCAGCCATGTTCTGTTTCCTTGGTCATATCTTCAAATGTTCTCACGTCCCAACTCTGGCAGGGAAGGGCGATGTTGGTTGGACACTAGGTGAGGAGTTACCCATGCTCAGAGATAGGATTGCTTTTCAGTCCATTTGCACTGTTCAGTGATGCAAAAGGGTCACAGCATGTGGCAGGATCTGGCCCATGGTATCTCCATACTATAGGCTGGTATTAAGGGTATGATACACATGATTTTTTCACACGTGTGATGGGATGTCTGCCTCACACTGGGCTCTAAGGGGTTAATAGAGCCCTAGGGAGGCTGCGCAATACGCAGCCAATAACAGAAGGCCTGAAGGGAGCAGCCAATCAGGACCATATAAAAAGGGAGCTGCAGGGCAGAGGGAGGCAGTTCTCTGCTGGGAGCCCAAGGAGGAAGGACTGTGTCTCTGGAGGGCTGAGAGAACTGCCAGCACCCTGGACAGAGCAGTGCTGCTAGCAGGGACCAGGGGAGTGAGAGACAGCTCCTGGCTGGCAGCTGGAAATTGCAGGCTGAGGCTCTGAGGCAAGGCCAATGAGGATGCTGGGGCCACAAGGAAGTGGCCAGACAATTTGGACTGCAGGTCCCCTGGAAGTGGGGAGCATAGGTGTGGCATGGCCAGGGGGCTGTGTCGCTGAAGACGACACCACAGTCCTTGGAGAGATGTGGGTCCTAGAGCAGGAGTGATGGTCGTGAGGCACCACCTGAAGATGGTGCACTACCATGCAGAGCTAATTCCCAAGACAGCAGGTGGCTCCACAGTAGTGAGTGCACCCCATCACACCTTGGTTCACCTGACTGTTTGCTAGTATTTACAACTTTGGGTTCAGTTTTCAAAAAGTTCTACTGCAAGACTGAAAGTCACATACTTGATGCTTAGTAGATCTAAATGGACCGAATTTTAAAACCACCTGATGACTATACAGAAAACAACACAAGAACATCAGTAAGATCTCTTTATTGGTTTCAGTGTGGAGGTGCACATAAAAAGCATACATAGAAAAGCCAAAATAACATTTCCAACACAAGTTACCATTACTGTCACATACAATAAAACCAACTGCCCTCTAATTATGAAGGATCTATACAGAGGAGGAGACTAAGGCTTCTGATCAAATTTCCAAAGCCCTTATCCCTGTCCTTTCTTAAAAAGAGACTGCAAAAAATAAATACATCTTTTCAATATTCCATGAAGGTGAAAATGTCAGAATTTTTTTAGACCAAAGAGTTCTAGAGTTGAGAACCCCCTCACACAAAACACCCTGTTGGTCACCTTCTTAGCTTAAGTTCCAAAGGGGAACTAATTCAAATACTTCCAGTAGTCACATCTGCTATGAAACAATATGCAGAGAGATGGTCTCTCTCTGGGTTCAGGTCTTTATAGTTAAACAGCATCCTTAATTCCATGCAGAATATACTTAACAGTCAATGCCTATGTCAGAACACTGGTACCATATATCTGTGAATATATATAAAATATATATATATATATATATATATATATATTTAATATATTTAATTTCTTGCCAACAGAGATGTAGTACCACAGACATGGCAACAGTTAAAACCTGAATGCTTATAAACATGTACAAATATAATAAAATCCCTAGTTTACCAACCTGAATAACAAATCATGGGTGCAACATCTCAGAAAAGAGGGTTAATATGAGTATCATCAGTTCTTCCAGCGGTTTCCCCAATTTATAAGTGCTACTTTACTCTCTTCTCTGGGTTGCTACTCTGCCACCAAGCATTTGAGATGAAATCTCATACAGGCACTGGTAAATCATTTAGTTATACCATTTATGTCAGACAAGATGGAGATATTAAACTGGGTTTCAGTTCTAATGGTTGAACAGAAGGAGCAATAAGATGCAGTGATGCAATGCTCTGAACAAGAGAACCTCCTGGTCCAAAAGATTCTCTTTCATTTTGTCCAGTACATTTCTGGAAGAAATCAGGATACTAGGCTGTCCACAGGCATTTATAATAGGAGGTTCACATGGAGTTTGCAAAGCATTGAAACCACTTGTATTTGTGTAGCTGTACTCTGACAAATGGTGGTGGGTTTAATGTTTATTGTCTTTCAGTGATTTCTATACCCAATGTGCTTGGCTTACAAGTAAAAATAAGGTTTTTTTTCCCCCTAACTTCCAGCTCTGCTATTTCAGTCTAGGATCTGACATTCTTCTTCTGCATCACCACCAATAATAGACGTTTTGTAGGCTAAGTTAGGGTTTCAATTACATCAGATTTTAATGTTTCCCTGGTGTAACAGTTACTGCTCTCAACTCTAAATCTGATGTGAGTTCAAATCTAAATAGCACTTAAATGCTTTTTAGGGGGTTGGTTCTATGCTGCTCTCGGCATGGGAATTCAAAGATATTGATTATCCACTGGAACAAATTACCAATGGAAGTGGTAGATTCTCCATCTCTTGATGCCTTCAAATAAAGACTGGAAGATACGCTTTAGTCATCAAACTCAAGTTATTGGATTCAATGCATGGGTAACTGGATGAAATTATTTTCCCTGTGTTATGCAGGAGGTCAGACTAGATGATCAAATGGCCCCTTATGGCTTAAAATCTATTAATCTTTCCAAACATGTGCCCTGAATAACATCTGTTCAGTTCCATTCCCTTCCATAAGTGTACACAGGTTTAATTGAATAGAAGGTGATAAACAATTCTACTGATGCTGCACAAGAAAGAATAGGATATAACTCACTCTAGCTGTGTTGACTCTGCAGGGCCACCAGGAGGAAAGAGTGCTTTAAAAGCTAATTTTTTCTCTCTACAAGGTCAACAGCTAGGAGTCTGAATACAGATCAAGAGCTGTACTGTTGAACAAGACGGCAGTTACACATTATCACTGTTCAGAACAGAACTGCGTTATAACTTTGCATGTATACTAGGAGTGTGCAAAAAAACCTGCATTAGCATACGGCACAGTGTAAGGCCTGTGATAGCCTGTTCCCTTGAAAGAACAGATCATAAAACGGATTATAATAAATCAGGGTAGATACAAATAAATTATTTTAAAAAATCAGTCTTTATTTAGATCAGATTTGTTTCACAACATTTAATTTAAAATACTTTTATTTAAAAAAAATACACCAATTTAGAATTAACTTTGAAACTGACAACTTATGTTAAGGCCTAATTGTATTATACCCTATTAAAATGTGCTTCATTATTAAAATTAGCAATTTAAATCATTTTAATTTAAATCAATCTACCTTGGAATAAATAGACTTGTGTGTTTATTTATTAGTTATTACCACTTTCATGATATGGATTGTTTATTAGGTGTAATCACCTGGGGCTACTATGCATTTGTATTATAAACAATCATACATTATGTATAATGCATCAAATATTGGACCTGGGCAGTTGAAGATCATATCATGACTTTAGTAAGGCTTTTGATACTGTCTCACATGACCTTCTCATAAACAAACTAGGGAAATACAGCCTGGATGGAGCTACTATAAGGTGGGTGCATAACTAGTTGGAAAATCATTCCCAGAGAGCAGTTATCAGTGGTTCACAGTCATGCTGGAAGGGCATAATGAGTGGGGTCCCACAGGGATCAGTTCTGGAACCGGTTCTGTTCAATATGTTCATCAATGATTTAGATAATGGCATAGAGAGTACACTTATAAAGTTTGCAGATAATACCAAGCTGGGAGGGGTTGCAAGTGCTTTGGAGGATAGGATTAAAATTCAAAATGATCTGGACAAACTGGAGAAATGGTCTGAAGTAAACAGGATGAAATTCAACAAATGCAAAGTAGTCCACTTAGGAAGGAACAATCAGTTGCACACATACAAAATGGGAAATGATGCCTAGGAAGGAGTACTGCAGAAAGGGATCTGGGGGTCATAGTGGATCACAAGCTAAATATGAGTCAACAGGGTAACACTGTTGCAAAAAAAGCAAACATCATTCTGGGATGTATTAGCAGGAATATTGTAAGCAAGACACGAGAAGTAATTCTTCTACTCTACTCAGGCCTCAACTGGAGTATTGTGTCCAGTTCAGGAAAGATGTGGACAAATCAGAGAAAGTCCAGAGAAGAGCAACGAAAATGATAAAAAGGTCTAGAAAACATGACCTATGAGGGAAGATTGAAAAAATTGGGTTTGTTTAATCTGGAGAAGAGAAGACTGAGAAGGGACATGAAAACAGTTTTCAAGTATATAAGAGGTTGTTACAAGGAGGAGGGAGAAAAAATGTTCTTCTTAACCTCTGAGGATAGGACAAGAAGCAATGGGCTTAAACTGCAGCAAGGGCAGTTTAGGTTGGACATTTGGAAAAACTTCCTAACTATCAGAGTGGTTAAGCACTGGAATAAATTGCCTAGGGAGGTTGTGGAATCTCCATCATTGGGGATTTTTAAGAGCAGGTTGGACAAACACCTGACAGGGATAGTCTATATAGACCTGCTTTTAGTGCAGGGGACTGGACTAGATGACTTCTCAAGGTTCATTCCAGTTCTGTGATTCTATGATCAGTTTTGTTTGCAAAAGTATCTGTACACATATTACATGGATTCCTGCAACTTTTAAAGTACAGATGACAAAGTTCAGAAAAATGTTTGGAACCAGCTTGAAACATCTTCAAAGTTCAGTACTGTTGTCATTTGGAGTTCTGGCTCTGTTAATTATAGAAGATTAAACAGAACCTTGTGATTACATTGACTGAACAGCCTAACATGATTTCCTACTGATGAAGAATAAGAGATTCATTCTAAGCAGGTGCACTTGGATACACAAATATGATTCTTGGGTTTTTTGAATTTCTTGAAAAGAGGGAATTTTCCATAATGGATCTATCAAATCCAGTATCCTGCCTCTGGGAGAGGCCTACTTTGAAGGAAAGCAATACATAAATATACATATTGGTTTATAAAATAAAATAAACCCATAGTGCCTCCAACCAGTTGTGCAGTGCTTTACACAGGGGAATAACTTCTTTCTGAACTCTATGATCATGATCATATGCCCTGAAACATTAACTGTTCCAGTTTAGAATGCTGAATTACCAGTCTTTATTAGCCATAATGTTGTAAAGCCAGATTTTAACTTCGTGGTATAGTGATCAATTTTCACAAGAGAGAGATGAACAGCAGGGTCTTCTAGGGATCAGTGCTGGGACCCGTGCTTTTGCAACATATTCAACAATGATCTGGAAAAGGGATGAACAGTGTAGTGGCAAAGTTTGCAAATGATACAAAATTATTCAAGACTGTTAAGTCTAAAACAGACTGCAAGTAGTTACAGAAGGATCTCACAGAACTGGGTGACTAGGCAACAAAATGCCAGACGAAATTCAGTGTTGATAAGTGCAAATTAATGCACATTGGAAAAAATAATTATCTGTGTGTGTACAAAATGATGGGTTCTAAATTAGCTGTTACCACCCAAGAAAGACATCTTAGAGTCACTGTGGATAATTGTCTCAAAACTTCTGTTCAATGTGTAGCAGCAGTCAAAAAGGCTAACGGTATGTTAGGAACTATTAATAAAGGGGTAGAAAATGAGACCAAAATATAACACCACTATCCCGCACACTGAATACTGTATCCAGTTTTGGACACACCATCTCAAAAAGAATATAGTGGAACTGAAGAAGACTCAGAGAAGGGCCACAAAGATGATCAATGGTATAGAATGGCTTCCATATGAGGAGAGACTAAAAAGATTAGGGCTATTCATATTAGAAAAAAAAAACAGTGACTGGGCGGGGGAGGTGAGGGGATATGACGTAGTTCAACAAACACATGTTATTTACCCTTTTACACAAAACAAAAACCAGGGGTCTCCCAAATAAATTAATAGACAACAGGTTTAATACAAACAAGTGGAAGTACTTTTTCACACACAATGCAACTAACCTGTGATGAGATGTTGTGATGCCATGAGATGTTGTGATGGCCAAAAGTATAATTAGGTTAAAAAATAATTGGATACATTTATGGAAGATAGCCATTGATGGACCTATTAGCCCAGTATTGTCAGGGGTCAATCTCATACTTGGGAAGAGCTGGCAGTGGAAAACAGGGATTGATCACTCCATAATTGTGCTGTTCTGTACACTCCCCTTAACACTCTGGTATGGACTACTGTTGAGACAGGATATTGGGCAAGATAGACAGACTATAGTCTGACCTAGTATGGCAGATCTTTGGTAATTAATTCAGTAGTGAATTCCACATGCTATGTAAATATTTTTTTCCCCCATTGGGCCAATCTGGGTTAATGTTTGATGGATTCAGGCCAATGCTAGTAGTCATTGTAGGCCTACTAGGTGGAGTGCTATGGCATATCACTGGGCTGGTTAGTAATATATGAGACATCATTTGTAGTTCCACCTAGTCAGCATTCTATAAGAAGGCTGTTGTTGCCTTGGTGGAAGTGAAGTATACGCATCCAATATGATACTTGGTTCAGTAATCTAATTTATGATGAAATGATAAAATAGGCCTTATTTTCATTAGAAAAGTGGAGTGTTTGAAACAGCATTCTTGATGTTCCAAAAATTATTTTATGAGTAGGAATAGGTGATAGAGTTATACCAATATAATAAAAACCAGCAGGATCTTATTAAGAGGGATAAGGCAAAGATGCCACATTTATTGTAAATACCATAACAAAACAAAAAACAATGTTTTTCTACTTGTTTCTATTACTACTTATTCCTTATACATACAGACATACACACACACACACACACACACACATTCATTCACACAACCATTCATTCAGGTTCTGTATAGATGTTATAGTTACCAGCCTAGATGTTGCTCATGCCAAGTTACTGGCCAGGTATCTTGGTCATGAGGATGGAGCCGAGTCTGTGTCAGATGCATCTGATGCTCCTAGAGGCTGGCAGCAGAACCATAGACTCAAAGTCCTCAGTCTTTAGAGTCCAGTTTTATAGGAATTTATTCCTATGTCAGTTCATGAGAGTTGCTTCATTTTGCTGTTGCTAAATCAATCAGCAGGTGGCTGGCTCCATGTTATTAGATGTTTTGTTTTTTCTTCCTTTGAGGTGTGGTGGGTGGATTCCAGTTTGCCCTCCGGGGGTCATCTGGTTGATCCCACTTGACACCTTCTTCAGCCGACACTGAATTCTTCAGGCTGGTGACTCCCTAACCATTCATTCACATACATTCTCTATCTTAATCACATCTATTTCACTGTCTCTTTACTTTTTGGGGTGTTACCAATTTATGTGAGACTCCCTGTCTTTTAACAAGCAAAGATAAAGTGAGATGAACACTTACAGAGGGTGGAGGTCTCTATCTATACACTATAACAGCTACTGTTTTGGCTTACTTAGAGTTAATTAATGTTTAGCAAGTTTTATACAAAGTATTTCTTTGAGCAGGCTTTACACAGACTTGCAGGTTAGAGGCTAAATGCTAGGAATTACAAATTTACTTTTAACATAAATTTTAAGTTATAAAGTATTAATTAACAATAAATTAATAAATCATTTCTCATATAAACCATGTTTATTATAAACCTTCTTTAATATTCCTACAATAGAGATAGATGGTACCACAGGTTATGAGTGTTTTAAGAAGAGGTGGGGGCAATTTTTAAAAAAACTTGGCAACTCTGCAACAAAACAGAATGCAGTTGGAATAAATAACTTTCAAATAAGCATATAGAAGATTGTTGAAGGAAAAACATAAGAGTTTAAAGCTTCAGCACAGACTATATACACCCCACCCCCCCATAGAGTAAGGGAACTTGGATAACAATGGAAAAGCAGAAAGCTGGAATTAAGATAAACCAATATTACTAGCCTACTGATCTTGATGGCTTTGTCCTCTCCTAAAATTTCTTATGTTCCTAAGATCTTATGACAACACTACATAAAACTTTATCAAATTCAGTGCAGGAAAATTGTCTGTTTGCTTCAAACCCACACCAATAATCTTTGAATATCCTGACATGAAATACAGCTCTGTGTGAGCTTGGAAGCTTGTCTCTCACCAACAGAAGTTGGTCAAACGAAAGATATTACCTCACCCTCCTTGTCTATGTCATACTTCCATCAAAAAAGAACTAGATAAGTTCATGGAGGACAGGTCCATCAATGGCTGTCCCTAGCCTCTGCCAGAAGCTGGGAACGGGTGACGGGGGATGGATCACTTGATGATTACCTGTTCTGTTCATTCCCTCTGGGGCACCTGTCACTGACCACTGTCAGAAGACAAGATACTGGGCTAGATGGACCTTTGGTCTGACTCAATATGGCTGTTCTTATGTTCATGACTGCACTTATCATCCAGGTTCCAAAATCTAATACTGGTGACTCATTATTTTGAATAGGCTTTATGTCATGATTAACCATATGAGCCATAACTGACAAGTTTTGTCAAGCACTGGATGAATGTAAACTAATCTTGTACTGTCAAAGGACAAAATTCTAGTAGGCTGATATCCCAAAAGGTTAAATAATATACTTCTTTTCTGCAAACCTTTGCCCCTTTCCCAAAGGAAGGAGACATTTGCAAAAGGAGATATTTACAATTACAATGCCATTTAAAGAGTGTCTTCCCACTTGAGTTTTACTTTGCAATATAAAACAAGAATAGAATTATCAGAATCTTTGTCTTATTTCAGCAGTAGAGAGAAAAAGAAAACATCTACTAAATACGTGGAGAAAAGGATTTTTACTTAAGTTTTTGTATTTTCTTCTAGTTCAAGCTAAATGTAATTTGGCATTACAACTTTTCTTTAAAAAAATGACAGCTCTGTTTGCAGGCTAAAACATTGGGTGGGACTCACAAGAGCTTTAATGAATCAGAAATAAATGAAATAGCCATTTCTACAGCAACTCATTAATGAAGTTTGCCTAACTACTTGTGGTATTTTTTCACTACACTAATTGTTAATCTGAGTAACAGATTGCTTGTTAATTTAAATAGTTCAGTCTGTTTTTTGATATTCATAGAAGAGTTTCAAGCTCTTCAAATTCTTCTAGATTTACCCCCAAGCAATCCTGAAAAGTTTCAAACATAAAGTTCATTATCATTTTAAATGGATAACTGTAGGTAGTTAGAGATAGTGATTTATGACTTAGTCAAGTCTAAGCATTTTAACAAATTAAGGGAAGATAATTTTAAAAGAACCGTCATTTTGAAGAACATTCCCCATATTTGAAGGAAATATTGTAGATAACTATAAGGTCTGCTGCTTCATACATTTTTCCCACATGCTTAAAAGAGGTTGTGCCTTATCCAGCTATGATAGCAGGTCACTTTTTGAAAAGTGTCTCATTATTTTGAAAGAATAAATTCTGAAGGAGTGTGTTTTCACTGACCTAGCAATTCACTAGTTCAGAATTTGAAGCAAATGTTTTAGTCAGAAATATTTTCCAAACCAAAGAAGTGTCTAAAGTACTTATGTTAGAACTGCCCATGATTGTTAAGTTCTTGATTATGTGAAGTATTCAAGCACATGCTTAAATTTTAGACATGAGTAGTCGAACTACTCATGCGCTTAAAGTGAAATTGTATGGGGTTTAAATCCCCATACAACATATACGCATAAAAAATACTAGCCAACTGGTATAATCAGAATTATTTATTATTGTGTGGGCCTGATCTTGTACCCACTGAAATCAGTGGGATATATGCTATTGATTTCAGTAGGAACAAGCCCAGGCCCAAAGGCCCAGTTTCTTAAAGGTATTTAGTCATCTACCTCCCATTAATCAATGGGAGGTATGTGCCTAAATATCATTAAGGATCTGGACCTAAATTAGTAGGGGCATGATTCAGTGCCCACAAGAGGTAATAAAAGCCAGCTAGCACCTATATTGTCTCTATAGAGGCATCTACCCATGTCATCTTTTCATTCCAGTACTATGACTTTTGACTGAATGCAGTCAGGAAATTTACTAACTAGAAAGCAAATAATTGCACATAAACAATATTGGAACTGTACTGAGAGTTTTCAAAATTAGTTGAATCAGCAAACAAAAAAATGTTTTCCTCAAGTAACAAATCTCATTATAATCAATCTCTTTATCCACACATCTCCCTATCATTGCAAATTTCAATTACACATTTAGTGTGCATTCAACATTTCAATGTGAATTCCATTTTCCATCAGCAACTTGAAACTTTTATTAAATGTCCAGATCTCCCTTTGAAAACAGTTATTAATAAGAACCTATTGAAGCATAATAATATAGTTTATGGTATATTGAGGCAGGGAATATAATTTAGAATGTTAGAAGTCATGTCTTCATTAAAACTCCACACTAAACATTTCTTGAGTGCAACCGAAGTCTTGTGTTCTTTAATAAGAAGCAAGAAACAGTCAAAACGCCACCATTTTTGTATTTACTGGCAAGGATTACAGTAAAGTTCACAATATAACTGTAGGCCATGGTCCAGTGTGCTTCAACAGCAGCCGTGAGAACTACAAGTTGTGGACTACAAACTGTGGCATGTTGGGAGAACTTCCTGGTTCCTGCCAGGATGTACCCTCTGAGCAGGAGGTCTCAGTACTGACTGAGCTGAGAGCATGTAGCAGGCAAGCAGAGAAGAGGCTGAATAAAGCCTTGTTCCTGGTGGTTTGTCTGAGTGGATCTGGTCTGAGGTGAAAACACAATGCAGAGCACGCAAAGAGCCTCAGGCCCAGTTTCCCAAAGTTGTATAAGAAGTTACAAGGCAGGGTTTACCCTATCTTGACTGGGCCAGTGAACGAGGGTGGGAGGTGGGAACGTAACCATCTCATGCTTATATATTGGAATATTACCTAGTTCAGTATCAATAAAACCAAGATAGACTGCCAACTGTAAAAAAAAAAAATCTTATACCACTATCCATTGTAAAAGGGGAGAAATGTACAAAAGTGAGCCACTGATTCTATGAATCTTTATTTCAACAGATGTTATTAACTAGTTCTGTGAAAACCTGGATGTAGTCAGGTACTGTTTGAAACCCTGGCATAAGAAAAAAAAATTCTGCAGTCCTTTCTCAAGTAAAACATTCATTGCCCAAATAAATACTAAAAGAGTGGTCTTAGAGGGAAAATCCAGCCACTCATCCTTGGCTTCAGAGGTTCTTTGGCAGCAGAATTATTTTGCTGTGAAGGTTGGAATTGGGGGATGGATACAAAGGGATTGTCTGCATGGCATGGATCTTCACACTGCATAAGCTCCCTACATGATAGCTTTAAGAGGCAGGTCATGAGGCATGTCAGAAGCATCTACTGCAAAGCACAACCTCCCATACACGCCTATACTCAATAACAGATGTATTTGTATGACTGCTTACTACAAAAGTGACATTGAAATTAGAGCTGGGCAAAATTATTCATGAAAACATGTTTTCATTTTAAAAATGCCGATTCAGATCGATAGGACCAATTTGTGAATTTTGGTCAAATTGGAGAATTGTTTCCGTTAAAAAAGGAAAAAAATAGAAATGCTGAAGTGGTTGGTTTTGTCATTTCCTAAATGAAATATTTTGACCATTTGTTTCAGAAAAATGTTTTGTCTTGGAATTTTTCACAATTTTATTTAAAAGAAAAGATGCCAAAGTTTGTTTAAAACATTCATTAATATTGTTGAATAGCAAAAAGATTAACAAAAAATGAAATCTATTCATAGATATTTCAGTCAGAGACAGGAACTAAGTAAATAAACTCATCACTGTAAAAGGCATGGAATCGGTGCACAATGCTAATAACTGTGACTCAGCTTAAAGTATTTAACATCTTGGTCAACCAACAAAAACAAAGGCAAGCCTTTTATTGTCATTACAATATTCTAACAATGTTGATTTGGCTTTTTTTTTGGTTGTGAATTGTCTCATAAGCTTTTCTGAATACAACTTCTGTATTCAGTCTGAGAACAGTAAATCAGAGATTCCATTTTAGGTTCATGTAATGGTGTGTGTATGTGTATGTTCATTTATTTACTTATTTATTTTTAGAATAAGGAAAGTGATAGTTTATTTTAACTGTACATCTTGCACAGCTTAGATGGCTGGCTGTTCTCTTTCTAAACTTCTAAAACATAAAATATGTGGCTTTTAAAGAAAGCCTAATAAAGAGGGCATGCTCTGCTTTTCATTTGAAGGGAAGAAATATGTCTGCTTTAGGCTGATTAAAAGCAATTAATTCATTAAAGGGTGCTATTTAAGTCCCAACTAAAATTATTTTGCAACAGAACACAGCATTGGAAATAGCTGTCTTAAATACGTCATGATCTCTAGTTTTATCAGTTAAATGATGTCCCATCAAAATCTACTGTCAGCAGTTATTTATTGTGCTCTCCTCCTATGAATTATTTTTTGTATTGCCACCCAAAAGTGTACTTGTAAAAATCAAAGGTTTGGAAAGCGACATATGGTATTTATAGTAAGAACATGCTTGCCTTTCTCTGATATTAAAAAAAAAATGGTTAGAGAATAGAAGCAATGTTCATCACCTACATGCCTTGTCTTGAAAAATTATTGCTTGGATAATTTTAAGATGCGGTTCCCTGGATTTAGTTTAGGTTTTGCATATACAATAAAGGGCAAATGTCTCTGCAGTTCCCTGCTGAAATCAGCATAGGTCTTGTTCTGACTTCCCAGTCTCACAGCTTGGAAGAAGGCCATTATGAAGAAGCACAGAAAAGGGAAATGAGCCACTGCAAAGAAAGTCAACAGTGAAGATATACTTCACATCACTTTTGGCATGAATCTGAGCCCTTATGTCTGCTAGGAATGGATTTGAACAGATAACACAGAATAACCTGAGGGCTACAAAGAATTTCTCCTAATCATATGGATATATTTTTTACTTCGCAGAAAAGACTAGAACTGCTAGAAATTTTTTTTTTAATGTTAATGATGTTAAATGACATGAATGAAAGCTCAAAATGAGCAGTTGTATCTGAGTAAAGCCATTATTTGCCCTACAAGGCAATATGCTAAAAGAATACTGTACACTTAAGTGTACATTCATTAATCCTACTGAAATACTGATACGTTTTGTGTTAGCTATTTCCCCCTTGATGATGGAGAAAAAGGCAAAAAGATGTCAGTCTGATGAAGCACTAGGAAATTTTACAATATTCTTTGATTATACACCAGAAAAAAAAAGCACAAATATAACATGATATCACAATCCAAACTGCCAATGTTTTTCCAAAGATCAGACAATTTCAAATCACACTTAAGCTATATATGAGAAAACACCATTATAATATTATTCTTCTGGACTCTATACTATATTTCAGAATAATTAGGAGTTGAAGGCTGGATGGCTCTTTTTCCCAATAGTGGTTTCAGTGCCTTTCACCTCCTACTGTAACTCAGTAGTGACCTGAAGTCATTATTAGTTGACAGCTTTTTAGTGATCTATTGTAGTCTAACAAAATCCAGTTCCAAATCCATATCACAAAACCACTACTATAATAAGTACAAATCAGTATGTTTGACTTCAGCTTGCAAATGAATGCAATAAATGCCAGGCACCTATGGGTGCAGTGATCACAGAGCAGTTAAAACAGAACTCTGCTTTATTATATGTTCGATTAATCGGGGCAGTGCACAACAACGAGAGCTTCACAGCATCTACCCAGACTGCGTCTGGAAGCCCAGCCCTTAAAAGCACATCCCCCAATGTTTCAGTAGGGGAAAGAAGAGACGTGTTTATTGTTTGCTGATTCTGGGACTGGTCCTAGGCTGCCCTGGTCCATGGTATAGTTTAGAATATCTTCAGGGTTGATTATTGCTCTGAGGAGCTGATATTTCAACTGTATATCAATGAAGGTACTTCCTTTGGGGAAGCCCAGCTAGAGAAGTTCTTACAAACAATTTGCATAATATACACAACTTTGCTATCATGGGATAGGAGGGAAGGTCCTCTCATGGATTTGTAACTTGTTAATAGATAGGAAACAGAGGGAAGGAATAAATGATCAGTTTTCATAATAGAGAGAGGTAAATAGTGGTGTCCCCCAGGGTTTCTGTACTGGAACCAGGCCTGTTCAACATATTGATAAATGATCTGGAAAAAGGGCTAAACAGTGAGGTGGCAAAATTTGCAGATGATACAAAACTACTCAAAATAGTTAAGTCCCAGGCAGAGTGTTAAGAGCTTCAAACGGATCTCTCAAAACTGGGTGACTGG
Organism: Mauremys mutica; assembly: GCF_020497125.1. Taxonomy (NCBI): domain Eukaryota; kingdom Metazoa; phylum Chordata; order Testudines; family Geoemydidae; genus Mauremys; species Mauremys mutica. The sequence continues at coordinate 51,680,631 of NC_059076.1, read as the reverse complement.
GCAACAAAATGGCAGATGAAATTCAATGTTGATAAATGCAAAGTGATGCACATTGGAAAACGTAATCCCAACTATACATATAAAATTATGGGGTCTAAATTAGCTGTTACCACTCAAGAAAGAGATCTTGGAGTTATTGTGAATAGTTCTCTGAAAACATTCTCTCAATGTGCAGCGGGCAGTCAAAAAAGTGAACAGAATGTTGGGAGTCATTAAGAAAGGGATAGATAATAAGACAGAAAATATCATATTTCCTCTATATAAATCCATGGTTCGCCCACATCTTAAATAATGTGTGTAGATGTGGTCACCCAGTCTCAAAAAAGATATATTGGAATTGGAAAAGGTTCAGAAAATGGCAACAAAAATGATTAAGAGTATGAAACAGCTTCTGTATGAGGAGAGATTAATAAGACTGGGACTTTTCATCTTGGAAAAGAGACAACTAAGGGGGGATATGATAGAGCTCTATAAAATCATGACTGGCGTGGAGAAAGTAGATAAGGAAGTGTTATTTACTCCTTCTCAAAACACAAAAACTAGGGGGCACCAAATGAAATTAATAGGCAGCAGATGTAAAACAAACAAAAGGAAGTATTTCTTCACACAGCGCACAGTCAGCCTGTGGACCTTTGCCAGAGGATGTTGTGAAGGCCAAGACTATAACAGAGTTCAAAAAAGAACTAGATCAATTTGTGGAGGATAAGTCCATCAATGGCTATTAGCCAAGATAGGCAGGGATGGTGTCCCTAGCCTCTGTTTGCCTGAAGCTGGGAATGAGCAACAGGAAATAGATCACTTGATGATTATCTCTTCATTCCCTCTGGGGCACCTGGCATTGGCCACTCTTGGAAGACAGGATATTGGGCTAGATGGACCTTTGATCTGACTCAATATGGCCGTTCTTATGTTCTTATACGTAGTCTTACCTATTCCTACCACCTATGCCATCCTTTCTGGGTCATTTCACTGACACATTGGTCACAACACATGGAAGCAAATTGAATAAACTAATAGACATCTACAACTGTCTTCTTTTATAACATAACTACCTATAACATACAACTACCTTTTTAATATCTTGCTAAAAATTGTCTGTTTACATAGTGCATAATTACAGTTAGATAAAAAAACATTCAAATTTCAGTGGGACACAATCTATTTTTACAGCCAAAAATAAACTTTTATGTTAATAAAATAAATACAGGACAACTGAAACATCTCAAAACAGTTTGCTATGGAAGATATTAACCCTTGCCAAAAAGGCACAGTCAGCGCAAGTCACATTTGAGTTGTGAGTCAGTCTTATGCATTTGACATAAATAAAGATGCCATTAGTCCAAGGTGCGCGGCTTCTTTCTCTGTTTCATCAGAGCCTAGAAGCCATTGAGAATGTAAAATGTCTTAATCTGTTCAGATTGAGAAAGCAAGCAATTTAGTGAGAATGTTTAATTTCTTTCCTGCTTGAAGTATATTTAGTGCTCTTGAAAAGTTATTGATAGAATATTCTCACATGCACCGTTAGAGGGACAATGACCAGTGAGATATGAGAGTCATAATTTTTGCTTTTCCTACTTTTAATACATCATTAAAGAGATATTGTAAATATTTTTTTAAAAACTACTACACACACCAGACAGTGCTACTATGAATCACACATTGCTACTTATTGGATGTGTTTATATAACTGCAGCTGCTCCCATTCTTTTTCCTGTGCTTACAGCCCAGATTCAAAATCCTAAAATTAAGAGGAAAGAAAAAAAGTGGACTACATATGTTCTGAGTGGATTCAGATTACAGGACAGCACATCATCATCTGAGGAGGCAGCTGCTTTTAAGCTTCAATAGGAGTTATCTAACTAGAACTAGAAGATTAGTCCCTAGATAACCTATCACTGGAGGCATTAACTAGGAATCTGTAATACAAGCAAAAGCATTCACTACTTCAACATTAGCAGCTCTTTTAAATTGCTGCCAAGCACCACCAATAGAGTGTATACTGGCACCAAGTCCGTCCTTTGTAAAGATCTATACAAAATTGCATTGTTTCCTACAAATCAGCAGATTTAGGCCAGATTCTATTAATCTAAATTACCTTGTCTATCATCAAATTAAATGTAAAGCACTGGTGAATTGAATGGAAATCTTACCAAAACAGAATAATAATTTAAGCATTACATTCTGGGATATCTAAAAGAACAGACTATTTTGTAAAAGTACAAGCATCCATGTAGTAGATCAGATTATCTGCACCAGCATCTCTGAAATTCAATTTCTTTTTTTTTTTAAATCATTGCAAAGGGAGATGGACAACGTTTTGCCAAGTTTGCAATTTGGCAATGATGGAATGCCCCATGAATGTGATGAAAGTTAGATGACTGCTTAGAATTTCATATATTTTGTGAGAGAACAGAAGGAAGAATTATCTGAGGTCTCTAAACTGCAAGAAAAGAGGGGAAATTGGCTAAAAACTGAAGTACCAGAGGAATGGGCAAGCTGGAACTATTTATAAGAATGCTGGCAAAAGAATAAGTGCCTCACAATTTCAAATCAAAGAGTTGCTAATGGAGAGGCTGGAGAGTGAAAAGAGAAATCTGCAAATACATTTTATTTTGCTGCAGCTACGAGATGGGGAAATAGGAACAAAGAAATTAAAATAGGGTGAGAAAGTGAAATGTGAGTGATTGATTCTAATCTTTAGTATCTGGAAGTGTATCTGTGATCAGAATTGGACTCTTCATGCAGAAAATTATTGGGGATAATAGAAATGTAAACAACAACAAACTTCATAATCCAAATGTTTTAATCCTTTGAAAAAAGGACATAGAGCTACACAATGCAAAAGATAGTCAAATGAAAAAGGTATTTTAAATGCAAAGAATAACATATGTAGTGATCCACAGAAAAGTGAACTGTGTGATTTTTTGAATGTTCTCTGTAAACAGTAATTCTACTATAGACATTAGTATATAGGCAGCCATGTTACAAAAATAAATTAATACATACAACAAGGGAAACATCTATAGTAAATGGAATTGTCTAAATTACTTATCTGTCTCCATGCTAGCAAAGTTATTTAAATATTTAACAATATGCTATCTATCTGTCTTATAACTCTTATCATTGGTGTTTTCATTTATTTATTGGAATAGATGCAACAGAATCCATACTTCCTCCTGCATCCCAAATATATTCCTGTAGTACAGTTCAGTTGATGCAATTATTTAAAAATCTTCATTAAAATGTTATAATACTTGAAGTGCAAGTCTTATAATTCTCCCTACTATAAATTTTATAACCCAAAAGGTATATGTGCAAAATAAAGATACAATACTATGTAGGGATATTAAAGAAGGTTTATATTAGACATGGTTTATATGAAAAATAACTTATTGTTAATTGATGCCTCATAACTAAAGGTTTATGTTAAAAGTAAATTTGTGATTCTAACCTGCAAGCCACCAGCTGTGTCTGTGTGAAGCCTGCTCAAAGAAATACTTTGTATAAAACTTGTTAAACATTAATTAACTCTAAGTAAGCCAAAACAGTAGCTGTTATAGTGTATAGATAGAGACCCCCACCCTCTGTAAGTTTTCATCTCACTTTATCTTTGATTGTTAAAAGACAGGGAGTCTCACATAAATTGGTAACACCCCAAAAAGCAAAGAGACCGTGAAATAGATGTGATTAAGATAGAGAATGTATGTGACTGAATGGTTAGGGAGTTACCAGTCTGAAGAATTCAGTGTTGGCTGAAGAAGGTGTCAAGTGGGATCAACCAGATGACCCACCACACCTCAAAGGAAGAAAAAACAAGCATCTGACAGAATGGAGCCAGCCATCTGCTGATTGATTTAGCAACAGCAGAATGAAGCAACTCCTATCAACTAACATAGGGAAAAATCCCTATAAAACTGGACTCTAAAGAATAAGGACTTTGAGTCTATGGTTCTGATACCAACCTCCAGGAGCATCAGATGCATCTGACACAGACTCGGCTCCATCCTCATGACCAAGATACCTGGCCAGTAACTTGGCATGAGCAACATCTAGGCTGGTAACTATAACATCTATACAGAACCTGAATGAATGATTGTGTGAATGAATATGTGTGTGTGTGTATAAGGAATAAGTAGTAATAGAAATAAGTAGGAAAACATTGTCTTTTGTTTTGTTATGGTATTTACAATAAATGTGGCATCTTTGCCTTATCCCTCTTAATAAGATCCTGCTGGTTTTTATTATATTGGTACAACATTTACCTGTATCTAAATAATACATATAGGATATTGTGACAAAGTTCCTCCTCTACCTTGGTGGATCCTGCGCTTATTGGCGGATTTGCTCGCCTCAGAGATCTTCCCCTCTGGTGGAACTCAAAGTCCAGGTCAACTCCTCCTGTGTCTGATCAGGAGTTAGGATGTTTGGGGGGAACCCGGGCCCACCCTGTACTCCGGGTTCCAGCCCAGGACCCTGTGGATTGCAACTGTCTATAGTGTCTTCTGTAACAGCTGCATGACAGCTGTCTATAGTGTCTTCTGTAACAGCTGCATGACAGCTACAACTCCCTGGGCTACTTCCCCATAGCCTCCTCCAAACACCTTCTTTATCCTCACCACAGGACCTCCCTTCTGGTGTCTGATAACGCTTGAACTCCTCAGTCCTCCAGCAGCACACCCACACCCACACCCTCTCAGCTCCTTGCACCTCTTGCTCCCAGCTACTCACATGCACATCACAAACTGAACTGAGCTCCTTTTTAAACCCAGGTGCCCTGATTAGCCTGCCTTAATTAATTCTAGCAGCTTCTTGATTGGCTGCAGGTGTTCTAATCAGCCTGTCTGCTTTAATTCCAGAAAGTTCCTGATTGTTCTGGAACCTTCACTGTTACCTTAACCCAGGGGCGGCTCTAGGCACCAGCAAAACAAGCTGGTGCCTAGGGCGGCAAAATGTAGGGGGCGTCCCCTGCCGCCGGGGAGGGCGGGAGGTTGGGCCGGCGGACCTGCCGCAGTCATGCCTGCGGGAGGTCCACCGGAGTCCCGGGACGAGTGGACCTGCCGCCGGCATGACTGCGGCGGGTCCCCTCTTCCCGCGGCTCCGGTTGAGCTCCCGCAGGCATGCCTGCGGCAGGTCAACCGGAGCCGCGGGACCACGGCACCCGCCGCAGTCATGCCTGCGGCAGGTCCGCTCGTCCCGGGCTCCGGTTGAGCTGCCGCAGTCATGCCTGCGGGAGCTTAACCGGAGCCGCGGGAAGAGGGGACCCGCCGCAGGACCGGGAAAGGGCGGCGCAGCGCACCGCGCTGCTTGGGGCAGCCTGATTTCTAGAGCCGCCCCTGCCTTACCCAGGGAAAGGGGATGTACTTAACCTGGGGCTAATATATCTGCTTTCTATCACTCTCCTGTAGCCATCTGGCCTGACCGTGTCACAATACATATAATATGATACCTGCATCTACAATATATACATAATGATACCTGCATCTACCTTCAATAACTTTTCCTACAAACAAGAAATATGTAATTTCCAGCTTTTTATGGTACTTAGTTCATCTGAAACATTAGCAACATTGTAATTTCTAGACACTGTTAGCAATGGCACCAAATACGCAGAATATATTATGTGAGGGAAAGGGACAAAAGCCCAATCGACTGAAGCTTATTCAAGCTAATGATATGAAGAACTGGAAACACCCTTTTCCTCAGTTGCACTACGTATGTCCTACAGCATATTTGGTAGGTATCTTATTTGAGACAGAAGTTATTTATGTGCTTGCTCCAGAGATGAAAGAAAAAATGTACCATCTAAAAGGGAGGTGAGGGGGAATGAGCAACAATAGGATCAAGTTGTGCCTTTAAGGCCCTGTGCTATACTGAAGGCTGTTCAGAGCCACACCATCACTGAGGGAGCTTGGGGCTCATAGGCTGTAACAAGCTTCCCTGGGTGTGCATATAGGGATTGCATTGCAGTTGATATGCAAGTGAGGAGGGAGGCTGGCTCTTGCACTCTCCTACCCCCTATCTACTGTGAGTGGCATCTCCTGTAAGTGGAGCTTATTTGGGGGTAGAGGTTAGAAGAATTCACCCTTTTTTTAAATCTGACCCTTAGGGATGTTTTTTAAAGGGCTAAGGAGGAGAGGAATGGATGGCTGAATATCCAAGAGATAATTATTTTGGATCAAATTGGAAAATACACAACTACCCTGAATAGCATCTGTATTAGGCTATTTGTGGGTTGTTTTTTTAACAGTTCATCCAGACTTAGCAGCAAGGCCAGTGGAATACAAAGGGGTTAATAAACTAAAATCTGACATAGACTCCAGAGAGATTCTGCTAATCAAACACTTTTGTTAATAAAGGAAGCAAATCCAGATAATGCCCATCATCGAAGACAATGTGTCTTCACTGAGTCCCAACTCAAATGTCTATGATTTTGAGGTAAATTCTACCTGAGCTAACCAAAGAAAGAATTTCCCCCAAGATGGACTACTTAAGATTGCTAGTAAAACAAGGTGGGTGAGATCATATTTTTAATTGAACCAATAAAATATATTATCTCCCTGACCTTGTCTCTTTAATATCCTGGGAACTACACGGCTACAACACTACTGTATCCTTAACCTTGTGACAGCTGTTAGGAGGTGGCAGACATTGTTGAACATTTTAAAATGTAATCCAAACTAAAGTGGGAATTATTTCCAGTCAGCTGTTTTACCCTAAGAAGAATAAAAGGTGCTGAACGGGGTGAGAAAGGTGAGAAAGGTCATATAGTGCCCAGAGCTTCTCAACTCCTCACAGTATATTATCAGTAATATATGGGTAGTCCAAGATGGAGTCTTCATTGCTGAACTTTGTGCACATGTGGAAGGTGTGATCGGTTAAGAAAAAAATCTTTTAGTCTGTTTTCAAATGTCTCCTGTTTGGAAGTTATTCACATATATGGAACTGCAGCTATCTGGAATACATGTAACTAATATGGTTTTCTAAAAATATTTGTACAGACTCTGAACAAGAAATCCTCTTTTTTTAACTGCCCTCCATATACACTTAAAGATATTCACAACAGGAGATTGAAGAGGACGATGGTATTATTTACATGGCTTGTAGTACCTTGTTTACAAAATTATAATCATTTCAATGATTAATGTCTGCATCCTATGGAAGCATGCTTTCAATTTTGCCCTTGACTTGTCTATCATGCGATGTTGCCAATGCATATTATTCCCTGTCATACACTTCACTAACTGTGGAATCTGTAGGCAGAATAATAATGTCTTAAAACAAGCTCCCCCCACCCCATTTTTAATAAATGTGTCCCCTCCCCCATTTTCCAAAGTTGTTGAAATGAAAGTGTAGTTTCCTTGCTAATAAGTGGTGTCATCTCATCTGCCCACTGAAGCAGCAGTAGTGCCTGAAATCAAATATTCTGGATAGAGGGAAAGGTAAGCAAAACAAATAACTGCTGAACCCATGGAAGGCACGGGCGAAACTGTCATTGCAGAAAACAAAAGCATAATTAGATTCCTAATTATTAGTGTTAGAAGTGGTATTGTTATTAATAGGGGGGTTCATTTGTATACACTAATACAGGTGTGTATGGTGTTAGACAGTTGATTCTAATGGCATCTCCATCTCATGAATCTTAAGACTCTGACTGGAAGGGACAGAGACTTTTCTTTCTTCAGTTATATGAACCCCCACAAGATTTCATATTTAAATCCAAAGGACACTAACTCTTTTTGTTGTTGTTTTGGGGAAAAATAAAGTGGAGAAAGGGAAAAGAGGGAGAACCAGAAACTGTCCACTTTTCTTTTACCATAAATTATGGTAGCAACTAAAATTGTGATTTCCTCATCCACGTGTTTGAGTTTCTGTTTTTGGGGCCTTTTACAATGTTCACTGAAATGAGAATTAATTGCATTTCAGTTCATTGCTTTGTTGAAAAAAACCCTGAATTTAGTACTTATAAAGGCTTTCTTTTCTTTTATTTCCTTTCCTTTCCTTTTCTTGTTGTGTATATAAAGATTCTTGTCTTCTAACAAGTTCAGAAGCAAAAGGGCCTAACCTTTGATCTGCTCCTAGTTATTTAATATAGCCCCAAATGACCCAAATAAATTTTCTTAAATATCTGGCATGGATAGATGAAGCTGCTATTTTTGGAAACTGAAGTGCTCTATTTAGTCAGAAAGTCATCATAAGAGACATCAGCAGTGCAGCCGTCTCCACACTTCCCTGTGCCCAATTTATACTCCACCTTTACCTAGCGAGATCTCAGTCAGGAGAAGTGGATAGTTCAGCAACATGTCCATTTAGCTTCCTGTCTGTCTGAGACTGCCTACCGTGCTGCCAATTGTGGTCTGGTGGGTTTATTAAAAGGACAAAACGGTAACAACTTTCAATTACTACCACTGATCCAAGATGGCTTAGACTTGGTTTGCTACAAAGATAAGGCTCCATATCCCATTAATGTTCCCTTGATCCAGTCCCCTGCATCACTGAGTTCAACCATAGTTTCCAGGGTCAATGACAGCATTCTAAGGAGTCAGTAGGAAAAGAGGCACTTCTGCAGTCAGCATTAAAAAGCACAACGACTGTTCACTATTATTTTTTCACCCAGGTACACATCCTCTCTTCATTGTATGACATTTTTGTGGCAATGGGCAACAGGGGCATATACTCTTGCTTTCTCTCTCCTTCCCTCTCACCACTTTATACTTTATTATTGTTCAGAGAATAAAAAGCTCCAGACTCCAGCACAATCTTCTCTAGATCTACTTAAAAAATTAAAAGAAAAAAAAAGTTAGATATATTACTTGACGAATGTAGTTATTCATCAAATAATGTACAGTATTGCATAAATAGGATATGATCAGTTCTATTCTCATCTTAAGGTCTTGTAAGGATTTGGGCCCAATTCTGAACTGGAAATCTCTTCTATACTTGACCAGAAACATAAATAATCTTGAATATTAAATTAAGATCTCCATGGGAAATATCTTTAAATTCCTTTAGTATTTCTTTTTCCACCATAGAATGTAATTTGGAGTTTGGCCAGGCTTATTTTGTAGTAAGTCTTATTTTGGATTTCTTGCAGAAGGGCTGAAAATGCTTTATGGTATGATTATGCCCTTTCATTTGCAAATATGACTGTCTTACTGTATTGAGAGCCATATGCTTGCAACCAACAGTTTACTTTGGCTCTTGATGTTTGGGGCAAGAGGGCATTTTCAGAGGATACCACTGGCCATTGTACCAGTGTACATACATGTACACTGTACCTCCATGTACATGTATATACACACACAGAATATCCAGCAAAATAGACAAGTAACTTTATATTCTGTTACCTGTTTTTTCCTATCAGTGATTCTCCATATGTTGGCATAATTGTATTTAGATTTAGTGGCCAGCAAAGATAACATATAAAGATTCATAAGTATACTTAATACTATTGTATATTACATACTTTATTAAATTAAGAATTTTCAGTTACAGTCACATGAAGTGCAGCAAAGGCATATTGAACTGGTCTTATATAGCAATTAAAAGCCTTCTTCAAAGGCTAATCATTTGCAATTAGTCAGCTTCAATTAGTTATGAAACCACAGATTGCCCTCTCCAGGAAAACAGAATATATGGATGTGCTGATTAAAAAGGAACAGTAATCTTCAAATTGTGTAGCTCACAACTGATGTGCAGCTACGCTGTCTCCCAACTTTATTCTTTTCACTGTTTGATGAACTGATTGAGAAGAACAAGTTTCTGAAAACTTCCCAAAAGATGTATTGCCAATGTGAATTGAGAAGGATTTACTGAGCATTTCTGAGTTCAAATGTTCATACTTTAAATGGCTCCCCCCACTCCCAGCACCATATCATACAATTTGTGAAGCTTGAAAATTCTATTAGTAAAATTATATGTTCCTCCTTTGTCTCTTCTGGCAATCAAATTTAAATGATTTTATAATATGTAATATAATCAAAGTGCAACACTCTTAAAGCTGTTTTGTAGCTCTCTCTTAAAAGAGATATCAAGGAACGCTGTGTTAAAATTACTTTCAAAAAGCTCTAGATGGACATAAAAATCTTTGGTTAATATTAGGACAACCCCAGTCACTATTGAGCTCTGTGCTATTGGACAATTTATGAAATCATTGCATATTGGACTGATTTTGACAGGAGACTTTTATAAACACTGTCACTGCTATTCACCTTACGTATGGTCATGGATTTCCAGGAGCTGGTTTACTGGGAGCCTGGGCTTTCTGGCCTGAAGAGTCTTTGCGTGACTAGTATAGTTTATGCTAGAAGCACATGCAAACAAATATGAATCAACCATCTGAAGAGCAATGCTGCGTGGCTGAAGGAAAGCACTGTGGGTATTTAATTCAGAAAGTCAGTTTCTATTTTCTATTGGTGTCCCAGACAATAGATTGTTTGGAAGTTTTGTTTTAGTTTTGCATTAAAAATGCAAATATAGGGCAATATGCTCCCTTTTGTTCCATAAGGCAAAGCATGGCAAGCACACACAATCCATGTAATAATAAGCCTGGGTGTACGGAGCAGATCAATAAGATTGGTAAGTGGTATACTTGTCCCACCCAGAAACACCCCATGTAAATAAAAAGGAGCATTTGGTGGAATGAGGGGAAAGTTCTTCAGAAGGTTCCTCAGCATGGTTGAGGAACGACGACTCTAGGTGAAGTGTTTCCTTAGCAGAACAATGCAATACAGCAGGGACAGGCTTTGCCAGCCCTTCTGAGCCTCCACCCCATCCTTACCTAAGGCCTGATCCAAAAGTGAAGTCAGTAGGATTCAGGCCTATACCTAATGTTCCCTTAAAGCTCCCCTGGAGGGTTTTGTGAGGGATCCGGTGACCATCCAGTCCAACAGGCTCACCTCCACTCACGGAAGCAGAGAGAGGAATAGATGCATAGTTTGTAAAGTAAAGTAAGATGTAAGCTATTATTGTTATTGCATTATTATGAAGCAGCCAGACTGCCTTAATCATATACCATTCTTAAATCATTTGGAAATAACTAGACATGTACATTTAATTTCAATGATTTACTTCCATTGTAAACTTTGAGGGGCAAGGAGTTTCCACGCATTACATGTGTGTATGATACCTTGCACAGTGGGCACCTGAAAAACAGAAGGATCCCACACAATATCAATGCAAGTGTCTCTTTAATTTCATACACTCATACTCTACCAATTTTATTGACACTCTACCGGCTCTGGAAGAATTGTTTGTCATATACAGTGATAATGAAAAAAAATATTGTTCAGTGGTGTTGCCTAAATTTAAACTAGTACTAGTTTGCCAATATTAAAATATAAGTGTAAATATGATTATAATAGTGGAGCAGGTTTTATTATTGTTATTATTGTTGTTATTATTTATTTATTATTATTTATATTATTTGTAAGAGTCTATTGACAGTGTGACAATAACATGTCTTAATTCTAGTCAGGCATTTGTCCCTCGTGACATTCTCAAAAGCAAATTGAGGAAATACGGTCTAGACAAAATTACTATAAGATGGTGAAAACTGGTTGAAAGATCATATTCAAAGAGCAATTATCAATGGTTCACTAGTGTGGTCTCCCACAGGGAACTGTCATGGGCCTGGTGCTATTTAATATTTTCATTAATGAATTAGGTAGTGGAGTGGAGAGCACAGTTATAAAAATTGCAGATGTTGCCAAGCTGGAAAGGGTTGAAAAAAATACAGGATTAGAAATCAAAATGATCTTGAAAAATAGGAGAATTGGTCTGAAATCAACAAGATTACATTCAGTAAAGACAAGTGTATTAAGCACAACACTTAGGAAGGAAAAAAATCAAATGCACATATATATATTGAGAATAACTGGTTAGGCCAGGGATTGGCAACCTTTGGCATGTGGCTCGCCAGGGTAAGCTCCCTGGTGGGCCGGGCTGGTTTGTTTACCTGTTGCGTCCACAGGTTTGGCCGATTGCAGCTCCCACTGGCTGCGGTTTGCTGCTCCAGGCCAATGGCTGTAAGAAGCCGCAGCCAGTGGATCTCTCGGCCCGCGCCACTTCCCGCAGCCCCCATTGGCCTGGGACGGTGAACTGCAGCCAGTGGGAGCCACGATCAGCTGAACCTGCAGGCGTGGCAGGTAAACAAACTGAATCCCAGCCCGCCAGGGGCTTACCCTGGCAAGCTGTGTGACAAAGGTTGCCAATCCCTGGGTTAGGCAGTAGTAGTGCAGAAAAGGATCTGAGGGTTATAGTGGATCATAAATTGAATGAGTCAACAATATGATGCAGTTGTGAAAAAGTTACCATCCGTCTGGTGTGTAATAACAGGAATGTTCTATGTAAGAGCTAACTGTCCCAATCTGCTTGGCACTAGTGATTCCTCAGCTGTTCTGGGTCCCACACTTTAGGAAATAGGTAAACAGATTAGAGAGAGTCCGGAGGAGAGCAAAAATAATTATAAAAAGATTTAGGAACTTCACCTATGAGGAAAGGATAAAAATCTGCTCATGTTTAGTCTTGAGGAAAGAAGATTAGAGGGAGACCTGATAAAAGTCTTCAAATATGTTAAGGGCTGTTTTAAAGATCAGTTTTTCTCCAGGTTCAATGAAGGTAGGCCAAGAAGTAACCAGTTTAATCTGCAACAAGGGAGATTTAGGTTAGATATTAGGAAACATTTTTTAGCTATAAGGATAGTTAACCACTGAAATAGACTTCCAAGGGAGGTTATGGAATCCCCATCACTGGAGGTTTTTAAGAAAAGTTTAGACAAACACCTGTCAGGGATGATTTAGGTGTGACGTTTTACCCCATAATGCTTTATAGAAATATTCTTATAAGTGTAAATATGGCATATCTAGCATAAAACATATTCCATTTATGTCATATTTACACTCACAAGCATATTTCTATAAAGCATTATGGGGTGCAAGCCATGTAACATATCTTTGCAAAAGTTATGATCTACTGAGTGTGTTCATCCCATTTGTATGACTGTATAATTCTTGTATTTGAAACTAGGAATATAAAATATAACTCTGAGGTCCTATTCTAGTTATATTTTATATTCGTAGTTTCAAATACAAGAATGATACATTCATACAAATAGGACGAACACACTCAGTAGATCATAACTTTGTAAAGATATGTTACATGGCATATCTAGCATAAAACATATTCCAGTTATGTCATATTTACATTAATAAGCATATTTCTATAAAGCATTATGGGGTGCAACATCACACTAGGTATAGTTGACTCTGCCTCAGTGCAGGGGGCAGGACTAGATGATCTCTCAAGTTCCCTTCTAGCCTTACTTTTCTATGATCCTATGTCAATGGAATATTGTATCCAACAAAAAAAAGTTAAACTAACTTAAGAGAAGGCAATGTATATTTTAACTCACTTGTGCTTTGAGATTATAACACATAGATTGCAAGATTCTCTTAGCAGTTTGTATTCATTAGATCATGTGTTAGGAACAGAGAGCTAGACCACAATGGGGACTTTGATGCCTAACCACCACTTTAGGCACCCAAGACTAACACATAGGTTCCACTGACATTCACAAAACCATTGCTCATTTACCAGCTAACCCTGTAGACTTACCTAAATGTCCACTGGTGACATCTCCATGGTGCCTGCTGGTGGGCATGCACACAGCCACTTAAGTCCTGACACCACTAAACAGTGAGAAAGACCCACCATTAGAATGGCCTCCTTAATAAGGTGGCTAGGGTACTCACTGGGGAGGTGGGAGATCTAAGTTCAGGTCTGACATCCCAAGTGAATGCACTAAACACTGGGCAATTGGGTATAAGGTCATCATCCCCTCTGTTTTCCTTGAGAAAGAGTCAACCTGGCTTAGGCACTCAACTCCGTTTGTAATGCTGGGCCTAACACATACCTCTCTCCTCACCATTTCCTACTGCTAGTCTAGAAAACTCCCTGCTCAGCATGCTGATTTTTGTGAATCCCCTTTTTAGGTGCCTAATTTATCACATAGAGAGCCTGGGCACCTAATTTGGGGTTGTTAATTCTACCAGGTGGCAGGGTGTCTAATAGTTAGGCATTGTGTCACTCAATCTAAGCTCCCCTGTTGAATTTACCCCAGAGTTTCAGCCCTAACTTTTGATTTTCTTGGGTTTAAGTTAATTTTAACTATATTGAACCAAGAAGGTTGTTTAAGAAAACAGGCTATGATGAAAACAAAGAGTGTGCTTAATGGTAAAAATGTGAAACTTAAGACCCGACCTCTCAAAAAACTGAAAATCATCTACACTGCCCTGCCAGTGACCTTGTCTCTGGCCTGTGGGATCTGGACCATTGTTAGGTTTGACAGATAATTTAGCATCAATGTCAGTTTGTTATTTGGACTTTTTTTAAAAGTAGATTACAAATTGTCAATATTAATAATTGTACACAAATGGGGGGGAAAAATCACTTCCCAAGAGTAGTTCCATTCACCATCTATAATTCCATAATACACTGAGCATTTTGCCTTTAGAAAAAGGAATTTGTAAAACAATGGACTTTCATTTCTCATGACAATTACAGCTTCATCACTGATTATAGGGATCATCATATAATTCAAGTTCTATCAATGCCAGTTCCAGAATCCACGTTTTTTCAGGATTTTGTGGAGAGAGAATAAATGGCATATTAATGAAATGCATAGACTATACTCAACTGAGAGGACTGCAAGCACCAGTCAGGACAGACACCTTATACAAAGAGACCACAGGTTAATATATCTGGAAAAATAATAATCTTGGAGTTGGAAAGGGATTGGGCCTATCCAAATTATACCCAGCTGCTGCTGGCCACAAGAGAATGTTGTAGCAACCCCCCGACACCTAAGAACTACCCTTATGCTGGAGAAATCCTGATGAAGCAGGTTAGATCTGTTTTGTGCCATCTGGTGATGCAACGAGTGCATAAAGAGGTCATAGTGGGGTTGATAATCTGGTCCAGTCTCTTCAGTCCTGGCCATGTAGAAGTAGATATTAAAGGAGTTCAGAAAATAGCAACACAAATTATCAGTAGCTGGAAGGAATGATTTATGATGAGGAGAGATTAAAAGAGCTAAATATGTGTAGCATGGCTAAAATGAATGAAAGGGAAGTAAGGTAATACTGCAAGAATAGAGAATAATTACTAGGAATGATCCATGAAGTTATAATGAGGAATAACAGTAAGAAAATAAAGGGAAAATATAGAAAAAATGAAAATTAGGGAAGTTTTCCTGCCCATGACTTATGCAGGCTTCAGTGAAATTCACATCTCTTGGGACTTAAACAATACACTAGAAAATGTACTGTGCACAATAATTCTATATTGACTGGGGAGATAGACTGGATGAGCTAACATGGATTTTCCCTTTTGCTTTCATGATTCTTTGAACTGGCCATTGACAACATTAAACAAAATATTCAATATATAAATCTATACCAATCCATGGTACACCCACACCTTGAACACTGTGCAGATGTGGTCACCCCATCTCAAAAATATATATTAAAATTGGGAAAGTTACAGAAAAGGGCAACAAAAATGTTTAGGGGTATGCAACAGTTTCTATATGAGGTAGGGTGACCAGATGTCCCAATTTTATAGGGACAGTGCCGATGTTTGGGTCTTTTTCTTATATAGGCTCCTATTACCCCAGACTCCCTGTCCTGATTTTTCACACTTGCTGTCTGGTCACCCTAATATGAGGAGAGATTAACAAGACTGGGAAAAAGAAATGACTAAGAGGGGATATGATAGAGGTCTACAAAATAGTGACTGTAGTGGAAAAAGTAAATAAGGAAATGCTATTTACTCCTTCTTATAACACAAGAACTAGGGGTCACCAAATGAAATAATAGGCAGCAGGTTTAAAACCAACAAAAGGCAGTATTTCTTCACACAATGCACAGTCAACTTCTGGAACCCTTTGCCAGAGGATCTTGTGAAGGCCAAGACTATAACAAAGTTAAAAAAAATAACTCGATATATTCATGGAGGATAGGTCCATCAATGACTATTAGCCACGATGGGCAGGGATGGTATCCCTAGCCTCTCTTTGCCAGAATCTGCAAATGGGCAACAGGTGATGGATCACTTGCTGATTACCTGTTCTGTTCATTCCCTCTGAAGCATTTGGCATTGGCCACTGTTGGAAGACAGGATACTGGGCTAGATATATCTTTGGTCTGACCCAGTATGGACGTTCTTAATATGTCAATATACAAAAACATTTTCCCCAAAATGTTTAAGGTTAATATTTAAGAATAAGTTGATGGGAGTTGTTTTGATTCCTACATATCCTTAGGAAAATCTTTAAAAAGGGACATGTGAGACCTGTGATTTTGAGGAGAACCCTGTTCATTGAGGTGAACTGCCACTGAACAGAAGTGAAAGCATTATCTGAAACATCGATACTGCTATTAAAATAGTGTTGTCTTCTGGTGTTAAGAGTACAAGCCAAATGCTGATCCCACTAAAGTGAATGGCAAAGTTCCCATTGACTGCAATGGGACCAAGATTTAGTCGTAAGAGCATTACCAAATTAAAGGCACTACATCTGTGTCATTTATTTAGAATCTATTTATACCTGAGTGGCTGAGACTTCCTGAAAATTACTTAATTCCATAGGTCTGGATTGAACAACTTTTACTTTGATGAGCACTTACTTACAAGGTAGTTCCACCGAAGTCAGTCACTGTGAATAGATGGCCTTCAACATGAGTAAGGGTTGCACAGCCTTCTGCCTAATGTATTAGAGTGAATATGGTGTAATGGATAAATATAGGTTGTATTTTTAGTTAGCACTTTTGAGTTTTTTCAGCTAGGAAGATGGGATGCAGCAGGTCACAGAGAATATACTAAATTCCCTGCTGAAGAGATTCTTGTGTGTTTGCACATACAAACATTACTACTAAGGATAACAGATCTTTGGAGAAGTTCAGAGACTAGGAAGTTTCAATCAAGAGACACAGGAGCTGTCTTCAGGAGCTTTGTTTCTCAGATGAATTTACTTTGTACCTCTTTTGCTCTTGTTTACAGTCTGCGATTTGGAGCATATTTCTAGTTACTTCCAGAAATCAAACTTGCTAATATGTCTCCTACTTGTTCATCAACTATACCCAGCTGTGCAACAGACTAGCAAACAGAATCAACCATAAAAGCACTGTCTATTCTTTGCAGAAAATGGGATTGATGATGCCTAAAAACCATGCATTTTGAACTGCACACATTCAGATTTAAATAAATAAATAAATAAGTGTAGCTAAGACTCCTAAATTTGAACCAGCATACAGTAAGATGTTGCTATGGTGCCATTAAAACACATCTTTCATTTTGTCTTCTTTTCTTGTGTAAGGATAAGCTGAAAATGTCTTTTAAATGAATAAACAAACAAGTAGGCAGATGTATATATTCAGATTTCAGTAAAAAAAAATTAGCATAACTCAAGATGCTTGGGGAGCAGACTGGAAATATAGACACTGAGTGAGATTCTTTGGGTGTTACCAAGTTATGCTCATTGCAGGACCCAAAATTGGTGTGGGCAAACGTGGCTTAAAGCCAATCCTGGGGACAACCGAGAGCTGATTTGTCTCCTGGCCTAAATCAGAGCTGTTTCAGGGCTGCTGTAATCTTCACCAGCTGCAGTACACTCCTACAGGCCATTTCATTCCTCAGGAATCACCAGAGCACAAGGTTTTCTGGCCACAAAGCTTTATGGCCTATATGATGATGGGTCTAGGAACATAGGTCTAGGTGGCATAGAATTAGTTTTGCCACATGGAGATTCCCTGGTTTGTTATATTGATTCTGTCTGAGAACTAACAGGTACTGGTAGAGCATGGGCCATTTTACATGAAGGTAGATGCACTTAGAAGGAGGTATCAAATAGGGTAACTCCTGAGTCTTTGTTCTGGGAGTCATCTTAATATGAGTATATATAGTTGTATTTTTCTCTCTCTAGAGATATGCGTAATTTCAAAAAATGGCAGTGTTTTTGAACTAAAGACTAAAGACTAAAATATAGTCTTAATGTTTATGAACAAAAAGAGCTCTCTTCTCCTAGCAGCTTTGCTGAGTCAATATTATTAAACTGAAAGAACAGAGGCCTGCATCAGATGAACACCACAGGCTCAATTTATCATTGTAATCTGGCTACTTTGCACCATGCTGGCAGCATGAAGCAGCTACCATCAACTTAATTGCTCCCAGATGGCAGAGGGATGCCATAGTGACTCCTACATCTCACCTCATCTTGGCCACTAGTGTTAGGGGCTCAGGCAGGGCAAAGGAGAGGTGTGCGTCCCTATGTCAGGCTGATCCGTGGCTACCAGAAGAGTCCTTTGGGGCTATGAGCATCTGAACGTAAGTCAGAGCAGACTTTACCCAGAATTTGGAAAATGTAAAAGTGTCTCAAAGCCCCCTCTTGCAGTTTGGCCAGACTGTCAAATCTAGTCCCTTATTTATACCCATATTTAGACACACATCTGCAGTTTTACAGATACAGTGGACAGTGCACACTTTATAGAATGCACATTGTATTTGTGTTTTATAAAGTGCATTTGGTGCTAATGCATACTTTATGAACCACATATGGGCTGTGCAGTCATTGATCCAAAGCACTGAAATGCTTTAGCTCCACAGGGTGGGAAGAGATAAGGTAAGAGGAGACCCAACAGAAGGAGCAGGTCTCATCCTTCTACCATGGGTGATTTTTTTAAAGAAGTAGAAGGATCTTTTATAACTTACTATATCCACAACATTAATGAGGATAATGTTAAGTGGTGAAATATCTTCCCTGACTTTCCAGCTCAATCTTTTGCTTGTTCAGTTAAGTGAACCAGATTTTCATGTTATGTATATGTTTTAATATTCTTCTCAGAGTGAAAAGTTTGGCCTAGGAGAATGCTCAACAGTTTGGCATGTCGCTAATAAAGTAGATCTCTTAGGGACTGGAAGTGTGTCTTGCTGGGACAGTGCTAAGTATAATTGCACTCTGGTACTGTCACAGTGAAGAAAGAGTACATCTCCTTCCATTCAAAAATGAGAGATGATACTTAAGGAACAGCCAGCAATTGACAGCTCCACAAAATGTAGCACTTTAACCTTGAAGTTTTCCCTGGTTAATCTTATTTCCGTGTACTGTTTGTGAACTAATCCTGTATTATAGAGCAGAAACTCACTCAACTGTTTAATATCATATCAGGGCATTATAATCACCTGTGGAAGTACAATACTCATCATACATTTCCCAAGTGTTTTAGTTTGTAAACTCCTGATCAAATCTGGACTATACTTTTAGCATTAGAAGGTATCATGTGACTCTTCCTCACTCTGTCCAAATAACCAGCACAGTTACAATAAATGGGTGACTCGATATTCACTTTTCTATCTAGCTGTCTTTAAGATATAGTTTCATGGACTTTTTGTACCAGGGATTGATTTACCTAATTGAGGAATAGCTTTGTATGTGATTTTTTAAATCCCATCTATTTATTTTAGGAATAATTGCCATGTTTGTAATTATTTCAAAGGAATAATACAAATAATGTTTTAAAATAAGAATACAATAAATAATAACAAAGAGTGACTAAGGCTCTGACAGCCAAAACAATTTTTTGCTTGTAAATGACTACGCTGATTAGCCACAATGAAATATTTACTCAGATAACATATAAACCTAATTTTTTACCAGAGCCAAAGTCCACTGAGATCAGTGCAAAGATTCCCAATCCTGGATGAGGGGGAGGTACCTGGAGAATGAGTCCACTTCTCACTCATCCATAGCTACAGCTCCTGTCTCATGAGGCTAGACTACTCTGAGAGTTGCAACTTGGCACTTAATATTGTAGCATCACTCACTCAAATTTGGCCTGACTGTCCCTCCATCTTGACAGAGATGCATCTGGGCCAAACCTGAGATGGAAGGCCTGTGCAAGTGCTCCCAGTGCACATTGATTTATCTGGGCCTGATTTTGGTGGGTGCAATTTTATCCAGGAACACCTGCACTTCTGAAATCCAGGACACTTATTTATGTATCTAACTTTTGGTGTCTTTTGGTGGCGGGGGAGGGGGGAAAGGATCTTTTTCTTATTATGAAATTTAGGATGGGAGAGTAGGATTTGTGTTAACTGTCTTCTACAGTTAAAACATGATCTAAAATGAGCTAATTGTTTCAAAAAAGAATTTAAAGCCACTGGTTTATCAGCGTGTATAAGCAGATAATTGTAATTATATTTTAGTTTGGAAACTTCCCAGAAAATACCAGGATTAGAGTAAACACAATAGAGTGTTTAAAACTTTTAACAGGTTCAACATTCTCTTTAAGCCTTTCAGGGAAAAAACTTTGTTATATTTTCATCCATATAAACTGTTTGGCCATCATTAATGAAATCATTAGCTTTGAAAGCTGACAGCTGTTTGGCCTTTTCTTTATCATTGGCTTCTCTGGATCCAGAGAACACTTTTAATCATATTTCCTATAACTAATGTATGAGGGCCAAACATCTCTTATAACAATTGTATATAGCTCTCTTCTATCAATGGTACATGTCAAAAATGAGGATGTATATAGCACTTATAATTCTCTACTTTATACTGAAAGTCCTAATAAAGCAATTCCAGACTTTTTTAGGACTTCAGAAAATGTTCCTTAAATTGGCAAAAGACTTGGCATGCTTTTTTTGTTATTTTTTAAAAAGGTAATTGTCCATATTTTACTTCGACTTTAATGGATACTGTATATTGGTTGAAATCCAAGACAAGTACTATTGGGTTACCAATTTCTTGACATTTATTTTTATGAGTGCTGTTCTTTATATTTGTGAGTAGAGTACTTTTGAACAGGGAAGGAAATCCTGAAGCAATATTTTCAAAAAACCAAGACAATTTCAAGGCAGAATATTTTAAGATGGGGTTCAGTTTGTAAGTAGCTAGTAACCATTTAATTCACCCATGTGCACATGACCAGCACAAAGGCTATGTTCCACGTAAGTTCTACTTAGAAGACTTAAGAGGTGCTACACAAGCAGTGAATTCTATCCTAATGGATAAAGTTCTAGTTTTGCAAAATATAAATATGTGAGAGAGGCTGAAATACAAAGTTAAGGATTATACTTAAAAAAAAAGGAAATATGAAACTACACCACTGTAGAAACCTAAAGAAAACTTTGACTTTGCATTTCCTACATAATATTTGCGTTTCTTACAAAAGCTATAATGTCCCCTTAAGTGTTTTATCTCTTAAGTAACTGATAGATATTTACAACCTTAGCATGAGCTTAATGACTATTTTTTTAAAATGAGAATTTAAATAAAGCCTTTTCCACAAGCTATGGAACTATAATTAAAAGATAAATTTCATTTACAGAGTCTAAGTCTGTATAAGAAATACAAGTAGATTAGAGATGAACAAAATGTTAGGACAGATTAAAAAACAACATAAATTCATTGATTCTCATGGAGCTATGCCAATTTAAATCAGTTGATATTCTGGTCCATAATTTCTATTTGTCCCTATGTAAAATTATCAAGTAGGTTTTTCTTATTCTCAGTCTATATCTAGTTGTTCATTCATCCACCCATCTAAGCTTCTGTGGAGAGATAGAAATACTGTCCCTTTCCAGACTCAACTGTTACCCCTGCCACATGGTCGACTACTCATACAAGGTGAAGTCCATTTCACCTCAACAAACTCAGATTCTATGCAGATTAAATGTGGATAGGTTGGGTGCATTTACCCGCCAATCGAGAGGTGAAGAGTGATGCTGTTCAGCCTATGGAGGTTGCAGAACACTGGTATGGCCAGAGTCCAATATAAAGTTATATTTGGGGAGCAGATTTTCAGATGGTATAAATCAACATAGTTCCATCAATGTCAATATGCAAATTTACACTGGCTGAGGATCTAGCCCATGGAATCCACTTGTGATTTCTCCTGAAAATAGGATTTATTTCTAAAATAAATGTTGCTAATAAGGAGAACATTGGTAAGCTACTGGGGGATCTAAACAGCTTGGGAAAAAAGCATAAAACTGGAATGTGAATTTCTATGTCGATAAATGTTAGAGCTGGTCAAATAACAACAACATTATTCATATATAGTATATTCAATGATTAGTAGAGGGACAAATATTATCCTATAATCTGTAATTACTAATAAATAAGATAATGGCTCCTTTTCATATATTCTAAATGTACTACTTACTGTTTCAGCTGTAAGGTAAAAGTACAGCTTTATATCTCAGTCTTAAACCTCTAAAATTAGCTTTAAATTGCCATAAGAACTGCATAGAGTTAACAGAAAAATCACTCAAAATGCCCTCAAAGTGTTAAATGTGCAGTGTTTTTTATTGTGGCATAACTTCATTTTGATATTTCTGAAGAGATTTCTAAATAGATACACCACACTACTTGCTGGTAAATTAACAAGTACAGTCACATGCCAGCAGTGCATGGCAAGAGACAAACACTGTCAACTCATCTGGCTTTTAGCTAACATTACATACTGTGAACCAGAGATTATCACAGTGTAAATCTTCCATTCAGTTTGTGATTTAGTCCTGATTAGAGCTACATTAAAATTTTTCAGATTAAACTTTTTACGCCAAAAAGTGCAGGTTGGAGTCAACTGAAACATTTTAGTGAATTTGTTCTGAAATCTGAAGAAATCAAAATATTTTGGCATTTTAAAAATGAAATGTTTCCATTTTTCATTTTGAAACTACTTTTTCTTTCAAATGTTTTCAGCTTTTTGGTTTGCTGAAAAATTTGAAAGCTTTTAGGTTTGGGTCAACTTAAAATAATTCTTTCCCCCGCATGGTTTTTCAATTTCTCCAGTAAAGAGAAAAATCATTTATTTGCACATCTCTCGTCATGATATTTTCTCCTAGAGCATAACTTAGACATAAGTTTGCAATGAGTCAGGGTTAAAAAAAAAATTAAAAAAGGTCCCAATGCACTTTTGTGCTGCATATGGAAAGGCATCATATCACAGGAGAAGGGATACAGTTCTGGAGCCTTAAAATTCTATCTGCCCTGCAGGGTAAATTTCATTAAATAACACTGAGTTGCCATAAAGATGACACTCCCTTTCTGCAAAAAAAAGTGGAATTTTAATGCTCCAGGACTGTAGTATAGTTCCTCTTTATATGATGTACTATAGAGGGAACTCCAGTGTTACTAGACCTATAATATTACATTAAACTCTGAGCACTTCAGAGAAAATGCAGGGAGTTCAGAGAAGAACAATTAAAAAAAGAAGATCAGGAGCTGGAGGCATCTCTCTTAAAAACACCAGATATAATTTTCAGGGTACCTCTTCTGGGGTACTTTTGACCTGTTCTGTGAGCTGCCGCAGAAATGCCCTCTCAGGCCTCTGGCTGTCACTTCTCTCTGGACAGAGTCAGCTATTTCAAAGCAGAATGCATTTATTTAAGGAGAAAACATAAAACAATAAAAGGATCTAAATCCATATTTAAGCTTACCAAAGGCCTACCCAATCCCCACACCTAGTCCTCATTGGAGTCCCTGATAGGTTCCCAAGTGTTTCAACCCCTTCTTTAAGGGTTTGCCTTACTTGATTATGATGGTCATGTCAGTTTGTAGCGGCACAAAACCCACTGTCATTTCAAGCTCAGCCTTTGTATCCCAAAAGCCTTTGTTCTCAGGCCTCCTGAAACAGGTTAAAAACAGTTGCTGCCCCTTTCCCCAAGCGCTAAGTCTTCAAAAGCTGGGCATCTGCATAACCAGCCTTGGGATTTTGCATTAGTCACCTCCTAGTGATTCCAGATTCCACAAGGAATCCACTCTATGAGCCAAATACATATAAACACTTTTTGATACAAAGGTCTATGAATATTCTGAGGGTCCATCTCGTTTTGCTCCTCTCAATGCAATTTTTTTTTTAAGTTTTTCATGCTTTCAAGGGCTGGCTCAAACATACAGATGATGTTAAATACAATCACCTCAAGATATGCCAGTGTTCATCATATCTGGCAAACTAGGTTTTTTTGGACATTCCACATTTTGAGTGAAACATGCTGCCTTTTCTCATAGAATCATATAAGATTAGAATTGGAAAAGACCTCAGGAGGTCATCTAGTCCAATCCCCTGTTCAAAGCAGGACCAACCCCAACTAAATCATCTGCTGCACTGCCAGGGTAGGCAAAGTTCTAGAGCCATAAGAGAGTTTTCTAGTCCAAAGACCCTTTAACCTAGGGAAAGATGCACTGCGTTGAGAGTCGGGTGACCATGAGTTCCAATCTAACTGATGCTGCCTACTGTTTATATTCCTGTGCAATTCAGTGCCAATATTAGTAAGCAAGTCTTCTTACCCCATCTTAGAAAGGAGTCAAGTATCACACTCCCCATTTTATAAATAAGTTAACTGCTAAGTTGTTCCAATCATTTCAAGCAGTTCCAGGACTAGAGCTCAGGTCTTTAACATAGCAGATACAAGTCTTAGTCACTCAGTCACGTTGCACAACATAACACAAAAATCTTTCCAGCATAATAATTCAAAACAACAGCAACAACTAAGTAGTGAAAGTCCAGTTACCTGGGACTTTCAAAGCTTGGTTACCAAATGCAATGCAGTGAACCATCTTTCATTAGCAGACAAATAGACTGGATGATCTAATAGGTCTTTCCTATTCCTACCTTCTATAATTATATGAGTTAATGAATCAGGAAAAGAAATGTAAGGTAACAATTTTATGCATGGTACAGAGAACGGTTGTTTAAAAGCATTTTTTCCTGCTTAAAAAAACCCCAAACACCATACTCAAAAGGTCTGAATTTTTATACTGACAGATTTAAAAAAAAAAAAAAAGAACTATGGAAACAGCTTGTTGATATGAATGCCCTATAATTGGTACCTCTGGTGTTTTGCTATGATTAACTGCTGCAACACCAAAACATATTGTTTTTCTCCCTTTATAGGATATTATTTGAGAAGATCATTAACTCCCAAGGATAAACCCATAGAAGAGGGCCTGGAACAGAGGAAACGAGGTCAGGTTCCCTCCATTTTCCATAATTATTCTGTTGTGGTGGAGTTTGGTCCTCTGTGGAAAGTACAGGGTGTTTCACTCTTAGAATCTGTGTCTTGTCTGAGATCTTACAGATCTCAAGATATGTCTGCTGGAGACATAGTGCTATCAGTGTGAAAGCTATGAATAAGATTCTCGTCCCTGCTCTGGCTCTTGTACACTTGGTAAAGGGACTCTAAAAGCCCTGGATCCAGTCATAGAAGAATTTTGTCAGCACAGAAACTGAGGAAGATAATGCAGGCTGTTTTCTGAGGACCCCCCTCACTATCCCTAGCACAAGGGTGTGCTGGGGTTGTGGCAGGGTGAAGACACATGTCAGAGTTGGGGCCAGAATACATAGGAAGCTCGGGGGCTCATAGGCAGCCAGTGACAGTCTGACATAATTTAGACAGCTCTTAAGGACTTGTCTACATAAACATTTGGACTGCAGCAAGATAGGGTGTGAATCTACCCCACACTAGCTTGCCATGTACTAACTGTCCATGTGGAGCGTGCTAGTGCACACTAACTGTTACTGCACTTTAATCTACTCTTCTTTCAAAGCAAGGTAGATGAAAGAGCAATAACACACTATTAGTAACCTCAGCAGGGTCCAGTGTGGGATACATTCACACACCTCAGCTTCCTGTGCACTAAATGTTCATGTAGACAAGCCCTAAGTTACATTGGGGTCTGCTCTGGTGCTGGACTAGCCCAGTATCAGGTGACAAAGATAACATAAGGCCACCTTAGCCCCACTACCACTACTACTACGGCCAGCCTGTAAATTCTGCTCACACCCTATGTGCCTCTGTACCTGTTCTGGGCCCCCTCCTACTTTTTTAGCAGTGTGTGGTTACTATGGAAACACACTGACATGGTTTCCCATGACTGCAGTTGTTCTTGGAATCCCCATTTCAGGGAGCCTCCTACTACATTAACATGTAGTTGAATACCTGTGGTCCCACACTGGCAGCCTCCCCTTAGGCCTCACATGGCTCTCTATCTGTGTAGGAAAGGGGAAGGAAAGTTTTCAGCCACAACCTTAGATCATACCCCTCTTCCAAGGATCCAGGGAAGACTCTCCATGGTGCTAGCATCTGCGTGGAGGAGAGACAGGGTGGGAGAGACAGGGTGTTCCTTCATTAGGTGTAGAAGGGGGCCAGGGAGCACAAATTTCTTTCTGCCAGTCCC
The DNA here is from genome assembly GCF_020497125.1 of Mauremys mutica. Taxonomy (NCBI): domain Eukaryota; kingdom Metazoa; phylum Chordata; order Testudines; family Geoemydidae; genus Mauremys; species Mauremys mutica. The sequence goes on along the minus strand of NC_059076.1, from coordinate 51,654,395 downwards.
AATGATATTCTCCAAGAAAGGTAATACATCATAGACCTGTATTGCCCTTCCCACAGAGCCAGTTGTTTTGGGAAATACTCATTAAGAGGGGTTTCTAGGGACAGCTATGGACTGGGAAAATCCCTAGAAATGCAGATGCAATAGAGAAGGGTACGGAGGAACTTCCAGGTATGTCAAGCCATGGGACTTCCATATGTTTGCCCCGACATTCTGCTGATCTTTTCAGACCCATGCAAATCTGAGGAATATGCAGAGACCAGAGGCTACTCCCATGGCTTCTGGTCTCATGGCTTCTTCCGCAAGACGAGGAAACAAACCTTGTCCCACACACACCTCACCCTCACAACGAAACAATTTGAGAGAACTCCAGAGATTTCCTTTCCCTTCACACCCTCCCATGGAACTTTCATGAAAGAAGGTTTTACTCTAGAAGGGGCAATCCAGCCTCTTTTAAAGACCCCTGGATATCTCTCGATAGATAGATAGATAGATAGATAGATAGATAGATAGATAGATAGATAGATAGATAGATGAAACAGGAGATTCTTCTTTGATCCTGAGGGAACAATTCCTTCATATTGGAACACACAAAATTTCAGGGATGAAAGGAGTTGCTATAAGACCATTCACTTGGCTTTGGATCCTGTTTCTGTTTAAGCCAGTGGGAATGCTGCCATTTACTTCAAAAGAAGCAGGATTGGGCTGTTGATTATCAGCTACCAAAACATTAAGATAACATTCCACATTCAGATCAGCTGGACAGGGCATCTCAATTCGTCCTCTTATCTCTTCCTACCTTAGAAGCTTAAACAACCATTTGAATAAGCCAGAATGGATTTTTCTTAATATGTCTCTGTCAAATGATGGGCAGTATCAAGACAAACTGAAACAAATCTATCCATTTTAACCTTGCATTTTTCCATCTCAAAGCCAAAGTGGATACAATTTTCTATTACACAAAAAAATAAAATAAAATAAACAACAGAAAAACTGCAGATGTGTCTCTATAAGACCAGGCCTGATTTTAAATACATGCTATAAGTCTGATCAGTGCTTATTGTTTTCTTTGTTACTATTACACACTTCTTGTTATTCTTATGTCAGGGCATAAAATAAAAGAGCCTTAACCTCTGTTGGAAATTACAGTTAGCCTGAATTACGAACCAGTCATCAACCTGCTGTGAAAGCTGGGAATGGCTGCACTGTCTTTTAAGCAGGCAGGCTTCACCTCAACTAAGATTAGTAGAGCTGGATAATTTTCATAAAATAAGGCTTTTTTGGACCCTTTTTTGGACCTTGCCAAATGTCAAAAGCATTTAAAATTAAACCTTTTTAAAAGAGAGAATGGAAGAGGAGCAACTTTTGTTAGCTCATAAATAGCCTGTTTCCTCCTCCTGTTCTCAGAATAGCAAATTGACCTTTTGCGTATCTTGTTCTAGATGTTTAACATTCTGTTCTGCATAAATTTGGAATGTATCTGTTTTGGTTTAGACTTAAGTCTGCAAGAAATTAAAGGAGCACGACTAGGAGAAGGATGCACTTTTTAAACAGCTAGTTTTATTATCCATATGATTTATTTCAGATCATTCAGTTATAAATTCTGTACTGGGTCAAAATGACTCAGCTCCCAGGTGCAGAGAGGGAGCATACATACCTTTAAAAAGTGTAGCGGGCTCCCGCTTCCAGACAGCTCCACTGGTTGGGGTGCAAGGTAGGCAGAGCCATAGCTCCTCCTACTCTTCACTCTCCCCACTCTTTTTAGGGCACTGTCCATCCCCAGGAGAATGGCTATGGTGCTACACCTGTGCACTACTGTATGCAGGGACTGCAGTTTTGGGCTTATTGTGCAGGTAGGGGATGCTCTTTACTTCCTCCTCAACTACTGAACAACCATAAATTACCAAACAGTGAGAACTTTCAGTATCCTAGTATCCTGTGCAGGATTTGAACAGACAAGTTAGAAGAGAAATAATCTCGTTGCAGCTCCCTAGATCCCTCTGTCACTCTATGGCTATATATTATTAAATTATGATTGGAATGCCACTCGGTACAACATAACCCTAGTAATACTCACTTAATACCTGCTACTACCATCCCTCATATTTACTGAAGAAAATGGGCTACTCACAGAGTTATGTAGCACTCTAAGTAAGAGTGGCAGAGTTCTATAATTAAGTACTACTCATCATGAATAAAGGTGGCCATATTCATCCCACTGAAGTTAGAGAGGTCTGCCCAAGAATACACGCTCTCAGGGCTGTTACCAAGGTGCTCCCTTTGGAACAATTTGCTTAAAAGGAGGGAACAAGAGCAAGGATTAGGCAAAAGTCTGGCTCTGCTGCTCATGTGCCTACTACCTGGAAGTATGCTGCACCCCTTAAAGGAAGGCACAGATTAATTTTCCCCATGCAACTGGGGAGCCTCAGGAGCTACCCAATGTGCCCCATTATAGTGGATTGTGTTTCCAGGGGACTTCTTGCAGAGCAAGTTATTATGCGGGGGGAATGAGGATTGGTGTATCTTTGTCCTTTATTTCAGATGTTAAGAGTAGATCTAAACAGCTTTCTCACCCCATTGTACCCATTCTTGTGCACAGATTTTTAGCTACAGTCTTCCACTGAGCAGGTTCTAGAGTCAAAAGATATATCTTCAATAAAACTCATGCACTAACATTATAGCCTTGTCTTATGCAGCCATGCAAGGGACTAAACAAATGTAACACCTCCCTCCCGCCTAGTCCTCACTCCCTTGCATGGCCAAGTAACACCTAACTTTATTCCATGATTTAGTCTGATGTGGAGCTCAGCTCCTGTACTCTCGCTATTTCTCTGCATAGGGCAAGTGCGTAGGTAGTGAGGACAGAGTGGGCAGCGCCTTGGCTGTGGATTACCCCAGCAGAACTGGACAGGCATGAATGGAGAAGCAAACTGCATCCTTTAAAAAGATTCTATAACTTACTGCCTCCTCCGTACATGCATGGGCAATAGAAAGCAGGGAAGACATCACAATTCCTGGGCAGAGCAGTTATGCACTACCCGTTAATCAGACATAAGCCTAAGTGCTCAGTTTATCCCTTTCTGTGCAACTGATTTAAACATTGTTATTATTATAATCATGAGTATGCATAATTATGATTTAGCAGGCCAATGCTCAGTGGTTTGAGCATTGGCCTGCTAAACCCAGGGTTGTGAGTTCAATCCTTGAGGGGGCCATTTAGGGATCTGGGGCAAAAACCTGTCTGGGGATTGGTCCTGCTTTGAGCAGGGGGTTGGACTAGATGATCTCCTGAGGTCCCTTCCAACCCTCACATTCTATGATTCTATGATTATTTATACTGTATTGTGGTAGCTACCTAGGAGCCTACACGAGGTCAAGACCCAGCTGTGGTAGACAGTGTACAAACATATAGTAAATGGTAGTTCCTACTCCAAAGTACTTATAATGTCAGGGGACTATCTAAACACTTGAATATATATTTCTAATTTTGGTAAATATACTCTTTTTAGCATCCTAAAGCCTTTCAGCTTGCAAGGGTATAGAATAAATTGAGTTTTAAAATGTCACCAGAATATTTGAAGGCATATATGATTCATTTAAAAATAGAAAGTAGAATTTATCCTGCTGTTTAAACAGAGTCTGACAAAACATTAGACACAAATCTATGACATTTTGGGGGACAAACTTGGAATATTAATGAACTGCTTCCAACCTGTGTATTTAAACAGCTTGTAAAACTGAAAATATGTTCCTATAATCATAGTATTAACATTTGTTTGAGTCCTCACTAATTATAAGAAAGCAGTAATACAGTCAAAAGATTTAGCCTACTTCTAAAACAGAAGAAACAGAAACACTTTTTTTTTATCCTGATGGTTAAAACTAGTTTGATGCCTCTCAGGATCAACATATTCTTAGATAAAGTACAAACCAAGCATGAGATTTGCATCTCCACTTCAGATTTCTCACATTCGGACTTCTTTCTGCCTTATCAATATTGCTACGAAAAGCTTAGCAAATGCAGCTAGAGTGGAATCTTTCACTGCAGTTCTGACTGAAAACTTAATTGTTCATGTCCACTTCTAGCAGCAAGCCATGCCTGCAGACTTGTGATAAATCCAGCTGCAAAATAGGACAAACTAGGGGATATATGCAAATAAAATATTAACCTACTTCTGTAAGAGTTAATGTGCCCAATTATATTATACATATTATGCACATAACTTAATTTCATTTTTGCCTTAAATTGAATGGCCTCATCAAAATGAGAAATACACTACCTGAATTTCAAGCAATATGGGTCAGTTTAAATATGCTTAATGTTACCATGTCCTTAGCAAATTTTTTCTGTCATTTAGATCAAAGGCATATATTTGCAGGATTTTCCATGCCTGTTCTACCGATATAACACCATTGCTTTCAAATGAACCTAGTACTAATGCTATTGTAATTGTTCAGAAAATTTTAAAATCACAGAATTAAATTCTGTGAAAGATTCTCTTTAATAAAAGATCTCTTTGCTTTTACTTATGACTGTGTCATTATTTATTCTATTCATGCAGTACTTTTCACAAGTTTCAAAGTGTTTGACAACAAAAAAAATCAATTAAAAATCCAAAGACAACACTACAACATGAAAGACAAATAATATAAATTAAATTCATAGTTCTGAATTATTCAAATTAAAAGTTATTAAAGGTGTCCATAATAATAATTAAAAAAATCTTCAAAAGAATAAAAAATGCAACAAAGGGTTTGAAGACTATTTGTTTTAATATCTGTAATTGATTTAATATTTTTAGCAATACTTTTGCCTCACAATGTTATAACTGGCAGTTGACTGACTTGCAAAGAGAAAATTATATATGCAGTTACGTAAAAATCCATGGTTTCCTCAGAACTAGTTATGCACCTTTACACAGCTTTGACTCTGAGTCTGGCTGAATGTGGTAATGATATTTTGCACCTCTCTGGTACCTTTGATCCAAGAATCTCAAACCATTTTAATTGTGTGTTGAACTCCCACAACTTCCTTTGAGATAAATACAATCCATATTTGACATATGGAGAAACTGAGGCAAGAAGATTAACACTAACATTTTCAAATTTGGGTTCCTATCTTTAGTGATCTAAATCCATATTTCAGAATCTCTATGAAAATGATCTGATGTTGAGAGGTGGCAATCATCCACAATTTGCACTGACATCAGTCGGTGCTTTAGATTCTCACTGCCTCATAAAGTCAGGTCACTTTTATTTAGGATCCAAAATATGGACTTGAAATTTGAAATGTTGGCCTGATTTGACCACTTCACAAAGAAAGTCTGTGGCAGAGTTTGGAACAGAATCCCAGACTTTTTACTCTCAGTCCTGTCCACAGAGCATTTTTCTATTAAACATATTTCTAACTCACCTATGCTGTAGTATCTAGGGATCAATGCTACTAAGCACTCGTATAGTATTATCTATCTATCTATCTATCTATCTATCTATATGGCCTTCATCACACAGTATGTGAGCACCTCAAAAACACTGATTAAGTTAACCTCATAATGCCTATGATGAAGTATTATTATCCCAATTTTACAGATTGAAAACTGAGGAACAGAGAGATTAAGGAATTGATTATGATTTTGGGAGACCCTGTGAGCAAGGGAATATGTATAAACTGCAGCATTTCAAGGAAAGCCAGGAATCTGCGCTGTCAGTCAGATACCTTCCTCTGTGCTACAACTGTCTCTGTGATCCCTCCTTGCTCTGGGCACCAGTAATGTCAACACAGATGCACTGGCCAGTTAGTAGCAGAGTGGAGCTAAGGCTCTACCCATTCCCTGCCCCTCTGCCCACTCCTCATCAGCTTGCTCTGGAGCAGGGAAGGGAAAGGAGGGGATAAGCAGGTATAAAGCACCTGCCTACTCCTCAATGCCCAAATCCAAGTTCTGGTGAGCTCTTGAAGGGATGTCAGGGTAGTTCTTACCCCTCCCTACTCCCTTGAATGGGCATGAAGGTGAAATCACGATTTATCCCTAAACTACTTGCCCCATGTGGTAAAGCCATGAATGGAAAGCACATTACCTATATCTCAGTCCCCTGCCTGAACCACAAGAACTTCCTTTCTCTCAATACTCAAAGCATTGTACAAATATTAACTCATTGTTTATTAAATTATTTAACCTATTTTAAGTTTTTTTCTCCCATGCCTATCACATTTTAGTTTAAAATAAGTCAGCTGAAAATGAGCTTTTGTGGTTCTCTTACTCGACAATATGAAACAAAATAAATTGCTTAAGGTAGTTTGAATTAGAAATCAAATAGAAAAGGGTAGTGTATATTTTACTTAATTCTTTTTCTGTATTTGAAATGTCTCTACTATTTTGAGGGTCTGAATCTCTTGCCTCTTCCATTGGTTTCACAGCTGAATTGACGTCAATGGATCTACTCCTGCTTTACACCAGGAAAAGGATAATCAGGCGCTGTGTGATATGAAGGACTGTTTTTTTTATAAGTATACAAAAAATACAGTTAAAAAAAAGCTGTAGTACACCAACAAAAGTACACCAAGAAAAAAGTAAAATAAGGTCAGTTCTGAAGCACTTTATCAGAACACATTTTAACCTCATCAAGATTTCTGGCTAGCATCCTTATTTCCATTGCATTGAAGGGTTCCTTGTTCCTTACTCAACTTTCTTACACCTGTTACTAAGGATCTGATTCTGTCATGGAGATCCCAGATTCTGTCACTTCAATGGACCTCCATAACATCTTTGACTTCAGCTCACTGCAGCGGTGGGGCTGGAGCAGCTGTCAGCTGCCACCCTTGAGTAGCGGCAAGGCCAGCATAGTGGCCACTGGAGCTTCTGGAGCAGGGACCACTGGTTCAGCCCCTGGGACCTCTGGAGCAGTGATCTGGGGCTGCCACAGCAGCAGTGGCTTGGGCTGGATCAGCCCCTGGGGCGGGAGCAGCAGCCACCACTATAGGAGAAGCGTCTGGGGCTGGATCAGCGCCACAGGAGGAGTGGCAGGGCTGGAGCAGCAGCCAGAAGTCAGCCCCCACCAGGGTTCCAAGTTTTAGTCCCATCCCTGGGTATTTTTAGTAAAGTCAATGATAGGTTGCAGACTTCCATGATTTTTTGTTTATTGCCTGCAACCTGTCCATGACTTTTACTAAAAATGCTAATGACAAAATCTTAACCTTACCTATTACCAAGGTGATATTCTTGTAACATTCCTGTGATTTCCTTTTACTTCAAGAAAGCATCCACTGGCTGTAAGTTCTTCCTTTCTGTTTTTGAAAAGTTCTTTCTAGGCACACCTTTATTAAAAACACATTTTAGGTCATCATACTTTGTCACTTTTAACTGCTCATAGGTTATAATAAGCAGTTGACTACCCTAACTTTCAACTGTCCATTTGAAGTCACACAAAGTCTTAGAGTGTTGAATTATTATTTTCAAACCAAGTCTCATTTCAGAGACATTGTGTTGTGTATTTGGTTGTCATGGTTTTTGTTGCTATGGCAACTGAGTTAGATTATTATGGGTTAGCTCAACCGGTTTCAACCGGCTGAGTGAGCTCTCTGTATATCTGTAAATAAAATGGAGGTTTTGGTTAGCTGCCTGCTCTCTGGCCTCAAGTGATTGCTTCCTACACCGGCTGCCCCAAGGATATAACACTGGCGACAAGGATGGGATCCTGGTGCTGCTCCAGTAACAGAAGGAAGTAGAAGTCAAGGTAAAGAACAAACAAACAAAAAAAGCTGCTTGTTTGCACTGACTGTGAAAGTGAAACTAAAAATCATGGCTACTCTGACCAGGCCCCTGGAGCCTTTTGATGAGAATACAGAGCAGTGGCATGTGTATACTGAGCGTTTTGAGCTTTTTGGTATTGCAAATGACATTACAGAAGCGAAGAAGGTGCCAATATTCTTAACTGTTGTAGGGGCTAAAACCTACTCTCTGCTACGCAGCTTACTGCACCCTGTTAAGCCTGAGACTAAATCTTACAGTGACATTGTGGAAATCCTGGGGTCTCATTTCTCCCCAAAACCACTGGTAATTGCTGAAAGATATAGGTTCCACAAAAGAGACCAAAAGGAAAATGAAACAGTTGTACAATTTGTAGCCATTTTAAAAAAGCTAGCAGAACACTGTGAATTTAAAGAGATGTTAAATGATGCCCTGCGTGACAGGTTAGTGTGTGGCCTCTGCAGTGAAGCTATACGGAAGCGCCTACTGACAGAGGCTCAGCTTACATTACAGAAGGCTGTTGATATTGCAGTCTCCATGGAACTGGCTACAAGGGAGGCACAATACATCGGTGCATCCCCTAGGGTGCAAAAAGTGTCACAAGAACTGACCCACAAAACGGTGCAGAGTCAAGAATGTTACCGCTGTGGTAACCTGGGTCACCAGGCATCAGAATGCTGGTGTAAGGACCTGGTGTGTCGACACTGTGGCAAAAAGGGACACATTGAGTATGTCTGTAAACAAAAGAAAAAGAGACCTGTGGTCTGGCCGACAAAAAGAGGAACCTTGCATACCCTAGAGCAGACCCAGGATGATCAAGGTGACACCTCCTCACAAGAGGAAGTGCCACTGCATGTTTTGTCTTTGGCAGCGGACTCACATGAATACTGGGTAACCCCTTTTTTGGAGGGCAAACCTATACGCATGGAACTAGACACCGGTGCAGCTGTCTCGCTGGTTCCTGAGACTGTGTATAAGGAAAAGCTACAGCATCTTCCGCTTAAGGCAACAAAAACTGTTCTGAAGACGTATACAGGTGAAGCTGTGCCCATGTTGGGCACTATTGATGTTAAGGTGGAGCTCAATGGACAGGCAGCTAAATTGCCACTGTTTGTGGTGAGAGGTGACTACCCAGCCTTAATGGGTAGGTCTTGGCTTGGGAAGATTCAACTGAACTGGGCAGAAGTGCACCGGATGACTAAAGAAGAAACCAGTCTAACCCCTATTCTAAGGAAACATGCTGCTGTTTTTGGAGATGATTTGGGAAGTATGAAGGGAATCACTGTGACATTGAACATTAAACCTGACAGTCCACCAAAATATCTGAAAGCCCGAACTGTGCCATATGCCATCAGGCCAAAAGTTGAAGCAGACCTGGAGCGCCTGGTCACCAATGGAGTCCTAATACCAGTTACCCATAGCTCATGGGCCACTCCTATCGTTCCAATCGTGAAGAAAGATGGCTCTCTCCGGATTTGCGGTGATTTTAAAGTCACTGTCAACCCAGTGTTGTGTGCAGAGCAATACCCGCTTCCCCGCATCGATGACCTCTTCGCAGGCCTGGCTGGGGGACAAAAGTTCAGTAAGATTGATCTGAGTCAAGCATATTTACAGATGCACGTCGATGAAAAGTCCCAAGAGCTGTTGACTATTGTGACTCATAAGGGGCTTTATCGATACTGTCGCCTACCCTTCGGAATAACATCTGCTCCCGCCCTGTTCCAGAGGGCTATGGACCAGATCTTGTGTGGCTTGTCAGGAGTTCAGTGCTATCTGGATGATATCCTGGTCACTGGAAGAAATGAAGAGGATCACTTAAAGAATTTAGAGGCTACCCTACAAAGACTGGAAGAGTATGGCCTACGAGTTCGCAAAGACAAGTGTGAATTCTTCAAGCCCTCTGTTGAATATTTGGGACACATCATTGATTCTGCAGGTCTTCATAAGGCCCCTGCAAAAGTTAAAGCTATTGTGGAGGCTCCCCAACCTCGAAATGTAAGCCAGCTGCGCTCGTTTCTAGGACTCCTGAACTATTATGGAAAGTTCATCTCACAGTTAGCCACACTGCTAAAACCACTTCATGAGCTCCTTGGGCAGAACAAGGCCTGGAAGTGGACTGAAGCCTGTGATGTTGCGTTTAACAAAGCTAAGGATGCATTGCTAAATTCTGAAGTTCTAACGCACTTTGATCCATCCTTACCACTGCAATTGGCCTGCGATGCCTCCCCTTATGGAGTGGGAGCAGTCGTGTCACATATTATGCCTTCAGGAGAAGAGAGACCTATTGCTTTTGCTTCACGCACTCTAAGCAAAGCAGAAACTAACTACGCCCAAATCGAACGTGAGGCATTAGGAATTGTTTTTGGAATTCGGAAGTTTCATCAGTACCTGTTTGGGCGAAAATTTACTCTTCTCACAGACCATCGACCTCTGACATCAATTTTTGGACCCTACACAGGCATTCCCCCATTAGCTGCTAGTCGTATGCAACGTTGGGCATTGTTACTTTCAGCACACACATATGAAATCAAATATCGGAAATCCACTCTGCACGGCAATGCAGATGGCCTCTCAAGGTTGCCTTTGCCGGTCAAACACCAAGATAGTGCCCAAAAGGAAATCTTCTACTTTGAACAGGTAGAGAATACACCCATCACTGCTACTCAGATAAAGAAGGCAACTCGCGTTGACCCAGTATTGTCCCACGTTATGGACCTGGTGATGCATGGAAAATCTCGACAAACCTCTCCGGTCTCATCCGACCTTGTTCCCTACATGTCCAAGCGGATGGAGTTATCGGTCCAATCTGGTTGTTTGTTGTGGGGGAGACGTGTCATTATTCCACCACCACTGAGATCACAGATGTTAGAACAGCTACATTCCGGTCACTGTGGAATAGTGCGCATGAAGGAAATTGCACGAAGCTATTTTTGGTGGCCTGGACTGGACAGCTCTATTGAAGAGAAGGCAAAAGCTTGTATGTCATGTCAGGGTGTGAGGAATGCACCCCAGTGGGCACCCCTACACCCATGGGACTGGCCTGAAAACCCGTGGCAACGTATTCACGTTGACTTTGCTGGCCCCCTTGAAGGAAGCATGTTCTTGGTGGCAATAGATGCCCATTCTAAATGGCCAGAAGTCTCTATAATGCAGTCCACTTCTGCAGAGAGTACTATCCAAAAATTACGAGGACTCTTTAGTCGTTTTGGTCTGCCAGAACAACTTGTGAGCGACAACGGACCGCAGTTCGTTTCTCAGGAGTTTCAAAATTTTATGAAGGCAAATGGGATACACCACATCACGTCAGCACCATATCATCCGTCCACCAACGGATTAGCTGAAAGATTTGTGCAGACAATGAAAAACGCTTTGAAATCAGCAAGGGGACAACACTCCATTCAAAAGCGTCTGGATACCTTTTTACTTTCCTACAGAAACACACCTCATGCTAGGACCCACGCATCTCCGGCCTTTCTAATGATGGGACGACAGCTGCGCACTTGCTTTGATCTGCTGAAACCTTCTGAACCCTGACAAATTGTGCAACATCAGCAGCCATATCAAGTCATCAGACGGGCACCCAGAGCAAAAGACCGAACCTTTAGCCCGGGACAGCCAGTTTTGGCTCGGAATTATACTTCCAGAGCTAAATGGGTTCCGGCCACAGTCATCACTCAAACAGGACCTGTTTCCTACACAGTCCGGACTGCAGAGAATCTTACCTGGCGGCGACATGTAGATCAGCTGTTGCCAGGTCATGCCAGTCCTCAGGACCCATCTGCAGTTGAGGGGTCTGACTTCACCTCTTCTAGTGAGGGACCGAATCACGAGTCACCTGTTTCTGACTGTTCTCCTCCATTACTGCCGGCGGCTGAGATACCCCTTTGCCCAGCACGAGCTGATACCACCTCCTCACCTGTTCGTGCTGCGGACCCTGAGCCCCTAGTGCTTTCGGGTGCAATAACACCAGAAGTTCGCCGTAATCCACCTAGAGACAGAAGGCCTCCTCATCGGCTGGATCTTTAGCTAGGGCGAACTCACGGTTATGGGGCAAAATAATCCCCAGGGTTTAGCCGGGAATGGAGGCAGTCTACCCTCCTTCTCTAGTCTAGTGTGTGTTTTATTTAGGGGATGTTCTTATTAGGGGGGGAGGAATATGTTGTGTATTTGGTTGTCATGGTTTTTGTTGCTATGGCAACTGAGTTAGATTATTATGGGTTAGCTCAACCGGTTTCAACCGGCTGAGTGAGCTCTCTGTATATCTGTAAATAAAATGGAGGTTTTGGTTAGCTGCCTGCTCTCTGGCCTCAAGTGATTGCTTCCTACACCGGCTGCCCCAAGGATATAACACATTGTGATCCTCTGATCAAGCAAAGTTTATAATTTCACCAGAATACATTTAAGGATCTTAGTTACTGTCTCCATGAAACACTAGCCTTTGTGTAGTTTTCATACATTTGAAAATGTGAATTTCCTCTAAAAACTTTACTCAGGTAAATCTTTCGCACTCTCTTTTGGCGTTATTTGTTCTCTTTGGTTTTTGCAATCTGGACACACAGTTTGAATTTGCTGCTCCACATCAGGCTCAATTGGCTGAACAAGAGTCTTTGAACAAGGAATTTTTGCCCATTGCTCCTTTATTTCTGCCATAACCTTCACATATTTTACATTTTTGAAGTGTCAGCTTCTTTGTAACTCTGTGACAAGGTTTAATTCTTTGCTTGATTAGGGGGCTGGAGCACATGACTTATGAGGAGAGGCTGAGGGAACTGGGATTGTTTAGTCTGCAGAAGAGAAGAATGAGGGGGGATTTGATAGCTGCTTTCAACTACCTGAAAGGGGGTTCCAAAGAGGATGGATCTAGACTGTTCTCAGTGGTAGAAGATGATAGAACAAGGAGTAATGGTCTCAAGTTGCAGAGGGGGAGGCTTAGGTTGGATATTAGGAAAAACTTCTTCACTAGTAGGGTGGTGAAGAACTGGAATGGGTTACCTAGGGAGGTAGTGGAATCTCCTTCCTTAGAGGTTTTTAAGGTCAGGCTTGACAAAGCCCTGGCTGGGATGATTTAGTTGGGTTTGGTCCTGCTTTGAGCAGGGGGTTGGACTAGATGATCTCCTGAGGTCCCTTCCAACCCTGAGATTCTATGATTCTATGATTCTATGATTCATTTTCCTGAGAAATGTGATGAAGGAAAAGCATTTAGGACAAGGCACTCCATGTTAGACAAGGAAGTGTCTATGTGTAACTGGGATTTCAGGGCAAATCATGTACAATTGTTATTAAGCTGGACTGCAGAATAGGTAGATAACTATTTTCTGCATACTCGGGTCAGAATTTTACTTTTTTGAGGTTTTTCAGAAAGTGTTATGTACACATATACATAGCCTTTCCCCTCTGATGTTCTTCAGAGATGACTTCCTAGAGTATAGTGTAGCCTAAAGCATAGGGTAGGGATCAGCTTTCTCTGGCAGGCCAATAATGTGCTTGATCATAGCCTAAGAGAGAAGTGATTTAAACCAACAGTATATTACTGCATTAGCCATAAGGAAGGGGCAGAGCGTCTAGTTCTATTCCAGGCTCTGTATAACGTTTAGCAAGTCACTTAACTTGTTTTGTGACTCAGTTTGCCTTTGAATAGAAAAATGTAACCACACGCTACTTATTCTATCTCACACGGCTGTTGTGAATTTTAATTAATTAGGGCTAAATTCTGCTCTCAGATACACATTGACTTTCGGTGGGAGTTGTATGTGTATCTGAAAGCAGAGTTTTGCTCTTTAAGTTTAAAAAACACTTGAGATCCTCGGAAGAGAAGCACCTATGGAAGTGACCACTATTATTATATTAACTCATTTTGTATGGTGTTGACTAGGACATCTTATCTAATCATTAACATTATCTAAACAGATGCCACATTTTCTCTTTCAACAGAATCCCACAGTAAAACCTTATTGATGTGGATATCAGTAACTCTGTGTAGTCTCTTATGTACTCCAACTCTTGTTAACACCTGTAAAGATCTGGATTTTACAATACAGTTATTAACAGTTTCCCTGTTATTAACTGTTTATGTCAATATTCTGGATGTTTTATGATTAGGTGTTTAAAACATACATATTTTGATAATTACATATTTTTTATTGTTTGTATTTTCAGGCAATCCTTTTTAAGGGTTTCTTTACCTTTGCTTACTTCTTGAATTAAATGATGCAGAAAAGGGCTTACAGGTACATTTTAGTGCTGATACTGAAGAAAGGTGAGTGCTGAGTGTTAGATATTTAGCATGACTGTACTGAGTAAAGCTTTCCCACACTAGTTTATGTGAACAAAAGGAACTTTTCCCTGCAGATGTGATCTCAGTTTTATAAAATCATTTGCAAAATTAGATATGTCACATCTTTGACAGAATCATAATCAATGTCACAACAAGACATTCACTGCTGAACATACTTTTATCTGTGCAATGTTGTGTACATAAACTGTGTTATGCGGGGAGGGAGGGGGGAGTGCCACTCTCAAATTAAAGATTAGTGTAATACACACATTTCTGATTAGGTATTAGGCATGTTCTCTATTTAATAACATGCATAAGAGATGATTTTTTTCTCCATAGGGATTCAACTAATCTCTGTCAGTAGTGATTTTATTCCAGCATCTATCCCCTATTGACCAGAATTACTTATCTTATTTTAGAAGGAAAGGATCCCAAAATCATGTTTGCTTGCTTTTCAGCTGTTCCCCTTCCAGGCCTTCATAATATAAAAGTTAAGGAGTTTCTTTAAAAAATCCAGAATTAAAGAAAAAACAAAACCTTTTTTTTTTAAATGGAGCAATAATATTGAGGTAAATGTCTTCACTCCATTTCTTCAATAAACTTTTGGCTTCAGGAAAATCCTGAGGTTTATATGATAAAAGGAATGGATAATTAAATGAGAAATGTTACAAGTAAATAGTTTCTTACAAGTCACATATGAAGGAGGTTATGTATCTCATAAAGCATCCCAGTATCCCTATGCTTGTGAGATTTTTAATTGTTGACCTTACGCAAGTCTTTCTATCGGAAAACAGATTAAATGCTCTCAACTGATAGTATATATATATTTAATTAATCCCTTATTTATATGCAGTACTGTGCTATTTCACAATCATATAGGATTTATTTATTTTTGGTCTGTTTCACACTAGGCCGTGTATTTTCAAAAGTTCTCAGTATTGGCCTAACTCTGCTCAAGTTGGAAGTTTTACCCTTGACTTTAATGGGAGTAGAGTTAGGCCAATTTCTAGTCTTTTTTTTAAAATTCACCCTAAAAGCTAAAATGTGAAGAGAACGTATGCAGGCTATCTACTGTTTGGTATTAATTTTGGTACACTGAGGTATCTACAACTATGGGTAGAAGTGTGCTCGCCATATGATTTTATCCCGTTCAGATACTTTATAGGGGGGAAAAAAAAGTAATATTTTGCACTTACATACTACCTTTGAGATGAGAATACTCTAAGATAGCAACTATTATGAACATCCCTACTTTGGGAAGACTAGAGCTCTACAAATAATGGATTTTTTGGTTTAATTAGTTGTACTGAAAAAACAAACTGAAAAAAACAATTTGTTTCAAGTCAATCCAAAACATATTTTTTTGTATTTTCAGCAACCAAAAAGTAGAAAAAAATTGTTTTATGTTGTACAAAAGATATTGTTTTGACCCAAAATAAAATGTGGATTTAGCTTTCAACCATTTTAAAACATTTTTTAAATAAAAGAAAGGAAATTTTAAAACAAAAAGTCATTTTGAATTAAAAAAATATTTTGTTTTGAAAATATTAAAACAAAACACTACTTTTTTGTAATTCTTCTGTTTTTTGTTTTTATTGAAAAATTCAGCAAATTCAGCATCAATTCGTGAAAGGTTTCAGTTGATCCAAATCTGCATTTTTCAGGTGAAAAATTTCACAGAGCTCTAATGATGATATTCCAATTCTGTTTGACATAGGCATCTCAATTCTTCACCTCCATCCATCTTTGTCTATACCACATGGTAGTTTGTTCAGAGATAACAAAGAAAGATGTACATTGTCTTACATGAGTAGAAACACATAATCAGTATCAATTAACAGAATCAGAAAAACTGAATGAGCGATGACTGAATATTGTATACATTAGAGAACAGGCTTATGGTGATACCTCTGTGATGTTTCTCCCAAAAATGATTGCAGACAAGTGAAAAATAGTTCAAAATGTTTTTTTTAATTAATTGTGTATATAAAGAAATTTTGTTAACTTTAAATAGGTTATATGTGCTTAACTCATATTATATGCTGAGCTGGGTCATGCAGTGTGCTCCTTATTGGCATTAGAGAATATAAGCTTTTTGCAAAGGTTATCCATCTTCCCAAGTCTTTTATGGGTTATTCTGAATGCAGAGGTGAGCAGTCATCAACTTCCCTGTAACTCTCTTTCCTTTATCTGTATGCATATAGGTAGGACACATTTAATGATGTGGCTCAATGGTGAACATTTCTAAAGGAGGGCTGTTTGTAGGAAAACTTGTATAGCAAATATCCAGTAGGCAAGAATATCTGATGAATAATAGGAATCACTGACGAGTTCATGCAGTGAAGAGACAGTCCAAAAGACAATAAATGGCAAATGACAGAGGATGGAAAGGAATTACCTCTTCCATGAAAATAGTGGTATTCAGGTGGAAGAGGTGGGGTCAGTGCTGTGGAGTTGATGGTGGCAAAGTTTTCAGTGATGATACATAAGTGGAAAAGCAAATTTATCTGGATATCCCAATAAAAACAAAGGTTATGGAGATGTAAGGAGAGTTCCAGAACACTCCCAGCTAATGACACTCCAAAGTAGCAGAGTATGTGTCCTTTTCCTTCCCGGGGCAGAGGTGATAGCACACTGCACACTCTAAAAGGATGGCACAGTGGTTGTGTTCCTTTGGAGTTCCAGAAAGCATTGTGCCTTCAAGGTACAATTGAGCCCTAAGGGCCAATTCAGTATCCCAATGGAGGGGGACATACATAATATATAATTCTGATGGTTGATAGGAAGTTATTTGTTATACCCTGGTCCCAGAGTGGTTGGCCTTTTATGGGGAGATGGACCCAGCTGTACCTGTGACTAATCAGTTACCTCCCAGCTGATGCAGTAAGGCCAGGGATCAGCTGGTAGGTGAAAGATCACCTGGGAATAGATCCACAAAGGGACTTAAAAGTTAGATGCTGCAACACCTAAGAGCCTTGCAACCCAGTGGAATCCATAGCCCTCAGTTTGCCCCTAGGGTCCTTATACAATGCGTGAAGTGATATAGGAATGGGATCCACAAAAGCCAGCACAATGAGCAAGGAGATGCCTAGGCTAGCTAGTAGGAAAGGCCAAGGAGAAAGGTGTGGCCTAAGGCTTGTCCCTCCTAGAGAATTAGACACCAAGTCTTGGCCAGAGGGAGGCACCTATCTCTGCTTGGACTTTTCAGCTGTGAACCCTTGCCTGGAGTTAGGTACCTAATTCCTTCAGTATAGCTAGCTCCTGGTCCTCTTAAAAGCCAGCAAATAGGTCAGTTGAGCCAGCCAATCAGCCAGCACTACCCAGCTAAGTTTATGTCTGACTCTCAGGTAGATGGCTTGTGGAATGTAAAAGCTTCAGAGGGTAGATGGGCTTCCATAGAAGACACTGGGTCAGGGTAAAAGGACCTGACTATTTATGCTGAACTTTTGTTAAATAGTTTTATTTTCTGGCTAGTGAGTGTTCTTTGATACATGAACTGGTGAGATAGTTTACCAGCTTACAAGTCCCCTCCAATGGGCATGTTCATAGATTCTATATAATAATGTATGACATGAGAAGCAAAATTGTAAAAGAGTGTATAAAAGATGGAATGAAAGTATTGTCTCATTTGCCTGTTGATTGGTAAAGTTTGGTTGGGACACTAGAGTGGATGGGAAAGTAGTAACATTCTTTTTGTTATCTCCTGGATTAGTTAGGGCACTTACATAGATGTGGGAGACGCAAGTTCAAATCCCTGTACTGCCTGATTTGAAACAGGGATCTGAACTTAGGTCTCCACATCCCATGTAATTTTATGCTAGCCACTGGGCTATAGAGTCATCTCACTCACTGAATATTCAATTATTTATACAAAGTGGAACAGCCTAAACAGAAGAGATTGAGACATCCACCCTAGAATGTCCAGGTGGTTAGGTTAGTCACTGGGGACGTGGGTTTAAATCCCTGCTCCAAATCAGGGACTCAAAACCAGGTCTCCCACATCCTAGACAAGTGCCCTGGCCAGTAGCATGGACACATGCACCCCAAAAAACCTCCTGACATGCTTACCCCCAGCTGTCATTTGTTACAGATATTAGGTTGTAGAAATCCTCTGAGCATGTCTATAGGATCAGGACCAGATAGTGAGATAGGGGAACACCTTATTTGAGAATCTACCTCAAGGCTACCTGAGTTTCAGCTTGAGCTAGGGCTCCAAGCAACTTGTTAGCTGTGGAGCAACAACAGGGCTTAGGTGGCTTGGTCAACAAGCAGAAATTTGAGTAGCTTTAGGAAGTGATTTTGAGAACATCAGTGGTACTTAGCTGGTGAACTTAGAAGCCTAAAGAGGCAGCTAGGAAGTTAGGAGCCTACATATTTGTGTCAATCTGGTCCTTAATGAGTAAGCTGAGTGTTCTTGCATTAGGCAGCTGAGCATGACCCCATGTCATTTTATATCAGTTTAATTACATTACAGCTTCACTAGAACTGTATAAAAGACATAAGATTTCCATTTCTTATGTAAACTTTATGGATAGTATTTCCAAAGGAGCCCAAAGAGCAACCCATTAGATCTGAGTACGTAACCAAACTAGGTGCCTTTGAAAAGCCCATCATATAGGGTAAAATCCTGCTAGCCTTAATCTCATTTTAGTTCGTTAAAAATCCCTTTGGCCGCAATGATTTTGAGTATTTTTTATTCCAGTTTTCTTAGCCAAATCTTGATTTGGTCCATATCAGTGAGTCATGTATGACAAGCTGTTAATATTAATGTACTTGGATGAAATATTTGTCATAATTAATTGGAAGGCAGAAAAGTGATGACTAACAAATCTAGTTTCATTGCCTCTAAATTAGCAATGCATTTCAGTATGATATAAATCTTTTACTAGGAGAGGACTATTATAGGTCCTGATTTTCAGTATTAAAGGTCTTGGTGGTTCCTTGTTTAATCTAATTACTCCTTCGAAAACAATTTCCTGAAAGACAGTCTCAGGTTTCTTTGTCCAAAATCCAAAACCATTTAGAATTTAACATAATACTTAATATATTAATATTAAACAGTAAGTATTTGATAGCACTTGCAATAAAGTATCTATTTTATGGATACTAAATCTGGGTGAAATTAGTGAAGAATTCTGCAGTAAAGTTTTCAGCAGTTCATTTCACACTCAGAAATTTCAGTCAATTGGATATTTTCTTACTGAAGGAGGTATGGAAAAAAAATGTTTGTGTTTTTCAGGAAGACTAGTTAGTAGGCCTAATCTAGATTCAAGCCTTGAAGGGACCTTCTGTATATGGATCTTTTCCTCAAATATGGAAAGGGGGTCTCAGATGTCTACACACTACAAGTGGGATGATTTTGTAAGGCCAGTAAGGTAGAAACAGAACTCAAATAATTATTTTACTCAAAATTCATTCTCAGTTCATTAGACCAAGTTGTTTCACGGAAACAAACCCTCCACCTCCAGTAGAAATGGAATAAATTCACTTCTAGAAAATATACAAGAGCTATTTTTGATGCAAAAGCAGATTTTTGATTTGACTAATATACATTGAGGAAATATTTCATGCCAATGAAATTGATTTTTTTTTGAAATTTTCAATCCTTGTGACAGATTTAGCCACATGCTGCAATTTTGCAAATTAAACTTATGCATATTTCATTGGAATAGCTTTCTATGACAAATATTTCACCCAAATCTAAAGGATACAGATTGGCTTTAGAATGACTGCTTTTTTATTGTTATTTTTAAAAAAATGGTTTCTCTTCAGGTTTCCTGCCTAAAAGAACTACTTCCAAGACATGGTGTTTCTTTATAATACATTTTCTATAATGAATTATAATTTTATGCATTCTGATTATTGATTAAAACTATAGATATATCTAAATGAAAAGACAGAGTCTCGATTGGTTGAAATAGTTTTCCAGTAATTCCATATCTCTTTAAAAAGTTCTAACCAGAGCTATTTCCTTTAAATAACAATCAGGAAAATGTTCTCAGCCAGTGCATTACCTTTATTTACATGCCTTAGTTTTAAACACCATCAATGATTGATTTCTAGTTGATAATTAATTAAATATGCAGCTTTCTTTCACAATTTAAGGAACAATTAAATAAAAAGTACAAACAGCACAATTATTTTTGGATACTTCTATATGTATTATATTTCTCTCTTATTACTTTGTAAGGAAAGCTCCTACCAAGGGGCTTAAATCCTACATGTTTTCCCATTGATTTTGGCCCCCTGCCTGCAGTGCAAGCCCTCTCTAGGCATGTCTACAGTTAAAAACGCACGGTTGATCTGTGCCAGCTGACTTGGGCTCATGGGGTGTTACCAGCTTTTCCCATTACTTTGGGGTATGCTCATTTATTAGGGTTACTCTTCTGGGGGTGGAGGGTTCTGTACTTCTATCAATGTACTGCTTGTGTCACTTGTGTTCTCATAAGGAGCTCTATTTCTCCCTTCTGCAAGTCCTCTCCCACTGGAGCTATCCTGCAGGACCTAGGTTTCCCCAGGGCTGGGTTCTTCCAGCCTCAGAATCAGATGAACACACATACACACATTAACAGAGCACGTCTGAGAGGACCGGGTTAATCAGCACTCCCAAGCTGACCTCTTATATGCCCCTGGACTCAGCAGATTGGGTCAAACAGCACTTCCAAGCTGCCACCCTCATATGTCCCACATTCAGCACATCTCTATCCCCATTTTCACGTTACAATTGTTCTGGTAGTAGCCCACTTGATGAGCAAACCCCACAGGATTCTTGGGCACTGCAGGGATCTTTTAGCTTAGGAGCATTGCTGCAGAGCAAATGAAGAAACCAAAAAAAAACCAAAAAACCCACCCACGGATGCAGGGGGAGAGAGAGAGAGAGAGAGAGAAGCAACCAGCTTAATCATGAAAGTTATTTATTGCCAGGTAATAACCATAGGGGAGCCAAACAAGCAAAACAGTTACAGTATTAAATCTAACTTAAATTTCATTATAAAAAAGTCAGATTTACAAAACTATAACTGATCACACAAGCTATACAGAGGGAAAGAGAGAGCTGGGTTCTCACCACTCCATGAAGCTTGAATTGATTGGGGGTCCCAGGTGGTCGTGGTAGCTGAGGGTCCGGACTGCTGGAGTCAGGCAAAGCCCCCAGCACGATCAGCCAGGAGAAGATGAAGTCCCAATGGAACTGATGCAGATTTTGGATCCAGGCATCAGACACTTACTTGAGCCTGGATAGGTATTTTTGTAGAGAAACAACAATGGTTCAAGGGAGAACACAAGATTTGTTTAAGTGTAAACATGGGATAATACCAACGTTGTTTTGTTCAGGCTAGACCATGGGAGCTGATCATTCCTGGCTTTGGGTGGTGTTCCTTGGAGGGAGCTCACAATGCAATTAGGGAGCTTCACTATTTTGGATACAATAAAGGATTTATTAGTAGAATTAGTCTGATAACTACTGAGCTGGGGGTGTGCAGGTGTGGGTTCATTAACCTCTGGAGCAGAGATCCCTCATCATGCAATGCTTCCCTGCTTTTCTGGTCCCAGAGTTACCTGCGGTTCTTGCCTTGGAATCTCTGTTCTCCATTCTGTATGCTAATAGAGATGCCTCCTTGTCCCATCTTCGATGCAAATGAGGCTAAGGGAGTTTCCTTAATTCTGTCATCCTTATCGGAGGGGTTTAGGTGTGTCTTTCACTGCCTTTTCATTGCTTTTTGTAAGGCTTTCTTCTGATGCAAATTTGGTTCAAGCAGAGGCTGGGGGGTGGGAGGGAGAGAGGTCTTTCGTGAGTCAGACAGGCTGGGTACTGTGCCCTGGTTTCCCAAGAACACAGAACTGCTAGGTAACAGGGTCTTGGACTGTGGGGCTGTTTAATTGAAATGGAGACTTCTGGGCTCAGGCTGGAGCCTGAGCTCTAGGACCCTGTGAGGTGTTCTCAGGAGCTGCCACTATTGCAAGTTACAGGATCTACTTTAAGAGAAGGTTAAACCTTTAGAAATCTTAAGTAATCTACTGAACAATTACAGATAATTAAACATGCAGAGACAAAAAAGAAAGGCCTACTAAGTGTTGGAGTAAATACATTTAGCAAACTGAAATAGATTGAGAAAGTTTACAAATGAGGTGGTAAGAACTAGCAAGATAAATTTAGGAACTGATCCAGGGGGAGGGAGTGGGAGTCACACAAATACATTAATAGTGAAGATCGTTGAAATATTGTATGGAACAGTAATAGCCAATGTACTTTAATTATAGATAATATTGATTTACTGCAAGATAACAGTTTCCTTTTATCTTGCAATAACAATAGCAACTAAATGTAATCTACATTTCCAATACATTTTTCTTAGTGACTTTTAATAGTGGTAGTTCAGAGGAAGACAGAGATGGTATATATGGGCCAATGCTGACACCCTGCTCAGCAGGCGTGGAGCCCAAAGCATTTCAGACTGACCAACCATCGTACTAGCAGAATGTTGCTCCAATCCAGGAGCAGCCTCTATGGACAGTGACTACAGAGCTGGTATAAATTTGCTCATCCATGTCTTTCCACAGATGTGAAAATGAGGTTTCCAGACCTTGCCCCCAGTATCTCTGCATGAGACAAGAGTTCTTTCAAAATGACTGACAGCTAGAAAGATAGTGCCAGTGCAAATGGCTCACTGTCCATCATCTTCCAAGCACTGGAGCTGTCAGGAAGCTTAAAAATGAAGCTGTATATATTAAAGTTATGTTTAAATCATTCTAGGGGGTGGCAGAAAAGGGAAAGATTAATGATCTAACTATATATGCTCACACAATGTGTTATTTAATACTGTTAATTCTTTAATAAAATATGCATCTATATGCATCAAGATAATGTAGTTATATTTTAATGCAAATGACTCAGATAAGAAACTAGGGAGGGTAAACTTAGCCCCCTACAAACCCTTTATCCAACACCCTTCTACCAAAACCATTGTTTTTTAGTAGGTTCTCATGGAGCCTTCTTGTATCCCCATAGTTTGGGATCTCTCTCCCTCCATGGCCTTTTGTAGAGGAGACAAAAGAGTCAGGAGCAGGGAAGGCAACTGCTCAAAAACTCAGATCCTTCTAATATTCACAGACATATCTTTATGGTTTTTTTTAATTGGACTTCAAACAGTATTTAATTGGACTTCTTTAAACAAATACTCCCCTGTACTGTGTGCAGTCCAAACATCACAGTTCTGCAATGTCAGTCAGGAGGGTCATGGGGCATTGAAAATGTTGTTACAATCTAAGCAAAGAAAATTCTCACTTCCCCACTCTCCAATCACCCTTACCTTTCAAGGTGGCGTATTCTCTGTCAATCATTTGAAACACACATAAATAAATTATATAGGCCTGTAATTTATGCATTTTTTTACTTTTATAGTAAATGTAAAGGGGCTGGAAATATTTTTGACTTTGAATAATGGGTCACCAACCTGAAAATGTTGAGAAACACTGTGCTAGTGCATGAGAACCAGAAATGAAATGAACTATAAAGAAAATTAAATTTAACTTTCTACGTTGAGTGAAATGCCAATAGTATACAGCATAACTGAGGAGAAGCCAATTACATTTTTAAAATTCTTTCAGTTTTAATAATCGAAAGGTTTCTTAATAAAAAGATAAGGATTTTTTAAAATGAAACTATAAGATCCAAATGAATCACTTGTCTACATCTTTTGATTTAAGTATTCCACAAACGAACACTGAAAATGAAAAATATAAGGCAAGGAGACAAGGACTTTCCATGTCTCTGCTGATATCCCTGAATGATGAGGAAGAATTTCACTTTGAATTCCCATTGAGCCCTTCAAATTGTTAAACCAAAAGCTACCAGCACTGCCTCTAGCATTTTCTATTGTAACACTGGAATTCAGCATGCTAATTCCGCACCTTGGATCAGATCCAATCCTCATTGAAGTCAATGGGGGGTTTTCCATTGATTTCAGTGGGTGTTGCAACAAACTACTTCAGAGGCAAAATCTCTCACTGTCTTGTTCCAGTGAGTAGAAGGGAATGGGAAGTTAAAGACCTTAGCATTAATGGCAGAACTGTCTTACGTTACCAGGTTTTGCTTCATTAATATTTTCAAGAGTTAATTTACATTAATCTTTGCAAGAAAATGTGTATTACTTTAAGGAGCATACTGTATCCACTTATAACATTTAAAAATAAGAAGTGAAAACATCATTAGGCCACATGAGCACATTTGGGAAATTTTGAAAAATTGCAAATTTGTAACTGGGAGCATTATGCTTCATTGTTACAAAAATGCTTAAATTTCACCAGCAATCATCCGCTACATAAAAAGGTGGGTTTCACTGAAATAAAAGCAAATTGCTATCATTTTCACAAATCGAGGAAGGAGGAAATTCAAGGCAAATCCACAAAATATTTTCCATTTTTGTGGAACTTCAAAAACAGCCTCTTTCATCTTATTCACATGAATGGTCTACTTGACAGAGTTACTTTTCCCTCTTGTAAAATGCAAAATAATTATATTAGCATTCCGATGATGGAATTAATAATAAAACTCTAAGACCATATAAAATGCAAGATAATTGATAACATATAGTGAAACTCATATGACAGCAAAAGCAAACAGGCTTCATTTATAACAAGTGCAGTTGATAATATTTTCCTGGGCCCACATTACTCCTCTTATGATCTGTATCAGTGCTTGAGCAGATTCCCAACATGACTAAGAAATGATGGACATCCCCTAAATCTGCCAAAAATCTTTCCTCTTCTCACACTTTCCAGGACCCTCCCAGAACAACTGAAGGATCCTAACCCCAACAGAAAGCCCTTTGGGGGATACAGAGAAATAGGGAACAGAGTGGCAGGGAAATTTCACACATAAAATTGATCTATATATTGATCTATATGGGAGAACCCCGCATGTATGAACTTTAGCAGAACAATTGGGCCTCTGGATCTTAGTTTCAAATTCTACTCACTTATGCTTGCAGATGGCAGGCATTAAAGTCAATGGGTGCTACCCATGTGTATGCCAGGGCAGAATCTGGTCTTTGCAAAAGCACACAGCTGAGCAGTAGACTTCAGTTTCTAATGTAGATTGAGTAATGCAGATGCCATGTGAGTGAAAGCCAATGCGTAGGCTCAAAAAGAGAAGTTTTATAGAGATTAAGAGATTATAGACTCTCTGCAAGATATAATTAAAAATGAAGGAAGCTTAATTTCTGTAATTCCTAAAATGGAATAGGACAGAGTTGAATATTTGTAGTTTCATTATTCATACAAATATTAATATGTGGTATGCATAGTAGTCTTACTGCACATCTGCCCCAATATATAACGAAAACAGATGTACCCATTAAGAAGCACCTGCTGAGATAAGCATTTGGTACTATACAAATACACATTGTTATTCATTAAATATGGGCCTTGTTTTCCATTTGATCATGTGTATTTAGACTAACTTTTTATTCAATAATTACTCAAAAATTAAGAATGACAGGAGTTGTAAGAGAAAGAGATAGATTTATGACAGCTTTTAATACTCCAAGCCAAACTCAGCAGCAGTTTTACGGCTGTGCCACATTCTATATCCAATTCAATTTCCATTAAGCACTAGGGCTAGATACTTCCTGACTCTTGCATAAGAGGAAAGCCTCCTTCTCCTGTCTTGTACCACCCATGGTAATGGCTGGGTGAAATCACAGTTCCTGTGCTGGGCGGGGGTGAGGGCATAAGGGCTGCTCTTTAATTGCTCCTCTCTAGGTTCTGTAGCAGGGTGACCCCCTGCTTCGGCCCAGAGGGGTTTAAAAGTGGCCTGGCAGGGCTTGGGAGCGGCAGTTCTCAAGACTGGGCTAATTGAGGAAGTGGCTGCAGGTGAGGCCACGCCCCAAACTGAACCACAGCTGGCCCCTATAAAAGGCCAGGGAAGCCAAAGGCAGTCAGTCTCTCTCTGCCTTCAGAGGGAGATGGGCCTGGCTGCTTAGGAGCTGAGATAAGTACCTAGGGTGAAGCAGGGCTGGGGAAAGGCTGAGGAGCCGAGGAGCTCTAGCCTAGAAAGCCCCAGGCTGCGGCCTAGCACAAGGCCAACGGGTACTGGGGGTTGCAGAGGGCAGCCCAGGGGTAGGCCAAGGCAGCAGGTCCAAACTCAACCCTGCCAATGATGAGTAGGCTGATACTGCAGTCTGCCCCAGGGTGTGGGGCTAGACAATGACTGACAGTAGCCACATACTGAGGCAAGGTAGGGATAGTGGGTGGGGGTTCCCTGAGAAAAAAGGGGAAGCCCAGAGCAAAAAGGGGTTACTGCCAGGGGGCAGCACCCTGGAGAAAAGGGGCACCGGGTCCAGGGAGGGACACGGGGGCCTGAGGACAGGCGGATCACTGGCCTGCAGAGGGCGCTCCAGCGCTAGACAGAGCTAATTCCCAGAGTCACCAGCAGGAGGCGCCGCAGGGGTGAGTGACCCGTTTACAGTTCATAGTGCACCAAAGCAGACAGGGAGGGGAGGAGAGTTGGCAAGTTGGGATTTGGGGAGATATGTCTTTCAGTGTGGTAGTTGTGTGCTTCAACAGGCATGAGGAGTTCTGAAAGACAAGGCAGCAAGTCTCCAGTGTTTCTTCTGTGCAATACAGCTCCATAGTGTCCCTAATGCGGCTCTGTGCTTACAAAACACAATCTAGCTCTTGTTGAGTATAGCCACCAGTTCACCTTGCTGCTTTCTTATGCAGCCACAAAAGCTAATCATTAACCTCATAGGGGAAATTTTAAATATCTCAGCTCTTTTGTGGCTGTGGACTTCCCAATCACACATTCCATGTCATTCTCCTCTCTGTATCTACTCTGCCCTGGGGTATCCTAGAGTCCCTAATGACCTAACTCAGCCTTGTAAGTGGGAGCAATTTGATTAAAGCACGTGCACTCATAGATTGATAGATTTTTAGAGTCAGAAGGGATCAGTGTCATTATCTAGTCCGACCTGCATATTCAAGTCCTCCTGCATCCCAGGTGATTCCTACATCACACCCATAGATTCTGATTGCGCCATACAATATCCTTTAAAAAGGAATGCAATCAATCTTGATCTAATGGTTGGAGTGATGGAGAATCCACCACACTCCTAAATAAGTTGTAGTCTGAATTTGTCTAGCCTCAGCTTTCAGACATTGCTTAAACTAGGGTTCAGTTTGGTTCAGAGAATTTAAATACTGCTGGGTGGTTATGCTCTTCTATTTGTAACTGGCTGTTCATTCTAATTTCTTCACTGTCTGTTATTGCCCTACTATATCCAGATGCCAAGAAACTGACTTGTAATGACTTGGATTTGAGAAGGTTAATGTGCATCTTAAACACAATGAAACCACAATAGATATGCTCTCCTGCAGAAACCAATCGTGAGTGGAAGAATTGGAGAATTTGGGGTGAAAAAAATCAAATAATCCTAATGACTGAGATGTGCTTCAGCCATAGACATCTGGATCTTGATCTGAACTCTGGGATATGAATCTCGTATTCTACTTTAGAACCACCATATAGAAATGGACCCAAGTCATAAAGCTTGAAGGGGTTTGCATGCAGCATTGTTGTTCAGACCCATCTTTGGTCAAAATTTAAGCAATGGTAGAGGGTGGGGGAAAATGGTACCCAGCTATGCCACCCCTCTCTCCTGGACTCAGAAATGTCCAAAGTGACCCACTTCTCTGTGAAGGCACTGGATCCTCTCTGGGACCATGCTTAACCCCCTCCCACCAAGCCATTTGCCATGTGGGCTTAGAGGAAAAAAATAAATTCTAGGATGCAGCCAGCTCCAGAGGACATGGAAACTCAAGCTAGCAAGAGGAAAAGTAAGCAGTAGTCTCAGTAGGGGCTGTCGGATACTGATGCTGTTATCAGACTGTTTTTTTACAGTTTTTACTCAGGAGATTTTTTTCCTCTATGTGGATTGGCAGTTTACTCTCCCCCCCTCTTTCCCTTGCCTCAGAGTTTCTTCACATCACTCCCACTCTACCTGCCCTCCATGGTCCCCTCTTTGCTCCCCTCCTTCACTGCCTATACCTTATTTCCCTGGCCCTCCTCCCTTCAATGTCCCCTCTTTCTTCTTTTATCCTTCCATTTAGTTAACATTAACATAATCCTAAAAAAATAAATAAATAAAAACAAAAACAGAGATACATACAGTTGCCTGAAAAAGAAAAAACAGATCAGAACAAAATATAGCACTAACATGATATCTACAGACCATCACTTTCCTTCACTCTCCTATTTTATGTTTTCACCCTTTCACCTATCCTTTGTGTTTCTTGTCTGTTTAGACCATAAGCTTTTGGGGACAGGGACTATCTATTACTTTATATTTGTATAGTGTCAGGCCCATTTCAGTTGGCCCCTAGTTATTACCATAAGTCAAATAAAAATAATAATAGCAGCTACTCATTGACGCAGTATGTAAACTACCAGGAACCTCTTTATCCCTCTTCCAAATCTTTCTGCCCTCCACCGCCCATCTATCCACTGCACATGTTCTATCACCAAACACACTTATATGAAAACAAAAGTAGTTTCCATAGGATTTTTAAACCAACATATATAATTCTAGAACAGGGATAAATTTTAAAGGCAGTTAAAAAATTATAAAAAGGAATATCATTCCGCATTAAATGTGATAGGTTTTATACATATCCTATATCCCATCATATTTCATTTCTGAAAACCCTACTGGTTTCATCCCTATAAGATGCTATAGATCTTTTAAATAATAAATAATTTTAAAAACAACCTATTTCTTACTCTCCAGGATGAAAAACTAGTATTTTCTGCATGAGCAACAAGGCAGTTAAGATGTAGTGGTCAGGAAGATGAAAAATGCACACAAACATCCCACATAAAATGCCTATTATTAAGTACAAAAACACACAATGTAGATTACAGTAATTCCACAAATGATAGAGAAGCAATATCCAAATAACCAAATATCCACACAGTAAAATATTCTGACATACATGTGATATAAATAGCAAATAATAAAAATGCAAGACCAGTCCAAAAAGTTATGATTCAGACAATAAAGCTCTAAACTAAGTCAATAAACTCCTTTTATCCAAAGTCGGGCTGGTACACTCAGCCAGCCTCAGAGGATCCCATCAAACTTGCAGGCTAATGGACTAGATCAGGCATCAGAACTGAATGTATAGAGCACCTGGCATCCCTGTAGACAGTACAACCCATGGACAGTGCTTCAGTGGTTACTAAGACTAATGCTGGAGCTCTAGCAATAGAGTAAAATCAGCAGGAAACCCATCAGATGGGCAGTTCATATCAAAACCCCAGAGATAGTTGCAATGAAGTAAAGCAGCAGGGGACGAGAACAAACAAAAGATGCTAAAAATGCAGACAATCAGGAAAAGAAGCAACAGAACAAGAGCAATTTAATAAATAAACCTGCAACTATGGTAGACAATAATTTATATAGCAAGAAAAGATACCAATGGCTGCTGAATAAATTAAAAAGGAGGAATTAGTAGAGGATAGTCAAACCCATGACACTTCTAAAGTGAGACACACACAAATTCATAGATTCCAAGTCCAGATGGGATCATTGTGCTCCTCTAGTCCGACCTTCTGCATAGCACAGGCCTAGAACTTCCACAAAATAATTTCTAGAGCTTGTCTTTTAGAAAAAAAAATCCAATCTTGATTTAAAAATTGCTAGTGATGGAAAATCCACCATAATCCTTTGTAAATTGTTCTAAAGGTTAACTACCTCCCTGTTAAAAATGTACACTTTATTTCCAGTCTGAATTTGTCTAACTTCAACTTCCAGCCATTGGATTCCATACCTTCGTATAAATATTTGTTCCCCATAGAGGTATTTATAAACTGTGCTAAATTACCCCTTAACCTTTTATTTGTTAATCTAAGTAAACTGAGGATAAATGAATAAAAAGAAACAAGATGGTTTCATTAAAAATGTAACCCTTTAAAACCAATCTTAAT
Organism: Mauremys mutica; assembly: GCF_020497125.1. Lineage (NCBI taxonomy): Eukaryota > Metazoa > Chordata > Testudines > Geoemydidae > Mauremys > Mauremys mutica. The sequence goes on along the minus strand of NC_059076.1, from coordinate 51,624,397 downwards.
CAAGGTCCATCTTGTACCGTTTTGATTGTCAATGAACTGCACACTTATGAAATCACCTGGAAGGCATCCTTGGATGCATAAACAAGGGGAATCTCAATTGGAGTAGAGAGGTCATTTTATCTCTGTATTTGGCACTGATGCAACCAATTCTGGAACACTGACCAGTTAATATCCACAATTCAAGAAAAATCTTGATAAATTGGAGAGAGTTCAGAGAAGAGCCATGAGAAAGATTAAGGGATTAGAAAGCATGATTTATAGTGAGCTCAATCTACTTATCTTAAAAAAGAGACAGTTAAGGGGTGACTTGATTACCATCTGTAAGTACCTGCAAGGGGAAGAAATATTTGATAATTCACTCTTCAGTCTAACTGAGAAAGGTATAACACGATCCAATGGCTGAAAGCTGAAGCTAGACAAATTCAGTCTGGAAGCAAGATGTAATTTTTAAGAGAGAGGGTAATTAGCCCTAAAAACAATGAATAAGGGTAGTGGTAGAGTCTCCATCACTAGCAATTTTAAAATCAAGATTGCATTTTTTTTTCTAAAAGATCTACTCTAGAAATTGTTTTGTGGAAGTTCATGGCCTGCATCAGGAGGTCAGATTAGACAATCCTAATAGTCCCTTCTGGACTTGGAATCTATGAATCTATGACACTGTGTCAGAAGCTTAGAAAAGGTTAGAAATTGTCAGTGTTTTGATGGGAGACTAACAAAGAATACCTGAATGCTGCAAGAAGTGGTGGTGGTTATTCAGTAAATTGGCATTATTGTCTCAGTCAGCTACATACACACACAAAAAACCATCCCTCCCCTGAGTTTTGGGCTCCAATTACAATTCCAAAAAGCTTTTATAGCCCAATCACAACTACTTGAGATCATTAAAAATTCCTTGGTCATGAGCTCCCCACAGTACCCATTGCAGGCTCCACTCCCTGATCTCAAACTTCACAGTACATATTTTGTATTATCTTCTTCCTTCTGTTCTCACTTAACCATTTTAACCAGGCCAAATTGGAGTTCTGCACGTCCATATGAAAAGATTAAAAATATGTATGCATATTTTTACAAATCTTGCAAATTTAGTCAGATACCCAGACCGCTAACATCTTTTTATTCATGTTTGTACATTGTTTACTGCTTTTAATTCAACAAATGAAAAGCAATAAACAATTTAAAAATATTCTGGCATATCCATAGATCACAAAATTGCACAGTAAGGGAGTGTGCCTCTATGTGTTGCGTAATCTGTGACTCCCCTCATCTTATCTCCTACATGAAGGAGGGGAGCAGGTTGGCACTCTGGCTTCCAGCCAAGCTCTCTGGACCTGCCTAAGAGTGTAGAAAGGGAATTACCCACCCTTCGGTTTGCAGAACTCAGAACCATTGGTGCCCAGTTGAAATTTGCACTGGCACAGAACTGCTAGATAGTTTGGGAAGTGGTTTTCCACTGGGTAAAGGTTTTTCATAAAGTTGTAGCCCATGGCATATCTGTTTCATTGTTTCCATGTTTGCATCAAACACTGTAGTGTGATACAATGTGATATTAGAGTTGATTTTTTCCCATTAACGTGCAGTAAAGAGATGACACTTATTTTTAAAAGTAGTAATTATCTGTTAAGAGTGACCATTATCCAGCAAACTACAGATAGATGTGATTAAAGGGTAGTTTTTAGTGGCTGCATCTCTCCTTAAAACTGACAGATGCTGCATATTCAGAAGCTGAATGCTATTATTATTTTGAAGCTGGAATGACATCTTTGCATTAACACAGTATGAAATCATGGTAGCAATTTTCACGCCATGTTATTTTGTTTTTGTCAGGTCACTGATTTTCAATTTCATCAATACTATATAAAACTAAAGAAGGTAATAGAATAAAAAGTATCCACATAGATTCCACCACTAAAACTAGAACTTTCTGTGGCTCCTAACAAGCTGATTCACACACAGAAAATGCAGGTTACTTTGAAACAATGGCACTTGCCTAATCTCAGAGGTGACAGAAACAGCAATGTAAGTTACATTTTGATAAATTAATATAAATTCTGTATGAGCCTAAATTTGTATAAATTACAACTTACTTCCATCCCTCTAGCACAATGGTCCCCAATGCGGTGCCCTCGGGCGCCATGGTGCCCGCCGGGGCATTTAAGTGCGGCCGCCTAGTTCCCAGCAGGGGAGAGAAGCTGCAGCCCCATGCCTGTCGGGGACAGAGAACTCCGGGGCTGCAGGCTGTGGGCGCCAGTGTTCTCTGTTCCTGGCAGGTGTGGGGCTGCGGCTTCTCTCCGGCTTCTCCGGGGCTGCAGACTGCGGGCGCCGATGTTCTCAGTCCCTGGCAGGTGTGGGGCCACGGCTTAAGCCGGAGAGAAGCCACAGCCCCGCGCCTGCCGGGGACAGAGAACTCCCAGCTTCTATCCAGCTTCTCTCTGCACTGCCCATAACTGGCACCAAAAAAACCCCCAAACCAAAAACAAAACCAAAAACAAAACAAAAACGCTCCGACTCTGCAGAATGGACTGAATGCCGCCCCGTAGCATGTGCTGCCCCAGGCACGTACTTGCTCCACTGGTGCCTGGAGCCGGCCCTGTATGTGAGTAATTGTTGGCACCTGCCACAATCTTCTGAAAACATGAATGTGCTAGTGGCCACAGAAAGGTTGGGGACCACTGCCTAGCATGCAGCAGGAAAAGCAACAAAGAGGATGTAAAAAAGGTCCAACATAAATAGGTGCAAAAAGAAGATGGCACACCTGATTTACACCCTGTTCTTATAATTTCGCCTTCTAAAAAACCACTCTTCTGCCACCTCAGTTTGGAACTTACACCTACCTCCTCTTACACCCACTCTACACCATTTATAGTGACAGCCCCATTTACATCTCCTCTCACTTTAATCCTATAATTTTTGCCTTTATTTTTAAAACTACATTTCCATTATTTTTCCTGTTTCACCAGGACAGATCTGGCATGCCCTGAAAAAGCATGCCATGACAAAATGGCAGTTCCACTAAGAACAAAACTAAACCATTTAAAAAGGGTGCTGTATTGTAGTGCTGAAAAAATTGTGCATGATCTACTATCCTCTATTCTTTCAAACCCTTCTTCAAGACCCACTTCAAGGAGATATATTGCAGAGGAAAAATGTGCAGCTCACTTCCCCTAAAGTGGCCTGGCCTACTCCATACACTCTTACTAGGGAAAAGATGGCATTGTCCCACCTCCTGTAGGGTGATTTGTGCCCCTTTAGGGTGCCTCTGAAAACAGGGATTGTTGCTGTGTGTGGTGCTTCTGTAGGAGCTTAAATAAGGCTAATTCTTTTGATTTGTCCCATTGTACCCCCAGTGCACCCATTCAATGGCCACAGGCAATATGGCCCATTATATTTGAGATTCAGTGACTTGAAACTGAAATAATCCAATCCCTTTCTGAGAATAATTAAGAATTAATTAATTCTAGATTAACATGAAAGTAACACCACTTATGTTCTACATGATCCATGTTGGTACAATGAATAGCATATATTTTAATAATCTCTAGCCACTTTTTCTAATTGTAATCAGTTGTTCTGTTATTATTAGGGCCCTATCAAATTCATGGCCATGAAAAATGCATCACAGACTGTGGAATCTGGTCTTTTGTGTGCTTTTACCTTATACTATACAGATTTCTCAGGGGAGACCAGTGTTTCTTAAACTGGGGAGTCCTGACCCAAAAGGTAGTTGCAGGGGGGCTGCAAGGTTATTTTAGTGGCATTGCGGTATTGCCACCCTTACTTCTGTGCTGCCTTTTTAGGGGGGTGGTGAAGAGGGGCAGTTGTTGGCCAGGCACCGAGCTCTGAAGGCAGCGCCCCGCCAGCAACAGTGCAGAAGTAAGGATGGCAATACCATACCATGCCACCTTTACTTCTGCGATGCTGCCTTCAGAGCTGTGCAGCCAGAGACTGTCAGCTGCTGACTGAGGGCCCAGGTGTGCAGGCAGCAGCACAGAAGTAAGGGTAGCAATACCATACTATGCCATCCTTATTTCTGTGCTGCTGCTGGCAGCAGCTCTGCCTTCAGATTTGGGCTCCCAGCCAGAAGCTGCCGCTTTCCACACGCTGAGCCCTGAAGGCAGTGCCGCCGCCAGCAGCAGCAGCAGCAGCAGCAGCACAGAAGTAAGGTAGCAATATTGCAACCCCCCCTACAATAATCTTGCAACCCCACCCCCACAACGCCTTTTTGGGTCAGGATCCCTACAATTATGTCACCATGAAATTTCAGATTTAAATAGCTGAAATCATGAAATTCATTATTTTTAAAATCCTATGTCCATGAAATTGACCAAAATGGACCATGAATTTGGTAGGGCCCTAGTTATTATATATTCATTTGACACTCAGTGTAAGGTCACTGGTCATAATGAATTCATTTGTATCATACAAATCATAAGTATCATATCAATATTTTCCCTGTATCTGCAAAGGCAAAAAATAATTAAATGTCACATTATATCTACTTGATTCTCATATATTTCAAAATACACAGCTCATTTCTTAATTGGGTTGCCCAGTATTGATGCAGGTGGCTTACCTTAACATGTTCAGAAAAAAAACCCCTGAATACAGCACTTCTGCATTGTATTTGTTTGTCTATCTGTTTGTTTAAAGAACACTTAAGTCTCTTTTCCTGAGGGCAAATTATAGCCAAAATAAATAAATAAAAACCCATGATATACAAAATACTAAAGGTGATAGAAGCAGGACATATTTCTGATTCAAAGTATACTTCTTCTACTATGCAAGACCTTATCCTGTGACGTGCTGAGCATCCTCAACTTCCACTGGGTCCAATACTTTTGCTGTTAAAGTCAAAGGCACCCCTTGACTCCAGTGTGGCAAGTTCAAGAACATTTAAGTCCATGGAAACAGTGGTCCTCAGCACTTTGCTGGAGGTGCTCAGTAGCTCATATTATGATGCCCACATTTTTCAATTTATATAATTCTCTGTACTATGTGCTAAGTTTTGTCATCTCCACGCTGGATGAGAGATACTATTATCTAGTTAAAACCAATGGGACAGTGTGTGAAGTAAGATACTATTCAGCATGTTTAAGGATATCACAATCTAATCCATGCCCTATCTAAATCAATTTATTCTTCTATGACAAGTTTTGTAATTATGTATATATTTTCTAGGAACAACAGCTAAATAGTGGAAATATTCACAAACAGCAAATAAAAGAGATATAAACATTGCTGAACCAAACAATCAGAACTGGAAAAAATATTCAGGAACTTTGTGTTTTTGGAGTCCTGAGTCAGAACTCCAGGAGCAGAGCTGGATGAAACAGATAGGACTTTTCCTGAAGACAACACAATAAACTATTTGCCTATAAAGCATGAAACAAAAATGTATTTTGTGGCAATTAACATTCAGTGGTGAGAAAGCAAATGTTATTGGCAAACACAGACTGATATTTTAATCCTAGAAAGGAGTTAGAATAGTGAATACAAAGTAAAGCTTCAAAACAGCAGCTCTTAGAATACAAAGCATGGCTTTGTATTTCCCTTGTATCACTTTCCCTTTGTATCACTTAAGCTATTTCCCTCCCTTGAATCTCCTAAACACCTTATCCTGCAAAATATAAAAAAGTAATTCACATCAATATTTTACTGGAGTTCTTTCAGAGGAGACTCATATACATTATGCTTCCAAGATGACATGCAGGCTATTTTAGTAGCAGAAGACAGCAATATATTGGACAATAGATTAAAATTGACTCCAGGTATTCTTTTTCTTTTATGAATCAAAATTCATTTAGTGATAGTCAAGTAGAACCGTGTGGCTAAGAGATCAATAGATACTGTTCTGTATGCTAGCTATGGGACATACAGATAACATTAAGTCAACAATGATGATGTTGGGCTGTGTAAACACTGACAAAGTCAAAGAAATAATTTTAAATAATAGACTTCTACAAGCTGGTGATCAAGCTATATTAATGGAGACTGCTGCCACTTTTTATGATGGCTTTAATTTACCCTGAGTGTGGAAATGATCCATTTACAACTGTAGGATAAAGAAATGGCACAGATTTCACAAATTACATTTTGTAATTCCTGTCCCTTCATTCTCCCTATAGGCTATAAATGAATAAAATCACTTAGATAACGTTTATTTTCTGGGTCAGCTCAGCTCAGAGACAATTACCATAGTTATGGTGTCGTCTTGGTAATGAACAGGTTAAAATTGCTCTGGCTTTGTCTTTGGTGCAATAATGAACCCTGCCATATAAACATACATCTAATAGTATAGCAAAGGTCTTGTATTCCTTGCCCATCCATTACTCCCATTGAGATCTAGGGGAACTTTAATTACTCAAGGAATAAATGATCAAGTCTAAAAGTAGAAGAGAAAGTTCTGAATTTGACAAGACTTCCCTCTCCACCCAGCCATGGTTAAGATTCACCACCTCTCCCACCTGACTCAGAAAGAGAGCTGCAGGATATTGTCATGGTAATGATGCAAACAGTGGGAAGAAATGAAGGGGGTTTGGGGTGGGAGGAAACACCACCACCAAAAATACAAACAAAACAAACACAAAGAGATAAATTTCAAAAGAGAATGACTAAAGATAGTCACATAGACTAAAGAAGCCACATAAAGTAATGTCTAATCTACATGACAGTTTGGTAAAGTCTGCAGTTGAATGTGGAAATATCCAAGTTCTTGAAAATCTGGGCTTTGATACTCACTCATAGGGGTTTCAACATTTTCTTCTGAATCTGTGGAATCTGAGCCACATACTTGCCTATATTTGTTAGCTTGCATTAGAGCCATGCTTGAAATCTTTAAATTAAAGTATGAGTGGATGAATTATTTTTTTTGTCAGTTTATTCTAATATACTTCTATTTTACCTACCCGGTATGGAAGGCACATTCTGAAAAATGCTACTAGAAGCTGGTAGAGAAAGCTCAGGACTCTGCAGAACTTAGTTTTTTTTGGTTCTTTTACACAGATTCCAGTTATATCTCAGGTCATTAGTAGACTAATGTTAATTATTAGTGTAGGTAACAAAACAGCCATAAAATCGATATAATGACTATGTGATATTGTCAACATACTATGACAGGACCACCCACAATCACCATCCTGCACTTAAGCAGGGAGGAGTTTGCCTGGCTGGCCAGGAAAAGAGCGCAATGCTTTCTGGCTTGGGAGAGGAGGGAAGACATAAAGCTGCTGGAAGAGCAGTCCCTGTGGTGGATGACTCACCGCCTAGTAATGAGGGGTTTAAAAAGGTCAGCCTGGGCCTGGTCCTTCCCTTCTTTACACAGAACAGGCTGGGCAGCAGGCACAGAGGCTCTGGTGCATGACTTGCTGCAGGACCACATGGAAGTCAGCATGTAACCCCTGCACCCCCTGACCCCAGAGACAGGGAAGGGAAGGGCAGGGCAGACAGAGGCAAATTACACAGAAAGGGGACTGTGGAAAGAAGAGGAACTAGCATCCCCCTTCCCCAGGTACTTCCACCACAGGCAGGCTGGAAGCTGCAATTGTGAATTTATAAGCCAGGCTAGTCAGCTCTGAAACAATCAAAGTGCTTTGGTGTGGGGGAGGGAGACAAGGAAATTGTTTCATGTACCAGCTGTGCTGCAAGTGGATGTATCAGGCTGCAATTCTTTCAGGCTCAGGTTGCTGCTCAGGTGCCTGTACCTTTGCTTAAAAGAGGACAAGCAGAGGCAGCAGCCACAGCTCAGGGAAGTCCCAATGGAGACCCAGGGCTGGAAGGGGACCCAAGGCAGACGGTATTGCACCGGGGCAAAGCGGGGCTCACAAGTATGGGGCCTGCTAATGCCCAGGGTGGTGTGTTTAAAAACCCAAGGCATAACCCAGGGCAGCCTCATAGACTAAGGAAGGGGAATGACTGAAAGGAAGTGTCCCCACATGCAGGTGGGCAGGCTCAGGCTGTGTGCATTAATGGGGCAGTCCACAGAGCTGTGCAGCAAATGGTCAGTGAAGTTGTTTCTGAGGTTTTCTCCACAGCATTACAGTGCTTCCAAAGGGCACAAGGTCACCCATAACCAGGATGTTCTCTTCCACCAAACACAAGGGATGGTGGTAATGCTGATCCCAGCGTCAGCCACTCAGTACAACTAAACATAAAATCCCGAGAGGCAAATACATGGATATATTATCCCTAGTGCACAGGGAGGTGAGACATACAGTAAACATAGGCAAGGCAACCAAAATAGCGAACTGCCCAAGAGGCCAAGAGTGACTAGAACATGAGAAAACTGGGAGGCTGCCTTCCTCATCTATGTGGGTGTTATAGTACAGGCCTACCCACAGAGGAGCCCTGCCTTGGTTAAGTATACGAATATAATTAGGCGGGCAGACAATATGTTTGGGGGAAATGTCCTGGTTTAATTATAATTAGCAGTTTCAATTAAGGGCAGCAACACAAACTGGGATAAGGTAGCATCATACATTGTGGTGGCAGTGGATGACACCAAGGGCGCCAGGGGGTTGTTCATACTGCAACAAGCTTGGGAGGGGCCCCAGGCACGTAATAGTATTTGCTGGGCATTTAATAATGGTGGTTGTTTTCGCAACCCCTGTAGATACAGGCATGTTTGTGAGATGACTACTGCTGCCAATTATATTTTGACAAGGCTATGCCCATGGGTTAGTCAGTATTCTGTGCAGCTTTTCAGAAATGCAGTACAATGTTGCACTGGGCAGTGGTGCGGTCAGTGGGACTAAACCAAGTAGTGCATTATTTGCATGCACTTTTTGCTGCAGATGGACACATTTCAGACCCTGGCTAAATAGTTGGGGCAACCCCTAGTGGAGGGGCATGACCTACCTGGGCATTCAGCTGGACACCAGGCTCCCTCAGGATAAACTTCAGAAGCTATTGGGGTTGCTCCATAGAGCACTGGAGGCTTTTTTAAAAAAACAAACAAACAAAAAAAACACTCAGGCTACAAGAACTCCAATCTATTCTGGGGTACCTGAATGTTGCTTGCATGGTTGTTGCTCCATTTTGTACCTGGCGGGCAACGGCCAGCATAGCCAGGCCACACCATTACATACCAATCACTAGACATGAAGGAACACTTGAGGGTGTGGAAAAATTTCAGGAGTCGATTTAATGCGGTATCATTGTGCAGGGAGCAATGGTTATTACAAAGGGGGTTAAAAATCCACTCAGACATGGCAGGGGCTGCAGGTTTTGGGGTATTTTATCAAGGCAAATAGTGTGCACAAACGGCCCGCCACCTGGACGCAAAATGGGGTTAGGCGTGACATGACCTTCTTGGAATTTTTCACCATTTCAGTTGTGGTGGTCATTTGGGGATTGGAGCTGGCTAATATAAGGGTGCACTTCTGGTGTGACAACATGGCAGTGGTACAGGTTATCAATAACCAAACTTCCAGATCGCACAGGGTTAAGAAGTTGGTAAGGGTGTTTGTTCTACAGTGCTTAACCTGCAACATCTGTTTTTCTTCCAGGCATGTGCCAGGCATGGATAATGGCATAGCATATGCCTTGTCTCCTTTCCAGTTTCACAGATTTTCTGAGCTTGCAACAGGGGCTAGCAGTGAACCCGAGCACATGCTGCGGGCTCTCCAGTATCTCAGAATGTGATGTGGTCAGCGGAATGAAGATTATTGGCTCCTTACAAGTTGTTTATTTTGTTTTCTTTTAAGAAGTCTTGTCAATTCAAGGATCCAGAGAATGGGTTGCCTATGCGGCCCTCCATGGAGGGCGGCTGTTGCAGTACCGGGTCAAGGACAATGCAGCTGCTGGTGCTCTTCAGTGATCGCACATGGGACAATGGGTTCTTTATCCCCAGTAGGGCTGCTAGGCAAAGGCCATTTGGAGATGTTTGGGAACCCGGCTGGGTGTCGGGAGGAGGCAGCCAAGCTAATGGCTGGCACCTCCTTGTGGTGGATGTTCAGTGCAGGTACTCCATAAATTAAGGCACAAAAGAACGAAAAAAATGGCTTGGAAAAGGAATTAAGAGAGGTGCTTGGTAATTGAGCAAGCTGGGGCAGTTGGGGACTCCTATGATTGGTACAGCCAACCTCCTCCTCCCCCCCATAATTATAGTCCACCTTAAACCCTCCTACGAGGGGGCATGGTCGGTAAGGACCCAGCAAGAAAATTGATGGAGGGACCTGGATGAAAAGGGGTGGGGGTGGGGGAAGCTGGTGAAAGCCCTCCACTCCCCCCCCCCCCGGAATTGGCTAGGAGTGGTAAGGTCCCAGCAAGGGAATTGTTGAAGGGACCTGGATAAATGTGGGGGAGCTATGGAAGCACACTCCCCCCCCACAAAAAAATTGGCTGGAATTGGTAAGGTCCCGGCAGTGAATCTGCTGGAGGGACATACATTTTGCACCTGCACTGCACACATTTTATCTGCCAGGTTAGTCCCAGACATCTGTCTAATAATAAAGTTGCAGTCTGATTAAGCCCTTTTCTAATGTCTCCTGTCATTCTTTCGGCATAGCCAGACAACTCCGACTTGCAGAGCACCAACCCCATCAACCTCCTGTGGAGGAGATGGAGAAAGGGCTTGATGGCCAGGGTATGCAGTTAGCAGGACATTGGGCAGCCCTGACGCACCCCTTAATGGAAGATGGTGGGTTTGGTCAGGGTCCAATTGATCTTGATCAAACACTTGATGGAGGTACACAGCACCTGGAGAAAACCCAGGAACTGGGGCTCAAAGAGTGCCCAAGAGGTCCACCCATAGTCTACCCTGTCAAACTAAGTGGCAGTTTACCTAAAAACTAAGTGTTGCAGCACCTAAGTCATACTTGTGAAGCCCCACCCAGAGGCTCAAAAACAGAAAGCAAATAAAAAGGAAGCCAAAATGTATTGTTTTCTTTAGATGTCATGATTCTTAATTCAACCTCCTGATTTTTTTCTTATTATGATTCTTGAATGCTTGCTTCAATCCCGCCAGTCACAAAAGCTAACCAACAAGTGGGAAATAAGTGGCACCCTAGTCAGTAGTACCATCACAAGGAAAACAAGGATTAAATGAGTATGAAAAATAAACTACTTTTTTCATCCCTAGGTGTGATTTCTCCAGGACTCTTTGAAACACATTAATGGGACAGAGACTTCTACTTACTCAGCCCTTGCTGCCAGGGGTGGCTCCAGGCCCCAGCACGCCAAGCGCGTGCTTGGGGCGGCAAGCAGCTGGGGGAGGTCTGCGGAGGGTCTGCTGGTCCCGCGGCTTTGGTGGACCTCCCGCAGCCGTGGGACCAGCGGACCCTCCGCAGGCAAACCGCCAGAGGCAGTCTGCCTGCCATGCTTGGGGCGGCAAAATCCCTAGAGCCGCCCCTGATTGCTGTGCCTGTTTTATTAATAGAGGACTTAATTCACTAAGGCCTGGTCTACACTGGGGGGGGGGGTCGAACTAAGGTACGCAAGTTCAGCTACGCGAAAAGCGTAGCTGAACTCAAAGTACCTTAGTTCGAAGTACTTACCTGTCCTCACGATGCGGGATCGAAGTCCGCGGCTCCCCCGTTGACTCCGCCACCGCCGTTCGTGGTGGTGGAGTTCCGGAGTCGACGGGAGTGCGTTCGGAGTTCGATATATCGCGTCTAGGTGAGACGCGATATATCGAACTCCGAGAAGTCGATTGCTACCCGCGGATCCGGCAGGTAGTATGGACGTACCCTTAGACTGTCAGTTTGCTCCCTTCATGAATGCTAATTTAAAATTAACTCCTGCTTGCAATTGTTATGTATATTATATAGGAGATGACATATTTCAGAGATCCTAATGACCCCCACTTCTTCCAGCCACCCAGTAAGATTGCTGTGAGGGGAATCCCAGCTTCTCTGCACCAGGACCCCTGAGTGTTTAACCCTAGAGCCTGAACAGACCAACATTGAGGCAAACAGACAAAAGAGAAGGTAAAAAGCTATACAATCAAAATGGAGTTTGCAGCCTGGCACAGATACACAGAGTTCAAAGTCTCACATGGAGTTCATAAATTGTACGGACGGACCATGTTGTCACAAGAACAAATGATTTGTGAGAACAAACAACTTAATTAGAGTTAAGAGAAACCTGGATAGATTTATATGTGCATTTGTGTGTTAGAGTTGCTTGTGTTGTTGGAGAGCAGGACTCAATAGCCTTGGGGCTCAATTCTGGTTTATGTCTTATTTTCCCAAAACTCATGCTTCAGGGTTTCAGTCAGCCACTGGCAGGGATCAAGAAGGGATGATGTCCCCACAGCCTGGTCTTGGAAGTTTGTTTTGGTTTTGTTTTTTTTAATCTCCTTCCTTTGAAGAATCAGGGATGGCCATGGCTGGAGATGGGATATTGGGCAGAGTGGGCCAGAGTTCTGAGGTAGCACCTAGCCTTCTCTCCTTAAGGTGCTTTCCTGGCTGGTTTTTGCTAATATGCTCAGGATTTAACTGATGTGGGGTTGGGATGGAATCTTCCCCCAGGTCAGAAAAGCAGTGACCTTGATTTTTTTTTTTCGCTTTCCTCTGTGGCATGTGAGTACTGGTCACTTGCCAGGATTTAATGGGTATATCTCACTTAATCATTTCCCTGCCATTGCAGGGGCCTCGAGACTCAGTCTCTCCTATTCTCCACCTGTAGCACCTAGTCTCCTGTGAATCCCATTTACTTTGGTCTCATTCTGGTTGTTGGGTTTAGTGTGAGGGTGCTAGGTGCTTTTGGTATCTGGTTATAGGCTGAACAGGAGGTCAAACTAGAGAATATGTGGGTCTCTTCTCTCATTAAACTGTAAGAACATAAAATAACCTAATCATACTTACCCTGGTGATCAGAACCATTGTGGAAAATGAGCCACGGCACAGGCCAAAAAGATAGCTGAGCCTGGAGAATTTTTTAAGATTGTTATTTGCATTCCATGGAGCATCGTCCTTTTTTTTTTTTTTTTTGCCATTCCTTCTGAGATAGAAAATGAGTAAGCCCCATTCAGTAGAGATGCAGAATTTATTTTCAGGATAATAGGAGGTAATAAGTCCCAATGACTAAAGATAAAAATAATCTTCCCTTTCGCAACCCTAACATATGACATTCTACATCAGCTATTTTTCTTTACATCGGGATGTGGAGGGAGAAACTGAAATATTTTTTTTTCTCATGTAGGAGAGAATAACTCAATATATATGGGTTTCAGAAACTATTTCTCAAGGTCTTTCAAATCCATTTATTTCAAAATCACTGTCTCAGAAGTAATGAATGCACAACTGTCTAGGGACAGAACAAAGTGTTTAATCTTGATGCAAGAGACTGCACAGTTGCTAAACAAGAGACCCTCAGAATTTGTTTCTCAGAGCCATAAGGAGAGGAGGATTTTATTCAACATACTTTGTGATCCCCAAAAGAACCAGGAGATTTGTGCCAATTTTGGACATATAGGCAGATTAAAGGAGTTTATTGTGCATAGAGATTCCATATGCATACCCACCAAAAGGTAATTCAATATTCTGCAGAGAGGAAATTGAGCAGGAGAAATAGTTCATTTTGGTGTGTTTGTTTGTTTTTCAATAGAGCTTGTGCACAGATGCTATTTTTTACATACATATATTTGGAGGAGGGTAAACATTAATATTAATAATATGAATATAAACTACTCATCTCCCTCTCACCTAATGTCCAAACCAGAGATCTGACAAGTCAAAGCCCCTAACCATTTAAAATAATTTGTTTTCGGAACTTTGTTTGGTATCTGTGCAGCTCCTACTCAAGTCCCCCGATTTCTGGGGTATTCCAATACACCATTCTCCTCAACAATTAAATAATACTATTGTTCTTGCTTCATTTAGATGCCATATCATGGTGGCTTGTGGGTTGCAGATATGCATATCTCTCAGAAAGTTCAGAAGGTTTGCCCTAAAATATACACTGTGGAGTAAAAATTACAGAATGTGACAGAGATTTAATCAAATAAAATCCTATAACTTCAATATGAGTGAGAAAGTAAAAATACAGAATGTTACTGTTAAAATGTAGATGGTAGTTTTTGAGTTCAGTGCAGGATAAAACTCTCTAGAGTAGCACAAAAATATCTCCAGAAACATCATGATTTTTTATTATTTTGATCACAGAAGGTAATATCGATTTGTCACAATAATTCAGTAATTAAAGATTAATGTTAGGAAGTTTCCACTTCCTCTATTCCTTTTCTGGGAAACTTCAAACTTCATTTGAAGAAGTCACACCTAGAATTCACTGGTAGATAAGCTACCTAGTAGCAGTTTTGTGTGTTGTGTAGACATTCCCCTTCAAGTGGATAGGATTTCAGCCTTATTGTTCCTAATTCACTGAACATAAGAATGACCAGACTAATGGTCCATCTAGCACAGTATCCTGTCTTCTGACAGTGGCCAAAGGAAAAGTGCTTCAGAAGAAATAAACAGAACAAAAATCATTGAGTGATCCATCCTCTGTTGTCCACTCCCAGCTTCTAGCAGTAAGAGGCTAGGGACACCCAGAGCACGGTGTTGCAATCCTGAACATCTTGGCTAATTGCCATTGATGGATCTATACTCCATTAACTTATCTAATTTTTTTGAACCCTGTTATAATTTTGGCCTTCACAACATCCCCTGGAAACAAATTGTGTGATGAAGTGCTTCCTTTTTTGTATTTTAAGACTGCTGCCCATTAATTTAATTGGCTGACACCTGGTTCTTATGTTATGTGAAGGAGTAAATAACACTTCCTTGTTTACTTTTTATAGACCATTCATGATTTTCTAGACCAGTATCATATCTCCCCCTTAATCATCTCTTTTCTAATCTGAAAAGACCCAGTCTTTTTAATCTTTCCTCATGTGGAAGCTGTTCCATGCCCTTAATAATTTTGTTGCCCTTCTCTGTACCTTTTCTCACCCCAATATATCTTTTCTGCGATGGGATGACCAGAACAGCATGCAGTGTTCAGATTACATACCACAGTTCAGAGTTCTGCAATTTCATATTTAAGATCCTTTAGAAATCTCGGGTGAATAAGTCCTGATGACTTATTACTGTTTAATTTATCAGCTTGTTTCAAAACCTCCTCTATTGACACCTCAATCTGGGACAGTTCCTCAGATTTGTCACTGCTCTTACTATAGGTAGGTTACAAGTTACCATGGCAAATAACTAGTTTCTAAATCTGCTAGAAATCATGGCTGCTATGATCCCAATATTCATTCATCTACAACTACACACAAAATTAGTCATCAGTATAGCTCTTTCAGGTAGAGAATGAAAACCCAGAGTTCAACAGTTAGACAAAGAGGAAAACAAGTAGTTCATCTGGAACAATCTAAATTGGTGGAGAAACCCAAGAAATTTTCTTCAAAGAGACAAAGTGGGTCACAAAAATAGAAAAGGTTTTTTAGATAGTATACCTAATGCAGTAACTGACCAACTGGGACAAAGATGGAAAAAGAAACTGGAAAGAATAGTCTAGAAATTAGGGCTATTTTCAAGGTCATTTTATATTTCCACTTTCAGCTGTCAAACGAGATATTGAATCCGAGGTTAGGCAGCAGTTAAATCAAGAAAGGATAAGGAAAGATGGGGTCAAAATCCTTTTATGTCTTAGTATGAAATGTCTGGAATCTTTGCATTCACATTCAAGATAAACCTGATGTTATATGACATTAGGGTGACTAGACAGCAAGTGTGAAAAATCGGGACAGGGGCTGGGGGGTAAAAGGAGCCTATATAAAGAAAAAGACCCAAAATGGGGACTGTCCCCATAAAATTGGGACATTCGGTCATCCTATATGACATTCCAGATCAAATGAACTACTGGGCAGACAACATTAATCACAGTAGGCCAGACAGGTGAATGGAAATCAGAAAGTAGTATTTTCTGTTGTTGTTGTTCTAAGCAGACAGAATTGTAAGTTGTTCACATTCCACCTTATTTTAAGAAAAGCTTGACGTTTCAGAGCTAAATTTAATAATAGACACATATGTAATGTATTTGGGATATTTAAACATACCAACATTTGGTATGTTGTCAAGCTTAGAAATATTTTAAAGCATATGCTTAACCATTTTTTTTTAAATGAACAACTAATCTTGGAAGAAACTAACATATAGGAGAGGGAGGAAGAATGAAACATTTTGATTTTTATTAAAACATATAATAATATAAAAATGTAAAGATGTGAATGTGTTCTGCAGGAATTAGCCATCTGCAAAAAAAAATGTTTCAAGACAAAGTAAAAAGCCTCTAGAATTAAAAGGTGGAAGTTACGGAAACTTAAAAGCAAGACAAAAATAGCAGACTGTGGGACCATTGTGACACAGCACAGACATCACTTATCAGCCCAAGACATTTTTGTAATGGGAATGATGACACTAGCTGTTTTGTAATGGGAATGCTGTTCATTAGCATGAACAGCACTGGTAAGAACGATCAAAAGACATCAGTTTTTTTAACCCAACTGGCACAATATCAGCGTCAGCAACAGGCCTAGGAAGAAAATAAGCAGGAACAATATTAGCAGCAATTATGGGGGAGTCTAGCCAACAAAAAAGGCCTTGTTGGCAGTGGTTTATTCTACAACTACAAAACTGGGGCAGATTCTTATCTCATGATGATTTTATATAGGTGTACATCCAATTACTCCTGACTTTCACTGGTGTATATGAATTCAGAAACAGGCTCTTTTTATCAAATCAATTAAAAAAAACCCTCCAAAATACTATGGTTCATGTATGTTAATACAGTTGTTCCCATTAAGATGTCAACATTTATCAATAGTGGAACAGATTATGTGGTGCCCCCTTCAACTGACACAGCACAAAAAGACACATGGCAGGTTTAAAAAGGTGGATACACACTACGTTTGGGCTTCCCTAATTCTGGACTGTTCCAGAGGCTGGTGCAGTACTAGGTGTAAATTGGAGCAGCCCTGGGACTGCTCTAACTTATGGAAGATTTTCATGGCCGTGTATAAATTGCTCCACAGCCAAGAATACACAGATCACTTTGAATTCTAGCTAGGCCTTCTCCTGTACTAAACCCACTTACCACTGCTACCCACACCTGTAAGTTGGAGGGTGGCAAGTAGGGCTATCTATATTAGTTGCACACCCCTGGGGGAATTCCATAAAGGGACAGTCCAGCCACTTCTTCCACTGGAGTGGCAGAAATGGTCAGTAATGAGGGCCAGAATCTGGCCCAGTTATTACATTATGTGTTTGAGATAGAGCAGATAGTTCTTATTTTAAAATAATAAATGTTTGGTATCTTAGTTAACATGGTATGGTAGCAGAGGGCCTAGAGGGCTAAGGTGTGGAATTTACAAAATGAAGGTGTAGCAGAATTAAGTGCCATTTAGCCAATAATTAGGACCAGATTTAATAAGACACCAGTTTTAAAGACAAAATGTCAAAAACAAGAAATTGTATTAGTGGTTATGAAACCAAACCTGAGCCACGCACTCAACACTTTCTCCTCACTGTAGGTTATTCCCTCTTGACCCGGCCTCGCAGTTTCCTAAATTGCAAAAGATTCTCTGCAGATTTGAAACACTTTCAAAGGGGAACATGCTGTGACTGCCTCCCTGGCAGATCCATAGGTGCACAAACTGTTCATTAGAACTGGTTGAAACTTGGGATTTCCAGTTAGTGGGAAAATAACACACACATGGTGTCTCCTAAATGAAATCTGCTCCCTGGGACCAGCAGCTGCGGGCTGAAATTGGCATGATTCTTGTCAGTTTTACCGCTGCTATTTAGCTGGTTGGGAGTCAGGAAGACTGGGGAACCAGCTGGCCTGGGAACCTGGTAGGGATGCCCTGCAGCTGCAGACCCTGGAAGCCCATCCCAGGATTTCCAGTCTCACTGCTGTGAAGATGGGAGCCAAACTCTGACTAGTCAAGGCTCTCAGCACTTTCAGGCTCCTGGTTCCATGGCACAGAGCCTAGAACCCCAGGCCTGGCCCCAGGCGAGTTTGCAATGAGGGGCTGACCAGGAGCCAAAGACCCTGGATGACACAGCTCCCAGCAGCCTGCCAGAAAACCTGGCGAGTTTCCAACAGAAACCTGCCTGTGATTTGATTAAAAATGTGTTGAATTAGAGATATTTCTGTGAAACATTTTGGGTTCAAGTAATCAGCATTTTGCAACAAAACTTTGTTTCTTTGGAAAATTCCCAACCAGCTCTACCCTAAGTGAAGGAGTGTTCAGGGCCCATAGTGTTAAAGCTGTATGATACATCGCACTACTATGTAATTTTTATGCTTTACTTTTCCCTGCTTTTCTTTCTTTTTTAGTTATTTCACATTTGGACTTTCTCCATGGAGACTGCCACTTTTCAGATCTTGAATCTATTTTCTGGAAGTAGCACTTCTTATCTGTGACAGACAGTTAGGATTCAGAAAAGGATTAGACATTGGTATGAGTAATACAAATATAGCTTGCAGTAACGCTAGCTAGGATAAACATTTATAAGGGAAATCAACCCTCTTGCTTCAGTATCCAAGCCAGCCATTGAGTTCTAGGGGATAGGAAGAAACTTCCCAGTAGGAATGTTATTACATAATACCTCTTCTGGGTGGGGCTGGAGAAGGTTTATACTTTTCTTTGACGTATCTGGTGTTAGCCATTCTGAGAGATTACCCTGGATTAGATGAGTGACTGATCTGTGGGGATCATTGAAATCCATTTGCCACAGAAAAACACAGAATTTGTGTTTTTGCAGAGAACCTTTAGTTCTTAAATTTTGTGAAAAAATAAAAGCATATATTAACTGAATTTTACTGAAAGTACCAGTACATCACTGATTCAAGGTGCACAACCTCCCAGTCTTGTGCTTGATTTTTGAACGTGGTTTAAATTTACAGTGGAACTCCGTTTATCCGATGTAATTGGGACCGGGCTGCCAGGCCTGCACAGTAGTGGCTCAGGCGCTCACTCCCACATGGTGGGGCTTGGGCAATCAGTCCCGGGCATGGTTTGGTTAGTACAGGGAGCCGGATAATGGAGGCTTAGATAAACGGGGTTCTACTGTATAGCAACAAAACATTGTGTGTTCAACTGATACATATCTATATATCTATATAGATATCAGTTGAACACCCAATATTTTGTTGCTATACAGTAGAACCCCGTTTATTTAAGCCTCCATTATCCATATGCACATATTGTGGCTAGGGAAATTAAAGTTCAGCATTTCATTTTAATTGTGGAAAAACACAGGTTTTGTTTTTTATCTGAGAATTTTGGGGGTTTTATCATGGAAAACTAGGATATTTGCTGGTGTGATACAGCATAGCAATTGCTATGGGCTGGATTATCCCCTCCTTTCATAAAAAAACAAAAAAAAACCCCAAAACAGTGGGAAGTGCCTAAAGCAAAGAAAACCTTTGGAAGGATTCCACGATGGCATTCCTCCTCATTCGTTACTGCCACAGCTCACAGCAACTGTGCCTGTATTTCCACTCCATGATCCAACAAAGGAATCCACTTTAGGCTCCAGATTCCTCAGTCACCACCTCTCTTGGATGGATTCATGTGTCTCTCCCACTTCTGGACCAGATATTTCCAGGTTGAGCAGCTCCCTGCATATACTGTGTTATTTCCCAGCAAGACAAACTGCCTAAGCCACCCTGCAATATGATTGAATGCAACAAAACAAAAAAAACAAATAGAATCTTAGAAAATAAGTAGTATGGGTCTGATGAGCACTTGCATTCACTTTTCATATACATTACTATACTTGTTTTATAAAATGAAATATATTTGTGGCACCTCAACAGCTCTTTTTTGTTGTGTGTTTATAAGAAAAGGGTAAATGCCAACTTTGTGTCATGCATTGTTAGCTGCCACTATATCTGCTTATCATTATATGTGATTGAGTTCAGTCCCTGTGATTTCTCTCCTTCAGAATTAACAGGAAAAGTACAGTTCATTCTGAACAAGCCAAGATGGGAGGACATCAAGGGTGCAGACTAGATTTCCCTTTCTCCATCTTCTCCTTTCACTGTATTTCCTCTTTGGAGATTCCCATTTGGAATAAAGGTGCACTAAGGAAAAACATATTCCAGAAATAATTTCAAAATAGCAATGAGTAAAGGGGATCTTATTATCTCATAAAACTACATATATTATAGAGCTTGCCAAAAATGGGAAAATTTTTGCAAAACAAATATTTTAAAATATTATTTTTTCAACTTTATGTGGAAAAAGTCAACATTTTTAACTCACTCTAGTACATTTTGCAATGTCAGCATTTTGCAAGGAATGGGAATCTGGATTCAGCAAAAAGATGTTATAAATAAGAAAGAGCAATGTTTACCTAAACTCTATAAGAAGTCTGTAAGCAGTTTATATTCCAAATCTTCTTCTAACACAGAGAATATCTTAAATTTGATTTTTTTTATAAATGTTTTTTTTAAAAAGGGAGCATACTGAGATTTGTCCGTGTCCATTACTCCTTTTTGGAAGACAATGGGCCAAATTCTGCTTTCAATTACTTCCATGCAAGATATGATGTCTGTGTGGCTGCACAGGTATAATTAAGTGCTCAAAAAGTGGACAAGATCTACATAACTCGTTCCCATTGCTCGTGATGAGCAGTGAGCACTAATTTTGCAATGGTTGGGAGTATTTTGTATCTGTTTTATCATATATATTCCTCACATTAGGTGGGACAATAAGGCCATATGAATATACCAAGAAACTCATTCAGACTGCTGCAAACAGTACCATAAATGTCACATTTCAGAAAACACCAAGAATCTATGCATAATAAGCCCAGACAATTTAATATAAAAACAGAATGCTTCAGAATCCTGTGATGAAATATTCCTATTTTATTAAAGTCATAAGGATAACAATCAGTGCCAATAAATGATGCTTGTTCCAAAGCCATAGCAGTATGAAATGGTGCCTGAACTGAGAAGTGGAATTTTTATTATTAAAAATACCTTCAAACATAAGACATGGTGATGTAAAAAAGAAAGCTGCATATCTTCTTAAAGACTACAACACTAATCCCACTCTGCAGCATTAATCTGTGTAGTTGAATTATCCACATAAAACTTGTGAATTATTTGCCTAAATCCACATTAGAAGGATATATATATTGTAGTCTCCATATTCTTGGACAAAAATCTTAGTTAAATTGACTGTGTGTCCAGACCCAGCTAGTAAAAAAAGTCACTTTGAAAATCCAAAATTAAGGTTTTTTTCCTACAGCGAGGAGACAGTGCAACCCAAGGGCTTGATCCAACAACCATTAAAGTCAATAGAAGTCTTTCAGTGTGTTTTAGTGATCTTTGGATCAGGCCTCTAAAGCCCCATTAATGCAAACTAACTAGTGAGTTTCTTGCACTTGGAGATACTGTAGAAGTGAACACATTTTCATGCTGATGGATAAATCCTCCCTGAAAAACAGAAACATATTTTTTCTTAAGGTTCACATATATTTAAGTATCTGATTCTTCACAGTTCTTAACTCATATTGTTAACAAAGGCAAATGAGGGTGTTGAGGGATTTTAACAAGAAGTACTTAATACTTTGCAGGAATGGACTCCTGTAATATCAGGCTTACATCAGAAGTAGTCACCTAACTCTAGAATCAAAGAAGTTAACCCAGTTCCTATTTCCTCTTACTCTATTTTACAAAGCAGTAATTAAGAGATTCAGACCCTAAGTCACAATCTTCACCAGGGCCCAGTGCAGAAACACACTGCTTCCTGGGGTGTTGGGGGAGCTTGATTGCTGAGCCACTCATTGATAGGATGTGGCATATGATCCTGCCATGCAAGGACGGTTTTGTTGGCTGGGGGAGGGGAGGGGGGAAGGGGGAAGCAAGAAGAAACAACCATAGTATTGGCCCCTCCCTGATCACTTTGGAAAGTACAGAATCAATGACAAGAGAACCTAGCCTCAGGGGAGTGCAATGATTATGGGTATGTCAACACTTAAAATGCAACAGCCACAGAGTTGCAGCACTGAACTGCCCCGCCGTAGTGCTTCAGTATAGACACTATCTATGCCGAAGGGAGGAGTTGTCCCATCTGCACAGGTAACCACCTCCCCAAGATGTAGTAGCTAGGTCAATGGAAGAATTCTTCCATCAACCTAGTGCTATCTACATAGGGATTTAGGTCAGTTTAACAACACTGCTCAGGGTGTGGATTTTTCATACCCCTGACCAACATAGTTAAAACAACCTAATTTTCTAGTGTAGATTGGCCAATGCAATCTAGCCCCTAGTGTATTGCCCTATAATGCGATCTAGGTCTCAGACATATTTGCAAACACCTGCCTATATTTCTTTCCAAGCTCTTAATTATGACAGGCGTCTTAATTGGATTTTTTAAAAATGTTTTGCTCATTTTGTATAATCCAGAAAGAAACGTGTCTAGCTATATTGTGCCGTATGCATTATTTAAAGATAATCTTTTCATGTCCTTAGCCACCCAGACAGAATAAATATGGTTGCCAGTTCTAAGCAGGGAATCTTTTTCTTGTTCACTGGCTTACTTATGATTATACAGTATAATTAACATTTCTGGAGTACCTTTTCTGCCAGATAATTACTTCGTTATTCAACTTTGCTTTTCAGACACACTATATAATAAATCACCAGGGGAAAAAAAATCTTTATTTTTAATATTCCCATTTATGTATTTAATGAACATTATCGAATCTTTGCCAAGTATTTATTGGAAACCTAGAAGAAATATCTGTTAACAAATATTTCATTTCCATCTGGGAGCATGAATTGTTCTGCTGATGCTAAAATGTTAATAATAATTAGCACCATTATTAGAAATCTACTTTTGATACAATTGTGAGAGGTTGAGTGTTAGGGCAGACTAAGAATCAAAACGTATTTTTAATAGAAGAGTTTTCTTACCTTTCATTGCTAATTTTAAGAGAATCTTCAAAAAGACATAATATAAAACATCAACTCACTGCATAGCACTAATTAGTACTTAACACTGAATTAGGAGGTTTCCTTAATAGAGTGCCAGTCCCCTTGAATTCAGTCATTTTTGCAGTCTGATCACTGCACCGTGTATTATTATGATGAGTCAATTGGATCTATATGTAGCTTTCTATACCTCTTCATTCCATCCCATGGCTATGGGGAGAGAGTTGAGCAACCACTTCTCCAGCTGACTTCCATAGCCTACACTAGCCTTCCTTCACTCCAACCTCCCTTTTTCCAAGTGTCCTATCCACTCCCTGCAATCCCCATTCATGTTCATTTACTCTCTTCTCCAGAGAATTATCCATCCTCTCTCATTTATTTTAAGTGAAAATCAAACACAAATATGTGAAACAAAGAAACAAAAACCTGACTCCATCCACTCCCAAGTTCTGCTTTTAATCACATCCATGCAGCACCATTAATGACATTGAGACTTCATGGGCATTATGAAGGGCAAAATTTGACCTACTTTGTATAATACCTCAGAGGCATTGCATTAATCGTTAAATTATGAAGCACAACAAATAATAGTGCAGATTTTTTTAAACAGCCTTATGCAGACTTTGGGTATTTCAAATTTAGAGTCAATGTGAACTTATCAGGGCTCTGCATGGGAATAAGATCCCATGCTTCTGGATCCTTGACGGCTTGGGGCATTATAATGCAGCATTTAGCGCATGGTGCTGTATGTTTTTTAATAATATAACTATCTGTAGCTTCCACATTTAAAATGCATCTGAAGCATCAGTTATAAACCAAAGAATTCAACATCCAGTAGGTTTCAAATTATGAATGCCCTTGATCATATTTCATCTTACAGCTACTTTGACTAATCATAAGACAAAAGTAAAAAAAAAGAAAAGAAAAAAGAATTAGCTTTATCCTTACTAAATAATTTGAAATGTAATTGTTATGCTTTTGCATAAACAAAGAACAACCATATGCTTTTATCCTGAATACTTTTTGTTTTAGATTAAGGGAAACAAAAAAACTAGAACAAATTAAAGTCTCCTTGAGATCACGTTTGCCTCCTTTTCAACATGCTGCAGTAGCTTTTGTTCACAAAATAGTCACAGATAGAAATTTAAAGGTGCAGTACAGAAAAAAAAATGAAACCAATTACATACACCACAGTAACACTATACATATATAGAATTAAAATAAATATTTTTTCTTTACAGGGTACATATAAAATCATGTTTGTTCCTTTACAAGAGGTACATAAAAGGGAAACAAGAATACTGTAAATATCAGTGCCATGTTATGTTGTTGTAGAGCTTTGGCTGATGTCATAAGAAGTGGATATTGATTTCTGTTTTGGCTAAGCTAAAGGCCAATATTTACATGAGTGAAAAATAAATCTTGATATTGACAAAAATAAATGTCACTATTTGGTATGTATGTTATGTAACATACATACCAAATAGTGTTAGATATATATATTCTACTGATGGTCTTTAAAGCACTGTAGATGTTTACCCATTTCAAAAATTCTTTGCACTTTCCTGGCCAAGCCTAATCATGCAGACCTAACATTAAGACCATAGGGTCTTCTTGTCTCCTCTGCAGTTCTAGGGGATGAAAAGTTGACATGGGTTATGTGAGTCTGTGTTATATTAGCAACAAATGAAGAGCAAGCAAGCAGATTTATAAGAAACGGCACTGAAATCAGGATGCTGCAGGGCCAGCTTTTCATGCCAACATTCTGCTCTTTGACTCTTATACACTGTTGAGAGTCAAACCTAAACTTGCATTTCTTTGTCTCTGCTCCTACAACAATATAGATCCCTTTCTGAAACCTGATCCCCTTTCTCCAGTTGTACTCGCTGTTCTCTGGAGGTAGCACAGAGGCAAAGAGTGGTACCTCCACACAATTTCTCTCCATTTCTCTCACCCTGTGAGAGCCTCTTCGTGGGTTCATGCCATCCTCAGCTGTGGACATTTGGGGGCTGATTCAGCACCTGTTGAAATCAGTAGACAGACTCTCACTGAAGCCAATAGGCATTGGTCTAGGCATTTTAAGAATAAGAATTGTGCCTGCAGGAAGTGGGGGCAGGGAAGGAGAGTTGAGGGATTATCAAGAGCCAGTGCAGAGGCCTGGATTTCACAGCAATGGCTTTTTAAAGTCTGCTGATTTCCTAATACCTTTGTGGCTCTTGACAGAATCATGGGTTTTAGAGATGGAACGTTCTGCTATTTCTAGGTTAGAGAAAAATAAACCACACCCAACTCTGGTATTGCAAACATTGTTAGTGCAAACTTTCCCAAGATACTTGTTCCCTACATGATGTTGAGAAGTGTAGGTGATGATATCACCTAGAGTGGGGGTGCAAAGGAACTTTGGAATAATATTTATAGAGAAAGCCTGTTTTAATGTATAAAACTTACACAACTTTTGGAATGTTAATATTGCTTTACGTTTTCTGATGAAAAAGAACAACTTTTTTTATACTGAAATTGAACAATAGCTCCACTGTAGCAATGACCTTCAGATGTAAAGAAGTGGAACATTAGGGGTGGAACATTAGGCAGCTTGCTGATACTGGGCTAGACTATGATTTGTACTACATACCTATACAGAAGACATATAATTAGGAGTAAGAACCTCTCTTACAGTCCTGCGTGATCTAGTCACACAAGATTAACTGGGCACAACATGCCTATTACTTCCTTCTCTGGATCCGGTGGGTGGGGGGTGAGCAGAGCGTTGGTACGCCAGCCTGCACAGTTGAGCCAATTCCCAGGATTGTCCTAATGAGCCACTATTCTTTCTCGCCATTCCTGACAAGTGGGAAGAAGAAAGGGAATTGTATCTCATTGTGAGGACAGTTTATGTACTACCTTTTGCTTAAGGTTGTGCCTTAGCTTTTGTTATTGTGATAAATCTCAGCCAGGAAGTGGATTTGCACAGCTTTATATAAAGAACTGAGAAGTGATTCTGTACAAAATTGGCATTAAATAAATATGAATAAAAAATAGGAATTTCTTTGTAAATCTTTGAGGAAGGTTTCTCGTTTAAAGTCACAAAACAATAATGTAGAGAAATGCAGCTTCTTTTACTTAAATATAATCAGGGAAACTCCCATAATCATTCTAAAATATGTGGGATACTGCTTGACACAATCAACATTTTGTACTGTATCTAGTGTAAAATCACTGGTATGTCATATGAAGACACATTAGCACACTCTTAATTGGACATGGCTAATTGGCTAGTACTGGTATTTATTATTTAAAGAGCAGAGTCAGAGTGCTGTAGCATATGGAGAAAGACACAGCCCTTACATGGAGTTTACATTCTTACTTGGATATATAGTTTAGACATGTAATGCTCAGGCTTACCAGAAAACATTCTAGCTGCAAAATCCTACTGTTTTCATTTTAAACACACACTTGTTTCTTTGGTGAATTAACATTAATAGGCTTTCTGAGATTCCATAAGATCTAATGGCATGAAGAGAAGATTAGGAGTCAAGGACTTTGAAATTACAATCTCTGTCCTGCCACTGATTCATACTGTATATCTGGGGAAGTCACTTAATTCCTCTGATATTCTATCGTCCCATTGATCAAATGGGGATGATAACCTTGAAAACATGTCTCAAGTGTAACCAGTGAAGAAATGTCTGCCTGATTTCACAGGGATCCTGAAACAATAACTCTTGAGTTGTAATCTGCCTCGTTCATTTCAGTGGGTGCTAACTCAGATGACAACCCTTTAAATGTCAACATTGCTAACTATTTCACTCATCAAAGTATATAAGAGGGGAGAAGAAGAATCATATTGGTCAAGATCTGTACCAGGTCTTGGTAGTCCATCGATCCGATGATGACAAATCTGTGCAGATCATCTATTGTTGGTTTCATGGTGTGCTCTCTGATGACTATACAAGCCAATTCTAGAGGTGCACATTTTGCTGCAGATGGTGCAAGGGAAATTCGCGGTCAGTGGGTTGTGCACTGCTGGTGCTGTGTGACGTCGTTCGCGTGCCTCTTGTAGACGCCGGTAGCGGTCTTCCTCAAAGGCGACGCAGGTATTCCTGACTGTTGCACGCCACTGTGTTCTGTCGCTGGCGGCGTCCTCAAGTAGGTTTGATACTGCTGTACTGCAGATTGGCTTTGATGACGTCCTTGTAATATTTCCGTGGACGACCTATATGCCGGATGCCTTGAGAGACCTCACCATACAGAAGCTGGTGGGGGATTCTGTTGGCATCCATGCAGCTGACATGACCGGTCCAACATAGCTGTGACTTCATGATCATCATTTTGATGCTTGTCATCTGGGCTCTCTCGAGGACCTCAAGATTGGGCACTTTGTCTTGCCAGCGGATCTTCATAATGTTGCGGAGGCAGCGCATGTGGAATGCTTTGAGCTGCTTGATGTGATGCCTGTATAGTGTCCATGTTTCGCACCCTTACAAAAGAGATGAAAGAACAACAGCTCTGCACACAAGCAGTTTTGTTGACATCCGGATGTTGTGGTAGTTTAAAACTTTGACACGCAGACAGCCAAGTGCCTGGCTTGCTTTGGATATTCGTGCATTGATCTCATTATCCAGTGATCCATCACTGGATATGACACTACCCAGGTATTTAAAGTTCTCCACTACTTTAAGCTGAGTGCCATCAGTGGAGATACTCGGGACAGAAGCATTTGATCCAGGTGCAGGTTGATGGAGAACTTCTGTCTTTCCGAGGCTGATAGTTAGTCAGAAAAGTTGTGAGGCCTCAGCAAACTTGTTGACAATGTGCTGGAGATCATTTTCAGTGTGAGCCATGAGCGCACAGTCGTCGGCAAAGAGTGCCTCAAGAAGGAGTTTCTGCACTGTCTTAGTCTTTGCATTCAGGCGACAGAGGTCAAAAAGTGAACCATCATGCCGGTATTTCAAATATATATCTCGATCCAGATCTTTCATTGCATAGTTGAGGACACATGCAAAGAACAGGTTAAATAAGACAGGAGCAAGAACACATCCTTGTTTCACGCCATTGGTGATGTTGAATGGGGCTGATGTGGCTCCATCAGACAATACTTCACCTGTCATGCTGTCATGAAAAAGACGTATAATCTGGACAAATTTTCTTGGGCAGCCAAGTCATGTTAGAATAGTCCAAAGGGCTTTCCTGTTGACGGTATCAAACTCCTTTGTCAGATCTATGAAGACAGCATACAGGTGCATGTTCTGTTCAATGCACTTCTCTTTTCCTTGTCTGATAGCAAACACCATGTCGACTGTGCTCCAGCCAGGTCGAAAACCACATTGACTTTCAGGTAGATTTGCCTCGGAGATACTGGCTATTAGGCGGTTCAAGATGATGCAGGCAATGATCTTCCCTCCAATGGAGAGGAGAGATATGCCTCTATAATTTCCACATTCTGCTTTGCTGCCTTTGTTCTTGAAAAGAGAGATAATAGTAGCATCACGGAGGTCCTGTGGTATTTTTTCATCCTCCCAGATGCTGATGATCACGCTGTGGAATGCTGCTAGTGCTGCTAGACCTGCTGCTTTGTATATCTCTGCTGATATCCCATCTTTTCCAGGAGCTTTTCCTGAACTCATCTGGCTAACAGCTTTCTTAATCTCATCTATAGTGGGTGGAGAATCAAGATCTGTCAGAGCAGGTTGTTGTGGAATTTCATTGAGGACATTATTATTCACGGTTGATGGTCTATTGAGAAGGTTGCTAAAGTGTTCTCGCCATCTTTTGTTGATGCCTTCTTTATCTTTAATCAGCATTGTGTTGTCTGATGAGAGCAATGGGGTGGTCCTTAGTTTAGAAGGTCCATAGACAGTCTTAATAGCACTGAAGAACATCTTTGAGTTGTGGGTCTCAGCACAGTGCTCAATTTCTTTGGCTTTGCTCTCCCACCAGTTGTCTTGTATCTGATGGAGGTCTTTCTGTGTTTTGCTCTGAAGGTACTTGAAATGGTCCTGTTTAGAGACTGAGGAGGGATCATTCTGCCATTTGATAAAGGCTTTTCTCTTTACTTCCAGTGCTGAGCATATTTCTTCTTGGTTCTCATCAAACCAATCCTGATGTGTTCTTTTCTTTGGTCCAAGAGATGTTATTGCTGTGTTAGTCACTATCTGCTTGAACTGGTCCCATTTTTCAGTTACAGTACCGATCAGTTGTCCGTGGGATGTCAGTTTGTCATCAAGACTCTTCTGGAAATTGTTGAAACATTGAGCATCCTTCAGTTTGGCTATGTTGAAAGCAGGTTGCACATGCTTAGGGCATTTGTGCCGAGAGGGAGCAATGTAAAGTTGAAGAGACGTCCTGACTAATCTGTGGTCTGTCCAGCATTCTGCGCCTCACATTACTCTAGTGATCAGTACGTCTCGGATGTCTCGCCTTCCGACAATGGCATAATCAATCAAATGCCACTGTTTGGACCTAGGGTGCATCCACATCGTTTTGTATTTGTCCGCTTGTCAGAACAGAGTGTTGGTAATGGTCAGGTCATTTTCAGAACAAAGGCTCAAAAGGAGTAGTCCATTGCTGTTCATTTTGCCTACACCATGTGGCCCGGTTACTCCTTTCCAGTTCTCGCTGTCAGCCCCGACTCGGACATTTAAATCTCGAAGTAGGAGTAGTTTGTCTGTTACAGGTGTGGCCTTGATCAGTCTGTCGAGATCTTCATAGAATTGTTCCTTTGAGTTGTCAGAGCATGTTAGAGTGTGTGCATATGCACTAACGATGGTGGCATGACGTTTGGCATTTAGTGGGAAGCGTAGTTTCATCAATCTTTCATTGATACCCACTGGAAGGTCTGGGAGTTGATGCATCAATGAGGTTTTTATTGCCAGACCAACTCCATGTATTCTGTCCTCTGTCTCAGTCTTACTCTTCCAGAAGAAGGTGTAACCACTTACTGGTTCACTCAAGAAACCTTCCCCAGGCAATCTTGTTTCACTTAATGCCGCTATATCAATGTTGTAGCGGGCTAATTCTCGAGCAATGAGAGCTGTCCTTCTCTCAGGTCTTGCAACAGCTTCTCGATCCATGAGGGTACAAACATTCCATACACCAATGGTGAGTTTTCTCAAATTTTTCTTTTGGTTTCGGCTGCAGATTGGGTTAAACAGCCAGCCTTGGCTTGCTGGCCAGTTGTTGAAGGGCAGGCAATTTTTAGGCCACCTTTTCTAGGCCCCTCCCTTACTAGGGCGAGCAGTGCTGTACCACCTGTGAGTAACTGCTCACTTTAACAGCACACAGCAGAACTGAATGGAGTTGTGATTGGCTTCATTTAGCTGAACTAAAGCTCAGCTTTCAAAAGTTTGGGAAGTGCTATATTATGGAATTATATTAAACACAGAAAGTGAAAAAGATATATATATATATTGGAAAAAATGTTATCTTTAAATAAAATTCTAAATCAGTAGAACTTTACCCAGAAGAATGGCTAATATTGTACAATTTTTATTTCACATGAAACCATTTTAAGGAGGGAAATATTAATTTTGAGAATTAAGTTTTTTTTTCTTTTCTATCCACTTCTTTTGACATCTCCAAAGTCTTCTTCATGGCATATAAACAGCTACTGAACTGTTTGCAAGTAAGATACTTCTTATTGAACTATTAAAATTGTGGCAAATGGGAATTTTATCTGTGATTGTGCACAACAAGCCCATTGGGATACATTTAACTCTAATGATTCAATAATCATTAACGGCCTAGGAAGTGTGGAGCTTGTTTTTTAAAGCTGCTTTTTGAACATCAGGGTTTCAAATATAATAACAAGTTTATTGAAACTAGGAAGAGGTAAAGCTGTAGATCACCAAAAAATCAAACACAGAGTGCCATTAATTTGGATTAAAATCTCCATATATCACCTAATATAAGGCTTTTGAATATGGATTGGATTCTTTCCAGTCAAAGGACCAGATCCCCCTATGTGTATTGCTCCTGAATAAAGGAAACTTCATAAGTATCCCTGGTATTCTTCCTTTGAGTGCAGGGTTGACTCACTGTACTGTACCTATTGATCTGTGGATGTTTGCTGATGTCAAGATCTAGTGTCCCTGTGTCTCTTTCACCATATCTGTGTATTTCCCCCTTTCTGTCCACCCTATGGTGCCCTTCCTTTCAGCAGAGCTGGGCTTCACACCAGTTGCTATCACCAGAAACAGTGTGAAGGGAGAAACCTCTTTAATTAATGCAGACCCACACAGCATTAATTTAGAGGAGGAATCCAATTAGGATTGCAAGGGAGAAGGGTCAGTCATTGCTAATAAAAGGAACTACTTTGTGTATGCACCTCTTCCAAAGCTATATCTACACCAAAAGGGCTTCTGGAGGAGTTTGGAATGGGGAGATAAAAAAAGAATCAGGAAAGCTATGGTATTTCCCTCTTGGTATATTTCTAACATGCCCAGTCATCTGGAAGAACACCACAGTGTTCTACTGCTTCAGCAGCACTGAAGTGTGAATGATCAGAGAAGGAATTAGATGGCATTGACATTGTTTATGATTTGTCAAACTTGGTGCCAGCAAATGAAAATACAGTATCTCCTATGTTTATGTGGGAAAGAACTGTATTGTTCATAAATAATTAAAATATCAAGGCTAGTGACCTTTTAAGTCTCAGATGATGTCTGCATGTGATGCAAGATATGTAAGTTTTGTACGGTGAACTGTGTCTACCCATTATGCTATCTGTAGCTCTCTGTGTGAGACTGGTGGTGACAGAGAGGGCAAGCCCTCTGCTTATCTAACCAGCTGATCAATTAAATATAAGGCACTGTTAAATGTGCTGCAGCTGAATCGCAACACTCTGATCGGGGGCGGGAAGCCTACTTCAATCAGCTGACCACTTGCATTGTTCTAATTGATGTTAATATATTTTTTATTTCAAACACATGATGGTGTGGCATGGGATAGAGGTTTTATCAACATGAGTTTGGATGGCAGCATTACTGATATGAGGTAAAGCTATGAATGAGTTATGCCAAAATACCGTATATACTCGATCATAAGCCAGTTCATTTATAAGTTGAGCCCCCCCCACAAGATGGATAAGTGAAAATGGAAAATGTTTATAACCCATTCATAAGCTGACTCCATAATTCAGAGGTCAGCAAACTTTGGCTCCCGGGCCATCAGGATAAGCCTCTGGTGATCCGAGATGGTTTGTTTACCTCGAGCGTCCGCAGGCACAGAGGTAACCCTAAGTAAACAAAGCGTCCCAGCGCACCAGCTGCTTACCCAGACAGGCCGGGACAGCAACTGGTGGGGAAATTTTTTGGGGGGGGAGAAGCTGGGAGTCAGAGGAGTAACCCCTATGACCACCCCCAACATGACCCCACCCCTAGCCTGGGACCCCCACACTATCCCCATCCCATCCCTTCCCACCTTATCTGGGAAGTGCCAGTGGAGGATGTCTCTGACCTAGCTGGAGCTCCTCCAGCAGGCTGGGCAGCATGGCCACAGCCTGCTCCAGCGGGCCGGACCAGGTGGCGTGGCCGCAGCATGTTCCAGTGGGCTGGGCCAGGCAGCACAGCCACAGCCTGCTCTGGGGCGCAGGGCCCAGCGGCAGGGCTGCAGACTGCCAGCCCCGGAGCTGCAGCTGCTTCGGAGGCTGGGGGGAGAGCAGCCTGGCTAGAAGTGGAGAGAATCTGGCCCCGCCTCTTCCCTTCTGTCTCTGCTGGCTGTGCTGCCTCTCCTTGCTCCCTTGTTCAGGGAAGGGGCTGTGTCCCACCTCTCCCTCTCTATACCTGTTCATAAGTTGACCCCTGTCTCTAGTGCTTCCCTTTTTTACTAAAAAAAATCGGCTTATGAACGAGTATATACGGTAGTCATCTCATATGAATACTTACATATCACACCATTTTGCATTATTGAAAAAAAACATCCCAGACAAAACTCTAATGAGTCATGCAGCCATTAGCTGGGTAACCTTGGGGCTGGTCACGTGAATTCAGAAGAAATCAAAATAGTTTACATTCCTCCTCCCCCTCATTTCCTCATAGAGCTGAAGGGACCGTGATCCAGAAAGCAGATGGTCTTTTGCCTACTCCATCCCCTCACACGTATGAGGACCAACTCCCACTAGCTTTTCCATAAAGAGCTTCAAGTTTCCTTGGGAGTTTAAGATAGTGAAACAGTCAGTATTTCCCCTCAGTTAAGGAAAGGGGAGCTCTTCTATTAGCAGGAATGCTCCACACTTATACATGGAGGAGATCCTTTGATGTGATAACATCTATTAGCCAGTGTCATGTTACCCTAGTATAAGGTGATCATATTTCCCTATCCTGAATATGGGACAACTGGTAAAATTACTTGTATTCAAGCGAGTTCAACGTGCAAATGTTCAAATTAACATCAAGTTGACTAAGCCCCCATTAAAAAGAAATATTGAGTAGTTGGAATCTTTTTATTTACCTTCTTATCATTAAGGATTCAGGGTTCACATGGGGAAGGGCTCCCCTACACCTCTATCACACAGGGTGACTCAACCTTCCCTGCCAGGCACTCTCCGCCCTCCATGGCTGGCTGGGCCCCTGGTCCAGACCTGCCTCTCCTGGTACTTGGCACTGCGTCTTCCGAGACAACGCATGGGTGTGGACATGTAGGGTCACGTGGCCTCTCTCCCCAGATTTCTGTCAGGGTTCACACCACAATGTGACCAGAAGCAGCCTTGTGGCACTGTGTGGGAAGGAAGGGAGGGGAGCTGCTTCCAGCTGAACAGGGGTGGGGGGAGAATGACCTGCCACCGCAGCTTACAGCCAGTGCCAGCCAGAAATGGGATGGTGTGGTAGGGTGGGGCCCTGCTAGCTGAAAGCCAGCATACAGTGGGGGCTGCGCTGACAGACCAGCAGGGGGAGCAGCTGGTCATGCACACTGCATCTTTGCCCCACCACCAGCCTTGCACACTCACCCCCATCATCAGCCACTGGACCCCCACTCCCCACTAGTGGGCAGGCGGCTGGCGAGCAAGGATCCAGCCAGCAGCAGGGGAGACAGAAAATACAGGACAATTTGCCCGTTTTTAAGAAAAAAGTCAGGACACCTGCAGGCTTAAATACAGGACTGTACCTTTAAAAAGGAACATCTGGTCACCCTATCCGAGTAGAAAAAACATCCTTTATGATATTTAACACCGGATTGGATGGCACAAAACACTACTAAACATATAAGAGGGATCAAACAAATTGGCAGGGGGATAGAAGATATACTGGGTATACTGCACACACTGTAATTTCTTCTTATTGCTGAGTCCTAAGTGAAACAAAGTCAGCAAAAAAGGTGAGAGAAAAAAATCTCCCCTACTTTCCTTGGCTTTGCTGATACTTCCTCTGATAGAGATCAGCAGCTGTCTAAAGAAAGCCAGTCTCTCAGCTGGAAAATACTAGGACAGACTGCTATCTTTCTGCTTTTTGACTGTGTAAAGGATGCAGATTATAATGCCAAGGCTTGAATATCAGAAATAAATAAATAGAAAAAATTGTGTGATCCCCAACAGGAAGATTCTCAAGTTGTTAGAAAAATAGTTATAAAACTGAGCAGCCTAGTAGACAGTAGATTTATATTTTATTGCCAGCAAAGTCCCACATAAAACAGCCGGTGGGGTGGAATCATTTCCCATGGATCATAAATCAATTGCTTTTCAACAGTACACAGCGTTCACCTTGATACTACAACCAAGACTAATGCTACTGTACCTTGTGCTTGAGGGAAATTTGCATGGTATGTTGGAATTGTATGGGTAGTAGACAGGATAGAAAATAAATAAAAGGTGGAATTTTTGCTCAGTACACAACATCTAAGGCCTGATCCCGCAAAGCCTTACTTCCAGGAGCCATATTTAATCATGTGGGCATTCCTGTTCAGATACATGGGACTATTGCATAGTTACAGATTATTCATGTGAGTAAATATTTGCAAGATCAGGCACAAGTCTTGATCTTTTTACCTCATTCTTATATATGCTTTATTTAATGTATATATATTTATGTTATGCTCTTTGTGTTTGTATTTTTAATTTTTAAGCAAAAATTAAAAAAAACCCATCAAAATACATATTTAAAATTGATAATTTATCTAGCTCCTTTAAAGCCAATCCTGCAAACCCTTACTCCCAGGACTAAGGGTTTGTCTGTTTCTTGTGATTATCTTGCTGACTTTAGAAGAACTACTTATATGAGTGAAGGACTAGTCTCATGAGTCAAGGTTTGCAGAACTGGGCATTGTATTACTAACAGTGAAAGAATATTAAAAATTGAAGGGCCTGATCCTCCAACCCCATACATACATGCCAAGGGACTATAGATGTGAGTGAAGCTTTGCAGGATCCAGCCCTAAATTTGGGCTTGCTCCTAACATCCTAACTCAGGCAAAACGTTAGTTTTGCCTGAGTAAGGACTGAAGAATTAACAATTACAACAATTGTTTACTCTTACATATTTAAATGATCTTGCATTAACATAGGATTGTGTTTCCTTGTTGATTTAACACATTGTTCTATCACATACAGGAAGTTGCCAACCATTGACTTCATGCTCAGTTATGTAGAGAAAAAGCTCTCTGCCTAAAGATTTTGATTTACTTGATCACTTATTGCCTCTGTAAAGGGGTTTACAAACCCCACACTGAGGACAGACAGCACCTTGATCACACTCCCACACAGCTGCCAGAACTGCCAATCATATAGACAGACACCCTCAGCTGTGACCAATAGAGAAAACAAGACCTACTATAAAAAGGAGAGATTAGAGCAGGAAGAGGAGGTAGAAAGGCTTGAGATAATAAAGGAGTGATAGCGCTGCATCAGGCTACCTATGAGAAAAGAATCAGAAGATAGGAGAATGCAAGCCCTGGAATTGAAGGACATAGACTCTGTTTAAAGTGAGGGTTCATGAACTGATCTGATTGAAAAACTGAGGCTGGACAGTTAGGAGAAGCTGGGTCTACTAGAAAGACCACACCAAGAGATGTTACTAGCCTTTTACAAAGCTAAGCTGTATGGAGGAAGGAGGAGAGAAATAGCACTCAAGAGAAGATAGTTGAGGTATTATGAGAGGGATGCACAAGGGGGATGTAGGTATCTTACTTAGCACTTTGGTGCCTAAGTCAATGCCAGATGACATTCACAAAATCTCTGCTCAGCTGCTCCCTAACCTAGAAGTGCCTGATGTCCCAACATGCTTCAGTTGCTGCTGTTAAAGTTCCTTAGGCACCTAAATTTCAGCATCTGGGCATCTGCTTGGCCACTTAAGTCCTGACACCAAACAGCAGCTCAGCACTTAACTCCTACCTAAGCCCTAGCTGGATTCACAGAGTAGGAGTTCCCCCACCTCTCTTGCCTTCAGGCTTCACCCAGTAGATGTGCTCAGAATATGTTTAAAACCTCACAAAATGTCAAGAGGAGGGGGTGCTGCCCCCACCATTAATCATTGAATCTAGTGTTTACAGCACTCACCCATAATGTGGGAGACCCAGTTTCAAATGGGAGGTGGGAGACCGAACAACTGGCATACTCTGGC
Source organism: Mauremys mutica (assembly GCF_020497125.1). Lineage (NCBI taxonomy): Eukaryota > Metazoa > Chordata > Testudines > Geoemydidae > Mauremys > Mauremys mutica. The sequence continues at coordinate 51,587,960 of NC_059076.1, read as the reverse complement.
ACTTTGAGTGCAGAAGGTGGGGGCCTGCAAGGATTCTAAAAATTAATACTGGCCACTCCAGGCTTGTATTAAACTCCCAGGGTTACAGTTTCTCTCTGACCTTGGAGTGGTAAATGCTGCCACCACTCAAGTGCAGAACCCCTTTGAGAGCCCAGGAAGGTGGATTTGGGAATTCCTTCCTGGGGGTACCCTCAAGCCCTTTCCCCCTGCCTCCAGGGAAGAGCTGAGAAAGAAAAACAAAGGAAATCAGTTGTTGCCACCAGCTAATTTAAACAAAATGTGCACAAACTACTTAGACACAAAAAAAATCCAATTCTGTTCTTAAAAAAGGTAAATTTTATTATGAAAAAAGAAAAATACATCTGGGAAGTCAGGCTATTGCTAGATTTAAAAAAAACACAATTACAAGGATTAAGCTTTCTTGAGGTCCGTCTTAAAGGTTACAAGTGAAACAAAAGCACTTGGGGTTAGCACAGAGGAATCCACAAGCCATAAAGAAATAAAAGGAATAAACCTAATTGAGTCTTCCTAGACATTTCCTGGTCTACTCAACATATCTGGGGTTTTAAATGAGGAGTTTCTAGGTATGATTCTAATGATTTTTCATACCTGGCCCAAGCTTCTTACAGCATAGTTGTGCCCTGTCCCCTCTCTCCAGGAGAACAACAACAGAGAGACAGATAAAAGGGGAGTCATTTTTCCAATTTTAGACAGTTCTAGCCTTCCCTTTGGCTCTTTTGGACAGGACTCATTTCCTTTTACCTATGCATAGCAGTGAGACTTTTTAACCCTTTACAGGTAGAGCAATCAGAGAACAGCTACTAGGAGGGATTTCATAGCTACTGACTGGCTGGGTGTTCATAAAAGGGAGCTACCTCCCAGCCCTTCATTTATCACAGCCCTGTTGTTAGGGGAATACACGAGCCCCCTCTGTGTTTCTTGAAAAGGACTGTCCAGTTTTAGGTTTGTAATTCTAGGAGAGGATTCACAGCTGTGTATCCCAGGTGAAGACAGGTGCTTCCCTCCAGTTAAGCACCTTTTGAGGGGAAGGGCTTAGGTCATGCTTCTGTCCTAGGCATTTTGGATTGACTCGCTTAGGAGGCGCTCAGTTCAGCTTACTGGCTTTTGTGACTCCATTCTTCGTCACCTAACTGTCCCGATGTATTGTATAGGAACCTGGGCACCTGATTTGGGACTGAATTCCAGCAGGCAAGGCACCTAAAATTAAGACCCTGCAATGCCGATCTCCTACTTGTGAAGCCCACCCTACATGTGTAGGTATGATCTCTCCTGGGAAGTGAGAAAAATTTGGTAGGCAGCACTTTTGAGAGAGAAAGAACAGATCTCCTGATGTACAGCAGTGCAGGACTATTGCTGCAACTTTGCCATGCACAAATACACTCTCCCTGTGGCCAGGCCTTCAAACAGATTATGGTTGACCCTACAGGAGAATGTTGAAGTTGGGGAGTGAGATAAAGGTCCAAGAGCCCTCTCACTCCTGAGCAGTCATAAGATTTGAAGAGAATTCAACATCATGCTTTATTTTCTCTCATTTAAGTGTTTTATTCCACTCTTCTTGTTCCTAGCCAAAACCCCTACAGCCTTAGAATTTTCTGTAGTGACACCAGTTCAGGTGTCTGTTTGCAGTGGTGAATGACCAAGCTGGGAAAAGAAGATTGTCCTCTGTATCTAAATCCCAGGCAGGCTTGTTTACCAATGCAATTGATGACAAACTTGGTAATTTCATTTCTTCATAAATATTTGAATGTTACATTTTGCTAGGTGAATATCTGTTCATTTGATCTAATGGCTGTCCTTTAGAAAATGCCATAGAAAGCTATTAACATAACTTCACCAGTGTTAAATGGGTAGAGGCAAATGGTGATTGCTGAGAACAATACCCTTTTTTCCCACAGCATAGTAATGTAAGAACTGTAACAGCACTTGCAGCTATATAAGCTATATAAGCACTTGCAGCTATATAAGCTATATAAGCACTTGCAGCTATATAAGCAAGAACTTCCAGACCTTGCCTGCAGCCAGAGGGGAAAGGAAAATTCCCCTCAAATGGAGTAGAGGAAAAGCTGAGGAGTAATTTTCTCCAAGACAACTAGCAGTTCCTCCACAGATTCTGTAGTCTGGCATCTTTGCTGGTCTATTCCTTTACTTGTCTGCAGTCTTCTCACTTTTTCCTGAACAAAACACAGGCCAGAAATGATGTGCCCTATTCTTCCATGTCACTTCCCAATGCGTTCTATGCCTCTGTACGGAAGTTGTGAAAGGATATAGTCCCGTTTATACAGTTGTATCTGGGGACAAGAACCTGGTCACAACAAAAGCCTTAACTTTTGAATCATCATATTTTTGAAGTTCTCCATTTCATGGCACACCTTACTGTGGCTAATAAACCTTGAACTTGGGATCTGACTATATGTATTAAACCAGATGAACACAAAAATATCATTAAACGGGTAGCTGACAAGTCAGATATATCCCCTCTATGAAATTAGCAAACAAGAAGGGAACTCTTTGTTTACGATGTACTCTATTCCAAGAACACCGCATTGCAGAAAGCATTTACTTGTCATGTTCTTCTATTATTTTATTTTACACTTCATTTGTTTCTATTACATAGGCTTGCATTTTATTATTAGGGTGTTCTGTTGCTGTAAACAGGCACATTGAATTCTGATCCAGTTATGCCAGTGGAACTTTGTCATCTTTTAACCTATGAAACAATCAAACTAATGACTGTAACATGTAACAGTTTTAATTATATGTATTGATTCTGGGGTGCTTATGCCCTTGTTTGTCCTGAAACAGTAATGCATTTATATCTTTTTTTTAAATGATTAATGAGTTGTAATCTTTACCTTACAACAATGAAGCCTTTAGCTATACAGGTAATATAATTTGGTATAAATCACGTAGTATATCTGAGCATCCCAAGCTCGTTGCATTCATGCTGCAAAACACTTCAGTCATAAGCATGATCTTGTCCTCTGCTGCCCTTGAGAAAGGAGAGGAAAAATACAAATACAAGCAAACCAATGCATTTTCGAACATTTGTCTAACCTGTTATTGTGGTGTTAATCAATAAAATCTTATCAAAATTTGTAATAACTTAGGGAAATAACAGGCATCTCCAGAGTCTAACATTTCCATATCCATAACAAAATTATTTTATCAACTATGGTATTGAAAACTGTTTCTTGAGGTGAAGGTAATGCTTAACAGAAAATCTACATTTTTGATAGCAGTTTCTTTTCAAGGAGAGCATATATCAAGCTACCAGTATTGTATTGTTTTGAACCAAGTTGAGGTATTGTTAAGTAAACAGGACCCTGAAGATATGCATGTTTCTCTGGATAACTGGTATAAAAACAGGATAACACAGAGAGGCCACTAATGTAAAGACTATGACGAGAGTAATACAAGGAAATTCACATGAATTCAGTTGCAATGGAATGATGTATAGTATTGCAACAGGATACTCATCAGGGAATTACTATCTAGTATTAGAGATGTATCAAAATAGAACTTTCTATCCAAGATGCAAATTATGGAAGTTTAAATAAAAAGGAACCCAAATCCAAACTACTACTTGTTTAGATTTGCGAAACCAAAAACCTTAGCTTGGGTTTTGAGAAACCAAATTCACCCAGGGTTTGATAATCTGTTTCAGATAAGCCTAATCTGGAACTATTTCTCTGGCTTCAGATTCTCTCAAATAGATTGTCCTAAGAAGCCTGCTGGAAGAATCTTTCACCTAACAGTAATGAACATTTTTTATTGTTGGGGCATACTGTTCACTTTGTTGTTTCCACTTTGAATCATTGCAAATTAAACTAGAGAGTCATGCTATAATAACGCAGCACCCAGTCCACTTGCTGAGGTATTAAGACAGACAATTTAGCAACTCCTATTAATTGTTCCTTTAGCTTTTCCACTGTTCATTTGTCTCATTTTGCATATACACTCAAGCTTGCTGCAGTAACCTCTAGGAGCCAGATTCTGCCACCTTTATTAACATGAGTAATGCCCTGTTCTGCAAGTAGGCTCATTGATTTCACTATGACTATTCAACATGAGTATGGTTGTCAAAATCAAATCCTAAGTATACACAGTAAATGTGCCACTTGTAGAAGAAATCTGGAAACAGAGACAAACATTACTAGGATTTTTGCAATTTCTTTTTATTTTTATTTTTTTATCACATTTTCATGAAACTGATTATTGGCTACATGAAAGTTTCAAATATAACATTTTCCAAATATAATAATTATAGGATTGATTTATGGAATTTTCCTTCATTAAATTTTTAATCCCTCTTTTATGTCAAAGTCAAAACTTTCCTGGGTCTAATATCATCATGTTGTCTTTTTTTTTTTTTTGGTTCACCAGAGACGCTAAACAGTATCAGTATAGGCATACCTGCCAGCTCATATGGGAAACAGGGTATATTTGAAATATTTAGATCTGTTAGAAACAAAATCATATTGTATTTTTATTTGGGAAGTGATATGATTATTTAATGACAGAGTTTAACATAATACATACATATGCAGAGTTAACCCCATACACAAGCTCAACTTGTTCTTCTTGACTTTGAGTGTTTTAGCACACAACTAACTTTCTCTTATTAAGTAACAATGAGTCCTGTGGCACCTTAAAGACTAACAGATGTATTGGAGCATATGCATCTCCAATACATCTATTAGTCTTCAAGGTGCCACAGGACTCATTGCTTTTTACAGATCCAGACTAAGACGGCTACCCCTCTGATACTTTCTCTTATTAGTCACCCAGGCCTGCTGAAGGAGATCAGAGTCTCTTAAAAAGGAAATCTGTCTAATACAAAGTTGTCACCTTCTTTTAGTCTAACAATAATACAAAACAATCCCTCCTAGTGATCTATTTCTGAAAATGTACATTATTCCCAGTGTATTTCTTTACTGTAGTGGTTGGTGCTACAGGAACAGAAAGCATTTATTGAAATAGAATAATTATTGATCAGTCTAATATATTCATGGGCTCAGACTAGATCCCAAAGGACTAACAGTGTTTTGGAAAATTATGTAAATTTAACCATGTAAATCCCACATATGCATATTTCTATTTCTCTTTGACTTCCTCCATCAGAACAGCTACAATGAATTAAAGTACTGAATACTAGAGCCTTCCTAGGATTTTTTTTTAAAAAGTAGATATTTTTACCATGCCAGCCTCAGTAGACATAAAAGGAAATAATCACATTACATTGAACCTCATCTGTAACAACTAAATATAGAATGCATTTAGTGTATCTTTTAGGAAGTCCAAACAGTTGTGGGAACATTGGTTACCTTTCAAAAGAAGAGAGAAAGGGGTAGCTGTAGGCTTCCAAATAAATGGGAACTAAAGTGGTACTTCTGTGAATAACATGCCAACACTGGAAATACTGACCGGCTGGTGATATAACCTTCACGGAGCAGCTTACTGAAGCTGCACAACACAGCCATCTCAGCATCTCAATGGGAATTTGGAACCAGGAGTGTTTCTTACAGTACATTAGTGTCAGACCTTTAAGTGTGATTATGTATTGCCTTTGTTTAAGAGAACATTTCCACTTCCTGAAAACATATGTAGCACAGAACAGTTTTGTTTATTGAATCAGACAATCAGAAGCACTTTACATTAGTGTAGCATGTATAAATACTGTAATAATAATTTATAAAGGATTAATCAGAATTGTTTTGTTACTAACAAATTGACATAAGAATTGTTGATATCTTGTAGAGATGTAAAATATTTACAATTACCTCATAAATTATATTGGAACAAACCACTGCAAAGTTCTTCTAAATTCATACATAATATTAAACCTGTAGATTCGACTGTTTATTAACACCATAGTACTTGAAATGGTTCAGCAATTACAACTGCAAACAAATTACTCTGTTTTGTGGTAATATGGGGAGGAAAAAATAGTTCACCTGAAGGCTAACATTAACAAAATGAGCACTACTGAGATGAACAGCTAAATCTAGTTGATGCTAATCCATATTTATCAGTTGCCTTGTTTACATTCTCTAGTTAAAAACAAAAGGATTCAGAACCACTTACTGATTTACTCTTGTTTAACTGGCAGGTGCTATCTATGGTAGGTTGCTGCTGTGTTATGTACAGTCTCATGAGCATGAACATATTATTTACCAATTACAGTAATTTTTTACTAGGCTTGTGGTTAATAAACATACCTTTTTAAAGATGCTCTTTCAGAGCTCACTTCTGACCTTTGTGTGAAAAGGTGTATAACTTTGAAAAGTAAAATCAGTATTTCTGTGCTCTACAGTCATCAGTATTTATAATCTACAGTAATTATTTTAGTGTGTGTACTTGGCTGTGGACAGTTTCATTTTCTGTGCTTTTGACAAATGCAGTCAGTACTTACTCCATACCTACGATCACATGCACAGCCTTATTTATACATATTTGAATTTGCCATATGTCTCATTCTGGCTTTCCAATCCAGAACAGGTTTCCTCATCATTTCTGTAGCAGACGTAACATAGATCAGTATAGCAACTGTGCTTACCACTATGAGTAATAAAAATCTTTAATTGGAAATGCAGATTAGATGCCAATTCCTACTGATTTTCAATGGGAGCAGAGTATCCAATCCCTTAGATACTTTTGAAAATCCCACTTTATGTCTAAGGCCATGATAGATACAGATGTACATAATGATTTGACTAGTGTGTATGTAAGCCAGTTCTTTCTAGTGGACAGAATACAAATTTTTATGGCCCCAATTCTGCACGACTTACTCATGTGCTTGACCTCATAAGCGTACAATTAAGCACGTGCAGGATCTGGGCTCAGGTGTGTATGATGCATCTAGCATCATGCAAATTTTCTCTTTATGTTAAGTGATAAGGGACTTTGATTTTGTTTGTCTAATTCAGTGGTGGGTGGCCCGTGGGCTGCATGCGACCCATCAGGGTAATGTGATTGCAGGCTGCAAGACATTCTGCTGATGTTGAGCATCCATAGGCACAGCCCCCCGCAGTTTCCAATAGCTGCGGTTCACCGTTCCTGGCCAATGGGAGCTGTGGGAAGTGGTGGCCAGCATGTCCCTGCAGTCTGCCGCTTCCCACAGCTCCCATTGGCCAGGATCAGCGAACTGTGATCAGCTATTGGAGCTGCGGGGGCTGTGCCTGTATACGGTTAATGTCAGCAAAATGTCTCGTGGCCTGCAATCAGGTTACCCTGAGGGGCCGCATACGGTCCATGGGCCACAGGTTGCCTACCACTGGTCGAATTGAATCTCTTTAGGTTGCCATTCTGTGCCAAATATTGTAGGATCTGAGCACCTTTGGCACTAGAAGATGAGAGTTCTGTCACCACTGCCTCAATGAAGTTCTGAGTGGCCAGGATATGAACAATATTGTCAACTCTGTAGTCCTAGCTAGCCATGGCTTTGTTTACCTGTAATGCTTTCCTAGCCACGTCATTCCTCATATCCTATTTCTGAATGTTACAAGCAAAAACAGATATAAATCAGTTTTATATAGAGAAGAATAGTAAGAGACTGGAGACAAATTTAAATAATAATTTCTTTGTAAATGGCAGCACATAAGTAGTCGAGCTAGAGATCTCTAAGGCTGACAGACCTGTGCAGATGGTTGTTTGCAACCAAAGCAAGCATATTAGGTTACAAACAATACTTTATGAAGACAAACTTTCATTGGCTGATAAACAGGTAGTCTAACCTGGGATTTTTTCTTAAAAAAAAAAAAGAAAAAAAAAGTATCAACTTTTAAAAAATAAATGAAAAATGAAATTTCAAGGTTTTATTATGAAAAAAACCTTAATTCACAGTTTCTAGTTTTGCCTCTTTTATGGAAAATCTAATGATTCTATGTTAATTTTTAAGAAAGAGTTGCTAATTTATCCAGGGATATGTTCCATCAGATTTTCATAAGATATCTTTGCACTCACTTAGGTACTAAAATAAGTGTCCAGACTTTCAAAAAGCTCAGAATGAAATGTGGTAAACGCTTTAGAAAACTTTGGGGAAAAAAAAGTGTCACGTGGGAGCTGTTAGATGTGGGGGTGTTTTGAAAATATGGCCTCAAATGTGAGTGCTGAGCACTGAAAACTCTGATGATAAGTTTTAAAACATATTTACCTGAAACACATTCAGGGGTCAGTCCTGGGACCTGTGCTAGTTAATATTTTCATTAATGACTTGGATAACAGAGTGAATAGTATGATTATAAAATCTGGGGATGACACCAATCTGCATTGCAAGTGCATTGGAGGACAAGATTAGAATTCAAAACAACCTTAACAAATTGGAGAATTGATCTGAAATGAACAAGATGAAATTTGAAAAGGATAAATGAAAAGTGCTTCCCTTAGGAAAGAAAAATTCAAATGCAGAACTAAAAAATAGGGAACTACTGGGTAGGTGATAATACTGCTGAAAAGGATCTGGGGGTTATAGTGGATCATAAATTGAATGAGTCAAAAATGTGATAATTGTAAAAAAGACTCTCATAATTCTAGGGCATATTAACAGCAGTGCCCTATGTGAGACATAGGAGGTTAACTGTCCTGCTCTACTCGACACTGGTGAGGTCTCAGCTAGAGTACTGTGCCCAATTCTGGGTGCCACACTGTAGGAAAGAAGTGGACAAACTGGAGATCAAGTCCAGAGGACAGCAGCAAAAATGATGTCAGGTTTAGAAAACCTGTCCTATAAGGAAAGGTTAAATAAAGAAAAATGCAATGAGGACAAATGCAAAGTACTCCACTTAAGAAGGAACAATCAGTTGCACACAAACAAAATGGGAAATGACTGCCTAGGAAGGAGTACTGTGGTAAGTGATCTGAGGGGTCATAGTGGCTCACAAGCTAAATATGAGTCAACAGGGTAACAGTTTTGCAAAAAAAACCCACCATCATTTTGGGATGTATTAGTAGGACTGTTGTAAGCAAGACACGAGAAGTAATTATTTTGCTCTACTCTGCACTGATTAGGCCTCAAATGGAGTATTGTGTCTAGTTCTGGGCACCACATTTCAGGAAAGATGTGGAGAAACTGGAGAAAGTCCAGAGAAGAGCAACAAAAATGATTAAAGGTCTAGAAAACATGACCTATGAGAGAAGATTGAAAAAATTGGGTTTGTTTAGTCTGGAGAAGACTGAGGGGAGACATGATAACCGTTTTCAAGTACATAAAAGGTTGATACAAGGAGAAGGTGTAAAATTTGTTCTCTTTAACCTCTAAGAATAGGACAAGAGGCAATTGGCTTAAATTGCAGCAAGGGCAGTTTAGGTTGGACATTAGGAAAAACTTCCTCACTGTCAGGATGACTAAGCACTGGAATAAATTGCCTAGGCAGGTTTTGGAATCTCTGTCATTAGAGGTTTTTAAGAGGAGATTAGACAAACACCTGTCAGGGATGATCTAGATCAGTTGTTCTCAACCAGAGGCCTGGGGCCCACGGGGAGCCATGAGCAGGTTACAGGGGGTACACCAAAATAAGCCAGAGAGCAGGGCCAGTGTTAGATGCACTGGGGCCTGGTCTAGGTAATACTTAGTCCTTCCTTGAGTGCAGGAGCCTGGAGTAGAAGACCTCTTGAGGTCCCTTCCAGTCCTACGATTCTATGAAACTGGGCATGGTTAGTCTTGAGAAAAGAAGCATAGGGGAGGACATGAAAGCAGTTTTCAACTATTTTAGGACTATTATAAAGAGGACTGCAACCTACTGTTCTTCATGTCCACTGAAGGTAGGACAAGAAGTAATGGATTTAATCTGCAGCAGCAAGGGAGATTTAGGTTAGATACCAGGAATAGAGTAGTTAAGCTCTGGAATATGCTTCCAGGGGAGGTTGTAGAATCCCCATCATTGGAAATTTTAAGGAACAGGTTAGACAGGCATCTGTCAGGGATGGTCCAGCTTTACTTGGTCCTGCATAAATGCGGGGGCTAGACTTGATGACTTTTCAAGGTCCCTTTCAGCTCTTTTTCTATGTTTCTGTATGGGAAGAGGGTTTCAGCAATGCCAGAACATCCCCTGAGACTTGTTTGTTGGAGTGATGGTGGCAATTGATAATGAATGAAGCCGAACGTCTTTTATTTGAGAGTTCTTTGGTGGTTAACACTGAGAAACTGTGCCACTGCTCTATATATTAGCCAACATAGTGATAGGTACTGCAACAGAGCAATTTCCTACAATAATCTTGAAAAACCTTACTGAATTAAGTTTAAATATTTTTGGATTCCATTTTATTAAAAGGAAACGTTATGTATTATAGTGGTATTGGATGATCAAAAGACTATTTTGAACAATGTGACAGACAAGCATGGTCTTTTGGGACAATATGTGTAAAGTGGATTTTCTGGGAAATACTTAGGGATTTCCTAGGAAATATTGGTCCCCCCCTCCCCTAGCTATGAAAAAACCCAGCCTTTTGAAGAAGAGAAGTGGGCCTTTATCTGCTAATTACGATGTCGACCTGTTATATGAGACCAAGATCAAAGGCCTACCCCATATAAAGGAGATTCTGTTCTGAAGGTGAGACTTCCTTGTGGAGTCTGAAGGAGTGACTCCTTACCAGAGCCTTGTTGGAGTTGTGTGGTAATCTCTGGTAAGATTGTGTAGGTTTTTATTGTTATAATATGTTTTCTCTGTAATGCTTTCACCTTAAAAATAAATGTGCTTGCTTAGAAAGTATGGTAACTTAAAACTACTGGCAATTACAGCTGTTCATTGTCTGAACAGAAAGAATGCACAGATGCTGGTCTGTGTAGGCAGTCTGGCTTGCTGGGAATATAACAGTGTAGGCAGGGAACTATGCAGCCTGGAAAAACCCTAGTTAAGATGGAGAGAGAGAAAGAGGTCTCTACCCAAGAGAAGAGAGAGCTGAAGAGTCAGAAGCAAAGAGTGGGTGTCATTGAGGGACCATGGAGAGGAAATACAGCTGTAGTTGCTCTAAACTGTGACAGGTACCTTTTTAAATACAACAAATAGATTGACATTGATGTAAAATTAAAAGCAAACAGCCAAGGTATATGGAAGTCCGCAATAAAGGGTTATTAAACTCTGAATTTTTTATGGGAGTAATGCTGATCAATGATTCTCTGGGCCAGACACTGTGGCTTAGTGGTTTTCACAATACTCAGTGTACTTGTACAAGACTCAGTTTACCTATAGTGTAATATATTGGCTGTGTGTATACTTGTATAATGTTCATCCCTAGTGGCTGGGCCAAAGAGAAGTTAAAGTGTGTAGATCAATAAACATATAGTGGAGGCTACTATTTATAGAGCTGTAAAACCAGAGTTGTACACGTGTGTGAGAGACAGGGGATGGGAATTAATTGTAGTGGATGCATTAAACTGCAGCCCAACTCTTAGATTTGAAAGTTTAACTGATGTGAGCCTTTGATGTGTCAGATGAGCTTTATCCAACTGTGGGTCAAATACATAATGTAGTGTGTTCTTAACATTGACCTTTTGTGGCTGGTCCATAGGTACATACCTTACTATTGCCGATTACGGGCTCAATCCAACTCCCTTTAAAGTCAATGAAAATTCAACTGCAGTAGGAGCTGGAGGAGATCCTAAAGAAGGTCATCATTAGCTTAAGAGATAAAGGCCTGTGATTTTGGAGCTGAAGGAACAGGTTTCTAGTCTCAACTTTTGAAAAGGGCATATATGTGAGAGACTATGTGTTTTGTCTATATCACAGGGATGTGTTAGAAAAGGCTGTGTTCAATAACTTGCTGTGCAGCTCCCACCTGCTTGTAATTCCAAACTATTTGTATAGCATAGTTCCAATATCACAATTGGAAAACAAGCCTCTTAAACCTTCTGCAAATGTAGGCTATTTTTCACCTGGGTTTTGGCTAAGGTTCTGGTAACTATATCTTTCAGCTAATATACCTTTTTGATTAATATAAATAACACCATAATGAAAATGTTACAATCAGTTTCACCTTCCTTTCTCAGTGCCACAACGTGACAGTTTTTGCATCAGCTACAAAAATAGACCTTTTTCGTTACTGAGCATTAGCTGCCTCCAAAAAAACCAAAAAACCTTTTTAGATCTTCTTCGTAGATACTAAACTTCTCAAAGCACCACCCAAACTCATTGCTGGAACAAGCCATCTCACCACCTCCATTATTTTTCTTTCTTCTCCCTTCTTTCCTATTCAATCAGTCCCATGTGTCACCCCATTCTAGTGTTTGGAAGAATAATAAAGAACCTGGCTGTAAATTAGCCCTGATCTACACTACAAATTTATGTCAGTATAACTACCAGACCCCTGAGCACTGTGTACCACCCTAACCGTCAGTGTAGACAGCTCTATGTGGATGGGAGGGCTTCTCCCATTGACATAGCTCCCACCTCTTGGAGAAGTGGCTTACCAATGCTGAGGGGAGAAGCTCTCTTGTCGGCAAAGGTAGTATCTTCACTAAGCACTGTGGTCACGCACCTGCAGCTCTAGAAGTGTAGGCAAACCCTCTGAAAGATTATAGAGTTTAATTCAAAGAGAGAGAGCTGGAGAGTTCCCTAAGCTTCAGAGACAAATTCACCAAAGTCCACCTACCAAAGCACTATCAGGAATATTATGTTGCAGGCTTAAATAATCAGAACAAATTCTCTAGTGTTTTCAAATACTTTCAGTCACACCAAGCCAAGGAGTAAAATTCCTATAGAAGCAGAAACAGGCAATTTCTTTTCTTATACAGGTGACTTTTTTTTCTTGTCACAAACAAAACAACTTTAGAAGATGAAATGTGATTAGCATAAATTTTCCCTTAGACTTATAGAACATGAAAATGTAAGTATTTTTGTTGTGTCACCATTTTCTTTTAATTCTAACACAAACTGATTCAGTAGTGTGAGCTGACAGAAACATATGAACATCCTCAACCAGTCTGGTCAAATCTAATTGCTGCCTATTGTTAATTCAACTGGCCCCATGCACAGTTGGTTTTTAATACTGCCAACTTCAATCATGAGATAAATGAATACATCTAAGATCCAGAAACAGGAAACCATCTTAGCTATTTCACTTATTAATGCCCTCTGCATAATAGGCTTTCAGAAGTAGCTATTAAAATGATATCCCTGCTTTTCAGGCTGACCTGTTTAAGAAACTTTAAAGTTTATGAAATACAAAAACAGTCAACTGTGAAGTGTAGCATTGTGAAAAATATTATAATTTCTATTGTCGGAAGAAACTACAGTAAAAAATATTGCTGTTTCCAATAAGAATTAGCATCAAGCAAACATCCTTCAGGTTCCAGGAGTCAATAATTTGTCTGGCAAACTAATCCTCATCATGGGCCACAGTGTGAGATCGTATTCGCCCTTCACAGGCTCCACCTACCCTGTTAGAAGGAGATCACAGGTCAGAGGTCTCATTTACTTGCCTAGAAAAACTGCTAAGTCTCAGTAATCAGTGTCTCTACACTTCCCTTCTGACAAAAGGGGAAGGGGAAGGAAAGTTCATCATCATTCCCTCTCTCTAGGCTGCTGATGCAGAGGGGAGAGAGAATCCCTACCTTTTTATGTTCCTTTCAAGGAGAAGAGTATTTTTAATGCCTGTCCTTTACTAGTGTTATAGGGAGTAGAGAGGAACCCTGAGGCCCTTCATAGAAATCAGGATAACAATTTGCCAGAACCTCAAGGTACTGGAAAGAAGATTTTTGCCAGTGAGCCTCATTCTGAGAAGCCATCCTCAACACACACTTTATTAGGGAGGCTGAGAGATAGTGGAGGACAGTCAGATGGTGAATGGTGGGAAACAGTCTTCAAATAGGCATGTGGGGAAACAGATTGTGAAAGGTTGTGTATTGTGGTGGAAAGAAAGTGGCTTTGGAGACTAAATGGCTGTATAGGGAAAAGACAATGGACTTTTCTTTATAGCAGTATCATCAATATTCAAGGAAGGTGAACAGGAGCTCAGAGCAGTGTGTCATGCTAAAGATGGGATTTCAAGCATTAGGTGGTCTACTTAGAACAGGTATGATATATTAACTGACAGAGTGAGAATAAAAATATTAATTAGGCTTCTTAAAGGAGATATTTTATAGCTTCCCTATAAGGGCCTAGTGTCTCTGTAGAACACTCCATGGGGTGTGATGGGGCCATGCACCCACTCAGGTTCTCCTTATCTGGTCTGGGCAGTTAGCATCACCACTCAAAAGATGGAAACTCAGCCCTCTGTCTGAGATCCTCTGGAGTTTACATCTTGCAGGATTCCAAGGAAACAAAGAAAGTAGAAGACAGAAAAGGGACAACCAGTCCCAAACAAGCCACCAGCCACTCTTCCTTGAAGGAGCCTTAGACAAGCTGCAGTCCAGCTCAGTATCCTCCAGTCTATCAGCAAAATGTGTCTTGAGGTCATTGCTTATGTTCCAGCTATCCTGCCTTTCTCTGTGTGCTCAGATAGTCGATCACATGAGAGCAGGCTCTGTCCTCCCTTAGGTCTCTCTGCAGGAGCTGAAGGATTTAGAAGTCTGGCCTCCTCCCAGAGCTGCCTCTTAAACTTGGCTTCTCCCCTTTGGAATTCTTCCTACAAGCCTGACATTCCTTGCAGGTATGGCTGGGCAAGGATACTTGAACTGAGATCAACTCCTTATCTTCTTCCTGTCTAGTGCAAGGTTCGTATATCAGATCACATTGCCCCACAACTGTTAGGCGTATTTACTGAGCCATCTAAAACTGAACAAGTTTGCAAAAATAAGTCCAATTCAAGCCATTAAATTGTATGAAAAGCATAGAATAATTATATTTCTCCAAAATCTGATGACCTTGTTGGCGAATTTAATTATAGATATAAATTAGCAAATTACAAATGAAGGACAGTGGGTGCTTTGTCATATCTACATACATACAATGTATGGAGAAACAGCACAGATCCAGCAATAAAATTTAATTCTATTGGAAGGAAATGTGGGTTGGTTTTTTTCATTTTTAATTTTTTAGCATAGTAGGTTGAGCCTCCCTGCCCCATACTAGAATACATATCAAGGACTTCACAATCCTATCCAGTCAGATTTTTACTCTTCACTTCATCATGGAGAAAATCCTCCTTTCCCTTGTCTTATCTGACTTTTACTTATTACTACCTAAGCTTGATACTGTCACTGCTTCCTCCCACTCTTCTAGAAATCTATAGTTCTTTTTTTTTTTTATGCAAAGGTATATCATTAGTGGATGCACATAGCCACAGATGCACAGGTCCTATCCCTGGCCTATTTCACACCCTGTTTTTCAGCTAAGTGCAAGGATCTCCATCATGACAAAAAATATAGATCGAGTTAGGCCAACTGCCCTGGTGGCTGCTATCGTGTGCTTCAGAATCTGAGCAATGGCAGATCATTTGTTTAAAAAAAAACAACTAACACCCAACATATTAGCTATTATGGCTTTGAAGAAACCTTTAAAAAATGAGAAGAACGTAAATCAATATAGTACTATCTGCCTGACTCTGCAGACAGCTTGAAATAACAGCGCTAAGGGATATGGAATGTTCTCATTCATCTTAACTGGATATAACTCTGATGCCTAATAATGGTAATGCAAGCGTCAATT